>NC_083457.1:34630429-37130429 GCF_023558535.2 Drosophila nasuta | reverse complement strand
ATAGACTGCGAAGAAGTAGATATATTACGCATTATAGTGCAGAAGCAAATATATAAAAGATTAATTAAAACGGAAATTCATAATAAAGCAAATTTATTCAAGATCAAAGAACTGAATTGATGCCTTATGGTGACACTTGGTTAGATAATTTCTTACTGAATTGAAAGACCAACAACAATATTAGTTATAATTATAAAATAACGTTTCAATTTTGTTTATTTAAATGATGGGCTATAAATGTATAATGTATTTGCACTTGGAATAAACTTTGAATTAGTATTCTTTAGAGTTATCTTTCAAGTCTTTAAGAGAATCATTTTAAGGTATTTTATACACTGTTTTCAGTCACTTCTCTCTGTTTCTTCCTTCTGTCTCTTTGTTTTATCTTTTCTTATCTTATTGCTTCGTTCGCACTTTTCTGATTACCTTCTTAAGTCGCTCCCCTAAACATTCCATAACTCACTTTGCTATTTTCTCCTCTATCTTTCTCTCCCCTTAGAAATTTGTTTGTTACTTCGCCTCGGCGAGTGCGCAGAATTGCAATTTGGAGCGAAAAGATTTGTCTTGGATGGCAACAGGTGTTCAGGTATTGAGAGCAGCCTCAATTACACACGCTGGAATTATATTTGTGCATGGAGTTTGGCCAGGTGTCACTTTGGGCATGGTAAGGTGCAATCGATTTGTCGTGTATACGTAACCTTGGCCTCGCATTCAAACGCGGAGTTACAGTTGCAGTTGCAGCTCAAATCGATTACGGACGCTTGAGCCCCTAATTTGGCGGGACACATGGCAATTGCATTTGGAGCGCGTGTTTTGTGGTTCCGCGTTATGCAAAAAGATGTCGCAAGCGCTGATTACATTGGTCAGGCTGAGCTAACATCGCTAGCCAATGAGTAAAGCAAGCCGCAAAGCTCTTATCTAACGCTTTATATAACTTACTCACTTCCGTAACTATTTGCATTAGAAAATTTCATTATAGTAGTTTATTTAACCTATCCTTCCACTCTGGTCTCCTACACTCTTTTTGAGAACCTTCACGAAACAGAGTCCTTACTTTACTTAGTTCACCAGAAAGTCCTTAGAACACAATTAATTTGTAATGTGAGCTCCAAGGTACATAATACATCAATCAATTGTTTTCATAAAACGTAGTGCTCCTATGCAAATATAATGCGTAGCTCTTCAGGTTAAACTTACAACGTAATAATATGTATATAGAGTTTAACACATACTATAATTTGGTTTTATTCATATGCCATTTTTATCCACTGATTACATTGATCGGTATAAATAAAGAGCCCTCTCTATAAACAAGTTCTAGACGCTTATCTTATCTACTTGTACGTTTACTAATCTACTCGCGTAGTTTAGTGAATACATTATCCAGCGTGGTTCTCTTGAGTTATTTCTTCCTTTTATGTTCCCTTATTAACTGCATTATATAGTCGACAACCCTTAAATTATCTTTCACTTAGCACCTATATCCTTTCACTAACCCCTAGTTTAGCTTAAACAAGTCTGTAACTTGTTAACACTTTTGTTCGCTAATTCGATTCGCACATAAAACTCATTTAAGTCCCTTATTCCTTGCGCTATTCCTACATAGTGTCCTGTTGTTGATGGAAGACTAACCATAGTGTAATGCCTTTTATGTTGATTTCCATAGCTCGTAGCTTTCATGTTATACTACTTTTCAGAAGCTTCTCTCCCTTCGCCTTCGAGTGCAGTTCCTGTTCTATTCACGCCTAGTCAATTTGCCCATTTCGCTGTCCAATCAGCCTAAGCGCGGTTTCAAATCAAAGACTCGCACTTACCCAGCAGCTTGGAGACCGCGCCTTGTTGGGAGAGCATATGCTGCGCCAGATCGTATCCTCGCAGTCCAAAGCGTGACAGTTCCAGCAGCCGATGCTGCGAAGCTAGGGCGCTCAGATTGGTTGCAGCAGCCGATCCCGGAGGTCCATTGCCGCTGCCTGCCCCCGGGACCACCACCGCCAAAGAGGCCCAACGTGGGAGCGGGTGGTGTGCCTGGAGCCAACGAGTTGGGCGAGCAGTGGCTGTGTGTAAGAGCTGCCAATAAAGAGGAAAAGAGAGGTGTTATTGTGTGACAGAGATGGGGAGAGAATCATTAAATGTCAATTGGAATTTAAACGAAGCTGCTGCCAGCATTCCACGCATGGCACGCAAACACCAAGAAATTTGTAGCTCCCCGAAGGTAGCTAAGGTCAGAGAGTGGAGTTCGGAAGAGGGGGGGAAGCAGTTGATGATTGGACAAATTTCGGTCTGTTTTTGATCGACAACAGACGCTGATCAGAGACGAAGACATTGAAGCCAAGTGACGACGACGGGAACAACAACAACAAGCTGCTGGCGGAAGTGTCAACGTTTATGGTCATAATGGCGTGTCAAGTGGTCGTGGTGTGGTCCATTACCGTCGAAGACGGTAGACGCAGTTGTCTGCAATCGTGGAAGTTGTCGTCGTCGTGAATCAGTTGTGCCCAAGCCAAGTGCCGAGTGCCAACTGCTAATTTGAGCTGGAATTTATGAAATTCCTGATGTCTCGCAAGGCAATTTGTTGCTGGGATCTCGACGAGATCGCGCACATCGGCCTCTCGAACCATGGTGCAACTGGACTCTCGGATTGTTTGTTGTGGCAGCGATTACCAATTCCTCAGATGTAGAAGCTTTTATGTTCATTTTGACATTTTATCTGATCGCGAGAACTGCACACATTTTAACACCTCTTTTTTGGTCTCTGAATCTTGCGTTGCCTCCCTGACTCCCTGCCACTCTATAGCAACCTTACTAACTCCTTGTCACTCCTTAGTCAGTTGCCCTGACTCCTTGTCACTCTTTAGCTGTCCTCCTCTCTTACTTCCTGAGAATGTTCAGCTGCTTCCCTCGCCCTCTCACTCCCTCTCACTCCTCCTCCCAGACTGGCTCTCCCTTGGCTTCATTGCCTTCCTGATTCTCTGTTCATCATCCTGATCAGCGGGATGCTTTGGTATGCACTTGACCTCATCGCGACCCTTTGCTTTCGCGCTAATTAAATGCGTTGCGGTAGCTGCCGCTTCGCGCGGTAGTCGACAATTTGTTGCAGCCGCATGTTGCACCAATTGTTGCAGTTGCAGTGGCAGTTGAAGTCGCTGTTGTGGTCGTGGTTATGGTTATGGTTATGCCTGATTTATGCCGCGCGCTCCACACACAATTGACGTTCACATCGGAGTAGTTCGCTGGCTGCGCTTATGCCACGGATGTCAACCGCGCTGCTTGCCACAGAATGTTGCAGAGAGTCGTGGAATCGGTCGGTACTCGGTAGTCCAGCGATGATTTACTACCGATCTGGCCGGGCAATGCGACAGCTCCGGCTGCGCTCACGACGAACCTCAGTCAATTGCAAAATCGGCTTAAAATCGCACGACTTGGCGCAGTCTTCTTGAGAGTGGCCGATGAAGAAGAGGCAGCTGTTGAGGCCGCCACAAGAGTCCGCCACACTGTCTGGTTGCCGTCGACGCACTCGCACGTCACCGTGCGACTTATAACAAGAAGCGACGCCGCCACAGCTCGAACCACAGTCAAGAGAAAGAGAGCGCGAGATCCAGATCCAGATCGCCGTCCAATGCGAATGTCTGGCACAAGTGATGATCGCCTCGGAATTCAATTGATAGTTTGATTTATTGCTACCGGTGAGTTTTTGTGCCCCTTGCTGCCAGCCTTTGGCAGCCTTGCCAGCAGCACTGCATATAAATTAAACTTGAACGCTTTTTATTTTATTTATTTTTTTTTTTTGCAGCGCTCTTCCTCTGTCTTCTTCTGTGGCTCCCGCTCGAGCTGAATTGAACCGAGCCCGCAGCAGCGAACCGCGTGCTCGCTGATCTTGTTTGTCGCGCGCAGCCCATTTAGACGTTGTCTAGGGGCTTCTGGTTTTCAATGCGTAATCTTGTGATTTTCACTCCATTTTGGGTATGCACGACTAGGCAATTAAGTTGGCTTAACCGACGTAATTTGCTCATCATGCTTCCTAAACAGAAACTGCACTTAATCTAACTAACATACTTCGGCTACAAAAGGGGCGGCTATTTGCTATTTCAAATGTTTCTTTAATCTGGAGTGGTATAATTATATTATATATAGAAGACATATATAAAAAAAGGCAACACCTTCTTAGCTAGAAATTTATAATATTTTTGCATACCTAACTCAATAAATATAATATTGGTTGGGTTCATTTGTTGGCACATAAACTATTATTATTTTTTTTACTTATTCTATAATTTTGATAACAGAGTCTTGTATCTATTAAAGATCAAGCTAGCCTTAAATGTGTATTAAATTTTAAACCAATTCAAAACTCAAAATATGTGTTGCATAGAATTTTATTTATAGAAAGCTTACTGAAGACTAAGAACAATTTAAAATATTGAAGCTGTTAAGTGCAATATATGAAGTGACTCTTTAGAATCTTTTCTATTTTATCTAATCACAGTATTGTATAAACAGCTTTTATTACAATAAATTTACAATACATTTTGCAGGGTATCTATTTAATGCAATGCTACAATGCTACTTAAAAATGTTTAATAACTTAGTGTTAATGTGTTTCATCGACTAAACTACATATGTGTTTCCCAGCCTATAAAGAACCACTAGCTAAATAGCCATACACCTAAGCGTTTGCAATAGCTCAACGTCTTAAAGAGCTACAACAACCAAATTTCGAATATTAATTAAGAGTATTAAATAAATTTGATATGTGGCATAACAACAGCAGGTATTTGGCTGTCGTGCACACTCGACTGTGGCTAATTTTAAGTGATATCCTCGCGTATTTCTAGTGTGACTTGCATTACTTGAAATGTCGACGTCAACGTCAAGGGCGTGAACAGCTGATTTCCGGACTGCACCAAATTTGGCTGTTGATCCACATAAGGGGCATAATACATACATATGAAACGACTACAGTTAAGTTATGGCACGG
Source organism: Drosophila nasuta (assembly GCF_023558535.2). Lineage (NCBI taxonomy): Eukaryota > Metazoa > Arthropoda > Insecta > Diptera > Drosophilidae > Drosophila > Drosophila nasuta. The sequence goes on along the minus strand of NC_083457.1, from coordinate 37,125,454 downwards.
CAATGGCTCAATCGAGGCGACGGCAATGTGGCTAAGAGAGCAAGAGGAGCACTTGAAAATCATTGTGGACACCTTTTATACGGTCGGCTTTCTAAGAATAATGCGAATATATACAACACGTACACGCACCACGAAACCCGAGACCCTTAAGTATGGTTTCTGCCCAGTGCTTAAACTTCCATGTATGCTCCCCTCCCTCCCCTCCTCTCTTGCTCTCTCTTTCACTCACTGTGTGTGTTGGTTTTTGGCCCCTTACCACTTTTTTATAATTATTTATTTATTGTGCAACTTCCAACACCTTTTAGAGACAAGTCAAAGCTTTAGTCTGTGTTGTGCTGTTCTCCTCTACTTCGCCCCCCTTCTGCTCCCCCATCCCCTACACTGTGGCATCGAGTCGCATCTCGACATGGCCAACTCGATGGTTGCTTTGGCCTGGGACGACGTGAACTAATTTTATTTGACAACCCATACTTGTGCAAAACAAATTGCCACTGATGTGCGAAAGACCAAAACAGTTGGCAGTTGCCAGCGTTGCCAGCGCTGCAACTCAGCCAAAGTTGTTGTCGTTGGTTGCTGTTGTTGAAATTTCCAAATCATTGCGCTTTTCCTATGCGCTGCCCCTCGGACTCCGACTGAGACTACGACTTGACTCGATCAGCAGCTCAGCTTGAGACTGCCTTTTGGTCTTGGCTTTTTGGCGGCGGCCCAAATTGTCTCTCGTCGTCGTATCCTTGTCAATTCAAAGAATTTCGGCAGAATGCGTCATGTTCACCCTGTCTTTCCCTCTTTCTCCCTCTCTTACTCACCTGTAGGGGGTGTGGGCGAAACGCCAGTTGCCGTCGGCTGTGCAGCAGTTTTCGCCGCATAATCTATGCCGCCGCCCAGCAGCGGTGGCAAATGTGGCGGCAGACGCAACGTTGGCATGCCGAGGGGCAAACTAACAGTGGGCATCACCTGTGCCGATGTCATTGCCGTTGCTGCTGCTGTGGGCGTATAATCAATTGCAGATGATGGAGCGGCAAGTTGGGATGTGGCTACCGTTGTTATCTTGCTTGTGGTCCTTGTGGGGGCTGCACTTGCCGCAGTTGTCGCCATGCCCCGCACAACAAGAATCGAACGAGTCAACAACGTGTGTGTTTATTTTCAATTATATATGTATGTCAATTTTTAATTATAGAATTTTATTTTTATTTATGCCTCTTATTTGTGTTGATATTTTTGGCAGTTGTGCGACGGCAAAAGCGAAAAGTGCACGCGTTATCAGCCAAAAAAAAGGGCGAATTACGCGTAATTCGCCTGGGCGAATTTCTTTATTTGATTTGTGCTTAACCGTCGGCGCTTTGACACTCACACAACGACGAGCGAAACACACGAGAGACGAAACAAAACACAACGCAAAACGTAACGAACGAAAGCGAACGGCAAACGTTCCCGTTCGACGCGCACTCACTCACGCTGTTGGCTGACGCCGACTGAGACTGAGACAGCGAAACAGTCTCGAGCTCGGACTCAGTCTCAGTCTCAGGCTCGGTCTCTGCTTGCTTGCTGGCTGGCTCTGCGTTGCCTTTGCCTTTGCCCACAGTGTTGTTGCTGTTTGCTTTTTCTTTGGCTTTGGCTTTGCCTTTGTCGTTTGCCGTTGTTGCTTTGCCGCTGTCGTTGTCGCCCTCGCTGAGATCGAGGCTCTTGTTGTTGCTTTTTTGCTGTTTCTGCTGCTTGTGACTGTGGTTGCCATCGAGCGAGCATTGGGGTCTGTTCACGTGCTTGTATGTGTGCATGTGTTTGTGTGTGTGAGTTTGTGCGTGTGTAGTTTTGAGCTCGAGCTGTCGATGAGCGTCGCACAATTGAGCGCTTCGGCGAGTTTCTGTTTTCAAACAGTAGTAAAAGTTCAATAAATAATTGACTACCAATGCAGAGTCCGCTAAGCTCAACAACTTTTTCGTCCACTTTTAATTGATGAGTGATTTTGTTTTGTAATACGGGGCGTATGTGTGACTTGGTAAAAGTTGTAAAAAACAACCAAAAAATGCCCACATATCTGCTACAAATATGTAGCTAGCAAAATGGATCGGCAGATAACTTGCCTGCTCAGGCGAAATGGAAGCTAATCGCACACTTTGATTATGATATATGAGAGCATTCATGGTCGCTGCCTGTCTTCCTCTGTCCACTGTCTGTGCGCCACAAAGGCAAAGGCTAGTCGAGGGTGCGCAAAAAACGTATTAGAGCCGCGACATGAACGGGAAGTCGAGCAACGAACATACCGCAAAAAAAGCAACAAAGGTGGTTAAGAATTCGCCAGCGAATTGGCTAGCGACTGGCCAAACAGTAACCGATTAAGGCTTAAACCAACCCCACAAAGCACTCAACTCCAATGAGAGAATGCGCGCGCGCTTGCCTAACCATGTGCAAGAGTGAGAGGCAGCTATCTGAGTGAGAGTGCGCAAGCGAGTGCGCAAAAATCATGACGCTACGTGTCCACACTTACAACTGCTTCTGCTACTGTTTCGCTGCAAGTGCGAGCGAGAGCGAGGGAGAGTGAGAGCTGCGACACTCTGTGGTGGACTGTGGGCGATGCGATGCGACGCGACGCGCCTAATTGATTTATTTGTTCATATTCCCATTGCCGCAACACTTCCATTTCCATTTCCCCTTTCCAATCTCGCTCGCATGCATATAGACTACTTAAAATGGTCGCCAAGTCTTCTTTTTTCAAGTAATGGCTGCCGGACACTCTTACTCTCCCCCTCGCTCCTGTAAGTGTTTGCCATCAAATCGCAGGTGTCGCTTTTGAAATACCCATGATTCGCATGCACTCTACCCCTATAATCAAGGCACGCTCAGTATATGACAATGTCGCAAAATAAAAAAGAAGAAAACCAGCCATTAAAACATTCGATGCGCCCTCTGCCCGATAATGAAAAATAATCAATTTTAATGGTCTATAATTTGCCAACAATAATTCAAATTAAAAGACAAACTTTAGCCGGCAGACTGACTCGAACTACTACTGTTCGCGTATGAGCGTTTTAATAGATACTTTTATATCGATAGATAACAAACTTGTGCGTTTCACTGCGAAACGTTTTAATTCGCAAACGCAAGAGAGTGAGCGAGAGAGAGAGCGACGGACTTGCGAGAGAAACGTGAACTCAACTCAACTTACATAATCGACGAGCCGAAATGTCATAATTACGCGCTTGAGTCAAAACTCAAATATTGAGTGAGAGTGCGCGCATCTGGTAGAGGCGTGCCCGTCTAACCAGTGCATTGCACAGTGCGCAACACTAGTTCTCTCTTTCTGGCGCACACACTTGCCGCATTACCGGATAAACAGCCAATGGCCTGCGGCGACGGTAGTTTGTAGCTTGAGAGGAAAGAATTAAACGAAATACTTGAGAAGACAACAAAAAAAAAAAAGAAAAATAAAAGAAATGATTGTAGCTGTCTTTTGGAGCTGATTGCCACAGATTGGCTAATGGGGACGCAGTTGTTGTTGGCCCCTCTTCCCCTCGCTGATGATTGATTTTCATTTTGTTGTTGGCCGGCATGATTGATTACGTTAATTACGCGCCTAATTAAGCATTTATCATTGTATCTAATGGGTACACAAAGCGTCGCTGCCAAGCGCCATTTGCATGCCAATTTGCCGATGTCGCAGTCGCCAAAGCAGTCGCAGTTGGCGTCACTGTCGCTGCCGCAGTCAACGCAGACGCCAACAAATTATGCTTGCGCCTAATTGCGTTTCGTGCTCCTTTCTTTTTTATTTTGGGAATGAGGAATTAATTATGGCCGCCTGACAGCCGCGCCGCCGCCATTATTTTAACATTATTTCACTATTATTTTCTCCTGGTTAGATAGCCATCTAGTATCTACATGCAAGTGGTAGCCAATGTCCAAGATACAGCCAAAAACTAAAAGCTATGGGCCAAACCCAAACTCCAAGTCAGAGTCAAAGCCCTCCCCTGCAACACAGAGCGCGCATATTTGTGGTAGCCACGCTTCCTGTTTTTGTTTGTTTGGCCTGCCCGGCAGTCCGGCTGTCCGCCCGTCCGTCTGTCCGCTGTCCGTCTGTCTAAGCGGCCCCTGGCCACAACATAGACAAGAAGTGCCCATCGCGCGCTTTTTGTGCCTTTCGGTTTAGCGGTTCGGCGCGGTGATGTTTACCCATATGTAGGCATATGCATATGCTGATTGCGATTGCGGGTGTGTGTAATGGCCTCTTGCCTTCTCTTCTTTTTGGGGCGGGAGTCGGGGGGGCAGACAGAGCCAAAAGGGGTTAGTTGTATCCGCCGTTCAACCATTAACACAATGGCCACAGAAGTTCTTCAAGCGTAAAAATGAAAATTTAATAACTTGTATCACGCGGCCAACAAACTAAATTCTTTTCGAACACAAAATAACCCAAAAGATATTCTTGATGCTCTTATCAATGAGAAATGTTAAGAACACGTATTGATAATGCATTTAATTGTTGGTTTGCAGCCCTACTTATTCTTGTCCTTGCAGCGGAAAAAAGTTTGAGCTTCCTTTATTCTTAAAGCCTGTTGTTATAGTTATAAAGTTACGCCCTTTGTTTTCTTGCTTCCTCATTGTAGTGGAATTTTCTTTGTTCTTAAAAACTTTAATCGATTGATTTCCTAGTGGAGGTCATATGTGAGTATTACCTTCTCGATAAATGTAATATTATAAGCGCATATTAAATGAATTGCTTAAGTAATTGCCGGTTAGCTGTCTAATCTAATATTTAAATTATAAAATATCGATAATATTTTATTAAATACACACTCTTACACATCCGTTCAACCCTTTCTTTGAGTTGACTGAATGATTTCATGGGAAGCGACAGGAACTAAATCATTTGAGGGGGTTGAATTAAAAAGCATTAATTGCATTAAAAACGTTAGGAAGTTCTACCATTGAAATACCTTTCTTATTGCTTATATTCTTTATAAATTCACTGAAATTAAATCAATAAGTTTTCGAGATGAATCATAGATAAAGAATATAAATGATTTAATTGAAAGGGTAAGCATCATATCAAATATCTAAGAGGATGAATTATTTAGTTGCTTATCTGATATAAAATTCAATTTTTTTAAATATCAAATAGAAAAGTGAAATTAAATACTAATAATATAGCAAATTGCAATTATTCTCTACACATAATTATTTGAAGTATTTTCTATTCATCTCTTCCTATTTTTTATTTCATAATCTAAGTCAAATTAACATACCTATCTTCTATTTATTATTAATTGTTAGCTTATGTACATAACAATGAAATTTTGTTATATATTTGATGATATTCTAAGAATTTGATATAATGATATTAATAAATATTTTATGAATTATAATAACGTAATGTTACCCAATCAGGAGCCAAGTGAATTAAATTCAAGAAGCAGTTTAAATCTCATTACAAATTCTATAAAATTTGATCTCATTATGATGCATTATATTTATTTACGAATGCAGCAATGACTAATATACAATTGGCTGCAATAAGGTCACATAGTTGGGCTGCAGGAATGTGATTGGGATTGTTCGAGTATTCATGTACCACTCTCTAACTGCAGTGCAACGTTGCACGCACTCTTGCTTCTTTTGTTGACCCCACTGGCGGCGAAATGTAATGATTAACTCCTTGCCGTCGCTAAATTAAGTGAGTTTTTACTTAACTGGTGGGGAGAGGAGAAGGAAGAGAGGTGGAGGTAGCCAAGAGGTATCCATGCGGTGCAAGTTCTTAATGCTGTTGTGCTCCTGCGACAAGCTAATTCTGTTGCTGTTGCTGCTGTTTGCGTTGATGTTGCAGTTGCAGTTGCGTGTCTGGGGCCAGAAATGATTTCCACATACCACAGCAGTTAAAGCCCTTAAGTCAGGGAGAAAATCCAATTAAATTCGGTAGCGAAAGAAATAAGTCCGAACTGTCGGTAAAATGATTCTACATACACGTATTTGCGTCAACATTGATTTTGCCAACAGAAACAGAGACAGCAAATGTGCACGAAAAAGAGACAGAGCGACATTATGGAGAAGGAGACGTCGTTGACGACGGAGACGGAGACAAAAGTAGTTCATGTGCATGGCGTGATTGAGGACGAAGCCGACGACGAAGCCGAGGACAGCAAACTGCAGAAGCAGCAACAGAATCAATAGCAGAAGCTCTTTGCTGAGGCGTGATGCGAGTTTAAGCGTCGGTTTTTGGCTCCAACTCTCAGACTGGACGTGGATTCTTTTGACGAGAGACCGAGACAAGAGGAGGAGACATGCAGTTGGCGAGAGGAGAGATGAAGGTGCAGGGCAAACCGTCGAAAAGTTGCGTGCCCATAGGTCTTCTGTGTAATTGCGCAACAATTGTCAGGCCGCAGTTGCCGAGTCTCAGTCCCGTCACCGTCTCAGTCTCTGTATTCCGTCTCCGTCTTTAAGGGCGCATTGCAGCAACCGCAATCAAGACACGGACACGTCATGGACAACAAAAACAAAACACAAAGCAGCAGCAACTCCTGCAGCTATGGCTACCTTCGTGTTTGCGTCAAACTTGCGGAAATCTGATTTTAAAATTATTAACAACATGCAATGGCTAAATAGTTTTGCATTCGATAACAAAAGGCGCTCGCTCGGGAGATGGACTCAAAAACATGTTGACTGTTGACTGGCAGCAACAACAGCAGCACCAAAGAGAGGAGTGGGCAGCCCCAACAGTGCGAGGGGCAGCGCCTCACGACAGGCCAATTTCTGATTGCTTTTTTGCGAGTTGTTGTGAGCTGATCAGCAAATATTGCGAACAGACTCGTATTTGTATTCATTGCCTTGTGCCTTGTGAGTGCATTTTGCATTTGCAGTGTGAGTGCATTCGTATTTGCATTCACCTCATTCGAAATGTTTGTCCAGTGACCGCAACGTATAATTCACAAATTCAAATTCAACAACGATCGAAATGCACTTTGAGCTAGCGAACCGTTATAAGGTTAATTAAATGCAGCCACCAGGCAACCATCTCACTACTTCACGACCCACCATTTCACCACCCACCCACCTCACGCCCTTCTCCCTAACTCTCTGCAAGCAGCTCCAACTACGCTTTCATTTCCACACGACGGAGCCCAAAGCATTTCTCCAGCTGCAATTAGAAGTTGCACAAAAAGCGCAATAGAAAGAGAGCGAGTAAGAGAGCGGGAGAGCGCAGGGAGGCAGCGTCGCCAGGGCTGAAACAAAGCGAAACATGAAAAACAAAATGGCGATAAATAGCGCAATTTGCATATAAATGGACGTAGAAACGTCTTTAGTCACCCGAATCTTGAGCAAACCATAAGACCGATTAACATTGTTGTCGACCGCCTGACAAGCAAGCAGCCGCCGCAGCAACGTGGGAGGGACGCATAGGGGCAAAGTTGGTATGGGAAGCGACTTGTTACATTGTTAGCAGTTACGAGTGGCAATTGCCACCACTAGAGGAACGAGCGGCACGAAGAGGAGAGGTGAGGCGTCGCGACGGTCACGGAAAGTCGAAAAGACGGAAAGACCGACAGGCCAGGGCACAAAATGGCGGCACAGCCGTCAGAGCGTGGCAGCAGCAACACCCCAGGGGGGAAAGCGGTGGCCAAAGAGGAGGAAGAGTGGTGCCATCAAGCGTGTTAGGTTAGCTGGGCAGCCCAGTGGGGTACTTTGTATACCCTGCAAATTAAAAGGGTTAGACGGGTATATGGAGTTACTAACAAACAGAATTATACTAGAGGCCTGGATTAGCTGAATAGAATCAAGGTCAGAACAGAGAAATTGCTAGAAATTATTATAGTTTCAGCAATCAAATCTTAGAGAAATAACAAATTTTTCTAAAGTACATCTGAATGTGAACAACACACAAATTCACTGAGTAGTCAAGACTTTTCGTTAAAAATAAATGAAAACTTAAGTCATACTAACTTAAAGCAAAACTACCACGTTTTAGAAATCAAACAAGCAAACAAGCTGACGTAAGCATCTCTATTTATTGTGCAATAAAAAGTAATTCTAACTTAATAAATATTTTGAATATATAGAAAAGTAAATTACGATTTCACATGGACATTTTTCGAATCAAATAATATAATTTAATAATTGGAGAGTTTTAAGTTCTTCAATCTTACCTTTACTATTGAATCCTCGAGATATTCAGCAGGTGTTTGAGAGTCGATCACACTCGACTACAGCGTTTTTTCCCCTAACTCGTTTTGGTGTTGGCTGAGTACCCGTACTCCTATTCGTACTGCTCTATGAGTGTGCACGTAATTGCAATGCATTTTTTTCTATCGCTGCAGTGTACACAGGCTCCCACCCGCCGCCGCCGCCTCTGACACGCCACAGGAGTGTAGGGGAGTTGGGGGCAACCATTGTAGTGGTGGTGCTGCTATTATGCAAATGCCATTCATAGGTAATTACCACGCTGCACCGTTATAATTGCGCTCGAAGCCCAGCTACGAATCACGATTGCCGCTCCAGCGCCAAAGCCAAGCAGCAAGCTGCAACTCCAACTCTAACTACATACATCGCCATCTGTAGTCAGCCTACCATTGTTGCCTCCGCTTTTTTTTTTGTTTGACTCAAAACGGGGGCAGGCAAATCGAACCTGGCAACAAGGCAGACAGCACACACAACACACACACACATCAGAAGGTGGCAACACAGCGTCAAGTCAAACTTTCCCATTGCGGCGATTCCAGAGCGTAACACAAAAATGATTTCATCGCTAAATACTCTCAACTATACTTCCACGAGACGATCTATTCAAATAAGCTACTATATTTACCTGCCTGTACAATTTATGGCCAATAACGTTTAGCAACAGATAACGTTAATTTTTTTCTTTAAAATGATTTACAATAAAAACTAAACTGCTGTGAAATGCAACAGTCACATGAGTAAATTTCATACAAGCAAGTTAAATCAATAATTTAAAGTAGGAATTTTCTAAGTTGAAATATGAAATTCTTCTAAGCAGTTTTTTTAAGATAGTAGTGCCTAAATTTATAAATTTTTAAATTAATTCCTTCAATAAGTCTATGACATTTCTACAGCAAAGAAATGAAGACATTTATTTTCGTTAAGTTAAAACGCAATAAGTTTAATTATCATGTATAGAATGCTCTTCTTTAATATCTGTTTACAACGAATAATCTTATTTAATTCAAACGAACTCAAAGCTTGACTGTTCATGTTACACTATAGGGATTCAATGAATACAACGATTAGCGAAATAAACTGGTTTAACGAATTTCATTCATTTAATGTATAAATCAAAATTTATCTCGTATTATTGTTATATTTACAGCAGTTTAAACAAATAAAGTTCGCATTGAATGATAATTCCATAAATCTTTTTTGACAATAAAGATTAATTATTGTTCGTCGTTTAAATGGCATCCATTCAAAAATGTAATTTAGTAAATTCTATATGGAGAAATTCTCTTTTAAAAGAAAACGGCGAACACGAAATTTGATATTATGATAATTTCGATTTAAAAGAATTGCGTAAAATACCTACAAAAAGTATTGTAAATTTGTTGAAAAGAAAAATGGATAAAAATAAAGAAAATTATGTTCGTTAGAATAAAGAGTTAATATTTTTGATACAAAATAAAACAAAATGGGGTTTGTAGAAACTACTATTTCCAAATAAGAGAATTGTTTGTATTTAAAGTTGATTAAAAGTTTTTTTCTATGTTTAAACCGTTTGCAATTGCAGTTGCTCAATATTATTTTTCAGTAATATTTCTTTTTCTCAAACATCAACACATTTCGTTGTGACATTTATTTAACAGACCGCAGGAAGTGTGAGTGAATGTCGCTGACACCTTTTGTGGCATATGGAGAAGGGTCGCCGCGAAGAGAGTCATCGACCATGAGAAGACCAAGGAGGTGCTGGCAAATTAGAACAACTTAAAAACGCGGCAGCACACATTAGCGCATTTGCCTGTTGGCTGCACTCCGTCTCCCGCTTTTCCCGTCTTAGCCCAAAAAAAAAGCGGAGACGATATCAGCAGTTGAATCGGCATCGGAGCAGGTCGAGGCGAATCCTTTCCTTTTCAGTCTGTTCTCGCGCACTATCAAAAAGTAATAAATCTGCGGCTGATCTGTCGTAAATCTTTGGGTTCCCTTCATGATTTACCCACATAAATCAAAATTATCGAAACGTCGCCTCGCGTTCAGAGTTCTGGGCCCCAAAGCGAATGTGAAGCAAACTTGTTAACCAGCCGCTGGGGAAGTGTTAAATGCATTCAACTGCTGGCTGTCAGACAGACAGCAGGACAGACAGAATGTCCTGCCATTTGGCTGGGAAAATCTGTCTGTTGCTGTTGCATTCGCATTTGGGTTATTGCGTTTAGCGCTGCAATTATCACCCTGCAGCCTGCAACTTGATGTGGCAATGTGCAATGTGGCATTCCAGCTGTCCCCAATCAAATGGATCACCCACCAGTGACCTGACGCAGGTCACGCACCTCTCTTGCTCGCTCTCTCTTCTCACTCGACGAATTGAGGATTCGTCACATGCAAAGTGAAATTACCTGGTCGGCTAATTTCATTTAATTTTCGGGCCAGTCAAGCGAGCCAAGTGAGCGCTAAAGAAAAAGAAGCGACCGCCACACAATTATAGCATATTTTCCCCAATTAATAATTAATAATTTGTTTGGGTCACGAAACGCTCTCGACTCTCGTCTCAGTTCGTCTCCGCTGCTTGCGTTACATTTCGTTACATTTCACCCCGTCAACGAGCAACAAATTTGTATCTATGAGCTACACACAAATGTATCTACACGCATGCACACTAGAAGCTGCCCATTTTTTGGCTGTTTTCATATTTCGAGAGAAAGGCTGAGACTTTGTCTGAGACTGAAGTTAATTGCTGTCACAAGAGTTGAGGTCGAATCTTCAGCTCTATGCGTAATACTCATATACCTATATAACTATTACCATTACCATGGCCAACATTTCAAGAAAGACACGCAAACCCAGCCAGAGGTGCAGAACACATTTTGTGTGCGATTGCTGCTTCCTTCCTGCCCCTTTTTTTTTGTTGACTGTCTTTAAGTCTGTCTTTCTGTCTCTTGACAGTCAGTTGGCTGATGCTTAGTCAGTCAAGAGTCGAGCAGATGGATTTTGTTGTCGTGTTCTGCTCTGCTCTGATTTTTGCTGCCCCAATCATGTTTTGTTGCAAGGGCATTCGCTTATGTCCTTCGGCAACAATTTGTGCGCCTAGCGCAGCGATAAATTAATTGAGCACTACAGTGAGGCCTGCCTATGAGACTCTGATAACTATCGCCTCTTTGCCGTCGCCTGCAAATTGCGCTAAACTTCTTTTATTTCGCACTCGCTCTCCTTCTGTCTCTTTCGTTTTTGGTCATTGCGCCGTCAATAGAGACATCAAGCAAACCAGGCCAGTCGAGACCAGTATGAGATGCCGCTGTTCTTGCCGCTGCCCCAGCCCCTATCCCATGCCACATGCAACTTGCAACTTGAATTATGCTCGTCTCGGGCTGTGAATGAAGCTATGTGCGATCAGGATTGGCTAATGTACAGCTCCAACGACTGCCTGACTGCCTCTGCTTGGCACTGACTTTGCCACTGCCCACTCATGTTTGCCTCAGATTCAGCAACAGCAACAGCATCAGCATCAGCTTCAACTCAGCCTCGTCTCCAGGTCTCGCCTCGGCTCGGCGTATCATCAAAATTGTCGTTGGCTCGCAGTTAAATTAAGTCATAAATTCAGTATTTATCTGTTGAATGTAGTTTGTTGTCCGGTCATCACTTCTGCTTTTGTCGCTGCCTCAACCACAGCTCTTGCTCTGTCCTCATCCTCTTCCTCATCCTCATCCTCGTCGCATTCACATTCGCATTCGCATTGGAGTTGCTCTAAGTTAACAGCCCCATCTCTGACACGGCCGTTGTTATCCACGTTTGCTGCTTTTATAGCAGCAGATAGTCAACAGGAAGGGAGGCAGGCAGCAGGGTAAAGGAAGTCGAAGTAAGGCAAGCGCAGACGAGGGCGCGGCCTGGGGGCTTGGATACAAACTTACTCAAAGACTCAGGAATCGCAGCTCAGAGTAAAAGTTTCAGTTGCTCTCGCATGTGTCAACTGGCGCTCCCTTTGCACTCTTTGAGTTTGAGTTAGTTTAGCTCCACTTAGCTCAGCTCTCAATTGAATTGTTTCCCCGAAAAAAAGAACCGCATATCCGCAACATACACGACAATAAGGAATGTCAGACTAAGAGTTACCCAATAGCTAAATATTATATAATAAATATTTTCATCATCAGTTCTAAACTTTTTCATCATTGTTCTCATTGAAGTAAAATACTTATATTTTATTCTTTGTTGTTTTATTGCAATTCTTAGACTTAATAAATAACATTAAATAGTAAAATAGTTTCTGATCAACCTCTCAGGCATTATTTAACTATCTATAGAATAATATGTACCATAAATGGTATAAGAAAATTAAAATCTATAAGTGTTTCCTAGAGTAAATTAATCGGACAGACTTACGAATAAATGAATTAATATCGGAAATGCTTACATTTTAATTTTCATCTTTAAATTGATATAACTTTCGTTCATTCATGAGAACTGTAAATTTAGTTAGAAAATACAGCAATTAATATTGTATTTTTTGACTTCGCACTTTTTTAGAATTACAACTTTTCAAGACTTACCAAGAAAAGTACATTGAATGGTAGCAGGTTTTCTAATATACTTTATCCCGCATTTCAAGAAAGGTCACAGGGTATAATAAGTTGCATTTGATTAAACAATGCTGATGCTGCGCGTCAAAGATTTGTATTTTTATTGAAAACATTTCAACAGATTTATTATTGCACATCAATTAGCTGCCACGCTTGGTTGCATCCACATTCACATCCACATCCAAGGCATTCAACAGCCAGCGGCTAGAACATGTAGCACACGTATTTGTACAAATCGTTGATAATTCAGATCAATACGCCAATGCGTACTGCCTGTCTGCCTGTCAATTTGTCACTCACAAAATCTTTATCAGTTTGCAGTCTTGGCATCTTCGTTTCTTCGGTTCGACTGTTTACTATTGCGACATTGTCTTGACGGTCATTTATTGAAACATAACGCATTATGGACATTTTTTAATGTCAGCCTAAAGTGTTGTTGCTACCCAATTGCAACTTGGCTTAGAAACTGCGCACCTGAGACTGAGACTGCCTGACTGAGAGTCGCACAGTTGCAGGTAGCCGAGTACCCAGCGATTGTCACTCTGATTGTTGTAGTCGCATTTGTTGTTGCTGTTGTTGTCACAAAGACGACTCAAGACAAGTCGAAGTTGCGTTGACAACGCCAACGCTGATGGGACGATGACACTGAGTACTGCGAGTTTGTTGCCAGTGGCAACAAGCAGTGGCATCTTCTTCAGCACTCGCTCACGTGCGTCCCCCTCCTCCTTAGCCAATGTGGCTGCCACAGTCAGTCTGTGCGGCTCAGTCGCAGCAAGCGTGAAATATTTTGACAAATCGCAGCCACTTAATCAAAAATCATCATCAAAAAGCGATCGATGTTTTGTATTGAGGTAGCAGCAGCTACAAAGGACAAGCCGGTAGGTGAGTGTGAGTGTGTGAGTGTGTGTTTGACTATGTGTATGTGTGTGTGTGTGGAGTAAGCTGCAGCTACAGATTTCCGCTGTGGAGAAGCGATGAGATAAAGCGGGGAGCTCGTTGGGTGCCTGGAAAATGGAATTAGTCGGCTTTAAAGTGTGTCTGCTGTGCCGCACTTGTCGCCTAGCCTACGACTGCAGCGGGTGTGTGAGTGAGATAGATAGGCAGTGTGTGAGTGCGATAGCTAGCCAGTTAGCTGGTGTAAAGTAATGACAATTCATTTGTGTTACCACATTATTAGGCTTCATATCAATCTTCATAATGGCGCTGCTTATGAGCTACGTGACACATGCAACACACACTCACACACACACACCCAGTCATATGTGTGTGACATGTGTGACATGTGTGTGGGTATTTGTATGTTAACTAACCGATTGACGTTGATTACAGATGGGTCGCGCGACTCTGACTACCTCGACCTCCTCTCCCGCTCCTCTAACTTCTCCTTTCTCGCCGACGCAGTTGCCGAGCGATCGCCATAGGCATAAATTGACAGGCATTTATCATTCAGTTGAAGACGTGACCAATTAACAGCATAAACACACCAATAAATGACACAACTTAAATATACATAAGCGTTCATAGAAAGTGCTATATGTTATATCGACTGCACATCCTGTAGTCTTTGATATACTTGCTGAGTATTTGTATTTCAGAAAAAGATTAATAAATTATTTGTATTGTTAGGGAATACATTGAAAATGGTGTTGAGTTTTTGTATGAAGTAAATAGAGAATGCACAAATATTATTTTATTCACCGTATCTAATGAAAATAGATGGGATTTGGAATTGTAATGTAATCCCTTAAAAGAAGTTATGGCATGGAATCGAATAGACTTTTTCTTAGATTAGAAAAATCAATTATACAAAATATGATGTTCGATAGCAGCATAAAATTATTTATATTTAATTAAATTATTAATATGTATATTATTTTAGAATTAAAGTTGTTTTGCCATTTTAGAAGTGTTTTTCCTTAGGTATGTTAAAGTAGTGAAGCCTCTTTTGTAAACAACATTTCTTAAGAATCTTTTAAAATACATACTCGTTAGTTGATTGCGCAAAATAATGATTGTATCGTGGAACTGATCAAGTAATAAAGGCGCCACTTAAAGAAAACAAAGCATGCAAAGCTTTGGAGCTACTTCAGGCTATACTTATACAAAGGGTTGACTCAATAGATACTTGAAAGTATATGCTTTGTTCAGCGAACTACATATAAATCAGAAGTGATTTAAAAATAAAATTGTGTTTAAGGATTTTTTTTATTATTTTTAGAATATATTTAAATAATATACAGTCAGTAAATATGGTTGTACTATATAGTTAAATTCTGAAATATTATTACACACTTATTTGATTTCCTCAAATTTTAAAAAGTACCGGGTATAATACCGCCATCTGAAATAAACAAGCAATTGTGCGCCTTTTGGAAAGTGGAAACTCATTAGACACATGATTCTGCAGTTCATTGAATTCCATCATTTCGATTCGGATTCTCATTTCTCGAGATGCTACCTACAGCTGAGGCAACTACAAAAGCGCCAGGCGAGTGAGGTAAACCCGTAATTAAAGTGCGAGTATATCAGGAAACAAATGCTTAAATCACGCGACGCAAACTCGAATTCGAAATGAATATAATCTGCAGCAGCAGTCAGGAGCGGAATCCACAAAGGTCGATTGCTTCATCCGACAGGCAGGTGATGAGCCGTCATGCAAGCCAAAAACGAAGAAGACCAGTCGCCAAAGACCAAGGCCGACACATTGACTTTGCTTAGATAGGTTATTAGAGCAGGCGATTGAATGAGAGATGGGAGATGAGAGCAGCTAACGGCCATGCCACTTGATCATGTCACACTCTCTTAAGCTGGGGTATGTTGGAGAAACTGCTGCTGCTGTTGGGCACACGCAATGCCAGAGGCATAGGATACAAAAGTATCTTTTTGATGGAGGCGGGGGCTAATTTCCATTTGGGCAGCCAGCGCGCATGCTGAACACGCGCAAGGATCAAAATAGCTTCGCTTCTTATTTTTTGTTCTTGTTCATGTCGATGGCAAATCGTGCGTCCAAAACTCACCTGTCTGTCGTGGCATTTCCGCCGGCTACAATACAGGGAAAAAAAAACCTCAAATGTTGCGTCATTATCAACAAAAAAAAAACAAAAAACGAAGAAGAAGCAACGAAAATTTATGCCATATTGAGCACTCATACACATTGCTCTAATTTTTTCCGCGTTGTTATCTGGCTTTTTGTTTTAATCACCAAGCGAGGGCAGGCAGCTTGAGAGCATGTTTTGATGAATTGATGATGGGGTCTGCATCTTGAGCCGAGTGCAAGCGTGAACATGTGGAAAACGCTCAACGGGAACCCTTTTCGCAGCGAACGAACAGTTTTTCTTAATTTGGAATTTATTTAAATCTACAGTAGCAAAAGGGTCCTTGTCCAGGCACCAGTCAACCAGTCACCAATCATTGAGTCAGTCAGTCACTCTGTTTAGGATAGACTTTGGGGTTCATTGTCTTTCGTGTTCGTCTCCATTTTTGGCAGGTGCATTGGCTCGCTGCTAATGCATAAATAACGCATTCGGGTTCAGCTTTGAGTTCGCAGCTCTTTACTTTTGTTGCCCTGTCTTGTCTTGTGTTCTCCCTCTCCAACATTTTTTGTTTGTCTGTTGTCGTTCACCGAAAAAATGTTAAAAGGCGTTTAGCTTGTTACCTTTTAATAATACCATTTAATTTGGCCGCTCACTTCTTTCTTTGCCTTTCGCCTTTCGCGTTTACCTTTGCTGCGTAGGCGCGCAACCATCAATCAGCCTCGAGTTCGCATCGAGTTCACCTGATAGCACCAATGTATTAAGTATAACATAGCCTCTTATTATTACCCGGCAAGCACCTAGCACCAAGCACCCTGCACAACACTTTTGTTTAAAGTGCAATTCATAATTCATTTTCCGCTTTTTGTGGATCACGTCGTCTTCATTTTTTATGCTAGCACTAGACCATAGACAATCCAAAAAGATACCATCGCACCACAACAGCAACACTTACCCAGTTCACAGGGCAAACAGTTTAGAAGAGCTCAACAGCTACTCGACAGCTACTCAACAGCTACTATAGCTGCAGCTCCCTGCTACTGTTAGAGATACAATGAGCGTCTTGTTTCTCAGAGGGGAATTAGAGAACACTTTGTTGAATTATATTTCTTATACTTTGAATGGAAGACAACGCTAGAAAGTTAATTTCTGTTTTGTTAAGATAAGGTATTTCTTCAAGCGTCAACTTTGATACATTCAATTAGAAATTTTAACGTTTTTCTAAACTAATTAATTATGTTATTTGATAATGCTAGCAAACATACTATTGATTAAAAATCCCATATTCTAAAAGCCTATGACTCTTATGTAAACTTAGTATATGGGAAACATTCTAAGAAATAAGTAGGACGATATGTCGCTTAATAATTTGAGTCATAAGAGAAAATATTTATTTAACTGAATCAAATTGGTTTATTGCTAAATTCAACTATATTGGCATATGGATATATATCTCTTCCTAACAAATAAGTGAAAAATTTGAGGCTATTTAACAATTATGCAATCTTCTTTCCTAACTACCAAGCGACTAATGATTATATTTCACTTCATTTACGCCAATTATATTTTGTAAGTGTTTAATCCATATGTTTTTGTATAAGTGAAATAAGATTAAATATTTGATTTTCTAAGAAAGGGAGTTACATAATTGTGTGTATTTTTTTTTAGTTTGGTGAAAATGTTTATAAGAGAGTTTTATATTCTTTCCTTTTTTTGTAATCGTAAATCTCAGCATAGGCTGTTTTTCATATTTCTCTCAATTTGTGACACAATCAAATGCAACTTTGCTGGCCCAAAATCGCGTGGGCTTAACTTATTGTAAGCGACTAATTTGAATGCCAAGTGGCAATGCGACATAAACATGGCTGACGCATTCTAATGGCTGATATCTGGGCTCGCGACAAACTTCCCTGCACCCGCATCCCCCGAACGGTGAGCATAGGGTGAGTGGGCGCGGTGTGTGGCTACTGTGGCCTGCGGATAGAGTGGATAAAGTGGCCAGTGGCCAGTCGTAGGGCAGACACAGAAAAGGCAATCAAGGGGTGGCTGGGGCGTGACGTGGCCGACCAACTTGGCCAGCTGCTGGCAACATTTACCAAATAAATTATGACACAACAAACATACACACACACAACAAAGCAGACTGAGAGACTGACTGAGAGCGGGTGAGGTAGTCAGTACTCCTACTTCCGCTGCTACAGACACAATTGAAGCCTTTGCAGCGAAAGCTTACTGAAAATTGAAGTCAGAATTGCAACGCGCGATCGAGGATCGAGGCAGGAAACCCAAGTCGCAAGTTGCAAGTCGCCAAGTCGCCAAGTCGCAAATTGCTGGGTAGCGCACGCGGAAAACCAACTGAGCGATAAGCGGCGAGTCAGAAGAAAAGGACAGACAAACAGACAGACAAGGACCGTCAACAATTGGTCGGCGATCGACGATCGACGACGACCAGAAGCCGGGGCACATGAAGCAATCGATGGAGCGGGTGAGCTGTCTCTCTGTTTATGAAGTTGTGGATTTTTCGGTCGGGTTTTTATTTTCAAGCTGACTGCAATTACAAGCCGTAAATTTGTCAAGGCGCGATAAATGTGCAGCAGCAAGGAGCGGGGAGTGTGTGTGCCACGTATAGTGGCAGCCTAATGCATGTAATCTGCCACTCAACACCCTGTCAGATCGTCCAAAGAGTCCCAGCGAGAGCCTGGCGTCGAGTTTGCGGCTTGTTAAGGTTAAGCAATTTGGCACGAAGGAACATATGGGCAACTGTTCAACTGCAAAATCAAATCAAATTGCAGGCCAAAAACGGGGCTAACCGAGAGACAGCGAAACAGACAGACAAGAGCAGTGTTTGGCCATAACCATAATCAGCAACAAACTAACTAGTCAAAGGGTTTAACGGAGGGCAGTTGGAATTGTGCGCGCCTGGCCAGGCCAATTCATGCTCACATTTTGGGCTGGTTAATTAAATACGGATTTCGTTTTAATGGTCGATAAAACTTGATGAGATACTTTAATGGCCAGATCGCTCGAGGATGCCAAAAAAAATCACAATATCAGAGTCGGAGATTGGAAGAATTTAAAGTTGAAGGAGGCATTCACTCTCTCTATCTCTCTCTCTCTCTCTTTCTGTGTGTGTAGAGTGCTAAATCACCGTTAAAGCGATAAGATTAAGATGGCCAATAAGCGCATCTATGGCAACATCAGCAAACGGCGAGCATAATCCGCGTTTTACGAGCCAATTGGCAACACAATCTCTGCCTCTTGGCCAGCGCTGCTATTCATTACATTGTTGCCGAGGCGCACAAAATTAATTGCTGATGAATGTCAATTTCGCATGGCATCCCCCGCCTACCCCCTTGCACCCTGTTGTGACCTGCACTTGGAGGGGAAACCAATCGGTTGCCACAACAACAACGGCAACTGGAGCGCGGGTTCAAAGTCACTGGCAAAAATGTTGTAAGCTCATTGGCAGCGACCGCAGCTTGGCAGCGTTCGCATTTGCCACTTTCTTAACGTTGCCCTCTTCCTCAACCCCTTCCGCTATCCCTCTTCTCTCTTCCCTTATTGGCCACCCCTCCTCCTCCTCTCGGTATGTCCGCCTTTCGTTAGCGGCTTACAAGCTCGAACGCTGACGTTGTACGGCCATAACCATTCGCCATTCGCCATTCGGGGCATAAAATTAAAATGTTGCGCTATGACGACCCTCCACAGCCCCCCGTCCCTGTCCCTCAACTGTAGGCCCCGGCAGCGTAGAGGCGCGCTCATTAAAAACGCCATAAATGCAATAAAACGTAGAGCAAACATCGATTAAACAATATTTATGGGGCTTCACTTGCACATTGTTCGTTGGCTCTGCGCCGAGCACGTCCGCGAATCCATGCCCGCAACAGACCCACAGACTATAGCTATAGACCCAGCCCAACACAGACCAGAGCCAAAGCCGCCCCCGGTTCAGCTCAACGAGACCACAACACAAACCAATACAACGCAACACAACAACGGAACACAACAGAACACAGTCCGCTTTATTTGTGTTCTCTTTCTGTTCTTTGAGTCTGTTTTGACCTCTTAGATTATATTGTATATACTTGCTAAATGTGTCTAGAACTACATGTGAATACCTATAGCAACAGCAGACGCTATATACTATATACTTTGATTGCACAGAGTCGAGCTTTGCTTATATTCATACACCGAAGGAAAAAATGAATGCGAAATGCATATTTCATATTTATCTATCACAGAACTAGATTGTTATCGTGGTAAAATCTGTAGGATTCGTAATCAAACATCGTTTCTTGTTTACTTTTATTAGAACCTTCGCTTCTGGTATATTTTCTAGGCTATAATTTATTTAGAATGTATATCAATATACCAAATACCTTCGGTATATTTGAAAATTTTTTAGTAAACAAATTCGATATATTTTAATTATGACTTTATTCAAAATGAGAAGCGGGTAAATAAAAGTCGAACAAACTTGAATGAAGCATTCTTTCATCATTTTTCTAGCGAATTTAGTTAAATTTTTATTGAAATACTAATACAAATTTTAAGTATTTTTTTTAATATTTATCGAATTTGCTTAAATCAGAATTAATTTATAATAGTTATTACGATTGATCATCATATATAGTAGAAATATACTAAAGTCCATAGATATGGACCGTTTTAGATTATTAAATTTCTCGCTGTGTATATTTGAGTACTTTGAGCAACAGCAGACGCTATATAGTATATGGTATGTACTTTGATTGCACAGAGTCGAGCTGTGTTTTATGTTCATACTGCTTATTGGTATGGCAATTATTACAAAAGTGATTTACAAGTGATAATGAGATATGATGCTAAAATCTTAATTTTATTATTATTGTTTGTAAGCAGGTGTAAACTTTTTGTTAGGCAAAAATTAATTTTTTATTAAGTCTAAGTAATTTTTCTATTTTGTAAAAATCTAATTTTTTCTGTGTACAACTCTGACGAGTAGAGTTTTGTTTAAATTTGTAGTTTGAAATTTAGAAAATTAATTCACTTTGTCCCACTTACCGCTCATAATCTGTTAGATGGAAAGTTTGAAAGATCTTTCTTATAGTGAAAGGAGTTTTTAGAGACATTTTACTAATTCGCGTGATAGCTCATCTCCTAATTGGCGATTAATCGTCCGCAATTAAATGTTTACAACTTTCCCAATTGAATTTGTATAGTACCTACAAGGAAAAACAATTCCAGCCAAAAACATTTTCACATTTTCTGCGAAATATTTGAAGTTAAATTAAAATGTATTAAATCCACAGACTGCCGCTTTAAAAACTATGAAACACATTAAGAACCAAATTTATTTCGCATATGTTTCACTTTACTTTTTAAACTAGTTCACGAGCTAGGAAATGCGAACCTTTTAGGGGCGTTAATTTGTTGGAAAAACGAGCACTTAAATTAGGCAAATGTAAACGATGGCAAATTAAGAAAATAATATGCAATCGACTTTTGGCAGAACATTTCAATTTGCAACGGCATCGAGGCATGGCAAAGATGCGGCAATTTAGCAGACTTTGTGGTTTAAGATGTTAGCCAAAAAAAGGTTGCAGAACAGTTTTGAAAACGGAACCGAGTCAACAGAGGCAGATGTTGGTGTTGATGTTGTTGGTTCCGGCCAAGTGTTGAGACAATGGCAGAGCCGCGGCGTTCAATGAATAACAATTACAGCTATTAATCTTAGCGAGGTCGGGTATTTGGCTTGTGGTTAGGCTCAGACTCGTACTCGTACTCGAACTCGCACTCAAACTCGAGTTCTGCTCCCGACTGCAATTGCGACCCATTTATTTATTTGTTAAGTGGCCGTAAAAACGGCAAACACAGCAAACAGAGCAACGGCACTTGGTTGCGTCTCTGTCACCTTTTTTATGCACTTTTTTGTTGTTGTAGTTGAAATTTATACATATTGTATAAGTAATAATTGTGCGGAAAACGGAAACAATGGAGGTTGTGTAATGCGTCAGGGGAGGGGCCGAATTGTGGCAAACTAAAAGGCGAGTCGAGGCGAATCGAGCTGGCCATCTGGCGTTGGCCAGGCCAACTCACAACGTCAGTCAGTCAGTCAGCCAGCCAGCCTGTGGCAGTGGCTGTAGCTGTGTGCATGAAAAAGGAGTGAAAATTGCACGTAATTACCCATATGAATATGTGTGTATGTAATACGTATATAATACTTACAGTTGTGTGAGCACATGCGCCATTGGTAAATGGTAAATGTGGTCATTATATGCTGCTGACCACGATTACTCGGCTCGAGTACAACCACTAAACCGGAGCAAACGCCTTCGTGTCCGCGAATCCACATCTCAGTGCCTCAAGCTGTGCCCAAATCCGCCATTCTAAAAGGCTTTGCCCATGTGTGTGTGTGGCATAATAGCCGCCACAGGAAGCACTCGCGATGGCGATCAGAGAGCGCACTTACAACTGCAGCGAGCTTATGGCCATCAGCAAACCGCAAATAGCCATGGCCATAGACATGGCCAAGTCTGGCCAACTGCCATTTGCCACCGGCCACTTACCACTTGCCACTTGCCACTGCGGTAGCCGCGTTGCAAGTGTAATCATGCGCCAGTTATTTACTATGGAATTTCAGTGTTCATAAATTTTGGCACAAGCTGCACAAGATTGCGGCAATCAGCAGCGATGCAAGTGGGGTCAGTTGAAGGCTAGTTGCAGTCAGCCCGCGCTGCAAGTTATGCTCGACTTTGATAGACGCTGCCACTTTGAAAAGGAAGCAAAGAATTTAAAAGAGGGCAGAAGAAAAGTAAGAATAAATAGACAGCGTAAACGAATGAGAACAAATCAAAAATTAATTATGAAAACTACAAAATTTATTGACAAAAATTATGCCGTATACGATATTTTAACAGGACATCAATAAACTGGAAACAATCTTTTTCAAAATCAGAAATAAAATGCTGAACTCTTTAAATACTGCTTGATTTTAAATTAAATGAAATACTTCATTTGTTAAATTGTTGGTACTTCAACTATTAGCATTGTTTCTTTTCAGTTACTACTGTTCTTACACTTTTTAAGATCATAAAATAAAAATTGATACACAAATGTTTAAAATTAATAATACATTTTTGTTTGTATTTATTATCTTATTTACTTAAATATAATATATATTATTCATAATATAAACTTCTAGTATTCTATTTTAGTATGTTATTTGCAATAATCAAAACTTTTAACCACCATCTGTATAAATTCTAAAAATTTATTTATTGGTCTAATTTTATAATCTTAAATGTAAATACACAATTGTGTTCCCTTGTTTTATCTACTAAAAGCCGCTGTTCGAAATAGCTACTAAAAACAGCTCCTGGCAAACCGCTTTTCAGCTGTCTAAGCAGCACCCATTATTCTACTCTTCTTCACTTTTAATTTTTCAGGTGTTCAGCAAGAAAAGCAAACCTAGGTGACCATCCTCCACGTTATGATGTCCCTGCTCCTGGCTTTCTTATAGACAATTAAGTAACCACGAATGCGACTGTCTAAATTCGAGAGGTGTTACCAATAACTCTGCTGCTGTTGACCAAAAAATACAAAACGAACAAAAAACAAATGAAAAGAACAAAAAGGGTTGACGGCCTTCTGACCGAATTCCAACGACCAGCCAAGCAGCAATCCCTCCCCCTCCTCCACCTCCATCTCCTTCATCCAGCAGATCGCAGGCGGAGCGTATAATTGAGGCGAAGCCCAAATGGAAATTCGAAATGGTAACAAAAGTTATTCCCGACTGTGAGCTGACCACAAAACGAGACAATTTTTATTGGCGTTTTGGTTGGCTTAATATCAACCAGCTCCCCCTTTCCCCTACTCCCTTCGTGCCTTAAACCAACTTTCGTGTTTACCACAATTTAAACTCAACTTAATGATTATTTGCATTTCGAATTCAATAATTTGCATTTTCCAAATCAAACCCAAGACCAACTTCTATATTGACTTCGACTCCGACTCCCACTTCAACTTTTTTGGACTGCCCGAGTTGGGGGAGAGAACAGACAGACAGAACGAACTTACTTATTTTGGGCACAAATTATATAGCACTATATAATACTTAGTTACACATGTGTACATCGACTGTGGATGTGGCTACAAATTGAGGGTTATCGCATCCGAGGGATACACTCAACTGGCTCGCCTTTTAGTCTTTACCTTGGCTTCGCCTTGTCTTCTGATTGTTAACTGAAATGCAACTGAAATATTGATGGCGACTTTGTTTTTCATTTTTCGGTAATTATACAGGTCTAACATAGAAGTTGACTTCTTCTTTTCAAAACAAAACCAAGCGAAATCCAACACAAGATGTGACTAAGTGGCGACCACAGCTGATGTCAATAGTCGGGATAGACGGATCGCTTCCCATGGATATCAACGTTACGGCCAAAGCCACATTTCGACATCGTTCAATAACGCTCAAGTGAGCAAATGAGCTCAAATCGAGGCGAGCTGGCAACTTCTAAGTAAAACTCAACGAATCTCTACAGAATTCACAGCGAGTCACAGTCACAACTGTGAAGAGTTGAGTCTGCTCGGCATAGAAATACTCGACAATTGCGTATTTGAGTTAAGAGTCAAAGCAAATGATCATTGATAATATGTTAATATGTCAGTTTGACAAATAAATAATATAAAGAATATTAATGAGTGATAGGTAAATACAACAAAATATAATTAAACCCTGTAAATTCAAAAGAAACCGTTTCCATTTCAACCTGTCTTCCTAAACATCCTTATAAGCTATACGACATATCAATAAGATTTTCCCTATTTAAAACCTCAAAAATGAAAAACCTCTCAAACCTCCTGTACGCTTTAAGATAGGCATAGGTTATTTCCTATTTAAATCCTCAAAAATGAAAAATTCCTTAACCTTACCCGTTACATACTTCACCAGCAACTTATCACAATCGTTTCCCCAGTTTTTGTGCCGCATATAAACATGATTCGCATAAAGGAAACTTAGAGATTGATTTTGTTTTCGATTTCATTGGATTCATTTAATCCAATTAGGCTAGAGACTGTGTGCGGCTCAAGGCCCCGGACCCAGCCCCAACCAATCGATGTGAGGTGAGTTATGGGAAAGCTTTTGAGCTGAACTTGCCTGCGTTGTCCGATCAGAGATCTCTCTGATCTTGATCTGAGCACCCTTTTGCCGCCAGTTCATTCTTATCAGCTGCGCAAGTTTGTCGCTGTCGCAACCGCTGCACATATTTAATAAGCGTCAAGCTAAACATGAGCACTCATCATTCAGCCGCCAAAAGAAGAGTTGACTCTGGCATGAAGACATCAATGTGAATGAGCTCTGTTTGTACCTGGGGTCAACTGGGTCAGCTACCCTGGAGCTGGGGCCGCAATAACAACTGGCAGGCCATTTGAGGAATTGCAGCGCAGTACGCATTTAATTGAATTAAATTCCAATTCCAATTCCTGTTTCCCTTGTCATCAACTCGTTTCCACAGTTCTCTCAGTTGTGTTGTCGTTGTCGTCCTATCGCTTTGATCAGTCAATCCAATTATTTGCAAAATTTTGTCACATAAATAACTAGACGAGAGCGTTTCTGAGACTGGGACGGAAAGAGGCGCCCCCTAGAGCCAGGTTAAGGTCTCAGTCTTGTGCTCTGCTTAGTTCGTTTCCTTTCATGTTTCACCTGTCGCCAGAATGTGAGCTCTTCCTGGTGGCCCTTCGCTTTGAACCGTTCGCAACCGTTCACATTGGCGTTGGCGTTAGCGTGCCGATTAACCCCAGCAGTTGAAAAGCAGTTGCTGCGGTTCCCGCCCGCTGAGTTGACGATCCAGGTCCCGGTCCCTGTTCCCGGTCCCGGATGTCGACAAGGGTGACGAAAGCAGCGAAAGAGGAGAATAGCGCGACCTGCGTGCTACCGCGCACAGCATTCGGCATGGTTTTCTGTTTTATGCTGAGGTGTTAATTGAATTGAATTCGTTTTGCATAACGAGAGCTAAAGGAGTAGCAGGACAACAGCAGGACCACCTGCAGCACAGTTAGCGCAGAGAAAGGGAAGAAAGAGAGACAGGGAAAGAGAGAGGCACAATGACAAACCCTTTGTGTGTTAATTGTTGCCACAATAATGCCAAAAACAGGGCCAGAAACAAAGCGAGCGACCAATTGTCAACATGACAGCAACAGACAACAGTTAGCAGCGATCATTGTTGCTGTTGCTGTTGTTGTTGCCACTTGCTGGCTGCCGCCTGCTGATGTTGCCGCTTTTGCTGTTTATTGTTTGTTCGGCGTGATCTTTATCGGCGCATACTATTTGCATATTCCACAGTGCCGACTAAGTAGAGGAGTTCAAGCAGGCAGGCAGGCAGGGAGCAGGCAGGCATTGCAATGGTCGCATTGTCTGCTAGCTCGCTTGTGCTTGCTACTTGCCGCATGTCGCCGCTGTCACGTTGTCGTCGTTGTCGACTTTATTATGTCATTGCATCATCAGCAGCGCCTCTTTATCGCCATCCGTCATGCACATTGTGTAGAAATTAGCACATAACCCAAATGTGTAAAATAGTACAAGCGTGTAAATTAATTGCAAACAATTATCGAAGTCATACGACGAGTGGTGCAGCTAAGAGAGAGGAAAGGAAATCAGCATGAGGAAAAATATTCACAACAGAGGCGTTGTATTGCATTGCGAGAGAGTTAAGAAGGAGCACAGAGTATTGGAGAGAAGGAGAGCAGACCTAAAGTTAGGAGAGCTTACAGAGTACTATATATGTTGTCTGCATTTATTTGATTATTTATTAAATTCGTCAGATAATGCCTTTGCATCAAGTGTGATTTTAATAATGTACAGCATTTAAATTACAAACTTGTTTCCATTTATTTTTGAAAACATTTAACAAATTGCGAATTAACA
The DNA here is from genome assembly GCF_023558535.2 of Drosophila nasuta. Taxonomy (NCBI): domain Eukaryota; kingdom Metazoa; phylum Arthropoda; class Insecta; order Diptera; family Drosophilidae; genus Drosophila; species Drosophila nasuta. The sequence continues at coordinate 37,098,797 of NC_083457.1, read as the reverse complement.
CATAAAATTCAAATGCTTCCACTCTAAATTTATTTGTTAAATTATGGCTTTTTTTATTTATTTATTGTTTTTTTGTTCGATTTTATTATACATAATTTAAATGTGTTAGAGTTAATACAAGCGTTATTTAAAAAAAGGTAAAGATAATATTACTATGTTTTCATTTGTATTTGAAAGTGATTTTAACATATATAAAAAACATTCCATTAATTATGTTTATTATTTTCGTTTATTTACAACTAACTTATATTTAAAATTAAGAGTTCAATTTATTTAGAATGTTGGCTACTATAGTATATGACTCTATACAATTTATTTGGATTTAAATGGTAGCTAAGTAGCATTTCTTTTATTTCGATTACTAGTTTCTTGAAGTGAAAACTTAAACCCTAAGACATCATAAATTAAAGCAGAAAATAAATTGTACACAAAAAGAAAATTTTTAGCTCTCTTGTTAATCTTTAAATCAAAAAATCGTCAATTTATGAATTAAAAGCGAATATGTAATCATTAAGAAAATTTATTTATATTTTGTGTAACAATGTTTGGATTGTAAATATCAAAATAAATTGCAAGATTATAAAATAAATTTCACAAGTAAATCTCAATAGTAAATACAAACATTACAAGCAACACGAAAGCAAGTCAAAGCTTCCTTAATAGAGTTACAATCACTGGAGCTGGCGCTGGTTTTGGATCTGACACGTCAGGGAATCTCACAGGTGTCAAGGCGCTGGACAGCTGCGAGTGTGCAACGGATCTGACAGCAGAATGCCCTTTAATGTCGCCTCACTGGGTGACTGTGTGACCGGCAGGCAACTGGAATCTTTAGAGCTGCAAGCTGGCAAACTGAAAGCTGGCAACTATTCGATTGTAAGCCCGCGTCTCCATGCAAATGTCAGTGTCGGCACAATGGTGTCACAGCACAAATAAAATATAAAACGAGCCGTCGCCGCGATAAATCATGAGGATTGGTCAGTGATCCTCTGGTTCTTCAAGGAAGTAGCAGTAGAAGTAGTAGTGGAAATAGTGGCACCATTCTCTGACGTTTTTGGTAAGCGTGGCTCTGTGTTACTGAAACTGAAGCTGAAACTGAAACTGAAGGCAACTCAGCCTGGGATGGCCATTGGCCGATCGCATAAATTAACAATCTAATTACCACGACGATGCCGCGCGAAATCTCACCGGAATCACGAAGCGCAACCGACACTGAGCACGAGCATTCACCATTTGTATGCAAATTACTTTGTCTCCGTCGACGTCGATGCCGATGCCGACAACGATGCTGACGTCGCTCTCAGCTGCTGGCAGCACTGCTGCGACGCGTCGTTCAATTCGATGCCAACGATCGCTGAGGTGCAATCATAATCGACGTCATAATATCGTTACGGTGCCGTCGTTATCACCTGTCCGCCCGGGCATCGTTTTGAGCTGTTGTGCCTTGTGTTTGTGCCCGTGCCAACTTTAGAGTCAGCTTCAACCTCAGCCTCGGTTTCAGCTTCCAGTCGAAGCTTGGAGCTTGGAGCCAGTGCTAAACCTATCAGCCAGCGACCAGCCACAGTGGGCCTGCTGCAGCAAAATAAATTTGCATATAAATTGCAGCAACTGCGCTGCCTTTGTCGCCGACGCACAGTGTCCACTTACCCAATTATAAATGAGGCAAATTCACAAATTCAATTCATTTTGTATTTGTATTAAAATTTTATTGTAACTTGCTTAAGAAAAAAATGTATATATATTTAATGAAGAGCATAAACTGATTATTCGTTTTTCTTACGCATATAAAAAATTAAAAATATTTGAGAATTTTCAGATACTCTACTAAAGAATACTTTTATTAAATAAATAAAGATTTTAGAAATTAATGTAAATTAATATTATATATTATAAGATTATAAAAATGTTTTTTTTTGCGAAAAATGTATTAAAACTAAGATTATATAAAATTTAAATTATATATCAAATCTTATAAAAGTATGCAAAACTGAAATTATTATTCTTTAATTTATTTAGGTTGCCATATTATTAAGTCTTTTACGTCTTCTTCTAAGTTATATATTAAAATGAATACTCCCCTTAGTCTAAATTTGATCCCTTCATTGTAAGAAACTGCATCACTGTGCACTGTTCTTGGTCGGCCGTTACTGTTCCATTTAAATCGATGCCCACCGTAAGCAATTTTGGAATTTATGTAAGCATTTCGTTCGCAGATTTAATTGACACGGTCCAGGCTAAAACCCATGGCCCAGCTACACGCTTTGAGTCTCCGTCGAGGCTCTCAGGCTCAGGCTCCAGCGTGTCCAGTAATCCAATTAGCCCGAGCGACGTTTCGTACAAGAAAAAGCACTTGTCGCTTGCCGATTCGGAGCAGACTCCCAGTTCCTGCCGCTTCAGCTACAATTCCAACATTTCAGTCTCCATCCCCCAAGTGCCAAACCCATTTCCTAATGAAGATGTTTCTTTGCGGATTTTTGTTGCTGCCCTGGGGCCAATGTTGACGTCAACTTACAGTGCATAAATAACAAGTGGAACTTACTTATAAAGCGATCATGAAAGTGAGTATATATAACCGACATGCATACATAGATAGTGTGTAAGTATTCTAGATATTGGATGGAAGTAAGTACCGTTCTGTCGCCGTCTCAAATCTTTTTATGATGCGGCTATTTTCAAATTCAATTTAATTCACTTTGTTCGATGAGCATTATCAGACGATAGCAGATAAATGGGGATCACTTCACGCTCTTAATGGGCATGGCATGGGATGGGATACGATGGAATGGGAAGGCGACAGAAGCAAAGCATTGACTGCAGGTGACGCGACCAACGAATGAGTGGCCAAAAAGGTGAGCACAAACGACATCGCATGCGCACAATCAGCAGCAGGAGCAGCATCTAATAGAGTGAGCCAAAGAGGTAGAACATGAGAGGTAGAGGTAGTTAGTTGTCGAAGGTGTCGACTCGCGCAGTATAGAGAGAAAACGGCTGAGCGCTGAGCTCTGAGTGCTGATGATGCCCGTTTGCCCAGAGAGATAACACAATAAATTAGGAAACGAAATCTTTACTAAATAAAGACATAAATTAAACATACAGAATCGCACTAGAGAGCCCGAAAAAACCGAGTCGGTGTTGAATGAACAACAAAAAACAGACAAAAAAAAAGCAAAGAGACACAAAAACAAAAACAGAAACAAATAAAAGCCAGAGGCGAGCCACAATGGCGACAACAACGAGACCGACAACATGACAACGTAGCAGCAGCAACAAGAGGAGGATGAGTTGAGGAGAGGGGGCCGATAACTTGGCTTAAACTCGCTGCGAAGCGAGAGAAATACAAATAATCAAACGAAATGTATTTTATGGGGTGATAAGAATCAATGAAGCCACTGAAATCCTATAGAGACATATTGTATGCATTATGAGGCATCATCAGGCAGTCCCCATTCTCATTCCCATTTCCATTCCCATTCCTATATCCCATACTCGGGGACTGACCCCTGCCTATAAGATGCCAACATTTAAATGAAGGTTTAGCCAACGGCAGCAGCGGCAATGTCGATCAAAAAGTGTCGAAGCGCTGCACAAACTTTTCGACTCTGGAATTGGACTTCAGACAAAATTCTACACAGCAAAAAACTTGCAAACAAATAAAATGAAGATAACTTTTTAATAGAGAATAGAATAGAATAAAGAATAAAATATTATGTATGTACTTAAATATAAACAAATTTTAAATACATTTGAAATTTTATATAATAAATAAATATACACAATAATTAACAGTAATTAATAAAATACATAAAATCAAGATTCAAGATTTTTGATCTTAAGAATTAGATAATTAAAAAATATTTCTCGTATTTTTAGATAATAATGTATCCTTTTTAAGTTAATTTGTTTGTTTATTTAAATATATTAATATATATACATATATAAGGCTAGTTGCCTTAGTTTTATTATAATATTGTAAGTTATAACGTAAGTTTAGGATAATTGATAATTTAAATACTGTTGAATACGATGACACGCACGGCTGTTCTGCTTTACTGCTGATCACGGTTCTGCTCGTACTACTGCTGTTCTCGTACTGCTGCTGTTCTCGTACTACTGCTCTACTCGTACTGCCGCCTATTCTCGTACTGCTGCTTGTTCCTTTCTGTCGACTCCGATTTCTGCTCACGCCGGCTACTCGATACTTCCTCACGTCGACCAATCGATATCTGCTCATACCGATATATCGATGTCCGCTCAGAGCGACTCATCGCCCTTTCCATCTTACATATATATATATATTACTATACTGTTATAGTTAAGAATATTATATTTCTGATTGTATATTTAAAAAAAATTGATAATTAAGGATACAAATTAATAATAACAAAAATTATGAATAAAACAATTGTGATTGTTTTTAGATTTGTTTGCAGTTAATAGTAGCAAAAACGTTTTAAATATTTAATACATAAATAATTTCTCTCAGTGTAGCTAGTGTCTTATCAATATGATGGCATTGGTTTGGCTTAGCTTAGCTTGGCTTGGAGTTCGGCTTGGGTTTCCGTGTCGTTGTCACCGTCGACGGGTCAATTAGTGGGCGATGTAGGCGCATGAATACCTTAATGTTAATGTTGATGTGGATGCCGATGCCGATGATGCCTGATGTTCGATCGCTCGTTCGTTCGTTATTCGTAGCTCGTTGTTAATGTTGGCGACTCTGCAGCAGCGCTTCTTTTGTTTTGGCCGCAGCAGCAGAAGCCGTATCTACAACGGTCTGCTGTGATTTTAGGACAACCAATAAATCTTCTGTCAAACCCCAGCACCAACAGAAAATAAAAACAAAACAAAAAAACGATGCCAGTTAACATTTTTGGTTAGTAGTCATAGTAGTGGGAACAATAGGCGTTGTTTAAAGACCATTTGCAAGGGAATGCATTTTAATTACGCACTTGGACATAACTTTCTGGTTAATTGCACCTCACTGCGACAATCAATCAACAACCTTCGTTTTCCCCATCCCCTTTTCACCCTTTCCATTAGAGAGAATGCCAATGTTAAGTGGCCCAAAGTGCTCAGAAGTGGACCGACTTTGATTAGCCATTGTCTGTCCCTTGTATAATACGACAACTTGAGCTAATAACTCATCGCTCTCGCAGCTCTATTGTTCTAAGCAACATTCTCCAGTTAAACTGCACACACAATGCTGCAAATTGAATAGAGTAAAAAGAATCACAAATAATAAGCGATAATAATTCGGTAGCGATCGCACCGTTAATTGGAGGCTTTACAACAAAAAAGCTGAACGCAAATTTGTCAAATGCAAATTGAATTTGAGAAAAATTCCAGCATTACAAACGAATTGATCAACTTTAACCTTTTGACTGTGGCTATGAACTTAATGTCCCAAGGGAGCTTGCTTCTATAGCTTCATCTATGCTTAATTAAGCTGAAAGGGAATGAATGCCAATGCATTAAATGTCTTTCGCTCTTTGGACACTATCAACACCTCATTACTCTTTTGATCACACTCCTCGTTAATGAAGATGTCAGGCGGCAGCTGCCGACAAAATCATTTTGAATTCAAAATCATTGCTTAGCATTCCACTTTTGTTGTTGCTGATGATGTTGTTGTTGTTGTTATTGGGATGTGCTTGTAGCTTGTTGCTCCGAAGCGACAAAGATTAAATATATAACTCTTCTTTCTTTCTTTCTGTTTTGTTGTTTTGAACTTTTCTTTGCCGTTGCCGTGGTTGATGTCACAATCAACTCTATTGAACTGTCAATACTCTACCTTGTTCCTCTGTCTAGTTTGCTGTCTATACTATCGATATGCTCAACGTATTGCAGAGCATGACAACTTTAAACCTGTATCTGCATAAAGTTATAAACAAAGAAAACAAATTTGTCTTATCGCCCGATTCCTAATGAGATGACAACGAGACAAAATCACTCGGTCGCAGCGCGTTGAAAGCGCGAGCTCATTTAAGGAGCGGACAAATACAAATGCACACATTTTAATCACTTTGCTCATTAACAACAGCAGCAGCAGCAGCAGCAACCGCTAAAGCAACAACAGCAGCAGCAACCACAGCAGCAACTTAACTATTGTGTTCATCACAGTAAATTATTGAAATCAAAACCGAATCATATAAACCAAATTAATCTATGACTATTGGCATTTGCCAACACTATCGTTTCTTCAGCAGCACTTCCTCCTTCTCTATTTATCTTCTATCTTCTATCTGTATATCTCTCTCTCTCTCATCCGGCGCTCTAAACTAATTTCGAACTTTGCGTCATTTGCATGGAAGTCACTCTGCGAGTTTTGAACAAATTGACTAATGAGCTTCTAGAACCTTAAATTGATTTCGTGATATACTATAGAAAAATAAATCAATATATGATAATAAAGTGCCATTAAGCTAAAGATTATTACACTCAAAACTTGAATTTCTTAAGCTTTAGCTTTGCAAAAATATTTAAATAAATGTATAGCAAACTAAACAAATTTGTCATCGTAGAAATCAAAAGTTTTTTACTTGACCTTCACTTGGGGAAAGTCGGTTTTGGAATTAAGTTAACAAAATAGACATATTTCAAAACAAGCCACTTTAAAGTTAGATTAATTGAATTTAAAAATACTTATAATGAGACCATCTATTTTTAGATATTTTCATTCATATATCATATTTTGCGATGACTTGTAACATTAAAGTTTTGACATTAAAGTTTTTATTTGTCTACGACATTTGATAATACTTACCTTTAAATTTGACTGACTTTTAAATTGCTAAAATGGATTTAAAAACATCAGCAACACTTTTAATGCTTGCACATAAATGCCTTTTCTGCTTAAGCTATCAAATGTATTTTATCATTTTCGTTTTCAAATTTTAAACAACTTCTATACAAACTGTAATCACATAAACTTTCCAAATTATTGCTTATCTGACCTAATGAAAAGCTCTTATAATAGATTTGAACGCTATTAGAAAAGTTTCACAGTGTATAAACAACTTCCTTGGCGGTGACTCTACACTATTACTTTTTCTGCATCATTATAATTATTATTAATGTTTACTTTCTGGTGTTCAATAATAGTTTTTTCAACAAAATTTTTGTTAGAAGTGTATTTTAATCTTCTTTGGTGGTAGCTCAACGCAACATCATTACAATTAGGCATCCTTGGACATTAACTGAAAAACGTTTAGCAAAAAAATCATCATAAAAAACCGAATTTTCTAAACTTACTTTGATCTCGCGAAAGATCTTTGCTGAATTTTACGACATAGAATATTATCGGGTAAGACAAGAAATGAAAAACAATTGCAATGCTGGAATGAGTTTGAGTATATTAGCATTCGTCAGTAAATCTATGATCTATTGCCGGTCAGAGGGCAGGCAGACAATTTTAAAGACAGACCTAAAGCTGGACTTGGACCTGGAAGAGTGGCAGAAGAAGAAGAAGAGTTTGCAACATTGTTGATGTATTAGTTAACGTAACTAACTTTAGTTATTGCTCGTGTTGGGATTTCGCGCTTTTATGGTCCATTTAAGACTATGAGATGGAAATGTTGTGTCGGCGTTCCCAACAGATTTATCACCTGGTCCCCTAGCGGGTGGCGGTGGCCAGCGTCACAAAGGGAGAGGGGGGAGGGAAGGAGGGGGAGAACGGGAAGACAAACTGGAACTGTGCGAGGAACACTGTCGAGTAAAGTTCATCGATTTCAGCCAACCCAAGTGATAAAAACTGTGCGCAGTGATCAACAAGGGGGAATTGCAAAAGATTGTTGCCTGTTTCGTGGCCCCAACAATGTTGCCAACAAAGTTCTGAGCAATTTTACTGTAAAACCCCTAAAGAGAGAAGTCCCAGACAGACACAGAGGATCGTAAAAATGTTTGACTGCGATTATATGGCGCTCATGAGAGCGCCACTTTGTCAGCCAATTCCTCGACAGCGAACCCTTCTGAGATGAGGCTGAGGCTGTAGCTGCAACTCAGGTTGATGTGGATGCTGATGCTGATGGACTGGACTGGACTGGGCTCGTTAATCCAGGGGCGTACTGCAAAGTGTAGCTGGAAACGAGCTAAGAACAAATTGGCAAAAAAGAAAAACGAAAACAAGCCACATGCAACATTGATACCATTTGCCAGCTCACTCTAGCACACTCACCCGCTTGCCATCTCACTTCAGCACACATGCATAATGTGTGTACTATGTGTATAAGTTAGGCATAATTTATGGAGCGAGAGGTGAAAATATTTTCAATAGAAGGTGATTTAAATTTATTAAAGGAATGCTCACGACCAGCCCAGCACTAAATTAGAATAAGTCAAGGGGACTGAGAGAGAGTGAGAGAGGGGGGTTAAAGGGGAAGCTGGCTCATAAAAAGTCAAGCAAATTGAATTTGTGTGTGACTCGGCGCACGCTTGCACGGCTGAGCATTGGTAACAGGCATCGGGAATCGAGCATCGAGAATCAGTAACAGAATGGGACCATCAAAAAAAAAGCTGATCAGCTGCATCTAAGCATCGACATCGTCGCGCTCCGCTTATCAGATTCGAAAAATTTGGTTACGAGTCCGACTCATTTAAATCTCGGCCAGAACCTGAACGTGAAGTCGCGCCTGAGCCGCGTTCGAGAGCCGCGTTTGCCTTTTGTTAACACCATAATTTACATTGATTTATGTGCTTAGTTGACTCTGCATTTTTAATCGGTTAGCCGGACCGTCACCGTCCCCAACTCAACAAATCCCAGAGCCAGAGTCGCCTTCCCCCTCTCCGACTTCGTCTCTAGTGCCATCTGTTACCCCCTCTCCCTCTCACCAGCTCTGTCTGTCTCGCTTTTGTGTGTGCCCGCGGCTTCATTTGGTTATAATTAAAATGTCGATGTTATCAACCAGATTTGGACATATTGGCCATTACGCTCGAAATTTAAGCGATTTCTATGCGCGTATTTTGATTTTGACTTCGTTTTCGGTTTCAATTTCGTTTCCATATCTCCCTCTCACTCTCTTTCTACCCTTCTTCTCGCTGCCGTCTCTTTCGCTCCACACACACATTCACAATACGTATTGATTAAATTAATATTTAATAACGTTTTAAGAAGCTTTTGAGTGTTAAATGTTTATTTATGCCCATTCGCTGTGCTTTTTGTCGATGTCACGTCTCACTCTCCCCTCCCCACCCTCGTCGCACTCTCTCGCTATCTCTCTTTCTAACATGTCGATGTGTCGATGATTATTTGGGTTCGAATTTGGAATTCAGTAAATATTTAGAGAGTTTAGAAGTTGTATTTCTTCTTTTGATTATGCTGAGCACTTAATAGATCAATTGAATGAAGATTAATACTACTTAATGAGTCGTATTATTAAGTCGTATGCATATAAAATTCGCCTCGGTTCTGTTTCAAATTAATACACACCATTACTAATGCTTCTATTAGGCCTTGTAGTCTTTTCAACTTCAACTTTTTAAATTGTTATACAAAATTTTTGGCAAAAACTTTAGTTTTGAATCAAAGTTTTCCGCACTCTTTCTTTACGAGTATTATATGAAGTAGATCATGCATTGATCTTTACCCATTCAATGAACTTTGTGTGGATCAATCAGATAATCAATCAGTTTTGCAATCATTAAGCCATCTGTTTGTCAATCAGTTGATTAACAATGTCTGAATTTTTCGCTAGTTATTCAACATGTTAATTAACAGAAAAATCGGTCAATCGGAGAGTTTCAGTTTTCGAGCAATCAGTAAATCGCGAATGAATCTTTAGGATCTTCAAAAGTGTATCAGAGTTTGCCATATTAATTCATTCCAAATTCAGTTTTTCAATCTTCTCGACAATCACTCAATCACGAACCAATCATAGGGATCTTCAACCAGCTAATGACACAATCTACAGACAAAATAATAAATATTTATTCCATGTTTCATAATAAAACACAACAAATTATATTTTTTCAACAGTTTATTATTGCGTTTATAATGTTTTTTGAGAGACTAAGTAGTTAGTTATTTTGAGCCATCGTAAATGTACAATTGAATTACATATAAAGTACCACGACGACTTTCCTCCGATTGTCGCTTTTCTCTTCACATACTCCTGGTATCAATATCAGTTCAAACGCAACCAAAGACAACACAGTGAGTACTCGAACTCGTACTCGTTACACACTCATACTGGTAAAATGGGTATCTACAGATACAGACAGCTACAGCAGTGGCCAAGCAAATAGCAACGGGGGAATAAATAATAAAATATTTTGGTAAAACAATAAAGTATAAATAAAGTATAATTTATTTGAATGAACATTTAATTTAAATAAAGTTTAAAGTAGTTGTCACTTATGATGTGCTATTTGCATGTCACGCACTGTAGACACGTCTCGCAGCTCTCACTTAATGAGCATACATGGCTAAGCTTAAGCCTAGGAGCTAGGGCTAAGTTACAGATAAATATTGCATACGCTATAGCCTTAAATGGTGATGAGGTAAGCCGGCAGCTAGTAGTAGATAGTAAAGATATAATAGATAGAGATACAGATACAGAGAGAGAGAGAGAGAGAAGGAGAGCTATGAAAACGACCTACGGCCGGCAATGAATAAATAAAGTACTCTTAGTTGTATTCGTAATAGAAATAAGTATACGAACTGGGGCACACACAAACACACAAACACGCTTTAATAGAGGGGCGACCCCCCTTGTTAAGTATTAGTTACAATTTCAGTTTAATTTTAGGCACACACACAATTGTTGCAATTACAGAGCGCGCAACTTGCAACTGCAACACAGTGTAACGTGTAACGTGCAGCTTGCGGCACACACAAGTCTCGGGTCTCTTGATCCGCAGCCATGTGGGTGAGCAGCATTTTAACTTTGGTTTTCGATTTGTTTTATTTTTTTCTCTCTATTTTATTTGCTGTATTTTTTTTGCTTACATTGTCGCAGTCGCTGCAGTTGTCGTTGTCGTTGTCGCTGTCTCGGGTTTCAGAGTGCAACATGCACGGCAACGCCCCCCCTCCGCCTGCCGCCTCCCCTCCTACACTACCCTGGGGCGATGGGGTCGCTCGACTTGTCGCTGTCAATCAGAAACGCGCACACAACTCAACTTTTATAATTAGAAGCTACCGCTGCCGTCCCCACGTCGGACGTCGACTTCAAGCTACGCCTAGTGCCACGCCCTTAGCGGTCATGCTTTAGGAGCTGCAACGTTGTCGTCGCCGCTGTCGTTGTCGGTGCATCAGAGGATGACATGCGGGCCACCTTAGCCACTGGCGACTCAATTTCAGCATCAGAATCGTCGTGCACGTTGATCTCTTCATCGGAATCCGACGAAGAGTTGTCCACCATCACCGTCGACCCCGCCGTCCCCGCCAATGTCGCGGCTGTCGTCACACACTCCCCACCCGGATAGTGCAATCGCGAGCGCTGCTCCTCGGCCACAGTTAGTGAAGCAGCCACCGCATATTGTCGGGCCAGGCCAAGAGCAAAAGCTGCCGCGGATGGCGAACCAACCAGACTGCGAAAAGCGCTGCGTTCGCCGCCCATCGAGAGTCCCGAGTTGGGACTGCCGCAAACACCTCCCGAAGTTGGAGAATGTTGCTGCTGCTGTTGTTGCTGTTGCTGCTGCTGCTGCTGCTGATGATAGTGGCTGAAGAGCTGCAACGCAGCCGGATGCGCGGGCAAGTGATGGTGATGTCCAGGCGGTGCGGGAGGCAACGCGTGCAGCGGGTGCATCATCACAGCAGGTGGTGATTGGGCCGAGGATAACGGCGAGTCAGCGCAGAGCAGCGATTGATGTGCCAGAGGCGTTGTGGGCGCCGACGTGTTGCTGTGTGTGCTGGGCGTGGGCGAGCTGGTGGCGACTGGACCATCGTTGGACTGCTGCGAATGCATAGGATTGGCGGGACTGGAGCGCTGACGCTTCAGCAGATTCATGCGCTGATGACGACGCCACTTGGCGCGACGATTCGAGAACCAAACCTGTTTGTTTGTTGTGAAGATTGCCGTTAGCTGTTGCCCCAAAAGCTAGAGAGAGTGGGCTGTATCGGGACATACCTGAACACGCGCCTCGCTGAGACTGGTGCGACTGGAGAGACGCTCCCTTGTGCTCACACACGGATAGTGACTCTTGTCGAACTCCTTCTCCAACTCCTCCAGCTGCTCCGGACTGAACGTGGTGCGATTGCGGCGAAATTTGGGCTCATCATCATCGTCCAGATAATCCGAGTCAATCTGTCGATTCTCATCCGCCGACTCCAGCGTCTCGTGGCTGCCCGAACCCGGTGAAATGGCTCTATTCATAGGCGCAGCGCTGCCCAGAAGATTAGCGGAGCTCAAACTCAGACTTCCAGGCGTCGAGTTGCCTGCACTCGGTGGCAGATTCGCCAGCGTGGGAGCTGCCACGGGCCACAGAGCTGAGGGTGGCGGCGGCACGGGGGAATTGCCAGCAACACTGCCCGGATGCCAGGTGAAACTGCCGTAGGGATGCGGCGGTGGCGGATACAAGCCATAGGCAGCGGTCCGAGCAAATTCGCTGGCCACACGCTCCGCGGCGCGATTGCGCAGAATCCGATTGATGCTGCTCACCGAGGGTGCTGTGGCATTTGTGCAGACACCTGCGTAGAGTTTGTGCTTTTTAGTTACTGAAACTTCAATTGCTGCCGCTCGCGATGGCGTGCAGATAATCCAAGGCTCAAGCTCGAGATTGATTTGCAACTGCAATTACCGGACTTACCTTCAGAGATTAAACGTTCGCGTATCTCCCAGGCGAAGATCGTTGGATTCTCGCGTTTGTATTGCTCGATTTTGGAGACGACTGTCGGTGTGGCCACTTTTGGCTTGGAGCCACCAATTAGGCCAGGTGGTCGCAACGAACCTGCGGAAGCAAAAACAACAGCACAACACAACACAAATGGTTAATAACAATAATGAGACAATTGTTGCATCGATCGCAAACATAATTTCTGCGGCAACCCACGCTAAAATTGTGCTGGCTACTCTGGCGTTTAATAGCTTTATCAAGCCGCGTCATCAGACAAGCGACAAGGAGCTTCCCTTGCCTCTTAACACGCTTACTCCTGTTCCCGACTGCGGCGATTAGGGCACGTTATGATTAATGAGCCAACAGAGCAAACCGCAGTCGTTCGAGGCGTTTATGCAACTTTAAGTGCCCAAATTATGCACACCGAAGGACCGACGGCAGGAGTCGACATAAGTAGGGATAGGGTTGGAGTTACACAGAGAGAAAGGATCAATCAACTCGTTAAAAATAAATATCCGGAATAAACATTACCACACATTCAAATTTTGTTGGTAAAACTTGACTTCACAACAAAAATTAAAATAATTTAACTTCGTTCATATCATATTTGTTTATGTTTTTTTTTTTGTAATTTAATGCGCAAATAGTTATTCTTATGATCATTGGGAGCTGTCTATATTTTTTGTAAATACTTTTCAATACTACTTGAATTTTTCTTATTTTATTAATAATATTCATTAGAAATCCACGATATTTTTATTTTGTTCTATTTATTTATCAATTATTATTTTCTGCATACAGTTATTTATAATATCCATCAACTGCAATTTTTTTAAATAACTTTTCTTCTCTGTTCTTGTTAAGTTTTAATTATTTATCTTTATCATTATTATATTTACATTATTTATCTTAATCACTAAAATGCAGTTAGATATTGAATTAAACTCTCAATCTCTAGCAAAATCCAAAGAAAATTAGAAATCATTTGAATTGTGTAATGAATCGATAATAAAATTCAAAAACTGCTCTTATAATTATCAATAACAGGAAATGTTTAAAGTGTAATTTTTTGGTTTGAATATTAGATCAACCTTTTCTCTCTGTGTATGAATTGCAACTTGCACTGGCACTGGGACTGGGACAACTTGGGTTGTTACCGTCACACTGACATGCCTCAGCGGTCAGGATAATAACGTTATGTTAACATTATGCGTAATTGTGTTTATCACATACAAATTGGCAACACACACAAATCGAGCAAAGTGTTTATCGCCCTGTCCCCCCTCTCCCCTCTTTAACTGCTGTACTTACCCAAGAGTTTGGACACTGCGCCCTGCTGTGTCAGCATGTGCTGGGCAATGTCATAGCCACGCAGGCCGCCAAAGCGCGAGAACTCCAAGAGGCGGTGCTGAGACATCAAAGCGCCGAGTGTGTTGCCCGTGGCAGCCGCTGCTGCTGCCGCCGCCGCTGCTGCGGCTGCTGTGGCTGCTGTGGGGCCAGAGGCACCGTTGCCACCAGCCGCAGCAGCCGTGGAACCAACGAAACCTGGTGGTATTTGCACAGTTGTTGGCGCTGCTGTTGTCGGTGTTGTGGCTGCTGGCGATGCTGCCGCGGCTGCTGCTGCTGCTGCCGATGATGCCGACACTGCAATTGAACGAATTGAATGATAATTGGCCATTGTTATCAAGTGTTGCTGCTCTACTACTTTACTTTACTTTACTTTACTGTACTGTGTGTTGCCCGTCACAATGCTTAATTATGATAAATTAATGGTTAATTGTGTTGACGTTGTTTCTAAAAACGAGCCAAAACACGACAAAGTCGTGCCGCAACAACAACAACAACAAAAAACAATGGCGTTCCTCAATTGTCGCACAACATTCATAAAAAAAATGTGCTCGGAAAGCAAGAAAAAGAGACTTTCTTGAATGGATTTCTGATTCGCAAATTCGAGCGCAATAAAAACTAAATTAAAATATTTAAACAGCTGTGTGTTGAAGTGTGTGTGTGTAAACTTAAACTGCTGCTGTCGATTTGGCATTTTTCCCCACCCCCATTTGTTAATTAGCAATAAATGGGTTTAACTTTCAAAAACAAATATTTTGTCGAAATTCATTTATGAATTTGTTAGCTGCTTTATTGCGCACTCGAAGTTAAACTCTGCTATCGATTGGCAATTGCCGTCGGCAATCGATTTGTAATGTTGGTTTTTTAGTATGCTTACTGCTGTGTGCTCCCAGTGTTGGCAATCGTTGGGGATGTGGCTCCATTTTCCAGTGTGCGATGCCAGAACTTGCAGCAGTTAGCGAGCCAAAGTCACGGTTCAAGCTCGGCTCTATCAACATGTCCGTAGCCGTTTTAAATATCGTAATCGCTGTACGGAATCGATTTGATTTCCAATCACAATTTAAGCTCTTATATATTTAGTTAGTTAGCACTGTCACAATCACTCTTCGTCTCACTCTCTGTCTCACTCTGTTCACAGTTCACAGTTCACGGCGGCAATTATTGATTATGGGCCACAATAGCGAATCGCACTTTATTGGCAAACGGAAACGCAATTCGGCCAATTAAATGCATAACGTTCTACGATACACCTCGCATCACCCGCGCACATTGCACAACCGATTATTGATGCTGATATTAGTTAAGTTGCCTTTTTGCCTTTGCCGTGTGCTGCTGCAGTTGCCCGTCTTCAAGCGATGACGTTTTTGTTGTTTGTGTGTGTTTTGTGTTTTCCCGTTTTAACGTTGTTCTCGTGAAAGCCGCTCTCAGCACACTGAGTGGCAGCCGCAAGTGGCTTTCATTTCACCTGGGCCTAGGCTCGCTGCCGTCGTCACTCCACTCAATTCTCGTTTCACTCAATCGCTTGAGTGCATCTGACGCGCCAACCGGTTTTTCAACTTCGGCGCACATTCATAATGGCGGCCGTATTCAGGCGCACTGTGCGCGTGTGAGCGGGACGACAGTATAGCATCTGCCAGTTGGCGCACACACAATTCATGCAATTACACATGACTCTCTCCCCCTCTCACACACCCGACGACAATCGAATCGGCGCTGAGCGCGCTAAGTAGGCAGTGGCCAACGCGCTCATGACTGCGTCTAAGCGTATAAACAACCAGCCTCAGGAAAAAGAAGAAAACTCCGCAAATGTTGCTTCTACTCGTTTCTCTGTGTGTGTGTTTATGGGTGGGGGAAGTGCAATTTATTTATGAAAAGGAAATGCTTATGTGTACATATGCATCAAATAGTGATAAGTATGCTTGGAAAATTGTCGCATACCAAACAAATATCAGACTGTGCAACAATTAAAACTTACTTGAAAAGAAAATGAATGCAAGTTTACAAACATACACGCTTCTGCTCACCTTTCAAATATCGAAAAACTTTTTGATTAATTATTTATCAAATAAATTTCAATTAAATTCAATTACCTTAAAAGGTGGAAATTTTTATTGAAAGAGCTGCAACCCCTATAATAAGCATAAACTAAACTTTTTATACAAAATTAAATTTAAAACTAAACATTTTAATTGAAATATAGTGTTTAAAACATATTCAACTTGTTCTTAAGTCGTCGCAAAAATTAATAAATTGTAACTTAAGCTTAACTTAACTCAAATTAATTATTTTAGTTTCATATTTGAAGTATTTATTGTAACTGCCGCATTTTTTAAATAAAATATTTTTATTAAGTTTAAAAAAAAAGGAAGAACAAACCACAAATTTATATTGCATGCCTATCTCATTTTCCACCTAAAATATGGCATATGAGGGTATTAATAATTATTATTAAATTTGATGAGGATAAACATATTGTGTTGGCCACGCCTCCTTGATTACTTTGTGGTGAAAGGAAAGACAATTATATGCTTGAGTGCATTGATCTCGATATTCGACTTGATATTAGACATGCACGCATATGTTTCAGCGAAGCACAAATAGAGCTAAGTTCTTCTATTAATTAATGACATATACGTTTGGTCAAACATAACTTTAGGCTAAGTACACAATATTTCATTTACTATATATAAAAAAAATCGAAAGCTTTACTAAGTTAATTTAAAATGTGATCCTTTTTTAATGAATAAATTTATAAAATAAAGTACAAAATAAATCTAATTTATTTCTATAAGCATTTTTCCCATTTTAGTCGATTAAAATTCACAACTTGTCCCAAAATTTGAATTTTTCATTAATTAAAATTGCCCTAAAAGGAGTTTCTAATTTGCAAGCATTAACAGAATAAAGATAGATGTATATATCAGTTAAATTTCTCATAAACTTTCCAAATAATTCTCAGTTATTTCAAATGCTTGCATATATTTTTATTTCATTTTTTGTGTTGACTTATTTCTTATATGTATTGCGGCTCAATGCATCATCAGGAAACTTGCGCTTCAGAGAGTTTAATGCACGATTTGAAGATCAAAACCAGCTGCCAGATATGTATGTTATGTACGTCAACTTAGAGAAGCTCAAGATTTGCTCAGTATGCAGAATGCGAATGCGAATACGATCAGGTTTGTGGACTCTGATCTTGTCTTGTCATGTCTTCGGAGTCGTCTTTCTCTCTTTCACTCTCTGTGTGTTTGTGGTGTGCGTGATGAATGATTGATGCGCTGCTTGGGCAAGGCGACTCAAATCTGAATCGAAACTGCAACTAAGCTACACATGGCGTGATTGGCAAACCACACAGAATGCCTCTTGCTTCTTGCCTCTTGCAACTTCGGGGCATTGGCAAATAGTGCTGGCTGCACAGAAGCCAAATTACACTGATCCTTTGTGATTTGATTTGGCTGCTTGCTGCTGGCGGTGATCATCTCAAACGATGGCAATTACCCAGTTCCTGGATTAATAGAACATAAAACTGCGAGCATGTTCAAGAAGAAAAAAAGAAAAATGCTTGATATTCCATAACAAGATGTCTCACTAACGGCTCCACAAAAATATTGCACAGGAAAATGAGCTCAAATATTTATCTACGACAGACAGAGAGCAACATATGAAATGCACATAACATACATATGCAGATAAATCAAATTGTGAAAGGTAAATCATGAATGAACTGACGACGACGATGAAAGCTGACGATGACGCTCAAGTGCTTTCATGCCAGAGATCCAGAGCAAACGCAAACAATCGAACAGGAATAATTTACTATGTAAATAAGATGTGAATCGAGCAGTCCGACTTGGAGTTGGAGTTGAAGATGGAGATGGAGATGGGGATGGAGTTGGGAACGGAGAAGGGGAAGCTTGAGAGTAGCGTGCGCCCTCGCGCCATCAAGTGGCACTTCAACAATCAAGCATTCACACAAGCAGATGGTTCGCAGCCAGGCCGCAAGCGACCACCTTTAACGAAATTTCATTTAGTTTTAGCCTGTCATCACGGCGCAATCGCAATCCCAATCTCGCTGCTGACTCGCCTCAATGTGTGTGTGTGTGTGTGTGTCTATACGCGTATGCACAACGAACACTCGCTTTATTGAGTGTTTGTTTACCTAATTCGATTACCGATCGCGTCCGTTCGCCATAATCCACAAAACACTTGACCATTTGGGTGGCACACATACTATATGTATTGTGTCGATATGTATATATGAACATACACAAATATGCATATAGATTGTATTGACCGACGACCAACGTCCGACGACCGATGAACGGTGAACGACGTGGCCCGTGGTCTTCGAGCACGCAATCATTACGGAGTAATAAGGTTGCTGCCTTAATTTAAGAGCTTTAAAGTATGCAGTTGATTATTCATCGCTCAAGATTGTAAGTTTCTGCTCTCTGTATGTGTGTGATTGTGTGTGTGTGTGCTTGCGAGTCATAATCACAATGCAATTGAAGTGACGGCTTGCTGCACCAGGTGTGTGCTTAAGTCCCCACACATGCTACCTACTTTAATATCATGTGTTTTGTTATGCGAAATTTTATTCACATGCCCATACATTATTGTTTATGATTTAATTATTATCTAATGTTTGCTCATTGATAAATCAATATTAGAACAAAATAGTGCTCACCCGCAGCACTTTAATTATAATTTAGACTTTTAATTTGTGTAAGTATTTGAAATTTTGAACTGGCGCCGATTACACTCGATCTTCTTCTTGCTCTCTATTGGTTAGCGATATTAGTCGATTTTAAGTCGAATAATCAATCAAAAATCGATGCTTCTCCTCTTGTTGTAAAAATTATCGATAATAATAGGAAATTATTTTAATGAAAGTAAATAACTAACTACTAAATGAGTGCCGTTTTATCAGTTGCTTATTCTAAATAAATTAATTTCTTAAATTCTTGATAATTAAAAAGCTTAGTAAATATATACGCTGTTAAATATTTTGAATTGATTAATTGCCTATCGAATAAAATTATCGCAAGTTAAATCTTATCGAAATACCGAAACATTTAAAATAAATACTTTTTCTCTTTGGTATAATTCGAGAACCAAGTAATGGTCACGCTGAGTGTCAGCTCCGAGTTGACTGCACGCACACAAATTACACACGAAAGTATATAGATATTGTTATTTCTGTGAAAATAAAAACGTCAAATTATGCGTACCGTGCTTTTGAGCAAAGCCGATGAGGTCTATCTGGAAAAATGCGCTCAAGAGCACAGTTTCTCGTACGGCATAATCGTTGGGCATGTAAGTTAACGCTCCTTTCGCCGGCCGTCGCCACGTAGATTATTTTGTTGACTCTATTTGCCACCTCCCCCACCCACTTCAATACAGCAAGCTGACTTAACCAAAAGCATTGTTGTGCACTTGGCCCGCAACAATGAGGAGGATGCCGACTTGGAGGACCTTAACGATGTGAATTTCACAATTCGCGATGTCAACTCACAGGCGCTGGCATCGCAGTGGCTGAGCGCTAGCAAAATGTGTCCCGGTTCCTTTGACGTCATAGGTTTGCATTGCCCCTTCCCCTCTCAGGACACCCACCTGTGACCCAATTTCATAATTTATCTTTGTCTCTTCAGGTATTTTCATATCCTCTACGCTGCCCGAGGTCGCCGATGAAAACAGCGATGAATTTAAGAACGCCAAGAAACTGTTCTCCGATGTCTACGAGTGAGTACCGAATTTAATTATACCCGGCAGCCATACTCTAGTGGGGTATTTCAAATGATCGGAAATTTAAAATGTATAATGAACATAAGGAGACATATTCATTCTTAAAAAGTATTGTTCATATATATAAATATATGTCGTACTCATTTCCGTCTGTCTGTGTGTCCGTTCATCAGAAAACCAATATCTTGGAGACTATTAAAACTAGAGTCACAAAATTTGGATTACAACGCCTATCAAAAACAATTTTTTAGTTCAGATTCAATTATAAGTTTGTTTTAATTATAAGTTTGCGCTGCATTTGCTTTGAGCAGAGTAATTGTAAAATACATTCGATTTCAAGTGCTAACCGGATATTTTTCAGTCGATTAAACTCGCTTTTAGCCTAACTACGTTGTTAAATGTTGAAGAATTGACCTCATTTGATACACTGTATGATTTTATATTCCTTAAAAACTTGACGGGTATTTCATAGCCGAAACTCGAGTTTAGCTGTACTACCTATTAAATGTTAAACTATTGAACTAATTTGACTTTTATGTTTGTAGTTTGCTGCTGCAGAGCAACAGCTCGTTTGGAGTGTACACCACAGATATGGCACAGACTGAATATGTATTTCTCGCCTACTCGCTGGCCGACAAGAGATTACTCTGCAAGAACTTTACCTACGGGAAGTAAGTACAAACTGTTTAGATATTAATACCAAAATTAATTGAGTTGAGTGCTCGGGTTAGGGCATTAAGATTTGCTGTTGACTTACATATGTATCTTGTATGTTCTTTAATCAATTATCTCAATTAAACTCTACTACTCTAAGACATTGCAAAAAAATCGTATTTTACGGCAAACATAAAATGCATTATATGGTAAATAACATAACATATTTGAAATTTCAACTACCTACAATACAAATACAAATACACTTTTGAATGTTTATTAACGCGAATGTTTATATCGTATATTCACTAAGTTCGTAGTTTCGTTGTATGGATTGCATTTTATGTGTTTCGGTTTTGACTCTAGATAACAATACTCTATATATACAATACTCTATACTATATACTCGTTGTGTGTTAATTATTATTCTGTAGTGCTTTTGCGAAAACAACTTGTATGATTCATCCTTATTAACGTGTGTATATTTTATCATAGTGGCGGCACGTTCACCAAAATGGATCATCGCTTTGTGGAGAAGCCATTTGAATGGATACCGCTCGAGTGCAATTACGATCTGGACGATGTTATACCCATCATCGATCCGGCACGACGTATTAACATCGAAGAACAGTTCCAAAACATTATATTGACTATACGCAAATATCTCATCGCCAGTGAGGTGTTTTTACAAAATGAAATCGTCGAGGACACCATCGATTTGCAGACGTACATAAAGAAAAAAGAAACAATCGGATGACAAATTGAAAACTTCGTCAAGCACAAATAGCACAGCATCGGGCAGCAGCACAGCAACGGGACCAGCTTCAGGACTACATTTGTTATCCTCGGATGACGGATCCAATGGCAATGGCAATGTGATACGTGCCAGCATTGTGATGCCCGTCAAGTGTCAGCTGAACAGTCCGGCCAACATCAAAATAAGCGAATTTAATGGCACGCTACGGATGAGCGGCATGATCTTCTCACGGATTTACTGCAATTCACGCAACACAATCGCGGATGTAAAACGTTTCGTTCGCGACGATGTCTTGCGTTCGCTGATCACACGTATTCAAGTCTATTGTGATGGCTTGACCGATCCGCATGTCTCCAACGAAGCTGTCTACATCAGTGAGCCACCGCGACGTGTGTTCTTCAGCATTCCGGCAGATGGCGCTAGTCCGTCGACCAGCACCATACAGTTCTCGGAGTATCTGTTCCGTGGCGAAGCACCCACCGTTGCCGTCTCGCAGGCCAAGCAAGTGCTCGATGTTGAAATTGATCCCGAAGCGATTGTCTTGGATGCCGAAGGTCTACCAGATAGCAATTTCACAGCCAGATTTCAGGAGACCGATAATATGGATGATAATCGTACCATGTCTAGCTCGATGCCAAAGCGTGAACTATCGCGCAGCCTCTACATGGTGGGCATTGCAGTTGCCCTCTTGGTGCTGCTCGCTTCGGTGGCGCTGCACTACGTCATGGCCTGATAGTAGTTGGCTGGATGGATGGATAGAGGGAGGGAGGGAGGGATTTGTTGATGCGCAACCTTATATAGATTACATACTAGTATGTGCAAACACACGCTGTAGTATGCTGGTGAATCTTGTGATGGTTTTTTTTATGATACACAACAACTATACTCTTATTGTCTAGTAGAAGAAATGTAAAAATGACCCGTTAAATAGTTTTATTATATTGAACGCCTGAACGGGCAGCATTTAATACTTATTGTAATAAATTAAAGTATGAAAAAACCATTTTTGCTCTTTGTTTAATTTTGGTAGTAATCTACAATTAGTTATTAGCTGCAAACAAATTAACTAATTTCTTTTTAAATTAATGCGCCATCTGTTGACGTAAAATGGTGAGTCATTGCCCGTGACCTGCCTTAATTATCAAGTGTGTTACGACTGTTCTCAGTCTATCGCACTCAGCTCCGTTCCCAACTGCTCTCTCACATCCACACTCAGCATGAACACTATTGAACTGTTCCCGGCTTGCTGAGCTGCTCTTCCACACGCATACAATCAAGCCAGTCTCACAACCATTCTGTTCCCAGCTGCTCTCTCTAACGCCTACTAGCCGCTAGCGTAAACATCTAGCACTGCTCACACACAAACGCAGCCCCCTGCTGTGGGTGTCGAACTGAACTGAGTTATATTACGTTCCACTTAGAGCCCTCAACGTAGCACGCGCTACACCTACACACAGTGGAATCTAATTATGGCGCGCGACATTTGAACTCGTTAATGCGGCAGCTTTTATTATTTACAACGTTTCGCTGTGAATTATTAAAATATATTGAGACAATTATGTTAATTCGTATACCTTTATTAAATAATTTATTCCACTAGTTTATTGCTCAGCTTAAAGCTATCTACCAACACTTATTTTTTCCATTTATATAAATTTGCTCTAATTCTCTGTAGACCGAAATTCTTATTTAGAAACGCTGACAAATCTTAGCTAATTAGTTGAGTTAGTTTAGTTAGTGTTAATTTCCATTCGTAGTTTATTTTATGTATTTTAGTTCTGTTTAAAATAATAAAACAGTTTTCGAGTCGAGCTAGGGGAATTCGCCTTTTCAAGGGGACACAAAAAGACTCGAGTCATTCATTCAGATTTCCTGTGCACACTAATGAGTACTTATACAAATATAGGAGTATGTTTAGTATTTACATGATGAGATTTGCTCGCAAGCGATTTAAAAAAATGTATATAAGTATCTCACAGCCTCTGAAACATAACGAGCTTAAGCCTAATTTAAATCTAGGGACTCGAGGAAATACTTATAGCGTAATATGCTAACTATCTAGTGCATCTTGCAATTGCCATCGCAGTTGATTACCGACCACACCCAATCCACATAGTTTGGCACCTTGGCGTAGATGCCAAACTTGTTGCGCTTGGCGCAGCCATCACCAAACGAAGTAATGCCAAAGATGGTCCACGGATGATTGGGTTTAGTCGTATCCCGACAGAGCAAAGGACCTCCCGAGTCCCCGGCACAAGTATCTATGCGACCTCGACGATGTCCAGCGCAAAACATGTTCTGAAGATAGATAATATAGTAATTAAAAGTTCCTTTAAAACTCCGTCACCTCTAACCTTTGTTATGGTATAATCCTGGTACACACTTCTGCAATTGTCCATGGGAATGATGGGCACATGTGCTTGATGTAAGATTCGGGTGCCAATCACTGCCCTATTGCGTCGCTTACCCCAGCCAATGACTGTGCAGTCCACATTCTTGGGCAATTGCTGGTAGGGACGTGGTAGACAAGAGTAGCGTATCCAGCTGGTCGAGTTCACAGGTTTCGGGAGTCTGAAAGTGGGAGAAATGTATGATAAAGAGAAATTAAAGCTATCTTTGCGTGGTCATTAAATTAAATTTTTTAGCAAAGAGAAATCTCGAATACTAAGCGTAATTTATGTTGCTACAATTTCGCCATCCCAAATTTATAATAATTAGATAATAACTACGTAGTTATATGATATTAGTCCAGTTCAAGTACAATTTGGAAAGTCGATAAACGTTGGCAAATACAATCGGAGATAGATAGAGTAACTTACTAAACTGTGATATAATCCGCTCATGTTAAAGCTTATCAGATTAAATTACAATTGACAATGTGTCAAGAGATATTTAGTAGAAGTAGTTTATTTACTAAACTATACTATAATCTATTCTCCTTTATTGTTGTACTTTTTTAGTGTTTAGCCACACTGAGAATATGACCTTAGATAGCTACCAAACAAGTTTATTTGGAAGTCGATGGACATACGGTACGAAAAAATACTATAAATTCAATCATCAGGAGTTGACCCATGTACTCACCTTAAAAGCGCCACATCGCTGTCCACGGTGCGCTTATCGAAGTTGGGATGCTTGAAACTCGTCTTGACACGCAGCGTCACCTCGGTGCCATCGTCGTAGCTGAGATTGTGTTCCCCAAAGCGCACATAGAGAACTTTGCGAACACAATGTGCCGCTGTAAGAACCCAGAGAGGAGCAATCAAGGTGCCACCGCAGAAAGCTTCCTTAAAGCGATTGAAGATCGCCACCTGCCAAGGCCAATGTCCTTTTTCAGCACGCCTGCCGCCAATGATCTTCAGCATGTTGTTCATGCTTTGCGGCGCCTGGCCACATTGCAACTTAAGTGGGGAATACTCTGGTCCGCGATAGCCACGCCCACTCATGATGACATTCACATCGTTTTTGCTCAGCGCTGCTGTTCCCGGTTCCGTGTGCATGCGTCGCATGGCAGAGACGCCTCCAGTGCTGGGTCGTGTCTCGTAGACAGGAGCTTTCTGCACTTGCGTCTGCAGCCACTGCTGGCAGAAGCTGTTCTCCGTGTAGCAGTAGGCGATCTCACGCAGCACCTCACGGCCACATTGATCCATCACGCGGCACTTTCTAAAAAAAGGAAAACAGATTAAGTATACGCAATGAAAGGTACTTAACGGAAGATTTATATGAGAAACATAATATTATACTAATATTTACTTTAAAAAATTAAAAAAAATTCCAGTTTAAACGTAAAATTTTTGTTAATCCTCATGTTATAATTAAATAAATAATAAAATCACTTAATAATTAAATCTTACGTTGTTCATAAAATAATCATGAAAAATGATTATAAATCTACTAATAAGAGCGTCTTGAACTATTAATACATCACCTTACGCTTTTTCTCTTAAAAAATTGCATTAAGTATACGCATGTAACCATTATTAAGTATACGCCAAGTAAACGATCTCAACTTACTTGTAACGTCGTGTGGTGCATTTCGGTGAGCATCTCGTCCAACGGCTCCATTTCGTGTAGAGACGTCGATGTCTGGACACAAGTCCATCTGGGGTATTGCGCTCCCAGGTGACGTTGCGATATTCTCCGTACTCCTCCGAGTCGGAATAGGCATTATCTTGATCCATGTCAAAGTCCTCGTACTGGAAGACGTCGCCCTCCAATCCGGAGTCGTTTTCGACGCTGCCTAAACTGCGCTGCTGCGAATTAAACGAACGCTTCTCCAGATAGTCTTCAAAGTCATCGTCTATATAGTTTGGTCTAGGCTTGGGTCTGGGCTTTGGCCTTGGCTTGGTTCTTTTCTTGTTCCTTTGCCTCGCGTGTTGTCTGGACTGTTGACGCGCCTTTTGCCTGCTTCGCTTAAGCACAAAGAAGTCACCTTGATCCTCTGGAAAGCTTGAGTCGTCATCTTCCTCCTCACCTTCCTCCTCTTCAATGGGATAGAAATGCGGCGGCTTGCGATGCACTACCTCAACAGAGTCTGCATCCAAAATGGGACCATGGTCGGGACTGGGATGTGGACTGGGATATGGACTGGGATGTGC
The DNA here is from genome assembly GCF_023558535.2 of Drosophila nasuta. NCBI lineage: Eukaryota > Metazoa > Arthropoda > Insecta > Diptera > Drosophilidae > Drosophila > Drosophila nasuta. The sequence continues at coordinate 37,072,934 of NC_083457.1, read as the reverse complement.
TTCAGCTATATGCGCGGGGTAAGTTGGTCCACCAACTGCAGCTGCTGCAGCATTAATGATGATGGATGGCGGTTGGCTCTGGGTGCTCGGGAAGTGATGCTCTTCTTTGGACTTATGCCACTTCTCAACAGGATGACAGCTAAATAAAAACAATGCAGAACATTTTATTGAAAAGTGCTCGACTTTAATATACCTGCTACCCATATTTAGTAAACAAACGTATGTGTATAATAAATATGTACATACATATATAACATGTAGTTGCAACTGATCTTCACCCCATTAAATAAGTTTTAAAATGTTTAACGTCCGATCGTAATGAAGATAATTTATAAACAAGCATTGTAAATATAGATATTTGTTTGTCTTCCGATGCTTTAAAACTATGCTCATTCAAGAGTCGTTGTAAGTTTTAAAGTTCGTTTTATGAGTATGAAAAATATTGGAAGCAATGAATATAAACGAAGTGATCATGCTATAAACGCTATTAAGTAGTTTAGTATATAGACAGAGCTGCCTCTTATTGCCTATTACTTGCTTTTACGATTGTCATTAAATTCATATGCCTTTTGTAATATAGAACATTTATAAACAAACGTTGTAAATATAGATATTATGAAGTCCATATACCATAATTGTAGTCGGATACTTTAGACTGTGAAACTTAGCTTTCTAAAGTTTATTTAAATTGCCCAGAAAATATTGTCATCAAGAAGTCATATTTGAGTTCTAGGTGATGAATATAGTTAAACAGACAAACTTTTATTTTATAGTCTATTTTAAATAATACACTTTATAGAATCAAAGCTACCACTAGCTGCCTTGTCTTTACGATTGCCATTAAAATAATACGCCCTTCTATAAAATAGGGAGCATTATGAAATCGAATCCCCCTCGCTGAGATCAAGTTTCAGTCGCCAGCCTCGATACTTACTGCAGACACTTGCGCTGCTCCATGTGCTTGGTGTGACCGCACTTCCGCTTTGCTTTGCAGTAGCGTTCCCTGTGCCGGATGCAATCGTCATCGCACTGCGTCCACTGTGTCCAACGGCTGAAGGGATGCGCATGATTGAGCGATCGTCGTCGGCCACTCCAACGCTGATGACTGTGCGATGGCATGTGGAGACGATGCACTCGCTGGCCGTTGTGCCAATGGGAACCATGGTATCTATGATGACCCAGTGCATCATTGAACTCGGCGCGTATGTGTCGCTTTGCTTCCTGCACAAAGCCACACTGCAATAACATAAAAAACACAAAAAATCGCAAATCTTTCATTGATTACTCGAGTCGCCAGCAAAGTTCCCCATTTGCCGGGCGTCGCAGACATCTTAATGATTGCCAAGGCAACAAAAAGACAACAACAAAAACGAGACCACAATTACATAGAGTGTATATATTTTTATATACTATTCTATGCTATGCTATACTATATATATATATATGCCCGCCAGTGTGGATAATTCAGGCCGCAGCCCCGCGCGAAAGTAGCGCAGGGGATGGAAGATGGAAGCGATGCATTTGAGGTGTCATTGCTCTCGTCTGACTCAGGGCGCTGCATCGATGCATTTATGCTTCCAGCTCCCAGCTAAAAATAACATAGATCTCCACTCTCCCGGCACACCACATCACAGCACATCATCCACCAGCCAGCCAGCCAACATCGGGTGGCATATCCCTTTTTTCCTGCCTCAGTCTCAGTCGCAGTCTAATCGAAAATAGGTTGCGACTGCACGATGCCGTCGTAAAAATTGGCTCACAAGTTCCTGTTGTAATGGATGATGAACCAGCTCTAAAGGCACTCTAGTTACCCTACAATTACTTTAATGTTTTGTCCATCTGTTTATGAGATCATCTCGCTCTCAGCATCTATGTGATCTATTCTTCTAAAAATTGACATCCAGTTTTCTATATTTGTCTCCCTGTTATTGCACATTGTAAACTTTGCATCATATACAAATGCAGCCTTCGGGCATGCATTAAGAAAATTATCTAATTCAATAACTTTTGGATTAATTGAGGTCTCGGGCATGTAAATAAATTTAGTTTACTTTGGCCTCGGTCAACCCAAGAAAATTTGATTCTAAATGCATTTGCAAGCCTTGAATTAAATTTACTACTAAAATTAGAAGACAATGTTCCAATAATATAAACATATGATTTATGTAGTATAAGAAATTTAACAGAATGTTGTTAAAATTAATACCCTAGGCTCCGAAAAGTATGCCTATAACCTTAGATTCTGTATTAAAATAAATTTGTGAATCTTTAAATGTTGAACTCAATACAAAACAAGTAAGAAAGCTACAGTCGAGTGTACTCGACTGTGAGATACCCGCTACCCATTTTGAATAAAAGAAATATATTTTGCGGTATTTTCTCAAAATATACCTAATATACTGCAAAAATACTAAAAATATACCGAATGGTATATTTGGTATATCGACATAGTACCGTATTCAAAATATACCATAGACAGCACAATATACCAGATTGTCAGCCAAAGCAACTAAGACCCCTAGTAAGTAGGCGTTTTTGCCCATACAAAAGTATTTCTTTAATAACTTCGACAATTTTTATCTGATCGCAACCAAAATTTCAGAAATCATAAATACTATAGTTATTATTGTATATACCAAAATTCGGAACTCTAGCTTTAAAATTACGCTTGTTATTCGATTTTTTTGATTTGCGGGGGCGGAAGTGGGCGTGGCAAAAATTTGAAACAAACTTGATCTGCGTGCAAACATAATAAATGCTGTCGAAAAAAAATTATAGCTCTATCTCTTATAGTCTCTGAGATCCAGTGTTTCATACGGACAGACGGACAGACGGACAGACACACAGACGGACAGACGGACATGGCTATATCGTCTCGGCTGTTGACGCTGATCAAGAATATATATACTTTATAGGGTCGGAGATGCCTCCTTCTACCCGTTACATACATTTCCTGCCGGCACAAAGTTATAATACCCTTCTACCCTATGGGTAGCGGGTATAATAACATTATTAAGGTTAAATTACCGTATAAGCAACCAAATCTTTTTTAATATTCCCCTAATTCATTCGTGTGCATTCATTGATCAACGAGGATTAAACGAAGGCAACTTTCAGAATTGTAATTGTAAATTTGAATTATAACACAAATTTTGACAGAAAATAGTTAATATTAACACCTAGATTTTAAACCACATCCTATAAATTTCGAGTCTTTAATAAACATTTTCGTTGAGCTCATCACAATATATTCTACCTTATATATAAAAAACAAATATTTTTACATTCCTCAAAGTAAAAGCTTGCTTTAAGTTCAAGCTATTCCCAGGGAATAAAGAAGAAATTAAAAAACAAAAACTAAAATTGAAACAATTTAATAGCTATCACACCTTGTCCCATAGAAAGCTAGGTCATGCCAGAGTTGTCTAACCTTACCAATTTTGGTGATTGAACTGCGACTAACTGTAACACTCACTCACTCATGCGGAAATCGACAAACTGCACGAAAAATCATTCAAGGGTACTCGATACCGTTTCGTTGCCGGGGTCACAGATACGAGTATCTATCTATCTATATACATATACATATGTTATGTACTTAACAGATATGTATCAGAACATAATATAGTAGACCACAATGGGATTACTCAATTTGGGGACTGAGATAATTGCTGCACAAGTTGTGAGTCGACAAATTTGTAAATTATTCACAGTTCGGCAAGAGAATTGTGTTCGATTGACATCACGAATATGTGAATTCGGGGTTGTGTGTCAAGTGGGATTGCCCCATTGTTGTGTGTTTAGTGCTCACCTGACTTGGGACCACAAGCTGTAAGAGTGCCAGCCATTTGAATATGTTGTAAATTAGCCACATGGCTTTTATGGTATTATTATTTGGTGATGCTTTAGCCCCGATTCTTCTCTGAACAACAATGGCAAGCTCTGGAATTATAAAGCAAATAAAATCATTAAGTATTTATTTGGTTCTGCTGTCGAATTTAATACGTTTTTATTGCACATAATTTATTTCATTCAATTTCATTCTATTATTATTTTTATTATAGGGAAATGAAATCATCGAGGTATTATTTTTTCCGCTTCCTTAGATTTCATTCATAGTTAAATGCTTCAAAATCGATTACGTTTTTATTCTACTATTTTTTTATTTAAATGTTTAGTATTGATTGAGTCATTAATATTATTTCGAATATTTTTTCCAGTATTTCTAAATTATGGTTTCGTTTTAAATAAAGATTAATTATATTTACTATTACTATGCAATTATAGATTTATTTCCTTTTAGTCAGTTAATTAAAATCACATTATTTAAGAATTGAAAATAAAAAGAAAAACATAAACAATTTCAATTAGAAATATCAATGAATTTTGATAAACAATAGTCTTTTGATGTATTATGTACATTCAAAATGCAAAGCAAAAAAGAAAAACAAAAAAAAAATGTTTATATTTCACAAAAACAACAACCGATCAAGATCAAGATCGCTTTGAGAGTGCGGGAGTTGATATTTGCATGTAAGTTATATAAGAACGAGATCACTGAAATGAAAAGATCATAAACAGATCGAGTTAATGAAATGTTTATGCTACTGTCAGTTTATTCACTTTGCCAACGAAATGATTGCATATGTTATGAGTACTCGTTATATCATATGCGAACATCTTCTCTATGTATGTGTAGTACAACATGTAAAGCTAGCACAGTCCAATGCTATGCCCGAGCAATTAACTTGTTTAATTTGGCCTAACTAATCGGCTAATTTGCGTCAAAAAAAAACAAAAAAAAATGAAGCACAATCACAACCAGTCAGATCTTTGGGCGGCGCACAATTAAACACAATTCCGATTTTTGTTTCGAATTTATTTAGAGCAGACAGTCAGACACTGACGCAGTCAAACGGCTTGCCCAGCCAGGGCTAAGTATCAACTACAAAGCAAAAATTTGAACTTGCAAGAGACCTTAAAAACTCGACGATCAAACGCGTGGGCATGAGAAAAAAAAGTGAAATTATTTCATGTACTCATGTAATTACAAACAGACAAACAGATGAGCAAAAATTAAAAACATAAAGATAAATTATTTTTAAAAATTGAAACTGCGGCTGCTCTTTGACGAATGCGAAGAACCCAAAGAACCGAACGCACTGAATGAGACTCACTCGATTCGATATCAGATACGAGTACCCGTTGAATACACTATGCATTGACTTTTGGTCCGCTGCATCCCCCTTTCCCCCATCCCCAATTAATATCATTAACTTCAAGTTGCACTGTGGAATTTAAAGTGGCAACAGCAGCACTTGATTATGCTGAACAAAAAACACTCACAATGTACTCGTATATTTATTTTTCTGATACAAGTACAGGCGATCTTACGTCAATGTTTGTACGCTGACCAAATTTAGATAAGATTCATGTGAATACATTCAACACTCATTGCATATATGGTCACGTATTGTCCCTTTAAGGATGCAAACAAAAGGCAGACGGGGCAACAAAAATAAATCACGGTTTCTGGCTACTTCAGTTGAAGTTACACAATTCCTGTTTTTCCCAAAAGATTTCTGGGAAGAAAGAATAAACCCAATCAAGCACACTTTCTACACCATTTGCATTGAACTGAAAAATGCAGAAGAAATATTTCAACTTGAGTACCTAAAATATGTAAAATATAAATATTAATATATTCGCATTTAGTCCTAAAAAATTTCTTGCTCAAATTACAACATTTTCTCTGCCTACATATTTCTACATTCTACAAACTCATTATACCTCTTTTTGACATAGATGAATAGGACCTTCCGAAACACTATATCATCAGTCTGTCATAAGTTTGTTTTGAGTAGTTGCTGATGCTAAAATCTGATGTGTTTTAAAATGTATCTCCAAGAGAATCTAAATTTAATTTCTATATGAATGATTGCATCAAAAACTATTTTGATTTCACATGAATTATATGAAAAACCAGAGCATAAATAGTCGAAGAACATAAATTATAGTCACATAAATCGTTGGCACGCAGAAAACAATGGTTTTAAAACGTATTTCAACAAAGTGTCGCCGCAAAACAAAAAGCGCTATAAAAACTTTAATCAAATTGTTGAAATTTAAAAGAATATCAAAGTGGTTTAATGACTTTCTAAGAAACACATTTAAAATAAATAAAAACACATAATAAAAATTTCAAATGAAAATTCGCAAATTGAGTAACAAATGTCATTCAAGAAAAACATATTTAGTATTTGTTGTGATTGTCGGTATAAGATTGCGAGTTTTCCAAATTATTGTTGTTTATTTACTCGACCGACGTCGTAATGGGTGTGTTACGCATGTAGTGTTTATGTATTCATAAATGAATGTAATCCTCAAATTAACCCCAGTTGAGGCCCCAACATGGCTATCTGACAGTGCGCCGGATCTCACATGGTTGAGTAACTGTCACTCTGGATTGCGTACGGAATGTTCGTATACCAAAAACTCAACAAAAAAAACATTATCAGAAACAAAACCACTAGAAACTATTCTTAAACACCTGACGACATACGCATACATATTTATGTACACACACACACACACGCACACACACACACTCGCACACTCAAACATTCGTCTCCACATACATTCTTAATTTAGAACGCAGCGCGAACGCTAAGCATCCCAATGACGTCGCAGTCGCAGTCTCAGTCGACGTCAACTGCGACAGCAACTGAGTGTTGGAGATGTGGACGCGGATGCGTTGTCGGGTGTAAACAAACCGTTCGTCATAGCCATCACTGCGCACCCCTCAACACCGCTGAATGCCACAACATCACCTCTTAAGACCCCACCGAGTCTAAGTGCGATTAACTTTTAACTTATTAGCGCAATCAAATCCGATAAACATGGGGTATATCCATGAATCAGTAACACCCACAAATTGAAGCTGATCGATGTGAAATTCCAGTTCCGCCCACATCAATTATGATCTGTTCCATATATATGCTGAACATTTCAATAAAAAAATCACATAAATTGCATTAGAAAAACATATTGTAGTGTTTTTTAGCAATTTATTAGATTTAACATATGTTTAGTACTACCATATGATCGATCAGCTAAAAATAAAGTAGTCAAATTACCATACTTTTTAAAAACATCTAGAAGAACTAAAATATTTATGGTGAAAGTAATTTAAATTGCTGTTCTATATAAATAGGAAAATCTTAACTTTTGAAACCCATTGTTTTAATTAACTTTTTAGATTCTTAAGTGGAATCAGTGTGCCTAAAACAGAATTCAATAATTTGATTATGTTATATTATGATACAAAAACTATAAATTCCCAAGTTCAAGGGTTAACTGAAACGACGGGACAATAAGAAATAAAAAATTGACATATAAAAATTAAATTGTAATAGAACCTGTCACTTAACTGGTTATGTTACCCTTGTCAAAAAGCTTTATTGATAAAACCTTCAATTTCAGGGCCTCCATTAACATGTCTTGATCTACATATGTCGCCGTTGAAATCAAGATAAATGTATTTTAAGTATGTACATAAGTAAATAACAAGGAAAACGCAAAAAATATTTTGGGCAGGTTCATCTGATTACAGGGTATTTAAAAGTGTTATACACTGGAGTCTACTTGTTGTATACACCTATGAATGGGCACTCATGAATGAAAAAGTACGCATTTGATTAAGCAACAACAACGACGGGCGGCAAAACGCCGAGAGAAATAAAATTGTAACAACACGTTAGTTAAACGCTCGATAGTCATCAGATTGGCCGCGCACCAGTTGCCAGTTGCCAGTTAGTCAGTTAGCCAGGCCAATGCCCATGTCTCTACTTGCTGTGCTAGCCACAAAGTCTGGCAGTGCCAACGGGCCAACAGAAGCCGGCAAATGCAACTGACAGTCACAGCGGGGAGGGAAGGAGGAGTGACGGGGCTTGCCTACGGGTCTGTTTAACGAAATGCAATTTTAATGGCGCTTACGAAAAATAATAACAACAACGACAAAAGAGAAGCCGAAGTATCGAAAATACGAATTGACGACGCTACTGTGGGGGGTTTGTTGTTGTGCTGTTCGCTGTTGTTGTTGTTTACGTCTCGAGTGGGCAGCGCCAGTTGTTAGTGGGCAGTTCTTGTCGTTCGTCTTGCCATTCGTGTTTACAATCGCACAATACATTTACAAACGTCTGTCTGTGTGAGTGTGTGTCGGTGTGTTTATACATCCCGATTGTGTTTTATTCGTAGACAATATACAAGTTTTCTTCCAGTCCCGTCATGTGTAGACACAAGATGCGAAAAGACTTACTCACTTCGTTTTGCCGTATATGCGGAACTGATTATCTACAAGACTCGTCGAGTATAAATTCTTGCCAAAGGGAAATTTAAATTTCCCTCGGCTGCGCTGGCGGAATTTGTACTCGACGTTTCTTGTAGAAAATATGCGGTGCAGCTCTTGCCGAAAATCTGTGCTTAGATTCTAGTGCGTAGTTCGGAATATGCAAAATAAAAATACGCTCAAAAATATATGCAGTAAATAAAATGTTTATTATACTTGAAATTAAATTTATTAAAACTAATACAATGAGTACTTAAATTTATATATAATATTATCTAAACAGTTTTACTTATAACTAAATAATATAATAGCTAAAAGAAAAATTAATTTATTTCGCCGTTTTCAATATTCTTCGCCCTGAACAATGCCTTGTAGTTTCTATTTTTATCATCCAACGTAGCTCTTTCGTGGTCCTCAAAACTGTAAATATAAATACAAATACAAATATATTTTTAATTTAAATCAGATTAGAATAGTAGTTTAATAATATTAACAACTTACCTCTGATTGTTTTATAAAAGACGCGTAGGAAAAAATCAACTTTCTCGTACAGCACTCACAAAACAAATGACAAATGATACACAAAATTGCACATGTTCGAGAAAAGTAGGCGTTAGGGAAATTACGCGTTGCGCTAAGAGGGCGCGTACACCAGACTCAATGCAAGAAGCATTCTACAAGACGATTCATCTAACGATCTGCATAAAATTCTTGCACATGTTCGAGAAAAGTAGGCGTTAGGGAAATTACGCGTTGCGCTAAGAGGGCGCGTACACCAGACTCAATGCAAGAAGCATTCTACAAGACGATTCATCTAACGATCTGCATAAAATTCTTGCAGTCTCGGTCTTGGCATGACACGAAACACAATTGGGATGTCGTGTGCAGATGATGGGCAGCCACGACGGAAGTTGAATATGTCAAGTTGTCTGCCCATCCAGTTTTTTTCAGTTTTGTTAATTTTGATTAGTGGGTTCTTTTTTTTATTGAGCCCAATATCGTTTTCGATTTCTGTTGTAATACGCAAAAAGCCTTTAATAGTTTAGCGCGCGACAATTTGATACACAAATAAGCACACACGCACACTCACACACACACACACACACACAGTTTCAGAGGCAAGTATTTATATTAGCGGATGTTGTTGGCCATAAATCATGCTTTGCCGTCGCCGCTCAAAACACGCGGCGATGCAATCGCAAAGAAGCTTCGATCACAGCGACAGCCTCGCTCCCTCCCCCCAATCTCTCCCACTCTAAAATCCGCAAAAACCCACCCCACACCACACACTATACACATCAGCAGCAGCAGCACATTTTCAACACATGTATGCGTTTATTGCAGTCCATTTAGAAGATGCACACACACACGCGCACACACACAGTAAGATGTAAATATATATTTTTCTGTCTGTTGTCTGTCGGTGTGTACACACTGCTATTTTTTGTTATGAATGAAACGTTTATGTTCATAATTGGCGCAATGTCCCTTGCAGCTGCACTTGGAATGTACATAATTAAATATTTACATACTTGAGTATGTTTGCATCTCGAATGTATTATGTATGTATGTTCATATGTACATACATACTCGTGCATATATTTATAAAATAAAAATCAATGGAAACGGCATGACGACATCTAATAGAGGGGCCGACGCATTGCTAATGCCATTGTTGCGTTTTATCGCCTTTCAATTGAGCGCGGGTATGGTTAATGATTTTTCATTGTTATTATTTGCATGTTAACCAATCGAAGGCACCTTTCAATTAGAGGCTACTGCTGTCTGCCATTTACCTTTTTACCAACACCAGCAACAACAACAACAAAACATACAGGGTCACCCAGCTGTCGCACAACAATTTCCGTTAATTTTTCGCACACTTAATTTGATTTTTATTTTGGCTTTTTTTTGTCAAACACTGCGAAATCTATTTAGACGATGGAAATACGAGGCAAGGAAAATCTCGAAAAGTGTTTTTCCCGATCGGTCAGCTTGCAGCTTCCCAACAACGTACGAGACACGAACACACAACCGATCGCGTCGCTGTCTTCTCGAGAACTGAACGCCAACGCCGAGCGTTCGCTTCAAGCCGAACGACAGTACACCAAAAACCAACAACAACAACAACACCAGAGACTATTTTCCATATTCACACACACATACGCCGTTTGTGCTCTCGCACAGTGGGCCGAAAGCAGCGACATGCGGCGCAAGCGCAAGAAAAATAAAAGTGTAAAAACCCCTATGCGTGAAATAGGCAATGACCAGGCATTGACCTGGTTCTGTGCTCGCAGTCATGGTCATAAAGCAGTTAACGGATAAACCAAAAAAAGTTGGTCGAAATATATTATTTTGTATGGAAAATACATTCTTTAATTGTTAAAAACTATCTGTCAAAACATTAATTTATATTTCAAATACATTTTTAATTATTTAAACTTGTTTTCCAGACATAAATATCAGATCTTTTATGTCAAGATTATCCACATAACATTTATATTTTAAATAAATTTTGAATAATAGAAATTTTGGTCTCACTCACTTAAATATCCTGTTTGCTTTGACTTATTTCCTTTCTAAGTTAATATAAATAAATCCCAACGGTAACATTTGGGAGGCTGAAACTTTAATATAACAGAGTTTTTAACACTTGTCATGTCATATATTAAAATAGAATACTTTGTCATTAAATATGTATTTATTAATTTAATTTAATCGAACACGTAGAGTAAAAACTAAGATTTTGGCATCAACTTGAGCTTATCTTTTCGTAGAACTCAATGGCATCATCCCCCATCGTTAACCTCCTACCTATTGATAACAATGCCAAGCAGCGACTCGCTGGTTCAGTGGGGAACTCTGCAAATGTTGCATTTGCTCTGCGCCGGTTTCAGAGGATGAGGAACTTCTGCCGCCAGCAACAACAACTGTGCCCAGCACTAGTTTCTTGCCCATTTTCAGCTTGGTCGCTAGCGTTATCCTGATCTCAATATTCTCTAATTGCTCCAGGCTGCGCAGAGGAACCGAAATCGTGGCATCATCCCCGCCGGCGCCATCCCAATTGGTCGAGAGCGAGGGATAGAAAAGTTGTGACTTCCACGCATCCACATAGATGCCATGCTCAAAGATTGTGGTCTTCACATAGACTCGACCGCTGGCCGTCGCCTCCAGTTCGTCCTTGACCTTGTTGGAGCAACGCATGCGCGATGTTGTCACCCTCAAGAGAAGCGTTTCCCCAGTTGCACTGCTAACATTGCTGATACCCATTTTCCGCTTCACTTCGGCAGTCATCCGTTGCCAATTATTATTTCCGCCCGCACCCTTTGTTATATCCTGCTCTGGCGCTGAATGCACCTCGGACTGTGTTTCTCCCTCGGCAAGTTCGGCAAGATCGCGCACCTCGAGGGCCAACTCAACCACGCCCTTTGCCGAATTTGTGAGCTGCAAAAGAGACAAGGGTCATGGGTCAGGGGTCATTCGCATGTCGTGTTTTTTGTTGTTTTTGTTTACTTTCGTCAGTTTATTTTTTTGTGTTGAATTTAATTCGCGTTGGTTGTCGCAATCGCAATTTGAATACGTTAAATGTACTTTCTCTAGGCCAAATTGAAAGCGCATCTTAATTTCATTTTCATTTGCGGCCAACACTCGGGTTATGAGATTCAGTTAAGTCATTGTTGTTGTTTGATGTTGTCGCTGTCAAATTGTAGTCTAATTGTCCAGTTCAACCTGTTGACCATTAACTTACATAGTTGTTGTTATTATTGGGCGTTGCTTTGGATACTGTTGTGGTTATATCTTTAATTGGTAGCCACAGCTCCTCGGTCGTATAAGTTCCATTACGCGGGTTGCGTTTAAAAAGCTTCGGCTCCAGATAGCAGGTAACAGAACCTGCAATTAAAGCAATGAATAAGTTAAGTAATAGAAAATACTGTTTAAAAAAAATAATTAATTGCATCAAAACAGTGAAGTATAATCTAGTACAAAAATAAATGTTAAAACCAAAAAAAGAAAAGCATAGATAGAAGCTGGGAGATTGCTATTGGGATTAGATTAATGACTTCTTCTACAATAATATCACATCTGAATTTTGGATCACAATTTTAGAAAAGATACTTTGAATATTAATGATGCAAATTATTTCAACCCCATATTACTATTCTGCCGTTTATATGTTAATATATAATGATAATGTTTAATAAATACATTGGCAACATGTGCTCCTATAGAACATTCATATTTATTTTAAATTTTTTAAATCCCATTAAATTATTGAAACCGCATTACAATCTCAAAATGTTATAAAAGTTTATCTTACAACAATTAGTTTCCCTACTTAAATATTGGAAGTCTTACCTATATTTCGTCTGGATTCACTTATCGTCAAAGCCGGCATAGCAGTTCGGGGGCTTTCCGATGACTTCTTATCCTTGCCTTTTGGCGTCGCACCATTTTCGGGAGGCGCTTCGTTCGACATCACCCCCGTGGAAAGGCGTTGCATAAATGTTGAACTTCTTTCTTTGAGGGAGCGATAGGTCTTGTTGAAGCGATTGAAGCTCTGCAAGTGTTACTATAACTCACATACAAACATAGATAATAGGCGAAACTTACAGCTGCGGGTAATTCCAGTAGAGCATAAACGGTAAAAACCAAAAATTGGCCGGCAAAAAGATCCCCTGGATCGGAGTAATCACCGTTAACTGGCTGCATATGACGCCGCGATGAAAATGCCGAGCCATGCTTCAGTGAAGGTCTTTGGGGAAAAGAAAATCATTAGCAGATGGAAATTAACACTTTTTTTTACTCACTTAATGTCTGGTACAAGAGGAAACTTAAAGTTTTCATTGAACTTTGGCCAAGTGTTTGTTTGAATGCTACTATCCAAGCGCTTGGTGCCTGGAAAGAGCTTAACCTGCAAGCACAATTAAAGAGAAACGCATTACAACACCACTCTCTTGTAATTATGCTTCGGCTCTCTTGAACGTACCTTAATAATATAGCCCTGCACAATCTTGAAGCCGAAAAGAGAGGGCAGATGTCGGGCCGCAATAAGATGCACATTCAACTCGGGCATTGCAGAAGCTCCTCTGTCATTGCTGCTCTGATTCTGTGGCGTCTCGATGGTGATCTGAAAACCAATCTCCGGCTCCAATGTGACCGAGTGGCGCGCAGACTCCTTGGACTGCTGCCCCGGCAGCAAGTTGCGTAGTTTATTCATGACTGTCACACTGCACGGCAATTGCGATCAAGAACAAAAACGTAATGTTTGACTATTTGGAATAGTGATTTCAGTGTTGCTTATCTATGACTCGCACTTCGTATTGATAAAGAAAAGAGGGAACTTCCACCGCCACCGCCACCGCTACTTTGGCCACCCACTTCCAATTAGTACTAACTCTCTCACTTAAAAGTGAAGTACACAACCCATACAATAATTTCAACGCGCTTTCAACTTATCACATGCTCAGCAAGAGAGAGAGAGAGCGACCAAGGCTACTTAAAAGCTACGTTTGAACAAACAGCTGTTCGGCCAAAGCTCTTCTGTCGCTCTCTCTCCCTCTCTCTCGCTCGTTGTTGATATTGCTCTCTTTGCATGCTCAAAGCTTGATAACGTGCTAGTGCTGTAGTAGTTTATTAGTGCCTTGTAGCGAATTGGCCACTCACTTAGCAGGTTTATCTACATTCTACAATCGTAAACACAAAGTATATGTATGCAATGCATAATCACTGAAATCACATTTCTTTATCAACAATACGCGAAAAGAGAGTGTAATTTCGTTTTGAGTATGTAAGAGTCTTTGACCCTTCCAAAAAAATTAAAATGTTTCCAAGCACATGCAACTCATACATATATACACGTGTGCTCAATATATATAAATATATGTATGTATATTATTAAGACTGATGACTAACAGCAAATATTATGCATACGTCGTGTAAGCTTTGCCAATACCAAATGTCATACCAGTAATACCGAAGGCGGAGTTCCAATAAATATATGTATTTGTTGAAATAAAATAATAAAAAAAACCCGGTTGATATTCTGCAGTTGCTCAATGCTCAGATGATGATGATGAAGATAATGTTGACATGCTTAAGCTCCAACCACAGTGTGATACATTTAGCACAGACACAACAGAAAGCGCAACAACAACAATAATAACAACGACAACAATTAACAATCACTTGAGATGAGACTGCGACTGCGACAGCGACTGTGACGGCGGCACACGCTCCGTTCTGGGTCTTTTCACGATCGACGCTCGCGTTCAGCAGCTGATCCAACGCTCAACTGAAATGTAAACTTTGAAATTATTTCGCTGCCAGTAATAATAATAAAATGTAATGCCGACAGTCAGTCGCACAGCGCACATTCTCACAATTCTCTTAAGAAGCTCATATATGTGTGTGAGTGTGAGTGTGAGTGTACGGCTGCCTACATAAGAAGTACGCGCACACACACAAGCACACTCACACACAAACTCAGTTGAACTTACGCTTCATACTTCGAGCTTTGATTGTCGTCGCTTTCTTGCTCAAAAATGCAATAAGATTCTCTCACCGCTGCCGCTGTCGTGTCGCTGTCTTCATGTCGCCGTTATCGTGTTGCAACAAAAACAATTACGGGAACAGCAACGATCATAACATGAAATCTCACGCGACTCTTAAATACTCTAAGTTTTATGAAGTATGAGAGAAATATGCTGACATATTAGAATTGTATTTTAAAAACTTTTAGAAAGAATCAACGATTTCGACCATTTTCAGAGATTTTAATATTGTAAATATTTGTTCCTACTAAATTTCTAAGTTCAACTTTTATTAATTTTTAAATTCAGTCTTTTTAAGTCGAATCTACATTCTAGATATCTTTCATAAATTGGCAATATTGAAAATTAAAAAAAAAGCATGATCTGCAATTTAATACTTTAAATAGAATCTAAAATAACAACCCAAGTGATATTCAATGAATCATGCAAAAGTTACCTTATAATAAAATCAAACTGTAGCACAAAATTGCTTAGCAGAATTTTAGGAGCCCCTTTTTACACCTGTTGCCAAATATTCTACGCTACTTCAAAGAAATTAATATATGGAGATTTTCACTATCAATCGAAGCAAATTTTGCTACTTTTTCAACTGCATATTTAAATTGATTAATGGGATATAAATGTACATATTTAACCATATTAAAGGTGGAATGATTCCAACAGTGTATCTCTGCTGTCGTAGATTCTCTACTGTCTTAATCGTGCTTCCACTTTATGTATATCATATGCCCCATAACAACAACTAGCATAAGAGATGGAGAACACGCTTTAGGGTTATTCACCTTGATGACATACATTAAAATTGGGTAATGTTTTAACATGGTTCTGCTTGGATAGTAAAGGGTAAAGAAACGAGCATTATTTTAGATGGACTGTAAAGTAATATCTGTATTACTTTTTTAATGTGCGTTGTAATTTTAATAGAGAACTTTACAATAGAGCAACTGTGAGTACAAAAAGAAAAATACATTTTCTATAGTTGAATAATGGATCGACTCACTTGATGACAATAGTTTGATAAACTTCGCATTGAAAGGAAAACTTCAGTCGCGTTAATGAATTTAAATCAATTGCATATTTATCTAGAACTCTGTAAAAGGAAAGGAAAAGCGGTCAATTGAGTTTGTCAATCATTGTACAATCCGTTTCCTTTCATCTTAAATTAATAACTATAAAATCTCAAGTTAATCAATGAAAGAACTCTTTTAGAGAATGAAAACAAACAGTTGATTTGTCAACAAAAAGATGTACATACATGTAAATATATTTAAATAGCATTCATACAAAATTAAATAAGGCTATGCATGAATAGCATAAATTGTATAGAAAGTATGTTTACATAGTTATATCATATATCTACCTCTAAAACTCTATAACGCGTATAAACTTCAGTTTCTGCCTGGTGCTCGTGCCTTTTTTGTTTTTTTTTTAAGGTATCTGCGTGTATAAATTTATTTCATAATTTAATATTTCTGTTCTCAGAGTGAAAATTTTGATGATTGTGTGAGTGAGTGTGTGTGTGTTTTTTTTTGGTTTTTGTCATTTGTATCAATGGTATTCTGACTTATGCTATAAACTTATTCAACTAGCCGAGAGTGTTTGGAGGAAGAGAAAGAGGTGAAGAGGAGAGGACACTAATCCACCTCCAGTTTCCTAAAGCTACCCACGACGCCAGCATCGATGTCGCCAATGTCATTGCCCGCAAAGTTGGCCGCCTCCTTGGTGATCTCGATCTGCATGTCATCCAAGGCGAGAATCGCCGCACGACGCTGTTGCAGCTTCACCTTAAATTCGCGTATCATCTCAGCAATGGGCATGGTGCCGCCATATTCCTTGGGCAGAATGGCGGGATCGATCTTTGTCTTCAGCGCCTCCACATTTTTGTGCACCTAAGCGAAGAATAAAATACTGTAAGTTAAGTCTGAAGAAATTTCTAAGATCGTGGGCTAACTCACAATGATGCGCTTCTTTAGCTTGTCGCTGAGCATGGAGACACCCAGCTCAATAATGCGGTTGGCATAGTGAGGAATGTTGACAAAGTGCGTCTGCTTGTGTCGCATGGGCGTCGAGTTCTGAATGCACTTGAGAATGCTGCGCAAATCGGTGAGCGACCACAGACTGACAAATCCCATATTCATGCCGCTCTCATCGTTCACATACACATAGCCAGCCACCTGGGAGTCCTCATCGTCCAGCAATGCCTCACAGATCAAGCTGTGCACTCGGGCCATCTGCACCGACGTGAACTTGTAGGGATCGAATTTGCCCGCCACCGAGAAAAGTATCTGCCGACCGCTGGCATCGCGTTGTGGCAACGGCACCAAGTATCCCGCCTCAAAGATCTCATTGATGGCCGGATCATTGATGTCCAGTTGCTGGAACCACTGCGGAAACAGTTGGCGAATGGTCAGATAACGTTCCAGCATCTCACAAGCGGCGGGCACCGAGAACTTCTTGGTGCGCAAAAAGCGCAGCAGGAAAACGGCATCGGTGCGGCACTTTTTGATATTCGGATGCTTGGCGATCCATTCGCGGAACTGTGCCAACGCCTGTCGTCTAATGTTCTCATCCTCGTGCAGTTCCTCCTTGGCCACCTTTTTCATCTCGGCACTCAGGCCGCAAGTGTAGGGGAAGTCATAGTCTGAGGTGCTCGAGGCGGGTCCGTCGAGCTTGGGTTGTTGCAGCACCTCGGTTTCCAGCACTGCAAAAGTTGAAGGAAAAATATTTCATTTTAGTAAAACTCATTATGGAGACAAGTTCATTTATTTTTAATAGTGAAAATTATTAAGAAATGCAGCAAGTTTATAAATAGTGTAAGTAAACAAGCTAATCTAATCATCAATCTTATTGATGCCGCTCACTCAGTCAAGAAACAATTTCACAATTATTATCATTAGCGTGGAACAGTATAGAAGAACCCTAAGCTAGCGGCAACATAGATAAGCAGAAAGTAACAGAAAGTAGTTCTTATGTTGATGGACAAACAAGAAGATAAAGAATAACGAAGTCATTTGAAAGGCACATAGTTTATCAATGTACTTAATTTTGTTTCGGTAATAATAATGATGATTCAGTCAATAAATAAATCAATAAATGTTGCTT
This sequence comes from Drosophila nasuta, assembly GCF_023558535.2. Lineage (NCBI taxonomy): Eukaryota > Metazoa > Arthropoda > Insecta > Diptera > Drosophilidae > Drosophila > Drosophila nasuta. The sequence continues at coordinate 37,054,934 of NC_083457.1, read as the reverse complement.
AATATACAAGCACTTCGTTTACTACGACATATATTTTAATACGTATACGTAATTTATGCATAGACAAAAATTTATTAAAAATATAAATATGAAAATATATATCATTAATATTTCATTCTGAAATAACTAGTACATAGTATTTAACTGGTAAATAAACTCTTCTATAAATAGAATACGCTACGAAATCAAATCTAAACATTACGTATACATAATATGTGCCAAGTGTAATATATATTTTAAAAGTAATAAACAAAATTTGTTATAAAATTACACATTTGCTCTTATTTTTAACTTTGTATTACAAATTTAAAGCTCACATTAACTCTTATAACACCAAACTAAATAATTAGCAACAATAAACGAATAATTTAATAAACAAGTTGAGTGAAAACATTTCGAACTGACCAAACAGACTAAATAATATTACGTGATATACGTTGAGTGAAAGATTTACAATCTATAGATTAGAAACGTGTTGAAAATTTCAACTTTTTTCAAATGACTTTTTTGTTAGAATAAATGCATTTTATTTTACAAATGATGTCAAAATGGGAAGTTCCCTGAAGAGACAAGAAATGCAAAAAAAGCATTAATGAATTTCGTAACTGATGAAGGCTCGGTAAGATTTGTGTCGTGTTTCGAGCCGTGTCGAATTGGACATCTGCAGCGCAGTAAACGTACAATTACCGTTTATTACGTATACGTAATGCATGATACGAGTACGACTTTGGTGCAGATATCACTAATTGTGTAGTTGGCCTTGGCCAGCCATGTACCACACACAAAAATACAACGAACTCTTGGCTGTCAACAGGTTAACTAGTTGTTTACACACATACCCAAATTGCACGTTAACTGTAGAGTACACTGTGAGAAAATTGGCATTGCCAAAAAAAAGGCCACCAACTTAATTCTGCATAATATTTACAAATGACAAGCATAGTTTGTTGAAGCGAATTCTTGTGGCAAAAACATGCAGCGATTGATTATCGAATTAAGCATGCACTTATAATTAAAAATCAAGTTTTTTCGGTGTTGCAAGATGTTTGGAATATTTGACGAACTTATGCATTTAACCTTAAGTATGGTCAAGAGAAATATCATTTATAAAAAACAAGTTAAACTTCAAGTTCATAATTCATAACGGAAACGTGTTAATAAAGTGTTAATTAAAGAAGTTTTTATTGAAAACCTTTATCAATACATAACTAAGAAGTGAAATTTTTATATATATATACATCCTAATTAACACATTTAGTTGATAAGCTGTTGTGTATCATAGTATTTTTAAGAGATTAAGGAAAATTTAATAAGATCAGTATAATATGCCTTTAAATAGAAATATGTAGGGAAAACTCAATAAGATCAATATAATACTAGCAATAGTTAGCATTACAGTTATAAAAGTGAAAGTATTATTTATAATAATAAATAATAAAAGCTATTAGTCTGATAATCATCCCGAGGAAGAACTCAAAAATGTGTCGTACTATTTATGAATGAAACCGAATGAGTTTTGGCCGCAGTGTAAATTTGTTTTGCAGTGTCGGATTATTTTTTGTTTAGGGCGGCAGGCAGCACAGCATGTGGGCATTGGGTCATTGGCTTCGACTGGAAGTGAGGTCTGCAAACCCCGAGTGTGGGCACAAAGTGAACCACCTGTTGTTACCAACAACATCAACAACAACAAGAAAAAAGTCGCCCGTTGCCAAGTTCAGAGACAAACAATTTGAAATGGAGCTGTGAACGAGGCTGCGACATTGCCACAGTCAGCTGCAGAAGCAGAGACAGAGGCAGAGGCAAAGGCAGCGACAAATATAATAGTCGAAGCTAAAGCGAAAAGCTGAAACTGAAGCTCAAGCTCATTAACTGCGGCCAATGCGTTGTCCGCTGTTGTTGTCCGAATGCTGTTACCGGTCCATTGACCATGACCTAAAACCAAGGGCTATTCGCTTCCAAGTAGTATTTTGCATATGAACACACAAGAGACAACACAACATCATCCGATCGTATAATTCAATTTCTACATGCCCAAAAACCCATTTAACTGCCGAGAGCAAAGACGAGACGAGAAGGTCAAACGAAAAGATAAACCGAAGAAGATTATTGCAGTCGCTTCAACTGTACTTATTTACATATGCATGCATGTACGAATACACATATAGACATGCCTATTTATATGTATATCAAGTGTTGCAATCGCATGTGCGTAGATTGGTGTGATGTATGGTACATTTTGTTTGCCATCATCATCAGTCCCAGTGAAATGAAAACCATTTTTGGTCAACAAACTTTTTATGAGCAATTCATTCGGTGCCCATAACCAGAGCCGTTTGGACGCAAAATCAGGTTTATTTAGGTTTTATATTTATTTTTTTTTTCACTTTCATGGCCTTCACACAGATTTCAATGTACACGGAGCAGAAGTTGAAAATGAAATTGAATTGGTAACATGCCCTAGCTATGGGCTATGCCCAGATTACATGTTCACTTACACACATACGTACATACAAGGTGTGTGTGTGTTTGTACATATTCGCAGCACATTGACGATTGCGTTTTTGGGTCACACACACCCATATATACAGCTGACTTTGTATGTGTGTGTGTGCGTGACAGCTGACAGGAGGAGAGAGCTTCAAAAAGCTGCGCTTCAAAAACGTGCAATTTATATTTTCTTTTCGCTCACTCTTTCTGCATCCGCTCTGGCAATTAGCCTAGCGATTGCATAACAGCATAAAAACCGACAAAGCGACAAAACGTACCACAGCAACAAAAACAACAACAACAACATTTACATTTACGCACGCCTGCCTGTAATTGTGAGTGTGTGTTTGTGCGCGTGCGAGAAAAGGAGAGGAAGAGCGCATGAGCAAAGGCAAAAGAAATGACTCAAAGAAACAGGTTTAAACTATAAGAGAGCTTTCAACTTACACCCCACCGCCCCCTCCACCCATCAAGGGGGTTTTAGCTCACTCGCACTTCAAAATGTGCTTTTTTTGTTGTTTGTTTTGGTTCGATTTCAATTTTCCATTAGGGCCTTGGCAAAATTTTTCTTTCCGGAAACTCATGTAACAAAAAACACAACTTCAATTGTGCTTTAAAATACTTGTGGCGCATGAATAGTAAAATTACACACAAATATTTACATAAATATATAGTATAAAGCATCCACGTGATCTATTAGCTTACACGCTTACAAGCTCGTCATTCAAAATGCCAAGTTAATGAACGAAATTGTAAGATCATCAGCAAACACAAATCTAACAGATATTGGATAATTAATAAGTCGCCTCACGTTCCAAACTGATCGTTAGCGTTAGTGATTTGCATTGGTCAAGATCGTTCCACAATTGTTTCGAGGTGTTGCGGATATATAGCTATGCGTACACAAAATATAATACTTCAACTATATATGCGATAAAAGTTAATGATTTCGAACTGATTAAAAACGTCAAGACTACACACACCACACACACACACATACACAACAAAAAAGTATGTTTCGTTATTATGGCGCTTCAGTCGAGGTCAAAATATTGTGTGTTGACCGTTAATGCAGTTGCCAAACTCTGCTCGCTATGAATATTAATTAACGGCCAACACATGCTCTAAGTATATGTTATGTACACATATCTATAAAGCTACATACGCTTTTCATTTACTTTGTTTTATGGCGTTGACCAACTTCGATGGACAAGACCTTGCATTGCGCGGCCTATAGCTCTGGCTTTAGCTTCAAAATTCAAAACTTAACGCTGGAATGGCTGCCAACAACTTGAGTAATTTTAATTGACTTGCCACTGCAATCGCACAAGTACAATTACTTAATAATCCCCCCTTGCTACCAATTGAATTGAATTTTGCATTGAGCAAGAACAATAACAACAACAGCAACAACAGCAATGATAATTGCCCTACACTTTTCCCGAGTGTTGGTAAATAAATAAACATACGTAAGTACATACTGTCAATCGACCAGAGAAGAAAAGCTCATGTGCAATGCGAGATCAACGATAAACGCGGCTGCGCATGCGTTTCGAGTGAAAGCGAAAGTTTTTCTTCAGCTTCGGGCAGAGTTTAGAGTACGACATTTTATTTCAATGTGTGTGGGTGTTGTTATTTGCTCAGATATCCTTTCCCCCATTATGTAACTGCAGTGTGTATACATGTGTGTGTGAGTGTGTGTGCAATGCTGTTGATGATGATAATGATGATGAACTCACTTTTCGATATATCCGTACAACAAGTCAAGGTTTTTTATTTTTGAACAATCGCGCGATCAATTTCACAACTTGCAAAAACTTATATAAATATGCTTTACTTTTTATACGGACGCGGCGTTGCAATATGCCAGTTTGAAATTTAATTTTGTTTTTTTTGGCTATTTATTTTATTTTTGTGCTGAGCTTTCGAGAGCGCTGCAGAGCCGACGGACGTTGTGAACGTGGTGACGCTTTGAGCGAAACTGCCTATTTTCGGTTAACTGAAAACTTATTTAAGCCTCGCTCACTACATTTCCACTCAAATTGGGCTTTGAGCCAATGTCTCTGCTCTGCTCTGCTCTGTCAACTACCGAGCAGTGTTGGCTATGCGAGTTTGTTTTCGTCAACTTTGGACTTATTTATGATGATGCAAAATTGTAATTTTAAATTAAAAATAATATAAATGAAAATTATAGACAATTTTTTAAATACGGCTTTGCTCTTTTTATTTTTAATACTTTTAAATTACTCAAATTGTCACAAAAATAGTGTATTTACTTTAAAATTAATCCTTATGAACGCTCAAATTGTTTATATATAATAATAAATTTTTGTTTTCAAATCTATTAACTAAAATGTATCTCTTTGTTTCATAAAATTTTTAATAATAATGTTAAAATATTTGTATCTCCAATAAAACTAGCTTTTTTCTTTAATAAAGTTGGCAGCACTATCAACCGCTGTTGAGCTTTATTCGTTTGAGTTATAAACAACGATAATTACGTTGTGAGTCTGCCTTATATCTCAATTAAAAATAACTTTCCTTGTTTTTTTATTCCTGGCCTGCGACCCACTAACTGGGGTATCCAATGCAAGGCAATTTTAGGTGGGGTGGGAATCTTGAAGACCTGTCAGTAGCCAACAATTTGATTTAAAATCTAAAAATGTACTAATTTTTGTAATTAACTGACACTGCTGACGTAATAAGTTCATAAGAATAGCCCCGTATTGTGACTTCAGACGCATAAAAAATGTTGCTTTATGGGGGCGAAACGTCTCCACAACTCTCACTCTAATTTACATGCATAAGTTAGTTAAACACTTGTACGAACAAATTGAGATATACTACTTAACGAGAATTTCTAAAGTCCTTATTCAATTACTTGCTAAGTTTACTCACAACTTCAACAGATAATAGAAAAATTTCAAGTACTTCTCAACACATAATTTACATGAATGAGAAGACACTCAGCTGCTCAACTCTCTTGGGGCCTTTGTGTGGGAGGTGTTAATAGTGAAGGGGTGAAGGTTAATGTAAAGTATCGTCTATAGTGTAAAGTGTGGTGTGTATTGTGGGTGTTTGGTGTTTGGTGTGGTATAAATCGTCGAGTGGAAAATATGGTAGACTGTGGAGCAAAGTGAAGTAGAGTTCAACGAAACTGCGTAGACTGTAAAGCTGAGCGTATTGTAGATTATAGTATAGAGTTCATTCCATTATTTACATATTTTTTTTTGTTGTCGCAACGCGCCTCCCATATCAGATTTAATGCGTAATGAAAAGAGCATAAAGAAGCATTGCGCTGACTGGAATTCAAAAGGTGCGTTTATTAACCTCGGTAACAACCTTTGACTTACAGTAAGCTACACAAATATTCTAAGCTATTACCATAAAGAATACCCAAACAAAAGCTTAATAGTTATAGGGCAAGATCTTAATAACAATGGGATAAAGTGTGTCTACTAATTTACTTACAATGAGATGGATTTTTAGCTTTCAATGTACAACATGTTAATAACATTCTGTTAAGTTTTTATCTGAGGTATGTTGGCTTTCTGTAACTCGGATAAATCTTAACATAACTCGGATAAAAGCCTAACAGAATGGCGTGTTTACAGCAGCCAAGAATTCAGCAGTCCATTGACAAAATAGTATTGCAATTTGAATGGGCTAATTATATTTCGAGAGTGCCGAATAATCTGCAAATAATTGGTTAAAATCATCCAATTGCTTCCATACACCACAATTAGAAATCTACGCTGTTTCATGCATCATTTCAGCTTGTGGCGCAACTAATCGTAGTCACATAAAATTTATCAACTTTGTTTATAATTTGCTACACAACAATTTTGGACGACCATGTGATTACAACAGATTAATCTTTTCATTCCCTTTTCCCCTATCGATGCATCTATTCATCGCCCTCGTCCACCTCTTGTTCCGTTGGCTCCGGTTTAATCGTTTGCCTCGTCGGACGTGACTTTCGCTCCGGTTCTGGTTCCGGTTCTTGATCCTCTTGCTCATCCTCATGCTCGAAGGGATAAAATGGATGCTCTTTGACAGATTCATATTTAACTATTCTAGGCTTGGGCTTGATGCCACGCAAGGCGCGAACATCGTTCTCATTTAATTGAAAGTCGAAAATGTTTAGGTTTTCTTTTATGTGCACGGGATTGCCAGCCTTGGGTATGGGCACAACACCATAATCAATCTAGGGGCGAAATGAATATTAGTAGAATAGAAAGATGAGCAAGAAAAGACAATAACAGAAAATCAAATACATTAAGCTACACCTTTTTAGGGAAATGCTTGAAAAAAGCAAAAGAATCTTTTTCACTTAACAAGATCTTCGCAATTTATATAGATTTCAAGAGGTTACAGCACACTTACCAAAAAAAAAAGGGTAGCGTCTTCAGGTGTATTACAGTCACTTAGGTAAAGGTGTTAATAGCAACGGACAGACAGATAGACGGAAGGAATAGGTCCTCAATGCTTAACTACACATATTTTATAGTATAGGAGTTGTCTTCTGCTGTTTGTAATAAAATTTTGTCAGTTATTAGCAAATTATTCTACCCTCACAATGTCAGATAGCGCCTAACCAAAATACCCCTTTTAACCGACTTGATTACGGATATAACTAAGTAATCTTTGCCTTACCAAGTAACGAAGCACAATCTGCGAAGCTGTGCGTTTGTATCGCTTCACCAGACGCTTCATGCCCTCGGAGAAGAAATAGATGGGTGTATGATCGTCTCGATTTGGTTGACCAAGAGGCGAATAAGCAGTGACAATGATGCCATTGTAGCGACAATAATCCACCAAATCCTTTTGCATAAATCCCGGCCAGATTTCCACTTGATTAACGACAGGCTTTGAGGAGCTGCATTGTATAATGCGTTGCACCTGCTCCATGTTGAAGTTAGAGACACCAATGCTACGCACCAGTCCAAGCTTGACCAGCTCCTCCATGGCGCGCCAGGTGTCAATATAGTCAATCTCTCTTTAGGCAAATAAGACAAATGAGATAGACTAACTCCGAAAGTGAACAACTTACGTGGTTTGCACCTTGTCACCCTCCAAGGGAGTGAGAATCTCGTCGCACATGTGTTTGTAGCCCACAGGGAAGTGCATCAGATAGAGATCGATGTAGTCGAAGCCCAGAGCATCCAGCTGTTTCTCGCAAATGCGACGCACATCCCGTGGATCATGATGTATATTCCAAAGCTATCAAAAAGCTGTGAACCTTTGAAGCAACTGCGAGCTGGACCAGCACTTACCTTGGTGGTCAGAAAGATGTTCTCCCTGGAAACATTTCCCATCTGAATTTGGGTGCGTATGGCCTCACCCACCTCCTTCTCGTTCTCATAGCTGTAGGCGGTATCAAAGTGACGGAAACCCGTCTCCACTGCACAATGAATGGCCGACAAGCATTGATAGCCCTTCAACTGCAGGATTGAATATTAGCAAAGCAACATTTTAGAGCACCGGTTGAGGACAATTTACGGCATAGGTTCCAAAACCCAAGACGGGCATTTCGTAGCCACTGCTCAGCTTGATCTTGGGCGCCATGAGCAGCGTCTTTTCGCCACACACGGGCTTTTCGCCCAGTATCAATGCCACCCGGGAATTGGAGTCTTCATCGTCCTCACACGTGGTCAAACAGCGTGCTGGTATCATATCGAAATGCAATCTCAAATAAATCTAACAAATTTGTCTACAAACAAAATTCTTAAATTAATCTGAAAGGTTTTTCAATTGGAATTACATAGTACTTTGCTTATACTTCAAACAAAGCCAACCTAATGTTTTATCCCATGTATCTGATGGATGCATTTAGCTGCATAGCTAAGCGAATTAAACTCAAGTATATTTTTGTTGGTAACAGCAGAATTCGTCAATGGCAACTTCACTTTCCTCTTACTATAAAACTGTCATAATTACTAATTTCATTTTCTATCTTAAGACTAATTTAAGGTACTACGAGTACCATTTCTAATATGAAATACATTTCACTTCAAACTAACGACAATCTCAAACAAAATTCCAATAAAAGTTGTACCTTCACAAGGCTATTTATTATTTAATCATATAAGTATTTACAAAAGCATTCTTTTAGGTTTCCAGCCCTAAAATTCAATGGCAAATGGGAAATACTTGTGGTTACGAGCCTTGATCAGATTGAGGGGTACCATGCGTTCTCCAGTATTAAAGCTATCGAGCACAGCCTTCTCCTCATCGGTTAACGAAAAATCGAACAGATCAAAGTTTTCGCTGATGCGCTTCGGGTTCGACGACTTGGGAATGGGAATAGCGCCGCTGTCAATCTACAATAAAAGTTTCATCACAATCAGTTATGATTTTATTACTGTTAAATTAAACTTTAACCCACCAGATAGCGCAGTGCCACTTGCGTTGTTGTCTTGTTGTACTTCTCAGCAATCGCCTTCACCTTGTCCGAATAAACATAGTCGGGTTTCTGCTCCTCGGGTCTGGGACGTCCCAAAGGAGTGTAAGCTGTCAATGTGACATCATGCTTCTTGCAGAACTCAATCAATTTCTTCTGATTGATGGCTGGTGAGCATTCCACCTGATTGGTGACTGGCTTAATCTCACAATTATCAAGCACACGTTTCAGCTGTTCGCTGTTGAAGTTGGACACGCCCAGACTGCGCACCAGACCACTCTTGACCAGCTGTTCCATGGCCTTGTAAGTGTCCACGTAATCGACATCGCTCAGCAACAGCGCACCATCTTCGTCCTTGGGCAGCAGTGTCTCCTCATTGATATACTTGTAGCCCACGGGCATGTGCATCAAGTAGAGATCGATGTAGTCAAGGCCAAGATTAGCGAGCTGCTTGCGACAGGCACCCTCAACACGCTCGGGATCATGGTAAATGTTCCACAACTAAAATAAAGTGGTAAGTTATTAGCAACACATTTTGATGGGTATCTAAATTAAAGTCGTTACCTTGGTGGTTAGAAAGATGTCCTCGCGCTTGACCACACCCTCAGCTATCTTGTCACGAATTGACTGGCCAACCTCAGCTTCGTTCTGATAAAAGAAAGCGGTGTCCAAGTGGCGGTATCCAATGTCAATGGCATGTTTGATGGCAATCTCGCCTTCTTTGTTCTGAGACTGCAGGCGAAAATGAACAAATGTAATAATAAATATGACGTTGTTGGTACAGAGATAAGCTTATCTTATCTACTATGTAATTATGCTACATGGCCCCAGGAAATGACAGTGCCAAATTTATAGATGCCACATCTCCTGACCACCTTTAATTATCACTAATGAAGACACAAACGTACATACAGTGAAAACTCCCTAAGCATGTCTGTATATGTTACTTGTTGAACAATAACAGTCCGATCTACAGATATTTCACAGTATTTACTTAGGTGCAAAAATATTATACCTTTCATTTTCTTATGATAATATATTTAATAATAATTGTATTAATGAAAAACTATATAAAAAATCAGTTACATAAACCATGAAATATAGCATCAAATATTAATTTTCATGGCTGCTTTTTCTTTATAAACAATTAATTGATGATAATCAAGGTCAATTTGACATGTGTACATTGTACACATATTTAATAGGGTACAATTTGGTGCATATGTCCCGCAATTGTTCGTATTATTATTAGTACATATTTGTATTTGCTTTAGTACACTTACTGCATAGGTTCCCAGTCCCAAGATTGGCATTTCGCGGCCATTGTTTAATTTCACAGTCGGTGCGAGCTTCATGACTATTTATTGATTAGCAATTTAAAATGAAGAAAACACACACGCATTACTTACTTTTACAAACAACTCTGTTCATATTCTTTCTTACCGTCGAAATGGAGAATTTGGGTTTATTTATTTTAGCACAACCGGCATGCACTACGTACAAAATGCAAGTGTGATGTCAATTTGATTTCGTTTAGCACAACCGGCCCAAGTTACTAGAACACAGAGAGATGACACTATCGATTAATCGTATTTATTCTCGAGTAAAAACAAATTACTTATCATGTGTTATTATGAGCTAGTTTCAGAAATAACAAATCAAACACTGTGCATAGTTCGAAATGTGCAAAAAATACTAAGTTTATAATTTATTTTCAGCAAAAACAAGTCGTACTTTTCTCTAATTTTTGTATACAATCGGGTAGTGCTGACAAACGCTTCAAGTGATCGAGTTGCATGGGTGGCAACACCCCAAAGCTCTCATTCGTGAGGAGCAAGAATGAGGAGCACGAGTTGGAGAATATGAATCGGGTTAACATCACTGCTCGATTGAAAGGTCTAAATTCCCTTTCGAACTTGAACTTGTATTAACCTTGTAAAATTACATTTAGGTCTTAGTTTATAAGGGTGAATACGCGTATAATAGGTATTAACTGTTGTATGGCCGGATATTCATTGCCCAATTGTGTAGTGTTTTGTAGATATGCCAAATCGCTTAATTTTGTTACTGTCTGTTAAATAAGTGCTAAAAAGAAGGTGTTGATTGAGAAGTATGTGCATTAGGATTAATATACAACCCTTAATAAAACAATATGCTTATTGAAGTTTTTCATGGCAATGAAGTGGTTTCATAGGAAGCACACCAGACTAATATTAAATTAAATATCAATCGCAATAAAAAGTCTTGTTGCAAATCCAATTCGGAAACCTATAGTATCGATGCTAATCAGCTGTTAAAAAATACTCATACTGATAGGGTTGGTATTTATAAACATTAAAGCTTGCGGTCACACTGTGTGACAAACAAACTCAAACCTTTCTATTGTTATGGAAAAAGGAAATCCCAATACCATGGAGGACAACGCGGATATGACACCAGATGCAGAATCATTCAATGGATACGGTTTCAATAACTACACAGCTGCTGAAGCATTCATACAAGGACTAGCTGGCATGGTCAACCAGGGCGACGTTGAGACAATGATACGAGCACAAAAACAAATGTGAGTACAACAACAAAATGTCTCCTATTGCCACCCACAAAGACCAAATTTGCTTTAGGTTGCAACGCTTTGAGAAAACCAATGAGATGCTACTAAATTGCAATGCATTGTCGCAGAGCCGTTTAAAGAGTGCTAGCGAGGATTTCAAGCGGCATGTTAAGCTATTGAGTGAAATGAAAAAAGATCTGGATTATATCTTTCGTAAAGTTCGCATCATTAAACAGAAATTGCAGCAGCAATATCCTGCCATATATGCCGAAGTGCAACCACAACGCAGCAGCCTTGCCGAGGAAGCAGAAGATGAAACTGAAACCGCTGCAGCAGCCTCGCAGAATGTGGAGCCAAGCAAAGTGAAAGCAGCTGCTGATCCTGCTGCTCCCAAGAAGAGCGACGCCACTATTGAGTATGTGCAGATGCAGGAGGCCATCGAGAATGGCACTGTCGAAGTGGAGAATGAGCTGATCAAGCGTGTGTGCTCCGTGGAGACGGCGAATCCCAATGACTCCTCCGACTGCACGTCAGAGGACACTGGTTGAGGCCAATATCAGTATATGGATTCGTTACCCAAGGACTAGAAGGGTAGATGCAGGCAACTTTTGATTCGATAAAAAGCGAGCATTACATCTGCATCCGTCTACCTATCTGACGATCTGCGTGAGCACCTAGATCTCATAGTATTCCACAGTCGAGCACACCCGACTGCAACTAATTCACTTGTTTTAGAGATAAAATACTGTAAATATTACATATATATTTATTAACTAGTAAATTATGTGCTAATAGTTAGAAAATAATTTGGTACTTGTACTGCTTGGGTACCTTTGAGATTATAACGCGGCCATCATAGCTCAAAGAAGCAAATATCCAGGGATCAACATTGCTCCATTCAGCGCAATAAACCGAATCCTCGTGTTGATCAAATGTTTGTAATAGACCATCAGAAAGGACTTTATGACGTTCCTGTGCTGATGCTTCACTCACATCACTTGGCACAGCTTCGGAGCTAACAGAACCAGCACAAGTAAGAAGCACTTTGCAATCACTTGAGCTGGACAAGATGAGCTGATCGTGGAATGTATTAAAACGCACGGACCACAGCCAATGCGAGTGATCGCTGCGCTCAAACACTGGTGCTTTGACCATACGACAATCCCACACCTTAAGACAACCGTCGTCGCCACCAGTGACCAGATGGCACTGCTTATTGGGATTGCAGTCCAAATCGCGCACCAGCTGACCATGTGCGTCATCTATGCTCCAGGCACAGTGCTGGGAATCACGCACATCGTAGGCACGCACACTGCTATCGTGTAGCACTACAAACTGATGACCCTGATGGTGATGCGACCACTTGCCGCTGGTGAATGATGACACGCTCTTAGCGCCGCTTGAATTGCTGCTGGCTTCAGCTACTACACGAGTTGCGGACTCGGCGCGTTGCATGATTGCCAACTTGTTGCCTGCAACACATGCAATAGTCTGCTCTTGGCTGGGATGAAACTCAATGGTTTTGACTCGATCCCCCAAACTGGCGGTGTCCAACACTTCAACTTTGGCCCAGGGAATATATTCGCTTTTTAAGGGTTCATTGTTGGATGCGTTGGGATCGTCTTCGGGCAATGTTAATAATGCTGCCTGGGACAACACTTGCGCTCCTTTCTGCACATTGTAAACTGATGCCAGCAAACGTGCGTCGTGTGGACAACTGTTAAGTTTCCACACTTCTCCCAATGCATGCTCAAAGATCTAAAATGGAAATCACTTAGAATTTTTTCATAATTTACTTGTCTGCTTACCTTGGATTGTATGGTACCCTGCTCTTCATCGTATTGCAGCAAATGCAACTGATTTGTGGGCTTTAATGAATTAGTAGCAATAAAAAAGCACACGTCATTGCTCTCCCCGTATTGTGGCGTCAACGCTCGAGCTTGCAACTCCAAGCCGTAAATTAAACTATTCTCCTCCATGTCAGACGCTTTCCAGAAAGCGACTTAACTGATCGAATCCTGGGGTTTCTTAAATATATTTTAGAAAGAATATTAATTATTTATGAAACTTTTTGTTTACGCCAGGCTGTGGCTATTTGTTTTTGTTGTGGCCGTTACAAGGATGCGTTGGCAGCTGTCGAGACATAGTTATCGAAATTAAGGGTGTCGCCAACAGTTAACCTAATTGAATTATTATACTGTTTTCTAACATTTATTCATTTAAGTAAACACTAACCGCAGACCGATAAAATTATCTATTTGCAAAAACAACACAATTCAAGTAATTTGTATTAGAGATGAGCTCATACCGATAGACGTGATCAACATAGTAATATTGATGCTATAATACAAATTCATATATCGATTTTTATGGCAAACATTGATGACTTTTGCAGTCAAATAATAATATCAAAAATGCATTTATTGTTGAAGACAATTATTCGATAAATGGATTCAAACTTTTGATCCTATAGAAAAATCGTTGACCCAATTAAAAATCAATACATCTGATGCACATGAAGCAACTGGCAGAACTCAGTAGCTACGTACATTAACTTCATGTTTAACATATATTTGGAAGCAAAAATAGGTTCAAAAGTATATTTATTTTGTAGAAAGTCCATTATTGTATGGGCGTTCATTATATTTTGCAATTATTTTATAGTGCATTTATGTGAAGCAGTATATTTTTAAAGTGTATGGTATATTTTAACGGTCAAGACGCGTCGCAAAGGTAACGGCGCCAAAATTGTATATTGTGAAATGATTCAAAGACGATTTGTTTGCATATATTTTGGAAAAAAATAATAACTGATGAAATTACGAGGCAGAGAAAAGGTATATTTATTTGATTTACAATTGCCACTCACTATAATGGAATTATCGACTCGTTACAATTCAGCTACCACAAAATACAACCCTGTGCACGCTCAAATCAACACTGTGTGTTGTCTCCATCCATTTTGTTTTAGTGAAAAAAGATTCTCAAAAGTAACAGACGCGCATTAACAAAATTCTCCATTTACAGTATAAATTAGTGAAACTAACATTTGGCTTACAACCAAACACAAGCAACGTAACTAAATTGCCCCCCCGAGAGTGCAGCAAACGACGCGCAATGGCACAAAACATCAGCCCTGAACAGAGTGGTGCTGGTGGCAGTAGCAAACACAGCGATGACTCGCTGCCTGTCAAAGACAATCATGCTGTGAGTAAAAGGTAAGGCGCCAAATTTTTATAAATGCCCCCTCTCTATTGATATGTATATGTACTCTAATGATTTGCATTATTTGCCCATAGACTGCACAAAGAACTCATGAACCTAATGATGGCCAACGAGAAGGGCATCTCAGCATTTCCGGATGGTGAAAACATCTTTAAATGGGTCGGCACTATTGCAGGCCCCATAAACACGGTGTATGCGAGTCAAACGTATCGCTTGTCGCTCGACTTTCCCAACTCGTACCCGTATGCGGCGCCAGTGGTTAAATTCCTAACTCCATGTTTTCATCCCAACGTCGATCTGCAAGGCGCCATCTGTCTAGACATCTTGAAGGACAAGTGGTCAGCGTTGTACGATGTGCGCACCATATTGTTATCGATACAATCGCTACTCGGCGAACCGAATAACGAGAGTCCACTGAACGCGCAGGCCGCCATGATGTGGAATGATCAAAAGGAGTACAAAAAAATACCTAGACGCCTTCTATGAGAAGCACAAGGACACCTAAACCTAAACCTAGCAAGCAAAACTAACTACTACTACAACAACAACAACACCAAAACTGGCAGCGACCGTTTTATCCTCATTCTCTATGCTCATATTGCGGCGTATTTATTTACATTTCGTGGATGTCTGGTGCATGCAACACCAAGCACACCACTCTCAACACCACCATCACCACATCCTCTTATATTCCCCTAACTCACTTATATTTCTATATATTATATAGTTTATGCTAATTTTGGCTCATGCATTTTATTTCTTTCCCCTCAACTGTCATTTTTATAGATGCAATTCAATTTTTCAATTATTTTTACAACAAATTATTAAATTTATATAATGTAAAGTGGTATGTATGTAATTCTCAAATCTAAAATAACTAAAAAAAATACCGTCTGTTTCATTAAGCTTAAGGCAAAAGTTTTAGTTAATTGTTTTTTTTACAAATGATTTTCAAACTACGATTATTGTAAGGCGGGCTTGTGCCAAGACATCTGTTCTGTACTGATTTCGAGATAATAACAGATTATCTTGTTGCAAGCCCAAGCCCCAAGCATTATTATGTGAATGTTAGCTAATTTTATAGTAAACCTCCCCAAATCGATTCCCCCTTAAAAAACAAAACAACTGTCACTTTTCGTATATGTATTTACTTTAAAATCAGCCGACTTTCGAAAAGAAAATAACAAAAATATAAGAAAATTTTTTAGTATTTCAATGGATTGTACTTTTTACATTGTAACAAAGTTTCGTTAGTAAAGCAGAGTTATTGAAATCACATACTATATACAATATAAATAAAAGCGAAATAATTGATCAGTAAAATGTTCTTATCATAAATTTATCCCGCTTCATTTCATTTTGTTTCGCAGTTTCGCATGCTTCTTCATAGTGTGATTGCTCAGCGCAGCGCGAGATTCAAAGATGCGTCCACAACGACGACAACGCAAAGCTGGCTTATGACTATGACGTCGCTTTAGATGATCCTTCATATTCTGATTCGTATAGAAACGCTGTGTGCAATAGCTACACTCAAACTTTCGCTCGCCCTTGCTCTTGTGCACCCATTGATGACGTGTAAGGTGAGCTCGGCGACCATACGACTTTCCACACTTGTCACAAATGTGTGCAGCACTCGACTCCTCCTTGCGATGACCCCGCCGTATGTGATAGTTGAGACTGCGTGCCGCCGTGTAAACCTTGTTACAATTGGGTTCGAGGCAGGCATAAATCCTTGTGCTGTTCTGATGAACCTCGCGGAGATGAGCAGTCAGCAAATTGGCTCGTGCATATGTCTTTCCGCATTCATCAAAGGTGCACTTGTAGGGCTGTTCGCCGCGATGCTTCTGCATGTGCGCCTCGTACAAGGACATTTTGTAGAAGCCACGTCCGCAGATGTGACATTCCGTTTTGTTGCGTACGCCACGGGCTCGTTGGGAAGTGGGAATCCGCTCCTTACCCAACGTTTCCTTGGCGGTTTCATCTTCTACGATATAGACTTTTTCCTGCAAGTAAAAATTAGTGCATTACATTTAGGTGCGAGAAGGAGCGATTACCTAATGATGTACCACATAAATAATAATAAATTAACCAATCTAAGAATTAAACCAAGTTTAAGTAACAGGTGTAAGAAACACAAATTTTCTTAAAAAGGTAATCAATAAAACATAAATTTAAAGAGTTGATTTGTATTATATATTATGAACAATTTTATTGTTTTTAATAGGAGGATTTCATCATTCTAGTTTTGGCAACAGTGCGTATGATGGATATGATTAATCAAGTCTTTCAAGTCTCATAGCTAAGAATTAAGCAAAAATATTCCTCCCATAAACAATGATAACGGAGTTGGTATATTGCATAATTATATAGGTCAGGGACAATAGTAAAATACAACTACAAATTTCATTTGGCGTTTTATTGTGTGTGTATGCAAAGTTATTCACACACTTAATTGAATCCTGCTGCTGCACAATTGTATACAGATAGAAGCGCCATAAATGATTTATCAACACTGGTCATAAATGTGGTCGCGTTATCAATCCTTTTGAAAAGCGCGCGGCAAAAGCTTCCAAAGCTGCCATAAAAAAAAAACAAAACCATCCGTATCTATGTTTTGTATGTGTGTGTGCACATTTCCATAAAGTAAACATACATATGTGAGAGGTAGTATAAAAATATCAACAAATGTTCTCACGCCAATAAAGTGTTTAATGTCAAACATATACAAATATGTATGCATGTGAATGTTGTCTTCCGTATCGAATGTGCATACACACAAACATATATAGTTTACAGTTACAGTGAGCACATACAATCATAATTAGGCGATGCTAATCAAGAACATGCGATTAGATTGTGCCGAACTTGTACACACTCACACCCACACATGCACTTCCTAGCAACAAACACTTACGATTTCTTCGATAACCAGCGATGATTGAATCTGAGCAATTTCTTCCACATTCTTAGGGGACTCCAGCGACGTTTCAACAATAGTATTTTCCTGAATTTCCTCCACATCCTTGGCATTCACTTGTAGCATAATTTTGTCAAAGTTTCGCTGGGATTCCTCGCACATGCATTGGAAATCATGGAATTTTTGCACTAACTGATAACAGCACTCACAGATGCACTGCAGCACAACATTGCAGCTCAAGCTGCTGTCCAGCAGAGCCTGAGGGAATCCTTTCGCTCGGTTTCCCATGCAACCCAAGAACTTGACAGCTAAATCTTTTTCACGGCACAAATCATAGGACACATCTTGGCTGCCAAGCAGCACGAGGCAAGCACGACATAGTGACATTCTGCTCAAGGAATTACAGGCAGAGGTAGGTTCAATTATGTTTGTAGTTGTAGTTGTATCTGCAAGTGCGCGGCACGCGCTTGAATTTCGTTCTGATTTAAACATCGTTGGTTTTAGGCTGCATTCGCGCTAACCGGTCTGCTATAAATTGACTTCAATTACTCGCAATCACCGAAAACAATAACAAAAGCCCAACGTCGACCACCACGGCGACGACGACGACAGCGACAGCGACGCCCGTGCCCTCCGCTGCTTGGGCTTTCACTGCGCTGGATAATAAAAGCTTATTAGATGCTGCTCATGTCGCTGCTGCTGTCGTCGGCGCCGCTGCTGTCGATTGAAAAAAACTGTTATGTATCACAGGGCGATTCGGTGTGGTGATAAGCTTTTCGGTCCTAGCCTGCCAACACAGGGTGTCGCGTGTAACGGCTACAATTCAAACAGGTTGCCATTACTTTAAATTTATAAGTTCATTTAATTGGATTAAAGATTTTTATTTCCTTTCAAGTTGACTGGCAAGTTATTTAAATATTTATGAAAATATTTAAATGCATAGCGATCATTATTAAGATTTTAAAACTTGATTCTTTGTAAAAAGAAATTAATAAAGAACTACAATAAATTGAAGGAAAATTGATTTACTCGGCGTAAATTATAATTCCAAAATAAGCTCCAAGCACATATTAAATTTTTGTTTCTGTTCACCTGAATTGCTAATAAATTGATCAAATAAAAAAAAAATGGCAAGCTTTTACATTTTCATTTGTACTTACCTTAATGGCTTTTAAATTGATCGAGTAAATTAACAAATAAGAGATTTCAAGCTGTTATATTTATGTTTATTTAAAAATCGTACAAAGGTTATTAACATTTCAAGACCTCAAATTAAATCATGCTTTTTAATACACGAATATTTGTATTTAAAGTAAATAATTAAAACTTGTCATTTTTATATGTTTTATACACATATTTGATTAAACTTTTCTTTCCAAAACGTACAAAAATTTAAGATAAATGTTCAAATTAAATGAGTATGACAACTAACCGATAAATACTATATGACATAGGACATACAAAAGATTCCTAAATGTAGACATATGAAACTTAAACGCTATCTGTGGTCATGATGGAGCCAAGTGTGACAGACGTGGCCACCGAAGAAATGGTTTCCATGGAAACATTAAGCTTATGTTTGAAAGCCTGCAGAACATCCAGATGATAGATCTGCTGGACACCAGACTGCTGATCTATGGACAACGTATAAGCATTTGTGTCGCCACTCGAGGTCAGCAAGGTGGGCATATAATGAGGTAAGTACAAACGCTGCATGTCGGGAGCATCATTGCTGTCCGCATTGAGACCGCTGGCCAGCTGTTTGCTGTAGGAGCGCTGCAGACGCATCACCTGAACATGCTGATAATGCGAAACATAGAGAAAAGGTTCACGATACACGAAACCAGTTGGCGCATAGATCCAATTCAAGTCATAGGGACGTGAACGGCAGCCAAATTCATCCACAAACACGCCACATTCGGCAAAGCAGAGCAGGAATTCCTGTCGTGAGATGCGTACGGCAACAAAAGGTTGACACTTGATCGTGTGCTGCAGCGACTTGTCCGCCAGATCAATAAACTCCTCGGCCGCATAATTATCGAGATCGATTTCGTAAAACTTATCCGAACTGACAATAGCCGAATGGCGTGTATAGAAGATCGAGGTCACGGGCGTGGCAGTGTCCAAAGCACGCACAGGCTTGAATTTGTGCAGCTTCAGATCATATTTGAGTATGACAATGCGCGAGGAAGTCGCTGCAATGGCCACCGAATCCAGAGCGTTCTCGGTTTCATTGGAGATCTGCACAAGTTTCCACTTTTCGCTGGCCGTGCGATTGGCAAAAGGCAGCTCAATTACCGACGTCTCCAGCGATGGTTTTTGGCAAGGAATAGCGCTCTGACAACGTGTCTCCAGCTGTCGATAGTCGCATTGGTAGAGCTTCTCGCCACTGGCGCCCACCATAATTGCCTTAGCCAGGCGTGTGGAGATGGACACATAACTGACGCTCTCAATGCCAGCAATATGCAGCAAACGCTGGGTTTCCACGTTGTAGGCAAACAAACCATTGTTGCAACCAAACAGCAAGATCTTTTGTTCCACAATTTCATAGGCGCAATTGATCTCAATGGTTTCCCCCGACTGCTGCACTGCACCATTGTACACCAATGCGCCCAAGTAGTCGTCATTTGAGCTCTTTTCACTCTCAGTGGTGTCGCTGCTCAGCGCTTGCAGTTCTTCGCAACTATTGACGATCGAAGGCGCCGTCGGAGTCACCTTGCTGCCGCATGACTCGCTGACATTAGAGCGACATTTACGATGTGCAACCTCCTTGCATTCCTTGCAACGCCAATAAGGTGAGCCCACAATAATCAACTGCTCACAGGCCAGACAACTCATCTTGTCCAGCTTCGACTCGTGCAGCGCCAACTCAAAGCGATGATGTGTTGGCTGTGCTTGCTGCTGCTTCTGCGGTGACTTGGATTTGCTTTTGACTTCCACTTGACTTACGGCACGTTTCAGTTGCGTCTGTTCTTTCTCTTTGAGTGGCGAACGCGGCACGACAGCGATGCTGGCAGGACGCGACTTCTTGTCCTCGCTGTGCCCATTTGATTTGCTTGGCGATCGCAGCAAAGCTGTACCTAAAATACAGAGTTAAATTTTACAATTGTTCGTTTATTTTATGCCGTCTGCTGCTAACCATTCAACTGGTCGAGTTGCTCCTGCAACGTCTTCGAGTGCTTCTGCTCGCGACGCAGCTCCTCCTTGAGCGCGCGATATAGAATCGAGGACTCCACATCATTGGGCGAGATGTTCTCCTTGGCATTGCTGCTGGAGCCAAAAATTTTATCGGCCAGCGTTTTTTTCTTCTTGGCAGATAAGTCTTCAACTTTGAGCTGCAATGGAATAGTTAATATATTATTTAATTAGCTAAGAGCAACTGCAGTGATTAATATTCATAGTTAACTTAAGTATTCGACACTTGTTTAATGCAGGTTTACTTTAACTAGTAAAAACAGATGCAGAGAAATGTTAACTCATTCAATATTAACATCTGTTTTTTGTCTTAAAGTTGTAATTTTGGAAGTCGTTCAAAAGTGTCGGATTTTAAAAAGGAAAAAATTAATATTGGTACAACTTAAACTCAAAAAGAATTCGACTAATTTTACCTGCAAGTAGTCAATCAATTTCTTGTGCTGAGCCAACGTTGCCATTGACTTGATGTCGCGCTGCACAAAGTATTGCTCCTTCTCCTGCAGAGTGTTCTGCAGCTCATCGATCTCGCTGTGCAGCCCAGTTTGTACCTCTTGCAGCTGCTGTAATTCCTGCTGCAGATGGCACACCTCATCTCTGCTGTGGAATAGGTCACTCAAAATGCGCGCATTCTCCTCCTTGAGCTGATAGAGTTCACGCTCGTACTCTGAGTTCTGAGTCTGACAATTGGCGCTTTGTGTTTCCAGCTGATCTGTGCGCTCCTGAGCACCGAACAAAGCATTCGTCTGCTCCACCAGCTGTCCTTGCTGGGCAATCAGTTTCTTTTGCAACTGCTGCAAATTCTGCTTAAGCTCGTCCAGCTCTACGCTGAGAACTTGAGCACGCTGCTCGGCCAGACGTTTGCCCGACTCTTGCACTGCGAGTTCCTTGCGCACTTCGCTCAACTGTTCGTTGCGTTCACGTAACTTGTCGTGGCAGGCTTCCAGTTGGGTTTGCTGCTTCTTGTTGCGCTGTTGCTCCGTCTCCAGCATGGCCTCCACTTCGGTCAACTGATTGTCCGTAATGCTGCATGCGTATTTCAAACGTTGAAAGTTGTCCGTCAACTGCTTAATCTCCGCTTGCAATGCCTGGCTGCCTTCGCCCACCACAACGCCACGTTCACGCTCCTCTTGCAGCTCCCGTTGCAGTCGCTTCTGCTCTAGTCCTAAGCCATCGCAACGCAGCTGCGTTTGTTGCAATTTCTGGCGCAGTTCCGTGGCCTGCTGCTCGAGTTTGTGCACATTGGCCAAGTGCTCAATGATCTCCGATTTGCACTTCATGCGCTCCTGCTCGGCCTTTTCCCACATACGATGTTCCTTGAGAACATCGCGCTTACTTGCTGCCAACTCGCCTTTCAGCTCCTCGATGCGAGCATCGCGTTGTCGGAATTCGTCCTGGGAGGATTTGAGCGCGCGCTGCGCCTCGTCGCGTTCGTTTTGGGCTTTCTTGACGCGATCCTCGGTCAGCTCCATGCGACGCGCAAGCAATTTCTTCTCAGCGAATGCTTCCTCCAATTGCTTCTCTACTTTCCATAATGAGAGATTCGCTGTGCGCGCTGCCTGACGCTCCACAATCATCTGCTCGCGCACTGCGGTCAGTTTATCCTCCAGTTTCTCATTCTGTCGTTCCAGCATGTCGCCCACAGCAGTATTGCCATGATGGGAACCTCCATGCGACTTCATTGGCGATAAACTCTGCTCGTTGAAACGCTCCAGCATTTGTTCCAGCTTGTTGACCAGCTCTTGAAGTTGATCGGCGCGTGTCTTTTGCACGCATTCACCTTCCTTGGCCACAGCGAGATCGGCACGCAGTTGATCCTCTATGGCATGAAGTTCGGTTAACGAACCTGGCGCTGTTTCATATGGAGATGTTTGAGATGCTAGCGACGATTCTGCCAAATTGCAGCGACACTCTGCGAGCTGTAATATAAAATTATATAATTATAAACTAGAGATGTACTCCAACCAAAAAAGAGAGAGAGATTCTAAAGTAATCTAAAAGAAAACAGTAATTTTTAGTTAAAATTATAATATTATTAATTATTTGAACACAACTCCAAAAAACCATTTAGCATATTATTAATTATTTTAACACAACTCCAAAAAACCATTTAGCATACGATTTTTATCTAGACCAAGATAGCAAACACAATTTTTAAAGTGTCACTCTTAATTCGAATTTTATCGATGTAACACAAATTTTGCGCCTTGAAAATTTAGCTCGATAGATAAGACAATGGTAAAACTTCTTTATCTTCTACAAGTCAAATTTATAAAAAATAATTAAATATATTTTCCTACCTGCAGTTCCCGCTCCAAGCGCACACATTCGGTTTGCATCTCTTGAGCTTCCTTTTTGGCATTATTAAGCTGAGTTTCCAGCAAAGATTTGCCAGCACGCAACTCGTTATTCGCCGAAATTTCGCTGTTGAGGCGCTGCAGCAACTCCTCAATGCTGCGCTCCGAGGCGTGTTTGGCTTCCTGCGTTGACTTGCTCGAGCTTATGGATTCATCTAACTCTGTGCGTATGTCCTGCAGCTCCAGAGTCATGCGTCGATGCGTGTCCTGCGAATCTCGCAGCTTGTGGCGCAGTTCCGTCATCTTGTTCTCATAGGTATCCCTCAAATGATTGACCTGTTGCTCGTTATTCTTCTCGGCTTTGTTGTTCTGCTCCTTTAGTTGCTTTAGCATCTCCTTGTAATTGTCCAACTTGTCTGTCAGATGCTTGCATTCATCGCTCTTCGCATGAAACTCCAGTTCACGCGCTTCCAGTTTCTGTGTAGTACTTGCGAGCTCCTGTTTCTTCTCTGCCAACTGTTTCTCATAGCGCTGCTCGGAGGCAATCTTTGCTTCCTCATATTTCTGTCGATTCAAGCGCAACAAGTCTGTGATTGTGGCTTCCTTTTTCGACCACATCTCCTCGTCAATCTTGGCCGAACTCTGCAGCGTCTTGATTTGAGTCTTGCAAGTGCTTAGCTCCATGGTTTTTTTCCTTGATAATCTGCTGCAATTTCTTGATTTCAGCTTTGGCCTCTAGAACAACCTGCGATTTGCCGTCTGTCTTTTTAAGAGCCTGCTGTGCTCTAAGCAAATCTTGTTTGAGCACTAGAATTTCAGTTTCATGTGATTTTAATTTCGTTTGCAAGTTCCTCAGTTTTTCCTGTAGCTTTGCGTTGCGTGACGATTCCGAATCATCGCCTGAAATGGCGTCATTTTCCATATGCACAAAGCTGTAGCCAATGAAAGGTAAATCTTTGCCACTAAAATCATTCGATTTCATATTCGAAGTCAGCGATTTTTTTCGTTTGCTGCTCTCTGCGTGCCTTATGCCGAATGCCATCCTCAAAGTTGGAGATGTCGTCATCCGACTTAATAGTGGGTATAATTGGCGGCACCTGGGAGCGAACTGTGCTCCACTGTATTGTTTCAAAGAAGGGATGCTTTACAATCTGTTCATACGACAGACGATTCGTTGGATTTGTGACCAGCGAACATATGAGACTCTTGAGATTGCTAGAGATTTTTAAATCGCTGGGAAAGTTAATAATCTCCTTAAGGCGACTCTCCTCGCAATGCGAGAGTATCTTAGAGTACGTCTCATGGACATTGTCTTCA
The DNA here is from genome assembly GCF_023558535.2 of Drosophila nasuta. Classification (NCBI taxonomy): domain Eukaryota; kingdom Metazoa; phylum Arthropoda; class Insecta; order Diptera; family Drosophilidae; genus Drosophila; species Drosophila nasuta. Next base: position 37,030,545 of record NC_083457.1, on the reverse strand, counting down.
TGGAAGGGCGTTATCTCGCAGATGAGCTCGTAACCAATGATGCCCATGGACCAATAATCGCAGCTCACCTGCTCAAGAAATCACAAAATTGAATAAGAATCTTGTCTACACATTGTTCACACCATAAAATCATACAATTAAACTCACGTCATGCATGGATTTGGAGAGCTTATATGTAGATATGGTCTGCAAGAGCTCAGGAGCAATATAATCTGGTGTGCCGACAGGCGAAAGACTGAGCACATGACCATCGCGATCTAAGGCAGCGGCATTGCCAAAGTCCGCCAGCTTTATGTGACCAAAGCGATCGATGAGAATATTCTCGGGCTTAATGTCGCGATGCACAAAGCCCATGTTGTGAAGTGTGTGCAGAGCCAAGGTCAGCTCGGCTAGATAGAAACGCACCAGATCCTCATCAAAGGGGCCATGGCGTGACATTAAGCTGAGTAGATCCCCACCAGGTAAATACTCCATGATTAAATACAAGTTGTCATTGTCCTGCAAGCGGTATATCAAGGTAAATATATATATTTAAATGGAGAATATAAGAGAAACTCACCTGAAAGGCGTACTGTAAATTGGTAAGCCACTCAGAGTTACGACGAGACATAATATCGCGCTCCACTTGTGATGTGGTTACCATGGATTTTTTTATCTTTTTCATGGCATAAACATCCGAGGTTTGACGTTCCACAACCAAATGCACATTGCCAAAATATCCTTTGCCGATCAATGCCTTGATCACAAAATCATCGGCATTCACCCGTAACTGACGCGTCTCCTCAACGATGGGACGAACTACAATAACAATAGTAATAATAACAAACAATGCTGGAATCCGATTTCTAACTTACACTTGGTCACAAATTCTGCAATGTTGCGATCGCGCTTTTTGAGCGTCTCCTTGTCACACTCATTGTACAGCAGACAGAAGGCATCGAGCAGTCCTTCCCTGCACACGGCCTCAGCGACAGCTGCACTTGTGGTGCTAATGGGCACAATGCTGCGTCTTGTGGCGCCCAATGGCTTTTGAATGGCGCCAACTCCTTTGCCGAGAATTAAATTATTGAGACGCGTTGTGCGCACACTAATTGGATCGCGTTGGGGCGGCATTTTATTGTTTATTTTGAACTTAATCGAAATTTAAACTGCATAAATTAAAACGTGTATTTTAATATTTCAAACACAAGGAAGCCATTGAGAAAAACACAAGCGACGCGCAGTTGAGAATTCAACGTTTTGAATGTTGTACGAGGTGACCGTATTGAAATTTCAAAATACATCACTTTAAGTCGGAAAATATACCGAAATATACCAGGTTGATGATTGTCTAGTTTGAATTGGTTTCGTCACTAGACAACAAATTTACCTAGAAATTATCACATTTTATTAAAAAGCAATTTCTGTACGAAGTTCCTCTGGGACCTATTGTTAATATTATTTTATGTATCTAGTCTAACGATTTATTTAAACTGTTTAAAAATGGTCACACTGTTAATGCAACATCAATATTGTCGCTGTTGTATTGTTTCATTGGGAGTCAAAATAAAGAAATACTTCTTATAATAACTGAAAGAAAATTGTTCATTTATTTAATATTTTGTGTATATCCAGTACAATTGGGATTTTATTAAAATAAATGCTACATTTTTGAAGCCATTTTTGTTTATGCAGCCCCACTTCAGTGCGTTGTGCAACACTATCGAAAGCAGCGAGTGTGGTTGTTCGTTCGAGTTTCTTCCACTTTCGACGGGTAGGTTTTTGCAGACGGAAGGTGAAAATTTTCCACATTACGAATTGCAAAAATTGTACATTTTAACTAATTTATTCTTTTGGTTCAATTAATTGTTCGAATTGTGCATAAAACTGAACACATTAGAAAGCTGTCAATTGAAAGTAAAAAAGCCGACATTTTGAATTGGAAACTTGGAAAGTTATTGCGTGCTTGCTGCTCTTGTCAACGTCGAAAGGTTGAAACTGCAGGCAGCAGCAGCAGGCAACTCAACTCGCTCGTCAAACGGGGCAACGTCGCGCTCGTTATAATTGTTTGCTTTACTTCATTATTTCTACGATTCGTCGACGATTTTTGTCGGCCAAGAGAAACAGTTCTTTTTTATTTCATTCGAAGACTTTGTTGGTGATTTATAATCGAGAATTAATACGTGCGATTGAAAATCAAAAAGATGAGTGGCGGATTACCGGAGTTGGGCTCCAAAATCAGCCTAATTTCGAAAGCTGACATCAGATATGAAGGCCGCTTGTATACGGTAGACCCTCAGGAGTGTACCATCGCTTTGTCGAGCGGTAAGTATTGTTTCCCCCCCATATTATTTGTATATACACTTTATATAGGGTATAATTTTTACAGTGTAAAAAATAGAGATACACTCTTGCATTTGCATAGATGCATGCATAAGTATATATGTATGCAAAATGCGTGGGTGTACAACGTGTGCTTTAAAACTAAAAAAAAACGGTAAAAAGAAAATGGTTTCTATGAACTTTTTTTGTGTTCACGTTTTTGGCTGCTTCAGTTAGTTTTTACAGTAATCGCCCAAAGAGCGGGCACTCGGCGGCAGTCGACAACTCGCTCTCTCTCAATTGCGCTCTCTCCCTCTCCCTTATGCTTTTTTTGTTTGTCATGTTGTCGAAGCTCAGATGCTGCTGTCGGTCGTCAGAGCAGAGATAGAGCTTCGGGTTGTACAGTGTTGCTCTTGCATCCCCATGCATTACATTATGATGTACCTACATACATATATACATACATACTTGCTTACTTTCTCATTTGCATGTGTACGTATGTATGCACGCTTCAAAATAAATATGTACACACACACACATTTGCTGTACATGCGTGTGTGTAGGTGTATTTTTATTTGCAATTGCACTAGCACATATTCTCACATACTCATGTTTGGGTGAACGGTTGAAAGTAAATATGTGTGCATGTGTGAGTATAGTTCGGCAAGCAATCAAAAATTGTTGCAAAATTTTTGGCGCCAGGGTTAAGCAAGTACCGTTAGCGAATGCAGAGGTCAAAATGGAAAACGAAAACAAAGTGCAGTACAATAATGCACACGTGATCCTCACGCACGAAGCAGAAATAATCGTCAGTGTTCTTAGAGCAATTAATTAAAATAATTAGCAGCAATATTATTAACATAACTTATTCCAATAGGCAAACATTTTTTCATGAATTCAAATTGAAAATCTTTAAATCTGAATCATTATATTCCAATTTTTTTTTTTTGTATTGAGGTTATAATAAAAACTATCAATCCATCTACAAACTAAAGCATGTTTATTTTTGCTCCCCTTTCTCCAATTAAACAGTGCGCTCCTTTGGCACCGAAGATCGTGACACTCAGTTTCAAATAGCGCCGCAATCGCAGATCTATGATTATATTCTATTTCGGGGCTCCGACATCAAAGATATTCGCGTTGTCAACAATCATACGCTACCGCACCACAATGACCCGGCTATTATGCAAGCACAGTTGCAGAATGGTCCCCAGGTGATGCCCCAACATTTCCCCATGAACGCACCACAGCAACAACAGCAGCAGCCACAACAACAACAGCATGCGACTCCATCCATGGGTGGCAACAATAGCGGCGCATCGGGCGGAGCACCAGGCAATGCCTTTGGCAACGGTGGCAACCCCTTCGGCGCATTGGGAGCTCCAAGTCTCGGCCCCGGATCGTTGGCGCCTGGCGCTGGAGCACCTGGCAATGGTGGTGGACCCTTCATGAACATCGGCGGTAATCAGCAGCAACAGAAGCCTCAGCAGCAGAAACAACCAAGTAAGCTTTGCAACAATTGTCTTAAACTAAGGAACTGTCACTTAACCTACAGTCCATTAAATAATAACCAAACAATCCAAGTAGGCTTCGAAACAAAATATTTATTTCACCTGCGACAGCTACATTTATATAATACAAAAAAAAAATCGGCAAATTTTAAAATAAAGCGAGTCGTGCGACGCTTTATATAATCTTATGATTCTCAAAATACAAAAAACTGTTTAACGTTTAGAATAAAAGCTGAAGCGACTATTTGGACAATTTTATAATTTCAAATACAAGCAATTAGCTTGTAGAAAAGATGGAAAGATTTCTGGAGATAGTAATCGTCTTATTGTTTGGTTAGTATTAATGGAGGCTAATGACTATCACACACACACACACATCAACACACCTGCAAACACACACACACAAGACACACATTAATATAAACAAAATTTGTGCACTGTTCCTGTTTATATGGAAAAGTTTCCGTTTTAGATATGCTGGCGAGCGCATCGCGTTCAACAACACCCATTAGCCTGATTATCAGTCCCACGGCCGATATGACCCAGCAGCACAACCAGCAACAGCAGCTGCATCAACAGCAGCAGAATTCATTGCAAGGTCTTGGTGGTGGTAACAATGCGCGCGATGCCGGACATAAGCGCCAAAACCACCAGCAGCAGCAACAGAATCAACAGCAGCAGCGATCTGGCCCGAATATGCAACAGCAGAGGAACAACCATAACAATAACGATTTCTACAATCACGCCCATCCACAACAGCAACAGCAACAACATCAACAGCAGCAGCAGCGTGATCGCCGTGATTCAGGCCGTCAATTGGATAATAATTACAACAATTACAACAACAACAATCAACAGCGTAATCGCGGTGCAGTCGGAGGTGGCAATGCCATGCAACAGCAGCGCGGAGGCGGCGGAGGAGGAGGCAATGGTGCATGGAATATGCATCGTGGCGGCCCACAGAATTCCAACAATATGATGATGCGCGGCAATCGCGGTATGGGGGCACGTGGCCCAGCGCGACCCAATCAGGTAACTAAATAAATAAATAAATATATCCATTACGTGATTTCGGGTTTCGATTGTGTTATTATATATGTACAGCAATTTCAGGGCTATCGTATGCAGACAACTAATCAGAACAGGCCTCGCAACAAGATTAAGTTTGAGGGTGACTTTGATTTCGAGCAGGCAAACAACAAGTTCGAAGAACTGCGTTCGCAATTGGCGAAACTCAAGGTGGGTGATGAGGCCAATAACAAAACCACAGCTACTACAACAGCTACGTCTGCAACATCAACAACAACAACTACAACAACTACCACTACTGATCAGGTATAAAGACATATCATTTCACTCTAATACCTTATATAACTGTGGGATGTCATTTTTGTAAACAGTTGAATGGAGAGACTGACAAGAAGGATGATTCGGGCAATGAGACTGGCGCTGGTGAGCACGAGCCTGAGGATGAGGATGTGCATGTGGGCTATGATGCGACCAAATCATTCTTTGACAACATCTCATGCGAAGCTGCCCAGGATCGCAGCAAGAACAAGAAGAGCGACTGGCGTCAGGAGCGCAAATTGAATACTGAAACGTTTGGCGCTTCGTCGACTCGTCGTGGCAGGTGAGCTTGCACAGCTGATTCTGCTGCTATCAAGCAAATTCTAATTTATTGATATTGACACTAGCTACCGAGGGCGCAACCATTACTACAACAATGGCAACTCAATGGGCGGCGGTGCCGGTAACGGTGGCATGAACTCTGGCTATGGCGGCGCACCAGGCTACAATCGCAACAACTATCGCATGGGCGGAGGCGGCGGAAATTATCGCAACCGTAGCAACAATCGTAATAATAATAATGGCGGTGGCAATCCACGTCAGAATACCAATGTTACCAATGGAAACGGTAGTTCAGCTGCTGCTCTTAAGGCGGCCAACAATGCAGCAGGAGGTGCCGCAGGTACCGGCAACACGGACACCACGGCATCCAATGTCGCAGCAACGAAGACGGCAGCAACTACGCATACGGAGCAGACGCAACAAGTGGCGGCAGTTTGTATGTCAACAAACTCTTTCATTTACTTTCACAAACAATTGCTAACTTTGCTTAACTTTTGCAGCTCAATAATGTCGCACAAGTGGAAATTCCTTGCCCCAACTTTACAAAATAACCACTGTCCTACTCAAAAAAAAGAAGAAAAAAATAACAAAAAACGAGGTAGTTACACCCGAATAAAAGCTAATCAAGCGACTCGACCGATCGACGACAAAAAGGCTCTTATAACCGATTCAACAACAGGAACAACAACAACATAATGTTATGGAGTTATGGATCTTAAACGGCAAAAACAAAATAATTGTAAAATTTTACTTAGTGTTGTAACGCTCATTGACGTCCTGCGCGCCCTTGTGCCCGCCCACCGTGTTGCTTTGCTCTCTTCAATATGATCGAAAGCGTTTGGAAAGCAGCCATATGGAAATTATGTTTAGGTTTTTCATTTTGTGTTAAATGGCATGCAAAACAACGTACCTAGCAAGGCAGCACTTGATAGTGAGAAAGAACATACACACCTCTACCATATACTTAGTAATAAATGTGAAGAAAAATATTAAACATAAGTATGAAAAGTTACCGAAAAACAAAACAAACTCTAGGAGTCGCAAATTATGAAATTAAAGGAAAGAAAAAAACATTAAATCCATGGAATTCCCGAAACATAAAATAAAACGCAATTCACACATGTTTATATATATATATATTTTAAATCGAAACAAAAGTCTACGTTCGAAAAAATAACAGCAACAACAAGAACAACAAACAACTATACTTACTTGCATGTGGGCATACGACATAAATAAATTAATTCAAAGCGTTACTAGCATTTAAAACTTTTTTAAGAACATTTTAATGATGGAGAAAATGGAATTACATGCATATATATTATTAAAATTAGAAGCAAAAACACGTAAATATATTGAACCCAAGAATTGTAAAAATCAAATAAATCACCTATCCAGCATGTAGTGTGTGGGCAAACAAATAAATCTACAACAAAAACTGGTGTTTATAAAACAAAAAATCAAATGAGAATAACAATTATATAGCGTGTCTTTAAATAATTGGATTAGTTCAATTCCCGATCAATTTCAGTGTCTATAGCCAAAACAATCTTAACAATATTTAGCGTGTAGTATGTCTTTCACAATGGGAGCTAAAATACAAACATATATATATATTTTTAATTATGATACGGCCTTCAACAACCATTTGCAATTTTGCGATTTGCAAAATGAATAATATTCTATGTTTCCAGTAATGCACAATAATAATTGTCTCATATGATTACCAACCACACTTTTAGTTTAAGGATATCATCAATTGTCAGCTATGCATTAAATATGTTTGCGTAAGATTGCTATATTTGATCTTATTTAACAAAAGAAACAAAAAAAAAACAACATTTTTATTGCTAATAATTAACACTTGTAACGATTAGTTGGAATTTAACAGAGATTTTACGAGTATTCAAGATTGTACATCAAGCATGTTTAATTTTTTTTTTGTAAATGTTTCGTATAAAATAAGCCATCAAATGCATATTAAAAAATCAGAGATAAATTATTATGAAATTACTTTCACGACCCTTAAAAACCAAAATGGGTTTTAGTGTTGCGTTAAATGCTATTAAGCAATGGGAGAATTTACTTCTATGTTGAGCACAAAATAATGTATGAAATTGTAATAAATATGTATAACTCGCTAATAAGTAAAATGAAAAAAAAAACAAAGTCATATTTTCCAATAGATACAATGTTTATGCAGACACTAGCCTTGTGTTCATTTGTTTTGAAATCCTTTTTGAATAACTGCTTCAATTTCATTGGATCCAAAATTGATTGAAACCAAAAAACAAGTATTGAGAAAGCTGATTCTGTTTACTCAAAGATTACTTTATACGACTTTAAAAAGCGTTGGACATTTCTGCTCACAATAGCTAAGGTCATTGAACTTATTAAATGTGAAGTGAAAAATTACCTAGAGTTATTGCTGCCGATTTCTGTTCGCTGGTAATTTACCTGTTCTTTCGCAATTAAATTTCATAATTTAATTCTTCTTAATAGTGGACAACTACAGAAATTCGAGAATGAAGAGGGCAATGTACTTAGTGAAGAACAAAATTATAGCATTTTGATTACTTTGTTTCTGGTTAAGAAACAAATTGTCATTAAATTCGCATCATTAATTCCCTTAAAAATCACTTTTATTAACTTCCATAGTAGTTCGTGCATACAGATGAATTATGTTCTATAATAAATAAGGATTAAGCATTAGATAACTTTGCATAAGTTTATAAGCATTCTGAAAGAGCGTAAAATTATAGTTATGTATTTATCGGGTGCTATCTAAAACAAAGCAGTCAAAATACTCTATACATAGTTAGTAGATACTTGTGTCTTAGCAGGATTCACTCAGCTCGAACCCGATGGATGAGTTGCTAAATCGTCCGATCATTTGTCCCACAATCCCAGCTCACGCATCTTGGTTTGGAAATAACGCTCCAGGGAGTTGGCACAACGGTAATACTCAGTCTCGGGGGAATTGTAGAAGCGACAATTTGTGAAAATCCTCGCCATATCCGCCATAAACAAGCGACGTGTTTGATAATAACCTCGCTTTAAACGTTCACCCATCGTCTTTAGATCCATTGGATACTTGATATGATCATAATAGTCGGGCACTTCAGCTGCGGTAACAGGACGCAAAAATGGCCAGGCCGAGGCATGCTGACGCGTGGACTGCAGTACAGATTGAAACGATGTTGCCAATTTCTCGGGATCAGGTGATTCCTCCAGCGGACGCGATGCACGTGCTGGACGCATCTGGGGCTTCCAGCCGATTTCCCTGAGGCCAGGTATCGATTCAACCGGTATGGATGGTAAGCCCTCCTTGAAACAGGTGAGACCTGGTCGCACCTTCTGCACTTCGTTATGGCGCTGAGCGATGAGTTCCTTGAGAATCTCGCTCTGATTGCGAATCACTGTACGAAAAATGGAAAATTCACATTTACACTTCAAGGTATAATTATTTGCTATGCTAACCTGCAATAAATTGTGTATTAACAATGCTTGGATGCAGCTCACAGTGCATCAAAGTAGCACTGTCGTATTCCTTGATGTAGCCCGCATAAACAGGACGTGCTAGCTTAATGTCCTTGGAGAAACCCTGTTTCTTGAAGTAGCCGATGGCATCACAATCGGCAAATGTCAGCAAATGCTTAATGTTACGCTGAATGCTGTAATCCTTAAGATGATTCATCAGATGTGTGCCATAGCCCTTGACCTGCTCGGCCATTGTGACCGCACAGAAGACAATTTCAGTAAAACCCTGTGACGGAAATGGACGAAAACAAATGCCACCAATGGGCTGATTCTCCTTAATCAATGCCAAGGTCTTGTGCTTGGGATCAAACACCAGTTGGCTGATGTATTCACGCGGCATCTCGGTGAGTTGATGAGCAAACACTAGTTGCAAGCCCAGAAGCCAAAGTATGGTTTGTTTGTCCACCGGCTTGGTCAACGAATTTCCAACGACATGAAACTCGATGGCACGCTTCAGCTCCTCCGCCTTGACATTTTCATCGCGAGACACATTAACGGGAAACAATATCTCAGCTTTGTTGGTGGTCTTGGACTCCGAGACTGCTTTCATGGCACGCGCCACAACCTCGACAGGCAGATCATCTTGATGCTCGCTGAAAGCAATTGGATGTAAGATAAGCTAGAAGTCGAAGAGAAGTTTTCTTGAGCAACTCACCTGCTGCTGCGGTCGGGTACCTCTTTTTTAGCCCGCTTATTTACGGGTTCTCCAACACTCGAACGTTTACTGGTGCCACCAGTTGCTGGAGCAGCAGCAGCCATGACATTAGTTGCCAATGGTGCAATTTCCTGGTGACGCTTACGTTGCTGCATAACAAATGAATTGGGTGGTCGGTAATTTGTATCCCAAATGGGCGAATCATCTTTCAGCAATTCCGCACGCAATGCTTCCAGAAATTTGGGCATTTGTGTGATGATCGAACGCTTATCCTCCGGGAAACGATCGCGCTCCGAGATGCACTTCTTCTTTAGCTGCTGCGACATATATTGGAAGACAGTTCGCAACAAAGTACGACCAAAGACCACCGATGTCTCGAACTGTCGCAGCGAGTTACAGAAGGCAGGCACATGACAAAAGACCAACCATCTGGTATAGTTGATCTTGTAAGTGGAGGCATCCTCGTGCGTTAGCGTCAAATCGTTGCGTCTCGCCGACGGCGATTCAAAGTTGTAATGATTGAGGAAATTCAAAAAGGTTTTGGCCACCTCCGTCATCGTTTGGAGTTCTCCAGCATTTAAATGATTGTACTTGTAGTAGACCAACGATAAAACGGCCTTGGTGATGCAGGGCGACTCAAAAGGTGGATCCCCTAACGGACCACGAATCACTGCCTGCTGACGTGTGAGCACACATTGACGCAGCAATCGAAATAGATACAAATATACCTTCTTGGTATCCTCGTCTTCGACGCGTTGCATGGACATGAACAAGTTTTCCATATCGATGATGGCGCCAAGTAGATCATCCATGCTGGATCGTGAAATCTCCTTCAGATGTGAGATGTGTGTGCGCAATGGATGACGACAGCTAACGTTACGACACTCCTCACTGAATTCCGGACAATACGAAGACTCGACATCGCGGTGGCGATTCTCCTGTGGCGTCTTCCAACCCGTGCAGCGGCAGCCATCGGCTTGACATGCCGAATACATGGAGAGCTTGGCCAGTTTTTGTGCCTCGGGCAGATTAAAGACCTTCTGCTTGCGTTGCTGTATGCGTTGCAAGCTATTCTGGCGAGTTCCCTCTTGGGCAGCTGTACCTTGTTGTTGTTGTTGCTGCAGTTGTTGTTGTTGGGCCGAAGACGCTGCATTGTTAGCAGATTGTTGTTGTTGCTGCTGTTGATGATGTCCAGCAGCATTGCTATTGCTGCCATCAATGGGTTGACTCTTTAGTGTTATTGCCGGGCCGCCAGACATTTCTGCTTCGTGCCTTTTTGCTAAAACAAATATCGAAAATTTGTGCTTAGTATATAATTTTAGGATTTCACAAGATGCGAAAATGCTGATGACGAGGGCTGATGAAATTACGTGCTGCGTTGAAGTGTTCGAGAGACAACGGAAATATCGATAATAGTGAGGGTACAAATTACAGCGGTTTACTGCTTTCTCTTTTCAGTTGGCTGTTGCTAACTGCAAATGCTGACTAAAAGAAAACTGCGCTCGACCTTTGTATTTATTTCGCTAAAAATCGAGTGTTTTTGCTAGATTTCGCAACCTGCGTAACGTTGATGAGGGATGGAATATTACGCGAGTGCGCCACATCGATAACTATGCTCTTGTTATCGATATCCGCATGTGAATACCCTGCACATAATTCAAAATGGCAACAAAGAAACTCGAAATATATACATATCTATGTGATTTGCAGTAATGTAGAGCACTTTTGACGAAATGTCAAGCCAGAGTAATGTTGATTTAGAGGAGCAGCTGGACAATTTCATCATACGAAAGACAAAAGATGCCCGAAAGCCGTTTGAAACAGCGCCTTTAATAGCGCAAAACGGCCAAAAGATTTACAATGAAATACCACTGCTTGTGGGCGACATCTTGAACTCGTCCTTGGTGCCTAACGATGCAGGCGTCTTTACCGCCCATAATCTGGGCTCACTGAGCTACCGCACTTGCTTGGTCTATGGCTTTGTAGCTGGTCGTGGAGTTCACAACAAATCGTTTCACAAATACATCATAGATGATGGCAGCGAAACCATGGAAATCAGCATACCCTTGAGGCCCAAGGAGCGGAAATTGATCACAACGCTCCATAATGAAGCTTCTGTAATGTCTACAACGGTTGGTTGTGAAAACATTGCTTTGATCTTACAACGTCTACTCAGCAAAGCCATGGCTTACATTGATGGTTCTACGATTCTACCTGGCAGCAATATTTTATTGTTGGGTCGTCCTAAACTATTTCGAGGCCAGATATCTTTAGATGTTATTTCATTCTTAATAGACAATGAGAGATCTCGCAAACTAGAGTTGGCCTATAATGATTGTTTAATAGAGTTTTATCAGAGCCAAAATAATAGTGAGAAGAAATAAAATAGTAAAACAAATGCGTTTTGTATATATATTGAAATTTTACTCATTAATAAAAAATCCGAATATGCGAAATATATATACCGATTTTTATGTGGTTTTTGCTCGAATGGCGGCACGCTTGCCAGTGACAGCTTGGAAACCCGACTTAATGCTAGCGACAGAGCAGCGAGATCCGCAGGATTCACACTGCAGGAAGAATAGACGCGTATCCTTTTGCAATATTGTTTCCGGCGAACGGCAGGTGTGACAGGTGACATATTCCTTAATATAGCGACGCAGCACATTCTCAATTTGCTTAGGCTGGAAGCGACCCTTAATGATTAGCTGCTGGTTGCCATCCATTGATCCACTGGTACCCAACTCGGCCAGCAAGAAGTCCAACAGATGCTTGGGCAAACGATGCAGAGTTTTCGCAATATCCATAAAGTTGGCAAACGATGTCTTCTTGGTGCCCACGCGCAGTACTTGAGGAGGTCGCATCACAAACTTGGGCTTGCGGCCGGCGGCCATGTCGGGATTCTTGTCCAGAATAATTTCAAAAACGCGTTTAAGTAGTTCGTCATATGTGTAATCACGATCTGAGCCAGCCCATGTGGAACTGTTATCCTCGACTGCAAAAGGGGAAATAATATATATCATATATTTCATCACATTCACCAAAAAAACATTCATTCATTGTGTTGTTACTTCTTTCACTTAAGTTGAGTCACAAACCGTAACACGTTTAAACATATGCTCATCGAAGTAACAAACCAGATGTAGCTATCAAAAACAGCTGTATTCGTTTGATCCTTCTTACCATTTTCTTTGTCCTCGCTCTTGTCATCCTCGACTTTGTCAGCAAACAGCTCATCCAAGTCCTTCTTTTTACTCTTCTTCTTCTTTTTGGCCATTGAAAAGTCCATGTCTAGATTAATTTCTTCCTCTTCAGGATCTTCAGCTGCCCCAGCATTGTTGACATCATCCGAACCATCGGGCAAGGCACCTTCCAGCTCATCCAAGTTGAATGGCTTCTTCTTTTTCTTCTTCTTTTTGCCAAAACTTTCTAAATCGAGATTGTCTTCGAGTTCAGCTGCCGCTGGATCAGCGGCGCCTTCATCTTTAAGATCCTCTTTCTTGGCAGCATCATCGAGTCCCAACGCGGCATCCAAATCGAAGGTGGTCTTCTTCTTCTTTTTCTTTTTCAACAAAGTGGGATCAAAGCCCTAGACAAACAGCGAAAGAAAGAATATTGTAGTATTTCATAGACGCGTATGCACAGTGGAACACCCCTTGCACATAACCTCACAAATGGCGACCACAATGTTGTTGGCACGCATGAATATTTCTCACAAACAACATAGCAACAGTAATTTTCGGCACTCAATCAACACTTACGTCTTCGCCTTCCATTTTCGTGTTTTGATCAACAATTTACGAATTAAATTTGATAATTAATAGCCGCGTTAGTTATTTCTGACTAGTTTTTGCATCAGAAAAAATACACATTAATGACAGCAGGGCAGAGTTTGACAGCACCGAAAAGTTAACAGAAATCTGTAATGTAAAATGAACAGCAAGCACAAGGTTTCTTCAAATTTCTTTTACTTTAAAAGTACACTTTTAAAAAGGACTGTACGTCGCTGAAATTATTATTTCTTCACCAGAGTATCTCTCACCTTGAATGTAATTTAATTTATGATTGTAATAGTTTCGAATCATGGCCCAAACAAAAGAATAATAGAGCCATACGAGTACGTTCGAAATGCGCACTGTTATAGCTTTACAGCTGCTTAAAAAGATGATGAAATTTGGATCTGGTTCCTAATTCATTAGATGCTCCGATAACAATGTCATCGTAAACAGCTGATATGTGGCGCGCAAAATATAAATATTTGAATTTCTGTTACTATTGTATGTATCAAATTAAAACAGCTTACTGATTTTGTTTTTGTGAGCATTGTTGGGACATCAAATAAACTGGTATGTTTTATTAGAATCTATAAAAACAATCAATTCAACGAATACGACTATTTTATAAATGCACTTGCAAGTATTACACTCTGAGCTTACGTTATAAAAAAAGATATAATTATAAAAATTTTGCTAAGCTCGTTGGGGCTAAATGCGAAACTGCTGAGTGGAGCTTAGGATGACAGAAACATATACATATGTATGTGTATATATATGTACAAATGCCTGAACACATTTAGATTCATAGAAGCCTTTGATTTTTCGTTTCCACGATTTGTGACTACAAATGAGCATTGCTTGGATTGACTAATTCTGGCCCAACTCCGCCAGCAAGTCGTTGCACCAATCTTCCCACCTCGTACGCCAGCTGTTGCACATCCTACAAATATAAACCAATTTATTTCAACTGCTTTAGATAATTAAGATCACAACTTGCCTCTTTGGTGGCGGCCTCAGCATAGACTCGTACAACATCCTCAGTTCCTGAAGGACGTACAAAGGAACGTCCTCGTTTATAGTTTGCTACGACCTTATTGATCTCCTCCTGCAGCCCCTGGGGTTCCACGCACACACGTTCCGCATCCGTGGTCTTTATGACATTTCTATCCTGCACCGATATCTTCAGCTGCAGGTTAGGCAGATCATTGTAGGCCGCACTCCAATCCTTAACATCCCAGCCCTTGTGATTCAATATAGTCTCAACCAACAGCATATCGGAGATGGCATCGCCAACCGTTTCATTAATGAGATCGATTATCAGCAGCAATGACTTGGCATCCTCATTCGTCTTGGCCGCTTCGGCAATAAGGCTCTTGGCGCTATCGCTAAAGACAATTGTGCCATGTCCATTGGCCTCAAAATAAACACCCACATCATACTCGAGAGCCTTGTGATGCAAATGCTTGACACCCGTGGGTACACACGACACCGGCACCTTAAGTTCATTGACAATGTAATCGGTGGATGCGCCATTCGCATACGCAGTTTGCACAAGGCCAATGCGCAGATTGAGGTCACAGCGTTTAATCTGCTCCATAAGATAGTCAGCGACCAGGGTGGCAATGCGATCGCCATCCAGCAGATGGAACTGTCCCTCGTCGTCCGTGTAGAAGTAAACCACACGATCGGCATCGCCATCGACACTCACACACCGCGTAAACGGTTCCACATCAGGCATATTAACGGGAACACGTTGCTTCACCTTGACATGATCGGCACCGCAATCCTCATTGATTTTGCCAGTGCCAATACCCTGATTGATGACCGTTACAGCGAGCGAATTATTCATTCGCTTGATGAACTGCAGCATTTTCCTAGCACCAACACCATTAGCACCATCATAGATCAGGGAATTGCGATAGTTGCCATTCTCGACGCGGCCATTGCGTAGCTTCTCAAAGGACGAGATAAGCTTCTCGTAGTAGCTCTCTTCCGTGGGCTTGCCATAGGCCTCCTTTGTGTTCGCGGCGACGACAAAGAAATGCATCATTGGTGTTGTGACAATGCCAAACTCTCTGACATTGCCTTTGAGAGCGATGACGCCATCGGCGACAGCTTTGAGCAAACGTGGACTGTGATAGCGATTGTCCATGCCAACGTACACATATGAGCTGGATGTCACATCGATGTTATTGTCCTTGATGATCTGGCCCACATGCTGCTCCAATTCCTGATCACTGACATTCACTAGATCTGTGGCGATTTTCTCCCAGCTGGACTCCAGCATTTCTCCCTTTGGATCGATCAGTTTAACGCCATTGTCGGGCTCAGGATTATGCGAGGCTGTGATCATCACACCAATCACGGCACCTTCCCGATAGCGAGAGCGCAGTGTGGCCAAAACACCCATTCTGAACATGACACTGTCCAAGAACTCGGCCCTGAAAGAGTAAAACAAAATATTTAGTCAGAAAGTAATTGGAAACTATGCTGATTAGAATGTTCACATTGGTTTACAATGTCGTGTTGTTGACTTGGTCACGATCTTTTAAATATTAAGTTATTTATATTATATACATATCTACAAGTTGAGTATACGACACTTCAAGATACTCTCTGATCATTTCAAACATTACTAAAAAGTATACTTAACCCCCATAAAATTGTGTCCTCAATATATGCATAGTTATCGGATAGGTAACTATCCGTAATAAATTTTTCAGGAATTATTAAGATTAAATTTGTCTAATGTTTAGGGTAAATAATTTAGATTGATGTGTATTAATATCGGAGAATGTTATAATTTAAAGCTATATCATAAAAATGTCAGAGCAATGAATATATTTTGATTTTTAATGTTTATTTTTCTTTGGTAATAATTAATTTACAAATTTAATAGTTTTGACTTTAAAGTATTTATTATACAATAAAAAGAATTATTATATTCCAATATATCGTGTTTATTTGTTCAAAAAGTTTTAATGCATCATTTTGAATTAAGGCTTTAATTTATTATATTTATTTATTTTTATTTTCAAATAACTATTTGCTAAACTTGTAATGAAGTTTACTTATACGATTTTACCCCAAAAATGATAAAAACACGAAAAGTAATAGTAAAGTAAAAGTTTAGCCAGCATAAAAGGGAACATGAAATTAATCAATGAGGAAATTTCAATCATAAACTACAAACATGTGTGCGTGTAGTAACTTCAAAAACAAAGATAGATGGATGCATCTACACATAGGTAGATAGACTCCATTAATTGCGTTGGTGTGTATGTTAGCTATCTTTAAATGTGCATGTCGACTGATAAAGTGTATTCGTAAGAAATGCTATAAATAGTTTCAAATGCCAAAATAGTGCAGCCAACCAACGTCTTACTCATCTTCACCACTCCCAAAAACACACCCATACAAATACAAACACCCATATAACAATATCTGTGTGTTTGGGTAATGCATGTATGAGTGGACCTACAAGTAGCCCAAGCTAAAGTACTTGCATTATCTACTTATGTACATTCTTTGTAAATACATATTTATGACTGCACACACTTGCATAAACGTTGGAATTATATGCATGTGTGTGGGTGCACACCAATAGACTCACTTGCCGCGAAAGCCAGCTGTTCCATACTGAATGGTCTCCTTTGAATTCTTTGGATACATTTCTCTCGCAAAGGCGTAAACGGTCCGCAGATTGATCGACATTTTGCAATAACTTGTAATACTACTTGACTACTTCGATGTGGCACTGAAATATTCCGCTGTTTTTTGTTGCTGCAGCTGCTGTAGTCGCGATGTTTAACCGGTTGAAAAAACGTATTTCAGTGTTGACGCTGTTGTTGTTGTACTAAAACTACCTACAAGAAATACACCATCGAAAAGCAACGCGTGTCAGTGCAAGCTCCAGCTGTTTCAGCGTGACCGCAGCTCCAATCTTCAAATATACTGTGCACCTCGAGAAATATACTACTTACCACACTTCATGGCCATACACCGAATTAGATAACAACCACACGGCGCGCAGTTGGTGAATTCATTTGATTTGAATTTGCTTTGACCATCCGAAACGTAAAACCACGAGTTAATACTCTGATATCAAGTCAGAAAAACAAAAATAGATATTGTAAAATATTTATTTAATGTTCCTTGTGTATAAATTTGATCGTTTATAAAAAACTACGCTTTCGATGTGTAAATATAAATATATTTGAGAATGGCTTGTAAAAGTGTCATTTAACATAAATGTATGGGACGGAAAAATTGTACGCTTCGACTTAGTAAATTATTGTTAACAAAACTGTATACCTATTTGTAATGTCATGTCTTACGATTAAGCTAGTTTACATTTTAGAGTACATTGTATTTCGCTTGGTTGACATTTTAAAAGGCAATTGATTTAATTTCAATTAAACTTTCGAGATTCACAATGTTAAACAATCTTGTACTCAGGACGGATATTAAGGCACTATATTCTACATTTTTCTTTTGATAGCAGTTTTGTCTATCCGTTGCACGTTTACTTAAATAGCTGCCAAAAAGCTTATAGTTGATATGTGTGTAAAAGATTCGTAAGAAATAATTGAAGAGTTACGAGTCTTATCAAATTTTAAAAAACATGTCTTTAGCTATTGGAAAAATATTCTTAGTGTTGGACTATTAGCTGTCAGTTTTTCTGAATAGTAAAACTGCCAAAAAGTAGTATTAACTACAGCTTGTAGTTGATGTCAAAGAGATTCGTAAAAGATATTCGAAGTGTTAGAAGTCTAAAATTATTCGGATAGTTTTATCCAGTTTGGAATGGTTGTGTGAAGGTATAAAACACGTCGATAGCTATCAAAGAAATGTTCTCAGCGCTAAAGAGCTGGTCAATAGCAAGACTAAAGAAATTGTCATTTGGGCAGCACCAGCATAACAATCTGTAATGCGACGAGCTCTCATAAAATTGCTGCCCAAATACGTATCATAGCGACGGCTCTCCGGTGGAATAACTTGCAATTGTCGCGTAGCATCTTGGAAGATTAAATCATAATGTCCGATGGGCGATGAAAACATACTGAAACTGAAGGCATCCACATCCTTGCGGCCATATAATTGTTGAGCATAGGTGAGGAGATTGATATAGGCATGCAGCTGGGTCTCATTATAGTTGGTACCGCCACGAGTGACCACAGCGTTCGCCTTCACCTTGCCCAAGTTGCATCGCTTGTAGTCTTGTAGCTCGGCGCGTGTACCATCAGTGCACAGCAATTCAAAATCATCGTTGAGAGCATTTCTTGCCCACCATTCCTTGCGTTTACCGCCCGTGCTCTCCATCACAGTAGTGTGCTTCATAAAGGCCACATGACCGCCGCCTTCGACAAGGCAACGGAAGGCACCTGTGTGTCCATAATAATCCTCTGAAGCATCACGACGACAGTATCTATAGCTGGTACCGTGGCACAGATCGCACATGCTGTCATAAGGCACACCCGTGTTATATTCACTGCTTATTGCGCCCGGCACACACGATTTGGTAAAGTACTCAGCAGCAGCACGAACGGAATCACAGCCATAAGGACGTATCCAGCCATTGGAAATAAGGAATGCCATCGGATATGTCCAGCCAGCGGCAGTATTGATTCCCGTGTGGCATGTGTTCTTGCCTTTTAGATATGTAAGCTCGGTGTCGGGATCTTCTTCTTTGGCCACAGCAACCACATAGTACTCTGGCTCACCTAAATTGTACACCTCCGACATGAAGGGAATTAGATCGTAATTTAAGCCACCAGTATACACATCGCCGGCATCAAATACAGAGATGTCCGCTTTGCCAGTTTGAATCAGTTGCATGCAATTGATGTGCGAATGCATTTTCTTGCAAATAAGCTCAGGTTTCAATATCTGTGCCTTCAATGCAGTCTGTTGACAAAGAAGAAAGCGTGTGAAATAATTGTGGCAACTGAAACAATAGCTTGTAATTTACCCGCATTTTGATACACTTTTCCAGCTCTTGCTCAGAGGTTACGCAGAGTGTCATTGCAGGCACGGGACATTCACGAATGCCATAGACATAGTCAATAGATTTTTGCAGATATTTCTTAAACGACTGATCATCCTCTGGGAAAGCAAGCAAACCTTTCGATGCATCCTAAAAATTGAAATACATAAATTAAACATATTGTAAACACAGGAAACTCTTTGATAAATACCTGGAATAATAAATTGGAGCCTTGGTAACGCTTCGATTCGAATATACGGAACTTTTCGATAGGAATAGACCCATTGACATCCAGTTGATTGCGTTCAGTGCTAAAGCTGCTGTCCAATCGTTCATTACGATAATTCTCATCGAAACGACTGTAAGGATTCTGGTTGCCATTTCTGCCATATGGATTGCTTTCATATTGATTGTTGTAACCACCACCATAGGGAATAGGATTATTGTAGTTATTGCCGTTGCTGGGTTCGTAGTTGTTGTAACCGATGCCAATCGGTTGCTGCTGGTTTGGATCTTCACGTGTGGCATCCGAGTACAGTTCGGTAACTCGCTTCAAGAACATTTGGTATTGTTTTCTATCGTGATAGCTGCGCGCTGATGACGTGACAATGGCATCCGAAGGTACCTGACCCCAGGAGCACTGACGATACTCTGCGACGGCGACACGACGGCCATCAGGACACAACAACTCAAAGGAATCAGGCGACAGTTTCTCTGCAAAAGCAAAAATCATTGCATTTTAAATATAAACTAAGAAAAACAGTTGTTCAACTTACTGTATTCGACTGTTTGCAGCATCTCCGACACTGTTGAATGCCTCAAAAAGGCAACTTCACCTACATCGAGCAGACAGCGAAAAGCGCCATCGTAGCCATAGTAGGGATCAGCAGCTGAGCAACGTCCTCCAGTGATTTTGCCAGTACACAACGCACAAAGTCTTTAAGTAAATAATATTATTATAACTATCTTCATATTAAACTTAATAGTTTCACTCACTTGTCGGAGTTGTCGCCAATGGGATTGTATTTGTCAATCAGCGAATAGGCAGCGCAGGAGCTATTGAAAAAGTTGGCAGCGGTTTTCACCTGGTTGTTGCAGTCCACAACTTCCATGGCACCATTGTGTTGCAGCTGCAATAATGCATAAAGAAATGTTTTATTTGCAATACACAGCAATTTAATTGACTTTTCGTACCGTGTAAATGGGCACAATCCAACCAGCCAAGCTACCCACCCAGGGGAAGCAAGCACGCTTATTGCGCAAATGACGCAGCTCGGTAACATCAGGCAACGTATTCTTCTTAACCACAGCTACGGAAAAATATTCAGAGAAGCCTCCCTCTAACTTTTCCTGCATAATGGGCACCAAAGAGTTGTAGCGACCCGCTGTAAACACATCACCAGCATCAAGTGATGTTATATGCGCCTTTTCGCGATCCAACGCACGAATACACTCATCAGCGCTATAGGCTCTGAAGCAGGTGAGATTCAAGTAGGCTTCATCAAACAATTGGAAATCACGTTCGATAGCAACCGTCAGATTTTGGCATTTGTATTGCTCTTCCAGGCTTTTGGTACACCAAATAATATTTTTCGTTTTGTGCTCATTGTAGTGATGTTGTGCTACAATTAATTGAAAACAATTCATGAAAATAAACACTCAAGGGAGGCGTCAACACTTTGAAGACACTTGTGGTGTCTATATGTATGTGTATGTGTGTGAGACTATATTGTAGGAATCACAATTACTGCTTTGTTAATTCAAATCGGAGATCGCAATTAAGCAGTGCGATATAGTTAAGTTCGTTTGGTTAATGAAATACCTTTATACTCCACTTTTTAGAGGAATTCATTAAGAATGTTTGAGCATCACATGCACACACACAAATACATATGTACACACTCAATAACAACGCCCAATGTTTAGTCAGCGAACTGTGAATTTTAAATAGCCACTTACCGTTTATGACGTTGAACTGCAGTGCGCATAATATGCTTAAACTCAACAAAACTCTCAGCATTTTCTTACTAATATAGAACAATGCACATTTATTTATTCGTTAAAAAGCTGCCGTATTTCACGAAAATAAAAGAAATTAATGAGTTAAAGAACGGCGACACGCCCGCAGTACATATTAATCGATTGTGTCTATCGCTTATCGACAGTCCATAGACACAGTGTTGATTTCGAAGTGCTGGTATTTTTTAGACAATTTCGTATGCAACCAGGTGTTTTGTTTTATAATAGTCACTTTAAATAAAAACAATTTGTAAATGAAATAAATTGTGTATTTTAGTGAAATGGCAGTTCTGCGCGGTTGGAGATTTATTGGCTTTGTGTCCTGCCTAGTTGGCGCTGTTGGACTGACGCTGTACCCGGTTGTTGTGGACCCCATGATAAACACGCAAAAATATAAATCTTTGCAAGAGCATAACAGAAACAAATAAAATGTACACAAAAGCGGTTTAAGTGTATTTTGTTATTATAATGTTAGCATTCGTTTCCATATGATCATAAACAATTCACGCAATAAATGAAAACAGCTGTTTTTTGAACTGGCATTTGCATTGTGTATTTATTTATTTTATAACCAATGTGCAAAATACTTTGTAAGTATTAACAGTGGTACATTCCAACGTTTAACAGCGGTGACCTGTGCTAATATATTGCATTTCAACAGTTTACAGTGTTTATCGTCATTCCAGTAGAACGTTAACAGCACAGCTGCAGCTTGGTTATCAATCATATAATCAGCTGACGCCTGTAAAGTTGCGTACACACAACATACGTGGTCGTTTTTTGCGGCAAAGGTGTTTTTCTGTTACTTTTCCTGTTCTGTTTGATGCAAAATACATTCCAATTAGAAAAATGTCGCTGAAACGTGAGGATATCTTGCTGCTCTTCGATGTCGATGGCACCTTAACATATCCTCGCTCTATGGTTGAGCCTGAGTTCGAGGAATTCTTCTACACAAACGTCAAACCACGGGCAACAATTGGCATCGTTGGCGGCTCCGATCTGGAGAAGATGTTTGAGCAGCTAAATGGAAAAAAGATATTGAACGAGTTTGATTTCATCTTCCCTGAGAATGGTCTTGTTCAGATCGAAGCTGGAAAAGAAGTCGGAAAACAGAACATCATACAGCATTTGGGCGAAAAGACCTTACAGCGATTCATCAACTATGTGCTGCGTTATCTCTCTGAACTTGAGCTGCCAATTAAGCGAGGTACGTTTATTGAGTTCCGAAATGGAATGATGAACGTCTGTCCCATTGGACGGCAATGTACGCGGGAGGAGAGGAACATGTTTGCTGCCTATGATGATGAGCACAAGATCCGAGAAAAGATGATTGCCAAGCTTAAGCAGGATTTCGCTGACATTGATCTTACGTACAGTATTGGTGGACAGATTAGTTTCGATGTCTTCCCACACGGCTGGGACAAAACTTTCTGTCTGCGTCACATCGAAGCTTATCACAACAACTTCAAGGAGATTCACTTTTTCGGCGACAAGACTGATCCTGGTGGCAATGATCATGAAATTTACACGGATCCTCGAGTCAAGGGTCATAAAGTTGCCACTCCCAAGGACACCCAGCGTATTCTTTCCGAGATTTTAAACATTCAGTGATCAAACCTTTTGCATTTTGAGAATGTTGTTAAAAATGTATTCTTGTATTTTTACCAAAATCAATAAATATACAATGCTGTTCGTAAAACAGATATTAGTTTATTCCCAAAGATTCTCTCATTCAGAGTTCAAGAATTCTATAGGCTGGTTTTTTTACATAGCACAATATTTAGGCATACAGGATTCTTATTTACTATTTTGTGTAGATTTTTCAATGGGATTTTGAATTGTGATTTCCACGATTTTATAGCCAATATAATTTGTTTTAGTAATGAACATTCTTATAGCAGATTCTTTCGTTCAGAATGTAAGGTTTTTAGAGGATTAAAAAATTAAAATTATAACGATTAAACATCAATTAAATTATTTATCTCCATCTGTGTATAGATTATTCAATTCTACACTTATAGCTCTCTAGATGGTATATATTTACTCACAATTCAAATGATTGTATCTTATTTTTCTAAAAGATTTTTTTATAAAAATATTTAATTTTCATTCAACTGATATTTTTTTTAAATCCTTATTAATGAAAGATTTGAATTCAATGTGGCATTGAACTGCTTTTCGTAACACTAAATAATTGTTAATGAATTCCGTACGTTATAATAATGATTATAATGAAATAGAATCATAGACAGTACAATATTCAATTGATTTATTTTAGTAATCGTCAATTTCTCAAGAGATTCAAACTTAATATTATAGATTTGTGAAATTAAAAAAAATGCGAATGTTATTTCTTTTATAGAAAATTAAGGTTTCATTGAGTTTCGCCCATTGACTGACCAATTGGAGTCAAAGCCACAAGCTGAATCTGAATCGGAATCAGCTGTCAAGGATGCCCCACCAATAGTTTTGGGTGCGCGTATTTGATTGGGAGTCGTGGGCATGCTGCTGTAGCCGGAGTTAAGATTGGAACTGGAATTGGACGAGCAGATCGAGTCTCGTGGTGAATCAGTCGCATTCGAAGCATACGACGAACGTTTCGAGGATCTATAACGTTTCGATATAAAGTCCACCGACTTTGGTGGTGGCATTAGGTTCTCTGAGCGTTGTGTGATGTTGTCAGCCGATCCCCAGGACTTGTGCACGGCATCGTAGATATTGTGGTTGATGGGCACACTCGAACGGGAGCCAAGGATGTTATTCATCCCGTAGGGTACAGTCGCCGATGCTCTCTGATTCTGAGAGATTCGATGATCCCGTGTCGTACCATTGACAGGATGATGATGACGCTGATGAGGGTGACGGTGAGTTCGCTGGTGATGGCGAGTGGCTTCGGTTGCCGCCCCATGGCCATACGGATTCATTCCACTGCCATTGCCCACTCCCAAGAAGTTGCTGAAGGCTTCTGTGGTTTTCTTTACTCGAACATTCAGCGATCCAATCCGCAGGAAGCCCAAATCTTTTTCGACTGCAACACAAAATAAACATTATTTAATACGCATATTTCAATAAATTAACTCCACGTGCTTGACTTACTTGTTTGCTTTTTTCTCGCTTTGATTTCTGCAAAAGTTCATAAGAAAGAGAGAAATAATTAATTAATTGCTTAAGAGACAGCTGAACATGCACATGCTCGGCAAAATAAAAATGAAATAAATGCAACCCAGACAATTTGATAGCGTTTTTTTTTTGTTTTCTTGTTTTTTACAAAGACAAATGATTGTGCGATTAACAAAACTCATTAAAAGAATAACTTACCAAATTAAACGCTAAGTATAACAGGCATCAAAATCAAATGCGTTTAAGTAATAAAAAATAAACTTAGGAAAACTACAGAAAAAAATAGCATAAGTTCGGAAAAAAGCTTAAAACATAATATAAAATGGGATTAGTGAAAAATATTGAAAATCGAACAAAATCATATTAAAGAACGCTAATTGATTGCAAGCAATCCAAATCGTTAGTGAAGTCAACCTGCCTCCAGGTGCCGTTGTGTCCGCTGCTGAGTTGCATCGCTTGAATTTCTACACGAGTTGATTATGAAAATAGAAATAGAGGATCCCCATTTTTTTTTGTTTTGTTTTAGACAATTCAGAGAATTTAAATAGAACAACAAGGATTATTTAACCAGAAACGTTGGCCAAGTTAATAAAGATTATCAGAACATAAAATGCAATGACAATTGAGATTGTGTGTGGAATTTATGAAAAATGTATCCATTTTGTGAATTTCCTTTATGTGATTTTTCAGGCACTCGCATGCAATTTATTTTTAGTATTATCTATTATAATCACTTATTGTTATTCATCGCCATAGTCTGAAAATGTTAGACATTGCGGTGTAAAATTTGAATGTTAACTTCCATCTTTTGATGTAGTGTTGGTAAACGCGCGACAGTTTCTTGCCATTCAAATGCTTTTGCGCGAAGCTTAATGTAACGTTAATTTAAAATGCAAAACATTGATTAAATTTAGTTAGAATATTATGCAACTATTATTATGCTGAAAGGTATATTATTTCTTTTTTACTTCATTTTCAGAGCTGCTTTAATAAATGCATGTAAATGCATTTACTATGTAAATATTATAAAAAAATCTATTTTCTATTCTGTTGCTTCATTAAATAAGTTGTAAGGCATGCAAACTGTAGTTGAGAAAAGCAAAGACCGCAAGTTGTATTCCTTACGTGCGTTTAATAAGTACTCTAAGTTATTGCAGAAATATATATTTGTTTTGATAATCAATTTGTTGGTTTTACCATTGTGCCAGTTGTGTAAACATAACATACATAATAATTATATAGTAGTAGTAGTAGTACTTGATGTATAAAAGTTGTATTGCAGTTGTTGTAATAATATTGTGCAATTAGCAAAAGCTTTGTTTTTATAGTTGATAATTACACAAAAGGTAGTTGTTTAGCACATGCTTGCTTTAATTGACTAAGTAGTTGGGTTAGTAACAGGATCTTTATATGGTCGGCTTGCACCGGCAGCGGACCGAAAAGTTTTGCGCAGAAAGCTCTCTTTGCGTCGAGCACTGCGAGCACTTGCCACCGAGACTGGTCTCATCGCCTCCTCGTTGTTGTCACTGGCACCACCATCCTTTCGATCCGAGTCGGAGTCCTCGCTCACATTTTTGAATAGCAACGATTGCACCGATGGCTTCTTATAGCGTCGCGATGGCGATGAGACCAATAGCGATTGAGTGCGTGACACAGTGCCCATGCCCTTGGGGGCGCCACTAACGGTGGCATACCGCAGCTGAGAGCGTTTCTTGCCGCGTGTCAGTGCGCTGTCGAGTGTGCCGCCGCCGCTGAACTTATTATTAGTACCGCTCGAGTAAGTGCTCTCAAGACTCATGGGTCCCAGATAGTAGTTGTTGTTAGGCTCCATTTGGAAGAAATGGTTTTGATACTCACTACTACAGGTTGAGGCCGAGACGCTGGGGCGTTGACGACTATAATCCAACGGCTTGTTACCACTCCAATCCATAATGTCACGATTGGCCTCTGGAGAAGCAAAGATTATTAAGGTTAACATTATTGGTTGTTAGGGGAAATTATTAGGGGACTTATTGCAGATTAATATATAATAATCTTGAAGATTATTTTAATGCGATATAAATAAATCTGTTAACAATTAAGTGCAAAAGTTCTTGCTGTTTCTTATGATACTGCATTTCTTATGTTTGAAAATTCAGTTGTTCAGAAGAACAAAAAAAGGTTGTTGTAGTTTTTTATTCAAGATTATTTAATAGTGAGTATATCAGAGTTCTATTATAATAGCACTAAAATTCGATTCATTTCAAAAATTTAGCTACTTACTGTAAACATTCCAAAGAAGCTCGTAGATGTTTTGTCTGCCAAACTGAGTTGCCAAGTGAAGAGGTGTATAACCCTAATATAAAGGATTAAAATAAATAAATGATTAGGAATAAATAAATAATCGATTAGAAATGTTGATAAATTAAATGAAATAAGTCACACAAAAGAAATACATTAGTAAATATTTGCAGGCAAGATGATGTAATATTTAAAGCGAATATTGAATCCTTTTTGTAAATTGCGTATCGAATTGGAAATGCGAAAAAGAGGTTGAGGTAAAGAATAGAATCTAATATGTAACACACATTGTGATTGACAATTCACTTTGTCTCAGTTTTGAGAATGACATTTTGAAACACATTTGAAAGCGAGAAAGAGAATTTAATTTGTTGGGAACACGGCACGGTTCAATTTAAAATTGTGTAAACTCTCATGCATAAACCTAAGGACTTGAGGTTGGGCAATGTTGTGGCACAATTGGATTTGCTCGTCACGATTTGTCACAGCTTGCGACTGACGATGGTCGCTGTGCTCCAGCTTCAGCTACAGCAGCTCCTGCTCCTACCTCATGCCTCTGGGGAAGGGTTAAAGGAAGCGCTGCAGAGAGTGTGTGACATGTGACGCAGATTTTCGCGTGATTGTGATTGTGACTTGTGACAAGGCAATCAGTTCGTCGCATTCGCATCAAGTATTATTATTAAAAGTATTTCAATCTATGGCAGGACACACTTACCCCATGCTGTAGTCGACAGTTGTTCAATCCAGTTGGGTATTCGAAAGTGGGGGGAGATACAAAAAAACAGAATAGAAGAGTGTTTCATAATTTATGCATATTATTTTTCAAATTGTACAAATTGTAAATTTACCGTTTTAGCATTAACATCCGCCTTATAAGTGCCGGCAATTAGTTTAACCACATCCTCATTGCCATGCTTCGCAGCCCAGTGAAGTGCGGTCTATAAACAGTGAGAGAGAGAGAGAGAGAAAGAGTTGAATACTTTAATTAGCCAAGCGCTTAAGTCACATTAAGGCAATATTTATAAGACTACCATTCAATTGGTAACAAATCACCGATGAAGGGACAAACACTACAATCAGCAGGGCGTCGCTGTTCCAATATGCTGCACTTCACCAACTATTTGTTCGACCATCAATTGCTGTCCACCGTAAAACAACAGACAAAAAATAAAAAAAGCAGAGCAAAGGAGTGGGTGAGGGGAAGGGGAAGGGGAGAAGGGGGAGATTCAATGCCTGTCCAAGAGATGTTACGATATAAATAAATTGGGCACAGAGCGCGATGCAGCCACTGGTCGAAATGCTGAATGCCGAATGGCGAATCGCTGAATGCCGCTTGCCTCAATTATTTTCATGTTAACATAATAATTTAGTAAGGCGCAACGATTCGGCCAACTCAGATAAGCTGAGAAGCCCAAAACTGAAGCTCAAGCTGAAACTGAAACTGGAACTAAACTGAACTGCAAGATCGCCGCGAGTGCACGATGATTTTCTATAGAATTGTTTGCCAAGCCAAAGTAAAGAGTCAAAGCCAAAGCCATGTGTTGACAATGAAGACGGTCAGTTTTTGAACAGCGCGGCGACAAACAAGCAGCAGAAGCAACCGGAGCAACAGCAGAAGGAGCAGCAGGAGGAGGAGGTACAACAAATAGAGTTTCAACCAATTCCCGCGGAGGATCGGTATGTAATTCTTTTCAAGGGAAATTTGTTTCGTGTCTCCCAGTTTAAAGCGATGTGCTCTGCTCTGTGCCCCGGCTCTGTGCTCTGGCCTGGTGGTGGTAGCACACATGGGATCCATCGCCGATGCAGATGCAGATGCCGTCTGCTGGCCGGCTTAATGCTGATACTGACATAGCTATTGCTGTCGATGCATCTTAATCTGCACTGTTTGGCATTTAATCTCATCCATTGTCTTAGCATTTCGTGGAGAAATGTTTCACGAACAGAAGCTGCAAACCACCACAAACTTGCGTCTTCGCCTTGGACACAGTCGCAGACTCGGACTCGGACTCCACTCGGACTTCAGTCTGACTATCTTATCAACAATGTCAATTGAT
This sequence comes from Drosophila nasuta, assembly GCF_023558535.2. Taxonomy (NCBI): domain Eukaryota; kingdom Metazoa; phylum Arthropoda; class Insecta; order Diptera; family Drosophilidae; genus Drosophila; species Drosophila nasuta. The sequence continues at coordinate 37,001,674 of NC_083457.1, read as the reverse complement.
CTGGCGAATACTTGCAACATTGAAGCCTTATTCACTTGCACAATTGCGGCAGATTCCATGGATTACTGCAGGAAAATCGAATCAGAGATGGCTGAGACTATTAATGCCTAAATTAAAATGTATTGCCAAAAAAATAAATTGAATTTAGAGTTTAGCTAATTGAGAAGTGAAACTGCAATACAACTAAACAGTAACCTTATAATTATTAAACAGTAATTTATGTAAATATCAAGATGAATCTTATAATAATATTTAGAAATCACTGAAGAGATTTCAAATTATAACTTCTCAAATTTTAAAATCTTTTTTTATTGAACAATTTAATTCTTTTTTATATGAATCTTTTGAAAAACAGACTTTATTTTGTTGATTGATGAATTATCTTTTGAAATAACTTTTCTTTGCTTTACTTTTTATAAGAATTTATTTACAATAAAAATTGACAATCTGTATTCTGTCATATATGGGCATTTCTCAAAGTCGCGAACGTACGTTCGTACGAGATAAATTAAAAAAATAAAATCGAAAACAAACGTTTCGTGAAACTTTTTTTTTACTCTTCGTTAGCATTTGTTTAGCTCTTTGGTTAGTGTAAATTATGGGGCTTATCGATTTTTAATTTTCATAATATTGTCAAAAAACATGCGGTCGGGAACGTACGCAAAATGGAAGTCGACTTTGGCTTAACACAGTAAAATGCAAAACTCTGCGAATTGAGACGGAATATTTTAAAGAAATAACTTTACTTTTAAAGTAGAATCATGTAGCTTTCTATTAAGCCTACTCCCAAGAAAATATCTCCATTTATTTATTTTTAATTTAATTAAGTTCCGGTCGCGAACGTACGGTCGCGAACGTACGATTTTTCCATGTTGTTTTATTTATTAAATTTTTATTTTTACCACAACTTTTTTTTATTAATAACTTCATATTTCATAAAAACAAACGGATTTAACTCAATTTAAAGTGTCTAATAACATTTAAAAGCAAAAAAAATAAATTTTTATTAAATATGAAAAATGTACTGAAATTTATTAATAGCAAGAAAAATATGTAATAAATAATAAGTAATAACTAACAAGTAATAAGTAACTGCAAACGACATAGTTTTCAAAAACAAAAACAAAAAAAAAATTTTATTTTTTAAATCCATGCGACGCTAGTAAAAATCGACATATGCTTATAGGTAAGGTCGCGAACGTACGCTACTTAGACAATCAATAAAAAAAGATTGGTTTGAGTAACCCCAACGATTTTTTATATTTAAAATATATATACCAAAATAACTTAACACGCGAAGTTTCATTCACCTGCTTGCACTTAATGCGAAGCAATTACAATAAAATGATGTTTTCGGTCGCGAACGTACGATTTGAACATAGATAAGAAGCAAAATAAAAATAAACAGTTAATTGAACATTTTTTCGCTCACTTTGCATTTTTTTATCTTATTATTGGATTGCTATTAAGAGATTTGGTAGAAAAAGAGCAAACATATCATATGTTTTCTTTGTGAAATAATAAAACATAAAAATGCATACATAAGAAGCTAAAAGTGAAAAAATTACATTTTTTCAGTTTGCAGGCAAATTTTTTTATAAAAACAACGGAGATATGCTACGGATCCATTGTATTATGAAAATTTGGATATTTCTTTATGACATTATACAAAAAAATACGATGAATGTGAAGATTTTTTTTTTCTGTCGTGGTTTACCATTTTTTGAGAATTGCCCATATTTAGTTTATAAAACATACTTTTTACGTTCGGTACTAAAATTTAGTAATATATAATTCGAATGATCACTTAAATTTAGGTGAACATATTTAAAACGAAATTTATTATAAATTTGTTGATTGTTGAAAAGATAATGATCCAAAGAAGTTTTTACGACTCCAACTATGATCTCTCTATATATATAAACTATGAAATATCTATATCACCTTCCTTAGCTACTACAAAAGTTTTGTAATATTGACATAGTACATTCTTTATGCCAATTCGAATGATCGATGCAAGTTGCTCTTGTAATTTGACACGATATAAACAATAGACAATTGTGTTGATATGATTAATAGGCTGTTGATATGGCAATGAAGTTGAGGTGTGAAAATGATTATCGCTTTGTCATATGAGGATCTCGACTCTCGGGGATATTGTAGTTGAGGACTGGTTTTGCATTTACAAATCGTCTCACGCGCAAAGTATCCGTAAGAGTAGCGATTTTGTCCATTTCGTGAATGTCGCTTCTACACTGCACTGAATTGAACTGGACAGTTTGCTGAGATCTCGGTTCTAGAGTGGGAGAGAGAGGAGGAGGAGGAGGAGGAGGCTCTTTACATATGGCATGTTGTCCGTCTGCACGTTTAAATTTATTGTCCATTCCATTAATGGTGGCAAGGGACAGGAATTCTGCGTCTCTGACAGTGAAATGCCATAAATTCTTGCGTCTCGTTCGGATGTGGCATTGTGTATTTTGTGCCTCTGCAGCAAGCTTCCAACACAAAACAAAACAGAGCGATTTGCTCTGCTCCACAGAGAGAGAGAGAGTGAGTGAGAGAGAGACTTCTCCAGCTTGGAGCTGAGCTCAAGTCATGGTGGAATCCGACGACATCCGACGGTGTTGGGTTGAGATCGCGCTAAGGAAACCAAAAGGCAGCAAAACGCATTGTGCAGGAATTCCAGGAGTATGGAACCTGGAACCTCTTTTGCAAACTGGACAAGTACTCAGCTTTAGGTTTAGCTTTTAGGTCGTGAGACACACTCAAGCGCTCCTTGTCCTTTATATGTTGTTTTTGTTTTTAATGCCTCACGATCATAAAAGGATGGTCAAAATATTTGTCACTCGTTTTAGTTCCAGTCCAGCAACAGCAGCAGCAGCCGAGAAGGTGTCACAGCTGGAATCCGATATGGTAAAAATGCGGTAGTATTATCGTATATGTGTGTGCATCTGGATCATGATAATGCTTGAGTAGCCGATGCCGATGCTGATGATTGAAAACCCAGATAACACTGGCCGATGCTAATCTCGCTGACTTTAAGACAAAACCACTTTGCTGAAATCATTGTGTTGGACTTTGCAAAGCAAACTCAATTTGCCCGAAACTTTTCTTGCGACTAAATACAGTTTGTGCTATCGAAATCTTGGCAGAATTTAAAACTAATTTACGGGTGGTTTTACGATCCACATTTTATGAAGAATAGCTTTTTGCATTAGAGGTTATTCTTTCTTAGTTAATTTCATGCATCAATTATTATTTTTGATTTAAGTTATCATTCGAATTTTTAGATTCCATTGAAAAGATATTATATGCGAGTACATATGTATATAGTATTAACAGTTTGCTCGAATTTTTTTTCCTTTTCAAATTATTGCTAGGTCTTAATTGCTTTGGCTAACATCTTGTATATTTTGTATTCTACAGTATATTTTCAAGGTATTAGTACGCCAATATATGAAATATAGCTTTTGGTATATTTTGTTTTTCTTGGTGTAATATTTGTTGGTATATTTAAACATCTTTCGAATTAATTTGGTGACAAAAGGGTTAAAAATATATCTAGATTTAATTACCCTTTGCATGTTTAACAACCAGAGAAGAGAATAATACCCCCATACTAATATCAAAGCATATGACTCTCGATTGTCTAGAGCTTAAGTTAAAGTATATGTTAATAGTTCAAGTACTATTTATGGGTCTCTCATTTAGAATCTTAGATTCTTCAGACGATGATCAGTACCCTATTAACTTATCATTTAAAAATTGAAATTGAAATGTATATTCAATACTTACATACTGCGCAACGTCCACAAAGAGTGTGCAAAACATGTGAAAAGAAAGGAAAAAAATATTTAAATTTCATAATGCCAATGTATGTGAAAACACTCCATTAATTAGTTTAATTTGTAGGGAAAAACAAACGTAATTATTGTGGATCTAGTTAAGCTTTATCAGCCTTTTTCTCCACATTAAGTGCTAAATATAGCTCTGAAGTTAGCTGCCATTTCGCTTTAACAATTTAATAACACATTGGCAAGAGACTCAACGCCAATTACGCTGTCCGATCCTGGCAGATGCACTTGTATAGTGAGCACATCCTACTGTCAATGTCTCAGTGATGATCGTCGTAGGACTTGAAAATTGGAACAGTGAGCAAAATTATTGTCCCCTAATGGTGCCAACTATGATAATGAGGGTCATGTGAGCAAGGAATGTGGGCTGGCAACAGAGGCAACAACCAAAACAAGATCGGTTCAGTTTTGCTGGATGCACTGCAGCGCGCCAAAAAGTCGAGCGCCTGCGAGTGCCGTTTTTTTTTTGTTTTCAAAAAGAGGAAAAAGTCGCTCGAAGGCGTTTTGATCGAAATTCGATATTACGTTGATAAGACACGAAGTTTGCTATTCAGAGTTGGCAGACCAGCAGACTGTGTGTGGACTGGAATCTTTTAAAGCAACTGCCACTGCCACTGACATTGCTACTGCTGCTATCCAGAAGCTGTCGTTTTGATCGATCGCCGGCACATGAAAATTGTCATGTTTAACAAGTATTTTGCTGGTTGTAATTAAGGTTGAACCCGGGACGTTCAGTTCCATGCTTGCCTGAGTGTCTGCTGATCGTCAAACTGAATGGTTTTATTCTTTAAAAAGACATTTTAGTAGGTGTCAATTGTTTGTGAAATTCATTTATCACTCGACCAGAGAGTTTGGACACTCGACGATTTCTCTCTCTTTGGCCTGTCTTTCCGCTTCCGATTTGAGTGATCTAGACCTTAATGTTTATTTAATTTTTGTTTGTTTTTCCCTTCAAATGCAACTACTTATTAAAGTAATTTTAAATACATGTACTTACACCCTAGTTTCCATAGTAATCGGTTGATGTGGCGATCCAATTAAATGTGTTTTGGGTGGGAGAAACAAGAAAAATAGTAGATGTAAATTAGAGTCGACCTTTAGTTAAAAGTAGGAACAAAATTTATAAAATACATTTATAACACGAATATAAATTTGTTTGATATAAATCCTGAACAATTTTCTGATTGTGAAAGATTATAAAAAATCTTATGTAGAGAAATAAAATACAAATATATAGAATAGAATTCAAAAGATATTTCATTTTGATATACATATGGGAAGAAATTAGATGTTACAAAAATTGTTTATTGATAACTTCTATAACTTATTTTAAAAAAGTTTTAATATTTATTCATTTTTTATTTTATATATATTGTGGATCTTTTACTCTGTTGTCTGCTTTTCAAAAACTCAAAATTGCTTATCCTCTGATCCAACTCAACTGAATTCAATTATAGCTTACCCTGCTGAAAGCCTGTGTCCTTCCAGAGACCTTCAGCTTTAGTCAAAACATCAGTTTTTACCAAATGACACTTTAAGGACTCGTTTATCAGATTCGGAATATCACAAATTTTCCATGTTAATAAACCAAACTATATACTTTCCAAAATAGGCACTAAAGTATCCTCGATTAAGGTAAATCAAGCTTGTGTTCTAATTGCCTAGTAAAATCCGAAATCTGATACACGAGTTCTATCAGGAAACGTGTGTAAGTTCCCAGAGTAATAGAGACAAGCGCATTTAACATGAATGTGAAACAGTAAACAATTATTTTCTCTTTATGGCCTGGAGATGATTAACCAAATTGATTAGACATTATACTAGTTATATATGTATATATTGCCTTGACCTCACAGTAGTATGTTAACTTGCTTACGCACCCCACTGTAACGTGAATGTGAACGTGAACGTTAACAAACTAAACAAGCAAAAAGAAATAATCAACAGCTACGATAAAAATATAAAAACAATAATAATGACAGGCACACACAAAAGTCCTCGCTGCGTTTTCTTTTTTTTGTTTATCGGTAGAAAACAATCTAAATGATATATTAAGCGCAAAGCAAATAACGCTCTTTTTGTCGCCACCATGCTCAGTTCTGTATGCTCTTTTCATCTCTCTCTGGCTCTGTTTTCCCTGGCGAGTTAAGTTCTCCAATTATGCGGATTATTAATTTAACTGGGTCGCGGCAGTCCCTTTCCCAATGCCCTTCACCCTAAGTCCCTTTATCCCCACAATGTTTGCTCGCATGTCTTCGGTTCGTGGCGCGTTCAAAAACCAAATGGACAATGGACTGAGTGTTTGTGTTGTTGTTGTTGTTTTTGTTGTGTTCGTAGCAAGCCAGACCACTGACCACTTGTCGTTTCACAAGTTGTCAAAACTTGTCATTTAACCGACAATGAGCCTTGTTTGCTTTAATCGTGGTTATTATGCGTTCGACTGAATGAATAAGTCCGCTAACCGTTTCCCTTGCCCTCCGAATTATTAATGATACCCAGAGCCAGTGAGTTGGCTATAGAGAAGTGCGTTCGTTGAGTGTTCGACGTCGCTTCGACATCGACATCGGCAGGTGCTCGGACTTCATGGGGAGTTGCCTCCTAATTAGCCGGAGTCGGCTCTTCAGGCTCGACATAGAATTTGCTGACAACATGCTTTGCTGACGTGGCAGAAAAATGGATTATTCCTTGCCGCGATAATCCTCAGTTTAGAAATGATGTATCATGATTTACAACAGCAGTAGAAGTCGTAACTCCAATTGCCGCAATTGGTTAACACCCATTAAAACAGCCAGTGTCCTGGACTGCACATGATTCATTTCAATTTCTTTTTTTTGGCATTATGCGATCCATCTTTTAATTGGTTTCCCAACGGCAACGTGTCTCATTTGTCAATGGGGCAATCGATAAACTTGCAGACAGGTGGAATCCGATGACGACAAGGGTTGTTTCCATTCATTTCTTTTTCTTTTTTTTAGTTTTTATCCTTTCCTCAGTAGATCAACAACAGGTGATCGTCGCGTTGAGGTGACGTGTTTTTGTTTTGTTATTAAGTTGTTAACTTAAATTATTGTTTCATTCTTTTATATATGCATTTGCCTTTGGCTTTTAGTCCCCGTCGGCGACATTTAACAGTTCATGCACTTATATGACCTGTCGCAAAACTTATTGTGAACAATAAAAGGCACACATTGTTTGCAGGATCAGCATTGAGATCGGTTTGGGGATCACGTCTTTATGGCCAATTTATGCGCATTCAAATTATGCCCTTTCACGCTGTTAACAGCATTTTATTACAGCACTCGAAAGCAGTCAAAATATTTGTCTTTAATGGTCAATTTTGTGTGCAATAAAATTATGGAAGGATTACTACTTTTGTTAAAATTTCCCTTATTGGTTGTAATGTATGCAATTGTCCTGGATTTTTTGGTCAACGATTTCATAATTTTTATTTTCATAATTGTTGGTATATTCCTCATTAATTGATATAAGGCTCAACCATCAGTTTAAAATTCTTTTAATGATCAATTATGCAAGAAAATTTTGTTTAGATTAAAAATAATTTAATTAATCTATTTTATATGCGTATAGTCGGATAGTATTCATTTCACTTTAACTTGTTACCTTCTATGTTCAGAATAATTCATTTTAGAACACAAACATTAAGTTTATCATTTACCACGTTTAATTTTTGACTATTTTACTTACAGATACTATTCAAAATTTAGTGGTATGTCGACTTACCGTAGCTGGGTCCTGAAAATAAATAACAAAAGTAATTATTAGTAATTGGCTAAATGATTTATTAAAATAATGAATAGAATATTATTTTAAGAATCCAATATATTATAATTATGAATAGAATAAAATGAGTGGCAGATAAAATAACGTAAACGGTATTTAACCTTAAAATTAGACAAAGATTTTAAGTAGAAAAGAAGTATTCTACTTGTAGTAGAAACTTGTCGCAATTCAATAATCTTTCAGAGAATATATTACTAAAATGCCAAAGAGGAATGCTGTTAATGCTATTTCTAAATAAATGGGCATAAATGACATAATTAGTGCCGTCATTACGTATGTTAAATCCTAATTAATATGCTTAGACACTAACCGCACAAGTCGCCAATGTCCACAATGAAGTTTGTTGTTGTTCTTGTTGTTGCTGCGAGAGCATCGTGTTGGGCATCGATTAAAATGAAACGCAGGCAACGCAAAAGTTATTTGACGTATGAGAAATAAATGAATGAAAATCGGATTCATTTGGCATCGATTGCTGATTTAATTGTCTGACTAATTGAGAGATTTTTTTTGCACTGGGCCATCTGTGAACTCCCAGGACGCACATTCGGCCTAGTTGCAGCGTTATTTGCTCCATTTGGCACTCCGGCTGAGGCTTAATGACTTGATTTGGCAAGCTGATGAGGTGCGGTTCCAGTTGCTTTCCTTGGGTTTGCCAGATTGCTGCCCGTTGATTAGTTCACATTGGTATAGCCTCCGCTCTCCGCTCTCCTCCCTCCACCCCTTCTCTTCCTCTACTCTACTCGCTTTCCTCTCTCTCACACACTGCGATACAGATACTGAGATACAGATACGGATGCAGTCGGAGAGTCAAAAGCTGTACGTGCAGAACCGCCAGTCGACGACGACAATGACTTGCCATATATGCGCACTAGTAGCCGTAGCTGGGCGGCTGGTCACAAAAACCTTAAATTTCATGCAGAATTAATTAACTTCTGGCTGGTGGCGCTGATGCCGCTGTCGCTGCCACTGGCGACTGAGCTCGGAGCTCGGTTCGTGTCGCCGCCGTCGTCGCAGTAGCTGCAGCCGCCCAAGTTGCGGGAGCTTCGTTTTTAATACCCGCCATCCAGAAGGATAGAAGTGCATTATCTATAAGTGAATTGCTATAAACAACTCTATGAAGCATAATATAGCCCCACATAATATAGACATTCGAATATCTGCTGGAGAAACTCATAGAATAGATTTTTCTAGAATTGGAATATTTTGAAATTAAAATTGAAGTTTTTAAAGAAATTGCAAGATTTTTAGTTTTTCTCCAAAAACAATTTAACAATTTTTTGTAAAAACTTTGCAAGCACTCACGCCTATTGAACACATGTTTAATATTTCCTAGGATAAATTAAACTGGAAAGTTTCTTACAGAAGTATTTCTAATGTAACTTACTATTGTATTTTGCTTAACTATTGCGTCTTTTAAGCAAGCTTTTTCATTTGTTAAAATATTTGAATTGGTAGTAAACGAGAACAAGTGTTTAATAGTATGTTATATTGAATTACTTTTAAATTCTATAAGATCTAACAAACACGGTTATTTTCAAGAAACAATAATATTGCTAATTTAAAGTCAGTTTATAAACATATATTTATAAGAACAAATATGCTATTGATTTGATTACACTTCAGTATGTTGTTATCTACCCTGTATATTACAGTCGAGCATACTCGTCAGCAGCTTTCGTTACTGCTTCAGTTGTTCTCTCGCTGATATTTTGATGGCTGCCCAGACAACATAGGAACACACAGAAGCGGCTGTGGCTGGAGGATCGCTCTGGAATTTCATTGAGAAACGTGCCCCGTACTTTGGGACAACGGCGCAGGTCGTGTCCCCATTGCTCTGTCATGAATTGCACCAGCTTCCTGCATCCTGCCCCCTGCACCCTGGACCCAGCATTGTGGCCACATCTCATCGCTGTGGCAATATGGTTCACTCGCTACAGCGTGCGAGTGTACTTACTATGGTATACTCTCGTATTTATATTTGTATGTGGGGGATCGTTGTTTGTCTCGCGGATCTATCTGCTGGCGCCATTTGCTACCATTGGCTGGCTGAGTCGACTTGCTGGATGGCTGACTCTGCTGGCCTGTGTCGCAATTTAATTACAAGCATTACTATCACAGGAGGCGGCATTAAGATTTATGCAAAAGAATCAACGAGCAATATAGTGCTGAGCAAAACGAAGCGATATTTGGCTATCGAAAGGTTGCTTAGGAAAACGTTGAATAAGTTCAAGATAAGCAAATGTTTAAAACAAATTAAACTGAGAAAACGATGGAATACTTCTACTATATTCTCACTTTTAACATTTTATATGATGCACTCTATATTTGTCAGCTCTATCGTGCTACCAGTTAAAGATCCCATTGTTGCCTTCAAATGATATCACGATGGTCTCTTTATTGGATGTCATCGTTGGGAGTCAGTCGCCGTTTTTGTAGTTTGTTTGTTGTTTTTGTGTTTTGTTTTCTTTTTCGGGATGCACAACTCAATTTGCTGTTCGTATGTGTGGATGAATATCTCACAAGTACGAAACGGAATAGCCTATTAAGGGAAAAGCACTTGTCGGCCACGGCTGCTGGCAGCTTCTTTAAAATCGAATCACGTCTGTCCAATTTTGAATGGAGGAACCCGAGAGTAACCTAAGACTTTCAGTTCGACCAAGTTTAAGAGCGTTCCTCTGACAATTTTAGCTCCCTTGTAGGCGATTAAGTTAAATGCCACTAAACTAATTTAAAAACGATTGTAAAAGCAATCTCGCTCTCACTCTCTCGCTTTCAGTTGCTTGGCGATAGAATTTCTTGGGCAAACTCGCGCCAAACATCTTGTCTTCCTCGATATTTGCTGCACTTTGTCACGTACTGCAGAATTGTGGTCATCAAGAGTGCTGTGCTGACCAGCTATGTTTATACACTATATATTATAGTATAGTAAAATAAATACATGTGGTGGCTCTGGGCAAGATTGCTTTTTCCATATGGAATTTAATTTGCGTTACCCTCAAACATGTAATAACGATGCAATTTCATTTTAGCAATTTACCCCTTGCTTGTCTTGCCTGACCAGAGTTGCCCCCACACACACACACACTTGCCAGTGTTGCCTGCCTTTGAGCGTATTACACATGCGATAATATTCGTTGGTTTGTTTTCAGTTTTGTGTTGCGATGACAAAGAACTCTCGTTATGCAAAATACCTGCGAATATTACACAGTTAAGTTTACGATTTGATATATTGCTCGCTTTGTGGTTGTTGTTGTTGTCGTTACTGTTGCTGGCGCCTAGAAAACAAAACACAGTCGTGGCCTGCAGTAGGCTACGGTTGCTGTTGCTGCAGCGGTGGCGGTGGCAACCTGTTGCGCATATGGATGCCCCGCGGTTATGGCAACCATAAAACCTTACGAGCTGAATAACAAATACACGTACGGCATGATTAATTTAAGCACTTTTACGAGCTCTCTTCATGGCCCTGCTGATTTATTGCCGGACCGTGCGACGAATTTGCGTCAGGGAAACAAAAAAACCAAACTCCACAAGAGGTCCAGTTGTGATCCGCGGACGGATTTAAAGGCCTCAATCCTTGCTTTACGATTGGGTTTTAAGGGGCGATAAATGAAATTAGGGTCTTAGAATAACTGGTCGCAGTTGGACGCAAAGCACTTGTTCTTGGCTATAGATTTTCTCTTGCTATCTACAGCAGCTTGTAGGCGTACTTTCAAAGAGCGATGCCTATTCTCTAAACCAAGTTAACAGTTTTGTGCATTTTGTTGTGCAACAAGTACACAAAGCTGGGCAAACACCATCACAACAACAACAACAGCAACAACAACTACGACTCGGAGTGAGGCGACTGGCGCATGTTGCCATCAGACGCATTTACTATTTTGCATAAATCATAATGTAATCTGCATCTGGAAATGAAAACAAACCGAGTCGAGTCGACTCGAGTGGAGTCCAAGTCGGAGTCGCGTCGAGGCGATGCGAAGCGAAAATGTCCAAGCTTTTATAATTAACTGCGCGGGCACAAACTGAAGACATTGGCAGGCGACATGCCGGGCACAGCTGCAGGACCTCTCTCAGTGGTTCCACAAGCAGCCACAGCAACAGCCACAGCCTTAGCTACAGCTACAACCAGCATCAGCATCAGCTTCAGCCTCAGTCAGCGACAACAAGCGCATAAGTTTCTCAATGAAGCATGGACCCTGATATACATATATAGATATACTCGCACTTATACATATATACGTACACTGGGAGAAATGATGTATCTATAGCAAAAGTTTTGCTTATTAAAATTTAAAGACAACCTGAGAAGATTTTATAAAACTTGACAATCTAAATCTCATCATGAGATGAGGTTTATATATTGTTTTTATGTATAATGTAATAGATTGCTAAGACATAAATATGGATTCTATAAACTAAACTTTTGGAATTTCTTTAAGTAAATATATAATAATTGTTTATACATTTCGTAAAGATTTCTTATATGATCGAATTTCTTGATTTGTTTTTAATTTCATACGAGTTTTGATTAATTTTTATGCAAATTAATAATTGAATTCTTATTGCGTTATCTTTTTCTGAAGTATTTTAGGTCAATCTGAAGGCCTAAGTTTATCTAGTTATTTTATTTTTCTCTGGAATTTTATTCTACTATACAATCTTCAATTATAATAAATATTTTTATATTCAATATTTCAAATTTATTGTCTTCGTTTTATATGTAGATCAGGATTGAATTATCTACAATCCTATCATTCCCACTGGTCTATTATTTCAATTTATGATACATTTATTAGCATTTTATCAATCAAATTTGTCTTCGAGGTTCTAGTTTCTAGATTATTATGTTTAATTTTATGAAATTATTGAGGTGTATTTGAGCTTACTTTTATTTACGAAAATCAATCCTATTGAGTTGGTTTGTGAGCATTCGGTTAAAAAATGCATCAAAATTCAAGAACATATAATTTAGAAAGTGATTTTATGCCTGACTTTAATTAGAGACTTTTCTCTCTGTGTAGATACAGTTGTGAGCCGTCGCGGTCAGAGATTCATGCCCAAAACGAAGATGAAGTCAAAGTCGATGCAAAGAGACTTGGATGTGAATGTGGAGGACGACTGGATGGCATGGATAAGCCCTCACTTCGTCTTCGTCTTCATCTTCAGCTTCATCTGTTCATCTTCCTCTGCTTGTGCTTCTTCTTCTTCTCTCGTGCGCAATCGCAAAATCTACGCAGTGTTTGCAGCACAGTGCGCGGTCAACGGGCGCCTGCCAAAACTACGGCAAAATAATTTATGCCCCAAGTCAGCGAAGCGCAGCCACAAGCACACAGAGCACACAAGAGCACAAAAACAACACATTGGCGCAACATGCTGCATGCTGCAGACCGCAGAAGCAGCGGGTTGGATGTTAGTCCCAGTCAAAATCAAACAAAAATTATAAATTAATGAAATTTATGCACAATAAAATTGCAAGCGAAATTATTAATGCAGTCGTTCACGCTTTAAATGCACCCTAAATCAACGAACAAACGGCACAAAATTATTAATACGGCCAACAGACATGCAGCTTCGATTCCTCTTCTCCCACTCCTCATCCTTCCACTCCAACTCCTACTACAAACTTCTCATCCTGCTGGCTAAGAATCAGTTGGCGCTAGGCCCGCAGACCGCAGTCAAGTGAAGCGAGAGCAGCTTCTTTTAGGCGCCGGATATGTTCAACTTCCAAGACATGCGTCTTGTTACATTTACTGCACAACTACAACACTGCGATCTCTCGCTCTCCTTCTCCTCCTTGAGCTCCTCTCAAACCACCTGCCCACCATTCGCAGATATAGTATGCAGAAATCATTGCGATCTGTTGCCACATTTGCCACTTTGAACTGGTTGCATGTCTTGCTCAATGCCTCAATGGTTATGATGATGCCCAGACATCAGCATGATTCACAAGAGGAATTGATTCTGTGCACAATTAAAGATTATATCGACAAGCTGCCATACAACGCGAACAGCTTGAATGGATATTAGCTATTTATGTGATATTTTTATGGTTTTAGCAATGTTTATGGCTTATAATTGAAAAATTCTAGTCTTCAAACTGAACACGTTGAGTTGCAATCGCAAATAAATTAATTGATTTCAGCAAAGTTACTCAAGCGCTTAATTAAATTATGTATTTTGAAATATTTGGCATTGAAATAATTTATATTATTAGTAAATCATTAAAGTGTACAAAATAAATTCACTAAAACGCATAAAGCACACAAAAATCAAAGTCATAAAGAAACTTAAAGAATATTTATCTTAAACAGAGAATTTCGAATAAATAGCATATATTTATACTACAAAAATGTGAAAAAACGGAAATCATATTTGGCGTAATTCATTTGATATAATAAATGTTTCTTTATTACTTTTTTTCTTTAATTTTGAGTAAGAGTGAAGTTATTATCGATTTCGTAAATTTATTATTGAAACTTCTTAATAAAATAGATTAATATCATTAGGAATGTAATGGAATCTCAGAATAAAGAAAACCACACATTAACAAGTGTATTATTGTTTACTTGCTTTCGCTCTAAAAGTTAAGATAAATACAGAAGTTAACACAAAAAAAAGGTGTTCAGCATTCTCCACTCTTATTTGCGTATTAAGTTCATATCAAGATTTAGTTCACATTCAAAAGAACCCAACAAAAAGTTTGTAACGTATTCACTTTCCGACTAATAATTCGGACATTTCTTAATTAAACGGTTGAGCATTTCCACATTTGGTCAACACATTCATATAAATTCATTGAGAGTGACAAATGACGTTTATTGCGTGTAGTTAATGTCTAATAAACTAGTTTATGGGAATATAGTCATGTTTAATTTCAATTTCGTTGAAATGCCACAATCTAAGATCATCAAAAAACAGGGGGAACCTCTACTACTTGGTTTGCTGCTGTTTTTGGTTTAGATTCAAGTTAGATTTCTCAAAAATAAGTATCTCACCCAAAAGCCCTTTCGCAACAGAGTTATTTAAATTTTACAGCGAATCTTTTGTATATCTGAGTATACGAGTATATATATTTTTTGGGTTGGAAGCGAAGACAGCTTTATCTTATCGCCCGTCGAGTTGAGTTGAGTTTTGAGGTTTCCCTTTAACGAATACATTAAATACATATATTATTCCGGGAAATATATGTAAATAACCCGCCCCGCCTGAGCACTCCATCTTCATCTCTCTCTCACTCTCTCGCTCGCTCGGTTTGTGTGCGATAGTTATCGCTTCGTTTTTTTTTTTTTTTGTCGTGGGCAAGTTTCGTAACTTACGCAGAAATCTTGCGTCGTATGGTGGACACGGCGTCGTGTTCAAGACAGGTAGCGCTCTATTGGGTCCATATCAGCAAGCTAAAAAATTAGTTCCTCAACGATGACAAATTAGACGTCATTAAGACAGCGTCTCTCGCGCTCACTGACTTTGGGGCCCTCTGTTTTCCTGGCCCAACTTAAGCAGCAGATAATGGTCAACTGGGACTGTGACTGTGACTCTGACTCTCGACTGTGACTGTGACCTCATCCTTTCTGAGAAAAAAAGTAAAAACGGCGCGGTACGTGCAACAAATGGGCATCCTAGGGCTGGAACTGTTACTCCATATTATTTATGATAATCTCGATTTTGTGTGGTAGCCAACTACCAAGTCAGTTCGCGTCAGTCATTCAGTCATTCTGTCCTCTCTTTCTCAGCCACTGGGAACGCTGTGTGTGGCCCTGATTCGAGGGGCTCTCGCGCCTCTACCTGTTGCCAGGCCCCCAGTTCAGATTAATGTGAAGTGACATGTTTAAGTAAATGATCCAGAAGCTTATCCGATAATGGTCAGCATATTTGTTAAATGCTGTACTTGCAATATTCTTTTTGGTGGTCCATCTAATTGACCCAAAAAATTGCCATAAATCGAAGAGTTTTCTGCTCAGGATATTACACAGCGAAACAATCACGAAGAGCAGCTAGACCAACACGAGTGGCACAGAGAAGAGACTCAAGAATCGTCTCCAGATGGTACACGATTAGCCTTAAATAGGCTCCACAATAATCATTTGTTTTCGGCGGCCCCACCAACAATGCAGCTGGGTTGCGCATCGATAAGCCAAGGAGTGCGGCAGGTGAAGAGGAGGATCCAAAGATTCAGCTTCTCATGACCAAGTCGCAGGGCCACCGCAGTTGCCAGACAACGTTGTCGTCGTCGTCGTCTTGGTCGCCGTCTTCGATGTTGCTGCTGCTTGCAACGGTTGCAAGTTTTGCGACAACACGAAGATTAGCATGCGTGACTAACAGAATTTTGTTATGCCTTCCAAGTCGTGTGCTGCTGCTTCTGCTGCTTCAATTCTTTGCAGTCTCTCTCTCTTTACCTGAAGTCTTTGCCAACTGCTTTGGGTAATCGTTTCTTAATTTTGCTAATTAATAATTAAATGCACGATAAGCCTCAAAGATTCTGCGCTAATTAATTAAGCGCAAAAAATAAAGTATACTGCAAATAATTGAAGACTTGTCAGCGAACAAGCTCTTTTCACATACCATCCATAGTTTCAGGCTTCAGTTTAAGATGATTTGCCTTTTTAATTTTTGTAGCGTTCGTTTTTTATTTTTCTGTCTGTTTTTTGTGTTTTTGGTTGTGTTTTTTTGACCGGAACCTTTTTTTTATTGACAAGCAAATGCACTCAAGCCGAATATGTTGCCCCGAGTTGGAGTTCGACTTGCCAGTTGCCGGTCAATGCTTTTGCGCGCAGATCTTACAAACATTTTAGTCGGCGCGACTTGTAGCATTTGCCTCCACTGGACGCGCGCGTCTCCCTTTGGCACAAAGTTGATTTTCGTAATTTATGATGTCGTCGCCATCTCCGTCGTCGTCGTCGTCGACTCTTCCAAAGAGATTCAGATTTTAGGCCAAGGCACTGCGTGGGACGTCTGTTTGGGCCTCAACTACAGCAACAACAACAACAACAAAAACGATGCAAACAGCTTCTCTCCTTTGGCAATCACACACAAATCGTATGGAAAACTATTATCAGAAGTTGTATGTTAATTTTTAAGCATGTTGCCTGTTTGCTTGCCTGCCTGCTGCCTGCCTGCCTAACATCCTGTGCTCACTCGATAGATACGACAACGAAAGAGAGACTTTAGGAGGAGGCTTGGCAGTGGCAGCAGCAACAGCCGCAAGTTGCAAGTTGCGAAATGTAATCTTTTGTCATCATGTTTGACAGAAACGGTTGTCGCCCCAAAACGCACCTGTTCCGATTCCCTCATTAATTATGCATAAATCCCTCTCGCAGTCGCGTTTCATTTTGTATTAGAGCGTTTACGAGTTGGAAAACAATCTTTAATGCCTTGCTTGTCAGTCACACCCTCTTAAAGTCAAATTGGATAATAAATACACTGCCATTTGTCGTTTATCTGCTTGTAAAGATACTTCGCAACAGCAAATAAAGGATAGCGTTGTTAATAACGCATAATAAAAACGCAACGCATAGTAGTTAAATGACAACATTGTGCATATCAGTAATGAGTGTGTCGACAAGCAGTGTAAAGTACATAGATAAACGGTGAACTGCTTACTTTGGTTATGTGAGTAAGCAAGCAGTACTTTTTGCTTGTTTATATCAATTAACCTTTTCTCAAGTGCAGCTTAGCAAACACTGTCGACATTAATTGATTTTATGTTGTAACTAAGCAAAACTAAAATTAAGCCTCGAATGCAACGTAAATTGAATTATGAAGCCCTATAAGTTATCAGTAACTGCTGATCATAATTGTTGATTATTACAATAAGCATCTAACAGCAAAATATTTTTAAATTGAATACGAAAAATATTCATAAAACAATCTAAAGTAATAATATATTGAAATTTAATTAATTCGGAAAACAGTTAAAATATTTTCACTGATTTATATAACTTGTATATTTATAATACATATATATAATATTATATGAATTTCATATTTTACTAAATAGCCTTTTTACAAGCAGATTCATTTCTCTTTTGGTAAAAATCATTTGAATGTTTGCATTACAATCTGAGTTTTGTATTTAAAAACAATAATTTTGCAAAAATAAAACAAGCTTAACGAGCGTAAAACAAATGTTTGTAAGTTCAACGCATTGTTTATGTATGCTTTTGTTTATGAAAATGCACTTTTAATTTGATAGTACGCATTTTCTTTTCTTTTCAAAGTTGAATGTGAAAACAGAAGCATGGCTGATAGCCATAATTGCGAGTGCAGCATACATTTGAATCAATAAATAGTTATGCATATATTTATGTGCTGACTTACAAGCGCAACCTCTGCTAATGTTGTAAATAAAAACAAGACTATTGTGGTTGTAAAAAAATGCGAAAGGTAACGATGGTTTTTTCTTATTAGTATAAATAATAAATGGCTTTACTTTGGCGCACAGACAATGCGTGGATTTTTTAACAAACTGGGCACAAAACAAATATAGGCGTTACGATGGGCGTTTTTAACAAATGTTGTTCGATGTACTCGCAGCATTGTGTTGGCCCCGCAAGAGTTAGTAGTGACCACAGAGCAGAGGAGCAACAAGGAGGAGGAGAGGAGAGGAGATTATTGGGAAGTCAATTTGAAAAATCGATTAAATTCGAATAAATGTTGAAGGATGGAGTTAGGCAGATTTAAAAACTCATAACAACGTGGCAACACCTTCTTTTGTGCTCAGTTCTCTCATTCTGTCTCGTTGTCTCTGTCGACACGGAGGTGTGCAAAACCATGTGTGGGGTAATCCCCATCATCTTCCCCAAACACCCGGGAATATCTCTGGCTGTTGTCGTTGTCGTTGTCGCTGCCGCTGGCGATTGGTCAGCACAGAGAGGAGGAAATATTATTTATATTTGTTTTGCTAAATTTATGACCCAAACGAGGACAGAGGCAACTCAGAGAGAGAGAGAGAGAGAGAGAGAGAGAGAGAGTGAGCGAGAGAGAGAGGGAGGCAGTTATTGACAAATTTCCGGCGTGCCAGAGGACAACAACGTGTTCGGTAGCTGGCGCTAGTACATGGAACGGTGGCAGTGAAGTCGACAGGAACACGGATTCGCCAAAAGCGAAACTAATCAATATATTCCTCCAATTAATGCGCGCATCCTCATCCACATTCTCTGGTCGTTGAGTGAGGTCCAGTGTTGATTGCTTTGCATATACATATATATGCATATAAGCATTGCATCTGGGGATGGCGGCATTAATAATCTACAATATCTGATTTGATGAGTGGAGATTGTGTGGAAATCTCACACACAAACACACACACTCATACTCTGGCAATCCAATCACAATGCATTCCATTAAACGTGACAAGTTGCTTGTCCAAATAAAGCCACAGCGACCCCATCAAATTCCAGATCGAAGATGCGCCCCAGGATCGTGTTCAATAAAATGCAAACGCCGTCTACCTCGACTTCAATTCGAAGTCCATCTCCATCTGCAGTTTGGATTGATTGTAATCAGCAGTTTTGTCCAGTTGGAATAACAATGGCCAGCCAGCAGTCAGTCATGAATCCATCTTCGTCAATGCTTCTGATGCGCTGTGATTGTGACTCTGAATGTGGCAAGTAAGTTAGTCAGTGACTTCTTGGTGGTTAACATGGCGCCTGAGTTTGTCGTTTTGGGAATTGCCATCAGATCATCAATAAGATGATCATCATCAATGACTTTGACGCTGACTCTCGACTTCAACTCCAACTCCAACTCAAACGCGGATGCTGTTGCCCCATTGTTATTGTTTTTCTTTTTTGTTTGTTCTTTTTTTAGTTGGCGGCGTCTGCAAATGCACGTCATTCCGCGGCTCATGAAATGTCACTCAAAGCCATCCATCCATCCATCCGTCCAGATTGCCAAAGTAGGTGCTCATCCACCACAGAGAGCGAGAGGCCAAACAATTCAATTGGAGTAGCGAATAAATCACCCAGAATGACGCCGTGGCTCCTTGGCTGCTGATCGTGAAGCCTTCGAATTGGCTTAGCCATGGCTCTAAGCATTTCCTTTTGATGCCCTGTAGCCAACGACTGACCAAAAGCGGGTGAATTCACTAATAGATAAGTGTGTCACAAGCTGAATAAATTTGACACTCAGCGGAAGATTTCTATTTTAATAATTAGGACATTTATAGTAATTGGTTTATAAAATCAATAAATGGTAATTGAAATGAACTGTCACAAAATATAGAAGTTTCAACTAAATAAATTACAATTATCTTCTTGTAACTTTTTATGGAAGGTTTCTATTTTGATATTTTGTTTAATTACAATTGTTTTTCACTTTAATTTCTTCATTTGAAAGATGTGATGATTCCAACAAATAATAATAAATCAGTTTTTGTTTGGAAAAATATATACAACTTATTATAAAATATATTGCTCTTATGTTCTTTTCAATGATTTAGTTTTTATTTTATTGAAAATTCAAATTATTGGGTCTTATCAATTGCGCTTTTGATTGTAATTCTTATTTAACAGTCTTTAGTTGAATGTTTGAACTAATTTCGAAGACTAAGTTCAAATGTAATAAAATAAAATACTAATACAATTTGTAAGTTTTAAATATATTAAGAAAAAATCTATTATAATTAACAATTAATTTATTATTATAATATTTAAAAGTTTAAAGTAAACCAAAATCGCTTTAAAGCTATTGAAACTCATTTGCATTAAGTACTTTTTCCGGACACGTCGTATTTAACGGCTGTGCCAAACCTTTAAGAGAATTTTCTGTTTGTGGTTTTTGGTCTTTGGATGGGCTAAAAAGAAATGCGGCCGTGGCACAGGAAATGATCGCGGCCATTTGAGCATTTTATTTTGTTTACGATTTTCGTCGTAGTTATCTGGGAAGTATTTCGAACGTCGCTAATTTGACGACTGCACGATTGCATCGACTTGTTGGAGAGGAAGAAGAGACCGTTTGCTGTTGACTGTTTGCTGTTGGCTCTTGGCCATGGCTGGTGACTAGTGACTGGTCCTTGGAGGATCGGCTCCCGCCGATGCATTTACAGATAAGCTCAATTTCGTTTTTGCTGACACTTAAGCATTGGCGGCCGCAGACAGCCAAAGCTAAAGCTAAAGTTGAAGCTGAAGCCAAACTCAAGACTCAAGTGGAGATCACTTGCAATCGGAGCGGAGGTGGAGTTGTTGCACGTTTCTTTTTTTCTGTTTTCATTGAAATGAAAATTCCTGGTCGCAAAGTCACGGTTAAGTCAAGTTTTGTTGCACTCTGTTGACGATTGTTTTATTGCAGACAGAGAGACCAATATTGTAGAGGATTATACACACGAAGGGTATTTGTGGCAGCTGCCAAAGCCGAGGCGATCTCTCGATGCTCCATGCAGCATGCGCGGGTAATTGTGAATGACAATAATTGTGAAGACATTCGTTTTTGACCTGGACTGGGGGACAAACTGACTTGGGGCATTCGGTGGAACGTGCAAGACATTGGCGCCAACAGCGCCACCCAATCTTATAGTCCAGACCGAGTAAATGTCATTGTAATGCAACAACTCCAAATACATTCCCAGAATGGCAGACGGATCGCTTGCTGTCTGTCCTGCCCTCCTGTTTATTGATACTCACACACAGTGGGCAGTTCTCGGTTTTTTTTCTTTCTTTCGTGAACGAGTGAGGGACGCCTTAACATTTAATAACTTTCGCCTTAATTCATGTTGGCTGTCAGTGCATCGATTTTTCATAATTAAAACCGAATTGCAAACTGTGTGCAAAAGTTTGTAGGAGGTGCGCAACTCCGGCGTCTTTGAAATTGAATTCGTGTGCTGCCTTCAACTCGGACTTCGACTACGAGCTGTGGACTTGTGGAGTGGCAGCTACTGCCGACAACAACATTTCAAGGTGGTGCCATAATAAATGGTTAGGCAGATAGAGAATTCGCCAAGTCTTTCCTCTGCATGTCTGTCTGTCTGTTTATCCCTCCATCGATGGCCACGTATCGAAGGTCTCGATCGTGATCGAAATCCATTAATCAAATCACTTAGTCTCGCTAAATAAACTTTCGAGTTCTCACTCGCCAAAGCACAACATGTGAAGAGTACTAAGTTTAACATAGTGATCGTTATTAACTATTGCAGTTTAAGAAAAGGACATTAAACGACTGCTCAATGTGATATGTTAAGATGCAGAAAATGTTGATTATTATGTAGATAAAAAAATGTGTAATACAATTACAGTCATTGAAAGAATAATTTAGAAAAATCCTTAAAAAGATGCCAGCAAGTCAATATTTTACAGAAAACCATCGAAATATATTTGTGCGGGAAATAATATTATATTAAATCACATTCAATAACTAAGCCTAATAATATTTACATTATTTCTAATATATTAAACTCATTTATTGTGAATATAATTTTATTAATAATCAAAAATGTAAAAAAAAACTTGAAATGAAGACCTTTTATAGATTATTAGTAAGAATATTTTTGATAATCTTCTTTAAATTTTGTTCCAGTAAATGTGCAAGTAAACATGATAATTACAAGTTCTGCACAAAACTTTTTTTTTCAGAAACTGTTAAAAATTAAATTTTTTAATCTTTAGTTTCTAAAAATGTAAGTGTTGGACTTTGCCATGCTCAAGTTTCTATTTAAAATGAAATTGCATTTAACTGCTTATAAATGGTATGTAAATTGGAAAGAATATAGTCAAGCAAAGAAAAGGCAATTGTGCGAGATATAATTAAATGAAAATGGCATAGTTAACAAGTATATAAATCAGCTGCACTGGCTCTTGCTGCCACAGAAGGGCACTTTCCCAGAAGGGAAATCCTTTCGCATGTCAACTGACAATAATTTTAACAGCACTTGACGACGCGACGGCAAATCCGAGTGTGCTTCTTCCCTCCCAACAAGAACTACGAGTGAAACTACTATAAGTGGAAGCGTCACATATCCACAGGGAACTAAATAAAGAGACAAACTCGAGGTTGTCCTCCTCAAGATAATACGCAACAGGCGGCGCTATTTGAACATAGAAATGCGGAGAGAGAGAGAGGTAGAGAGAGGACGGAGAAAGAGACGTATTTATATGCGATTGTTTTGGATGTCTCCTCGAGCATATTTCGGTGACATTTATGTGCCGCTGACGGCCAATGGCGGTAGCAACAAGAAAGCGACACAGAGCTCTAATTAAATTTAATAGCTGCAACGGCATCGAAACTTGGGCCAAAGCCACCAACGTGGACAACGTTGATGGCGGGGGAAATGCGAGTTGAAGTCGTAAACACATTTTGATTTGATTTTCTGGAAAGGATTTAGATTCAGACGTTTCACAGCTCAAGTTGTCGGTGCGTCTTTGCTTATGCGTTGATTGAATTGTCACCTCCGTTTTAATGACACACATGGCCACAAATGCCGAATGACGACGCCAAAATTCAAACAACTTCTAGAGCGTTTTTGATGTTTCTTTCTTGTGCGGCGCCAGCGTTGACATTTGTTTCACTAAGTTTTATTACACTTAATGCGGAATAAGGAATAGAGAGAGACAGAAGGAATGCAGGAGACACTTTGCTGTAGTTTGCCAAAGGTGTCAGACGTTTTATGGCCCTTCTTGACGACCTGTTGAAAAGTTCATGGTCACTCACAATTTTACCTTCGAGAGTTCTCGACATTTACGATGATTCTCCGTTCCTATTTGAAATTCCCATTGCGGATTACGGCGTCGGCATTCGCCATGTTCATCAAAAGACAAATGCCTGAAATTACTTTCACCATCTCGCCCCGCATTTTATGCGACGGAAAAGGGAACTTCCTAAGAGCATAAATGAAACAGGCGAATCATTTATTCGGTTTAACTTTCCTTAAAAGTTTCCTATATAAATCTGAGAAAACAGTTTTATATTGCTGGAATTATAAGGCTAGTTTCGGCTAATTTTTAAGACAGAAACGTTAGGACTCGATAAAAATTGTTTAAGAATTTCAAATGTTAAATATTTATGCCATTATCATTGCAAAACTTAAACTATAAGACTTAACATTGGTTTAATTTGATGAAGGACAAATAAATCGAGAAGGACAAATTGTCAAGAAAAGATTTTTACAAATAGTTTTAGGAGTTGAATATTGGTTAAGAGCTTTTTCAGGTAACTTTTTATATAGGTTAACGAAATTTCGTAATACCCACTTCATGCTTTTACGTTCAATTTATGTTAGTTCGGTAATTGATATTTTCTTCCGATAAAGCTAAAGCGTTGCCAGCGAACATGAGTATTCGCAGACAACAGTTAAGATTAATTTTAATGTCCCATTTGCCTACTAAAATGTCTTTGGCGATATGTCCGAACAAGCGTTGGAATTTGAACAAATTTACATATGTATGTACATTGTACATCGTAGTTTATCTATGTACAAATATTTTGATGAATAGTATTGTATGTATTTATTTATGTACTACTTCAATAATGAACATGGGCATTGCCAAACATGTTTGTTTGTTTATAATCACATCGCATCGCATATTTATTTCTACACACTTGAACATGCTAAATCATTTATATAAATGATTTGCACATACAAATTACATATGTGTATGTAAAGAAGTATGTGTGATGATGTGTGAGTATGTTTGGTATGTAAATAGTGTGAGGGGGAGAAAAAGAGTTGAAGAAGGCGAAGAAACACCAGCTACATTTTTGTGTCCAGTCATTGTCAGTATGCAGCAAAAAATATTTTTAATTTGAATAAGTAATTCGAACAACAGCCGAAATCAAAAAAGGAAAAAACGAGCAACACACCAAAAAGTACAAAAAAAGAGAGAGAAAAAAATACAAACAAGTCAAAACAAATGCGAAACAAGGAAAATTCAATTTACTCGCATGTCAAGCCGAATTGCCGGCTAGGTCAAACACGTTGATGGATGGATGAACGGACTGGCGGACAAATGGACAGACGGACGGATGGATGGTTGGCTAGCTGAATGAAAGGGAAGAACAGCAACAACAATAACAAATACAAGTACAAGCTGAAAACGTTGGCAAAACGTTGCATGCTCGCCGATTGGGCGGTCCAATTGCCCCACCTAACTGACCCAGCCGACGGCAAACAATACCTGGCACACTAACAAAAATTACAGTGTAAATTCAGGTGGCTAAACGAGATAAATTGCAATGTAAATTCAAGTGACGAAAATTCGATTAACGAGTTTGTTGTCCTCAGAGTTTAATGAAGAATTGGATTCTTGTATTAACTTGGATAGATTACAAATTTGAGTAGCATTATAAAACTCTTCCTGGAATAAGATGGTTTGTTATGGTACTATAATGGTTTATGTTATTTCAACCTCTTATTGAATGAATATAATATAATACTTTATACTTTATATTTATAGGAAGCTGAAGGCCTTCGCTGTCATTGCTTTACCAATAGCGTTAGTATTAATTTTAATTATAACTAACCTTTTAAATAATAATAATATTTATAGAAAGTAGTTGGATGAAAATTTGATTAATAAAGTACAAAAATAATTTACAAAACTTTGGACAAAAATGATTTAGATAAAGTAAGCAACATAAGACAAATTTTGAATGTGAGAAAATTGATATATGAAATTGGATTATTTTTTAGAAGTAGCAGTTTTTTATTTATGTAGAATGACATAGACAGTGGATAGCATAGATATTGTGAAGAAATCGCTTCGCTTCCATTCGAAACATCATTTCATATAATTTCTTTTTTCTCTCTGTGTATTTACTTACACACTCTCCCACTTACACCGTTAGTTGCATATATGTATATATTTCCATACATGAATTGAAACATAACAGCAAATGAAAATATAAATTGGTAAAGGTATGAGACGAGCCAAAGTTTTTAATTAATACAAAACTTGTAACATTTTATAAGCCGCTGCAGTAACTACAGCTACAACTACAACTACAACTACTACCATAACTATTAGCCTGGCTCTGTAGCATGCCCAACTATATGTCTGAACATATATACATATACATCAATCGCTTTGCATGCGCCACAGAGCGAAAGGTGGAGGAGTTGGAGGAAAAGGGAAGAGGAAGTCGCGTCAGTCCATTTGGCAGGTCAAGAGTGTAACTCGAATTCGAATGTCCGTTGTAAATGCCAGGCAGAGTGTTATGGCCATGTTTCTCTGTGTTATGGCCAGCATGAATGCTGTGCTAACAGGCCAGCTCAGCACAGCACAGCACAGCCATCGTCGATGGCTGATTGTCGCCACGTATGAAGCTAGAAATTTAATTAAACTTGGAATGCAAACACAACATCTAACGGCAGGCAGAACAAGCAGCCAATACCAGCTCTGCATGCGGGATGCACTTGACCAGACTAGACCACAGTCGTGGACTCTACAGACAGTCTCTGAGTCACCCAAAGTGGTGACTGGAAGCTGTCGGGATAGAACTTTGGACATAAATACACCAGGGAAGACAGTTCAACCAAACTAAGTATATAATTTAGCCTGGTATCCTATAATTCCTTACTATAGGATAATAAACAAAATTATACACTTAGTTTCTCTCCTAGCTAAAGAAATTTTAAAATGTGAGATAGTATTTTAGTGGGTTCTAATAATAAAATTAAAAAATTCCAAGTATATTATCGGAATTATCATTGAGAATAGAAATAATATGTGGAGAACCTTTAATAATACCATTATAATAAATTCGACAATATTAAGATAAGTATAAGACGGATAGCGAATAATATGCGATATTTATAAAATTATATATTTTTCTCGACATGGTAAAAATTATTGACTTCAGTTTAATTGGTATAAATTATGAAAATCCTATAGTCTTCTCATAATAATTAATCTACAAAACCATTAACATTTAACATTCGATAATATTAAGATGACTATAAGATGTGCTTGACTTGCGTGGAACCGATGCGATTTATTTCTCTCTTTGTGCGTAAACTGGCCATAAAATATGGAATCGCTGGCACTGCGAGTGAATGCTTTTTCGGTTCTCTTTGGATGCCCCGAATTTGAGACATTAGGCTAAGTGACAATTGTGCTCTGATTTATGGCTATTTCCGTCTCGTTGCGATTTCAGTGATTCGAGGAATTGCAAGCGCCGCTAATGAGCAGATTCCCCATGCCCCCAACCCTCGATCGCACTTGGCGTGGTGTGGATGATGCACGCGATTAATTGATTGCACTTATGCCTCTCAAGATTTGCATATATACACACATACAAGGCGTTGTGGAATCCATTATTTCCGGGAACATTGCATTTTGTACGGCAATTAGTTCGCATAAGTTGGAGCATAATGCTCGTTTACGAGTCGGATTGTTGGATTGCCACCACTGGATTATGTTGGATGCTGGATGTTGGGACACTGCCTTGGACCCAAACCCTCAATGGCAGGCATGTTCGCTTGCGGCTGGCATAAATCATCTTCCGTTTGTGCCGACGCCAGGGGCAGGGGCCGGGGGCCGGGGTCAGAGAGCTGAGGGTCTTGGGGACATGGGACTCAACAAAAATACTCGCATGTTGTAACCGAGAATTTTCGTCTAATTGAGAGACACACGACGCCTCGAAAACACACAGATTATTCTCGACTCTTTTAGCACATATTTTTAGGGGAAAACATAGAGTTTTTCTCATAGAGAGGGATCGCCCACCCGTAATTCTTCCGTTTTGAGTGGTGTAAAAAATAGAAAAGTTGTTTATAATATTTTTGGGTGCAAGTTAATTTATAGGCATTTAATTTGACATTTATATACAACAATAAGTTACCCCACAGAGAAACCACAAACAGTTCACCCCTCGTCTATCTCTGTGGCTGAATTCCTAACAATTTCCGACATTTATGAAGCACCTCAATTCAAATTGTGTCCGACTTTTCAATATATACGACGACGAGATTGTACAACTAGCACTAAGCATATGCAAAGTATCTACACTAAGAACTTAGTTAAACATGTGTTCTTAGTGCATGTTCAGAAAAAAGCGACAAAAACAACAAGAAACAGAGAACGAAATCATTGTGATGAGAGAACAAATATAAACACGTGTTGTTCTGTCAAATGCTTGTACCCGAAATGGAAATTACTTGTACCAAGGGCTATCCTTTTCATGCTATACCCTGTGAGTATTGCGAAAAGGGTGTTGTTAAGGAAAGTGAGGAAATTCCAATGGTAGACCACGATTTTTGAATCAGCATTACAATCGCATCCAATTTAAGATCTAGCATCTAGAACATACAACTCGGAAAATTGATCTTTATATTCCATACAAAATTTATCATCTTGTAGTACTTATAATTGATTTTTATTTTTATAAGTTTTGAAGCAATCATGTCCTGAGCAATATGAGTAACAGGTGCTTTATTATCGGCATGTTATTTATAGACGCGTTGGTTTAACCGCTTTTCTACGACAGTTTGCCCAACTGTTTGTCTGCTTAAACGTATTCAACTTGCAGCCGATTATATAGAACTTTTAATTTCTTTTTTAAATATATAATTTAAATTTGTATTATATTTTATATGCTAGAAAAAGACAAAAATCGCATTATTTATAAAGGGCAGAAATATATCTCTCTTTACAAAGATACAATTTCTGTAAACTCTTTGATTTCGGAGACAACAATTAAAAGAGATCAATCAATTATATACACTTATATGCGGCTTATACTTAGACTGAGATATTTCTAATTTTTATATTATTTAAATTTCAATATTTTTGGTAAAAATGTGGATTTTTTACTTATGACTTCTAGAAAACGGAAAAGTGTGTTTTGTTTAAAGGTCTCAAAGGAAAATATCGCTATCCATTTTGTTTAAGCTCTTTGATCTCGAAGACTATAATAATAAGAGTTGTTCCATTTCTTATACAGACACTTTTCAATTTCATAAACGTCATTTTCTTAAATTAAATTAAATTATCCTAATATTGTGTATGTTTGTTAAGTATACAAGTACAAACAGTGAACAATTTGCTATAAATTACGTTTAAATTCGTCGAGCTCGGAGCCTAAATTCCTGCACGCAGGATACCTGTTCGGCTAGCAAATCTAAGAGAGTTGTCATTTATTTTTTTTTTCATTTTATTCGTTGGTTTTTTCAAACTTTTTTTTTTGGTCAAGTCTTGCAGTGTCGGGCTAGTGCCGCCTTGTCTAATGGCGATTGGAGCGTGTTTGAGGCCCACGCGAGAAACAGCGGAACGACGCCCACTTCAGAAACATGCACTACAAGTGCTAAAAATTCTGAAAACATATTTCACAATTAATTGTCACAGCAACTGTGGCACCACCGCTGCCGCTGCTGCTGCTGCCGCTGCTGTTGTCGCTATGCCTTGGTGCACGTTGCTGCCGTTGCTCGACGCGGCTGTCATTATATTTTTCTCGCATTTTTAAAAGTTGTTCGACATGGCAAAAACAACGCGTTGCTGCTTAATTTGTCGTAATTAATGCTTATGAATAGTTTGTACTTGTCTTTATTTGTTAGAGCAAATTTCAAGTAATTCGAGGTCGATCTTTTGCTTGGGAAGTAAACTGAAGAAGGGAATTGGACTTAAATACTAAAAGTAAATAGTTTTAACTGTGACTTACTTGCAGCTTGACGAGCACTGGATCATCGGTAGCTAGCTTGGCCAACTCCTGGTAATTAGCTTTGGCCATGGCCACAATCCATTCCTTAGCCTTGGGATGTGCCAGTGTCACCTCCGCGGCATCCTTTTCCTCAATTAATTGCTGTGGAAAAAAACGACATAAAAAGACAAAGGCAACCATAGGGCATAAATTAATTATACATGTTGTAGCGGCAGCTTTTAGCGGAAGATTGAACTAGGAGTTAGAAGGGGTGGGGGTAAAGGGGTGTGAAGTGGCAACAAACAAATACCGAAAACAAAAAAAAAGAACAACAACGGGAATAAAACATAGAAAGCCCATTGAAAGCATTAACGCCAACACACATGAGCAACGCGTCTTAGAATCCATGCTCCAAACACACACATGTTGAGTGTATGTGTGTGTGTGTTGTCTAATGTGTGCGCCAATCTTTGCGGCAACCAAGGGTTGTGGGTGGTGGTGGTAGGGGAAAGGGGCTGCTGTAAAAGCTGAGCATAATTATGCGCACGCATTCAACGTCGCCATCGCCATGTTCTTCCCATAATTATGAAGGTAATAATTTTTATTTATTAGGCGCGTGCTTTAGGCAGATTGTGCGACGGGTTCTTTTCTTTCTTTTGAAATGTGAAATAGACTGGGAGCCATCGCATCCCCTGCCATCTCAACAGCAAGTAAGGAAAGCGACGGATGAGTGTGGTTGACTGAGAAATACCCGGTAGACCTGGATTAACTGATAATTTATTTATTTGTAATACTAATAAACGTAATCAAATTTCCAGGGATGATTGTAAAAATGTTTACTATCGTGTGTACTAAAGCTATAAAATTGGCATTTTGTGATATGTGGGTCGTTGCTGAAATTTCAAACAATATTGAAATGTATGGGCATAATACATACGAGCATTGTTAATCAATTTGGTATCTGTAGGCATAGAAGTTTGGATATGAATAGGCAGAGAGAATAATGGACAGGGATGATTTGATTCCATTATTACTAAAAAGTTAAAACCTTAAACTCTGAGTCACATATAAACTCGGATAATATAAACTGAACACACCCTTCTAATCGCAGCCTGCCGGGTATAAATACCCAAAAACGTAACCCCCGGCGCAAGTTGTTGTTCTCATTTGGTTTTTTGTTGTCGGTGATTTACACATTTCTCGGGACTCCAGAGTGGAGAGGCATCGTGGCATCGTAGTGGGTGTGGGCCACCACGCATTCCTACTGATAATGAGCACTCTAATGAGCGAGGGGCAAACGAACACACACACATGTGCCACCAAAAGTGAAAGAAGAAAGGAAAGGGAGAGGGAGTGGGGGTAGAACAAGAGGCAAACATGTGTGCCTTATATTTACGAGCGCGGAAAACATTTTCGGCAACTAATTATCCATTCGCATAATGTTCGCGATGCTAACAAGATGCAGGAGAAGAGGCCAAAAGAGTACAAAATGTTCATTGTTGTTGCCCTCTTACTCTTGTTGTTGCTGTGTTTACCTGAGCGCCATTTGCCATTGTGTTGCAAAAAGGATACACGGATGCGGCGCTTAGCCCGCAGGATGTGGCACGAGTGCGTGTGCCACACGATGCTCCGCTCACTCGCTGCTTTCTTTCATTTCATACTCGTACTCGTATTTACACGCCACTTGACTTTGCCAAGTGCCTCGCTTCAGTTGCTTCAGAGCTCTGAGCTTAGCTCGGCAGCATTTTTCCAATTATTCGCCACCCCCGCGGGCTCAGGTAAACGTGTCCGCCATTTGCAAAATGCCGAATACCGAACATCGAGTGTGTGCCGACTGCCGAATCGAGAAAGCGGGGAATCCCCCGAACAACACAACGACAAACAAGGTGAGCTCGAGTTGAGTGGAATTGAGTTGAGTTGAGGGCGAGCCAACTGAAACAGCAACTGAACAGCTCGGAAACATAACAGGACAAACATTGAAAAGTAAGGCCCCAGGCAAAGTGGCCATGTCAATGCTAAACAAAAGAACAGACCCGCCCACAGTCCAAACCCTCGACAATCCTCTCTACGGTCCCCCACCATTCAACGTGAAGCCCACCCACATTCGTCATTGCATGGAGTATATGTTGCCTTTTACGGCTTGCAAACTGCCAGCATAAAAAAAGTGAGCAAGCACGTTAAAGTTGAGACTAATCGACAGTGGATAACTCGCTAGGCAAAGATATATTAAATTAAACAAATTTAAAATAAGGTTTAAGATAAGACCAATCTGCATAAGTTGTATTCGAGTAAAGTTTTTGTTGCTCTAGTTTTCATAGACTTTAATGTCTCGT
This sequence comes from Drosophila nasuta, assembly GCF_023558535.2. Classification (NCBI taxonomy): domain Eukaryota; kingdom Metazoa; phylum Arthropoda; class Insecta; order Diptera; family Drosophilidae; genus Drosophila; species Drosophila nasuta. The sequence continues at coordinate 36,970,128 of NC_083457.1, read as the reverse complement.
AAAGTCTGAATAGACGCTAAGGAGACTAAGTATTCTCCATTTATTTGCAAGCAAAGCTAAGAGTTTGGCTTAATTTTATACTAGATCTGCGTAAACCCATTAGAAATATGTTCCATGAATTTCATAGATTAAACATTTCAAATATGTGAGATCTGTTGAAGTATAACAGCGTATAGACAGACAGCCAACAAGTTTTCATGACTCTCTAGTTAATCTTGATTGGTGATAACCAATCTCTCTATTAAATTAAATTGTTTCGTTACATACAAAGTCACTCCTTTAGCATACCCAACTACGTTACAAGTTGGCGAGCATAAAAGTCGAGCAGAAAGAGCAGCGAAAGCGAGTTGGCTGGGACCTTGTCTATTTGCTCATTTCTCCCCAATCGCTTGTTTGTTGCCTGGCTTTCTTATGTCCTGTGTGTCCCTTTATGCAAGATATTATATCACACTGCTGGCCGTTGTTGTCCTCCACCACCGCCAAGCCGCAACCGAGAGCAGAGCAGAGAGCAGCCCTGCAAACCGAGTCCCGACCATGGCCATGTCCTGTGCGCTGCTCTTTGCTGCGTTGTGTCCTTTCTGTGTTTGCGTTTGCCTCCCGAAACTTACCTTTGGCTCCCTTGAAAAACGGATGAAGCCACAAAATGGTCATGTTTGCCATTGTCCGTTCCGAGCACACTGTGCTTCCATCCAATGCCAATGCCGTTGTCGTCGTCGTCGTCATCGTCGTTGGGTGTGTGGAGGCGGCACCATCGGTGGCAGTGGCATGGGGCAGGGACTGTGTGGCATTGACGACGCTCGACATTGTTGCTGTTGTAAATTTAACCGCTTCGGGACACACTGCGTTGTTGTTTAACAGCAATAACAACTTTTGGTTTGTTTCCTTACATTTTTAATTGGGTCCTTTGTGGTTGGCCTGGCCGTGATGAGAATAGCTTTGCCTAACTAATTTCTATTGCTGCTTATTGGCTATGTTAACATGTTTCACCAACTTGTTTTTATGCAAAAAGGGTTTTATTCCGTCTTTGTCTCCCACTCTCTTTCTTCCTCTTTCTCTCTTTTTCTATCGCTCCCCCTCTTTTGCTATCTGTGTGTCCAACTGTCCTCAGTTTGGGGTTTTAATATGCATATTGGGACACGGATCTGGCCACCAAAGTACCTTCTGAGTTAATAAAAATATATGTGGTTTGTTTGATGCTGCAGTCACTCTTCATTTCGATGTATTTAAAGTTAATCCGCAATGAAAAGGAGCCCAAGATATCGCTTTAAAGTTCTTTAATGAAAACTATGGGATACCCGTATTTTAAAGTAGAGAAAACTTTATAAACACTTCTCATTCATGAAGAAGTCACAAATTCGCTGTAGACATCATGAATTTACATGACAGCGAATTCGCAAGCTAGCTTATCAGCACGTAGTCAAATTCGCTTAAAGGCGAATTGCCGTCAGGCGATCTACATGTAGTCAAATGGAAGCAGAGAGCGAATTCAAGCTTCTAGCAAAGAGAGTTTTGTTCAATGCAGAAGAAGAGTGTTAAAGATAGCATGTGTGCGAGAACAGTACAGCAAAGGTTCAAGGTAACTTTACATACTAACTAGTTCAATTAATCAATAGCTGTCTCCCTCTTGCATGCAAGCGTGTTGTCATCTAAATAAATATTTGTTTTAACATTACTAATAATGAGTTTTATGCTGATAACAACAACGTGTAACAAGTAAGGTTTAATTTCAAACATTGCCTCGACACACGCACATTAATCAATAGCTAAAATACGGACAGTGGGTGCTGACTAAATGCACAAACTGCCAACTCATTGGGCTAATTAAAAACGCTCGAATCGAATTTAATTGATCAGCTAGATCGCCAGCCAGATCAGCCCTTAGCTATTACAATCATTACAGTTGCGGCGCCAAAATTTCACGGTTCATATTGATGGATCTGATGGATACGTCAGTCTGTTCAGCCTTATATCGCGGGAAAATACAATATTATATATCATATCGTATATGTAGTTGTGTGTGCTTGTGCATTGGGAAGATGATCGAGATCCCATTTCAAAACTCTTTCATGAATGATTTGGCACTTTCCTTTTTGGCTTTCTTGATGATTAATAATTTTTTTGATTAAACAAAAAATCCGTCAAGCAATTCGTTACCTTAAAGATTGTTGGCGCCGTCTGCTTTTTAATTTTTCTTTTCAATATTATTTGTTGAATTATCTTGTTAGCGAACAGATTTGTTAACAATTTTCATAGTTTACTGTTCAGTCGATTACAATGATTGGCAGTATTACAAGCTGTCTACTTTCTTGATGATAGAACGTTGTTATGGGCGAACTCTTTCTTTTTATAACAAATAAATTTAATAGGTTCAGAGTTTTGAACTTGGAAATGCAATGTCTTATGAAGATTGCTTTTATCAAGTTTGCCAAAGTTTAGGTACTCAATAAATATTTGAATTTGACGTTTTTAACAAAATTCTGAATTATCTTGAGCGAGTTCAAAAATAGTCAATCTGTGGTTTTGTGCAAAATAAACTAAGAATAAAAATGTTTTTATGTTTTTAGTTTCTCTTGACTTTTTCGAGGAGTGATATACGCTTCCTATTTGATATATGTAATTGGGCAGCATTAATCCGGAAACATGAAAAACGTGAGAAACTGAAGATAAACACAAAGTTCTTAGTCGTTTCCTTATATGCACTCGCATCTCATGGTCATGTAACATACTTGGATGGTGTAGAAGTATCTGTATATCTGTTGGCTTCACAAATAGGCACTTAAGTCGATGCTGTTGCCTTTAGTGTATTTTAGTGAGTAGTTTTTATAGCGCTTGACGTGCAGTTGACAATCTGAGTTTGACGTATTTCTACTGCTGCGACTGTCTAACTGAGAGATTGAGACTGAGTATCATGCATCAATGTGTTGTTGCATGGGGTAAAGATACACTCGCACACACTTCTTCTGGTCGATGTTCTTCGCTAGGATGATTTATGCACTCGCCTATACCTTATGCCTAAAAAACCCAAATTCTTTTGATTGACAGCTCTGAGTGGATGACAGTTGTTTGACAATTCAACCCAATTGTAATTGCCGGCATCTTTAGCTCGGCAACATTTCCTTTCGTTCAAGCGATTTTCTCGTAACGCTTGACAAATTTCAACATGTTGTCGCCTTTTATTGCCAGACATCTGCAGTGGCCGAAGATACAGAAATATATCTACATGTGCATTCTATCTATTGCTAGTTGCATGCAACTCATTTGCTTACTACAACAACTCTAAAAATATTCTAAATCTTGTCAAGAACAAATTACTAAACTCATTTGCTAAAAACATGTAAAGTTTTGAATATGTATCAGAGTCGGACGGAAACGAAAAAGGAAATAATTAGTCTCAGTAATTGGAAACTATTCGAAATATATAAATGGAATTTACATTTTGCATACAATTAAGAACAATTCTAATGTCTTTAAATGTGCAATTATACAAGTATATTGATTTATTATTATACAAGAAAAAAAGATAAAGTTTCCAAAGAAATTCATGAATAATTTTTAAGGAACATTTTTGAATTGAATTTAATATTGAATAGTGAATTTAATTATTTGATATTTTCTAATCTCAAATTATCCAATTATATAAAAACTTTCGTTGAAAATTACAAAAAAAATTTGGTCACACTATTCTCAAAATACATAAAAAAACTCTGTTAAAGTGCGTATTAGAAGTTATACAAGTTTGCGCTTTATCATAGTAAGAATTTATGAGTGAAATGATATATAAAGAAGAGGTTAAACCTATTCTACAACATAAAACTATATCATTCTCAAAGTACAATTCTAACGGGAAACTAACAGAAGAATGGGCAGACAGAATAAGTAATGGGTCAAAAAGTCGTGAGTTTAGACCTTTTGCAGCGGGTGTTTGGTCATTTTATGTGTCCACGAATAAACTTAATGGGATTTACTATGTTCCAATGTGCTGGTGTCAAGTCTGTGAAGTTTAAGCGGTTTGGTCACAAGCCAGCAGTTCCACTCGAGCAAGAACCGAGTGACTGAGAACAGGCCCTCATTCTGACAAGATATTGAAGCTTTTCAAAACAAGTGAACTGATCTCAAAGATAAAATACTATATATAGTACTAGTTAGCTAAGAATTCATTTAGCTATTTTAGAGCAATGCAAACATAAAGTTCTTGCGTCATAAGGTAAATATTTAAACTCTTTGTAGTTGAGCAGGGGAAAAAAGAGGAAAATCGACAGACAGATTCCCCAGTATAAACAATTCCCACAGGAAATGGGGTCTAGGTAGAGAGACAACTTGGATGCGCTGGGCAGGCAGGCAGCAAACGATGCGAGACGATACGTTTTTGCACCCACAACCCGCATTCTACACTCGAAAGACAAATCCAAAACCGGTTTACCGGAAAGAATATTACTTATATGTTTATAGTGGAGTCTTTGCCTACCTTCTCTGGCTTCTTTTTGGCGGGTGGTGAGATGATTTTAGCCTCTTCCTCAGATGCCATGCGATTGAATTTACGCGTCGCCTCCTTAACACTCATGGGATTTTCGGCCACATCGCCCTCGGCACCTGAGACTTTCTCTGCGGCCGAACTATCGGTAGAAGCACCCGATGAGAAGGAGAAGCGTGGTATATTCTCCTTGTTTGCAGTCTCATCCAGTGAATTAGCACGCGATATGGACTTGGCCTCTGATTTCTTGGGCGTTTCCACTTCTGTTTCGACTTCAGGCGTCGCTGTCGGTTGCAGCTCGAGACGCGCTGGATCAATACGTTGCATGGCGACTGTAAACTCATTGACGCACTCGCGATAGCTTTCCACCTGCTCCCGATGAACTGCAACTCCAGTGGCGGCCGTTGGAGGAGCGGCCACTGGAGGAGCTGCCACAGGAGCACTTACCACTGGAGCAGTTGCCACAGGAGGAGATTGCACCTCGGGTGGAGCTTTGTAGGGCGGCGGTTGCCTCAAAGGCGACGCAACACTGTCGTTCATAGACACTATGGAACTGGCACCTGGACTGGAAGGCACTGATGCATTTCCAGCTGCTTCCACCGCACGTTCCACGACATCGTCGGCTGGACACTCGTTGATATACTTTTTACGAAGTATCAAATATTTTTGATTGTTTTCATTTTTAATCGTCGAAAGCAACGTCACATATGTTTTGAAACGTTTGCGTGCCTCAGCTTCATCTGTAAATATCATAAATGCAAATTGCAGTTGTGATTTAGTTGAATGCAACAGGTTGTTGCTGTTGCTTTGCGTAGTTAACGTCATACGCAGTCATCAATGTTTTGGAAAGTCTGACTCACTTTGTGTGTGCGTTAGATATTTCTTGAAATGCTTAACCAGCGCATGGTTTGTCACTTTGCCGTCGTTCTGCAGCATATAATTGCGTATATCCACAATTGATAGCTGTTTCGTATTGTCTATTGCACTCATTTTAATTAAATTCCAATTGTACACGAATAAATAGCAAACACTTTATTTTGCACAAAACCTAAACAAACATACTGACGCCAGGGCTGCCGAGCACTTAGCGTCAGCTGGCTTGCAGCCCACACAACGAGTGTCGGCCCTGGCGCCTCGTGGAAAAAAGCTTGCTGCTATGAGCGAGTTTACTTGTTTACAAATGCAAAGCGGCTTGGTAGAGATTTTTTTTATGAATTTATATTTTTTTATTGAAATATTTTATTAGGTTGCGTGAATAAATTGTAGAATTATTATTTATAAATATTACTATTTTTACTTTGTTCGTATTTATAGTTAAAATATTCGCTACACGCTTTCCGTGGACGAAGAATTCATATTAAAAGATATTTTAAATACATACAACAATATAAGGAACAGTTGGGATTTTTTCTTATTAATATATTTTTCGACTAAGCAATAAATCTATTAAATTTACTTCCTTCATTTGTAGGTTTGCAATTACATTAAATTAAATTTAATTAGTAAATACCATATTGGTACTTTTTTTTAAATGTGTTTTTATATTTTTTAAAAACGTTCTTGAAGAAAATAATGTATAATAAAAAATACTATAAATCATATTTATTTAAGTAAATTAATAATAATTCAATGGTAGTAGATTTACATTACATTTTACATTAAATTGCATATTGTAAAATAATCTTATCAATAGGATTATAAACAATTTGTCTTTGTAAAAATCTCCCTAGATGGTACTCTTTTTTGGCGTTCAAAAGTAAACCATTTCAATTTACAAAGGCATACAAATTGTGTAAATTTGGCAATTTGACCGCAACTGATATATGCAAAGATACTGTCGCAATCAGGCAATGAGATTAAGCACTCGAACACTTTGTTTTGTGGGCGGAATGTTAAGTCTGCAAGGAGGGGTGAGGAATAAAAGGACGCTCGTACCATATGAGAAAAGTGTTAATTTCATTTTCGATTTGCCAAAATGCGATTGCCAAGGAAATTGTCGAAAGGCCGTCGTCATTTATCATCTGCACATGCGAGCAGAGCTCGTAGATTCATTCTTGCCTGTCAGCCAAGCCAGTCACAGGCAGCCACAGGAGCTTAGCTTCAGCTTCAGCTACAGTTTCGTTTCAGGCTGCTGTAGATGTTGTTGTCTGGGCCCAAATGTTTCTCCGTCTCTCTTTCTCTGCTGGCTGCAACGACGTCGATGAGAACGGCAAATACGACAATGGCTTATGTGGTTACACAGATTGGGATTGTATCTTTCACTTACATTTCAAGTTTCAAATGTCAAATTGTTTTGTTGTCTCACTGAGCTCACTCCACCCATTGCTCCTCTATCCCAATGCCCATGTCCATGGTCAGGCTAAGACTCCAACTCAAACTCAAACTCAGGCTACAGCTCAAGCTCAGACGACAGTCGACAACCGAGAGTTGAAAATTTACATTTGCATTTTGCAATTACCAACTGTATAATTTTCTATTAAGTCACATACATTTTAGAAGGGGATTTTTAAGACGTATTACGATCTGATGTTTATAATTAAAACCCATTTCATTCTATAGTTCAATATTTACTTCGATGGTGTATATTCAATTTTGCAGACAAAGTTTCAGTTTAATTGAGGTAATGATATTATATAATCGAAACGATTTTTGCATAGTACTGATTTATGTATATTGAATTTATTTTCTTAAATTATTATTATTATTATTATTTTGCTTGTAAAATATATATTTAAAAAAAAAAATTTGTAAAGCTCTGTAAATTCAAAAACTAAAAATATTTCGCTTTATATTTATATTTTATAATTTTTAAAATGTCATTCATTTATTGATAATTTAATCTATAAATTCACTAAGCAGATATATTGGTTTTTATATTTTTGAACCAATATTTTTTTTGTATATTTATGACAGTTAAGAGGGCAGTTAAAAAAATAAAATGCAATAGTACCTGAGCAATAAATATATCTTACAGATATTTTTAAGTCTTAATATTTACTGCAATCATTTAAAAATGATGTAAGTACTACAAAGAAAAAAGAGACAAGAATTGTGTTACATATGATACGAGCATTACAAAATGGAAAAATATAGTTTGGTCTGTCGTGTGCAATATGCATTATGTAATTCCTTCCATGTTGCCACTCGAATGTTGCCAAAGTAAACCACAAAGTGCCAAAATGGTGTCGTTGCCGAGTGTGGCACGTTAGTTGGCATTCATTTGTAGCATGATTGAGCAATTGTCGCCGATTGTTCCAAGAAGTGGCGCCTGATAAGCGCCACAAATTAAATGAAATATATTTTATGAAGCTGCAAACTGGCAACTGGCGAAGTGTTTGGCGCTGCCAAATGCCACGATTACCAGAGAATGTAAACGTCTGGCCAAGTCGATGATGCCAGAGGAGCGTCGGGAGTTTGAAGCGAGGGCGAGCAATGGAATCCGTCGTGAAGTTCCTGTACCTGCTCCCTCTGCTCCTCCTGCCTTGGATCTCGAATTGGCGCTTGGCCTGTCTCTTTGGTCCTCTTCCTTGGCCTTCGTCGTCGTCGTCGTCGCCGTCCTCGTCTGCGATTGTCGTTTGGCGTTTGGCGTCTATTCCGACTGCTGACAACAAAACAGCTCCGATCGTCGATAGCTGCAACGTTTGTCTTGTTATGGCGGGGCTGCTGCTGAAGTATAATTGGCAATTGGGAATGGGCTTATTCACTTTTATGACTCTTTTTATACCCGTTACTTGTGGAAGTAAAAAAGGGTAATACAACTTTGTGATGAATTTGATGTAGTAAGCAGGTTAAGTTATGTATTCTTTCGTTTGTTTAAACACCTACACAAGCTAAAGACATGTGATGTGTAGAAAATATTCATGTAAGTTCTGTGAAGATGAAATGTAATTCAAATTTTGAGAAAACTTCTTATAGACTCTTTCTTAAATATAAAATTGTGATCGTAAAGTTTAAGGCTTTGTGTAGAAACAAATAGGAGTCACAATTTGAATATTTTTATAAAATTTAAATACGATTATGAAAGACTTCTTATGTTATTTAAATAATATGTTATAGAGCGAAAATGTAATATTCTGATTTGTTTATTTTCAAATTTAAAAACACTTAGTAAATATTGAAATTTTGTATGCTTCATCTTTTTTTGAAAGCCCTAATATAGATAAAAGGTATCTCAAAGTCGTGAACACTCAAGTGCAGCTTCTTTTTTGCAGCCTAGCTTCTTCGGCTGGTTGTCGAGTACATACTGAGTACTTGGTCTATCTATTTCAGTCACATCGAAGTCGTGGCTGCTTGTTTGAATGTTTCCTCTTGGCTTTCCCACTTGAAGCTGTCTATTTTTTGTTGCTCATGCTGTTGTTGTTGCTGTTGTCTGTGCTGTCGGTTCCCTGTTGACCCCCGGCGAGTGGCGCCTAAAGTAACATGCGAGCTTCTTTCCAAACCCAATGGCCACAATATCGATCTCGATGCCGTCCACAGCTGTCACAAGCTTTAGACTTTTCCCAAATCGTTTGTGAGATTTATTATGGACCACATTGAGTTGTGATCGGCCTAAGTTAAACTGTTGCCCAATAGCAGCTGTCTGGCTTTCCACACGGACTTGGGGTTGGCGTAGTCCTTTAAGTGCTGCCATGCTCTGCCCTGCCCTGTCTCGTTCTGTCCTGGTTAACGTCGTCATCGGCATCATTATTGAACCATTACCAAATGAGCAGTGCGCATTATAAATGAGCACATAAAACATAAACGTTGTCGTTGCGTTCGCTGAGCTCGAGAGCCGATTATTGCAATTTAACACCCCCGCCTCAACTCTGAGCGGGACCCTCAAAAACATACACACACACATCAATCCATCCATCCGTCTGTCTCTCTGTCGTCGACGTCATATGCTGCTATTTCCGCATGTCCTTCAGCCAGGGAACACATTCAGATGCTCAGGGTACGGTCTGCGGTCAAATGCTTTAACTCGCCCCGGGATTTTGGGCTCGTTTCGCTCGGCTTAGCCTCAGCTCCCAAGTGGGATTATGTCACTTTCCTCACTGACATTTGCATTTTGATTGACAAACTCATTTAACAGCACGACCTCTCTCTTTCACTTCCTCTCACTCTCTGCCTCTGTCTCTTTCGCTATTGTTTGTCAGGCGCTTAGCAGGATTTCCCAATTACACCTACTATATACGATTTTGAGAGTATTTCGAGTGCAAAGAGCAAACAACAAATACTTTGACATTTAATGTATTTGTGCACTTGCAACTGTTTAGCGCATTGTCTTCAGGGTTGTTGGTCCTGACAACAGGACTTCGACTCCATCTGGCTATTGATTTATAAATTGGGAGCACACTCATTCTATTTATTTCAATTATTCAGATGCAATGACAGACAGCTTCACTTTAGTTAACCCTGTCAAAGATGTGAGAATTGCAGAGTGTTGCGAGCTTGAAGGACTTGGCCTAGTTGTATTGTTTTTTCATACTCATAACATAAATTAATAAATAGTAACAATAATGCATTTTTTGCCTAAAGATTTGATAGGTATTCGAAAGGGAATATTTTCTATTCTCAACTGAAACAAGTAAATAAGTAATTAACTTTCTATTCTTTCTGTTCCAGGAATTGAATAAGTTCATACCTAATATTTAATGTACATTCATTTGGGTTTTAGAAAAATATTGATATTTGTATGTTTATTAGAGTAAAGTTGTGGTTATAAATTTTAGCTTCAAGATTAGTTAAAGTGTGAACATATTTTAATACTTTTAGATAAACGAAATTGTTTGAGATCTTAAGAGAATGTTGAGTCGATGGCCTTAGTAGCTAGCACTTCCTTCTTTTAGTTATTGTTGTTAGTTGTTGTATTATCTTGTATAATAATTAAACATGTAAATAAATAAATAATAAAAATATATTTGCCAAAACTATCGCTCTTCTTACTTGGATAAATAAAACTAACGCTTTATGATTGAAGTTTTAACATCGCCAAGGCTATGAGAATGCTCACTAAGATTAAGTCAGAAACTATTTTTGGTAATTTATTAATTTATATATTATCAGAACTGTTTTAGAAACTACCTACATTATTTTCCACATCAAGTTAAGTATTTACTAAAAATGCGATAAAGTAAATGTAGATATGTACATGTGTAGCGATCGAAATCATTTAAAAATTCATTGCAATTAGATTGTTTGGTAAAAATGTATGTATTTGGTATACGAGTGATTGTAATTTTCATATAGATATCTGGCAAAGTGCTTGGCGCAGCACTTTACACACATTTTAAATGTTATAATGGAAATCAATTATGTAACAGAGCCGACGACGCTGCTTCCATTTGACAATTTTTATGTTTTGTGACATCCATTAAAGTCGTGCCCGCTGACAATGACAACAGCAACAGCAACAGCCACAACAACAACAAGAACAACTGCAGGCAATGCCAAAAACAAAAACAAAAACAATACTCATATAGTGCGTGTCCCGTCCGCTCTATTGTTAATGTCCCCCCGTCCGTCGTTGCTTTTGGCTGGCTGTCTCTCTCTCTTCCTCTTTCTCTTTCGCTCTGCCCTCGTCTTCATCATGTACGTTATCCTGGGTCTCAGAATGAGGCTCAAAACTCTGACTGGCAGAGCTGGCAAGCTGGTTGGCAGTCCCCGTGTCAGTCGGCGGAGTGTTGTGACAGTTTTGCAGGCGAATAATAAAAATAAAAATACAAATAATTCATTTTTCATGGTGGTACGTTATGCCCTGTTTTTTTTCGCTTTGGTTTCGACTCGATCTGGGTTTGGGTTTGATTTTGGATTGCCATTTTGGCGTGGCTATTTTGAAATTGATATATGCATAAACCGCAGTGACAGATGTTGCAATTAAAACGGCATAAAATGCGCGTCCCGTTCCACACACACGCTCAGCCCTTGATGCGGCTAATGGCTGAGAGGGCTGGCAGGACGAGGATGAGGATGAGAATGAGGATGAAAACGAGGACTCACCCTGCATCTGCATGACATTTATGCGAGAATAGTGGCGCGAAAAGTGAACGCTGTCAGACGGAACGACAGCTCAATTGTCGAAAATAGGTTTAAGTGGCAGCAAACTGATTTGTAAGTAAGAGATCTACCTCTACTTCTACCTTCTACCCCTCTCTGTCTCTTTTGCTCTCTCTCTCTCTCTCTACGCCAGTTCAGTTGCCTTGGAGTCGCTGTTAGCCTTTTTGGCACTGTCTCAGAGGGTGGTCAAATGTGGCGACCGCAAATGGAAACGCCCCATGTGGTTGTGCCACACTCGCAATCGCACTCGCTTTTGTTGTTCTCCTTGTTCTACTACTCGCTCTTCTTGTTACTGTTGTACCGTCATGCTGACCCATTGATTGATTGCATTTGACTGCCCGCCGATTGCACAACATCAGCAATGCTACAGCAGAGAAAAAAAAGCTCGTAAAACGCGCCAACAGCGCAAATATTGCACTTAACACCCAGAGGGACACTTTTCGCTCCCTTTCGCTTCCTTTCTCTGTCTTCCTCCTGCATCTCTCCTCATTCTTCTTACCTCCTTTAATTATACTCGTCACTTATTTGGTTAGAAGGGTATGATTAATCATTGCAAATATTTGTATTTCAATGTGTTTTCGATCAACCAATATAATCATGCAGCAGTCCGTCTGACTGTAATTATTAGAGCTGGAGTTATACATTTTGATACCCTGGTGAGATCTATGCAGATAATTTTTTTTTAGAATATGTATAGAGTATATTAAATATTGAAAAGATAGTTTAATTACAATAATGAGACACTTTAACAAAATTTAACTTTTCTTACTATGAAGATAATATATGTATAAATAAGTATGGGATTTATCTGTAATAAAATAAAACAAGTTGAATTAAATATAATTATTTTAATAACTACATTCTAATGTGAAATTAATATTCACTTAGGAATTTATTTAAGAACAATATTTCTTAACGAAATCAAATGGATCTGCATGGATTCAGTTTCTTTGCAATCTTAAATTTATTTTCTCTTTACTTAAAAAGACTTAGATTTCTCTTAAAAGCTGAAAATAATGTGGAAAATCATTGATTCGTTTTCTTTAATCACTTGAAATGACGAGTTAGTATCTACAAGTCGAGCACTTTCAACTTCTTCTTTATATGCTTTTGTTGGCTTCTGCTTTGGTCATTTGTTGACTTTAAGCTCTGCAAAACACGTTGTCGCAGCTTCCATTCCCTTCCCATCCTGCCCACCCATAGACTAACACTCCCCTCCCTCGGCTGCCCTTCTGCCTTCTCTGCAGGGGTGTTGGCTGTCCTCATATATCTTGGCACAAGGACACGCCCAGACCTTATGGCACAATTCCATCATGTAAGGCACACTTTTTCCCGTTTTATAGGTTAATTCGCTTTTATTACATTATCATAAAAAGTAAACAAAAGCAACACACACATCAACGTGTTTGACAACTTGGCTTGAGCTTCACCTCTTGGTCCACAACAGTGGACCTCAACAGACTGACACCAAGAGACCCACTGTCATGCTCCCGCTCCCCCTTCCCCTTCACCTTAATAGTCCCCTTCTCACTCCACTTTGGCCACACTCGACACTCGTAGTTCTCCCCGCGTGTCGCGCTATAAAAAGCAGCTCGTTAAATTATATTCCGTATATAGTGTATTTTTTTCTGTTTTAGAGCAGCTTCTACTGTTGAGTGCTGCATTTTTCAAATTTTATAAAAACTTGAAAGACACTCCTAACTTTAGTTCGCATTCATTTCATTCAATGGAAAAAATATAACATTTTTATAGTTTCCAAACGAAAATTTAGCTTTTAAAAAAGATCCTTTAAATTTATTCAGCCTGTTCAAATTAATGAGGGAAAAAAGCGAACACGCAATCTGCTCAAAAATAATTGTATGGTTGAACTTTCAACAATAATTAAGTTTTTTAAGTTATTATTCACTATATTGAAAATTTAATCTAATTTTGTAAGCATCAATTTATTTGAGAAATGAAATTGCAATTTTTTGAAATATTAAAATTAAAAAAATATATTAAAATATTAAGAAAAATCTACTTTTGTCACTTTGTCAAATTCAATCATTACTTCTCAATAAAACATGTAAATATAGCAGCAAACTCAAAATAAATGTACTATATTTAAGCAAGAATATTCTGATAATGATCCTGCAAATGTCATATTTAAATTGAAATCAAATCCGTAAAATATGCAAATTTTGATTTATATAAAATACAATTCCAAAAATTCGCGAAGTTATATAGGATATTTTGCGTAATAATAACAATAGAAAATACAATACAAAAAAAACTATAACAATACATAATAAATATTTAAATTAAATTTATTAAATATATAAAAATTTATTTAAAATTCTCATTAAAAATTCTTCGTAATAACAGGCTACTTGTACAAGAAGATTCATTTGCATACATTGAAAAGAAGGTGTGTATAGTGTTCCATTAAACATGAAATTATAAAATTGCGCCTATCAGAAATTGCTTCTTCTACCTTAAATTAATTATAAGAAGGTTTTACGAACTTCTTTTTTACCCCTATACAATTATATTTAAAAGACAACTTAAATTTTAAAGTAGAAGATAACAGAAGGTTATAATTAGCTAGTGACATATAAAGGGTGGGGTAAAAATACAATGTGTGAAAGAGACATCGGTAAAAAAGGGACGTAATATATATATTAAGAGAGCAGCAACATTTTCTGAACTGATCTGATTATTTATTTTAATATTTTGCTTTCAAAAGAATATGATTTATGCTACACAAAGTGTCGTAAATTAGTGAAAAGTAATTTTAAAAAACAAGAATAAAAATAAATATGCGACATATTGAATTGTGTTTGTGGAAAATTTAGACAAAATTGTTGAGTAATGCGACGTAAACAAGAGGAAAAGTGATGAACTGTTGCCCGTAAGTATTTCACATTTTTCTATTGTAATCACTGTTTATCTGAGAATATAGGCCAAGTTATTTTTTTGTTGTTGCTGCTGTCTGTTACGAGTATTTCCAGGTTTGCTGCGATCGTTTTGCGCCGAGTTGAATTCGGCATAAAGTCGGTCGGTCCGGGCGAAAAGTAAACAAACATGCGACTAACCAAACAAAACAAATGGGCGTTACCCAAAAAATCACTAAAGCACTACCCCTGCCACGGGAAACGTGCGAAGGGGGGAAAGCGGTAAGCGTGAAGAAAATAAGAAGTAATTAATGGTCGTATTTCCATTTCGTTTTTGCTTTCTTTTGTTTGGCTCAAATGGCATTATGGTACCTCTTGTACTAATAAAAGTCGCACCTGTCAATGCGAGACAATAGGGCGAGACAACGAACAAAGGTAAGGGAAAGGGGGCACGCAACGAAGGAAACAAATGAAGAACAACAGTAGTATGCAGTAGTAGAGGCAACGGCAACGCACACGAATCGAACGAAGCATTCTGATTGGCTGGAGAGCACAAGTTAAGCATTTCCAGGCAACCGTTGTGTTTGTTGTGTCTTGTTTCTCCTTTGGGCTTAGGCGGAGAGAGCGCTGTGTGTGTGTGTGTGTGTGTGCGTTGGAACGACACCACCACCAGTAGCAACAACAGCAGACAGCAAACAGCAGAGAGGGCGTTGCCATCACCGTCGCACTTCCAGCCCAACATGCTCATTCTAGTTGGAGCCGTTTGTGTGAGTGTGTTTGCTTGACTGACAGACTATAGTGTTGTCTCGCTCGTCCTCTACACTGTGCACGAGTGCAACGGAATGTGTGCTTGGCGAGTAGGCCAGAGCAGCGGCATTCGTATGAGCTCTCGTGCCGGTTGTGAGTAACCATCCGCAACCAGTTCGTGTTCGAACGTACATAGGTGAACATCTGGAGCGCGTTCTATCGTCATCGACATTCGTCGTCGTCGTTGTCGTCGTTGCCGTCGCTGACTCCGGTGACCGTTTTTTACGTCTACGTTTACGTTTTTGCCTTCATAATTGTATTGCGTGTGCATCTCTCCAAAAATCTATGACTACGACTACGTCTACGTCTGCAACTGTATTTGTCGCTTGAGCTAGCTGTCTGTGTGGCGATAAGCGTTGCAATTGTTATGGTTATGTTTATGTCGGTATTGTTGTTGTCGTTCTTGTTGTTGTCGCCGTCGTCGTTGTCGTCGTTGACGTCGTTGTTGTCGTCTGTCGCTGCTGTTGCTGCTGCTGCTACGCTCAATAATCCCAATGTTGATTCTGGTTTCTCGCTCGGTCGGTGATTGTGAACAGCGTCAGCGTCAACGTGAACGTGAACTGAGCTCGTGTTTAGAATTTTGTTTACGCGTGTTTCCCAACGGAAAAATTGTCACATAGTAGCACAACCCCAACTTGCCACCTCAACTCGACTCGACACGATTCGACTCGATATCAATTCGAATTCGAATTCAATTTCAATTTGAATTCAATTCCGATTCGTTATTATTAACTTTTGAGAGGTGTGCTACTCCTCTGAACGGACTGACAGCTCCTGCTGCATAGCCATAAATAATTAATTAACAAAACAAAAAGTTTCAATACAACTTCAAAACAAAGTGCGAGCTTGATTAACTTTGCCAAATGGCTGCTTACACACAATTCGGATACGGCGGTTTCCCGTCGGCATCGCAGGTGGGTTTAACTGACATTCATTAAATATTTTTAGTAAAAGCAATATTATTAGTTTAGATTAGGCAATATTTGTTAAGATACTTTTAACTATATAATTTTATCAATTGAATTGCTGATTGGGGAATAGTAAAATTCTAGAATAATTTACTTTTATCACGGGATATTATATATTGATATTTGTCTTCAAAATCAAATACAATTTACGACTTAATTAATAATAAAAAATAATAACTAAATTTGCAAAACTACTTTACATATAAATGTTAGTATTTTAATTCAAATACATTTTTAATATAAATATAAAATAGCTTGCAAAATAAATTATTCATATTTAACTGTATTCATGTATTTGGCATATTGACAAACTAGAAAAATGTTACAAAAACTGCTTATGACAGTCTGAGACATAGACATAATAAGCCTCTATTTTGCATACAAAAAACTTCATTACGAATTGGCGTGACGCTTTCAACATAAAACAAATACGTAAACAATTTGTAGACTACTATAATGATTGCTATATATTTTGTCAATAAACAATCTATTTTATTATGTCAACATGGACTGCTTTTCCAATTAGATATTTGTCTCCAAAGTCTCCTGTGACAGTAGGCGCTATATTGATTGCACTGCTTGCCTCGCATGGAGCATACGCACAAGCAGTGCAGTTTCTCATTCGTTTTCACTCTGCAACCTGCTGACACAATAAAATCATCAAGTTTGATTTAACCTTTAACAGCAATCGATGTTGTTGTTATTATTGCTGTTGTTGTTGCTGTTCATGCGTTTTATGAAAACGATTGCTGATTTCAGCGATGGGCGCCATTATGAAATGTTCGCTAATTGGAATCAAAAGAGATAACAAGAAATGTGTAGACCTATTCGCGTTGGTTGAAGAGAGGAGGGAATAAAGGCGAGAATTGAAGGAGTCGCGTTGCGAAAAATCAATAAAAATGCAATTGCAACGATCGTAAATCATAAAATTATAACCGTAAAGTGACAGCTCAGAGCAAGCGCTGGGAATGCGATGCAGACTGGGACTCCAAGTTAGACTTGGAGTTGGAAGTCGCGACGGTGACTGCGACTGAGACTGCGCCATGCGCTCACGAGTACGTGAGCAGGCTGATCAATGAACCAAAAGCAGGCGGTGGCGACGGCAAAAGGCAAGAAGGAGGAGGAGCAGACAGTGGTCAGATGCTGCCACACCGATAGTGAAATCAGTGGCGGCTACCGGCGGAGGTCCAGGCCATTGAGTTGACGACAGGCCGGGGCCAGAGATCTGGGTCTTTTGGGTACTGCGATGTGATCTACTTTACATTGCTGCACAGCATTCCCGTTTGGCGACTCGTGCCCCCTTTAGGCTCATGTGGCGCTTGCAGCTTGCGCTATCAAGCTGGTTATCTGGCCAAGGCGGAAGTGGAGGAGTAGAAGATGGTAGAAGAAGTCAGGTGGAGGCAGAAGGGAAGGCAGCAGCAGAAAAAGTCCGCAAGAAAACGCAGCAGCAGGAGGAAGGCGGGCGGGAGGAGGCAGCTCCCAGTGAACGTGGCTACCTTTTGGCCGCAGAGATGCAGAGTCGAGATTAGATCAATGCGCGTTCTGCGATTCAAAAGAAATTGGTAGTGCACACACATGGCCAAG
Source organism: Drosophila nasuta (assembly GCF_023558535.2). Lineage (NCBI taxonomy): Eukaryota > Metazoa > Arthropoda > Insecta > Diptera > Drosophilidae > Drosophila > Drosophila nasuta. Next base: position 36,952,390 of record NC_083457.1, on the reverse strand, counting down.
AGTCGCAGTCGCAGTTGCAGTCGAAGTCGAAGTCGCAGTTAAAGTCGCAGCAAGGCCGCAGCGATCTTATCAGCTTCTCTGTCTGGTAGTCTGCTTGTCTCTTGGTTTTGTTGGGTTGTCCACACACACACACACACTCACTCACACAATTGCAGTTACAGTCGTCTTCGCAGTTGCCCAAGATCAAGCTTCACATGAACCTTTGCTGGCGCTTCCTTAGCTTAGCTTCTTCCTTTTGCACTCTCTCGAACTTATGAATAATGCATGTCGGTTGACCGGCGGAATCTGCTGCCATTCGCATAGAACTCCCTATATGGTGTCGCCTATCAGATCACTTGTCATAATTCTCATATTCTTGGTGAGATGCGACGACGACGACGTCGACGTCGACGATGTGGCTCCATGGGAACACGCCAAGTGGATTGGCTGAGCTCCTTTGCAGCTTTTTTTCTTTGCTACTCCAACTACTTCTCTTCCTCTCTCGCTCTCTCTCTCTGTCTCTCTTTTTATAGAAATACTCTTACATTTATTTATTTTTCACTAATTAAAAACAAAACACAAAAAAAAACACAACAACAACAAAATTAAAGCGGGGACAAAAAATTGCATCAATCATTTGTTGGAAATTTGATAAATGGTTTGTCGTGTCGAGCATCGGCCTCGAATTTCGAATTTCTTATTCGGTATCTGAGTCATCTGCCAAGTCATCAAAAGTTCTATTAAATTGAGAATGGTATTTCATTTTAATCAAACAGAGAATTGAGAGTTGAGTGAGCGATCTAAAAAAATGTTTGATTTACTTTTATTCAGATTGTGTTATTACGAGAATAATCTAATTATAAATTGAAGATATTTAGAGCTTAAAATTTGAGTTTTAACTATTAAGGTGACTATGCTTTAATATATTTTTCTCAGTCTCATTAAAAACGTATTTAATATTTAACAAATTTTCAAAAGAAACCTAGAATTAAAATATTGTATAATGAGAAAGTAACTTTAAAAGTTATCTAAAAGTTCTACTTATCCAAAGTGTCAATAAAAATGATTGAAATAGTAGCTATCGAACTCTAAAGTGTAAAATTCTTTGTATGATTATATGATTATAAACTCGCTTGTTTAAAATGCCTATTGAAAGAATGAACGCAGATGTATAAAATATACAGACCATTAATGTGAAGATGGATCTCTATAAGAGATGCCTTCCGTTTCACTTATATAACACTTAAAATCGCCAAGTGCATTCTTTAAGATATAAAAGTTAAAAAGAGTAAAGAGTTGGATATCGAAGGGTCTTTAAATCGATCTTCAAAAGCGGCAGACATCCGCCGTCTTAAAAAGATCGATCTCTCTTCTCACAAATCTACATCAACTGCTGTTTGCCTAGCCTCGCCTCGTATCGCCACATGCCTAGTGAATGAGTGAGTGGCGAGTGAGTGTGTTAGTGAGTATATTCAGTTGAGCAACTACAATGTTTGTGCAGAAAATTAAGCAACATGCGGTCAGACATCTTTTTTGGGGTGCAGCAGCATCAATCGACAGATTATGTTAATGATTCGAGATAATTATGAGTTTGAGTTTGAGGAAACTTTAAACTCTTCAACGCAGACTTGGAGGCTGGCAGCGCTCAATGGGGGCCTTCAACGGGAGCTGTAAACGCGAAACGCAGAAAGGAAAAATTGTTGCACGAGGCGTGCAGAAATGACCTTTGGGGCTAGTCGACAGCAGCAAACGTCTCAGCGACGAAGGCATTCGATCAATTTGTAGCTGTCCATCAGCAAAGTATTCAACTTAATTATAGGTTTATCGATATTTTCGCGAAAAGGCAGCACTCTGAAATTAAAGCCAGCGTCCAGACTGACAGACAGACGTACCGACAGACGATACGAGGCGGACTCGTTTCGCAGATTGTCCCGCGGCAATTTTCAGAAGCATTCGATTGCATGTTCTTGGCTCGACGACGAATCCGAAGATGCTCCCGCTGCTGTTGCCGCTGAAGCTGGTGCTTCAAGCTGCTGCAAGCGTTTGCCTGCCACACCCTCATTTGATTTCAGGCATCTTTGAGGCCCGAAATGCAACTGTGGAGAGGGCAGCTGGGTCGAAGTCTGAAACTGGGGCTTGGTCTTGCCGCACTTTGCATATTAATTGACGTGGTCGCGGCTGAAAGGCTGCGGCTGTGGCGCATGCTATTGGCAACAAACAGGCTAAAAGATGGAGGACATCAACTGCGTTTCACTTTGTAGTTAAAGTTCCCCAACTGTCCCTCCTTGCACTTCCCTCCTTAAATCGATTTACTTGGCGGGTAATTGATGTAGCCGACTTCGTCGTGGACGACGACGACGATGATGATGGCCAGCAAACTGAGTTTTGGAGTAGCTGCTGATGTTACAGCAAATTCGTCAAGCGACGAGCCATCGATGTTTGCCAATATGGCGGAGAACGATTAATCGGTGGAAGGATTATGGGGACAAGCGGCTTCTGTACTCCATTTGCCGCTGCGGGCGCTGATTGTGTGTTAACACCATATTCGCTTACATGTTATCGTGCCATCGTGTAATGGGCACTCTGTCCTCTGCATATACCCTGTAAACAAGCAGAAAATTGGGGGTAATAAACTGCCGCAACGGTTCAGCAATTACATTTGCAGCAATCTCTGTTGTTAGCTGAGCTAGAGCTATGCGATTTGGTGTATAGCTGTCCAGCTACATTAGATATTCAAAATAGTTTTTATTAACTGAATACCCTGCACTCTTTGCTATAAATTGTCAATTGTGTAATTGCATATTCAAGATTATTATATTTATTTTATTTAATTTGTATTACTTATTGTAAATTTAATTTACTTGGACTGCATTTCGATTTCTAACCTTCCTTAAATTATCCTCAACTAAGAGGAATCTATTTGTCTACTACTGCTTAAGCTACCTCATTCTTTGGCTAAGAGGCGGAGTAATAGCCACATTTCCGACAGGGATGTGCTTACATTGCTCTACATGGCGACGATCATCAGGTTCATATTAATATTTATGAACTTGCTTCATTGGATCAGGTTCATTCACATAGCGCCAGTTGCCTTAAGCCAGTTGCCAGTTGACCAGTTGCCATAAGCTGCATTGATTACGCCGTTCGGAGAACAAACTCCGCAAAATGCCAACTGCTTGAGATGCCTGCTGAAATAACTGAGCAAATTTCAGGAAAATTATTAGAAAATCCAAATGGAGTTGTCGATGGCTTACTTGCAAGAATTGCTTAACTTGAAATATCAGGAAGTAAATCGTAAAGACATAAATTATTAAAGAATGCAGAAAAGTCATAAATAAATAAAACTTCTGCGATTTTGCTTCATAGTGAATCAGGAAGTAATTTATGAAGACATAAATTATGGAAAAATGTGGAAAACAGAATAGATAAAGAATAAGACGTATATGAAAAGAATCATGGAATGAAAGACTTTATTAAAAATGGAAATAGACTATTTCTTTTTCAATATCATTAAAAGAAAATAATCAAATTAATCATAGAAATATTATTAATAAATTATTGATAGAAATATGCTTACCATATATGATAAAACATTCAATTAACATAAAGAATTACCAAAATTTCTATTAGATGATTTATTAAACATTATTTCCTTAACTGGTTTAGTTTACAAAACTACAGAACTACTTTGCTACGATTGTATCTAAAAGATACTCATGCTATCACACTTCCAACAAGTATTTCAACAAGTTTTAAGTAGCTTTTGGGGGCAGAGCTAATCGTGGATTGTCTTTTGAAATGATATATGGTTTGTTAAGTTAGTTGTAAGTGCTATCAACTTTATGGTATCTCTGAAAAGTTGAAGTGCCTTGAAGAGCGATCGAGCTTATCACGATGAAATTTCCATTTGTTTGGAAATTCAATTTAAATCGAATCGACTTGTATTGAATTGAATTGTTGATAAACATTAATTAATTATGTAAAGCATGGCGAAGAGCGGCCATAAGCGGGGAGTGTTTAATTAGTTTATCAGTTTCTTTCTTCAGTTCTCGAGGGTGACAAATTCTCCACATTAAATCGACTCGTTGATGGCTTCTGAATGATGCAAAGATAAAGCTCGAAGTTTAACTGAAATCTTTTTTGGTTTTTTCTGGTTTGGTTTTTTGCAGCTGCTGCCGCCGAATGCGACGCAGACACCTGAGGAAGTGAATGCATCTTCATTGGTGATGACAAACGTGCCCGCCTTGAGCCCTACGGGTGGTGCCGACTGCCAGACGAGCCAACAGCAGCCTGGGGGAGGAGGGAGCGCGGGATCAGCGGGTGCTGCCGCAGCGCCTGGAGATGCCTCCACAGGCGCCTTGAGTCCCGACGCCCTTTCGCAGAACTCGAATGCTGGACCAGGCTCTGTGGTGGCTGGAGGAGATGCGCTGCCCGGTGGTGGAGGCGGTGGACCTGGCTCCCTGGACAGCAACGCTGTGGGCACGACGCCCACAACGGGCAGCTCCTGCTGCGAGAACGGACGTCCCATCATGACCGATCCGGTGTCGGGGCAAACGGTCTGCTCCTGTCAATACGATACGGCGCGTCTGGCGCTCTCCAGCTACTCGAGGCTGCCGGCGGCCAGCGTTGGGGTCTATGGCTCGCCATATCCATCGACGGATCAGAATCCATACCAGAGCATTGGCGTGGACAGCTCTGCCTTCTATTCGCCGCTGGTAAGTGAAAGCCAAGACGGCTAAATGGATTATCGCCAACATATGACTTTAATTGTGTAGTCAGCGAGAGAGAGAGAAGAGTGTGGAGAGTAAGTAGTGGAGAGGAGCGGAGAGTGGAGAATGGGCAGCCAAAGCTTGTCAATGTATTGGGGTAAATCGAATTATCATTATGGCTGACTGAAGCTCAGTCAAACCTCATTTAGTCGACAGTCTCCACTCCCTCGGCACTTCTCCACTCTTCGCACACCTTCTCCCTCTCGCCCTCTCGCCCTACACACAGCCATTGTGATATTCGATACTTTGCACAACGAAAGGCAAAATCATTGGCAACAAAACATATTGCCCCATGGCCTCAATTACACTCGCAGATGAAGCTTCGCTTCCCATTCTCATTCGCCTTGTCTTTGTGTCTTTGCGTCTTTGTATTTGTGCAGAGGCTAATCGAGCTTATGCTTATGTGTATGTGTGCATACATACACATTCATATGTATGCCCTTTTCTCTCTTTTTCTAAGTGACCACAGAAATGTACACGTTCAACATGCACACAGTTTTCAATGACACACTAGCTGTCCATGCTCAAGCTCAAGCTCAAGCTCAAGCTCAAACTCAACACAACTCAACTTCAACTCAGCGAAGCGGCTACAGAGAGGAGCTGACTGGGAGGGTCGGAAAGGACGGGGGGAGGCTGTGCACAATACATGCTCAGAGAAGGTAGCACAAACAACGAAAACAACGAAAAGCAGCAACCAAATATTTACCCTTTGCAAAGCGAACTACAAGCATCCAATTAATAGGCCAATCAGTTAGTCGATGTCCCCAAATAGTGTACAGAGTGTACTAACTGTACGTTTACTTATGCTGCGCACTGTACATGCAATATTGCCTAAACAAAACTCGACTTCATTTGCATAACTTACACTACAGCAGTTATATTAATAAGTCTAAAAGCAGTGTAATGCAAAATATTATATATCAAACGATAATAGATATTTTAAATATTTTATAACAATTCTGTTATTTAGGAATATAAAAAACTATTGAGCTATTTTGACAAATCTTTAAAATGCATTTTTATTATTTTTGAAATAATAATAAAATTTTAATTATTCAGAACTAAATTTGTTTCCAAAATTTATTTGCAAAGTCTACAAACTAAATTGATAAATTTTTTATTTAATTAAGAATGAACTTTAAGATAATATGTTTATTAATCACGCTAAATTTAATGGCAAAAACTTTCCCACTCTTACTCTCAACTTTCGTGAGGTAATTTAAATGAATCCCAACTGTCTAGACAGCTGTATAATATGCATGATATACCTGAGAACCAAAGAGTAATTGCTATACTTTTACTTTCGTGCGGTTAAATCGCGTCATAATATATATAGAGGTCTGTAGTCATTAGTAAACTCAATCTCGAAATGATTTAAATGATTTATCTGTCATGATTCACACATTATAAACAAGGTTAAATATACATAATAATAAAAAGAAAGAAAAATATCAGCACAGAAACAAAATGTGCATATCGTATAGAGCTGTCTTTTAGTGTCAGAATGTGATTTTTATGAAAATCAAATGAGATTAATCTTATGAATAATCGTAATGGTTAGATCGTATAGCAGTAATTTATTTAATGGGCCAAGCAAATCGCTTTGATAGTCAGCATTCCGACACAAAAAAAAAAAAAGAAAACGATATTATTTTTATGATCTAATAGATTAATTATTATAGGAGTCGCCAAGTAGATTTGCAGTTGAGATTGCAAACACTTACGCTGACAGTTACAATATGATATAGAGCTCGAATCGGAAATAAAGTATACGTAATGAAGACTCTTGCTATTGTGATTATTTTATGAGTTGAGAGCATCGGAATTTTTGTACGAAAAGAAATGAAAATAAAACGCCGAAAAAATGGGGAGCAAGAGCACTTGAGTTGAGAAAGGCGACAGCAGCCACCAATGTGTCATGTTTAATTGTTATTTACAAGAACAGGAAATTCAAAGTGAGTAAGTCTCCCCCCGTCTCCCCTCTCGTACTCTCTCTTTTGCTCTGCCTGCACCTGACCGCTGTTCTCGCTCTTATCCGACGCTTCTTTTAATTAAGAAAATATCGTGCTGCAACCCCTCTCGTTGTTCCCTTTCGCACATTCTGCTTGATAAGATGCCGTTTGCTGTTAATTTTTTGTTTTTTTTTTTTGGGACTTGTACAGTGGGTGCGACCCAATTCTCTACTAAGAGGGAGAGTGAGAGTTTTGTTTTTGGTTGGGTGTTAAAGTTCGTTGCCGAGAAGATACTCTGACATTTTGCTTACTCGCTTTTTGATTGTCGTGTGTGCACCTGGTCCAATCTCGTAAATCAGAGTTCATGTTCGGGTAGCTTGCCTTTTGTTTTGTGATTTGAAATGCGAGCAGAGAGACGCGAGAGACGAGCTTGTAGATACCACAATGCGATAGCATATCCGATGATACCTGTTTCCTTTTTTTATTCCACCTCTTGCCGATCGCCAAATGGCATTTTGATAAATATATTTGTCACTCGTAAGCGGCGGTGGCGGTGGCGGCGAAAAAAAATAAGCGTAAGGCAAAAGTTAAAAAATTAATAAACAATGCCATACATGATGTTAAGCAATTAAAAATGTTAATGCCGTTTCATAAATCAAAGCCTCACACAAAAGCCAAAGTCTCCAGCAAATGTGGCCAACCAGATTGGGCGCTAGGTTCTCCCCTCTCGCCCCCCTTCTGCGCACTGAACGAGATCCCATGGCGTGGCGATCTCGTCTGGCCAATAGATGTCGCTCATAAATCCGCCTGTCGTATTCGTCTCGGGGGGCATAAATCGCAGCGAACCCGCAAAACCAACTAAGGTCAGCAGTGAAGAGTAGACGGCGGCCATCTGTCCATTCGAGCGATCGTTCGTTTGTTTGATATTCAAATAAAATTAAGAGTGTCGAACCACCATCACAATATCTATAGAGCGCAAAACAATAATCGAGCGATTCCTCCCAGTTTATTAAATTTTTTTTTGTTCGGTGTGTTTCATTTGAAATGTTGTTAGTCTAAATTATGTTTTTGGATACACATCATAGTTCGGTGCGGTGCGGTTCGGATCGGCAGCGTAAAATATGGTCTGCGTCAGCATTTGCTTGTTTCATGGCGAAATATGTTGCCAAATTATAAATTCCATGTTAACAAAATCGTCAACTGTGGGAAAAATCATTTTGTTTAGTTTAGGCGCCTAACGCCTGCGACTCTAAAGGCCAAAAACTTGAAGCAGAATTTTATATTTTTGGATTTTTCATTTTTTTGTAATTTACGACTTGTGTAGTCATAGATTTATACCGCATCTGAAGATGCCACACGAATGCCTAATTAATTTGTATACATTTTTTTATCTTTACAGAGCAATCCGTATGGCTTGAAGGATTCGGCGGCTGGCACTGAGATGGGCGCTTGGACTTCGGCAGGATTGCAGCCCACAACTGGCTACTATTCATACGATCCGATGTCCGCATATGGGTTAGTAATAATTTGAATTTAATTATTTTGCTATTAATTGCTCGCTTAACTGATTGACAAATAATTGCGATTGGTGCAAAGATTTGGCGGCAAGTCAAAAGCAATTGTGCGCCCATAATTAATTGTAAAATATTTGTGAGTACTTAAAATTGATTTGAATTTAATTGCCGTCGCTTGAGGCCCACTGTGGCTGCGACTGCAACTGCAGCAGCGGCAGCGACTGCGGTTGCTAAGGACAGTGTGAAAGGGACAACAACAATGCGAAGGGGAATGAGTGTGTGTGAAGAGTGGAAGAGTTTAGAGACTGGGAGAGAGACAGGCGATAATAATATTTGAATTGTGAAAATTGCTAGAGCGCGCGAAATTATTTATTTATGATTGCGGCGAAAATAATCGCAGTTAATTGCACGCCACAGTGCGCTCTCTGCCCAAATGCATATAAAAAGCATACAAACACACACACACCCAACTATATGCATGTATTATGCTTGCGTACACAGTGTGTACTACACACACAATCCACATATAGTCCACACACGCAGCAGCAGCAGCAGCAGAATTGACACGGATACAGCGTAGCGGACAGTCGTCGGACATGCAACTGCAACTGCAATTGCCGTCGCGACGGCTGCGACTTCCCCGTTGGACGTTGGATGCATGTTGTTGTATTTTGTATTCGTAGTTGTTGTTGGTTGGGGACGGTTGAGTTTGCGTGCAGAAAGCCCATGAAATCGAGCTTGCTGCGGTACAGCAAAAGCAACAGCAACAGCGACAGCAACAACGACTGCAAACTGCAACTGGGAGTGCAACTGCAGCAGCTGGGAGTGGGAATGGGACAGTGCAACAGAGTGCTACTAGCGCGTACTAGAGTGAATGAAGTAGGGCGAAGGAAGGTGTGAGTAAATGAACGCCATGTTGGCCGCCATATTGAGCGAGAGAGCGACAAGCGACACACGTTGACAGACATTTAAAAGAAGAACGGTTTTGCGCTTTTGTTTTTCTGCATTGTTACGGCTGAACGAGAGTGGGAGAGGGAGAATGCAAGAGCGTGAGTGAGTGGGCAAAGAGAGTGATTATGTGTGTGAGTGGGTGGGAGAGTGTGTTGGGTTGAGTTGGGTTGCGTTGCGTTGCGTGTGTTGGGGTGAGGTGGACAATTGACAATTGTGTCTGTCTGTCTGTCTGTCTTTCTCTCTGTCTGGCATGTTGATGCCTGTCTGCCTGTCTGATGTCTGCTGTTTGCATCAACTGGAGCCAATGTCATTTGGCGTGCTTGGCATTATTTGTTTAAAATGTGTTCAACGCTGTAAATTGCTAGTCACAGATAATAACAACAGCAATACACTGTGTAATTATAATTGTTGGCTAAAACTAAGTTGCATGTTCGCTCATATGCCATATTAATGCAAACATGCATGTCCTACACACACATACATGTATTAGTGTTAGTGTGCATACTTGATGCTATAACTTAAAATCGGTTTTAGCTTAGTTTCCGATGCAATAGTTATTGTTTTTGTGTGAACAAGAATTCGATTTGTTAACAAGATTATGTTCTATACACAACTAACCCACTCACACATACATTTGCATACCTACAAAAATAGAATGCGTGGCAATTAGTTTGCAAATGAAATGTTGTACTCGTCAAATTGTAAAACATTAGAGAACAAAAGCGCACTAAACACACACAATCGTTAGGTTAGGTCGCATCGCAGCCGCCAAACTAAACAGCGGACAGACGGACTGACGGACGGACGGGCGGATTGGCATACCAACCACATTGCCACTGGTTCCGGTCAGCTTAACAGCCCCCAACACATATACGATAATCATATGGCGGCCACGACGTCTGATTGCCGCTTCCAGCCTTCAGTTATTGTTTTTTTTTTTTTTTGCTTATCGTTGACGTGCACCAAATTACTAGAATCATAACATTTGTTTTTACCTTCATGAGATGCTTAAGCAAATTGCCAACTGTAAACTGTAAACTGCAAAATGCAGTCAACAAAACACGAAACAGCAGCTGAGCAACTCAATGAAAGAAAACTTTCGAGCTTTCAGCTTTGGCCAAATCTTAATTACACTTGCAGACAAGCTTATACTTAGATACAAGTTTACGACTACTTAAGCGTGTTCTACCCATTTGTACATGGCCAACAATATGTACAAAAAACTTTGGTGTAAAGTAACAAGAAATTGCAAACTACCTACAAAAAATTGTTTTTCTTATAAATAGCAATTCATTCTATGGCACAACAAAATTTCAATTACTTCGAGCTAAAGAGAAGTCAAACGCCGAATCGATAAAAGCACTAAAGTTCTGGTGTGCTGAGCTCTTTTAAAATATTTTTTTTATTTCATACAACTGTCACCTTATTGGTTTCGTTATGCAAATCAAAGCTCGTGAGCTTTTGTTAATATATGTACATACATGCAAGAATAATTATATTTCAGTTTAAAGCAAACAACAACAGCTAATATCACTGCTGAAAATAAAGGTACTAAATATTATTCTAATAAGAGATTTAGAAGGTTTAATAATAAACTGGCGAGAGTACTTAATAAATATCGTTGGGAATAGAAAAAAAAGCAAAACAAAATTGCAAATGTAATGCTGTAAATAATTTGTAAATAAAATTACTTCATTGAAACGATATTTCAAATTCAAATGGAACGCTTTATTGCATTTCTTCTGTGAATGTGAATGCTTTAAATTTTTGGTAAGGAGAAAAATATCGGAAATTATTGAGAAAGTATTTTGTACAGGAGTTTAACACTTTGCAGTTAACTTGCTAGAATTAAATTGAGGATGTTATTTGAGAACTTGATTCAATGAGTGACAAATGGTTAGTGTTGTCTCCTTCTTCCCAAAAAAACTTTTATCAAATCGATAGCTCTATAATCGGGCAGTCTGGAGACTGCCCTAAGAGAAAATAGAAAGCAGCGAACATAGAATGGGATAGACTTGAATGCGCAACGTCCTTGTGCCAGACAATAATGGTAAAAACTCAAACATCAACTTCAACGCTGCATAAAAATCAGCATCAGAGAGGGTTGAGAATGGGAAGCTGGCATAAAAAATGGGGCAGGACAACGGGAACAGCTGCAGGAACGAGTCCACAACTCCGGAGGCAGAGGCAAAAACAGAGTTTCGTTCTTTATCTTGTTGTAAAATTCACCGCACAAACTGTTGATTCTGCGGCACCATAAAAATCCCATGAAAAATTAAAAAAAAGAGACTACAGTTGTAAAAAAGTATGCAAAGGATGCTTGGGCAACAGCAACAAAAAAATGAATGAAAAAATAAAAGCCGGCAACAACAAAGATGGCTACTAGGAAAGCAGGAAAGTGAAATGTGCGACGAGCTGCCGCTGCTGCTGTGGCTGTTGCACAGATGAGTTGCAACAGGATCTACGCATGGGTTGGGGGCTTAATTTAGCTAGTAGCAACTTTAGAGCAGGACAGTCAAGGGTGGGGGAGTGGAAGTGGTTTGCATGGGATAAAAATGCAAACGCAATAACGCCTGCTATGACTAGAACTTCTGATTTCTCCTACTTCTTTCCACACCCAAAAAGTGACCATGCGCTTATGGCGTTGTCGTCCTCGTTATTGTTGCTGTTGCTCTCGTTTCTGCTGTAGTTGTTATTGTTGTTGTTGCGCTGTTTCACAACTATGTTTTACAATATTTTGACGTTGTACTACACTGGGCGTGGGTGTGCCATCTGTGGGCGGTAGGTGGCGCCAACCGCCTGCTGCCTGATGCTCGCAATATGAAAGCATCAATTTAAACTGGTTCGCATTTTTAATGAATTCGCATGTTGAACTCGCAGCACAAGCTGCTGCCGCTGCCGAATTAGCACAAGCGTCTGTCCGTCTGTCTGTCTGTCCGCATGTTTAAAGTGCTATATCTTGAAGAGTTTACGAGATAGAGTAACAAAATGTTTTGACACTGTTTCTTTAAGGGCAACATACAATAAATTGTTAGAAATTAAAAAGTTCAAACAAAAATATAAATTTGAGACTAAGTCATTTATAGAATTTTCATCTTTTAGCTTTGAAACTATCTATTTTTATGTTAATTTTTAATAATTCTAATATAATCTAGGTACAATTATAATTGGTTTTCTTAAAAAACACAAAGATTGTAATAATAAATAAAAATTATATATTACAAATTATATCTTTCCATTTTCGTCTGGTTTTCTTATAGTACTAAAATTAAATAAATAAATTATAGATTACATCTTTCAATTTGTATTTTAATTAGAATTATGAAATACATTATTTATTTTCTTTTTTGTTCATCCCCTTGCAGCTATGGTGCCAGCTATGACTTGGCTGCTCGTCGTAAAAATGCAACGCGTGAATCGACAGCAACTCTCAAAGCGTGGCTCAATGAGCACAAGAAGAATCCCTATCCCACCAAAGGGGAGAAAATCATGCTGGCCATCATCACAAAGATGACATTGACCCAGGTCTCGACTTGGTTCGCAAATGCGCGACGGCGTTTGAAGAAGGAGAACAAAATGACGTGGGAGCCAAAGAATCGCACAGATGACGATGATGATGCCTTGGTGTCGGACGATGAGAAAGAGAAGGATGATCTGGAGTCGAGCAAGGATGGCAGCTTGGCTAAAGGTAGAACTAACTATTGATTTTTTTTATTGGGGGTATGCTTAAGGTTTATTGGTTTCTTTTGAAGCAGATGTGGTCAAGGATGAGGAGGAACTCATCGATGAGGACCAAAAGAACGTGGGCCAAGCGAATATATTACGTGCTGGCTTCGGTTATCCGTCGGCTGGTTATCACAGTGGTGCGGGCAGCGGCCATCCGGCGGCTTACCATCCCTACCATCATCATCATCATCCGCATCATCAGCATCCCGCATATTATCAGCCGCAACAGGCTGTGCTGCCAGCTGCCTTCCATGGCGGGGAAATGGGTGGGAAGCATGGCAATGGCAGTGGAAGTGGCAGCGCCAGCGGAAGTGGAAGTGGGAGCAACAATGAGCATAGCGATCCAAAAAACCAGCTAGGCCGGGACTGTGGTGTGCCGATTCCAGCTACGAAGCCCAAAATCTGGAGCTTGGCCGACACAGTTGCCTGCAAGACGCCACCGCCAGCCTGCATGGGCCAAGGGCAATTGATGCCATCGCATCAGCAGCAGCAGCAACAGTTGCTGATGCAACAGCAGCAGCAGCAGCAGCGGGCACATCTGCAGCCACAGTCCCAACAGGAGAACCACAGCATGCACCATCAGCAGCAGCAATCACAACAGGACCAACAGCAGCAGCCGCTGTTCAATGGAGCTCCTTACGTGAGGGCGCATACCACAGCTTACGGGGGGTTTTCTAGGGGCTACGACACAGCAGCTCCATACTACGAGCAGTCCGAGCAGTGGCAGCTACAGCAACAACAGTCAGCAGCAGCAGCAGCAGCATCCAATCAACAACATCAGCAACACCAGCAACAACAACACCAGCAGCAGCAGCAGCAGCAACAGCAGCAACAGTTCCAACGGCACGCATACGCCTACCATGCCTATTACGGCAGTAAACCCGGCAAATCCCCTGGGGGGCTTGGGCTTGGGCCTGGGTTTGGTGCAGCGTCAGCAGCAGCAGCTACAGCAGCAGCAGCAGCTGTCTCAATCAACAGCGAGTCAACAGCGGGCGATGGCGATGGGGTTTCCCGAAGCCCAACCCGATACTCCACCCCAAACTCCGCCGAATATGAAGGTCTTGAACGGAGCTTTGAGTCTGCTGCCTACCGCTTCTCAAATCCCTATGACCGCTACCTGTCGCAGCAGTAATCAATATCAAACACCCGGCTGCAATTATCCAATGAATTTCTCCACTCGCCTCAGTGAATACGATTATCCGTCGCATATGAATCGCGATGATTACAGCAGCTCCAGCAGCAGCAGCTCTTCGTCGCCGCATCTGCAACAGCGCAATGAGCATCACTTTAAGCCACTCTTTAAGAGGTGAGTTAGTACTAACAAATCCTAGTGTGACACAGCCTATAAATCCCATCAATTTATCGCTACTCTGCAGCCTGACGCCCGTGTAAAACCAAGCAAAACTCTATCTATGAAAATGTACTAGCTATATTTCTGTACATAATTCACTTAAGGTAAGCACTCTATATTTTATAGAATAAAATAACGAAAACTTATTTTTACATTTCTATAATCTTTTACATTTCTATATATTTTTACATTTCTTCCACTCTTTAGATTTACCATTTTTTTGGGCTCGTGCAACAACGTAATGAATTGTGTAATATTAAATTCTTAGTGCATACCACATTGGTATTGCATGTACCATAAAATATAATATAATATTATTATATGTAATAACAAAATAATCTTAATTATTTGCATAACTTTACTTAATGAATAAACTAAAAGAAATACACCGTGCATTGTCTTAATACCTTTAGACACTAGAAGTACTTATGTATCCATTAAGATAAACAGCTTCTTTTGTAAACAGGCACACATCTAAACACTAGATTTTAAGATTATAAACTGTGATAAAAATTTTACATTGTTTAACAGAATTCAAATAAAACACACACACATATGTACACATTGTCTCTATAAATGCATAATCTAACAACTAATTTAAATTCGTTCAATATAAATAAATCTTTGTAATCCTAAAACAAAACACAAAGTGCTTGTTTTTACTTTTTCTGGCTTCGATTTGCAGGTGGGAACAATTTACGATTGCTTCGTTTGTGGGTAGTTTTTTTTTGCTGTTAGTTACTTATTTGGATAGCGGAAAATGTTTATCACAAAATAAGAATACGATTTAACTACTGTTTGTGGCGTCTATGAAATTTATTAGATGGAAGAATTATTAAACAGGGCTATGAAAAATATCACGCAATTATAAATTACTTGAAGGAAATAGATCGAACTGAGAATAAGATCGATTGATGGATAGTGAAAAGCTGAAGTTGAATTAAAGATGTTTATTGCCAAGCAGGTTATATGTTTCAGTCACTCTAATAAAATAACCAGGAAACCAGTCAGTAGTCAAAGCTTGCAAAATATTACATATTTTATATATTATTATACCAAACTTTGAAATTTCCAGAAGAAAAGAGTTATAGTCGGGAATCTGTCAACGCTCATATTTCAAAATAATTTTACCCATCACATCAGCTACTTTAATGTCTATTTCATAGACGCTTTTTATAGCAACAAGGCACTAAAATGGTAATAGCATTAACAGTGTTATTTAATTGGTGAACAACCAAAAACGCTTTTCACGTTAATTTTCCATTTAAATTCCCAAAATTGGAAATGCACGTTTTGTGCTTTAAATCGCTGTGTGGTGCACAGCCAATAGTTTGTTTTCGCTCTTCTCATTCTCTGGCTTTTTGTTTTTTATTTAAATCAGCGCTAATTACCTCTCCAACAATACCTGCTGCGCTTTTTTTCGCTGCACACAAATGGAAATTAACATAAATTACATATTATAATTCATGGCAAGCATGTACTTGTACTCTGGATTGTCATCTGTGGCAAACTGAAAACAGCAAACAGGGGCATGTACATGGAAAAACAACGAGAGCAAAATGCCACGAAAATATTTTATTATTATAATTATTTAATTTTTTTTTTGCAATTTGAAAAAAAAAACTTAATTACTATTTAAGTTATTGGTCACCACATGATAGCAAACACTTTTTGGGGAGGTGTATTTTGTGGTTGGTTATTAAATGCAAAAGGGTTTGTTTATTTGAATTTAATATTATGAGTTATGGGTAAAGCGATAATTTTGTATTTAAGATAATGATCGAGAGCATAACTGTCATAGTGTTAAAGCTACATATATAGAAAACAAATTTATAAATGTGTTGATGAATATTTAAAATTATAGTTAAGTTAAATTAAGCTACATAAGCTTATATATTTTCTTTGTTGATGAGCGAAAATTTTTATCCAAATTAAATTAGTCAAATTTAATAGAAAACTTAAATGAAATAGGTATTTGGCTTTATATAATGCCTCTTATTTTTTAATAAAAGCAATAATTTTTATAAAATGTAATATTGGAAGTAAACAAAAGATTGTTGTCACAATTTATTTCATTTATTTCCAAACACTCTTACTAAGATTTAAAAATTAGTTTGAGACAAAAGTTGAAGGAACGATTCAAAATATTATTATTGTTCCTTATTATTTCTCAGTTTATAAAAAAAATGACTATTTATAAACATATTTCACGTTTTCTAAAAGTGTTTGGAAAAATAATTTTAATGCTTAAGAGAAAATACTGATTTAATTGTATTTTATCGTTTTCACACGTTAGCGGAAATTTGTAGAAGCTGTTAAATTAGGAGCACAAATATTTATAGAATTTGTAGAGGAAAAACCTTTCAGCTCGAGTGGAAATGGAGTCAGAGACGGCGTCGAATACTGCGACCTGGTTTGGGCCCACATCAACAGACAAATTACGCGACAGAGAAAACGTTTCTGTCAAAGTCACAGCTACAGCGGTGAGGCAAAGCGAAGCGAAGTGGCTGCCACAATCACAGTCTCTCTGTGTGTGTGTATATGTATGTGAGGGGAGAGGGGAGCGGTGGCATGTTGTTTAGCGGGGGGAAAACAATTTGTAACGACTATCGGCGTTTGATAAATTAACATTCAGCAGTTCCTCGATTATGCAACAAATTGTCAATTCAATTGAAATTGACAGCGCGATGAAGCTGAAGCTGAGCTGAGACTCTAGTCGAATTAGTCGCCGATGACGATGACGATGCCAATATATCGATGACGATGACGACAACGACGACGATGACGCTGCTTGTAAGTGCAAGTGATTAATTCATTTTCTTTTTTTAGTTTGACACACTTTACATAAATGGAAGTGAGCTAAACTTGCTCAGCTTTTGAGGTTACAAATTTCTTAAATGTTTTTTCGTGGCTTTAATCCTCGTCTCATACAATACACAGAGCAGCGGGGGATTTAGTTAGTTCCGTTCCCATGGCAGTTCCCATAGGCACACATAATGCAGTGCGGTGCTATTTGGCTTTACGAGTTGTTTAACAATGCTAAACGACTTGCAGTGGGCATAAAATTTCCCATTACAAATGCGGCCAATCAGTAAGCCGGGTAAATTAATCGCATCACATGCCATCGTCATCGTCAACTTGAAGTAAACAGCAGGCCAGGCCGAGTGGTCAACACACCGAAGTGGCCAAGTGGCCAAGTGTAGAGAGATCCTTCACTGGGTTTGTGTAGCGATCTCATTTATGGGCCATAAACCATAGAAGCTGACTTTGCAGCGCCGCACAGTTGTTGCTGCTGCTGTTGTTGTGGTTGCCCCTGCCACAATGAGTTGTTGCAACAACCGAGTCGACAACCGGAGAGAGACTCAAGAGGCATTGTTTAGTGATCGTACGGCTGGGTTGGCTGCTCGGTCACCAGCAGCGAGGATATACGACAGTTAACTTATCTTGCATCCACTTAACGTCTCGCGGCAATAAATCAATCCAATGGTCAAAAATCTCGTTGGCAGCCAGAAGGCGAATTAATCACTTTGAAAATTGTTACCCATTTGGAAACTTGTCGCATTAACTTCCCAGCTGCATACAACTCGTTCTCTAAATACGCTATTCCTCTCTGTCTCTCTTTCTCTGTTGCACCTCCTCTATTTACTTCTACTTTACCCGGTTTTGGGGGGAAACCAGTTCGCGATCTCTGAACGATCGTGTGTGGGCAATCCTTCAACATCATGTGAAAATGCATATAATTTATGATTGTCATGATTGGACTTTATGACATTATTCTAAATCTGGGAGGGGGGGGACACTCCAGCCTCTTTCTCTCTGTCTCTCATTGATGACCCTGCTGTCTTTTTTCCCCTTTTTTCTCTACCTCTTAAAATCAAATACTTTTAACATTCGTCTAATTCATTGTACTATGTTAATTTGACATTTTTTCAACAATTTTGTTTTATTTCTTATACCTAATCTCAGATCCAATATTTATACAGAGCTCTTAAAAAAGTTGCACAGAAATGTAATATCAAGTTAAATTTCATTAATGGATTAATGTGGTTTACAAAAATATCCTGAAGGATGAATTTATTCTAGCAAAAGGTATTTACAAACCTTAAAATCTGTTAATGTATTCTTTATGAAACGACTTTGATAATAAACTAATAAAGTTTTAAGACAAATGAATATGCAATTTCTTAAAATGTCTTTAAGTGTCCTTTCAATATTCTTCAAAACATGTTTTTTTCCATAAATTCAAACTAGAATTTTCATAATTTGCATATGTGCCATTCAAGTGAACCTCTCAAATTCCAAAGAAGCTTTTAGTTGTGTGCTGTGTTTTCAGCTTGTGTCCAGGCTGGCTCAAAAATATATATCTTGCTGCATGTGGTGAAGATATTTTATCTGCAAATTGCTTAAATACTTGTGCCTATTAAAACAATTAGTCACTGCAGCAGAGGAGCAATGGAGAAGGAGTGCGTAGAGGAGAGCACAAAAGTTTTATTAAATTTTCACAAATTTTCATATTCATCGAGACTATTCACACTCAATTATAACATACCAAAGAACACAAATTTGCTCGAAAATAATTAAAGGGAAATTCCATTTGCCAAAGATGCGTTTTTGGGGTAAGTCTTGTTTGTTTTGCATGCTCAAACTCCTGCACCCGACAGCAAAGGGATGGATGACTAGAAGTAGATGTGGATGTGTGTATGCCACAAGCAATGGTGGCCTAAGTTTCAAGATGCTACAAGAATGCAAAGTGTCATTTAAGTGAAACAAGACGAGAACAAATACACAACGTTAGAGCCACCTCAAGTGAGTGAAAGACAGAGAGAGAAATATTATATATAGAGTAAAGGGGTTTTTGAGCAACCAAGACTAAGGCCTACCCCAACCCCTAATTGTGTGCGTGTGTGTGTGTGTGTTTGTGTGCCCCATGTCGTTGCAACGGCATCGTCATCGGCTGTGGCAGGCATCCTTAGCCACGCAGCTTGAGCAGCCTCTATAAATTATTGCTGCTGCTTGTCATGTACGGAAATCCTTGTGTCAGTGTAGCCAAAATGTGCCTGCCTTCGACTCTGTCTTCGCCACCGTCTGCTTCGTTTTGTGCTGCTGCTGTCTCTGCGTTTGCCAGGCAAGGAGGCGATACGTTTTCAACAAGATTAGAATTTCGTTGCAACGCACAAAGCCTCAGAAACAATTCGAGCAGACACATCTCGCAACTATAACAATTAATATCCTCAAACTCAAACTCAGACTCCAAACTAAAGACTCCGTCTCCGTCTGCGTCTCAGCGTCAGTCAGGGCATGACTGCAATGCAATGCCACTTGTCTTTTGGCTTGAGCCTGCGCACATCGGGGCGTATACGTGATGGCTGTATGTTAATTCCCTCATTCCAACAGTTTGGCACAGAGAAACAACTGTGTTTGAGTTATTAGCTGACTACGCACAGAGCTGCGACTCCGACTCCGACAACGACTTCGACTTCGAGTATATCAGCACTTACTCCACTTTAAACCAACTTCATTAATAATTTTACTGCACTTCCTGTGCTCAAGTTTTGTTTATTGGGGATATGTTTCCACTATGGGATACGTTTTATCAAATGTTTTTGATGTTTATTATAGCAACTTGAAATGCAAGCATAAGAAAGTATGTTTTTAGAAGAGTTTACCGCAGAATAATTAAGTTAAAAATCATAACTTAGGACACATTATAGAAGCAGTAAACAAATACATAATATTAAACACGAACAAATTAAAATATATGGTTAGGTGGAAAAAATACTTCAATATTTTCAATAAATCCTGTAAAATATCGTTGAATCAAGAATTTTCTATAGTCATTTTGCAAAAATGTTAATTGTGCTTTGTCGTAAATTTGCCACCTTGGGACGTAATTTCCTGCAATCCCGTCGTATACAAAGATGGTTAGCTAGTTATGTGACAAAATGAATATGCATTTTTATAGTCATAGCTGGGAAGTTACAGAGGAGCTAAGCGTAGAGTTTTTTTTTTCTCGAGGTGTCTCGCAGCGTATTAAGCGATCCATTAATTACCGCTGACCATGGGCATAGAGTGATTTTGTTGTTGTTGGCCGTATTTGATTTCGGACGCCTCGGCTTGAATTCTTCTCTAATGGACGTACATTGTTATCCATAAATCATGACCACACGTGCATCGCTTTTTACCTCGCTTTACCTTAGACAAAATTTGAAGAAATACGGAATTAAACGTAAAGACGCAACAACGACAACGACGAATGAAGCCAACCGATGCGATGCGATGCGAGGAACTAAAAATACACATTTACAACGTTGTGTCAAACGCCTACAAAATGTGGGACCGATGGCCACCTCTGCCACGACCGCCGCCGCCACCGCTAACATCACAGCAACGCCACTATCGAAGACTTTGCGGAACTGAGAAGAGCCCAAAACACATAAGCGACTTGTGCGCCTTTTTGACATCCCCACGAATGAATGAGTGAGTGAGTGTATGAATACATGTGTACTCAGTAACAAATGTGAGTTCAGACAACACTCACTTGATAAGATGAGTGAAAATAATTATGGCCATTAGCCAGCAACCGAAATGCAGGCAGCGTAAATGATGCCAGCGATCATTGCTGTCCAATGATCATTCACGGGCAATTTTGATTGGTTTCACTACTGTGAAAGCTTTCTATAATTAGATAATAAGGTGTCGGCAGTAGCAGAAAGAACTAATCATAAACGCAGTGAAACTAAGATGGAAAGTTGTCTTTAAAAATGTATTCTCATTTACTGAATTTTTGTGTGTTGAATGAAATTGAGTATGGATGTTAAAATATTAAACAGTAAAGTTAGGAACAAAGCTGAATTTGTTAAGACCTAAATCTCCTTTAAAGCTTTAATAATAACATTTGAGAGTAAAGTGAATTCTTGCAGAATTTTTCAACGAATTAAGCTACTTAGCAGCCATTTATTTCTTCATGGAAAAACGAAGACATGTAATTTACTTTATTTCTGTTTAGAAACGACTTAAAGAAAAGAGAAATGTATTGAGCATAAATGTACATTTTTGCAATATTTACAATATTAAATTAATATTAATCAAGAGAGATATTCAACTGAATATTCCAAACAGTTGTTGTACTTTCTAAGAGTTCTTGTCCAATTTTATCAATAAATTATTATAATAGATATCTTATGGGATTGATAGAATAATATCATTACTGAATAACAATTATAATCCACACCAAATCGTACAACTTTTATATTTGTGTATTGTATTATGACTAATTCATAGTACATTGTCCTTGAATTAAGTCCTAAGACGTCATTTGTATGCAACTGTTGACACATTAATAATATAAAATAAATAAAAACTTATTGTATGATAAATTATTAATATATTGTTAAGTGTTGTCCTGAGAAGTTGAATCGAACTGTTGACATTTTAATAACTTCCCACTAATATGCGTGGCTAGTTGGCATATCAGATTTACCACGATGCTCGTATCTTTGAAAGTTTTGTCGGCTGCTTAAAGATTTTCATTCTCAAAGAATGTAAATGTTTTTGATTTCTATTGATATCCGTTGTGTTATGTAAATGTCCGTGGAGTTGATAAATATTAATGAATGAGATATCCAAGCTCATGTTGATGTTTGTCGCCACAAAGTCTACGAGAACTAGCGAGACTTTAGCATAGAGGTTTGTTTCCACACCAACAACCAGGTAATTGCGAGGAAAAAGATTGTTTTTCCATCAAAGTTTTTCATTGGAAATGACCCTTTTTGTTGGGCCAGCATTTTTACGAGCGTGAGTGGCTGAGTGAAGATCTAAGAGCTGAGCGTTGAGAGTTAAGAGTTAAGAGCAAAGCGTTGAGAGTTGAGAGCGCAGGTATCTCAGATGCCCTATCAAATTTCGTTATCCACTTGGCGGTCTAATTAACATGACAAAGAAATGTCACTTTGGGAAATTTATGGGGCAACAGGCACTTTGGTGCTTTGCTGTTGCCTCGATCACTACGATCGCTACGAGATGCTGCAAAGTTGCAGATGGCCAAGATAATATTTACGATGCCGTTTGATTGGTCTTCCAATCGATGCTCGATGCCGCACATATTTCAGAGAGCGATGCTAGGACAATTTCATTGTCGTTAAAACAACTAATTTTATTATTCCGCTGACATTTACCATCCACACACACATACACACACACAGGTTTGTCTCGGGGTCAATTCCCGATCCCAGGCGAGATCTCAGAACCCAGCCAGACTTGTAGACGTTGTTGCATCGGGGACCCGCTTGCTTGGCTAGTTGGTTGGCTTATCTTGTTGCAAGCAAGCCCGTTATTTTTGTCCATTCTTCTCGTTCTTTTTTTCAATATAAATTTTAAATTGTGTTACCGATTTTTAATTCAGCTGTAGATTATGCGTTTTGTTAGACGATTTCTCTTATCTTAATGCGCCTCTGCTTGTGCTTAGTTTGTAACCAAACCAAAAACAGAAATGAAAAAAAAACCTGTGGAGACACTCTGTCTGGCGGAGCAGTGCCCAAAAGTCCAAGCTGGACAAGCGGACAAAAGTCGTAGCAGATGTATTGTGCATTGTGCGATGCATTGTTTAATGGAATTTTCTTGTAATTCGTGCTGAAATTGGATTTTAAAGTGCGGGTCCAACATATAATTTGTTTGTTAATAGTTTCGAAATGCGAGCACACGCGGCTGCACATGCTTCCCCCTTTGGTTCTCTTCCCTTTTTCCCTACTCCCTTTTGCTACTCCCACACACACGTATCCTATCATGTCTGGTTGCGACTGTTTACATGGCCGAACTGCCTGCATATCTGCCCATAAAATGGCCTGTTGTTGCTTAAATCGGGCGTAAGCGAATCAATTTTCATTTTAATTTATTGACACAAACACAAGCGACCAGCGAGCAGCAACCAGCAACCAGCGACCAGCGCCCAATGGCCAGGCTTCTCCTGTTGTCCGGCAATTCTCCTCTCTCTGTTTGACCGGGGACCTCGGTGTACATTGCACCAATTATACAATAACTCGACTACAATACAATTTGCATTGTGCGGCAAATTGGAACTGTCCCAGCCGGCCAAGAAAGGCCGCGTTCAACCGATTTTCATTTAATAAATGCGCATACGCCCGGTGGGCAGGCAGCCAGTTTGACTTTGCTCTGGACATTAACTGCAGTAACGGCACATCATGCACCCACCTAGCAGCGACACCAACGATACTTCTGGACCCAGTTGCAGTCGCAGTCACAGTCCCAGTTTCCAATTGCAGTTGCAGTTGCAGTTGGCCGAACGAGTGCGACTGCAATAATTATTTATTGAATTTATGGACGTTCGTTTCGGTTTATATCGCGGACTTAAGCGTTGTCCAACACCAGATACCGTAATGGATCCGGTGTTCGGAATGATGTTGCCAATTGCTCGTCCCATTTCGAACATTTCGCAATTCGCCATTTAACTGCCATTTCAATTTACCAAATGAGGACTTAACCATTCATTCGCCGGCGAAGGTAGAGCGAGTGTGTCAACCATCTTTATTTATTCGCATTCAACACTTTTTACTCTCTTGCTAATTTGCAATTAATGCTGCTGCAGTTCAATATTAGATGCAGACAAATTCAGCCAGTTACCATAGAAGTTGTTTCAAAGCAGTTCTATTCTTTATGTTAAAGAAAAAAAATAAATAAAGTGTCTACTTACTGTACAAGACAAGACTTTTTACTGCCTTTTGTTAAGATAGGTAATTTGAAAGGATGCAGTTGACTTCAGCTAAATACAAAATAAATAAATAAATGTAAGTGCAGTGCAGACTCTGCTAATTTGAATGGAAATTGAAGATCTTCGTTGAATAACTGTCGAAGTAAATGGAAAGTCTTGACCTTAGCTGAACCTATGCACAATTCAAAGAAAACAATTGACTTTAGATGATTCTTACTCCTTTTGAGAATGAATTGAAAATAACATGAAATCTGCAGTTGGATAAAAGTAAGGTGGTAAGTAAGTTGATGTCGTGAAAGGTAATTTCAAGCTGACGAGAGTGAAGCTAATGTCTGCTTACTATACACTCTAAGCTCAACCTAATCAGTGTGGCAATTTGTTAATGCGAATTGTTTATGGTGTAGACTAGGATGACTATTAAGAATATCTTTGGAAAGCTGTTGAAAAGCTTAGACTTCAATTAGATAGTGGGAATCGTTAAAGAAAATTGCCTAGTAAAAGAGAAGTAGGAGCTTCACCTAAGAGGCAAGGCTTGTTTTGAGAAAAAAAGATTGAAAGCATAACTTTTGAACATATTGTTTTTATATTTTTTCTTCTATTTAACTATCTGCTACGACGATCAAGTTTAATACATAATAAGCAAGAAGTTTCCATTCAAAGTTTTAGCTTATATTGTCGAATACCAAAATATATTTAAAATTTATTTTATTTCTGCATTTCAAAATATATTTTAAGTTAAAAAAGAACAATAAGAAGCTGCTACTATTTATAATAAATCGTTATTTCAAAAGCTTCATTATAAGTTTCAGACATCTAATATAACTACAGTTGCATTCTAATAAAAGTCAAAAAATCCACTGTTAAGTTTTCCTCAAAGTAAACAAAAAAACTTCCGAAACATAATTGTGTGGACAAGCGCAGTTTTTGTGGTTGCAGCAACTTCTTTTTTGTCGTCATCGATTTGTCATTACAATACCGAGAATTGTGTGAAGTTCCAAAGAATGATTTGGACAACGAAAAAGCGTTGTAAAAAACCAAAGCATAATTACAGCGACATACAGATATTGTATGGGTATATAGTAAATTTGTTTGTACATATGTAAGTGCCTTGTGTGTGTCCATTGTCGTCGTCATTGTCGTGCCACGAGACAGTTGTCGGTCGGTTGGTGCGCCCAAATATGCAGGAGGCCTACATAATTAATGATTGCTTTTAAACAGCGTCGACAGACGTTGAAACTGCTGTTGTCAACGGAGGAAGCGAAGGAAACAAAAAGCGCGAGGTGACGAGGAAAAATGCCTTTTTTACTGTATAAACATTTGCACTTGCTCGTAATTAGTTTACGATGTCAGCCGCGTTGCCATACTTAATTTGTTTGAATCGATTTGAATTAATTTTAATACAGAAATAATCATGTTGCCCGCGGGGCAGTCAAAACTTTTTGGTGCGCTACAATCGAAATGTGAGGGTATTTGGGGAATATTATAAATATTGTAAATGCCCTAATGACTGCTTCACGTTGACAAGTCAGTTGAAGGAATGAAAACCAGAAAATAGATATAAAGAAATAAACTAGAAGAAGTCTGCAAACAATTCGTGGAAGAGCACACAAACTAATTACTCGTACCTGCGTCAGCATCCGGGGCAGCATCTGTGGCTAAATAAAGATGGACAAACAGAGAGTGAAAGAGAGAGAGGATAGCAATCATCTACATTTATTTATTTTTATGTCGAGTAAAGTACACGAACTTAATCACTAATTACCGTGTTACGCATAAATAAATATGTGCACTGCGCTTTGGTATGAGTTGTGCGACTTTTTTTGGGGTAGATGGGAACACTTGACATGGACACTTGGGTGTCGCAGTTTGCAGCTCTGAAATTTGCAAACTAATCTGCCATTTATCACCGAGCAGCGAGAAGTTGCCCTGACTCTGGCGACAGGTATGTACTTGACTGACTCTCCAACATGTCGAGCGACAACTACGGATGCAGCGAACAGCTACAGCTACAGATACAGATACAACTATAGATACAGATTCGCACTTGCACTTGCAGTTTAGCCGAGGGCAGCAGCATCAGCTCTTTAAAAATGATTTATTTTTGATAAATTACCACGGTCTCCGCTGTGCGGATTCGCTTCATTTTGCAAATGATTTACACGGAATGACACGGAATTTAATTTTGAAAATTCTCAAATGCTCAACGATCTCGCGCTGGGTGGCAAACATGATTTCCCCTTCTCGAGTCACACACAGTAGACGAGGTCGCACTTATACTTGACAACGTCAAGGGGAGAATTATGTGGCACCTATAATTATACCATCATTGCCTAGTTGATTCACCGCTCTTTTTTTTGTTTTTGCTACTTTTCACATCATGCTGAAGATTGCTCTATTATTAACTGAAGAAATTTACATAGATCTTCTTTTTTAAACGTTTCAAAAGATTTAATGTGGAGGTTGGATTTTAAGTAAGCGCTTTATACAAATCGCAAATTAACCTTCGTATAATCAGTAAAATTATTTTTTGCTTAGAGTTGTAAATCAGTAAGATTAAGGTTTGGCTTCCGGTTTGAAATATTCACGAATGCAAACTCTTAGTTGTGATATTTGTCAGCAATTCTTTTAGCGGAGAGTCAAGACTTGTATATTTATCTATTTTTATTAATATTCATTTATATTTCAATTCATTATAAAAATATTATGATTAAATTTTTGATATTTGTAATTAAACTTCCATTATTTAAAAATAATTTGTTTTTTTTCAAAATGTATTTTCAACTTTTTTAATATAAATGTTTTTGCCTGCTTTTTGGGGACTCCCATTTTAAAAATAGTCCCGCAAATTGTTATTGCAGCTTGATATTTTATTAGATTCTTTTAAGAATTAAAACTTGAATATGATTTTTTCCTTTAACTTTGCTATTATTATTTCCTGTTGAGTAATGTATTTCCCTTAGCTTTTCATATGATGCATAATTTAAGATATTTTTGAATTTCAAACATTTTGTGGACATCAGCCGTTGCTTTTCACAATTTTTATTATCCTTTCGTTTTACACTTTTCAACATTTCCCCGTTGTTTGCTGTGCAGTGTAACACAATTCGTACGCCATGTAAAAAGAATTCCCTGCGGAAGCTGTTGAAACTTCATGGAAGTTTTGCATACTCGTATTTCGTTGGAGCATGGTCAGGTTGATTACTTTTTGGCAGCATGTGAATGCATAGAGAGGGAGAAGAGAGAGCACTCAGATGAGTACTCACATGAGCATTCGTTGTGCATATGACTGTGCGTAGTTATAGCCAATTAAAGCCAATCAGGCAGCAAAACTCAACTCTCCAGAGAGCCCTTAACGTTTGCCAACTTTACCTGTCGACCTTTCTGCCTCTGTCTCAAATGGCTTAAACCAAACGTCGAGGTTAAATTGAAGAATTTACAGCAACAAACTAAAATATATCATGTCGTCTTTTTTTTTGAGTGTGTGCTGCTGCATGCAAATGGGAATCGTGTTGAATTGAACTAAATCCATCAAATTGGGACTTTGATTTGAAGTCGTGGATCATGCCCAGAGGCAGCTGCTGTCCATGCTAAGCAGAGACGACGGCGACAACGATGACAACGACAACTAGTTAGTCGCATAATTGTCCAACTCCACTTCCACTTCCTCTTCGTATCTACCCTTCCCCCCGTTTGGGGCACTTATCACGCGGCGATAATACGCAGCGAGTGTGTTTGTTTCAAAAACAAAACAAAAAAGAAAAAAAAACCAATTGGAAATTAGAAATCAGCGTCAATCGGTGCGGCAATCAATCGTGACTGTTGTTGTCGAAATGCCGACAAAAGAAGCGACACACGCGCGGGACGCAGCAGAAGGAGAACCAACTAGAGGAGAAGGAGGAGGAGAAGCAGGAGACAGTCCAGGTTCCATCATTTGGACGTGTTTGGTTCTAGACTTGGACTGGGGACTCTGACGTGTGTGTTTGTGTATGTGTGTGTGCCAACGGCACTTGAACCACAAAGAGCACCGATTTGTTGATTTGTTTTTGAAAAGTGAGTAAATATGTTTCCATTTATGAATGTTTGGAAAAGTGTCGCTGTCACTGTTGCTTGTTGTTGTTGCTGTTGTTGTTGTTGTTGTTGTTGCTTTTGTTGTCGCGCTGCGTTTTGTTTGAGCAGCAATCCCATTTTGAAGTGGTTTCGATAAGATGCCAGGTGCTGATACCGATAACACACAACACAACGCACAACAGACAACGCTGCCTCCGATAACAGAGCCGCCAATCTTGCCACTTGCCGTTTGATTGGTGGCCATTGCTGCTGCTGCCCCACCTTCGACTCCGAAGCGACTCCAAGTTGTCTGCCTTGGCTAGCAATTAACTGGAGCCCAAAACAAGCTGCAGTCAGTCATTGCAGGGATTTGCTGCAATTTGTACGCAAATCTCAGCACTCTTTCTCGCCCAGCTCTCCTCCAACTCTCTAGGCTCAAGGCGTAAACAAATTTATTGAAAGCAATTTGCATGCAGCGTCCTTACGGTGACTTTATCATTTGTCCTTGCTGGCAAAAAGGATTTTATTTTATTACTTTTTGCAGAGCAGAGACTTCAATTTAAGAAGATTTTGTGAGGCACATCAAACAAACACACAGCTGCAAGTGTGTGTGAGTGTGTGTGTGTGTGTGTGTCATACACTGAAAAGCGACAATTTCATGTCCAATTGCTTTCCAGGTGACATGAAACAACACTTAAGTAAGAGGAAGCATCACAGTCAGGATGAGCAGGAGGCACGCAGCAGCAGCAACATTGGAGGAGAGAAGAGGTGTGGCAGGAGTGAGGTGGGTGGTTGGTTGGTTGGTGTGGCAGTGTTGAGAGACAACCTGCAACACTCCCAGCTCGTGCAGCTGCTGCAGATGCCAGGCCCCCCTCCCCTTCTCACTCTACTTCCACTCACGCACAAGTGTGCCATCTCCCTCTATCTTTCTCCCCCTCTCTCTCGCATGTGTTCACTGAAGAAGCATATTATATCGTAAACTCTATGCTCGGCAATCTACATTTAAATTGTTTTCAATATAATCTGCATGTTGTGTCCGTTGCAAGTGCAAAAATGGCCGAGTTATTGTTTTCACAAAATGCAAACACATACTTTCCATCTACAGCTTATGTTGCACATTCTACACGGTGAGAAAAAGGATAATCTATATTATAGATAGATATGAGATGGTATAATAACTTAAAGAAACAATATTAATTGAGCGCAACTATCGAATAGAATCTAGAATCATAAGCTTGAGGAAGGAATCTTCACAATTCTTCTTTCGCAAATAATGGAAAATAAATAACATTAGGCAAAATACAGATAATAATATAATAATAGCAAGATACAATAATAATCTTTAGTGTTTATTTTCACTTTAAATTGATAAAAGTTTACTAATAAAAATTGATAAGTAATTTATAATTTTAGCCTTATAACTAACTATAAGTTAGTTTATAATTTTACTGAAACACCTTCACAATATTAATAATATTTTTGTAATTTATCCGAAAGTTTTTTTTTATAACCTACTATAAAATAAAAATCCACTCATAGCATAATAATAAAGCATCAAAATTATGTTTAATGTTATTGGATCAATATTTTGTATTTTTAGAACTGAATAAAAATAGATTTTTCTCTCTGTGCATGTGTGTGGCAGGTATGTCTCGGAGTGGCAACATCTGTTGCAGTTCTCAGGCGCAAACACCAAAGCCATCACCACAGGGATTGTGATGTTATTCGCAAATTTAAGGTCCATTATAGACCATCATCATCAGCATCAACATTATCAACATCGTCATCATCATCAGCTGAGATTGTTGAAGTGTCCTGCTCTTGGATAGTGGCGCCACCAAGTGCCAAGCACACACTGGCGACAATTAAGATCACGATCTGCTACTTTGACTCGAATTCAGACTCAGACTCAGACTGGGAGCATGCCACATGTTCCCCTTGCTTGCCCCGCTACTCCTGCTTGCCACACTCGAGTGCAACACGCCCAGCCATGTGGACTTTCTAGACACTTGCGCCGTCTCCTCGTAAGTATTATAAATGACAGCACGTTAACACCCCCAGAAGAAGAAAAAAAACTAAAATAGTGAGATCTCGTCTTACAAGAATTCTTCCAAAACTACTTCGAGCACTCTTCCATAAATTAGAAACACTTTCAAGTGTCCTTTGAGTCCGACTGGAATTACATTACATTTCACATTGCACATTTCAAATTGATTTGTTTATTTTGTTGTTTTTTGTTTCACTCCAAACACACTTTTGGTTTCGTATAACGATCGGGTAAATCTCGCTTCACGGTGATCCTTTAAAATTCTTGCCTAAATTGTTTATTTTCCACAAAGTATTTGAACAAATTGGGTTTCTAGTTCGAAACAAGCATTTTAAATGATGAAGCTAGGGATATTGTATATTTAAAAGATGTGTGTTTTATTAAATATCACTTAAATTTATATATTAGTTATTTAACAAATATTACCTAAGATGTATTAAAATCGAGTCCTAATATACAATTGTAATTTAAGTAATTAAATCAATTTAATGTCAGAGGCTCTCATAAAAAAATATTTATTAATAATTTTAGAAATGCAAATTTTATCATATTGGAAAAACTGTATAAAATATGTAAATCCTATTCGTATTAATTTTTGTCTAAAGAATTTTGAATATCAAAAGCCTTAATTATATTCTATATTAGCAGAATTTCTGAAATCCGAAGATGAAAGTCTCAATTCAATACAGCAATAACAGCAAAAAATAGCGGAAAGCTTATGTAGCAAAAACAATTGTCTTTCCCAATTCTTGTGCTTAACAAATTAAAATTTGGCAACAAAATTAGATGTAGACACATGTGTGAATTATAAACATGACATAAAACAAAATCTATAATAAGCATTTGCTCTGAAATAAATTAGTCGCTATACAGATTTAAATCATTTAAGCATTCTTTGTTTGAATCATATTCAAGTTTATGGTTGAAAGTGTTTATTTTATAAATATAAATTTCAACAATTGTTTTGACATGTACCAAAATGTTAATTTATTTACTCTCACATTATTTATAATCACTGATTAGCTTGCTCACACATCTCACAAATGTTTAATTGCTTGTCTTAATTGGAAGACTGAATATTTCGATTTTTAAATAAATATTCGCCATAATACATAATAAGCTGCAGAAATCACAAGCATATTAAGGCAACATCAAAACATTGAACAAGGAGTTGCGGAAGAAAGTGAGACAAACTATGTGAAGCCTTTCGATCGCAGGCCGCCATAAAAATGTTTCCAGCGCACACGAAGAGGGGAAACGACAACAGAACTGGACTGGAAATATGTTGAACTGCGACGACTGCAGCAGCTGCTATGTGTGTTCCAGTCGGAGGTGGGCGTATTCCTCAGCAACAGCCCCCTGAGCGCAATGAGAATGCGAACCCTCGCTCTCGCTCACACGTGTGGCGAACACGCTAGTCGAATGAGACAGCAAATTCCTTGTGCTCTCTGGTTGGAACGGTTGTTAACCAGAATGATTGCCTGCCTGCTCTCACACACACACACAGATGCTGTTATTGTGCGCTGCCTTTCTCGCTCTCGCGACAGCGCTTCGTTGGCCTTGTGAGCAAGCTATTTTGAATAAGTGTGTGTGTGTGTTTGTGTGTCTGTTGCTGTTTCGGTCTCTGTTTCGGTTTCGGTTGCTGTCGCTGCGGCATCGAGAGACCAGTTTGTGTTGAAACGCGAATAGGCATAGGCGCATATCTCAGCTCTGTAGCTGTAGCTCTGCCCGTCGACCGTCGAATATTTGTGAGCTCGAAGCGTCGTCACTGTTGAGAGGCCACTGACAGGTTGTGGAACTCGTTTGCGTCGCTGCCGTCGAGATCGGTGCAACCACAAAAACAAACAACAAGAACGCAGAGTTTTGTGCAAATGACAAAGAAATTGTTGATAAAAAAGAGTGTTTAAGCTACATCAAAACTAAGTAAAGAAATTACAAACAAAACAACAAATCTACGAAATGACAAAAAAAAACATGAGGAGAAACACATGTGACTAGTGACTAAGTGACTAAGTAGCACGACCCTTTGGCCCCGCTAGTGTCAAGTGACGAGCCAAAAGTGACCCGGTTCCGTCGTTGGACCCGTGTCAGTGTCAGTGCCCTCCCCCCTGCGTCCCCTTCACGTAATCGAATTACGTATTTGGTAACTAGTGTCCAGCATCCAACATCCAGCAGAGGACATCTGTTTGCTCGCAAACATTTGTGTGCGATTTGTCGGCCAAAGTCAATAAAAAAAGGCGAGCAAACAAACAAACGCGAAACGACAAGTAAAAGAATAAAGCGCAAAGTCACACGGCAAAAAAAAGCAAAAGCAAAACAAACAAAAACATTTTCCGGCTCCGGCGACATTAACAGAACTGCTCGACATCGACAATTTGTTTTATCAATTTTCAACAAGGCCAACAACAACTACAACAACAATAGCACAGCAGCCAAACAAACCAACAACAAACAACAAAAGCGCCCAGAGTGCTTAGCCGCGCTTCGCGTCGAGCACGCACGCCAACCACCAACAACAACAACAGTAACAACAATAAAGCAGAGCAGAGCAGAGAAAAGCGAGCATCTTTTCGAATTGGAATCCACCTTCAACTCCACCCACTCCAGGGCCGCCACAGCATCCTTGCAGGGCGCGGGCGCCCCACGGTGAGCAGCACTCACACTTTCCGTTCCCATTCACGTTCACGTTCCTGTGACAAGCGCGACAATGGCTGCATATGCGCAGTTTGGATACGGTTACCCGTCGGCAAATCAGGTGAGTTTAGATCTGATAAGACACGAACACGCTACAATTCTCTTCTACCATAATTATTTGGCACCGAGTGTTAGATAACACAAAATAATTGCTATTAATATCGCAGTTTGGAATTTTTTGTTGCATCAGCCATAAAGTTGAATGTGTTAATAACATGTGATCGACCAATAAGAGTGCAAAACGATAACAGCATAGATAGCAAAAGAATCTTGGCAACTCTGGCACACAAAATATGTTCTCAATAAGCGGCTGAACATGTCCATTGTGAGTGACAATTTTGGCCAATCAGCGAGCAGTTATTATCATGAAAGTTGGCCACAATAAACTTTGACATTATTTGCAATGATTGGTAACAACTGATAAGTTTAAAAAACATAAATGTCTGCTGTAAGCATTAATTGCCAGTTATTTAAACAGGGAATTTTGCAAATTTCCGTTTCTGTGTCAACTTAAGGAGAACTCGCATTAAAGAGCTGTTTAACTTGTGGCTAATATTCAAGATCAGCTCGTGTGTGTGAGAGCGACTAATTTTAGTCACATATGTATACATATAATTGGCTATGACGTCGTAGCAGTATTTGAAATAAACATAAATTTAAATTTACGCCCAGGGAATTTGTGGTCAGTTCTCGACGGCATGAATATGCAAGCGAATGTTGCACAATTTAGGACGTTGCCTAGACTGGACCTTTTCAGTTCTGGCCATAATTACCCACGGGGCAAGAAGGCGAGCGAAGCAAAGGCAAAGGCGACGGCGGCATAATGTGAAGCTCAGTAATTCAAATTAGTTTAGCTGAGGTTGAAGACACACAGCAACCATTGGAAGGAAGGACTGTCTAACATATCCAAACACACACATACTCTCCTCACATATATTGGCCTTAATTCATGTCGATGGCCCGTTGCCCTCTCGGCTTCCTCAGCTTCCTCTTACATGCCACATAAATTGTTGTCAAAGCGTACTACTGAATGGAGCGCCATTTATTATAATATGCAAAACTTGGCAAAATTGCAATAATTAAAATAATGAACGCTCAGATTATCGACCATAATTATTATGGCTCGTTCCAGGGATACGCAAAGTGCGTTCTACTCATCAGCAGCAGTTGTTGTTTTTCTTGCTGTTGCTATTATTATTATTGTTGTTAATATATTTACTCGTTTTGTGTGTGTTTTTTGGGCCTTGTAGACAGTCAGTCACTTAGTCAACTCAAAATTGGGAAAACTGTTAATTAAAGCGTCTTTAATATTGAGTTGTTTAAATTATTCTCAGTAAGATAAATGAACTTAAAGCTTTATTGTTGCGATAGGTTAGGTTTTGTAATTTACGATTTAGTTAGCGTAAATGACTTGTAATACAACTATTAAATTTAATTTATTATCACCTTTTATTATAAGTCATTCTGGCGAGTGCGCTAAACAAATTGTTTCTATATGTAAAAGGTAAATTATAATCATTATATTTTGCGACTAAGCTTTAAGAAAAAAGTGGAATGTTTTTTAAAATGAAAAAGAGATTAATGTGTTAGAATGTGATTTATATTCGAAATTTTAGCCTTAGTAACTAGTGCAATGTTTTTTGAGAGGCATTCACCTTTAAATATTTGTGACAGGAATTAAAATGCTTTGAAATTTGTTCTGTGAGGTAAAATTCTAAATTTTTCCATACTTCAAAAGAATGATAGCAATTCAATTTTCACTAAAAAAAAATCCACTTTATGTTTCATTTACCTATAGTTTCTCATAAAATATACTAATATAAACTATTAATAAAGTACAGTAAGCTAAAGTCAATGTATATACCAACTTCTTATTCTTTTCGCCAAAAATATGAATTTCTTATAAGGCACCAAAACGAATTGTTATTCAAGAGACACTGTGTTTTAATTAGCGAGTGACTACTGTATTATAACGAGGTGAAGAACACGCTGTATGCCCAGAGTACATAAATAATTGAAATTCATATTAATTAATTTAATTTTGATTTTAATTTTATTTTCAACGCCAATTCGGCATGCCAAATATGACACGCAAAAATTGCTGACGAATTCAATAAACATTCGATATGAGTATGAATTTAATCAACGATTCGTTTGGTGCCTCCATCTCCCAGTTGAGTCGGGACTTGCTGCTGTCAGCTCCTCGATGTTGCGCCTGAACAGAATTGTCAACTTCCCATGCCAAAGGAGTTGAGTTTAGCAGTTCACGCATTTCATGGCAAAATAACTTGAATTCCCAGGCACACACACACACACGCAGAGGGACAGAGAGAGAGAGAGAGAGAGAGAAAAGGAGGCAGGCAGACGGCACAATTTGGCTTGGTCCAGTGTCCTTACGTAGGCCGAATGTGATGCGAGAAAAAACTAATATTTTGCCGTGTGCATTCCATAATTGATTTATGAATTTTTAATGCAAACATTGAAAGCGACTGCCACGCTAAACAAAGAATTGGTCCAGGAGCTGAAGCTGTTCCTCTGGAACCGACGACAGCAAACTACTGAAACTGAAGTTAATTCAATAAAAGGAGCGCCCAACAACAGAGCAACAGCAACAGCTACAGCAACAGAGCAACTTATTCGCATTAGCAAAAACACGCATTGGTTTTGGTATTTGTATTGGTATTGGGTGAAGGGTATAGGAAGGAGTCTCTTGTGGAGCAGGAGGTGGAGTGGGGGCAGCTATATTGCGTTGCCTGCTGCCTGGATGAATGTGAGAATATGCCAAATGCCAGCGACGCACTGCCTCGAGTCTTCTGCCTGCAGTCGAGTCTCTGTCCCAGTCTCTGCAGTGTCTGCAGAGTGCTCGGAGCCAAAACTAAAACCAAATGTTGACAGTCCCAGGCCTCAGCTTGCCCTTCTACCCCGTCTTCTTTCGATACCAGCTCATACTCTCTTTATTTTCGCTTATTGTTTGTCATTGCTGGGTTGGCGGCGCCGTTGCTGCTGTTGTTGCTGTTGCAGCAATGCCAAGTCGACTGGCGTCAGGAGCAACCTTCTATTGCGTTGCGGCTATCACTTTTTGCAGCAGACTCTTTGTTTAGTTGCTGCTGTTGCTGCTGCTGCTGTTGTTGTTTTGGCGTGCAAAAACCAAAATCCATAAACGCATCTTTACAGCAGTAGCAGCAACAAGAGCGAAACGGCAGCAACAACATCATACAGCACACAGCAACAACATGAAGCACGGCAGCAATATCGCCAGTAAAAACAACAATATGAACAGCAACAACAACAACAGCTCTTTAAACAAAAACCATAAGATAACTGCAGTCTCCTTTGTTGCAAAGGCAACGCACACTGAGCAATTGGCAATTGGAATTGCCAAGGTGGGACGACCAAAGTCTGGGGCCTTTTTTTCTCTTGCTTTGCTTTTGGGGGCAGGCGTTTCGTGAGCTTTAACATAAATCATAAAATTAATAACCATAAAGTGACGGCAGCAGTTTTTCCAGCAAACTTGCGTCGCTGAGCGGGTGGCCAAAGCAACTGCAGCAGCAACATCCGAAGCAGCAGCAACATCAGAAACAACAACAACAGCAATCGAAGCAACAGACGCTATTGCAGCCCTGACAATGCGTATGGTTGCCATCATTCGCTAAACTGGGTTGTCTGTGCACTTCAAAGACCCCAAATACTCGCACTCGTATGAGTTAGTTTAAGTATCTTGCAGATACTTTGGCAATTATGCTTGATGAGCAATTCTATTTGCTATTTACACGTACTTTTCGTTTGTTCTCGATTTGCTTATTTAACAATTGTTGTTGTCGTTATTGCTGTTCCAGTTGTTGTCTTGGTGCTGTTGTCTTGCCATTACAAACTGTTGTTGTTGCAAGCTTCGCTGCGAACATGGCATTCGATTCTTTTGAACTTGGGTCATGCAACAAATGGAGCGCATGCCACTCATCTGTTGCATCCACACACAACGTGCACTTATCAATGGCCAGTCAAGGTTTTATTTTAGCTCCAGTCGGGGGAATTACTAGAGAGGAGAGAAAAGAGAAGAGAACTATTGAAACACTGTGGCAATAAGCAATTTATTGGTTTAGACGCATTTCCTTCCAGTTTATGAATTGCACGTAAATAAATGAAATTCGAATTTGGTTACTCCATTCAGTTGTGAATTTGTGTAATATATTTTAAAGAGGTTTCAAATAAATGCATGTATTTTATGATATTTTTAAAATAAAATATAAAAGCTGCCTTAAAGTTTAGTGCACTTTCCATTTACTCTTCTAATAATTAAAACACAAATAGAAAATAATAGTTTGAAAATTGTAAAAATTAAACATTTTGAAATTTGATGCATTGAAAAGGATAAAAAAATTGTTTTCATATTTTTATATATATTTTTCGATTTAAGAATCTTCCCACATAATAAAATCCCTATTGTGAAAAATCTCTTTATTATAAAAAGAAATTGCTATGATTAAGGTCTTAACCATACACTCAATAATGATCCATTCAATCACTCGCTAAACGATGAATCAGTCGGTAGGTCAGTGAGCCAAAAAGGATTTGCATATGTGGATATTATGAATTATGCTTATAAAGCAAGATTATATACTAAAATTTCACAAGCACTATTATTAGTGCAAACTGGTAATTACTTTGTAATCCCGCTGGGATAAATGAAAGCCCCTGAATATCCTTCTTCCGCTGACATGACACACGATATTAAAAAAAGGCACACCAAAAAAAGCGAAGAGCGGTTCACACCGTTTATCGTAATATTCAAGTCATAAAACAGGGAACTATAAAGCAATATTTAATAGTTGCCAACACTTGCCAACATTTGCAACATTTCCGCATTGTGCAAGAGAGTAAGGGACATAGAGCGAGAGAGAGAGAGAGAGAGAGAGAGAGAGTGAGGAGTGTATCAAATCGCCTTTAAGCCAGTGCAGAGAACCCCTCGGGGCCATCGTCAGCTATCCTGTCTGCGTTCAGCTCAGCGATAAACCCGGCAGCGCGATGCGATGCGCTTCCTGCACACCAAAGCACCACAGCACCGCACAAAAACACAGCAAACAAAAAAAACACAGCACAATGCATCCCAGAGTGGGTGAGTGAGAATCATTAAAAATAAACTGACTTGCGTGCCGATAATAAGCCGAGGCACTGCACTGGACACCAAACTGGACTCTGACTGCGACTGCGACTGGTCTCGGACCGCACCAAGTTGGGTCCTCGGTGTCGTTGTCGTCGTCGTTGCTGATATGTGTTTTTTATGGACGACCACAAAAACTGAAATTGATGTTCGAATCGCATATAAAAATAAAGAATAATAAGAAATGAGCGCGCGCAGCGTTTTGTACATTAGCAGCAAGAGGAGGAAGAGGTGGCAAAGGAGAAGGTGGAGAACAGTGTGGCATGCCACTTGTTGTGGTTTTTTGTTGTTGCTGTCGACGTTACAGTTGGTCGCCTGCTTCTCGCTCTCTGCCCCGGTCGCTCTGGGCAGTGGTCATTCATTCAGAATTCATTAGATTTCATTCATGAAAACGCCTTCATTATGCAATAATTTTCAAGCCAACTCCAGGAGGAGTATTCTCCTCGATTGTGAGTGTGTGTTGGGAGCTGTTGGCACGAAATTGCCTTGCGATTAGATAGCCTCGCAGGAGGTGTTGAAAATCAGCTTGTTCAACTGGCGAATTACCATTATTATTTAAAAGCATATGGCCAAAAAGTACAAAAACAGTAGCTGCCTCTTGAATGAGTGATAAGTGTTTGTTTTTTCGGTTTGTGGTGGGGAAATTCATTAGAATTGTGGCATAGCTTAAGTTACTTTTGTGTAAAGATACTTTACGGCTTATGGGCTTACGAGTCGGTTACGAATATGTTCTTTTTTTTTTTTTTTGGTTTTGGGTCTTGGTCTTGGTCCTGGGCAACGGCGATTCGTTGCGGTTATCGTGCAAAGCGCATACCTGAGTGCCTCATTCAATTTTGTGTGCCCCTTTTCTTTTTTTGCCCACACTCCAGTCGAGTCCGACGAGCAGCTCGATCGGTCCGCTGATACTTTTCGGTTTGTACCCTCTTCAAAGAACTGGCTGAGATCTCGAACTGCGGCTGAGGTTGAGGCTGCGACAGACACTCGGCTGCAGTATCTTAAATCTGACTGTGATAAATTGAAAATTAATGAAGTGAAAATAGATGGAACGGATCGCAAAATGCGCCAAGCCAATAAAATATTTTGACATTTGGAGTTATCGTCTTAATCTGTTTTCTTGATTTCGAGCCCTGCCCTGAACTCAACTCAACTACCTACCGCTGCCCTTAGACCCGTCTCTCTCTTCCCTCTCTCTTCACTCTCTCTACTTCTTTTGCGTGTCCTTGAGCACATCACCTGTTTCCAAACCATTGCGAACCTTCTTTCGATTCTTTTTTTGCTGTTGTTGCTGTTATTCCTGAAATTTATGCAACGTGCTTTGCGGTTTTTTCTTATATTTTGTTTGCTTTTCGTCTCCTTTGCAGTTGCTTGGCGGCGCGGCAGCCACAACGGGCGGCGACAGCCAGAGCGGACATGGAGGCGGCTCGGTGCCGTCGCCTTTGTCGGGCACCAACGAGGCATCGCTGAGTCCCTCAGCGGGTTCGACAACCACCGGCATCACCGGCCCCGTTAGTCCAGGTGCAATTTCGCAGTCCTCGAATCATGCGGGCGCTGTCGCAGTCCTTGCTGGCGGCACTGGAGCCGCCTCGGCTGCTTCAGTCAGCGATGCCGATGTCGTGGGCAATGGCAACGAGGCACAGAGCGTCGCCACAGATGTGGCAGATGCGTCAGCCGCAGGAGTTGGTGGCGGTGTGGCGGCTCTTGAGGCGCATGTGCGTGTGGCCAACAATATGTCCTGCTGCGAGAACGGACGTCCCATCATCACGGATCCCGTCTCCGGGCACACGGTTTGCTCCTGCCAATACGATTCGGCTCGTCTCACACTCGGTGGCTACTCTCGCATGGCGTTGCCCGCAGCTGGCGTTGGCGTCGGCGTCTATGGCGGACCTTATCCCTCGAATGAACAGAATCCATATCCGAGCATCGGTGTTGACAACTCGGCCTTTTACTCGCCACTGGTAAGTTTTCGATCGTTGTTGTGATCGGTATAATTGGATTAGTGTGTGCAGCGGGCAGAAGTCCACGACAACTGAATTGTAAGCCGACAGTTTAAGCAATAACAGCAGAGATGTGGTCTTTCAAGCCGGTTA
The DNA here is from genome assembly GCF_023558535.2 of Drosophila nasuta. NCBI lineage: Eukaryota > Metazoa > Arthropoda > Insecta > Diptera > Drosophilidae > Drosophila > Drosophila nasuta. The sequence continues at coordinate 36,912,394 of NC_083457.1, read as the reverse complement.
TTTTGCTGTTGGTGTTGTTCTTCTTCAGGCAGCTACTCGTTGCCCGGCTTACAAGCTTGTTGTCAGCTTTGCCCACCTGGCGCTACCTCAGAAGGCGGCGTTAACTGTAACAGTCTCATTTCCATTTGCAGAATAATCCCTATGGCATGAAGGATGCCAGCTCTGGCTCCGAGATGAATGCCTGGACCTCAGCCGGTCTGCAGTCCACAAGCGGCTACTATTCCTACGATCCCACACTAGCGGCCTATGGGTAAGTATCTTAATCACTTGAAAATAATTATGACGAAATTAAAGTGAGGGGGAAAAATAGAGGGAAAGGTGAATAGGAAGCAAACTGCTTCTTTGTTGACTTTAGCTTTATGCTAGTTTGCTCTATTATAATCAAGTATCTAAACAAATATTAATGTCAATAAAGTTGTGGTATTGGGAACAAATTTTTAAATCAGGATAAAAACATTAAATTGATTTGGATCGAAGCAACATTTAAAGTTTGTATTACAAACACAAGATTTCCCTGTTATTTATTCAGCTTTAAATGCCAACATTACTGATTCTTTTTTGAGTAACAAATACTGCACAGTTGCTACCCATAATCCTTATTGTTCTCAAGAGTTCAAAGCGCAGGTTAGATTTCTGCTTAATAAATGTGATTAACAAATACAAATTTCTTGCCATAGTGCTGTGTCAATTGTCAGCCAAGTTAAGCGAGCTTTTCAAATGCCTGAGAAAACTTTTTGGCAGCAAGTGTCTGCAGAGTTTTTATTGCCGACCCAAGTCAGCAGTCAGAGACAATATGCAAAGGGTACGCGAACCCGGGGACAGGACTTTGCTAACCTAACCCTCTAAGCAAATGGCGGCGCGTCGCGATGCTTTTAAAAATATACTAAACTCAATAAGTTTGTGGCAGGAAATGAAGGGAAAGAGAGTAGGGTAGGGCAAGGCAAGGGCAGGGAAGGACAAGAGCAGCAAACGTTCTGTTTTGTGGTCTGGGCGGAAGCAAGTTACAAATGCACAGATTAAAATTCCCAGGGCGTTTCTCTCCTGTCGCGGTTTTTTTCATTGTGCGTTATTTTAGTTGAAGAGCGCCACGCGAAAAGGAATTTCGTGAATCGCAAGTGCAACACGTACGCGCCGAGGAAAATGCCGGAAAAAAACCGGGGGGGGAAAACCCATCTTTAAACGTTTTCAATTTGCGCCGTTTAAAATGATTCACACTAAATTTCATGTTGGCGTATTTTAAACAGCAAAATAACTAACTTACTTGAAAGTAAGTGAATGGTTAAAGGTTTAAGTTTAAGTGAAAGTTTCATTAAAAATTGATAGCAAGCTATTTTCAGTTTATTAAATAATTAACTTAAACTTAAAGGGATTAATCTAGGAGAGACTACTACAGGCAATATGACTACTGTTTATGGTAAATTTCAAATTGAAACAGTGATTAGTTTATTATTAAATTTATAGGATATCTTTGAATTGAAGGTTTGTAGCTTGGTGCCTCGAGAGAACTAGATTTTTGCTAAGTAGCTAAGGTATTGATAAGAGCCCAAAAATAGTATCAATCATAGTAAATATGCAGAATAATTCCCTAATAAGTATAATGGCCCTAGCTTCAATCAAAAATAGAGAAGTTATATTCAGTCAAACATTCTACAATGACTTTAAGAATATCATAATTACCTGCACCCATTTGCTCACTTTGGACCCACTGTGCGCACTGTGTTTGTGTTGCAAGTTTGAAGTTCCATTTGACTGCTTATCTGAAAGTCACTAGCTAAGTATTAAGCTCAAGTGTTTGACTGGCGGGTGTGGCAGTCAACAGAGCTATTAGCCACGTTATTGATATGGAGACGTTGAATCTACCGGAAGAGCCAATCACTCCATGTTTACCCCAAGTATGACAGGGCGCAGTTCTTGCCGGTTGAGTCGCAGATTAAAGTCAGCTAATGAGCAATAGCCTCAAGTGTGTTTAAACCTGAATTGTTTTGCTTATCGCTGTTCTTGTTGTTGTTGTTGCAGTTACGGACCCAACTATGATCTTGCCTCACGTCGCAAGAATGCGACACGCGAATCAACAGCAACGTTGAAGGCGTGGCTCAGCGAACACAAGAAGAATCCCTATCCGACAAAGGGCGAGAAAATTATGTTGGCCATCATCACTAAGATGACATTGACCCAGGTGTCCACGTGGTTTGCAAATGCCCGACGTCGACTGAAAAAGGAGAACAAAATGACGTGGGAGCCCAAAAATAAGACAGAAGACGATGATGATGGAATGCTGTCGGATGATGAGAAGGAAAAGGAATCAAGCGATGGCTCCAAGCTGCCCTCAGCCAGCGACACATTTGGTAAGTTGACAACTCATTTTGCTGCTCTTCCGTTGCTCCTTCCCTAACTGTAAAAGTCATTGAACTGTATCTGAAGCCAAAGGCGTTTTAGGGGCTTAAAGTTCACAAGTGCTACATGTGTGTATTGTTATAGAGCAAACGCCTCTACCGCACATTGATTTGAATGCCTGACCCTGTCTTGGCTGCCAGCCAAAGCAGCGGAGTCTCTGCTACTCCTCCTTCTTTCCCCTTCCTTAGCTTCTCCAGCCACAGTTACAGATTTTGCGGCAGCGCCGCCTTTTAAGTACAATTTATGTGGCGCAACGAATCTTATGCAATCTTTGACCGTTCGCCCTAACGTCTGTCTGTCCGTTTGTCCGACGTGTCCGTCCGTTTATTTGTCTGACTGCTTAGGCGACATCCTCCCCGGAAGTTGACAGCACATTGTTGGCAAAGTGGCCTTGCGCCCGCACTTTCGGCCTTGCTCGACTTGGCTCCGACTCTCGAGCTGGAGTTGGAGCGGAAGCTAGAGCATTTTGTTGCTGAAAGCTTTCTGCCCTCTGTTGCTGCCACATCGCGTCGCGAGGGTTGCACGCATCAACGCCCACCAACAATTTCAAGGGTTTTTGCCTGCGCCTGCCACACACAAAAAAACAAAAACAACACCAGACTCGACAAACGCCCAGTCAGCAGCTGTTGGCAAAAGCGGCAACTTCCAAGTGGCAAGTGCCAAGTGGCAAGTTTGCAGTCCTACTTGTTCAACTTCCGTTCTGTCGTCTTGAAAATTAATTAAATTTATATATAATATATTTTCTTCCTTCTTGCGCTTTGTGTGTCAACTTTAATCACCAGATCCCGGCCATCAACGTATCAAGTCCGAGCTGACCAACAACAAGTCCGACAAGGAGCTGGATATGGAGGAGAAACTTGAACTTGAACGCGGAGGCGAACCGCAGAATCTGCTGGCCATACGCGGTCTGCCGCCTTACGGCGCGCCCAGCTTCAGTCCGCATCCCTCGCACGCCTACAATCCCTACGCCCATGCCCACGCCCACGCTCATGCCCAGCACCAACAGCAGCAGCAGCAACAACAGCAGCAGGCGGAGCAGCAATCGTCTGGCATTTATTACAATGCTGGTGGCTATGGCCAGACGCCTGGCGGAGGAGGCGGAGCACAGGAGGCCAGTGATTATAGTGCCCTTCAAAAAAACCAGCTGAGCAGAGACTGTGGCATACCGGTGCCGGCGAGCAAGCCCAAAATCTGGAGTGTGGCCGACACAGTCGCCTGCAAGACACCGCCACCTACGGCATATCTCGGCCAGAACTTTTACCCGCCAGCGGGTCAGCAGCAGCAGCAGCAACAACAACAGCAGCAGTTGCCAGCCGACTCTCCGAGCTCCCAACTGCATACGGAACAGCAGCAGCATCATCAACATCCAATGGGGAACAACAGCAACAACAACATGACTATGACGGGGCAGCAAGTCGAGCTCGGTTCGCCGCTGAGTATGATGAGCAGCTACGCCGCCGCATCGCCATATTCGCGGATACCTACGGTGTACACCGAGGCCATGGGCATGCATATAGGATCGGGATCGGGACCCAAGACATCTATGCACCATCGCGACCACTTGCATACGAGTTCGAGCCAAGCGCCGCCTTACCATCAGCAGACCAACAGCCGGGTGGTGGGGTTTACCGAGATCCAGCCCGATACGCCGCCCCAGACACCGCCAAACATGAAGCTGATCAGTCACATCAACAGCAGCAGCAGCAGCAGCGGGAGCAGCTCTACAGCGCATTCCGGAACGGTGCCGGTAACATCCATGGGTTCAATGCTTTACAATAATAACATCTATGGGAATTATCTGAGTAGCGGACGCTCCAATTCGTAAGCGGGGAAAGAGGTGGAAGAAATGGCGTTACCAAATACCAAAATTGACTAAACAGGCCCAAGGGGGGATAAGTGCAAAATACAAAATTGTTGCAGGCATCAGAACGAGAGAGCGAGAGCGAGATGCCAACGATAACGATAGCGATAACGATAACAGTAACCACACTAATTATTTTGCAATAAATGTAGCTTAAGTACGGCAATAAAACTTTATTTCCTACCATATCGTAAATTATTTCACTTTATAACTTTAATTAGCATATTTACACTCTTCAATTTAAGCTGAAACTTTCAGACAGACAGGGAGACGGGGCGGGGCGGTGGGGGGAATGACTAAACGTCGCTCCAGACACACGACAACAGTTTGTCATGCAGCGGGATTTGAGTCATTATCTTCTGCTCGAGTTTAATGACTTGAACACAACACTAACATAATGCCTGAAAAGAAGAAGTCACGAGTGTCGAGAGCACACTTCTTGTTCTTCTTCAATTCATTCATAGCAAGTGCGAGTTCACGAGTACTCAAATTTGTCTAAACTATCATGTGTCCCCATTAAAACTTTGTAGATAATCAAGTTCAATACTATGTAAATTACACAATTATAAAAATATATTAATAAAAAAAAATTATAGATAGTGTCTTGTGTATGCTTTTGTAATCCTATATGATAGCCAGTTTTTCTGTGATATATCCATGTACTTGCATGTGCATGTTAGTGATGCACAGACTTAACGATAACACTACATTAACTTTTAACTTTAAACTTACACTTAAGATTAGCCCACATCACATATTGCCCCCATTCATATTCATATTGCATTCAAAAATACCCTGTACTGCGCCAGCAAGGGTATACTCGCATACGTAAGTACTCGTATGTTATGCTGTATGTGTATCTATGTACTCTAGTTGAATAATATGAACCTATTAACCGATTCCTAGCTAGTTTCTATATAATTTATCATTTACTTTTCCTGTAATATGTATGAATATTAAATACACTTAATAATTAATTACAAATTTATTAAATAAAATACAAAATGTTTGTAAGCTCGTAATATAATAAAAGATATATTGAAATAAAGTGAAAGTAAATCGAAAAAAAAAACAGCTGAGCAGCTAACTAAACATATTCAAATTGGGCGCGCAACAAACAAACTCCACAATATGAGCACGTGTGGATGCTGAGAGCAATTGGATTACATTGCAGAAGAGTTGACAAAATGGGTGTTGTACTCGTACATGTGGATGCTAACATGCTGCTATGCTTGTCCGTGTGTGTGTTTGCAGCAAGGCTGTTAAGAGGCTTTTGTATTGGCGAGTGAGAGAAAGAGAGAGAGAGTGATCGATTGAAAATTTATGTTAGCGCTGCTTGCACATGTGAGTGGGCATGTGTGTGAAAGCAGGCTTAGAAGTTTTTTTCATAGACAAGTGCTTGGGTATTTACTTATGTGTGTTGGAACAGTTAAACATGCTTACATTAGTTGCGTGTTCGATGCAATGCAGGTTAACTAAGTGTGAGTGAGCAAGATTGTGTGATCACTTATAAGCAGAGCTTCTGCAGTAAAATCTAAAGAAGTGATACAGAACAGGAAATGGCTACTGAACTACACAAATTATTAATTTAATTATTTGTATTATTAGTTATACTAAAATTTAGATATTATTTTTTTATTACTTTAATATAAAGTTAATTTATTAATACATTTTTATAGTTATTAATGATTGCAAATAATTTAACCGCTACAAACTATTGAAGATAATTTATAGTTCTCAGGTAGAAACCCACCTTACATTCTTCACTATAAAAGCCTCGGGAAATGAAAGTTTGGCTACTTTATGTTACGCTGGAATTGTTTGCTCATGATTTGTTCAAAGGGGTAAAACTGTCAAAGCGGATTAGACTCAACTTGTTTTGATTGGTTTGTAACGACGGATTGTTTCTCCCGCTGATAATTCTATTTTGTCATCAACGATTAATGGATTTCTTCTATGCTGCTGACACGCGTTACAATTTGTATCGTGATCATGACGGAGTGTCTGTTTCTTCAAAATCGGTGAAGAAAAATGTGCTCAATGTGCGGCCCCGGGCCAGCCGGCCACTCCCAAAAAGGCACACAGCTATCAATTTAAGTAACTCCGCCGTCTCGAAGTCTCCGAGACTGATGGCAACTGTGATCGTATCTTGAGAACCATAAATAAATTTAATACATTTAAAGCATTAAATACTCTAGTTGAGAATAATTGACTCAGAGTGACATAACTTTAATGCTGAGCCCAAGAACAACAACAGATGACAAACCAAAGTCGTCTCTGGATTTGTGGAGCTAGTTCTGCAACATCCAATGATGAGTAATACAAAGAGTAGTAGTATATAGTTTTTTTTATGTTTAGGAATAAATTAATCTTTAAAACAAACCGTCAAAAAATTCATTTCTTCATCATTATTAAATTGAATAAATTAGGAATAAAATGAGACTAAAAGATAAAGAAACAGGGCAAAAATAATATTATTTCGAAGTCTGGCATTTTTGCTTATTATATTTTGTATTAGTCATACAATCTTGTTAACTTTTTATCGGAGTTATCTTTTCTCCAATCTTGAAAACACAAGTAGTAAAACCTCAATAGTAATATATATCCACTCTTTCAATCCCTTATGGTTCAATTATATTTTAATAATACGTCAATATCTCCTTTTATTTTTGGTCATTATTTTTGGTACACAAATTAATAGTAAAAACTGGTGGCTGGAGTTATTATAATGTACGTATATACGCATATAGACTTACAGCTTCACATTAAAGTCATTCCTTTTAGAACAATTGAAGTAGGTAAATGAATGAACTCCCATAAAACAGATTAACAGTTGAAGCGTACCAAGAGCATGAAGCTTTTCGCCACGCTGCATGCGAGAATCATTAGATAAATTTTCGAAAATTTCAAATTAGCAGCCTGAATTATGGCGCCATCTGCATTCAATTGCACACTTTGCCAAAGTGCAGCGACAGACTGTTGTGCGAGTGTGTGTGTGTGTTTGAGAGTGTATTTGTTAACCGTATCCTGATCAACCCCATATACGCGGCGAACTAAAGCTCCACTTCTGCATTGGCTTTTGTCTGACCATTGGCTTTTGCAATTTTATGCACCGAGTGGAAAATGTCAACATTAATTATACCCTGCAGCCATCGAGCCTAATTAAGCAGAGGAATATTAGGCTGTTGAATCTTAAAGAAGCATTAAAAGCAGCCAGAACAATTCAAAAAAAAATTTTGTTTAATTTTCAACTAGGTTAAGACTAAAACTTTTATAATTCTAACTATAATTAAAGAAATTTATTTTTATTTATAAAATTTTGTCAAATTTATTAATATCATATTTTACAGCATATCTTTCAGTTTAAATTTCTAACTTAGTTTGCTTTTGTTTTGCCTTTTATTTGTGAGAATCGAGGTCGGCCACATTTTAAATTAACCCAAAACATGTTTAGGGGTTTTCCGCACAATTGCCTCATCGCTGCAAGCGCAACCATGTGGCATGTGGCATACTCGTAATGGGCTTTCCAAATGTTGCTGCTGCACCTGACGCCCCTTTTTCCCTATTGGGGGTTGCTCTATGTATTGTTTTTGTTAGCCATATTCTATAAACTGCATTTGTAGAAGCTTGACTAGGAGTAGAGTAGTCTGTGGCAATCTAAAATTATTGTATTGCTGTGTCAACTGTAGAAAGAGAGGTGCAGCATGGCTGGGGATAGGGTGCGCACTGCTTGCAAGCAGTTTATAATATAGGATTGATGCTAGATAGGAAATTTAGGATTTCTGTTTTTTATTGCTAACAACTTATAATGATTATTTTAAAACAAGCAAAAAGGGCTAGCCAATTGTTTAATAGAAAGTTAAATTATTGTTTTTTTATTTTTGTATTTCATTACTATTAAGATAACTTTGACTGTAGCTAATTATAAAGTGTTGATCTTTTGAGCTTTTCAATAATCAATAAAGACGTTCACCTTCCACTAGAAACACACTGATTTTCTTGTAGTTTATCTTATTGATTTCATTAATATTTATTCAATAATTAATTACGTTTGAAATTTGTTGTATTTTAAACTTTATAGTATTAAAATTAATAGTTTCCTATAAGTGAAGAGCAATAATTTTGCAGACGTTTTAGTCATGCACAATAAATTTAATATATTTTCCACTATATATTAGTAGTTAAGTTAAACAAGTTATTTATAAATTATTTATGTACTTAACTTCAAGAATTGTTTTATTTCATTGAGATTTAAAAGTCTCTTAAATTGAATGGTTTAAGAATGTTTTCTAACTTTATTTATCAATTCTTTGATAACTGCAAATACTTAATTTGTATTGAGTATCTAAAATTGAATGCCTAAGCGTTATTGTATAAATCAATTCATAACTGTTTTAGGTAATTTATAATTTCACTTCATTGATAATAGAGAAGTGTTACTAAAATTCAATACCTTATCGTTCTCATCCAAATAAATTCACAACCATTTTTAGTAAATTTCTAAATGAGGACCCTGCTTATTAAAGTTTTAAAATAGCGCATTGCAAAGGGCAGCTGGTGGGGAAGGAAGTGATTAAACATGGTTTGCGTGTATTTAAAATATATCTTGGACAAGGACTCTAACATTTGTACAGAAATTTATACTTGTTTAAAAGTTGAACATAACCGCAGTCGGTTGGTTTTGCTTGCTCGGTTGCAGGGTGAGATTGTGTTTGGTTCTGTTGGCTGCAATCCCAGTTGCGATCCCGATGCTGATCCCGAAAACAGGTCCACTCTTTTTGGAGGCACGGCACAGCACGGCACGGCGTCCGGACGTACACGTGGCTACATTATTCGGCAACAAAATGGCCAAAACAACAAACCGCTATAATTTACCATATTTTATGGGTGCGCTGTGGCAATAAAATCGCCAACAAGCGCTATAACTCATTCGAGAGCGGGCCCCGAATGCCGCATGCCGCCTGCCGCCTTGCCACATGCCGCTTGCCGCATTGCCGCCCGCCCCAAAAACCTGCAACTGAGCAGAAGCTGCCCCCGGCGCACGTTACACGCTGACCGTGGTCGGGTCTGGGTATGTTTTGCGTATATCCGCGGTTGTGCAACGTGCAACATGCAGATGAATGGTTGCGTTGATTGGAGGCGCATAGTCACAGAGAGAGAGAGAGAGGGAGACAGTCCCGCGGCTCTAATTTGTATCTCAAATGGCGGCTGTGGGCGACGAGAAGCGTTTTCTAATTTATCTATGCAGAAATGTACATTGATGGCATACAAGTTTATGGCTTTGTTGTCGTTGTTATCCTTGCGGTGGCAATTGCTGCCGCTGCCGTTGCCGTTGCATCGCGGCATCGACTGCACTTTTTCGCCGCACGCATAAAAACGCGTCAAATTGGCCAATAAAAATTTTTCCAATTTGCGTGCAAAATGCCGCACTGAACTGAGGCTTCGGCGCACAATTCCCAGTGAAAAGCCAAATTTAATTAATTTTATTTAAATTCATGGAGCATGCAGCATGGAGTGCACAGGACACAAGGACACGCTGGCTGTTGGCTGCTGCCAGTTAAATTATTGCCGCTATGTGTGGTATCTGTCCGAATGAAACGAATTGAAATAAAATAAAGCGAAACGCAAATGAAATAAAATTGTTTTGTGGTTTTTGCCCAAAGGACGCGTGTCGCTATTTTTCATTTCATGGCAGAACACCAAAAACAAAAACAAAAAAAAGAGCAAATCGAACAAGGCACACACCACAGTTGAGTCTAGCATACCCGTTGTATACTTAATTTCAGCTGGGAGCTGCTGCGATCTTTGTGCGAATAATTTAAATATTTAATTAACACATTCCGCCGGTAAGTAAAGGTATGAAATGAAAGGCAGCAATCCCACAACTCCTGTCGCTTCCTCCCTTCACCAACTTCCAACTGGCGCTGACGCCATGCAAATCGTGAGCTTCAATCGCAAGTCCAAGGAGTCGCCACAACGTCGTCGCCGTCGCCGTCGTCGTCGTCTTCGTTGTCGTCTCGCGCGTGTGTGTACAATTAATGCAGGAATAGGCGCAATTAAGTTTGTCACAGTCCAAACTGCCAACTGCCAACTTGGCTAGTGGCCAAGTGACTGTCTCTGACTCTTGAAGAAGAAGCCTTTGGGCTTATCGCATGATTCTGATCGAGCTTTAACTCTGCACCACAGAGCACAGAGCACAGAGTAGAGCTCCTCCTGTTGAGAGGCATGCAAAACGCACTCGCACTTGTTGCCAAAGCTTTTGCTGCTCGTTGCCTTGTCTCTCGAGTATGGCGGCAACCCAAAGATTTATCTGCATCCGGTGTCCAGTTACCACAGTTGCCCCAAACACACACACACACACACACACGCACACACACTCAAAGTCCACTTGAATGATGCTTGACTTGGCCATTTTGGGAGTAAATTTGTGTGCAAATGAGATTTTTATTTGGCTCATGTTTCTTATTCTCTCGTTTCCCTGATCGTTTCCACAGCGTCTGCCAAGATTGCGCAACGTAACAGCAAAAATAACTTCAAGACAGAGAGAGAGATCAACGATTTATGTAAATATTACGAACAGCTCGATTTGGAGAAATATTCACAAAGATTATTATGCTGACAAAAGGCAGAAATAACATTGTCTCCATCTATGAATAGACAGACTCTTGGTATTCATAATCAAAGACTGAGCATAAAATGTTGTTACTCTGTCATGACGACATGCTGATATCTGAGTCGACATAAGCATACACATTAAATTCACTCATTAGTTGAAGGCATGTTTAATTAAGCGAAAATCAATCTTCAAATTAGCCAACTGCTTCTGATTTTTTGCCTTGAACAACGCTGAATTTCATTATATTTCAATATGGTCACTCGAATACCTTTTGCTCAAAATATTTTTTTTATTTGTCAACTGTTCAAGTTTAATAATATTTAAAAGCAAAATATATGCTTAAGACTATTTAGATATGGAAAGCAATTGGTAAGGTTTCTTTTAAAAAATAATTGTATTTTAGTAAGACATCCCATTATATTGAGAAGCATTGCCTAATATTTATTTCTTTTTAATATTTAATCCTTAAAAACTCAACTTTCTTATTTATTCAATTTGTTCATTTGCCGAACGTTATTTTCTGATATTAAACCAATAAAGTACCTTAACAACACATTTTAAAGAAAACTCAGCAAGGCCAAACCTCTTACTCATATGATAAGGACGTAATATTTGCTGAATTTTAAAGTTTAATTAGATAAAATTTCATAAAAAAAATTCATCAAATTTATTAAAGCTACAGCTCGACATCCATTTCCTCATGGCTAGTTTTTCGTCTTTTTATTTTGTAAGTCGTTTTCGAATATTAACATTTTAATATAATTTGGGAATTATTGTATCTTCTAACCAAAATAGACAAAATGAATACAAATACTAACAGATTTAATACGAATACTACTCCGTCAATACTGATTAGGAATTCAAGTTTATCTAAGACAAAAATATTGTGACAAACTGATGACAACTAATTTAGCAAACTGTTGATATGTTAATGATTTGCAGCTGATAAGATTTAATTAAGATATGTGCAGAGTTTATCATACATGAACTTGATCAAGACATTTTTAAATTTATGCATAACTAATTTTAATTTAAAGTTTTGTTTTTAACTATTTTTATTTTTGCCTGATTTAATTATATTATATTATTTCAATATATATATAACGTCTTACAAAGACTATAAATTTATGCCTGAAAAATATTTGTATATTTAAAGTATTGTAATTATAGCTATTTCTTTTAATTTTTGAGGTATACACATATATTTTTAACATACAATTTTAACTATTTTTGATTATATTGTTGTCATTTTCATATATGTATGAAATTATTTAAATCAAAACGGTTTTGATGTACACTTAAGTTTTGTTGACTAGATTTTAAACTATTTAATTTTTCATATATGCAGAGTACGTTTATTGCAATCCTTCTTATTTTATAATTTTCTCTATGCCAGCTGCATATTTAAATTGAAAACGCGTACATATCACTTTGAAGCTAATGATGATGGGGCTAACAATAAAGTGGTCTAAATACTCCTCGCAGAGCGGATAGAGTTGCGTCTACTACGACAAAGGGATTTGTAAAATTGTGCGAGTTGTACTATATGTTGTCGGCGAAGTCAGCCTTTTGGCGAGGACGACAAACAACAACAACTACAGTGAACACACACAGAAACCAAAAAACAGAAAAAATAGAGAAAAAGGAGAGTAGAGCTTTCAAAAAAGGACCAGCTGAATGTTTAAACCAGCAAAGCCATTTGTTTTCTAGTCCGACAAGATGTTTGCTCGTTCGGCAAAATAAAGTACAGAATGCCTGACGCGTTCTCCCTCTCTTTCAGTCTATGGCACCCTCTCTCTCTCCTTCTCCTTCTCTTTCACTCAGTCAGTGTGTTGTTCGCTCTCTCTCTCTGTTAGCTAATGTGCAGCGGGTGCATTTGGGGCACTCAGAACATTTGGGATAACATGCGAACACGGCATATTTGCAGGGATCCAAAACGCCAAACGCTGTTGTCCGGCCACTCAGCTAGTAGTAGGTAATGAATGGATGCGAATGCATGACATGGACGCAATTTTCGACAGTCCATGGACAGGACAGTGAGTGCAGCAAGGACGAAGACGAGGACGAGTAGAGGGAGAAAGAACGCTGTTGGCCGCAGTTTGAGTTCTGCTGATTAGCTCATGTTCAAAGTCTATAGAAAGTACGAGTAGACATAGGCTTGTGTTCAGACTGCATGTAGTCACACACATACACACACACACACACACTCAGAGACGAACACACATACACACACAGAGAACACACTCATACACAAATATATTTACCCTAGCCAATGAAGCCCTAATATGGCTGAAAATACCTGGCGAATTAAGCTAAACTTGGCAACTATCTTTAAGATACTTTCCATTCTCTTTCTATATTTAAAATAACTATTCTATACTATTTATAGCTTATAAATTTAGAGCGCTATTTCAGCTAGAAAGATCTGTGTGCATCAGTTATGCAGGTCTTTGGCTCATACGGTTCGTTGTACTAATTAAAACCTTAGAACTAACAAGCCAAAGTTGAAAACTTAAAACAATACAAGTAAGAGCGCAAGAGAAGGGGGAGGAAGAGAGAGTGCTAAGGAGAGCGGTAAAGAGAGGGGGAAGGGAAAACTGAGAGCTTTGGCAGTTATCAATGGGCGGAGCAATTTCCCCAGTGTTTCCAATGAACCAGCCCCAGGTTGCCACACGTTACTCGCCACTTGCAGCAGCAGCAGCTGGAAAGAGCAGTGCAGCAACTGTTTTGCTTTGTGTGCGTGTGTCTCGCTTGCACTCGACGGCTGAGAAACCCGTTTTGAGCAGCGCATGCGCCGCGCCTCATGCCGCATGCACAACACCCCGTGCTGCCACGAACTCAACTCGGAGCGTAGCAAGCACAACTTGCAACGCAACTAGTATGCGCTCGAACACGGCATTGCGCACATCGTGGGGCAAGAGTGGGCGCGTGCAAAAAATTTCACGACGGTGGAAAGTTTTATTTTCTGAGTGCGACCACAGTCGTCTCCCGCTACAACAAACCGGTGTCTCGCCTCCCTTCTCTTCAGCTTTCTATAACGAAGTAAGTACAAAACAAAAATACAAAAAAAGAAAAGTGCGTGAATTAACACAGCTTGCAAACGCATTGAAGCGTGTGGTTGCCAAAGACAGCGTTTGACTTTCAAAAAAGTTGCAAGTTTTTCGCCGCCCTTGAGGAAGCCAATGAAAAGTCGAGTCTTTGTAAAGTTTTTCAGTGTCACGTGGCATGTAACTTGTTATTTAATGCATTGGCAGTACTATATAATATTATAAACACAAAGCAACTGCTGGCAGATAAGCACCGTTAATTTTCATTGCTATTATTACAGTGATATAATCAGTAACAAGTATGCGCACTGTTATCGCTCGAGAAAAACAAATATGAAAATAAACACTCGCAAGCCGAAAGCAAGCAGTGCTAATTAGGCAGCAGCTGACAGCACTGCTTCTTCCGGCGGTGCTCATTAGGCAAATTAGTTTATACAAAATAAATTAGTTTTTATTATTGGTTGTTTGCACTTTTATGCTCTGCACTGCCACTTAACAGTTTATGGTTCATTTTGTGCCCATTTAGAAAACTACATTTGCATTTATTGGCTATAAATGCTGAGAGTGTCTTTCGTTTTTGCAAAGTAGGCGGCTAGGCAGCACTGCTTGCTGTAGTTGCATAAGTAAGCGAAAGCAGTTCATGCGCTTGCAAATAGATCTGGGAACAGTGCTGAGAACACTTTTAATTAGATATTGCTATTGGAGATTCATTTAAAATAAAACTTATATAATTGGTTTCTGGAAAGTGTCACCTGGCTTTCAACTCATTTCACTGACATGCATTAAAGCGTATTTTTAACGAGTGTAAAAATAATATTTTAAATTTGATGAAAGAGCACGCAGGCCAGTGCATACCCGAATATATAGAAGTACACTCGTCTACTACTGCTCGCAGATCGCGTGACTGTGACCATAAACAGAAAATACTTCGCAAAACGCCTCCGTCGCTTTGGCAGGCATTAACAATATTGCAAGAACCTATCGCGGGCAACGTGAAAACCGGAGAAAAAAAACGCTGCAGCAAATTATCATGAAACAATATAATATTATTCATAAATGCAAGGTTGTTTTTGCTCAACACACAAGATCCTCAGGCCACAAAGAGAGCTAGCAAGAGAGAGAGAGAGAGAAGAGTGCGGTCAAAAGGTCTTACACCCGCCCTAGGTTTGGGGGCAGCTATCCATCAGCTCATCATGTTGAAGCGTTCGTGGCGCCGATAATAAAACAAAGATAAGAAACCAATTTTGCAATTGCCTTACAAGAATTTTTAATTAGGCAGACTAAGCCTTTGTCGCTGCCACATCTACAGCCACAACCGCTGCTGTTGTTGACCATTGAACGGAAAATGTTGCATCTTGATATACACGTTGCACTACTCTAGAGCAAGTAGAATGAACCCAAGACCAGTTGACTGCGAACTGCGCACACATGTCCCTAATTTGCATACTTCGATATGAATATGTATCTCTCGAAAGATAATAAAAGTATAACTAAATATGTGCTAAGTGCATGCCACTTACCCCCTCGAGTTGCACTTCGCACTCAGCTCTTTTCATATTTTCCTTTTAACATTTTAATATGCAGGAATAATATTTATGTAAGCGCTTAACGAAAACATCCTTGAACTTGTGCAAACATATAATTTAAAGCTATAGTGAGCGGCTCTACAACTTTCATTAAGATCGGATAATAAATGCATTGGTTATGGTCTGTTGAAAATTGTGCAAGCTCGAACAATATTAATTGTTACAAATGTCTACAAAAAACTTATTTCTTATAACTTATTTCTATGCCACGCAAATCTCAGTAGAGTTCTCTTAATTAACATGTTCTGACTTGTGTTGGCTAACAACATAATTAATAAACAGAGAAAAACACAATCTCAGAAACCGAAGACTAAATACGCTAACAAATTATTTTGTTTTTAGAGACAGAAATAATATTATTATTATTGGAAAACCGTTTAAGCAATATTATTATATAATTTTATGAATATATTTATTAAGTATGAGTGTCTTTCTAAATATAATAAGTAACTACAGGGGGTAAACGGGGAGCGAAATTTATAACATTTGATTGGTATTTTCAATAAACTTTTTAACACCTTAATTTAACTTTGATATCTTAAAACGTTTTTGTCCAATCCACAATAAATATTGACACCGCAAATAGTAATATACTCGTATAGCTGAATAATATCGTCCAACAATTTTTCATTAATTGCAGAAAAATTTATAAATTACGATGTCAACCAACCCACTTTTTTTAAATTTTAATACATCTCCCTATTTTTTAAATATTTATATACAATATTATTGAAAGCATGAATATTTCCTACAACATTTTTATAAATCAAATATGAAATTTATTGTGAAATAAACTATATATAAACAAATATATATAATATCTCGAAAATATTCTGAATGGATTTCGGAAATTATTTATAAATTATATATATATCCAATAAAGTCTGTTGAACATTTTAAAGCATCGTAAAACTTGCGAATTTTTTCATCCAAACTTAAGTGTTCATTAAAACATAAATATTTTCCAAGAACATATTTACTAATAACATGTGTTGCAAAATATATGTCAGTAATATTGACAAAGCATTTAAAATAAATTGCATAAATTATTGTTATCTAAAACAATATTTTATCAATAAGATATGCTCAATAATTCTAGTTTCAATATTTATGCAATGCCAATCTACGAAATCGTTTTGGCTTCCACACGAATATCGAGAACATAAATATTTGTTGCCTACTCTAATGTCTCAATTTTAATGTCAGACTATAATAAATTTGATGCTTGTCACCAGCGCTGAGCAGCATTTAATGCCACATTTTGTAGTGAGGAGAGGAGGAGGTGGAGGAGACTAAAAAGGGGAATTGACATGGAAATTAGGTGTCTCACGAATGTGCATAAAAGCAAACCGTTTGTGGTTATGAAAAGTTGTCGGTTGTCTGCTGTGCAGAATATAATGGCAAACAATTCAATTCGCAATTTGCGCCATTAAAAGCATAATTATTCATTTATGCAGAATTTAACCGCTAAGTTATTGTAGCGTAGATCGCGTCGACTTCGGTTTTCAAGGCCCGGGCGAAAGTCAGCGAAACGAGACACTCACACAAACACACACTCTACGTGTACTCAGTGGTCCTACTTATAGAATTACATGAAGGGATGACAGAGAGAACAAGCAGACTTAAAGTAGAAGACGACTTATTCTTCGCAATTGTCTAATGAGTAATTGAAACAATAGTACTCTGGTTATTATAACCATATTTATGTCTACTTGGGGTCTCATTAACTTACAAACAAACTCGCAAACGTCGTATCAAATTCAATTTGCATTTTCAATATTTATTACTTGATTTTGTTTATTCTGTGAAGCTTGTTTCGTTTCTTTATTTACCACCCAACTAAAAATGGGTGTGTCGTATCTGTTGGTCGATTAACTTTGCCTTTGCACAATTCGAAGTGGATTCAAAAATCATTTTAATATTCTCCAACAGAAAGCAGAAAGAGAGAGAGAGGTAAAAAACGCACTTATTGAATATTCATATGGATTTCTGAATATGTTAGTACTGAGTGCACATTGGCAACATGCAACTTCGTTTCGTGATTAACTGACATTGTGCTGTTGTTGTTGTTTTTGTTGTTGCTCTGACTTTGTAGGCCAGCAAGCAAGCCAGTGGAAAGGGAAGCTTTATTTGCTGTGAAATTCTTCAATTAATTTTGCTACGAAGCTCAATCTCCACACGCACATTTCACCTCTCGTCTACGAATCTGATTAAAAGTGCAAATCATTGCGAAACAAAAACATTTTATTTTATTTTATAACAACGCTCGTCCGTTAATTTAAAGTATTCATTATGAGTATGGGCGTAATATGATATTTCCCTCGTGCGCTTCGAACGGTTAACAAACGATTTAAACTTGTTCTATTTACCACTTTTTTAGTTGTACTTGTATGCATATACATACTACATACAGTCTACTAACTGTTTCTCTTGTCATACAAATAATTGCCAACGTCCGACGGGGTTGAAATGCTATAATAGCTATAACAATTCATAAATGTAAATACAATAATTCCCGATGTCAGGCTATGTGTGAACATTTGGAGCTAAGCGATTAAATGCATTTCGTTATTACATTCCTGCTTATGGCTTTATTATGAAGTCACACAACTACCACGCGACTTTTGCCCGACAAACGCAAACGCAAACGCAAACGTAAACGCAAAATGTACTCGTTTTATTCACTCTCTCCCCTGGGATATGAAGTGTTCAATGACACCTGCCTGCCAGCCGCCTGCTTGCCTCACCTGTGTTGCAAGTACGAGTGGCTCGTCTCGTTCTTTTGACGGCCTTCGTGTTTACGTCTTGCAAGCTTCAAGTTCCTACCCCATTCCCATTTTGCTATTAAGTTGATCAGTCGGCTGGCACGCATTTCACATTTTACAGGAGTCAAGTCGAAAATTAACATAATAATAAAATACCGCAAGTTGGTTTTTTGCCACCAAAAAATTCCTATTTAATGTCCTAATTTTCTTTTTGCGCCCTGTTGAATAAATTCTTAATCTTTTGCTGGGCATTTATTATTATTAAAATTGAACTTTCTCAAGCTGAACATATATTTTTCTATAATTAGTTTAATAATTTCTGCGTTTATATTAATACAAAAGATAAGAAATGAATACTCGTAATTATCTAATCGGTATTTTATCGTTAAGCTCAGACTTTCTCAAGCTGAACGTGCTTCTTATAATTACTTTAATAATTTCTACTTTAGCTTGCATTATTAAAATATTTATAAGTATAAAGTTAAAGTAATTTGATGCACTGCTTGCTGCATCTATGTTGGACTGCAAGCAGTACATTTCTGAATAATATTTTGTTCTGCTCATTTTCAATTAGCGCACGTACAACGTATTAAACGCAAAACATTTTGCCTGTTTTGCTCGCTAAATAGTATGCAATTATTTTGAGCAAAACCGACCCAACAACAAGAAGCAAAGAAAAGAAACAAAAAGGGCAGAAAAGTTTGAGAATATGCTTTTGGTAAGTGGCCAAAACGCAAGCGCAATTGCAATAGATTTTACAGGCAGGCCCGGCGCTTGGGTAACCCTTTGTCTAGCAGCCATTTTAAGAGCCATAAAAAACTCGAAAAGTTGTAGGAACAATGTAGACAGCGTGTTTTCATTTTATGCGAATTAAGCTGCCACTTGAACAACTTATTTTGCCTGAACAAGCGACTGGACCGCCGAGACCGACATCAACTCTCCAAGGCAGGCACTACAATGTCCCCCCTTTTGTATGTGTGCTGTGTGTACTATATGTAGAAGCCTTTGTGGTGTGCATGTGTGAGTACAGACGGACTGCAAAAAAGAACCCTGTAGAAACTTTAAATATGTTATTAAATTCGCAATAATTTATAATGCCAAAATGATGCTTTTACTTTTTATATAATTTATGGACATTTTCTCAAGGATAATTTTGAGAAACTGGTACAAATTCTAGTCTACTTTTAGAAGCCTGTTAGAACTACAAAGTGATGGGAACATATTTTATTAAATTCACATATTTGAAATATATATTAAAATGCACTTATTTTTTCTATATGAATACTTTATCAAGGATCATTTAAAAATGCCCACAAATTGTAGTCTACTTTTAGGCTGACGCCAGGACTCGTGGCACATTTCCAACTGGGCATGCTGTGTGCTGTGTGTATGAGCGATGTCGTCGACTTCCATGTCACAGCTCAAAAGGGATACAGTTGTGTGCCGTGCATAGCTGGAAGCGTTGCTGCATTAAGGCGCCCAGGGAGAGGATGGATGGGATGGAGGAGGAGGAGGCAACTGTCCGACAGTGTGACACTGTGACAGTCTGGCCGCAGAATAGCGTCTACTCTCTGTACTCTATGTACATTGAGGGAATGCGAACACACAGAGAGAAACGTGCGCATGCAGTGAGCTTGTTAATACACGTACCGTTAAAACGCAGCATTTCCCTACAACTCTCTCTTCGCTCCTCGAATCGGGAGTCAACAACATGTATGTAAATATGTACTGTTATAAGTATATACGATATGTGCGTACTTATTCCGGTTGATAAACAAGTTTACGGGTCTGGCACAGCTTAAGGCATGTCCAGCAATAAGGATTCGCCTAGACAAATGCCTGTAAATATTATCACTACGTCTCGTTTCGTATCACACATTAACTTGTTCATTTCACTGCTTGCTTTACTTAACACAGGCGATGAGACAACTTGATTGGGATACGAAGATATTTAATAAATATAGCTGAATGATGTAAGTAAGTTTTAAACTTTACGAGGAATACTAATATTATAAGTTGCAGTTTCTTATTTATATATTTAAAATTAATAGTTAATATATAGTTAATTGAAAGTTTATATTTTTGATTCAAAATTTAATGTTTACTTTTAGTAAGATCATATACGATTTAACATGTATTTTTACGACAATATGATTTTGAAATACTATAATCTTGAATAATGATATTCTCAAAGTCAATTTGAATCTGATTCTGTGTAAACCAAGTTTAATAACCATTTAAATCAAACACCCCATTGTTAGTTTTTAAACCCATAGTAGAGAATTCAATGCACTGCTTGCATGTAAATGCATCTGAATTGCAAGCAGTGCACTATTCTATAAGAGCGAATATTCGAAAAAGACTTTCAGGATAATATTTTGCGAATGTAAAAAGCTAGACAACTTTATCTCATTAGTATTATTGCTATTTGAAGGCTGTCACTTTTGATCTCGGCAACACTTTATATGCTTAAATTACTGTGGCTGACGATTCATCGCCAAGAAGTAAATGAATCTATTGTACATAAGGATATGCAAAAACGATATGTGTGTGTGGGCAATGCGAGTACATATGTGAATAGCTGGGCATGTGGGTGGAGATGCTTAAGCATATATGTATTTTGGGCGTATGCACATGTGTATTTCCGATTGAAACGCACATGGGTTGATGGCTCATTTACCATAGAAAGTCGTTGGCTGTCGCTGTCGTTCATCAGTCGGTCGAGACGAAGCGAGGCATCCTCCCAGCAGCAAACCCAGCAAACAGAACCGACCCTAGGCGCGCAACGTGCGCACATTCGTCAGAATTTGCATTTCAATTCGAATGTCAGGATGACGGAGCGTTGAATTTGGGTGGCGGTGGCATCGGCATCCAAATGAAAATAAATCACGTTGCTCTGCTATTGCCGCAGACGGCATACGGCAGAACGGCAAACGCACCGCGTTCTGCTCTGCTCGAAACATAGCCACCATTAAGCCAAAAAAAAAAAATCAGGAAAAAAACAGAAAAGCGCCCGGGGCGTGGGCTCAGTGAGTCGTGGAAGCGTCGACGTCGTCGTCGTCCCCCATTTTGAACTCATTTATTCGCATTTTTTGTGCGAAAACGAATGTGAAAAGTTTTCTGCCATCATTTTGAGTGATGTCAATTAGATTGATTTGATCAGCGAAAATATGTGATTTATCAGACTGTAACACTGAGTGGGCGGTCCCGAGGCATTTCTGCCTTTGCCCTCCCCATTTCAGGAAGAGCAATGCAATGCTGCTGTTGCTGTGGGTTGTTTTACCGCTACGCGGACGATGCCGAATCACATGAATATCTAATGTGCCACACACATACTCGCACTCAAACTCATTCCAGCACTCACACGCATTCGCTTTATCACACCTTTTCATTCATTTGCGTCATCAATCAGTCATCGAAATGGGAAACTTAATGTCCATTGACCCTGGCTTCGCTCCCTATAGGAACGTTCGATAAATATGTGCACAGACACATGTCATATGTGCAAGTGGGTACTTTGGGTTTATCTCTATTTAAAGTAGCATGAAATTATCGTTTAATTTTCATTTAGTTGCAATTTAAGGAAACACTATTTGTAATGAAAGCTAAGCAAGCAGTGCAGTAAACTGCTTGATACGTAATTAGACGAACCTACAAGCAGTGCATAGGCAAGTAATTACAATTATTGCACAACGCTTCCTTATATTAAAAGTGTTTATTTACAAAAGCATAGCTATAAATTCAATTGTAAGACAAATTTGCTGCTAATAAACTTCACAAACATATGCTCAACAACTTAAGCTAATAAAGTCTGTTTAGTTATCGCATTAAAAGGATTTAGTAGTCGGGCAATCAATCAAGCCATTAAGTTGATGGCATTAACGAATGAATCCGAATGCGACTGAATACACTCATTATCACAAATCTTTAGCCAACATTGATAATGACCAATTGCCATGTCCACGCAATGCTCATATCTCATATAATTCCTGTTCCTGGTTGTGTTATTACAACAGTTTGAAAGCCCATTTGATTAACCACTCCCTGTTGGCCATGGCTGGAATATAATATTATATCCTCGAAGTTAACATTTTATTCGGGAATCTAAGCGCTTCTGGTTTGCGGATACGCCTACAAAATTAATATACCGCAATATAGCTGTGTGATAGCATTGAGTGGCGCAGAGGAGTGGAGATTGGGGAAGCACTTGCGGGTGTCATACAAAACAAATAAAATAAATCAAATCGAAGAAGCGAATGAAAGGAAATCGCAATTCGAATGAACGCATGTGTGTAACGAGAGGCAGAGGAGGAATGAAAGCAATCCCAAACAAAGGGGGCGCCATACTTGGCACCCAAAAAATTTATGCGCATTCTGGCACAGGGCCGCGCCCACGCCCACGCACTCCAACTCCACCTTCGACTCGGGCTTTGGGCTTTGGGACTCTGCGTGTTTATAAGCTGAGTTAGTGCCTCAGTTTTGTGTTTGTCTGGACAACAAACAAATGGCTCAGAGACTTGACTCGATTTGAGCTCGGGGGTGCTTTTAGGGGTTGTTACCAGCACCAATAACTCATTTTCAAATGGAAATAACATCAAATAAAATTCGCGCTACTGTGTCGGCTTTAGCCCTCTTGTTGTCCTCCACTTTTTCCGGCCTTGAATCCAGCCACCATGTGTGTCAGTTGCCTCCGCTGTTGCTGTTGTCGCTGGTCGTGGTTCGTGGTCGGCAACGCGGTCGTTTGACTGATGAAATATCGTGACAGGCAGTATAAAAGCTATTAAAGCCGAGTGTGTAGATGGCGCTACTTGAATTTGTCAAAATGTCTTTTTACGCGCGCTGGCGGCAGGCGGCGGCAACAATAACAAATACACAACAACAATCGCCCCACAAGTTCCAATACCAAACCTAGCTCAGCACTCACACACACACATACACACGCTCACATGCAGTAAACGGGTGAAACTTTGATTGATGCCAAAGTGTCACGCAGGCGCGCATGTGGCTAATGGGCGGTTACGTTACCAAACGCCAAAATAACCAATACCTCCTCATATGTCGTGCATTGTCTCCCCAACAAGCTTTTCAGGCCTTTGACAAGCGTTTGACAAATGTTTCGGATTGCGTCTTTGTTACTTACCCATATGGCTTGGTGGCAGGAGAGTGTTGGGGGCTAAGTGGAGCCAAGTCGTAACTCGTTACAGCTAATCGAAACACAATTATTAATTTCACCATTACTTTAAGAAAGCAAAACAGCGAAATCGCATACAGCTTTACGCGGAAGTTAACTGAGCGCGGGAAGTTACTGAACGAACGAAGCTTTGACCGAAGCTGGCTCATTCATTTAGTTCAATTGCAATGCATGTGAAAGAATGCATAATGAACTAGAAAGAACTCGCTCATTGCGACTACAAGTTCACGCTCGTTCACTTAGTTCAATTGCAATGTATGTGAGTGAAATCAACAAGAACTAAAACGAACTAAGCTGTCATTACTACTAGTTCACTCTCCTTCACTTAGTTCCGTAACAATATATATAAAAGAATGCAACAGGAACTAATACGAACAACTCGTTCGCTCCTGCAGGAACTACAGAATTTGACTAACTCCTTTTGGTGATAGACAAAAAGAAAAAAATGTGTAAACAGCTTTGAGTGATTATTTATAAATGCACATGAAGAAGAGTGCAAAAGTTTGTCCGGATGCTGGCAGCTCAGATCGCGAATCAAATGGTGTCCCGCTGTTGCGTCTGACGCATCCACAAATAAACGCGCGGCGCAAAGCGTCTCAAATACATCAAAGTAACAAGCTCCAGCTGTGCACGCCACAGTAAGCTCTGCCCTCAGACGAGGAGGGATGGGGCAAGCGTCATACGCTGTGGCCATTTAAATGCTGTGCATCCAGCCAGGACACCGGCGCCCACAGACACAAAATATGGCATTGACTTAATAAAGAAATGAAATATCGCGAATGAATGAAACCCACTCGCAAACCAAATCCAGGAAAGCATCATCAAGTGGATGTCTTGGCTGGCGCTAGTTCCACATGCTGCGATCTCGAAAATTGTAGCGCTCTGTTGGGGTTTCGGGATTCCCCCCTGCGACAGCCAGAGGTGTCTCATGACTGCGCCCATTGATCTTGTTGTTCTGCTTCATTAGTTACGACTTCTATTGACCGACATCGTTTATTGGTAAGCGTTTTGTGAGAATGCAATCCAATTGTCTTGAACAGCTCTGAAGACGATTAATAATTAATGTCTGTATTAACTAATTCAATTAAGTTGATTAGTTAATGGATAAGTTAAGACAGAATATAAGCTGCATTGATATTTTTATTAGCAAAAGAATCTTTTGGATAACAGCCAAAAAAGTGGATACCGAAAATTAAAAATATAATTTTGAAGTTACATTTCATATACAGATACATATATTAACATATCTTATGCATACAGAATTCTTCAGTTTATTATTTCAACTCTGTTTGAAAAATTGGTTAACACACTAATTTTAAGTATATATGTATTATTATTATGTTATGTATTACACAGGAAAATTTTTGTTTTACTAAAAACTATTAATAGTCAATATTAAAAACTTTAAGTTCTTGCGGAATGCAAAGACAATTCACATGCTTCTGAAATAACTGTTGTTTAGATTTTAAGCTTAAAAAACATGGTTGACTTTAGTATAAAATTCACAGCTAAGTGTAACGGAATGACAGACCACATTAACTACACGCATAACAATAATAATAATTCTAATTTAAAAGACTTGCTAATCAAAATGTATTACCCATTAGGTATTATGCTGCTCGAGAGCTTTAATCATTACCTAAACTACACTCGACAATGGATGTTGGCTACGAACTAAATGGGTTTAATGGGGCGCAGGTCAGGATCCCGAGGGGATGGGGAAGCGGGTGCTTAAAGTACATAAACCTTTATGCTGTGATTGCTTGACTGGCTTTGGCTTTGGCTTTGTGTGCGCTATTGTTCGGCTGGCTGCCATTGTCTGATATAAATTAAGCAAATTTTGTTGGGGTACCTTGCATAGTTTCATGTGCAAAATCAATTCCACCTCAAGCCAACGACTCCACCCTTTCCAAAGGGTAAATAGTGGGAGTATGAGGTTGAGGAGGTTCGAGTTGAGGATTTAAATATATCTCATATACTGTGCCGAGTTTGGGCTCTATTCGGTATTAACTTTTCACTCTAAGCCCAACGTGCAATAAATTACGTTAAAGACGCCAAATTCAGGCAAATTTGCATGGCCATGCAACAAACAACAACCCCTCGCAGCAAGTGGGAAGGGTGTAGGAAGTAAAGTAGTCGCAGCGTGCGGCACACGCATCGCATCATCATAATTAATAAGAGACAATTTGACAATGGCCCTTTAGCGTTAACAGCAGCGATATCATTTTCAACTGTACAAACTCAACGGCAGCCAAATGAGCAGCATCCCATCTCATCTTGGGTTCTGGGCTCTGGTTCTGGGATGGCACACGCACACCCTCTTTGCCATTTTGCGCCAAATTAAATTCAACCTCAATTGAGGGGTTAATTTCTATCACCACGCAAACAAAAACAAAACCGCCCAAAAACTGCAGACACTACCAGAGGGTTGCCAAGCAGACGTGGACATGGAAGCGGGAGAAGTCCGGGTTGCGGGTGTGGGTATGGGTATCGCACCATTATCTGCATCGAGTTCCACATAGAAAATCATTACGTCATTCGCACCATGAGCAACGTATTCAATTTGAGTGTCGTTGAGCTCTTTATTACGTTAGTGTGAAAGTCGCGTGCGGGAAAACCCCAGCGACAATAAGGAATACCGAATGCGGCAGACGGACTGAGAGCTGAGGACTACGGACTTGGGCCTCCCTCGGGCACAAATGTGCCCAGGGCCCAGCTCTCTTGCTAACAACGCATTCATTCACGGTACGTAAGTCACAGCAGCCGGGTGCTAGAGTCAAAGCTTGGCGACGTAGCTGCAACAACAATAAAGCAGAAGGGCGTTTTGGGAAGTGGGGAAGTAAATTGAAAGCATGCTGCCGAGCGGGCGGGCTATCAAAGCGTTCGCAACCCTTCTTCAGCACAGAGAGTTGAGAGCGGTAACTCCGAAATCCATTAGCAAGCAGCGTGCGGCAAGGCAGCTAGGAAAGAAAACCTTTGCCACAGGCGATGCTAGCTGGATGCTGGCCATGAGGCTTTTATGCGCAACGCGTCCTGCTTGGTTTTCGGTTAACCATGGGCATGCCCCTGCTGTCTGACTACTCAATCTCAACGAGACTCATAAACATATGCGCCTCACGTCGTTTGGCGTAAATCTAATGTAGCGGTGGCACTCGTAGACGCCGACGACACCCCACCAACCATCCTCTCCACACCTCTCCCCGGTTGCACGCCCAGCCAGAAGCAGACAGACGGACGGAGAGACGGCTAGTGCTTCTTTGATGAGGTTACTGACTTTGGCGAATTAACTCCCACTAACTCCACTCCCCGCCAGCCTCTCCGGGGCGTTGCTGAACCGGAAACCACTGCATTTTGTTTGGACCAAACAAGAGGGTGCCACGCTTTAACGCCTCAAAAAATCTCCTGGGACACTTTAGAAACACAATGTGGCATTTAAATGAACACAAACCTTAGAGGTTCATTCATTTACTTTAGCACCCTGTCCCGCATCAAACAAACTGTAAGAGTTATGTGTTCACTTAAATAGCTGTATCTATAACTCTGGCACACATGACTTTCCTTATTTTGAAAAGTCCACCTTATAAACACAAACGGAAAGGGAAATTCTAAATAAATAGCTGCGATGTCAGATATCTGTTAATTTAAATAAACGGGAGTTATTGAGAGATCTGCAGGATATTGATAGAGCAATCAACAATTGGATTTCGCCTTCAACCCCCTCAATGATTTCCATTTCCACTTTGATAAAGTATAGGAGTTAAGTTAAGTTGACTTGTTTTTATAGTGAAACAAATGAGAACACGAATGAGGAATATATTTTTGATAATGAGGCTTTGAGACACCCTATTAGATATTATGAAACTGACGACAGTTGCAGAATGTAATCATCAATCATAATGCAATTTAAAGTTTAAATCAAGCCGAATAAAATATAAATTTAAAATATTAATGAGTAACATATTTATTGAATTACTGAACATTAATTTAAGAGAGTTTTAAATACAAAATATATAGATGCTGTGATTGTGATTTACTGAGTATTTATAAATCCAGGGATTTTCTAACGTATATCTTGTTTTGTTGTATATAATATTCTAGCTCCTAGTTAATAAGAATGCGTTTAACACATTAATTGTTTGAAAACTAAGTAAATTTATGTGTAATCCATATCTATAACTTGATTGATATACTTAAGCTTGAGCAGCTGTGATTTCGAGTCTCTCTAGTCCATATCGTGGTTATCAGTTGTTTAAGAAGCGAAATCCCCAAAAGCACAGACCAAATCCGAAATCCCAGTTGTACACAAGAATCATAAATTTTATTTATTTATGTAGTATAAGTGTGTTGCCGTTTTGCTTGATGCTGCGTTTTTCTTTTGCGTTTTTCCACGCAAAAATCGGCTATGAATATCAATGGGGGGATTGTGAACGAAACGAGACGGCACGCGCCCAAGCTCGAGTTCGACTTCGAGTCCGAGACCAAGACTCATCCACATCCACATCGACAACGACATCGATGGTGAGGCGACTAAGTGTTCATGGCCCACAGCAGAAGGCAGGGGGACAAAAGGCAAGCAGACGATGTCTACCGGACTCGCATGTATTGATATTGTTTTTATCAACATTCAACGTGTGCAAACCTCGGTGCCGGGTTCGAGTTTTGGGCCACTTGTGCCCCTGATGAGATTTTAATTTTATTTTATTTGGGATTGCGATTGGGATTTTGTTGCTGTTGCTTCGGCTGCTGAAACAGAGGCAAGTAAATCACCACACTTTCAATATTGTCCGTATCGAACAAGGACAAAGCTATCAAGACGGTCTTTTTTTCTGGGGGTGTTTCCCTCGCTACTCCGCTTAGCTTTATATCGAGTCACTTTAGTTTGCCCCTGGCTGATCCTGATGGACTTATGCTACAGGCATGTGCACACACATGCACAAACGTGTATAGACATGTTCTTCCCGGCTTACACTTGTCCGTGCGAGTAAAGCGGAAAAAAAGTAGAAGGAAAAGATGATTGCTCTTCCTGTCGAGTGCTGATTGTTTGCCATATGAGATAAATGAGCAGCAGCAGTAGTAGCAGTTGAAGCTGAAGTTTGGGCTTCTTTCGTATTAAATTCATGGAAAGTTAAGTGCTTTGTAATTGATGTTATAAAATATTTATGACAGGCGAGGCCAGGTCGACAGAGAGCGAGCGAGAGAGACCTTTCCAATCAGACTGAATGGCCAAAATTAACTTTTCGTCTCTAATTGACATTAATTATTTAAAAGGATACCGAGAAAGTGTTTTCCGTTGAGTGACAAAGTTGAAGCTGTTGAATTAAAGACACCAATCCGGAAAAGTTGGCAATGCAAAAGCAACATACACTACACGCAGATACTTTATCTAAAGACTGAGCAAAAGATACAGAAAGATAGATAGACTGATAATGATGCTAGCCTTGGCCTTGGCTTGGGCCAGGGGGAAATCACTGACAGACTTTGATCCCTCTATGGATGATGAATTATATTTGACATCTATGTGCTTTGCACTCACTACTCAAACTCACGCTCACACTCACACTCACTACTCACATCAATTCATTCGCTTGTGAGTATGTGCACTCATTTGGTAAGAGGCCGCCGCACTTGGATATGTTTATTTTACTGTCAAAACATTAAAGCCAAAACTCGCCGGGGGTTGATTGTCAACTCAGCGCAGGGCGGCTTACTTTGATAGGTTTCCACTTTATGTGTGAGGGTGGCTACCCTGGCTCGGCGTCACGTGGCGCTTGTCTGCTGTCTGTCGACTCCTCATATGAAAGTCTCATTCACTCTCTCTCTCTCTCTATTTGTATCTCCTCGTCGATGTCTCTTTGGCTTGTGTAGACAAACATATTTGCATATGTTGGCGGTATATTTTAACAAATCCTGCTGGATTTCCTGCTGAACAGACAGCAGATACACACTCATTCACACACACTAGGGCAACATGCCTCTTTGACAACTCATAACAATCACTCATCATAAACAAAGCGTCCGGCCTCAAGGTGGCAACACAGCAGCCCAGCTAATGGCAGACAATGTGCAATGTGTGATGTAAGTATGTAATGAATATACACTGAAAAAAAATTCATCGTTGAACGATATGCTTTCAGAAAAGTACTAATAAGAAAATTAACTGATTAACTTATTTTTTTTTTATAAGTTTTTACTTCAAGTTTTTTTTTTTCGACGTCAAGAGTCTAGACTTAATACTGTATCATTTATCTTTATACATATATTTTTTTCTTCCTGATTAATTAAAAACTTATTTCTGAAATCTATATTTTCAATGTTTAATCATATAAACATTTAAGTTAATTTTCTTAACTTGATAATCCAATGAATTGATATATACATATATGTCGGAGTCTGTTCTGCCGAAGTCTGTTTGTTCAATATATATATATTTATATATACATATAGTAAATCAGCAAATTTATTTTGAGTAGCTGTTAGCTCTGCGTTAATTTGCTGCGATCTTCGACTGCAAAAGCGAAATCATTCACTGCAGGTAAAATAAAGACTTCACTCAACTGTTTGCCATACTCGTAATTATTTAATCTGCTGCAAATTAGTTGGCCAGCATGTTTATTGCCTTTTAGCCAGGGCCATTTATCCATTGGCCTCCCGGCCAGTTTGGCAGCTCTCCTCAGAAGCAGCAGCAGAAGCAGCAACCGAAACAGCAGCAGAAGCATCTTGAGTTGAGGTCAATTAAGAGGAATCCGCAAAATAATTGCCAAGAAATTTATTCGCTTCATTAACTTGTTAAAGGACGTGGACATGAAAGTTAAGCCCAGAGTCAGCCACATGAAGTCAGCTAGAAAATTAAGTGAAATAATTAAATCTCAATCGGAATCTATTAGATTGGCGTTGATGCGCCGAACTCTTTTCTCTTCTCTCTCCCTCTCTCAACCCTTGTCAGTTGAGTGAAGGAAAAGCGGTGGAGGGGAGGTGTTGAGGATGAAGTGATATAAATTGTGGAAGGCCATCAGCTAATCTGGCGACGTCGACCCAGCAAGGGGTTAACGAGTGAGTTGCCTCGGTTGTGTCTGTTGGGGTTGCAAAAGATTTTAACATTTTTGGCGTGGCTTAATTTTTGAGGGGGAGGCAAATGCAACAAACGGCAGGCGTGCTGCGTTGGGTGGGCTGAAGAGTTGTCGAGCTGTAGAGCTGTAGAGTAGCTGGTAGTCAACTGGAGTCATTTATCACCCACGCAGCATCTTTCATAATCAGGCCAGGCAAACGAGGCCTCTTCTCTGTCGTTGTGTGTGTAGACAAAAATGCAAATGACTCAGGACAGAGCAACACACATACGATACTTGTATGTGTGCTGGGTACAAAGGAGCAGCCGCGGCTTTTAATTTACAACATCCTACGAGCCAGTTGGGCACCAGCAGCAGCAGCAGCATCAGAGACCCTCATATGCAGCTGTAGCTGGAGTTGGTGATGGAGTTGGAGCTGTTGTCTCTTGTCTCTCTCTCGGAGCAACATCCGCCATTGCAGCCCAGACGGTTGGACGTCGATATTGCTGCTGCTGCCTTTGCTTTTCGGTTTTTGGCCAGGCCAGACAAAAGGTCGGCAACACACACACACTAACACACACACACATTGGACATTCCGGCCGAGTTAATTAATTTATGCACTCAGTGAAATGCATCGGGGTCGAGAGTTGGGATCGGGAAACGAAACGGTGCCCAGAGTTTATTTGGACTTTAGGTGGACATCATTTCTTTGCTCTTCTTGAAAACCCGCCTAATTTCAAAATTAATGAGCGGAATCTTGATGGCCGATGGAAGCGATAAGCCTCATGATTTTGGCTGTCACACACACACACACACACATACTCGCACACAGTGAAAGAGAGCGAGACACGACTAAGTGCGGCATCCCCGCATCTGTTTTGACCATGGGCCTGAGCCGAAGTAAATCACGTGTTTATTGGCACTTCACTTACGACACCGTCGTCGACGACTTTGACTTCGACTTGGACGTCGTCACCAAAAATGGCACCGCTCTCGACTCGCTGTGGGACCACGATGAGTCTGCGACCTCAACGTCAGTGTGTTCTGGGACCGAGAATGAGCGCTGGGGCAACGTCATTAATTAGCCGGTTTTTTGAAGTGTGGGGAACGGATGGCAAGCGACGTGTTTATTTGGTTTTGGTTTTTGGCTTTTCTACTCTCTGCCCCGTTCACAACATCTTACGAATATGTATTGGGACTTCATTTACGAGCCAAACGTCCAGCCTTTTACTTTGCCTTTGGCTTCAATGCCGCACTCTGCTTCTACAGACGTGGCCAATGCAATTGAGTAGGGCATAAATCACAATAAGCGGCTAAGAGGTGTAAAACCATATGCAAGTGCTGGAGATTACCATGAAAACTATTTCTCTAAAACCTGTCTTAACTGCTTGCAACACGTTGTGGCAAATCCACTTTGATTATCAGCATACAAAATGTCTACAAACATATTTAGATTAGCAAATCAGAATTAGTAAGTTATAGTAGAGTCATTCATATTTACTTACAAGCTGGTATCGTTATGGCTTGCCACCACTGTAGGGAACGACACTCTTGCATTTACTTTGCTTTTGACCGGAAACTTCTTATCTTGTGGCTAATCTTATTGATGTTTCAGATGACGATTTGGGTTTAATTCTGAACTTAAGACAAGCATAAATTTTGTATACCGTATAAAATTGATTCATTTAATATCATTCATTCCATTGGGCAAGATATACGCCGTCGATAGAGAGAGAGTCCCATTCATTCGATCACTCACCGGTTCTGAATTCTTGAATCTTGAATCTGGAAACAAGGCAGACAAACAGTCTCGTTCGAGTGCCACTCTTAACTTTCGATTGGGTTTTCTCTACCATATTTTGTAAACAAAGAATTTAATGAATGAAGATTCTGTAGCTTCAAAGCTAAAAGAGTTTGGTGTAAAGCCCAGTTATTCTTTATAATAGTAGAGAAGATAAAATTCTAATATAGAATTATATATTTAACTGCATTCATAGAACAAATATTGCGAATTAAAATATATTGCTTTATCCCTGTTGAATATGTTATATATTTTTTAATAAAGTTCATAGAAATTGCTTTTTTAAAACTATTTGATTATCCAAGTTGTTTATTCGTCATAAGTTGCACACTTTCATTTAAGAATAATAGATTATAATTATTTGAATCGTAATTGTAATATCAATTTTATATATGTTAAAAACTTTTAAATAACAATCATTCTTTTATATTTTCAGTGACAAAAGGAGGAACCTCACACTTTCCCTTAATCATCTGGTTTGCATAAAATATTGTTTTCATTATTTATGACAATTTAAACTAATTTGTTTTTATTTACAGATGCCGCCTCTTGAATGGCCAACGCACCCAACAATAAAGAAATAATCATTTGTTATCAAATAAAAATACTTAAGTACGCAATGAAATGTTAATGAATGCTTCGCATTTTGCATCAATTATTTGTAAACGTTAATGAAATTGAACAAAAGCAGAGTATAAATAATTTACTTTAAAAAACGATTTGGAATTTTAAGAGAACAAGTTTTGAAATAAATATTTTATTAATAATATTTTCATTGAAATTACTTTATAACTTTGCGAATAAAAACAAAATGTACCTGTCTACAATATATTATTATGTGATAATAAGTATATTAAAATAAAATATAAAACAAAACAAACAGAGCGAAGTGTTCAAGCGTTAGATTTGCTTACACACTGAAAAAAACGAGTTAAGAAAGATATAATTCATAATGCTAAATTTTAAATTAATATTAATACAGACATTCGAATTGTAAATTAAGAGAATTAAAAGAATAGCATATAGAAAAGTATTAACTGTGGATAATTGTTTAATTACTTAATGTACGTACCACAATCTTAAAATGAACTAGTAACTACTCGAAAATGATGCTAAACATTTCGAGTTTTAATGTTATTACATGTTTCACAAGTTAATCAAAAACATTCTTTTATAATGGTAGTTTTAAGAAATGATTCCAATTGTTTAATGATTAAAAAGTGTTTAATTTGTGTGTTTATTTGTTTTAATGGGCTAAAAAGTGCTTTGAAAATTGTTAAATTTCTAATCTTTAATAATGGAATTAGATATCATTCAAATGTAACTCAAAAGTAGCACTGCTTGCATCCAAGTATGCACTACTGCAAGCAGTGCATTCAATATTCTTCCTACTTACCTGTTATTAATCAAATTACTTCCTCATATCAATATTGATTATATATGGCTATAAACATTCTATAGTTCTAAATGTTATCTGCATTACTTTCATAATTTCGTTTGATCATCACCTCTGTTGATAGCAAAAATAAATATACCTCTTGAAATGTTCACCATCTGCTGCTTTAATCAGCACTTTAAGAATGCAAATCAATTATAGCCTATCTAACTTTCTAGCCAAGTATCTAATTATGACATAATCAGTATAGCAGTTTTCTAAGAAACAATTTCACTTAAAAGTATTATGTATTAAATTAATACCTTTGACTATGGTTCTCAGTTTTGTAGCCTGTGCTCACTTGTGCATTTCAACTCAACTAGGTTCTTCGAATGTAATTTGCATTGTAAAACTTAACTTTCAGTTTTTGTTGCAATTATATTATTATTGCATGCTTTGAACTAATGTATAATGTGCATAGCATGACTAAGAAAAGTAACGCGATTTGTATAAAATTAAATCTGAATTATGCATTCAGTATTATAGTTGATGATAGTCTATCCCGGTTAAGCTCGAGTTTTCAAGATGATCCAATGAATTAAGGTTTTTAGACATCAATTCATTTGGGTTCTTAATGTACTAATGCGATCACAGCGAAGATATTTATATAAAAACTTTACAACTCGAATGTAAAATAAATCTGCAAACAAATTTGTAATTGAAAATATTTACTATTTCAAACAAAATTTTACTCTGCGTTAATTATCTTATTATAAGGAAAACAGATAATAATTGTTGTATTCAGAAAAATAATATTACTATAACAAAAGTTTCGTAAATTATTAAGAAATTATTAAATTAGACGTCCACATACACTAAGCTGACAATGATCCGATCAGAAAACCGGTTTTTGACCAATTGGACTAACATTGAATATACTTGTTGAGCCTAAAAGTATGCAATGATTTTTGTGCGTTTGTAAAAGCATAGCATACTTTTAGAATAAATTCAGTTGGGTGGAATTTTCGCTTGGCTGCACTCAATTGTCAATGAATACGATATTTAAAAGGTTATTTAATATTTTTGAATACATTTGAATTGCTTGTGTGATTATGAATATATTCTTTTGAATATAGAATATTAAAATATTATGACATTTTATTCAATTGATTGAATTGTTTCCGCGAAATGCTTAAAATCTATAGACTTTCATATTGATCATTGCTGTAGGTCAATTTTTAATAGAATTGTTTCACATCCGACCAAAAAGAATACGTACTTGTTAGTCTTTTATGTATTCATTAAGAATTCTGCCACATATTCGAGAGCTCTCACTTAGGGAATTCCAAGAAAATGGCATATAAAACAACAACTTAGCTATTGATAAATGCTATTGAAAAGAAGCCACCCCATTTTGGCCATTTATTGTGGAAATGGAATTAAAAATCTATTGTTGGCTATTTACTACCTGGAAGTGGTGGGTAATATGGGTCACTCCGATGAGGCAGATGAGATCTATATATAAGTATAATGTGGGGAAGAAGTTGCCAAATCGGGCAACATCATAAATCATGCCAAAACTGTTTTGGTTTGCTTGGGCAAACAGAAAGTCAAACAGAATACGATCACTTAAAAGTATTCAGGCATTTATTTATGTCAAAACATGGTCCGTTAAGCCGACTGTCAACCCTACAGAAAAGGTACCACCACCACCAACAGGGGTCAGTCGTATAACTCAATTAAAGACAACGACGAGGAAGAAGAGATGAGGATGGAGGATGGTTCTTCTGCCCTCACGCAAAGCGTCGCAGCGGGATGTCGGCGCATTAGCCACTTTTCTACATCTTCGTCTGCATCTCCGTCGTCGTCGCCGTCTTCTGATTTGAGCAGTTGCTCAATGGACACACGAGGCTGAGTCTGTGATTGTGACTGAGACTGAGATCGAGGCTGGGCCAACAACAAAACACAAGTCAAAACAATGACCAAATGGTAGATGGCGATCGGAATCGTTGTGGTTTTTGACAACGGTGGCGGGTGACTGCAAAATAGACGCCAAACACACAAAGTATCAAACTGAAACTCGAACTGGACATTCTGAATGAAACATCCTTACACCATTTACCTCTCTCAATCTGTGCTCTCTCTCTCTGTGAATTGTCATTGTTGCTGCCACAGCTGCCGCTGTGTGGCCTGCGAGATCCGCCTGCGCAATTGAACCTTGGCCACGACCGACCTCCAAGGGCAAGCGCAGAAAACATGATTTTTATGTAACGAGAACATTGTTCTCGCAGTCTGCTCAACTGCAATTGCGTCGTTGGCGATCTCAAACTTGTGGAGCCAAGTGGGGAGGTGGGGAACCTTAACAGAACAGATACAAATACACGACTTCGACCGGCCGGATCGTGCAAAACTACAGCGACGGTCTGACAGGTGGCGCCGGCGCCAATTTGAATATGAGAACATCCAATGATTACGATTACGACTGTGCCACGAGTGCTACTCTGACTCCAACTACGACTGTGGCTGTGAGTTTGAGTTGGACTGTGAGCACAATTACGAGTACTTTGCGGCATGCCAACTGTCCAAGCGATCACTTGGCTTTAACATACGTTACGCACAAATAATGTAAATTTGCGATAATAAAACGAAATGTCTTTTCTTCGTGCCGCAAATAATAATAGATTATTAAGGACAAAATAGTCACAGCGACTCTAAGACGGAGTAGAAATAGTAGCACTAGTAAGAGAAGTACTATTTATACTTACAATTTATATTTTACCATGACGAATCTTTTAGTAATTACTACAACTAATGGTATTTTTATTCGACCATGATCTTTAATTGCTATACCAAATGTTTTTAATCTCTTGCCCAAAATCATAAAAACAATTAAGGATTTTGTATTGCTACTAAAAGTATAACTAAATATTCTCTGTTGACAAAAACTATTTCTATACTTTCAAAAAATATGCTTCGCACTAGTTTCTCTTACTATACAAAATAATTATATTTCAAAGTAATGTATAAATATCAATTCAATGGCTATGACTAATTTAAGTATTGTGTTAATGTATATATGGGTAATTCCAAAACGAAATTTTTCCCGTGCGAGACTCTTTACATTAAAAATAACATAAACTGCAACAATTTTGAAAATAAGAAAAGTTTATTTTTATAGCTCTAGATAAGTACTTTAATTAGATTTAAGAATAGTTTTGGAATCTTCGTTTTTTTTTGTTTTCTGTTGTGATAATTGCAAAAATTAACCAATTCGTACGCAAAACCAAAAAATGAACGAAATTATGTATTTTCAAGTTCCTAAAATCAATCTTATCTCTAAATATAGTGCTTATCTAGAGCTTTATGAATAATATTCACTTATTTTTAAAATTGTTTCAGTTTATGTTATTTGCACTGCAGTGCACTGTAAAAAGTCTCGCACGGGACAAATTTCGCCATGGAATTACCCATATATCATTATTAATTTACTATTGCTACTAATAAATCTCTTTTAATTTCTTCAATGTAATAATTATGCGAATGACTAAAATTGCAAGAATTCACTGACGTTAATACAACTTAGGAATACTCCAAATACTTATCTGACAAGGTATTACCATTTATAATAAAATAGATGTACAGCTCTGCATAATACATTTCCGATCGCATCGCAACACGAAAATTCATTTAATATTTCAATAATATGTTTTTTTTATTCTTACTTATTTATTTATATATTTACAATAGCTGACTTGTAACAAACTAGAAATAGATCATCTCTACAATATTTGTTTGATTTTTATAAAAGTAATATTTGTATTATCTTTAACTTATTAAATAGTATTTTCTTTTATATTTGATAGAATTATAATACATTTTTCTTTAATTTTACAAAGCTGGTGGACAAGTTTCGAGCAAATTCAATATTCAGGCTGACTGAATTTCTGTATTCGCATATTAATTGGTTTCGTTATGTTTTCTCGTCCCTTCTTATATCCCTTTTATTTCGCGCATTAATCCTCAGACATAGCGAAATGACAATGGGAAAATCAAACACGGAAATAATTGAAATGAAATCCAGAATTATTGAAACACTGAATATAATCGCGATGCACTGCCAATCAAAGTAACTATTTAATCCTGCTAATCCCTGAGATAGTCAAACCAAAAGCAGCCCAAGTAAGGGGCGTAAGAAATACCTCGTACTCTGCAAAGAATCTACGGGTAGTTACTATCTATGAAATACAAGGCATAGAGTTGTAATCTGGTACACGTGATGTAATTTATGTGCTCCCCAAAAAAGAACATTTGCAACCCTCAGTGTATCTCCGTATTGTTTCAATGTCATGCGCCTTAAAGAGCATTCATAAAATCACGTTTAAGGGTAGAGCAGAGTTAAGATAGATTTACCGAAAAAGCTGAAGTGCAAACACCTTATGAAGTAAATGATATCTAAGGTACTTTATAAAGGGGCAGAGATTGAATCTAATTCGGGGTTGTCAACTACTTGCACAGACTGATGAATGAAGCTGATCCTCATAAAGTATCCTACTGGCGACTATTTGACTTGGCGCCAGTCACCATCCCGAATTGTCGCCTTATCAATGTTGTGTTGTCCTTTTTTTCTTGTGTGTTTTATCTGTCGTCAAAGACGCGACACTTGTGAATGGACATGCGATGTGGACAATAGCGCCGCTGTGGGTCGCGAGGGAGTGAGGCACGGAGGCAGCGTCTGTCTGGCACCGTCGCCAACTGCGAAGATCTTATTTTAATTGCTGTACGGCGATCGATCACACGCAGTGAACACAGGTCAGAGGACACTAACTGTTGCGTATCGGTTACGCAGCCTAATGAACATAATGTTGTACAAGTATCTTTAAGATGCATTCCATATTTTGTACCTGTCCCATCGACTACCTGTTTCAGTCGCTGTCGCTGTTCCGCTGTCTCCGGCATCGTCTCGGCAAAATCGAGGTCTAGTTAATCTGTCCCAGCTTCGTTGCGATAACATTTTAGTGCTCAATTTTAACTCTACGCCCTTTTGTGGTTTTGCTCTTTACAACTGTTTATGCCTCTTATGATTGTCTCTCTGCCTCTGCCTCTGGCATTGCCTTTGCCTTTGCCTCTTTGACTTTGTCCTGCCGACTTCAGAGCAGCTTCGACTGCTTCTGCTTCTTCTTTTGCCTCTTTCAGTTGTCAATCGCAAAGTCGTTTTGACTGTAATTTAATATGCTGTCCAAGCGACCGTATTCATATTGCTTTTATTTTATTTTATCGAAGCCTTGCTTCGGGTTGGCTATTGCACGTTGTTCACACATTACCCATGTCCATGTCCAAGCCCATGTCTATGCCGCCGCTTAGATACCCTTTCTCCTCCTTCTCCTCCTCGTTGATCTCCTGCTCATTTTGGTTTTGAGTGCGTGCCCGTGCGGCCATTAAGAAGGTCTCTTCTCATCTCTGGTTACTTTCCGTATATCAAAAAAATCGACAACAAGAAATTGTCCCCGTCGCTCATTTAAATATTTTATCATTGATGCGCCGAGAAGACACTAAAGAGAATTTTATATCTTTTCAGTTCGCTACGTTTTTATCACTCGAATGAACAAAAAACATTTGTTACCAATCAGAGTTCTTAATTTTACGGCTAGTCTCCTCTCTCCCTTCTCTGTGTTTGTTCGCTTTGCGACAAAAGTGCCGCTTCAACACAAAGTGGTCCCAGAGACACTGGACACTACAACAAACGGACATTTCCAACTCTCAATCTCTCCAACTCCAACTCCAATTCCTGCTCCAACTCCAACTCCAACTTCGATGCCAACTTCAGCTACAACTGTGGACACGATGGCGATCTTTTGTCGGCTTTGTCGCAGAAATTAGTCGTGTATTCCTTTAAAGCTTGTATTCAGTGCCAGTATCTTAATTGGCTTTGATGCTGCGATGGCCTTTCATAAATTTCAATCCGTCTCCATCTCTGTGTGTGTGCGTGTGTGTATTTATATTATGTTTTTGTGTGTGTCTTCTCTTTTACACACAACTCTTTGTCTGTTTACATTAGCTGCTAAAAGCCTTAATGAAAATTCTGTCTCTGAAATAAACGACACGATCTCGATTGTTAGAATTTAAATAATTGACGTTGTATATCTATCGTTTGATTGCCTCAAATCATAAACAATAATAAACAAGAAGCTAAAATTCGTAGATACACGATCGGTAAGGTCGCAGACAAAATGGTCTACAACTAGTGACATATAATAGAGTATATTTAGGGATATCTTCACTATATTATGGAGGATCTTCGCTCATTTTGTTGCCCTTCTGTTGCATAAATTGCTGTTAGAAATTTGCAAAATACTCCTAGATTTCCGATTATCATCTGTAACACAAATAAAAGTCTTTTACAATTTTGTTCAAATTTTACATTATATTTTTGCTTACCTCTTTAAGTATATTACATTTAAATATGTCTCTTTTCAGTCACTTTTTAAAATATATATTTCATTTTTATTTCATTTTTTTTCTAATTTATCATTTAAATGAAAATAATGTTGTTTAATAAATAATATAATAAGCTGAGGTTTAGTAACAAAATATCTTAACTCTTCATTGTTATTCAACTATCTTTATCTTTAAATAAAAATGGAAAATCATTTATTTATGATGAAAATTCAACTGAATAGAGAAATACTAACAATCAATCAAATTTTCAAATATTATTTATTAATAAGAAGGCAACATTTCTATACTTACAAAAATATACAACTTTTTTGATTACACTATTAGATAAATAAATACTTTATTGAAACAACAACAAATAATATTCCTTGACGACAAATTTTGTTCGGACAATTAAGTAAAATTATAATTTAATAAATATTACAATAATAGAATTGACATTTAAATCATATATTTTCTTATATACTAAATAAATAAATTTTGGGTTTTACTTGACTGACTTTTGGATTATGTTATATGAACTTTCCACTTAAATAAAAGTAAGACTCTAAAAAGAAATACTCAAATAAATATGAGTAACTAGTTGCTTTTTAATCTAAAGTCCTTTTTACTACCTCTAATTTATGCAATTTCTCTACGCTCCGCATTTATTCAAATGCCAAAACAGAGAATGCGCTTCTTTGTTTAAGGACAATTCGAATGTGGAATAATTAATAACGCATCGGACAGGTTTACAAGTTCTTAAGCATTGAGCACAACTGACAAATTGCGGCGCATAAATTGTGAGTATCGAGTCTCCAGGTGAAGCGAGCGAGAGAAATGTCAACTGCTCATGCCAAATGGCCAAGAAAATGGAGCAGTTGGCCACGTAAAAGGCAAAAGATATGTTAACTAACGGAAGAAGAGGCAAAGGAAGCAAAAGGAGCAGCAGAAACGATCCCAAATTTATGCACTTCGACTGACCGAGTGCATAATTTATGTTTATCTTCCTCTCCCTCTCTCTCTCTCTCTCTTGGGTTCTAAGTACAAGAGCCGTCAGAATACTTATGCCTGACAGTGCCGAATTGTCATGGTCATAATGCTAAACACGATGTGAGGGTTTCGCTCTCCCCTCCCTCGCCCTCTCTCGCTCCCCTACTCCCGCTCCCGCAGCATGTATTGGTAAAATTTCACGCTCATTTGCCCAACTGCTTGACTGACGGACTGACTGAGTAGATGTTGTTGCTCTAACTGTCTATTCGACTGTCCAACTGTCCAACTACCCAACTGGTCATCGGTCAGTGGTCAGGGGCTAATTTATAGAGCGAAGCGAGCTGCACGGGTGTTTTTATTTCTGTTTGTTTATTTACTGCAATCGCACTATGAGATTCAATTTATGCTGGCTTGCAGATGGGGTAAGGGAAAAGGGAGTGGAGTGGAGTCGGGGTCGAAGTCGGAGTTGGGGGGTCAGGTAAATTGAAAAATGGACATTTGTTGTTACAGATCCCATTGACTCATTTACGCGTAGCGGCAACAACATTTGTATCTTGTATCTAACTGCTGTTGCTCCGAATTCGAAACCCAAAAAAGCCCCGAAGGGAATGTCGCACCAAGTGGTGGGTTGGCTTTGGCTTTTCGGCTTAGATAAGCGCTGGTAACTACTGTTCTCCCCTCGCTCCCCTCGCTCTCTTCCTCCACAGAGTTGCCTTTTGCTATCTCGGCTATGACAGACGCGTCTCTCGGTGTCTGCTTCGAGGGTTGTTCGGCTGCTGGTTTGACATGCAGATGTGACGAGCGCGGATTTGTTTCGTGTATCTTTTCATTTAGGCGTGTTCGCTGTATCTGTATCTACAACAGTGTGCGTGTGTATCTGTAACTGACGACAACATGATTTTTTCCGTTTTGAGCGATGCGCTTTTTGCCGCTGCTGCCGCTGCCTAGATTCGAAAATCCTTTTTAAGCTTGACGAGGTCCGCACAGGACAACCAGAAGTAGAAGCAGAGTTGTGTTCGCGAGTGCAGTTGACACTTTTGTACTTGATGGATTACGCTTAATTATTGATTAAATGGGCTTGTACTTGTCAGAGACGCGTTGCCGAGAATCCATTAAAAACGAAGAGAACAAAAAAAAAAACTTGACTACTTATTTTGAATATCGCACGCAACACAAAATTAGATTTAAATTTTTTACGAATTTATAATTTGACATGCACACTTGATGGATGCTGTGGCTGTGGCTGAGGCTGTGCCGCAGACAGTGTGTGGCAAGACAAAGAGACACAGGCAACTGGGGGGAATTTACGTCAATGTCAATACACTTATTGATATCGATGCGAAGCGCCTTTTTACCAAACATTTTTTACATCCAGACGCACACATACATATATAGAGTGTGTGTGGAGAACCGGCAGCGGGTCGTGGCCATGGTCACGCACTACGAGCGAAAGAGAGGGAGAGGGAGAGAGAGATGGGAGATGGGAGATGAGAAGCCGGCGTTGTCGATTAAAGCGAGATAACGCGGAGGAGCCACAGCAACACAGAGCAGTGGAGAGGCCTTTTTAGAGATGCCGCGTCGTTATTTTTCGGTTGTCGCTTCATCTGCTCTGATTAATTCTCTGTGATGAATGCCGCAGTCGCAGTCGCAATCGAAGTCGCAGCCGCCGTCGTAGCCACTTGCTACTTTACGTTCAAATGGATCCATCCAGGCAGCTGTTGCTGCTGCTGAAGAAGAAGAAGCAGCAGCAGCAGCAGAAGCGGAGAGCTTTGATTTATCGACATTCCGATGACCGTGCCCGATGTGCGCATCCGACGCCATTTTGAGCGAAACAAGTTGAAGTTTGAAGCTGCCATTGCGATTGCGGTGCCGCGTAGGTGCAACTTTGCAGCTTTTTTCTGAAGTGAAGCTTTCGCTTAAGCTTTTCTGCGCCCCCAACAAAAGTGCAAGCTAGATAGTGTTTGGCTCCGAAAAGTGTAACGAAAGCTAAGCGGCGACTGCGACTGCGGCTGCTTAGGCCCACTGCACATGCGATAGAGGGAAATTTTCAACGTCAGCAATACTGGTTAATTTGTTAGCTAATTACTCATATTTACAAAATATGTACTTCTTTTCACTCTTTCAGTTACACATTCAATCAAATACATTGCGCTGCGCTGCTTAGGTATTTTTGTCAATGTAATTTCCCAGTATTTCCCCAGTGTGTCTTGCGTCGCTGCTTTTGGCTTGTGTAGCAAGCACCGCCTGTTAAAAAATGGCTGCGCATTTATCTGCGGCAAGCGACGCGTGCGTGTGAAGAGCACAGCTAGCTGTGGCTGAGAGCGTCACGCTATCGTGCCAGCTCGCTTGCACCACAATTCCCCTTGAATAGTATTTTTCATTCTTTCCTTTTTCTTTGCGCTGTTCACTGGCCGCTGTTCGCTTTTCGCTTTTCTCTGCCGTTGTTTTTCTTCGCTCGCCTTTTTGATAAGCAATACAAAACTTTAATCGTCGTTTTACAATTCTAATATGCCAGTCATCGACCAGCCCCAATCACGAATCCCGAATCCCCATTTCCCATCCCCAATTCTATCTCAATCCCAATCCCAAGTCGGGCATATGTATTAAAATCAATGTATAACAAAGAAATACAAATCTCTGTGTTGATGCCACAAATGGATAACAACAACAACAACAACAACAACAACAACAACAACAGCGGCAGCGGCAACAAAAAGTAGTTTAAAAATGTTGCTGTGTATGTTTGTATGTACATGTGTTTGATATGGATTATTACATTATTTATTCGGATTACGGGATTACTTGTACATATGTACACGTTAATAGAAGCAAAACTTTCATTTTATTAACTCTACTAAATTTTAATTATACAGAATGATTTTAAGCTGCTCTAAATTAATTTTAAAATGTTTTTAAGTGAATATAATGTTCAATACACACATTCTGTAAACTTTTTGATATGCATGATATAAATTATTTCATTACTTTCTGTTAATAGAATTATGGGTACATTAAAAATTAAAGTTTAGCTACATTTTATTTGTATATAAATATTTTTTAGCTCTTTAAGATAATTCAATGTAAATAAATTATATGAGTTAACTCTTAGCTTCTCTAAATTTATTTTAAAAATTTTCTACGTAAATATAATGTAGAAACATCATTTTGATAATGTTTTTGCTGGTATTGATATCGATTATTTCATTATTTATGTAGTTAAAAGAATTATGCTTAGCTTAGTATAATAAAACAATTAGAGTTTATTAATATGTGCATATTTTGTATATATTTAAATAAATATAAATATTTATAATAATGAATTAAATTTTATGAAAAGTGTTTAGATTCTTTAAATTAATCACAATAGATT
Organism: Drosophila nasuta; assembly: GCF_023558535.2. Taxonomy (NCBI): domain Eukaryota; kingdom Metazoa; phylum Arthropoda; class Insecta; order Diptera; family Drosophilidae; genus Drosophila; species Drosophila nasuta. The sequence continues at coordinate 36,867,920 of NC_083457.1, read as the reverse complement.
TCTAAACAACACTTAAGAAGACATTTTATAACTATTTATATGTTCAAAGAATTATTGTTATATTAAAATAATGTTCAGCAAGATTCTATTTATATGTGAATAGTATTCATTTCTTTAAATTGATTTAACTTTAAGAATATAAACAGACATTTAATAAGGATTTTATTGCGTTGAATATTCATGCAGCTAATGCGACGTGTTGTGAGTGGCTAAACAATAAATGCATTGTCATTAGTGTGAAATTGTTAATTATTTTTAATTTATTTATAGAAAAAATAAAATTTCTTAAGCAGACAATAAATTAATTGATTGGTAATCGGTTTCTTTGTTTTATGACGATTAGTAAAAAGTAAACTTAAGTTATCCAAAATTTATCTTTTGCATTTTAGAAATAAACATAACATTTGATATTAGCGTCGCATGAATTATTCATGAATCATTCAAATTGCCAATTATAATCTCTGCCTGATCAAGTAGTAGCTTCTCTATAAAGTTAACTCGTATTCGTACACATGTTTATTCATTCATTCAGACATTCATTCATTTTGCTGTTTGTTTTTCGGGTGATTTATAAAATGATATTTAGTTGGCTGACAATTAATCGAACGCAACACAACGCAATGCTAATCTAATATTAATATTCATATTCGGTTTCCATTTTTTGCTGTAAACAAATAATTTATGATTCGCCTCGACTTCGTTATCTTTAACATTATCAAATAGTTTTGGCCTTGACAAGTAATGTGGATATAATTTGTTTGCTTATAAATGTATCTAAATTGAGCAAGTTTAAAAATATTGCGAAAATCTTAAGTAACTTTTATTACGAAGGCTTTAGATTTTAACTAAATTCAATAAAGTGAGATATGCTTCAACTCTTTATGTCAACCTAGACTAAACACAAAAGCTAAAAGAAAAATGATTTACACTTCATACGAAGAAGAATATATATTTTCCAATAAATATTAAGAATATTTAAAAACAATTTCAAATAATATAATTAGAACAATTTCCCCCTGATGATTTATTCTTAAATGTTTTCGTCATCAAAAGAAAATTGAAAAAACTTTCTAGGTCGTTGTCTTGACAATGTCTATATTTAAATACGACAAACTTAAACAAATGAGCAACTGTTTTTAGCAAGTCTTTTTGTGTCACATGTCAAAGACAAATTTATCGAGTTCTTTTTCAGCATATTTAAATTTATACCATCTGATATCTAAACATGTGTGTAAAGATTGAAGCTGAGCTGTTTAGCGATAGGGGTTGAAAGAGAAGTATTATAATTATGGGATATGACTGCCTATAGAATATAGATTTATGTTAACAAGAAATTAAAGAATATTTTCACTTATGAAAAAATTGATTCATATTGAATGTGCTGGCGATTTTCATTTTAATTTTTCACACTCAAAATTTTTTCTTAACCTTTCAAATTACATTCAAAAACTGCTTAGCAAAATATACAATAAATTTCTCATTACTTTTAGAGAGAATTTGAAACTAAATATGAAGAAATCTTTTTAAATTTAAATATATTAAATATATTAAATTTATACAATGGTGTAGTTATATTTTGCAGCAGTAAAACGAAATTAATTTTATAACAAACTTCTTAAAGAAACAATCTTTCTAATTTGCTGAAACTTTATAAATGTACTGGAATTTCTTAAATTTGCTTAAATTTCCTAAATTTATTAAATTTACTAAAATTTCGTAGATTGGCTGAAATGTTTTAAATTTGCCGAAATTACTTAAATTTACTGAAATTTCTTAAATTTCTTAAATTTCCTGAATTTTGTACAAAGTTGAATTTCATTTTTTTCACGGAAATAAAGCAAAAGTTGGAGTTAATCAATCAAAGTTGTAAGCAACAAAATATGACTACATTTATTTAAGGCGAGCAACATTTATTTAAGTTGTAATTACCCGGAACTAATTGAGTTTTTGTAATAGATTTACCGAAGCCAATTTCCGAGTCCACAAATGCTGAAACTATTAACTGTCCCAAGACCACACCTGCCCCGCTCTCACTCCCATTTTCAGTCCAAGTCGCAGTCGCAGTCCCAACCCCAATCCGAGTCCGATTTATAGCCACAGCCCAAGCTGCTGCTGTCACCTCATGTGAGGGCGTAAAACTAATGTTAAATCATAACTATGTCCATGTCGAAAGCTCCGCCCAACCGCTGGGGCTGGAGCGTAACGGAACTAGTGTTTTAAAACGTAAACCTTTGCTGCCCCCAAAAGGTTCACACCCGGACACCTAAGCTCGCATCGAAAGTTTTAAATTTCGGACATTTGTCCGTCACGGGCAAAACGGGCCAAACGATGCGCGTCACATTCAGATCGGGGGTTGAACTCGAACTCGAATGTCTCGACCTGAGTAGAGTTTGAACATATAACATATATGTACTATACGTGTATATATTCGTGTGTTTATGCAGTCGCTGACTCGAGGGACAGCTGTGTTAGATACGTATGTGTGCTTGTGTGCAGGCCTAAGACAAATGCGGCTGTGGCAACATGAGCAGCCTCAACGGTGACAAAGTCACAGAAGCAGGAACAGGAGCAGAGAGTGAGAGAGGGAAGCAAATGTCCTTGTAGTTAGCTGAATGTAGTTTGTTTGACATCTATTTAAAAGTTTAATCGGATGAGTGTAGTCTGCGTGGTTAGGCTGACCAAAACACTGTGTTTCCAGTGTTTTACATTGTCATTGACTTTCAGCATCGACATCGGCATTGCCATTGGCATCGGCCACCAACAGCAGCAGCAGCAGCAGCGACAGGTGAAACATTCACGTTGAGAGCGAGAGACCCAAACTGACCTTTTGCCAAGGCTCAGACACGGACTACACGTCGTATGTCAGCGCTTTCAACACCAATGATATGCCACAGTTTCCATTCCCACCCAAGTGCAAGCCAAAAATCCAAAATAAAGTGCTCAATATATTGTGTATTCTTAGAGAGTCTAAAGAATTAAAATGTGTTAAAGTTCACAGCATTTAAGCTGCAAAGCTGTTTAGAGGTTCTATTTTAAAACGTTCACATTATCCACTAAACAATAATTAAATAATATTATTCAAGGAAAATCTCACTTCCGAAAAAAATGTTTATTTCTAGAAAACCAATAAGAACCAAAAATAAACGGTTTTTTCCCCATTTTCACTACTTCTTAAAAATTAAATATCTAAGAATGAAGAAAACTTGCTTTAAGAAATGCAATAAATTCTTATATTATTTAATTTCATTTTATAAGAATAATGAAATGAAACTTACAATAAAAATATTATGCCAATAACTATCTGCACTGAAAATGTCTTTTAAAATTCACAATTTTGCAAATTCTTGTATTTTTCATGTAAGTTTTAGATATATAAAATAAAAATTCACTTTCAAAAAAGAAAATTTTAACTTCTGAGCTTATTTTATACAGCTTTAAAATAGGGTTCGCAATTCGATTATAGATATGATACAATGAATGAGCCTTTGGCCAAGTTTCAAGTTAGAATTATCAAAGCAGAGTAACAACAAAGATAGACCTCAAACTCAAAGAGTGCCAACATTTTTTAGTGTCTGAGATAAAAGTGCCAATATAAAGGAACAGCCTGAAAGACAGGTAGATTCTATTAAAACATATGATTCGAATGGACTCGCAGATGCTTTCATCTGCTTGTTCCACACATTCGCTGCTGCCACTAGGCTATGATACCCCTCTAATCTATTAGCTAGCGGGTATAATGAAGCGATAAGAACACCTCAGCGAGATTGGTAGATTGAGAGATGGGCTAATGTCAGTCGTTGTTGCTTTTGCTGTTGCTGTCGATGTCGCCAGTCAGCACTTGAGACGAGGCGCATGTTGATCGGCAAACATATCAAAACTCTCTGGCGATGTAAATACTAAAATAGATATAGTCCGAGAGTGCGAGAAGTGGAGCAAGTGGCAACTGGAAACTGGTAAACTGAACGGGTTAACTTGACCATGGCTTATCTGCGGAGTCGGTAAGTAATTGTCGGCAAATGTTTGTGTTTCAGTTTCACTGTTTGCTCTTTGCTTTGCCGCTATCTGTCTGAAGGCGGAAACTTGAAATGCATGAATTGGACACTTTTGTCCAACGAGTATCGAGGAGTATCTATCTGGACAACAAGAATGCTTATTCAAATGTTATCAGTGACAACAATAGTTGTGGCACTCTCCACCCTCCTTCAAACCCTTTCGACCGAGTGCGAAACTTTTAATTAAATGCCTAATAGATGTTTGTCAATCTTGTGCGGCGGCCGATTAATAAATAGACTTCACTTCACTTCAATTCAATTCGATTCAATTCGACTTCGACTTGACTCGATTTCATTCTCTGCCCCGTGATCTTTCATGTCCATATGGTTAGCATTTAATTTTTCAACTACTGCCATGCACTCACCTTGCATGAATAACGTTCGAGTAACCGAACTCACAGTCGTACCTTATGCAATTGGATTTAACTTTCTGCACTTTGAACATCATTTGATTTGCCGACAATCGATAAGCTGGCGCCGTCACATATAGATATAACACTCTTTCCCCTTAGATATATTCTTATTCGTATACTTTGAAGTCGGACTAGTCTGGGGCTTTACGATAAATTTAATTTCCTTTTTCCCAAATACCTGATTTGATATACTTTTAATTTAATTAATTAAAAACCCACAGCGACAACATCTAGCAATTAGTGCACTCAAATATCATTCCGAGTACGAGTTTATCGAGGCGTGCTGAAAATATATTCTTACTAATACGCTTTATTTAAAGCATTTCAATCGAATCATCATCCCCTCTATCACAGTTCTCTTTCGCTTGCTGAGTAATATTATAATTATAAATCGTTAACTAATAAATAAATATATTTCTTATATCTCTTGTTTATGCAATAGATTTCATAGTAATGCAATCTTTAAAAATGTGGGTTTATTCATCATTCTTCTAAATAAAAGTGTGAATAGCCAAGAAAAATAATATCTGCTTTTTGATTTAAAAATATTTACCAAATTCCTTCGATTAGCAAACAAATATGTTTTGCAATTTTTGTTTAATGGAAGGCACACATATTTATGATGCGATCTGAGTAATTGGATTATTATCTAAACTAAATTCGGAAAACTTTAGCTTAGCCTGAATAAGATTTTATAATTTTTGAAATATTGGTATTAAATAGAGAAGTAAGAAATAAAATGTGATTATTCAGAGTTTTTTAAATACTTATATTTAAAATTAATAAACATTTAATTTTATAATCTTACAAATTTAATAATAATACTTAAATTGGCTTAACATAACTAGATTACATTATTAATAATCTACTAACGTAACTCGATTATAATACTAATAATCTAGATTATTTATTTATTCTCTTAATGTACTGATTATTTTAATATAGTAATTCTTATGTAATACATCTGTGAATAAGTCTATTGAAGTATGAAATGTAAAAAAAAAAAATGTTTTTAAGTTGGCTTCACAACAAATTATTTATAAATAATAAAAATAATCAGAAGTAGTATATAATTATTGATTGTTTATTACCTTAATTCAGGAAAATTGCCGCTCGCTTTATTGATGACTTGACAAACCATTTTAAAAAAGGTGTGTTCCACTTTTTCTTGTTCCCCGTCTAAAAATCAATGCTACAATAAAGTACAACTTAGCTTATTGCAAAGCACAAGCAGTTCCCAAAATATTATTGAAGCGACATTATTGGCATACGCTCATTAATATTTAGAATAAAAGTTCTATTATTGAGCGAGTAGTAGAAAAGGGGCCAACAAGGCAGAAATGCTGACGATTTTTTAAAAGCAGATATATAACATACAGTTATGTATATATCTGATGTATATATTTATATAAAGTAAGTCTAGGCACTTTGTACTACTTGTCACCTTTTGCAGTTTCGCGCTTCGCAAAGCGCCGCAGCTGAACGCAGCAGATTTACGATAACCTGACAATAAATAAGTATAGCAGTAAGTAAATATATTTCGAAGTTTATATATTTCTTTAGAGTTATGTGTGTAAATTGTGTATGATTTTGCATGGGGAGCAATACTCAATGGTTGCTTTGTCAATTAAATTGCTGTGACTATGCTGACAATGACGCTGGCAACTTTTCATCAATGTGGGGAAGGGGCGTGATCAAGCGGAGGGGAAGTTGTAAAAAGCGCAGTGCTGTGATTTCATTCAGAAAGAAACAGCCTGCACTTTTCCGCACACTTACGTACTACAATTGTTGCGCTGATTGTTCGACTTACAAAACGATATAATATATACGACACTATCTGGCAAAAATATTCTTCTATATAATTAGAGAGCTGGCTGACCGCCTGCAACGTTTTGTGATAGTATTACAAAGTGTTTGCTGTTTACAATTCAAATGCAAACACAGAGTGTGTTGTGCTCTCTGCAATTAAGTGCAAATGATGTGAGCGCTAACTGGGCGGTCGGACCCCACAGTAAGTCAGCTCCTCTCTCTCCCTTACTCTCTCGCTCTTCTTGTTGTTGCTTCCCTTTTTGCTGCAAACGATTGAAATATGATCGGCGATCGCATTTACAAACACACAACTGTAATCGCGAACGCGGACGTCGAGTCAAAGTCAAAGACGAAAACGAAGGCGAAGGCGAAGACGGATTCAAAGACGAAGACGAAGTCAGTGCAGTGCAGTGCTTGCAATTCTTAAGTTTAATGTTTGTTGTTGCTGCTTTGGTGGTCTCAATAGCCCATCCGGTCAGTTACTGCGCTAGCGAGGGGGTGGGCTGATATTGGGTGGGGAGCGGAGAGCAAGACTCAAAAGTGTTGTCGACGCCCCAGTCACAACTGTTTGCCTACATTGAGATTCCGGTGTGGTGTAAGAATGTCGCGATGGCTTTTGCTTACGACTACAACTATGTGTGTGTGTGTGTGTGAGAGTGTGTTGATGTTCATATGAATAAAATTATGATTTTGTGCTTACGAATTTTGCCGTTTACAACGGATCATGCTTAATTGGCAGAATGTGATTCATGGCGTTTTCGCTTTGCACTTTCGCTGCAGTTGCCGTTGTTGCTCTCGTTGTTGTTTTTGCTGTACTCTGTTTTTGTTTTTTTTGTCGATTGTGAACAATCGCCTAATGAACGGACGGACGTTTTGTAATCGATTCCGCAGTTCCGCCGCATCGCAATCGCAATCATATCGCCTGGAATCGCATGTGCTGCCAACGCACACACATAAATATTGATGGCATACAATAATTACCCACAACACACACACACCCTATGTGTGTGTGTGACAACGGATATGTAGATATATATAGATATATGTAATGTGCTCATTTTCACGCAATTAACGGTCGAAATTGTCGCCTCAACTGAAATCGCGATTACTCTGAACGCTGCTGAGTTCTCGTTGTCAAACTCATAAATATGTCATGTTCAATTATAAGCGATTTTAATTGAAAGTAATGAACATTTCTCAAATGCGTTTGCAACGTGCAATGTGCCGCGCATGAAGCATGCAACATTGCACTGCAACCAGTTAATCGACAATTTACTTTAAACTCCAAGTAATTAGTTAATTGTTTACCAAAGTTAACTATTATTAAGTGCTCACTGCGACTTCAACTATTTCTAGATTTTGTTAAGTGTCTCATGTTTTGTCTGACAACATTTCCTCTAGCCAAAAATTCAAAGCCAAACAAATGAAGCAACTTTATTGTCCATTAGCAGCACAAACACAACTTGAGTAATTTGACAAATAGCTCTCTGTCCAAACTTGATGCTTCTACTACTATTCGCAGACAAATATGGCAAAAGTTTGTTTCTTAAATCACTTTAGAGTTGAAATTTCACAAATAGCAAATAAATGTATTTTAGAGCTTTAAACTTTTAAAAGTATTAATAATGTGTACTTAACAATATTTAAATTTCGTTTATGTAAAACTCAGAGATTGTTTTTTAAATCTAAATGTAATTGTATACTAAAAAAAATATTATATAATTTTTAGAATTTTGTGCGATAACTCTCTTTAATGTTAATAAAAATAATTAATAGATTTCACTTCCATTGGAAAATAAAGAAAATTTTTAATTAAAATATATAAAATTATAAACATAGTAATTTATGAAAATATTTGCGAAGAGTTTATTTTCAAATTATTAGAAGTTCTTTAATATTAAGTTTGTGTTTTGCCAATTCATATACGTGATAGAAATAAATATAGATCGTTGACAGTTGGGAATTATTTAGAAACCACAATTTTGTTCAAAAAATTGTGAAATATAATTATTATACAATAGAATCACAATTATTTATTCTCCTCCTCACATATTAGCACTAAATATCTTTATTTTTGAAATAACACCCATGCAAATCACATCCATAAGTTAATCAATCAATTGATAAATAAAAGGTTACGTTATGTTCTATAAATTCCCATAAATTGTCAAAACAGATATTATTATACAAAAAGTTCCAAATAATTTCATTCATCTCTGAATTATCAAGTTCCCCAGCAAATTACTTTCAATAAAAGTGGCAGGTAAAATTCTTTTCAGAAGCCTTTATGAATCGTCTCACTCACTTTTAAAATTTAAAGAAGTAAATCGAAAAATAGTTTAGCAAATATTTTCGCAACACTTCTTAAGCTATTACCCCATTGCAAACATGAACAGCTAATGAACACATCAATGGCATTTGCTATGGCATCAAATAGTAGTTAGTAAATTTGCAAATTCAACAACTTTTGCCAACTAACTGAAAACTAACAGCGCTAAAGTGATGAACATAGAGGAACGAAACGTTGAAGTTGAAGTCGAAGTAGAAGTTGAAAGCATTTCTCTTTACTAGTATTTGAATAAACATTCAAAGTTCTTTAAGCATTTTGGCATTTACTTACGGCAGGAACTGTAAATATGTATGACTTTTGTTGTTGCTGTTGTTGTTGTTGATGGTTTGCTGCTTATTTTCGAATAGGCCGACGAACGACTTTGAGCAAACATTGTGGAGATGGAGATGGAATGGAAAGTTTGTAGCGTCTGGATTCTTAATTCAACAGAACACGCAAAGTTAATAAATTTCAAAGTGAATATGTTTTCACCAACATGCACTTAGTCCGCTTGAACGGCACAGCGCTTGGACGTTGGACGTGGTCTTGGACAAGGCAACTTGATAAAGAAGAAGAAGAAGCAGCAGCGGTAGATGAAGCAGCAGGCGGCAGTCGGCAGTCTACGGGCTGAATGGAAATGTTGCTTGCGGCGTGGCTACATTGTTTGCAACTACAAGTAATTAATTTTACCACTACAAGGTTTTAATGACTTCTAAAAAGTTTTTAGCACTGCTGGATAATCCGGCCCTGGTCCGGCTCTAAGTCAACAAACACCAGACCAGACCAGACCAAACTGCAGAGGGAAAGGGGAAGGGGGAGTGTGCAGGGTGTGGCATTGTGTCGTGGGCGTGCCGACAAAGCCTACGACTATTGTGCTACAAGCTTGTAAAAATAAATGCGGACCTAAGGCTGCAGCAAGTGTCAGTCGAACCTGTGCCACACAGACCAACTTACTCCTTCTCTTCCCCTCTACCTCTCTCCTTGTCTCTTTGTAGAGGGCCAACCACAAGGCCAAGTCGTCTCCGTCTCGCCTTGGCCAGATTGAGTCACACAACGTGGACACAACGATGCGGTTTCGGTTTTGTTGATATAATTTGAATTTTAGGGTGTAATTACGGCCATAAATGTATTTGACTTTTACACAACATCTCTTCTACCCCTCTGGCCACCCCCTCTCTCATCCCCTTCCATGGCCACCCAAGCAGCATCGTCTGAGGCATTTTGCAACATTTTTTGGGGCGGTTGCCGTGCGCTTTTTATATGCAACTCTTAACTCTTAACATGCCACAGAAACTGCTAACAAACAAAGTGCCAGCTGAAGCTGTGAACTCAACTCCAGTCCAGTTGAAAGTTATACACTGCGTTTGCCCAGACGGACCTTTTAATTTGCATTTATTGGTGCAGTCATAAAACTGAATGATGCCCAGAATCATAATGATCATGATCTGCTCGACGAACATTGTAAGCAAACAACAAGGAAGCTTTGACAATGCTGAGAGTGAACGACTAAACAACACACTTTCTGTGAGACATTAAAATCTTCATAAGTACATATTCAAATATCTTGTGAAAATTGAAAAATTTAGATAACATTATATGAAATTATTACTTTAAAAACTAAATAAGGTAAAATAACGAATTCAATTATGACATAGTAAAGATAAATATATTTATTCTAGTAAACAGATAGCAAATATTAACTATACGATATTTTGCCAATAGCTTCAAATGGTTACCAAGAAATAGGAAAACTAATTAGTAGCAAATCTTATTGTTTGTATATGTATTGAGATGAACTAATCTTATTTCGTTTAATGTAACATAAAGAAGGTTTACTATTTCCATATACATATATATGTATGTATCTTAAATAGATTTTCTTTTAAATAGATTAGTCTTCAAACAAGTAAAAAAAATACTGAAAAATCTGTTTCATTTGTTACTAGTTTTATATTATTATATTAGTTAAATATATATTTTAGTTCAATGGTGCTTATCAGTTATGCTGAAACTTTTTTGCAACTTTGTGTGTGGCCTGTGTATTGCTGACTTATTAACATATGCAATAAATATATAAATTATATGACTTGCATATAAATTATTTTGTACTTTAAATACTGTAAGTGGTTGAAACATTTTCGTCTGATACTAAATATTGTACAAAAATCATGTTCATACATTATAAATTTGTTAAGTACTTGCAAATCGCATGCGAATAATCGGGTTATAAAGAACTTTTCTTGGCTTAATTCACTAATTTCTGCTTATCGATTCGTTAGTGAAAAGAAAGAACCTGATCAGCCCTAAGGAGTGATTTAGTATAAGTATTTAGTGTAGTAAATACTTCTCGTTTTTTGTTGAATGGGAACGCAGGAGAGAATATCGCTGGAGGTGGTTCAAGTGCGTGTCGTGTATTGTCGTGTCTATATCTATGTCGATAATGGGGATACACACATACAATACTGAGATATACTCGGTGCTGTTGTCGTCGATACATGCTCATGCTGGGGCTGCTTTTGGATTGGTTCTCCAGCAGTTAGCCAGGCTTTTGTTTCGCGCGTTTTTCGTGTTGGCAAATGCGGCAAAAGTGGCGACAGCTTCGGCTCTTGTTGCTGTTCCTCTTGCTGTTTGGTTTTGCTCGTTGTTGTCAGCAGCAGCAGCGAAGGTGGTAGCAAAAAGAGCAGAGAACACACTGAATTATAAACATTTTAAATTGAAATAACGTGTCGCAATTTTTTTGTGTCGCTGCGCTCCTTTGCCACCAAAAACAACAGCAGCAGCAGTAGAGAAAAAACAACAACACCAACTGAGCTTGGCAACTTCAAAAACGTCGTTAACGCTTACCTACCGCGCATTCTGCAATCGAATACGATTGATCTCATACTGTGTTGTTGTAGTTGTTGTTGTTGTCTGTGTGTGTGTACTCTAGAGTGGGTCGCGGGTCGTCGGGCTGGTTAGCAGCAGCAACAACCCCAACAGGAATGACAATAGCAACAGCAGCAGCAGGACAGCAGGCGGACAGACAGACGGACAACAGAAGAGTCGCAGGAAGTTGAAGTTTGGGGGCCTAAGCCATGGTCCCTCATTTCGGCACTGCCTGCCTGTCTATCCGTCTGTCCGCCCGTCTGTCCGCCTGTCTGTCTGTCCGTCTGTCTCTTCGTCTCTTCTCGCGTGTCGCCAGGTCGGTGCCAAGCGGTGGCGGTGGCGGTGGCATAGGTGGCAATGACAATCGCGACCGGATGCTTCAAATCAGATATTGTTTTACTTTGCGCCTTCATTCAACATTTCGGATTTCGATTGTCAGCGTGTCTGTGTCGCAGCTTTGCCTCGTTGTCGTTTTTTTTTTATTTGTTTTTCCTTTTTTTTTGCTGCTTTTTGTTGCGCTTTTGTCTCCAGCCTTTCAGCCTGCAATTTGAGCAAGTTGCGGATTAAATAAATGTGTCCCGACATCAGCAGCAGCAGCTCTCGATTCTCGATTCCTTGACTGCATTCAAGCTTCTCCTTTCTGCTCAATGAATGAGAAGGCGAAACTGTGGAGCTGAAGTCGTAGATCTAATCGCTTTTAACACCATCACACTGCGCTTGGAATACAATATTTGTTTGCTGATGCGCCGCAGTTTGACAAATTCCAGCCCTTAATTAAAATGCAGAGACGAAATCACTGTAGTTCGAGTTGGGAGATGAGGAAGTCGAGAGACTTTTAGATAGAGAGAGGTCAGTTTGAAAGAAGAATAACACTTAAGTGAGATGATGAAGTGCTGGAAGAGGTGAGTTAGTCCAAGATGATGAAATAGGAAAAATAAGACAAGTTTGGGGAAGTTAAGGAACAATGATAATTTATCTAGTCCCAGATGGTGAAGAAGAAACAGAACTAAGCTATGATAGTCTAAGTGGATGGTGGTTGAAGAAAAAGATATGTCAGCTTTTCCTCTATAATAATAACGACACTTCAGTTCAGTACGAAATGATAAAGAAGAAAACGAAGTAAGCTAGTCTCACATAAAAAAAGAGGAAGAGAGGTACGCTAGGCTAAGATTATGAAACAGGAAGAATTAGACATACTCCATGAAGTTTAAGGATTAAGATGTAGAGATATGTAAGCTAGTGAAGTCAGATGTTAATGAAGAGGGAGAGGTAAGCTAACCTAGGAGGTTACAATTCAATTATTTAACAGTCTAGGATTTAACAGACGAGCAAAACTGTAATAGTTGCTCTTCAAAGTTAGTTTTTTTTTCATAATTAAATAATATTATATAAAAATAAAGACATGTAATTGTAATTTTAATAGAATTAAATTTAAAAAATTATAAATTGAGTTTCATAATACTAAATTCTTGACTCGTGATAACAATATTTGTCTAACATCAGAAGGGTTTAGTCATAGTTCTACTTGTAATTCTCTTTTAATTAAGTCAGCTAAGAACAAGAATAAGGTTATTCATTTATATAAAGAAAGAGAGAAAAAATGGTTTTAAGAATTGAGCTTCTCTACCATTATGAATAATGTGTAAGTCGTTCATTCTGGGATATTGATTTAGTTCCAAATGATAAAGTGATGAGAATCTCACTGATATATTAGCTAGTCTTAGATGATGTTGGGAACGAGGAAGAAGCTGAAAGAGTTAAGGGAAAAAGTGAGCTAGTGTACCATAGCGATGATATAGTAGCAGACTGCTGGCCCTAGCGCTTGAGCCAACTGGGGACTTACCTCGGTTATTGTCTCAATTGAAGCAATGGGCAATACTTTAAGCCAACTTCCGCTTGTCACTTGGACGCACTTGGAATCGGTTTGGACTTGGATTCGGCTGCGTGCGAACTTATCGAGGAATGTCCCGGCTGGGCTTTGGACACTGATGCTGACTTTGGCTTTCATTCATGAAGCCTCAAATCCCACCGGGAAAATAAGCAGGCAGCGACACAAGACACAAAAAAGTGAAGCAAAAAGCGCAAAAACCAAAGTAAGGCAGCAAGAGTGCGAACCTTTTGTGTCTTGGGCTCTTAACATTTTTGTTTCGGGTGGAAGGCGCAGAAGTGTCAACAAGCCAAATTGACAGGGCATTGGCAATGGCAAACAGCAAACGATTTTGGAGATTTGTCATTGATAAGTTGGCCGAGTTGGCCAGACTGCGACTCAGAAGCGAGTAAGAGAGCAAAAGGGAGGCAGACTTTTCGCAGAATTGAGCTTCGAGAATTTCAGCGATGAGACAAGCAAAAGGGTGGCTGCGACTTCACATCCAGTTCAACATCGATTTCGACTTCGACTCCGACTCCGACTTCCACTTCGGCTGCGAGTTGGATTTCTGTGTGTGGTTTTTCTTCTCAACATTTGACTTTTGGCGTGCGGAGCAAATTAATTCACACCTTGCCAATCCATTGTTGAACGACAAGACGTACATACATATGCAAATTGTTTCTTACGAATCAGCCTCAGCTCCCCTCTTTCCCTCTTTTATTCTTTCTTTCTCTCGCTGCCCAATTGATTGCCGACCAAAAGTGGCAAACAGCATTTTGGCAAGCTGCTGGTACAAATAACTCCTCGTGTTCCACGAACACACATCTTTAGCTTAGAGTGAGGCCAAGTAGGGGGGAAAGGAAAGGTAAAGGGGCAAGCAGTAATCAGAGATATAGATACAAAGTACGAGCTGTAGAAAGCAGCAATGACTTGATGACGATATTCATTTCGTAGGCAGCTCAGCAACTGCGTATAATAAATTACAAACAAAATATGCTCATGTCTTCGTGAGTAGACAAAAAGTGGCACACACTTTGTGGCTACCACACGACCCATTCAATCGACAACAACAACAACATCAGCAACAACAACAACACGGACAACGACAAAAAAGAGCCTCATTGGAACATTACAATAATATTATGTCAGTAATTCGGCCCGAGACGGACTGATGTGTACTCGTAGTAGTACATGTACACGTTCCATCGATATTGACTCCGCTTCCCCACTCCACATTCCTCCCACTCCACAGCCACTTCCCGATTCCCAGCTACCAACTATAGCTCTTACCTCTCAGCGCAGACACGGAGAGAAATAATCAATGTATTTTAATTTGAAACTAACAGCATTAAAAGATAAGTTTTGAGGCATAAATTAGGCGAACAATCTTTAAATTATTTGATTTAGAAGTATTATTACATATTTTGTTGTGCTACATTTTAGAAAATAAGCTTACTATCATATAAAACTATGAGTACTATCTAATGGGACATCAATACAATTTTTACTTACCATTTTAAGATTAGATTTTACATTAAGCATTAAAATATATCTTTTCTTTATTTTTATTTTTTATATTCGAATTTAAAATAAGACATCTTAAGTACATAATTTATTAAAACAAAATTGTAAAATATACTAATACAACAGAAAGTGATATTTAATATAAAAATCTATCGTCAATAAAAAAGTTTATTCGAAATGCATATATAAAACTTAAAAATATATTATTCATTTGATTATGTTTTCAAATATAATATCGATTTTATTGTTATTTTATTTTATTTGTTGATAACAAAGATTAACATGTTTTGTTTTTAATGTTCTCTATAAAAAAAAAACAAATTTTTACTAAGACTTTAAAATAAAAATTTCGGCATTTTATTTATTTCATTTTTATTAATTCATAGATGAAATTCTCATCTGAAATCTATGTCGAAATTTGCAGAATAAAGTTTTCACTTAATGAAATTTATCACTTTGAGTTTAGTTCATCCCAATTTCGCTCAGTGTAACCAGCAGCTAACCGGTCCGCGTCGCGTCGGCGTTGGAAACAAAACTATCGATTCAGATATGTATGCAAAGTGTTGGAGACCGCGACGACGGCTGCTTTGTAGAGACATTTGGCTCTCCCCCGCCCCCTCCCCACTTTCCACCACACTCTCCAGGCCAGGCTAGTCCGGGCGAGAGCAGAGCAGAGAAGGCAGGGCCAAGCAAAGCAAAGCAAAGCAAAGCAAGGCAAAGTCAAGCCATGGCAGGCCAGGGCAGGCACTTTAAAGCCCGAACATTGTGTGGGGTCAAAAAAAAATAATTAATTTAAAATTCCCGCAACGCACACCGAAACGACACATTGAAAGCTCTTAAAGTCCCAAATTACGACCATTGTACCACAAACAACAGCAGCAACAACAGCCACAACAACAACAACAACAACAGCGAAATGAAACTGAAACAAATGAAAGAGACACAGAGTCGGAAAACAACAATATTTCTGACACATTTGCTGTTTGTCGTAATGCGATTGTCAAACTGAATGCGACGACAACCAAATTCGGTAGTTCGATTAATCTATGGAATGTGAAACAACAACCGCATATTGCTCCATAAAAGTGCACACGTCGTATACGTAATTTGACCAAAAGCGTATGAAAATCACAATTTAAACATATTTTAGCTGTCGACTTTTATGTTGTGTGATTTACATAAGCTAAAAATTAAACAAAATTATTATTAATATACAAAAAGTAAAAGTAATTCCCAATCTTATACTGATCGTAATTTTAAAGAGAAATATTATTATTTTTTGTTTGAAAATTAACTGACTTTAAATATTCTAAGATAATTTAATATATTCTTCACAACTGGAGAAAATTATTTAATATATGTATAAAAACTAGGAAAGCATTTAAAATAATATATATATTATTAATAATTAAGCTGAAATTGAGTGCAATAACATAAGAGTTTCCAAACAATTTTCATCATTTAATTATATTCTTTCTTTTATTTTAATCTTTACAAAATCAGCAATATTCAATAATAGAAATCTTTAATCATCACTAATTATCCATGATCCTTACTTTTTTTCAGCTCTTCAATATATTAGTCATACTTTTGATACTCGATCTTGTTGAATTAGTTCTGCAATCAAGAAACTCTAATCTATTAGATCTCAAGATTGATCGTGATTGTGATTGCGATAAATGCAGCTAGTTAAAGCTGTCGAGCAAAAAGAGTAAGTGGTAAAGTGTATTATAGTGAGTGCCAGTTAGCTGAAGGAATGTTGGGGAAGTATTCAATTAAGTCGAAACGAACGAAATGGGAAGAAGTCTGTGCGCATGTTTGATAAACACAACTCGTAAATCATCGCCGCAAAAGAAAGAGAGAGAGAGATAGAGATAGAGACAGCGATCCCTTGAAGTACCGCTGACGTTTGCCACGTTGCAAGGCAGGTGCGGAAAATTACTTTTTATATGCTACCTTTTAGTGGTTTATTATGACAAAACAAACGCGAGGCAAGACGACGAGCTGCTGCTGCTGCTGCTGCTGATGATGAGGCGACGGCTCATGCGCGGCGGGCCAAAAAAAACTGAAAAAAAACTGGTAACTGGGCACAAGACATTGGTAAGACCGACGAACCGACAGTAGCGTCATACACTGGCTTGTGTAGCGAGCAGAGTCGAGCGCCAGGTTTGCCGATAAAGACGACCGAGGAGGAGTCGGAGGTGGACAGAAACGCTATAAGCGCTATAAACATAATAAAAGAGCTATAAAAGTGGCCCAAAACGAAACAACAACCGCTAGCTGAACAACATAAATCATCAAATTGTTAGGAAGATCCATTATGGCCCATTACGGACACCAGCAAACAAAACGCGACCTCCAGCTGACCAAGCGAAAGGGAAAGGGAAAGGTTAAGCGGGTTGACGGGCTTGGAGAAAGACAGATAAAGACTGAGTGAAAGAGACAGAGACAGAAAGGCAGCAGCATTATTAAAATGCCGTTTTGCTTAATTTTATTTTATTGTTTTTAAGAAATTTCAGCCACGAATACCAAACGAGCCTACAACACTCCACAAAAATGAGACCAGCAACTGTTCCTCTAATCGGGTGGTCGACCAAACAGCAGCAGACAGAGGGAGACACACAAAGTGCGGGGGAGAAAGAGAGAGTGCGAGAGGTGGCAGCGCTAACGAGCACAATGAAAAGCAAGCAAATTCAAATTTATGAATGTGAATGAGAGATACGCTAAAGATACGAAATACGAATACGATCCCAGGTTCCAACACCGACTTCGACTCCAACAACCAACTCCAAAGATGGTCGCTGACCGGGTGTGCAACGTTCTGAGTTCTCTTTGGTCTGGTGTCTCTTCTGTTCTGTTCGGTTGTCCACATCGCGGCGATTCCTTGGAAGTGGAAATGAGTAATTTTTTTCAATTTTCACATTTTTTTCTCTCTCGCTTTTAAATTAGATTGGAAGGCGTTGATAATGGTAGTAAAGATGCAGATAAACGTAATGCGTGTCATGAAGGCTACCGTTTACCTCACCCACCAACAACAAATATTCTTATGAACAATGAAAAAATTAATAAGCCTAATGGTCATCTTGATGGAAAGGTGGATAAGTTTTTCTGTTTTTTGCTTTTGCCGGAACTGAATACATATGCATACGAGTATGGGAGGTCATAAAATGATATAATGAGTTGACAAGTTTACAGTTTTTCTTTCACTTTATCTACTGTCAGATCCTTGAGGTAGTATAATACAAAATTGATATTAATGTTTTCAACAGATGATATCGGCTAACTATTAAAGAGTTTATGGGAGGTATATTTTTCGAAGAAGTTCTTGATGACTATGAATATAAATATTCTAATGTTTATATTTGGTCTTTTTAGATTATTGAGAAATTGATATTGGATGATTATTTCAACAAAATTTTGTATAATTTATTTTAGTACATTTTAAAAATATACATATATATTATTTAATTGTTAGTTATAAAATATTATGGGCCTATAATCAAGTATTATAAAATATTATATCACTCAAAAATTATAGTCTTGTAATTTCCTTATTAAATTATTAATTAATAAAACATCAATAACTAAATTATAAGGGTAGCAGCAGATTTTCTACTCTTAATATAATAATACTACATATAATTTAAGTAAATTAATAATAATTTGCGTTTCTTGTGTCATAAAAATATACAAAATATGTATTATATTAAAAAATGTTGATACTATAATAAAAAATGTTTAAGTTCTTAACTATTATTTGCCTATGATCAAGTGATATTAAATGAAAAATACAATTTTCTAAATACTATAAATATTAAATATCAATATATACATATGTATGTGTAAAACCTTTTGCTCTCATATATTTAATAAACGATAGGTTTAATCAATAATAATGGTTTAGTTATTAGACTAATATTATATTAAATTCTTTCTTCTTCCACCTGAAGAGACTTTTTTGTGTCCAAGCCTATGAAGTTAATGCTCATTCGATGTACTCTCTGCAATTCTACATCTTAAATAGCTCCATAGAAGTTCGGTTTAGGCGCGGCAGTTCTTTGAAAATCATTTGGACCCGAACCCCGAAATGCTTATCTGGAGTTCATCTATGCTAAGCACTCATTGGGCCGTCGTCATAGTGTCTGCTGGAACGGCTTCTGTCCGACACCCGACGTCTCCACACCATGACGTTCACCGGGAGGTCTTCGAACATAGAGGAGGATTGAGAATGGAGTACGAAGAGCGGGGAGAGAGATAGAGAGGGGGTTTGGTATGGTGATGGCTGGTGCGTAGATGGTTAGAGATTGTTAAATGATACTCAAACAGCAATTTGGAATTTATTTGATGCGATATTAATCGCCATCTAAGGGTTACACATTGTTGTGAGAACACACCTTGCCTTCCCTTTGTTCTTTCATCTGCCTCTGGTTGCTCTTGTTGTTGTCTGTTTGTTTGTTTGCTCGGAGATATCGTTAATTCGACTTATATGCGTACTCTGCGTTCCTACAGTGATCATGTCAATCCTCTGAGATTCCAGCTTAAATTCCGAAATTACTTTACACCTTTTTGTAGGCATGCTCGCATTGTACGAGGAATTGTAGTAGCCCAGATCTTAAATTGTTTTCTTTTTATTCTCGCACCTTCTTTTCTCTTTGATCTACTCTTAATGGCTTAAAGGAACTTGTTATAATTTGGTTGCCATACTTGGAAACTACAAGGTACTTAGAAATGTATTTTATTTTAAATCATCAAAGTTTTCTATTTTTTTTTTTTATAATTTAGGATAATTTTTTTCTAAAATTATCTTTATTTGAAGCTGTTGCATTACTTGAAATTTACACAAATACCTGAAATATAGCTTTTGTTCTAATTTACAATTTCGTTCTGTAAAACAAATTATATTTAAATAAACCTTTAAATATCCAATTTGTAGTTTTTCACCTTTAAAAAAGAATTCTTCAAAGCAAACATTGTTGTTGAACATTTTAGCAAGCAACAAAGTATTCAATTGTGCCCATAATATGATTCTATGACAGAATTTGCGTATAAGTTTGTATTAATCGGATTATCAAAGGGTGATTACCCTTACCCCTTGCGTAAGTATCGAGAAACTAGCGTAAACTACTAAAAATGTGATTAATTCACCTTACAATATTGCATGCAAAACAGGAAAACAGCTGTTTACACTGTTTGAGCGGGTTCATAGAGGGGAATATTTAAATATTGATGCATTGCGTTGTTGCGTCTGATATACGGATATAGTATGCAATAAATGGCTAATGGATGGGTCACATTCTGTGCGTAATCGGTTCATTTGACGGCAGTCAAATGTCCGACAAATTGTGAGCGACAAGCGGACAGTGAAACCGACAGACAATGAAATAGTTGATAGCTTTAATGAGTGTGCATTTTTAATATTCACTGGTTCTCTGTTCACATGTTCGATGTTTCACTGTTCACTATTCAGTGTTCGGTGTTCAGTGTTCGGTGTTCGGTGTTCGGTGTTCACTGTTCTTGCTATTTAAATGAACACATGTTCCTTCATTGCCTGTGGACAATTTTGCATATCCAGCAAGCGCAACCGCTGGGCGCCATTGACAATTCATGGGGTATGGCAACAGTAACTATGCAAGCCAGCGAGTGTGTGTGTGTGTAGTTATCACACACATACATACATATTTGGGAACACATGTCAACATTCCATGAACACATGTACCAAACATACACACACACACACACACACACACACTGGGAGCATAACTGCAGATCTGTTGTAGTGTGCATTGTGGGCGGCGTTGCCGAACTTCAAAATAGACTCTATGCAGTGGGTGGTCTCAATTAATTAATTGCCTTTGCCAGCCTAGGCGAGTGTGTAAGTGTGAGTGTGAGTGTGAGTGTGTTTGCCATTTGGGCAAACTGCAATTAAAACACTTACTGGCAAATGTGTCTGCATTGTGCGTGTATAAGTGCGTGTATGTGTGCGTGCCTGTGTAGATATGTGTATGCGTGTTGAAATAATGGTGTGCGAACACAAACACTGCGCCAGAGGCAAGAGGTCGCCACTCTACACAAATAGTTTGTGACCTTTTGGTTGTTTTACAAACAAGCCCCAAACAGTTGGCGTCGTCGTCTGTCCGCGTTTCGCGCCTCAATGTCACACGGCCGTTTCTCGCAGTTCAGTTCATTTTGTTGTTTCAGTTCATGTTGTTTCATTTATCGTTGTTGTGGTTGTTGGTGTTGTTGTTGTTGATGCTCGCAAAAGACGCAGTTCTGCCTCTGCCTCAGTCGCTGTCGCTGTCGCTGCTGACGTCGCGCCGTCACCGGTGTTTGGAATTGCAAATTGCCATCGGCGCGTCGCATCGTTGAGCCCAGGCCCATTTTAATTGTTTACATTTTATTTTGCTTTCAGCGCTTTTAATTATTAATTTCACTTGGCACTCGCCACTGTGCTTGTGTCCCCCCACAACTCCCTTAGTCACTCCTGCCATTCATCATCAAGTTTTCATCGTCGCTGCGTCGCCATCATCTCGCTTCTCGCTTGTGTCTCTCTGTCTGTGTCTTCATCTCTCGCTCTACTGCTTGTGGGTGTTGTGTTATTGGCTTTTGCGAATGCAGCAGAAAATGAATGCAAGCAAAGCTGAAGCTGAACCAGAAGCAGAAGAAGAAGCACAGTGGGAGAGATGCCAGCACAGCCATTTACACCATTCGCTTGGTGGAGAGCTTGAAGCTTGTGCTAAGCAGAAGCAATAAACAAGTTTGTTTATGAAATGATAACCGAGATCTTTATACACTCACTTTCAAGCAATTGTGTGAAGAGTAGGCGAAATATTTATGCAAGTTAGCACAGCAAAATATTAATTTAAATTTACTAAAAAAATAAAATAAAATATTAATGTTATTGTAATATTCAAAAAATGTATTCCTTTATTTCTTTACTTTACATTCTTCTGTAAAAACCTACCAAACCTTATTATTCTTTTGATCCATAATAAGTTTCGTATTTTATTATATTCTTTTCTTACTCCATATATTATAAAATCATCATATTACAACATTAGTATTTTTTTTAATCAGCACGCGTTTCTTAACATTTTCAAGCTCTTCACTTCCTACTTATTAGCACGAGGCTCTTCTATTTAGCTTATCTACACCTACATATAATACCACATTTTATTATGCATCCATAGTTATGATTAGGTTTTCTAGGGTATGTAAACGCCAGCTTAGATACATACAGAATTCTTCTCAATGGTATTTGCATTTGTGCTGGAAGTCTACACAGTTGGAGGCAATGTCGCTGTTTCGCTATTTCTTTATTCATTGTAGCGTCTATGCACGCGACCCGCACTCTGACTAAAGCTCTGTGACTCATAATCAGACGAACTACTCTAAAAAGCGGCGGCGGTTGCAAAGAAGAAGAGCAGATTGTCTACACGAAACTGAGTATCACACCGTTAGCAAAAATCGTACTTATATAGCATAGTCTATGTGTATTCTATGCATATCGCCTGTGCCAAATAGATAGCAATACTTCTTCAGCTATGTGAAACTCAGTGAATTTGAAATCTGAACATGTTATACGTGTGCACTCTACATGTTTAAGCCGCAACTAAAGTGATAATTGCTTAGCTCATTATTAGCTTTTGGCGTGAGATGTTCTCGGCAGGGAAGAAACACGATTGCCTTATATAAGTAAGTAAGTAAGTAGACCTCTAGACTCACATATATTATTGTTTATTCTTGTTCATGTATGTCAATGTGGGATAAGTTACTTATCGTGTCGTGACTATACTTAAGTCTGACTTATCCATGTTTCCGCAGCTTTCAAATCCATATTGATTAACATTTTGTGCATCGCTGAAGATAAAAGAGAATATGTTTAAGTTTTTTGAAAAAGTAATTAATTTATTTTAATTCCCTATTTAGTAAAAAACTTGATTCAGTTTAGAGTAAGCTTGATTTTTTATTAAGCAATTATTCGCTGTTTATAATTTGCATTAAGCTGTTTGGCAATTAATTTACATGTCTTCTTTATACAGTCTTCCCATCAATGTACATCATGTCTCATCAAATCTAATTGCCAATTATTATAGTTCAATAAAACTTTTATGACTTTTAAGCGACTTCTCCTACATACGTAGAACATATCATTATTTTTTATAAATCAATTAATCTTTTTATTTGCAATCAAAGCTAATTTATGACAATTTGTATCACAACTGTTTTATAGTTTTTATTGTGAATCTATTTGTCTAGATACGAAAATTTCTATATTGTTTTATCGGTGAAATAAATCCCTGACTTGAATATATGGTTTTTCTAAAGTTTTTTCTTTCATTTAAATTACTTCCTGTTTGGGAGTATTAAAATACTTTATTAAAAAGTGTGAATCTTTGTGAATAGAAAACTAAAATGAGAAAATAATAAAATTTAATCAATAAATATTTCAAATTTGCAATAAATTATTGAACATTTTTGGAAAAGAAAGAAATAATAAAAGTTTATTTTTGTATACATATTAAATAACATAAATCTATTTATAATATGTTGAATTAAATAATATATAACAAATATAATTTGTTAAGAGTTTGATTCGAAATTTTCCTATTTATCCAATTCCATTATTATTTTTATGACTTCATCAGGTAGAATATGAAATGTTTCTACAACTTTCAGAGCATGTGCAACAATGTATTAAAAGATCTAAAAAATGTTGAAAAGAATCAAAAATGTGTTTGGATCTGGAGATGACAGACAAGATTTGAATAGCCTTTTGAGTAGAAAGAATGGGGAACATGGAATGTTATGCTCATGCGCATGTTGCTCTTTCTCTGACTCTGTCTCCGTCTCCGGCTTCGACTTTGGCCCCTAGGCTCTGACTCTGCTTCTGTCCCTGTCTCTGTCTCTGTCGCTGGTCGGGTGTCGTACGTGATGACAGTGTGGTTGCTTAGATTTGGGAGGAAAACATGTGTAGCTCAATTGTTAATGTGAATGTCGGATTGTATGGTAAGAGAGCGTTTCAAACCGTTGCCGTCCTGCATGCGAATTAGAAATTAATTCGCCCTTGAATGAATATTTAAGTAGAGTCATTGAATCAGCTTGCGTTTGCCGCGTGTGCAACTGCATTTGTGTGTCCATTAAGAAATGCGAGTAGTGCCAATCGTCAATGATTTATACAACCTTTTTACAAAAAAAGGTCTTCCCCCCCCATCTGCTTCCTCTCTCTCTTTTGGTCGCCAACTGTCAATTCGACGATCGCATTCCTGAAGCTTTTGTTCTACAGTTTTGAGCGTAACGCATTTGCTGTCAACCGCATTAAATTTAGCTTCTATGTATTTTCCGTTCCCACGACATTTCACAAGTGGGAAGAGTTCAGCTCAGTTCAGTTCAGCTCAGTTCAGTTCAGTTGAAGCACCTGGGGCATCCCGAGTGCCTAAATCAACCGGCAAACGCAACTCAACCATTTGGCAATTAACAATTTTATTTCTATGAGCCACAAACAATGTTTACCGCTGCCAAGTTGCCACTCTTTCAGTAGCTGCGAGCTGGGAGCTGGAGCTGGAGCAGACTGGCGCGCGTTACGCCTCCATTACACCTTGTTGCAGTTGTTACGCCGTAATTTTATGTCTTTTCTCGGAACAAAGTCATACAAAACGGCGCGGAACTGCCTGCCATTCAAAGACACCCTGAGAGACCCCCTGACTTAACTTGACTTCACTTCACTTCGCATCACATCACATCAGTTTACTTCCAGCACCAACTCCATCCAACTCCAACTTCAACTCCAACTCTTACTTTGACTTTGACGATGTCGAGGCGATAATTGCGTGTTTAACTTAACGTTCTTTTTGCTCTTGATAAGCGCACTGATCTTTGAAGACGCAGTCACAGACGAAGACGAAGACGAATGCGAACACGGGACAAACCTCTAATCAAACCCCTTTTTTGACGGCTAGTATAACACCTTTTTATCTCTGATTGTAGCCCGTTGTCAATTGGTTGTTGCCGACAGCAAACCAAATTCTTTCCATGTAATGGAGTTAGAGGTTTGCTTTCTGTATTTATTATACCCGCTACCCATAGGGTAGAAGGGTATTATAACTTTGTGCCGGCAGGAAATGTATGTAACAGGTAGAAGGAGGCATCTCCGACCCTATAAAGTATATATATTCTTGATCAGCGTCAACAGCCGAGACGATCTAGCCATGTCCGTCTGTCCGTCTGTGTGTCTGTCCGTCTGTCCGTCCGTCCGTATGAACACCTAGATCTCAGAGACTATAAGAGATAGAGCTATAATTTTTTTTCGACAGCATTTGTTATGTTTGCACGCAGATCAAGTTTGTTTCAAATTTTTGCCACGCCCACTTCCGCCCCCGCAAATCAAAAAAATCAAATAACAAGCGTAATTGTAAAGCTAGAATTGCGAATTTTGGTATATATAATAACTACTATAGTAGTTATGATTCCTGAAAATTTGGTTGCGATCAGATAAAAATTGTCGAAGTTATTAAAGAAATACTTTTGTATGGGCAAAACGCCTACTTACTAGGGGTCTAATTTGCTTTGGCCGACAATCTGGTATATTGTGCCGTCTATGGTATATTTTGAATGGTGTACTATATCGATATACCAAATATACCATTTGGTATATTTTAGTATTTTTAGTATATTTGGTATATTTTTTATAATAATACCCCAAAATATATTTTTAGTATTTTTGTAGTATAATTGGTATGTTTTGAGAATAATACCGCAAAATATATTGATTTTATTCAAAATGGGTAGCGGGTATCTCACAGTCGAGCACACTCGACTGTAGCTTTCTTACTTGTTTTTATTTGTTTTCATTTCAAAAATTCATAGATTTACCATTATTCTATTGGTAATGAAATCACAGAGTATTATCCCTAGCAAATCCCAAATATATGTAATTTCAACCTCAAATGAATTTGTGCGATAAATTGGCATTTTTATACCCGCTACCCATAGGGTAGAAGGGTATTATAACTTTGTACCGGCAGGAAATGTATGTAACAGGTTGAAGGAGGCATCTCCGACCCTATAAAGTATATATATTCTTGATCAGCGTCAACAGCCGAGACGATATAGCCATGTCCGTCTGTCAATCTGTCCGTCCGTCCGTCTGTCCGTCTGTCCGTATGAACACCTAGATCTCAGAGACTATAAGAGATAGAGCTATAATTTTTTTTCGACAGCATTTGTTATGTTTGCACTCAGATCAAGTTTGTTTCAAATTTTTGCCACGCCCACTTCCGCCCCCGCAAATCAAAAAAATCGAATAACAAGCGTAATTTTAAAGTTAGAGTTGCGAATTTTGGTATATATAATAATAACTATAGTAGTTATGATTCCTGAACATTTGGTTGCGATCAGATAAAAATTGTCGAAGTTATTAAAGAAATTCTTTTGTATGGGCAAAAACACCTACTTACTGGAGGTCTTAGTTACTTTGTCTGACAATCTGGTATATTGTGCCGTCTATGGTATATTTTGAATGCGGTACTATATCGATATACCACATATACCATTTGGTATATTTTTTAGTATTTTTGTAGTATATTTGGTATATTTTGAGAAATATACCGCAAAATATATTGCTTTTATTCAAAATGGGTAGCGGGTATCTCACAGTCGAGTACACTCGACTGTAGCTTTCTTACTTGTTCTTAGTTATCAGAGAACTATCTTTATAATGTTTAGGTAGAAAAGAGGCATAGGAATATCATATGTAAATAGTAGATAAAGCTTAAGGCTTGAGGAAAGCATGCTAAGAAAATGTAATATTAAATTAAAGTTGCATTTGTCAGAACTCTAGAATATGAATTAATGATCAATACATACATGTATGTACTATGCATTTAAAAACCTATTCACTAAATAAGATCTTATTATGAAAGTAAAAACATATTAATAATTATAGTGACCATTTATATAAATAATGTATGAAAATTAATAAATGTTAAAAGCAAATAACTGATTTTTTAATTTATTAAAATAAGTTCTGAATAAATCTTTCAAAATAACATTTTGATTTCTTACATTTTTTTGTATTCTGAATTTGACAATCTCTGCAGATACCTTTGGCAGACGTAAGTCATTATGCAGTGTGTGATTCCTGACGTAGAATGGGGCATTGGTGATCAGACGCATTTCTTACATTGCCCTATAATTTGAAAAGTTACAATGTTTTCATTAATATATCTTAAGATACGGTTTAAAAATGTTAATCATAATTGAGAAAAAATATTTGGCTTTCTTATGGCACATCATATCCACTCGAAATAATAATAATAAATGTAAACAGTAATAATAAAAATGATAGAAAATTTGAGATAAATTCTTTACGAAATAATAATAAAATCATAATTGGGAAATTACAGTGGCTACTTTATGGCATTACTCAGGCACATTAGTCATAATAGAACTTCCGAGAATATTACAACATGTTTAATAAAAAGTAACAGTTTCACATCCGAGTTGTACAACACCAAAGAAGGAGTACTATAAGTTACTCACCTGTTCAGCACTCCCTCAAAAGGGCTTCCCTAAGTAGGCTCTATAGACACCTGGCGCAGGTGCTGTTTAAGGGCAAAGAGCTCAGCTCAGCTGAGTACAATGTGACTGTGTGTATCGTAAGGTGATTGGATGTGATGTGCGTACATGTGATTTGTGCTAAATACTCGGAACATGGCCAAATGCGTAGCTGTTGCTGTTGCTATTTGCTATTTGCTGTGTGGTTGAACGATTAATCTTTGGCCAGCAAGCGTTTAGTAGCTTGATTGTTTGATTGCACGATTGCTTTGATTGTTTGTCCCACAAATTTGCATAGCCTATTGTGCGAGCATACGCATTGTCATTCTCCGTCTAAAAATGGCAGAGCGAGGCGGAGAGAAGGAGAAGGGGAAGTTGGGGAGCTGGGCGCCGCATTTTGTCGGCTTGGACATTGGATTGTGCGTCATATGGCATCGTATGGATTGCGAGTCTTGCATACATATGCCGCACCTGCGCCTCCATGCCAAATCCAGAAGTCAAAGCCAAAGAAGGCGTTTTTTTAATTGCGTCGACATGCCCGAACTACCAATGAGACTTTTGTTGTCATCGCCTAGAGTTGAGCTGAGCTGAGTTGAGTTGAGCAACTGCCTGTCTATCCGTCTTTCTGTCTCTCCGTCCATCTACCCGATGCCCAGATAGCGATAGCGATAGCTAAAGCGTCGTCGTCGTCGTCGTCGTAGTTGTCGTTGTCGTGCGCAAAAAGTGGCAGCCACATGTGCGATAATCCACTTTCGAGTACATCCATCCATACATCGAGTACTCGACCAGTTTGGTGGCAAGGCATACATGCCTTGACTAGGCGTCGTCATCGTCGTTGTCGACAAAAGCCGTCTAAATATTTGTCCTGCTTATTATAGCTCTTGTTGTCGAGGGACCAAGAACAACAACTGCATAGCTGCCTAACTCTGGCAGCTTCTTAGCTTGTGTCTATTGTTATACTCGGAGTGAAGAGGAGTATGACAAATTAGTGGCAGAAGAAAAGGCAAAGGAAACATTTTCAAATTTTAAAAAATGAATTAAATAATTTGAATAAGCGTAAACAGTTCTGAAAACAAAGACATATCCGTCTGTCTGTCATCCGTCTATAAAATCAACTAGATCTTACAGGTTCTTTAAGCTTGAACTACCAAATTTATTGACAATACTTGTGGAGATCCTTGATAATTAAAAAAATTGAGTCTCACACACAATTGAGAACAACAATCAAATTCCCAATGTCTGAAATGGTAAAAAAGAAATTTAATATTAACGTGTTTAGAAATTATTTTAGATACTAGTAAAAACTAGGCGCTGCTTAGTATCTTAGAGTCAAGCTCACGCGACTGTAGCTTTAATTTTATTATGGAATATTATAATATTATGTTTAAACATTTTTTTAGTATAATATAATATTTTATTTCTTTGGCCTAAAAATACTTTTGACAAAAACTTATAGTACAGCGAGTATCTCAAAGGCGAGCACACGCTGCAATTGCAGCTTATCTAAGTGTGAAACCAAGTATCTATTGAAATTTTAATTTACTATTTAAAAAAAGATGTCAGAAATCGTAAAAGTTAGGTACATCTAATTTAATAAGTTTCTTAAATCAAAACTAATTTTTCAGTACAGCGAGTATTTCAAAGTTGAGCACACTCGACTCCTACTTGTTGCTGTTGTTGGCGATGTACTCACGCTCGACCATTTATGGGTCGCATTGTTCTCGTATTACCAGACCAGTTATATGTAGGGGCAACCAATCAGCGGCTCGTCTTTAAAAGCTGGCATCATTTCAAATATTTGCGCAGCCGCCATCAACAAGCGTTCGATCGATCCATCGAGATGGATGCATGGACGGATGGTTGGATGGATGGACGAATGGATGGATGGATGAATGGTTTAAGATTCCATTACGAGTACGAGTATGACATTCGACACTGTTTGCCTGTTTGCCTATTTGCTCACATTTAACGGATTACTGCGCTTCGTTTTGACGGAAACTAGCCAAGATCGCACTTTGCTTTGCTTTTGGCAAACAACAAACAGCAGTTGAAGCCGTTGACGGGGGGAAAACAGACAAACAGCAGCTTCTCTCTCTCTCTCAAGCGATCATCATCTACAGCTCAGCAACATCTGTAGAATGTGTAGAGACAGCAGCTTACTTTCTTCCCTCTCTCTCTCTTTCTCTCTCTCTCTATGTTGTTGTGGAGCTGCATCTGTGTTTAACAAATAGAAATCAATGGCCGCCTCAGTCCATGGATCAATGGGAATGTTATAATCATGCCAATCCTCGCTTGCTGTGTTCCGACTCATTGGTTGGCCAAGGCAAATACAAACTAGTATTCAAATACCGACAACGGCAACGACAACTGCCGCTGTATACCCTGTAAAATGTGGAAAAGAAAGGATATAATAGATGCGTAAAGAAATTGCTGTTATTTCAAAGAAAGTAAAAAACGATTTAGAAGTAAAATTTACTAATTACAATCTACTTTAATAAGTTCAAATATTTGGGCTTTTCGTCTGTATGTTGCTTTTGTATATTATTATTATTATATTGGTAAGTTGAAAATATATTTGATAAGTGAAACACTTCTTAACATATCGCCTTGAAATTATTGTATATTAGTATAACATTTGATGTCAATATTCCAATACAGAATGAAAAATTAAAAAAACCCTATACCTCTAAAAAAAACATGTAACAATACATAACACTAGATAATTTGGAAAGATGCAAATTTTACGTATGATAAATTTCGAATATTATTTATACATGTAAATATATTTTTTGTAAAATAGTAAAATATTATCGAAAGTTTTAAGCTAATACAATTAAATAATTTATAAATATACCTTTTTTTTTTCTTTTTATGCTTGTATAAGCCTTTCTACGCCTGTTGCAGTATTTCCTCTTTATTTACAGGGTATACCAACGTCACGCACACTCAGCCAGCGTTTGTT
Organism: Drosophila nasuta; assembly: GCF_023558535.2. NCBI lineage: Eukaryota > Metazoa > Arthropoda > Insecta > Diptera > Drosophilidae > Drosophila > Drosophila nasuta. The sequence goes on along the minus strand of NC_083457.1, from coordinate 36,837,547 downwards.
CACTTGCTGTTTGCTGTTGTTGAAACTGTCAGCGCTGTTTTGCTATTACCTCCTTTTATCATTTGTCTTATTTACTCATTCGCTCTGGGTGTTGTGCATGGCCAGAGATCTAAACCATGAGCCAAAGAGCCAAGAGCTGGCTAAGTTGAGGCTAGGCCACTTGGCCAGATCGATTTGCATAGCGGCAAGTGGCAGTGCAACACTGCAACGCTGTGGCACTGTGGATCGCGGCACATTAGTCGTGCCTCTTGGCGACACAAGAGTCCCGGAGCCGACTTGTTGTCGTTGTCGTTGTAGTTGTATTTGCTTGTTGTTGTTGCTGTTGTTGTCGTTGCCGATTCCCGCTTGCAAAACAGATGCCGCTTGGTTTATTTAGTGCGCGTGCGCATGCGCATGGCCCATCAGCCTTGCAACCAAGACCCGGACAACCGGAGACATTGCCACAAAACGCTGGCGACAGCGAAAGAGAGAGAGAGAGAGCGAGTGAGCGAGCGAGCGAGTTGCATTGCGGCAACCGGCAAAGGAATGCTTGAAATGTTTAGGCCAAGTTGGGATTACTGGCGTCCAAACATCGGTCGACATCAAAGAGTTGCCAACATTTGATGGTAATTGCCGCTAAACGATTTTCAATGTTAGCTTGTAAAAACGTTAACATTTTTAATTTGTGTTATATACTCACGGACAGCTGCTCTTACTCCCCAGTCAACTCGCCATTCATTCGTATCTACATAAGTATCTAAATATATCTGGCAGGCTCACACACTCACTGTCTGACTGCCAGCCTGACTGCTGCCTGCCACATGCAACTGCAACGGCAACGGCAACCAAAAAGATCTTGAGCCATAATTTCCGTTTCTCATCAAGGGGCAAATTCGTTCAGTACGCGGACTTTACCCACCGCAGTCATCAACCGCCTGCAATCTGAATGAAAAGCACATTTAAAACGTGCTTTAAGATATCCCAGTTGTTCATACATTTTCTACACTTCAGTATCAGTTTTATTGGCCATATTTACTGTAAGCCGCCGCTTGTCATACTCATGAATGATGGACGCTGTTTAGATTCAAGTTAGTTATAATACTCCAACCGGAAGTCTTCTTGGAGCAAAGATACATTTATTATTCTGGTTGATATTAAAGAGGGAAGAGAGTCTTTTCAAATGAATTGAAAAAGATGAAGTGTTGTCTCGTTTAGTATTTTATCTAACGCATTTATAATAACTAGAAATATATTCGTAAGAAATTCACTATGCAAAAAGCTTTATAATAAAATGAATTTATTTGTCATTCTTTAAACTTGTTATCTTTTTATTATGAAATATAATTTCACTGTCATTTAAACGTGTTATTCAGTTAGCTATCGCTTCAAATTGTTCTTCAGTTCAACAATTGATTGAATATCTACATGTTTAATAACGGATTCTATTCTCTAACTCTTTAAATGTATTACTGAACAATACTAAAAGAGCTTGTTCATAGTCATAAAAAGGAATATAAAATGTTGAGCGATTATGTATGCAAGCGGCAAGCTGCAGCAATAAATTTTATTGCCGCTTGCAAATTAAATGTTTGAGCACTAAAAATGTGTTCATATTACATTTTATTGTTTATCAAATTTTATATATTTTGTATTATCATATTAACAATAAATCATTAAATTCTAAGTTGCAAATTCAGTGGCATAAAAACGGCATTAACAATTCTTTTGAAATTTCTTTTTATAGGTTTAAGATCACAAAGAAAAAAAGATTTACCGTCTTTAATTTCATATTTGTACTATTAAAAATAAAAAAGTGAATAAATAAAGAAATGAATAAAAATTAAAATACTAAGTAAAACTTTTTATTTCTGCAATTTTTGATAAAAATAAATAAAAAAGGAAAAATAATAATTAAATAAAAAATTCAACTTGGGGAAATGAATTGTCGTAAATAAAAAAGGATCAATAGTATAACTTCCAGCTGCACTTTTTGGCCACAAAGATAAAAAGCTTGTTGCTGTTTGCATTTTGCGATTAAAGCATATAAACTTGTAATTAATGAAAATAATAGCGATAATAATCAAGAATGTATACACCACAAGTTAATCGTACAGGAAACAAGATCTACAGGTTTTTCAAGAGATCATCGAGTCTGGCAGAGGCAGTGGCATGGCAGCTATTTTTATTAATGTTTAAAGTACACAACCCCTCAGAGAGAGAGAGGGGGAAGGGGTAAAGGGCAGAATGGAAGGTGAACAGATCGAACGAACTTGATGACTGTGCCAGTCCTAAGCACAATGATGATGACGAATGATGATCATAACGACATTGTGCATAAAGTGGAATTCTCGAATCAAAATCAGCTCATTACGGAGGCTAATGTAAGCACAACAAAGCCATTCTACTCAGATTTATTCAACAGCTTTAAGTGCTTGCTTGCCATGGCTTGAAGAAGGATGGATCGATGGATGGATGGATGGATGGAAGGAGGATGATGCAGCGCTAATGACATTATGCACGATTGCTGCTACGAAAGGAAAACGAAAGGAGAAGGTTGCGGAGGTGGAGTCAGAGTCAGAGTCAAAGTCAGAGACAGATTCAAATTCGAATTCAGTTTCAGTTAACGAGTGAATCAATGCATTGAAAAGAAGTATTAATAAGAAGAGCAGAGGCTAGCTAACAGTCAGTTGCAGTCAGTCAGTTCGTCTTCTTTGCAGTCTCTTCACTGGAGCTGAGGTCAAAATGTGAAGCGGTGTGAAAAGGCTTTCATTTCAAACGCAAACAATCGCTCGGAGGTTCGTCGGTGTAGGAATTGAAATTAATTTCATGTATCATCATTAATCAAAACACTCGCTCGCGAGCAAGCCAAAAGTGCTGCGCGTATACACAATGTGTATTCACTCATACACTCACACTCATACTCATACTCCATTCAGAAAGAAAGAAAGAAAGACGTTGACTGCATTTTGGATTATAGTAAGTAGTCATGGTCTTGCTCTTGCTTTGGACCTCTTCACACACACACACACACACACACATACGAAGTGATGAGTATACTCATATTCTCGCATGTAGTTATGAATGTATAACGATATTCATTCTGCAATCGGGGGCCTCTCTTCAATATACAGCAGACAGCAGGAGGGGAGCGCAGGGACATTCCCCGAGCTCAACTAATCAGCATGCAAAGAAAACAACATTAAGAGTCAACAACAACGACTGGCACTCAACACAATTATGAGAACTGACGTTGCAAGAGTTTCATGTTTAATGACAAGTCACTTTCTGCGCCCCAGTTCAGTCATCGTCATTCAGTCAAAACTGACGAGAGCTGACTCTCTGTGCCTCTGTACCTCTTTGCCTCCCCCTCTTCTCTCTCTCTCTCTTCGCCTCTGGCTCTAACGATGTTTTCTTTGGAAAGTTAGAAGCCGTTTCCAGTAGTTCAATTACAACTTCACCTCACTTCAAGCGTTTTGTCCAGGCCGCACCTCTCGCACTCGCACTCGCATTCGCTCTCCCTCTCTCTTCCCGCCCCCAACCACTCGTATTCATAACTCATACTCATACTCATACTCAGACTCATAACCATATCCATGCCCCCACTCATACTCGCACTCATACTCCTACCCATACTTATACTCATTTCAAGCAGCATTCTTCGTATACTCGAATATAATTGAAAAATGAAGACGCACATTTATCTGCTGCAGCCTTTCGACATTTGCATAATTTTGTTGTTTAATTAATTAGGCGAATGCTTTGCCATCATTACAATATAATTATGCCTTTTGTAATCATAAATATTATTATAAGTTGCAAGCATTTTCAACAGTTTACTTTCAGCAGCGAAGATCCTTACATAAGTTTGATTTAAATATTGTTTTTGAAATATGAGTTTAATTTTTATTATATGAAACCACATAAGCAATAGTTTTAAACCTACAAATTAATACAAAAATATAGAAAAATTATTATACAATTTTTACTTTTCTATTACATTTTATAAATTAATGCTAAAGAATCGCCTTTCAAGTCAGCCCGAACAAAAGTTACTATTAAAATTGTTAAAATGACAGAGAATAAAAACAAAAAATAAATTATTAAATAAATAAACATTTGAGAGTATTTACCATAAATGCAAAATAACATAGAAAGGATATTTAATTAATTTGTTATCAAAATAATATAAGAAATACAAATTTGTATTAGAATTTTGGTTGACTTTAAACTAAATCTGTGCAAACTGTAAAAATTCTCAAAAGTCATTTTTAAATTTAAAAAAATATGTAATTAAATTAAATTGTCCGTTCGTGCACATTATGTACATACATATATCCTAAAAAGCATCCTAGCTGCAAAAGCTTGGAAAAAATACTAACACCTTCGTCTCGCTTTCTTCATATTCACAAATAAATACTTATTTTCACAGCAATCTTATAAAGAAGCTTTTGTATTTTTTTAATTGCCTAAACTAATTTATTTAAATACTTTAATATTTCATAATATATTCTCTCCCATTTCCAACATAAGAACAATTCAGGATAGTTTATCAAAAGTCAAACAACAAATCTCATCCTAATAAGCACGAGCAATGCCGCCTTCAACTACTCGAGTAGTAAGCACATATTGTAGTTGTAGTTGAGCATAATCCCATCTCAGAAGAGTATTATTTTGTGCTGTCGCAATGACAACATCGTGCTTATCCTCCACACATAAATACACACACAGAGACAACAGCAACATCAGAGCTTAACTGCCAATTAGGGCCAGACTGTTTGAGTAATCAACGGCGAAATAGAAAATAGAATTGTTTGATAAAAACAAATAATTGAATGGCATGCACAAGAGATTCCGACTCGAACTCGAATTGGAGCTGAAATCCCGCCATGACTTTGATCATTACGACGATGGCCATAATTTGAATAGTTATCGGAGAGAAGTTGAGAGAGGGGAAGCGAGGGACATAAATCGAAATTGGTATTAACCATTAAACACGGCATTTAATGGCATCACGTGTGTGCATGTGTTTTGTTTTGAATCTACAATATTAATAACGCTGATAAAAACTTGACTGCAAACGTTCCGACCTCATTTGTTTCTCAACCTTTCGCCGGCCAATCAACAACAGCAACAACAACAAAGGCAATGGGCTAACACTGTGAACGGCAGCAACGAGTTCGAGATACAGAAATAACAACAAGATACAAATACATACTTGTACCACAGCAACAACAACAGCAGCAACAGCAACAACAAATGGGTAGCAACAGAAAGCTTTTTAGTCAGCGATAACACTTATGTATGGGCATTGTAGACGTATTATTAAATGCCATGTTTTGTTAACGGCCGAAACCGTTCCCAAAATTGTCAACCTACACAAACGCACTGAAAGCGACAACATTTGTTGCCGTTCCTGTCGCTTTTGTTGTTGTTGTTGCTGTTGATATCGTTGTTATTGCTGTTGTTGCTGCTATTACTGCTGTTGCTGCTGTTGCTGCTGGCGGTGTCAGAGCTGCTGTTGTTGGAGCTCTAATTTGAGACACGATTTGTTAATGTGTTTTCGGTGACTCCATCCAAACAAAAAAAAATTAAAAACAACAAAAACATAAAAACTCGACCTGAACTCTAATCAACTGTGCATAGTTCAGGCCATGTTCGAGAGACAGAGTTGCTCTCGTTCTTGTTATCCCCTCATGGCCTGTCGCGACAACCCTTTTCAAAATATATTCACAGTGTTGTGTAATGTGCAAATAATGTTGCCGGATATCTTATGCATGAATAACTTATTCATATGTTGTCTAAATAATCTAGAGATTTATTTCTATTTATCTTAAATATATTTCTTTATACTTATTTTTGTTTGCTACCTTTATTCTGTTAAAGATTGATTCACACTCAGTGTTTTAATTTTATACCTTTGACCTGTTTGATTGAGAGCAAGGAATTATCATGTGCAAAGCTTAAACAAAATATTATCTATACTTTATTTATATTATTTTAGATAAAATATATATAGTAATATGAAAATATAATTATTAGTCGCATTCAAACATTTTTTCCTTTTTTTTTTGAGTATTTAAAATATTTGTCTTTTAATCTATAATTGATAAACATTTTATTTATATGCAATTTCCGCGATTTATTAATTTAGTTCTGCGATCTATTCTTTTCTCTTTATGCAGCTTATAAAAATATTCCAAAGTAATTTATTGGCAATAAATTATGATTCGGGCAGCACGTTAAATACGCATTCTTTTGTTGGACTCACAACAATTTCCGTTAATGGACAAATCGGAGTTGGACAAACAAATGAAACGCACAGGATATTGATATTAGAAATACTTATGTGGTTTTCTTGTCTGTCTCTCTGTGTGAGTGTGTGTGTGTTCCCGAATGTTTGTCAACAAATTGCATTGGCAGTAATAAACGAGTTTGATAGCTTCAACCCTGAATGTGATGCGAGTACTCGCATTGTTTCTACACAAAGTGGCATAACTACACGGAATAAAACGAAACGAAAATCAACTGAATTCCAGCTCTGCGCCATTCGCATCCTCATCCGCATTCGCATCCGCATCCTGTCATTTATGTATCTCCATCTGTCCTCTCCGACCCCCCTTGGCAAGGACGTGTGCAGTCCTAAAGTATTGCCAGAGCATCATTGTTGCTCACAATGAGCATTGAATAGTCACTCTCTCTACCCTTCTCCCTCTTTCTACCTCCCTGGAGTCGCTTATAAATGTATATAGTCTATACTATGGACATCTGTGTGTGTGTGTGTGTCTGCTATGTCAATAGAGACAACAATGCGGTTCAGATGCGACAGTCGTCGTCATCCTGTCAAAACAAAGTGTGATTATTGATAATTTATGATGTCACGGATTTTTCCGCTCGCCGAATTATTATTGTTTTTCGCCAATATTTTCATCTATCGAATTTGCCTTTCTCTTTTGCCCACATTTCAATTGATCACAATGATTTGCAATCTTAAATGCTGCAAAATGTTTACAAAACTACAAAACTATTAAGTATCAAGGAAATTTATTGTAGTTTCAAATTCGTTTCTAAGAAAATTTCCAAATTGTTTTCAAAATATAAATATTTGGTAAATATTTGGTAAATATTTGAACCTTAAGCCTAAATTATTAAATATATTTATATTCATTTAATTATATTTTAATTCCTACCATATCTATGTCTAGCAGCAGGATTCTATTAAAGTTCTTAATTCATATTTAAAAAAAAAATTAATATTGCTTTGAAAAAAATATATATTTATTTGAACTTTTTAAATAATTATCTATTTTTGCATATGATTCTTAATACAATTATGAATTCCTCCTTATTATACTTTCAAATGCATTTCGTAAGCTTTATGTAATCTTAAGCTCTGCTTCATTAGCAGAAATTTCGCTTGAGCAAATTCAAACCCTACAATTTTCCAATTTTTAATCCCATATTACTGCAATCAAAATATTTTCACAACAAAGTTTTTCACACGTTTGCAAAATTTCCCCCTTTCTTTAATCAAAACTGTTTCACACACAGGTTTTCCAGCCATTTCCATTTACCTAATTCCCGTATTGTTGCTCACTTATTGATTGTTTGGTAATGATCAGTTAACTTGCCACATGCCACACCACAAACACCACATAATATTCAACATCTGTTTAGTTGCTGCAGACTTCCCCGCTTTACCACATTTGACCTGTAATTGTGATTTCATGCTAATGCTATTAGCAGCAACTTTTCACTAGAGAGAGAGAGTCTCTATACCTCGTTAGGGGACTTTGCTGCGCATGCGGAAATCCTGGAACCTCACAACATTTATGCGTGTCTAGTATTTGAAATGTCCTAAGCAAATATTAGCTAAGAGCCGCAGTGCCATGCGCAGAGTGTTTGTTTTTCGACTGTTTAGCCAGGGATTTATTTAGTGGTTGCCCGACGCTCTCTTTGTCTCTCTTTAACGGTGACTGTGACTGTAACTCTAACTCTAACAGCGACTGCGGTTTATTGTGTGAAAATCTGTTTTTATGCTCACATCGCTTAAATGTAATGACCAAGTAGGCATGTAAATATAGGCACAACAATAGCCGAAGCCGCAGCCGAGCCTTGATTTTCTTTGCTTTGCCGTGCTGTAAATCAAACAGAGTCCGGAAGTAATGTGCACACAATTGACAGCTCCGATGATCCGGCAATCACTTGGGTTTATTTTGGATATTTTGGAATAGCTGAAGTGCAAAATTAATGAACAGTAGAATAGTAGAAAATATACAATTTTTATTTTAGAATGCATTTAGTGATCGGAAATATGCTATGTACAAGCGAGTCTTAGCTTCTTTGATTGACGATCTAGTATATGCTACATTATTTGGTATATTTCGAACGTGGTAGTATATTGATATACCAAATATTAAATTGGTATATTTTAATAATAATACCACAATGCTTTGCTTTTATTGAAAATGAGAAGCGGGTTTCTCACATCCGAGCACTTGTGACTGTAGATTTCTTTCTTCTTAAATTATTTTATCTGCATTTTATTTAGCTAATTTAATATTAAAGCCGCTACTATGAAGTGCGCTTAAATAAAATATACAAATAATAATAAATATAACTCCTTTCTTCTGAAATAATATTGAAAAACTTGGCATTATTACTGAATAGAAATTAGATATTACTGTGGCAATTTCTTTATATACAGAAAATGGAAGTACGTTTGATAAAAAAGCTGTGAAATTTCTTTCACATAACTACAGTTCATTGATCGTCGCTAATTCCCCATTAAATGTTTTGGAGTGTAAAAGGAAATGTGGTAAACGAGTAAGTTTAATGAATTTTATTGCTCAATAAGCAGAGCAATGCGTAAAGCTTCCAAACATGGCAACAGTTGGTATATAAGATAAATATATAATGTGTCTGATCACGGCCCCTATTTGCCGTTGCAAGTATCTCCATCAATTGTAACCGAAAGAAACATGGGCGGCCATAATTTGTATCGAATGGAGTTGCGTCATTTAATCCATTTAACTCACACGACCAGGCGTCAGTTATGAGCGGGACTTTGTTGTTGCTGCTGCTGCTGTTGCTGTTGCTGATGGTGTGTGGCACAAACAATGCGTTGACGGCAGCGTGGGGCACGCGACGGGACACGCAGCCCCGTCTCGAAGGCTTATTAGGTTAATTACGAGTTTTTTGATTGGTAAATTAAGTCCAACCGACCAAAGCGACCAGCGTCGGGTTTTGTGAGCTGCGGCACGCGGCAAGTCGCCTGCCGTCTGCCCGCCTGCCTCTCCATCGGCCCGTCTGTCCGCCTGTCTGTCCGCCAGCCATTTCGAAATCAGTTCTCAACTCAGTGCCTCAATTCAAATGCGTAAATAATTAATTTAGAGCCAATTCATGAGTTGCTCTGCCTTGGGGTCTATCTGTCCGTCTGTCTGTCTGTCTGTCAGTCAGTCCCAAGTCGGGGCTCTATCATTGTAACACTATCTATGCTGCTTCTGCTGCTGTTGCCAGAGATAAACCCACCCGCCGCGTCCCATAATTTATCCGCGCTTCCCAACACAGTGGGTAGCCACCAGTTAAAGAATGGATTCAATAGCTTCCGAGTTCGCTGCGTGTTTATAACTGCCACTGGCATCTTTTAAGCAGGGAGCAAGAGGAATGGGATTATATTTGATGCAGACTTTGACATAACCCCAAACAAATATGATAAATTGTGAATAATTTATAACCAAAAACCCCGCAAAGCTTGTAAAAATTTGTATTCAACAGCATTTCAGGTAAACGAATTGGGCCACATTCATTTCCCATTTCCCATTACCCGATTTTCCATTCATGCGTTTGTTGTGCAAAACTCAATCCCTAATGGACGCTAATAAACAGCTCAGACAGATAGCAATATGTTTTAACATAGTTGTGTATCAAATTGTTGTTATCAGCTCACACTCAATCGCATATTATCGATAATGCATACACAATTATTAGCGCAGCGCAACTAAATGTACTTACTTGCATAGGACTTGTAATCGGCAATTCGGTTCCGATGTCGCTGATAACTTGACTCATTTACCATATTCATTATCTACATATTCCATTCAGTTTGCGATTGTCCCCGAAAATAAGCACTCGTAACCAGTTATCAAGAATATAGTATGTGTAATGCATTGCATTTTAGTTAAGTCGGCTTACATAATATTTACAATACATTTAATATATGATTAAGAGGTAAATCAAATAAAGTAGCGAGTGATATCCTTATTGAATCGAACGGTCCGAGAACTCAGTAGCAGAGGTTAGAGAATAACTTTTTCAGAATGCAAAACAATATATTAATTTTTTTATTAATTTAAATAGAATCCGAATTCTATCTAACCCATTGTATAGATAAGTCCAATAATTTAACTAAAAACAAACTTAATACTCGAAAAAATTTTGTATAACATTTTATGTCTATATTATTTTGGTTAACATAAGATTCTACACAAAAAATAAAAAGGTTTTCAATTATGAAGTTATTTTTAGGTTTCCTACGAAAAATTTTATTGAATTGATTGAATGACTATTGACTATTGACTATTCATAATGCTAATAGATATGAAAAAAGTATGTTATGTATATATATATATAAATCTGTAATTGACTTATTGAAGCCTTTACTTAAAAAAAAGTAAAAAGTAATATTCAAAGTGGCATAACAGCCAGGTGACGATATTTCTGACCTCAATATCAAGAAAATATATTTGGTAGAATATTAATTACATCCATTGTAAGGTAGACCAACAAAAAATAGTCATTTACAGTCAACATTATGATATAATTTTTACTTGTCTGATGAAAATACTTCAATCGAAGTGAAACAATGTATCTTTAGAATAAATGCTTTCTGTTTATTAACCTCTGGGTGCTAAATTTATCTTCAGCAGAGAGCATAAATGGAATATTGAATCCATTTGCAAATGCTCACATGTGTGAAGTAGTTAGACTCAAAAAGTGATACAATATATCGTTTATTACTATCGCTTCCTGCTGCATACTAATGTCAGAGACTGTACTCGCCCCAAGCTGTAACTATAACTACAGCAATAACTATAACTATAGCTGTAACAGTAGTTCTAGTTGTAGTTGTAGTTGTATTCGTAGTGGAGTAGTTTGTAACCGTAACTGTACATAAGCAGATAAGCATCGAGGTCCTTTTTCGCATATCGTGTGTGTGTGTAGGAAAGTTTCGTATGCCAAACCGCAAGGATAAATGGCTCAGCTCGTAAATTCTTGTCTACGCATGGCTAATGTATATGCTTATGTATAGAGTTGTGATGTTAAATTTATGATTATTATTTGGGTATGTATGTTACACACGCGGTAGTAGTACTTGCCACGACACATAGAGGGCGTGACATATCATGCGAAATTTTTATTGAAGACGCGCTGCGCTGTAATTTGAGTGTCTGTGCCACACTTATCAGCAATCGCCTTGCTACCGCCTCGATTGAAAGCTCGCCAACTTGCAATTACATTGCAAAAACATCAAGTCACGCACCCACACACACATACACCCTCAACACACACACACACACTCCCTCTGAGAACGAAGAGCACGCAATGACGAAATAAATCAAACAATATAATTGCTTCTGTTTCAACACCAAGTACACTACTTGGACCTGCACTTGGGGCATGCCTCGCACCTGTTCTCGTGGTTCGACGTGGTACGAGGCATGTAACTTAGCAGCAGGAGCTGTTCCACGCCTCGACTCGCAGCGGAGCTTCCACTTGCCACAGCAAAACTCAAATTTACGGCACGCAACTTGCGCCCAAGCCACAAGCTCGGGCGTGAACTTCTTGTTCGTCTGTCTAGCTGTCTATCCGTCTGCCTTTCTTGCTCTCTATTTGCCTCTCAGTCTGTCTTTCGGTCTCTCTAGCTCCGTTGTTTTCCAAGACGTTTTCGACAGGCCAACTGTCCTTTTAGGCCGCAGACAGTAACAGCCACAGCAATAGCAACAGCAACAGCAGCTCCGGCAGCACCTGCGGCAAGTAGACAACCTGCGGCAACTGGAACAGCTTGCAACTAACAGCATTTTGATGTTTTAGTTTTGTTTTCGTTGCGCAGTTCACCGTCTTCGACTTAGAAAGTATCGATTCCTGCCAAACGCACAAATTGCCCCCCACACAACGAACACAGTAGTTACTGCCTACAAAGAATGTTGTAGTAGTGAAGATTCTATCCAAAACTACTTTGATTTAGGATTCAAAATTCAAACCTTAAGCCGCAGCAATTTTGCAAGGATATCCTTACCAAATTTCAACTGTTATATACACTAACCAAATACTTCCCACTTTCTTGAGAGATATTCAAAAAATCTTAAATCTCATATAATCTTTGAAAAATACGAAATCGAATATATCCAACAAAAATAAGAAATACTACAAATATACCAAATCTTATTTTCTTTATTTGAAATAATATTAATTTATTTTCTTTTAATTTATTTTTTAATTTAAAATTAGAAATAAATTTTCTTAGGCACAAAACTTTTTACACATCTTACACAAATATTTTCTATATATATGTATATATTTATTTTAATTGAATTGTTATGTATACATCTAAAATCAATATTTTTTTATAGACAGTTTACTCTATTGAAGTTTGACTGTACAGTGATTGAGGCAGAAAAGCTTTGACAGTAAACTCTAGTATATTGATTGCGGAAAAGGTGCGAGCTTGACAGCAGTTTGTTAACTTAAACAACAACACAAGAAAATGAGGGGTAAAAACTCACGAGTAGAGCGTGCTCGACGGTGAAATACTCGCTAAGCAAATACATAATGAAAACTGACGTATGTTAAAGCAATATCCTTTGCAATTATTGTACACTTTAACAGTGAATATAAATATTTATTTTCATTTAAATAAAAACCAGTTCAAAAAGGTCTCTTTCTATTACCATTTTGATTTCAGATGCACAAAAAGAATGTTGTTTTAAGATGTAGTGCAAGTTTAATGAAGTTTCTGAATAATGAAGTGATATTCTGGTTGCTTGCAAGAAAGTGCAAGAAAGACCCTTGTCTACCCTACTTCCGCCAAATATGGCGGGTTCTAAATGCCAAATGATGGCACAGGAATGCCATTCTCAATACCCGATTCCTGTTCCCATTCCCATTACCATTCCCATTCCCATTCCCATTCCCATTCCCATTCCCAATCCCAATCCCCCTGCCATGTTGCCGATGTTATTATTGTCGGCCATTATTTTATTGGCATCGTTTTTGTTTCGAATTGTCATTGTTGCAGAACTTTATGTATTTACGAGTGTGTGAGTATATCTCTGTGTGTGTGTGTGTTTTTATGCTCTACCTCCCGACCCAACAACCCTACCAAGTCCATCCCTCCCTGGCCCAACCCTACGCTCCTCTTCACTCCACTCCACTCCTCTTCCCAATCCAACCTCGTTGCCAGCCGTTCATTCGATCAGTCTCATTAACAGTCGCGCCGCGGGATACGGGGTAAGAGGTGAGGCAGAAGTGCGGGGCATGCGGATCCGGGCGGATAGCGTGCATCAAATTAGAGCCGAGGGCCATGCCATAACTGAAGGAGAAGAAGAAGAAGCAAAAGCAGAAGCGGGGTGGCTTTTATCGGGGTTGCTACGCCCCGGCCAATTTGTATATAATTTAATGCAACCAGAAGTATGTCGATGTTGATGTCGTTCTTCTTGTCGTTGTCGATTTCGTTGTTGTTGCCTCGTTATGAAACACCCTGCATTACGCTTTAGTTATATATAGAACACTCCAAGTGTGGCACGAAGATGGCCATAATTGCACTTATCAGTGCTCAAGTTTTGCGTTGCACCTGGGGCTGAAATCACGGAACAACATTTGACGCCTCAACGCATCCTGCGCAGGCTGCGCAGGAATTGAATTGAAACGGGAAATGCGATTGGGATTGCCTTTGACACGTCGGCAAAGAGAGCAAGAACAACAACCTCTGGCGTTGCCTGCAGGCTGCATATGTGTGTGTTTTGTGGTCCTGTGTGTGCGTGTATGTGTGTTGGCTTTGTTGTCACACACAAGTTAACAGCGCTGTTCAGTTTTTCCGCACTAATTAGATTAAAGAAGGCTGCTGCCGATGAAACGAATGGATTGCACGACGATATATCTCTTCAGGAATCCGCCGATGCCAAAACAAAGGCACAAAACTCCCGACTTGAGCCGAATTCCGGCATCGAAACTCAACTCAACTCAACAAGAACGTTGCCGTCAACAACATCGATGATAAAATAAAAAAAGGAGGCGAAACAAATAAAACGAAACTGGGGAAAATACTTTAATCCTATTAGACATATAATTCAACAATAACAGCAACACATGTTGTTTGGTCCTCTCTCTACTTTAGCTGCCGCTGCCACTGCCGCTGCAGCCGACAGGAAGGATCAAGCGACAGTCCGATTGTCCTTTTCGCGCCGCTTTGCCAAATGCAGTCAGTCAACCATAGCACAAAAAAAACACAACACAAAAAAGCAGAGCGAGGCAAACGTGACATGTTGCCAATTAAATACAAGCTTAATTATATTCACCATATTTTTAAGATCCTGCAACAGTGCCTCAGATCGTATCCTGCCACATCCTTGCTGTCGTGGTATCCATCACAATGTGCTAAATATATGAATTAAGTGAATGATATGCGCTGAAAGCACAACTGACATTTTAATTATGAAACGAGCAATATTTCAATAAGTGAAACAAGTGGGATAGATACAGTTGAGTGTGCTCGACTTGCAAATACTCGGTGGAAAACAAGTGAACTTGTTGGAATTTAAATGTAAATAAAAATACGACGTAATCATTGTAATTATATTAAAATATATTTCAATGTAATATAAATACCAATCTTAGTTTCAAAAAAATATTAACTTGAAATAATGGAAGAAAAGATATAAATTTTAATATAGCTGACAAAAACTTTTTTATTTTATTGTTTTATTTTGGAATTTTTTGATTTTCTAAGGCGTGATGAATCATAGCGAAACCTTTAAGCAATCTTAAGTTATACACAAGTCACAGCAACATTTTCTCCAAGTTTCAGAAACCTATCTCTAATATTACCGGAGATCTTGGCATTCAAATACCTGGACAGACGGCCAGACGAATAGGCCAATGCACAAGACAAGACTCTATCCAATTACTTATTAAATCTATACCTCAATATTCACACTTTCCGCCTCAGTAATACCTTTCTCAGCCCATTCACTTTGTCACCAAGCGATTACACTCTTGTGCCCTCTAGGTACCGGGTATAAATCCAGCAAAAATAATAAAGAATAGAGTAGCAAAGAGGGAAACGTTAGCTCGCCTCCCGCTCGAGCATATTAGTTTGCTCATTTCACGGTTTTCAGCATGCTCGGACATCGTCATCTCTGGTACAAAAATATCTCCATCGGTCTGCTTGATTGGCTGATCGCTTGACAGATCCATTGTGCGAGGGATTCAAATGTCCTTTGGCTGCCTTTTCAAATGCGCAACACAAAGGCAAAAGGAACTACTGCTGATGTTATTGTTGTTGATGTTGGCAATTTCTAAACAGATTTGAACGTTTGCTAAAAGCGGATTATGTGCAGCCGGTAAATACCTTTAATTTTTGCAACTTTATAATCATTCTAAGCGGATTTCCACTGGGCTAATGTGGAAACGTGAAAACCTGTTATGATTCGACAGCCTTTTTCTGCATTTTTCCCATATGCTCATCGCGTTTGTTTATTTGAGATTTGTAAATGAGATACATTACGGAAGACAATGACATCCGTTTGCCAATTAAATTTAATGCCAAAATAATGCATTGTTCGGAGCCAAACTATGGCTCTACTAACGTGCCTCGTTTTAGCCACAATACAACAGACGTAGACGCAGACGACGACGTCAGTAGCAGCAGCAGCAGAATAATGTGTAATGAGCATATATAGAGAATAAGCGTATTGTTAGAAACTTTTTTAATATAAACATGAATATGCATACAGGATATGAAGATGCGAATCAGGATGAGAAGAGGCAGCAGTAAAACTCTTTGCATGCAATGAAAAATAAGGGCTCTTATTGTTAATCAGTTAACAAAAACGCCAGCCAGTCTGGCTAAAATGAGTAGCACTGAATAGCATCCAAAACCAAAAAAGTTGGCAGTAAAAATAAATACGAAAGAGATGCTGAATGCAATATCAGAGACCAAAAACTCCTGCCACAAGCATTGAAAATGTGAACAAAACCGAAAATATTTTAATGACAACACCAAAAACGAAAACTGAGCAAACAACAGATGAGGCAGTGAGGCGAAGTCTGAGGCAGCGACAGAGGCAGTCAGGAACCCCATCGAAAGCGCCACAAGAGCAACACCACAAGACAACAACAGAGCCAAAAGCGAAAAAGAGCTGCGGCAACAGCCATTTCCATTATGTGCGCTCTGCTCGTCGGTAATTATTTGCATAAAAATATATGCAGAGGGTCTAAACAAAACAGTTTAGCAATCAATTATGAAAACACGTTAAATAGGTGAGTGCGAGTGCAAATGTCGCCGCCAGAGGCAGAAATATATATGTATGTGTACATAAGTAAGCATAGGCATAGGAGACACAGACAGACAATGGACTGCGACCTCCAGGAATCCGCACATACACAAAGACTACGCAATCCGGTAAAGGGAATGAGCATCCAAACAGACTGAGAGAGACTGAGACTGAGGCTGAGGCTGAATAATCGACAGATGCACAGGGCTCACATGTGGCCAGTAGTAAGTATTATAAGTATTACCTAGTAGGTACTCTCGCACTCGGAGAATGCGTAATGACTGCGGGCCTCTGTCGCTTTTCGAGTAATACGATAAGTGAAAACAAATATGCGAGGCGACAAAGGTTTTGTTTACCCAACTAAACACAAGACTCAAAACTCCAAACTGAAAACTGAAAAAATGACTGAAAATAATGCGTAATGTGATGTCGCAGTGTAAATGTTTGGCATATTTGAGTTTTGAGCTGTGAGTTTGAGTTTGTCAGCGATATCACTTAAAGTATCCAAAACATTTCTCCAATACTCTTTCTGTGTAATCTAATGCCACTTACACTTTGTATCTATCAACGGAGTAATACTTGATATTTAGAAGACCGCAACAACGCGTTGTTTCTTCTGTTTGGCTTTTGGAATGAGTTCCCTAAGTGATTGACAAGATTGAGAATTGTCAGAGTGAAGTGATATTACTCGTAGTACCATGAAGAACACCTTATCAAACAACAGATCGTTTGTACAGGACAATAAACATTCGAAATTATCATTATTATGATTATGATACTAATGTGACAGGACAGAAAATTTATACTCAACATTATGATAGATAATGATCAAAAATATTTGACCCTTTATGTGGTAACAACTTAGGCTTTCATGATTCGTTTTTTTGGTTTTTTACACAACTTTTCGTGTACGAAATAAATAAGCTAATGTTTGTAAGAAATATGTAACAAAAACTTATTATTATTAAAAATTGAATGTTTCAGATATGCTTGAAATTTTTTTTAGACAATTTTGATTAAATTTTTTCTAATAATTTTGTCGGAATACTATAGGGAAATAGGTAGAATTTACCTTACATAGATAAAATAAATGAATCAAATGATTTTCATCTTTATCTTAAAACACTTTTTAGGCATTATGTTAAAAGGGGTTAAGAATCCTTTGATGTTAATTTAACCTCAAAGAATTATAAATTGCTTAGAAAAATGAAGAAAGTTTGTTTGAAAAAAAATATCTCATTTCGTATGGTTCCTTAAAGTTCCATCAGCTCATGCAAATGTAGATTGATTAATAATCAAAAAGTAATTTGTATACTCATATTATTTAGTTGAAAGTTACTAAGCATTGTAAAAAAAAGAATTTCACAATAATTTTAGTTAATTTACTTTAGAAAAATATGAAAGATACCAACGAGAAGAAAAATACTTTTTATTGATTATCACTTCAATGCCACTGCTAACACGTATTATAAAGTCGTTTGATTAAATCGTAATAGTATTAGTAGAAATATCTATTTCAGCACAATCAACAATAAAATCTCTGTGCAAAACAAATGAAATAATTTCGAAAATGCTTTTTAATGTGAACTCAATTCAGTTGATACTTATTATGAGCCACAAAATGAAATCTTAACGATAGGCCCAAGAAATCAAAACAAGTACTTATTTCCGCGACAAATGGAGATATTTTTTTAGCAGCTATTTGAGATAAGTAGTTGGCTACTTACAGTCACCTGGTGCTTTGGGGTAATTCGATGTCTACATGAAAACGACATTAGATGGGACCCGTGCCAAAAAAAAGAAGAAAAAAGTCAAAGAGCCGCCCAAATTGGTCACGATGACACTTTCATTTTACTGGCGGAGCAAGCAAAAAATCTACCACGATTTATGGTTCTACATAAATCGTTGAAATACTTTTTGGCTACCCACCGCAGTTAATCCGATTATAAAACAGAGAAAGAGATGGGGAGACATCAGATAGAAAGAGACAACTTACTGTATGTGTGTGTGATGTGTCTGTTGCTTTTCAATGATGGCGTTGATAATACGCCACATAATTCTGCATACTTTTTATGTACCTAGTCTCGAAAAAGTTTGGGAAAGGGCTTTTTAGCCCCGGACCATCAAATTAGCATGTTGAAAATTATAAGTACTCACACATTAAACTGCCATCGAAATGAGTGTGGTAAGTAAGACTTGAGGTTGAGGAGCAACTAGAAGCGGGAAGCGGGGAGCGGAGAGAGTCTATATACATAAATCCACTGCTCAAGTTGAGTTGTTATGCTTGAGTTGAGTGTTGGCAAATATTTAACGTAGTATAAATATACACATATATCTCGCTCTTCGTCTCAAAGTCATCCCCCAACTTTTGTCATCTCTAGCATTGTTATCTGGCCGACTGCGTTTTTATTTTTTCTTGGCTTGGGGGTTGTTGTTGGTAGTAGAGGAAAAGCGACCCGCGCTCGCCGCTTGTGTTCAACACAGAAAAAATCTAATTTTCCAACTTTTTACGACATTCGCTTGCCGAGTTCTGCGGCAATTTCATAAATATTTTCCGCTTCTTTGCGTTTGCATACTTTGTATGCAAAAAAACATGCCATCATCAGAACATTATCCCGCCGCGTGTAAATGAAATTCCCAAGTTCCCCCTCGAGTCTCCCTCTCTCTCTCTTTCTCTCGCTCTGTTCGATCGCTTGCGTCGGCAAAAAGCGGCGTCACAGTAACAGCAGAGAAGAGGAGAGGAGAGAGGAGAGTGAGGGGGCAGCACAACACCACAAAATGGGGGAGCATCGCGGAGTCGAGACTCGACTCGACTCGACTCGAGGGTTGTTGACTTATATCATTTATCATAAGGAATTAGGTTCAAGCTTGTTATTAATATTAGACGTGGTCTTCCACTGCCTCCGCTTCCGCCCCCCTCACAACGTCCTCTCTCCCCTCCCTGCCAAACATGCCTCTGCGAGTCCTGCTCGGCGTGAAGCCGCTAACGTGCGAAGAGCGTTAATAAAGTTCATAAAATAAACAAAGTCGAGTCGAGTCGAGTCGAGTCAACATGTGAAATTAAAATCTTTGCCGATGTCAATTGACGCCGCGCTGAGCGTTAAGTGTGCAGCTGTAGCTGTAGCTGGAGTTGGAGATGGAAATGAAGCTGGAGATGGACATGGAGAGAAGGAAGCAGAAGCTGAGTTAAGCACTCAGCTAAAGTCTATTAAATAGTCGCAAATAACGTTGCAGCTTTACGACTCAAGCACACACACAATTATCTGGGGCATAGCATTAACCCCCAGCATTTCCATATCAATTTCCTTATCCATAACTAGCGAGCGAGATAACGATACGCTTATTCAATTAGAGAGCTGTTCAAAATATGATAACATTTGCTCGCAGACACTATTCCATTTTATTTCTTATACCTCTCTTTTATTTTTATATGGTTTTAAATTGGTTGGGAACAATATTAAGAGTTTTTAATATGCTGTCAATCATTCTAAATAGTATTTTTATATAGTATTTTTATATATATACAATTCGAAATGTTTATTGAAAAAAGTAATACAGCTATCATAATGAAAATGTAGTCTGAAAGTAAATAAAGTGAAATATGTTTTTAATCGCTAAAAACTTTAAATTAAACCTAATAAATGAAACTAAAAAAAAATCATACAATTCTGGTAAATTATAAAAATGTAATTATTATTTATCAAATTACAATAACTTATCTTCAGCATCCCGCTGTTACTTTTTTAATCAATCTCACACCTTTTTTTCCAAATATACATACATATATAATCTTCGTAGCAAGACAATTTTTAAAATTGATATTAAATACTATTTTCAGCAAGTCTTTAAAGAAATTCTGTAGTTGTCTTAACCCTAATATATATTCTCCTTTTAATTTTCTTAACTGCATTACATAAAAAATAAAATATATCAATTAATTGATAGCTCAATAAAATTATCTTCATATTTGTAATACCATTTTTAATCAAAAAATAATACATTAATTAAATGCGAACACTTTACAAATCTCAGCATGCTTTGCTAACTTTAAGTTAACTTTATTAACCAACAAGAAGTCACTCTTCTTTAAGATTCGTCTTTGATAAAAATACTTTAAGCTTCAAGTTCAAGTTAGAGAAGTAAAGAATTACTTCAATCAGTTTCAATCTGTTCGCCTCGCACAACAAGAGTTCAATAAACTTTATCCGCAATGCTTGTACTTTTATTCCTTGGCAAATTTCAAGCGAATTTGCGTTTGAAGAACAAAGTAAATTCACAAGATGCCATTTCAATGACGAAATACGAAATACGAAATACTTTTCAATCAAATTAACGTGCTTGTTGTCAGCTAATAATGATGAACATCCGTCGAACTTCAACTTGTTCGAAATGTTTCGATAGCTGCATTGATTTCTTTTGATATTCCCGAATCCATATGCCATATTTATTCCATATTCCACACAGCCGTATTATGAGTTTGCAGTCTCGATTGTCGAACTAGAGTTTGGGGATTATCTTTTTTGCGCCGTGACGCGACGGCTAGTTGTCTCATTATGATGTGTTCAGCTGGCGCTAGGACAAACAAGGACATTGCAGCGACTGTCAGTCCAGGACATCGAGTGGAGGAAGCAGCACTTATTTTTCCGACGCTACCTCACTCGCTTTCTTGCTATCTCGTTCTCTCACTCGCTCTCTCTCTCTCTCTGTCTACAACGTTGTGCTCTCGCTCTTTAAGAGGCAGAGGCAACCCCCTAAGCGCCTGAGTGAGCTCTCAGCGCTCAGCTCTCGCTTCCCCTATGAGCGATGCCTTTTTTTTTTGTGTGTAACAACTTTTTTTTTGCTGCTGGCTTTTCTTTTTGCAGTGACCAGAAGCCACGCCCTGTGCATGTCGAAGCGGTGCAACAAACACGAACACACAACTGTTAGATACGACAGCCAAAAAAAAAAAAAAAAAAAAAAAAGCAAGGAAAAGCGAAAAGAAAATTGAATGAACGAGCCAAGATAAACACTTAAACCTAACGAAAAACGATAAAAACAGCCGCAAAAACACGAAGACCGAAAAGAAAGTTGCCAAAGGTAACAACCCATGTACAATGTACGAGAGGCACTTTGTGCCGAGCTGGCGAATATATGCAATGGAAGAGAGAAGGGGGGGGAGGGGAGAAGGGGATGGCACATGTCCAATATTCACTTAACGCGATAAAAATGAACTAGGAACAACGAAATCTGGCTGAGAAAGAAGAAGGTGGCAACGGGCAACGGCAGCAGCAACTCGGATGCGGCAAAAACACACAAAAACATCAGTTACACTTTGTTTAGTCGTTTTGCGCACTGGACTCGTATGCAGATACAGATACGGATACTACAACTACAGCAGCAGATACAGATACATACGTGTGAGCGTGTATCTATTGAAATGCCATAGAACTCAGGCACTAAAAAATATAGGAGAACCAGAGCGAGAGAAAGAGAGAGAGAGAGAGGGAGTGAGAACGAGTGAGAGTAAGGACAGTAAAAAGAGCTGAAAGCGAAGAAAAGCGGGGGAGGGGAACTAAAGTGGGCTGGCAATTGGGTGGTCAACGTAAAAAAGATAGCGTGGTTAAACGCGCTTATTTTGGTTTATGATTAAATTTATTACTTGTACGCCCAACCACAACGAACCGACAAGCGACAAGCGGCAACGAGGAAAACCAAGGGAAAAGCTCAACAACAACAGCAGAAACAACATCAGCAAGAAAATTTACAGAGAGAGAAATGGTTAACTGAATTTAAGCTGGTAAAATTGGATTGACGGTTTTCAATTGAGTTTTATAGTAATGTATTCGAATTCATAAGAAATTGTGAATATAAAAATACTAACAAGAAATTTTATTTAAGATAAAACCACCAAAATAAAAAAGAGGTGTTGTTAAAATCCTCTTTAAGAAACTTAAAGGCTATCAATAAAATTTTAAATTAGAAAAACATCTAATTATTGTACTAAGTAAAAGTAAATTTCACTTGATAATCAATTTCAATAAATTAATACAAATTTTGAACACAAAAACACAAATTGAAAAAACACATCAGACAAAACTAAGATCTTTCTGTTAATTCTATTTAAGATAAAACTATCATGAGACGTTTGCAAATATTTTATTTCCACTCTAGTGTACGAGTAACGAAGTCGAATTCATATAGAAAATTATATCATTTATTAACGTAAAGAATCAAATTTATTGCATATTAAATACAAAATACACAATTTTGCCTGTAAACTTAGGATTTAGTTAAATTACAATTTGCTTAAATTTATTTCTCGCTGTGTGTTATGCTCGAAAAACAAAATGAAAACACAAAGTGAAAATTAAGGGAGCTTGAAACAGTTCTTTGTTGGTGTTTTTTTTCATTTTTTTTTGTTTTTTTTTGGGCTTGCCTTGAATTTAATTAATGCCTAGACCCAAAGAACAAACAAAATAAAAAAGTAGAGAGAAAAGTAAAGCAAAGAAATGAAAAAGGGAAAAGCATGCTAACTTGATAGAATTGGCCATTCTTTTAAGCTTAGCCCGTTTTGTGCCAACTTGTTTGCTCGCCTCATTTTTTTTGTTTTACTTGCGTCTAATTAAACAGGTCAAACGCGGTCTCAGCTCTCTCGGCTGACTCTTGACTGCTTTTGTTGTGCACGTTAACTGTTGCAGTAGCCGACAACATGCAGCATCCCCCTTCCCTCTTTTAGCCCCCTTTGGGAAGTGCGAGAGAGACAGAAAGCACAGCCATGTTGGCAGCGCCTCCTTCTTACCTTTTTTTCGTTCGTTTTGTGACAGCTACAGCTGCAGATACATGGCAAAAGTATCTTTTTTATCTGCCTCGCTGTGTGTTTCTACGATTGTGCCTCTGTGGCACGACTCCGACTCGAACTCGAGTCGAGTGGAGGCGAGTCCAGGCGAATCGATGGCGCTAGCTTTTGTGGCGCTCGTGCTCAGCCTCAGCATCCTCATCGTGCTCGTCTCGCTCGCTCGCTCTGCATCGTTAGAGCTGCCACCTAGAGAGAGAGAGAGAGAGGAAGCAGGAGCAAGGAGACGACTATTCTCTGGGTCTCTTGGTGCCTGCGTCTCGTTTATTTATGATTATCTGTGTACAACTTGTTTCGTGTTCATCGCATGTCGATGCCGATGATGGGTGTACTCTGTACTCTGTGTTCTGTGCTCTGTGCTCTGTACTCTGGCCATGGAGCATCTCTAGCTGGTTTTGTTTGTTTGTTTGTTTCGCGTTACACCCCACGGCATTAAACCCTGCCCCGAAGCGCACACATGTACGAGCGAGTGTATCGACGCAGTATGTACTAGCCATATATACAAGCTTGTAGATACAAAAAGGGAAACACACTGAAGAAGTGGAATATGGAAGATGGAAAAGAAT
The DNA here is from genome assembly GCF_023558535.2 of Drosophila nasuta. NCBI lineage: Eukaryota > Metazoa > Arthropoda > Insecta > Diptera > Drosophilidae > Drosophila > Drosophila nasuta. The sequence continues at coordinate 36,813,620 of NC_083457.1, read as the reverse complement.
GGGAGGCTCACCTTTTGCTTTATTAATGATTTGGCTGCAGTTGACCCACGAATTGCAGTCGAGCTCCTCCCACTGTCAATGCTCAGTTCAATCCTTGGCCACGTCCAGCTATAAATATTTAATGCATGTCCCTTTTGCTTTTGTGGCCATATCAAGAAAAAATCAATCAAAAGTCTTGAATAAATACGCACACACACACAGTGATAATCGCTTGGCACGTACCGAAGGAAAACCACAGACAGACATACACAGTAGGATAAACGGACGCACAGTGGAGCTTGCTTGGTGGGTCCTGAGAGGTTGAGTCCTGAGGGGGCGGACACACACCAACACACCACACACACCCGCACACACACATATGCTCAATAGGCGGGCAGGGAGCAATAAAAAAACGGTGAGCAGGCATTTGAAAATGAATCAATACCCAACGAAATACAGTGTACAAAATGCATAAAATACGATTCTATACAGAGCGAAAAAAATCTGGATTAGAAAACTAAATCTGAGATATAAAAACTAATCCGTGCCAATCGTATTTACTTAACATGAAAACTGTTAGGTCCAGCAATTTACTTTACATCGAACTTCTTAAATTTATAAATTTTTGGTATAACATATTTGTTGTTCTTTTTTAACGTAAATGTATAAAAAAAAATATTGAAGATACGTATACGATATTGTAATTTAGGTATTACATTTTCTTTGTTTTAACATATGAAGAACTACCTCATTGAGATATATTTCAAAAATTAACTTAAATTTTGTATTTCTATTGATTATTATTTAGGAATAATTCTATAATGGAGTTTGAACTACAGATCATTCATCAAAAGAAAATTTCCAATTTAGTATTTATTTTTTTGTAAGTACAAAGAGAAAAAATTTCGATAGTTCAAATTAATTGCTTATAAATGGCAATTGTATATTGTATTTTTTAAACATTTTTATGTATGTTATTGTCACATCTTTTGTTATCCGGGTCCATAGTTGAGTTTAAATTATTGATCATTCAATGTCAACTTACTTTACCAATACAAACTTTTAAAATCTGTTTGATTCTTAAATCAAAATTAAAAAGACAAAGTTTTTTTTCTCTGTAAAATAAATATAAATGAAAGTCCTAAATAATATTCTCAGAGCTGGCTCGTTCGATCTCTGGCCTCGATAGCTGGAGTTTTTGTGGCTGTTGAACTGTTCAATCTATGCGCGGTTTGCAACACCTTTTCATTTGTATCTATTAGATTAAAATTCATGTCGACGCACTCGCAGCTGTATCTGCAGATACATTTGTATCTTGTGAACTCTTGTGTGTTTGCTTTGCTCATGTGTGTGTGTGTGTGTGTGTGTGTGTGTGTGTGTGTGTGTGTATGTGTGTCTCTGTGTGTTTTTCCCCAAAGCGACAGCGTAAAAAGTGGCAAGAAAATTGAGCTCGAAGCTCACAATCATCATTGGCTTTGTGCAAACACAAAACAAGGGGGTATCATCACAAGAGACGAAGGTGGGAGGAGGAGTAGGAGGAGGAGGGGAATGCCACTGCTGCTGCCGTTGCTGCTATCTACAAGAGAACACGAACAAGAACAACAATAACAAGCGAAGAATAGAGAGGGAGAAATGAGGTGAGGCGTGGCGTGGCGAAATGATGCGAGGCAAGTTGAAGCTGCCACCAATGCGAGAGTACGAGTAACAGATACAGCTACAGATGCAGATACACAGCGGCAGATACAGATACGCACGACGACGCGCTCGTTTGGGTGTGTATGTGTGTGTTGTGGCAACAAGAAAAATACAAAAGATACAAATGTATCTCGTGTTCGAAATATAAAAATCGTTAAACAAAGACTGACGTTGTTCCTGGATTTGGATCGACTGCGACGTCGTCGACAACGATGGCAACGATGACGCTGCAGTCGACTCTGGCGTCGAGTCGAGTTGAGTTGAGTTTGTGGCAAAGTCGAACCCGCGGGTGGCAGTGCCACAGCAACTGTGTTGCCGTGCCACATAATCTAGCCTGCCCGCTTTTGCAACCGCCTCGTCTGCTTTTTGAGCTGCTGCAAAAAGCTTTCTCTTTCTCGTCCCTGGTGACGTGCCCCAAAGCGCCACTGAGAGCGCCCGCCTCCTGCACTCCAGAGATGTGGCTGCCACCCTGCCTCTTGATTCCTGCCTCCTGCCCCTTGCGGTGGAAGCTGTGGCTGTTTGCTGCGGCTTCGCCTGCGTCGGCGACCGCGACGACTTCTGCTGATGTTGCCAATGTTTCGAATACTGCTGCTGCTGCTGCTGCTTCTGCTGTGCCGCATCTCGTGTGGCAAGCGCGACGGCATTTTGTGGGCCCCCATCAGCAATGACTTAATGTGATCTGAATTTGTTGCAAGCAGGCCAATTACTGCCACACAGCCATGCTACACTCCATACACTCCCATATGCAAAATATGCCATCGACGTGGCAGGTCGACTTCCGACTCCAACCCCGACTCCGACATCGACTTCGCCATCGATTCAAGCTCCATTGTTGCCCTGTTGCCTGTCACTTGAGCATCAGTTCAATGCGATCGCTCTTAACTTGGCCAACTTGGCCCCTCTTCTTCTTTTTCTGCTTTTTAGCTTTTTGCTTTTTCTGGCTCGCATTAAATGCCAATTCTTCGGCTTCATTGGCAGTTTTTTTAATAAGGCAAAATCAATGGAGAAGAGACTTTTCAGAGGTTTTCAATGGACACAGGAAGAGCATTTATTATGTGAGATTGAAGTTGTGATCAGCTTCAGGTTTATTTTGTCGATTTACATATCTTTTCAATGGATTAAATATAATGGACAAAGCTGTTTCTTCTACAAAAGTAAATTTACAATAATTGGTTAATAAAATAAATAAGTAATTGAAATTTATTTTAGAAAAAGAAACAGTTCATAATAGCACATTCCAATAAGAAATTATGTAAATAATATTTCAAGAACATTTTAGAAAATAAGTAATCTTTTTTATTATATCGATAATAGTGGACCAAAAAATGGTACCTTCAGTAGAATGAAAGTTCCTTAAATCTTCTATTCCGTAAAAGTATTTAAACATTTATCTGAAATTACTATTGTATTATTTTTATATTATACTTTTTATAATTCAATAATTATTAATAATATAATAATAATTATTTAATTTTACAACTTACATAATTATTTTTAAAAATTTTATATTTTTGATTAATGAAATAGTGCAATTTAAGGTTTAAATCATATTATTGATATTTTAAATTTTTATCCATTTCATAATATTTCCATTTTAATAATTTCCTATTGTTTAAATTGTATTATGTATCGTAATTACAATTGCGCTGTTTGCCCAATAAGGAAATTATCTAATCGATCGAATGATTTTTTCGCCTCGATATCAAATGCAATAATTTCGCAATGCGGAATTAACATAGTGAATTAGTTTATGGATGGTATTTTGAGTTGTATTATGTATTTATGGATTGTATTCTGTATTTACCATATATAATTGTAATGTAGATTGCGTTGTGGATATTATTGTGACTAATATGATATGATATGATGATATCTGATGCAGTAAAGATATAAATAATTTTGTTATGAAACATTTTGGAGATTGTTCTAGAGATTATATTGATAATGCATTTTAGTTTATAATATACAGATATTTTGTAAATTTTTGAAGAATAAAAACAAAAAAAATAATAATAATAATAAATAAAAATATTTATTGCTTGCTCTAAAATTCGATTTATATTGTGGTTTAAATAAATTGTCAATAATATTTTGGATTCAATTGTAAATTACCCACTGAATTATATTGCACTCTATAGTATAATACTATACCATTAAATACTAATACTAATTAATTAGATTAAACCTGGTTAGATTGTGGTTTGTCTTAAGGAAACAATTAAGGATTTATATGTAAGTTAGTAATAATAATAATAATCGATCGAAGGGTTAACGTATTCACAATAGAATTCACTCACAGTTTAAGCCGTTACATTGATGACACGCACCTCTGGCCACATTGTCATCTAGCATATAGAGCAATCATGCATGCGTTTGATGGAGAGGGGGAGAAGTAGTAAGCGGTGGAGAAATGGAGATGGGGTGATGACAGGGTTAAACGTGTCACAGGCTGTGGCATAACCAACTCACTTACACGAAAGCAACTCGTACAACAAAGTAACTTCATTTAAATGCTGTAAGAATTTGTTTTCTGCGTGTGCGACACACAGTAGGAGGAGAAAAGAGATGATAAGAAGGGGGTTGGGGTGGCAATATAATGTTTTAAATGAAATTTCAGCTGCAGCAGCAGCAGCAGCAACAACAGCAAACGACGATTTCCATTCAAATAGCATACATATGTTCAAACATCTCTACACACCATATAAATCTATGTATGCGCGATGCCAAGTGAGTGTGTGTCTCTTTATGTGTGTGTGTAATTATCTTTGTATAAATGTTGCTACAAAAAATGATTCAACTGCGCTCTCAGTCTCTCGACAGTCGGCGGCACTCGCTTGCACTCGCTCTCACACGCGCGCTTTGCCATTTGGTGGGCTTGTTCGATCTCTCGCTCTCGTTCTCGCTCTCGCCCACTGGCGGCGCCGTCGTCGTCGTCGTCACTGCTCACGAGTGGCGTTTCAATTAATTAGAAAAAGTTAAAGAAACCCCACCACGACCACGACCAAAAAAAAAAGAAAAACAAAACAAAAAAAAAATAAAACAAATATCTCCGTAATAAAAATGTAAGCGCGCATGCAATAGCAGCTGCGGTGACGAAGGCGGTGGCGGTGGCAGTCGGCGCCAATCCAGCAAGAGGCAGCGTGGTCAGCAGCGGCAGAGGAGGCAGCGCCAAATCGACTGCGGGATGATAAAACTGAAGCTGAAGCTCAAACTGAAGCAGCAGCAGAAGCTGAAGCAGCAGCAGAAGCCAAAGCAGCAGAAGCAACGGTGTCCCACCCCTTTCATGAGTTTTGTTCATGTTCATCAAGTTTTTCTTATTTCCAACGTTCGTTTCGTTTGTTGTTGTTGTTTATGGCAACAAATACTTGTACAGGCCCCCAAAGCTCTCTCCCCCCAACTACTCTACACTAGGCACTCTACACTCGAGCAGCAGCAGCAGCAAGTAGCAGCATTGCAGCAGCAGTAACAACAACAGAGTCGACTGTAAGAAATAACAACAAAGGCAACAACAGTGCGTACAAATACATACATCGGCATTTACAACAACACGCAATAACAGCCATTTTTCTAGTTGTTAAGTTAATTTTTTCATGTTCTGTTGGCTCGCTCGCACTTAACACGCGGCAGCGGCAGCGCGCCAACCGACCAGAGAGACCAGACCAGCAGCAGCAGAGTCGGAGTCTTGCAGTCGTCGTCGTCGTAGTCCACACGACGATGTTGACAACAGCCAACAGCCAACAGGCAACAACCAACAAGCAACAACGTGCTGAGCAAATGCGATTCGTGGGCACTGCCACATGCTGTCTCGCTCTCGCTTGCGCCCAACTCAATGCTCCCAGATACTTTATTTATGGTCGCAGCAGCAGCGACAGCAGCAGCAGCAACTCAGATAATTTTTCTGCTTTGTTGTCGTTGTAGTTGTGTAAAATGTTTGCAGTCGCCGCGCCGCTTCTCGCTCCCTTTGCTATTGCTGCTGCCATCGTGACGCAACCGGTTCTCGATGAGCAGGCAGTAGCAAACAGCAACACAGCAGCAACCCGTCTCGCTTCCACTCACGCGCACTGTGACAAACAGCCAGCCCACTTTTAATGATAATCATTATTGCCGTTGTTACGGTCGCTGTTCGCCGTCTCTTGTTGTTTTCTTTTTCTGCTCTCGCACACACACACACATACCAACTGAGAGAGCAGAGAGAGAGCGAGCGCAAACACAAACACACGCACACTCATAAGCATGCCAACGAATTTAGGGGAGAAACGAGTTTTGCCAACCGTTGCGTTGCTCTCTCGCTCACACATACACCGCAGCCACAGCGTATCTGTGTGTATCTGTGTGTACATGTTATGCTCTTGTGGTAGCAGTTGTTGTTGTTGGCAGCAGTGCTGTTGCTGTTGCTGTTTTCGCTGTTTTCGATTGTCGGTTGTCGTGTAATTCCCATTTGTCGTACACTTTGTAGTTGCTCAAGAAACTCATGTTAGTCTACTTTTGGCTGTTACGCAGATTGTTCGTATCGTTCGTACGTTCGTTCGTTCGTGTCTGTGCTGTGCTGTGCTGTGTGCTCTGCCTGTGCTGCCTGCCTGCTGCCTTGTGCGCGCCTCTGCCTCTGCTGTCTTGTCGTCAGTGCTCAGCTCAGTGCCCGCAGTGCCAGCGCTAGCGCCTGTCGTGCCGCCTCGCCTCGATTCGATTCAATTGACAAAAAAAGAAAAATACACACAAAAAAATATTTCCATTCAGTGTGCGTTCGTCTTCGTCTTCGTACTTCGTGTCCCCCTCTGAACCCCACCCAAAAATTACAACCTGGGCATCAGCATCAGCATAAACAACATAACATCCCAGTCGCATAGATTTTTTGGGAGTTCTCAATCGACAAACTGTACGACGCTGGGATTGTTCCAACCAAACACGTTCGTTGAATCGTGCCAAACCGTTTAACCGTCGGCAAATGCGAAATCGAATTCGAAATCTATTAAATCGGTAACAAAACGGTTGAAAAGCGGTTCCAATCCAAAAAAACTAGTGCACCTCAAAAATACAATTCACACACATACACTTACTCACACACTCACCAAATACGCCTCGGCTTAAGAGTGATTATTGTTAAATCAAAAAGAAATAATACAAATAAAAATAAAACACAAATGCATAAAAAAAGTATAATTAATTGAATACTTAAAACACAATTAGGAGACCAACAACAACAAGAAAGACACACAAATTAATGCACAAGTTGCCCCAAAAGTTTGGTGCCCCTCAAAATTCTATTGAATTGAAATCGCGGATCGAAATCGTGTCGAAGCCCAAATCTGAATAGTTTTTTGGAAATTGTGCGTGTTTTCGAGTGTTGCGAATCCGTAATTCGTGTCCGTTACTTAAGCGTATTTTATTAGTTCGACTTGAAAACGCAAAAAAAAATCGAAAATTAAATGACAGTGCACAGTAATGAAACCGGTGTCTGTTTAGTAATGGTGCGTATATATCTAGATAAGTACTACTATAATGCTAAGTGGGAATTAATGGTGTACAGAGATGATCTTTGCAATTGGCAAACTGGATGTGAAATTAATTTCAACTTGTTTCTACAAGTTGTTGAATACAGCGCATTGGACTTGAAAAAGAGATTGAGATCCGCATCGAGATCGAGCAAGAGGAATGAATATACATTTGTACATATGTATATGTGTAGTATATGGTTGCGCTGTTAAAAATAAAAATCGAAATCGACGCGAGAAATTTCAAATCGATGTCTGCCAAATCCCATTTGAATCCCAAAATGTCAGCCATACACATTGTGCTACATTTGTTTAGCGTGCCAAGCGACGGCATCGGTGTGTAGAATTTACACTAGTATGTGTAAGTGTGTGTGCTTTTGTCAATTCCTTTGTCGACACATGTCCAATTGGATGCCAAGCACAGACACACATACACATTTGCATGTAGTACATGCTTGCTTGCAGTATTTGTGGTGACGATTGTCTTCACTGCACTAGTAGTGAACTCTACACTTCGTAGACATCACACACATTCGACTACTTAGCTTGTCTCTACATGTTTCAAAATCAAAAAGGCCTTTTACCATATTACTTAGTAGCCGACTCGGCTTGGTAATCTGATCTACATGCTCGCAAATATGGCAAGTTAATGTTGCCTCTTTGCTCAAATGTAATCAATTCAACATTTACTTGACACTTCAGCGCCAACACACAGAAACACACACTCAGACACATTCACATACTTGAACACACATTAATTACAAATAAGTAAAGAGGCAGAGCAACAACTACATCGACAACAACAACAAAGAGGCCCCATAAAATGCTTGCGATAAACAAAACAAAAACAAATAATGTGGAAATGCAACTTGTAGAACAACAAAGAAAACTGAAACCGAAACAGAAACCGAAACTGTAGCCGAAACCGTAAACCGAAAATCGAAAAAATTCGAATTGAAGTCGCAGCGAAAAAAAATTAAAGAGAGAAGAAAAACAGTAACATGAAAAAAGGCAGAAAAATGCAAAACGCTGTGTTTAGATCAAAATGCCGCTGTGCGCGACAGGGATGGCGATAGTGTCGAGTGGATATTCAACACTTTTTGATCGATGCCCAACAAGAACAACAACAGCGAATAACAAAGCACTCGCAGTAGAAAAGTAGAAACGATTTGTTTATTCAAATACACTCTCGGCATGCACTTAGCACAAAATTCGATAGCATTTTTTATACCCGCTATATATTTAAGTGGAGTGGCATTATAAATCGATGTTGAAGAACGCCAGTCTCAACAGCAATTACTACAATATGGCGCACTCCGTCTGTCTGTCTGTCCACCTCTTTAAACAGCTTAATCTCTGAGATTTTAAGAGCTGCAGCTATCAAATTTTAGGATAATTCCTCTTATTGCTGCACCTATATGCAAATTTATTTAAGAAGTTGGCCACGCCTCTTTTTTGACTTTCAACTCAATCAATTATAAATTGTGAGTGCACTTATAAAATTCAAAATAGGAATTTTTAAAACACTCAATTAAGAGAAGTCATATAATCGATCACATAATACGCTGGCTAGCTTTCAATAAACATTTTTATAAGTACCCTAAAAATTCGTAGCGGGTATTCAACAGTCAAAAAATGCGTCTACAACCTTTCATCTTGTTTTAATTTTAAATTGTCCACACTAGACATACAAATATATTGGACTTATCGATTTGAGCGAGTGTTCTGTGTATTTCTTTAATGTACGTGTGAGTGTGAGCGAGCGAGTGATAAACATCAGGGCGGCTGCTACAAAGGCGCCAACTGATAAGCGATCCATTGGATGGCAGCGCAGCAAACAGCAGAAGCAAACATCGGGAGCCGCGGCCCCCATATGGGTCATAGAATTAATTTTTTAATCGCGTATGGCCACTTGAGTTGTCACTTGGACGCAGTGCATCCGTCTATCTCTGTGAGTGTGAGTTAGTGAGAGAGAGAGAGAAAGAGAACGAGAGATGAAGAGCGGCAGAGTAACACAGAGATAAAAATCCAATCTTACAGCCTTTCGATCATTTGTTAAAGAGTGAGAGCGCAGTAGACGAAGCAAAAGCGAGAGGGAGTGAGGTAAAAGAGGGGGATACGAGTTGATGAGGGAGATGGGAAGGGGGGGAAAGGGAGCGCCGCCGTTTGCCGCAAAGGCAAACACGAAAAATCAAGAAAAGTTTACGAAAGCAGCCAAAGAGACGATAATAAATAAAAAAAACAACCTGAAAACTTGTTTGCGACCGCTGTGCTGCATGCCGCATGTGGCAAAGCACCCAATGCCCCATGTGTGCAAATGTATGCGTTGCAGTTGCAGTTGTTCTCATCGTCGTCGACGTCGTCGTCGATGTTGGTTGACTAAAAGTGTTGACAAAAGTGCGCGATAGGCTTACAATGCACACAAGGCAACATGAACAAGATCCACACACACACATATACACACAACGCACACTCACACACACTTAAGTTGCGCTTAGGACATTGCCGTTGTCGTCGCTGTTTGCCGCTCTTCGTTCGTTGCAAGCAATCGGCTGTGTAATTTAAATCAATGTTGTCAATCGAAAACATGATTTGTTGTTAATGGCGGCTCCACTTTGATGATCGGCAGACAGACCGAAAGACAGACAACCGAACCTAGCAGAACCTACGCTCGGCCATTAAGAGGGTCTCGAGTAGAGAAAAGGAACAACAACAAATTACAGGGAGTGGAGAGCGGGACACAGTCGTGTGCTTATCGCATTGATAACAGAGGCAACGATTTTAATTAAGTTTCGCTTCCCCTTCTACTTCTACTTCTACTATTCCCACTCTGCTACCTTAGACTGCCTGTTTTTCCACCTTACTCCGCCCCTGTTTATGACCGTCTTTCTGTCTGTCCGTCTGTTTGCATTCCTAGATCTCAGAGACCATAGGAGCTAACGTTATCAAATTTGGGCACAATACTTCTTATTGTGGCACGCAAATCAAGTTTGTTTTTGAAGTTAGCCACGCCCACTATCGAGTGCCTAAATCAATAAAAATGCGCATAACGAACGTCATTTTATTTTTAGGCTAGAACTCGGGGGTACAAAATATTAGTGATAGTCTAGTGACTCCTAACAATTTGCTTAGGATCGTTTGATTAACTTAGTGAAGAAATAATTTTAATAGTCCAAATGTGATTTTGTATTTATTTTAATTTCTTAGATTAAATATTGGGTGCTCATTATATCTTAGGATAAACTAAAAAATTCCTGAACACTTCATGATCATCGTGTGATAAACCCATTTAGGAAAAAGTCTTTAAACATATCAGTTTTTAAATATGGTTCGCCCTTATGAAATGTAAAATATTTCTTAAATCTTAAATTTAGATCGCTTTTATTAGCTATTATCTATTTTATTATTTACTATGTCCAATATTAAATACAAATAATGATACTAATATATTGCATTGCTTGCAGAATGCCGTTTCAACTCGCCTTGCTGCTTCGTCGCCCACAACACCCTCCACAAACGCCGCACAGACGCCACATCCTCCGCCACAGCCGCCACTGTCCTCGTCCGCAACCCAGCTACCGACACTAGCCCACTCCGCTTCCTCCGCCGCATCAAGCGCCGCCGCCGGCCTCGGCCTCGGCTCTGGTCCGGGGCCAACGCTGACCGCCGCCGTTGTTGCCGCTGCCGCCGGCTTGCCCAGCAGCGTGCCTCTGCCCTTGACCACAGCCGGCGTCGGCATGGTCACCTCCACAGTGCCGCCGGGCGCACGCTCCGGCTCGCCTTGCTCCGCCGCTGTCACACCCTATGGCGTCTCGGCCTCCGCTTCAGCAGGCAGCAGCGCCGGTCCAGGACCATCAGCATTGCCTGCCGTGGGAGGCGTTGGACCGCCGCCACCAGGCGGACCACCAGCACCGGGAACGGGAGGACCGAGCGGGAATCCGAATCGCTGCTGTGACACGGGACGCACCATCTACACGGATCCCGTGAGTGGACAGACGATTTGCTCCTGCCAATACGATATGCTCAACTATCAGCGACTGGCGGCAGCTGGCGGACTTGTGCCGGGACCTGGTGGTGTGCCACTTGGCGTCTATCCCGAGGGCATGTCCGCTTACCTTTCGGGCATTGCGGCGGATCAGCCGCCATTCTACGCTAATCCGGTAAGTGAACGTGCCACACATGCAACATACAGCGTGCAGCATACAGCATGCAAACGCAGCTCGTTGACAACGTCAACTGAAAGAAGAGAAGGAAGACAGGAAAAAAAAGAAAAGGGAAACGACGCTGTTCATAAGTCATGCGACTAAACAATGGTGCAATAAATTTCTGAATTTGTCCAACGTCCGTGAGGAGACCACCGCAGTCGTCTTCTTCGTCGTCGTCGTCGTCGTTATTTGATCGTGTGCCAGCCAGAAAAAGAAGAGACCTGGAGACTCGAGACTCGCCAGTGCTTCCGAACATGTGTTCAAGCTCTTTTGGAGCTTGGGCTTTATTGGCGCGTTCTAGGCAGAGATTTGTCAAGTCTCCTGCCTTGGACAACTGACACTATGATCATTCTCTCAGTCTGCGTCTGTGACCTTTCGAGCTACGTTTTGTCTTGGTGATATTTCAAGTCGCATTATTTTGCGAAGACTAAGCGTGCCTGGGGCCGAGGGCCATGTCATATGTCTGCCTTACAATCGAGCGAGAGGCATCCTCTGTTGGTTTGCTCGTTGCTTTGCCTGCCTCTGCTGGGTTACAGCAGTGTGTCCATCCCAGTGTCCAATGTCCGGCGCTTCATTCATTTTTTTTGTTGTGGCATTGTTCGCCGAATTATTTCTAATAGCAGCGTGTAATTTGCTTTTGTTTGCCAAACAATTCTATTTGGTTTCACTTCCCTTGGACCACATGCCGCGTCCTCGGGTCAAGCTGGTCAACTTGTCCTAGGGATCGAAGGTTTGCCCCCCCACTGTGTGTGTTTTGGCCATACGATAACCATTCGAAGGGATCCTGTGTGGCTTAGGCAGTTCACTTGAATTCCAAAAAAACAATCGAAGAGTCCATTACTTGACATATGCTTCAGAAGACACTCAATTAGCACAGACTCCGTCTCCGACTCCGATTTCTACTTATCTTTTTTTGCTGCAGACTCTTCTTCTGTCTCTGGCTGTGAGTCTGAGCAATAGTCCCATCAAATCATAAAATCACAAAGACCACAAATGACTGCGGATTGTGCTATTATTGATTTGCGGGATCAGCGATTATGTGAGCTATAAAATGTTAGTGACATGTTAGGGAGACAGAATGATAATATTTTAGGGAACTTACTTACGTAAATGTAAAAATGATATTAATACAATCTCTCAATAATAAAAATTGTTAGAATTTAAATCTATCCTATAAAAACATTCATAAAATACCTTCTTAACTTTTGTTAGATTTTACAAGTTCAATGAGCTATTATTTTTTTCCAGTAATAGCTAAATTCCTTAGAGATAATTTCTACATAAAAGTATTTAAACATTTGCATTGCATTCAACTCTTTCAAGCCACTTGCAACCTTAAAACAGACATCCAAGCAACAAGTTTCCTGTAGAACACTAAGACAGACAGCTGGACAGATAAGTTTTCGCTTGTCCCAATGCGTTGCTTCTTTCCCTTGCACGATAACATTATAATTCCCTCTGCACGAGGGTTATATATTAACATTGTTTTAAAGTAAACATATTTTTATGGCTTATAGCTGATGTTCTGCAAGCTTTGCATATCTCGTTCCAGTAGAATGTTTATGATACAAATCGCTTGCATCGCGTGCAGCGCGCAGTTGAAGCTTCAAAAGGATGTTCTGCAAAATAACAAGAAATTTACATACATGAAAAGAATACTAAACTAAAACCTATGTCAAATGGCTTTCTAATAAGCTGAATATTAGACGAAACTATGACATTTCGATTTGAGAATATTATGTTTGAATAAAAGAAATAAGTTAACGTAAATTATAGATACAATTCGATAAAATAAATGAATTCCTTCTTCAGTACTCAGAATTCTTGAAATATGTTAAGCAACCAAATTACAAAAAATATTCTTAGTCGTGTAAAAAGTTGTCAAAATGTTGTTAAATCAACCAATCGTCAGATCTGTTTGAGTGTCGCGTCATGTTGTCTGTACCCGACAATGCCAGGCAACGAACTGTCCATCCATCAAGTATGTAAATATTTACATCAAGTGTTTGGAATGCCCGCAATAATGACAGAAGTCGAAATAAAGGCGAGTGAAAAGCGATCGACGCACGGTCCATTGTAATGGGGCATTGTGTGTGTGCGTTGATAATCGAATGAATATACATTCATCGCTGCCATTCATATGTATATGAATAATCGAATATATGCATGTATAAATATCGATTTGTATTTTGAGCCAGCTTAGACAAAAGCTCAGCACACAAAACCGGAGCCAGTCTCCAGTAGCTGTGGTTTTGCATAAATTTCGGTTTTATTGGCGCTTTTCTGATTGTTATAGAAGATGCACACAGACACACACAATGACAGACAAACATATCTGTATCTGTATCTCTGCATATTTGTGTGTCAGTATCTTTTGGGACTTATTAAAAAAGTCGTCGCTTTTGAAATTTATCGATTGGTGATTTACCACTGTCGCAACTTGTCGCCCACGCTTCGCCTCGCTGACGCAGCAATTGATGTATTGATGTATTCTATGTACGCATGCTTGTATGCTGTGTATGTGCATACACAGAGCGAAAAAATCAATACGCTTCCGCATTCGTTGACAACATATTTTTGCTTCAATTGGATAGAAATTTGCTCACTTTGTAAATTTATTCTTTGAAAAAAGGTTCATTCAAGATTGTATTCGGTATATTCCTTAATATTTAGTATTTATTGATATTTATTTCCCAAATATTTATTTCTTGATTCAATTTCAAGTTCTTACTGAAATCTCTATTTAAAATTTATAAAATGTATCTATTTTTCTCTCTGTGTACGAAGCACGCAATAAATACAAATATGTCTTAATATTGATTGAGGCATTTAAGTTTGAATTTTCCGGCCGCGGCGCAGCTGCATAAATCATCCGGCGATCGTAATTAGTCAACTGCGGCATTTTCAAGAGCCGCCGGCGCTAAACTGGAGCAATTTTTCTTCGAACTTAGGCAGCGCGAGTATCATCTACATACGCATACATACAGTAAATATACTGATATATAGAGATATAAATGTGCGATACACATTTCATTCGGGGAGTCGGGAGAGTTGTAAAAGTGTCGGCTCGGTGCGGTGGATTCATTACTTTGACACGAGCTGTCAAGCGGCTGTCATTTTGCCGCAGCACGGGAATATATTTCGTCGTTGTCTTCATGCTAAATGGTGGATGATGGTTCCAAGGTGGATCTGGCTCTGACTCTGCCGCTGACTCTGTCTCTGTGTAGATGTTGCTGCAACGCGCTGCCTGTCATTTCAAATGGGCGCAAAAGAAGAAACATTTGAAGAGCGCCGCCTGCCAAACAAATAGGCCAAGCCGAGAGGCAAAGTCAGGACAGGCCGCGCCCGGTGTCGTTGAGGGCGTCGACTGCTACTTTTCGTACCTTATTAATAAATTTGTCAACACGCAACTGACAGGCCTCTGTGCCGCATGTCTGTCTTCCTGTCTGTGAGTTTGCCCCCGCCCCCGCCTACGAACTGCGCCCCTTGCCCCTGTCAGACGTCAGTTGATCTGTATTTATCCTTGACGTTAGCGCATATGTTGCATCCTGAGTTCAGCTGCCGTCGCAATTAGACACTCAACTGGCTGAGTATATTGACTTTTTTGCTACACTCAACTCTCAACTCTCTAGTCTCTAAGTGCCACAACATCATCAAGAGCAACAGCAACAGCAGCAACATCAACATCAATGTCAAACGCCAACAACAATGGTTTTGAGGCATGAAATTTCGCACTCGACAATCAGCTTGCTCTTTGGGGGGGGATGAGGGAGGCGCAAACAAAAGGCTACGCACAAGTGTATGTGGCATATCCATTGCTGCCACACATCCTGTGAGTCCTGTGGGAGCTACAAAAACTTTTTGCCAGCGGCAAAGTTGACTTGGAAAATCCTACGAAAAAGGCAAACTACAAATCGTGGCTGGTCGTCGCTTACACCACCAATGAGCGCCAGAGTTGCCACCCTGCCCGCACGCACATGTGGCACATGAAACAACCCTAACATGAGGCACTTGCTACATGCACTGATTTGTCAACTTTCAAAATGTCGAAAGTGTCGTTCCTTTGGGTTGGGGATTTGCTATTCTTGTCCTGCTGTCCGTCCCTCCGTCCCCCGGTCCGTCCTTGTTGTCCTAATGGCAAGGTGACGTCTCTGAGGCTGTGTGTTGTGTTGTGTGTGCATGTGTTTGGTCTAAGTACTAAATACATTTCACTCTCACGGTCTCCTCGTCAATCTCTCGACTCTCGACTTGCCTCGCATTGTTATTTTGCCTCTAAGTGTTGTGGAAAGTTTTTGTGTTGTGTTGGCATTGTTGTTTGGCTTTTTGGCAAAGTTGAAAATGTTCGTTAACAGTAAATTTTGCACTCACTCACTCAAGGGAAGTTCTCTCCTCCGCTCTCCTCCATTGGGTGTCTACGAGAATGTCTGAATGCGTTGGAGTTGGGGTGGGGGGCGGCTCCTGACTACAACAAACAAATTAGCAGTCATGGCAACTGCCAAACAAACCAACAAAACGAACAACGGGCCAAACAAACAAGTCGCCAGCCCAGAACCCCGCACTCAATCCTCGTACATAACTGAAGCTTGAGCTTGAGGCGCCACAACCATGTTGTCGTTCAGCACATTGAAGCAACAACTTTATAAGCGCCGTACGCAATAACTGTCAAGCCTACGTGGAAGCGTTTTCTGTGGCATTTACTGGCTGGCGCTAGGAGACATCATCTTCTACTAAGCATTTCCGAAAAAGTCAAAGTCCTCACAGATTGAGATTCTGCTTGACTCTGATTCTGATTCTGATTCCGATTCCGATTCCAATGCTGATGCCATTCATTCCATCCACTTCCACCTCGAACTCGCTGGCGAGTACAGACAGGAATGCGATGCGTAAACGTGCGTTTATTTTTAAATCGAAGCAGCAATTAATTAACTCGACCCGTCATTACGCGCATCATTCACATCGCGACGCATCAGGCGACAGACCACCACAGGCACAAACCGCAGGGCTGCATCGCCGGCAGGGACGGAGACGAGGTACCGACTAGGGACTAGGGACTGCCATCAAATCGCATCCGAATTCGTTTCGTTTCGAATATTGTATCGACAATGTGTCGACCAATTGTCGTGGGGTTGTTGGCGTGAAGCGTGAAGCACACAGTGCTCCACATTGAAAATTCGTTGCATTTCCAGTTTCTCAGAGTTCTCTGCCTCTTTTTTTTGTTGGTCTTCACATTCATTAATTTGCTGGCTTTCATTCACAAGTTGAGCAAGCCGCGAAATCTCAGCTTGCAATGCGTGAAGCTGTACACTACGCCAAAGACAGAAGTGACACAACACAGAAGAAGTTAAAAGAGTATTTTCTTATACCAGAAGAACAACTGTGGATTATGCTTAACGTTTATACAGTATTTTTTTTATACTAAAAGAAGAGTTTCAACACTAATTTCTATTTAAAATAGGTATAATTCCTCACGTGTTTTAGCAGTTTCGAGCTCTATTTTGTTGTAATAGGTTTCCGTGAAATAACTTTGTAAAAAGTGATCAATTATGCCAGCTACATTATTTTTTTAGCATTCATAAATACAGTTTACAGTTTTCGGCTTTTTTGAACAGTCTTTTTAGTTGTACTTAATATGAATATTCTTTTGACGTTCCGAAAGCGTTTACAGAATTTTAAATATTTTTCAATCGATCGCTTTAAAAGTTTTGTGTCAAAAATAAATGAAAATGTGCGCAAGTGATTTAAGTAAATGAGATTCTTGGCGATATAAATAGTGTTTAAAGTGCTAAATAAAAATTATATTCAGTTGAAAAAGAAAATATTTAAATACATAGTGCTTTGATAATTGATATTCTATTGAAAAAGATAGATTTAAATAAATATTGTTTGGAGTGTTAAATATATTTGTTATTCTGTTGCATAACCAACTTCAAGAAGGCAAATAATGTGATATATGTGCGATAAGCAATAGTTATGGAACTAAAACAAATACCTTTTAGATGTCTCATAACAATTCAACTGAAATTCCGCTGCACTCTAAATAAATTTCAATAAATGTCATCAAATAAAGTTACTAGAGTGCAAAGTTAGCTTATTAAAATATTAAATCCATGAAAGCTAACTGTATAAGCAACTTTATTTGCTGTTCCACTTTCATATTAATTCCTCCACTTAGCGTTAAAGCAACTTTAAGCTACCACATCGCTTAGCAACTTTTACAAGTTGAGTGCCTGTGCTTGTAGGTGTTTTGCAGGCAGCATTTGAAGAGAGCAAAGCGAACTACTTATAACCGCTATTAGCAGTAGAGATACAGACAAATATCGAGGAGGATCGGTTGCAAGTACAAGCGCTGCAATTCGAGTATCGTATTTGCGCTTGTTGCCAGCCTCGTTGTTGGGGCTGTAATAATAAACGCGAAACGTAGTTGCACACACTTGTCGAGTATTCATGTTGTATTCATATTTTGCATCACACGCAAAAATCTCGGGAGCTGTTAAACGGTAGCGCAAAGGAGGAGCAAGGGTTGAGGAGAAGCAGGAGACTGTTGGTTCCTACTGTAAGTGGTAGCAAACGCAACAATTTATAGGATGTTGCACTCGCATGTCCATGTCCGTGCCCATGTCCATGTCTGTGGGCAGCACGCACTATAACGCGCTCCATTCGCAGATCGGGAGGAGAAGTAAGAAGAGGAGCAGGAGAAGTTAGCAGCGGATACTCTTGATGTTAATGCTAAACATGGTGCTGATGCTGTTGTGGTGGCTGTTGCACGTTTGATAGTTGAATTGCGATTATTGTAAAAGTTGTAAAAATGTATGGAAACCGGTTGAGTCGACGGCGACGACGACCTTTTTAACTTCATTGAGGAATCGGATTCGAATCGTATACGAATTCGATATCAGACTCTCTCAATCGTAGGATGCGGAATCCTTGTATTTGTGTTTGTGTTGTGTGCTTGCAACTGGTAATTGATCGCTTGGCTGCAAGTTTTGCAGCGACCTTCTTCCGATGACGATGCCAAAAACTGTAATTTAATATTGTCTCGCGAGTCTTGGCCAAAAAGGTTGTAAAACGTTTTGCTAAATGACTTCTGCGAACTGCACGTTACGAATGCTTTCCTGCCATGTGCTCTGACCTGTCTAAAGACAGCCAGCTAGCCAGTCAGCCAGCCAGTTAAAAGGGACTCTCTGATCTCTTGTCTGTCTGTTGCTGGCCGTTTATCAGTCTATCGCTGACTTGGCTCAAAGCAAACCTGACCACATGCTGAGCCCATGCGAACCTTTGCCGTTGCCAATGCAGACAGCATTCTCTCGTAACACACACAAAATATTTCCGATTTGCTAAGAGAGAGTAAGAACTCTGAAGATGTTGATAA
Source organism: Drosophila nasuta (assembly GCF_023558535.2). Taxonomy (NCBI): domain Eukaryota; kingdom Metazoa; phylum Arthropoda; class Insecta; order Diptera; family Drosophilidae; genus Drosophila; species Drosophila nasuta. Next base: position 36,794,883 of record NC_083457.1, on the reverse strand, counting down.
GACAGTTAAAAAAACTGAAGAAATAAACATGGCCAACTGAGCAGGAGATGTGTATCGATCGTCATCGCCATGACCTTTGACACTCGCCAAGCAGCAGCTGTCTCTCTCCTGTCTGTCTGTCTGTTTGTCCTTCTCCACTCTGCAGTCGCAACTCGAGCAATCGCTAGTCGTTATCACAACGCTTAAAACACGGCAAACAGCTGACAACGACAACAGCAATGACAACAACAGCAACAGCAACGACAATCGACGGCGACGTCAACGGCAGCCAACATCTGTCGCAGTGAATTTCGACAAGACTAAATTACTAAATGTGTATATAAGTAATTGTCATGTTACACTTAATCAACATACATACAACATCCCATCACATCGCATCGCATCGCATCTCCTAGTCTCTTCGCATACCTTTGAGTCTCTTCACTGTGCATCAATTGTCTGCGATTTTAATTACACAATGTGCAACTGTCTGTGTGTGTGAAATGTGACTACATACTTATGCACATGTATTCAGATGTTGCTCATTATCAAAATAAAATGAATCCCAATTGAATTGAATATAGCGAATACTCGCTGCTTTAATCACGTCGCCTCCTCATGCCACAAGATCAGAGCAGCGCAGCAGATGCTCCGACTGAGGTTCGATTGGTGCTTATCTTATTGTACAGTGGGGTAAAATGGGTACACAAATACAAATAAATATGTATGTACATACAAGTGTCTCTTTAATCACTGAATTTAACTAGAAATTTGGAAATGCTTTGCTTGAAGTGCCAAGCTTAAAAATTGCCCTCAAATTCCCTGTAAATTTGTTAATAAATAATTAAAAATAATTTAGAAATATATTTGACGATTATAATTTCACATATTCTTCTATATACGAGCAGTTCTCTAGTTATATTTCTATTAGTTTTTTGTTTAATCGTACCTCTTAAGCCAAAGTTCAATCGCAGTTCTAATTATTGCGCGTGCTTATCGCTCAATCTGACAGAAATTTATGATCATTAAGCGCACATTGTTTAGCTTAACACATTTACATATAATCAATTGATAGTTTTGTATGTCTGACAACAGCTGCTTGTCTCTTTCTAATCACTTGATAGCAGCAACTTACCTCTTCACTTGCCATTGCTCTTGCTTGCTTGGACTATGGAAGGAATTGAAAACAATCTGCATACATTTTAAAGCTAAAACTAAACTTGAAAAGTATTTTACACAATGTGTTTTAAGCAATGCATTTGTATTTTTGTTTATTTTTCTATATGGTTAACATATTTGCTCTGCTCAAACTCGTAATATTAAACGAATTCCTTGGCCCAACAAACGTCTAGCTGCCACCGTATAATTAATTTGTTGATAACAACGCACAGCAGCCGCAGCAACAAAACACGAAATACAAAACACAAAACACGAAACTGTAAAATGTGTACTAATCATTTGTTTAACATGATTTTTAAATACTCATAACTCTGGGGGTTCAAGGTCTTCCCGTTTGGTCGGCTGCAGATTGTGTCGAAAAGTATTTATAATACGTATTTAACTAATTAATTTTAATCTCTTTGTGTTTATTTTGCAGGCTGGCATCGATCTGAAGGAGAACCTGGTGGCTGGAGCAGCGCCTTGGCCATATCCCTCGATGTATCATCCATACGATGCGGCATTCGCTGGATATCCCTTCAATAGGTAAGAAATGCTCCCTTACGATACTCACTTACGATATTCGCTTACGATACTCGGCTCGACATTGTGACATTGTGTGGGGCGAGAACATGAGCGGTGGTCCGACAGGCGATCAACGCCAACACCAGCCTGACTACGTGATCGTACGTGATCGGCAAGCGAATCGATGTGCTCAGGGCGCGGCCTCAACAGTAGCTCACTCGGAATGAGTATTCGAAAGTACGAGTAAATGCAGTTGCAGTTTGGGGCAGTGTTGCATGCAAATGCCAACGCAAGAAATTCGGCCAATTCAATTGAAAAGTAAAAGCCAATACAATACATGTGTGTACATGAAAGCGCAGTCAGCTTTATTGCATTTTCTATTATCATTAACGATAATTTATTTGCTTGTAATTGATCGCTTGCCGACGGCAGTCGACAGAGTGGCTGCTTCCGCTGGACATCGACAGCGACATCGACAGCGACGTCGACATCGACTTCGACATACTCGTAAATATCCAAACAAAGTTGTCGATTGAACAACATCGACAACATCCCGTCACGTCACGTACCCCGCTCTCTCTCTCTCTACCTCTCTATGCGTCTCTCACCTTCTCTTTATCTGTCAGCTCTTCCCATTGTTTCTGCTGTAATTGACACCCATAACAAAAATTTGAAAGTTGAGTCATGTCCATTTGCACAGGTTGTACATTGTAGTGATTGTTGCTGTTGTTGTTGTTGTCTATCAATAATATTCACAATAAATCAATTTTGAGTTATTTTACTGTGACGTGCCGCCGAAGTTCTTCTGCTCCTCTCTCGCTCTCTTCCTCTCGATTCTCGATTCTGAATTCAGCAAGTCAACTCGAATTGTGGAAGCCAAGTCGAGTTTTGTTTTTTAGCAGCCCAACCCTACTATATATTGTAGTTATTAAAGGGGCGTGGGTGCCTTTTGCCATTGTTCCAGAACATCCACAGACGCCATCCACATCCACATCAGCATCGCCTCGCGACGCGACGCACGACGCTTTTTGTGTTGTGTTGATAGTGTAAAATTAAAAAAATTTATTCAACTGTCATGTGATCAAAGGCTGGAATGGCTGTCGGCGCAGGTGTTTTGCACTCGGCAACACTTTGCTTTTCAAATTTAAATTAATTAATGCAACGCACACACTCCATCTCCATCCATCCAGCCAGAGTGAGATAGCCAATAATTGTGTGGCAGCCACACAGACACAATATCGTCAGTGCAGCTGGCAGCCAACAACTGGCAACTGGCAACTGGCAACAGACAACGGGCAACGGCAACTGCAAATTGTTCAGGGTAACACATGCACATTTTGCCTCTTCCTCCACTTCCCTATACCGATACATATATAGTATAGTATGTATGCTAACTGCCCACAAAAAGCGATAAAGGACAGTTGCCGCTGCGCCATGTCGCGTCCATTGACTGGGCAGTTAAGAGCCGATAGCTGAAGCGGTGGAAGAAGAGAGAAGGAGCGAGGCAGAAGTAGGCTTTGGAGATAAAGCAGGAGCAGCTTCAGCAGCAGTTCAAGCGGGAATACCGCCAGGGAGTAGGAGAATCAGCAATAGGTAAAAGAGAACGAGTAAAACAATAAATAGGAATAGAAAGTGGTGTAGCAAAGGTTTAGGAAATAGGGAAGGAAAAATTTGTAAAAAAAAATTGAATAAAAATGGAAGTAGAGTTGGACTCATAAAAAGTTAGTCGAAAAGGTAGCCATAGTGTTAGTGTTAGGAGTAAAGAATGTAGAATAAAATGAAGTAAATATCACAGTGGAAAAGGTATAGAAAATGCAGTATAGAATAGAATAGAATATAGTATAGAAACAAATATTAAATAAAGAAACTAAGTAATAGAAATTAAAGTATTACTAAAAGGAATGAAGTAGAAGGTAGAAAAAGAATTAAGAAATGCAGTAAAAATTAAGTATGAATGAAATTGCGTAAGTAAAAAATAACTAAGAAACAAGTAGAGATACTATAGTAGAATATGTATTCAGGTAAATAAAAAAATAGAAAGTAAATAAAGTAAGAAAGTATTATGCAACATTTAAAGAAGGAAGTAAAAAAGAATGGGAGAAGGAAAGTATCAGAAGACACTTTAAAAATGGGAAGTAGTTGAGGATTATTCTCTGAGTGGATGCGAATAGAAACTCTAAAGTATATAAGGAATAAAGTGAGGAAATAGATGAGTGATTTGAGGAGGAAATGGAAGCAGTACTTTTGATAGTCGATTCACCAGAGATAACATTAACAATCGGGGAGCAGCAGGAGAGAAACCAGAACATGCTATAAAAGCAGAAGTTGAGCTAGGAGAGAGGAGTCAACAGCAGTAGGCACAAGAGTTGTGCCCGGCAAGCGAAACTGTTGCAGCACCCACGAGGGGGAGGGCAGAGAGCTGGCAGCGTAGCCACAGCCACCATGGGGTCAGCTTGGAAATATGTTGCGAGACCGCAAACTGCACATGTGTACAAGCATTAATGTTGCCGGGACACAGACATGGCGCAATTGCCCAATGGGTTTCATGGCCATGGCAAATGTGTTTATTATGAACAAATGTTGCACACAAGTGGCCAGTGTGGCAAGTGCGGCAAGTGAAGCAGAGAGGCAGAGTCAGTGGGATATACACTGCTAATAGCCGCACCAGCAGTTGACCAGTTTAATATAATAATGAGTGGACCACACTCCCACCCCGTTATTACAACCCATTTTAACCCATTCCTTCTTTAATCTTGCTCTATTTGCAGCTATGGCATGGATTTGAATGGAGCGCGACGAAAGAATGCCACACGGGAGACGACATCCACGTTGAAGGCTTGGCTCAACGAGCACAAAAAGAATCCGTATCCCACCAAGGGGGAGAAAATAATGCTGGCGATTATCACAAAAATGACGCTCACTCAGGTGTCCACCTGGTTTGCGAATGCGAGAAGAAGACTGAAAAAGGAGAACAAAATGACCTGGGAGCCAAGGAATCGTGTCGACGACGATGATGCCAACATCGATGACGATGATGACAACGATAAGAACACCGAGGATAATGATTTGCTAGGTAAGTTTAAGTTCCTAATTTAGGTTCGTAAATCTAGATAAAACCTAGAAAGTAAAAAACTGAAAAATTAAAGAAAAATAGTAGAAAATTTCCTAAGTTAGGAGCTTACCAAAGTTAGGAGCTAAATTCTCTTAAAGAATTAAAGGAGAAATATTCTTAAAACACTAAAATGTATTAATTTGCCTAACTTACTAATCGTTTCCCTACTCCATTTGCTACTTACAGATGCCAAGGACTCTGGACTCGGATCGAACGACGACAAGGATCGCATGGGCCGCCTAGGAGACATGATGGGTGATCGCCCCGGTGAGAGCAACAACAGTGAATGGTCGGAATCACGACCTGGCTCACCAAATGGTTCCCCTGATCTTTACGATCGTCCTGGCACGCATCCGCTTTTCCATCCCGCCGCCCTGCATCATCACTTCAGACCGCCAACCGGCTCGCCGCCGGACATTGCCGCCTATCACCACCATCAGCAGCAGCTGCTGCAACAGCATCAGCAGGCGCAACAGAATTCGCTACAGACTGCAGTTGGCGGCACTGGCGGCAGTCTGACTGTAAAACCAAGGATCTGGTCGCTGGCTGACATGGCCAAGGATGGCAAGGAGACGAATACGGCGGCCAAGGATAGTTCACCGGCGAGCGAATTGCCGCCCGCACAACCAGCGTTCTACGGACATGCGGGTCAGCATCAGCATCCATCGCCCGGCAAAATACTCTCGCCGCTGGCGGCTCGCATCCCCAACTATGCGCCCTATGTGCGACCCGATCTCTATCGCGGCTTCTACGGTCCCGCCGCCGCAGCTGCAGCGCACCTCAGCGCCCCGACGCAGGAGTTCCTCGAGCATCAGCGGCACTTTGGCGCCAGTCTGGCGGCGCACAATGGCCTCGGCATGAATCCGCTGCTGTGGAAGGCCGCAGTTTCGGGAGCTGCCACCGGACAGCACTTTGCGCCCCTCAGCCTGACCACAACGAGCAATGCGGGACAAGGACCGCAAGTGGCGCCACCGCCAGGTGCTTCGCCCTCGGCTTCGAGCTCCTCCTCGTCGATGGGCTGCGATGTAGTGCACATTCCCACCAGCGGTGGGCATACATCAGGTGGCGCTGGAGGTGTTAGCACCCAGCATATGATTGGTCCCATCTCCAGCAATTCGACGTCGTCGTCCTCGTCCTCGAATTCGGGCAAGATATCGCCAGGCGTGAATGTGACCTCGCTAAGCGGCAAGCCATGACCCCCATCGCTATCGCTCTCGCTGTCCGCTTCAGCATCAGCATCAGCTTCCACATCCGCGTCCCCCGATCCGTACGCATTGCCGACGGTAGTTGCCAACAGCAACAGTGGAGCAACCACCGCATCTCCGATCTCGGCATTTCGATCGCTCTCCCTGATCGCCATACGCGAGCATCAACTGCAGCAGCAGCAGCAACAACAACAACAACAGCAGCAAGGAAGTAAACTGGCCATGCTGAGGCCATAGATCACTTGAGGGGAAGCTGGATCATCGATCGGTCAACTTTCGGACAATAATTTACATGTGATTATTCGGTATTTTGATTAAACGCCGCTTACACCAAATAGCAAAGAAGAATCATCCCGCTCAGAGGAGCCAACGATCGGTGCACAACAACAACAAGAACAGAACAAGAATAGCCACCGCATTAGCAACCGCATTAGCAAGCTGCAACCGCAATCGCAACAGCAATCGCAACAGCAAACCGCAACCGCAAGGACTTTGTGCAATTTTTCGTGGGAATGAAAAATCCTAAAATCTAATTGATAAACGATTAATGATAATTCATAAAAACAATGCATAGAAATGATAACTGATAATTGAAAATACATTAATTTTAATACGAGTACATACAACTTATGCAATCAGAGCTTATAGGAAGTAAATTTGTAAGAGTTAGTGAAAAACGATCCCCCAATGATATAAACATCAAAAGCGCGCGCGCAATCATCAAACAGCGCTCCACTTTCGTCCTCAGTCCTATTTCCTCCTATACTATAGATATTCTTTACTATAGCTGCTTCATTCTTGGGGGCTGATCCATCGACAATTGCGGTAGAGACGATTCCCTCCTTTGGGTGGACTAAACATATCAAAAACGTCTCGCTCCAAACACAATACAACAAGAGAAGAAATATCCCTACTCTCACCCCCTACACACACTTTGGCCCCTTATCCAAACCAAATATGCAAGTTAAATGCGAGCAATGATTGATTTAGTTGTTGTAGATCTTTTTTGTTTTTATTGTCTTAAGTTATAACTTTGTTCCTGTCGTTTGTAAATTTAATTTATTGCATTGTATTCTACGATAATATTGTATTGTATTGTATTGTAATTGTACTCTACGCTATTTCTCTATTGTATGTATTTATTTGATAAATTGGCAAAACACGTCTTACCTATAATAGTGTACGAATGAATATACATATATATTATTACCAATATATATAGTATATATGTGTGTGTATATCTAATCTAATTATTGCTGTATTTTATGCACAAATCGTATGTAAGCTCGCATAATTTTAGCGCCCTAAGCGGATAGTGTAATATAATGCAACTGTATATAACTACATAAATATATATATACGAGTATATATAAATATAAATAAAAACTGAAAACGATACATATAAAAATTCAAACTGACGAGTTTTTTGTTACTTAACAGGGGAGCTTTGAATTTTAGTTGAAAGAAAATAGTCGATATGATAGTACCGAATCTTTTACTGATATTTCTAAAAATCTATATGGTGATTTTAAAAGAGGCGGTACTGTCGAAGCTTTCTATATAATACCCAGTTTTCCAGCTTATTCATAGATTATTTACTAAAAAAAATTTATTGCATTCAAAAAAATATTCCACAAATTTTTCCACTGACAGCAATATGATTTAGTAATCCGATTCGGTTTCGTATTGAATGGAACTATGATGTGAACAACAAAAAAAGTAGAAAAATGCATACCAAGATTTAAAATAAAAATCATATAAACAAATCATTTAATTGTGAATAAAATGCAGAAACGAAAGGTAAGCGATATTTTAGGAAAATTTCGATTGCCGAAAGTTGAATATTTTAATACACTACAAGTAAAAACATAAAATATTGTTATGAGTATATAATAATATGATGCCATTACAAATATGATACCGTAATTATAATTAACTGTTGCGTTTAAAGTTCCATTGCCACTCTTCAAGTACAAGTTAACAGATCTTCTTTTGAGCATATTTTAAGAATGAGATTTTCAAGTATAAGTCGCGGCTTAAATTGGTATTTGTAATTGGAATTGTAATCATTAATCGGGAACAATGTCAAGTCATTTTACAGTTTACAGTCGCCGATTATGGGCCTTGGGTTCTCTTATTGCTGTCGTCATGTCATCGTCGTTGTTGTTGCTGTTGTTGTTGTTATTCTTTTCGTTGTTGTTGTTGTTGTCTTCGTAGTCAACGTTGTCGTCGTCGTCGTCGTCATCGCAAGACAAACTCTTTTGGTTATTTTTCAAGGCGTACGATTTGGTGCACTGGCGACGACTTTCGACTGGCGAAAAAGCTGAAAAGCAAAAATTGCATTTTGCTGGAAACGTGTTTTCCTGTAGCGCAGACCGGAAACAGCATTCGCAAACCTAAACAGAACCAAAAACAGCAACACACTGAGGCGAAGACACACTCATACCCATACTCATACTCATACTCATACTCATCGTATGAATGAAAATAATAAGCTGAGTTCTCCAGCTTTGCAGAGTTTATTAAACTCTGTTTGAGAACAAAAAAAGAGAAACAAACAAATAGAATTTAATATTGACAGTTATGTATTTTAACAGTTTTGATTAGCTGATGAATGTATTTATTTTTTCATTCAATAAAATTCAGCTTTTTAATTGTGCTTTCATTCAAGCCAAATCAAGTGCTGACTAATTAATAAATTTTTGAAAATTTAAAATGAGTTTTATGCAATGTTTGCCACTCAAGTCAACTAAACAATTGTGTTTTCCTTAGGAATTTTTCCAATTACTTGAGTTGATCAATCTGGTCTATAAGTCGGCTACCTGCATGTAAATACTGAGAAGTTCTTTGCCTTCTTTTTTCTCAGATCAGCTGAAAGTGATTTCATAAATGCACACTTTATTTTGATCTTTGTGCCGCCGACCAATCAATAAGAGTAATGCTATAAACCGATTAGTTGACTACATAGTGTTGTAAGACAGCAGCAAGAAAAAGAAAAAATCAAGTCAAATAAAGAAAAAGTGAAGAATCAATAATTTGTATAAAAGAAAGTTGTCTGTAGCTGTTTCTGTTTGCCAGCCTACCGACTCTACATAATTAAATCATTCGACTGAAAAATACCAGACCCAGACTGAGATACTCTCGACTCCGACTCCGACTTCGACTCCAACTCTGACTCCGATTGAGACTTAATCTGGTGACAAACGTTATCCGTTCCAATTTCAAATGACGACAGAGTTTTAGCGGCGCTGACAATACACGCCCGACATTTTATGTTTAGGCCTTTTGTTTGGACTCACAATGAGGGACAAGAAACGACAAAGTGCTCGGCGCATGAAATAATAATTTACTTCATAAAAACAGACGTCAGCTTAATATTTGAGAGCTCTGTATTTTTTTGTCAGTGTGCTTCTTTTCTTTTGCTGCTGCTGCTTCTTCTACTGTTGTGCTACTGGTTTTGGTTTTTTATGTATATATTTTTTCTTCAATTTTTTGTGTTGTATTTTTATTCAAGACACCAGATTACGCTGCTTGTGTGGGATTGACAGACACCTTTTGTTGGCATAAAACGCTTCGCTTCCAGTTAAGCCGAAGCGTTCAGTTCAATTGGCGTATCGTGGTTAACTCCTCCATTCGGTTGTTATAACTTTGTCACAATATTTCTATGGCATTTTTACCCACCGAAATACGCTGAACCCAAAACACAACAACAAAAAATTGTTGCTGATAATGTGCCGACATCGGAATTAAGCAAAGTGAGAACGCTGAAAACGAGGTAGCTCGACTTGAAGATACGCTAGAGTATCAAAACATTGCAATAAACAAACTAACATATTATATTTTATTTAAAGATTTAAATAAACTTACAATCATACTCAGCTCAACCATGACATCGATTGCTTTATCTTTGTTTAGTGCAAAAGTCGCCTTGATTTCGCTTTGCATTTCATTTTGAACAGCATTATCGTGAAAACATGCAATTTAATAAGTATTATGTTAATTTTAAACACAGCATTTAATATATGTATGTAGATCCATACACAGGTGACTTGAACTTGATAAACAAATCTGATGATAATGACACGTCATTAACACAGACAAAGAACGATTTCCAAACAATGCTGGGAATTGAAAAGCGAATCGCTCGAATTGTGGAGCAAGCAAATTGAAGCTTCCGTGTTTAAGCAACTGGAACCGACCCCAAAAGAAAAATACACACTTACAAAGTTGTGCAATTTTCTGGATCCTATACCCGAAAATTATTCGTTTATTAAATTTGTATTTCGCAGTCCGTCAAAAGCTGTCATTAAGCCGAAAAACACTGTCGGTGTGATCTCGCAAATTATGGGAGTTCAGCCAGATCATGTTTTGTTCTTTGTTCAAATTAAAAAGATTTAATATTTGTTCAGGTAGCTAAAGTTCAGTTTATGAATTCTATGACAAATCCCAGCTAATTTATTACTTTTGTGCTGTTCGAGAATTTCAATAATTCTACATTAATTAATTCAATATCGCTGCGCGACTTTTGCATTTTGATTGATGGAAATTTGTGCAACCAAAATTATGAAAATACATCAGGTTTGTTGAATTAATTAGGAGTTCTTTCACACCCCGACAAATTAACAAATATATAAAAAATAATTGCAACTTTAGTGTTAAACATTTCTTAAATTTAAAATTCAAACGTGTTTAAAATAAATCATTAAATTTACCAATATGTACATGATATTAAATATAGATCAATAATAAAAATGCACTCAAAATTTTTACTATAAGACAACGGCATTTTAACTAATTTAACAAAATAAAAATTGTATTACAAATATTTATATTTTTTCATTCACTTTTTTTACTTCACTTTAATTTAAAATCATACGAATTGAATTTGAATTAACTTATAAATTGTTTAAGAAAGTGTTTAATATAATTTATGTTATTGCTCAATATTTACATGGTATTGAATACAAAAATTTTCAATCAAAATAATTCTAAGGCTGTCAAAAAAAGATTGACAAAATTCCCAATATTAAATGTATGTAGTAACTTTTCTTATTCAAATTTTCTTTTAAATAACCAGAAAGGCAACACAAAAAGCAACTGGGATGACAATAAATGACTTTCTTATCAATTTATTAAACTTTAATTAATCAAACTTTCTTATGGTCGTTGCAATCTCTTCTATCTCTGACACCCCGCGCAGACAAATGAGCTTTAATTGAGGAAAGGAGTGTCAGGGAGCAAAGCAATTGGCCAATATAGATCTCGAATCGGAGGCATAAAGAAGTCCGACAAGATAGCGTTGATGTGTCCTTTCAACGGAATTGCGTTTCACACTTTCGGGTACTCATGTGAGTGTACTCGGTATTTATTTTGACACGTGCGGCCCCCGCGCTCCTTGATCAGCGTAATGCAGAAGACATTCAGACATTCACATCCGCGGTTGGCCTTTGATTTAAAAATTGTGTTGATGCAGCAAATTAAAAGATCAAAGTGAACTCATCCGTATCCCGAATTATGAGGTACGAGTGTATATTCATATATACTCATATAATAAGATGCAAAACTAAAGCAAAATATTCGCACAACACAAACAAAACAAAAAAGAAGTGATGTATGAATGCGAGTGTATTCATGAGTATACAAAACACATCCGTAGGGCGAAATGACAAATGGTGCAAGTTGATTGGATTGAACGAGCGAGGTGCGTACGATATGACAATGCTTCAGCACAAGGAGTCAACTGTGAATACGAATACGAATACGAATACGAATACGAATGCGATTGTGAGTACACTCACACATAATAAGTATGAGTGTATGTAGACGAGGAAGAAGAGAGATTATCTGGCTAGGTCGTGGTCTTCTGAACAACTTGAACATGTGAATCAATGAGGCACTCACTCACATGTGGGTGAAGTGTTTGTTGTCAGGAAGGTACGCGAGTGCCACCTTTGGGTGCCAGTAACTGAGTGTGAATGCGAGTGTGACTGTGAGTGTCAGTGTGAGTGCACATCAGGCAAACAACACTGCCAGTTGCCAGTTGCCAGTTGGAAGTTGCCAGTTGGTGTTGCAACTGCAAACGGCAACAGCAACGGCAACGGCAACCGAGATCGCTGTTGCAGATAAAGGCACTTGGGATGTTTCTTATTGCATGTCGTGATTGTGTCAGTTTGTATGTTCCCACTGGCAGCACTTGCAAAAATTAAGCAGCAACCAATCATTGTTAAATATAATGCTTGCCCGTTTGTTTAAATTGAAAAGTTTTAAATTATCACGCCACAGCATCAAAACCAAATCATTCCAATTAAATGTGAATCCATTTCAGCCGTCAACACAGTGGGGCAAATGTTGCAACATGCTCTGTGCTTTTAGCATGCATTTGCCATTCAAACTATTGGCCAATGAATGTGTATATGTATATTTAAATAGGAATTCATGACGTCAACGATTACATAGCACATGCAGCGAAAATATGTTTGAAAAATGAATTTAAGTTACACGTAATTTATATTTTATTCACACTCTCATTATTCATACTATAACATTTATTTGATAATTAATATATTAATATATAATTAAATATCTAATGTTTGCAAAAGCAATTTCATTGAAATAATTTTAATTAACTAAACATGAACATAAGAACTTTCAAAAGGAAAAATTATTTAAGATGAATTGTAATATTATTAACTCGAACTATAAACTTTATTTTATTGACGCTACAATTCATTTAATTCATTTATTCTATATTTCTCTAATTTACTACTCTATTGATGGAATTGAATAAATGTTATATGATGTAATGTTTATTTGTAAACTCGATCACTATTCAAATTGATACAACAATATTGAACTCGAGATAACAAATTCAAAGTCATGACGAGATTGCACAGTGAAGCAAACAAAAAACATTAACATAAGATAATAATATTCATTTATTATGCAATTTTACACTCGTTTTCACACATATTGTTTTAAATCATGTCTACTTTTAATTTAATATTATTTTATAAATTGGTATTACCCATTAACATATTGATTAAAGACACTTTGAATATTTAAAAGTTAATGTAGTTTCTTCTTAGTTATTTTCAAATAAATGTGCCTAATATAATGAATACTTTTCTAACATATTCACTATTCAAACCTAAGCACAGTGGCGCATGCATTAACATGCTCAGTCAGTGTTCGGAGTAGTTTCACTTTACAAATTGAATATCATTAATTATGATATCATGAGTGGCCGCAATAATCATTCACTATTCAAATTGGTGGCAAATAGTGTGTAGCGATTCCACCTGGGGATTTGAATTGTTGACAGTGATCGCGCCACATGAGATGAGAAGATGAAAATGAAGATGAAGATGTAGATGTAGATGACGATGTAGACAGAGAGTCGACATTTGGGATAGACGAGCAAGAAGAGCAAGATCGAGATCCGAATAGGGATAGAACTCGAGATCGGAATCGGGAATCTGAATCGGGATCGAGATCGCGATCGCGATCATTAAGTGGCTGCTTACCCATATCATCTCGTTGTCTGTCAGTTGACTGTGCCGAGCGAGGTGTGCGTCAGATGCTTAATTTAAATTACTCGAGGGGCGGCAACGAAGCGATGCCAACAAACAGCAGGAGTGTGTAGAATGGAGAATCTGGAGAGTGGAGAGAGAGAAAAAGAGAGGAACAAGAGGAAGAACAAGAGCCAGCAGCTCAGCATGAGTAGCTGCGATTTGACACCTCGACTGACAGCTGAAATTGTGGAAAATTATTGAGCGCATTGGAAGTGGAACCCAAGAGGGCGCCCATTAGATCCCTGCTTCGTTTTTTTCTCCTCAATCTCGCTTTCGCTCTCTTTCTCTCTCCGTCTTTAAATGTATATAAAAACAGAATGTCTTTATTTTGAAAAGCACTCGCAGAGCATATTTGGAAGTTGTGAACAGGGGAATTGTGCAGCAGACCTCTAATTTATTCCACATCAAATTGCCGTATAATTAAAATGTTCTTGCACTTGGTTGCTGTTTTTACGACTTCACAAACAAATAATCATATATTTTGTAACCGAATCTGGCCATCATTTTCACTTTGAAATTCACAGTCGATTCTTGAAAACCAAAAGACGATCTCTTAATAAAAGTTGAATGCCTAAATGATGTCTTCATAGAAATAAATGCTTAAATGAGATATTCACAGAAGTTGAAGCCCCAAATGATAGAATGCAATTAGCGCCCCATTCAATGGGAACTAGTAGGAAGTAATTCCTTCCCCATATTGATAGGCATATGCTTTAATGGGATAGCAATATTGTTTTTAAACATGCAAGCGATTTGCATTTTGGGCACTATGAAAATGTTTCTGCTTAAATAATATATTCTATGAATTTTATATTGATGATTTCGCTTAGATGTTAGGCAGAAAATAGGAATTGAGTGTTTAGATAAAATGAAGTCAAAACTCCTCAAATGTATTTATACTTTATTGTTGCAAATTTCTGTTTGATACCTAACTTCTTGCTAAATTTGTGTTTACTGCAAAATATGAGAATTCTTCTAACATAAATTTGAAATACAAAGACATCTTAATCTTAAAAAATATAAAATACTACATTTCCGATTAACATCTGATGAATGAAATGAACGAAAAATGGGAGCAGACTACATTGAAGTAACGCTTTATTGGGAACTCGTCATTCTCTTAATTGAACACACACGATGCAAGCAATAACAAAATGTGTTATTACTCTATACCTATTATTAACTCCCATTTCTTCTAGGCATAAATAGAGCAGGTAGACACATCTATATCAATAGCAAAAAGAAAACAATTTAAAAACATGTTTCTTTTCTATTTAACGATGTGGTCATTGAGCTGTCTTTTCAGTTGCAACCCAATTCCTTAAGTCAATTCAATTTACACCCAACTCAAAATATAAATTTGACTTCGAACTACAATTATACAAGTAGATTCTAATCGTAGAGAAGAAGTTGCTTCTAAGAGGAAAAGGTGCACTCTCTAGTGAGCACAAAGAACACTCACTGCTTATTAGGTGAGTGAGTTGAGTCGTGCTCCTTTTAAGGGAACGCAGTACAATATGTTAACAATAATGAATTCAGAATCATGTCTTTTGTCGCCGAAAACATTTACCGCAACGAAATGAACATAAAACTGTCATATTTTCTGATGACTTTATATTTATGAAGGCCAAAAATGTTGATCGTAAAAAACGAAAACACATAACAAAACCAGTTGTTTTTCTTATTGCAAAAAATTATCATTATGAATTCATATTCGATGGGACTCTTTGGGATTGAAGATTGAAGAAGGTACCAACAACAACAACAACATCAAGAAGCCAGGGAACTGGGCACGAAGTACATCTCGAATGTCAGAACACACAGGCGGTACGTGCTTTACATTTTAAACGATTGGCAAAGTTGTCTGCACTAATTGATCGCTTCCGAGCGTGGAACCCTTTAGACGATTGTCAAACTGGACCAAACTACGACTCCGAATATGAACTGAAATCATCAAATGAAATGTAATGATGTCCTCCTGTCACTCTGACTAGATTATTTCCTTCCCAAACTGATGTTCTCTTGTTTGACATTTGTCAATGTGATTATTGTGATAATATTTTGGTTCAGTTTTGTTTTCTTTTTGTTATGATGTCTCCTCTGAAATCTTTTCTTTACCTGTTGGCATTTCGAGTTGATGAAGATGGTTTTTTTTCCAGAGCTTTTGCAGTTCTGGAACTAATTGCTTATGGCCATTGTCTTGAGTTTGTCTGCGACTATGCGCATTACTTTTTTTTCAGCTGACAAAGTTATTTTTTTATTTTTGTGGTTGTTTGTTTGGGGCCTTATCAACGGGGCTGGGGCTGGTCTCCTAAGTATTCACCACGAGTAATACGTGTCTGTTTTCGCTGCAGTCTGCTCATATATCCGATTTCCCGCTGTAAGCTGACTCTTTGGCGCAACCTGAGCATATGCATGATATGTATTTGCCTCGTTATTCACTGTTGTTTAACACCGAATTCCGGAATATTTTCTTGGAACTTCATTTTCCCAAGCTTTTTGTGTAAGCGCTCCGATATCCGAGATGCGGCAGCAGATACCCTGTAGACAATGATTGAATACTTTAATTTTAAATAAATCATTTGCAAAAAAAATTATATTAACTGGGAAGTGGGTGAAACTTCTATTTAAGGTTGGTCTACAAACCTCACATATTTAATTAAGATGAAAATTAAATCAAAATATATATTCTATACATTTCGAAACTGTTGCATATAATTTTTGGTATTATGCGTATATAATTTTTGGTATTATAAAATGCAGAAAATTCTAAGAAATTATAAATTTGAAAATAATGTAAATTGAGATCTTCAAATAATATTATTCGGAAACTTATTTATAGTTTAAGTGGTTAGGTTACTTTTAACCCTTAAATTAAAATTTTTAAAGTAAACTTTTTAAAATACAACAAAGTAAATAGTTTTAATATTTATAGTGCAAAGATGAAACAAATTTTCAAAAAAATAAATAAATTAGATACATCCTATACATTTTTCATATTAACCTTTTCTTGTTTCTTACAATTTAATACTAATTCTATTATGAAAATTTTAAGATTATGATTTTCAAAATATAATAAAATCATATAATAGTTCATTACGATATTTTGAAATAGCATCCATTGCGAAATTCCTAAAATCAACTAGCATATCAAAATATTTAATAACCCATTTATATATTGTATATTAAGTCCTGATAAAGTTTCCCCATAAACCAGAAGAACTTAATTATGTAAAACAGTTATTGAAAAGCAGTTCAAGAGTGTATATATTTCATAGAGTGGAATGGGAATGGCGATGGGGTTGGGGTTAGGAAGTTGCCTCCTCTTGGCACTTCCAAAAATTTCATTAGCAGCAACATTATTTCGCATTCGAATCGAAAGTGCTTGAAACTTGTTTATGATTCGAAACTACGCGTGTACATAAAACGCACTCATACAAATCCATTCATATTCACGCACACAACATTCACATTTGTGAGCGTGTTGAAAATTTGTAAAGGATTGTCCGGAAGGTTGTTGCCACACCGCGTCTTCATGCCTCATGCCACCGTGCCACATCGGGCCACATTGTGCCACGCGTTGTGCTGCTGGGGGAAATGTTAAAATGGAACAATCTGCTACATTGTGTAAAGTGTACACTGTACACAGTGAACACAGTGAACACGGGCAACCACCGCGCGTAGTCAGCGCACCGAGCAGTCGGCATCAGCATCAATAAAATCATAGCACGCCCCCATTGTGAAAATGTGGAAAATGTTTCAAATAGTAGTCAGTACACTGTGAGTGTGTGTGTGTGTGCCACAAAAGGAACTGTAACTGAAAATGGCATTTAGGTTCTGCTTTCAAAAAAGGACTTTTCAAAATAAATGGCCTCAAATATCAAATGATTATTGACGCTTTTTATGTTTTAATAATGCGAGCAGAAATATTGTATATTAAGGGTTAAATGAACCCATCCAACGCGTCATCAACACTCGTCGTCGCCTTCGGCAACAATAAAACTTTCAAATTCGTTTTAAAACGACACCGGCTGTTTCCACAATTTATGGCTGAATTTTCTTTTACAACAGCCGTTAACTTCTAAAGAAAGCCGAATACACTTATAAATAAGTGTATATGAATATGTCATGCTTAACACTTTTTTGCGCCACCAAATGTTCACGACAAAAAAGAGCTGCGACAGCTTCACAAAAATTTGCTACACTTGTTAGCTCTTTAATAAACAATTTTCCTATCAAGAAATTACATTTAAGTTGAAACATCTCTTTACATTTTTAGCTTGCAATAATTAATTTGTGGTATTTATAAATTAAACTCTATATGAAACAATTTTCATTCAAGAAACTTAATACTGTGTATGTTCGCATAGAAAAACCGATAGCTGAATTTAGCTAACTTTTGAAAGCATACTTTTGCTCTAATACACAATTCAAATATTTATAAAAACAGTCGTTAAATATATACAAATATTGTATATCAAATTACAATGTTTAAGCATTTATTTAATTAGTTAAAACAGCAAATAAGAGAAAACTTTTCCAACATTCAAGTAAACTAAAGCACGCAAATTGCAGATGATCTGCTTGTCGCAAGCAGTTCAAATGTGTTCTCATGCACTGCTTGCCAACTGTTCCCAAGACTAATTTACCTGTAGTGTGACAAAAAGTGAACAGTTGCAAACATTAACATCCATTTGATTAATTGTGCTAAACTATTTGTAATTAGATGGCACTCGCATTAATCTACATTTAGATGTATTTCGAGGATGTTGAAATTACATTTTATTTATGTTGACTGCGATAACAAGCAATGAATGAATGAAGTGCGCATAAGTTTGGCATCAACAGAAGAAGAAGACGTGCTACCTCTGTGATGTGCAACATATTAGCTAAAGGAAATAAATACATTTATCATTTCACTGTGGCAGGAACCAAGACAGACCACCCGTCGCCATTAGAGAGCAATAGCAATATAGAGCGAGAGAAAGAGTGAGAGAGAGAGAGAGGGAGAGAAAGTGAGAGTGTGAGCTGCGACATCCTGTAGTTTAGTTTTTGTGATGCGTTTGCGTCTTCGACTGTGGTCCAGCATGAAAGTCTTGTTTTCCTGTCGAAATTGCCACAATATCCTTTATGTCCATCGATATAATGGACAACACACAGCAGCAACAACAACAACAACAACGCACTGTGTTATTGTTCTGTTCAACTCATACACTGTGTTATTGACTTGGGTGTCGGTTAAATCCCCTAGTTGTCCGGAGACTTTGCTCACTGTGTATTAAAACGCATACAAGAATAATACCCAAGTCATTTATCACTTGGCATATTGTCCGGCTCTGCGATTGGCGTAGTCTCCTGAACCCATTTCCCGCTTCACTGCCACCGTCGGCCGCTTTTCCTACTCCTCCTTCATATGCGTTTCGCACTATAATAATAAATAAATATCGGGATTGTATCGAACTGTGCGGCACGAGAGCAAATGGTCCTTCGATTGAATGGGATGACCTTTTCACTGTCATTTCATTTCGAGCACAGCTCGCCTAGCCCAGCTCGGTTAGCATCATTGTCTATTGCGCTTTGGGAACGGAAACCCCTAATCTAGCCATGATGTTATTTCCAAGTGCTATCATTTCACTCACTCACTCAGGGGATGGAAATTGAATTGAATTGAGCATTGGGCGAAATATTTTTCGTTTCAACGTTGGAATTCATTGTCTCATTTCTCCTTCTGTTCCTTTCTTTCTTTCTTGCTTTCTTTCAGTCATTCTTCTTAGCGTCTGAGGTCAAAATATTTACGGTCAGCATTTATCTTCCTTTATAGGAAACTCCTTCAGACAAACCTTACCAAATTATTTTAATACCCTTACCGAGGGTAAAACAACATTGGCCACAAATGTGTTAAGCATTTGGCTATAGATAATCCTTAATGCATATACTTCATCGAGTAGACGAGTTTATAACAGCATTCAAGAAACGTGAGTTGTAATTGGAAACGAATGCGAACATTTATCATGTTTGTAACATGCTTGTAATATGATCAAAATCAAAGTAAAAAAATGTTCTACCCCTAGCCCACCCCATTTGGAAATAATGATGCTGCTAATATTTTTTTGGCCTGACTTAAAAGTGATTTCGTGACTGTTTGACTTTCAGTGGGATAACGTTAAAATTATAATATGACTGATTACTCCAGTAGCATGTCGCATAAACACAGAAATCAATTCATGTTCTCGCAAACTCCAGAATATAATATGCACAATGTATCTGAGCCTTATATGGGGATGATTTTGTGTGAGGGAGAATTTAAGGTAACCTTTTGATAAACCATCAAATTAATAGCGAAAATGTTTCGTATTTCTTAGTCGTACTCAATTAGCCCTAAAGTCCTTTCGATCGATGCAATGCAGAGAAAGTGCACTGCTTGCATTGCAGCTGCGCTTCAATCAAGCAGTTCATGCGTGTAAAAACTGTTCCCAGTGTTTTAAATTAACACATTTCACGTTTATTAGTTTTAAAATGGAAAGTCAAAACAAATGAACCTAGAATCTCAACAGCTTCACATTAAAAAAAAAGTTTGCCTTTAAACCTGATTGGGTACCGTTGCCACCTCCTTTGTTGGTAGATCAGAACACGTGTTGACGCTACCGCAAAATGCAACACGGCATTTACTCGGCCCGCACGGTGCATGCTGCATGCTGCATGTGCAGTGGCATGCCCCAAAGGCTGATAGGTGTGTGCTCTGTTGTGGCATGGTTTGGGATGGTAAAGTGGTTAAGGACTCGCGTATCGTAAAATTGCATTCGATGCCAAACAGACCGATGAAGCTGCATCCTCATTAAAAACAAGGGAGGCGTTCTTTGGCATGTGTGTGTGTCTGCAAAAATTTCCATATTGAAATTGAATTTTCGCTATGTTTGTTGCGGTTTTGCTGTGGGCGTTGCCGCTGCTTTTCAGTTAAACTGCAGCTGCTGCAACCGACACGACGTTTGGAGAGCAATCTAAAGGAGAATGCGAGTCTACGCATACTTATGCAAAGCAGCTAGGATGTCAATTTTCACAGTGACAGATAAAGCAACAGATAATTCAGTCAGCATCGCAAGCAACTTATATACCATTCATACATATATATATTTACATAAATATTCTATGTAAATGCGAGTGTTTGTATGTAATGTGGCAAGTTGGGTGGTAGTGTTAAAAGCTCGGGATAATTTAATTAAAATTGTAAAATATTTGGCGGATTTTGCATAAGCTTGCAAAATCCCATTAATTCAGAAAGCAACCCATTGTTGACCGCAACACAATCAAAATATGCAAATTTATCGCATTAACTCGCGTGAAACTTCGAATGCTGGCCCCAGCTTGGCAGCCAGTCAGCGAATGGGATAACAGCACAGCAAAGAAAGCCCAATGCTGTTAGTAAACAAATACCATAGCCATTTAATTGAGAAACGACCTCAAGCAACGCTCAACGCCCAATGCCAACGACCAACGACCTACGCCCTATGCCAAAAAATAAGTAAGTATAAGATACTCACTCCCATCACTGAGCTTGAGGAGTTTTGTTAGATGGCCCGTGAGATCATAGTCCTATTCCTTTCGACCGCGTTCGCCACGCCAAAATAATTTAAATTTCCTTTTCTTGCGCCAACCCTCTAAGAAACATTCAAACATTTACTTGCTTCAGTTGAGCAGCAAAAAGAAGAGAAAAAAAGGGCCAGCAATCCGCATAGAATAAATTCGCTTTCATTAATTTTACGACAATGTTGTTGGTGAGTGCTTTAACCGTAAGTACACTTACATAGACATTAAGAATTGTGTTTTAAAAGCAGCTAACTTTTAGCTTTGATTCGTTATGTTTATAGCGTTTAAAAAGCATATAATTATAACAGCTTAGCAAGCTTTAAACTCGATAACAGTTCTAAGTTCGATAACAGTCAATTGTATCGAGGTAGCTTCGATCACTTGCCAACTACACCTATTATGAGAGCTTAGCAAGGTTCAAGTTCGATAACAGTTATTGTATCGAACTACATCTTTTTATCGTTCATTAAGTTGGTTCATCACTGTTCAATTTAAAGCTTGTTCAGCTCGATTAGTTCCCCTAAACAATGTAAAGTAGACAAAACAAAGTGCCTCAACAACAACAAACAAATTCACTAATAGTTGCCGCATTGATGAGCTTTATTTATCACAAATATTGTCGGGTTAAATTTATGTAAATGATGTATCTATTAACTATGCATGCTTTCAGCTAAACAGTTGTCTATTGCGCTCGACAAAAACAAACAGACAAATAGGAAATATGCAAATTTGATGTGTATGTGTTAGTGTGTGTGCGTTTGTACAGTATGTAGATTGAACAATGGACTAACCGTTTAAGTAATTGAATATCCATTTTCTTCTGTTTACATTTCCACCAGCAAAACGGACACTTTGGCCCAAGAATACAATGAAGTTGAGTTGAAATCCCCTATTCTAGTCTCATTGGCATGTCCTGGGATACCGCAATTGAGCATTTGGCTGGCACATTAACAGCAGCCAGTCAACAGCAAAAGCACAGTATTGAGTGGAGAGTGGTGAGTGTTTCTGTGGGCGTGGAGGGGGGAAATGGTGGGGTGGAACAACCGAAATACTTACCCATAACTGTGTGTACTGTTGTTGTACTCTGTGTCTGGTTGAATCTAGTTTGGTTTGGTTTCAGTTTCGTTTCGTCTCGTTTGCTTGCCGTTCAGCGTGACAAAGAGTGGGCGTTACTCTCCAATCCAATTTTCGGATTTGACTCCATTTAGATGAATTGAAGGATTAGAATAGGCGAAAAAAAAGGTTCTGCAAAGCCAATAATGGCCATGGGTACAATTCAATTTCGCCTAGCCTAGTGTACTTAAAATTTAAAAAGGATTTACGCCGTTTTTCGAAATTGATGATGTTTTCTAATTACATTTACATAACATTATTTCCACTGTTAGATGCTCATTATGTGTTATCCGAAAATGCTAACACATGTTTTTATACCCAACCCAAGAAGGGTATTCAGATTTGATAAACGTCACAAACCAAATGCAAGTATCTATGCTTGTGAATATATCCTGTAAACGAATACTCGAGTGATCCTGTATTTATTCCTAATGCAGTTTATCAACTTTTTGTACTCCATAAATATAAAGTCAGAAATAAATACGTTGAACGAGTGACCTTAAGTAGAAAACTATTTGAAAAACAATGTTTTCGATTATAATACCTTATTCATTATTTTCTCCTAATATGACTCGTTTATCTTAATATAAACAACAAAAACCTAATTTGACAATCCATATTTTAAAACTTAAGAATACCAATCCCTAATTTGTACATTACTATTAATACCCTGCACTTGGTTTTTTATTTTTTTTTTGTAATGGAAATGGTTTTTATCCAAAAGATATACAGTGTCGAGCAAAAGTGAATACATGTTTGACACTTCTGACTTTAATGTGATGTAAAATTCTTAAAAATATGTTAATCGATTTAATTTATTTTTTCCAATAACCTTTATTTAATTCTAATATATAAAAACAATTTAAAAAAAAAAACAAGTTGTTTATATTTTAAATAATTGTTTATTTAAAAAAAGCCAAAATATCGCCTTTTCCACGTTTGGGCTTTTCATGTGATACTTGTGCCCGAGCATTAACTTTAACTAAACAATAATATTTTATTTTAATATTTTGCTCGTAAATTTGAATTTTTCAAATCGTCTCAATGTAAACTCAATTTTAATGCAGTTTTAACAATTTCTGGAATTAGATAGTTTGTGGTTAAAGCAAATCCCTCACTCCCACAACTCTCTGTAGGGTACAATTATTTATGACTGTGGTGTAGACGCTTCAGTGAGATTGGTGTGAGCCGCAAAAGTCCCCCAAAAAAATAAAAATCAAGAGAAGAGAGGAAGAAAGAAGAGAGTAGAAGCGAGTACGTCATACTGCGCAAGCTGTGTTGGACCTGCACAGCAGGCGCTGGCGGAATTTTGTTCTTATCTTATCCTGCTGTCGTGCTTTGTGTACACAGAGAATATGTTCTTATTTGTGAAATTGCTTACTTGTGCCGATCTCTGACTAACTAGTTTCTACCATGCTCCTGATGGTCTCTTGTCTTCCGTCTGTTCAGTTCAGTTCTGTTCTGTTCTGTTGTCTACAGACTGCTGTCGATTGTCTACTGTCCGTTGTCCAAGTTCAACTTCAATTTCACGTACAACTCCAAGTCCAACTGCAGTGCCTTGTTTCTGTAGTTATGTTGATAATGTAGAACAACAATATATGAATGCAGACAATGAAACAAACAAGAGATTACTTGCAAACTGTTGAAACTCTTGATGGCTTTGGTACAAGTATCTTTGGCAACAAGCGAGGACCCCCTGGCGACCAAACACAGCCACATCCGATGTTATTTCACCTACGAAAGGATGTTTGCACTCCGTTATCAATGCTTATATCTGACAAAATTATTTGTATGTACGCCTACAACATAACATGACTCAAAAATCATAACAATCGAACATGCATGCATACATAAAGGTGTGGAGTTCCCCTCCTCACAAAAATAACTCTTTCCCTAAAAAAAACCTCGAGGGATTTTTGTTTGGTTTTTGGGATCGCTGTCTTCATTCCTAAAGATTGTCACGCTAATTGGAAAAATTTAAAGTTTACATATTAAAAGAATTCAAGACTTGGCTTTGACTTTTGGAAAAAAGTAAATGTTTCTTTGCATTTAAAATATTGTTTTGGAGTTTGTCAGATTTCCCTAATGATAGTCTAAGGGCTTGTTAAGTCATAAACAAAACGTAGCTGGAATATTCATGTTATTCTTGCCATAGATTGCTGTGGGAAAATAATCTCTAATCCTAGTTAATGCCATACTGTTTGGGAAATATCGAAATAATATTTCGCTACAATTCGCTTGTTTGCCGCCCAATCGATTGATGACGCTACCGTAATTAATTTCACTTAAACCCCTTGGCTGCCCTTTTTAAAATCTCACCCAAACGAATTAAGACACGTGTATAAAAGTGACTTGATTTCAACAGGAACTACAGGGAAGCATTACTTCCACCCTTCTGTTAACACCCCCCTAACACAGAGATATTGTGAGTCGACTCTCTGGCTCCATGCTGAGAGTTAATTCCTTTCGATGTGGTTATGAATTAGGCACAACTCATCATTTGCAGCAGCAGCATCTGGGTGGGAGTGGGAGTGTGAGAGAGTTTGTGTGCGGTTCGGAACAGGATGCAGGGTGGGCGTACCGGTTCGGCTTCACGAATATCGAATCAGACACACAAAGTTTGTGTTAACACCCGACCATAACATTACACATAGCCGAAAGCCGAAAGCAGAAAGCCATCAGGATGAAACAATATGGCACGTGACACGTCCTTTACTGCTGCCAAACGTCGTCGCTATGTGACAACAAACAAATAAAACGTGTCGCTCTCCCCGCTTCTAAGGAACATGCCCCCCTTTCGTTCCACGTGATCCAAAGATGGCAAGTAAAAAAACATAATGTGCAGGATATGCCCATATAGTATTGTGCATTCATATGTGGGGTACTTTTTTTGCCAACAATAAGAGTTGTTTCAGAACGAACTATAAACTTAATCTTACATGCGATACATACATTATCCTGCATGCGAATATAATGGCATGGCTAAATCGAGGATGACGAAAGGTGGCTTTTAAAAAGTCCATTTATTCCATAAAAGTTTCTATATAATATTTTTTTTAATTTATAACAAGCCTTTATAGCTTGTGTAAGCTTTAAAGCTACAAAAATGTAGTGTCTAACTGGCTGTGATACTATTTTTATTCACTAAATCGAGTTCAAAGTTGTTTATTATCTCATATAATTAAGTTCACTTTTTATTTTAAATCCCATTGAAAATTCTCTTAAGTTTTTTATCAGAAATCTTAGTTTTATTAGTTCGTCAACTTGGCTCTACATTGTTAAATCAGCTGTATAATATTCCTAAGTTGTTACATTAATCTTTTCCACCCCACTTCCACTTTTTGCCCAACAATTTCCCTGTATTCAAAAATGCAGTGGAAATAGAGGGAATAAAGTAATACTAAATAATAAATAAAGTAATACTAAATTAAAACCAAATATTAAACATAGTCTTATATTGACTGCCATTTAATATAAGACTATGCTTAATCATTTGTTTGTGTTTAATTCATGAGGATATTTTTTTTTAAAGTACGATCCAACGGCAATCTCACCTTATTAATTTCAATTATTTCGTTATGAATAGAATCTTTGATAATTATTCTAATTTTGCTGATAATATTTCCTTAATACAACATAACAAGCTGAAACTAAAATATAGAGTATAGAGTATTTATATGTATTTTCTATAATATACAACCTATTGCACTTAAAACAACACAGCTCTATTCCTTTTTTGCTTACAAAATAATTCAGTAATAATGTATCCTTGTTAAGTAACATTGATTCATTCGCAGTAATTAAGTTTGTTCAAAATTTTACGA
Organism: Drosophila nasuta; assembly: GCF_023558535.2. Classification (NCBI taxonomy): domain Eukaryota; kingdom Metazoa; phylum Arthropoda; class Insecta; order Diptera; family Drosophilidae; genus Drosophila; species Drosophila nasuta. The sequence goes on along the minus strand of NC_083457.1, from coordinate 36,768,812 downwards.
ACAACCAGTTAACTTAATGAGAACTGTTGTATGATTGCGCATAGAACAAACACTCTCCATTCTGCCTGGCGGGGTGAGTTTCTAACAGGGGTTATTCCTCGTAGCGTCACTGATTACGGATTCCTTCAAAGCCGATGGGCAAAAGAGAAGCGGGAGGCATGCGTTAGCGAAGTTGGTGGGTTTTATGAAGGTAAACAAGGACCAACGCTCGCTATTTGTGTTTGTTTTTGCATCACTGTCAGTGCGCTGAGCACTGACTTTGACACGTTTTCTGACTTAATTTTAGTTTATTGCTTTTTATGTGTGCGCGATGTGCGGTGGGAAGTGGGAGGTGGGCAGTCAGAAGTGGGAAGTGGGCGGTGGTGCGATGAGAAGCTATCATAGCCGAAACTGTTCGACTGCAGTTTATGTCCGACAAACAATTGGCGTTCTTAACTCGAGCGTCGGGGCGGCGGTCGCCGTCGAAGCAGGCACGTGTTGCGGATGAGACCGGCACTGAAATGCCCACTGCGCACACCGGACTACACAGTGAGAAAAAATGTATAGTATTGATAAACTTTTACGGCACAGATTTTCCTGAGTCATAAATCGATTTCGATGATATTTAATATTAACAAATTAACATTCTTCTTACACCAAATATTTCAAAACTATTGCAAATAGTTAAATGTACTTTACACTATGGAAAAATTGTTTATATAAAGTAAACACAAAAACAAAACTTTATTTTTTCAATACACAAATAACGATAAATAAGAAAAAAATTAGTAGTGGTAGTTCAAAATGCGCTATATAAATACTTCTTATTGTTACATTAACAATTTGGACATCTGTAGATTAAAGCAGCAGAATTTTTGCCAACAAACTTATCTTTTCTCTCTGTGTATATGCTGCTCCTTTGAAGTCATCCACAACCCTCCCACAATGCTGTCTCTCTATCCCTCTCGACTGACTCTAACGTTGACTTTTCCAACTCGATGCTGCTGCTATTGCTGCTGAGCCATGAAATACTCGTAAGTCAGCCTCCGCAGCCAGAGGACAACATCATCAGGTTAGGGTTGCCGTTGGTTGGTTTTGTTATTGCAGGGTTACCAAAGTTCGCTCCACTTATGCATGTCGCAGATACGAAGTTTTGTGTTTGCTCTTCTCACGCTTGTGACTACCAAATGACGGATTGAAATACATATGTAAATATTTGTTTGTGGGCCGCTGGTCGCTTTTCATGCTTTTCATGCAATCCTCCAATCCCCCGGGTGCCCTTATTAGATAGCAGGCACAAGGTGCCTGATTATAGCTTTGTGATAATGATAATTGTTTTTTTTTTTATTTTATGTTTATAATATATTCATTTATTTGGTTCTTTATTTTTCGAAAAAAAAGAGACATCAATGTCTGGCACGTGGCGAAGTTTATCGTATTGATAAGATGATAAGGCAAATGAATGGATTAAAACAAGTACTATATTTGCGATAAATTATTCATTATGTATGCATAAGCTTGCCTGTATAAAACCATATCCTGCGAAACTATGAGAAAAATTATAAATGAAACATTGCAAATCAATTTGTCAACTTAATTTATTAATAATAACCTTCGGAGGATCCTATAATTTTTATTTAGCAACTTCGATACGGACTTTGCCACTATTAGCATAGCAGCATTAACATAGAATATTTAATATTCTATAATATTTTAGTCTAAAAATTTGATTTAATAAATAGATTTTGCCGATTGTCAATTATTGAATTTGAGGATCAAGGAGAAATAGTTTTTTAAATTCTTATTGACCCAAGCTTATGTATAAATTAAATCCTATACTGCAATGTAGAGTATGCATAAGGACATAATTTAGGCAGTCGTAAAATCAGACTCCTGATATTTATGTTCTACCCTCTCCACTTTAAATTTACACAAAGTTATTTACAGTGCATAAAGACTAATTACTAGAGAAGCCGGAATCAGAATGCGGGCAAACAGGCATAGAAGTTCATCAACTGACCTTTCAACTCCATCCACATTTCGTTCATCAGCTGCATCTGTCTTTTTCAGACACTCCTACAATTTCAGTTAGTGAATGAAAATGGAAAAAGAATCATTAAATTTTCAACATCGTACTCGTCGTACAGGCCGAGTGGCCGTTCATAAGTGTTTACACAAGTCTTCAGTTTTAACTGAAAACATAATTTTCAGCTTGATGATGAGTTTAAGTGGCAACCGGTACGAGTCTCGACTCGCATCTCTCGCTCTCTGGCTCGTTTCGTATTCTGATTCTGACATACAGAACGTTTCTATGCACCCGGCAATATTTGCACAAAAAAGTTAATTAATTTAATGAAAGCTCTGCTCTCTCCCGTGTACATTTACTAATGTATCTATGTGTGTATGAGCAGATACTACGAGTATGTAGTACAACATAATTTGTTACCTCTGCGCCAAATTTACTTTTACCATTCCAAGTTCATGCTTCAGATTTGTTTGAACTTACTAAATAAGTTTATGATATATATTAAATTAAAAGTAAAGAAAGAAAAAAAGAATTCTTATATGCGTTATTTCAAATAGACAAAGTTGTAATTTACACTAAAATTAAAGGAAAATAATAAATCTTTAGTATGTTATGTATGTATAATAAAAATTACTGCGAACTTTAAAAGTTGAATTAAAAATTTAAGAAAGGTTTTTAATCATAAAACAAGTTTATCATATAAGTAGGCAATAACATTAATTTGTATTTTAAGAGTTGTGAAAACAGAATTAATAAATCACCCTTTATGCACCCAATTAACCAGGCAACTCAATTAGTTTTGGTTTAGTCGTGAAAAGTATTTTCTTAAGGTGATTGATGAGTAGAAGGCCCGAGAAGATTTCAGTGTATTATTCCCAAAATAGTAGAATTTTAAAGTTCTTCATTACATAATTTTGGATAAGCTTCATCACACTGCGACATGTACACTGTACTCTTTTCCTTCTCCCTCTAAATTATTATTCTTACCTACTCGCAATATTTCCCTTATATTTAAAACAGATCCACACAATTAAAATTGTTTTTCAAATTAACTTTCTAACTTCTCCTAATTTTTGTGTTATCAAAACAGAGTTTTACCAATACTAAAAGAAAAGGGATTGTTTTCATAAATGTAAAAGATACATATTTTATTTATTATTTTTTACACGAAATCTTATAAAATAAATTAATATACTTCCTTTGGTAGCTTTATCAATATATATATAAATACGCACGTACAGACATATACATAAGCATCTGTATAGACACATTGTATTGTATAAGGTTAAAAATATAATGGTAAAAAAATGTATACATTCGCCGCATTCAAATACTCGTACATACTATATGTAGTTTCATGAAATGTACATTTTTATAATATCTATGTATTTTAATGTGTAAAGCTGCCTACACTTATCTTATGAGTACACACACAATTATTTCCTTAATCCACAATATTTTCCGATAATTTATGTAGATCTGAATAGTTTATTATGGCGCGATGTAGGAACTCGTATTGTGCCTGCAAATTAACAAATTGTTTGTTATTTATTTGTACTAATTATTTAAGTGCCGTTGTAATATAACTTACGAATGAATTTAAAAGTCCTGGTCGCTGAGATCGCAATTTTCTTGTGGTTGAACATATATCTACGCTCTTCTCGAATCGCAAATGCTGAACCAAAATGCACATGGCAACAAAAATTGAACTTCGATCAGTACCCAAGCTGTAAAGATAAGAAATATTTATATTTATATCAATAATTTATCACAACTAATTGACATATCTAAATTACCTGCAGTGAACTGTGAGGGGAGATCGGCAACCAATATTTTTATGGTTTTTATAATGTTTGTGCGCTTGGTCTACAAGTTCAATAATTCCCCGACATACTTCAGGAACTTCCCCATCCACAGTAGGCCAACCGTTATACTGGAATTGCGTAACCTTCAGAGTATCATCGATTTTGCAATTTGTTACATAGAATTCACGCCGTGTATAATACGGGCAACTTTCACTGTGTACGTATTTTACGAGTATTTGATCATATTGAATTTCATCATCTGCCCAATAGCGTGGACACTTCCTTGGACCTTCGCCAATCTGAAAGAGAGATTTGGTCATACATGTAACTATTGTCAATCTGGCATCAATCTCATACTCACTTCGGAAATCGTTATAAGAGTGGAAACACTTTGCTCTGAAATCATTCTCCAAAAATCGCCTATAGTACTTTCCATAGGATCTTGTGCGATGATAAATGATTCAGTATTATCATATCCTTCAATAAACGAAGCATTTATGTATGTGGAATTATCCCGCATTGGAATTGGACTTAGAATAACCTAAAGAAGATTTTGAATATAATTAATAGGTAACTAACATTCATTAATAAGCATATATAATTACTCTATTGCGGTCATATGGAATTATTTCATGGCTTCTGTTTTTCTGCATATTCTCCTCAACTTCACCTACGCTGCAGGTCTTATTTATCTCATCAGCTGTCGAAATCAATTTCTTTAAATGGAGAACAAATTATATTATTATTTTTGTGAAGGGAACTTAAATAAAGATGTGGTACTAACCTCAAATTCTGTTTCCAGCAAGCATTTTCCTTCATTAGGTTTAAATTTAAGAGAGTCAATTGTCGATTGAAGCAAAGCTAGCGGTATATCCGTATTCCCATAGGTGGCAGTGTCCAACAATGCTCGGTAAAGGAAAATGTATTGTTTCTGTTAAGTAAAAAGAGTATTAAAGTATGCACTATTATCCATTATTAAACTGCTGCAATAGCTTACCAAGGACTGAACCAAAAAGTTACGTTGATGTCGCAGATCACACACCGTATTAAATATCGAAACCATGCTTTCTTCTTCCAATTGTTGTACAAGAGAGTCGAGTGCAACAAGGGTTCCAGTTCTGCCAACACCAGCACTGCAATGCACTAATATTGGCCCCCTTTGCACAGAGTAGACGGAATTAATTTGTCGTATAAACTTAATGATACCATGCGGATGCTCGGGAGCCATAAAATCTTTCCATGTCAGATAATGGTATTGTGTTATTTGTCGATGGTCTTCCTCTTCACCAATAAGATTCGATTTCGTCACGTCCAATGATCGTATAATGTAATCACCAGTTTTACGCTCTGCGGTAAATTTAACCGAAATATCGCCAAATTGTTTGGAATCGAAAACTCTTTCTGGCCAATACTTCGCGCATTTTGATTTGTTATACTCCTCCAGATTCGTAAGCATCACAATTATCTCTAAATGTTGTTCCCATATCATACGCCAAAAGTCATTGATGGTCGTTTCCATGGGTCCCTGGGCACAAATGAACTTCTTCCGCTCCTTGTAACCAATCACAAAGTTAGCATTAATATAATCAGTACTTTGGGTTCCATTAGTTGGAGATAGTTTCACTCGAGTTTGATCGTATGCCTTTATATCAGGATATCTATTCTTGCATGCATTTTCTTTCATATCACTATTCTTTGTCGTACGATCACTAAAGCGATTGGGCAGCATCTCATATTCGCGTAGAAAACCATAATCTGTGTCCTTATGTCGATTCTTATAGGCTGTCACCAAATCGGTTTTATGTATAGGCCCAGTATCGAAACCCTTTTGGTTACCAGAGCCAATGAATTGACTATGGTTGTTGATTCGTCGTCCAAATAGTGCCCTGCTAAGTGGGCAAAACAATTAATTAGCTAATCACAAATAGTATTTTAGATAAATAAATACCTTAATGAGTCTCTCAATGTCAAGGTATCTTCGTCGGGCATTGCGTTCTTAGTCTTTTGATGATGTATAATCCATAATGTTACAAAGATCACAACTACGGCCAGTGAAATCGCCAGCACTTGAATACCAGTATTCAAATAAAACTTTGTGTCGTCAAGAGATTGAATTTGTTCAGCTTTAGTAGCGGGTGTAATGACATCAAAGTAATCACTATATGCCATAAGAACAGTCTCCCCAGATCGCACTGTAGAGAATAAAATAGTTAGTATACGTGTAATATAAACAAAGTTTGTTATGACTTACCAATAATTTCAATAAATCCAGTATAATTGGGAATTTATGTCAATTTCGCCATCCCAAATCTCTAGGGGATTACTGACAGCAACTTGTTCTGGCGCATTTGTTGGAATGTTAGTGCTTAAGCTCGTGTCTTCATTGCTTGTAGCAACTGTGGGATTTCGTCTTCTACGTTTTCTGCCTTCTAACATTTTAATCGAGTTTTCTGTTAGATTGCCAAGCTTGATAAGATCTTCCTTAGGTGGCAAAATGGGATCTAAAATGAAAAAGAAATTCTTGATTAACTCATTAAATTCAAACATAAACATTGAGATTCGTACCTGGTTTAGAGATGGGGCGTTGTGTGTTGTAAAAAAGGAGTATCGATAAGACACTTGCGGCATATCTCATCATTGGCAAGGAGGTCCTCGAGATTATTCGAGAATCGCATTTCATCGCCCAAAAATATCTCCGATTTGAAATAGCGAGTACTAAGCATCTCAGCCAAATATGCATGGTTATGTGTCTTACTGATGTTGCTCAGTTCATTAAACGTGGCTATATTCAGCTTAGCCGGAGGAGGCAACTCGCTGTCACCATTTACGATCTTAACCAGATACAATCGATAGCAGCAAATAGGACCATTTCTCTCGCTTACTTTGGGCAAGTACAATTTCAAGACATATTTGGGACCGTTCTTAACCTTTGTCCACATCGTTTTGCCAATTGTTTCGGGCGTTGAAATAGGCATAAAGCAATTGGCCACAGCAGGTTCGCCAGTCTTCTTATGTCTCGTAATCGCAGAGACGGTTACAGTGTAGTTTGTATTGGGGCTAACATTTTCGTAGCTCGCTTTGTGACTGGGTTCATCCACTCTGCGTATGGTAGGTCCCCACTTTTCAGTAGATATAATTCCATCTTGATTGTATGTGTAATTGCCCTCTAAGTTAATGAGATATGAAACGATTTTGCCATTTGGTGTCTTGGGCACACCCCAACCAACAGAAACGGAATTGGATCGGGAGTTATTCTGCTGATTGCAATGAATAGTCAAATTCATGGGTTTCGTGGCAACGCCATCCATGGTGGTGCCATTCACAATCTCAGACCATGGACCACATGTCTTTGTTAGATCACTGCAAGCGCGCACCTGAAACTTGTAGTCGGTTGCAGTTTTCAATTTATCAAACATATATGGCAAATTGCGAGAGTTCTGTTGGTAAGTGACTGTCTCAATTAACTTGGACTTTTCACCCGATTCGGACACAGTCAATTCATAGTACTGAATGAATTCAATTAAGTCTTGCGATGGCGGATTCCAGCCAATCGTAATTGTCGATGCTGTGCTCCCAGTTGTCTCCACTTTGGGTATAAACGTTGGATCATGATCCAATGTAGTGACGCCAAATGGATATTGATTTGGTGTTCCATCGCCAATCGAGTTTTTGCCAGTTATTCGTAAATGGTAAGTTGTATTCGCTTTGAAATTGTCGAGCACATAGGATGTGTAATTGCCATTGATATACTGTTTATAATATTCGAAGGTCGATGAACCAGCCTGTGCATATTGTATGAAGAACTTTTGTACTGGATCGTTGCCATCGTATGATGTCCAATTGAGAAATATCTTGTTGGCGCCCACAGCTTTCACATAATCAATACTGATCTGTGGCACTTCCATCACAAGCAACGCAATCTCTTTGGCCACAATCTCTTCACCAGTGGATCCATATAGCACACATTTATACGTGCCGTTTTCTTTTTTATAGACTTCTGTGAATTCCAAAGTGAAGTTTAATCGTGTCTCGCTCAGCTGTGTGATACTGTAAAAGTTTTCGAGATCTGCCACATGGCTGCCGTCTTTTAACCATTTCAACTGCTTATTTAAGGTCATATTTTGTGGATAAATGTCAAATACACAATACAATATGGCACTATGACCTATCTTTCGTTTAATGTAATCAACCGTACTATCAATGACTTTTGGTTGAAGAAATGGCTGCAAGTTGTATTCGATTGTGTCGTTGCTCTTAGGAAGTTTGCATGTGTAGATGCCAATATCCGTTATAACCACATCACGTATGTGAAGCACATTGTTATATTTAGATATACCATCGCTGCTGTTATCATCCGTCACAATATCAGCACTAATTGTAAATCTGAAAGTAATAAATAACAAAAATATTAACCGAAATGTTTAGAATATTCCAAATGTAATAAAAGATATAATTTTTATAGCAATGGTGCATAAAGATTTGTTATATTTATACTACAGAGGATAAGAAAATATATTTAAGTGTTTTTTTTTTTGTGTTTTACTATCATAGTAACTTTCACAGAAGATTATGTATTATTATATAGAATTATTTCCAAAGATTTCTTAAATTACCAAAATATATGTATAAAATATGTTTACCTGGTATCCACAGCATTAATGCTCTCGTTCTTAAATATCCAAGTCGCAGGTTCTATCTCGGAAACACATCCTAAGGATGCGTTTGTCCCTATTTTCACCCATTCTACAACAACAAGTGAAGAACAAAGAAGTTAGAAATAGTTTTATAAGTGCAGTCAGAAAAATACAGCATGATGTCACGAAACCCTATCAGCAAAAAGGGTTTAACAGCTCCACTAATTTGATGACGAATGAAACGTAATAAAACGTACTGCACTTTGACACTTAATTAACAGCACAGCACAACAAAAAAATGATTTTATAATTAAAAATGACGACAATAAGCATCGCAATGTTTCCACTAAACTTCTATGTGGTTGATTAAAGAGATAAAAAATTAAAATTGTTATAAAAGTAACATCGAATAACTCAACTGTTGACTGAACTCAACTGTTGACGGCGGCCGGTCTATGAAACGCCCTCCCCCCTCTACATCACCACACCACCCATTTTCAACAACACAATATTAGTATACACTTGCTGGCCCATTTTTAGGGGTGTACTACACACAAAAATGACAGATCTAATAAGCGTACTTGCAAACGAAATGTCGAGCATGTCTCATAAAGTTTCTCATCCTTCGACTAGCACATAAAAATCCTTTATCACACATAAAGCAAATAGGCGGTGTGCACTCATACATAAGTACATAGGAGTATGCATGTGTGTATATATACACATTGGGTTTGTATATCTGCAGATAAATTTGCGTAGATATTTATGTATGTGTATATGTATATACAAAATGCAGTCAAAACACGGAAACTATCACAAAATCCATATAGTTGTTGTTTGCTTTGCAAAAATGTTTGATTTTTTTCACACTTTATTTATACCTCTAATAGATCCTTGTGCAAATTCATTTGTAAATAAGAAAAGTAAAAGAGTCACAAAGCCATATATTCGGTGTTCGTAAAAACACGCCATCGCCTAATAACTATGTGAATACTTTTCAATATTTAAAAGGACATAAGCGCTTTAGTCCCTTTCCGTTTTATTTATTTTATCAATTTCACTGTTGCAAACTTTTACAACAACATATTAATTTATTTCTGCTTCTAGTTTGTTAAAAACTGGCTAGACTCTATTTGGCACAGGGTGTAAGAAGACCAAAAAAAAAATATTCTCATCAATTCCACACCCTTTAAAAAATGTTTCACAATTTTGGTACATCGAAAACGAAACACCATCAGCTGTGTATATCGATGTTGTATTTCGATAAATTCCGTTGAAATGCTCAATTTATTATAAATAGACCTTTTTCGACAAATCAATCAATACAAACCATATCATACAATTAATAAAGCGAGTACATTATTAATAATTAAAACCTTTGTATTTATATTTTGGAATTAAATTAAAATGATAACATTTAGATAGCTGTTTCATCAACCACCCTACGAATAAATCGATAATAGAAAAAGCGACGCTATCTTGCCTACGTTTAATACAATTGATGCGGCGTTGTAGTTTCTTTTTCCCTGCCGGCTTCAATTTTTTGCATTTATCTGATTTTTGGTACCAAATTAAATAAATCAAAATGAAATTGGTGAGGTATGTTAAGTATACGAATGCCACCAAAAGAAATTTATAACCTAAACGCGGCTGTGTGTATTAATTACATGTGTGATTGCAAATTTGTATACATATAGCCCAAGTGTTTGTACTTAAGTATGTGTGTGTGCATCTGTCAACATGCTTAAGAGTCGAAAAACCCCGCGAAATGTTAAATACTAATTTTTAATGAATGATGCACTCATTGAAACTAAACAATTATATTTATAATTAAATTTGCCTTTCAGATTCTTAATGAAGTTAAGTCACGAGACTGTGACAGTTGAATTGAAGAACGGAACTCAAATTCATGGCACAATCACCGGAGTGGATGTTGCTATGAACACACATCTGAAAAGTGTTAAAATGACCATCAAGAATCGAGATCCCGTCCACTTGGAGTCCTTGAGCATTCGTGGTAATAACATACGCTACTTCATACTGCCCGACAGTCTGCCATTGGAAACTCTGCTTATTGATGATACTCCCAAGTCGAAGTCAAAGAAAAAGGATAATGGCCGTGTTGGAAACCGAGGACGAGGAAGAGGCAGCCGTGGACGTGGTGGACCAAGGGGACGTGGCAGAGGCAGAGCTCCGGCCAGACGTTAAATATGTAATACACAATATAATAAAAACACATACAACTACTATTGGACTATTTCATTAAGTTGCCACAGACTGGGATGCATTCTGTCAAGTATATATATTCAGAATATTAAATAGCAGTAAGCACAAAAAGATTGTATTAAAAAGTATAAAATATGCATCTTTTAAGCATTATTAATACGTTAATAACAAAATATATGAAACTTTAATGATAACGAATGATAGGAGTGAGCTGATAATGTGACCGCACTTTTATTTGCGAATTATTTATTTTCTTGCGCAACAGTTGGTCACACTACAGCGTGATTAATGTGATTCTATTGAGTGATTTAATAATAACAAACAAACGGGCACACTACATTAATTCAGTCGTAGTTCTTGTTTTTGTTCAACATTTTAAGTTTTCGTGTTTGCTGTTGAATTTAAGTATTATGCCACCCCCAAGACCAAAGGGGATAGGATTTAATACAGGGGTCACACCAGCTAGGCCCAGCTCAAACACCCCCATGTCGGAAAGACAACAAATGGCGTTATTAATCCAAATGACAGCAACCTCCTCAACAGGTAAACCAAACGCACCAAAATACAACGCTCTTAAAGCATAAACAATTTGCTAAATGTGTTTAATTACATAAGTAAACGCTAAAGTCGGCGGCAATAAAGTGTTTAGATAAAAACAATAAGTTACAGTGCTGTAAAAAACATATGTTTTGAGGGCGTCGTAATATGCAGCCATTGTACCACTCACACATACAAGGCAACCCGTCACATGTACGTCTGTGTCTGTGTGTGTGTGTAAATTTTCATGTAGATACATATGTATGTATGTATGTGCTTGCAATTTTCAGTGTGATCTTTTTCACTTCGCGTGAGTGGTAAAACTGTGTGAGCAAGTGTTTGTAATAAGTAACAAAAGGGTAAACTATAAACAATATATATTCGTAAAACATCTAAGTACTTGTAATGAAATAGTTACTTCATCGGAAAAGTTTTATTCCAGCGTAATAACAAAGAAAAGCAATAGGAGCAGTATGGCCATCAAACTTTTTTTTGTTCACGCCTCTGACATTCTGGGTTTTTTCTTCATTGCTACGAAGTTGTCCAGTGCTACCCATTGCATTTATAGTACACAACTCTCTTTTCGATGAAGTGAATTTTAAACTACCCATTTCGATAGAAAGAAATTCTAACTATATTATAACTTAAAGAAAATATATATACATGTGTAATTTGAGAGAAAATGTATTCATTTGAGACTTTTTAATGTACATATATAAATGCATATTTCCCAAAAAACAAATAGTAAGCTAGAGACACGCCCTCGGCCGCTAAAGAATACAAAAGAAAAAAACGAATTGTGGCCGGTGTTTTTAAGCTACAAGGACGAAAATCTAGATACATTCGGAAAATTTAATAACGATGTAATAATACATTTGGAAGCCATTTAACAAAATTATAGGGTTGAAATTGAGGTCTTATGTTACCTCTGTTTCACTTAAAATTCTTCCTTATATATAGTATCCCATCTCAAAGTTTAACAGTTTACTTTTTTCAATTGGAAATGCAGTTTAGCTTAAATCAGCCTCTCGGGCGAAATTGTGTTTTTACTTAAAAAAAAATTTTCTTAAAATAGTGTAGTGACTGCAGTATTCTTCCTATTTTCAATCATATTCAAACAATGAATTAAATTGAATTTCCGCATAATCCTTTTTAGAGACATCGCGTGCGCATTCAAAGAAAAATGATAAAAAGGGAGATGCAACAACAGAAATTGATGAGCAGCTCAATGCTACGGAAAAGCAATTAGAAATCACTGAAGGCAAAGAGAAGGCGTCAGCAGCTAACGATGATGGAGGCGGCATCACGGCGGATGGCAAAAATGTCGAACCAACTATAGTGCAAAGCGTGACAAGTACAAAGCGTAGTTATTCGGATGTAGAGGAAGATTTCGAGGAACATGCTGGCGGCGACGATGTGAAAAAGAAGAAACGAAAAGATTTGGATAATGCAGCGAAAGATGTAAAAAGCGCATCCCTCAAGTTATCCTCAAAGATTGATAAGAACACAAAGCAAGCGTCGGCAAAGAATTCCCCTTCGGCGACAGGCAGTAAATCTAGCACAACTGTGGCAACCGCCGCTGCCAACGCTGAGAAGGAAGCGGACGTGAACAAGGCCGTTGACATTGAAAATGAAACAGAAGGCGGCAGCAGTGAGGATTACAAGAGCAATGATAGTCTCTATAATGGAGGATTGAAGGTACCACCTCTGAAAATTGTGATTCCCCAGCAGAATTGTTCAATCGACACCGATGGTAATGTGTTGCGAAAAGTAGCCGCATCAAAGAACGCAGCATTGCCGTATGTGGTCAGCTCGAATAGCGATTCCATTGACAATCAACAATTGCTATCAACTACCAATCAACAACAATGCCTCAGCCCGCATGAGAGTCCACAGAAAGTGAACATTGCCTGCTCCTCCACAATACTGGATGATAAGAACATTAAACTATTCAATGACGAAAAGAATCTAAGAGTCTTGCGTAGCTCATACAGAAGCTGTGTGACAAGCGCTGAACGCAGCTCGAACAATTCATCACCGCAAATGCAAAGTAGCTCCCCATCGCCAGCGTCATCGAATCATGCCAATGATAATGCCGACATTAAGGTATCATATACAAATATGACATCGAGCCCAATTCAACACAATCAATTCGATCATGACGTTTTACCGAATGTGCCCAGTCCATCGACTTCATCCACATCCTCGTCCAAGGAGATAATCTCATCATCGAACGCTGATTTGCATCCGCGCAAACGAAAGATAAGACCGAAAAATATTAATGATGATAGCTCCAAAACCCCCCAAGCAGCTGATACGTCGTCCGTAACCACTGGCGAATCGCATCCACATGATTATCCATTCACAAATGGATTCCAAATGTTTTTGAATATTCGCCGACAAGTTGAGAAGAAATGGAAGAATTTGTATCCGGTAAAACCGCGTCCGCCACAAGGATACAATGATTATCTGCTCACAAAGAAATCATACCTTCTCAATAAAGATGTAAATACCCCCGAAATTGAAATACCCGATGCTATTCCTGAGAGTATGAGATCCTTCTATGTGCAACAGGAAAAGGCCAGGCGAGAACTGGTCGAGGAGCATACGGTGGAGCGTGAAAAGCTATGTTTAAATGTTGAACAAGAAATCATTCGAGTGCATTCGAAGGCAGCTAGAAGTTTATCTGGACAAATTGCACCGTATTCCGTTTGTACATTCTTAAAAGACGATGAAATTTACAATATGATTACCCCAGAGCAAGATGAGAAAGAGAAGAGTGCACGATGCCGCTTCAATGGTCGCTTGCTACTGAGCTGGCTGCAAGATGTGGACGACAAGTGGGAGAAAATCAAGGTAGGTTCTTATTGATTACGCCCGTATTTCCGTTTTATTTATTAAAATCCTTTTCTTTACAGGAATCAATGGTTCTGCGGCAGCATAATGAGGCAGAGAGCCTGCATGCCATCCAAGTAATGGATTGGAATATCTGCCTAAAACAAAACAAATTGTGTGACTACATATTTGAGTCCAGTGTGGACAAGAATCACGTGCCTATCGTACATGTCGGAGAGGATTTTGATACATTGCCAGCATGAAAATGTACGGAAATTAAGTTAATAAGTTACAATATACTTTATTTTTACAATATGTGTATTGATTACTTCATTTTTTTTAAACGTCACATTTATTTATTGTATATGCTCTCAATAAACATAAGCTAAGAGTCCACACGCAATTCAAAAGCTTCCTATGTTAAGGCATATTAAAAGCAAAGCTTCGCAAATCAGTTTTTATAACGTTTTGCTATATTCTTAATATTATAAATTAGTTCACAATTGGAGTAACATTTCATTTACTTAGAAATTGTATTCAATACAGTTCTCGCATACTGAATCGTCTCCTGAAACATAAATTTAATTAATCAATTGATTATAGTAATTCTCCATATGAACTTACTTCGCAAGTATCCGCCAAAGCTTTGTTATTAATAACTTGCTTAAGTGTCACAGCAGCTTCCTTCTGTTGGGATGAAGAAATTTTCCATTTGCTATTCACGGAAAGTGCCGATAATGCGTATAGAGTGGCTTCTTGTTTATCGTCATATTCGTCTTTAGCCTCCAACTTGCTTAAAAGGATTTGCGCCGCATTTTGCTTATTAACGAGATCTAGAAAAGTCGCAAATATTACTAACTAAGCAGACAACCAGCAATGAAAGTGGTTACCTCGGAATGAATTGTCATTTGATGATAAGGTCGCTATAAGGAATGCCGCTTTAATGTACACTGGGCTATGATTCGAACTTAAACAGGACAAGAGTTGTTTAACGCCATTTGTGCGCAGAAACTCTTTGAGTCCAGCTGGAAAGTTTTGCACCAAGGACGAAACAGCATAGATGGAACCCTTGGCCAAGTCCTCATCAGTGTCATTCATAGTGGACGTCAGCACAGGAATCAACTTTTCATTCAAGAAATAGTTCTGACAAAACTCATTATTTTGAGCCATTTCTGCGACTATATAAATGGACTGTGGCCGCAAATCACGATTCGGAGTTCTAATATATGCCAACAAAGTTGTTATACCACCAACTTTCACAAACGAATTGGCAGCATCGATATCATCAATATTATCACGAATTATATCCAAACACTCTAATTTCTCGGCCGTGCTTATGGAATCATTGTTCAACTTGGCAAGTGCGTATTGAACTTCATCGACCGTCATTGACATCGATTGCAAGGCGCCTTGTAGGAATTCTTGTTTCTAAAAAGATTTGTAGGCATATAGCTTAAATATTCATAGATTATGTGTGGAAGCCGTATAACTACCTGGGTATCTATGTTATCAAGGTTTTCAGCTGGTTCGGCGTCTTCTCCTGTATGTTCAACTGCTAGTCTAAGCAATCCCTGGAGAAAATTAAATAATTAATGCAATGTCTATATCACACATGTTGAACTCCTATGATTACCTCTAAATTTTGCTTATGTTTCGGAGGTACTCTAGACATTTTAATTGTTTACTTTTAAATGTTTGTTTGAAATAGAAAACTATTCGCATGTGTGATTGATTTGTAAATAAATGAGTAAACATGTGGGCAGCGTGACCGCAACTTGAAAATAACAGATATTTCTAGAAAATATACCAATATACCATCAAATTAGTCTCTTTATAATATTCAAAAAATATACTCTTGCGTACCAAAAAGTAATATACTCAAAATACTGCAACGTTGCGTATCTTACATTTCTTTTATTTCTGAGTTTTGGGCTGGTGAAATTAAAATTTATTTGTAGTTTTTTGTATGTCAGATTGCTCAGCTCCACAAAACGTCACAGCTTGAAGTCCATCAGCAAAATCTGCTTAAATTTTTGTTTTAAAAATTGCCTATGACAATAACATTATATTATATGCATATGCAATGAATATAATAAAATGAGTAAGTAATTATAAATAGTTTAATATGAAAATAAATTCCTTTGAAATATGAATTCAATTGCTATTGGTCCATCAATTTTCCGTTCCATGCCAACGTTTCAATTCAAATCTACGTTTTTACTCTACATGTTATGTTTATACAGCTGATATTAGACTACGTTGGATTAAGTGTTTTTGCTTGTGTGCATCAGATCATCTGTAAAACCATAATAAAAGCAAACAAATAGTGCGGAGTGCTGATTTAAGTGTTGCCGTCCAACTGTGCGGCAGTCATAATGTTAGGGGACTTGATAACATGGGTGTTAAACACATACCTCGGCAAGTATTTGGAAAACTTGAACTCTGCCCAGTTATCTGTTGCGTTGTTATCAGGTAAATACTCTAAACATGAAATTTCATCAATTGCCTGAATAAACAAATACCATTTGTTGTATTCCAGGGGAAGTAGAGCTCGAAAACATTCCAATTCGTAAGGATGCGTTACGTTCCTTCGGTCTGCCCATCGAAGTGTCGTCGGGAAGTATTGGTAAAATTAAGCTTCAGGTGCCGGTTCGACAATTTCGCACGTCACCATGGTGCATCTCTGTGGAAGGATTATTTTGTGTGGTTTGTCCCAAAGACTTCGAAAACTGGGATGAGGCTAAAGAGAAGCTTATGGATTTGGAGTACAAGCAATCCGTGTTGGATACGGCTGAAGCCAATTGGCGCTCCGAGAAAGGCAAACAGGTGGAATCCTATTACTTTTCATCGTATAACAATTGGCTTAAATATGGCACAAATATGGCCACAAATATCATCGACAACATTGAGCTGAAAATCAATGATGTGCACTTTCGCTACGAAGACATCGTCGATGTTGGCAACAGCAAAATTGCTGCTGGCATTCGAATTGGTTCGTTGACAGCTCAGACCTGTGATTCGAATTGGACAACGGGTACAAACAAAACCATAAATAATGATGTTAACTACAAGATTGTGGAACTAAAAGAATTATCGCTGTACTGGGATACATTGCACGATGATATCAAGTGTCAGAAGTTCACCAATCAAGAACTACTGCAGCATATGAATCCGACGTGTCAATTGCGACCTCACGAGTTCATCATTAAACCCATAAATGCAACCGCGAGATGGAAACGTGAAAAGTCACCACAGGTTATTCGTTCCAAGGAGAAGCCACGGGTCTCTTGTGATCTTCAAGTGCCGGAAGTCATCATAGTGCTGTCAAAGGTAAGTTGGCAATCGTTCTTGTATTCTGAAAATGTTAATATTATAAACTTGATATCGTAAAGTAGATAAGTCGAAGGTTGCGAAAGAAAGCCAACAATTAAAAATATTATCTAAATGTTTGGTTTGTTTGTGAACGAAAGTAAAATTTATCTTTCTGCAGATAAGATATTTAGGTAGCGACAGTGTTTAATAGAAAATTTACTTCACTGAAAGCTATAGAATATTTATTATTCTTTTAGTATTTATTTTGTTTAGTTTTTTTCCTAAATTTCTAATTTATATTATTTTTATTCTAATGGCCAAAGTCTAATGATCTAATTCTTTAAGTACTAAAATATTTCACTATTAATATTTCAGACACAACATGTCCAGATACAGGATAAACTTGCGGGAATTCAACAAATAAAGGAAATTTCGCAATACAGATTAAAAAGACCTGCATTCAGTATTTTGGAAAATCCCAGAGCCTGGTGGAAATATGTTCTCATCTGCCACGGACGTGAATTGAAAATGAAGGACGAAAAGTATTTAACACTCAAAGAGAACTTAAGATATGTGCGTATCTATCAAGCGGTTATCTTAAATCCCAACGAAAATCTGTCTACCGAGGACAAAGAGTTTAAATCGTACATTGAGAGCGATCGTGCAGTTGCAGAATTAATCATACTGCGAAGGATATGTTTTGAGAAAACATTCACCAAAGGACTGGCGATTAAGTCGTACAATGCCACAGGCAAGCGTATGTTGTTTCACTGGTTTCCCAACTGGATGGGCTGGTATGGTACGAATAATGCAGCCAGCACAGAACAGGACGAAACCCTGCAACATTTGGAAGATGATATATTGGTTGCTTTAGAACATTCACTGCAAAGCCAATCGAATTTAAAGTGTGATACTGTTTTTGGTTATTTTACGATTGAGCTCCTTAAGGGAATTGTCATTTTACAAACTGAGGATGCGAAGAGCGAAAAGAATGCTTGCATGGAAATGCAATTTAATAATCTATCATCATTTCTGCAATTGAATCCGATGTTTACGTCCTATGTTGTTGGCATATCGTTGGGAGAAGTCTATTTGCTAGATAAAACAAATAATGATTCAAAGCATTGCTATTTGATAAAACCACAAACAGAGAGAACAACGTTAACACATCAATCAGATCTGCGAATTACGACGACATCGACAAATAATCAGGATCCATTGTTTCAGCTACAATACGAAAATGACGATCAATTACAATATCGACTTTTAATTAAATCAAAGAGCTTGGATTTGATATATAATCCAGATGCACTTGATTGGTGTCTAAAGTTCTTTACCAAATCGAATAATGTGCGACCAATAATTGAGAATAAATATGAAACGGGCAAAGAAAATAACTTTTTAAATTCCTGGAATCAGCTGCTGCTGGGCAATGAGGTGAGTACGTGCTCTAAAAACAGAATAGTGAATCATAAATTCTTTTTATTGCTCAATTTAAAAAACGATCAACTTGTGTGAACTTTGCCACCTAACCATGACAACTCAATTCTGTTGGGTAATCGCTAATGTCTAAACATTTTGTCTGCTTATCTGACTATTTATGATGGTTACAGCGATTACCAATATTTCGTAGTAGTAGTAACTTCATTACAATCTTACATTCTGTTTTTATCAAAACAGCCTACAAATATGATCTTTGGGACTAAATGTTTTGATTTCATTTTATTTTAAGCAGAATCGCAAGAGTTGGACCTTTGAAATTGAAGTGTTTGCGCCACGTATTATATTTTTGGAAAACTACAAAATCAACAATTCGTTAATGGTTCTCATGGATTTCGGCAAGTTTCAATTGGTGAAAACCGATTTTCAAAAGAAGAGCACAATATTCACCACAAAGACTGTAGATAACTATACCACCGATAGCAATGGTGACGAGGAGGAAACATATTTGACACCATGTTCCACGCCACCAGGATCTGAGAAAAGTGGCTCCGAGTCGCCCACGATTCATGAGAACTTCTTCAGGGATGTGATGAACAAGAATAGTCAACTGGAAACTGTATTGCAGAGTAAAATTTACAATACGTATACGATAAATTTCACAAATCTACAAGTGCTAGTCTGTAAATATCAGGAGAGATGGGAGACCAACTTGAAGTCGTCGTCCAACTTTCATTTGATTGACAAATTCAATATTACATTAACAATTAAACAGCGAATTGTCTTTACATCTGATCCGGAATATCCTTCCTTTACGCTATTTGGCACTTGTCCCATGATCTTGATTCATGGTAATGAGGAGCGCATTAAACATTTCCTAAATATTGTTTATCCAATCACAAATAGCTCACGGTTCAGGGATAAGAAAATACAAAAGCCGGAAAGTAAACTTATCGCTGATAATTATAATGTTAATGGAAGTCATTTGGTTGTTCAATTTGCAATTGGCCAACTGATTATTGAAATGCAATCAAAGGAGAAAAGTATTGCCGAACTGCAGATTATTGGAGCAAGAGCTGGCATTATAACGATGGGCGGCAAATCAACAATAACAATGTCGGTTCATGGCTTACTACTTGTGGATGCCATTCAGTCGTTTGGACCAGACTTTGAGTTATTGGTCGCCAGCCATCGAAATGTGGGGTAAGTAAATGTAGTTTAGGATTTTGAATTATATTTAATTGATATTTGTTTTTCTTCTCAGCATGGATAGTTACTCTGGAAGTCTCAAACATAGCACAGCCTGTTCACCTGTTTCACCCAGCTCACCTGATCCAGCAGATTATCACAGACCAACCAGTCCACACATCATTAAGAAAGCCGTTCAAAATATTCAAAGCGGTATTTAATTGAAAATTTATTCTTCTCCAAGGCATCAACTCTTTATTTCCTGATCGTTAAATTTAAAATTTATATAATTTTCAGAATCAACAGATTACTACGAAGAAACGGAGTTAAATGCTCTCATAAACATTGATATTGTGATTATTGCACCAAATGCGAATAATCCGAACTATGTGCACACTACTAAAATAGCATTCAATAGCTTGGAAATTATTGGTAAACATGTGATAAACTTTAATTTAATAGATTTAATTTACAAAACTTTAATATTTTTGCAGCAAATCAAGAAACAATATTAGAGCTGTTGAACTTCGCCGAAAGAATTTTCAATGGCCAACCAATAAGGAAAAATATGAGCCGTGAAATCCCAAAAGAGACTGCGTTGGCGTTAATTGAACCCGAAGAATCCCTGAGTCACAACAATAGTGAAATCATTTTTGATTTCTTTCGCCTAAATGTATTAATATTATATACGACCAAATTGGATAGATACGATGTTGCCCGCAAAGTGGGAACAATTACGATAAGCGAAGCGAAAATTAATATGTCGATGCAATCGAGTTTAAATGTCATTGGATCGCTGGGAGGAATACAAATTATTGATATTACGCCGCAAGGTATTCGACACCAGCGCATACTTTCAATTGGCAAAGATCCGGAATCGGAATATAATCGACAATCAGTGCTTAATAAACTCTCCAATGAAATTTATTTAAATAATTCCGATGAGGATAAAAGTGAAGAAATTGAGGCTCTCAGTTTTACGACTCAATGGAATAATAATACGGCAATAAGTCTTCAATTGAGAATGGCATCGGTTTCTTATACTCATAATCCTCGTTTCCTGCATGATTTCAACTTTTGCATCACAAGCTTTAAACAAAGTCTGAGGTAAGTTGGGTATCTCAAAGTTTGATAACTAAATATTTGTAACAAAACCATATTTTTCAGAGAATTTTTAACCTCAATTGGTAATAAAGCAACGGACATAGCCAAAGAATTTGTGCAGCAAATAAAAGATGTTAATGCTCAAACAAAACCAGCGCTTTCCAGCAAGTCGAATGAGGAAAACACAAGAATATCGTAAGTATCTTATACATCAAATTTATCTACATACTTAATTTTTTTTTATATTTTACAGCCTTGATGTTATCATTAATAGTCCCATCATCGTACTTCCCGTATCGAATGATAGTAAAGAAGTTTTTATAGCAAACTTGGGAAAACTTTGTTGTCGCAATGATATTAATGAATCGTTAGAAAATATGCAAACAGATGTGATAGTTAAGTATATAATAGAAGTAACCAATATTAATTTATTCTCATTGAATATCAATGAACAAAACGAGGATTGGGCGTTCGCTTTACCCATTGCAAGCCGATTGTATGCGAATAAACAAAACGCCTTTCCAATTTTGCACGATACCGCGATATCCTTAAAATTAAATCTTGGATATGGAGATGACGATGTGGAAGAAAGAAGAATAGAAACATTATCAGTAAGTATAAAATCAATTGAAAATATTTATGCTACTAACTATATTTCTCTTTTAGGTGGAAGGCAGCATGGTGGAAACCCTGAAAGTCACACTCTATCGAAAGCAATATAAGAATATTTTAGATTCTATTAAAAATGCTACAAACTTTTCGGATGGCAACGAAAATATCAAACCAAAGATACATAATGCAAATACAACAAATTCCATAGATCCCAGTAATGACGTCCAACGTTTAAGTACTACTGTTAAGTTCTCAGTACCTGTTCTTGAAATCAATTTGCAAAATGAAAGTCACGAGCCTTTGGTCAATGTCACGTTTAAGGACTTTTTTGTCAAACATCGTATTAGAGGCAACGATGAGCATGTCAAAGTCATACTCAACTCAGTGTTAATGGAAGACTTAAAGTCGGACGTGTCGTCGCCTTTCAGAAATATGGTAACATCACTAAATCTGGAAAATAGCTATCGAAAGAATGGACATTCATCATCATCATGTCCAGATCTACCAAGCTTTTGTAGCAAACAAAAGGCAATATCAACATCTGTACCCTCCAACCTCTGTGAATACATTAAGCTGAAAAATAACCAAAAAGAACTCAAATCGAAATTATGTAGCTCAAAAGACATAAGCGATCAGAAGAAACACAATTTAGTCATCTATAGATCGCATACTAGACGCCTACCTCAACAGACTTCCGAAACTAAAGTAGAAAGACAAAACTCCATTGAGTTTAATTGTTTGAATTTAACAATTTGTGTGGACAGATGGTACACGATATTTGACTTCTTCGGCCTTATTGCCGAGCCGGAGAAACCACATCATTTGATAGAACGCAAAGATATTGTACCAGAAAGTAAGTTCATTTATTGGAAATGTAAGAAACCTTTACTAATTTGGTTAATTTCTTAGGTATTCCGGACTTTTGCAGTACTTTAAATGTTTCGATTCGCTCTTTAAACTTTAATTTGACTCGCAATGAAGCTGCTTTAACCAAAATTAATGTATCCAATGCAACGTTTTCGATAATACAAGAGGAGGCTTTTAAAGCTGTTGAAGGTTGTTTGGGTTCCATTTCAGTGTATGATCTGACCAAGTTTGGATGCATATACAAGGAAAGATTTTTAACTAGCGGCTCAGAGGCTTTAAATTTCGTTTACAAGCGGTAAGTAATTTATTTCCTTTTCTACAATTTTTTATGACCTTAATGGATTTATAGAAAACTTACTGATCTGGATCCTTCAAATGTCATCAATGCCGATGCTGTGCTCTGGATTAATATGTCCTCAGTTCATTATATTCACACCAAGCGGTTTATAGTCGAACTACACTTATTTATCAAAGAGTTGCTGCAGTTGCAAACGGTAAAGTAATTATTGGTAATTAATTTCTTTAAAAAGTACTAAAAATTGTTTGATTATTTGCAGCCCGTAATAAGGAAATTGAAACGGCATAATGTAGATCGCGATCGAGGTGAACAGTCGTCGAAGATAAAGCTTTGTATTCAAGCAGCTACACCTATAATTGTTCTCCCAGCATGTTACAATAGTAATCATGTTTTAATCGCATACCTTGGACAGTTTACCCTGAAGAACAGCTTTCACTTTGCCAATGACGAGTGCATCATAAGCAAAAAGGGTATTACACCAAATCCAGATGAGATTTTGGACGTCATGCGCATCGATTTGGTCAACATCAATTTCTTCTCCGCCGAGCGTAATGTGCAAAAACTGGAAACAAACTACGACAAGGAAATATTCATAAATATTGCAAATACAATCTTCATCAAGGGGAGTCCAATATTTAAAGAGTCTTGCTATCTGAATGTGCAAGTGGAGCGCAATCTGACGACGGAGAGTACGCGAGTTTGCCCAGACATTAGTGTGAAGGGAACCTTCTCCAGACTAAATGCAACACTAAATATTCAGACATACAAACTGATTAGAGGACTTTTGGCCAACAATATGGGTGAGAATATTGATGACGTTCACAGCAACACATTGAGCAATAATTTCTCATCGATGGAAACCTTTTCGGCATTGAATCTTTTCACCAAGACCGAGGATTCGGTGAGAGTTTTGACGCTGCTCTCGATAAGTATTCTGCTGGAGGATGTTTCAATCTTGCTGGTGCTAAATACAAATACCATGCCCGACTTTGTGCTGGAGCCTTTGGCCTGTATTCATTTTATACGCTCGCAACTGGAAATCGATATGTTTAGCGATGGCGCACAGGATATTGATTTGATATCTAGCAACATACTGATTGTTGACGAAAGGCCCGAAGGTAAACATAATGCGAATGTTTTCCGCAACGTGCTGCAGCCTTCAAAGAAAGCAACGCCACCAAAACATTCCGCGCAGGTGGAAATCCACTGCAGAAAAAGAGCAAGTCTAACTAAATACACAATTATGTTGAATGACATGAGAGTTATTGGCATTCTGGACTTCCTGGATCATCTAAAGAAATTCTTGGAGGAAGACTCTTTGCCTGTGATGCCAATGAATCATAGAGCAAGTCAAGCGCTGCAAATGGATCAGGGAACTGCTCAGCCAGTAGAAGCCTCTGTGACCGAGTATATAATAAATGTAACAGACTCGGAAATTATTTTTGTGGAGCAGTACAATCGCTTAGACTCGAATGCCATTATATTGAAGAGCACAACCGTCATCTCCTACAAGCCGAATAATAGTTGTGTGCCGTTGTCTATAAACATCAATCACCTGGAAATCTTTTCCTGCACACTAGACGCCGAGGACGAAAGTGCGCTCTCCATCATTGATCCATTCACATTGAATATTGAACTAAGAAACAATTGCCTAAATATTGTTGTGCATAAACAATTGAATATACGCTTGTCGTATATAGATATGAAACTTTTTCTTCGCATGATTAGCATGATACCAAACCAAACTTCAACGCCTCCAAATGTGCTTTCCAAATCGAATTCGGAATTTGAAAAAATTGCTCCGCTGCTGGCAATGGGTTTCGAAATAACCAATTGCTGGTACGCCATGGAGTTGAACAATTGGAAACTCAATGATGCGGCATTGTGGCTTTCGCAGCAGAAACGCAACACGACACAGAATCCAGCACTGGAGTTGAAGACCGCCGTTTTGGATGCCAATTGTATATCAATGTGTGTGATCGATGATTGCATGGATGCTGATGTGCCACTCCTCGAAATATCCCTAACAAAGATGCTGCTCAAGTATAAATTCCAAGCCAATGGCATCGAGGTGGATAAATTGAGTAGCAATAATTCAGCTGAAGGAGATTTGGATACAGAAGTAACACTCAACTATTACAATCGTCGTTTGAGTGGCTGGGAACCTCTGGCGGAGATTTGGCAATGTGCTGCTAAATGGAAATACAAAAGACTCAGTTTCGATAAGAGGAAACGTTTTGAGATCTTCGTGAATAGTAAGCAATTATTGAAGATCAACATCACCTCGACGCTCATCGAACTGATTCACATGGTTGTCAAGAACTGGACCAGCGATTTCCATTCGCTCGACAATGTGAAAAACTCCAATTTCCGGCAACGTTCGCCTTATGTTCCTTTTGCTCTGCAGAACCTGACGGGTTCAGCGCTGCTCTTCAAGCCTATCTATGCTCAGCTAGGAGATTTAACCGGCTCAGAGCTGCATCAACTAGAGATCATCAAGAACTGGATAACTGTCGAACCGAATGAAATCAAGACCTTCGATTTTAGTCAGAAGAGCAAGCTGAGGCACATTGATTCGCATCTCCTCAATCTGCATCAAATTCTAGTTCAAATCCATGGATGGACGCTGATTGGACCGATTTCTGTTGATAAAGTTGGCATATATTTCCGCTCTACAATATTGGATTCGAAGTATGAGAAGAAAACACGCATCATCTTTGACATTTCGCTGATGGGTTCGGCGCAAAAGCTGATTAAAGTCATGTCTCCACTGAAGATCATTAACAAATTGGATCATGAAGTTTATCTGAAGAAAGTGCTGAATAGGAATCAAGTGGATGCAATGACTGCCATCAGCACAATTACACCCAATGATCAGCAGTGTGTGCCGTTGAAGTTCCTAGATGCCTCGTTGTACATTTCTCATGTGCCTAGCGATGGCAAAAGATCCACAAACAATGCAGATGTCGAGGATGTGGGATTCAGCAATGATGAAATCACGTGGAAACATTGCTGCAATGACAGCGTGCATAATCTGTACACTTGCTACGACATCAATAAGAGTATATTGTATACCCTGATTAGTATTAGTAAGGAGATGTATCCTTACAAGGATAAGACGATGCCGGGTCATACAATCACGCTCTTGTCTCCCTTGATGCTGAAGAACATGCTCTGCTGTGATTTAATTTTCAATATAAACGGTTATAGCATTGGTCGCATCAACGCCTTCCAAAGCAAGAATATATATAATGTAAATGTTTGTGAACCTTTTAACTTAAGCATCACATTGGATAACTTCCAAGTGTCCGGTCAACTAAAGATTCCAACGAATCTGAATGGCATTGTTGAGCCGAAGCTAAAGTTGATTGATGCAAAGAAAAGAGAACTACATCTGCACATATCGATTCATGGCACCAAAGGCAAGGGGATCGAGATCTACATTAGTGCTCCCATCTGGATTATCAATAAAACTGGATTGCCGCTTATCTTCAAGCAGGAAGGAGCTACTAATATTGGAGCTGGACAATTCGAAGAGCATGAAACGGCGCGACAAGTTTCTCCGCTTATGTTTTCCTTCTCCGATCAAGAAGGTTCGCCCTCTTTGGAAGTGCGACTGGGCAACTCCTTTGGCACCAACAATCAGGTAAGCTTCATATTTAAATATAATTTTCTTATATTAATAAATATATTTATTTTTAGTGGTGCAAAAGCTTCTCGCTGATTAAGCACATCACACACAGAGAGCTGCGTACAGAAGGCGGACCAGGATGCTATACGATTGGCATAAGTGTGCGACGAGGACGTGGCTTATATTCGAGCACAACCTTTCTGACAATGGCTCCACGTTTCCATCTGTATAACAAAAGCGGACATCCGCTGCAGTTTGCTCAAAAGTGCAACGTTGTGCAGAATGAATATGCAAAATCTTCGCACATTATTTCGGCACCAATTGATTGCAACTTTCAATTCCATTGGGCGAATTGGGATCGGGAACCTTTAATTTGTGTGCGCATCGCAGATGTGGAATGCTGTTGCTGGTCGAAGGGCATTCCGATTAGCGACGAGCAAAGTTTGTACATAAATGTTCGGAATGAATGGTGTGAAATGTTCTTCTTGAGACTGGAAATCATATCCAGAGATGCAACACTTATACTGCTCTTCACGGATGCTCGAAGTTTGCCACCGCCCATCAGAATCGACAATTTCTCCGAGGTGGTTGTGAATTTTTCACAGAAAGGCTCAAGACCCGTTTGGTCAACACCAGTACGACCGCAGTCTTCATTATCATATGTGATGGATGATCCCTTGGGATCACAAATATTGCTTTTGGAGGCACCTGGCGGCAATATCAATGAATTCCCTGTGGAATTGGCAAACATTACTAAATCATTAACTTATTCAAACTTTATATATATAGCTTTTCACAACACTTTCGATCAGTTTAAGCGGGATGGCGATAAGCCGGATGATAAATATCAACAGCTAGTGCTGGGTGTTTATGACAAAAGTGTTGTCATTATGGAAAAGAATTCTGGTGATCGTTCGCAACTGTGGCTAATGAATTCAAATGGTCAACTAGAGCACGAAGGATCCACGCCGCCCGTACAATCAAACGAAGGCAGCGCTGTGCGCATGGTGTTGGATCTGGAGAAGCCACCGAATCCAACAGAGTTCACTGCTCTCGTAGTGCGCACGCCGAACAAACAAAGAGTCACCACGCAGACATGGAGGTTTGAGAACGGACGTCTTATGTGTCACGCCAATATGTGCGTGCAGGTAAGAAGTAGTGTTTACTTCGTATTTAAATCAACTCTTCATACTTTATTCATTGCAGTCTCCAAATGGCAAATCGGGTTTGAGGCCTGGTGCTCAAGCAGTTTTAGGGCGCATTAAACATAGTTCAAAAACTTCGGACTCAATTCCGATCCAACAACATCTGGTTACTCAAAAACTAAGACCAGGCTCGGGTCAATTGGAGATTTCCTCCAAAATGGATGGACCGATTCGCACTGTACAAATTTGTGATATTAAGCTAAAGCCAAATGAAATTATATTGGCACCGGATTTACTTTGGACTCATGCGTCGTTCAACAACAGACAGATTATGGACAAGACCAAGCCGCAAGCTGTGCTCGAGTTTCAGGTGTGTATTGTTATATACTTAATATGAAATGTAATTAATTGTAATCGCTAATTACAGGTAAATGTGGAGCTGCCGAAAGGAATCGGCATATCAATTATTACGCTCAAGCCTTGCGAGGAAATTGTTTACATCAGCTTGGACAATATAATTGCTGAGATTAGAGACAGCTCTTTGGAAAAGTCACTTGATCTGAATATTGCCTATATCCAGGTGGACAATCAGCTAATGGATGCAGCCAGTCAAGTGACGTTGCACAGTGTAATCCCAGCTGCCGATGATGTGCAGAAGAATGCCTTGTTGCTGAAGGTGAAAATGTTGCCCAGCCCCAATAAGCACGCGTTGATATTCCAATATCTGACATTGGATGTTAAGCCTTGCATAATGTGTCTGGAGGAGAAACTCATACTGAAGATTGCCGCTTTTCTTGGCTATGGCAGAGAGAGTAAACAGAACACATTTCTGCCTAGTGATTATGAAGATTTCGTGAAGAAATCTCTGGAGAACGACATGAGAAGATACTACTTTGAATCCTTCAGAATTGAGCCAAGTCAGGTGCGTTTATCGGCATTCACCTCGTCGAAGTTGCCAGAGGAACTGCAAGCTACGAAAAGGGCTTTGGGTCTGACGTTGATTAAATTCGAAGATGCGTCAATAGATTTGGATTATTTCTCGGATAAGTATCACTTTGAAACCATCGACATCTATCTGCGAGCAATCAAGAAGCATTATATTAACCAAATCAAATGGCATGCCGCATCGATACTGGGAAGCGTTGATTTCCTGGGGAATCCTTTGGGATTTGCCAATGATCTGTCGGAGGGCGTATCTGGACTTATATTTGAGGGGTCGGTCAAAAGTTTGGTGAAGAATGTGACGCATGGCATCTCAAATTCGACGGCCAAGCTAACAGAAACTTTATCAGATAGTTTGGGTAAAGTTGTGCTTGACGATCACGATAACGAGACAAGGCAACGAATTTTAGAGCTACAATCAAACACATCCGGCGGTCATCTGGCAGCGGGTATTAAAGGCTTTGGATTTGGATTGCTCGGCGGCGTTACAAGTATTGTGCGGCATACATACGATGGTGCTGCAGCTGATGGCGTGCCAGGCTTTCTGAGTGGCCTGGGAAAAGGTCTCGTTGGCACGGTAACAAAGCCAATCATTGGCATGCTCGACTTGGCATCAGAGACAGCAAGTGCTGTGCGAGAAACCAGTCGAGATACACATCGAAATTCGCCCAATCGCAAGCGCTTGCCACGTTGCATTACCGGTGCTCCTGGTGGACTCTTGCCTTCATATTCTAGTCGTCAGAGTAAAGGACAACAGTATCTTTACTTGATCAATCGTAAGAACTTTGCGGAAAAGATCATATTCTATGAGCCGAATATTTGGAGCGATAAAGAGGCAAGATTACGCCTGTTGGTTTCCACCGAATATGTGCGTCATTTTTCCTTGTGTGAAGAAAATCCAACGGTGATGTTTGAGTGTCATCTCAGCGAGATTCTATCATGCCATCATGTGACAACCAACACAGCGACCACGTCAACGGCAAGCAAAACGATATCGAGTTATTATATAGAAATATCAATAAACTTACCAAAAATTACAAGACCACGAATTCGATGTCGAAACGAGGAGTGCGCTGAAGCTGTTTCCCGATGTGTAAGTTGATACATATTCAAATTATTTCCTAGACTGCTCATTACTAACTACATTGTTTTCGTTTCAGATAAATTATGCTAAAAGTGTTTTCGATGAACGTGAAATGTCGCTCACTAAATACTAAAACTAATCCTAATAAATAATTATTTTGTAAATATTTAATGCTAATAGTTTTGTAGTGTTACGAATGAGTAAAGGGTTTTCAAAACGGATGATCTGTAAACTTGTTTAAAACAACATCTTTACTTATGATTCCCATGGCTAAGCCACTGTAGCTTTAATCCCGAATGCATCACAGGTGAAATGTACTCAAATAAATAGTTTACCAGTAAAAACATTGAATAGCTAGTTGCTTATATTTGGTTTTGTTTTTTATTAAAGAGCCGTTCCCATAAATTGTGGAACTTTGTCTATTTACTAAATTAAGCTTGAGTTAACTGAGTCAGCTCTCTCAATACACGGTTAAAAATATAAATTGTGTAAAGCTATTTAAAAAATCTTTAAGAACATAAACAGCTTTATTTAAATAGAATGCGGTTAAAATTTTACTCTCCGTCATTGAGAAAATTAACCCAATTAATATTAAGGAATGAATAAATATATTTAATGTTCGAGAGTTAGCGTTATGTATAAAAAGCACATTGATTCCACAAAACACCGCGCGGCAAAGAATGTACTTAAGGCTTAATGGGTTTCTGAAAGACAATAAACAATCATAATATTAGCTACAAGAGTCGAATAAGATAGATTTGTATCTTTTACCTCATCTGAAAAATCCATGTCATCCCGCATCTGTTTTGAACGTCGTTTTTCGGTCGATGTGAGAAGTTGTGCAACTTTTGTTTGTTTTGCCAAATCGTATGCCTCCTTTTTACTACGCATTGCACAGTCTTCAAGGGTTTCGGCAGCTTCAAACATGCCCTGTCGCCTATAGAGTGCGCCAAGGTTCTTTAATGTCGTGGTTACGGTAGGTGAATCCACTTTAGCCGCTTTGTGCCAGCCACCATATTCTCCATAGGGCGTATTCTCGCGATTATCATATTTGTGTTCCTCACGCTCTTCCGCCACCTATAATTAAGACAATCATTAATAATAGAATTGTAAATCAATAGAGGCTTGAAATTCGAAGAGTGTGCCATTGAAGAAGAGACGTTGCAGATGCATAATCTTCTGTGCGAACTAAAGAAGTACCTGTGCCAAGTTAGGTAACTATAAGATTGATTCGATGGTTTATCGGAACAACTACCCCAACTTCAACAGAAAAATTATAATCAAAACCTTCAAAATGAATGCAAAATAATATATTACCTGCCAAATGGGCTTATTCTTGCTGTCGATAGCTCCAAATTCACGTTCGTGGGCTCGTGTCAATA
The DNA here is from genome assembly GCF_023558535.2 of Drosophila nasuta. NCBI lineage: Eukaryota > Metazoa > Arthropoda > Insecta > Diptera > Drosophilidae > Drosophila > Drosophila nasuta. The sequence continues at coordinate 36,737,765 of NC_083457.1, read as the reverse complement.
CTTGCTTGTATAGAATTTCGGCCTCGGCATATCTGCCCTGCTTCAGATAGCAACCAGCCAGATTGTTCTTAGTCTTGGCCACATTGGGATCATCAGGGCCAAGCTTTGCCTCATAGATATCCAGGGCACGTTGATAATACTTTTCGACTTCATCATATTTGCCTTGGTTTTGGCAGAGCAATGCCAGGTTGTTCAGTTGCTTGGCAACATCTGGATGGTCTTTGCCTAGAACCTTTTCACGGATTTCAAGAGCACGCTTGCACAGTGGTTCGGCATCCTTGTACTTGCCACGCTTGCCGTAGAGGACGGCCAAGTTGTTCAAGGTGGCAGCAACGGCTGGATGATTCTCTCCCAATGTTTTGCCTCGAATGGACAAAGCATCGTTCAATAAATTCGCAGCCTCTTTGTATTTATTCTTTCGAAAAATAATAAATATGGCGTTTAAATCATTTACCCTAAACTTTGTTGAATGTTTTCAATACTTACTTGATCACGATACACAAGGGCCAAGATGTTCAACATGGTTGCAACATCTGGATGATCGTGTCCGCTAGTCTTCTCAAGATCCTCGAGCGCTTGCTTGCAAAGCGGCACAGCAACTTCATATCTGCCCTGTGAGGCATATTGAATGACCAGATTATGAAGTGTTCGCAGGCGAGCTGGAATCTCATAGCCTGACGTTTGATTTGCAAATTGGCTTGGAGGAGTCGGAGACATATTGTTACGGTCTTCATTTTCTTCATCGGGGAAGAGCTCGACCACAGGATCTGTGCGCGCCTTTTCGCAGGACTCATCTTGTTCCTGATTGTCATCGTACTTCTTTACGGATGCCATAAATTCTAAGTGTTTCTTTTCTTCTTCTAGCTGAGCAACCAATTGCTCGGAGGCCTGGAACTTCTGTTGAGTATTGGCAAGTTCGTCCCTTAGCCAAGCATTTTCCTGATGGAGGCGACGCACTTGTGTCTTCAGTTTCTGTTTTTCCGCTTCGATATTTTGCAAATGGGAAGTGAGTGCCATCATTACTTGTGCTTCGCTCAATCCGAGCTCAATGTTTTCAATATTCTTGCGCAATATATCGGATTTCTCATCTTTCTGCACCTCCGAAATGCCGTTCATAATGGAGACATGTTCGACGCGCAAGGCTTCCAAGCCTTGCAACACCGTTTTGGTGTTACTTATGATTTCGTCTTGCGACATTTGCGTCATTTTTCCGATTTGCTCAATTTTCTGTCTGTAAACGAAGGAAATTAAAAGAAAATGAAACCGATTATTTAAAAAACACTTAAGAAATTTGGCCGCTTGTTTTTAATTTTTTCATTCTTATCCATATGTATGAATATGACTAATGGTTGTTTGGTTTTTATTGTGCTATCGTTTGGCTCAAAAGTGTTACATGCAAGTAATTCCAAGTCTATACGATTAGAACTAAATTCACAATTGCAATATGCAATGAATTTCTTGTTTCCTTACATTCTGTAATTTTTAATAGCTTTGGAAACAATCATTTTCACAAAACGCGTGTGGTCGGAGAAATAATTTCAAATAAATCGATAAAGACAAAAAACTTGCGCATGCGCAGGACCAAACTACGCAGACTGAAATGGGAATATCCTTAATATTGTTTACGCTTAGTTAAGGGCATTCTTGAACACTGAGTTCAATGCACTTGCCGCAATTATAACTAAAGTAAATAAACATTTGCCGACTTTCAATTGGAAATAAACAAAACATTAGTTAATGGGAAAATAAAACAAAATATGTGTTTACTTTTTTTACACTTTGAGAAATGTTTTTTTTTTTTGCATATTTAACAGGCTATTTATTTATATAAGATTCTTTGAAAACTGATGAATGATTGATTCATGCAGTATGCGTTATTTACGATTCAATAAAAGAACTATTGGCAATTAATTTGGAGTTGGGAAATAATAATACATCGAATATTTATCGGCGTATTAAATTTGCATACTTCTAAAATGCAAATTTAAAAATTATTTGCAAGCCACACGGATTATTCATAGTCGTTTTAGCTCTACAGTGAAACAAAGAATGAGTTAATCAACAACATATTGTACAGTAAGTACATCGATGTGGAGCAGTGGAGCATTAAAGGCCAGCTTGACTTAAATTTTCTTGCACGAAAGTCGTCTATTGCTTACAACACAACAACATCTACAACATGCTGCTGAGTCAGCTGCTGTTGCTGCTGCTTCGTGAACACTGAACATTAGAAAACATTAATAATAAGCAGCTCTGCAGTGAGTAACATTTCGTATGTTCGTACATACATACATATGTCTGTATGTATGTACATAGGTACGCAGCACAGCTAGCAGCTAACGATGGTCGAATAATTGCAAGATAGACTGTATATCTTTTTATGTGTGTGTATGCAATTACATACATATGTGTGCGTGCAACTATCTGCTGCAAAACTGCAATAAAGTAAATGACTATATATTTGTAACAACTAACTATGTGCATTTAGGTATAAATCGCAACAACTTTATCTCTTTATAACAGTTTTCACACGCACATACTTATATACGTACATATGTATATTAGTCATTTAATCAAGAGAATACACCAATTATTTAATCTCAAAATAAACACACACACACATATGTATGTTCACTGTTCGCATGTTTTAAAGTGCGTTAACATAAAAATATATTTTCGTCTTTATATTTATGTACATGGCATACTTATGAATGGTAATGTATCCACCGTATACAAATGTTTATGACGAAAGAACTTTCAACACTCACATACATATGTACATGCCTACCGCATTTACATATGAATTAAATATGAAAAATTGTACAATTGCAAGTACATATATACATGTACATATATAATTATATATGTAGTTTTTAGGTACGTATACACATTATTGAAGTACGTATCTTAGTGTTGCAAATAATAGAAACTTACATGCAGAAACACAAGTTATAAAAATATTTAAAAGATACAGATTATTTCTAACAATTTTTAGTATCGAATAGATTTATTAAAGTGGTAAAAGCTCTTAAACAAATGCACACTTTGGAACGTCAAAATAGTACACTTTTCACTGTTTCTTGAGCTTAGTACGCAGTCGAGTGCCAAGCAAAATACACCACTACATTTATCTAGCGAATAAATTTACTCTCAGAGATAAACTTAAATTAAAAAGAACGATGTAGATACATTATTTGCCATGAACTGAATCTATTTGCTGATATTGTTAATATATTTTTTCCAACCTTATTATTATTTAATCGGTGACTTGTTTCTTTTCAGTGTTCCTCGGTGATATCGATTGTTGTGTGTGAATTAAAGGCTGCGTAATACATATCGATTCTGAACCAAGAGTAACAGTTCAATTTTGACTCACTTGTTCATGACCCCAATCACCTGCTGTTCCTCGAGTTTGTTTACAATTGAGACCGGTTGTGATTAGATGAGTGGCTATGTATAGAATCTACATTTTAGGTTCAAATATCGTTAATCAATTTATTTTAAGCTATACATTTATTTTGATAAAGTATTATATGTTTTTATTTATTACAAATATTTTTTAACTAACAACAATTAATCACTGTCATTATCATTTAATATTGCTGACATAACCTCGGCTAATTGCTCGGCTTTATTTAGTAATTCTTCCCTCGATAAATTGGGATCGCTACGAAGTGTTTGAGCAGTAATAAGCAAATTTTCAAAATCGTTCAGTTGGTTTTCCAATTCTTCCGGATCAGCAGATTGATTGCGGTTTGAACCTGCATATAATATATTTAGTAAATATTTCACAAATATTAATATAGACTTACCAATTTTTACGTTTGACCACACACAATTTTTTAGCCCTTCCAGGATTTCTGAATAATTTAAGCCTTGAGTGTCGTCTGCATCCTCGTCATCCTCTTTTAAAGTAACAATATCGAATACTACATTTGTGTGTTCTCTAAGATCTTCGGCATTCAGTTCATTTGTTTTGCCAGAAAACGAAGTTGTCGCCAAGAAACCAATTTGAATTTCGTTTGATTCTACAAAGTCATTTAAACCGGAAATATTTTTTATAAAAGTTCTCTGCAAAAAAAACAAATGTAAGTAAAGTATAACTTTTTGACAACAATAAACTTACATCAGATGGCTCAAAGTAAATGATTAAAGCTTCAGTTCGTTTTTTGATTTCTGGTGGAACACTTTCAAATTTCCCATCAAAGGGAATTAAAGATATGCTGGTATTATAATATTTGGTTATAATGTCACATTTATAACAATCGACAGATGTTGTTTCATAGATATTTGTTGTTATCAATTTGGGCTGCTTCAGTTCACCTAATATACCTGAAGAAGTATGAACATTAAAAATTATAATTTTATAAATATGTATTATTTGTAGAGACAGTTGTGTCTTCATTATGAATCATTGAAGACGTTTTCACACCGTGCCATAAGCGCACAGCATCAGTAAAATAAACTCCCGTAGAGCAGAGACATAAAAGATATGTAGATAACTTCACAATACTACATACTTTCAGCAATCTCCTTAGAAGAAACGCTTCCATAAGATAGAATCAATACTGCCGGATCCATGTTAATGCAAATTGTGCTAACCTCTGCAGCACTGAATTTGTAAACAAATGAGTTTTTTATGATTAATTCTGCAGTAACTCAATTATCGAACTATTCAATTAATCGATAAAGATTTAATTGTTCGATACTTTTAGAGAGCACATAAAATGAAACAGAATACATGGTTTTAATTGAATAAAAACTATGAATTACACTTGTATATGAGATATATAATCAATAACATTTTATTAGTTGCTAAAGCTAAATTTGTTTAAAGTCTTAAGCTTTGAATTAAATCTGAAATTGAAACAATTTATCGATAGGGAAATGAGTTAGTTCATTGTTCACCGGGTGAACTTGTTAATTAGACAAGGCACCTCAGTTGGTGCCGACAAACTCCCTTCGGTTATAGTACAAATTTTTATTGTTATAGATTAATATGCCGCCTAGTAAACTTGATAGCCTTTACCGACGAATGCTCATAACGCGATTCTTTGAGAAGGGATGGGGGAAGCCAGAAAACTTACGTAGGTAAGTTAAGTAAGTTTCTAGACTATGCACATACTACACATGCATCTCGGCATATGTATTAATTGAGGGTGTGTGGGTTGTGTCTCTCATGTCCTTTACGTAACTTGCAAATGGAATAAAAATATATTAAATTAAACTAATTATCCGTCATTTATCAAGCAGGAAGACATATAATACATCTTATTTCATCAACGTTCATAAATATAAATATCTAATAATAACATTAGGTGCCGACATAAGGGTTTGTTTTTGCGGTAATGTTATCTGGAGTATGTAGTTGCGATATGAAAAACATATCGTATTTAATTACGGGTATTCCCAAACTAACCACATACTTATACAATATTAATTAATATTAAGATAAATTATGCTAAGGTAGCATCAACTATTTTCCGAGCAGATAACTAAAAAACAATTTCTGTATAAATTTTATTTATTATTTCAATGCTGCTTTCCTGGAACCTTTTTTGCTGATCGTGAAATTATATTGATAGATGGTTTGCTTAAATTTAAATTTAATATATTTCAAGTTGTATCGTCCTGGCTGCCAATATGGATAGCATTCCCCACCTGGTTCATCAACTGCTACCCATCTGCCAGTTGAAGGACTTTGACAACCGATAGCATAGCTGGAAGGATACACATTGAATGTAACAGTTCTATAGTTATCACAGATTACTTAGATTGTCAATAATATCTTTAGGGATATACAAATCGAGGGATTATTTGATAAAAGTTAGACAAAATGCAGCATACTTCAACTAGCTCGAGGACTTTGTAAGCAAGCTCGGAACTTTCGAGTTATCTAGTAAGTACCTGTAATAACCAGTTATTTGTATTTTTACATTTGCAGAGTATTTCAGTTTCGAAAAATTATTTCCAGTAGAGAAACATGCTACAAGCTAGTACCCCGAGATTATCCCGTGGAGATTACCAAGAAGAAAAAATACTCGGATTCCACATTGATAGAGGGTAATTTTATGACTCCACTGGAGCTACATCTTCCCGGAGTTGTTCCAGAAGCCGCACAAAAAAGCTTATTTCCAGTTATTAATTCCCAATAAATGGATTAACGAAGAGCATAAACCAGTCTGTATTCATTTGGCAGGAACTGGAGATCATGTAAGTTTAGTATACTTTAAAATTAAAAAACCTGATTTTATATAAATTACCATTTTTTAGTTCTTTTGGCGTCGAAGGAACCTTATTGCTAAACCTTTATTGAAAGATGCCAACATTGGATCTATTATACTGGAAAATCCATTTTATGGTCTCCGAAAACCTGTCGATCAAATGTATGTCCAAGAGACTTTATTTTAATAGCGGAAATACTTACACCATACCGTTTTTATTTTTTAGACGATCAAATTTACACAATGTATCTGATATATTTGTTATGGGCGGATGCCTAATACTGGAATGTCTTGTGCTATTGCATTGGTGTGAAAGAAATGGATTTGGTCCTCTTGGTATCACTGGATTATCAATGGGAGGACATGTAAGTCAAGTCAATAAATATTATAGCTTGCCTTCATTAAGTACAATTTATCTTAATAGATGGCATCGTTGGCAGCAACAAATTGGCCCAAACCTTTAGTTCTTGTTCCTTGTTTATCATGGTCTACTGCATCTGCAGTTTTTACCACTGTAAGTAAAATCTTTCGTTGAATTATTTCATTCCAATTATATTATTTTCTTACACATAGGGAGTGATGAGCCAATCTATTAACTGGGATATGTTGGAAACGCAATATTATTCGGATGGTCAATTTAGAGAACGTCTTTCGAAAATGGTTACTATTATCGATGATGCGTTTGCAGCTGGTCAAAAGTTTATTCAGAATTTTAATCAGTCTCTGCATGAGTTGAAAGAAGACATTGATGATACGAGAAAGAAACAGTGCGATACTGTTGGAAATAACTATGACACCCAATGCAATTCAGCGGATAAGGATAATTCAATATTCCTAATGAAATCGCTTGAAAATAAAGCAGTGAATTCAAGCAATTTGCCATTGCCATTAAAGGATATGCTTGGTAAAAATATTGGCAACTCTTCAGAACTATCCACATGCCAGCCTGAATCAATCGAAGATAGTTCTGCATTAACGAAACTCATGCAATATATTTTACCTTCATCCGCACATGACAAGACCAAAAAGATTGATATTACAAAGACAAATTGGTGGGAAAGAGAGGCTCTTCAATTTATGCGTGGAGTGATGGATGAGTGCACTCATTTGAAAAATTTCTCAGTGCCACATGATACCTCCCTAATAATAGCAGTTTGTGCTAGAGATGACGCCTATGTTCCACGAGAAGGCTGCTCGAGTCTTGAGGACATATGGCCAGGTGCTGAAGTCAGGTATTTAGATGCTGGCCATGTAAGCGCCTATGTTTTGCACCAAAAACTATTCAGGTATGGAGAAGCCTTGAATGTTATTTTTTAAATAGTATAAAAATAAATATTAAATGTTTTGCAGATCATGTATAATTGAAGCATTTGAGCGAGCTAAAAAGGTTTATGGAAATGCCAAATATGATGATTTGAAAGCGGCCATAAAATAAATGCAAGAGACTAAAAACAATCCTATAGAAACGATAATCATGCGAGGAATCAAAGCTGCTGATCATCACAGTGTATAAAAACCAATTTGGCAATCCAAAAGTAAAGGACAACAAAGTATATAGTTGGTAAGGCATAATTAAGTATAGATGATGGCCTCCAAGGCATACAAAAAGCTTTTTTTTTTCGAAAGTTAAAGTTATTTTATTTGGACAACTTTTTAAAATTTTGGTACTTTAACATTTGGGGGAGTTCAACAAGGTCATTTTACAAATGGTTTAAATATTATATAATAATATTATTTTCTGAAAAAGTAACTATGACTGTATTTTACTCCAGCACCACACTAACAAATTATACACTTATATATATTAAATTGTATATTAATTTATAGTAAACAAAAAATAATACAAACTCTTTTCATTTGTCATGTTTAGTACTCTGTTTTCTGGTAATGCTCCTTCCGGAATGAGGACAACTTCAAGCGTTGCGTTTGAAGTGCCTGCTCTAGTTCTAATACTTTCACTTGTATTTCCATTTCCATTGTCTTCAATTGTGATGGTGTTAACTTCGCAAACTCCAAATCCTGCTGTTGCTCCGTTCTTGCATTGCCATCCTTCACAGTTGCAACAACAACTCCAGTGGCTTTCGTTACGTTGCGCGATGCGAGAGTCAAGTTGCTCAAGTTTGGGCTATTGAGATTGGCTTTCACCTTACTGGCCATCACCAGCTGAACTGTGCAAGCAGCAATTTCCTGGGCAGCAACGATTAGTTCGAAATTTTGTCCAGATTCACTGTTAATCGCATTATTGGCAGCTTCAACGAGATAGTTGGCACCTTTAGCCACGCTCTTGGATGCAGATATCAAACCCTCAGACCATTGGCTATTACGCTTATAGAATTCATTCTCTGTAGCATTGCCTAAGATATTTGTGAGATACATTTCAATTAGCAAATCATTAACCGATTTAAATATCTTAGCTTACCTTTCTGGGAGGAAACAATCTCCTGTTGCAGCACACGGGATTTCAGGATCAATATCTTAATAGATTCCATTAGGGATGTGCAAGCCTCCAGAATCTTTTCATTCACTTCCAGTTTTATTTTGCTGTCGGTCTCACGCGATTTGGAAAGCAAATCAATAATTTTAGTCGCTGCTTCCTCAATAGCAATATCCATTTCTTTCAGTTCGGTTTGAATAAGTTTGTCCAAGTCCACGCTATTCTCAAAGTTGCTCATTAATCCGCGCACAAGTTCATTCAATTCGGACAATTTATTTTGTATCTTTTGTCCAACGTTTTTAATTTCCGAACTATTTTCATCCTTTTGAACAACAACAAACAGTTCAGTTAAGTCAGGACACATTGTGCGAACCTTATTTAAAATATCTAAAACAGAATTAAATTGGATTAATCCAGTTTACATAATTAATTATTTGATAACACTCACCTTGACCCTTTTCGATCTCTGTGGTAGATTTATAGATCATGTCGCATTGATCATACAGTTCTATAAAATAGTAACCTAAATATAAAATATCGTGCAACTTTTCGGTGTTTCCTTCATTTGGTGTTTGCGCGGAAGACATTATTTTGCTAAGCAAAGTTTCCGTCTTTGAGGAGATTTTTAATACTCCCTCCATAGGCTGTTCGATCACATCGGTTAGTTTCGAAGAACACATTTCTTTCACAGTCTGAATTGTCAGATTCCTCATCATCTGTAAGGCATTCTGACATTGTTGATTCAGGTTCGATAGCGAATCATTTTTATTCGATGCATTTACTAAATCCTCTTCACGTTGCTTTAGCTTAATTTGTACATCGCTTAAGAGTTTTTCCGTGGACACTTTTTCCTCGCTTACTTTAGCTAAAGATGATTCAGTTAGCTACAAAAATAAAACAAAATATTAAAATTATGATAAAAATAGTCGAACGTTGTATATCACTTACCTGTAAAGCATTTTCCTTTTGCTGAAGTCTGCTTTCGGTTTCACTCAACTTCCCGCGCAGGTCTTTTGTATCTTTTTGGTGAATTTCCTCCAATTCTTTGTGTTTAATAGACAGCTGACTATATTTCTCTTCGTGTGCCTTTAGATTTTCAATGACTTCCCTTTCTTTTGAACTCAAGGAGACCTGCACTTCCCTTACGAGTTTCTCCAATGTTACTTTTTCTTCTCTTAACCTTGTTAAAGAAGTTTCGGCTTCCTAAAAATATCGAAAATATCAATAAGCATGTTGTTAAAAGAAATATATATTTATAAGTTACCTGCAATGCATTTTCCTTTTCTATGAGCTTGGTTTCACTCTCCACTAATAAACCTCGAGAAGCTTCGGAATCCTTTTGAAGCGTTTCTTCCAAAACCTTATTTTTGGTAGAAAGTTCCGAGTTTTTTTCTTCATACGTTTTAAGGTTATCGGCAATTTCCTTATCTTTCGCAATCAACAAACTTTCTGCTTCTGCTAGCTTTTGTTCTTTTTCTATTAGAACCAATTTAACAGTGCCCAGCTCAGTTTCACTTTCTTTTAGCACATTTACCATTGAATGTACCTCAAGATTTTCACTTTCCTTTTTCTGTATTATAGCCTCGTATTTAGCCTTCATTTCTTTGCCAACACTTTCAAGATTTGTCGAATGAGTTTTTTGATTTTCAATTTCCAGCAAAAGCTTTGCGGTATTCTCTTTGTCGGCTTCAATACTTTCGTCCTTCTTCAAGATTTCATTGTTTAGATCTTTAATCTGCACTGATAATTCTGCATTCGCTTGCTTCTCTTTATTTAACGATTTGGTAAATTCGCCATGCTGCAAGGATTGGTAAGCAATTATTTAATAAGAGCAATATTATATTATAATATAATTACCTGACGAAGTAAACTTATGTGCTCATCTCTGATTTGGGTGTACATTACTTTAAGCTTGTTAAACTTTTCTGAAGACAACTTTTGCTTCTCCTCTTCCTCAAATACTTTTTCTATGAAATATAATAAATAAATGAATATTAAAATTAATATTGATTGTGGTTTTACTTACGAATTAAAATGGGATTATTTGTCAATTGCAGTTCAAGCTCATCCTTTTGCATCCGCAAATTTGCAACCAATTCCTTCGATGATTCTAGATCATTACACAATGCTGTATTACTCCTTTGTAGTTCCACGATATTGTGCTTATACGTCTGTTCCAATCCATTAAAATGATTCAGGCTTCCATCGAGTTTATCCTTCAGTTGTCGTATAGTATCCTCCTTATCATCTATCATACTTTCGAGAACTTCAATGCGCTGAACCAGAATTTGATCCTGCTCTACAATATTATTGCCGGAATTCGTATCAACTAGATCTTCAACAACCGGATCTGGTTCGGATTGAACATGGACAACAGGGGGAACATAACTGCCAAAATCGACCTGGGACTTGAAGTTCGGACTATGTTCGGGCAACTGTGGAACTGTAATCAGATCATGGAAATACTGCAATGGTCTCACGCTCTCGTAGAACAATTTTAATCTGGCAAAAATGCCAGCAAAGCGTTCTCGATGACCGCTGAGCACGTCGTTGGGCAACTTTTCGTGCAGTTTAAACATAAGTCGCACGCTCATATCGTACAATGGATTGGAATCTTGAATCAGCGTTATCAGCGGTGCTAATCTACATTGTCCTGCCTGCGTCATCGACGATATGCGATACGTATTAATGGAACTGAATACGGCGACTTGTAGAGCAATTATATCATCCAGGTAATCGAAGATTTCCACACAAAGTTGAAAACTAAAATGAAGAATAAAGTAAATAAATATGAAATAACTACAACATTATTTACATACTAGAAATTTAGATCTCCATTGGCGACATGTGCGATATCAGCAAACGATATAAGCAGAGTTCCAGGATACATGCGATTCTTCTCGTGAAAGTTCAGTTTGGTTACCAAAAATTTGCTATATGCCTTTATGCAGTTACCAATGTCACCGTGTAGATGACCCCACAATTTGCCAATCTCCAGTATCATATTGGAATGCTTCAGGGATTGCTGTATCGCACATTTGGGGCCTTCTCTAAGGACTTTGTGCAGCAGATGGCAGAATTTCCAAGCTGTAAAGCGACTTTCCATAATCGGCTGTCGTGTAATGACGGCCCAGAAGCTTCGCGCTTCTTTCGATTTGTGTATGATAATAATAGCTGAGCGAGCATGTTTCGACTTCAATGGAGCCTCCAGCCCATTGAGCGCCTTGCTGACACTTTGGTTCTACGAAAAAATATAAGTAGTTTTAAAATATTATAGTAAATATTGGGTCTAAGTGTTATTCCTTAATACGAACTAGTTGATATTATATTTTTAAAGAAAGGAGAGAATTATTAGATGTTGATTTACAAATGTATAAATGAGTCATGAAAAACAATAACTTCTAAATTAAACTCAGAGTTAATACAAACATCTGTTCATAAAAGGAAACCTTTTAGAAGTGCATTATTTATTTACTCTACGGATTCTCCATATGAACAAAAAATACTTTTGGGTCATACCCTTAACTATACGCACGTAATCGTAACCTATTTTATGATAAGTAAGAGATAATTTTTATATCAGCGATTATAGATAACAATGGCATTTCAGTAGTTAATGGATTTATGCAAATAATAAAAGTACTATGTGACTTAATTTAGTTGTCTTATCGTGCCGTAGGGCAATAAGTCCCTATCTAAGTTTAGAACAGAGCAGAACAGGTTTCCCATCTTCTCGTAGGAAGCGTAAGAACAAAAGAGAAACATCTTTTCAGGTAGTAGGCATCGCCTAGTCGAAGTGTTTAGGCACAAAGGCAGCACTTGTCCGCCACTCTAGTATAAGCGAAACCCAAAAATTAAAAATATAATGAATGATTACTCATTGTTCGCGGATGCCTGCGATTTCTATTTGTCAACAACAAATATGCAAAATTGTGAATGTGCGCAATGGGCTTGGTCAGATTTTCATTCAGCGCATGCCTGGCACTGCCTCCGCCTTTTTCTGAATGGATTAGTATGCGGTTAAATCACATGTGTGTGCGTAAGTAAATAAACAAAAATGCACTATTACTATTCACTTCTGCTTGAGTTATTTGCCGTATGAGTAACAAAACAATATGTATGTACATATGTATAAGTATGTATGTACATATATCAAGTACAAACAGATGTGCGCATTTAAAGCGATGAAATTACAATTGTATGTGCGTAAGTAACTCAATGTACAAGCAATGCAAGTAATGATGTTGGATGATGTATTTGTGCTGTTTACAGATGTAGGGATCTGTACATACCAAGTGAAAAAAGTCCTTCTCTGCGTTAGTTGTCATTATTTTGCCTTACAATAATTTTACTTTACGAACTGAACTGGAAGTGAATCACACTCAGATACAAATGAGTGCATGTGGCTCGTATGTATGTGTGTATAAACTGAAAAACAGAAATACATTTGAAACATTAATTATCTTATCAGAAAAGTATTCATTTGTACTCTTTCGCTCAAGCATTGTGTACACATATGTAAGTATATACGCTTGTAAATACATACATATATACAATCATTTTTGTTTATTGTTTTTATCGATACTCCATTTGGTGGTGTGTAGCATATTGGCAGTAATCGGAAAGACAGCGGCGATTTGTGAAACAATGGAATCGGAACATGAAACAATGCGAATTTATTAAGCTTGTTCAAAAAATTTGACTATAATTAAAAAGCAACAAAAATAAACTAATCTAATTGGTTAAATACTATTTACGACGTAAATTAACTTTTCAGTTCGTTCATTGTTCAACGAAGCAGAAAGTATGACCTTTTTTGTATATTTGGTATATTTTTCATTATGTATTAATGTACCGGATATTATTATAATATACCGGAAAATGTTTTTATGACCGTTACAATAGTTAATATTCAAAACAATCGCTTGAGTGATTGGTTTTACTTTTACTTAATTCTTATATAAATTCTTATATATATATAGCTGATCGATGCATTATTTTTTTCGGACTTCTTAGGTGTTGTGAGTGCCTGGTAGTTTGAGGATAGGTGTTAATAGTGTCCAAGTGCTCATTAGCTATTTCACTCACTTCACACACAGATACAAATTCTTTTATTATATATTCTATTTGAGTATGTGTATTGTCGGATTGAGAAATTGCATGGCATTTTCGTTCAGGGAAAAAAATTTACTGGTTAGTCTTTTTAGTTTAATCACATTATAAACACTATATTACAGGTATAAAATAAATGACAAATAAAATAAATTTAATGTTTATCAAGGATAAAACAAGATCCTTTATCACTACGAATGTGAAGAAAGAGTATCTTCAATTGGGGATATTTACTTAAGTTGCATAAATTTGAAAGTGTTTTATAATTAATTGTCATGGAGTTACCGAGTACACCAATAATAATTCGAATTCATTCATTTAATTATTGTGCCAAGAATAAAAATGTTTACATTAATCCGACCTACATATAAATGTCAATATGCGGTAAGACTGTGACCTAACTTCTATGCACTTGGTGCCCCAAATAACATAACCTATTTTGGGAAACATTACATAAGCGTCGCCTCTATTCTTGGCTTTATTCTTGCATCGCTATATTTAGTAGCCCCAATATAATGACCTTTTAGATAAAAGCTTTTGCAGCTACTAAACTTCTGAGAACGTTCCGTTTACCTTGGATACATTTTTAAAAGTGTTCTTTCTTTTTGAAGATCCTTTCTAACTTAAACAGAATTTATTAGAAATATTTTGTGATTTACTTTTATTATATAATTTTGTATTTAATGTTTTAGTAAAATGGCGGATGAAGAAGATCCTTGGGGTTTCGATGATGGCGGTGATGCTAGTGATGCAAAGACTTCTTCACAACCCGGTACTGCTGATGTAGCACTCTCAAAAGCTGAGAGCGTAAAGTCTGAGCCAAGATCCGAGGCTGCTCTGGCTGATGCTGCACCAGAGGCAGAAGTGGAAAATATAGTCGAGCCTGAAATTGAAGTCAAGGCACCTCCACCTCCACCTGAAGACGATGGTTACAGGAAACCAGTTCAGCTATACCGTCATTGGGTCCGGTAAGAATATCTGAATTGAATACTATAGAATTGACAGACTTATAGACTTCGATTCTATATTTATAGGCCAAAGTTTCTGCAGTACAAATACATGTACAACTACAGAACCAATTACTATGACGATGTCATTGATTATTTGGACAAAAAGCAGGTTGGAGTCGCACGCGAAATCCCAAGACCACAAACTTGGGCTGAGCGTGTGTTGCGGACACGAGACATCAAGTGAGTTAAAAACTGAAATAAGTTATTTCCAATTTGTATGATTTTCTTCATTTTTTTACAGTGCCGGCGATCTGGACTCTTTTGTGCCAACAAAGCGGGACAAGCACTTAATCCAAACATTAGCTGCATCAATCAGAACTTATAATTACCATACTAAAGCATACATCAACCAGAGATATGCAAATGTTCTTTAAATTGATTTCACAACTGCCTTGAGCTTGATAGAACTGAAAAGTTATGTTTGTTTATTATCGTAGGATGTGGACATAGGAATTTTTGTATATACATATGTACATATAATAATTAAAATTACATTCTTAATTTGATAGCCAAAATTGTAGTTGAAAGAAAAACACGTCTCAAATCAAATATCATTTTCAATATTTCAATTCAAGCTATTTTATTTAATAAACACTAAGAAAAAGACACTGTTAATAGACTAAGCAATTGTTAAGTTTATTTCTCTTCTCCTTTTCCTACTCACGACCAAAAATAATTAAGTAAGTGATAATTTTACAATCGACAAGATCTAAAAGTACAAATAACCATTGAGCAATATATAATAACTGTGCAATAAATATATAAATAAATCAAATAATACAAGCTACAAATCAAATGCATGTATAATTTTATTTTCAAATTTACAGTGTAATATTCGAGGGGCGTTACAAAAGTTCTGTAAGCTTGTGTCTTTTAAAAGTTGTTTGCAAATCTTAAAGTATAAAACATTTCGCAAGATTACACTTCAAATTTTGAAATAATTGATTTAAAAACTCAAAATAAATAAATGTATCTTTGAAGAACTCCCTCCACCAAACAGAAATTAGTATTTATAGGGGAAACTGAAGTTTAGCAAACGTTTAGCAATAATTAGTTTAATAACTATGAGAATATATATATTTTAATTTTAAGATACCTCACATTTTGGTTATACTACGATTACGTAATACCTTGCGTGGACAAGAGCTTATTTATGTTATTTCTTTCGAAATTTCGTATGCTTCAGTAAATCACAAACTAACCGCGTTCTCATTTTTTATTATTATCAATTTAACGCATTGTACGCTCATTCAATCCACGAACGTGTGACATTATTCTTATGGGTGCCTCAGATTTATTCACTCTAATTTTATTTGTGGATCTGTATGGTTATCCATACTAAGTTCCTAAACGTGAATATCACAATGAAAAAGTCGCTGATACTTTACATACTTTATGTTCTTATTCTTGTTGAAACAAAGCCCTCTTGGTAAGGTTCAGCAAATAATAAATATATTTAAATTAACTAAATTGATGATTTTTTCTAAGTAACGACAATGATTTACATGCTCTGATACTCGCTCGTGGAGGAAGCAAGGGAATTAAGGACAAGAATATGGTTGAAATTGATGGATTATCTCTATTATCGCGTACTATACTGACTATCAGAAATTCTAGTTGCTTTCAACACATTTGGGTTTCTACGGATGACAAGAAAATTGCAATGGAAGCTGAAAAATGTGAGCTGTTTTTTTTTTACGAATATTAATGCCATTTTTGTATGTACATATGTATATTGACTTTTAAGATGGTGCTCGAGTACATATTCGACCTCCGCATTATGCAAGAGATGAGTCGTCATCCATTGAAGCTGTTATGGAGTTCCTGGAAGTTCATAGCAAAGTTCAAAATTTTTCATTGTTTCAATGCACTTCGGTTTTCCTAAGAGAAAACTATATTCAAGAAGCGGTCGAAAAATTTCAGACACATGATTGCGTTTTTGCTGTAAAAAGGTAAATTCTTTTATACACTTATTTTTATACAATTTTTTAATTAATTAATTCTTATTTCTAATCTAGAATTCATTACTTACGTTGGAAAATGGTTGATGATAAAATCCTGCCTGTAGGCTTTAATGCGGAAGCGCGTCCTAGAAGGCAAGATTGGTCAGGAGATTTGGTTGAAGCGGGAATGTTTTATTTTTCAAAAAGAAAACTCGCAATGAAAGGAATTTTTCAAAATGAAAAGTGAGTGTATATAATGTTTACGCAAACTTAAAAATATATATTTTTTATACGTGATAAGGTGTTCTGTTGTTGAAATTGCACCGGAGGATGGTCTAGAAATTGATTCCTATCGAGATCTCACGGTAGCTCGCAGTATTATAAAGGATGAGTTATAGGTAAGAAATTTACAGTGATTGCAAATATAAATTGTGTGCATAAAAATAATAATGTTATTTTATTTTACAGAATACATGGATCAAATGTATTAATTAACTTAACACCAAGAACACAAAAAAATCTTGATTTTATTCAAATTTGTAGTACTTGAAACATAAAATTTTCTTTGTTGTTTGATTTTTTATTTAAAAAACCAAAAAAATTATGTTTTGCAGTCCCTGGCGTTTAGATTGTTAAATATTCAAATATCGGTGATCAACCCTGATATTGTTTATAAAAAGGCTATACTATTAGAAATCGTTTGGTATTGTTTATGATGCCTTTGCAACAAATGTTGCATTCGTTTGATTTACAATGGATTCCAAAGTATTATCGTCATTCTTTTTTTTTAGTGTGATCATGCTGGTTGTGATTCATGCTGGTAAAAATAAAATAATTTAAAAACTTCTCATTTTATGTTAATCCTGTTTATTTAGAGCCATTTCGACAAATGCGAGTGGATTTGGAAAATGGAATGTCAAATGATTTTCATGGGGATATCGCACCTTTTAAAAAAATCCTTGAGAAATACTATTATATCGAGCAGAACATCAAAGTTGATTGGTATACAGCTTTGCACAAGTGCCGTGAGTTGGGCGGCAATTTGGTGAATTTTCAGAGCGATAAGGAATATGATGCGGTGCTACGCGAATTAAATGTGAGAGAGTTCTATTGGATCGATCTTAACGATCTCGGTGAACAATTTAAATTCCACTCCATAACAACTGGACTTCCGATCAGCTTCAATAGATGGGGCAGAGGGGAACCGAATAATATGGGAAAAAAAGAGCGTTGTGTACAATTAAGAAACAATCACAGTGAAACGTTAATCATGAATGACATTCAATGTGATCGATTGTGTTCCTTTATTTGCCAGACCAAGTTACCATTGCAAACTAATTTTGTGGTCTGGTGAAACTAAGAATATATAAATATATTTTACTCTTTTTACTAATCGAAAGCCTCTGATTCATTTAAGTTAAAGGCAGTAAAGAGAATAGAATAAAATACAATAATTTTACAATTTTGCATTAACATAATATTAATTTATATTTAACTTTAAAATGAAAGTGGAGCCATTATAAATATGGCCAAATACTTTAACGTTGATTATTAATTATGAATTTGGTTCAAATCGACCTAATTTTTCTGAAACATTAATTCTTTGTATCCAGAATTCTATATTATAATCAATATTTCATAGAGTTCCATACAAAGATATTCTTCACCTAAGTATCTGCGGTTGAAGTTGAAATACTAAAAATTATTATAAATGTTCATAATAATAAACATTGCCTTTTATTTAAAAGTTGAGGGAATCAAATCATAGTAAAATTAGTAATAATACTTGTAGGCTCTGCCTGTGTATAAGATACGACTGCAAATTAATTTTATTGACCAGTATTTATTATATCGCTGCAATGTTTCCTAAATAGTTATGGCTAGTTTATTATATTTTGATTCACCTCACCATACTTCATCTATCTGCCGTGCCGAATAATAAGGGTAATATTTCAAGTATTTAAACAATCGTGAAATAAGATTGATCCCGTACAGATCAGATACTGATAAGATGGTAAAATGATTTTAATGCAGACGCGAAACCATTTAAGAAAATCCTCGATAATTATTATTACATTGAGGAAGACACCACATTAAATTGGTTTGTCGCAATGCACAAATGTCATGAACTGGGTGCCGAATTGATAAGCTATGAAAACGAAAACAAACGAATACGATGCGCTACTAAATCACTTAAGTAATACTAAATGTTATTGGATTGATCTAACGAATCCAAGTGCGGAGGGAGGTTATCAATCGATTACCACCGGCTATCCGCACAGCTTTACAAAGTGGGATGTGGGTGAGCCAAATAATAAGTTTGGAGATGAAAACTGCGCTCAGTTGATCACTTAGGTTTGGGGTATTTTAAAAATGAACGATAACAATTGTTATGACTTGTGTCAGTTTATTTGCAAAACAAAATTTCCCCTTCAAATAAACTTTGTAGTGTGATAAAAGTTATATTATATCATCTATAATTCTAAAATATATAAAGAAAAATAAAGATATATAAAATGATAAAAATAAAATTGCAAAATATAATGAAATACGACGCAACTTTATCATATCAGTTTTCTTCTTTGTAGTTAACATTGACTCTAAGCACCGAAGAATATAATTTTTAACAAAATGAAAATGTAATCGAAAATATTTCAACTTTTTAAAAATATTTCTTTCTACTTGTGAAGCAAAGTTACCACATCAGATATTTTAAATAAAAATGCAAATTGTTATCAGATATCTTTGTTTTAATGATTTATTAAGCTTATACACATAATAGCACGCAAGTTTTAAGAACGTTTTACAAGCGTGCTGATTCTTGGTATATTTTTGTTGTTGTTGTATTCGAGTTCGAACAAAACCATCAATAAATATTTTGTTGTATGCGGGAAACGCGTTATATACATATATATATTTTGCTATTTATATAAACGATTTCAATATTGAAATCGAATACATTTTTTGTTGTAATTTAAGCACATGACATTTCATTCAATTCATTTGTAAATGAGCTGTGCAAAATTATTGTGGCTTTCGAAGTACGTACATTGGACATGTATATATAAAAATATATATAGTATAATATCTATAATATAAGTATACATATACGAGTACATATGTTAAATTAAGCAAGCAAATTATTAACGTGACATCAGTTTTTATAAACATTATACCAAAGCAGTCTACAATTTTTGTTCGTTTATACATTCTTTTAGCAGCACACAAATTTTAGTGTTGGCATTAAATTAACATTGTTTTTTACAATGTTTTTATTTTTGAAAAGATTCGCTTCGTTTCGAAATTGTTAAATTAATTGTAGAATATGCCACTATAATTAAGAATATTGTTTGCTTAACAGGAACCAAGTGTAAATCTTTTCTCTTTTATATGCTATAATAAATTTGGCAAATCCAATTGTTTATCAATTCAATACAATGTTGTTTTAGTTACATTTTTCTTTTTTTTTTTGCTTTCGTGTAAAAAACTTTGTTTTGGAATTTAGATTACTAATCAGCAATTGTTGTTATAATTTATAAAAAACACACATTATTATAATGTATTAGTTATGTTTAGTTTGTTCATGGTTTATATGCATAAATTATTAACAAATCACAGTAAAAAGCAACAATGCTAAAAAATGTCCGCTTCCGCATGTTACGATGAATTCGATTATGAATATGTGTTGAATTTTGTATATTTTTATGAATATTATTTTTATTACATACTAATTCGATTCGTATGGCCCGAGTTTACTCGATTTTCTTTTTAACTGCGATTGCGATTCATATGTAACTGTAGCTTACATAAAAATATAAACAATAACTTAGAAAACAAAGTGGTTGCGAAATGAATACAATAAATTTGTAAATGAGTTTCGAGTATGATTAAGAAGTACATCTAAAATTCAGCAAACAGAAAACAGTCGGAATGTTTGGATTCGAAATAGTAGCCAATCAATAAAGATAACACTTAAAATTAACTCTAAGAAATGCATAGCAAATAACAACCAAAAAAAATAAGAATAATAATAATAATAACAATAGTTGTGTATAAAGAGTGGATAACGAATTGCTCGCAGTTACATACACCTCTTATAAACTTTAGTTGGATGTATAGTATAAATATGGAAAGGGGCACTTGGGATATGCGGGAATGAAGGACAGTTAATTCACAAAACTCTAATAGTTATGACATTGCTAGTTACAAAAAGGTGGACTCACACGAGCCAGATATTAGCATGAAATTTAATCACTCCAAGACTCCAAAGAGAACTTCAATTACATTAATTACTTTGACGGGTAAACGCTGCTTTGCAGTCTAGTTTAGTTTACGCGCGACTGTGAGAAATGTATAAATTCGAGTTAATATCTGTTGAACGCGTAAACCTATTTGTTGTTGCAATTGCAATTATTGATAGTAGTCGACGATCGTTACAAATAGGGTAGAGAGTTATATACACATTTAGATGGTAGGCATTAAAAGTAGCGCTCAAAAAATATACACACAGTTAATTACACCAGACATCCAGTAGACAGACACACAAATAGAGATACAATTAGGGACACATCAATATCAATATATTAATATCGTAGTAGACATCCGTTTCAATCATCAATCATCACTCAGTTGCCGATGGCGATGCAACAATCAGCTCCCTGCCACAAAACGCGGCTTTGCTGCATTCGTCTCTGAGTTGCTCGCATTGTTGCCCAACTCTTGCAACTCAATCTCACTGAGCAGCGCCCAATTCTCGCTGTCGCTGTGCACATGCAGACGCAACTCCTTGATGGCACCAATCTTGGGATCTAGCGATCCTTCGGCCACGCCGAGGCTATCGAAAGAGCCAACAACCAAATAACCATCCGTTGTCGTGTTGTAAGTACTCCAAACGGATGAGTTTTCGCTCAGACTGTCGGCGGGCAGCAGCTCCACGGTGGTGTTGTAGAAACGATCCGACGGATGCTCCGAATTACCGCTGCGAAACAGATAGCGACGCAACAGCGTTGGCTGCTCAAAGATGAACTGCACTAAGTCACCAGGCTGCGGCAGCAGACCCCAGAAATACGATTCTCCACGATATGCACGTTTAAGCAAAAAGTTTTTATATGGCGCAATGTTTGACTTGACCAAAGCTGGCGGATTGTGCGTGTGGGCATAAAATGTGGGCACCTTGCTGCCAAATTGTTTGTCTTTTAGCTTTTGTACTTTGCCCTTTAGCGAGGAGCTTGTGCCAATGTGTTGAAATAGCGATTTACGAAAGTGCTGCCAATACTTGGCCTTCTCCTGATTGCAATGCTTTTGATCCTTATCCGTGCGACACACTTTCGACTCTATGAAGTACGTGAGCAACCAATCGACTGGCTTATCGTTGTAGAACATTTGAAAGTAGGTGATTAAGTAGGGCAACTCGGCACTCTTGAACATCTTGCCAATGAAGCCGAGCTGACAAAAGTCGAGCACAAACCATTCCGGTTGATCCGGCTTTGTTAAAGCACTCTTGATGAGCGCAAACTTTTTCATTGTGGTGATAAACTGTCGCTTGGTCAAAATATCATCCTCCAGCTGCACATAAAAAGTGCCCTTAGCATGCGCATAAGCCATCAGATAGGCAAAATCCAGATTCTGTTTGCTGCGCCATTTCACACGCTCCAAGGGATCGTTTAATGTAATGCGCAGTCGCTCAAAGTTGGGATAGTAACTTGGTGCCGGTGCAATGATATCGATGAGTCCACTCTCGACTTGCGACTCGAAGTTTGACTCGATTTGTTTGGCAATCATTTGCACCGCTTCGATATCCGTTTCTCCAATGTACACAATGATGAGTGTCTCGTTCTGCTCCTCATCGTTCATGTTCTCGATGAGATTGTGTAGTGTGCCCAACAGATAGCTTTGCTTCTCGCGATGCACTGTTGGAATCCCAAGTACAATGCTCACATCGCAGCGTCCTTTGCTTCTCAAATACGCGGGTCGCAGTGAGCCCGCATCGTCGAGCAGATGAGGCAGAAAATGATAGGCGTTAGGTAGCCGGATGTTGTGGACAGGCACATAGCCACGTGTGGTCGTTGTGCCGGTAGTTTTTGTCACATGCGATGCATTGCGCAGCAGTTGACGTGCTTCTGGACTCAATGCATCCAAAAAGTTGGCCACCGATTGCGGTGGTGGACTCACGTTCGACACATTGCCGCTGCCATTGGTGAACTGCAGCTGACCCAAGTACTGAGAAAGCAGTGAAACATCCTCCTGGCGGGCGCGATACATCGACTCGAGGTACTGCAATCGCATGTGACACTCGGCCAGGCGTTGTGTCAGCGATTGTTCGGTGGATAGTTCTGGACCCAAGACCATCAATATCACAATGCAGGGCGCGAGTATGAGCACCGTGGCAATTAGCATGCAATTCCTCTGACGTATTTTGAACATATTGCAGTCTGTTTGCCGCTGCCTTGGACTTCAATCGATGCAATTCCAGTTAAACTGAAAGAGAGAAAGAGATAAATGTTAGTGTCATTTTGAATTCACATTAAATTAAGTGCGCTGCATACCAAATTTAATCATTGCCAATTGTAAATATTGCTCGATATGGTGGCGCAATAAATTCCGATTTGTTTACGAGACGACCAACTTTGACTTGAAAATGCTCTGCAATTGAAATAAGGTTTGAATAAAGGAGAGATGCGAATGGAATGGTACAATAAAGAATCGATAAACTTTTCTCAGAACTGCATATCATTTAAGGGGCGTATGCAGAATTCTACAGAACAGACAATTAAATTAAACGCACATCGAACTTTGATGCTATCAACAATTCGATTGCCCATTCAATCAGTCTCAAATTGAAGCTCTCTTAATTGAATTGTAACAGTCAGTCAGAATATTAATTGATTGTTATTAATAGCAGAACCTTGACTCTGTTGACATGACTCTGATCTCGGATATTCTCGTATATATCAATTATCAGCGGGTTTTCCTTGATGCTGTTAGTAATCAGTTTATTAACAATGTAATAGATCTGCTTCAGCAATTGCATTTTAATTTAAAAAGCTGAAGCTAAAGACAGTATATTAAATGTAAAATGAAGTGCAGAAATATTCAAATTAAATGCAATTAAAAAACTGCTATTATATTCAAGATAGAATACATGATTGTAAAACAGTTAAAATCACATCATTTGCATATTTACAACTCTAATTAGCATATGACGTCGGCTTTGAAATTTCCACAATATTATAACAATGCCTTTTTTAACAACTACTATCGCATGTCAAATTATATAATGCAAATTTGTGAGTGATGCACTCATTTAAATAGTTGCCCTTGCAGCACTAGAAAATTCATTAATCACAAATGAAATAATGACTTTTACAATCAACAGCTTGACATTATCTGGAGTAAACTCTAATGCACAAATTCCTCAGCCCCTATAGAGGAATTTTGCTTAAATGAAGCTTCATTTCCGCTTACCAGCGTTAAGTTTGTTGCTCGACTACGTTGTGTAATTTGTCGCCACATCGCTGCTCAGCCTGAACTGATGGCTGTCGTCTCCACAGTTCGCATTTTGACGGCACGTTTTAGTGACTAATAGAAGTGGGTTGCCCACCCATTGTGGACACTGCTGCTGCTCTGGCGATGGGGGGATTGGGATTGGGCGCTGGTCGGAAGCGTTTAACAACGTCTGGCAGTGGCAATAATAATTGTTGTTGTTGTTGTTGTTGCCACTGCTGTTGTTATTGTTGCCCTCAGCCGTGAACGTTGTTGTTAACGTCTTTTATGCGGCAGCTGTCGCTATTCTCGCCACATGACCTGCAAGCAACAATAGTTGTATAATAGATATTGTATTGTCGCATATGTACTATAAATGTATCTAGTATATAAAGAGAAATCTATTTACATGGCCAAGCGCCAAATGCTTGCGATTTCCTCCTCTTCTTTCTCCTTCTTCTCCTGTAGCTGTTGCTGTTGATGTTATTGTTGTTTTTATCGTCGGTGGGGTTTTGCGAGCAAACTGTAAACAAAAAAACAACAAAACAAATAAAAGTAGTCAAACACAACAGGGAGAAGTGCAAATAAATGAGCTAATTCGCGTTAATGAGCTAAATCCCCATTGTACACAAAATTTCTAAAAACGTTCTAACTGGCTCGCAATTTGCTCGAAATTGAACGATTACGGCATACGAAAACATATTTGCTTTGTAATTACTATATATACTATATATATAGAATTTGAAGCTTTTATTTAGATCGAAGGTGATTCGGTGTCAAATCTCATAGAGATTAAAGCATACAGTAGACACCAAAATATTACCAATTACTTTAATAGTATTTCTAATCTCACAAGAAGCCAAAATACATTTTCGGGAAGATCAAATTTCAACTCATTGTGGTCCTGAAATATAATCTTTCAAAGATTTGACTCTAAATCACCTTTGATCTCAATTCGGGATTGAACTTGAAATAACAACGTTATATCTTTTTTATAATATACTTTTTAACACAATAGTAAATCTGTTATTACACTCATAAAAAAAAAACAAAATTCAAGTTCAAACCAGGTTTCAAACTAGTTAAAAACTGATTAGGCCAGGTTTGCCAACAGCTTCGTTCTAGTTTAAAGCTGGTTAAATATTTTTTTTAATCCTGTCTCAAAGGCAACTTACAGTTGCTTTACTCACACACACATATGAGCATTAATGTGGGTTACGTTATATTTATAAATTACCGATAATATCAATTTATCGCTGAGCTAAGTGTGAACATTAACGGTGCCAATGCATATTTGAGAAAAAAAAATTAAAACACACACGAAAGTGAGAGTGCAAGCGAGAACGAGCGACGTCCGGGCAAACATAAATAAATAAACAACATTAGCAACAGCGCCCCATGAATGCTATACACACACACACGCCCAGTCACTCACTCTCTCCACTCTTCAATGTTTGTGCGGTGTGTCCATACTCACTGCACGTAAAATAATTCCGTTAATTGCGGCAGCTTTACAAATAACAACGCACAATCTGTGCGCAATTTACGCAACTTTATTCAAAACGACACGCCACTTGCGTTAATAGGAACTGATTAAGTGTGAAAACAAAACGCTAGTTTTGAATTTTTTTTGTATGTTGTGTGGGTGGTGTCTTCGTCGTTGTTGGTCGTTGCAATTTTTCTTCTTTCGTTTTGCTGCCATACGCAACTTTTACAATTTGCATGCACTCCGTTAACAATTGGTTACATTTTCGTTACAAATTATTGGTCAGTTGGTTATGTAAATCGCGATTGGCTAATTATTGCAACACTCGCGATACTCTTTGTGTATTAAATATGCGGAAAAAGTTAGTAAACTCCTCCGTGAGCAACAATAACAACAGTGAGCAACATTCAATTCACAGTGCTGAATAACGTGAATGTGCAGCTGCAACTACTGAAGAGTGGTAAATAGCGTTGCCAGACGCTTGCTTGCATGTAAAACTATCACTTATCGATAACTTAATACTGGTGCTGTTAAATTTTGAGTGCTTTATAGTTGTACAGCAGACTTTGGGAGCTTAGATACTTTCTTAGTTTATATCAATGTTACATCGGTGTTTTTAAACAAATATATATACATAGATTATTAAATATATAACAGAAAACAACACAAACTTCCAACAGAGTTGTTCGAGGTTTGAAATGATGAGCCGTTGTCCGTATACGAATATGTTAAATTAAGTGCGACCAGATTTCTGTATATTTTTTCTTGGCGTAAATAAGTATATTCTGTTCACGTTGCTTTCGGACACATACCGGCACAGGTGTTAAATAAAGCTATTTAGAAAAACAGCGCTTAATTAATGGGCGAATATAATAAATTAAATAATAATAATTTGATCAAAATAGTCAACAAGAAGCATACACGTTGTTATACAAAATACGGGGCATTGAAAGTTGTAAAGTATAAATATGAAGATCCACTTAACTTTATTAAATGGCACTGGTTATGTTTTCGATGCGAATGGTAAGAACCAAGGAATGACTATTGAAGCTGCATGTTATTATTAATTTATATCTTCATTAGATTACATGGAGCTACGCACAAAGCACCGAATAATGGGTGCTCTTGTGGGCACTGCTAACAGCAAGGGCTGGAGCTGTAGTGAGGCCGGTAGGTGCGCGTTCCTCATGAGTAATATAAATTAAATTCTTAATACTATTTGTAGCACTCCCAGTGGAATTGAGTAAATGTGAGACGCAGTTGCTCATTGAAGAAGGAATTGCAGATTTAGTTAGCAAAACAGCAGCTTTAACTGCTCCACCAACTGACGAAATGGTGCAAGCGTACAAGGCACAATTTGAGGCAAGTTTAATGGCGCAAGCGGATGCTTTAAAGGCGGAAAAGCTGCGGGAAACCGAACGTCACGTGGAAAAAAATCCTTCAAGGCAAACGCAACAAGTTATTGAAGCAGGGCAAACCAAAAGAGGGTAAACAATAACTGTGCTATATTTTTAGATTTGTATTTGATTTTTTTTAAATTTTGTAGCTGCTGCTCTAACTGCCAACGATGTACTTCAGGAAATTGCTAATAGTGTTGTTTTTGAACGACAAAATGCGCTTGTGGAGTTGCCCTCTTTACATATGACAAATCACTGTAAGGCATCCCAATAAGTAATTGCAGTTTTCTGTGTCTTATGTTACTATTCTACAGCTGCCCGACTATGTACTGATCCCGTTTACGACACTTCTTCTCTGAAATATCGCGTCTTTCACGACTTGTGGTTACGCGGAAAGTTTGTATCCACGGGTGAAGCTTTTGGAGCCGACTTCTTAGTTTATCCAGGCGATCCTTTACTTTATCATGCATCGCATATTGTTATTATACAAGATGCACCCACTATACGTCCAATGGAACTGATTTGCAAGGTGCGTCTGTCAGTGATCGTAAATAAAAGCTGTGTGTTTGCTTATGAGGAGGTCGAAAGCAGCAAGATCGCTTATCAAACGATTAATTGGTGCAATCCCAGCAAATAAATAGTGGTGAGTGTCATGTCTATTATTCTTTTAGATTAAATGTTTAGTTAGAAATCTTTATATTTTGTTGAACTTTTGCTTTAACCTTAAATACAATTGCCATTATCAATTTAACTTAGTTTAACATTTAAAAGTTGCTCTGATTAGAACTAAGATTTTAATCAGGTTACTAAAAAAGTATTATTGAGTGAATTATACTTCAATAATACGATTTTGGCCATTATTCTTGGATGATAATTTAACTTTCAATATTTCGCAATTAATGAAATTAACATAATAACTTTAGAGTAAATTTATCGTTTTTTAACAGGGTATTTCCTGTTTCATACGCTCTTATTCGCATTTTGTGATCTTATGCTCTGGTCACACCGTCAAGTATCTGTTGCTGCAGAGCGCAGATAGATCTCTTGTAGTTCGTTCCAAATTCAGAAGATCTCGTTTTGTGGAAATCGGATACAATAACAGAGCAATGCATGACTTTGGACTCTTGCCCATCTCTCTCTATCTCTCCCTCTTTCTATCTCTCAATTTGAACATTTGTGTTAGTGAGTGCGCGCACTCACACTCGCACACATGTGCAAACACTCAGTTGTATTGTGGGAAAGCGAACTAATAAAAATGAAACTCTTGGACAGCGGCGTTTGGTTCGCTTTTCGAAATTTCTTGGAGTACGCGCCGGGCGAACGGCGCTAGCCTCTCTCCTCTCAACAGTGTTGCTGTCAAACCTCTCCGCTTTTGTATCTCAGCCGCAGCAACAGCAGGAGAGGGATACTGCTGCTGCTGTCGCGTCACAGTCAGGTTAAAATGTTGTATGTAAAAATGAGTTTATTATTGCGACGACATTCAAAACGTGGAGATGTTTTTGTTGCGTCTCGGACAAGTTTCAGAAAGTCAAATTAGATTGAACTAGTAGTGACAATAAAATGAGGCAATAATTTGATTGGCTGCCGAGGCACTAAATAAATTCAAATGTGTAAACAAGCGAGCATAAAATACACACAACCAGTCGCACACAAAACTCTTCAAATCATTCACACAAACATATAGCAATGTGCATGAGTGTGTGTGTTTTGAACAAAATTTTAGCATGTTTCGTGAACTGCGTTTCAAGCATTTGGCTTCTTTTTTTAAATAGATTTTGTCAAAACAGAAACAAGAACAACAACGATAATAAGGTTGTTAGCGCATGGCGAGGAGACGGCAAGGCGAGGCCGCCAGTCAGGCATTGTCGTGCCGTTCGAATTTCAGCGAGTCAGCCAATCGTACCGTGGTTCTTGACTCATTGGTTTCGCAGTTATTCCATATGACGATATTCATATCTGTTCTTCCACATTGCGGCCTACTGTGCGTTTCACTGTGGCGCTCACACAAACAAATAATTTTCTTGCTACTACCCCCAAATCAACCCACAGAGACGAGCCACCCAATGGCAGCGACTCTTTATTCAATAGCGTTGCCAGCCATATGTAAAATGCGCGCTCATTGCTTTAATACTACTTATTGGACTTTTAAAGCAGCATTCACATTTCTCGTCTCGTGTCCAGCATCAAAATCAAAACAGAGAAAATTGTAATCTTGCGTAGTTTGTTTGTTTTTTTCGGCTCTATACTCACACACGCCGCTCACATTGAACACATTACTTCTCAGAGTACCATGGATAGAACTCTCCCTGGTAATATTACTCTCCTCGCCAATAGCAGCGGCAGAAGCAGCGAAACGAAAACAGCACGTTGTTTCCAGTCTCTGCTCTTAAGCGGGACTTGATCTGCATAAAAATAGGGTCGAGAGCTCTGTCTCTGGGATGCATGTCAAAAGTAACAGGTGACTGAACGTGCTCGAAGAGCACATCATATTGTCGCATAGCGGGTGGAGAGTTCGTAAGAGCGAACCGGCTTTTGAGCAGGATCTGCTGATAGGAGATGTTCGCTATTCGAAGGAGCAAAATTATCACTGATAACGTTGTTCGGTAAACTAGTGACAGCATTTGACAGTCAAATTGTGGCATTTATTTAGACATATCTTAGAATAATTTTCCATATTTTTTCATTTTGAATAAAATTTATTTTTAAAAAATATCTTTAATTTTTATTTTGTATTTGCTGAAAGAAAAAATACTCTTGCATTTACGTTTCACTTAAATTTGTTTCCACCTGGCAACGCTGTTCGTCAACTGTACTTTCAAGAGCGCGCACTGCCAGCCATCTCTCTCACTCTCACGTTGCTCACCACCGCAGCAACAGTGTCACCCACACTCAAGCTGTATATGTTCACATACACTCACTCACACAGGCAAACATGAAACCACCACCAAAAAGCGGTTCTGTGGCGCATGATCAGAAATTTTCTCCGTATAGAGACTAAAACTCGTCATACGACGCGCCGCGCTGGCAGAACGTAATTCGATCGAATGCTCAGAGCTCAGTTCGAGTTATTCAACGTTGGCGAGCAGAGCAGCAGCAGCAAAAAAAGTAGAAAACCAAGAGCTATAGAGCAGCCAGCCAGCCGTGAGCGGCGGCCAAGAAGGGAAAGCACAAACCGAACCGAGTATAAAATAGCAGCCAGCAGATTTTTCTTTGCGCTCCGGTGAGAAGATAATTTCAACATGCATAAAATTGTTCGCTCCGGGAGCGACAGCAGCGTGTAAACAAACAACAACAACAAAATAATAACACTACGGTGGTGAATGAAGTGCTACTTTTAGTTATAAAACAATTGCAATGCCTAAATGCGTGGCGTTAACTGTACAAAAGTAAAAAAGCGAAAAAGAAAAAATATATGGAAAAACCCGAACAAAATGTGCATACTGTTGCATCTACACACATACGTTTGATTGTGTGTCTGCTTGTGTTTGTGTGTGTGTTGGCGCGCTATTTTTATTTAAAATTCAAAGAACAGAATTTTATTTGTTGCCTTAGTTGCTTAGTTGTGTGTTTTTTTTTCTTTCCTCCAAGTCTAAAGTCATGCATTTCCATACGCTCGTTTATTCGTTCGTTCGACTATCGGTCTGAGTTGGATTGTGGGGGGGGGTCAAGCGGGTGGAGGGCGGCAGACGGCCCACATTTCACATATATATGAGCTGTAAAACTTGCTCTCTTGTTGTCTCGCTCTCGCGCGCTCACATAGCAAAAACTTGCACAGTGTTTTCGTTGGAGCGAGAGAGTGTTGGGGGGTGCGCGCGCATGACAGCTCCAAACCCCCTCCCCACTCTCTCTCACATACAAACACAGACACGTACTCAAAACTGAAACTTTTTCTCGCGAGAGAGCGAGAGCACATGAGTGCTATGTGCTGTGTTATTTAGTTTGCCATCTCTGCTTATGCTCTTTACTCTTTATTTTTTTAAGGGGAACCGATAAGAAGCAGCGCGCGCGCCATTCAGTCATCGTCGTGAAAGCTTCGTGAACGTGGTGGAGTTTGGAGCCTGAGCAGCAGCATTTTTAGCGCTGCCATTTAATTGAAAATTTCTTGTTGATACGTTGCAACAATAACAGCCTCGTCGTGTTGGCCACAAACAGCAATCAATACAATTACAACGCTGGAGAACAACTGTTGGATTTGGACACGACAGCCCTAATGTCGTTGCCAATGAATTCGCTGTACTCGCTCACCTGGGGCGATTATGGCACGTCTCTGGTATCGGCAATACAATTGTTGCGCTGCCATGGCGACCTCGTCGATTGCACGCTGGCCGCCGGTGGACGCAGTTTTCCGGCCCACAAAATAGTGCTATGTGCCGCTTCGCCGTTTCTATTGGATCTGCTAAAGGTGAGAGCTTTTTTTGATGATGAACATATTCCTATCCCCCTTAAGATAAGCACACATAACCTCAACAATTTTGAATTTTAATGGCATGTGTGTGCTGTGCTGCCTGCGCGTACAGTTTGTAAACAGAGAAACCAACGTCGTGTCCGCTTTGCCAAATAGGTTAATATGTGTGTGTGAGTGTGACTGCGATTGTAAGTGTATTGGAGCAGCTTTGGCTCCCGTCTGTGCATGTGAGCACTACGTGCGTGTCTGTGATTGTCTTTGCCGTTGTGTGTGAGTTGAAGACGTGTGCACTCGCGCTCTATTCCTGGGTTGCGCTCACTCAGCAGCATTGCTGTGCTAACGTCTTGTCTCGTCTCCTACTTTCTGTAGAGAATTCTGTGCAAGTTTTCAATTGTCAATTGAGTTGAATGAGTTGCGCACTCTGGGCGCTGTCTCTAAAAACTCCAACTCTCCCCTGTCTCATTTGCTTCTTCATGCGTTGCCTTTAGTCGCGTATTGCCTTATCAACTTGTTTGTTATAACAAATACAAATATAAAAGAAAAGAACTTATAAGCTTTTTTGAGTATCAAAGAGAGGGAGAGGGCGAGAGAGAAAGACAGAGGCAGAGCGAGAGCGAGTGAGCGCAACGGGCAGTCATATAAAGTTGCGCCAACTTTCAGTTCGAGTGTGTTAGAGCGAGCGCAAACGAGAGCGCCAACAAAGTGACGGGGCTGCCTGACTGCCTCTTACTTGCTTTGCTACTCTTGTTGTTGCTGCTGTTGTCGCTGTTGTTGGGTGCACACGAGCGCGACCTCTTTTTGCTTATGTGTGTGTGTGCGAATGTGTTGTGTGTGTATCGGTGTGAATGTACAGTCGATATTGGCTATGGGGCATGCTAAAAAGGGGAGCAGTCGATTTGATAAAAGTGACAAATTTAATATATGTACATATTGCCTTGCCAGAAAATACATAATTCTCTTTGTATGTATATTTATCTTTCAAAATATTCATCGTTAAATAAGTTTTACTGTATGTTGTTTGTGTTTGTCATAAACAAGTTGTACTGTTCAATGAGCAGAGCTCATATCAAAATTATTTACATACCGACATACGGACGTACATACTTACCGAGTATTTTCGGTATGTGTTTTGCTTTTAACTTTGCATTTTTTTTACATTTGTATTTAAATGTGCTCTACTGTACTTTTTTAGCGCCTTGTTTTATTTCAATGTGGTAGTTTTTGTTTAATATTTGATATTTGCAATACACACTGTTGATCAGTGCCAATAAGATATTCCTATTATCAGTTGTTGTCCACATGTCATTTTGGACCAAAACAGAGCGCAATGCTGCTGAGTGCAGATGGCCAGTGAGAGGGAGAGAGTGTGAGAGGGAGAGCGTAGAGCGTAGAACACCTGACACGGCGGGCATCTGGCATCGGCTTTACGTGCTCGCTCCCCGTTCAAAAAGTAAACAGAGCGTAATTTTTAAAACGTCGCTCAGAGCCGATTTTGTCGGCGGGAAATGTCAAAAATTGGTTTTTATATGTGAACTCTGCAAGAGTCGCAGTCGCAGCCGCAGTCTCTGCTGTCGCCATACTAAATACAGAGTGTGTAGTACTGATCTCGTTACACTCACACACACACGCAAAACACGTAAACAATGCTCTTTGTTGCTCCCGCTCCCTCATCAAATGCAACCAGCGAAAAGCAACCACTCTGAACTGAACTGCTGAACAACAGCAACAAAAATCGATGAGCGACGTCAGCAGCAGAGCGAGCAGGAAGGCACAACATGGCTGGCAGCAGACAAGCAGAAGGGAGTGTAGAGTTCAAAGAGCGTTCACTACGCGGCCTTGCTGCTGGTTTGAGTGCGACGGAGCGTTGGCTGCTTGGCTGGCTGGATGACATTTAAAGAGATTTGGGATTGGGTGAGAGGCGCAGACAGAGAAAACTAACAGACATTGGCAGCTGGGGGTAAAGAGAGGGGTGAGCTGCCTCTGTCGCTGCCGCTCAGTACTCAGAGTGGTGCTCACTTTAAGCGCGTCTCTGACAGCAAAATTTTCTACTTGCCGCCCGCTAATTAAATGTGTTGTGTGAGGAGCGAGTATTATGTTTTTTTTGCTGGCATGTGAGCGGGGTGCTCTTTCTTGAGCAAGCAGCGAGCGCAGCGCAGCGGTCATGGGCAGCATCTCCAATCCTGCTGCAGAATGCAGAGCGCGCATAACTCAAAAGCCGGTTTATTCATTCCAATGAGAGTATGCGTATGTGTGTGTGTGAGTGTGCGTGTCGTCGAATTGCCGCTGTATGTGTGAGTGAGTGTAAGTTTTGTCGTCGTCGTTGTTGACTGTGTTTATCCGTTTCTTTCGGTGGTCTCACATGATGGCCAGCCAATTCTTTTGTCTCTGTTATGACGCACTCAGCAGCAGCACCACTGATTGAGCGCGCGCGCTCAATGCCGCCAGCAGCCGGCAAAGTCTCTATTTGGAGCGTCAAAAACAAAAACAAAACAAAAACGCACGCTACGAGCGTATTCAACTAGAGAAATTACTAGTTACCCAACAGTGCTTTGTGTACATGAAAACAGTGCTGACAATAACATTGGAATTCTTAAGTATTTTACTTAAGATGAGTTAAGTGTATCTTATTAGGCAAATATTCGTTTCATACTTAGATTTTTTTTTTTTTAAATATAATTAGTTCATAAAAAATATGGCGATTTTTCTTACCTCTATCATTATCGAACTTTATTTTTTTTATTATAAAGTTTCTTAAATTTTATAGAATATATGATAATGTCCAATAGAGATGCAAATAAATAAGTGGGTAGAAAATAAAGAAATATCAACATCCAACTAAACAAAAAATAAATAAGTTATATGTTGAATAATCAGAGCAATATAATTTATCTGAAATTAATAAAAAATGCAAAAGTATTCAATGTTCAAAACAGTCATGAAAAGGAATTTTATAAAGGAATTGTTATCATTTACTATTTTTTTTTTTTTTTTGGTAAATTGGCTATAATTGTAGCATAATTTGTTTTCTTTTGTAGAATACGCCATGCAAGCATCCAGTTGTGATGTTGGCGGGCGTGAATGCCAGCGATTTGGAGGCACTCTTGGAGTTTGTCTATCGCGGTGAAGTGAGCGTCGATCATGCACAGCTTCCATCGCTGTTGCAGGCGGCGCAATGCCTCAACATCCAGGGACTGGCACCGCAAACAGTGACCAAAGATGACTACACCACGCACTCGATACAACTGCAGCATATGATTCCACAGCACCATGATCAGGACCAATTGATAGCGACCATTGCAACGGCCCCACAGCAAACTGTGCACGCACAGGTTGTCGAGGACATTCACCACCAGGGACAAATTCTACAAGCCACCACACAGACAAATGCCGCCGGACACCAGCAAACGATTGTGACAACCGATGCATCAAAACATGATCAGGCCGTTATACAAAGCTTCTTGCCCGCTCGCAAACGGAAACCGCGCGTTAAGAAAATGTCACGTAAGTGTTAACAATGAAAAGTGTCTCAATAGTTACTAATATTCTGCTTGTCAATATAGCCACGGCACCGAAAATATGTAAAATTGAAGGAATGGACACGATTATGGGCACATCGACATCCTCGCACGCAACAGCCGGACAAGGACAAGTGGTTCAACAGCAACAGGTGCTAGATGAGAACGGTGCGGAAGCGCAAATGTTGACATCCACGCCGATCATCAAGAGTGAAGGCCAAAAAGTTGAAACAATTGTGACCATGGACCCCAACAATATGATACCTGTGACGTCGGCCAATGCGACAACCGGTGAAATAACGACCGCATCTGGAACAACTGTAACGCCAAGCGCCAGCGGAAGCACCGCCACGCCCAAGACCAAACGAACCAAACATCCGCCTGGAACAGAAAGTGAGCTCATCCTCAATGCAATTGCCTTATTTTCTAGCAATTTAGTTCTATTCATTAGCCTTATGAGAGTGGTAGATTGTCTGTTGAAGATTTATACAACCGACCAAGGAAACTTTGTGCCCATGAACTAAATAATGTTCATCAGATTGAACGTCTGAAGAATAATTTCCAAATCATGGAGAGTTTTACAACTTGACATTCTAAATCCGAAGACATCATCTTAAACTTGAATTGAACCCTTAATTGTTTTATAATCTACAATAATACTTTTCTTGTTGCAGAACCAAGATCACGCTCACAATCGGAACAACCTGCAACTTGCCCCATTTGTTATGCCGTCATACGTCAATCGCGCAATCTGCGGCGCCATCTCGAGCTGCGGCACTTTGCCAAGCCGGGCATCAAAAAGGAAAAGAAAAGTAAGTCCGGTAACGGTAACGATAGTACACTAGACACCAGCGCCGAATTCAACACAACCACTGAGGGCGACACCACGATCATCTCGGGAGCGGGAACACCAGCAGCAGCTACAGGGACGCCAGTTAGTGCGGTTGGCACGCCCATAACGCGAGTCATTGCCACGCCTGTGACAAGCAGAGACACAATTATGGCCAGTACTGTGTTGCCACAGCAGCAATTGCAGCAACAACATCATCAAACGACGCAACAGCAGCAGCAGCAACACTTAACAACACCAACACTTAATGCAGCAGGTGGAGGTCAAACACATCTCATGAGCGTGAATGTCAAACATGAAGGCAGCGGCGGTGGCGGCGGCAATGCGGCTGTGCAACAACAGCAGCAGCAGCAACAACAACAACAACAACAGCAACAGGGCATGCAAAATGTTATACACATTGTGGGCGATCAAGTGTTTATGCCACAGCAGCAACAGCAGCCGCAGTAAAATTAGAATCGACGACGCTGCCGCCCAATGCCACCTGCCAAATCATTCCATCTTATCACCACACAAAACACACACACCACGCTCATCATCTACACACATTTCAACACACATCTACATACACACATACATGCAATGTTTGTAAATAACAAATAATTATCCGTCAGCAAATGAATGTTTGATTTCATTTTGTATAATTTTTGTTGTAAGTTTCATAATTTCGCTTTTAAACTTATTTTAACCCAAAGCCCAAATAACAATAATAGCAAAAGGCAAAGACGAAAACGAAAAGCAAAACAAACGATAATTATCATTTTATGCAGTATTTTCTTGCATATGAACTAAGCAACGCTAAATACTCCAACAACAACAAATTTTACTTAAAACCACAAAAACAAAATATAAGCAATTATGTCGCATAATAATTCTAAGTTGTAAAAAAAGAAAAATCCCGATTAACAGATATTTTTAATTGTAAGCTTACGTTGTGGCTTAAAACGACATGCAGTTTAAGTTTCTCTTTAAATAATATATAATTTTATATATATTACAAATTGTTTAATAAATATATACGTACTTCATTTTTATATAACACACATTTTTTTGCAATTAATTGATTTTAATTATGATTGGCTCTCGTTTCGTGTGCGTTTTTGTGTATCAATTTGTTTATTGTTTGTTTATTTTGTGCAAGAAAATACTGCGTACTTAATTTTAAATGAGTTATAGACTTTCGTTTGTTTTTTCCATTAGCTTGTTTAATTTAAAATTTGTAACGAAATTTTCATTGCTTGTTTGTAATACTACTAACATTTTCTAATTCATGACTTATTTGTTAATCTCGTTAACTCACTCACTACACACACATCATCCACACACATACGAACACACAACTTAACTGTTCTACATCTCTTTTTTGTAGTGCCTACGATCTATACTCTCGTTATTGATATCACTACTAGTCAGGTTGTTACAGCTGTGCCTCCCAGTCGGTGTCGCCCTAGTTGTAGTTGTTGGCCTCTTCTCTATTTAACACTCTTGCTTGTTGGTCACATTGTTTATACTCCTCTCTTCTCCCCACGCTTTGCAGTACCCAGCGGCAAGAAACCTGGCAGCGGAACATCTGGATCTGGGCAATCGCAAGCAGGCGCTACTGGCACATTGAATGCCAGCGGTGGCGTGCCTCAGGTGCAAACAGTGCAATCTCTGCATCCGTTGCAAGGCGTACAAGTGAAAAAGGATCCCGATGCACAACAGCAGCAACAACAGCAGCAGCAGCAACAACAACAGCAACAACAGCAGCAGCAACAGCAACAAACAATGACAGTGACAACCACGGCCGGAGGTCAGGTGCAGCAGCAGCAGGTGCAACAGGTGCAAGTGCAACAGCAGCAGACGCTGCAGCATCATCAGATCATCGATTCGTCGGGCAACATGACAACGCCAACGACCAGTGCCCAGGCAGCTGCCCAGCAACAGGCAGCGAATCAGCAGCAGCAGCAACAGTTGGTGGCACAGTCCGATGGCAGCGAGAGTGGGGCGCCCTTGTCGATTGCCCAGGTGCAAACGTTGCAGGGTCATCAGATCATTGGCAATTTGAATCAGGTGAATATGACTGATTTTCAACAACAACAACAAGCGCAGCAGCAGCAGCAGCAACAACAGCAGCAGCAGCAGCAACAACCAACACAACCACAACAGACGCTCTGAGTAGAGCAAACAAAAACCAAAAAGAAAAGCACGACGCACGCACCACTTTTGTTGACGTAGCGGACGGATGCGTAGTTTCACTATGCAACACCTAAATCCCTGACTTGGTTATATACAAAACGCTTTTATTCTCCCGGATTGCGTGTAGTCCTAATTTTTACTATCAGAACTTGGCCAAAAGGTGTAAACTAACCATTTAATAGACTCTTTCCAATTAATTTTATATTTTTGATTTTAATATTTAAACAGGAAAGAGTTTATTGATTGTATAATGATACTTTCCTAAAGTCTTTATTTTCAATTTGGCTTAATCCAATGTTCTGTTGCGACTTTAGACACTTGTCATTAGTTAGTTTACTCCATTTGTCCTATTTTAGTTTTTATTACCAATTTTGTTGTACAATTCTGAAAAATTGAAATGTTGATTTCGCTACGTTTAATTTGTTTTCGCTATAGTTTAACTTTAAGTACGCGCTATGGTTATTGGACTATGTAATTGTAATTGTGCTGTAGTTTGCCCCCCAAAAATATCCACGTCCCAGACCCAAACCCAGATTCCCTCTTCCTGTCTTTGTTATGTGTATGTAGACTTAATTGAACAGGCTAGGCTAGGATCAACCTAGTCAAAAACTTAATATGCAGATCGTTGAGTGCTCAAAAAGTTGGGTTAAGACAGTTTGGCAGTGCTGCCAACTTGTTTTTCTGTGCAATAGCTAATCATTCACTTTTGTGAATAAAAACAAAACACTTTTATTGTTTACTTTAATTGAAGAAGGTTGAATTTAAATTTTTACCCTAAGCTTCTGTTTAGTGGACAAAATCATTTCAATTACTTTCTCAAACTTTAGTTAATCCCTATTTTTGCCTGATCTTTGCTATGATGATTGCAATCAAGCCACAGATATCTATATAAGCTTTAGTTCTTTCATGCTTCCCTTTTTTGGGTCCTTGGCCAAAACATCTTTTACGCTACACAGTACAAAACATTTGTAGCCGCCAACTCTAATTTTATTTACAACTACAAAAAAAAAACACAAAAAAAAGAAACAAAAATTATATATATTTACATAATTATTTCTTAATTTTAATAGTTACAAATTTTTTAAATAAGTTGATGTTCGAGTGGATCGTTTATTTGCACCAAAGCAAATATTTGAGCTGCTCGAAGAAAACGAAAACAATTACCTT
Organism: Drosophila nasuta; assembly: GCF_023558535.2. Taxonomy (NCBI): domain Eukaryota; kingdom Metazoa; phylum Arthropoda; class Insecta; order Diptera; family Drosophilidae; genus Drosophila; species Drosophila nasuta. The sequence goes on along the minus strand of NC_083457.1, from coordinate 36,698,562 downwards.
AACTCTTATTACTTAAATAAAATTAAATTTTATTTAACTTGACAAATAAATGAATAAACCAAAAAATGTTGAAAAAAATTTATGAAAGTATTTTCTGTTGAATTTTCGGTGTTGGTTTTTTTTTATCATTCATTCTTATTGTTAAGTAAATAATTTAAATCATTTTTGTAATATTTTAATAAGTTAAAGCTATGTGTTTACTAACTGTATTCAATCTCTATTAACTTAATGTATTTATAAAAAATTTGTTTTGGTTTTGAACTAAATTTCCTATATAATCCCAAACTGTTTGAACTCTACATTGTGACTTACTGCACCAAACGCATTTACATGAAACTCACACACAATCACTTACACTCACAAAACTTGTTATAAAATAGTTTCTTAATATCTGTTATAATTTGTAAGTCTGGATTTTCTTCAAAATTTCTTAAGAGACCCAACGGTATCAGCGGAAAGTTGTAATGAATTTTCCATACTAGTTTTCTTCAGTTCTTATGTCGAAACTATTTTATGACTTGTTCGCATTGTCCTTACACACACACACACAAGCTCACATGAAACCCATAACCAAATCATTAACGAATTGTTTGTTTTTATCTTGTCTTCTTCTCTCTTGTCGCTGCCTCGTTGTTAACAATCACCAACTCTAACCTGAAATGAAATATGTTAATTAATCGCCAACTCATGCATCCATCGAATCAATCAAATCATATCAAAAAAAAAAACAATCACAATGTATAAAACAGGGCAACAATAAGAACATTTTGGTAAAGAAGGTTTTCATTTTGAAAGGCGGGAATAATACGTAATGATGAGCCAACGATATGACCAGCGGCCCTGGAGGTGGAGGAGGAGCATCCGGGGGCGGTGGGCAGCCAGCGCAACAGCAACAACAACAGCAACAGCAGCAGTCGCATAGCAAACACAACATCAGCAGCAACAACAACAGCGGAAACGGCAACAGCGGCAGCAGCAACAGCGCGGCATCAACAGCAACAACAGTGAACAGCAGCAGCAACACTCAAACCGGAGCAGCAACAACTGCAACTGGTGGAACACTGCAACGTCGAGTATTGCGCGGTCATGCGGCGCAAACGACAAGCGGAGAGCGAGTGTTGCTGATTAACTATGTGCCACAGCAAGGAACAGCGGGAAGCACATCCACAACGTCCACGACGAGCACAGCATCACAGTTGCCCACACGCAAGATACTCCAGGCCAGAGCCACGGCAGCAGCAACATCGTCAGCAACAGCAGCAGCATCGGCAACAGGAACGACAGCAGCAACCACAACAAGTGCTGCCGAAGCATCCACAACGCCAGCTGTCTCCTTTGCTGGCCTCGGCTCTGAGGTGACAGTCACATTGACACGCACCAATCAGCGTGCCAGCGTGACCAATGTCACAGCCGCCGGTCATATTGTTAGGAATCAGCAGACAACAGTTTATCAGACGACAAGCACAGCGACGACAACCGGATCAACGAGCAGCACTAGCACAATGCACGAACCCGTGCAGCATATTGCAACACCCACGACACCGCCACCATTGCGCTGGCAGCAGCAACAGCAGCACGAATACCAGCACGAACATCATCTGGTGGAGCAGGATCAGCACATTATCATCGATCATCATCAGCAGGCGGACGCCGATGATCAGCTGATCGAGTATGATGCCAGCGAAGGTGTTGTTATTGAGGAGCAACATCATCAACAGCAGCAGCAACATCATCATCAACAGCAGCAACATCATCTGCACCATCAGCTGGAGCTGCAGGAGGATCTGCAGGATCACGATCCACAGCAGCAACAGCATCACGATGTTGTGCAGGAAGTGTATCTGCAGTAGTAGCAGACAGTGTTAAATACGAGTATATATATTATCTAGTATATAGCTATGAACCGATTCAAATTAGCGATAAGTTATCGAGTCTTCATTATCAACAAATTACTCATAGAAGTATCTACAAAATTTATAGAATTTTCATTTAACCCGACCAAAACACCGTAAATCATTGAGTTGAGCTTTGGCTCACGCACACTGCACACATACGTTAAAGCTTTGCAAGCTCAAAGCTTAGCGCAGCGTGCGGACAAAAGCAAACCAATACATGTACATTTTACAGCTGCAGATATGCATATGTATGCATCAACTTACAATTTAAATTGTAAATAAATTTATCATTAAGTAAAAATTTGCATATTTAACAAATTTATCTAAGTAATAAAAGCATATGTATAAAGTGAATTGGCCTAGCACATAAGTTAATCATATTCCATAATTATAAACGTATTTTTAGATCGTTTGCATAGAAAACAAATCAAATAAAGATAAATATTTTTGTACCATACAAATTATGCTTCGAATTTCAATATAAAATCTTAACTTCTCATTTATGAAACAACAAATCAAATCAAATCAATTATTTATTATTGTCTGTTTGCAAAGTTTAAACTTAATCAATATCAATTGTAAAATACAGATTTCAGAACTTAGAAAACCCCAAAACAATTAAAATAAATACGTAAATATACAAAATTATTTATTTAAAATTGCAAAAGTATTTTATGGAAATTTCGTATGGGGATTTTATACATTTTGGGGCCAAGAAAGAAAACTAAAAAGTTGAATGCTGAACTAGAATTCTATCAGCAATGAAGGGAACATAAAATATTAGATAACGATACATTTCATTTGTTTTATGTAGGAGATATTTTAAGAGTTTCATTCATTCAACCAAATAAAAAAGAATTGTTTTTGTTTTTCATAATTTATTTTAATAGTTTGCCTTTTTAACTGTTGCCTATACACAATTTCCATCTAATTTACAAAAAGCCATTTAACAACTATTTATTTACAAGTTTTCGTTTTGTTTTGTTTTTTACAATGTGGCAAATTAAAAAGCTAGAACAAACTACAAGCTATGAATTTCAGCTGGCGCAATGTACAGGAGATAATCTTAGTTATATAAGAGAACACCTGTCGATTCAGCTCTCTCCGGTCGGAGCCGAAGTTATAGTCATCTAATACCCTTGCGATACCGATTTATAGTACTTTATAGTGCTTGCTTGAAATATTTGATATATGATTTATATGGTTATACTAAGTATGCAAGGGCATCACAAAATTTTAAGCAGATTACTTTCACTAGCATCGAATTTGAGCAAAGAGTTTATAAAATGTTTTGAATAGTTTTCTAAGAATTAATTGTATCTACATTTTTGTTTGCGATTTGTTTGTGAAATAGTTTTATAATATTCCTCAGTTTTCTTGAATTTCTATTTAACAGGCGCTAACTACAATGTCAGACAAGGTCTGTACGCTAGGTAGTTAATAATTGTATAAATATTTTTGTATCCATTTCGTTATTTTGTAATATGCTTAAAATGTCTTAAAATGCAATTTCAAATATTATTGTTCCAAGTTATCTTATAACACTTTTGGACCTGCATTAGTTTGGTTTTCTTGTGAAGCATTTTCTTTTTTACTTTTAATGTGTAACTACATTTTTAATTAATTGCTTTGATTTAAAACTTGTTTTTCTTTTTTTGTTATGTTTAATGGAAATGCAACTTTTTAAGTACCAATTAGTTTAGCTCATCGTCATTGAATAATTTAATTTAATTGAATTCTGCTTGCAAGCTTTAAAAGTTATTATTTTTAGATGCTTATTGAAATAGAGATGTTTATTTGGCGCTCTTCGCGAGACGACTGCTGGCAAAGCATTCGCCAAAGAAACGATCCAGCGAATGATATAAATGCGGACGCACATTGGCCAGTCCATGATCCTCGTCAGCGTAGCTCTGAAAAGATTGAAGAAGAATTAGGTATCAATTTAATTACAAGTATTTTATGGCGATAATTGTACAATGCAGATAATAGCCACATTTATGCAATTAAAATAAAATTATAGTTGGGGTTCTTTTATGTCAAATGGATGTATAGTATACATTGTATACTAAGATTTGACCAATGTGTTTAACTGAAAGATTTCTTAGAAGATCTAATGTACTAAAACTTATGCAATAATCTTAAATGTGTACTTATATGTTTTGCATTTAAATACATTTGCTTGCAGTCATCTTCGATGTGCAATTAAATGAAGATGCCATCATAGACTGTACTTATTTAAAAATTGAACTTACAATCTGCTTGAAGAGAATGTCGTGACGCTCCAGATTCTTGGCCAGAATCATGGACTGCTGGTAGTGCACATTGTCATCGGATGTGCCATGGACGAGCAAGTATTTCTTGCCCCGCAGTTGCTGGGCTCGTGTGCTCAGCCTAGACTTGGCATAGCCAGCCTCATTAGCCTCTGGCACATTCATATAACGTTCCGTATAAATGGAATCTGCGAAGATTGTTCAATTAAAAGGCTGCAAAAAATAACTGATGAAATTCACAACATACCATAATAAGTCCAATCGGTAACAGGTGCAATGGAGGCGGCGCACTTGAAGACGCCATTTTCATCATTGGCCAGCGCCATGGCTGCCGCATAGCCACCATAACTCCATCCCCAAATACCAATGTGATCAGCATCAATGTACTTATACAACTGTGTCAAATTTCTATAAACGAAATAGGAATTCAAATGATGTTGCACTAAAGGGTCTTACGCAGTCGTAACTCACTGTGTGACTGTGATCTGATCGTTGATTTCCACTGTGCCCAATTGCATATAGATGGCATGCAACAGCGTCTCGCCACGCAGTCCGGAGCCGCGTCCATCGATCTTGGCATAGATCACAGATTGATTTGAGGTAAGATAAGTGCCCCAGTCCATCATCCACTTGTCGGTCACCTGGAAGATTATATGAAAGTGGTTAAACCTAGAATTTTTAGACTGTTTCACTTCACTTACGGAGTAAGAATCAGGTCCGCCATAGACATCGACCAGCATGGGATACTTTGTGTTGCCGCTGGTATCCAAATTGGGAGGAAGTTGCAGCAGCACCTTGGCCTGGAATCCGCCATCGATGTTTACCGTTAGTATCTGATGCGAGGGCAGTGACACGCCCTGCAGCTTGCTGCGCAACACATCATTGGTCTCCCAATCCAGCAGCTTCTTCAGCGTCACTTGAGCTGTTCATGTGCAGATCACAATATTAAATCTTATGCGATTCATAAAAGTGAGATAAACTTACAGTTGCTATAGCTCCACTCGTAGATGGCTGTTGTGGGTATGCCTGGTCCCAGGGAGCTAATCACAATTTGATTATTGTCATTGAAGATGGCCGAGTAGTACGTTTGCTCCACGTTTCCCGATGTCATCAGTTTGCATGTGAGACAACTGGGGGTCTGCTTACGTGTGGATGCCACCGCACGTATCGCATACAGATGCAGCTGCTCGGGGTTCTTTTCCGTGTTGGCCGTGTAGAAGATGACGTCATGCGTGCCATCCCAGTGGAGAATGCTGTCCACCACAAATTTACCGCTGGTCAACGGCTCCAGCTGTACATTAGTGCTGCCATCTGTTGGCAGCAGCTGCAAATGCTTGTAGTTCTCATGCGGCAGCACAAAGGCCAAGCGGGAGCCATTGCGATTCTTGAATGGTGCTGTGTACAGATCCACCCAGCCCGTTTCAGACGTCTTGCTATACAGCTGTAGGGGGATTATAAAATAAATTAAATTATTACATAAAAAAGTTTTTGCATGGCTAACCAGAGAAGCACTGTCACTAAAGTTTTTAACTGCATTGCTTCCCTAATGTCGCTGTAAACTGTGTGCATTATTTTCCTTTTAACTTCCATTTAGCACCACAGCGTGCTGTTGCTGTACCTCTGACTAGCTTGGCTGCTCTTAAATACGATCTTTCACTTGCTAAGCCTAGCTCTGCACCGTGTAAAGTGCAATGCACGTAATTGTTTCCACTCATTCTTAATGTATTTTAAATGTACTTAAAGCTTCTAGATTAGTGCCTTCTGTTCTCATTCATTAAAAGTGTTGCTCATTCCATGCACTACACTGTTCTCACTTATAAGATGTCTCAACTGAAGATCAACTATTCCCAGTTCTGTCCAGCTTAAATCTAACCCTCATTCATTGCAGCTGCTCTTAGCGGTCGTACTAAGCGTAGCTTCAAACCCCAACTGTTCTCACTCAGCTCTTGCAACTGATCTTATGAATTGCATTGCTAAACAAGCGGTTCTTTTCCCTGCGAACTTACCCGCTTGCGGCCGCGTCCATCGAAGGTAACAACATAGGCGGCGTTTTGAATACGATTCATCCAAATGGAGAGCACGTTATTGTCATCCAGCCAACTGACAACGGTGACAATGTAATCGGTTTCAGTGTTCAGAGCGCTCGGAATTGGCATCGGAGTAAGGAAGTCTGGGCTACCAGCCAACGCGCTCTCGAGATCAGCCATGTAGAGCACAACACGCGGATTGGATGAACCCGCCTTGGGATAGTGAATTTCCTGATGCAACGGATACTGGAAGCGCACATCGCCAGGTTCGCCATAGTAGGGGAAATTAATGACATGCGTCGGTGAATCATCAAACTGAATGAAGGCGATCTGAGTGCCCGATGGATTAAACCAGGTTGCCACATTCGAGCTGAACACTTCCTCCTCATAGACCCAATCGGGAATGCCGTGCAAAAAGATGCCATCCTCATTGGTTGTGATGGCAATTTCACGCTCCAGAGCACCCTTCTTATAGTAGAGATTACGCTCAAAGTTGATGATCAGCGCATTTCCCACCGGAGACCATTGGACCATGCTGAGAAAGACCGGCTCATTCTGAATGGTGAGTGAGGAAATATTGCCCGAGCTGATGTTATAGATATCGTATTGAGCCAAGAAACTGTAGCGGAAGTTCTTCTTGTAGTTCTTAGCCAGCAGCAGGAATTGTCCATCAGCGGATTTCTCATAGAGCACATATTGCGCTGCATTGGTCATCAGTTTTGTGACCGTTAGCGTCTTAGTATCCAACTCGACAATGTCCTGCACACAGTATGTATTCAATATATATTCTTAACAGGAATGTCTCATTTAACCTACCGAAAGCTCTTTGTATATCACTGAATTGCCATTGCTCCAGCTGCCATTGAAACGTTTCGCATATAATTGACCAGTGAGCACATCCTCCAGATTAATGCCCTTATCCCCAGTATTGTCAGCAGGCTTGTCATCATCTCCAGAGCCCACAATGAACACGATCATAGTAGCCACCAGGGCTACGGCTACGATGGCAGCAACAATGCTCAAGATGATCCGCACGCGGCGTTTCTTCTCCTTGGAATACACCAGGTTCTGTGAAGGAATATTATTTTGGAGACTTAGTAAAGTTTTATTTGAGAGCATTCGCTATATTTAAAAGGACATTAGATTAAAATAGTTTTCCTTTTTTAGCAGGTTGATTTAACACTTAAATTTATTAACTGCAAGTTTGTCTTGAATAAAGAAGAGATTCCTAATTAGAGCTAATCCAAGAATATCAAAAAACAATTTACTATACTCCTAGGTAAGTATGTTTACACTTAAGGGTAAATATATATAAGGTCAAAAAATGTATAAATATTTGTGAATCATTATCATATTTTAATTATTTATGAATAATACAGAAAAAAAGGAATATAAATTACAGTAAAGAAATAAAAATAAATTTAATTGTATTACAAATTATTCACTTGATTTTTACCTTTTTTTAGATATTTCTTGTTAAAAGAAGTTAATTTATTTATTAACTGTTGTTTCTGAGTAGCTTAAAATTAAAAGTTTGGAGTCTAAAGCCAGAGCAAATTAAAACTTTAAACTTGTATTTTATATAGTTTGGTCAATCCGTGAGGAGCTATATTGTTTTTGTTATTTGTATTAGATTTTCATAGGAGAATAGATAAAATAACATAATTTTAATAAGTGTAAATCAACCTTACTTCATTATGAATTAAAAATATTTTCTTGCAAAGCATTTGGTGCTATTAAAAGACTTTCGCAATTTTCGTTGTGAAGACAAAGATGACTTTTCATTTTTCTTGAAAGAAGCAACTCGTTAAAGCTTGCAAAACTAGTTGTGCTATTAAAATTGCATAAATCATATTTTAAAATTTGTTCAAATATTCCAATTTTAGCTTGGCACTTTTTATGCTTTAAGTTGTAAATCTTTTTAGTAATTAAAATTTATTATGTACTCAATAACCACAAAAGACCGAACAATTTTTTCTAACAAGTTTCCAAGCTTGTCTGTATTATACAAGTCTTTTTCTCATAAAAACTGCAACACTTGCAAAAAATTGCCTAACAATATTTGAGGAATATTCCTAAAATATATATAGAAAGTAATTGAAGTTGGGAAACCGCATTTTGGTCCGCCACCGCCTCAAAATGGTTATTTGGTCAACTCTTCCTGTTTGTCGTACGCCACTATTTATGGCCAACAGCAATTTGTGGCTCAATATTTGAAATGAAAAAAAAAATGCGACTTGCTGTTTTGTTGATGGTTATGCACCTTCTAAACCTGACCAAAATAAACGTGTGGTAAACAAATTCCCAGTTTGCAGCGAGTGTTCATCAATCCCAAGCACGTTCCACAAAGTCGCAGTAAGCGAAGAAATAGAAATATTTATTGGAATTGGAAGCGTCGTTGCGCATGCCCAATAACTTTTTCTTTCTGTTTTTTTTTTGCACTGTCTACTTATGGCCGGGATGGGAAGGGAAGGGGAGGGGAGACAGAAAGTGAGCCCAAAATCAAAAAGACAAGACGCTAACTGAAAATGAAAGTAGTTTTCTATACGTATGAGAGATACACGACACGGACTGAAGTTGTCTTGAAACTGGTTTTACGATGTTGGGTGATGATGCACTGCCGCGGGGAATTTGGAGAAGGGGGAATGGAGACAAGGGAAACGGACAATTGGGGCATGACGTAAGCACATTAAACATTTACCAGGTAGCAAAAACGCTAAGAAATTGCTCTTTATGTAAGTATTTTTTATTGGTTATTTCTTGTTTTGTTTTTTCAGTTGTGATTTTTCACATGATTGCATTGCGCCACTCTCTCAATTACAAATTATTTAATAGAGCTGTCGATACTCGTTTATTTCGCATAATACTCACAACAAAAAACATTATTTGTTTATATTTTTTGTGTCAATAGGTTTTTAGTTGTGAGGCAAAAAATCAGAGACAACATGACAATTGTTGACAATTGTGCGTTGGAGTTTTTTTGTTTTGTTCAAGCTTCAAGGTTAGACGACTTTTATAATGAGATTTCAGTCGAGTCTCAGCAATTTTTTATTATACACTTGCTGTGGGTATTTTTTGTGGTTTAGCTCAAAGTGTGACGGATGCCATAATACATTATTGATCAGGGCAACGCGTAATGAATTCGCATGATTGGCGGAATGGAAATTTCTATGAAAACTATTTATGGCAGCAGTCTTTAAAAAAGTTGATATGTTTGGTATAAATTGGGATATTGAAAGTCTGAAGTCAATGTAAATTACCTTAAGATAAACACAGTTACTTAGTTAGAAGCAAACTTTTTTTTTTAATACTTTTGTATCACACATATTTTGATATGATATGATATTCTTTATTGTTTTGTTTATTTTATATATATGTATATTTAACAACTTTAATAACTTTTTTCAGAATATTTAAGCCACAGATTAAAGGTGTGAATTCTCAGACTCACTAACAAGAAATTTAGCTACTTCTTTGCATTAGCGTCTTTGAATTTTTCTCCATAAAGAAACGAAGTTTTCTTAAATTTCTCAAAAAAGTCACATTTTATATTTGAAGTATTTAAATTTTTCATTTTATTAAATAGTTTTATGTGCTAAGTGGGGATTGGAACCCATCAACAAAAAAGTTTAAGGTATGAATTCCCTGGATCACTTAAAACTAATAAAAAATGTACTTGCTCATAAAGAAGGAAAACTGTTTTTAAATAACTGTTTAAAGGTCATATTTTATATTTGAAGTTTTAAGCTTTCAATTTTATTAAAATATTTTATAAGTTTCACCTCAATTTCTCGACATCTAAAATATGGGAGAATTGTAAACTTTCAACCAAAAAGTTTAAGGTGCGAATTCCCTGAATTCGCTTTGAATAAATAAAATATCTACCTGCTGTATTAGGGTCTTTAAATCTCTCGCCCCGCCCATTAAAAAATCGCTCTTAAGCTCATTGTCGTTATTGAGATAATGCCCTTGGCTGGGGAATTCTTGGCTGAGAATTCTCTAAGCACGTAGAACGTATTTCACACCTCAGGCAACCGGTTAAGATCCATTCCAATTGCAATTTGCATTAAAGCCAACAAGTTTGTTCCACTTGGTGTCAACTTTGACCTTAACCCGCCAGCGATTGCATGGCTTTTGGCCAAGAGTACGCACATATTTGCCATTAAAATATGCAGAATGAAATCGAAAACAAGACTTCTCGCACACACACATGCACACACGCACACATTAACACTAACAAACGGGTAAGTCCACGCCCACGCCTTCGCCACGTGTGTTCGAGGGTCTCCAATGATTTGTGGCTGTGGCAAAGCTGAAATATATGGCACCTTGGTGGCAACTTGCGACTGGCTACAAGTACAAAGACATGTTAGTTACAACTTGTACGATTTTATGGCTAGCACAGACATAAAATATGTTCCCTCTGGTGTCCCTCTACTGCGTATCGCAATGATTTCATTCTCTTTTTGTTTCCCTGTTTTTCTTCTTCTGCGTTTTTCTTTTTGTTTTTGTTTTTATTTGGGTTTTTAGTGGGGTTTTGGGGTCAACGCAGCATTTCATAAATGCAGATCAAATTGAAATGGTTTGCTCTCGTTTAGTTACTATTCTGATACACTAACATTGTAATTGTAAATGGGGTACTTCGATTAATTGATAGATTTTGGATTTATGAACTTGTAAGTATTTATTTCCATAGAAGTATTTTTCAAATTTGCGACGTTTTTCAATATATGACAATTTAAAGAGAATTGTCAATTAACAAGACTCTTTGTAGATAATGCATATTTCTAACTCGAATTAATATACAAAGTTTCGATAATTAATTTCAGAATATGTATTTATTTATATTATTTTTCAATAATCTTGACCCTTCACTTCTTAAAGAAGGGAGAAAAGTCCATTAATTCTAATGATAATTATTCTTCACTAAAATATATTTTCAAAATGTTTGTTGTATTGAATTTTTGTTGTAAAATAATTTATTTATTATTTGTAAACTTTCAGCTTTCATCTTTAAAATATATTCATTAGAATATATTTTTAAAATATAATATACATTGTTTTATTCCTATTTAACACTTTTATTATTATTTGTAATGTTTTGAAAAGGAATTCTAATATAATTATTTATTTAGAATTTATAATTGTGGCTTAGAATGAAATTCTACACTTCACTAATATAATACCTCTATTTTTTTTTTACTATTTATTATTATACATCCATTGTAGAGTATCAAACAAGTCGAATTGGCACGCATTCTGTTCACTTCAATTGTTTTTGATAGTGCACAAATTGAAAAATCGCCCGGCTAGCTTCCTATGCGGCTTGCCAATGCATGACTTTTGTTTGGTCTGGGATTGTTTGGGGATTTGTGCACAATATGGCGCAATTAGTGGCGCCAGAGAAGCCCCGAAACGAATTCATTAAATAAATATGAAACCGAATGCTTTTAGGAGCATTCAAATCCCCAAGGCACCGCTAGAGGAGCACAGGGGGAAGACTAAAGCTAAAGAAGTGATTGGAAGGGAGTAATTCCAATTGAAATCGACTCGAAACTCGATGGGAATCAGCTTGAAGCTGTGCTTTTTGCTTTTGTTTCTTCTCCTGCTTCAGATTCAGCTTCAGCGTCTGCTTGTTGTGCACTTGAACTTCCGGCAATTAGTTGGGTGAGGAGGCAAAACAAGTTGAATGAAATTTATATATCCATGTTGCACCACATGTCGTATACATGTTTAGTGTTTTGCTACCACTGAAATTGTTGCTGCTCTCCCTCTCCCTCTCCCTCTCGCTCCACTCATGATTGTTTGGTTGGGGTCTTTAGCCTCCTCTAGATGTCCTGCCACTGCTAAAAAATGAATGAGCCTCGTCGTCTGCCTTCTCTGGTTTCGAGTTATTTTATTTTTTTTTTGTTTTTGTACGGGTTTGGGGTTGGTGAATGGCTTCTCCTTGGGGCGCTCTTGGCCTGTCATTTGTCGTTTAGTTTTTCATTAAACTGGCAAAGTTAATTAGTTGTTGTCCTGGGCGTGCCGCTTTTTGTGTCCTTGGGCGCTTTTTGTTGTCCTTTTGCTTGTTTTTGTTCTTGTTGTTGGCTTTTTTAATACAATTACACTAATTGTGAACACATTTTCGTATAAGCGAATTAGACAAATTATCCCCATAAATTGTGTGCTTACATTATGTGGTTTAACAACTTTTTGGGGAAGAGTTGAAACACTTCTTAGGGGATTAGTTTGCTAAAGCGAAATCACTGAACTGTTGAAATATTATTACACTATCACTTAAAAAGATATTTTGTACATTCCTTTTTTTTGCTCTTTTCCAACTTTTTCAACAGTGTCTTTTCTGTGACTTTTTGCTGGTTGGAAAGATGCTCTTCCGTTGACTTGAAATAAACTTTAGCTGCGAAACTTTTTTAGCTTTGTATTCGCAAAATCTTTCATAACATCGGAAGCCTTTGAATTCGCACAACTTGATTAAGAGTTAATTTCATTTTGAATAAGTTTGCGTAGATATTGTTGGCAGAAAGTTTAAGCAGAAAATTTGTATCACTTTAATTATTATGAAACATATATTTCATTTAGTAATTTTGAGCTCAATAAATCTTTAAAAAAGCGCTGACATTGAATACAAATGACTTACTTTGTTGGTTATTTAACTTTTACTCTTTCTGCATTTTGAACTCGCTATCAGATCTTCATAAATATAATCTACAAATACAATAAACAAGTGAACTTTAAGCTCTCACCAAATCGTTGAAAAAATTCAACTTGTTTATTTATTTATGCCTTTATTTGATTTGGAATAAATTGTCTTTGGAATTGTGGCTAGAAGTGGCTTGAATAATCACACAAACATGAACTAGAGTTCAAGCTCTCAGCAAACATAAGAGAAAACTCGTTTATCTAATACTGCATATATGATTGCATGCGCATATTTATCTTGAAAATAATCTAGTTTAAATAAATGTTTCTTGCTTGCTTCGCTTCTATGCTTTTATTGGCTTTTTTTTCTTCATTCACTATTATTAATGTGGTGTTGCCACTTTTAATTCTATATATAGAGATTTATTTGCTTAAGAGAAATGGAACTAATCATTGTTTCTTTTGTAGTATCTCGTGTCGTTTTATCTACACTTAAAATAATTATTTACATTGTGGCTATAATGAACACAATTTTTTTTTAAATCGTGTATATTTATTTTACAATTTATTATTATATTTATTTCTTTCAATTATATTACATATATTACTTTCTGCGCTGAGTTTCTTACTTTATATTTCTCATTAAGATTATCCACTACTTTTTATTTATTTATTTATTTTTCCTTAAAGATTTTCCATTTAATTTCTTACATAAAAAAGTAAATTTGATTGCATTCTAATTATGTCAAATTTATTCTCATCGAAATTTTTTTTAAAATAGTTTTATTTATAGTAAAATTATTTAAAAAAAAATGTTTTTTCTTTTCCTCTTATTATTTTAGATTTTTTTTTTCCAATTATAATAATTCTATTTTATTTTAGTTTACTGACATTTCTTTCTTGAACATAATTTATAATTGCACTATTTAGTTTAGCTTAAATTTGTTCATATTTTATTTTCATTCATGTTTATTTGCCGCATTTTCATAGCGGTATTTGTTTTTGCTAATGAGAATAATTTCATTTTAGTTCATTTCCGTTAATTCTTTTTTCGCCATTTTAATGATTATTTTTGTTTAATTTTGCATAATTGTTTATGAATTATTTAACATTTCCTAATGAAAAATAAACGCATTTCATTAGCATTTAAATTGCATATTTTGCCCGCAGTTTAAATAACGTTTAACCAATTATTTTCGCTGTTATCTGTGCACACTTGTTGCATGCCACATTCACACACACAAGTTCATGCCACCCATCAGTGGGAATTGTCATTAGGACAGCGTTGTCCAGCTGCATTGACTTCACTTGACAGGTCATCAGCAGGAGCAATTAGTGGCTCATTAGCATTTAGGAGGAGCCAAAGGAGGAGAAGTAAGTGCCACACTTGCCACTTGGGGGCAAATCAATTTTAATTGAAGAGCAACAATCTGTCTAAACAGTGTTTGGCAGTCACTTCGAGTCGAGTCGAGTCGCGTTGAGTTGAGTTGAGTTGAGTGTCAGTCTGTTAGTGTGTCAGTGGCTTACCTTAAACCGTGTGATGCCACCGCCACCTCCAAAGCCACCGGCGCTGTGCAAATCGTCATCGTCGAGGCTGCTGCCACCTACGCCGCCCAGCATGGATTCGTGCAACTTGGCACTGTGGCGCCTCAGCTGATAGCTGCCGGTTAAGTTGGCGTGGCTGTTGCTGTGACTGTGGCTGTTGCTGTTGCCAGTGGCAGCCTTATAGTAATACGGCGGGTGCTGGTGACGATGATGCGCGTGTGCGAGTGCGGAGGCGGATGTTGTTGCCGCTGTTGTTGGCGTTGCAGCCGCATCCTCATAGTCATAGTCCAGCAACTCGATGGGATGCTCGCATTTGCAGCGGTGCGGCGGTGTGCGATGCGGTGTCGTCAATGTTGCAGCTGGATGTGAATGGGTATGTGCTTGCTGCTGTTGCTGTTGATGTTGCTGCTGCTGTTGGTGATGGTGGTGCCTGCTTTTGTGGCCGTTGTGGTGACTATGACTGTTACCGCCACCGCCTCCGCTGCCATGTGGTGGATGAGGTGGCGGCGGAATGTCTGCGGGTGTTATATAGATTTTGCCCTGCTGCTTGCTCGGCCAGTGGAACTCATCAAATTCGCTTGAACTGTTCGCTAGTTGTTGTTGCTGCTGTTCCCATTGCAGCTGTCGAAGTTGCTGCTGCTGCTGTTGCTGTTGTTGCTGCTGCTGCTGTTGTGGTATGTGTCGCATGCAACTCTGTTGTTGCTGCTGCTGCTGCTGTTGCTGTTGTGGCTGCTGCTTGTGGTTGTGGTAGCGATAATATTGATGAAACGCTGTGGTCCCACTGGCGGGCAGATACTGCGCATCGATGTGGCAGGAGGAAGAAGAAGAGCGTGCGAGAGAGTGGCCATAAAAAGAATTGTTTGTTGACAGCAAGTGCGCCTGTTAAATCTTTGTTAAAGTGTTCGTTTTTGTTTCCTGTATGTGTGTGTTTTGCTAGGATATGTGTGTGTGTGTGTGTGTTTGCGTGTCTTTTGAGGATAAAACGTAAAAACGAACGCAACACAAATTCACAAGCAACAAGCATACGAAACTCGGCAAGCTACAAACTTAAAATCGAGTGCATTAAAATAACGCTACTTAACTGGATTTATAGTGTGATCATTGCTATCGATAAATTGTTTATACGGCGTGTGGAATCAATAAACGAAACGAGGGAAAAGCATTTTTCATTTTATTGTTCGTGCATTTCAATAAAAAAATTTTGATTTTGTGTAAATAAAAAAAAACACATTTCTTTGTTTTTTTTTTAAGAGGATTTCTTATATTATATAGATTGATTTAATTTTCTATACTTAAAATTAATAAACATAATAATTTCTAAGTCGATTCTATACTTATTAGAAATATTCTTAGTAATAAATACAACATTAAAGCAAGTTATTAAATAATATTTTTCAAGGCAATTAATAACAGGCAGAAGGAATCATCTTCGATCTCATAAAGTTGACACATTATTGATCAACGTAAACACCCGTTTGTTCGTCTGTCCATTTTTTATATATACCATAACAACTTTATTCTTTAAGACTCCTGCAAATTTTGTTGCAATTAGATAAAACATATGAAAGGTATTGAGGAAATAATTTCGTGTAACAAAAAAGGGATAGTTGAAAATTTGGCTCTATATCGATATACCAAATATAAACTTCGGTATATTTTTTTTTATTTAATTGGGTATATTTATTTCCTAATAAAACTAAATGAATTTTTTTTCTATATTTTATTTTCTTTCATTCGCTTGTATGCACTTTATGGTACTTATTTGCTTGAGCTAGCATACCAAAATTCATAGTTAAAGTTTGCTATGGCCATAATTGATAAAGTGCCGTATTAAAGCAGGTTACAACAGCGGTTTTGAATAGCAGCAAATTCTCAGCTGGCTCAGTGTGCATACAAAACCCCAAAAAACTAAGTTATGAAATGCAATTTCCACATGGCCAAATAAAGGAAACAAAACGCAAACAGCTCTGGTAGAAAGCAAAGTCATAACCAAGTCACAACCAAAGCCAAGTGAGATTTGAGCCAAAAATGCATTAGCTCGATTTGGTGGCCAGCTCACCGCAATTATTTAATTACACTGTGGACGCTGATATTCCCCACCGAATACACTTTGCTCTCCTCTCCGTTCTGCTCTCCTTTCTCTGCTTGCCACGAACTTAATCAAAGAGCCAGCGCCAAAAACGTGGCAAGTCAAGCACAACACAAAAGAGCGACGAAACTTTTGTTGCAAGTTGCAAGCAAAGGGCGAACAGCAAAACCTCAAAAAGGACGACGACGTCATCAGCAATGGCCCAATGTCACCCACACTGAGAAAGAGATAGAGTCAGATAGAGTGAGAGAGAGAGAGAGAGTCTCACATGCTGGCTGGGCAACCTACAAAGCTTAAGAGCTACAAAGCTCAGAGACCTCGGACCGATACGTATCGCTAATGATGATCAAATAACGGGTCTATTCCATATAGCAACAGCAACAGCAACAAAAGGACCCACAAAAATCGTTAGCCCAGTTGGCAGCACACCAGCAAACCAGGGCTGGCCTCTTGTACTCGTAACTGAAACTGTGTCATGTGCAGCAGCAGCATCCTCGACGTCGTAATGAGCAAAGCTTTTACTTTCTCCTCGCCAAAGAGTCAAGAGAAGAGGGAAGCGGTGGAAAGCGAGCTCCTTCCACTTTTGGCACTCGTTTAGTGCTCGACTCGAGTACAAATGATATGTAAATAACCAAACAATTTGCCATGAACTGAATACAGTTGGTCCTTATTTGATTAGTGCTTGATCAATGCGTCAAAAACGTTTAATGAGAGGCAAACTCTTGACGATGACGATGACGATGATGATGGCAAAAGTTGAACGCAACATAATTTATTAATTTGCAATTTCACCTTTTTTGTGGCATTCTTAATTGGCTAAGCTAGCTTATGGCTTACCAACAAAAATACGAAATAAAATTTCTACAATGTCAGCGAAATGTTTTTTGGGCTAATAAATATGCACACGCAGCATGGCCCCAAAAAGTATGCAACGTTTTTTTTTTATTCTCTCTCGCCTGCAGTTATTTCGCTGCCTTCATTTCTCTTCCGTGGCCACAGCCATTTCTGTTTTTTTTGCTCATGCATAACCAACGAAACACAAATTCAAATGCGCCAACATAATAAATAATATTTTAAAACACACATGCCAAAATCACACGTGCCAATTCTATGTGTGTGTGCGTATGAGTGTGCGCCTAAAACTAGGCAATGAAAACACGCCCAAAAACTACAATGCATAAATATTTCCATGTATTAAGGCTTGTCGCAAACACACGCACACATACACACAATCAGCCATAAATTATGCGTGGCAAATGTTTCAAAATTAAAATACAGCCAACCAAAAAAAAAAACAACGCAAACTCAATTTGAAGGATTTCTACCTGGCCAAAACTGAAAATTATAGCCAAATATCATGCCAGAGGGGAAAACGGAAGAAAAAGTTTCAGTAAATGTTTGAGGCTTAACTAATATAGAGGGCAAAAATTCATGCGCCAAATTTAGCATAAATTGAAATAATGTAGGGTACTTTGTCAAGTGTTTTTTAAATTTTTTGGTGTTGCAAATGGGATGTGCTGAATTGCGTTTTCGCTTGCAATTCGCAAAGTGTGATAAATTGAGATTATGGAATTCGTTACAGCAAATCTCAGTTCGCATTCACTGAAATTAAAGTGCTATTTATTTCACTTTCACATCAATTTAAAGTAAAGTATTTCACAAATACAAATACAAATGAATATTGAAACACTCAACTACAAATTCCATATTCCCAAGCAATTTAATATCTTCGTTGTGTATTTATACATACCTGATCGCTTTGTGCTGTTTCAGTGACAGAAACATCATTGCCAGACATTTTATATGCGTTGTGTGGTTTTTAATTGTGTACTTTACAATTGTAACTGCATTGAAAAAACAAACATTTGTAAATTAAAAATCAAACGATTTTATTTCATTAGGGGTTTTCTAATTTTCTTTTGTTTTTGGCATTTCGAGTTATTTATGGGCTTTGATTCTTTTGTATTTCGTTTAAGTTTTTATTCACTGATATTTATTTAAATTTGATTTATCACACATTCTTTCAGTCAGCTTTTATTTGCATTTCAGTTTGTTAGTTTTCAGAACAAATATTTGGAATTCTTTTTTATAAATGTTTTTATGATGCGAATTTGAATGTGAATTTGTTTTAACACCAGCTGGTGCAGGGATTTATGTGGATTATGGTTTGAGTTGAATTGAGTACGATTTAGTTCAGTTGAGTTGAGTGTCTGTTTTCAAGTGCACTTTTCACAGCAAGCAAGTCGGCAAATATATTGTATTGTGCATTTATTATTGTTTTTATTTGAGGTACGTGTATTTTGGTTTTAGTTCATTCGAATGGAGTTTTGTTATTTGCCTTGATATGTTTTATATGTGTATTTTATTATTTGTCTTTTACGTTGCGTTTAGCCTAATCCTTGTCCACACAAGCGAAACCGTTCAGATCTACGAGCTTACCCTCAACAAACACACACGCTTACGTCTCTGCTATCGCACATTTGTGCTATCTCATTTTGTGCAGTCGAGACACGAGGAATTGCCTGGCGCTTGTCATTTAATGCAAATTAAGCAATTTAAACAACAAATAAACAAATGCGTAGAAAACAAATTTGCGGTTAAATGTGGGAGGACTAAACTAAGCCGAAGACGTAGCCAAGGATAACCCAACACACATACAACACACAGTGGATATACACACGAGTGCGTTTTGGCTTGCTGTTTGTTTGGTTCGTCGCATTGCACATAACTCGTTACTCATACGACGCGTTGTACGATACAGCAAATGTTACCGCTACAAACGTGTTTCGTGTGTGTCTTGGCCCTTTTGCCCGCCTGCGGTTTTCAATTGTCAGCGGCAAGCGACTGCGGTAGACAATAGTCCCAAGCTCTGGGCGGGTAACCAGGTCCCAAAGTAAAAATAAATAACAAATATAAAATACCAAAGAAATTGAAATTGCGTATACGTTGCCAAAGACAACTTCTCCCCTCATCCAAAAGAAAAAAAAAAAGAAACACCAGAAATAAAAAACAACAACTGTGAAGACACAAACAGAGAGCACACACATTTAAGTCTTACACAAACAGACAAAAGTAGGTAAGAATTGCGTTGCGGAACAAGATAAAAGAGAGTAAATCGTTGCCCCAAATAAGAATGAAACCAAAGAAGAAAAAAAATGTGATAAATGTGCCGTGCCCTTTGTGCTAATGTGTTTGAAAATATGTGACAACGCTGATGCCGAAGCCGGGGGGATGGGTAATGGTTATTTAAAATACTGCGAAAGAGCAAAACAATGTACCTTTGGCTGAGGGAATCATAGTTATTATTATAATGAGATGCCTTCTATTGAATATTTGGTTACGACTGGTTCGACTGTTCAATTACATTAACATTTGTAAATGGCAACGAACATGGAATGCACACAAAGCTTTGACGAACTTAAGTTTGGAGTCTAGAAATGATTGCTAGATGATGAAACAACAAACTGAAGTTCTAAAATCATATTAAAGCTTTATTTTTATGAAAAAGCTTCAGTTACCATTGCATCTCTCCTTTTATTTTCAAATATCAAAGGACATTGAATTTAAATTCATAAATACATCAGCAACTTTAATGTAGACAAAAAACGACAAACTGAAGCTCTAAAATCATATTAAAGTTTTATTTTTATGAAAAAGCCCCTGTTAGGTTTTACAATTTAACATTGCATCTCATTTCATTTTCATTTTCAAATGACAAAGAACATTGAATTTAAATTCATAAATACATCAGCAACTTTAATGTAGACAAAAAACGACAAACTGAAGCTTTAAAAACACATTAAAGCGTTACTTTAATTGAAGAAGCATCAGCTAAATTGTAAAATTTAACATTACATTGCTGCTTTCATTTGCAAATGGCAAAGAACATTCAATGCACTCAAAGCTTTGACAAATTAAAGTTTGAAGTCTAGAAATAATTGTTAGATGATGAAAAAACAAACTGAAGCCTTAAAAGCATATTAAAGCATTACTTTTGTTAAAGGATCATATGCTAAACTTTTAACTTGAAGATTGCATCTCTCTCTTTACATTGACTCTAAGCTTTAGTACCATTTGAAATAACACTTTTAAAGCAGCTGAAATCGTATTTCTTACACCCAACCCTTTACATTTAATGTAAAGCTTACAATTTAGTATTTAATTAAATTTCCAAGCATTATATCATTTGCTGAATACTCAAGTTATTTACATTTAAATGCCAAATTCCTGCCTATGTTTGGTTAAAATTTCAAACTTGTAATGACCGACTATCAATCAAGAGCTCATAAAATTGACCAGACACGAAGACGACGGCGTAGACCATTAGGCCCAAGCACAGAGGCCATCTTGAGGCTTGAAAAATAACCAAGATACTTTACTTTGCGGTGCGGTTTTCTTAGCTGGCTATTTCATCTTGTGTCGTATTGTCTATGAGGCCCAGCTGTTATTTGCCAGAAATTCATTAAATATTAATGAGTCTGAGAGCGACGGGCGATTTGTCGTTTTGCGAAAGAGGAAAATTTTAAATTTGCAGCTGACAAATCGCTTTCGTTACAGTCAGTCTGACAACAACAAAAGTTGCATAATACATCAACAAATACGAAGATTGTTAATTCTGAGTTTACTATTTGATATTTCCATTTTATCTATAAATAAATAATAAATATTATTATCGAGTAATTTTCCTCTTTCTAGGATTTACGAGACTTAATTGTTCAATATAAAATTACCAATTGTTCATAGTGGCAGCAATTTTTGATAATTTCTCGTCGACAGCTTAAGATATCGATAATTTCATAAAGTGATTTACAATTATCGATTACACTTTTGACGCAAGACTGTAAGCTTCCATGCACTATATAAAAATATACTCAAAAGTCAATATTTCAAAAAAATCTAAAACGGTAATATGAAAATTAAAGTATTGTATTTACAAATTTAAGTCAAGTTTTTGGATATTTCCTTTCTTCATCAATATTTTGACAAGATTTATAGCGTGAGCAACCATAGCTCCATAAGTCAAACGCCAGGTAAGCTAAGATTCACATTATCGAATCATTTAGTTGACAGCGTAGCAAATACAATCGGCCTATTAATTTTTATTCTACACAGTTTGTGAAAAAAAGTTCAGAGCAAATCAAATAACTATACGCGAACAATGTCTGACGATACTTGCTCGAGTAATGATGAGGAGAGTCTGACAAGCATGACCTATGAAGTGGATGCAACGCTACGAAGACTATTAAGAGCTGAGCTTGATGAAAGGGAAGAGGAGCGTGAAGACGATGTTTCCGACTTTCGTGACTCGAACACATCATCCTGGATTGACGTGGAGGAGAACGATTCGGAAGAATCCGTTGAGACCGAGCCTATGACCACACAAGCAAACGACTCGGGTTTGGATCTACGACCAGTGCAGGCCTCCATCGATCTGAGAATTCGTCTACCCGCCAACTGGCGTGAGTATTATTCACGTTTACGGACTTATCGACAGAGATTACAATCGCGTCATGGCAGAACGTCGAGAGCAATGGACGCTGGTCGTCTGCGCGGTGGACAGCCCGATCGAGGACATCCCGTTCCTGCACTGATTGATCCTCAATATGGGTTAATTTATATGGCCAGCGAATCGGAATCCGAAGAAGAGGAGATACTGAGATCGTGGCCAATGGTGCCACGTCGTGGCAACAGCATCAGCGATCTCAGTGAATGCAGCAGCGATGATGAACAGCAAAAAAATTCAGAGCAAAGCATTTAATGAGAACTCGTCAAAAATATTGATGTCAAGTGTAACTACTTCCAAAGATATAGTGATAAAATAGGCTCGAATAAATATTAGCATAAATAGAATGGCGAAATGGGCATTTTATATTTTTGTTTGAATAGCTTCGGAGTAAATAAATTTAACTTTGCTTATCGAATGTTTTTGGAGATGCCAAGGTTACTAGGTGAATTAATCGAAATCAAAAGTTGTATTGTAGTAATAATAATCTATCGAAATTGCAATACATCGTAATCGATTTCTACTCAAAGTTCACATAAAACAAGTTGGCAGCACTTTTATTTGATTGCAATTGCGGTTTTTGCACGTGCTTGGAAAATGTCCGACGACGATTCATGTGCTGAAGAAGTGGAAACTATTCTGCGCAACCGAATGTACTGTATCTCTGTGATTCGAGATGAATCGTCATCACCATCATCGACCAACTGCAGCTATTCATCAACCTCGGAATCGGATCTCGACATTAAAGAGGAGTACCAATTGGTTGACAGCCCTGCACGCACACAAACTGTGTCGAATCTGTCTCAATTCAACGACATGGTTTCCCTGGAATACGATGCAAACTATTTGGCAACACCAGGCTTAATCAGGGCACGTCGTACCTCATGGCCTTCGGAGTCGTCCATGTGGCACGTGACTGGCACCCCGAGGTGTGGCAAAGTACTTCCTGGGTGGCAATACGGAAGAAAACGTATTTGGTTAATCGTTTTGTTTGTAATTATCTTAGTGCTTAGCATGCCATTCGTGATACGTGAACTATATACATGGAAATGTTTGTTATACTTAAGATATCAAAACTAAAACTTCTGATCTTTATTTCTGTTATTTTGATTTTCTAAGAACTCTGTACAGCTTTTGATTATAATTGAAAGTTTTGAAAATCTTTTTTTGTTAACAATAAATCTTTTACTTGTCTTCTTTTCTTTTGATAGTCCAACATATTTTTTTCCATTTTTAATTTTTTTAAATCTAACAAAAGGAGTTGCTGAAATATTTTTTAATATTACCTATTCTTACTTCTTTGAATGAATAATTGTAAATACAAATGTATGGCAGACACCAACAGATGACTATATTTCGTCCTCAGTGTGTCATTTGCTGGCACCTTCTACAATTTCTTAATAACTTGATGCACAATTTTAGGCAATTTGCTTGCTGACTTAAAATAAGTTGGCTTAAATAATTGCAATCGAAAAATTGCAGTCAGGATGGAGGCTAACAAACAATGGGCTCGGCAACCGAGTGGAGAGGAAAGGGAAGTGTCTGAGGTGGCGGCTGTAGAGACTATAAATTTGCTGGGCCATGGACCAATGTCTGGCACTTGGTTGGCGCTGGGAAATTTATATGCCAGCTGCCTGTCGTAGCGCATATTCCGCCGCCTACACACAGCACACTCACACACACACACACACACAGTCAGTTCTTTGTTATGCAAGTTAATCCTTTTTATAGCTATTGTTCAGCGCATCAAAGCTGCAGCATTGGCGGAGGCTCCACAAACCCGTTAGGATGGATACACGCACGCCCAGCGCATTTGTTTCAATGGCCAAAGACCGCAACACAGCAGGGCAGATGGAATAGGAGGACTACGAGGAGGGCGGCGGCAAGGGGAGAAGCGTCAGCTGGAGGCCAGGCAAAGCTGTAGCACATGTCACTGCATTTTTCAGCGACTCCGAGAGCGAGAGACAAGAGACGGACGACGGGAGACAACCAACATATTAGCTGCCACACGCATAGATTTGGGGAAGCGGGCAGGCGTTGCGGGGCAGGCAACAGGCAAGCAGCAGGGCATCAGGCATCTGCGGCACGTGGGGCAAGCGAAAAAGGGACTCCTGGCTTGATGTATGTGTATGTGCATCTACTTGATAGCACTGGCAAAATCTGGTGCATGTTGTTGCGGAGGCGTTGGCGTTGGCATTGGCGTCGGCGGCTGTCGGTGCTGAAAGTGTTTGTGTGGCATGCCGCAAATTCATTATTATTTCTCCCTCGCCCCCCAACGCCCACTCAAGCAGCTGCAGTAGCTGTATAAACACTCAACATATGAAGTGGATAAGCAGAAAGCATAAGAATTCCACTCTCTTTCTCTCGTTCTTGCTGCACTTCTTCGCTGTCTTGCAGCTGGGAAAAAAGTGTGCTTAAGGCGTATCAAGAGTTTCAACCCAAGTTCAGTGCGCGGAGTTAAAGTGTTTTGCGCGAGGTGGCAACGCCACAACAAAAGCAAAGTGAGGTTATGAAGAGCTTTCTTTATTAAACCCGAGCCAGATGCTGTTCAGAAGTGCGGAACGCATTTGAGGTGGCGTTGGTACAATAAAGATATGCTTGAACAGCACAACTTGAGACTCATATCTGTTTGTTTTTATGAAAATTACTCGCTCAGCTTGTAAGTTACAACTTTGAAACTTGAAAAAGATTCATAATTTTAATGAAGATGTGTTTAAATAGTAACCGACTATTTTATTAAAGAGTTCTTAATCTAATAATCGTAAAATAATTTGTATATTCATAATAATCACACATCCTTATTACTTTTTTATTCCCATTACAAGCAACACCTCGTCGGCAACTTCATCATCTTCATCTGTGTTAAATATTCCACTGGGAAATTAAGTTAAATTTGAGTAAAATTTCAATTCCTCGATCTTTCGATCTCTCGTGCATTTACACTGCAGTTTATTCTCAAATTATTTCATTGAGCTCTCGTCCGGGACGTGCACTGGCAGCACCCGCATTTAACCTCTGACCTCTGGTACGTAATATCCGAGACATGACTGAAAGCCATAGCACCCAAGGAACCGAGGCATGAGGAGCGAGGTCGAAGCATTTCAGTCAACTACAACTGCTGCAATTTCTCATTTTAATAAAAATGCAAATGTCTCTGGCACAAAGTGAAGGAATGACGCTGCCTTCCATCCACATTTCGACCCTCAGGCGATAGCAACAACATCCGCATCCTCATTCTACTGTTTCTGTGCGCCCCTTCGCTTTGGTCCAGAGTTTTCCCTCTCTTGGCCAGCGCATTTTCCTTATATTAAACGTTAGTAAAACTTTTCGATTTTTCACCATGAAGGCTAAAAACAAAAAAAGGGAACAAAAGGCAACCAATAAAGGAAATAAGTTTCCAATAAGTCAAGAAAATGCCAAAAGCATCGATGATGAATTCTTCGAGAATTGCCATCGAAATCATCAATGGAATCTCAGCTGTGAATACTTTGTTCAATTCCAATTGTTTACGTTGAATGCTTGCTATATGCTTAATTATTCAATTGCACAGATGACAAGGGCAGACGACGAAGGCATCATCATAAGGCAGCACAATGGTCCATACAACACAATAGGAAGCTGTCGACAATTATGATATGTGGGCAGAGAGATAATTATAAGTTAACAGCATCTTAAGCTTGAATTGAATATCAATTAATTTAACCAAATAAGTGTGTTGTATAAGTAAGTGACATGGCTTTCGAAAATTCTGACAAAATAAATTATTGATGTCTTTAAATATCGTCATAGGAAGAATTGTACTTTTATTGTTGAGTATAAATAAGTTATTGATGTCTTTAAATGCACTTTTATTGTTCAGCAGAAATTATTTTATTACCAAAGCGTCAAAAACCTAAAGTTTATGAGCAAGTTCTATATTGTTGAACTTATGATTATGGATATATGTATTAATATATAGTTTTTATCTGGAGTACAACTATGCAATTCAACACTATAGAATTTATTAAAATATGGATAATATTAGGGAAGCATAAAAGCAACTTTTGAGCAAAGCAATTAGAATAAATAAATAGATAAAATTGGTGATTGTTTTTGTAGAAAACATTCACCATTGCATACTTTACACAATTTTCTTTATTTCGGCTTAAGAGTCAAGATTGGTAAATACAAATACACAGAGTATATTTTCAGTGAGTGTTCAAATTTCGCTATCATTCGATTTTCGTTTAATTTATTAAGAGGCTTAGAGCCTAGACGTCTTTGCAATGTTACTTTTTATCACCTGACTTTGATGGTTTTAGAATGGGTGGCGTAACGGTTTTGAGCAAAGACATAATTTTCGCAGGGGGTTTAGCTTCAGCGGGTTTAACACTAGGGCCGGGAAGTGCGGATTTTCGTTGGTCCGGCTTGCCGCAGAATTTTTGCAAAGTTGTCTGGACTTTTTCGGCATTGCTGCCCGCAAACTGCTCCAGCGTGACTTTATCTTTGATGATCACAAACGAGGGCATGCTATTGACATCGTATTGCTCCGCCAGTTCCTCGTTATCATCGACATCGATCTTGAGCACAAGCAGGCAGTCTTCATACTCGGTGGCCATCTGCTCCAGATGTGGTCCAATTATCGCACATGGACCACACCATGTCGCAAAGAATTCAACCAGAATATGCTTATTCCCAGCCTCTGCGATAGTCTTATCGAAATCGGCCTTTGAAGCGATTGTAATAACCTTCTTGGCTTTCTTATTATCACGGGCGCTGGACGCCATCTGTGTGTGTTAAATTTTTGATAGCCGAAATAAAATCGAAAAAGAAATTTTGGAAATCTGTTTTCAGTTACTGAGTATCTTAACTGACAAGCATAGCAAGGTTTAAAATACAGCACTTGAAATATTTTTTGATTTAATGCACATATTTAAGTACTAATTATTTTTAGCCGAAAATACATTCCTTAGGTTTCAGAAGAAAATAACATTATTAATACAATTTTTATTTAGGCGCTTAGGAATTGATTCTTCAACTAAATAGAATTTTAAAGATTCATATTCAATTAAAAAATGGACTAAGCAATAAAATGATTTTTGTGATAAGTTAAGTAGCATACTTTTCAGCGCAATAAAGGATGCAATTGAGCTCAGCAACTGCATTGTTAAGAAAATAGCCAAGATAGCGATGGGAATGTATAAAACACAGATAAGAAAAAACATACGTCTATCTTCGACTCTCTTTGTGATGAAAAAAAAAACGGCAACTGCTAAACAAAGTTCTCTTTCAGCCGCTTGAATGCGCTCACACATAGTACACGCATTCAGCTTGATTGCATGGATTCATTGTTCATGTGTGTGTGTATATGGAAGTGTGTGTGTACTTTGGTGTAGTTTGCTGTGCTTAGCAGCCTTTTTTGCCGCTTTCAGTTGCACTTTGTTGCCAGTTTGTTTGTTTGTTTGGCTTGTCTTGCATTTGTCAAGAATTAAGAGAAGTGCACCACAATATCTAGAACTGCAGCAACACCACCACCGCAGCTAACCACCGCAATCCTCCACTACTGTAACTATGTGTCTTCGTGTGGTGCTTATCTCGCCCTCTCTTTGGCTGTATCTTGACTGTTTACCTTAGGGCTTAACGTGGTTTTTCTACTCGTTTTCTTGCTGTCTTTCTTTTGTTGCATTTCTTTTTTAGTTTGCTACCCTGTACTCACAAAGTGCAAAAGGGTGTAGTGAATTAATCTAGCCGAGTGTTACAGTGAAAGGTAAGACTTTAACTGATAGTATGTTCAATTATTTATGCCACATACAAATGAAGACTTATGTTTTCGTTATAGGATAATGTTTCTACTCCTTATTGGGAACAAGGTCTCTTAAAGTCAAATGCTTTAAGCTACTCTTAAGTACTTCGTGCTCTAGCAGTTGCAGTGAGAGATAAAACTTTTATTATTTATGTTACCCAACACTAGTACAATCGTAAAATAACCAATGAACAAAAATCACCTATTGAGTAAAGTGAACAAACTGAATAAGTTTACTTCAATAGTTATTTTTTATTCAGTTCTTCATTAGTTCATTTTTGTTGAGTAGTTCATTTTTATTCTTTAGCTCGTTTGTATTCAGTTATTCACTTTTGTTTTTTAGTTTGTTCATGTTATCATGTTCCACTTTTCATTAGTCGTTCTTTTGTATTGGTTGTTGTTCACTATCGCCTAACAATTTGAGCTGATGTGGCAACACTTACATATTTAAGCGTTTAAGTGATTATGTACATTTATTTTGTACCATAACAAATTAAAGTACCATTTATGAAAGTAAATGGTTAAGTATAAAACAAAACCGATTTCGAGAGAAGATCGTCAACAAATAAAATATCGTCAAAAAAGAAAAATAAAGAAAATGTAGCAATGAACAATGTTGATAACAATATCGAACGACCTAGTTCCCTAGTTTAAAATGAATGAAAGAACTTGTTGAGCAAAAATATAACACTGGCGCATATTATGATACTCAAGATATTTATTTAAGGGTCTCTTAAAGTCGAATGCTGTCCGCTATTAATTTTTTTAGTTAGAGTACTTCGTGCTTGTGCAGCTTGTAGTAGTTTTGTTAGTTAAGAGCGGCCTGTCGGCTTAAAGCACTTTAAATACAATTCGCCAGCTTGTACTTGACATTGAGTCATCGTTAATAATCCGCTCGTTAAGTGTACATCCTGCGAGTATGACTACAAGTACTCCCACGACCTACAGCTGCTTGCATAACCTAATGAGCAGCATGAGACTGACAAATGACAGCATTTAGTTGACATACACACTACGAGCGGAAACGGCAGCAGCAGCAGGTGCTGCAACAACAACAACAACGACGGCAACAGCCACAACGAACGTTTAACGTGTTAACCGTATCAGTGTCAGCGTTCTGTCATATTGTGCAATCGCTTCAGCATTCCAGTCCAGAGAGCGCAACCAAGTGCGCGACTTCCGCACGTTGGGATTTGTCAACCATCCCTGTCTCTTTCGCACTCACTCTCGCTCTCTGTTGCACTCACACTGCCAACCAATCTGTAGTTCGTTGCGAAAGTGCTGACCTCGCAGTCGCACCTTGACACGCGGCGTATGAGCAATGTAATAAAATGGCAGCCAAACAACTAGTGAACAATTTTTGCGCGTTGACAACAACAGAGCGAACAGCGCGAATATCGTTTGCCAACAAAAAAATGGAAAGCATAGAAAACGAAAAGTGTGGTGAGAGAGAGACAGGGGGGGAGGAATGTGGCGGAGACAACGAAATAGAAATGAAATGTACAAAATGAGAGAATAGCAAAAGTCACGTATGTGGCAAGACAAATTGCTTCAAGTGCATAGACTGCCACTTTCATTCGCTGTCAGTCTGTCAGCCAACCATTCACTCAGTCCATCTGTCTGTCCAACTGTCTGTCCCTCTGTCCGCAAGTCAGTTTGCCAGTTATTTATATATTGCGCATGCTGTTAGCATATTTTTATTGCGGTCAACTATGAATTTGGGTTGAGCACCAAATACTTGTCGCGTTATCCAATGACTATATCCTGTAATGCTCTGTCATGGAAAGAGGTATATATATATTTGAAAAACTACTTTTATTTGCAATCTTCCAAGTAAAAATTTCGAAGATAACATTTAAACTTATAAATTTAGTTTTTTTTTTAATAATTTAATAGATGCTTAATAAATGGTTGGTCTTTTTAAATTTGGTGAGGTTTGCTCAAAAAGTTGTTATAAATAAAGAATTATTTTATAAACACACATAAAATCTTGCATACATCGTTCAAACTATTCTGTTAGGCAAACATGTTTAAGCAGAAGACTAGACTCCAATTTTAATAAAAATCTTGAAATAGTTGAATGGGGAGATTGAAGTTGTTGTGATTTAATTCTATCAAGTGTCAAAGAAATCACTTCCACTCGAATTTCACCATCATTGACAACTGACTTTAAAGTCATTTTAGAGTTTGATAATTAGGCAAAAGTTATTTCATAGTATTAAGCTAATACAACTTTCTCTGCATTTTACAAGGTATTAACAACTAAAGTTCTAGCTGAAATTCCACACAAAATGTTCGCAGTAAAAGTACTGTTTAGGTGATATTTAGTTATCGATGGTCGCCTAAAACGGCCAGCCACATGGGAATCAGTTGCAAAATAGTTGCGGAATGAACACGAAGTGAAGCAAGCGAAGCTCAAGTTTGGCAGCCAAAAAGTATGCTATGAAAATGACGAAACAGCATTCTACTGGCTGCTTCATGTGACTTTTTGACCATTTCAGTGCAATGAATGGCAGCTGAACAACAGATGGCATTGTTATGCCAGAATGTGTATTTGGTTCGTCTCCCCTGTCTCCTTGCCTTGTCTCCTAAGTTCCCATGTTCCCTGGTCGGATAATTGGCTAGGGCTCTCTGTATTTGTTGGAGGGGTTTTTCTTCTACACGTAAACAAAGCAATCTCCTGGTGCGACTGCATACAAATAGCGAGCACGTTTAAGCATGTCAATGCTGCTGTTGTTCTCGTAGTTTTTGTTGTTGTCTGGCTATTGTCCAGTGCCAACTGTCAGCTGTTGTCTCCACCACAAAATGATGAACAATCTGGCACTACCAACCACAGGCAGCGCCAACGACAAACAGGAAAATTTCATTGCTCGAATTTTCGTTTAACAAGTTTATGAGCAATTTTCGTGAAGAGGGCTAAGCTCATGCATTTGGATTTTTCGAGTGCGTTGAGCGAGTGAGATTCTCTCTCTATCACTTTTGAAATTACAGCAGCTGCACAATGCGCTCTCTGCTGGTACTTACCCTCCTCTATTTGCCACCCATCTGCTACCCATTAGCACTCTCTAATCCCCACTGGTACTGCTGCCCGCTCGGTACTGCTTGCGACCCTCCACAACCTGCTGGTCAGGCACCCGCTGGCTGTGTTACTCCTACTTGCGCCTACTACCAGTCACTGCCACTGGTCGGTGCCTTCTGCTAGCCCATTAGCACCCACTGCCACCGACTGGTACCCTCTGCTACCCTTTGCGACCTTCAGCCTTCCGTTGGTAGTGCAGCCTGCTATCGCCTCTGTAACTTGTCAGTCTGCTTTGCCACGCGTTGCCACGCACTGCTGGCCAGTAGTAACCTCTGGCATCTGCCTCTGTTTCCTTCTCAGCACACACTTCTGCCCCACAGCTGGTTTCACTCTGTCAGCCTCCCTGCGGTACGCCTCTTACTCCCGCTACTGCTGCTTGCAAGCAAATGCACGCACAGGCTTTTCTGTGCGCTCTCGTGCTGCTGCATTCAAGTGTCAAAAACCAAAACACATTTACATTCATGCTGGAGCCATTGTAGTCACTGCCATTCGTTGTTGTCGCCTCGGGCCGCTACCCTCCCAACCTCCGCTCGCTACTAACGCCATATCTCTGGTAAGTAGTTGGTTTATGCGGCAGGATGTCAGCCTGATGTCTGTGTGAAGTGTGCTGCTCCCCTGTTAGAAACGGCAGAAGCGGAGCCTTTGTCAACGTGCAAAAATCTCTCAAATTTTATTATGCTCGAATTTGCTGGCACTTCACAGCTGCCACAGCTGCTGTGAAAGCGTTCCCTCTATCTTCGCTCTCTGCTGGTGGCAGGCGCTTTTATGGCGCTTAACGTTAGCCCATTACAAGGCGACGAAATCAAGCCGAGCAACAACTTGGAACATCAACTCCACCTCCGCATTGACAGTTGGCATTTTGGCAGCAAAGAAAATCGAGGCGCGGCCCCAGCTAGTAATGAGGAGGCCATGCGAGGGCTTGTGGTTGGGGCATCAAACTGAGCCGAGCTCCGCCTGGATTTGGGGCCCTGTCTTATGACGATGCCACGTTTTGCCAGCCAGATGAGGCCATACATTTTTACAAGCTGCTAATGTGGGCTTTATACGAGCACGGACTTCTTTTACTTTTCCTTTTTTTTTTGACTTGGAAGCTGTGTGCCTTGAATTTGCCTGTAGCCATAGTTTGGGGCTTGGGTTTAAGCCAAAGTTGCGGCGTGGCAAGGCCTAAACTGCATCGATTTACGAAACACACATTTTTATTCATGTTTATTACGTTGCGAACAACAAAAGCAAAAGCAAAAGTTGCTTCTTGTTTTTGGTTTTGGCTATAAACAAAAAGTTAGCTTATGTTTAAGTTTAAGTAAAGTTTAGATAGGTTCGTTAAGCTTTAAGCACAGATAAGATATAGAACATTAAACAATAACCATGTTTTTTTTTCGAGAATCAATTTGGAAAATAATTCTAAAGTGGAAGATTATAGTTAAGTAAATTTCTGTTAAATAAATTCGAATTTTAAATTGTTTTAAAAATGACAGCAGATAAATTTTAAATAAATTGAATGCCACGGAAATATTATTTTTTTTTGTCATAGAAGGAAATTATAACGATTTAGGACACTAACTAAATAAATATTGAATTTTTCAAATCTTCAACAATTATTGAAGAAATTTATACATCTAAAAACGTTAGACAAAATGATAAAGTAATTTTTAATTAAATTCTTTTATTATCTTTTATTTAACATACTGCTATTTATTTACTGTTAAATTTTTGATTAATTTTATATTTAATTTATGATCTTTAAAAACAACTCTCTTTAACTTTAAAGCAACTGGAACTGATTAAATATGTATCGATATCGATAAATTTATCTGAAGGCAGCTCATTTACCGCATACCGAGTCATTAGTCTAATTAATCATTTTAAAATGCAAATGCAGAGTAGGAAGAAAACTAGCCGTTGCCCCTTTTGCTGCCAACGGGCTAATCAATAAGTTAAATGTGCGCAGCAAAAGGCAAACAAACCGAAACTGCTTAGCCGGGGTGGCATGAAAAAGCTTCAATCAATCAAATGTCACGATAGAAATCATCAACCGAAGAGACCGAGAGAGCGAGAGAGAGGGAGCGTGGTAAAGTAAAAGAAGAAAGCAAAAAGGGTTTTTGCCATGGCTTCCATGTTTGCTTCCCTGTTGCTGTGCGGCATTAAAAACCACATGTGCTTCAACACAAAACATTTTATGCTCCAGATGGTTGAAGATGACTGAAAGGTGCGGTGGCATCCACACAAGAGTTACTTCTTCCCCCCAGCTACGGCTCCCATCATCAAGCTACTGCAGTTGGAGTCGGTAACTCAGTTGAGTCTTCGTAACAAGCTGCGTCAACAAACTAAACCACTTTGAAATTAACACGTTACATTGACATTGACAGCTTTATGCGTGGCATGCCGAGTGTCGAGTGTCGTTGGAGTGTCAATGGAGGTAACAGCCCAGCAGAAGCAGAATCAGCAGCAGCAGCCATAGCAAACCACACAGCATCAAGAGCAGAGGTAGAGCTGTCAGCCGCAGTTATAGAGCGAATGCTAAAGGCATGAAGGGGCTGCCAAACGATGCGGCAAATATGGAGGCAACCAAATGCTGACGGTATGGCGGCCGGAAGGCGCGCAAAAAAGGCAATTTCCGTTGTGGCGTAAACAAGACTAAAACTCTCAGTGTATCCGCGTGTGACTGAGTGTGTGTATATCTACGTGTGTGTGTGTATTTACTGTGCGTGCGTGTGTGTGTGCGTAGTTTTTATGCGTTGGCATTCAGCGAAACGAAAATTACCAATTCAAATGTCAGCAGTCGTGGGAACAGCAGCTTCGCTTCGTCCTCTGTCCTCTGTCCTCTGTCCTTCGTCTTGCTCCTCCTCGTCGCCATCACTTGACGCGAAATTAAATTCAGTGTCAATTCGGTTTCTCTTCAAGGCGTGTGCACCTAACGAGGGATCAGCTGGTTTTGTCTGTACGTAATCAGTTGTGCCGAAAAGTGCTCAAACTCGGGGACTGACTGTGAGACAAATTGTTGTGAAAAAGTCTTAAGTGCCACAGACAGAAAGCACACCCATTCCGAGCCTTAATTTATATGCCATTTGCCACCCCTTTGCCAAGTCAAAGCAGATGGTATCTAGGCGACTTATGAAGCATATATCTTCAAGCATTACAACATGATTTAATTTAATTTCATATGCGAAAAATGGGCATATATTAAAATATTTTATTATTTTTTTGAATTTTGAATTTCAAATTTTACAGGGTACTCTGCTAGTCTGTACACATTCACTTATTTACCCTCTTGGCCCCTCGATTTTTCACTGCTTTTTAATTTTTGGTGCGTGCCCAGTCGATGGAATTTATGCCCTTCTTATGGCACCCCAAAATTAGTTGGGGCACCAAAAAGCCCTTAAGATTTTTCTCTTTTTTTCGCATTTATTTTTCGTTTGGTCGGCAATGAAAAGTGCAAGTGCTGCAAAAGTAAACTGTGTGGAAACATTCAAGGAGTGTACATTTTTCCGGTGCCTGTAATTTAATGGCTGGTAATGGCCAAAAAGGGTTGGAGATCAACAGAGCGAACGCAACCGGAACGGAACTTGTTAAATTCTTAGCAATTGACTTAAAATTGTGTTGAAAATCGCCTCATGACACTGGCAAAAAAACAGATTGATAGAAATAGGTTCGCATGCCATTATTATCAGCATTAACATTATAAACTTTATTATTTGGCATGATAAGCGAAAAAAATACGGACTAAGTTTACGGTTCATTGTGAAATCTAATTTCAAATTTACAATGGCAACTCAAGGTTTACTAGTCTTTAAATCAAATTGAAAATCGTGAAAGATAACTTCGGGTATTTTTAACAAGTTTGTAACTAGTTTTTTACGGGACTTGTTAGGTAAAATATGTAAGTTAATTCTAAAACATAAGTGTGTAGATAATTTCTTATTAAAGTGTTGTTCAACTTAGTTTAACTTCTTATTAAAATTATGTTTTTTCTCAGAACTTTCTTACTCTTGAAACTTCAGAAGTCAGCTACAAAAAAGAAAAACAATACATCTAGTTTGGCCCCATAAAAGTTACACTTGAGATGCGCTCTAAAAATTGAATTATATTGCAAAAAGCTGTTGCCCTTGGAGCTGAACGATTTGATTGCTATTTGATTTCGTCTTTTTTACAATCTAGTAGCAGCGGCAACAAATGTATCGAAAAAAGAACAAGAATAACAACAATTGATTTGTTGCGTTAGCAATTTGTTTACATGCAATAAATTTACAAATCAACGATAATGCAATTTATTTGCTTACATTTGTTTCTACTCGTATATCTTTGTCGTCTTTTTTCTCTGTCTAGCTGTCTGTCCGTCTGTCATTTGGTCTTTATTATTGCATTCGTATTTCGTTGGCTATTTTATGTGCTATGCGCAAAAAAAATTTGTCCAGTTTATTGGATTTGTGTGCGAAAATTTACGAGTCACAGTGTCAGGCTGTTTTGTCATAATTTTATACCCTGCGGAAGGTGTTTGACGGAGCGTATACTTAATATTGCATATGTTAACAAATATTAAGTATACGCACATATGAATTATTGTTTGTCTGGCATTGTTTTAAATTGCTTGAGTAGCACATTAGCCCATTTTTTATGAGAGATAAGCTTTTAGTCTGATTATTGATTGTTAACGAATATTAAGTATACGCAGATATAACATAAATAAGTGCTTAGTGGAAATTCTTTTAAGTTTATTTCAAATGGCACATTAAGCCTAATATTATTACAGCGTCACCATTCGTTAACTCTGATGTATAAGTTTATTGTCTATTTGTTAACAAATATTACGTATACGTACGCTCATGCAAATCATTCTTTAGTTAGAATTGTTTTGAAGTGCTGTCAAGTTGGGCAATACATCAAATTTTATTACAGGGGAAATTTTAGTCTACTCTTATTTATTTCTGCTTTTTTACAGCAGCAAAACTATAATTTTTTCATTCAGAAATATGTAAAAAAAATATGGATTGTAAATATTGACTTAATGGTCGGAATTTGATTATGTGATAAGTTTTATCTCGTTTTACAGATAAATAAATAATTGATTATACTGAATTGAGTTATGGATTTAATAAGTTAATTCTCTATATATTCAATTAATGCAGCAATTAGATTTTATTTGATTGCATATTGAATAACAGAGGTTGCTGCAATTAATATAGGAAATCTGTGCTTGAATTTAAGGCTTAATTAAAGGCTGCATGAACTTAAAATGAAGCACACTTAATGTACACATATTTAATCGCTTACTGTGCTCAGCAAACAACAGTTTGCCGCATGCCTTAACCCAAAAGCCACAAATAACTCAATACAAATCCAAGTGTATCCTAATTGAACCATCTAATTGTCAAATAAATTTCAAATTTTATCGCCTCAGACGTTCGCAAGACCGCAGCCACAGCCGCAGTCGCAGTCAAAGCCAGCATAACAATAACATCTACAATAACAACTACAACAGCAACTACAACAACAACTACAAGCGCAGATAGCAAGAGAGTAAGCAAGTTCAATTTGAGTTCAGTTAAGTTGAACACAGCCATAAGAAGTGACTTCTTGTATATCGTAAATATTTACGATTTACATAAAGTTTTATTTTTAAACTGAGCGGCAATATTGAAGTTTTGTTTGCCCTTTTCCTCCCCCTTTTTTTTCTTCGCATTTTTGCAGTAGCTTCTGTTGTTGTTGGGCAGTTAATTGAAGTGCGTACTTATGAACTTGGCCATCGCAAAAAACCAAAAATGAAGGAAGAAGGAAGAAGCTCTTCCAATCCATGTGCTTCTCCCCCTTTATTTCTTTTTTTTTTCTCCTTCTGCTGCTAAGCTGCAACTCATGAGCGAACCATTTGCTGCAGCCATAGCAAAGCCAAAAGAAATAGACTGGGAAAGAAGGAGAAAGCCTGTGGGGGGAATGGAAGAGAGACAGATAAAGGAAATTGCAGCAACAAATACGAGAGTTTGCACAGTTAGTTAAAAACAATTTCTGCGGCAAAGCGATGCTGCTGCTGTAAATGAAACTAGTATTTTTCTGTGGATTCTCTCTATTTCTATCTCTGTCTCTTGATTCTCTGGATTTCTCTCATTGATATGCCAGGCAGGTTGCATTTCTTTGCTTGCTTTAGCTTTGTGTAATGCGGCTCCCAAAAAGTGTGCCATGATTTTGCTTCAAATTTTTACGGGATCCAGCATCCTCATTGCCTTCTAATTGCCACACGTGCCACATTACGCTTTTGCCACATGAAACGTGTTTTTGGCGCGCCTAAAAACTGTCTATACTTTTTGTTGTTTTTATTGCTACGTGTTTTCACTGCAGTTGCGTTTGCAATACTCTTTGCACACGAGTAATGTGAATTAATAATGTCGATTGCAACTCAAGGGAGCGCACAGGCATTAATCATTTATAAGTTCCAATAAAAAACCAAAGCAATTTTTGGTTTTTATTATTATTTCAGAAAGTTGTCATTGGCATTTCCTCTAAGGGGAATTAATTCCATTGATATTTATCAATGGCAGATATTTAGTGGCCATAATATTTACCAAGCAAGTATATAACTATGTAAATAATTCTATCCATTTAGGTTGTCATCGATTGATTATTATAGCGTTAGCGAGCATTTTAATAATTTATGTGGCGAGAGGTTTGTCGGTAGTTAAAGCGCACAACTTTTGTTATTGGATATAATATAATGTGTGTATATTAAATTATAAATATATATTCTATTCTAGAATGAACTGAAATTTGTTATTTGTGCAACTAAAAGGAAAAACAAATTCTAAGTAAATAAATTTAATAAAAATTATAACTAAATAACTAATAATTTAAAATCTCAAATTCCACCTTTTAAATTCAGAATTATAAAAATACCTGCTACCCATAGGATAGAAGGGAGTTCTGACTTTGTGTGGAAGGAAATGTATGCAACAGGCAGAAGAAGGCATCTCCGGCTTTATGAAGTACATGTATTCTTCATAGAACATGTCCGTCTCGCTGTCTGTCCGTCTGTGTGAACTCCTAGATCTTAGAGACTATAAGAGATAGTGATATAATTTTTTCAACATCAGTTATGTTTTGTGTGCAAAAGTTTGCTTCAAAGTTTTGACACGTTTACTCCAGAAGCATAATTATGAAGCTAGGGTCTAGAATTTTGGTACAGACAATAATAACTATGGTTTTTATGATTATGATATATAAATATACCAAAAACACAACCTTTGATATATTTTTAGTATTTTCGGCATAATAATTTGGCATATTTTTGATAAGTTTTTATTTTTTTCTTTCGTTAAACATGGGTAGCGGGTATCTCACAGTTAAGCACAATCGAAAGTAGCTTTCTTACTTGTGTGTAGCTTTTACGGGACTGAGAGAGTATTAAAGTCACAGTAAGTCTGCTTTTAAAAAAGAGTATACACTTTTCTGACCTTTTTTTCAACTTGTTTAAGTTAGCAGGTATTTTATAAATATTGAAATAATATTGAATGAAAATTGCTTTTAAAAAGTGTATAAATGCTTCGCTTAGTTTAAAGCATTTTTCTGTCAAAGGTTTCAATATGGGAGCCGAGTGTAACTTCTGTTTGACATGTAAGACTCGCCACACCACGCTTCACCTAGTTGCCATTTTTTTCATCCTGGCCAAGCACAGTCACACACTCAGACTGGCACACTCGTCACACTCATACACACTGCAGAGTATAGCAATGCATTGCAATGGTGTTGGCAAACATTTCAGACTCTTGGCAGGCTTCAATGCTCATTGCCAGACTGTTGACATTTTAATAAAAATTATTTCAGTGCATTCGTCGCATTGCAGAAACGCCTCTAAAAGGCTCAATGGGTGGTTACGCCTCAAAGGGGTGTGAAGAGGAGGGGAGGGGAGGGGAAAAGTGAGTTGTGGCCCCATTAAGAACGTTGGGGAAAACGTTCAATGCTCGCACACACACACAGAGAGAGAAAATGTATTTGGCAGATGATGCTGAACATGTATTTAAACTGCAAATCAAACTGCGTTTCTTATTGCATTCTGCACTTCAACTGCAAATCCGGCTTAATATATGAAAATGCTAAAGGCAAATTGCCTTTTAATTGTTTAGTTTTGGGTAAGGCAAGAGCTTAAAAAGTTGTTTCAAAAGATTAAACAGTGCAGAAAGTGCAGAAAAGAGAGCGAAGAGAAAAGAGCCCCAAAGAGATGTGCTCAGCATAATTAATTGTGGAAGTGGAAGTGGAAATTCAACTATTAAATTGAAGACAAACTTTTTAGTTTTTAACAAAAAATGAATTTTAAAAATAAATTTGCTCATTTTGCATGTATTAATTATAATTATTTGAAAATATTTGAAACATACAAAATGAAAAGAGTTTTATGCTGCACAACTTACATACGAGTTTTAATTGTTTTTAAACAAAAATAACTACTTTATTGATCAAATAAGAAATATCCAAAAATGTTCTATTAAATGTTTTGAACTCTTAAAAAGCAGTTGTGGACAGAGCTGCTTCAGGTTTTTCTCAACCAAGCAAATATTTACTATACCGACTAATACAAAACACTAAATATACTAAAAATGTATAATATTTTATATTTAGCTTTTGCTTAAATTATTTAAAAATATTGTGAACTTTTTAACAAAGCACTTGTCGACAGCTTTGCTTCCTTAATTAATCACCAAATGCTCTTGTGAAACTTGTTCTCATCTCTAGTTTTGGGAGTCAACAGAAAATATTAAAAAAAACGGAGCATGAAACAAAATGTTGGCCAACAGCACTTGGCCAGAAATAAGCACAGTCCGTTGGGTTTGCTCGCAAATAAATTTCAAGTTGTTTCGGCCACTTGGGCGAAACAGTTTCTTGTTGTTCTTCCCTTCCCTTCCCTTCACCACCCTCTGCACTGTTCTTTTTTTCGCTCTTCTGCGGCAGCTTTTAAACTCAACACCGAAACTGATTCGAAAGTAATAAAGTTTTATGGCACCAGCCAATTAGCGAACTACGTAGGCCAACTGGCGCCCGACACGATGGCCACCACCCAACTTCCCTTCCCCCCTTCGTTCTTTACTCCCTGCGGATGCCCAAAAGACGTCTCAATCTTAATCTGGAATTTCCGCAGTCATTTGTATTTTTGCCACATAATTTCATTGAATGTTATGGGAGGCCTTGGCGTGATCTTAAGACTCTGCTCATTATTGTTAGTCGAGAGTTGGTTTATGTGCCCGCCGACTTCTTATCTGTTATCAGCTTATCAGTTCACTGGGCTTTGTCTATAGGCGATGGCTTTTGTGTGCGCTCATCCTGCGAGTTGCGAGAGCGAGTTGCCAACTTTGTCCTATTCAAAATGTTGTTGGCAATTTGTTGACAGCCTCTCTGCTCTGCACTGCGTGCAGATAAACCAACAAAGCCGCAAGGACTAGGCAAACAGAGACAGCAAGAGAGTGAGAGGGAGAAGCAATTTTAACTGCTTGCGGCGAAGAGCATCTTGTTTGTGGCCATAATTATTATTTGATATGCCTTTGCCGACAGAGAAGCTGCATAAATTATTGATACATGTGCTCAGCTTATGCATGCCAAGCAGCAGAATAGTTTCATCACCAACAGAATTCACTATTTGGATGGCAGAAATTGAGAAATGAGCAATTGACACCTTCATTTCAGAGAGTGAAATGCAAAATTAGGAAATTTGAATTTGCTATCAAATAAATAACAAGAAGCTAACAAGTAATCAATTTAGGTTTTCACTAACCAATCAAATGTCCAAATGAACTTCATTCATTATGAATAATATCGAATAACATAGGCATAACATAAATTTATTATTTATAATTGAATCTTTTAGCATTTCACTATTGAAATAAACGAATGAATGCATGAAACTGTCTTCATTATAAGTAAGACTGAATAAGAGAATTAACTAATGCAGAGCTAAAAAAATTTGCATTATAAATAATATTAGAGGTAATACTCTTATAATAGCATAATTCAGTTATTCGCTAACGTATTAAATATTGAATAAAGTTAAATTCATTGTAAATGATTCTGAATAATAATGAAGAGCTGATGTCTCAATTTTATTTTTTTTATTGCTAAATATATAATATTTTATTCATTTAATAAGTCAATGCTATGATTTAACTTTAACATTTAATTTTTGAATTATGTCCAAATAGCCAAAAAAGAGGAGAAGAGAAGAAGAGCATAAATTTGAATATTTCATTGTTAAATAATTTATTGTATAAAAGATTTCAAATTTCCTATTGCTGCTTTGATATTTAATGCTGTAAATTTATAAAAGAGTCATTTAGGTTTTTACTAAAGAAGCAAATATTAAATTGAGCTATATATTGAGTAAATAAAATTGAATAATAGACTTGACTAATGTAGACTAATTGTATTGCATTTTAGATCTCAATGATTTTATGGTATTTTTGCAAAATTAATATTTAAGACACAAAATGTATAAAAGAGTCATTAAACAACTGAAAAAATATTTAATTAATCTATTTACATCATAAATTCTGACTAATGAAGTGTAAAAGTCTCAATTTAAATATTTTATTGTTAAATACACAGTATTATTAATCATCATTACTCATTCATAATTTTACGTCGATTTTTATTGCCACATTCATTACGGATTAATTTTTATGCCTCTTTGTGGTGCTTCAATAAAATGTTGCTTTATTCCTGCGATGATCTTAAATTGCTTCTTCAACACTTTCGCACTTTAATTGAAGTGTTGCAGTTGAATTGAATTTACTTAAGCCACGCGCTTAATTGCTGTTGAGATAATGAACGAATGATGCAAATTGTGAATTATCCCTTGATGTCCTATTAATGTCCTTCGAGCTATTGCCACAAATTATATACTTCCGCCTCTGCTTGTATTTTCTTTTTATTATTTTGCGGAAATCTGAAGCCGGGCTGAAGCAACTACATATAATTGATTTTTTTCTTGCTTTTCGAGCTGCTGATGATGCTGTAGCTGTGGCTGTGGCTTGTTGTGTCGTTTCTTTTTTTTTGGCCGCTTTAATCTGGCCAGGCCAAAACACGAAATTACTCAAGTATATGACCTGAGGTTAAGCCCGATACTGTTTGGCATTTTATTTTCATTTTGTTTTATTTCTCGTTTTTTCTGCGTACTTATTTATTTGTTGTTCGTGCAATAACGAGGACAACAAAACACCGACAACGACAACAACAACAACAAGAGGAAGCTTTGGCCCTGCGGCCAATTTGCATTGATAAATCCTTGAATGCTTTAAGCCAACAAGAGGAAGAATGTCAGAATGCCAGAGCACAAATTAAATAAATATTGTAAATATTTGATACACACACGAGTGTATGCAAAATACTCGCCTAAGAAAGAGAATCCCTGGGAGAGTTCATCAGACGAAGAAGAGGAATCCTCTTTCTCTTGCGTTGTTTGTCTTTATGACGCTTTGATGTTTGCATAAAGTTCAAGTTAATAAAATTCTTTTATGTTTCACTTTAGCCTGTC
Source organism: Drosophila nasuta (assembly GCF_023558535.2). Lineage (NCBI taxonomy): Eukaryota > Metazoa > Arthropoda > Insecta > Diptera > Drosophilidae > Drosophila > Drosophila nasuta. The sequence goes on along the minus strand of NC_083457.1, from coordinate 36,656,230 downwards.
GCATTATTAAAACTAGTTTAGTAGCCACACTCCGGCCAGGACAAAAGGATGTAAGAGGAAGGAGCTGCTTTTAATTTAGATTTTCGGCAGCAAGTTGATCCAAAGTTTTTATTACTATGTGCGGTTGCTCGGTTATTAAATGGACGTACTTGCAATCTGTTTTATGGCCAGACATTAATAAGCATTGTGCCATCACACGCACACACACAAACACACACAAACACACACACTGACACGCTATCTCACACCTACACGAGCAGTGTAAATTTTATGTTGCCTATTTCCAGGCGCCGCCAGCAAAGTGACAACTGCTGTTGTTCTGTGTGTTTGTTGTTGTTGTTGTTGTTCTTTCTGCTGCTGGACATGAAAATTAAATGTATTTATGAACATGCAACAATGGGAAGTCAACGTGCAACACCCACAACTGTGTGTCATATGTGCAATCTTTGTCGCCTGCAAATGTCATAAAGAAGGCGCAAATTGTTGTTTGTTTGTTTTTCGGTCTGAGCTAATTTGACATTATACTACATCATATTTTTCCTCTTCTTCTAGTTGCAGCTGTTTGTCCTCTTCGTATTTCTTTTATTGCCATTTTAAATGGCTTTTCGACGGCTGTCGCTGTAGTGCTCACTCACATATAAGACTTTAAGCCATAAAGCTAAAAGAGCGATTGATAAATAATGTTCAAGTTTTCGGACTGAAAAAAAAGGGTCAGCAAGCCAAAGGTCGATGATTTTTATTGCAAGCGAAGGGTGATTGTCATAGTAGAGTGAGAGAGTGAGAGATTGAGATTAAGGGGGATTATTATAGTAAACAGCAAAATAATTTGGAGCCAAGCCAAATAGAAAACAGACTAAGCAGCCTGGGAGAAGCATGGAAGTAAAAGCAGATCAATAAAAATCCATGCGACGACTGCAAGAAATAGCACTCAAAAAGATGAGACAGTCTGTGATTAAAAACAGACTAATATTAAGTAATTGAATTGGTAGAATATGTGATTAATGTTTGCTTAAATACAGTTTGCCCTTTTTGTTAGAGAATAAACAGAATAATGAACACTGTGACAAACTAAGATAAAGTTAAATGATAACATACAAATAAATAAATAAATTTACCATAAGTGTAATCTGATAGTATAATTTAATATTTGTTCTATAATTCTTTTAGCTCTCTAAGATAAACAGAATAGTGAACACTTTGTCATATTAAGATACAGTAAAATGATTTAAAATAAATAAATAAATCTGTAAAGTAGCTACAAATATATTATGTGTGTAATCCGATAATAAACTGAGTATTATCATTATACAATTTTGGTGAGACTCAAAATTATGAATTTCTTCCCTTAATTCTTAAAGCTCTTCTGATTATTGTTTGCTTAAGTCAAAATATAAAAAAAATAGTGAGAAGAAATGAAGTCAATGAAATAAATGAATAATAAATAAATAAATTTGTAAATTAGCTTAAATGTATTTTGTGTGTAATCTGTTAACAAGCTATGCATTATCTTGTAAAATCTGTTGTGTCTCAAAATTATGAATATTCTCCCCTTAACTCTTAAAGCATTTCTAGTTTCTTATTTCATGTTTTAAAGTCCGGCCTCCGTTTGCAGACTAATCAAAGCAAAAGCCATTGGTAACAGCTCATTGCCAAATGATAATGGAAGCGACCAAGCGCCGGCAAAGCTATTAATTAATAGAAACAACAACAAAAACAACAAAGCATAGAAAGGACTCGGCTAAAAAACAAACCGAGCACAAAAGCAACAAATTAGCAACAGTCGCCACACACACACACTAACTCACACATTTGAAAACAACTCGGAAACTGTTACAAGGTCCTCAAGTTCTTTTGTTCTCTGTGGAATAGTCAAACATATATGTGGCTATTTGGTATCTATTTTATGATTATGTGTGAAATATTTGTTAGTCTTCTTTTGATTGTCAAATTGTTGCTTGAAAGTCGAAATTTAAATATTGATTTTGTGGTCTTTGAGGCAAATATTTACGAATTCAAAGAAGGTGCAAATATTATGGCCTCCTCTCGAATGTTGAAGAGGACAGAGATATCTTTGTCTTTGTCTTTGGCTTGGCTATAGGACAAGGACAAAGAAGAACCACAAGACCCAACGTCAGTTACACAGTTTACAGTCAGTCCGTTCTATTGTGCATAATTTGCGTGCCTAATGAAAATTTCATAGATGCTTCAAATACACACATTATCTATGTATGTTTGTGTATTTGATTCGTTTGTGTTTCTGTTTCTGTTTGCGGTGATTCTGGTATTTTACATCACTGAAATTTGATTTTGTGTGTTTGAATTTCAACACGAATTACGGCTGGCGTGCATTAGCTAATTTATTGTAGCGTACTAAACGATAAGATAATCTCTCACACGCAACGCAATCTTATCGTTGCCATCCCACATGACATTTTTAATTGTCCTAAGTGCCCCCATTATTATCGTCTATCGATTACGCTGATAGACATGTGTTTTCTAGTTGGCCTACTAAAGTTGTTGTTTCCTTTCTAATAATTCTTTAAGTATATTTTCAGCCATCTCTTTGCAGCTTCGAAACTTTTTGACTTATTCAAATTAGCAGTACAAAGTTTTTTGGCAAGTTCTGTTTGCATTTTCACGCTTTCGCAGTGTTGCAGTGTTGCAAAATGTAAGCAAGTTCTTAAGCTGCTGCAAATTCGGAACTAGTTCAAAGTTGCAGCGGATTAAGCGGCGGCAATTAGTATGCAGCTCATTACAGCTGCAAAGGCGATTACACAAACCAGGGCTGCACACCTTCAGCTGTGCTTAATGTTTAAATTAAATGGCGTCAATTAAGCATTCACTTTATTTGCGTTGTGTCTTATTTAAGAAAGTGAGATAAGATAAGATAACTTTCACAATCGAGAGAGAGAAATAAGAAACTATTTGTACTGGCGAAAAATATGTAAAATGAAAAACGCTTTTAAAAGTGGAGAAGAAACAGTGAAAATGAAAACGACGGTAATTGTAAGCGTAATCAAATAAATTAGACGAGAACGTGCAAGTGCGTTATTCTGAGCATCATATTAAGTGTCATTATTGTTGCTGTGGCTGCCACAATGACAAATGAATGAATGAGTGACCAAATGAATGAATGAATGAATGGATGAGGGCGGACAATGGTAATGTCTACGCAAACTGACTGAATGACTGAATCAACTTGACGCGTTGTAATACTTGTAGCATCATCTAGCGACGCTCTTCGTTGCGTTTTCCAACATTAAGACAATCATTTTAATTGAAGTGCCACTTGTACTCACAGCACAGCTCTGCCAAAATAACAAAAAACAAACAAACTGAAAGGGAGAACAAAGAGTAACGGACACGTCTCGTCAATGAGTGGACTTTGATGCTTGTCGACCGTCAAGCACGTTGGGGCGCAGCGGGGAGCTTAGACGAGGCGAGGCGAGCCGAGGCGTGTCAAGTGGAGAGTATAAAGTTTGTTATTGCTGCTTTTTTAGTTCGCTAGTTATTTACTTAAGGGCTTAAAAAGTAAGTGAACGCGTATGTGCTGATGGGCTGAGTGCACTGCGGAAAATGCGGGTAAAGATAAATTGCGAAACACAGCTTTTCATTCATCATGAACATTTTACAATCAGTCACTTTTGGGTGTGTAATTTAAGTACTCAATTGAAGCAGTCAAATAAATACTAAACGCACTGCTCTAACTAATGTATGTATGTATGTAAAGACACTCATACGCTTGCTTGTGGGTGTGAAAAGTGCAAACATACTCGTCACTTTCCATTTCTCAACACAACAAACTGACTGATTCGTCACCGTCCCTCTCTCTCTCACGTTTTTGGAATGCTGCGCTCTCGCGGCAGCGCTGGATCACTCTCAATTTAAGAGAGTTTGACTTTGCTTGGGTAGTTCCCATAAGTAGATCAGTGTGCTTGTGTTTCATTAAGTACGTGCGAACTGTGTTAATTGTTTTGTAAGTAATTGTTAATTGCCAGTAATTGAAAGTTCGTGATTTTAATGAATGTGATGTCAAAGGGAAGCAGCAGATTGTATTTTGACTAATCTACGCCACGAATGAACCGTTTGTGAATTTAGTTCCGGTAACTGAATTAATTTGACGCTCGCTGCCAATTATTGGATAACGCCAAATGAACGGCAGTTGCGTTATCTAATAAAGTGTAATCAATTGTAATGTGTAATGAACAAGTGTGCATTCAATAGTTAAATTTTTAGCAATTCGCATACGAGTTACAAATCTTATCTAACATCCACACTGTTGAGAAAACGAAGAGCGGCTGCAAGCAATAACCTCATATGTAAGTTATCTGTGCTAATTGTTTTAAGAGAGTCGCTGCGGCTCTTAAAATTCCAGTAAGTAAATAAGCACTTATGTCATCTCTTTTTGTGTTGCAGTTATTTGTTATTTACTCGTTCCGATAAGCAAAGTTGATTGGGATTCCCTATTGAGATGCCAGCAACATGTAACGAATTTAAGTGCCTCTGTAAAATTGAAATTTTGAAGAGAGCAAATTACTCTCTTTGGTGTGCGTTTAATTGGGCTACTGTTCAGTGCATTTTACTAATTAAGCTTCAAATTTATAATTGTTTGTGTGAATCACAGCACGTGTGTGTGATTTAAATAACAGCTGTCATTTTGTGGTGTTAGCTATAGCCACAATTGTGGGAAATACCCAGTCCATTAAATGAAAATTGAAAATAAATGCAATTGCGTGGTTGGTTGACTTTATCCAGCTTAGAGATACCCTAAAAATGCCGGCAATGTTTGAGGTGGCAATTAATCACTAAAAAGTAAAAGTATTTTTATGCATATACTATTTAATACAGTTTTTATGTTGTGAAAAAATAAATTTCAAAGATATACTATATGGCTTTAGGTTAGCTTATTTTTTATAGCTTCGAAAATTACTTTATGACGTTTGCGCGGTATACAAAAGTGAGCTGCGATATAAAAGTTTTGTTTTATGTGATTGTTGTTATTATCTTTCGAGTGTTGGCAATTAAGTCAACATTTACGGAATATGCTTCGTGAGTTCCACGGTGTGTAGAGTGAAGGTTGTTAATGAAACTGTTCCCAAGAACTGTTTATAAGAATTGTTCACAATAACTGTTTACAAGAACTGTTCACTGCAAAAGTTCATTAAACTGTATGTAATAACTGTTCACAAGATCTGTTAGCAAGACGGCTCGCAAAAACTGTTCCCAGGAACTGGCTACATTAACTTCTGAAAAGGGATGCTCACAGGAAGTGTTCCCAAGAAGTGTTCACAGCAAACTAGTCCAAAGAACTGTTCACAGGATCTATATAAGAATTGTCAACAAGAACTGGTTCCACAAGAAATGGTGCAAAAGAGTTGTTCACAAGAACTGCTCTTAGGAACAGGTTACAGAAAATTTGCTGTTCATAGGAAGTGATCATAAAAACTGTATGTGAGGAGTGTACAAGAACGAACTGCTCTACGAACTGTTCACAAGAACTATTCATAAGACGAGTGCTTAAGAACTGTTCTTCAAGATCTGTGTTAAAGAACTTTACACAACCTTAACTATTTATAGAAACAGTTTAGAAATACAACAAGAGCTGTTCACAAGAATTGTTCAGAAGAGCTATTTACAAGTAGTATTCATAGGACGAGTGCATGAAATCTGTGTTAAAGAACTGTTCACGTGATAATCTCGATGGGAACAGTTTACAAGAACTTTTCATAAGAACTATTCACAAGGACTCTTGAGATATATGCAAATTGCAATTGAATGCGGCAACTTGTTATTAACTAATGTGTTTACTGCATGTTTCATGCCGCATTTACCACATCAGGAACATAAGTTTCTGTCTGCTTCTTTTTTGCGCTTAATGTGGCATTTAATTTAAATATGAAAAGGTGTTTGTGCGTGTGTGGGTGTGTGAGTGTTGGCTTTCTCTGTAAGTGTGTGTGTGTGAAAGGCCATTGAAGCTCTGTGGGATGTTTGCACATTTCTCATTTGACGCTTGCGTTGCTTTCACTGTTAATTATACTCGTCGACACTCTCATTATGCATAAATATAAAAGTGAGCATGTTTCTAGTGGGCGTCTCGACCTTTTTGTATAATGTCCGTTCTTTTTTTTTACGCGTATTTCTTTTTTTGTTACTGTCTCTTTTTTGTTGCGTTGCTTATTAATATGAAAATTAATCACTCAGCAAAACATGGGAAGAAGAGGCGAACAAAAAGGAAAAAGGGATCCGGGGACGGCGTTGAACAAATTTATATGCCATTTTAATGGCCCTATAATTAGCTCATTTCCCCGGCAAATGTTTGCCTTTTGCACAGTGCATATTGTTTACCTTTTTGATGAGCTACAGTTGTTGTTGTTGCCTCTTACTGTTGTTATTTGCCTGCTGTTTATTTGCTTTTTAACGCGCTGCTCTTTTGCCGTTTTACTGCGCGCGCGTAACACGTTACGCATACGTAATATGGAAACGCCTCGAATTAGGCTATGAAAATTTGTGCCGTTGCTAATGAAAATTGTGTCAGTCTGCCTTCCTGCCTGCCTGCCTTTCTGCCTGCGTGTCGTGTTGTTGTCTGTGCAGCACTTTTGTCAATTCAGCCAAGTCCATTGACTGCAAAGGGCGTAACAGCAAAGCAGACAGACAGAGCGACGGAGAGAGGAGAGAGAAGGACGCAGAAAAATCCACAGCTCAAATGCCCAATTGGGCATGTAGACAAGTTTTTGGTTTTATTTTCATTTTCATTTGCCAAACGGGGCCACTTGAATGCGCAATGAAGTCCAACCAAAGCGAATAAGAGAGAAAAAAAAAACATAGCAAGAGGCGAATGACATTTCGATTTTTGTTTCTCCCGAATTTTTGCATAAATTCAACGCGAAGTTAAAGCACAATTTCCGCTCAGTTATCGTCAGCGATTTGTTGGCACAAAATCTGTGCTTAATATTCATAAAACCAAAAAGTGCAACAGCCCTCGAATATCCTGCAGCTTACTGTTGACAGGTTTCCCCACCCCTTTCTTTTCCCCTCTCGCTGAATCTCGCCTTTAACCACATGCCTACAAGAGTGTTAATTAAGCGGACAAAAAAGTCGGACGTGGGCTTTTTAAATAGCATTAAATTGTCAAGTTGTTGTCAGTGTTGTTGTTGCTGCTGTTCCTGTTGTTGTTGTTGCCGCTGCTGCTGTTGGCGGCTTAATTATTTTTATAATTTTCAGTTTTCCTCTTTCAACTCTGTGGTGAGGCTGTGTCCCGTTAAGTGGCTGCCGCTGTTGTCGCTGCTGCTGCAACCGCTCGTTAAATTTAATCAATTAATTTTGCTTTTTTTGTTTATACAATTTCCTCGGCAGTCGCTGATTTACGTGCCACACAATGTGACAATTGTTGTCGCATTGAAAACGTGTTGTTTACGTTTGAAATTATTAATTCATTTGAATGCTTTTCAATTAGTAAGAGCTTTACACTGGCATAATCAAGTAACTGAATGGCAAAAAGGTAAATCTGTTTGCGTATTTTCCATAAGCTCATTCAACAGCGACAGATTAGGGAGGAAAATTGGAAGATAATGAAGAAATTGTAATGCTTAGTTCAGATTTTTAAGGTTGAAATTAAAATTATCGAGGGAAATAATTGGAATAGCAATAAAATAAATACTTTTTTTTTATCAATTTAATTATTTTTCTAACTCTATAATTTAAAGTTTAATTAAAACAAGTAAGATAGCTGTGAGATACTCGCAATCCATTTTGAATAAGAGCAACAACAGTGCGGTATTATTCTTAAAATATACCAAAATCATTTACTGCAAAAATTTCAAAATATACCGAAGCTTATATTTGGTATATTGATATGTTTAAAATATTCTATAGATCACCAGATTGTCAGACAAAACCGCTAATACCTTATTGCTATAGGAGTTTTTTGCCATACAAAAGTATTTATTGAATAACGTCTACAAATTTCGTCTGATCGCATCCAAATTCATATATCGGGAATCATAAATAATGTAGTTATTATTGTATGTATTGAAAATCGTCACTCTATCTGCTAACCTAAGGGTATACAAATATTAAGAAAGCATTTAAACTTCTTTATAATCTTTCACTTACTCAAAATAAATGAAAAGCAATATCAAAGAAAAACAAATGGAAAACCTTTTAATTAGATTATAACTTATTTTCAATTGACACAAGACTACGATAATATGGCAAATAAATAATCTAGAAAGATGTAGCTGTATTTTCTACGATTCTTACAATTTCTGATATTCAACATTTAATTTTACTTTATATTAATTATTACTTTAAATATTTTCTTGTATTTTTAAATTGCTACTTTATATTTTCTGTGCAATGTTGTAAAATTCAATTTTATATTTGTCTTTATATAATTTTAACCTTTATTATTTTCCGTTTCGAATAATAACTCGTTTGAATGTCAATGATAGCTAATCTGATTGTTGTTTTTTGCATTCAATTTAGCTGGTGTGCATTGACCCAGTTATTGTTATTTGTTATTATTTGACAAACACACAAAAGAAGAGCGTGTCAATGAAATGGCTTAATTGCCATTCATTATATTTGCTATATGGTTAAATGTTTTCGAAACTCTTTCTCTCACTCAGTCGCTTGCTCAAAATTATATTATTTAATTCCCCAATGCAAAAACATGTTATTGCGCTTAAATTGAATTTTTGTTGTTGTGGTTGTTGTTGTTGCTGCGATTGTTTTGATAAGAGAATTGTAGGAATCACCCAAGTGATTTGTTATTATTAGCTGCATTGCAATTGCATTTGCCACAAGTTTGTAAAATGCCCTTTGAACTTTGAACAGCAAAAAAGCGCTAACGTTGCTTAGCTTTATTTTTCTTAGTTATTCTTGATATAAATACGTATTTAAAGGGTATCTTTTAGTTGTTCTTATTGAACCTTTTTACGTATTTACTTTGCTAGTTCATTTGGCTTCTTGGCAAAAGTTTTGCTGGCATTAATTAAATCGATTTGGATTTGTTTTTGCAACTTTCATCAATCAGGCAATTGAAAATTACTCATACGCAGTGGGGTGCCGTTGGCTACTCACTGCCAGCAGCAGCGGCATGGATAGAATGCATCTAAATATAGAATTGAATATCTGTCGAACACATATAGTTTCTTTCTCTCGCCATCTAAATAAAACAACTTGGAACAGTTTGAACGGCCTAAATTTTGGACAGCTGGCTGCGATGTGAGCTCATAAATGTTTTTGACCAAAGTGTACATATTTTAAATGTACACACGAGCTATTTATGTATAAATGAGTGTGTGTATCAGTTTGTGTTATCTGAAAGCAGCTTAACTTATAACAACATATTTTAAATCATTGCCACTTCAAATGCGAATCGAATTCACTTGCACTTGAATTCATTTATCAATCAGCTATTGGCGATTATATTTTGATCAACCTTGCCTTCGATTTCGCCTACTTTGTTGCAGCTGCAGGGTATTCATAAGTCGAGCATACCCAACTGCAGTTTACATTTGCAACAGCAACTTGGCAAGTACGTGTAAAAATGCAGCGAAATGTTGTCGAGAAATTAACATGTAAATTGGCTTGTAAAAAAAATAACTACATTGTGATAGGTTTTTATTGAAGACTTTAGATGATAACAAATAAAACAATATAATACACATTAATTAGATTGTATTTATAGAAATGTAATCATAATTTAATAATTTAAACATTGTATTTTACTCAATTTAATTTTTAGCTTTTAAATTTTTTTGGTTTATTTTTACTTTAAAAGATTTGATCTATTTAAAGGTTTTGTTTTAGATTATTTATTTTTTACTTATTTAGTTCTTATTTTTGTTTATTAATATAAGGCAATTTTTAGATTATTAACTTTTATTTACTTTTTTATCTATTTATTTTTTTATATTATTAGATTATTTATTTCATTGTATATTTTATTTCATTAAGTTTTTAAGTTTGTTGTGTAAATTTAAAATATATTCAAATAATAAAATTTTCACATTAAAAATATTAATTTAAATATTAAGTTTATTGTATTATTTTTATTATCACAATTTATTTATTTTGAAAACATTCTAAATATGTTTCAAATTTTCATTTATGTTTTTGTATTTCTCAACAGCAACTTAAAAATTCTCAGAATGTTTTTTCTTCTATATTTACCGCAATTCTGTTTGATGTTTATTTTTACACAATATGATGAATTAGATTGTCAGTGAATAAGATTTCATATTCTTTTTTTATTTTGTTGTATTTTGTGATGTTAACCGAAATGATTTAGTATTTTATTTACCGACTTGTTCACTTGCAATTAGTTTAATGCATCATTTTGTTGGCAGTTCGGCAGATGGCCAAAAGCAAAGGCAAAGGCAAAGGCAAAAGCAAAGCCAAGTTTGGTAACCACTTCATAACACTTGACAGGTTGCCCTGCTTATAGAGTACAACGAGTCTCTTCACATGCATTGTTGCTGCTTCACTGTTGTTTCCCAAAATTTCACCGAGAGCCAAGTTATAAAGAAAATCAGAAAAAATAGAAATGCTGGCAAAAGGTTTTGTTTCTGATTTTTCTCTTCTATGTTTTTTTTTTTCTGTGGCATAGACAAAGCGGCGGCAACGAACAGGAAAAAAAAAAAGAAAGAAAGAAGACTAAACCAAATATTATAACAAGTTGTAAATGAAACGTGAAATTTGATTACAGTTGCAAATTCGCAGTGCAAACAAACAAATGTTGCGGATAGATGGAAAGACTGAAGTGGATACGCATAGATTGAGGAATTTGTGTGTGCAACGGAAAAATGAAATCAAAATTCATATGGATGCCGCGTGCCCGCGTGCTGCATAAACTAATGAAAAATCAGCGACGTCAGCGACGACGGCGACGACGGCGACAAACAATGCAGCTAAAATGCAAACGCCAACGCAATGGAAATGAATATCCATCCGGTTGTCTGTCCGTTGTTCCGTCTCTGTGTCCGCTTGTCCGCCGGTTTGTCTACACGCCTCAAACCATTTTGCCCATGCATCTGTTTATTAAAGCACGCGAATGAAAACACTCACACAACTACGCAATATTCCAATGCACACTCACACGCACACACTGAAGTACGTAAACGAGTGGGAGTGGGAGCGAGACAACGAGCGCGTGTGATCGAAAGTAAAAGTGCGCAACGCCAGCGAACGCCCGAAACCGAAAACGAAACGAACCGCACGTGGCGACTAACAAGCGGCAACTAAACTGTAAACTGAGCCACGGCAGTCCAACGAGTCCAAGTCGCAGCACAGCAGCAGAACAGCACAGCTGGAAGCGCCAGTTTGCCAATTGAGCGAGAAGCACAGCACAAAACGAATGAGTGAGAAAACCCAAAACCAGATTACGTGATGGCGCCAAATTCGCTTGTGTATTTTTGCCGGCACGACGAAAGAGCAAAGCACAACAAACGCCACAAAGAGCGTCAGCGTTGAGTGGGAGTGCCAAGTGTGAGAGAGCGACGTGAGTGAGAATGAGAGGCAGTGAGTGAGTTCGTCAGAGAGAGCGAGCACATTGAGTGTGAGTTACGTATGGCAGGCAACAGGTGTCGCTTGCGGCCTTCACATGGCAAACACTGCGTGTCTTTTATGTGGGCGATTGCATGCAAGTGCGTGTGTGTAAGCGAGAGAGTGAATGTGTGTGTTTGTCTCTGTGTGTGGCTAAATTGTCGACAAATTGTTTAGAAGCGGATTTGAGTTTTGTTCGAGTTTCGTGACTCGGATTACACTTTTGTTTTACTTCTTGTTTTTTGCGTTGGCTTAGTTTCGCACACTGCGTATACGTAATATTTATGCATTGACAATTTGTGTGCATAACTTGATATGAACTAAAAGACCAGCGCTTAAGAGCTCAGCATTAAAACTAAAGCTTACATTTGGATTCAACTTACGAATGAATAAATTTTATGACATTTACAAATTTAAATTTCTTAAATTAATGTTAAGTTATTATTTGCAATACTCTGTGAACTTTAACCTCTGTCAAAACTGAGCTGAGCATTTCTGCACCATACCAAAGACGTGGCGAAAGCAGAAAAATTAAGGGAAATTAATGAAAATGCCAAGTGCCCTCATCACTTTGACACTGACCTAACCTCAAGCCAAACCCGCAGCATGCCAATTAATCCAATTAGGGCAAACAAGCCCCTCGGACATTCTGAAGGACTGAAGGAAGGAAGAAAAGTGTGGAGTAGTAGTGGAAAACCAAAATGAAGCGACAAAACCAAAATCAAGTGCTTTGAGCAATTAACATTTTTTCACATTTCAAAAATTTCTCATTTCACCCCAAGCAACAAAATGCAAATGAGGTTTAAGATGGAGCGAAAGAGATAAGTAGATAAAATGGAATCCCTTTAGTAAACGACGCTCATCTCCATCGTCATCGCCATCGCCATCGCCATCAATACAATTAAAATGGAAATTAAACCTTTTGAAATTATTAAGCTTAAATGCTTATGCTCTCTGTGTTCCCATTTTGCCCACAGGATAATCAATTATAAATGGAACAAGGCTAAGAATACAAAACTGTCTCGAACTTTAATCATTCATAATGATAATTGCATGTTTATTGTGACAGTGTGTGAACTGCATTTACTTGATTAGAAAACTAATCCGCTTATCGTCTAATTATATTAGGTAAATGTCATAAATCATCATACAAATAGGCGTTGCCATCAATTTCAACAATCATAAATTGGGAATCGAGCATGAACAGTTCAAAAAGTAGTTTTCATTTTGCAAAATGGATTTAGACAACATTGATAATCGTTTGATACTCTTGCAATGCATCCGAGAGAATGCATCGAATATGCGCATCGAGCAGCAGCAGTTGAGGGAAAATATCTCGAATGCTTTGATGCGAGCGCGCAACAGTTTGGATTGCATTAGAGCCTTGAGTGCTGAGCTTATTGAGATGAAGGCGGTTGTGGAAAGTGCATTAGCAAAAGCAGAAGAAGCAAGAAACAATGTGGAAGAGCTGGGACTAGTTGAAACTGGGGATGAAGGTAGAGTTATAGCAGAAGGAATTGTAGTTGAAGAGTCTTTAAGTGATGAGCAAATTGGAGAAACTGAAGGTGAAGTAATTTTGTCAGCAGAAGAGATAACGGGAGAGCTCCTTGAAGGTGAAGAAATTTTGCCGGAAGAAAATATTTCAGAAGAGATAGTAGAAGATATCTTTCAAGTTAAAGCTGAACCAGCGATGGATGCTAATTGGAATATGGAAAACTAATGTTGAATCTAATGACACAAAAGGGGAAAGCAGCATAATTTTAAAGTTATATATTTTTGTTATTATTGTTACTTTTAAACATTTAAACAGAATGACATAGCCAGCAACCAAAACTTTTAGATCTTTCGATGCCAGATAGGCAAATTGCTAAATACATAACAAAATATATGATTCTGATGAAGCTCATCCATAAAAAGTAAATTTACAATAAGAATGTATTACTTAAGAGATTATAAGGGAAATCTTTCAAGCTAAAGCTCAAACATCGAAGAAAACTCATATTAAAAGGGGGAAAACATCATATTGATAAAGTTGTTAGAGAGGTTGAAGTTGCAGTTTGCCAGATGTTGAGATAATGGGAGAGGCCTATCAAGATAAAGTGTATGCATCGACTGAAGCAAGTTTACCAATAGATCATATTGCTGAAGATATTATAGAAAAGATCTTTTAAAATGAAACAGAACTATCGAAGAATATCAACTGGGAAACTAATTTTAAAGGACGGAAAATATAATGTTAGTTATATGTCTTTGTTAGCGTTAAAAGTTCTAAATAAAATGTCACCGCAAGCAGCCAAAAATTGTAGACCTTTCGATAAAGGATGCATTACAATACTTTGTATGTTCGCATTTCTTCACTTTACCTTTTTTGTGTAGTTTCATGTCGTTGACTCTCAACCTTTGCTTGACCCAAAATCATCAATTATGCCAGAAGCAATGTCTGATGATTGAGCTGTGCCACATTTTTGTCGCATAATCAATACAAAGCAAGGGCAGAGAGTGTGTTTCGGTTGCTTTGCCTATTTTGTAATAAATCACATTTGCAGCCGCACATCAATTTTAAATTCTTTGCCCGTTGCCTTTATCGCACAGGATGCGTTGTGGATACCTTAGTTAACTGGATTATGTGGTCCAATCAATCAACTGCTTTCAATTATGTTCTGTGCGTGTGTGTGTGTGTGTGTGTGTGTGTGACGAAAATTAAGCGCAAATATGTGCACAACTTTCACTCAAAAGTTGACCTGGGCATGCAAGGCGTATACGTAATGTCAAAGGCAAAGCCGCTTTACGTCTTAATTAAAATGCTTTTCCGATGAAATGTAAGCTTTTTATTTAAGTGCAAAATATAGTTGGAAAATTAAAAGAAGAAATTTAGAAAATAAAATTGTTGCAGCTTCTCAACTCACAATGTTCGACACAGCAGAGTGTGAATGTGATTGCGAGTGTGTGTGCAAGTGTGCCTGTGTGTGTGTGTGTGTGTGAATCGCTTCCACTCAAGCATATAGTAAGCCGATAATGCTCCGACAATGGCGCGATTGAGCAGCGCTTTTACGAGTCTGCCGAAATCGGCTTAATGTCTCTTGACTTCAATTCACATCGCATTCGACGAGTAGTCGGCTTAAGCGTGGATGCTGTCAATTGATAGACCATTAAATCGATAGTTTTAAGCTTTGCTTTTTCCGTTTTAGCTCAGTTTCGTGTGTCAGACAATGGAGGAAATCAATTATTCAATTGCACCCCCTCCCAAAAGTGGCAGCCACTGACTGCAAACTCCCAAGCAAATGTCTTTGGCAAAACAATGGCAAAGACGATTTTAATAGCAGATTAAAGCTAATGTACTTTAGGTGAGAAATTCAAGTTGAAGTTATAAGCAGAATAACTAAGTATAAACGTTTGTTGTGAAAGCAAATATTAGGTAACTACAATACTAGTAAAATTTAATTTGAGTTCAAATTGAAACAATCGCATTCCATTATTGAAAATAAATTGAAACCGATTAAAATAAATTCAAATTGTTAGAATATTTTAGAACTCTTTTCGACTTAAGCTTAAAGTATGTATTAGAAAAATATTACTACGTCAGTTGGTGTTATTATATCTGAGAAGCAAAAAAATTGAAAGAAACAATTGCATTGCAGTATTCTTAAGAGAAATAAATAAATCTCAAATGAATTTAAATTGTAAAAATATTGCAATGGTGATTAAGACACAGGTTCTTTTAAATATGAAACAAAATCAGATTTTGATATGACATAAAGCAGCAATATAAAACTGATTGCTAATTTCTAAAACAATTTTTTTTTTATTCAAAAAAGAAATAAATCTAATAAAATAATTGTAAGCAGAAGAAGTAATTTAGCAGTTTAAAAGACATAACTTAAATTGAAATTAAATTGTAAAAAATACAATAAAACTCAGTCAGTTTTAGACATTGTTTAAAGCAACAAAAGAATATAAATTCAAAACAATTAAATCCTAAAAATAGAAAGGGCATCTAAAAAAATAAAATAAAATTGAAGGAATTTTGCAGCAGTGAGTAGACACAGCTTAGTCAGTTAAAAAGTCAGTTCTTATAATTTTATAATTCAAATACTTAGAGAAGCCAAAGAATACTAATTTTCAAACTTAGTAAACTTGTGTTAAAATATTTTAATGCGCTGTCAACAGATTTTGTCTCACACCATAAATCAATAGCTGCTCAGACAGTTTGAAGCGCTGCTTCCAATCTGTCAAATTAAGCAAACTTGCAGCTTAAACATAGATTAATGAAACATTTCGTTGTCAGGCTGATCGATAAAGCTTTGTCCGCTTTTAAATGATTAATCCAACATCGAAAGTGTCACTTGCAAAGAATGTGTGACAGCCGGAAAAGTTGTTATTACACATTGTGGCAGTAGCTTACCATTTTTTCTTTTGTTATACTGCCTGTAAAAAAACCATATAAGCGTGTCGCAGCTTACCTGTAAGTAAGAAAAAAGAAGAGAGAAATGAAATATTAACACAAGTAGCGCGTATTATAATCAACATTTTGCCATTCGCCTGGCGAACTTTTTGTTGGCCAAGTAACTTTTGCCATTGACAGCATAAATAGCTAACGCTTTTGAGACCCACCCAAAAAAAAAGGAAAAAGGCAAAGGAAAACAAAATGCTGGCAAGGGAAAAGGTTTTCTTTTTTTTTATTAAGAAAACAATATTTGTTTCCTTGCTCATGGCTTGAACATTTTACAGCTGAGTGAAGCAATTTTTGTATTGTTCTTTTTTTTGTATTAATTTTCCTGATTTGATCGAATAATTGTTAACGCGTCAACAATTTCGAGGTATTTTCAATGTAATTCCTTTGACTTGAGTTTGTGCAACGCAGAACTTTGTTCATTACCCAGGCGAGCTATGCATGAACAAGCTTAGAGCTGAGCTGAGCTCTCAGCTAGGGAAAAAGTCATTTGCCTCAACTATGCAACTACTTAAAAACTTGCCACAAGCAGCAGCGTGCAACTGCCACATGCTGCACAGGTGTCGACGTCAACCGCGCTGGCAGGCGATACGTGCCGCAAGTCAAACACACTTTTTCTTCGTTCTTGGGTGTGTCATTGATTATTCTAACACTGGCTGCGAGTGCGAGTGTATATTACGCATACGCCGCGTTGCCTAATTAAAGTGAGCGCCACGATGCTGTGGCTGTCGCTGTTGCTGTCGCTGTTGCTGTTGCTGCTGTTGTCGATGGCTGTGCAAACAGCTTGAATGTTGCCAAATTATTGTGCGAGAGTGCTTGGCTTGGCTTGTTTGTTATTTCACCTGATGTTTGACAAACGCAACGTCCGACTAAATGAAAACAGAGAAATGCAAGAGCGAAGAGAGAAATGCTTTTCATTTTCTATTTTCCATTTGCCATTCACCGTTCACCATTCACAATTCACCATTTACCATTTTTGCCGCTTTTTTACTTTTTCACATTTCGCTTGCAATTTAATTTTTGTGCTTCCCTTTTTGCTGCGCTGTTTGCGTAGCTGAAATTGTTTTCTATTTGAGGTTGCCCGCCCTCGGCGCAGACAGACAGACAAACATACATAAGTAAAGCGAGAGACAGTCGCCGAGTCAGTTCCCCAGTTGGGTATCTATTTCAAGTGCCCCGAGGGCAATGGCAACCTGCAGATACTAACGAGTAAGCGTTGCTTTGGGCGTTCAAAATTGCATGTTGGCACTTTTTCTTCTTTTACACACATTTTTTTTCCGCCCGTATCAACACATTCGAAATGCTCTGGCTCAAAGTTTGCTCAAGCAAAGTTGTCAGACGTAATGCATTAGACTTCACTTCAGGTATTTTCATAATTGATTCAATAAATTTCCTCAGTTTTTTTATCAGCATTTTTCTAGGGTATTCGCGAGTGGTGACTAACTGGATTAACGTTGTCTTGTTCCCCGGAGAAACTAATTTATTAAGCGCGGCTCTTAATTATGCGCATCCTTAACTTTAATGCCATCCTTCGCACACAGCATGCAAATGAAGTTGCAACAAATTGTGGTGGCGAGCCAGCATGACGCGAGAGTTAATAACTTAAAGCCACAGTTGATGATGATGAAATGTGAAAAACAAATATGCGAATAATAAACTAAGCTGCGAGAGTTGTATTAAATTGATAATTTAATTAGAATTGCTGGCAACCTTATGACTAATTATTATTATTTATTTTTGGAACATAAGTAAACGTGAATATAATATATAAACATATATACTTTATGCATCCTCTATTAGAGCGAAAAAAATACTTATATATTCTGAAGACTATGCAGATTTGGTATATCGATATAATATTAAGTGGACAAAATGTAATAAGGTACACAATATACCAGATTCTCAACCAAGGCAATTAAAACCCAACAGTAACAACAGTTATAAAACCATTACCTAATTACCTTCTACAAATTTTTGTCTGATTATGATTGTATGTAATCGTAACTATAGCTTTAAAAAAATTACGCTTGCTTTTAAATTTAAAGTTGGAAGTGGGCGTGTCAAAAATCCAAAATAAAATCGAGCGGCATGCAAAAATTAAAAGTGCGATCGAAACATTATAGCTCTATCTCTCTGATTTAATATTTCATCTCTTGGCTAATAAATAAATAAAAATAAATGATTCTTTATTTAAGCTATACACATTTAGTGCAAACATTATACCACGACAGATAATAAAGAAAACTTGGATAAGTTTTTTGAAGTCCTTTCAACAAAGAAAAAGTGTATTTAAAAAGAATTGATGTTTGTTAAGTAGGTTGCAAGCTTAAACTTTCTAAGGGATGCCAACTCGAATTCGAATTGTGCACTTTATAGAAGTTTTTCGAACAATTTGTGTAGTTTGCTTTGAAATTAATTCCAAATGACATTAGAAATTGTTTCGTGTGAGACACGTCTTGAAAACTGAAAACACACACAAAACATTCAATTCAATGATGATCCAAAGCGAAGATCAGGAAATCGATCGAGCCCTCGAACTCTGCCAACTGATACGCAACGATCTGCTGAAGTGTGTGGGAATAGTGCAGCGTTTGGATCGCAAATACAATGAACCGAATCGCTATCGAATTGATGTAAAACCCTTTCACCTGGATCCCATGCTTGGTCGACCGAATTCGCCCTCGTTATCGAGTCTTGGTTTGGCGCGATCGACGAAAGTTTCAGGATCGTTGCTGAGTCTGGTGAGTTGTGCCGAAGTGAAGCAAGAGGGACGCACCTCAAATGAGTTGAACGCCATCTTTGTGGATCTGAACAGCAAGTGCATTAAGCTGCGACGCGAATTGGAGGCCACCACGGCGCATGCGCAACGTATTATGAATTGCAGCTTGCGACAAGATCGTGTGCAACATCGAATGCTGATGGGGCCGCAGTCATCGAAGACATTGATATGCAGGCATTGGGGAAATAATTCGTCATCTCCCAAGACTATGAGTAGTGGCATTAAACGATCCTTTCGCATAAATGAATAGAAATGATGAAACAACCACAAAAACAACAACAGCAACAGCAACAGCAACAAGCGTAAACGAAACAAACAAAAAAAGTTGAGAAAAATAATAAGAATATAAACCCTAAAACAATAGAAGTACAAGTACGATGAAAGTGAAGCAATTCTACGGAATCGTTTTGACAATTTCGAGTGTTAATCGACATTTTGCTGTTCCTAACGTTACTTCCCTTCATTATACCCCTCACACACACAAACACACAGTGAACAGGACAAAGTCAAAGTCAAAGGAGCGAAGAAAGAGTATCGTGGCACTTTTCAGCTTTTATTAAAAATTACTGTCACCATTAAGTGAGCGTCAACTTTGGCCAACTTACCAAAACTCATTTGACTTGACATGAAAATGAGGCAAACTTTTCTCACATCGCCTGTCGCCCCCGCCGTCCCCGCCGCCTGTCGTGAGTGACAAGACAACAGCCGAAGCAGACGACGTCGACACAACATGATGTTGCATGTAACATCAGCGCAAGTTCTTTTCCACCGTGTTGTTCTCTCCTGGCAATGAACAATAATGATGCTAATGATGATCATCAGCGAGCAAAAGACGATGAAGAAGAAGAAGAACATCATAACAACTATGCGACATGTTTATGGCCCCGACAATGGAAGATACAAATACTGAGAGTGAGACTGAGTCAGAGACTGAGACCGAGAGCAGATGAAATATGAAGAAAAACATGAGAAATTGCCAACACAAAAGTTGCCGAGATAATGTAATGCAAAAGTGGCCAAGGCCCAGGATGTAACTTTTGTATAACATTCCCAACTTAGTTCATTTTGCTTCCTCGTTTCTCGTTTCTATCTTTTCTCTTTTTAAAGCCTCCTTGCCACTCAAAAGAAATATACATAGATGTGTGTGTTTGTGTGTGTGATTTTATGTACGCTCGACTTGAAACATTTTTCTTAAAAAAAAAAAAAAATAAAAACAAAACAGTGAAACAGAAAAAAAACACGAAATGTTAACTAAGCAAGATAAAAGGGGGAAAATCACGCAACAGAAAAAAAGAATAACAACAACTGAGGTTCTTTGCTCAACTGACCAGCAGATGCCCCAGCAAGGACATAAAACAGAAGTTTGCATATTTCAAGTAACACGAACGATTGCGAGTACTCGCATCTCTCATACTGAATGCATTCAGTGAATGCACAGAAACTGAAACAGAAAAGTTTACTTTTAGTTATGCTTCTTTCTTCTTGTTTATGTCCTTTTTTTTTGTTTTTTTTTTAACAATTCCTCCCCCCGGCAGGTAAAGTTGCCATTGAATCGCAATTTGAGGTGTGGTTCTCTTCAAGCTTTCTAGAGTTCTACACTCGAGTATTGTTTGCTGACGTGGAAATGCTAAAAGGTAATGAAGGTTCCTTATACGGTTTCTTACAAGAGAATGCAAATTCTTTGACTATCAAATGTGCATGACAGCAAATATTGAAAGGCGAGTATGGGAAATTCTTAAAATTACAACGAGAAATACTTATTCAATTGACAACTAAAATGACATCGTTGAAGGAACTTATTTAAACATATCTTGCAGCACAAATCATTTCAATTTGTGCAAATTTGTTAAACAAGTTTATGATTACTAAATTAGTAAGAATAATTTTTCATTCAAATTTTTGAAATAATGGTAAACAAGTCGAGCGGGCTCGACTATGAGATACCTGTTACCCATTTTCAATAAAAGCAAAACAGTGCGGTATAAATTTGAAAATATACTACTGCGCTCAAATTTGATTTTCTAAAAATATACAAAATGAAAATACTTTAACATACTTAAGGTTCTAATTGGTATATCCACATACTATTTCATTTCAAAAAATATACCATAGAGGTAAAATAAACCTCGTTTCTCATGACTCACTGAATCTAAATTAGTAGACCTAAGAAAGTTAAATGATCTCCTATCTTGATAGTCAGTAATCAAGCTTTAAATTCTAAACAAATAATGAAATGTCAATATGCCAATTTTCATTAACAAAGAAAATCAATTCGAAGAACAAACATATTTAATCTTAAGAATTTTAAGAGATAATCCAATAATCGTAATTAATAATCAACGAATCGTTTAGTCGAGATAAGCTGCTTATATTCGAGAGTATAAAAAACAAGCGTAAAAATTGTATTTGTGCAAATCACATTTATTTTAAGGTCTCTTAATCTATCTGTGTTTTCATTATATATATTTCGATTATTGTTGCCATGATCCGTTTCACTGTTTGCACTTTGTGTTCGATTTCATTGGCCAAATGAAATGCTCGAATTCGATTTTTATATCTTTCATAAAATGTTGCTGTTTCCATTCGCAGTTTCAACTCGCAGGTCATGCAAGTGTCAACTTTTTATTTATTACATACACACACACACTCACACACACACCGACAGCTTTCGCATACTTCAACTTTTACACATAGATACGAAGCGTAAGAAAGAGCTTTGATGTGCGCCATTAAAATGGCATTTTATGGCGTAATTTTCATGGGAGTTTTCCAAAGCGTCGATGGATATGCGCATGAAAATTTATTATTGCTTTAATGGCTCAGTTCATGTCGCACTCCCAGGAGGAGGAGAGACGAGGAATGAGAGTGCAGAGAGTCGTCTTTTTGAGCAGCTTCTAATTTGTTAAGGGCCATTGAGCGGCTGCTTCAAACCCGTTTACGAGTAGTTGGCCAAACAACAATGAGATGCCTGCTAAATGGAGCAGCAGCAGCAACAGCAGAGAATGCTGTAGAGACAGAACTCTCAGCTGAAAATCAAAGTCGAGAACCGCCAAAATGTTTTCTCTGCTTGCAGCTCTGTTGGCATTTGTTCAATACCAATACCAAAACACAGCGTCAGCACAGCTGTGTGCATGTTTGTCCAGAGCCAAAGACGGAGCTAGAATCAAGACAAGGACCAGGCGGTGGTCGGTGCTCGGTGCTCCTTTGTTGGCCATTTGTACAAAAGGATTTTGCCATGCAAGTTGTTTAATTAAGATTTCCTGCGGGTCTCGTGGCTGCTTTAAGTGCGCCTTCTTGGCCATGTTTAGGCTGCGACGACTCAGTCTGTGCCAGTGTGTGTGTGTTTCTTCTCTCTACATGTTGGCCAAATTAATACAAATTGAATGGAGCATGTCCCGAGGACATGCGGGCATAAATAAATATGCAATCAAATTGTAGTCAAACTGTTTTCATATTTGTGATCTATATAGACTCTTGGCTTTGTGCTGAGGCCTTGGCAAGAGGACGAATAATTTCGTTCATGAACATTTAATGGGTTTATACGACTATATAAATTATATAATTGTGGAAGCTGGTCATTTTGCAAATATGAAAATTCTAGTTTCTTTAATACTTTGAAGAAAATTAATAGCAATAAAAAACCAAAAATGGATTATGTTTTAATTTGGATGTCAGCTCATTTTATACATAGAGAAATTGATCTAGCTCTAGTTTCTTTCAAACTTTAAGTAATATCAAATAATCAATAGATCGTCACTTCAAGTTTCTATATGACTTTAAAGTTCATTTCACTACAGTTTTTGAGTCCAATCTATAGTGGAAACAGTTATAAAATAAGCGAATTCTAGTTTCTTTGAGTGTTTACATAATAAAAGAAAAGTTTAAATATTTTTCTCATATGAATATAAAATTCTTCTCTTTTTTGGACTATAAAAAAACAAACAATTTTAAAACAATTTAATATAATTTATTCAGTATCATATTTCATATTTCCATTTTTATTTACCTCCTAAGTCAGTTAAAATTCTTTAGGTACTCACAAAACCATTTAGAGCACTTATTTACGTTTAAGAATCCTTTAAATGAATCTGTAGTTATTTTGACTGCGCCTTTTCGTTTGATGCCCAACTGAATGACGCATCAAGTGGGCCACAGGGAATCTCTCGCAGCTCGCAGAGACAATTCAGTCATAAATTTGTCCAGGTCCTCGCAGGACTTGGAGCCAGGACACGCTAAGCACTTCCGTATGAATAAATATTTAATCAATCAATTTCGACAATTTCTTTTCGGCTCGTCAAATGCGTGTATATATAGTATGTATATAAAAACTTGGAATGATATATTCTCAATACCGTTCCAAACGATGCTGACAATAATAATAATAATGATCCAAACAATGATGATGATGATGATTGCGTTGAGGCGTAAAACAAGTCAGACACATAAAATTGATTTGATTGAAATGCTAATTCCTTGCGCAACGTTGGCGTCCGCAGACAGGAAGAAAACCGAACAGGACAGGACAGGAAAAGGACAACAAAAGAACTTTTGCGGCTGATTACCATAAGCAGACTGACTGACGAGAAGAGCTCGCTGGACAAGAGTTCATTGAGAGGCCTGTCGTCTCTGTCCATTATCCGACTTAGTCATTCTCAATGTCTGTAATGACACTGCAGATTTCCCAATAGGTGATTCACCTCCCCGCCGTTCCTCCGACCCTCAGTTGGCCCACAATTTTTGTGAAACTCATCAGTAAACTTCCGCTTATCATCGTTTTGCTACAGTTTCAATTTCGATTTCATTTTCTTTCACGTTTCACGTTCTCATTCTCGTTTTCAATTCAATTGATTTTCTATGAATGCGCATTTCTCTCTTCCACTCTCATTCTGTTTATGGTTTTGATTCGGATTCGGATTCCGATTCCGATTTCGATTCTAGTACGGATTTCTCTCTCGTCCATGTGCGTGTGATTATCAGAAATGTTATTAGTTTAGATGCTGCCGCTGCTGTTGCTGCTGCTGACAGCTACTTTGAACTCGGAATTGTGTTTGATGTGCTGTCGCCATCGACAAGTATTTTAAAACTGTTTGATGATGTTGCTGGCATTCCATAAATTCTACCCTATCACAAATATTTGCACACACACACACACACATCTCTTCTATGCATGTGTTTGGTATCCTGTGACATTTTGTAATTGAATTTCATCTGTTGCATTGAAATTTCCATTTTCAATTCAATTCGACAGTCAACACAAGCGCAACGAATTGGCAAACGTTTTTCTAATGCATTCAAGTTGTTAATTGACAAAAATTTGCAAGTGTTGACTTTAGCTTTCACTAGTTTATTTGCTCTTGATACACTGTAATATTATTATGGTTTATTAATTAAAAGTGGTCGATTTCATTTTTAGCAAATCTGTGTGTTCAATTTATTCGCCATTTATTGATTGAATTACCTAGACTATTATCTTTAAAGCAGACTAAACAAAAAATGAAATGGCGGTCGAGTGTGCTCGACTATGAGTGCAGAATTATTCTTAAAATATATTAAATAATGTTTTAAAATAAATTCAAAATAAATAATAAAAGTCTATATACGAAAATCTTAAGCTAATATCGAAATAAAGTTACATAAATAATAATAAACGATATCCTGTTTTTTTTTATTTGTGGTTATGACATTTCTTCTCTATGCAGCAACAACAACTTTTCCGCTGAATATTGAAAGTGTAATATAAAGTTGAAGGAAGAACAACAAGTATTTATATGAAGTTGAAGAGCACGTTGCATGCCACGCTCGAGTCGAGTCAGTTTGTCAACTGACACAGCGACAGCTGCAGCAACATCATCGGAATTTTTTGATGAGAATATTTTGATAGTTGTTGCAGTTGTGATTTGGTGGCTGACAAAATGCTTTTGACAATATTACATTTAGTGACACAAAAAGAGAAACAAATGTGAAATGAAATATCATATTTCATAATTTGTGGCGCTCGAGTGGTTTATGAAATTATGTTGTGCCACACGTTGTCATAGAGTTTTTGCGATAAAGTCACAAACAGAATGCAATAAAATTTATTCAGTTTCGAAACTGAGGAGACAACAAATATCTCGATTTTTGTATTTGTTTTGCCCCAAGCGAAAATTTGTGGCAAAAGCCAAATGCAAATTTTGTAGCAATTTCGACTTATTTGTCGGTTGGCAAGTTTGTTGTTAGCTGGTTAGCTGCTTCTTCTACGGCTTTTGCTTCGTTTGCAAAAAAGTTCTGCAAACAAAATGCCCATAACAAACTGCAGCTGTTGATAATCGCCACTGGCAATATTGATGTTGGGTCTCCTTCCGATTGAAGAAAGTTCGGCTCGACAAATTGCAGAGTAAAAAGCCAAATGCAAAGAGATCGAATCGACTTCCAAGTCGCATTAATTTGGTTATCAAAGTAGGAGTAAGAAGAAGTACTTGTATTTGCAATTTAAATGTACTTTTGTTGCTCTTGGCATTTCCCCCTTGAAACGAAGTGAATCGAAATGAATTGAAACGAATCGAATCGATTGTTGTTATGCAAAATGCTGCATAAATCTTGTAGAAGCGCAAATGCTGGGCAGCTATTAATAAAGTTTCAGTGCTGTTAATAGTTCAAGGCGCAAAAACTTATTGACTTTAAACCAAGGAAAAGCGAAAGTTCCAACAATGAGAATGCAATAATGAGTTCAAGTTTCTGCGAGTCTAAGAAATTCAATTACATTTGGTCGTTATTTCCAAGATTATTAAATACTTGATACTTGGTGAAAATAGAAATGCAGCTAAGCCTCAAAGGCTTTAAATATTATTTAATCTCCTTTGAAAGCATTTATTAAGTAATCGAAAAATAATGCGAGTATTTGACATTTTCGATAGGATTAATGCAATAAATCATTTTATATTTACGTTGTTTTTATGTTCTTATTTTATTGACGCACAGTTATTGTTGTGGAATACGATAAGATTTTAATTGTATATCTTCAAGACTATGAAATTATATTAAGTTTGCCCTTAGCATATATTGAATAAAAATAATCACTACTACTACTTTTGACTACTCTTAAATATTTGAGAAGAAATGGGCAAAAAAAATTATTTAGTATGTGAAATTAAAGCTGTTTACTTTTATATTATTAGTTTTTTATTGCACAGTTAATTTGGTGGCACAAGTTTAGCACACAAATATTTATCCCTTCTGTCAAAAACATAACTTAATTGATAAATAACAAAAAACAAAACCACATTAAGAATTGTGGTCATTTATTCAGAACTTGGATCGTTTTCAATAGTCTGACAAGCGACAGTATCTCCAATACGTTCCACAATAAATTGGAGCTCTGGTTCTTCACATTCAATACTTTGATCAATTAATAGATTAGAGGCAATATCTCCTCCAGATTCCGTATACTTCACACCACAGTATTTCTCTACCATTTCACTTGACTTAAGCTTATCAACTTGTTGCTCCTGCAGCATCTGTTTTAATCTGTCGGTTATATAACTGAAGTGCTTTTTCAGCTGTGAAACTCGCTCTTGAACCACACTCAACATATCCATAGATTGTGATTTCTCTGAAGATTCTGAACTTTCGTTAGTGACTTCAGCTTCTTCAGTCTTTTCACTATTGAGCGATAAATCATTATCGAAAGCATCCCAGAATGAATCTTCTTCGTCTTCTTTCTGAATCTCCATTTCGTTTGTAGTTGCATCGCTAAGTTCTTCAGACATTTTGTAGTAAGTAATGATATTAACGTTAATAATAGGAGCGTGAATTTTTCAGTTGTTGAGTTAAGATTGAGAATAATTTGTTAAAATGAGTTTTGCCTTTCAAAAGACATAAAACAAAAAGGCCGCCTTGACTTGACTTGTTTATGATATTTATGAAAAATACTCGTATAAAAAGATGCTTTTCGTCGGGAATTTATGTATGTAAATGCGAAATCAATTAAAGGCCATTATTGCACACGAGGAGTCAAGGAAGTCATCGAGTCAACAAAGTCAGAGTTGGCCTGGCAAATAAATCTCTGCGAAAAGTTTCCACTTTAATGGGCTCTTCCCGTGGGGAAAAGAGAGAGAGAGAGAGAGAGAGAGAGGGAGAGATGCAAGATGGATGAAACAAGTCCCGCCATGGTTTCACAGCTGAATGAAGCAAACTGAGAACCGAACGAAATCAAATTCTATAACGATGCTATAGAGGGTGGTTGCCATGTGGCAGCGCAAAAGGCAAAAAGGCTAAAAGGCGCCAACGCAGCAGAAGACAAAGGCCAAAAGCAAAAGGCGGAAATGCAGCATTCAACTGCCATTCGTCTCGGGCTTGAAAAACAGTTTCAATATGCTTGTTTGCCATATGCTTAATACGAATGTGAATGTGAATACGAATGCGAATGAGAGAGCGAATACGATTATATATGGATATATATATACTTTTGTGGTGCCTCTCAGGGTAATAAAGCAATAAATCTTTTGAACGAGATGATTCTTTAAAAGCAAAAACTACATACATAGATATACATTATATACATAGCTACAAATATATGTTATGTTCATGTTAAATTTCGAATGCATAAAAACGGCATAGAAATGGCTTTTTTTGTAGTCTGGTCAAATAAATTGCATTTGATGTGTTTTATGGTCTTACACACTCACACACACACACACACACACACACACACACAATACTTGTCGTATACGTAATATGTGTGTGCAGCTGTGAACATAAACAGCAGCAAATGGATTTGAAATTGTATTTGACTTTTACAATCATTGCAAACTCATTGAAACGCCCCGATAAATATGCAACAAATTATTTGCTTGAACAGATTTTGAAGAGCTTGAACAGTGCAAAATATGTTGTGACATCAATTCGCTAGATATATTTCAAGAGTGTATTCAAATTGTGTACTAAACATCTCACTAGAAAACACAGAACTAATATTGCCTGTATTGAATTTGTGCTAATTATTTATTTATTATAAGGCTTAGATTATACATTAATTTATTAACTAGCGCTGACTGCAATTTGTGTTAAATAAGCATTAGAATGGCACAGTGTTGAGTTGGCTTTAAGTTATAATAGCGTTATATAGACAATATTAAGAAGCTTTATTAAAATGTATTAAGTACATTTTAATTTTGTAATGTTTCATGGCCGTATATGATATTTAAATGCAAATTTATTAAATACCATATTATTAATTTAAACAGTGTAAGTTGCCTCTTATAATCTTGCTAATTTGTTTGCTATATTTGGCATAATACTATTAATGATTTCTCTAAATCAATCGCAAAAGTATTAAGTACAAAATTATAAATTGAAGCATAGAAGCATTATAGCTTAATTCCTATTTCAGATTTTTATGAGTCAATCGCAAATTGATTAAATACAATATTATAAATGTAAGTTTGGTTAGTTACTCTATACGATTTTGATAGATTGGTTTGCTGTTTGTCTTTAATACTATTTAACATATCGCAAATTTTAGTACTATCGCAAATTTATTAAATACAATATTATAAATTAAAACATGACAAGAGCTGACTTAAGAGCTCGCTAGATATTTTACTTATTTTCAACTACTGTACATTTTATTTTAGCTAGTCACCCACAAATAAAGTTTCGTCATATACCCATTGCTGTGTATAATAATTAATAAGTATAAAACAAATGCTTAAAGCATAGAGAATTATAGAATTTTTAGTGTTGAAATGTTTTGCTTTTGGGTTATAGTTTAATAGAAGAAAATTGCTTGTCCAGTATGTATGCTGCATACATTTTGTAGATCATTTTATAAGCTCTATTAATCAATTCGAAACGTGGCAAGTTGCCTTTCAAGATCTCTCTTGTCTTTTTGCTACTTGTGCCAGCCTCTTGTGCCAGCCTCTTATCTTAGTTAGTTAATCACAATTAAAAGTTCATCATATTCGCATGGTTGAGACGGTCTAATTGATGATCTAATTGAATGTCGGACAATCTGAGATGTGTGGCCGTAACAGCTGTTTGCTGAGCGTTGTGCGTTGTTGCGACGACACAATAAATAACCATAATAACTACTTGGCTTATAACGAGCATAACACGCCCACATGGCTGCATTAAAACGCCATCTTCTTGAGATTAATGCGAAAAGGTCATGCGAGTAGACGACGAGGGCCACTTTAGATGAGACATTGACATTTGCTAGATGGGATACCCAGTTATTAAATAGAAGGGAAGTGATGGAAGTGGCAGTGAACTAACCTAATTGGAATGTTAGTGAAGTCATTTATATTAATACTAAGGAATTAAAAGGAGTCTGATGAGTCCTCTTACTTCATTTACAGGGTATCTCTCCCTGCAGTTGTCTCTGCTTTGCTTGTTTTGTTTGACGATTTCTATTGTTTTTGGCCGGCTCTTTTGACACGTGACGTTATCATCAAAACGACACACACACACAAAAATGCCGTGCGACTGAATAAAGTGAAATTATGTTCTTGTTGCCCTTCTAAGAACATGAGATATGAAGGTAAACCTTTTCGACTTGAGCAACACGGCAACTTGGCAACTCGTTGGCTGGCACCTGGCTTGCCTCGTGCGTCTTTTGTTTGCCCAGTGAAAGTGACTTTTGGCATGTCTTTTAGTAGTTTTTACATTTGTCTTAATTATGGGGCAGTGCGGGGGGCGACAAAGAGAAGACGTATCCGGACCCCAAGTCTCTTCCGAGCGAGTGTGTGTGTGTTCTCTGACAACAAACACATCGTAAGGATAACACTTGCCGCTGTGGCCAAGTTGCCTGCATTTTGGTTTTCGTTCTGCTTACAGCCAGCTGCTGTATGCCATTCATGTCCTTTTGTAATTTATATGACTGCCAGAGTGCTACGCATCGCCCTCTTTTCCATCCCCAAGACTGTGTCTCATGTTCTTCTTATCCAACACAACTCGCACAAATTTCCTTATCTTACATTGAATTAAACTTGAAAAATGTGTTAATGGCCATGTTGCTAGCTTGGCTTATACACTATGTGGAGCCTTAATTAAATTCCACAATGATTTTATTATTGTGCACTGTACATTGCGCACCACATGGCGTATGTGTAATATGTTTTGTGCCAAGCTATTTAATTTGTTTACCAAATTGTTAATAACACAAGGCAACACAACACAACTTTGGGCAATTCCACTTTAATAAGCCTTCACTTCTCACTTGGCTTCTTTTACTTTATCCCACTTTGTTAATTTATGCATGTTGAGACTTTAAATCTGCCAACACGAAAATGACTTTTCGTGGTAATTAAACACCTTCAGATTTATGCGCGCAAGAGAGAAAACCAAAAAAAAACAACTTTATGAACAACATTGTGGTATTTCGTTACACACAATGAAATATTTAAGTTGGTCGCCTTTCAGACTTTTTGTCAG
Source organism: Drosophila nasuta (assembly GCF_023558535.2). Classification (NCBI taxonomy): domain Eukaryota; kingdom Metazoa; phylum Arthropoda; class Insecta; order Diptera; family Drosophilidae; genus Drosophila; species Drosophila nasuta. The sequence continues at coordinate 36,626,042 of NC_083457.1, read as the reverse complement.
ATTAAGAACGGCTTTAAATTGAATTTGTCGACTGTGACAATTAGCTGGACGCTGAGCCGGATTAAGAACAGCCAAGTTAGGAACTGCAAACGGTTTGAAGACAAAGAAGATACAATACAAATGGATAAGACTGTTGAAGCTGTTGTTTTAACTTATTAAAAATATATAAAATCAGTCGTCGAATCCGTAATTAAAATTAAACTTTAAGCTGTGTACTTAAGCCTTTAACTTGTTAGTTATTAAGTACTGATGTGGTGTGTTGAACACAAAAATGTAATACAAATTATTTGCAGTCTAAAAATATAATTAATACCCTTTTTAAAACAGTTTATTGTAAGGTCTTTGTCAACTTGACAAAGTATATATGATAAAGAAACAACAACAACAATAACAATTTAATAAATTTAAGTTTAGATAAGAAGATTATATAAGCAAGATGAAACGAATAAATGACAATAAAATATAAGCTAGCTTAGACAACAAAATTATTTTTGTGGTCAAGGAGAAGCGATCCTGCGGCTGGCTGCATTATTTCCTCAATCATTATTCTATTAATTCAAAAACGAAGTTTCATAAGGATATTATAGCATACTTTTTGAGGCAGTTGACATTTTAAGGATGAGGCTGTTAAAGCTATTAATTTAACTTTTTAAAAAGTATATCAAATCAGTCGTCGAATCCATAATTATGGCTAAATTAGAAGCTATGTATGTAAGCGGAACTCAACTTCTTAGTTATTAGGAACACATATAGTATGGCATACAGAAAAATATGGTGGAAATTATTCGAAGGATCAAAATATCATATTTACATTCTTTCATAAACATTTCCACAGCATACTTTTTAGTGTAGACGAGAACTAAAAATATTTTACAGCTCATTACAAATGCCCAAGGTGACGTTTAACAATTGTTGTTTGAGTCTGAGCTGGCAAGCGCATTTATTAATAAATGCTGAATGTGCAACTTTAAGCATCCACTCGGATTTTTAAGCATCCGAAGTCAGTTGAAGCGGCACTTCAGCAGTCACGCATTCAACTGACTTGCATATTTTTCCAACAGATTTCATTTTGTTGTGGTCTCTTTTTTTTGTGCCCCACACTCCCTTCCCTTCTCTTCCCTTCCCCGCTATTCACACCTGCTCTTTGGTTTGCCATTTGTTCAGAGCTGTTCGCCATTTTTACCATTTTACAGGTTAAGTGGACGAGTCGGGGGACGCTGCGAAATGCGAAATGAAATGAATAAAAGTCGAGCACTATACCGACACACACTGCAACTCGCAGGCAGGACCTTTTGTTGGCTGAGCCTTGTTGCCGGTTGCGGTGCAGCTTATTACATTTTTTAAGTGCGGCTGAGTTATTATTTATTAAATGCGGCTCAACAACAATAACTTGTGCGCTTATCCATAACGTAACCAAGGCCAAACTGTCCCTTTAATCAGTCGTAAATATTTGTGTGTGTGTGTTCCAGAATTTGCCACAACACGTACAACAAACAATTCTCTCACATTACGTAAAATTTTCGGTTGCAAATTCTTTATCATTTCTATCTTATTTTACTTTTGCCTTTTTTTTTGTCTTCATTTGGGAGTAAGCAAATTTAAACAAACCAGAAAAGTTGGCATTGCACATGCGAATTTGCATGCGAATTTTCTATATTGGTGTTGATGAAAGTTTCCCTAAAAGTTGATAAAAAGGGTGCGGCTCGACAAATAAGCTAGTTTCGTCTGCTCCCAACTGTGTATTTAGTTTTTGCCATGTTCATATAAAGCATCACGTTGACGATGATGACAATGTTCAGGACGATGATGATGATGATGCTCATGGATGCTGCGTTTGTGCAAATGAGTTGGAAATTGAAAAAAAAAAAGAAAAACAGAGAAAGTAGATAGATATATGCCCTGGAAACATTTAGGGGACAAGAAGGAAGACTGATTAAGCGGTCTCATATGAAAAAGAGTATTTAATACTACATTTTCTTTAGTACTTGCATTCTACTGCTTCATTTTTCCATTCAAATGTCTAAATGAGTTTTTTGTTTTTAATATTAAACAACAATATTATAAATATGAATATTATTTATTTTTGGTGCTTTACATCAAATTCAAGCGTAGAAAGTTACAAGCATCCTGTCTTTTAGCTTACTTATTCTTAGTTATTGAAATCAAAGAAAGCATTTCAGTGAGATTTCTCAAGGTATAGGGTATCTAGCAGTCTACTTCAGTAAACTCAGACAATTCTTTACTTGTTGTTTTAGTTTTTCGAGCATTTTATGCTACGGTTTTTGTTTGCTTTTCGCAGTCTAGTGTCAACGCAGCTATTTTTGTTTATTTTTCAGCCTTTTGCTAAGAATACGCTTTTTGTGAAGGCTTCCATTTCTTTTTTCCATTTTGGCATGTTTTTTTTTTGGCCAAGTTTTGTGAAGTTTGTTGCTGGTAAATGTCATCGAACGCATGTTTGTGAACAAAAGCAAAAATGTGGCAAACAAAATGTGCTTGTTTCCTTTGCTCTTTAAATGCAGATGGGAATTTTTGCAAAGTTTCGTTTTGATTTCGGTTAAGTTTTGATTGCTGAAAGCTGAAAAAGTTGACAATCAATTTTTGGCTAGTTGATTAGTTTGATCAACACTTTGCAGTTGGGCAATTGAAATAATTATGCACTAGTTTTTTGGTCCAGATGGCAATTCGTGTATGAAATTCATAATATATTTGATTAAGTTGCACTCAGCATAATCAGTAATTTAGCCAAGGAAGTTGAGCAGACCAACTGCTGCCAGCTCATTTTGCGGCCATTAAATTGAATTTAAAGTTTTTGGCCAGACTCAAAATGTAGTCGCCGCTGTCGCCGGCATCAGATGATTTATTATTATCAACGGCAGTAAAACTTTTCGTCGACCGAATGATTAAAATGAGGCAAAAATCCCAAAAAGGAAAACTACTCGCCACGCGGGGCACGCGCGCTGCTTTCTTCACTTCTTCAGTGTTGGCCGAAACTTATGCCTTTATCATTCTTGGCCCGAAGCGGGACTGCCAACATTTTCCTGTCAAATTGTGTGAACTTTTCTATGTTTTTTTTTCTGTGTTTCGTTTTTGTCGGTGTCCTGGCCTGGGACGACACTTTATCATGTCTCAGTCGGTGGCTGTCGCTGACCGGCGTTCACAAATTGAAATGTGCCCGCGTCAGTGGAAAGTAAATGAGGCAAAACGCCGTCGTCGTCGCCGTCGCCGTCGCCGTCGCTGTGGGTCATCTTTTGTCCCATGTTCTTCGTTCTTTTGAGCTGCCTAACTCTCGTGGTTTACGCTTTGAGTCAAACAAATCTTTAACAAGAAAAAAAGAGGATGAAGAAAAGTGCTGAAAAGAATGTTCGCTTTCTAATTTGTTGCTCCTTCTTCAATTCACGAATGATGGCAAATTTTTGTATTTGACTTTTCTTCCATGTCGTTCGCTGTCTGCTTTTGACAAATATTTAGCTTAAGTGATTTTTGACAGCAAGTCCTTCGGCCTGTACTTGTATTTAATGCCCCCCATGTGTACGTAGGCATACTTTATGCTTCGTTTGAGCGTAATTTGTGTTTGACCTGAAGGCCAATGCGGCGTATGCGCAATTTGGCACCAACATAGGCCAAAGCCAAATGAAGAGCGGCTCTGTACAGAATATTTTTTTTAAGCTAAAGTGGGTCAAAACCTGCTTGCAGTTACTCTGCAGACATGAGAGAACATTTTATTTCAGAAACGGATATAATCATTTACTGTTTTGTTATATTAAATTAAGGGTTTGCAATTTTGAATGAAAAAGAGTTTAGAATTCATCATCAAAATTCAGAGTTATTTATATATCTTATTTTCTGTTTTAATTAGCAAAAACTTTTTTATTACCGCTACCCATATTATAACTTTGTGCCGGCAGGAAATGTGTGTAAAAAGCAGATGGAGGCATCGTTGACTCTATAAAGTATTTATATTCTTGATCAGGTCAACAGCCGAGACGACATAGAAATCTCCCTAGAAGTTATTTAAGAAATACTGCCTTCGCTGACAATCTGGTATAATTTGGCCTCTGTGATATATTCCGAATGTAGTATTACATAGATATATCAATGATCTTCGGTATACTTTTGTATTTTTAAAGGATGCAGCACTGTTTTGAAATGGCAAAAAAATTTTTGTACGATTTGAGGTTCATGTACATTTTTCGTATATCCTCTTTATAAGAAACAATATTACTATATTCGCTTTACGGATGGATTCTATCTGAAGACCAATTATATTTTTTGCACAGAGAATTTTAATACGTTTAAAATATGAATGCACATAAGTTTTTTACTACTAAGAGGCTCGAGTTTTCTACAATTTGTGTAGTGTAGTGTAGTATAGTGTAGTGTAGCATGTTTCTCTGATATACATAGGCTTTAAAAATTGACATAGTCTAACTCCCGACGCAGTCTCAGCGTTAGCCGCAGCTTGCCCTGTTCGCTATCGTATTTGGCGCTGCATCGATCGACATCAACGGGATGCGGAAGAGGAAGCTTTAGTCTGTACAGAGCTGTGCCCAAATCCACCTCTTTTTCCAACAGGGTTAGAGTCATTTTATCTGCCGCCATCGGCTCGTCTGGCAAAGCAATCTCAAGGATGAGATCTTCACAGCTGGCAGAAGCGCCCGTGCGTTGTCCCATCTAAATGTAAATGGGGAAATTTGTATGAAGGCGAAAGCAACAACAAAGGAAAACAACCTGCAGGAAAACATCCTCGGTGCCCACAGCCTGGCGGTAGGTCATTGTGTATTCGGGGCACTTTCTCGACTCCAGAATATCTGCATCCTCGCGTTCCTGCGCCTCCTCCCATTCCTCGAGCGTAGTGGGTTGCGGTTTCTCCGGTTCCACCAGCGGCGTCGCCACCAAGTTAACCTTTTTTCTTTTGCCTCCCGGCTTGGTTGCGTCACCAGCTGCTTGTGCTCCAATGCTACCAGGTGCTGAGTGGCAAGAGTCGAAGTAACAGTCGAGAGCGAGTCAATCAGCAGATGCCATTTACTTACTCTGCTTGCTGGCCACTAGGGATTCGCCTTCATCCTCGCTGCTGCTGCTGCTGCATTCGACGCCGCCGCGTCTCCGACTGGGATTCGGATAGAGTAAATTCTGCAGCTGTCGCAGCTGGTCGGGATTGTCGAAAATCGACATGGTATGTTTACTCAACTTTATTTAATCTCTGCTTCTATTTATTCACTGCGAGTTTTTCTAACCGTAACACTTCCAGTGCCACATTTACAGCTCGATGTCTGTAGAAGGAATACAGTTTTCCCAGCGAATCTTTTCCGTTTGCTTGAGGTGGAAAGTGGAAATCGATTTGCCAGCGCCTGCTAAGTTATTGTTTTTCATTTGAGCAGTTAGAGGGAGGGAGCGAAACAACCGGAGAAGCAGCTGCAGCTTGTTTATTATGTTGACCCGGCAACGGATATTGTTTACAACGCGGAGGAAGAGGTTACAACAATAGCAACAACAACAACAACAAGGGGCTTCAGGAAGTTTCTAAAGCTCAAGGGAAAGGCAATTGAAGCTTATAGTTAAGAGGAGGAGAGTATAACTATGAATTGTACTACTCTAATAATTAAAATTGATAGTAGTGATTGGTTTCTAAATTAAATGAAATAAAAACAGTCTAGGAAAAAATCTATACAGTTGTTGTTTAAATAGGGGAATAAAATTAGTTAAGCTCACAATGTACAAGTAAGAAAGTTACTGTCGAGGGGTCTCGACTGTGAGATACCCGCTACCCTTTTTTAAAACTGTGTGGTATGATTCTTAAAATAAACCAAATTAATATACCCAAAACATTGAAATATTCAGTATATACAAATACAACTACATTCGAAATATACTAGATTGTCAACATGGTATATTTCCTGTAGGCAAAAGTATATAATAGACTTCTACCCTATAGATATAGAGTCAAAAAATAACATATAATATAACTTTCATAATTTAGTATTTCAAATCAAGTCATCGTATAAATATTCTTGTTACACTCAGAAAAAAGCTGTTCGTTCTACAAAATAAAATCAATCCTGTCTCAATATAGAGTTTTTCAGAACGATTAATTTTTAGATCTTCTTAGTCGTATCATAAATTATGTATTTTAAATAAAGACAGTATCGTTATTATATACAAAAAAGCTTAAAAGTTAATATACTTCTCGAACTTCAGAACCATCAGATATTAAACTACTTATTTAGATCCATGCTTAAGAACACTACGAAGTTATTCACTTGATTAAATAACTTAAAGAAAATAGTTCGAGTTGTTTGTGCAGGAACTGAATAAATCATTTTCAGCTAGTTTTCCACTTCAGCACTTTTGTCATTGTTTGAATATGAACAAAAAAGTGATTGTCGGTCGTGATAAACAATTTCATAATTATTGCCAACGCTTTGACCTTATGCAAATGCATAATTCACTGTCAAGGGCTGTTAAACTACGACTATGTCCCCCTTCCCTCCTTCTCCTTTGGGCCATTTCAATTAAAAACTTGATGCTATTCGGTAAAACTTTTGCACAGCAAACCGGCCAAGCGAATGTTCCTCCTATTCTCCCTCACTCTCGAGTCGAGAACTAAAGAGAGCAAGAGTGAGAGGAAGCTGAGAGACTGAGGAAATATTTCAGAACATGTCAAAAACAATTGTTTTGTAAATTTTTGCAAATTGTATAATTATTGTTGACCTTCATAGCGGATTCTGGGGCTGCACACAAAATTTGCATTTTTCACGCGCTCCATTTGAATGCGAATACGACGCTAATTTGGCCAGGCCTGAAAAACGAATGCTGGCCAAAAGCACTACTGACTGGGCCAAGTGCACAGACATGAAAACATGGCCGCGTGTTAAATGTAAACAACATGCTACTGACTGCCATCTGCCATCTGCCAGCAAAGCCAACAAAGGGCGACGGGACACAATAGCTACAAAGGATGGTTGAGGGGGAAGAGGGGGCAGAGTTGAAAGGAAAAATGAGTTGAACTGGGTTTCAGTTTCACTGAAAAACGAAAAGGATTTTCGTTATCGTTTTTTGTGTAACTCATGTTTTTCTTCTTGTCCGGATGTTACGTGTTTAATTTGTTTAACACGAGCCCAGCACGTTGCAAAAAATAAAAGTGGCTTGCATAGGAGAGCCTAGAGCAGAGAGATACCCTGGATATTGAAATAAATAAGGACTATGAAGTGTTGGAATGTTGATTGCGATATTTTTATAAATACAAATAAGACTTTTGTTAAGTTTAATCATAAAAGTAGTTAATTAATTTCTGTTCAATGTGTAATAAACTTTTATAAAAATATTAACATATTTGTATTACTGCTTATCTATTATTAATTTAGTCATAAAAATCGATATCATATTATGAATATCTTATTTTATTTTTACTCTCAATATTTGCTCATATTTTTATTATATCCTTACTCCTTTGAGCAGCAGGGTAAAAACATAATAAACGCGGCCAAAAACATTCGGTTGGCCGTTTTGGTTCAATGGCAACCACTTGACAGTATGCATTGGGTCATTGGGTCTCCATTGAGCGCTGTCCTAGTTGGCTAGTCAACCAGTCGACAACTAATTGTAAAAACTTTCGACTAAAACCCAAATCACTTTATAACGCTCCCCCATTTCGCATTGAACTAACCTACATAACATACATACATATGTCTATGCCTGACGATGAAAGTTTTTGCCAGAAAGTGAAAATATGTAAAAAAAAGAAGAATAGAAGTGTAAAATACTCACATGCTATTGACGACATGCGAAACTTTTTACGAATTCGAAAATTTGTCGAATTCGAAACTATTTTGCTATTTAGTGCTGCCCCCAAAAGTATGCTACAAATATTATGCGAAAGCAAATATTAGATGTTCGATCAACTTGTATTTTTATCAGACATCAAAATGTCCATTCGCATGCTGCTTTTACCCCTTCCCCATTTTGAGATCGTTGTGTACTGATTGTGCAGACAAGTAAACATCGTGTTGCTTCAGCTAACTATCACGTAACTGAGCTTTAACCTTGTTGCCGGCAGCCAAACAAGAAGAGGAAGAGGAAAGGGATGCGTTGGTCTTCTCTTTGGGATTCCCTTGGAATCGCAGCTGACGCACAAGCGAACCCAGAGACAATGGGGCATGATGCATGAATACATTTGTAATTGTGTTGTGCTGGTCGCACATTTCAATGAACTGCATAGAGAAGAAGTCAGAGGTAGTTTTCAGGGACGCGACGCGTCGGGCGGGGCGGGAAAAGTTTTGTTGACAGTTTTTTGTCCCCCAGGCTGTGGGACGAGTCCCAAAACAGATACGACGACCGGGTAACAGAGGTGGCAACAGGATTTTTATTACATCCCTAGCACGTAGCAACATGCCACATGGACTGCGAGGCATGCAGCGAAAGTACAAGTGAAAGTGGACGTCTATCCCCTCCTCTCCCCTCGCCACAGTCTAGAAAGCCATTCCCTTCATCAACGCAGCTGCTACAAATTTTTGCGTATTTTGTTATTTTTCGTGCTTGTTTTTTTTTCTTCTTTTTTTTGGTCGTTTTGGCTCGCTCCTTTTGAATATGATTTGTGTGCTGAAAGCGCTCCAACTGGCATTTTTTTGCTGCCGCTGCTTGGCAACTGAAATGGTTGGGTGGCGGAGAGTGGGGAGAGTCTTACATAAAATGTAATTAAGAAGGCATTAAGTATCATGCATAAATCATTGAAAAGTTGCACATTTAGAGCAAAGGCAGGCAACACATGTGGGCGTGGCTAAGTGAGCTTCCGGTGACTGAGGCTCATTCTCTCAGTCTGTGAGCCTAGGTAACATATATAGGCATTATGTTGCGAAGCTGTGCCCATTACTGCGTTATTTGATAGGTACCAAAAGAGGGAAAGAGATAGAGAGACAGAGAGAGAGCTGCATCGCAGAAGCGCAACCAGAAGCCAAGTTGCCGTCATAGATCTGGGTCTGTTGATTGCAATTTCGGCGACACGCTGGCGCACAATTTTGGCCATTTATTTTTTAACATTTTGCAAACCGAGCGCACAGCAACAAAAGGAGAACTACTTCCGACATAACAAAGACTACGCCGACTAGCAGCTGCTCTCTCTCTCTCTCTCTCTGGCTTGGCATGTGCTTGTGTGTGTGTGTGTGGGAAATGAATGCGACTAGTTAAATAATTCCCACAACAACCGCAACGCAGCCAACAACGATAATACAACCCAGCGAAATAAGAAGAGAGCAATACTTGTAGTAGTAGGGGGACAAAAAAAAGAAGCAAAACAGAATAAATGCCGTTGCCGCACAGTTGAACGTGTGCAGTCAAGCGTTGCAAGGAGCAAGCAGCAGCCGCCAACGACAACAACAACAACAACAAGGAGTAGAGTACAAAAATAATACGAATAAAACTAACCAAGCAGCAGTATCAGCCATAAGAGTCATATCCAAAACGAGGAGAACTCCACAAAAGGACAAACAAGCAAGCAAGAAAAAAAAAACACACAGCGCAAACACAGAAAATATAATCAAAAACTCGCGCCGCGCCTCGCTCAACTTTAAGCAGCAGCGAGCATTTTAAAGACCATTCGAGCACGAAATGACCTGCAGAAACAATGAAAGAGATCCGCAAAAGCAGCAAGGCAGCAAACTGACAAAAGACACAACAGAACGTGGTCGAGATTTAAGCCAACCGTTTGTCGACCACAGCACACAGCACAGTGCTAACGTTGCCCATGGCCATTGGCAACGAACATAACGTAAACAATAACTCAAAGTGGTAGCTGCTAAAAAGCGCTCAAGAGAGCAGACCACAAGAAAGAGAGTGAGTGTGTGAGAGAGAGAGAGAGAGCGAGAACAAGAGCGAACACTTCAAATTTACTTAACTCAAGAGTCAGCTGTGAACACGTCGCACGTGCTGAAGCTTTTCCCTTAGTTACATGTTTGTTTGTAAACAACTTGCAAGCTTTGCAACAGCTGATCAAATTTGCATGGCACAGTGGTCTAAAAGCTATGGAATATTTATTAAATATGTTTTGTGTGAAAAAGAGAAAAGCATAGCATTATGGAAGAGTTTAAATCTGCTGTAAATACTCATATCAAATGTTAATTAGTATGCGCCTTATACGGACAAGTTTGTATAGCAGTGAATTGTTTCGTGTCGAAATCGAAAAAAGTTTTTCAATACTTGAAAATAACAATATTTTTTTAGGGTAATGTAAGTGAGCAAAGCAAAGAAATCTTAAGAAGCTACTAGAGCTCTAATTCTTTACTTCTATGAATACCAATAGGTCTGTAGTTAAAGTTGAAAAAGAAAAAGTTAATATAAATAGAGATTAAAAAAAATGTATGGATTGGTTGCGTAGGCATATTTTTCTAACAATTTCTATGCAATAGAAAATATCGTACAAATTTGGCTGATTTAGAAACTTTGTATTTTAAGTAGATAAAATCTTAACCCAATTAATACAAACCGTTCATAATGGTATCGGAAATGTTTTCACTCTACTTCAGCATTATTGTTAAAGTATCAATAAGCATGAACTGATTACATTTTTGCACATTTCCAATGTGTGTTGAAAGTTATTTTTATCAATCATTAATCTCGAAAAGTTTTGCGAATATTAAAAAATTTCTTTTTGATTTCGCCACTTTCAGTGGATTCTCATTTATTCGCCTCATAAAAAGAAACTACCTATTGCAATTATTTGAACTTAATTGCCATTTGAGCTAGAGTCGGCGTCAGAAAGTCTATCAGTGAATCGAAACAGTGAATTTTCACACTTATGCAGATTATTTTCGTTTTTATGTTTGCCATATACATAAATACAATAATCAATGTATGAGTACTTTTTGCCATAAAGCAGCTGCATATTCAGTGAGTTGTGGATCATAATTCAATGCTCTAGATGGGCTCAATATTTTCGCTTTTCATGGAAACTGACCTCAGCCAACTCGTCATATTAATTAGCATACTCTCGCCCATTTTCTATCTCTTTCTCTCTTTCGCTATTCGCTCCAATTTTGGCATTGTGTCGTCAAAATTAAGTGAAATCTGTTAAGCCAGAGATAGAGATAGAAATAGAGAGAGAAATAATTGAAACAGAGCGTAAACACGACGGGGGTAAACTGTGCCACATTTTAAATTGAAATTGACCGAATACATTTTGCATAAATTGTTTAGCAATTATCTAATAAAAACAATGCATAAATATTAATGCCCAATTATCGGAGGCAACGAACGAAAGTAAATTAAATCACAGCGAGTGTGAGTTTGATATGTCGACGAACGCAATTAAGTCGAAACTCGTGCTCGCATTGAGCCAAATTCGCGTAATAAATAGCGTATACGCGATGTAGACAAGTCACGCACACGCACACAAAAAGCTGTAGTAATTCATCAAGTGAGAACTGATTGGAATACTTAAATATGATCTTTACTACCTTCGAGTGAAATGGAAAGTGTGCAGCACTTACCTTAAGTCTTCCTCTGTCAACTTTTCGTTTGCTGCGCTGACTGCGTTCTGGCAACTTTTGGCGCCACGTGCGACGTTCGGTTTCGTTGGCAAACAAATCATCGACACTGCTGCTTCTGCTGCTTAGCTGACTCAACTCCCCATCCGATGAACTGGCATTTGAACTCAACTCATTATCCATGCGACCAGCCTCCGCATCGCGCTGTCGCAGCACACGATAGTTGCCATCGCCGCCGCTGCTGCTGCCGCCGCTGGCACTCATGAAGCGCTCTCGAAATGATTTGTAGAGCACAGCGCTGACGCTGCCAATGCTGCTGCGACTGCGACTGCGACCGCGGCTGTGACCATGAATGCCTGCAGCATGGCCGTAGCTGCGACGTCGCTTCTCTGCCGCCTTCTGTCGTGCGGCACTCGCCACGCTCGCTGACTGCGCATCCAGAAAGCCAGCCGCACTCATCGTAAAATAATGTGTTTGCTCTTGTTCTTATTCTTGTTGTTCTTGTTCTTCTTCTTTGAGATCGATTCAGTTATGCAATGCTCATGTTGACTTCGTGTTCGCCAGATTCGCTTTATGCACTTCTGAGTCTCCAAATTGGCACAGTTACCAATTACCAACCCCTTCCTCTGTCTCGCTCTCGCTCTCTCTATCTCTTCCTCTCTCTCTCTCTCTTGCGCTCTCGTTGTCTCCTTTGCAATCTGCAATCGAAAGAAGTGGGCGAAAATTTGCATGTGCTGCATTAATAAGGGAAATTTGATGGGTGCGCCAAAAACGGTTTTCTACAATTTCTAACATGCATTCTTGACTTTATAGGCAAGCTACAGCTGCATCTCAAGATGCAAATGTATCTCTTGGTAAGTGCTATCTGCTATGCGCATTGCCAAGTGCCAAGTGCGTCAGTCAATAGGCTCACACGAAAGGCAAGGCGATGATGAAGGCGAAGGCGAAGGCTTTTGAGGTGGCAATGAGCCATGCCACAGACTCGAGGCGCCGCAGGTAAACTTTGAATACAGACATGGATATTAAGCTGGGGATAGTTATTAAATTACAATACAAATATTATAGTAGAGTTTACTCTGGAGAAGAACTCAAAGAAGATACTTAACATATTTACATATATACTATTAAGGTGAAACTAAAATTTTCACTTGTAAGTAGATCGACAATTTTATTTACCAATACGTATTGTGAGTATTATTAAGATATCGTTGAGAAATAGGATTGAAGCAGCAACGGTTATAGCATGGGATTTTAAAAATTTTTGTAATCGTTTTTCTCTCATTTAAAACTGTAAGAAACTACGATCATAAATATTTGTATTCATATTAGGCAACAATTAGCTCTATTTCCATAGTAAACTCCAATCCTTCTCTTTAAATCTATTTTCTTTATCCCAATTTCTCAGAAGCTAAGTAATATTTCATTAAGTAATTGAATGCCAATCATTAACAAAATAGAAATTAAGTGTTTAAAGGGTTACCCTAGTCTTTATAACTTCATGTTTTTCTCGCAGTGAATATTGTAATAAAAAAACAATTACCAATATTCCAGCTCAGATAAGATAAAATTTAAATCTATTTTCATTTAGCATATTCGACTCTATCGATTATTTTTGATCTTAAAATCGATTTTACAATATCTCAACAGTTCAATTAAGTTTCATGAAGTAATCGAATGTCAATTGTTAACAAAAAAGAAAACACAGAAAGTGTTTAAAGGTTAATCATGTTTTTTTCGCAGTGAATATTGCAATAAAAAAACAATCACCGATATTCCAGCTCAGATAAGACAAAAGTTAAAATTATTTTCAAGACTCTATCGGCTATTTTTAATCTTAAAATCTATTTTACAATATCTCAGCAGTTCAATTAAGTTTCATGAAGTAATCGAATGCCAAACATTAACAAAACAGAAAACACAGAAATTGTTTGATTGAATCATTAAGCAATTCGCACCTAGTTACTAAATTGTTTTACAATTCAACGGAAAATTCTATAGTATTAAAGCGACGTCAGGCCATTTAATTATATTTATATTACTTCGCCATTATTGCTCAACAGTTGAGTTCATTCGAACAATACTCTTAACACACTTGAGTGCAGCATGCGCATAACTGTAAATTTTGTCACTTTCATTTTGAATCATTGGAAAATTGCTTAATTTGGGGCGTAATTGCGACAGACTTTTCATTTGTAAACGTAACTTGAATTAATTCTTAATTGGCAAAGACGCAACCGGACAGGCCTTAATGGCAGTATTTGCAACTGGTCTATGCGGCTTATCTGTTGCTGCTGCTGCTGCATCGTATGCTGGTTGCATGCCGCATCTGGTTGAAGCTGTCAGTCCAGCTGTGTTCTCCCCTTTCTCCCTTTGGGGGACAATTGGGTTGCAGCGACTGACAGCGAAAAGTTAAATTATCCCGTTCAAATTTTTGTTAATTCATGTCTTAAAAAATTAAATAAAAAACAGATGGAAATTATTTGCAACGACGACGACAACGGCAACGGCAAATGAACATGAAAATGCGAATTTTCCACTGTTTGTTTTTCATGTTGAGTCGAGGTATTCGCTGTCTCTCTTTTGTGTGGCTCTGGGCCATTTGCATGCAAGTGAAAAGTGTCGGAAAACATAAAAGCCCACAAATGAGGAGTAAAATGCGAGTACTCGTTCCACACTCGCCGCCTGCCTTCTGCCGCTTGCCGCTTGCCGCTTGCCACAAGCCCTTCTGGCGTCTGTCGGACGTATTATTCGCCGCCGCCTGGTGACAAAGGTTAACGAGTTCGCAAAGGCAATGTCATTGTTATGATGACGGTGTTTAAATCCTCACACAGAACTGCGCAGCTCCCATTTGTTGTCAACTATTTTATTATACTTGTCGGGTTCCATATTAATAATATAACTATCATTTTTGATATTCATTAAATTCAGTTCTATTTGTGGCTTTTTAATGCTGTTGCTTATTAGTTAATTTGCTTGATCGTACACTGAGAGAAGTGTAACGTATGAACACATTTTTATGTATTGAATGAAGATAAAGATATATATCTACTATTTAGTGGAAAAGAAGATTAAGAAACTCTTAGGTAGGTAGAACAAGCTGTCCCTAGAAAAGGCGTAGAATAGTGATCAGTCAGTAGAGATCCGAAACTCTACCGAGGTATTTTGGTTAACAGTTCATATTTTTTAATAAAACAGAATTAATTGATTTAAAAGATTGATTGACATATGTATATAGCATTTCATTATTTACTATATACAATTGTTTTGAGATATAAATGTAACATCATAATGAACAAGCTATTGTATTTATTTATATACTATACACAATTGTTTTGATATATGAATGAAATATCGCAATGAATAAAGCACAACATTATTCATTATATCTAATTATTGTAATATGAAAGTATCTGAACAATCTAAAACATAATAGTAATCAAAGTATAGTACGCTAGCTTTATCCTAAGAATCATTTCTGATTGAATTCTATATTACATAATTATTAACCACTCAGAAGGACAAATCAATTAGGAGTGATCAAACCTACTGAAGTTCGTCAAACACTTGACGAACAACATCTTAAAACGCGGCTTCCTTACATAATTTCCATTATGCATAGAAGAAGAAGAAGTAGACGACGAAGATAAGAAGCAAAGAGTCGCCTCAGGAAATGCCCATTAAACTGGTTATCAACAAAATCTGAAGACATATTTAACCATCATTTAAATTCTCACGGTGTATTGACGTTTCAAGCACTGTAAACAAATGTTGCCCGGAGGGGACAAGGCGAGAACAAGAACACGCGAGAGAGAGAGGGAGAGAGCACTAAAAAGCGTGAGAGAGAGATGGAGGAACCACCGCATTGATACGACATGGCAAACTGTCACATTAGCATATTGGGAACGCAACGGACTAACGAAAAATGCGACTTGGTCTCTGCTGTTTGCTGTTCTCTGTTGTTTGCCAGTCAAGCGGCGACGATGACGTTGACGTTGACGTCCGCTACACCGACGCCAACGTCGCAGTCGCTGCCGCAGTCGACGACGACAGCGACGTCGAGAGCAGGCGCATGCGCAACTTTGTGTGTTGGCCAGAAGATCGTGTCGGTCCGTTTGTTGGTATCAGTCGGTTTGCAGACTTTCGCGTGTGCGGTCGAAAAAAAAAGCATAAACGAGGCAAGCAGAGATAAAAAGTAAAGCTTGGAAAGAAAGGCAAAGCTGGAGAGAAAGATAAAGAGACAAAAAACACGAACGAAAATCTGACCAAGCCTGGGCGCGTCTTGTTGACAGTTTGAATTATGTGCTAAACGACTGAGAAATACTCAAAGAAAAATACAACACAACACAAAAAAAAACATAAACACGAGAGAGGCATAAAAAAGAAGAAAAATAGTTCATATACAATACGAAATCGATGCATGTGATTAACATAATTAATGGTGAGCGAACGGGGAAAACCGGAAACTGAATTTGACGAAACTGAATGCCGAGAAAATTCTTGCCACTAACGGTAAATACGCGTTAAAGGCGCATTTAGTTAACGTAACGAACGAACGAACGAACGTAACGTGTTCCATCCGTGTTTGCCTGCTCATTAACTTATCACTGCACAAAATTGCATAAAGACGAGTTTTGCAAAGAGAGAGAACGAGAAACGAGTAGAATAAGAAGATGCTGCTGCTCCACTTACATCATTGGCCATTAGTCTTGGCCATAATTTCCTGCATTGTCGCCGCCTCAACAACAGCAACAACAACAACATCTACGACGACGACGACAACAACATCCTCCATACCTGGCAAATATGAAGCCTATGGCAGCCAACATCAGCCAAAGAAGCTGCGCCTTGGATTGGGTGGACTGGGAGCTGCTGCAACGGGCAACTCCACAAGTGCCGTGAATGTCACTGGCAATAAACCAGTATTCCGGCAAAATCCGATCAAGAATTGGTTTGGCGTCTTTAATCGCAATAATTCGCCGCCGGCTCAAGACCAAACGACGACATGTTCTTGCAGGTGAGCACAGAAAAATGAAGCAAAAAAAATTAAAAATAATGAAAAACCAGCTGTCATGGTCATGATAGTCAACTTCCAGTTAGCCAACAATTCATTGGGTGTTTATTGTCATGGCATACAAATCAGATATTACAGTTACAAATGTTGCGTGATGTGCGAGATTTAGTTTTCCTAACACGCCCCATGACAGATCTCATTGACGTGCAGGAGAAACGTTTGCTGCAAAATAGTCATGAAATGTCCAGAATGAGGACTACAATCAATTAGCCATTTCCGTGCCGAAACCAATAACATATACTTCGACTTTAAAGATCTGTAGTTTAGTTCTCTAGCTAGCTAGCTTTCTAAAAACATATATTTTCGCCTTTTATGGCCTGCAAAGTATCAATTTCAAGCTTCATAGTTAAACATCCAGTAAACGTAAGTACTTTTTGCCTTCTTGCCTTTGACAGCTGAATCAGACACACTGCTCAAGCTAGTCAGTCTCTGTTCTCAGTTCTCAGTTCTCTGTGCTGGGTTCTGCAATCTAAAGATGTGCATTTGAAAAGCATTCCATAGATGCCTGCCTCAAATTGCAATGCCCAATGGGGAATCGCTTCGCTTGGGGCATTGTCGTTGTTGTTGCGCGAGAATAGACTGAGAACTGAGAACTGACACGACTGTAGGGACTGAGAAACTGTTTGCATAAGCAGCCACTTCAGGGAGTACGCCCAGGAATGCCTTTGTCGGCATCTGTTGCATTGGAATTTTGATGAATCGATTGCGCTGATCACAACAGGGAATTGGGTTAGGTCAGTGCAGTGCTTTTCTTTAGCTTTTCACTTTTCGAAAAACCATAAAATTAGTACTAATTGATATTTGGAAATTACCTTTCTAATTCGTTAAGAGATTACAGAGCACTTAATAGCTCCCTCTCTATCTAGTTTTTTACAATTCTTTCGAGTCTAAAGTTTAGTTTTTTGTTTTTGTTATCTAAAACTCGTTTAATTTGATGCTTTTAATTTTTACTTTTATTTTATTTTTGCATTTGAAATGAATCTATAACTAATTAGCATACGATTCGATAATATTCAAAGTAAATGTATCTGTATCTAAAATGTTTGTATCTGTATCTGTGTGTGCTGGCCAAGTTTAGACTGCATGCCATGGGGTATACTCGCACTTACTACCATATACACACATATATGAGGTGTAGTTCGAACTGAGGCCCAATGCGTCATGCGTTGTTCGGCAGGGGAACGCGACATTCTCTGAATTGGGTCGCACACATTTCTCTGCATGCCTTTGTCTTTGCTTTTCGGGAAGCCGTCTCCGACGCTGCCTTCACCTTCGCCTTCGACTTGGCCACCATTTTAGGGCAATGACTTGATTAAACAACAACAACATCAACAATCGCAGCCAGAACAAACGACAACAAAACCAAACAGAAAGCCCTCGCTCGAAATGAATAAGAATATAAGAAATATATTATATATTAAACATCGATACAGCAGATAACTTGTAGTATTTCCATTTGGCGAAACCGGCTCTCTCCCTCTCCCTTTCCCTTTCCCAACGTCCCCTCTCTCACTCTCTTCACTGCTTCAACAGATTTTTAAATGCATCTGCTTTGTAGTATAATGTTTTTTTTTTTTGGCAATTATAAAACCAGTTTAGTGTAACGACAACTCTTTAAAGTTGATGGAAAATCTGCAAAACGTTTTGCCATCTCAATAAAACACTTTGACACTTTCTTTATGACATTATTATTTATGAGGACTGTTAATCTCTTTTGGGTTATTGAACTCTGTATCAATCGACACACAGTCCATCCGTCATTTAATGCTAATGAGACAGACTTAAGAAAATATTAATGAAGTCTTAGACACTTCATTCAGAGCTAAGCTGCAGTCGATCAGAATAATCAAAGCCAAAATATTTTATTAACTGTGTGTAACTGTTCTTGACAGACTATTTATAGGTAATAAATAAGAATAGTATAAGTTATATTCAACAGCTGCTATGCAGTTGATTGTTCAATTGCTGTGATATAAATATATAACATTTTAGTTTCACTGGCATATAAATTATTTGTGCCCTATAAAATATATTTTATAATCGTTAAATCCTTGGTACCAAATACATATTTATATTATATGTATATATATAGAGTGGAACAAAACATAAACTTTAAAGAAAGTGCAAAGTTTTCGTTGCTATCTAAATAAACAAATCTACAAATGCAGATATAAAAATAATTACATTTTAAACAAATAAACAAGAGCCTCTCTATGTATGTAGCAAAATCCAGTTTCTCATCCGCAACGATCGTCGTCTACAGCTAGACAAGATTATTCTAAGCTCCATCTCCTACTTCTCCCACTATTTTCCCCACAAGTCTGAATTGAAATTTCCTTAGCTGAAAATGAGTTTTCATACGCTGCAAACTGGTTGAGAGTTAGTACTACTCGTTGATGTTGTTCATGCCCGCTCAAGTGGATGATAATCATTTATTACTGAAGTCCACTTCCACTTACTCATACTCCCCTCTCCCTCTGCCTTTACCCTATTTTTTTGCAGATGTGGGGAGCGTAACGATGAGTCTCGAATCGTGGGGGGCACCACAACTGGCGTCAGCGAATATCCCTGGATGGCCCGACTGAGCTACTTCAATCGATTCTACTGCGGCGGTACGTTGATCAACGATCGCTACGTGCTGACGGCGGCGCACTGCGTCAAGGGCTTCATGTGGTTCATGATCAAGGTGACCTTTGGCGAGCACGATCGCTGCAATGACAAGGAGCGCCCCGAGACGCGTTTTGTGCTGCGCGCCTTTAGCCAGAAGTTCAGTTTCTCCAACTTTGACAATGACATTGCGCTGCTGCGCTTAAACGATCGCGTGCCCATCACCAGCTTCATTCGGCCCATTTGTCTACCCCGTGCGGAGCAGCGTAATGATCTGTTTGTGGGCACACGCGCCATTGCCACCGGCTGGGGCACGCTTAAGGAGGATGGCAAGCCGTCGTGTTTGCTGCAGGAGGTGGAGGTGCCTGTGCTGGATAACGATGAGTGTGTCGCACAAACGAATTACACACAGAAAATGATCACCAAGAACATGATGTGCTCTGGCTATCCAGGCGTTGGTGGGCGTGACAGCTGTCAAGGGGACTCGGGTGGTCCTCTGGTCCGTCTGCGTCCCGATGACAAACGCTTCGAGCAGATTGGTATCGTCTCCTGGGGCAATGGTTGTGCGCGACCAAATTATCCCGGTGTCTACACCAGAGTCACCAAATATCTCGATTGGATTGTGGAGAACTCGCGGGACGGTTGCTTCTGCGATGAGGATTACTAATGCACATCATTCAACTTTTAGTTTGTAGCTCTCTTAGCCTTAGCTTTTAGTCTTATCTCTATGCACTTTTTTGTACTTGAATGCGAAAAGAAACATAAATACAAAAAACAAATCCAACACACCCAAAACAAGTTGAATAAAACCAACCAACGAGTTCCTTGCTTTATTGGCCTGGCTACAAAAGTGCCCTCATCAGAAAAGTTGCTACAAACAATTATTATCAATATTATTAAATATTAAATAAAATTTCATAGAGTCGGCGTTAAAAGTTAATTAAACTAACAATTTTGGTTTTAAATTTAAGTTGCTCGCGCCAAAGGCGCACTCAAGCAGTACACTGCTTGCAAGCAATGCACAAATTTGTTGAACTGCTTGTGTGAATAAGCTGCTTGCTAACACTGCTTCAAATTTGCTTGCATTTTGTTTAGTACAACTCGATGCGAAAGTTTTGTTTTATTTAAGCGTAGCTTTGAAACGCGATTAATCATTTATAATACAGTATAATTATAACAATTAACGTAATTTAGTATACTTTATTTCCCATTTAAAACACATGCTTGATATGCAAACTTGTATTTAAAGTGAAGTCAAAACAAGACGTTGACTACTTTCGGTTTCGTTACACACACGAAAAGCGCATGTTGCAAGTTGGCAATACACAGATAACTGAAAACTCTCACGCACACTAATGCATACTGTATGTGTACTAATTCACATTTGACTTTTCGATGCGGTGTGTGCGCCCGAAAAATAAAACAAAAAGCGTTAGAAGCAATACACCTAAACAAGCTATGAGGAAACTGGTTTCCCCATTCAAACAGCTGTAAATACACATAGGCGAAGAGTCATGGGAGAGCGTGAACTAACGTTAATAAAGATGAACAGCGGCATCGGCAGCAGAAGCAGCAGCAGCATTAGACAGAGCAACTTTGAAAAAGTCAAAGCATTAACTTGGCCCACTCTGGCTTTTGTGGTTTGGTTCCGTTTCACGCAGCAAGTTCACATTGCTCGCGCCGTGTTTACTTTTCATATTTTTGTATTTTCAAAGATTTGTGATTCACAACGCACACATAAGAAGACAAACCAATGTTTGCAGATAATATCACTTGGCACTGATAATAATTATCTATGGGTTTTCTCTACTAGTTGCTGATACAGGCAATTACTTTGCAAAAGACATTCATCAATTGCCACACTTTTCACTCAACTCACTTGCGTAATTATTCAATTTGTCACACCGAAGATTCGCAGTCTCACAAAGTGTTTTTCTTCTACTGGCTGCAATGCCACTGCTGCATCAAGTGTGTTGACGTCTTCCAGGTCAGCGGTCGATGTTGGCAAAAGTTTTATTCGAAAAATTGTGTTTGCTTTTTTGTTTTCGCTGTGGCTCGTTTTATTGCTGGTTTTGTTTGCCTCTCTGTGTTGGCAGCAGCTGTTGTTTACCGTTTGCCGCTCGCGCGCTCACTGAAAATGCCGCCAGGCCGTGCGTCTCGATCGTTTCCCAGAGATTAGCCTCGTCAGAGAATCGTCTCGGGTGCTGCTCAACAAATATCGTTGTCGATGCTGTTGTCATTGCATAGCAAAGTTTCTCTCTCTTTCTCTCTCTCGCTCTGAGTAGGCCGAGACTAGAACTCTTATCTTAGCAAACTTCCAAATAATGTTCACATACGTCACAATCACCAAAATAAATATTATCTTCGGTTGCTTTTTCCGAAAAACTAAAAACTCAAAAATTATATATAAATAATAAATATTCGCAACAATGGCTTCCAATCCAGATTCAATGGACTCTAAGGATCTTCCGACAACCTCTAACATTGGTGGCGATGTTTTTGCCGAACTTGACAAACGCTTGGTCGCTCTGTTAGATCGTGCCAATAAGCTAGAATCGACACTGGCTAGCTTAAATGATGATCCCCTAAATGAGAATAAAGAGTTGCTTTCGACTCTAAGCGATGAGGAAACATGTAGCTTTGAGTACGACATCGACACAGATGATTGTGATTTGGAAGATGACGATAGTGACAATGATATTCACGTTGAAAAGATTCAACTGAACGCCAATGAAGATTAAAAGATCTTTTTTTAACACAACTGACACGGTTTAAAATGCATAACTAAACGTCAAATGCTTGTTAACTGCCAAAACAAATTCAAATTACACTAAGCTGTACGATTTCAACTTATATTACGACGTACTAATACATGATAAAATCGATTTACGTTAATGTTTAACGTTTTATTCCTTAAGCTTTTGACATATTTTTGTATTTGACTTCAATTCCCACTTCTTGCTGTCAGTGGCGCCATCTATTAGCCAGTAGGTGCTCAATCTCAGCTGTACGCTGTACTGCTTGCTACTGCAGCATTTACACTGCTTGTAGGCTTATAAATGTACGCAAAATGTACTAAGCTTATTATCATTTATTTAAATAATTTTAATATTTATAATACTTTTGATATAATAATAATTGATTTAAATTATGGTAAACAATGATCTTTCATAGTCTCCATACAGCTCACGTGGCTGTGGTGGTCGATATTTCCTCATCGATCAACTTTTCTGTCGTCGATTCTGTTGATTCCGATGATAGGGCACAGGCTACAAACGAAATAACCTGTGTTGTGCACAGCTGAGTCAACTCATCGAAATATTCGCCGTTTGGGCAATCGGCCTCCGCAATTATGGTACCGTTTTGACATATAGCAAATCCGGTGCATCCATCATCCGACAGGTTG
This sequence comes from Drosophila nasuta, assembly GCF_023558535.2. Classification (NCBI taxonomy): domain Eukaryota; kingdom Metazoa; phylum Arthropoda; class Insecta; order Diptera; family Drosophilidae; genus Drosophila; species Drosophila nasuta. The sequence goes on along the minus strand of NC_083457.1, from coordinate 36,603,484 downwards.
GCCAGCTGTATCGTTGTATTCCCCATGTTAACGCATCGATTGTAGTCACAACGTATATCAGTTCGTGGCACGCAGGCGCCACCATTCGCAGCAGAGAAGAAGCGACCGTCGGAGCACACGCCATGCTCCAGAACCATTTGCCCCTGAGTGGTATTCCGACAATAATAGTAGCCATTACATGTTTCATCGTCGGAGATGAAGGTGCCCGCCTTGGGACAGACATCGGGAAGAACTGTTTGGGGTGGTGCCTCTGTGAAAGCGCACTGCACGTTCTGCGGATAGTCGCATTTACCCAGGCTCGCACTAAAGTAGTAACCATCTGGACAGGTGCCATTGACGAGCTCTGCCTGCCAGCACATTTGCCAGCCATCACAGTTCCAAGTGTCCTTAATAAAGACGCCATCGGGCAGAATGTTACAATAGCTGTCGGGGTTCATTTTGTCAGTGCAGGGATAATCGCGAATACAAGCTTCGGTACTGGGATTATAGTTCAACCCAGAATTACATTCGCCCCTTGTGCCAGTGCCATTCTTGCAGTAATAATAGCCATTGCAGGTGTATGGATCGGCCGTAAAGCCATTGGAAGTAGCGGCGCAAGGATCACTGGAAACACAGTCCACATCTGCAGAGGGTAAACAGTCTTCACTCTCTCGATCATAGAATAGTCCCTCGGTACAGGATCCATTAACAGGTAAGTCATTAATGCACTGTATCCATTTATCACAGGCTCGAGGATCGTTGATTTTAGTGCCATTTACAATTAGGGTGCAAATCAAATCCGGATCAAATGTGGTTGCTACAGCAGGTGCAGCAAACAGGCCGATGGCGAGTAGTACGAACATTTGCCATAAAGTATTCCTTGGAGTTGTCGTATCTGTAAAGTATAAGTACTACTTAATTCAGGAAATATCTTTGAAAATAAAGGAAGTTAATTTTTCATCCCACATATTCACAATTATTGTTCACTTTAATTTAATGAATTTATAATTTTTAAAGGATAATTAATTTTCTCGTTCCTTGAATATAGAACGGAATATAGAACAGAATATATTTTCCAAGATTATAATTCAGGCGTAGATAATAAATTTATTAGAAACACTTTCTTTTGCTTTTTCGTTTATATTGCTATTTTATTATTATTTTTTATTTATGTTTAACTTTATTTAAACGTAATGAAAAAATTATAGATAACGTGTTCAATTTACGCACTCATTTTTTTATTAAATTAACTTCGATCCGAGGTACGACTAGTCTGGTAACAGACAACAGCTAACTGAATTAGAAACTCAAACTAACTGCTTTTTTATGTTCTAAAAGCGAAGACAGTAAACTATTCTTGGAACATTAGAACAGAGCTAAAAGTTGTCGTTTTATTATCTACCCGAAATTGATAATTCAATAACGAAATAAAATCATTATTTGACATTTGATAAATTAGGGAACAATTGTTATCGAGATAAAACAATTTGTAAATTGCTTAAAAATAAATAAAGCGTAATCCAAAGTGAGTAAACATTACGCGTTCTACAATTGGATGTGCTACAATTGGATGTAAATAAATAAGGGTTAACAGAATCAATAATTGATTTGTCATAGGTATTATTTATACCGTATGCTCTGAGAGTCATGTACAAATACGGGCACTGCTTATTAGCTACAAGTGAACGATAGTGTTTTTAAACAAAATTAAAATTTGTAACTTCCAACTTGAAAATGAATCGCCGATTTACCTCATTGCTCATAGTTTTTATATTGGTGTGTGGTTTATTCGTATTATACTATATAGTACTAATGCCCGAGAGATTGTTAAGACAGCAACTTTTTGAATGCCAAATGCAACTAAAAGCGAAAAAAGTAATGAAATCAGAGAGATCAATAGTAAATGAGAACACAACCGGAGGACTATCGCTCTCTTATCGCTTTCCTAGGCATCTTTTAGAACCCCACAAACCATGTTATATACAGAGTAAGGGACGAAACAATGTATCTATTGTCTTGGGTATTCCAACAGTTTGCAGACAGAAGATGTTCACTCTGCGAACAACTCTATACAATCTCATAGTGAACATGAACGAGCAGGAGCAGGATGATACACTTATCGTTGTTTACATAGGCGAAAGCAATGAGGATGAAGTGCAGCAGATTGTAGAAAAAATTGAAAGAAGTTTTCAACAGCAATTGAATAAAGGACTAATAGATATTATAGCACCAGCTGCAAATTATTATTCAGACATGGACATGTCATGGCAAAGCAAACAAAACTTGGACTTGGCGTATCTAATGGCATATGCCCATGCAAAGGGAGTCTTCTATGTGCAACTAGTAGATGACATTATGACGAGGCGACAGTTTATCACCAGCATGAAAAGATTTGCGCTGATTAAGAGCGCTTTGGCGAATCCTTTTCAACCAAGTTGGATTGTTCTGGACTTTTGTGAAGCTGGCTTTATAGGGAAACTCTTGAAGGCAACTGAGCTACCCTATTTGATCACGTATCTGCAGTTGTACTACAACGATATGAGTGCTCTAGATATACTTACTCATCTGATTGAGGCGAAAATGTGTCGCCAGGTGAAAAAAGATAAATTGCAGTGTCAGCATTTGAAGACAAAACTATGGCAACGTTTTAATAGCAACTTGTTTTACCATATCGAAAATATCTCTCTTGAGGATAAGCTGAAGCTGCAGCTAGGTGGAGAAGATTAGAATTAAGATGAAAGCCGGATGAATAATATCATTTTAGGGTATTATTTATATAAGTTTAAATGTTTCAACGTCATTTCGACACAGGCAAAGTTACAAAAGAAATAGAAAAAGAAATCATAATGCGTTTGTTCCACTCAGATTAAGTTCCACAAATATCAATAAAAAGAGAATTATAATGAAAACATAAAACGTCATTCGCAATGTGCGTTCTTATTTATGTTAATTATAAATAAATATATTTTTAGTTATGTTCATTACATATGTGTATTACAACTAAATATATTTTTAGTCTTGAAACCGCAAGAATAATCGAATATAAAGGGCGAAAGTCCGTAAGGGAACATTAGTTAAAGTCCAAACATGAAGGGAATCATCGCATTTGTGAGCTTAGTCGGACTAGTGCAGTCGCTATCGTGGGAGTGGGAAGATTTTAAAATCACCCATTCCAAGGTATACAAGGACGAAGACGAGGAACAGCTGCGTTACTACATCTTTCAAACGAACAGGGAAATAATGAAATTGCACAACGAACGTTTTGCAGCCGGTAAAGAAACCTTTAAGATGGGTGTTAATCAGTTTTCCGATTTGTTGACTGAGGAATTCGAGAAGCTCATATTAAGTGACTACAATATGACCCAGGAGGATGATAAAGATGCCGACTATTTGGTTTACGATCCTCCTGCCAATCTTCGAATTCCACCGAGCATTGATTGGCGTACAAAGGGTGCAGTAACTGAAGTTAAGAACCAGAAGCATTGTGGTTCCTGTTGGGCTTTTGCTGCTGTAGCCACACTGGAGGGTCAACATTTCCTCAAGACAGGCAGACTTGTAGCACTCTCAGAGCAGAATCTTGTTGATTGCTCTACGAGTAATAATGGATGCCATGGAGGATCAAAACTAAGTGCTTTGATATATGTTAAGGAGAACCATGGATTAGATACTGAACGATCGTATCGCTACAGAGCAGAACAAATGCATTGTCAGTTCAAAAGGTCATACGTAGGCGCCACAGTCAAAGACATCGTGCAGGTAAAGAGAAATAGTGAATCAGCACTGGCAGCAGCTGTTGCCACAAAAGGACCCGTTGCCGTGTCCGTAGATGCCACACACATGCATCACTACGAAAGTGGAGTTCTTCGAAAGACTTGCCACAAACCAGCCCATCATGCTGTGACAGTTGTGGGCTATGGCGTCGATGGAGACTATGGAAAGTACTGGTTGATCAAAAATTCCTGGGGCTCTCAGTTTGGCGAGGATGGATATGTTCGCATGGCGCGCGATGACAACAACTTGTGTCACATTGCCAGCAGGGCTGTGTATCCATTGGTGTAACTACTACTTCATATAATTTGTCAGTGAAATATTTGCTATTTTTTTACTAAATGGTTCTGCTTCTGGTTCCAATGAATACTCTCTCATTGCTTCGCATTGTTTGCAACAATGTCAGAACTGTGTATATTATCGTTTTTGCTGTAAATAGTTTAGAATAAATAGTTTATAAACATTATTATTTTAAATAAAATGTGTAAATATGTATATGCATGTAAATGGGTTTAAGCAGATTTAGCGCTGCACTTGTTCGTTCAGTCGTTTCTATTTCATCTTCCAGAGTGCATCCAGTTCATTCAATGGATCCTTGCTCTCCTGTTGTTCCTTCGCAGTGACCTGCGGTGCCATTTTCATCTGATACGACGTCATGATGCCACCTAAAAGTCAAGAGATCATCTTACTTATAGTGCTAGGATATTGAATGCGCATATTGCTTACGCTTATTGAGCACATCATGGGCATGGCTAAGTACAATCTGCATCGACTGTTCCAGCATAGCTGCATCCCGCAGCGAGTTTTGGCGCTGCATGCAAATACGGGACCAAACATCGACAATATCTGCAAGAAAAGATGATGATAAGCAATGTTTTAATAAAAATGTTGCTTAAATTAATGTTAAGTTTCATTATTATATTAGACAAGAATACATAATATAGAAGATACATTCCAATGGCGACTAAGCAAAGACGCCATCGGGCAGAATGTTACAATAGCTGTCGGGGTTCATTTTGTCAGTGCAGGGATAATCGCGAATACAAGCTTCGGTACTGGGATTATAGTTCAACCCAGAATTACATTCGCCCCTTGTGCCAGTGCCATTCTTGCAGTAATAATAGCCATTGCAGGTGTATGGATCGGCCGTAAAGCCATTGGAAGTAGCGGCGCAAGGATCACTGGAAACACAGTCCACATCTGCAGAGGGTAAACAGTCTTCACTCTCTCGATCATAGAATAGTCCCTCGGCACAGGATCCATTAACAGGTAAGTCATTAATGCACTGTATCCATTTATCACAGGCTCGAGGATCGTTGATTTTAGTGCCATTTACAATTAGGGTGCAAATCAAATCCGGATCAAATGTGGTTGCTACAGCAGGTGCAGCAAACAGGCCGATGGCGAGTAGTACGAACATTTGCCATAAAGTATTCCTTGGAGTTGTCGTATCTGTAAAGTATAAGTACTACTTAATTCAGGAAATATCTTTGAAAATAAAGGAAGTTAATTTTTCATCCCACATATTCACAATTATTGTTCACTTTAATTTAATGAATTTATAATTTTTAAAGGATAATTAATTTTCTCGTTCCTTGAATATAGAACGGAATATAGAACAGAATATATTTTCCAAGATTATAATTCAGGCGTAGATAATAAATTTATTAGAAACACTTTCTTTTGCTTTTTCGTTTATATTGCTATTTTATTATTATTTTTATTTATGTTTAACTTTATTTAAACGTAATGAAAAAATTATAGATAACGTGTTCAATTTACGCACTCATTTTTTATTAAATTAACTTCGATCCGAGGTACGACTAGTCTGGTAACAGACAACAGCTAACTGAATTAGAAACTCAAACTAACTGCTTTTTATGTTCTAAAAGCGAAGACAGTAAACTATTCTTGGAACATTAGAACAGAGCTAAAAGTTGTCGTTTTATTATCTACCCGAAATTGATAATTCAATAACGAAATAAAATCATTATTTGACATTTGATAAATTAGGGAACAATTGTTATCGAGATAAAACAATTTGTAAATTGCTTAAAAATAAATAAAGCGTAATCCAAAGTGAGTAAACATTACGCGTTCTACAATTGGATGTGCTACAATTGGATGTAAATAAATAAGGGTTAACAGAATCAATAATTGATTTGTCATAGGTATTATTTATAACGTATGCTCTGAGAGTCATGTACAAATACGGGCACTGCTTATTAGCTACAAGTGAACGATAGTGTTTTTAAACAAAATTAAAATTTGTAACTTCCAACTTGAAAATGAATCGCCGATTTACCTCATTGCTCATAGTTTTTATATTGGTGTGTGGTTTATTCGTATTATACTATATAGTACTAATGCCCGAGAGATTGTTAAGACAGCAACTTTTTGAATGCCAAATGCAACTAAAAGCGAAAAAGTAATGAAATCAGAGAGATCAATAGTAAATGAGAACACAACCGGAGGACTATCGCTCTCTTATCGCTTTCCTAGGCATCTTTTAGAACCCCACAAACCATGTTATATACAGAGTAAGGGACGAAACAATGTATCTATTGTCTTGGGTATTCCAACAGTTTGCAGACAGAAGATGTTCACTCTGCGAACAACTCTATACAATCTCATAGTGAACATGAACGAGCAGGAGCAGGATGATACACTTATCGTTGTTTACATAGGCGAAAGCAATGAGGATGAAGTGCAGCAGATTGTAGAAAAAATTGAAAGAAGTTTTCAACAGCAATTGAATAAAGGACTAATAGATATTATAGCACCAGCTGCAAATTATTATTCAGACATGGACATGTCATGGCAAAGCAAACAAAACTTGGACTTGGCGTATCTAATGGCATATGCCCATGCAAAGGGAGTCTTCTATGTGCAACTAGTAGATGACATTATGACGAGGCGACAGTTTATCACCAGCATGAAAAGATTTGCGCTGATTAAGAGCGCTTTGGCGAATCCTTTTCAACCAAGTTGGATTGTTCTGGACTTTTGTGAAGCTGGCTTTATAGGGAAACTCTTGAAGGCAACTGAGCTACCCTATTTGATCACGTATCTGCAGTTGTACTACAACGATATGAGTGCTCTAGATATACTTACTCATCTGATTGAGGCGAAAATGTGTCGCCAGGTGAAAAAAGATAAATTGCAGTGTCAGCATTTGAAGACAAAACTATGGCAACGTTTTAATAGCAACTTGTTTTACCATATCGAAAATATCTCTCTTGAGGATAAGCTGAAGCTGCAGCTAGGTGGAGAAGATTAGAATTAAGATGAAAGCCGGATGAATAATATCATTTTAGGGTATTATTTATATAAGTTTAAATGTTTCAACGTCATTTCGACACAGGCAAAGTTACAAAAGAAATAGAAAAAAGAAATCATAATGCGTTTGTTCCACTCAGATTAAGTTCCACAAATATCAATAAAAAGAGAATTATAATGAAAACATAAAACGTCATTCGCAATGTGCGTTCTTATTTATGTTAATTATAAATAAATATATTTTTAGTTATGTTCATTACATATGTGTATTACAACTAAATATATTTTTAGTCTTGAAACCGCAAGAATAATCGAATATAAAGGGCGAAAGTCCGTAAGGGAACATTAGTTAAAGTCCAAACATGAAGGGAATCATCGCATTTGTGAGCTTAGTCGGACTAGTGCAGTCGCTATCGTGGGAGTGGGAAGATTTTAAAATCACCCATTCCAAGGTATACAAGGACGAAGACGAGGAACAGCTGCGTTACTACATCTTTCAAACGAACAGGGAAATAATGAAATTGCACAACGAACGTTTTGCAGCCGGTAAAGAAACCTTTAAGATGGGTGTTAATCAGTTTTCCGATTTATTGACTGAGGAATTCGAGAAGCTCATATTAAGTGACTACAATATGACCCAGGAGGATGATAAAGATGCCGACTATTTGGTTTACGATCCTCCTGCCAATCTTCGAATTCCACCGAGCATTGATTGGCGTACAAAGGGTGCAGTAACTGAAGTTAAGAACCAGAAGCATTGTGGTTCCTGTTGGGCTTTTGCTGCTGTAGCCACACTGGAGGGTCAACATTTCCTCAAGACAGGCAGACTTGTAGCACTCTCAGAGCAGAATCTTGTAGATTGCTCTACGAGTGATAATGGATGCCATTACGGATCAAAACAAAGTGCTTTGATATATGTTAAGAAGAACCATGGATTAGATACTGAAGAATCATATCGCTACAAAGCAAAACAAATGCATTGTCAGTTCAAAAGGTCACACATAGGCGCCACAGTCAAGGACATCGTGTACGTAAAGAAAAATAGTGAATCAGCACTGGCAGCAGCTGTTGCAACAAAAGGTCCCGTTGCCGTGTCCGTAGATGCCACACACATGCATCATTACAAAAGTGGAGTTCTGCGAAAGCCTTGCCACAAGCTAACAAATCATGCTGTGACTGTTGTGGGCTATGGTAAAGATAAACACTTAGGAAAGTACTGGTTGATTAAGAACTCCTGGGGCTCTAATATTGGCGAACATGGATATGTTCGCATGGCGCGCGATGACAACAACTTATGTCACATTGCCAGCAGTGCTTTGTATCCATTGGTGTAACTAATTTGTCATTCTTTCTTATATATGTAGTTAAATATTTGATATTTTTTTAATCGTTTACTAAATGGTTCTGCAACATGATTACATTGCTTCATAAACGTTGTAGATATATTTATAGATACAATAAAGATATATATATAATATAGTTATCAAGTTACAATACAATCAGCACTAAAAACATCACCATAGTTCGAAAAAATATTTAGTTCATATAACAGTAAATAGTAGGACAAATACAATTTGAAACTTTCTTTCGATCGTTCGATATTTTGAATACTCTCTCATTGCTTCGCATTGTTTGCAACAATGTCGGAACTGTGTATAAATATGATGTTTTCGTTTTTGCTGTAAATAGTTTTGTATAAATAGTTTATAAACATTATTATTTTAAATAAAATGTGTAAATATGTATATGCATGTAAATGGGTTTAAGCAGATTTAGCGCTGTTGTTCGTTCAGTCGTTTCTATTTCATCTTCCAGAGAGCATCCAGTTCATTCAATGGATCCTTGCTCTCCTGTTGTTCCTTCGCAGTGACCTGCGGTGCCATTTTCATCTGATACGACGTCATGATGCCACCTAAAAGTCAAGAGATCATCTTACTTATAGTGGTAGGATATTGAATGCGCATATTGCTTACGCTTATTGAGCACATCATGGGCATGGCTAAGTACAATCTGCATCGACTGTTCCAGCATAGCTGCATCCCGCAGCGAGTTTTGGCGCTGCATGCAAATACGGGACCAAACATCGACAATATCTGCAGGAAAAGATGAAGGAAAGCAATGTTTTAATTTAAATTTTGCTTATATTAATGTTAAGTAATTTCATTATTATATTAGACAAGAATACATAATATAGAAGATACATTCCAATGGCGACTAAGCCGCATATATGTGGCAATTTATTGCTATTACTTACTTATTAAAATGGGTCGCTTGGTTTGAGTTCCCAACACCGCGCTAATGCCAATTGCCAATAGTTCTGATCGCTCAGAGCCTGTTAAGCAATTGAGAATGAGCGGCGATGTAGGCGTATTGGCGGCCAAACATCGTTCCTGATGCACTTGCAGTGCATTCTGGGCAATTCCGAGCAATTGAGTTGGCGAACTGTTGAAAAGAATAATGTTAACTGAGTTTATTGATCAATATATTATGTGCTTACGCTTTGGTCCATTGTTTGAGCTGCAGCACAGATAAATCCAGCACAGCATCGGCGCCATGCATCGACAACTTGAGCTGATACTCAGTGCAGTGGCTTAGCTGCTGCAGCTTCACACAGTTTACGGTGAAATCATCATAGTTCTTGGATTGATTGAGCTCTTGCGGCCAGTAGGGATCAAAGAGCTTTAAAAATGTCATATTAAGTGTAAAGTAGTGTATTTTTTTTTATTTATTTTACCTCATTCGTAGTATGCAGACAGCACACAGTGCGTGATTTTTCCGACCAGATCATAGACCAGAAATCATTGATGGTATTCGCCTGCGGAGTTTGAGCTACAATAATGTTGGGACAGCCAGCGCTTAAGCTCTGCAAAAAGGGAGAGAATATTGTAATAATAATAATATATCTAACTTATAATACAATAAACATATTCTGCATGAATGAACTATACAGCTGATATATGCATATTGATCCTTAGTATTTTTCTCACCTTCATGTAGGCCGCATTTATGTAGTCATCCGTCTGCTTGTCCAGCTTAACTCGCGCATGATCGTAGGGCAGGCAGTCCAATGAGCGATTTTTCTCGGGAAATAGTTTTGCAATGGTTGTGGTACGTTTTACATTAGTATTCTTGTCGAGCTTCTGATGCAGCTCTTGCCATTTGGTGCCCAGCTGCGTGTTGCCATTGAGCATCTTTACGTGCAGATTCTCAACCAGCTTTTCGTAGCTTTCCACCTCCTTGTGGAAGTACTTCAATGTCTTGTCGTCAGTAAAGGGATCGTGTGGTCGCATTTGGAATGTAATCAACGAATGTTTATCTGTGGTCAGCGGCCTCTCGCTGGCGGAATGTGTCAATGAAACCGAATCCCAGTCAAAGTTTTCCAATGAACTCAAGTCCGAGCAATTGGACAGATTGTCCAGGCTATTCTTGCGCTGCGAATTCGTTGGTAGGGCTGCAGCAGACGAAATTGTGGGTGACACTGCTGGCGCCACAACTGGAGCAGTAGCTGTTGCAGTTGCTGGTGGTGCTGGGTCAACCTCTGCCACCTCGCTGGTTGGTGGTGTGGGTGTGGACACAATCTGTGGCTGCAGCAGCGGTAACGGTAGCGGCATGGCACCCACACAATCCAAGTCCAGATCGCTCAGCAAATCCACATTGCTGGCATTGGACTTTGTCGGTTTGGTCGCTGCCTGCTGTGTGGCCGAGGAGGCATAAGGAGCACTGCTCGTGGTGGTCTGTGTGTTGGCGATGCTGCTGCCACCGCTCTGCATATAAAGCGAAGGCGTGGCAGGTGATGAATTGGACAACTCCTGCTGTTGTTGCGGCAACTGCTGTTGTGGCAACTGCTGAGGCTGCGATTGCGGTTGTTGTGTAGGTGTCTCGCCTGCCGAGTGATAGCCATAAGGAGGCGTGTAGTAGTTGCCAATGTTCTCTTGGGGCTGCGCTGCAATTGAGCTCGAGTCTGTGACGGTATTTGATGCCTTTGTATGGGAGACAATGGGCGACTGCAAGTGGAGTGAGATATTAGTGATGCTTAAATGGTAAAATCTTTTTAATACTCACATCAAAACCCGTGGCCGACGTGCTGCGGTTGGCCAACTCAGAATCCGTAGTGCCCACAATAGCACTCTGTTGTTGTCCGCTCTGTGTGAAATGGCCAGATCCATGTGAAACTTGTGGAATGTGATTGCTGTTGCCCTGCTGATAACCGCTGCTGTAGTCGTAGTTGCCCGTCTGCGGATTGTAACTGTAGCCCGGATGATTGGAGTAGCTATAGTAGTTGGCCTCACTGCCAGCTGCAGTTGGTGCAGCTGTGCTTGCTACGGCATAAGGCTGTGGTTGTTGTGTGGCCGCTGCAACTGCAGTTGAAGTGGCTGCAGTTTGAGAGGGATACAATGTGGGCTGCGGCGGATACTGTGGCTGCGATTGAGCAGCATATCCGACAGGTTGCGACTGCTGTGGAGTCTGTGATGAAGGCACATACGCGCCAGGTTGCAGTGGTTGCTGAGATGAAGGAGCATAGATGCCAGTCTGCGACTGCGATTGCTGTGGCGCCAGGGATTGAGGATACGCTGCGTTGGGCTGAGCTGCCGCGAAGCTAGTTGCTTGTTGCGGCGTTTGAGATTGAGGAGTATAATTGGCTGGTTGTTGAGGAGGATAGTTGGGCGTTTGTTGAGGCAACGGCTGAGACTGAGGTTGGGGTTGTGGCTGGGAATAGGCTGCAGCTGGTTGTGTGTACATAGAAAGCTGCGGCTGCTGCGCTTGAGGATAAGTTTGAGCTGTTGGTTGTTGATATGGCAACGGCTGCTGTACTGTTGACTGCTGGCCATAGGCAGACAGTTGAGCCTGTTGTTGCTGCTGTTGTTCTTGCAACTGTTGCAGTGGTTGTTGCTGTTGTAGTGGCTGTTGTTGTTGTAGTGGCTGTTGTTGTTGCAGTGGTTGTTGCTGTTGCAGTGGTTGTTGCTGCACTTGCTGCTGCTGCAGTTGTGGCTGCTGTGGATAGTTGTGTGCTTCGCTAGGCTGTGTCGATGTGGCTACATAGAGCGGCTGCTGATAGTTGTAGTTTTGAGCAGCAGGTGATGCAGCTGGCGCTGGATAAGTCAAGGGATAATTGTAGCCATAGGGCAGCTGCGATTGTTGGCCATAAGCAGCAGCTGCTGCTGCCTGATCCGCCTGCAGGTTCATCGCCGCCATGGCGCCGTGCAGCGTCTGCGAGTTGGGCGATGCCTGTGCCTTGTAAGCCGGAGGTGCAACATGCTGCTGTTGTTGCTGATACATTGGATTGGTGTAGCCAGCCGCATTGGGATCGTAGTATTGCTGTTGCTGCAGACTGTAAGGTGGTGGTGGTTCGTTTGGAGGCGGCGCTGTGGCGTAAGCCGAGCATGCGGCTTGCGTGGGATTCTCAGAGCCAACTGGCACTGGACGTACAGTCGGCACGTAAGGTGTGGCATCAATGGCAGCTGTAGCTGCAGCTAAGCCATTGTTCTTCGCCTTAAGATAATCACGCAACTTGGGTGCTCCACTTGAAGCTGGTGTTAAATCAGGTTTGATGGGTGTTGTAACAGCTGGAGCTGGAGCTGTTGTCTTGACAACGCTCTGCAGTCGCTGCTGACGCTCTTCGGACTGCACATCGCGTGCGGACTTAAAGCGAGTAAGCAGCTTTTGCACATTGCCCGCCAGTTTCTTGTAGAACTCGAGTCCTTTCGCCGACTTGGCCAGCAGATCTTCGTATACATCATAAGAGGCTGCCAACGAGCTGTAGAAATGCTCCCGCTTCTGCTTGACATCCTGCAGAGTCTTCAGCACTGGCGCAGCACGGGCATAAGCCTCAGTTAGAGCCTGAAGTATGTTGTGCTGGGCGAGCAGATTCTGATCGAGCAGCTGCGTTAGACGCTCGTGTTTCGCCAGCTCGGTGGCAAAGAGTGCTTGCAGACCTTCTTGCCCACCATGCGCAATCACCTTGGCCGTGATGTCGTCCTCGTTGATGGCAATTCGCAGATCAGCGTGGAATTGAGCACGTTGCGCTTTCATTTCATTGACTTTGTTCACAATTAGTTTGACATCTTTGAAGATCTCGGCGGTGTTTAGCTCCGAACTCAACTTGGGCATTAGTTGCTGTATCTCCTGCAGCGGACGAGCCAGAATCTTTAAATTGTTCACATGCAGACTCATTGCTTTGCGCAGCGTGTTGTTCGATTCGCCAGCTCTAGTGTGGGCTTCACTGTACTTCTGGAACTCGCGTGTTAGCTCCGTGATGTGGGCATTGGGCGTGCGTTGAACGCCACTCGCCGCTTGAAAATCGCGCTCTGCTTGCGCTTCTGCGTCCAGCATGTGAGTGAGTTCACTGAGATTGGTTTCGACGTCCGCTGTGATCTCTGCAAGTTGCGACATCGCTTCGATCAAATCACTAATGGCTGTTTTGTTGGCATGCAACGCTGCACAGCGATCCACAATGCCCTGTGGCAACTTGTTGGCCTGCTCCTCGTTGATGTTCAGATTGTCGAGCGTCAGCGAACTCATGTAGCTATCGAGCTGAGTGTCTTTCTCCTCTAGCAAAGCACCGTATTTGCGCAATATTTTAGCCTTCTCCTCGCTGTACATGGAGCTCGCCTCGTGCGCTTTCATCGGCACCAGACGTGCAAAGAGATCGGTGCCCGCGAACTCCTCGTCTGTGATGGAGAAACCAATGCCATTAACCAAATTGGCGCCTTGCACGGCGGCAATAGTGCTTAGATCTGGCACAGGTTCGTGGTAGATGAATTCGTTCTCGTTTTTAGCATTCTTCCGCTTTGCTTCCACCACATCAGCGGTGAAGCTGAGGGACTCGTTGATCTCCTTTTGATCGGGTAAACCCTTGGACTCCTTTCGCGCATCCTCCAGCTTGTCCCAGGCGGCCTAAAAGGGACATTGTTAATTGAATTTGTCACATCACATGTTATCTTCAATCTTACCTGATAGAGCGTCACACGCTCGCCCATCTTGCGCTGCTCCTCTGCATGTTGGCCTTGATACAAGTAGAGTATGCAGTTCAGATAGTTGATCTTGAAACGCACATACTTTTTCCATAGCTTGTAGACGGAACTATCGATCACTTGGGACACAGGTCCATCATCACCTCCAGTCAAAAGCGCCGCCAACGCTGCGCCATAGTAAACCACAATTTGTGCCGTCACTTTGGCCACAATATGTGGCTTGCGATTGTCAATCAACGACTTTTCCAATATGCATTCCTGCGCCTGGGCTAGCGACACCTGCTGCTGAAAGACCAAGAGTTCATTGGTCATAAAGTCGCCGCCGCTGTTGACATTCGCATAGCGCTCTCGCAGTTCATTGTAGGCCCAAGCAGCAGCCTGTCGATAGAATACAATAATTTAATTATGGCAAGTTAAACGAGAGAATTGTTATAATTAACTTAGTCTAAGTTACAAAAGCTTATTGTCTGTGTATGTGAAATAAAAGAACATGAAAGGACAAAAGGTAATTAACTAGCTCCAAAGTTTCACCCAAAGTCGTTTCAGGAATATAATTTATTTATTTACGTGTTTAATTAATAATAATAATAATAATAACTAAAAGAAAGGAGTGCTTGCTACTAAGGCCATCGACTCAAGTTTCAGGAATAATTTTCATCAGCTATTCTTATCGATTGAAATTCTCATAAACTAAAAACCAGATGATAAAATTCTCAGAATTGTTTTTCTAAGTGAGAGAAATTTAATCTAATCGACGACGTAGCTATTAATTAGTGTTTCGTTTATTTATGTGGATACGGATATAGCTTTAACTCTACAGATCTTAGATATTTAACAGTTCAGTTGTCACACCGCTATAATACTCTGCTATAAATACCGGGTAGTTACCTGGAAGTGGGTGCAGGCCATTTTCATGCCATCGCTGTCGCCGCGAGTCACCGACGCTCCCGACTGTGTGTGCGAGGCAGCAATGTTGAAGAGGACAGCGGCGCGTTCGAAGCGCATGTCGCTCACCTCGTGCACCGTGCTGTGATAGAGATCCTTCCAGGTGAATGTAAAGATGCTGCGCTCGGCAAGCTGAGGGAAACGGTTCTGCAGGGCATGCAGCTGGCAATAGTAACGTTTCATAATGGGAGCGCCGTCTTTAGTCGTCCGCATCGCCTGATTACGCAGCGTTTCCAGTGCATGCACCTCTTTCGAGTAGGCTTCGGCATCTTCATGATAAAATTCGGCAATATACTAAAAGATAGATAGAGAGAGAGAGGGACATAGCTTAATAAAGTGTTTTGTATTTGTTTAGCAATTACTCGTGATAATCAGACAACAACTGCAACAATAACAACAACGACAATAATAACGACGATGGCGACTGCGACAACAATTGCGATGACTCAGCGGCTGTCTCAGTTGCAACCCACACCTTAATGCGGGCGACGAGGTTGCCGGGGAGGCTCCTCGCATAACAAAGAAAGGGTAGCAAAGACTGGGGCTGTGAGGGCAGCAAAGAAAGCGCAACATATTTGTGGATCAGCAGCAGCTGAAATTGATTAGTTCGTCGACCGTTGTTCGCACTTCTTCCCTGCCGTCGTCGCAGTCTCGGTCGCCGTTTTTCTCAATCTCAATTACAAATTGTTTAGCAAAAAAACTCACCTTTTTCAGCGCCATAAAAGATGTGCCCTCGGGACTCGATTTGAGGGCAAACCAAAGCATGTGCAGACGCGGCACGGCCTCCATTGTTTTGCGTTTTTTAAGCAGTCTTTAGATGTTTATTTATTTATAATTTGGAGAGGTCTTTTAAAGAAACGTCCAATGTAGAGGTGGAACAACATCGATGAATGGCACTATCGATGCAACGACTAACGGCACACACGATATATCGATAAGTGGCACTATCGATGCGTCGATGTTGAAATTTTTCAAATAATTACGTGTTTTAAATCATATAAATTACATAAATTTATGTATGGTTTGATAAAAATAAAAAGAAAAGTATTTTATTTAAGAAGCTAAGGTTGTAAAATATACCATTTAAAATCATAAGAAATAATAAAAATGAATGAGGGACATTTATGGGTGTAGTTACTGAATAGCCAAGACAACACTCTCTTGACGAAAGCCATTTGTAAAGTGGTTGCTGTCTAGATGGAGTAATACAAATGCTTACCGCCAGAGGGCGCTAGTGTGGTGGTAACGGATTGAATTTGAAATTGTGTAATATGCAAAATGTAGCTTAAATCTCATTTTATACAGGTGAAAATATTTCATGTGAAACTATTTAGAATGATGCTCTGCTCTTTCACACCTCCCTAATAAACTGACCTACATAATCCTTAAGCGAGAGCAAAATAAGTAAAAATAATGCAACGAACTACTAAGTTGTGTTTATACAGAAGAAGTGCAAATTTACATTTTCGCGGCGTTTGTTGACAGCAAAGCAACAATGACAACGACAAATGCGACAACTCGCTGGCTTAGTGGGAGACCGAGAGATGGAAGGGTGAAAAAGATAATAGTAGAGATTATTTTCCTTTTGTTCCGTTGCAAAAAATGAGACGATTTTAGTTAATTTTATTATTTATATGACCTTTTTTTCGACATTTTTGTCATTGTTGCTCTTAACAATTATTTTTAGCACTTCCTGTGCGAAATTCTAACCGCAGGGACAACAAAAACAGCTCGCAAGCGTCCAAAAGAGACATGGAAAGTGAAAGAGCGCGAGAGAGAGAGAGAGAGGGCGACAGTTGGCCAACTATGCACTTCCTGTCGTTGTCTTCTATTCTTTTCGCACCCCACTGTCTAAGCTGGCCAACACTTCAGTGAGGATTTTCCGAAACCCGAAACGTTGTTGTTAACATTTCCGTTGCTTGCAAAGGCATTCTCGATTGTTGTTGTTGTTGTTGTTGTCGTTGGTGCCCACATAATTCGCATGGCTAACAACTGCACAAGAAGAATTTGCTGCGAAATTATTATGAAACATTTACAATTTGCACATGGCAAAGCGCTTCACATTTTCATTCATATTTTTTGCTCTCTTTCTCAAAATGCACTTAAAAATCAAGTTGAAGTTTTTGCATTGTCCTGTGTGTGGCTGCTGTGTGTGTGTGAGTGTGTGTGAGTCTGCGGTTGTCAAAATGTTTATTGCGAATGTCTAGAGCCAAATGAAAACGAGGTGCTGCAGTTGGAGAGAGAGAGTGCACTTGCTTTATGTGTTAGCACACAAAAGTATGCAGCATAAACCTATTTCCTTCGACCCAATTCCGTAGATGCAGCTAAAATAAATTACGTTGCATACTTTTAGACGCGTGCTTAAATTGCTGATGGTAAATAACTGAAATATTGCATTTAGATTTTTCTGTATATTCTATTCTTATATTATATTTTGTTTAATTAATTATAATGAATTTATTTATTTATTTATCTATTATTTCCTTATTATGTATTATTAAATACAGGATTCAGATTTGCTATACTCATTTTCCTTTGAATTACTTCTTTACTACTAATACAAATTTTCAAAGCATACTTTTAGGAGCTTTATAAATTACCTGACGAATTGTGAACGGTCAACAGATAACTAGATAATTAAAAACTGAATCTAAAAAGAACGATATAAAATAATTACACAACAAGGTGAGGCATTTGAGTGCACATTATTCAAATAAGATAGTTTTAATTGACTGTCAGCAGGAAAGTTGCAATAAAAGTTTTGTTAGAAATTCTTTTCAGAGTTGTCCAACTTATTACTGGTCGGTATCTAGTTAGATGACGTTATAAACTGGCAAGTTTATTGTCGAATCTTAAGTGCATCAGTTAATGACAATAAAAGTTGTGCCGAGTGCAGTGCAGTGCTTAAAGCAATTAAATAAACAGCCTGTGATCATCATCTCATTGATTATGTGAGTAATCTGTGGGCGCAACACAAATGAGAGAATCCCACGCATAAATCTCGCAAGTGAAACTCATTAAACTTATCACTTAATGCTGAAAACCAAATGGCAAAAGTCATAAAAAATATACAACAATAAACATTACTCATAAGCCTTGGAGCCGGACAACAACAATGCCCCGTTGCATGTGTGGACAATTAAAAAAAAGAAGGAAACCAACGGAAAGAAAGGACAAAATGGCAGTTAAATTTGAAATGGGCTCGTGCATATGTGTGTGAGTGTGTGCAAATGTGAGAGTGTGAGTGTGAGTGTGTGTGTGCAAAGCCAAGACCAACAACAAAGATAAACAGCGACTAAACAGGGACTAAAAACAAAGCCAAACAAACCGAAGAACCGCAAACCGAGACAACATCAGGAAAGGGGAGAAGGGAACGGGAAGAAGAGAGGGGAAAACGCACAAACTTGCGCCTGGTACATAAAATCTACGCGCGGCCTCAAATTAATACGAATTTATGACAATTTCAAATGCATTTTCAACGTCCGCCCCATTCCAGAGATCATAAAAATTTTTATGCCAAAAAACACGCGCGAATTTTCCTTTAGCCAAACATTTTTATGTGCTGCCTGCCACGCCTCTAAAATATCTATACATGTGAGTGTGAGTGAGTGTGAGTGCTTGCCATGTGTTTGATTCGGAGTTCCGTCTTCTTGTTTGACCATTTTTATGACCCGCACGAATCTGCCCAAGCAGCAGCCCATTTTGTAGGCTTTGTCTTACGAGCTTCCGTTTCCCCCTTCCCCCTCTCACTTATTCTTATAATTTTTATGACTACTGACAATGCCATTTCCATTTCCATTTACCCGGCACGTTTCAAGACTGAGACTGAAGCTGCCTCGGCGACTGCGACTTTATGCACTTTATGCACAATATACATAAATAAATTCGCATTAAATTTGTACTCTTTTAGAGTTTTATCCTCCCTTCTCCCTTCTCCACATTTGTGACACGCAACAGCAGAAACATTTGCGTAGCTCATAAATACTTTTAATGATCTGAACGTTTTGATTTTTGTTTGGTTTTTTATTAATTTGTCACAGCTTGTCAGTAAATGGAAAATGCCACTTGGAAATGTCTGCCTAATTTGTTGGGTACTTATTTATATGACCAAATATAAATGTTAATTGGCGGGTTAAACATTTCAAATGCGAGTAAAGGATTGTATTTGGATAAATATATGGCGAACATAAACACAAAGCTGTTAAACGCAAATAACACTTGTTGAGAATTCTGCTCATAATATTCGGTAATTAATGAGGATTAGTTGAATTTTATATTTTATATTTTACAATTATTTTTGTCACAAATTTAAAGGGCTAAAAATTATTTGTCAGCTGTCGAAAACATTTGCAGCACATTTTTTACTGCACAACATTTTTCTTTGCTCTGCAAAGTTGGCAAATGACAGGATTTTAATAGAAACGCGTTCACTGATTTTCTACTAACTAAAAAAATTGCAAAAAATACATATTATAGAGAAGTGAAACGAAGAGGAGAGTGGAGAGGGGAGAAGGGGTAAACTGGGCAAAAGTTGTCAGTCAAAAGCAGTAAAAACATTTTGCTGCACATTTTCTATCTGGCCAAGGAAATTTTCGAGCTCAACTTGTTTTTGCCGATTATCGACGGGACATTGGAACCGCGGTGGAGTGGCATCGATGCGTGAGGTGGGGAGGGGAGCGGTGTGGAGGAGACTATTTTAGTGTCTTATGCTCGCAATTTTCGCGTCGAATGTCAATTGATGCGCATTTCGTGATAATTTTCTTGTTTTCCGCATTAGTGCGTCGCCTACAAAGAATGAAAAAAGAAATCGAAGGCGAGAGAGGGGAAGAGGAAGTTGAAGTCTATTGCTTGTCCAACCCATTCAAACTTAAATGGAATTTATTTTTATTTTCCTTTTTTTTGGGATGTTCGAAAAGTGTTTTGCATTAAAAGTTTAAATTGAAATTCAATAGTTCCGATTCAAATGAATTTGATTGAAATTGCAGAACATTTTGCAATGCAAGTTTATTTGAATTGTTCATTAAATTTAAAGTATGTTAAAAAACGTATTTAATTTGTGTTAAATGATAAAACAAAAGTAATCTTAATTCAAATATAATAATAGCAATGCTATGAAAAAAAGCTTGTTAACTTTTTGTGTTCTTTGTTAATTTGATGTGGAAAACGATTTTGCATGAACGTCATCTGTAAAGTTTTGTAATCCATTCTGCGAAGCAATCTGAGGGAGAGAGAGTTGAATATCATTTGGCTGAAGACTGGAGAAGTGAAAATTCAAGTGCATAAACTGTGCACAATTCAATTATAAAAGTTAATTTCGAAGTCGCCTCGCAACTTGCAGATAGACTTTAAAAGTCACAAAACTTCGTTTGGTGCTGTCAAAAGTCGAGACAGACAAGCGTCAAAACAAAACAGAGTAACACCAACAAAAAACAAACAGCGCACAACAAAATAACAGAGAAAAAGAGAAGGGTATATACAGAAATAGAAAGAGAGAGAGAGACAGAGTTGGGAAAGGAGAAATAGAGTCAGTGAGATGGATGCAGAAATTGGCATACAAAGAATAATTTAGTTTTGGCAGCCGCAACTAATTGAAAGGTATTTGTTTAGCGAGTGCAGTTGGCTGCCTTCTGCGTGGAAATGAAATTAGAAGCAGACAGACAGCGGGAGAAGGCATCAAAGCCGCAAAAGTCACATGCACAGAGTGCGAAAGAGACATCGGAAGATAGAGAGAGAAAGAGAGATTGGAGCTGTCTCGGAAAACTTGTCGTGTGTGTTTGCGTCGTGGCAATTTTCGCATATTTGTTTTGCTAATTGGATTAATTTTGTGAAAATATTGAAGTTAAGTTTGTTGTTGATAAATTGTCTTTGACTTTAATTATCTTGATGCACTCACAAAGCGTGGCACAAACAAAAGCGTATTTATGAGCTAAAGCGATTACACACAAGTCGATGCGCTCAAAAGTAGGCAACGATTTTTTTTTAAGTAGAGATAAGTTGCGCATGCGCAACGTGGAACAAAGAGCTTCAAAGCAAACAAGAGGTGAGGTTTAAATAAGGAATATTTAATTGTGATGTGGAAGGCAGCAATATGTAGGAAGAAGTTTAATTTATTATCAACTTCATATTTAGGGTGACTTTTTACGCATGCGGAGATTAATGAACACACTAAATTGATGTACTGAATAAAGTTGAAGTGCTGAAATCATAGAAAGGAAAAAAAAAAAATAAATGTAATTTATTTATAATTTTATTTTTAGGGTGAGCACTGCAAATTGAAGTAGTGAATAAAGTTTAATTGAACAAATATTACAACTAGTATTTAAGTAAAATATTAGCTTAAAGCAGAGCAAACTAAAGTGTTCACATTACATATTCCAAAACAATGTAAGCAGCACTTTAATTGATGCATACTCGTATGTACTTAAGTGTGAAAAGGAGCTGCGACATGTTCGTGTATTCAATGCGCTGGTCTTTTGTCCAGCTGATTTCATTCACTTCGATCGCTTATCAATGCACAAAACACGTGGCAAAACAAAGCAAAACAAGCATTCAACAAATTGTTATCACGACTTTTTGGTAGGGGGAACAAAATGTCGAGGACATTAATTAGCCAATGCGCCGATGCGACACAGCGATAAACAACAAACATTCATTGTCTGAGCTACTGACTCTCGCTAACTGGCACAGTTTGTACCCCTTTCCCCTCTCCCTTTCACACACTCACTCCCCCTCTCTCGCTCTGTCAGTTCGTTAGTACAACTTGTTTGCCTCGCTCAACTCACAACTCACAACTCGCATCTCGCACATTTTCAGTTTCAATTGAACTTTTGTCTCGTTGGCAATTTTTCGCAGCTTGGTTTTTGTCGCGTCTCGTTAAATGCGTTGAAATGCAGTCGAAATTGCAGTTGTTTGTGGCCGAGAGGGAGGGACGGATAAGAGGGAGCACTATTTGTTTGGGGTCAAAGGGGGGAGGAAGAGAGAGGGAGAGATGTGCGTGGTCTCGTGAAACTGATGCGTTAATTTGATAAAGCAGCTTTAGGGCACTTTTGTGCATGGAGCATCCAAGCAAGGATTGCTTTCTATTACAAAACTCGCAGCGCTAATTAGAGAACTGCATGAAGAAGAGATAAAGAGGGAGATAGTTAAACGAAGAGGGAGGAAAAGGGTCTGTGTATGTTGTGGGTGCGGAATATCTGCAATGATGCCTTCGATATTTGCTCTCTAATGGGGTTTCGAGGTTTGCAATGTGGTTTTCACAGTGGTTTCTGCGGCTTTGACCAAACTTTGGTGCTTCGATATAGACTGAAGATATTTGGATTAGATGATAGCATGTGTATTGTTGCCATTATCCCACTTGAGCAAACAATTGCTCTACTATTTATTCAGCTTATAGAATAATGTGGCAAACAACTTAAAGTCCACATCAATATTTACGACTTAAATTAATTAACGATTGTATTTATATATGATTTGTGGATTTATCTCATTGAAAATCTGAAGATTAATATTTAAAATTGCTCACCTAACATATGAAGTTTTTTGCATTTGTGAAAATAGGTAAGCAATAATTCATAATTTCATTTCAGAACAAAATTGTTTATAGAAGATAAACAGATTTGCACTAATATATTACAATTCAATTTACTCTTATAATATTGCTTTCACTTAATAAATGTTGAAGATTGATAAAAATCGTAAGAAATTTCGGTTTTATTTACAACAAGATCAAAGTTTTCATAAATTGTCAAAAGAGTTTTTTAAGTTTAAATTGCAATTTATGAAAAATATGATAAGATATGTCTAAAATTCAAACTTTTTTATGACAATTAATAATAAAACAGAAGCTTTGTTGTCTATTCATTATATTTTTTCTTGAGAAATTTAATGTGCATGATTGATGAATTTGATAGAGAATTAAAGAACTTTACAAATAGTTGTGTATTATATTTGCAAACAATTGTTTTATTAATAAATATATATAAAACTATAAGACTTTAATATCTTCTAGCAGTTTTAAATGAGGTCGACTAAAGTTGAAACTTTCAGTGTTTTTCTTACTCTACTTTATCTTTTTATAATATAAAACTAAACAAGCACTTTTAAAGTAGAAAACGTTGCAGTTTGTTCGACGTTTTGTGGAGTTTCTTTTGTGTTTTGCTTTTTTAATTAATATTTGCATGCGGTGCATTTTATAAGCTTCGTTGGCTTAGTTTTTATATTGTCTATTATGTATAACATGTAGAGAGTAGATTGTCTGTGTAGTTGGCTGCTGACGTTCAAAGTAGTGCAGCGTTGTGTATGCATAGCAAAGAAAATTCTAACCGCATTTCCGCGACTTGATTCCATTAAACGACCTTTTTTTCTTTTAATCAAGTTTCATAGGCAACAAGATGAAAATGTGGCAGAGGAGAGAGATTTCTCATATGCGAGAAAGTGCAGTGGCAAAAGTTGAATATTAAATTGTACTAGATTTCATAAGCTGCAGCTTAGGTTAAACATTAAATGTGAAGGAAATAAAAATGGAGAGAAATAAAGAATAAATCAAATATGTAAAGCTCACAATACACAAAGGCGAGCGAGCGAGCAGTCAGACAACAACTGTAAATGCCTTGTAATAACTGAAAGTCAGTTTTTATTACAGCAACAGCAGTCAGTGATGCTATAAGGAGAGAGAGGGGGGAAAAGAGGGGGAGGTAACTGCATTAAAAATTACATATGAAAAAGAATGCGAAACATAAATAGAAATAGCAAGAAAATACGACGACGAGTATTTGCGAGTGTGTAAAGCAGCAATCGCTAACAACAAACGCAAATAAAAATGGCATTATGTTGGAGGCGTTAGACGCCCAAAGGGGGCGTGCCAAGCTGGCGTCTTGACATAGGCTAAAAAAAATATAACATACATATATTTCTATAATAAATAAATGGAAAGAAACTCTTGGAACTCTTGGGGCACTCGTGAGAGTTTATTGCGGAGTGACAAGAGGCAAGAGGCAAGAGGAATCTCGCGAGTCGGGCAGCCAAATGCGTATGCGACTCCTACGGAAAATTGTGGAAATGCCAGGCAATGGCAGTGCATGTAATAAATATAAAGATTTGCAAAGCGGAAAATTGTGCGCTTTTTTCCGGGGTTCCGCCTACTCCCCACTCTTTTACTCCCACTCCCACTCTCACTTCAACTCCCACTTCAACTCTCACTTACTTGCAGTCCCACTCAGCAAAACACTGAGAGAAATGATGCAGCTGGTTGAAGGACCTCACAAAATATATTTAGAATATTAAAATCTTCATTTTTATTGCATTAGAAATGCTTTCGATGATTCACATTTCTGGGAAATTAAATTTTTAAATTTGAAGTATTAGAAACTTTATATTATTTAGTTAAAAATTATTCCTTTGAATTATATTATTTTTAAAAATTTAACTTTTATTAAATTTACTTTATTTTTTAGTTTAAAGAACTCAATAATATATTTAGACTTACTATTATAATTCTATTTCTAGTTTATTGTTAATTTTTCCTGTGTACCAAATTGTTTTCCTAATATAAAAATATGTTTGCAAAACTTTAATTCAACTAACTATATTTCTAAATTATTGTTGCTTTTTTTCTCGTAGTGCATTTTGTTCTTCGAACTGCCAAAAAAAGCAGAAATATATGACGCATTGTCGTATTGTTTTTTTTTCAACAAGCAAATAAATATTAAGAGTACAAAGAAAAAAATGAAAAAGAATTCAAGAAATGTGCAAAAAGTTGTATAAATCTGCAATGGAAGTCAACAAAAAAATGCGACGATGGGTGTGTGCCAATGGAATTTATAGTGGCAGCATACGCGGCGTATGCGCAACATGCGAGATGCATTGTGATGCCTTCTGTGTGCGTATGTGTGAGTGTGTGTGTGTGCATGCAAAATTATTGCGTTTGTAAGCGTATTTCCGCTCTTATGACACGCAGACGGTGCGGGTGACAGACCAAGGGTGGAGAGGGTGAGCAAACTTCGAAGGGGGAGGAGGAGAAGGATGCACAAATCTCAACGGGGGCGTTCGCCGTTTTGTGTTTATAGAAATTGCAACACAGGCGAGACGGAACGTCGATGACGATGCCGATGCCGATGGAGACGACGACATTGTCTTTACTTATCGACAAACGAGGACAATATATATTCTCTGCTAAGATACTTATGATAGCAATAATGATGACGATGAGGCTGTGCTGGCAATGCAGATGATGAGGTTGATGATGTTGAAGTGATCATCATCATCATCTTCAGCTACAATGCTGGCGCCCCACGACGACTTCGTTGCCGTTTCCGACCTTCGTCTCAGACTCATTCTCCTCCTCTCCCACTCCTTTCTCTCTCTCTCCCTCTCTCTCCTGTTCTCTTCCCTCTTTTCCCTTTCTACTGCTTCATCTCCGTCTCTCGTCTCCGACAATTGCTATTATTGCTCAAGTGTAATGCCAACAATAAAGTAGCTGTTCATATCTACGCCATTTGCCATGCAATATTGTTTAAGCACACGGAGTCAGCTGAAGGCGAGACAGAAAGAAAAGAGAAACGAGCGAGCGAGAGAGAGATGAGAGTTGTAGAAGCAGTTGGCAATTTAAATGCGCATTAAAAGTATAAATAAAATGTTGAGCCTGGCAGCAACTTTCCTTCAAAGGCTTTTCTGCTTTCCCAGCGTAGGCATCCGAAATGGGGGAGGTAAAAAAGAAGGAGGGAAAAGGGAAGACACTGCTTCTTCTCCATCATCCAAGCACACATTGCATTTCGAATTAATCATGAGCCTAGAAATGTGCAATAAAATATTTAAGCGCTATTGTAAAAGTGGGCTACGAGTCGGATGGGTGAGATTTTCGTTTCGAGCTTTTGAAGATGGAAATGGTCAATATCCTTTATATTCCAAATTTAAAATATAAGTTATATATTCTATGTATTCTATATATTCCATATATTTTTTTTATCTATATCTATAATTTGTGTACAAGTTTTATAAGTATTAATTTGAGCTTAACTAAAACTGAGTTAAAAAAAATTTGCATATTCAAATTTGCGGTGGGGTCAGAAATTTGATCCGATTTGATGTAGAAAAAGTTATTTACTTTTCATTTCGGTAAGACAGACTTACTCGCTTTGTAAATCGAAAGAAACTTTCGTTTACGTTTTTAAACCGAAAACTAAGTGTGAATGTGAAACCCGCAGCCACTCTGAAAAACTGATTATGGAATGTTATGATATAGGAATTTATATTCTATATTGAATATATTCTATATATTCTATTTATACTACCAAAATCGTTATATTTTATATGTTCTATGTATTTTCTATATATTCCATTATATTCTATATCTACATTTATCTATTCTATTCAATTACTTTAACCATCAATTAATGTCTGACTAAAATAACTTGAAATAAAGGTTCATAAATTGTATTACATTTTTGGCGTTTGGCAACTGCTAATGCAATGTGAGAGAGACCAATTTGTGTTACGTATTTGTGTGTGTGTGTGTGTGTGTGGAAATTCTGTAGCAACACCTCGGAGAGAGGCAGTAACCGCAGAGAATTTGCAAAATCAATGAAATGTTTGACAAAATACCAAAAAGCCACGCAACAAGCGTAGGCAGCAGTGAAAAGACAACAACAGACTTTTAAGAGTGTTAAATATGTGTGTAGATGGAGTAGAAGTATTTGATAGTATCTGAATGTGCATAAGTATTTTGTTGTATGCATTTTGCGGTTACTTCTGCATCACTAAAACTAATAAATTTCGAGTTCATTTATTAAAGTTGCTGTAAAGTTGCCATCAAAAGTCTAATCATACCGGATTTGTGGTTATCTATGGCCATGGCTTACATGTGTTTGTTGCCTGCCTTCTGAATCAGCTTCTGCGTCTGCTTCTATTTCGTTGCGTTGTGTTTTCAGTATCAGATACAAAAACTCACTCAACAGAGCCAACACAACATAACATAAATAAACAAAATGCCACAAAGTGTGGCAACCAAAGGGACGTGTTTCGAGTGGAGCAAGGTGAAGGAAAAGGGAAAGGGGAGGTAATGTTTGCCTTTGTACTGCAGCAGAAACATCAACTCTCTGCATCTCAGAGTGTGTGTATTTGTTGTAGTCAGCCATGAGCTGGCATTCAATAACATGTCAATATGGATATGTAATTTGGCCATTTACTGTACAATTTTCGAGATAAATATGAACGAACAACATCTCTGGGCGGGAGCTCTTCACCAAATTACAACATTAAAAGCGTCGGATAATTGCAATAGACACAGAAAAGTGTTGAACTTGAAGCGAATTTTTCGAATATTTCATTCATTCATTCACTGACTGACTGCATCAACATGAATGATATTCATATGTTTGTTGATTTTGCGAGTGCATTCCAATAGGTTTATTTTCGAATTTCGATTTATTTATTTTGCTGTACATATGTGTGGATTCAAAGCCCAAAATGGAAATTTTAATGAACTTCCATTTTCATTTTATTACAGCGCAAATGTGCATATCAAATTTCTCAATTATTCCGCAAAAACACGCCTGCCAAATTTTGTATTATTTTTTGTTGCAAAATACTTTTGCTAGCACTAATGAGCAACAAGATTGAGTCTCGAGCTGTGAACGGGTTTTTAAATTACGACTGCTGCAGAAATTAAATTTTCTATGTAATATTTTTGTGTAGAAATCATAAAGCATAAACTGTGACATTGTGTGACCACCAAGAACACAAACTAATCATCTTCGCCATGTTCGGGTCAAGCAACTAATAGCAATTAATCAACTGAATTTCATTTAAGCTTACTTTGTTGGTTTCGCACGAGCATAAAATGCTAACAAAGTTGTTTGACTTTACGGTGTCGTCGACGTTGTCGTCGTCGTCGCCGTCGTCGTCATAAATGCCATTACGGCACACACGTTCCGCCAATTCCAAAGCCAAAGCCAAGCCCCTGTTATTCCGCCCCTCTTCACCAATTTCACCTGCACTCTAACTAATGCAATAGAAGCAAACTGCAATGCTTATGTGTGTGTGTGTGTTGTTGCCAACCTGGCTGCACTTTTTCCTTTTCTTTTTTCTTCCTTTGTTGTGTATTAATTTCATAATGTAATTTTTACTGCTTAGCGCAACATTTAGCAGCAGCAGCAACAGTAACGGCAACGGCAGCAGGACAACCCTCTAATGTTGCATTTGCTGCTTCTCGTCGATACGCCTCAAGAGCTGGTCATAAAAACTGAGCCCCAATTGAATTTATGACCAAGGCAAATTGCCAACCATTTTCCACTACTTTTATGCACTTTTCTCTGAAATTTAATAAAAGCATCCAAGCTTTTAAATGCGATATTAGCAGAGCACACAGAATGCAAAGCCATAGATATTTGATTTAAAAATGTAGCATACTTTTTGGGGCAATATTGTACACTACACAAAATGCATGAAGTAAAAGCCTAAATCTAATTTTTGTTACTCGAATTTGATTGCCGTGTACCATAAAATTTGAATAACGATTTTATTTTTTTATATCTCATAAGTACAATTTAATATTAGGTGATTCTTTTTATATTTTTTTGTCTTAAAAGACTAAATTACACTTCTATTACTCGTATTTGATTATTCTATGCTCACCAAAGTGTTAAAGTTTTTGCTTAGAAATTCAGTTGTTAATTGTCATGCATAATACATTCAAAGCAGGCAGCAAACCTTTTCAATTGTATTGCAAAGTATATCATGTGTGAAACTGTTTTCGATTCGTAAATATTGCAACCAAATTAAAATGCAAGTTAAATGCGGTTATAGCGACTTTCAAGGGACCGTCGTTATATCCGGAACACCTACTAACCAAAAGTTGAAAAATAACATTTTGTTTATTTTATGGTTGCCATAGGTTTTTAAAATACAATTAATTAATGTTTTAATCAATTTAATTGGGGGACCCACCAAGTCATCGAGTTTACGTCACAATAACCGGACAGACGCTATAAGCGGCTTGAGAATTGCAACAGGCAAATAAGTAAAATTTACTGTTTACGTTTTTAATTTATGTAAACAAACCTGCAAATTTGCCACAAAAACGAAATATTGCATCCTTTTAAGGCTGATCATTCAAAGAACATAAGAAATCAAGAAAGCTGCTACGTTTCAAAAATTTCCGGATATGATGTTCTTTCTACCCAAGTTGCAAGTTATTTATTGATGGAATATTTAAATTAGAAATGTTCGATTATATTACAGCTTAAAAAGCGGCTAATAAAATGAATATTAATAAATTAAATGTCCCAAATAAAAGTAATAAAATTACTTTGCAATTTAGAACTTTCATAATAAATACAAATTTAACCAAATGCAATAACTAGTTGCAATCAAAGTTGCGTCATCTATTTGCCTTCTACATATCTTTCTAGCCAGATACATAAAATACGTGCCAATTTAAATTTTCTATTACTAGTATTTGATTACTCTATGCTCACCCAAAGTGTTAAACTTCTTGCTTCGAAATTCTCTTGTTAATTGCCATTCATAATGCATTCAACAGCAGGCAGCATAACTTTTCTATTGTAATGCAAAATACATGATATGTAACTCGTAAATATTGCAACCAATTTCACAAGCTAGTATTTCAAATACACTCCCAATCAACTAGCAGATTTATTGCAAGTAAATTATATCCCTAAGTCCAATTGGCTTTTCTCTTCCCTTTCTCTTTCTCCGTCGTGGCAATTTGTATTCATTACAGAACTCAACTGTCGTTTGACCTAATGAAAAACTGCAAATTTGCTGCAAATTACAATTAATTAATTATATGAATTTCTCTCATTTGTCTTTTGGCCTTTTCGGTCTACTGCAAATTCCAGCAGATTCTTAATAATTAAACAATTTGAATTTGTGAATTGCATTTGGAAGTCCGTTGCTTGTTTTTGCTTTGGTTCAGCGTTGACTCAGTAACAATTACAAATATTACAATTGTAATTGATTCTGATGCGCTTGATGAGTTTGCCACGCCTACGAGAATGTCATGACATATTCGCATTGTTGTTCTTGTTGTTGTTTGTTTTAATCACATTAATTGAAATGTTTGGAGCTTGTTTATTCTGGCAGCTTAGCTTAGCTGCTGCTTCTCACTTCTATTTATTACTCAATTTACAGTTGTGCATAATGAATGCATTTGATTGTGTTGCCCACTGTTGTTGCACGAAATTTGCATTAAAAACGTTCAATATTATTAATTGTTAACGAGACTAGAAGATGATTGATATGCATACATAACATGATCGAAATGTCTGCTGAGCTTATGCTTGTGTTTATTCAAGTGCAAACTGTGAGTCATCTATCTGAATCAAATTTGCAATTGAATTAACTATACATTATATTCAATAATTTAATGGTTCGTCAAATTTAATTTATTATTGTTGTGCTTCTTGAATATGAAATCAACAGCTGAAATACAAACAAACATATTTACATATTTATTGTACTCTTCATCTTTAATAAGTCTAAATTTCGTTTAAAATTATATTTCTCCTCTACCTTTTTCTTATCAATTGCTTATCAATACTTAATATACATTATAAATTTAATACATTTTGACATACCTATCGAATTAAGATTGTATTTTTCATAAATGTATACTTAAATTTCATTTTAAATTATATTTTTCCTTTACTATTTTTTATCGATTGCTTCTCAATACTTATTATATATTATATTAAGATTGTATTTTCCATATTTAAAAATGTATACTTAAATTTGATTTTAAATTATATTTTTCCTCTACTATTTTCTTATCGATTGCCTGCCAACACTTTAAACTTCGTCCCACGACTAACGAGTGGTGTCTGAGCACATTTTTGGGCGCTTACTAACAGCGTAATTGAATATAAATATTGCCCGATTGTCTGGGGATGGTGCTGCTGTTAGTTGGGAAGCTGAGAAGCTGGCGCTGAAATGGGAGAACGGCGCAAAACTTGGCAACTTGTTTCAGTTTTTCCATGTCAGTCTTCAGTTCACACTTCGTGTGGAGGCGACGACGGCGAATGTCGATGAAATTTATACGCTCTGCAGATTAATATTTAATAAATACAATAACGTTGAAAATTTCTAACCGTTTCGCCTCACTTCGAAATTAATTCCCCAGCTTAACACTCGCTCTCTCTCCTTCTTATGTTAGCTTGCAGTCCGTCGAGCATCGTTCGCAACCAAAGAAGTTTATGTGAAAGTCATACACAAAACTCAAATATGCACTATACACACACATCTGTGAGTGCGAGTGTGTGGTGTAGTGTGTATGGGTGAGTTTAGGGATTTCTTTATGCAAATTTGCCTTAGCAATGTTATTTTAGCCAAGGATGAAATCGCTGGGCAAGGGCGGAGCGAGAGCAAGAGCGAGAGCGAGAGAGAGAGAGAGAGAGTCAGAGAAACAGAGTCGAAGCGAAATGGTTGGGCGAGAAGAGAAGGAAACTCTGGCAAAATTGTGTTCAAAATGCATAAGAGCGTGTATTAGTGAGTACTCATAAATATTACCATATGCACATACGTCGTTCCATTGCCTTTGTCCCCTTCCCCGCGCGCTTCTCAAGTTCCTTGGGCGAAATTTAAATATGCTTTAAGTAGAGCGCACAGATTTACCGAACCATAAAAAATGCTCCGCAGAGAATCGACGATGCGTTATGATATGACTGACTCTTTCTCTTTCCCCCCTTATCCCTCTCTCTCACTCTCTGTGACACTGTTATTCTTTCTCCCAGTGGACTACTGATGGGGCAAATGTGTCACGACCAATGCTCTGCTTACTGCACCGCCGAATTGAAAAAACAAATGAAAAGCGTCCAGCGTGAAAACAAAAGACACACATGCCAAACACACCCACATTCTACACACATACTCGACACACACACATTTGACATACACACACAAATCACATACAAACTGAAGTTCGCTCCTTCAATATGTTCGCGAACGAATTGTGAATAATATGCACAAGATATGACAATGAATTAGAGATTGCGATCACAACGCAACGGAAGTTTTCCGGCTTTTAAAGAAGTTCTCAAAAATCAAAATTTAAAACAAGTAAGAAAGCTACAGTCGAGTGTGCTCGACTGTGAGATACCCGCTACCCATTTTGAATAAAAGCAATATATTTTGCGGTATTATTCTCAAAACATACCAATTATACTACTAAAAATATATTTTGGGGTATTATTATAAAATATATACCAAATATACTAAAAATACCAAAAAATATACCAAACGGTATATTTGGCATATCGATATAGTACCGCATTCAAAATATACCATAGACTGCACAATATACCAGATTGTCGGCCAAAGCAACTCAGACCCCTAATAAGTAGGCGTTTTTGCCCATACAAAAGTATTTCTTTAATAACTTCGACAATTTTTATCTGATCGCAACAAAATTTTCAGGAATCATAAATACTATAGTTATTATTGTATATACCAAAATTCGAAATTCTAGCTTTACAATTACGCTTGTTATTCGATTTTTTTTATTTAAGGGGGCGGAAGTGGGCGTGGCAAAAATTTGAAACAAACTTGATCTGCGTGCAAACATAACAAATGCTGTCGAAAAAAAATTATAGCTCTATCTCTTATAGTCTCTGAGATCAAGGTGTTCATACGGACGGACGGACAGACGGACAGACGGACAGACACACAGACGGACAGACGGACATGGCTAGATCGTCTCGGCTGTCGACGCTGATCAAGAATATATATACTTTATAGGGTCGGAGATGCCTCCTTCTACCTGTTACATACATTTCCTGCCGGCACAAAGTTATAATACCCTTCTACCCTATGGGTAGCGGGTATAAATATAAAGGAAAGAGAGAGAGAGAAAGAGAGAAAAAAATGCTTGCAAAAGAGATCTATTTTTATGCCTTTTTATACCCGCTACCCATAGGGTAGAAGGGTATTATAACTTTGTGGCGGCAGGAAATGTATGTAACAGGTAGAAGGAGGTATCTCCGACCCTATAAAGTATATATATTCTTGATCAGCGTCAACAGCCGAGACGATATAGCCATGTCCGTCTGTCCGTCCGTCCGTCTGTCCGTATGAACACCTAGATCTCAGAGACTATATGAGATAGAGCTATAATTTTTTTTCGACAGCATTTGTTATGTTTGCACGCAGATCAAGTTTGTTTCAAATTTTGGCACGCCCACTTCCGCCCCCGCAAATCAAAAAAATCGAATAACAAGCGTAATTTTAAAGCTAGAGTTCCGAATTTTGGTATATACAATAATAACTATAGTAGTTATGATTCCTGAAAATTTGGTTGCGATCGGATAAAAATTAGAAGTTATTAAAGAAATACTTTTGTATGGGCAAAAACGCCTACTTACTAGGGGTCTGAGTTGCTTTGGCTGACAATCTGGTACATTGTGCCGTCTATGGTATATTTTGAATACGGTACTATGTCTATATACCAAATATACCATTCGGTATATTTTTTTAGTATTTTTGCAGTATATTTGGTATATTTTGAGAAAATACCGCAAAATATATTTCTTTTATTCAAAATGGGTAGCGGGTATCTCACAGTCGAGTGCACTCGACTGTAGCTTTCTTACTTGTTGTCTTTTGATTTTATTATCATTGTTTCGCTCTGCAGTGAATAGTTATTCTACTCACATTCACATTAATTTTGTCGTATTCACTTTTGTCTCTCAAATTCAACCCACTAGCTGCTCTTGCCAATGCTCACTGTATCTTTTGTGTCAATTGCGTTAGCTTATTGTTTTTGCATTTCATTTTCATTAAAGTAGCAAGCGACTTTTCTCCATGCATTTGGCATTGCTTTTAATTCTCATTCTCTTATCCATGTTTCGCTTGTCTACTTTTAAATATTACCACAAACTTTCTAGGGCCAAATGTTTTCTTAAAGTGCTTTTCAATGTTAATTTCTACAAATGTTTTATTTTTATAAATACTTACTCGATTGGATAAACTATTGGAGAAATTTCCAGTATTTTTGGGGTTATTTTGGTATATTACAAAAATATTACCGCTATATTTTGCCTTTATTCAAAATGGGTAGTGGGGGTCTCAGAGTCGTGCACACTTGATTGTTTTTTTTTCGATTTTTTATGTTCTTTGAATGATCAGCTTAAAAGGATGCAATATTTCGTTTGTGTGGCAAACTTGCAGGTTTGTTTACATAAATTAAAAACGTAAACAGTAAATTTTACTTATTTGCCTGTTGCAATTCTCAAGTGGTTCTAGATTTTTTTGTAAGGCTGATCCATCAGCCGGCATAGAGCTCAAGGAAATTTGTATTGTTTCTTAATCTTATAGTAAATATGCAAGGCCCAGAAACGCTTGCAAAGCCAACAAACTGATACAGAACGGGGTTCTGTTGGGGTTCTTTTGGCTTTGCAAGCGCTTTTGGAGCCTTGTGTTCGGTTTGGTGCAAAGAGCGGACCCAGAATCTGAGGCATCATCTACAGCTACTGATTAGAGCTGGAAAAACCTTGAGGTAACATCGATAATATAGATGTTGCCAAAAATGTTGCAACATCGACATTCGTTACTTGCAACCGGGTAAAAGAGGAAGCATCAACGCGTGGTAAGGTAAGTGAGGATCAATTTGAATATTATTAACAAAAACTAATCTATTGTTATCTTCTATTTTAATAGAGTAATTGGTGGTGTTGGCAGGCATCGTGTGAGAATTATGGACACATTTTTTTGAAAGTAAGTTTAATAAAGCTGTTGTAAAATGAACATTTGTATATATATGTATGCATGCAGGCATCTATACATCTTTATTTGCGTTTATATCCATAGCATTTTTATAAACGTTGTAAATATTTATACATACATCTATTAGAACAGTTCATAAATTAACATTTTTGTCACCATCGGCGTTTTCGGAACCACTGGAGTACGAAATAGTGCATACTTTTAAGGCTGATCATTCAAAGAACATAAGAAATCAAGAAAGCTGCTACGTTTCAAAAAATTCCGGATATGATGTTCTTTCTACCCAAGTTGCAAGTTATTTATTGATGGAATATTTAAATTAGAAATAAATAAATTATTAATGGAATACACAACCTTAACCCTAATTTTTAGACTTAAAATTTTTCAAAAGAAAATGTGCTCGACTGTGAGATACTAACTAGTGCGCAGAGTTTCGATACGATTAATAAAAGTGTCTTCCCATTTTGAATTTGAATATTAAATATATATTTTTGAATACACACTCATAAAATATGACGATCGATATATTTATGTTGACAAGAAAAATTGCTGAATTAAAATAAAATGAAAAATTAAAATGCTGAAATAATATAAATGTTCGATTATATTACAGATTAAAAAGCAGATAATAAAATGAATATTAATAAATTAAATGTCTCAAATAAAAGTAATAAAATTACTTTGCAATTTAGAACTTTCATAATATGTAAATACAAATTTAGCCAAATGCAATAACTAGTTGCAATCAAAGTTGCGTCTTCTATTTGCCTTCTACATATCTTTCCAGCCAGAATGCGAAGGAGTTGCAATAGCTGTCGCTGTCTTAAGGCATGCTGTGAGTATTAAATGTTTGACTATCAAAACTTGCTGCTGCTGAATTTTGTTGGGTTTTTCGCAAGTTTTTTGGCAACGTTTCGCATACTTTGCACACTTTGCTCATTCCCTAATTCCCAATCCGCACTTTGCACACACGACACTCGAACACTTCTCTATAATCATAGGCCATAGAAATCCTATATCACACACACACATATACATACATATGTGTGAGTACTTGTGTATGTTTGTGTGTGTGTGGCTTTTATCATCGTTTTCTTTTGTCGTTTTGCTGGTTTTTACTGTTTGTTTTCACATCTTTTAGCGCTGAGCATCGTCATCATCATCATCATCAACATCATCATCATCAGCATCGTCATCATGAGCGTCATCAACATGAACGCACTTTGTATTTAATGTTTTTTAATGGAAAAACTTTGTAACGCTGCCGACGGAACAGTTTTCTTTCGTTGGCATTTGTCATAGGCGCGCTACAAGGAGAAGTTCTCCTCCTCGGCTCCTTCTCAGTTTCATCTACAGTTCCAATGGCAATCTCTAACTTCAAACCAGTTGCCCTCGGGGAGTCGCTTAAACCACTCGACTGCATTTTGCAACTCTGCAATGTTTGCTTTGCCTTTCGCAGATCCACTTCCCATTTTTTTTGCTTCTCTTGCCTCGTTCATACACGCAGTTGACTTTTTTTTATCCTAGTTAAGCGTAATACTAGTATCAGTTGTACCCTGTAAATTTGCGGTGGTAAAAGTAGCTTGAACTTGGCTGCGAATTAGATGCATTTGTGTATCGCAAAGATTCATTATTTAGCTGTATATCTTATTGTTGTTATAAGCTCAAAATGAAAAGTATTACTTGCAATGTATATTCTAGGGTATCTGCAGTTCAAGCACTCCTCTCCTTCGCTTTCTTAGTTGTGCTCTTTTTGGGTTTTTATGCCTCTTCGCATATGCTGTGAACTGACAGCAGCAGCAGCAGCGGCAAAAGAAAGAAGCCAAGAGGCACAACTGCAAAGCGATGATACTAAAGGGGAGAGAGGGGGAGCGGGGAGAGGAGCAAGGGGAACAAGGGGAACTGACAGCAATCGAGAGTTGCCTGGCAAACAATTCTTAAGTGCCTTCCAATATTTAAGCAGGCTTCCAATTCGATTGCTGTTTGCTGTCATCGAATGGCGTTGTCTACGCAACTGCAAAAGCAAATTGTGGCAAACTTGTTGGTGCAAGGGGTGGGAGAAGGGGAAGGGGAAGGGGGTAGAAGAAGGGGTGGCAATCGAACATAAAGAGATACACGACATGTGCCTTTTAAGAACTTTTTAAGATGCTTCTTCAACTTGTTTAGTGCCGATTTTTATTTCGACTTTTCAAGTTGCTTAAGTGCAAAACTTGTCATTCCATTGATATGCCGTCTATAAAAGAGATTATTGCATTGCCAATTCATCAAAGCAAAAATGGGATTCGATTGAAAAATAAACATTTGAGCAGATTAATTATTATGCGAAAAGATAAAGTATTATAAATTTGACAGTTGTAGAAGAGCATTAACAAAACTTTATGATAAGTTTAAAAATATTTTTTGCACTAATTATAATTTTGCACAAATTAATAATTACAAAAGAAGTGTTTAATTGTCAATACTTTGAAAGCATAGTCCAATTACAAATTAAATTATAACTGTTGAATTATTATTAACACGCCTTAGTCCATCTCAATACAGAGTGTAAACGGTTTCGCTTGAGATTGTTTATAAATGACACACTCAATCGATGATTGTTAAAAGTTGAGGCAGCCAAATAAAATTCAAATACGCATTCCAAATATGCAATTAAACTCTATTATTAATTCAATTATTATTATTGATTCATTATTTTTAATGAAATACATAATTTATATTACGTATACGCAGCGAATTTCGTATTCAATTACATAAAGTTCATTACATTCATATAATACTCTGAGATTATGTTTGATTATCGTTTTTTTTCTTTTCTTTAGGCTGTGAATCAAATTTAAATTATTGCCATGCAAAGTGACATCAATAAATTTCAATTAAATACTACGCACAAAGGAAGCTTTAAAACCCCTTCTCGCCTTCACTCTCCTATTGCTATTTTGTCATTCAGCCTATTTGGCATTCTTTTAGATCTTTTTAATTAAATTTACTCAACACAAGTTTTTTGATTTGTTTTTACTTCACCAGTGTTTAGTTTTTTCTTCTTTTTTGTGCAATCTCATTGCATTTAATTAACCTCAATTGCAGAAGGCTTCCAGGAGTTGAGGCTAGAGAGGTGTGTGAATTGAGAGACCTCAATTATTTATAAACTGAGCAAAAAAGTCAGAGCGCAGAATAAAAAGTGAAACTAAGCCAATTGAAATATTCTCACACGTGGCATAAAAGTTGCTGGCGTTCGTTCGACAACATTAGAGACAACTACCGAGAGCGCCACCTAGCGGTGTGAATAAAAACAAGTTATACGCTTGCAGCCTTAAATATTTGCCACACACACACACATGCACTCTCAGTGGCGCACACACACAGTCACACACACAAATGGGATGCCAGCACGAGGCGTTTACAAAATGAAGTCAGCATTTTTATGATAGTCGTCGTCGCATTTATGACATAGTCCAGGGGATATATGTATGTATGCACGTCCACTATGTGGGGGGCGTGTTTAGTGCTGGAGAAGCGAAAGAACTCTCTCTCTCTATGAGAGTGGGTGTATGGGTGAATGTGTATGTGGCACACTCGTGAGGATGTACGGCTGCTCTATGGGTGTGATGTGTTGTGTGTTTAGTGGATGCTTCAAATGCGGATATTAGTTGTCGTAATATTAGAAAGAAACACTGCAGAAAACATTTTGGCATATTTAAAGAACATTTGAGTATTATAAAAAAAAGAATAAAATAAAATTACGAAGTTAATTACAAAATAAATATAATTAAGTAAAAATACATTACATTTGCATTACTAAAAGTTATACTGTCATTATAATTATTTATTTATTTATTTTAAAATATTGTAAGTCAAATCATAGTATTTATCAATTCATAAGTAATCAATGAATAATAAATAAATGAATAACAAATAAGCAGTCTTTATTATTCCTAAAAATTGGTTTGGCGATTATAAATGTAGAAGAAGAAGATTAGAAATTAAAGAAATACTTTTGTGTGGTAAAAATGTAGTATTTTTGCGATTTATTAGTTTGATATATTTGAAAATGAATACCGCACTGATTAGCTTTTATTTCTTTATTTTTCTTCCTTGTTTGTTTATCTTTATTTCTTCATTACTCTAAATGTTGACATAATAATAATCAGGAAGTTTTATTCTTCTCTTGTTAAAGTCTAAAAGTATAATTCAATGAATTTTCCTAAGAGTATTTATTTTTCATTTCATTTCTTTACTATTAGGAATGTTGAAATATTAATTAAAATAAGTTTTTTTGTGAAAGTCTGAACTCAAATTTCAATACATTTTTTTAGCGTTTTAATTCAGAAATCTATAAAATCGTTTTCCATGGTCCTATTTTTATCACTCCTTCTATATCTTCATACATAGATTAGCATATTTGCTAAAGCATTTCTCTCAGTGTCAGCATTGGCAATAGTAGTTTTTCGTCGTCTGTCTCCAGTCGTGCTTGTGTTATTTTTTTTGTGTAGCCTCTATGTCCTGAATCGCGTAATAACAAAGGCTTTGAACATTTGCCATTTTCGCCATTCGGTTGCCAGTGCTGCACAATTTTATAGTCTGCAATGAAAACGCACCTCGACACACAAACACATACACCCACATAACTGTATACATATGTATATAGAGTACTCTATATACACATACATGAGAGAGGCTATAAAAGTGCGAAATACTCATTTATTAACATGAAGCTTACGAAAATAGCGTAGGTGCGGTTAAGGACCTGTGCTCACACAGCCGGAACAAAAAGAAAACCACAGACCAACACAGAGAGAGAGAGATGGAAGAAGAGATTGCAAGAAAAGGAGAGAGAGAGAGATGAAATGTGTGGTAGCTGGCGACTTGTCCAGCTGCTTGTAAATGTGTTTAAAATTGAAATTTCAATTTCAGCACAAGCAGACAACGTCCTGCAAAATGCAACTGGAAGTGCAACTACAGCTGCAACAACAATGTAATGTGCACATTGTTGCATGTCTACAGTTATGCAACGTTGATCATCATCATCCAAACAAACTTTAAAACAATTTCCCGCACAATTTTACTGCCAAGCCACTTGACAATGTAAACGGCAAGCGGAAAGCGGAAAGTAGAAAGCGGAAAGGCGGCACACGCCACGCCTCCTCCCCCCGCCTCAAGCTAGACGTGTGTGAGAGTGTGTGTGTGGCAAGTACCTGTCCTCTCCTCTGCCCATTCCCCGTTATTTCAACACGAGGACAGTCTATCGATAATACCGAAATGCTTTTGATTTGTGCAACTCTCTTTCGCTTTCGCACCGAGGGCAAATTGCTTAATCGCCTGTGCATAATGCAGCCCTTCCCCCTCGTCTCCTCCTGTCACACATTGCATGTTCCTCCCCCTCGCCTCTTATTGCCAATTGCATTACACGTTACACACACGTGAAGCATGCGTGAAAAATGCATTGCAAATTTGAGCACAAACATTTTTAATGCTGATCCAAGCGCCATTCAAATCGCACAAACATTTTCGCTTGCAGTTTAATTATGCGTGCATAATGTTCAATCGTTTGCTGCGAGGTGGCTAATCATAGCGGTGGCTAATACCCACCTATAAACCAGCTAGCATAGTATTATATAACCCGCCTCCTACTTTTGTCGCATTGTGCGCTTGACAGTTTTATGAGCTGCTTTCTGGTCATAAAATGCCCTTTTTTCGTTGTCCGCATTTTGTTATAATTTGTTGTTGATCCATAAAACTTGCAAAAATTGTTGCCATTGCATGTTGCATATTTAGAGAGAAGGTTGCAGGGAAAGTGGGAAGAGCAGAAGCGTACTATTGTTGCTAAAAATGAGCGCTAGATGGCGTCAGCACAATGTATAATGAGCTCCTAATGTGAATAAAGTATTTATTAAAAATCTATGCTATTTGATAAACTATTGTAATGATATTACGGGTGAAGGTCATAATTTGAGAGAAGGTAGCAGAGAAAATGGAAAGAGTAGGAGCAATACTCATGTTGCCAATAATGTACGCTAGATGACGCCCGCATAATATATTATATAATGAACTCCTCAATGCAATAATAATAATAACTTTACTATTTGTAATAAGTAACTGTAATAAGTGAAGTGTACAATTTGAGTGAAAGACCAGAAGCCATACTTTTGCTGCTAATAATGTGCGCTAGATGACGCCAGCATAATATATATTGAACTCCTCAATTCAATAATGTATTCAATTAATAGATTACTTTGCTATTTGTTACACTCTTGTAATGAGATTGCGGATGAAGGTCATAATTTGAGAGAAGGTAGCAGAGAAAATGGAAAGAGTAGGAGCAATACTCATGTTGCTAATAATGTGCGAAAGATGGCGCTAGCATAATATATAATGAACTCCTCAATTCAATAAAGTATTCAATTATTAAATAACTTTGCCATTTGTAATAAGTAACTGTAATAAGTGAAGAGTACAATTTGAGTGAAAGACCAGAAGCCTTACTAGTGTTGCTAATAACTTGCCCTAGATGGTGGCAGCATAATGTATAATGAGCTCCTCAATTCAATAATGCATTCAATCAATAGATAACTTTGCTATTTGTTACACTACTGTAATGAGATTGCAGGTGAAGTTTACTTGAATCTCAATCTGTGTTTCTCTCAAATTGTATAATGATATAGTGCACAATAACTGCAATAATTTGCAATGTATAAAGACAGATTATTAGTTATAATTTGGTGATTGGCCAGCTTATGCGTAAATCATATTGAAACTATGTTATGTATGATTTATACAATTGAATTGCTTTTGCTGCATCTGCCAAAGATTTAATTATCGACGAGTGCCCCAAATGATATGAGTGAGTGTATTCAGACTGCAGCTAATTAGTCTGAGCAGGCGCTTAAAATGGATTCATTTGGTGTATCTTAAAGGCGAAATCGAAGTCATGGCGATGGCAAAGGTGAAGCCGAAAGCTGTAAGCCAAAGCCAAAACGGAAAACCAAAGTCAAAGCCATAACATGAATCAATTACGAATTAAACTGATTAGAATTACCTGCAACTTGGCAGTACGACTGCAAATTATCGATTACAATTCTGATTTACTGCGACTGAAGGTGAGGTGAGAGCTACCTCCACAAAACAACATGTGGTCCACAAATTACAAGAGACAAACACAGATGCAGTTGCAGCTGTAGACGCCAATGCATACGTAGACTGACCAAAGCATTGCGAGAGAGACAGAAAGTGTGAGAGTGAGAAGGAGACCACAGTGTATTGTAATTTAGGGGCTAACCGAAACCCAAAAGCATGCAAAGGACACTTGGGCCAAACACTTGGGATTGCCAGGGCCGAAGTTGGGGCTGCCTGAAAGTTCATGTGGCACACAGAAGACGCTAATTAAATATGTGGCATGACAGAAATTTTGACTGTACATTATAATATTTTGCTGGAAATGTCAAGGAATCACACAAGACTTCTACTGAGAGTTGTTGTCATCTAACGCATTATCTTCCTTTTGGTGGCATCTTTGCCTTCGTGTGTCGTGTGTAGCTGACCGTAGTGCTGGCCCACTTTGAGGTTCTCTTTGGTGTCTCTCTTGTTCTCGAAATTTGCTTCATTAATGCGAGTATCAAGTAGAATCAATTACTTAGTGCCAGCCTGCTGGGCTGTTTGTTGCCAATGTTGCTGCTGCTCTCAGTCTCAACACCTGTGCAAATATTGTTCGAGCTGCCACTGTGTGAATGGAAATTTACTTAAGTGCAAATGAAAAGCAGTTCAATGCAGTTTAGCGCAGCAGGAGTTCGATGCTGTTAAATGACCGATTGATGCTTTATGTAGCTGTTGATGGCTTTAAGTTTTGTAGCAGGCAGCTTAGATCAGGTGATGCTTTAAATTGCAAACAGAGCAAGCAGTTAAGATCTTAGAGTCGCATTGATGCACTGCTTTCTGTTCAAGTGCTAAGTTGAAAGCAGGATTAACAAGCAGTTCTCTTACCACAATTCATATTGACTAAATATTAATGGATTCAATTATTGTAATCATAACAACATGGATATAGACAGCCAGCTATTTGAGCCTTTGCCCACAGTCTACATATCTGTTGCATAATTTCAGCATAATGACCATATTGTATATTGTAAAGGCATTTGGAAAATAAATAATGACGATGGACAGCTTCGCACTTATTACGAATGAAACCACAATAATTTCAAATCAAATGTGGCAGTTGCCCAAATGTTGCACAGCAACGCAACGCAACGCACATGCCACAATACAAATGGAGGAAGTTGGTTTGCCGAAAATCACATTACAGATTCTGTAAGGCAAGCAAATTGCGTTGAATACGAAGAATGCCAACACAAATGTAGCCAATGGAAAAGGCGAAAAAGGTTCTGTGGTCAGCAGAAATCAGTTGAGGCTAGAGAGCTAAAGCTTAGACTAAG
This sequence comes from Drosophila nasuta, assembly GCF_023558535.2. Taxonomy (NCBI): domain Eukaryota; kingdom Metazoa; phylum Arthropoda; class Insecta; order Diptera; family Drosophilidae; genus Drosophila; species Drosophila nasuta. The sequence goes on along the minus strand of NC_083457.1, from coordinate 36,560,388 downwards.
GATGGGACGCACCACGATGAGCATGAGCATGAGGATGAGGATGAAGTGACGGTGGCAAACAAGCGAAGCAAATCTCATGCACACAAAGAATTTGCGCCACTTAACAAACAGAAAATTCCAAAAGTCAAAGTAATTTGTTTTTTCTTTTTATATTTTCGTTCGCCTTCTTCGAGCTGCCAGCTCCAAATTATTTGTGTATTGTGTGGAGAGTGCGAGTGGATGGAGAATGCGTAGGGAATGAGCTGGGTAAAAGGGGGTTTGGCAATTGAATGTGACTGAGCAAGTGTAACTAGAAGCGTCAACGCTTCGTATGCGTAATATTTCGACAGTGCTCAGCAACAATGGCAATCAGCGTAGGGAGAAGTTCTTTGATTTTTATGATGTTCAATTTTTGGCTACATTACAAAGAAATTCCGATGGCTGCCAATTCAATTGAAAGTTGCCCACATACACACACACATATCTTCTTAGCTGCTCCTCCCTTTTATTTTTATAGTTTTCCTCGGGGCTAATCAAGAGCACAGAAACTGAGAAACCCCTTTGACAGCTGTTTCGGATCGTCGCGTATTTTCAATTTACTTGAAAACCCCAATTTAAGCAGCGCCAAAAATAGGAGAGCAGCTCGAGAGATGAGATGAGAAAACAAATTAAATAAAATACAAGTACTTTGGCAATTGGTCTCACTCCCTCGCACTGAGAATCAAATCAAATAATCTATGCTTAGGTTATGGCCAGTCTTTATATAGTACATCGATGCGTCTTATGGAGCTTTTATGGCAAGTACGTGTTGCACGCAGTCGGCGACTGCTCAGCAAAATCAGCGAAATGTGCGCAAAATTGTTGGAAACTATTACAATTTGATATATGCGCAATTTAGTTGAATGTACGAGTAGAGTGCGAGTGTATGCGGCCAAGTTTTGCTATTGCTTTTCCTATTTCTTTTTGCTATTTTTTGTTGAGGCGCCTTGGGTTGCGTAGTTGCCATGTTATGCGGCCATTTTGCGGCTTGGGGCAACAGCTGTTGCAAATTTGGCCATAAAAATAAATTTTACTTAGCGATTTACTTTTTATTCGCCCCAAGGACTGGGTAGGTCATGTCTTGTTCTAGCTCATGGCTTCATGAGATTTTAACAAAATTAAAACGAAATATATTTTCTGAATGTCCAACAATTCAAATAAACTGCCTAAGGTCAAGCGCAATTTGTGGATTATGTCCAATGTGAGTGGCGTTGCCAAGCGTATTCATTTCTTGGAAGTTTTTCCAATTATTGTGTCATTAGTTTCGGAATTATGCATTAAATATGAATTTTAATACAATTTCGTGAAATTCACTTCAGATAATTGTTTCGATTAAGGTAATATATATATAAGTGCTATACAGAGTATTTGATGACACTTGACTTTTTAATGTATATTAAAGTTTTCTGATTATTTTTTATTTTCATCTGAATTCACTTGACTTATTATTGTCTATTAACTTTTTCTTAATATTTGTTAAGCTATTCAATATACATACATAACAAGTTCATTGTTTCGAAACTCTGTTAAAGATACTTAATGTTAAGCTTATGTGAATCATCGCGTTATGTTCATTACCACAATGTCACATGAAAACATTCAATTACAATTAACAATGCCAAAATTTCGACAGTAGCAAGAGCTATTGTGCATTAAAAATAACAAGAAGGCTGCTACAAAACTCTGTTTTCATGGCTCATGTTAAGCTACCTGATACATAACTCCGCCTAATCACCGTGTTATGCTCATTGCTACAACACCACATGAAAACGTTAAATTGGCAATTACAAATGCCAAAATGTCGACAGTAACATGAGCTATTGTTTGTGACCCATTATGCTCGTTTGCAGTGCAAATAATAATATTGAGCAGCTAATTTGGTTAATAATAGAAAATAAGATGATATTTAGATGTGAATTGCTCTATTAATAACATTATCTATCTGGGCAATGATGACTCTTTAATTGCTGTCTGTTTAGTTGAACGTGTGTTGCATATCGAATTGAAATGTCAACATTTATTTAACTGTCATGCATACACGGACGATAACCTGGCCAACAGCAGCATATAGAGATAGAGAGAAAGTTGGGAGTTGGGTGTTATTGACAGCGACATGTGTGGAGATTGTGCCAACAATTGGAAATTGTATTGTTGGATTTTGGTTTGCATTTCGTTTAATGCACACGCAATTAATGCGAATGCAAAGTAATTTATTTTTCAGCAAATAAAAAATGAAAACACAAACACAAACAAAGCAAAACAAAGTAAAATAATATATAACAAGCGACAGCAAATAATAAATGATAAACAACAGACGAGGTCCCAAAACATTTGCTGCTGTCAGCTTAACGTCCGACACTCCGACGTTCCGACACTTCGACCATCCGTCTGTCCGTCGATGGAATAACATATTTGTGGCTTGGGCAGAGGTGCTGAACATTATGTTGCAAATAATGTAATTATCCATTGAATATATAAGCATTAAATGCGAATGCAAATGCGAGTGGAAATGAAATTCACCTGACTGGCGGATTTGGCGAGAAATTGACTGATTGACATGGTGAGGGGCGGAGCAAGGGGGAAGAAAAGTTATTAAGAGCGAATGCTGGCAATGCGAATGAGATAAAGTGGATTTACAGGCTCGATGCGGACTCTCTCATTTCAATTAAAGAAGCGGTGACGACGGCGAGGATAAAGAAATAAGTGTTGAGCACGGAGCGTATGCGTAATGCATGAATGCACATTGCGCATACGCCGCTATATTCCCGCTGCGGTTGCAACAAAGTGACATGCAAAAGTCGTAAAAGGAAACGAGCACAACGAGCGACAACAAAAGCCACGGGGCCAAAAGGTTGACGACAGACAGCAGCAGCCAGCAGACAACAGACAGCAGACGGCAGACGGCAAATGGGAGACGCGTTGACACAAGTTAATTACGGCAGGTCGAAAAAGGACGAACTTCTCGCCGACTTTTTGGCCGTTCAGGTCACATAAAATTACTTGTATTACGCGTTGAGTCCGCCGCTCGCTCTGACATCGCTTGCATAGTTTTTCTCACCCTTTTTTTTTTTGGTGTGCATACACAGAGTTTTCCGTATTCTCTTTTTCGTTGTCTTTGTTTCGCTTTCGCTTTGTTTCGCGCTGCAGCTCTTTTGCAGCCATTACTTTTTACAGCCTTGCTGCTGCTGCTGTCCTTGCTGCCGCTTCCATGTCACTTTGGGCTTAATTGCTCCGCTCGCAAAGTGCTGCGAATGAGAGGAGGACAACCTCCGAGCCAGCGTCAGCAATGATGATGCGGTTAGATACGTGTAAAAAGGCGGCAATATTCATAACCCAGGACAGCGCTACTGCAGCTCAAATTTCAAGTTTAACTAACTATTATCATAGTTTTGATACAAAGTTTAAAAGAAAGGCTCCAAAGACCGCTTGACTTTAATTTTCTTATAAAAAGTTTTCTACACAATGTGAATTGGGATGGAATAGCAGATGAAATTATTTAACATTGTTTATTTATATAATTGATTTACTGTTAAAGAAATTACAATATCAAAATGATCAAATATTTTAAACAAACTAAACTATTTTATGCAATAAGTGATTTAATTAAATTAAGTGATTTTAATTGATGTGTAGGCAAATCATACATAAAATAAAAAGAAGTGAACAAATAAATCTTCTTTTAATTATGCAATTTATCATTTAAAAAGTTATTTCGTCAGTCATTTAATTCAACAAGCAACCTGTTTTATTATCCATTGTTTAAATGTTTTGTTGTTAAGCTGCTTCTACTGTTGATTAGGCCACAATCAATTGATAGAAATTCAAACATATTCAATTATAATCCTATCCATATTTCGTATTTGTTCAAAAGAAATGCATTCAATCATTTAGCAACTGACAAGTCAAGAGTCTTAGACTCCACTCGTACAGTTGCTGCAAAAGTTATGTGCACTCTTTTTCATATATGTAGCAAAGCGGCGCCAACTTTTCTGACGAATGACCAAAGTGCAACACATGGGCAACAATGGCAACAAAATATGTTTTTGAGCCGGAGCTGGAGCATTGTTTAATTGCCCGTTGAACAAATTAAAACTGACATTGCAACAAAATCGGGCAAGCTGCAGTTCGAGCTGAAGCTGTGAAGGGTTGAAGTTTTTAATTTATTTAACTGAAACTATGTCAGACATGTGCGAGGGAGTGACGAAGGGGAGGAAGGAAAGGAAAAGGGCAACCGCCGGCATCGGCATTAAAATAGTTTAGCTAAAAGCGCAAAAGGCAAACTGCAAATTTATGTCAACATTTAAAATGCAAGGCACGAGACAAGCGACAGAGAGAGAGAGAGGGAGAGAGAGAGAGGGAGAGTCCTGAAGCCGCAGGACAAGGGAACAACAAGACGACGGGCGACAGTCGACAGGCGAGAAGCGACAAGCGACGCTTAATGTGCATTTTGGTCACTTAAATGCGCCCCAGACGAGACTCGGACGAGCAGCTGGCCAGAATCAGCAGCATCGAGAAGGAGCCAGAAGCCAGGAGCTGGGAGCCAGGACATGGCCAGGACATAGACAGGGTGAAGGCTGCAGCTGGGCTTTTTATTACTGCAGCATATTTATCTTCATCTTGGATGTCGGCGCGTTCGAGACGTGCATTTGATGTGCCTCATACTTTGCACTAGATGTGAGGTTGTGTATGTGTGTGTACAAGTGTGTGTGTGTGAGTGAGTGGCCAATGCAGTCAATCGTCCTGCCCATTTGCCTCCGTCCTCTTTGCTGTTTTGCGTTTTGATGTCAACGCTTTGCTTTTGGTTTTTATGGTGGCAAAGTTGCCACTTGTCCCGACAGTTCTCTCCGCTGCCTCCTCCCCCTCTCTTCACTCTTCATGGCTGACGATGCTCACGTTGCACTTGTGACTCGGCTCTGTTGCCGCTGGACATTCATAATTCTCTTTGAATTTATGAACACTAAACTGTTATTTACGATACTCAAAGGCATTTAATGTTATACAAATGTGACTGTGGGGAGCTAAGCCCAGTTCTAGCACCAGAACTAGCTACAGGACTGCCAACAGTAAGGGGAGGGGGAGGATCAGAGAAGTAGGCAGAAGAGAGCAATAAAAAATACTAGGAAATTAAAGTGTGTGAAAAAGAAGTGGCCAAGGAATGCGGATATTAGATATGAGCTATAGTTTTCACTCGTCTTTTAAATTACCAACGAAGTTTAGAGTTTGAAAAATGTGATTTGCGTATTAATGCTACACTTAAATTGTTAACTAATTAAATGTGGATTATTATTATTCATGAAATTTACAATTTTGCTTATTCTGATTGGAGACTCTTTACAATGTTTAGTCTCTTCTAACTTGATTGCTAAGTACTAAAAAGTGGAGATAACTCTCACACTTTATTATTAAATACAACTTGAATATGGTAACATAAATATAGAGTTTATAGTATTTGTACTAATTTAAATATTATATTATTTTTCAGATGTTAATGGCTGCGAAATTTTTGCATTTGAAATATTTACAGCTATTTGATCGCCTGCTTGGCCACATAACTCGCAAATTGTGTGCTGGGTTTAATGTGGCGTGCTCCTTTTTCGTTTTACAAGCATGAATAAATTATAATTTTTTGCGAAAATTTGTGCAATCAAATTGAGCGTGCGTATAATTAATGTGGCCGCTGGTAGCCCAAAGGCAGAATACAGAAAGTAGAGAGCAGGCCATAAAATATGAAATTGTTTGCAGAAAGTCTTGAAAATGCTGGTTTCAATGTCACATTAAGCATACGTCATGTTGCACAGCAATTGGGCATTAATAACATAAATTGCGAGTGCAAGAGCAAACAAAAGCCATGAATGCATGACTGAATGAGTAAATAAATGAGTGAATAAGTGAATGAATGAATACGAGTGGCAAGAGTGCTGAAGACAAGTTGAGCAAAGACAAAATATAAATATTGATTTATTGTTATGGCACACAGTGTCTAGATTTTGTCAACGTCATCAATATAAATCATTCACTCACTCACTCAGTCACTTGCCGAGTCAGTCACTTATTCACAGTCATTCAGAGGACAGTGAGTCGCTTAGCATTTTCGCATATTACTCGCAGTAATTTCCTACATGCAGTTGAAAATGATTTGATAATGAAAAGGAAATTAAGTGCACACACTCTCTATCTTTGTCCCTCTCCCTCTCTCTCTCTCTCTCTCTCTCTTTTTCTCTCTCTGTCTGTTTCTCTAGCTATCTGTTTCGGTCTGCGGCTGTTTGTCCTTAGCTTGGTCCAGCTGTTTCTGCCACTGTCTCTGCAGCTAGCCTCGGCCTGCATTTGAGTGCCAAACATCCGTTTCCGCTGTTTGCCAATGTTGTTACTCTGCCTTTCCCTCCTCCCTCTCTCTTCCCCCTTTTCTCTCTTTCTGCATGTGTGTGTGTGTTTATGCATATTTCAAATAGTGCTGCATATTGCAACCGTTGCCGGACAGACATTCCCTCGAGTAGAGTCGAGGCGAACCGAGTCGAGAGTAAGTAACCAAGCAACGCCATTGTATTGCAATTGTTGGTCAAGCTCAGGCTCTTCTTCTTTCTCTCCCCTCTCGACTTCTCTCGGATCCTTCTTGCATTATTTTGCAGCAGTGCAGCGGATGCAGTTGAGAACTATGTACGAGCGAGTATCAGACGCAACTGGAGCATATTTGCATGGCTGTCTGGACAATGGAAGGAAGCTTATTCGGTGTATTGGTTAACAGAGACAATCGCCTGACTCCTCTCTCTATCCTCTCCTCCCTTTTCCCTCATATCTCCACACTCTCTTCTCACATGTGTCACCAATGTTGGCTATCTGTTACTGTCTGGTAATTTCGAGTTTCTTGATGATTTGTAATAGTATTCAAATGTTATCGATGCCTTTAATTATGTTTGCACAATTGTCGACTGCTTTCGAGAGAAGTTCTTTGAATCGATACTGAAGGCTTTCAGTTAGCATAATGACATTCAAATCTAGGCTATTGATCTCTCAGTAAATATTCAATTAAAGTACGGCATCAATTTATTAATGTTGCTTGTTATACAAAAGATAGGCAGCGATAAAAGAGAGATAGTGTCGTAAGAAACAAATTAATGTATAATTAGTAATTAATTAGCAGTTTAATTGTAATTAAAGTGGACTATGATTTTAATGGATTCATTGCTACTAGTAAGCATATTAAAAATTAATTAAATTAATTATAGTATTTATTATTCGCATCTGTCGCACTGATATTTTAATGAACACATCCGTATATCTTCTAATCGCATATTCAAATTATATATTGTTAAATGTATCTTATTGACATGACATCAATTTGCTTTTGCAAATTCCAATATCAACATGTAATTTTTGTAAACCACAGCGACTACTTAATAACAGTAAGCAATAAATACTCTTAAGCGGAAAAAATAAATAATTACGCCCGACTGCAGGTCAACGACTCGGCTCAATGCTCATGTCATAAACCTCATAAATACTCTACTATATTTTGCTTTGCCCACGCTCTCTTGATTGAGCCGCAAATAGATTGTTTTGCTTTTGTTATTATTGTGCTGTGCTTTCGCTGTGGCTATTTTTGTTGTTGTTGTTGCTATTGTTATTATTGCTTGTTTGTTTTCATCGCCGGAGGCATAACTTAATTATATTTTGCGCACTCCTTTTAAGTGCCGCGGCCCCCTTTTTGTGCATAACGCAGAGAGAGAGAGAGAGAGAGAGAGGAACGTGGATCGCGACGCGATGCGAGGCCAATGTCTTTGTTTACTTTTGCAATTGCTCAATTAACTCGACCGCAGGATAATAATCGCAATAAAACAACAAGAAGCAAGCGATGGGGGAAAGAGGGAATAAAAATCACAGTCCTTTGCCAAAAACGCTGCGAGGCAAAAAATCTTCGCGTCGGCGACTCAATCAAGCAAGGGGAAAGGAGGGGAAAGAGAAAGCCGCTGTTGTTATTGTTTGCTGCCTCCGTCCTTCGCCCACACACACATAATTATGCGTAAATAATTTTTGCTCACTTCACAAAAGAAACAAGACAAATACAGCTACAAATACTGCGGACAACAATTATTCGCATTCGTTTATTCGATGTGAGTGCATTTGATTTTCACACTAATTGCGAAGCTTGTTTTCAGAGGCTCTTTGAAGTTTCGCCCTCAGTCGAAAGACGCCATAAAATATGCAACACAATTTCCAATTCAATTGTAAATTGATTTTTGCAATTCGCCGCCGTCGTCCCTTCACCTCAGGCAATTTAACAACTCTCCTTCTCTCTCTCTCTCTCTCTCTCCATCTCTCTCTGTGTCGCCCACGAAACAAAAAGCAATTTTAATTGGCTTCAACTCAAAACTGACAATTTTAATGCGACTCGTTTATTTTTAAGGCCAGCATTTGGACTAGACCGAGCTCGTATTTGGTTGGCCTGGCCTAAAACTGTTGTTGGTCGTCGACTCCCTGCCAATTACCATGCAATTTTGTACAAATAGCCAGGCCATGTAGTTGTTAGTTATTGTTGCTGCCACTGCACAGTAGCCAAAAGTGGGGAAAGGGATGGGGAAGGGGCAACGGGAACGAGAAGATGGGAAGCAGCGCCAAATGTCATGTCAATGTTAAAGCCATAAATCTATGTGCAATATTTGCTGTCGCTGCCAATAGAGAAGGGAGAGCGAGAGAGTGCTTTATGGCTGCCAGAGAAGGGGTGAGGGGAGAAGGGAGGCCTCTTCCAATACTGTGACATATGCAAAACTTGGCATTACCACATGCAAAATGCATTGAACGAGACGAAACGAGACGAGACGAGACGGAACGAGGCAATTGTCGACAAGCAAGGCTAAGGACGAGGCTCTTCTCTTCTTTTTAGTTTTTCAATTTGGCTTAAATCCTCGATGAAGGGGCATAAACGGAAGCGGGGGCCTAACGGCGGTTAGTTCTATGGTTGCTAACGGGCCAAGTGTGCAATTTGCTGCTTGTTTGGTCTATTGTTAGTCGACCAAAATGACATACATAGTTAGTACAAGGATATTGCATTTAGTTGCCCAACTGCCTGCTCCTTGTTCAGCACTGGGAATTGCTTTCCGCATTGTTGTTTCTCTGCTGTTTGAATTAAGCATTCATAGGCACGACTTTATTTTAACAGAACATAAATATGCACTTTTTACTTATGGCTAAATTGCGCTTTTGCTTACAATTCAATTCAAGTGATAAGTTGTCATTTATTACCTTCAAAGCGAAAATTAATTCAACTTGAGGGTAAAATAAATTTCAAAATAAGAATAACAAAAGAAAACATTAACAATTTTGTGAAGTGATTTAATATACTATAATATATTGATACAGCTAACATAGAATTGATTCTAAATTGAATGGACTAGAAAAAATGGGATGTAAATATACTAGGTAAACAAATGTTTATGGAAAATATATATGAATTTAATTTAAAAAAGGTGGATATAATTAAAATTAACATTAACGTATTTCTAAAGCGCTAACTGATATACTCTTCGGCTATGTGCATATTATATTTAAATCTTAATAATTTGATGTTCCTATATATGTGTTAAAATTTGAATTTATTTTAAACTATAATAATCTAAGGAAAGAAATATAATATAATTTATTTGAAGTAGAGAGTACCTACACTAAACTTTAAAACTTAAACTTAAAAACAAAGAATTATTAACGATTTGTGAAGTAAATCAATAACATTAAAAATAATTTTAATTGATTGAAAAATAAAAATAAAAACTAAATATAGGTTAACAGCCTAAATAACTGATAATAATAAATCAAATATTAAAAATGTTTAATTTATTTCAACGTTCAAATTTTTTTTAACGTTCTTCTTAGAATATAATTGCATTTAATGGCTGATATAAATATTATACTTTATTCAATTAATTGGCTGAAATTAAAATTTAGTTAAAATTGGTAAAACTAACGAAATGAAATATAATTGACTAAAGTATGTTAAATTGTGTAGGATTTAATATATACCTCCTTGAGGTGGCGAAAAGAAATGCTGTGCCAAATAAAATTGACACTTTTTCAATGACAAGTTGACAAGTCTTCAACATGCAGCCAAGTGGCTTATAAGCTATCTATAGTTCATGAAAAATGCATTGGTGTTAACCTTGAGCAGCCGAAAAGCAGCAACTTAATGACAACACACACACATAGATATTTATCCTTAACATACATTTATGTTGAATGTATCGCATGAGGGTGTGTGTTAACATACATCAACATGCACATCATCAACTTTTCAGCATTTAACATGCGACTTATTTAACAAGCACTTGAATTACAGCATCCAACGTGAGCTGCGAGCTGGCGCTCTTCAACTACCTGTTTCTCCCCACCTTCCCCTTATCAACCATTGCTCGACCCTACACCTGCCCCATCACTTGTCCTGCTGTCTTTTGCCTTCCACGTCAAACTGTCAACACAACTGTCAAGTCTCAATGCCGCGTCCGACTCTGCGCCTTCTTCTCCCTTTTCCCCTTCCCCCTTCCTTCTCACTGAACAAACTGCTGCTCTTCATCTCTCTGTATCTTCATTTGAATTCACACGCTGTTTCGCTTCAGCTTCAGCTTCGTGTTTCTCCCTTTTTGCACGTAAACTGTTTACCTTAATTAAAATTATGTGCAGCACACAAACAGTTGGCAACGCGGCCCCCAAAAATTGTTTGAGCGTAATAATAAAGTCATTTCCGTTGCCAGCTGCGGGAATCTGTGAGAGCTTCGAGGAGTGGGGGGAGAGTAAGGAGAGAGATGGGAGGCAGCTCTGCGTTGATAACCTGTAATTGCATGTGTAATAACTGTGCTATCTGCAACTCTAGTAGTGGACTGTCTATGTGTGTGTGTGCGTTTGAGTAAGAGGCGTGTCGCAAAGTTTGGTTTGGTTGGCAACAATGCATGCTTATGGCAATGGCGACTTGTTGACCGGCAAGGACTGGCATGAAGAAGAAGAAAGGATTAGAGGCATTTCAGTTGGAAGTTACAACTTAAATGGACACAAGAGCACGTCCTCAACATGTTGACCTAGAGAATGAGAAATTTTTTAAGCTCTAACAGCATATAACTTTTCAAAATAAATTGAGGTAATTCAACTAAAAGTAATTGATATAGTTTATTTTTATGTGATGTTATCCTAAATCACTGGATGATTTGGCAGGGCTCAATCGCATGACAATTTATAAATCTTTTAAAATAGCAGGGGGAATGGATAAGTTGCAGGCCCATAAGGTGTAGTTCTTCTATTCCATTATTTTATTACTACTTTTCTTATTCTTATTGACAATACAATAGAAGTATACAATAATTGTTTACTTCATATTTGGTTCTGCTTTTAACTTTCATTTCTTTACCGTTATTTTTTTTTTTGTATTCTAGATCAATCGTCATCATTTTCCTAGTCAAAATTAATAAAATTAATAATAATTAATAAAATTATTAGTATCACTATTGCAAAGGTAATCAAGGAAGTAAGAAGGACAAACTTAAATGCTCAGTTATAGAAGTAAAATAAATATAAAAAATTCCATTTAAAAAAATTAATTTCTTTTAATGACTACTAAGTTTTATTATCTACAAAATTTTGTTTTAGATTTAGATACAAAAATATTTAATTACAAATAATAGATCTAGGTATTTTTCACGCTAACTTCAACAAAAACTTATAATTTAATGTAGTACATAAAGGTAATTATTTTAACTAAAATTCCTCGCTTTAAAAAGTCTAAGATAATATGAATTTAATAGTTATAATTAGTAAGAAACATCTGGTCAAAACTTGCTTAAATATTGCAGTAGTCAGATTGCACATTCTATATCATGATTAACAATTTAGTATATAAAAAGTAATTATTTTAATTAAAATTTCACGATCAAAAGTCTAAGAAAAGATGAATTTAATAATTATTATTAGTAAGAAATATCTGGACAAGACTCGCTTAAATATTGAATTAGCCAGATTGCACATTCTATATCATGATCCACATGCTCGTAGTTAAGCTATTTGCAGTTGCTGCAGTAGAGTAGAGCAGCCTCTTTGGCCTGCAGCTGCAGCACAGCACAGCTCAGCATATACGAGTATGTATGGCTAACTGTCTGTCTGTCCGTGTGTCTTTCTGTCTGTCAGTCGCTGCCTGCAACGCCTGCAACTGCCCCAACTTGTGGAGAGATACGTGCGTTGTCCAATTCTTTGCTGGGGTTTTTCACTGGATGCGTGCCTGATGCGCCCTGGTGTCCTGGTGCTCCTGGCAGCGTCTGTCTCTGAGTGTCAGTTGGTCTAGCAACGCCTGGATCCTTGTGCTGCTGCTGCTGCAGTTGCTGTTGCTGGTGTTGCTGTTGTGCTGGCTCGGGCGCGTTAAGCGTAAAATGATGCAAATTACTCGGAGGTGCAACACCTTTTTCCAACACTCCCAGCACATTTTGTGCCCCCCGCTCAGACCTCTCGGCATTCAGCCCCATAAATGAATTGAAGCTGCATTCACAACTCGACGCTTCGTCGGCTGCTTTTGTCATTTGCAGCATTTTGTTGTTGTTTCTCTCCCCCTTCCAAAAAAAAAAAGTTTAAACTTTTAAACTGCTGTCCAGCTACCGCTTTCCCCCCTCTCTTTCTACTCCTCTTGAGTTGCTCTGCAACTGACAAGTGAGCAAATTAAAACGTAAAACTAACAGAGATTTTCTTCTCTTTTTTGCGGACTAGAGAGCTGACAAGATGATGCTGCAGCTTGTCTGCTCCAGCATGAAATTATATCATATATCCATATGGTCGTCTCTCGATTGGGTTCCGGGCACTTTCTTAATTTCAACTCGTGCCAACTCGTAAGTGTTTTGCCCCAATCACAGGCTCTAAAGCCCTTTCAGACACATTGACAAACTGAGAACAATTCAATTTTTGGCTTTACTTCGGGCTTTTCATTCTGTCGCCGCCTCGCTTTTGTTGTCCCTCGCATTATTATGGGCCTAGGCTTATTCTTAGAGCTGACAAAGTTTTTGGAGGGTGAAGCATTGTCTGTGAGCAAGTGATTTACTACCAACAAGCTCCCCTTACTCGTTGCTCCTTTTGCCGTACACTTATTATTATTGTCGTTTATTTATCTGACGCCTGCGTTTTGTGCGTACGGCATAAAAAGCAATAAATATTAAATTGTTCAACGCAGGGGGCGTGGTACTTCGGGGTGTTTCACCACGCAGAGTGAATAGACAGTTCTATTTGATGTGAAACTTAAACAAGCAATTAATTAATGTGCCGCAGACGGTGCAGGAGACGCCTTCTCCTCAAGAGCTTCGCTTCGATACGCCACTTACTTCATCACAATATTATTATTATGAGTACACAAGCAGGAGTTGGAGCTAGGCTGCAGATATTATGCATAAATAATAAATATATTTTCATTAAGATTTGATGAAGATTTTCAGCAAACTTACATATTTGAATAATTTCGATTTATTTCTTTAAGTGGTTTGTCGCTAATTATAAATTGCACAATTATAAATAGCTTAGAAGGCAATGTTTATATTGAGTCAACAAATTTCTTGAACAAACTTATGTAGTTAAACTAGTTTTTTAATGAAGAATAGAGAAGTGAAAAATAGAGAATTTTAACAATTTTCCAATTCAATTCATATTTGATTTAGTTTTTGTATTGAAAAATAAAGAATTCAAAAATAAATATAAAGTACTAGCATTGTTTATATTATATTCCGATAGTTCAATTAAAAAGTTTTATTTTTTAATTTTGCATTTTCTTTATAGAGAGTTTCACATTTGCTTGTTCAAAACATAAAGGTGGTAATTTGTTGTAGAAATCTTTAAGCTTGTTAGTATTTAAGTATAAACCCAATTGGGTATTTTATAAAAAGCTTATTAAATGGTGTCTCAATTTTTGAAATATTTGTCGGATATCTTGCTATTGATTAAAGTATTTTTTAAATTCCTACCACTTCAATTTCTACATTTTTATGTATGCAATCTCTTCTCTCGTCTATTATTCTGTTTGGTTGACTGCTTAATTACCAATTTGACAGAACTCGTTCAATATTTTTTTTATAAAAGTTTATTTTTCATTGTGAATCTTTTGCAGCATGTTTATATGGCCACCTATTCAAATTCCTGAAAACTGAACCCAATCAAGCTCGTAAGAGTTATGCAAAATCTAGAAATTCTTTTACGTATTTCACAAACATTTTTTTGTGCTAAAGGTTTTATTTTCTCTTACTTTTTTTTTTTGCTTAAATTCAATAACATGGCTCGCCTGTGACGCAGGGCGGCAAGGCGGAGAGCGTATGCAGTGGGCGTGGCAAGTACAACAGCAGCTAAAGTTGAATTATGAAACAGACACAGTAGCAACTGCAGTTGAGCTCAATCCACACATACAAATAGCCATGCATGTAAGTGTGTGTGTGTGTGTGTGTGTGAGAGAGTATATGTTGACATTTCCGGTGGCCACATGAAGCTGTGTCTATCTCTCTGCAACTACAACTGTATGTGTGTGCGTGTGTGTGTGTGTGTCTGTGTGTGTGGTATGTTGACAACAGGCAGGCAACTATGGTCAAGCTATTGGCCAAAATTGTTGACGTTTCGCATACCCTAGTGACATTAAGCGAAAGGGGATTTGTGAAGAACATTATAGGAAAATAAAATTTGTATAAAACTGAATCGTTTATCTATTTTTTCTATTAAATTTATAGTACCTATATCAATAGTAATCAATAGAAATTGAAAGATAATATAATAAATAGACAAATAGAATATCTAATCCTTCAATTTGTCTATTTCTTATATAACTGTATTGTTTAAGTAGTATACAAATACAAAATGTAATTAGTTCATTGATAGTCTATATAAGACATATATGATAAATAAACTATTCGAATTTCTTCATTTAAAAAATACCAAGAAATTAGCTAATCATTGATTATATTTTTAACTTTATTCAGCTTACTTGATTCTACTTTATTGTGGTCGATTGCTACTATTTATATTATTTTTGTGTTCGATTGCTACTATTTATATTATTATTTTTAATGAATATTTAGAGCTTAACTAAACTTAGTTATACTTCTGTTCCTTACCAAATTGCTCTTTAATCTCCTCTTTTACAGGGTATTTTGTTGTTTCCCTCGGTGGACATATAATATGTTTTCCCTTGTCTTGTATCATTTTTTTGTGCTGCTTACGTGTTGATGACATCGATGAGCTCTTCGCTTGACGTTGTCACTGACCATTTTCCAGAGTTTTCCTCCTCTCTCTCACACACACACACACATTGAGAGACACACACATTGAACTGCCTCAACTGCTGGCGTCGTTGATGATGACATTTTTGTTGATTACAACATTGTTGCACATTGTTTGTCTCGTTGCTGTAGCTGCTGCTATTGTTGTTGCTGTTGTTGCTGTTGTTGTTGTTGTTACTATGCTGCGGCTGAACCACACAAACCAAGTGCACTTTCAATATTGAACCGAACTCGCCTACGTAACTCACTCTTTCGATCGCCCCCTCAAAAACCTGCCTCCCACAACATGTGAACTATGCATTTTTCAAGCATTTTGCATACAAATTTTGGTCGGGCCAAAGGCAACAGATACCTAGATAGAGAAAGAACGAGTATGAGAGAGTGAGCTAGCATATTGAATTTTAGATAGTTGGAAATACTTTTATAATGCTTAAAATGCAATTTTTGTGCAGCAGAGGAAAACAAGATGAACAACTGGAATATACAAGTTTGTAATTTGAGAACACAAAAGAAAAAATGCTGAAAACAAGCTGATGATATTTTATTGATTTAGACATTGAACTCCTTTATCTTTTGCTGTAAAGTTTATACATATATTCTAACCAGAAGTAACTTCAATATATAATATATATTTTTTCCAAGCTCTGCTTTAAATTGATTTATAAGCCTATAAAGAAAATTCTTAATTCTGCTTAGATCTTAAGATTTTCAATTATTCATCCAAGTTGTATTTAGTTGCAAAATTGTCGCGCAGCTGTCAAAAGTTGTTGTCTCTTTTAGTTCATTTCCGGTTTCTTATTGAGTTGTCAACTTGTTGTGCTGTCTGTCATTTTGAATGCAGCGCGATTTCCGCTTCCGTTGCATAGTGAACAGCAATTGCAGCTGCAGCAATGCTAATGACTGCCTCCCTCTTCGTCCCTCTCTTTCTGACTCCCACTCTGGCTGCCTATTTCGATTGTAGTTGCTGTGAATTATGTGTGAAAGATAGCTAAATTATAGCACGCATGTGTATTGTTGCCACTCAACGATGTCTATGCGAGGCTGCCCCATACACACACTCCTACACTCCCACCTACACATACTCCTACACACACACAATGTCGCACAACAACAGCAACTAGAATAGCCGTAGCATAAACACAAACAATTTTGAATAGCTTCCACGCATTGTCCCGGCCTGTAAATTGCTGGCTCAATTATGTGAGTGGCCTAACTCCGCGCTTCCAACTTCGTTCTCTTCTCTTTTCCTCTCCTCTCGCATTTGGCCTGCCGCAACATCTCTCTTAGCGCCTAGCTTCCTCTCGCTTTTCTCTCTTCACTCCTTTGGCTGCTAGTTTGTTTTTTTGTGCTAGCCAGTTTATCAGCCAGCTGAGGCACATGAATCAGCCACAGTAACAGCAGAGGCTCAGTTAGGGGAAGGAGATGAGGCAGAGGGATTGGCTACGGGGAGAGGCAGAGGGAGAGGCAGCAGCAGAGACAGACAACGGGACACATTGGGGACGCACATTCGCAGGCTCGTTGCTAGCTACTCTTGGCTTGCTCTCAGCTTGTGTTGTTGTTGTGATCCTGATTCAAACTATGCGCCTGCACTTCATTGATTCTTCAATTGATTTATGCGTCTAAGCACCAAGCAGCAAGCGGTAAGCGGCGAAGGCAGCGAAAGAGTTGCAAAATCATCGCCTCCGCTGCACAGCGGCAATGAACAGTGCACGGCGTTTGATTTAATCCATTTTGCCGAGCATGCCACATACACATGCAACAGCAGTAGCAAAGAGAGAGAGAGAAAGATAGACGTGTTGCTTTAGCTGTGAGGTGTTAATAGGTTACACGCGGTTTGTTAGCCATGCGACCTGTTTGATTAAAAGCGAATTAAAAGCAGCAAAATTATATTTTCCTAGATGCAAATTGACAGAGTGAGTCTGCAATTAATTAAGGAAAGGTAGAATGGATTGAAAATTATGTTGCAGGGTAAGAAAAACATTTTATTATTTCTGGCGACATGGGGATTTAACATAAATAGAAATAGATTCTTATGTATTTTAGCAAAAAATGTATTTACTGAGAAATAAATATAAACAAAACTTTATAAGCAAATGAACATAAGTTAATTTTAGCTCAAACACATTGTAACTATGATTATTACCAGTATAACTGTCCGCGCTGTACGAGTATAAATAATTTGCACCACATCCAAGCGCAAGCTGCATTAAGCCACGAACGATAGATGGCGCTAACAGCGCTTCAAATTGAACGATGAAATTTACTCTCTGTATAGTCTATTGAATTACTTTGATAGCGTGTACCAAATAGATCTCAATTTACTAAAACATTATATGCAAAATATATTTCGTCTTATTTAGGTCAATTAAGTGAAACCATTAATTTTGTGAAGTAATTTCAAAGGAAAATAACTTCGTAGGTAAAAAAAACAGTGCATTTTAATAGATACAAAATAATATAAAACTTTATCATGGTTTTTTCTTACTTAAAGTATCATCCATCAAACAAGCCTTCGCCTTAAACTAACTTTAAAATAAAAAACCCTACAGCCTCACAAACAATTTGTGTTTGCGCTGTACTCGTCAGCGCATTATTATTAATAATAACAACGTGCCGACAACAATTGCATTGAAATAGACTATGTGATTAAGGGATTTGTGAGCCTTGTCATAGTGGTCACATCCTGTGTCAGCTTCCGGCATGGCAACAATTTTTCTTTTTATTTTCTCTATTTGTTTTTTGTTAGTGTTAACACATTTCTAAACAGACGCTGCCCATTTGGCCCAGTATTTGTCACGCCCATTTACGACTGCAGTTCAGCCGCCCCTCTTTCGTTTGCTCCCCCCCCTTAGCAACCCCTATGTTGGCTGCACATGACAAGCTCAACATGAGCTCATCGCAGTGGCAATTGCAATTATATGGCAAACTGTGTTTGGCGTTCAAATCACCGCAGGGCCACTCCAAGCTACCAAACGACATGGACCTTGTGGGAAGTTTGTTGGGTTTTTCGCCTGGTCTGCTATTGCTGTTTGCACTGACTGAGAGAGTTGGGAGAGTGCACGATAGAGAGAGGGAGAGAGATGGAGGAGAGAGGGTGTCATTCTGCCTGCCTGCCACACAGACCAGTTTACATCAGTTGTGGCCAACTCGTTGGCTGTTCTCACATCACTTTTTTTTATTTATTTTTATCCCTTTTTTTTTTAGTTTATTTGAATGACATGCATGAAGTGTTTATTGCATTTCACAAGTGCCCCATGAAGCTGAAGCGATATCTAATAACTGACGACTACTCGATGAGCATGGAGTGGACAGGGATAGGGTCAAGGAGAGGGAAAGCAAAGCTGAGCTGATATGAAATTGGTAACAGAATTATAAGCTGGCCATAAAGTTTCTTTGGCCAAGTTGGACTTTCAATTAAAGCACTCGAGCACAATGTTGTTAGCACTAAAGTGTAACATCTTTTGCAGTCAGTTCAATTGAAGCGTGAATTTGATTTAATTCACTAACTTTAGGGGGCGTGGCACAGTTTGACGATTCGAACACTGGCTGCAAAAATTTTGCGACTTGGCATAAACTAACTTCCGCAGCAATGGCAAATGCAGCCAACTGCAGCTGATGAATAAAACATGTATTTATGCGACAGTCGAGGGTCGACAGACGAAGCCAAAAGGGGGGAGGGAGGTGGAAGGAAGGGAAGGGGAAGGAGTGAACACAGCGGGTGGCAACAACGCCAAGTGGCACCATTCAGTCATCCAGCTGAGAGTGTCAAGTGTTTTTGCAACTCGACTACAAGTCTAATGGCATTTTAAGTAAATCATTGAAAAGACGTTGTCGCAACTTCTTAAGACTGCATTCCGTTCAGCAGACAGCAGAGAAAACACAAGACTCTGACTCGATTGAAGGCTGTCGACTTATAAAATTTGTTGTCCAGCGTTGTTAACAACAGAATAATGGAATTTAAACTACTTTTGAACTGCAAAGTCAATCGGCTGGCAAATTTCGTGAGTGTAGCTATTGATATTTTGCAAGTCGAATTTATTATATTGTTATAATTAAATTCAATGCATTGGCACAATTATTTTTGTGTTGTAAACCAATTGTAAACTGTGTTTAATTGTTGTTGCACTTTACAAAATATTTTCATCAAATTGAGCCAATTATTTATTTGTTGTCTTACTGAAAATCAAATAAATAAAGAAATTAGTAACGTTGTATTAAATTTTGAAAAGAATTTACACTATAAATATTTAAAATTATTTTTTTAAATTCTATATTTTACTGAAATTAATTTAATTTGCTGCATTATTTCTTCAATTATTTTATTGATGTCTTGTTAAAAGTCAAATAAATGATCAAATTTGTATCTTTGCATCAAAGTAAATTATGTTATAAAGGAAGTAACAAGATTGAATGATATAAAAAATTTGAAGAAATGTTTACTTTACTGAAAAGAATTAAATTTGCTTTGTTACTCGTTTGTTTTGACTTGTGGTAAATTGAATAAATAAAGCCATTAATGTTCTTCAAAATTTTAAAAAGAGTTTGCACTAAAATTTCAAATTCTTAAAAATTCCTTATTTCACAGACATGATTTTAATTGCCTTCATTTTTCCGCTTCTTTCCTCAATCTGCTTTAAATTTGGTTAAGAAAGATTAAAGCTGAGTCTATGCAAAATAAGATTTAAGTAGCACCAGCTATTTCGTTTGCTGCTTAACCACAATTTACTATATAAATCTGAGATCGCAATCCGTTTAGCAAATTATGCAAAAACTTGTCTTAGGCCAGCAGAACAAAAGGAGCGACTTCGACTCGTCCTGGTCTGGTGTTGTCTATGTTTTTTAGCAGGCACTCGGTTTAAGCTGCTGTTTGGTGTTCATTTCATGGTCGCTAAGCCGCAACAACTGTCAAAAGCAGTTTGGCAAGCACAAAAAGCCTGGACGAACATAAATAAATAATTGTAAGCTACTTAGCGCGCGACTCTCTTTACTTCACTCCGTTTCTCACTCTCTGGCTAGAAATCTTTTGCTCATTTCTTCACTATTTGTGCATGCAAATGCCGCGGACTCTCAGTGGTTTGGTTTAGACGAAAATCGGCTTAAATACCGAAAAACTAAAGAAATTGTCAGTCGAAAGTTTTGAAGGAACTCGACTGCAATTATGGGGCAAAGCACACTGCAAGTTTTGTGGTGGCCTCATATTAGTTTTCAAAATTAATTTATTGTTAAGAAAGCCGCAGAATTGCACGTACAGGACATGCAGGACCTCTTGCTCACATGCCCGGCAGCATGGTAGGAAATCAATTTCGATGGCCTGGCCGTCATGTTTGTAAGTTTTCCCACCACTTGAAAAGCGTCGCCAGCAAATTGCAGTTTCCAAGTAAAAGCAACGAAACTTTTGCCAGCAGCCAAAGACGAAACAGAAGCAGAAGCTGAAGCTGAAGCAGAAGCTCAACTCGCGGCCTGATTAAACTGCAGTTGCTGCTTCGCCCTTGGTCATTATTTAACTTTTCAGTCGGCAGCGACTACGAGTAAACAGCAGCAGCAACAATAATTAATCATTTTGACTTTTAATCTTTCATTTGTCCTTAACGCCAACATCTTTATCGCGCGCTTCTCTTCGGCTTTTGCAACGCCTCAACTTTGACTGTGCTGCCCCCTTGTTGTTTGTATCAAAAGTTTACTCAATACTCCTCAATTCTGAAGCATCATCATCTCATACTCGTGTCGACGTCTCGTATCTATCCGTTGCTGGCTGGCTGGCTGGCTGGCATCCATCTAAGGCTCAGTTTGTTAAGTACGCTTTTGGGTCGCTTAAGCAGACTTAATCGCATTATTACTTTTACGAGAGTTTTTCTTTATGATTTACGCTAACCGAGTGCAATCCGAGTACGCACTTCCGACTCCCTTTCACTTCCTCTCTCTCTCACCTCTTGTCGTCGGACTCCTGGCTAAATTTGTTGGAAATGAAAACATCAGAAATGAATTTTTAAGTGCGGATTTTGTGGTCTGACATTTAAGGGTATGCAGACGAACCCGTGTGTGAGCTGGAATTAGTCTGAGAATTTTCGCAAATGCGAGATGATTTGAATTTTTGCCTAATGCCTTAGAGTTACAAATTTGTTAAGCTGCCCAAAAAGAAAAGGAATTTGCACCAAAAGTAAAAATACATGAACAGCTTAAAAGTATAAAAAAACATTTTACATACAACAACATGTAAACATACAAATTTTAAATCTTGCATATATTAAGAATTAATTTTAGTGCATAGCAAATAAGTTGGCTGAATTGCAGGTGCATTCTTATATTTTTGCCTTGAAATTAATTGAAAATAAATTTAGTATTAAGAAGAAATGAAATCAAATATTTCATATTTCAGACGTCCACCATGAAATCCTCTCATTATTAAGCATCAAACCATTCGAGAATAAATCATTTTTAGTGCATTGCATTGATATCAATGCGCTTTCGCCTGTTAGGGTATTAAAGTGCGGGTTTGATTGCTTTGCATGAACAATGGCGAATTTCGAACGCAATCTGTTGGCGCTATAAACAATTGGCAGGCCCAATAAAAATCAACACACATTTACTGGTCATTTATAACTCAATTTCATTGGCCTCGCACATGAGAAATCAATTGAAAAATCACATTAACCGCACACGCAATTATTCTGATCGTCATCATCAGCATCATCGTCATCGTCATCACCATTCTGTTTATCATCATCAGAATTTATTTGGACAGATTGCTAAAGAGAGAAAGTGGTGCAAGAGGAGTCAGGAGTCAAGAAGAGAGAGAAATAAAACTCATTACATAAACGTCGACAACAGACAAAAATCGCATTTGACAAATTATTATTACTCGTTTTATGCGATATTACAGCGACTGTTCCAATAAATGGCATTTCGATTTTATGTGCGGCTCTTTTCAAAAACGAAAAGCGAAAACCAGAAACCGAAACAATTTCCCAAAGACTCACAATGCCACCCCCCAAAAAAAAGGGTACCCCAAAAATGTCAGTAATTGTTGCAGTGTGAGTGCGAAATGTGTGAATGTGAATGGGAATGTGAATGCGAATACGAGATGTGAATACGACTCGAAATTATAATAAATGACAGCAGCGCGCTGTTTGTGGTTCACAAAGTGAGCTGCAAAATGCTCAATTGGCGTAATGCTAACGGATTTCAGAACATTTTTGAATATGTCAAGTGCTGAGGTTATCGTTCTAATTGTTCAAAACCACATGACACTTGTCGAAATGTGCACTTAAACGTATAATTAATCTTCGGAATGTAACGAATGGCGGCCTTTGATACGAGTACGACTGAATAATATGTGAATAACTGAAGTGGCAGCTTTATTTATTTGAAGCTTCAATATCGTATTAATAGGCATTAAAAGAATGCATTACATTATTGTTACATAACTTTTAGCATCGATAAACTTTCGTTTATATTAAATAAATAGTTTCTCTCGACTCTTAATCACTTCAATTAAATTTAAATGTTTTAAAAATATCCTCGTTTTAAAATGTATATAGAGGAGATGCCTTTGACAACCAGCTGGCAGAACAATTAAAACATTTTCAACATTTTTCATCGCAATTAATCAATTCTGCAGTCACTCGGCGGCGCCCTCACTCATCTCTTTACTTATTTTCCATGGTTATTACTGGATTTTTGCCTTTTACCACTGAATTTCAAGAGTAAAGCAATTACAAGTGGTTAAAACCACAGTGGCGGCAAATTGAACGCAAAAAAAAAACAGAGAAAACAACAAAAATGAAAATATATTCTGAACCTGAGTCTAAAGCTCAGGCACTGTAAACATAAGTATGCATTTTTGTTATTGCTATTGTTTGGATCTTTTTTAAGCCCGAAACTACTTGCTGATGCTTGTAAATATTTAACAAAATACCTTATGTACATGATGAGAGGATACGAGATACGCACATAACTATATAGTATATATCGTAAGCCTGGGCAACAGGCAAACCACAAACTGACAGACAGACGAACAAGCAATAACAACAAACAGATTTTTATCATCATCAGCAACAGCAGGTTGAAGCAGATTGAACGATGAGAGCTGAAAAGGGCTTATGGCCAGAGAGTCCATGAGATGTGTTATTTGTAATGCTATCATATCTGTTTTTAAATGGTTTTTATGTTTCCCAGAGACTCAGAGACTCGAGACTGAGAAAATGAATAAAAATACGGCAAAGTTGCAAATGAGAAACTTAATTAAATTTGATCCAAGTGTAATTGTGGACTTGGGTTCATTTAAAGGAAGTAACAATAAAGAGCCACAGGCAAAGGCTGCTTAATACTGCTTGCAAGCAGTTCGTATTCATACAGCATCAAACTGCTTTTAATACTGCTTGATATAGCAAGTTTTTTAACACAAGCGGAAATTGTGTTTATCAAACTGAGGAATCTAATTAATAACGCATAATACAATTATGAAAAGCAATTATTTAAAATCAACCCGTTCGTCTATTTTATGACACCAACTAAGTGAAAAACTCTCCCCTTTCTCCTCTTTGCTTTATTTCGCTTGGTCCTTGCACCCGTTTTCAGTCAGCTCGGACATCCGGAAGCTTCCGAAAACACTTCCGAGTCCAAAAAAGAAAAAAAATAAAGAAATTGCCGTAAATCAACCGCAACACTTTAGACACTTCCTTCCGCAGCGCCTGCGACTGTGCCTGCGATTTTACTTGTTCCCTTCGCTCTCTTCTTGCCTTTGGCTTTCGCCTTTGCCTTTGACAGAAAGTCAAGTCGGGCAATATATATATATATATATAAAAGAGAAGGGAAAGGGGGAAATGCTGGAGAAACTGGCAAGCAAAGTAGAGAAGTAAAAAACGGCAGGCATGTGATTTATTTTCTTATTAATTTCCGTTATTCACGCCGCACACAATTTCCGCTACGTGTTCCACTGAGGCTGACCAGAGACCACATCTATCTCGCTCCCTTTCATTCCTGCTCTCTGTCTCTCTTGGTTGATGCATAAAAAGAAGACTGTGAATATATTGAATACATTATGGACACTCCTCGGGCATCGCTGCCTCGCCTAACAATCTAATTAATCAGCAATAATTCATAAAATTAGAGCTACACAACGACAACAACAGCACCAACAACAACGGCAACAACAACTGAAGCTACAAAGGGGCTAAATGTGGAATGAAGGTGGGGGCGGGTGCTTCATTTGCTTCACACATAAATTAAAACAGAAAAGTGCATAAATTAAAAAGCGCGTTGCGCATACGCCGCGTGTTTCGCTTGGTAAGAGTGCCAAGTGGGCGATGCTGGCCGGGCGTGGCAAGCAGCAAGTGGCGCCATTAATTGCATATTAATTTAGACAAATTTGTTGGCATTTTTATGCTCAAGGAGACAACAACAAGAGCAATAACATCCAAAAACAAGAGAAGTTAGTTATATAATTCTTGTATTATTAATTCCTATCAGATTATTCACTTTTTGTACGTACAAAATTATCGAGGTGGGAAATAAGGATCCTTGCCAAATCCGTGAATAAGTTTTGCCTCGATGCTAAAAGCGTAAAGCAGAAATATGAAAAGTAAGACCCAACAATAGATGCCAACCGAACGCCGACTATAGAAATTCAATGTCAAAGTCCACATCAATGTAGAGTACACCGTGATCATCATGAAGATGTAACAGTTGTCACCTAGCTCACCATACAAGAAATGTGCCGAGCCCGGCTGATGTGCTTTCTTATTAAAATACAATGGTACGCCCATGCCAACAATAATGCCTAGAAAGTGCTTAGCAATATAACAATTAATTGCAATTGAATATGGTATTTGACTTACTGAAAAATGGACCTGCAAAGATGGCAGCGAATGCCATTTTTTCATAGCCCGCCATGGTCATCGTATAGATGGCCAGCATATCGAGTATGGCATTGATCAGGGCACCAAAAGTAATGTCCATTAAATTGCCGCTCAAATCAAAAACAACGCCCACAATTGTGGTCAGCACTTCGATCTCTGCGGAGCACACAAAGACAATGACAAATGAGCTGGCTGCATTCAAGCAGATGTAAATCTAGGAAGAGGAAAATTAAATATATTCAAAGATTTCTGTATGACTCACAAAATGATAGGGCGGTGGAATATCCGTGCGAGTATCGAAGAAAATAAACACAGCCGCAGGCACTGTTACAATCATGGAGTAACAAGCGAAACGCATGTTAAAGCTGAGGCGCCAAGTCAAATAGAGCTTGGAAAAGTTAGCTGCGATTGATAATAATGAAAAAGTATATAAAATTATATATCGGCAATACTCACAGGTAACTGCAGTGATGACAAAAAAAGGGCGTGGTTACAATCTGCATGCAGTTCAAAAGCTTACTCCAACCGTGTTTGTAGAGTTCGTAATTCACCTCGGGTACAATCATTCTTGTGATGATGACCAACGGTGCTCTGGCAATTAAAATAATGCGATCGCATCTATTAAGCATTCCCCAGTTCTTGCCATAAATGGGATTGAATTTCTCAAAGAATTCATTCCACAGAAACTGATTTTTTTGTATTGTTTTTGTTGTGTAGCACAATTCGTGTCGATACATAATCGACGTCGCCGCGTTCGAATTTCCTACCAGATGTTGAAAATATATTCGATGATGATGATAGTCTCGATGATCTCTTGTGCAGCATAAAATGAGCGTCCTGTTTTCGTATGCTCATTACCTCATTACTCTCTAGATCAATAAGGATTGCCATTTTGTTGCGTAATTTCTCGTTTCGAGCCGGTGAAATAGGCTGCTGCCTCAAGGCGGTAATTTCAGTGCGCAGTTCTGAAATAAGCAAAGCGATGAGTATTATTATTATTCAATCAACTAGACAACTCACTGCGAATAGTGCGACGCATCAGTATGAGATCGGTTACCTGTATAATCAGATAAATAATGTATACGACGAGCATAACTGCAACAAAATTATTTAAAACTAATATGAATTAAAAACTTAAAGTTATCTATCTCCTCACAGATGCATTCGATATTCGTTACTCTGTCTGTGATTATATAACTCATCAATTCTACAGCCATCAGCAGGAAGAGCAGATCCCGCACAGTCGAATGGCCATCCATCTTAAAGGGTTTCAGAAAACACACCATGCCACCACACAACAGCACAATAACCAAGCAATTGCTAATGGTTCTAGTGTAAAGAGCCGACTGCGCACGAATCGGCAACAGATTGGAGATCATATCTGGAAAGGAATTGGCAAATGCCAGAAGTGTTATGCCCGCCAGATACTCATTCATATGCATCTTCACTGAGAGTATTTTCATCACTGGCGTCAGACTAAGAAGAGAATTTAAATTAGTAGAAGAACATATTTGTTCATACAGTTTGTTGCACTTACTAAGTGCCAACTATTATGGCCGTGATCTGGACGTATATCAGCACACAACATATGAAGGCACACATCACTAAAATCTCTACTGCCGGCGTATCAATCTTGAGTATACAGGACATAATATCAAAGTAATTCAGATATTGGACTATCGACTGACAATCTGGCGCCTTTCTTACCATCATGCAACGCGTGTCGTATGGCAAATGTAGTACACTGAGGCAACTAAGCTGTGGCAATGAATACGATTAGAGAAGAGCTTTGAATTTGCTTATATATTACCTACGTTTGCTGCAAAGTATTTAAACTCATCGTCCAGCTCTGTTATCATTTTTTATGTGGTTAATTTAATATTGAAACTGTAGTGTTGTATAATGTGTTGTCTTTGTTGTGTAACAAGAATCTCAACAAATAATGAGACTTGTTAACAGCAAATGCAAATATCTGTTGTGAAACTAAAATATTTTAAAAAATTCTTATTTGCTGATTAAATGGTTTTCTTTGTCTACGTTTAAAGTATGAGTTTTAAACGATTCGATTGACACTCTTCCAACCATCATTCTTGTTTTGGCTTAATTGCGATACCTGAGCTTGGTTTAAACCCAGTAGCAGTAGCAGATGAGTTAGAGTTAACGTTCTATCCATTGTGGAATCTCTTTTTATTGTATGGCAACCACAAATGCCAGGTCAACACCTTTTGTTGCTCTATCGACGTTCAATAAAATCAAATTGATTGAAGTTTCGCACGCTCTCACTTGGGCCCCTGGACCCGCTGATGTCTGTCCCCATCCCTCGATCCCCTTTGCGTTGCCCTGCTAGCTGTGAACATCAATTACATTCATTGCCAAACAAATATTGTACAAAGGAATTATAAAAGCAGCCATGCGATTGTCGACAGACACACGGACTCCATTTCTCGCTCTCTCTACTCGAAACTGGAAACTGGCAACGTTTTGTTTTGGTCTGTCTAGTGAAGCTCTAAACCATAGACGAGTGAACGAGTTGCCAGCCAGCTTCTACTTCTCTTTCTCCGCTGCAGAATGTTGATTGAATGTGAAACTCCCTTTCCCGAACTTTTCTTTTGCTTTTCCAACATTTTGCGACTTGCCCTCAGCTGTTGTTTTTTGGCACTTTACAGCGAGCGTCAAATAGAAAAATTCGCCGACATTTTGTAAACAAAGCGTATGATATTTGGGTGGAAGGGACGAGTCCTGCCTAATGCCTAAGCCCAAACACCTAACCCCATCTTTGTTATCCCCTTTTGGATAGCAGACAAAAAATGCAAAGCAAGCGAAATTTTTTTTAAACTTCCTAACTATAGGGTATTACAACTTTGTGCCTACCGTAAATGAACCCGCTAAAGAGTCGCGGAATACTCTTTAAAGAGTAACGAAACACTTTTGCATGGATTGCAGGAGTATCGCAAATCAATCATGCAACAATCGCAGTATGCTAGAATCGTGGAACGATCGCGAAAGGATCACACAATAATTGCGGAACAATCGTGAGACAATCGGAATGCAATAGCAACGCAATCGCGGCTGAATCAATCGTGCAACAATCAGAATCAAGCAAACATCTCCAAATTATTGAGCAAAAATCACGGAGGAGTCATGCACGGTAGGCATGAATTGCGCAACAATTGTGGAAGTCCCGGAAGAAAACTATTCTGGAAGAGGTTCGGAAAACTCGAGAATCGTGGAACAATTGCGAATAAATTGAGGAAGAATCGCGGAAGACTCACGGATGACTTTCCTGGAACATTCGTGGATGGCATATTTATAATGTAGTACTATATAACAAATAGAGTTAGTCTTCGGTATATTTTAACATAGTATTTGTATAGCATATTTCATTAATGGTATTATTTTGGTTTGTTGTTATTGAAAATTGGTAGCGGGTATCTCGCAGTCGAGCACACTCGATGACAACTTTCCTACATGTTTATTTAGTATTTTATGTGATGTTTGAGCTTCAAGTACCAACGAGCAATACCTAAGCCCGATGACCTAACCCCAACTCTGTTATCCCCTTTTGGATTGCAGACAAAAATGCAAAGCAAGCCACTTCTTGTTTTATTTTTTACAGCCATATGCTAGTGTTGTCATCTTTTGTATAGGTTTTTTAATTTTTCGGCTGATTGCTTTATTACAGAGTGCTGTTCGTCGACTGCGGAATATTTCAACTTCGGCTGGCTGTTTGAGGCTTTAATTGAAAACGAATAGACAACAGTTTAACTCAGTAGAAACTTTTCCGAAATGCAAACGTGTTGTATAATTCAGTAATTATTCTTCAGTTAATTATTAGACAATTCCTCACTAAGTGAATGCGTTTAATCAGTTAAGCAAGTTTCGCAACTAATTTGAAAATGTTTGTTGGCATATTAAACGCTTTTACTGCTCAGCATGGAAATTAATTTGCGGTTCATAGATGTTCGGAGGCATTTGGCAGGCATCAAGTAAATGAAATTGCCTTTTGTCAAAATGCTGTGTCCATGTCTGTCTCAGCAGCTGTGGCAGAGTCAGTAAGCCAAGGCTACACCTTGTACTATATACATACTTGGATTATATAATAAATGCCACACACACACTCGCACACGCATACATACATACATTTACTCACTTGGCTTATTATTAATAGACCTGCACACATGAGGAAAGAAAGTTCGCTAAGCTTGGCACAAGCAAATTTTATGTATGCGCCACGAAAACTTGACTAATTACAAATTTAGCCACAGGTTAAATGGCGAATTACTCGTAAATCACTTCACGCAAACTGAAATGAGCTGAACACAGCACAAAAGAACGCGTGAGTCAGAGAAAGAGAGAGAGAGAGAGGACGCTGCGTTAGAAAGAGAGAGCAGGTGACCCACACATGTGTGAAATTGTGCGGCAAATAAACAGGAACAGACGCAGCTCTATGAGATTAACAATCCAAGGAATTTTATCATCATCCTTCTTGAGTTTCTTCTATTTTGTTTTGTTGTTTTTTTTTGTTTGTTTTGCTTGGTGTTTTTGTTTTGCTTCGTGTTTTGCTCTTAATAAATGAAGCGCTCATTGTTGTTGCTGCTTTAAGCGAGCGCTAATAAAGCAAATCAATTGTATTTGTGCACAAGATTTATGCTCTCCTAAGCACAAAACCATAATATCTGCCATACTCTATCGACGACTCACTCCACAGTCCTCAGTCCGCTGCCATTTGTCCTTTGTTTCTTATCTTTGATCAAGTTGCCTCAATTAATATTTCAGATGAATCGCAACTAAATTCGATGTCAGCTAAATTAATATGACATTGATGAAAATACAATACTTGACTACCATTTAATTTATTCACATTAAGTTGCCATACGACGAAGATTTTGTTTTATGGTATTTTGTAGATTGTAAGTAAACAATAAAATATATGTTAAATACTTAAGATATACCCTTAGTTATTATACAACAAAAAAAAAAGTTCGTTACATAAATATTAAGTTAGAGAAAGTAAATATTAAATTGAGTAAAATTAAATTTGTGACAACAATTTGTTTGTTTTAATTCTACTCAAAATGAACTTAAAGAAAAAGACATCGAAAGCAAGTTTGTTATTTCCTTTAAATTAAATGTCTTACAGGGCTTTTTCCCTGCACTTGATTAGCAAGTTGTCTTTTGAACAGCAGCTCAAGTCAAGTGATGACTACTGCTAATTGTTCATCTCAACTTGAAATTTGTTGTGACTTACAAGTCAAAAATCAATTAAAAATGCCCTCAAAAGAATGCAACACTTAATTTGCAGCAAATATTTTTCATATTCTTGTGGCCTGTGGCGTTCATTTCGTATTTTGTGAGGCGTATGAAAATAAATTGTGCAAAAATCATTTCAGTCAACAATGGGCAAGGATATAAAGAGAGAGGAGGAGATGTGATGCAACACAGAATGCATTATAAGATGGCAAACAAATGAAATGCATGCAAGTAGACAACAGAATCCTTACACTCCATTTCACAGCGTCAACATAATAAATCAACTTTTGCCTCCTCTACCTCTCCTTCACCTTTACTCTATCAGTCTGCAGAGTTTTGCAAGCATCGTGCGTTCAGACAAATAATTTCCTGTCTAATTTTCAGCATCTGAAACTGCCTTGTGCATTGTGCAACGGCAGCCATCAAGCGGGCTATAAGAATATTTTAAGTGCTTTCGCCTGAAAGTATGCAACAAAACCATACACACATACTCATACACACACTTGCTCATCTTTCGCAGCTGCTTGTTATTAAAATGACGCCAGCTCGATTAATAATGCAGTTAGACATCTGTACACAAGGATATCAGAATGCAGTCTATAAGCGTTATTCTTTTATGCTGCATCTCTATGAATTTCGATGCCATGCTCGCCATCTGTTGTTAGTTTCTATTTTAATTTATTTTTATTGCCATTTCACGCCATGATATTTCAATTTTCAATCTATAAATCTGCCACTTATCGAATGCAAACACATAGATTTAAAATTTACCGTTTGGTTGGTGGAGAATGCGATTTAAATCGATAAATAAGTGAATATAAAATTATTTTACTATTAAAACTTTATTAGAACAAAATTGATTGTTTATTAAATATATGTTGGCACTTAATTCGTAGAGTAAGTGGATTGAAAATTTATTCCTCATTGCAATTGCAAGAGTTTAGCAGCTTTTTTTGCCTAGTTCTTGGGTTTTTACCACAATTCCTTGATACCTTCTTCTAGCCACAAGAATTGCAGCAGGTCTTGAGCTTTGCTTTCAAATTTTTTCTGACAGCCTGTCAGTGCGTTGCTTCTTTTCTCTCTCTCTCTCTCTTTTGATTTCTCTTGGTGTGTGCATTTCTTTTTTGTTCGATTCCACGAACAAAGATTGAAAATGTCACGTAGGCTGACACTCGGAGATAACAATAAACATTTTACTATCACAGCAAATTTTCCATGCGAATAGAAAACGCTTGCAGAATGTCAGCCAAAGCTGAAGCTGAAGCTGAGGCTGAAGCCAAAGCCAATGGCATTTGTGAATAGATGGAAAAAAGGCGTCTTAAAGAATGCAGCAAATGCGAATGCGAATGAGTATTGTGAATGCGGACGTTTATGGCATAAGAATAAGTATGAAAATATTCAATTTCATATGCATTCAGAGCGGCATTAAGTCGAAAAACGAATGCGAATTTCTACACATTCTGTTTTGCATATGGGGACAAAAATAAACAACTAAAAACAAGTCCGACTTGCGTTCTAACTAAAGGTATGTTAGACTTTGAGATACTCTCGTTTATATGAGTTTTAATTTGTAGTTATCATAGAAGCGAATGCATTGCAAGGTTTTTTTTTAAGTTAAAGACAACTTCTAGTCGCAATTCATTAGGTCCAATATACTCTAGTGGTTCCATCTTTAAATATAGCAACCAACAGAAGCACTGCATAACAAAAGCGATACACAAAAGACAAAGACTAAACAATCTTGGCACTCTGATTTTGCCTTTTCGCATCGCTTTTCCCCTTCCTGCAGTTGCAATGCATTTTGTCGGCTTGTGTTTTGCACAGGATGCCAAAGCATTTTCATTCCTAAGGCAGTTCCAAAGCCAAAAACGTTTTGCTGCGATTCTTTTTATTAAAAAATATAATAAAATGCTCTGTTTATGCAGCAAGTGGACACGTGGCAGCCACTTAAAAACAAATAAAACAGGAACAACCTACAGGAGCTCTTGTCGATGAAACATGTGATTGCAATTGTGAGAAGCAGAGATACTCTTAAAAAAATTTAAATAAATATTTGTAAAATATGGTCATTTCAGTTGAATTGGCGTAAAGCTAAATTTAATTCAATATTTTACTTTAAAGTTCAGTTTACAATTATTTTGAAATTTTATTTACGATTCAATTATAACTGGGTAAAAGATAAATTTTTTTTGTGATGACTAACATATTGTGGTTTGGATTTAAGATTATTTTTAATTTAAAAAAGGATTGTGTTAGAATGGTTACATTTTTTAGAATGATTCATTAAGACTTCTAACAAATTCATTCCTTTTCTATTCATTAAAAGGTTCATATTTAATGTGCTTTTCATTTGTATAATCACATTATATTTTTACTCAATATTTAACCATTTATTGCTTTTAAGTTTTAGTCAGAATAATAGGGAAATACTAATTTTCTCAACAATAATGCAGAGATACCAAAAGAAGACGATCCAAAAGTATATGTACCTGCACTGAAAAGGTACAAAAATATTTTTTAAATGAGAGCGAAAGCGCAGGAAAGAGCTGAAGGGGAGAGTGAGAGTGAGAGATGTATTGTAGAGCAGCATGGGTGCATAATTAATTAGTGCTGTCTGTGGTGGGCGTGGCTTCGGCTTCAGTTTGCCATTTGGTGTTGTTGGTGTTGCTGCTGTTGGTTATTAAACACAGAACACAAAAGCAACAAACTGAAAAATAAAAATGAAGAGTAAAAAAGGCGTTGCACATGCAAACACATTCATTCTATAGGATAGTACCGAGTTGTATTCTACCAAAGTCAGACTCACATGTGGGCAGCTTCGTTGCAGGTTCACTACTGAAATACTCCTGACTGACTGTGAAGCCTTTTTCAGTTAATTAAAAAGGCACTTTGCTGTCCGATTGCGGCTATGTGTGTGTAGTGTGTGTGTCGGTTTGTTGGCTGCTGTTTCATTATAAATGGTCAGCGGAAACAAAAACATGAAATATTCCCCATGTAGTGTGGGCACTTTTATGAGTATAAATCAAAAGCAGTCAGCGGTACGCCAAGGACTCGTAGTATTTAATTTAACTTACAGCATTTCGCATACAATTAATTAGCCATAAGAAGCAAGGGCTAAATTTCTAAGGGACTTGTCAGCACTGCGAATAAGACAGCCAGCTTGAAGTAGTTCATTGTCATTTATTTATTGAGTTCATAACTTGCTTATACAAATTTGAATTTAATAGTTTTAAAAAATTCTTTAATTAACACATAAAGTAAATTATACAAATTTGTTACTTATTCCTTTTTGAATTTGTAAATTTGATAGAAATAAAATTGAAAGCCTTATTTAATTAATTAAAATAAATAGTGAAAATCTCTTTATTTAATTCGTTAAAACTTGTTAGGTTCATAAAAAGAATAGATTTGGAAAATTTCTTTATTTACTTTTTTTCTCTTAATTCATTTGATGAACTTCTGAATCCTAATTTAGTTACAGTTGATTAGTTTCTCTGTTTTTTCTACCTCCCCAACCTTTTCCTTCAATTGCCTGCCACATAATTTTAGGCTTAGTCAAAACCTTTAAAAAAAGGCGAACATACACTTAGCTGGCCCAAGAGAAAATATTGTTGTCAAAGAGCTTTCATATTGGTCTAAAAGCCGACAATTGACAGTCTACTTTGAGTCTACTTTCAGTTTGGCTAAGATGACAAAATGTATTTGATGTTGTCAGCGTTGGTTTGGGGCGCCCTCAATTCCCATTCGACTCCGAGTCGACTCGAAGTCGAGTCTCCAGACTGTCACATTTGCTTTGTTTATTTACACTTCGTGTGGGTGCGCACGGGTGACTAAAAATGTGGCGAAGGCGAAGGAGAGGGGAAAGGGAATGGAGAGTGGGGTCAGGGATCACAAGGGGGGCGTTAGAGAACACAGAAATTTACATTTGCTTATGTGCCCGCTGTCGACTTTGCTTTGTTTATGTATTTTTTATTATGATTGATATTTTTTCTGTTTCTGCCTCGGCTTCAGCTTCTGCTGTTGCCTTTCCTTTCCTTTCCTTTCCTTTGCCAGCCTTGCTTGCCTCGTGTCCTGTTGAGTGGGTGTTTTTTCTCTCTCTCTTTTTTTTGGCTTATGGAGTTTCATATTTATTGACAGCTGGCTAAAGGCGCATGTTGTTGACTTGTTTAGCATTTTTTATGAGCCGTTGACAGTGCCAACGTTTCACATTTGGCACAACTTTTCAGCTCCGTCTCTTTCTCTTTTGTTGGCGGTTTCTGTCTGTGAAGTGTCACATTTAATAATTCGGTTGTAAAATGATAAGTTTGCTTCTCCTGCCTCCCTGCAAGGGTTTTAGCTGGTTTCCAGTTGCTGATTTGACGTAATCAGGCCTGGCTTTAATCCGACTGCACCAGCTTTTTTTAGCTACTTTTAATTCTCCCTCACTTCAATTATTTTTTAGGTTATCAATTTAAATAAGTCTCTTACTATGTTTTACAACCTCGTTAGTGTTTTGTTTCTTATTCTTTTTTTTTTCTTTTCACTGGCTAATTTAAAGTCCAGCCTCGCTCTGTATATTTGTGGATGAGACACAACAAAAGAATATGAAACTTATTTAAATCGGAGCATCAGCAGTTCTTTTTTGGGGC
Organism: Drosophila nasuta; assembly: GCF_023558535.2. Lineage (NCBI taxonomy): Eukaryota > Metazoa > Arthropoda > Insecta > Diptera > Drosophilidae > Drosophila > Drosophila nasuta. Next base: position 36,525,372 of record NC_083457.1, on the reverse strand, counting down.
CATGTGCACGACATGCAACTTGCCGCGTTGCATTGCCTCGTTCTCTTCCTCGTCGTCGTCGTGGCATCGTCAAGTGCCACTAGAAACAATGCAAATTTAATTAAAATTCCGAAAATCTGAAAACAATGCGCACGTTTTCATCATCAACATTATGCCCCGGCACGAGGCACAAGCCGAGTCTCTTCACCCACTCACCAGAGACAAGAATCCCTCTCTCTTTTTCACCCCACTCTCTTTTTGACACCCTCTCACACTATTCTTACTGGCTCTGACCGTGGACATAACTACGAGGATGGCCCCGCTATCAATGCAGCTGGGCAAGCACAATGCACAGTGGCTTCTCTCGTCTGGCAAGCGCGTCTCTTGCTCACCCCTTGCATGTAATTTTGGTATTTTCTTTATTTTCTCCACTGCCGAGAGTATATTAGCTATGTGATAAAGTTGGAATATAGCAAGGATATGAAACAATTTAATATGATTATGAAAGAGATTGTACGTACTTAAAAAGAAAATTAGATAAAGAAGAATGAGGAGAAACAGACTTGACTTCTATTGGATGTCGAGAAATATAAAATGGAAGTAAAAAATTTACAATAAAAGTTACAATACCACAGACATGAAAAGAGTCAATTAAGAATGTGTAATTAAAAAAGTATTGATACTAAAAAAATAAACTAAAATAAAATGTATGTAAAAGAGCACATAAATATAAATTGTACTGATAACATAGATAACAGAAGAGTACTTGTATGACTTTAAATAAGACTTAATAAAAGTCGAAAGAAACAAAAATTAAGCAACTCTATTGAATAGTTCAGTTGACGAATAATTCTATTACTATTTAAGTATAATTCCCATATACATAAATATTCCCTTTTGAAGAGTATTCACCCATCGACCTGTCAAAACATCGCCTCTGTTCTTTTGTTCCTTTCATTGTCGCCTTGCCGAAAAGCAAATGTAAAGTTTTTGGTTTCGACGCGAGGGATTTATAGTGCGATTATACTTTTGTGTATGCGACGAGTGTTTGCAACGTTGCTCTGAGTATAACGTGTTGTTCTTAGCCCTGTTATTGTTGTAGTTGTTTCTGCCACTGCTTCTGCCTGTTGTTGTCCGCTCTGAAATTGCATTTTTATAAAGCTGAACAGCGTGCTAGCCGCTGTTCCATCTACTTGTTCCCAGCTTCCCATAATAGAGTAGTTTTTAAATAAACAATGTGAATTCATCGCCTTCCTTCTGCTGTCAGCTGCTGCTGCTTCTGCTGTTGCTGTCATCTTCTCTGTCTCGCTCTCATAGTCAAGGGTCGCCTTCATGTTGACTACTGTCACTTGGCGTCTCGCTTTTATTTGCATGACCATCGCGGGAGCTGTGCGGTTTTATAGGTTCTTAGTTTTATTTCATATGCAATGAAGTTATTCTCCATTTACATTCCTTCGCTTTTAGTGGCTGCTGCCTTTGCACATCAGTTGCTCAGTTATTTAGATGCCATCAACACTTTTGCACACGACCATTTCGACCAGACGAATGACGCCAGAGGGGCAAAGCTGTCGTTTGGTTTAAAATATAATCAATAATAATAGGAATAAATATGTGAGCACATAAACTCTGACTACTTAAGATCAGATAATCACTTGATATATTTTCTACTTTTTCTCATTCAAATTCCAACACTTTGCATAGTTCTCTTTAATAGTAACTGCCATCGTGATAAGCACCCTCTTGTATAATGACAATGAGACAAAGCAAACACTTTAACCTTCATTCCATTTCCTTTACGGCCAGAGAGGAAGCTGTTGCTATTGCTGTGGCCATTATGAAAACTACTTACTTTTCATTTTCACACTAATTATCTGGGCAGCAAGTGTTGACAATAAATTCACGCCTCTCTGTCTCGGACAGGCCTTAAACTCAACTCAACTCAGCTCAACTGGAGTCGAGTCGCAGCGAGGACAATTTGAGAGCATAACTTGGCACAGAGTAGCCAATGTTTGTTGTTGACTTTGTTGCTCTTATTGTCGTAGTTGTTTTTGTTGTTGTTGCTGTTGTGGCTCCTGTTACTGCTGCCTGGCAGAGCAATTCAAGGCTTTTGTTGAGCGCCCCGTGCGAAAAATGCGCAACATTCAAAGCGAAAAGCCGCAGCGAAGCGCACAATCCTCAGACCAGCTCTTTTTCTGCCCTGGCACGCCCCCCTCCCATACGCCCCTCTCTCTAGGCAGCCCAATTGCCGCCCAAAAGCCGCAAAATTTCATTTGGAAAAGCCAAACGGCAAGTTGTCCTTGTTGCCTGAATGAGTTTGGCTTCATGAAGATGCAGACAAACGGACAAAACAGACAACACGCGAATTTCTCCTCTGCTTTCCCTGTCTTCTTCTTTCCCTCTCACTCTCTTTCAGTGCAGTTTTTAGTTGCCTCGTGGCAAACTTTGTCGCTGAATGCGGATGAGAATGCGGTGACGGTGGCGGTGGCAACCAAAAATAACTTCATGTTGGCTTACTTTGACTTTTCTGGGAGCAGCAAGGACGCCGAGACTTTGTTGCGGTTGCATAAGTTACGCATACGCCACGTACGCCGACGTCAATTAATTGAGCATTGATTGAGAAAATAAAATGGCTTAATTTCTACATAGCTAAGCTAAAAAATTAAATAACAATTTCAATAAAACTAAATTTATTTATTGTTGTAATGAGTTTATCTAATTAAAATATGAACTATCATTATGATATGATTTTGGTCTGTAAATGCTTTAACCTTATAAAAGTGTTGCTTGGTTTTGTCATATAATATAATTTCTATTAAGAATTTAAAGTCAAACTATTAAAGTTTGTAGGCAGAAGTCCTAAAATTAGTTTGAAATATGAAAGTTAGATTAGTTAACTATAAATAAATTGCTGTTTCGAAAATAGAATACAATAAGAACACGTTAAAATTATTTAAGATTATATTACAAAATTACTTAATATTAATTCAATATTTTTTTTTCTTACATTTCATTAAACAGCCTTAATAGAAGATGGAGTATTTCAAGTAGATTATTGCTAAACACTTTCATATGGAGAAACATATCCAGGATTTGATTTATGAGTTGTCAAAACTGTGAATAGAAAAATGATTCATGTTCAAGGCCTAAAATGCTACACGACAGGTGCATGCTTAGTCACTTTGCCAACACTTTTGTATTTCTCATTCAATTGTAGATCTTCCCCTTTCTTTGTTGCAGAAAAGTGTAATCAAAGTGGTCGCATCAGCTGCTGCCGGAAGTGGAAACAATCTCAACTCACTCTTTTAATGCTCGGCTTCGTTTTGTGCCCATCATTTAGCCCCTTGAGAAGTACAAAGCTCTCTTCGCAACACTGTGTGTGTTGAATTGACAGTGCGCGCCCGCGTTGCAAAAGTTAAGTTTGCCAATTTTTAAGACGTTGCGTATACGCGATGTACGCCAGTCAGGCAGCAGGCAGGCAGTCAGAAACCCCTTTCCATCTAGCTCAAGTTGTCAGCTGGGCGCTTTGCATATGCTACTTGGCTTGGTGTTTTAGTTGATTTCCACGAGTTTACCACCGTCCCCGTGGAGAAAGTGAAAAACAATGTAATAGAATTTTCATAAAGTTTACTGCATACTTTTTGGCGCTCTGCGCTTTCGACAAGTGCAAAACGCTCTTTATCTATAAGGATTTACCGTGGAAGCCGCTGTTCCACCAAAAATAAAAAAAAACAACAAGAAACGAACAAAACTTTTTGCGTGTTTTTGTTGCATGCTGTGATGGGTCAGAGGAGGAGGAGCAATAGAGAGGAGGAGGCTAGGGGCAGTTGGGATCGCTGCTTGGCGTAAAATCCACTTAAGCTGCCTGCAGATTTTGGGCGCGTTTTTTGCTTTTTGTTTTATGTTTCTGGTTTTTTGTTAGTTTCTTTTTTTTTTTTTTTTTGTTCATCGTTTTCGTTTTCGTTTTTATGTGCTGTCGGTTGAGAAGGGGTTGAGGTGAGAAGACGTTGCATTATTTCAAGTTTGGCGCAAAGTATTTAAACCATAAAAATGCGCTACGAATCCTTCTTTTGGTGATGCTACTGCTCTTCTATCTTCGGCCAATGGGAAATGTCTTTCACGGTTTGGCCGTAAAGTTTTTTCTCGAGCATTTAGCTAGAGATTTATTGGCTGTTACTGCAACCGCTAACCACCTTCCAAGTGCTGTTTGTCTCCCTATCTCTCCCTTTTATCCACTTTATCACCGCAAACACGTAACGAAGTGCGTTCTGTGAAACTGAAGCTGCATCAACATAATGATATGGATGATTCAGTTTTCATTCAGTTGTTGTCACCGCAACGCGCTGCGTTTTCTCTCTCATTGTATTACCGAAACTAAAGTACGGCAAGGGGAAATGTTAAAGGAGTGGCAGGAGGGGGGGACCTGTCGAACAAAAACTCTATGGTTGTACCATAAAAGCGACCATTACATTGATTTACATGCGCACGTTCATGGCGAGCAGCTTACTGTCTATAAGTCCGACTACCTTCCCTTTCCCCTTCTCCTTACTCTCTCTCTCTCTTCACGCGATGGCACTGATATTTTCTGGTATTTTATAGTGCATAGTAAAAATGCTGCATTTGGCATTTTTATTAGCTGCTCAGATGAGCACAAACGAGCTCTGTGGCTTCGACCCCAACTCCAAATGCAACGCCAACGGCAACGGCTTCGGCTTCGGTTTTATTAGCAGCTCTTAAAAATTTCAAACGGTTTCATTGCCCTCTGAGCTTGAGAATTGGAAATTTTGAAGTTGAAGCAATTCGATAATATCTTTTCTGCGGATTTACTTGCTCGTCCATAAAAAAGCTAACGTCATAATAAAAAAAATATGCACAAGCAACTGCAACTCTCCGTTCGACAAATTGCCGAGCTTTAAGCGACTTTGAAGAGCTTTCAAGTAGCTTTTACTTAATTTCATGTAGTCGCTGTCCATTGCTAATTGTTCTCAGACTCGTAATAAGTCCCATCCTAAGCAGTTGCTGTTGTCATAACTTTTACTTTTTTTACTTTTCGCTTTTTTTCTGTAGATTGAGTGAATACTCAACAGCGAGTGCTGGCAAAGCCTAGACAATGGCATATGGCAGTTGGATGGGCCTCGCTTGTATTTTTTTTTGGTCCCTTTTCGGCAGCTGCATTTCGCGGCATCCTTTGAAGTGAGTTTTCCAGCTTTGAGCAACATTTTCAACTGTCAATTAAACTGCACTCTCGCCAGGGACAAGCCGATGATGTTGGAGGGAGAATGGGGAATGGACCCAACGCTAAGCATGGTATTTAGAGAGACGCAGAAAGAGAGAGATAGAGTGAAAGCGGAAGAGAAGTGAAGAGCTGCACCCGAGGGGCTTCGAATCGGGTCTTCATTCAGCGCAGGTGTAGCGGAAAATTGTGTCCTTACACACAGCATCTGACTGACCTTTTTCCAATTTTTTTTTGGTTTTTTTGGCTCGTGCCTCTTTTTTTGCACAACAAAAATTTCTTTTCAATTTTGTCGGATTTTTGGCAGTTGTTTTTCTATTTTTTGAGAGGGAAATCGCCTTTTGGGCATTCGAGAATTGTAATTAGTGTGAGGATGAAGCTCAAGCTGAGACTGAGTCAGAGGATTTGAGTCGATGCTGTTTGTGCTCCTATTTGGGAATTGTTTCAAACTGGAGATTTGCTTTGTGCAAATCGTTGTTCTTGTAAATAAGAAAAAAAAAATGAAAACGAAAGAGTTGAGTTGAGTTGAGTAGAGTGCCAATCGGCTGGCAACAAACATAATTGAATTTGATTTCGTATTGAAAGACAAGCAGAGATTTTTGGCTAGGCTCAAGTGTGATTTACTTAGTCTTTTTGGGTTCTTTCCATATTTGAAAGCCTGCAACTAAAGCTGAAATGAATTTGGTATTTTTTGTAGTAAATTGAAAACGAGAAATGAAAATGTTGAAGAAAATCAAAGCAGTTGCTGCCAATCATAAATAAATTAGGCGGATTGGCAGCATACAGAAGAGGCTTTTAGTTTCATTGATCCCAGGTTTTGAGTAAACTTTAATATTTTAAAAGTAGTAAAAAATATTTGATGGATTTTGAGTCCAAACAATTTGAAAAGATTTAATTTTCAAAAATACTTTTTAATTGATAAAAATTATATTTTGACTTATTCTTCAATACTTTTATGTACTGAGTTTATTTATAACTAAAACTGCCTTGCCTCTATTTTGATTTAAAGGACATTCCAATGGACTTTCCCATAGCGACTCTAACTTTTGGGATGCTGGCACTTTTGGGGTTTTATCAATCAAAGAAGTCTCATTAAAATTTCAGTATGTTTTTCGCAGCTTTCGATGACATTTAGGCAAAGCAGCCGAACTTTTGGCTGTGACTGTCTAACGCTTGATTTATTATTTATTAGTTGTGATCCCAGTAAAGGCAAAAGCAGCAGCTGAAAAAAAAATGAGAAACAAAATAAAGCAGACATGTCGTCGGAGTCCATGTTGACCTCGTTGAGGGTCAGCCCACAAGACAATCCATCAATTATGCAGCGACGGTGACGAAAACAAATCAGATTCCAGAAATGCAAATGGAAAATTGGGTCATTTGACAACTGACAGTCGGCTACCAGCGAGCGAAATCGGCAAAACTAATTGGATCATTGAAAAATAGTTGATGACAACAAAAAACTGGGCAAAAGTTTTTTTTTTGCCAACTCGAATCTGCTTTAAGGCAGGTTTTCCTTTTCCTCTCGCCTAATTGACGGGTTTTCAAATTAATTTTTTTTCGGTGTTTTTTGGTCTTTCCCTTTGCGGTCTTCAATGAGCCAGAAAAACTGCGCCGCATATCATTTAAATGGGGGCAAAAGGTCTCCTTTGAGGGTGTCCATAAAGGAAGCATTTGTGCCGTTTGCTGTGGTTAGAAGGGGGCGCGGCAAGGGGGCGTGGCGTACGTGCGTCGCATTGCGAATGGTGTGAAAAATGAAACAGCAATGGCAACAGAAAACCGTTACACGCAGCGGCTGCCGCTGACAGCTGGCATAATGAAACTGAAACGCGTGAAATGAAACGGAAAAATAAATGTTGCTCAAGTGTAAAGCGGTTTGTTTTCACTCTGACGACAGCAGGGAACAGCTCAGAGAGTGGGAAAAGAGGAGAATGGAGATGAAGATGAAGGAAGCTGTCCGTGACAAAGGCTTTTACTTTTGATGCCTTCTTTTGTGGCGCACGTTGTTTAGACTTGTTTGGCTTCGATTCGAAGAAGAACACAATGACCATTTGACCTTGTGCCGCTTTTTGATTTTCACAATTAAATAAAAGAAATAAAGAAATGCCTACACATTGCGCTTATTGTTATTCGCATTATTATTGTTATTATTGTATATTTGGCAATTCAATGCTTGTCGCCAAGTTCTGTAGTGTTTCTGACTTTGACTTTGACTTTGAGCAGGGCACAACAGAGCTTCTTCATAATTCAATTGATTGTTAACAAGAATTTCGGTGATTAAATATTGAGTTGGGACACTTTTTTGTTGGCATAATTAAATATTTAGTCAATGAAGCACACAGTTTTTGAATCATCAAAAGACAGTTAAATGGATTCCTTCGATAATAAATGGAATTTATTCTTTATGTCATTTATAACCTAACCTAACCTTTTTTAAATTGAAATTATTAGAATTACTAATATTATGAAAATAAAATCAAAACACAATTATATGAGTTCTAAATAAATAGATGTTATTCTGCATTTCATTTATAACCTAACCTAACCTATTTTATATTGAAATTATTTGAATTTAAGGTGCATCAATCTTTTTTGATTTCAGAAATATGTGTCATAAAATGAAACACAAAATATAAATACTCCATATAAGCGGAATTATAATAACTGATATGTTACTGAAGACATAACATAGATATTTTTAAGCTACCTTTATTATCCTTTAAATTCAATGGATGAACTTCGAAGGTATTCATTTATTTAAAAAGACTTATTAGGTTGTCTTTTTGAGTTAATATATAAATTTTTATTAAATCGTATTTGTATTAATATCCTCGAGTATCGCATTTCAAAAGTTTTGCAATATGAAACAAAGCTTAGTTATTAATATGAAATAATTTCATATGTCATAAGTCGACAAAAGTTGCCAAGCAGTGAGTGAAACATTCGAAGTAAACAGTTGAGTTTCCTTTGAAGATTTGTGTGTCGCAGTTTTAACTACCTTTTGATACTGCGCTTTTCCGCTTATCCAGCAAGCGTTAAGCAGCTTCTACTGTCCCTTCTTTTTATCTGACGATGTTTACGACTTTTAATGCATCCCTGACAATCTTCTCACAAAGCACCAAGCGTATTAGCAATACTTTTATGCATTTCTCTTGCTCTCTCTCTCTCTCTCTCTCTCGGTCTCAGTCTCTGTTGAACACTTCATAAGTATTTATAAGCTTGTCTTCTTTGGCTGCTGTCGCTTTGTGGCATCAGAGGAAAAAAAGAGAGTCGAGCTGCTGCATTAAAACACGTTCCATTTTAATGCAGCAAAAGGCAAAAGCATAAAATTCCAAAGCGCAGTGCTTATAAGTAGTAAAAATATATCCTGCCCTCTTTCCCACACAGCCATATTCTCTCGCTTATTGCTGCAGCCGTCTGCCTTCTCTTTTTTCTCTATGAAGCGACAGCAAATTTTATGCTTTGACGAAAGTTTTGCTTAATGACAGAAACATCCGTCAGATGTGTACACACACACATTCTCGTATATAACGTACACTTATGAGAACGTTGCTTAAATAAATTAACAAAGTTGCCTTGGCTGTTGGCTCTTTGCCTATAACACGAAAGTTGAAATGAAAATAAAATTTAATTCAAGCGTCGACGTCATCCTAGTTGCTGCTGTTGCTGTTGCTATTGCTGTCGACGTCATGTGTTGCTGTTAAGTGCCATCATCATCAGCAGCAACAGCAGCTCGAGCTGCCGTCCTATTCTCATCATCTGGGAACTGAACTGTTTGTAGTTTTTCGCTCGACTTTTCAACACACACACATTCACACACACACGCACATAAGCTTGGAAAAACTTTGTTGGGAGGAGAGGTCGCTCTTTACGGGGGTCTTTGCAGAATTGAAAAATAGTTGCCATAGTTGCCAAACGCCTTTTCACAACGAGAGTAAAACCGCTGCAGAAGTCAAGTGTTTAATTAAGGTTTTCCACTCAAGCGGCTTTTAATGTGCAAATATTTGTTTGTAATTAAAAAAACGAACAAAAAAAAAACATAAAACTACCGAGTACCAACGCTAGTTATAAGCGGAACTCAAAGCGGACTTGTCAGTCATGATATTCTCCAATTAGAGACTCGTTTCACGTTTAGCTCAGTAGCAGGCTGGCATTCAGCCTATGGCCATCATTTATTAAGTGTCAAAAGTTCTTTTCAACCTGTCAACAACCAAAAAGCTGACGGAGCCAATGCAAAATGTCAGTTAGCTCTGTCCGACAGTTGGCTAAAAGAACTCTGGCAAAAGACAAGCCAATTGTGTTTTAACAAAGGCAAGCGAACGAATAGTTTGAGATAGAAACGTCAAACGAAGCCAATATTAATTTTAACAAACTTGAATTTTCTTTAATTGCATGTTTTTGAACAGTAAACAATCATTTATTTCATGATTGCAAATGTTGCTTTTTTTATTCACATAAAACTTGTATTGCAACTGTAATAATAATGCAAAATTTTAAATGCACCCACTTCTTAGCTTCCATTTCCAATGCATTCTTTGAACTGGTATTCATCTGATTAATAGGCATTTAAGATTCGATGCCACAGTTGTGGCACAAATCATTCAGTCGGGGACAACAAACGCAACATGCGAGCCGTATCAAAATTATTGCCATTGCCGTTCGCTCTGTTGGCTCATGTCGCAGCCATTGAATATTGCTCCGCAATGCTGCCTCAGCTTCGCAATCCCGCCTCTGACAATCAGCTTGTCAGCGCTTGCACAACACGAAAGAACAAAGCGCAACAAACGAGACGAGAAGCAACAGCAACTGCAACAGCAACAACAGTTTTGCCACGCCAGACAGGAGACACAGCAAACTTGGCTCAATTTTTCAAGAGACAGAGAGAGAGAGAGAGAGACATAGAGAGGGAGAAACTTTGGTCAACGTCAGGCGGACAGGAACTCGTTGCAAGTAGTTCGGAAAGTTTCTGATTGAGGCACCGTTTGGCATTTCGAATCTATGCGCAAACATTGCAAATGAACTTTGATTGTGCAACTCACTGCAGCAGCAGAAGCAGCAGTTGCTCATGTCGAAGGACAACAGTACACAATAATGACAACGTTGAGCACGACGAGAGCAACTCGTACACGCAACACGTCAAGCAGGTAGTAAAGAAGCAAACTTGAAGTAAAGAGAAGAGAGTTAGTTATTGATAACAATATTTTAATGCAGCGAATAATAAGTCAGCTTTGATCCTTACGATGCAGATAATTACTTGAATATTGCATGCTACCTGTTGTATTTAATACGCTATGAAGCTCAGATGGCATCCAACATTCGATATATGTGTGTGGCATGTTGTCGTAAGTTCATTTGCTCCTTTCTTTTGCTTCCGCTGCAGCTCAATGTCTGCCCCAGCGCATTCTGTAGTCTCAGTGCTCGGTTCTCCCAGTGCAATTGCTCGCTCACCTTTTGGCATTTTGTATGCTGCAACAGCTTCCGCACAGCAGCAGTTGCAACAGTTGCAGTCACCACTGCTGCTGTTGCTCTTGCTTTTGCTTTTGCCTGTGATTGTGATTGTTGTGCCATCAAAATGTGTCATTGCTTTCCAAAAATGCTACTCTAAGCTGTCCCCCCATTCACTGTTCTGTGTTCCAACTTAGAAAAGCGAGTGAACTCTAGAGCTCTGCCTTTTGCTGCTTCGATTGCAGCCATTGCCATTGCCATCCTCGTCATCATCATCATCGTACTCAACATCGACATCGACATCGACGTTGTCGTCAGCGTAGTTTTCGTCATCGTCAATCAGGCAGACTGACATGGAAATTATGAGAGTTTGTATTTTGGCATTCACGAATCGACAGCAATGCCATATCGAAGCAAGCAACCATCCGCAACATTTCGTTACGTTCACTTGTGTTGCATCACTGTCTAGTTGTAGTTGCACTTCCATTTGCAGCATAGTCTAGTGCTTATAATTTATGTGCGTGCTGTTGCTGTTGCTGTTGCTGCTACAGTTGTTGCTGATTATGGCCTCAAGGCTGATTCCAGCTGCAGCTCACGTACAACTTGCAGCAGCTACAACTATGCAAATCATACGCACCGTTGTACGCCAACACGCAACACAAAGCTGCGGCAACTTTAAGCCAACACAAACAATTGACTTTATCGCATTACAAAATATATTTGCAGTTTCACATATTTTAGCAAGCTTTTTACATAGTTTGTTGGGTTAAACATCTTTTATATTTTTTAGAAATATATAAAAGTAAGGAAAAAATGTAAACTTATAAATATGTTGATTTTATTTGCTATGCATTTTTTATGAAGTAAGTTAATAACTTTACGCTTATGTAGAGTTATAGAGCTTTTTCCACAGTTATTAGTAGCAAGTAAAACACACGAAAGTTAATTAATTCAATGTTTTTCGAAACGTTATAATCTTGCAATTAGTAATAATAGTTAGTTGAAGCTGCACGGCCGGTACGTACGAAATACAATAGGCGATTAATCGAAATTATAATATTCAAAGTACAGCAAACTGCAGTTGCTAAGGAAAATAGCATTAAAGAGGCTGACAAGTTAACAGTGCGATGTGCTTTACAATTCTTAACCAAACAGCCTATATTAGCTGTTTTTTAGATAGTGAATTAACTAAAAACCAATTGAATGGAAATTAATTCAATTTAGTTTCTAAAATATTTTTTTTTAATTTAAATTTTTTAAATATAAGAAAAAGAATTAAATTAAATATTATTAATTCTTTATTCAGTTAATACATTTCAGCTCTATTAACTTGTAAATTTCTAACTTTTTTGTAGAATCGAAATCTGTTTAAGCAGAAAATTTTGACCACGAAGTCATTTGTAGAAATGGTGGAAACAACATGAAAAAGATTATTATTTCAATTTAAATTATGTATATAAAATATTCTGCTACTCTCGAAAATGAAGAACTTTTCGTTTCTCCTTAAAATCTATAGACAGATAAGTCTCAACAAAAAATGCTCTTGAACTCAATAATTTTTTTTGCAAACAATTAAAAAAAAAAAAATGAAACCTTTTAACTTTTGGGTAAATACCTAGCAATTTCTTAGCACACCTCAATAAAGATTTAAATATTTTGTCGAGTGCAATTGCCAGGACAAAATCGGTTTACATAAACCAAAATGCGATGTGTAAGCTGGCGATTCATTGTCAGCTGCAGAATGAACTATTCGTAACCCAGAGACAGCAACTGCTGCTGCTGCTGCTGCCAGATGACCCAGATGAGATGAGAGCACATGGAGAAGAAGATGAAGTGGAATCTCCTGCGGCAATGTGGCCAGAGAGAGCGAGAGAGAGAGACAAGCCAGGTCAGAGCACCTGGAGCACACCACAGCAGAGCAGAGCAGAGAATAGCACAGCAGAGTTGACAGCCCGGAGACAGTTGGCTTTTGTTTTAGTTGGTAAAGTTTATGCGCAGCCGGTTTGTTTTCTTGGCAAGCCAAACAGATGTGAAGGACATGGCAGGGCAGGCACTTGAATGTGCAGCTGCAGCAGGAACTAATCGAAGTGGACTTTAATTTAAAACTGCATTATTTTGCGTTTCCAAAAAAGTTGTTCAACTGAAGCATGAATGTGTTGCCAGCAGTTGTTGTTGCTGGTGTGTTGCAAGCAGAACAAAGTAACTGACAAACTGACACAATGACCGAGTGGGCTAACTAAGAGCAGACAGCGAAAAGGACGAAAGGAAAGGGGCACAAAAAGAGGCTTATTGTTCGACAACAGTTGGCACCATTAAATGTCATGTACTCCACGCCAACTCAACTCGATTCAACTCAACTCGACTCGACTCGACTCTGTTCCGTTCTGGTTTACGAATGTCTGTCCTGAATGTCCTTCTCTCACTTTTTGTCTGTCTATCTGCCTGTCTCACTCTCGCATTCTGTTGCTGTTTCTGTCTGTTTGTTTGTTTGGCTGTTTGTTTTGCATACTTTTCGGCGCCATTAACAGCAGACAGAGCAGTCATTGCCATTGGCTTTTGTTCTTGCTTTTAAAAATTGTATAGTTTTTGTTGTTGCAGCTGCTGCCTACTGTCTGCCACTGCAACATGTCATTAGAAGGGACACCAACACACACACACACACACACACATACACACTCTCGGTAAAGTTGAGACAAAAAGTTAGTCCTTTGCATCTGTGCAGGTGTTTTGTTTGCTGTCCTGCTGTTGTCCATTTATTTAGGGGTCATTGCAAAGGCGAATTTCGGCCATTAGTTGAACCAGGGTTGCCAGGGTTGCCAAATGCTGCCCCAGTGTGGCAATTAGTAATTGCCTTCTCCTACTCCTGCCATGTTTTTTCTGGTATTTGAGTTTTTATGAGCTCACTAGGCACGTAATTGTTTAGAAAATTTGTGTACAAAAGGTTTTCGGCATTTGGCAGCTGCACTCGAGAGCACTTAATAAGTTGCTTTCACATAATTGTAAGAGCGAAATACTTTATAGCGAAAAATAATCAAATGCTACTCAATTATGTTGCCATCTATTATTTGCGCATTTGCGATTCGGGGTCAACTGTCAACTGAAATTCTAATTAGAAACAAAGCCAAACCGCGCGCTCACTTCACACACATTCCAGCACACACTTTACACACCATCATTCAGTTAAGAGCTGAATTGCAATTGAAGAAGCGCATTAAAAATTAAATGTAATTCAATGAAATTGCGGAAATGAATGCGGTTTTTTCGCAGCTGTAAATGTGAAAAATTATTTTATATACACGTATGTGTATTTACATGTGTGTAAGCGGAAGTGCAACAAAAGTGCATCGCCAACTTTTATTTTAGAGTTAAAACAAATATGAAATTCGCATCGATGTGCCAAATTTACCTAAATTTTGAAGCGTCAATTAATAGAAGCGAAATCGCTGTCAAATGACCTCGACTTCGTTGCACCTGTGTGCGTATGTGTGCCAGTGTATGTGTGTGTGTGTGTGTGTGTGTGTGTGTGTGTGTGTGCATGCGTGTGTATTTGGCAGCTACGGAAATGACAGTGCTGCAACGCCGCAGGAAGCAATAACCGAATTCAGTTACGTTGCACGGAAATGACACACGGCAACGTCAGAGAACGAGTCAGAGCATAAAAACGAGCAGCAGTTGCATGCCCCATGCAACTTGCCACCTCCTCCTCCTCTATTTGTGTGTGTGGCCATGAGAGTGAGAGAGCGTAGAAAGAGGAAAAGAGACACGTTCGATTGGACCAACTAATATGCAAAAATTGGCACTAAATTCGCTTTTGATTTCGAGCCACGCGAAAGGAATTCAACTTGTTTTGCAATTTACATGCAAGCGAAGCTGCAGCTAGCAATGCTTCTGCTAAATTTCCGGTTAACTGCAGATAATATCGAAATGATTTATCCTTGACATCAACAATGCTTTGTTTTGTTTTCTCTTTTTATGGTTGAGTATTAAATATTGTCTTTTGGCTATTTTTTATACCCGCTCCTCATAGGGAGAAGGGCATTACAACATTGTGCCTGCAGTAAATGTATGTAACAGGCAGAAGAAGCCATCTCCGACCCTATAAAGTAATATATTCTTGATCTGCGTTAACAGCCGAGACGATCAAGCTATGTCCGTCTGTTCGTCCATTCGTATGAGCACCTATATATCAGAGACTATAAGTGATAGATATATAATTTTTTTTTTCGATAGATCAAGTTTGTTTCAAATTTTTGCCATGCCGACTTCCGCCCATGCAAATCGTCAAATATCGAATAACAAGCGTAATTTTGAAGCTAGAGCGATTTGGTACATATGATACAATAACAACTATAATATTTAAGATTCATGAAAATGTTGTTGCGATCAGAAAAATGTTGTAGAAGTTTTTTAAGAATTACTTTTGTATAGGCAAAAACGCCTTCATATTAAAGGCTTTGGCTAACAATCTAGTATATTTTCATTGTACAGTATATTTTGAATGTACCACACGCAGCATTGGGTATAATTTAGTTTTTTTGCCGTATATTTCAAGAAGATTACCTACCGCACTGTTTTCCTTTGATTACTCAATTGTAGCTTTCTTATTTGTTTAATTTGAAAAATGTGGTTTTACTTTTTATTTCTTTATACTTGCTTTTATATTACTAATCACTATTTAAGAGATTATAGTTTATAAAATTCTCTGTAAAATAATTTTAAAACCTTTGAAATGAAAACACACTTTTTGAATTTGTAATTTTACAATGTATTTATTTAGTTTTTCTTCATCATAATTTACTTTACTTTCGTATATTTACGGGGGCATCATCAATCATCATCATTATACATATGTGTGTATGTATATATATATAGATTTATATATATAAGTACTTGAGTCTAAGTTGTTTACCTTCAATTTAATTCCACTTTTTGGTTGTTCTTCAATCCTATTTCTTTACCTTTAGTTTTACTTTTACTTTTAGTTTTCTTTTGTTTTTGCCGGCATTTGCAAGTAAATGCTGTTTTATATCATTTATTTGTATAATTATACAATAATATATGTATGTATATATATATATAGAATTTGTTGGTTTTTATCTTCTTTCACATAATTAATAATAAATTATATTTATAATTAATTACAATAAATTGCATAACAAAATTGATTCGACTTGCATGTTTGTTTTTCTCTTTCTTTCCTTTTAGTTTCGTTAATATCAATTATTTATGTTAAATACAATAATTTTTGTATTGTATATAGTTATATTGTTGTTGTTGATTTGTTGTTTTTTTTTCTCCTCTTTTTCTTGCTTTTTTGTACACAAATAGAAAACAATGTAAATTAATATTAATGTTAATATTCTCCTTCCACTTTTTTCAACCTGCTAATTTGCTGTCTGTTGTTTTGATGGGTATTTTTTTCATGTAACTATGAACACCCTTGATCAGAGCATTTTAATTTTGTTATCGAATCAAAAAATCTATTTCCTGTAAGGGTATTAAGCATTCGACTAACCGAAGCTATTTCCTCTCTTCTGTTTTTTTTCATGTTTGTGTTCCTTTGGGATTTGTTTTGTTTGTTTTTTCTTTGCGGTTCATTTTTATAGTATTCGAAAAAAAACTTTGCAATTTTGTTAATGATTTTGCTTTGAATTATTTTCTAAAAAAAATGTGTCTATATTTAGTTGCATATTTATTTTGTTCGATTTTATGTTGTGTTGTGTTAATTAGTTTTCAATTTTTAATTGGTTTCTTATTTGTTTGTTTAATTAATAACTATCCGCTTGATGTTGCTAAGTACAATGCCTGCTAATATTTGTTGTGTTTAGTGATAAAAATTATGTAATTGCTTTTTTTTTGTTTTTTTTTGTTCAATGTTATTTTGTTTTACATCTCGCACCTAATGGACCTGTCAATGCTCCATTTAATGCTCGCTTTACTGTCAAAATGTTTAGCTTTTAATTCGCCATGAGGCTCCTAATATAATATACATATTTGGTTTATTATGTTTATATTCGTTTTTTTTTTTGCATTTTTAATTAGATTTTTTTTTTATAACAATTACTATCATTTGTGGTATTAAGTTAAGAAATTCGTTATTCATTTTTGCTTTAAACAATTTTACAAGTAAGTTTCATTTCTGTAAGACAGAAGCTCAAACTCTGTATCAAATTTAAAATGTTTTGTAATTCAAAAAACAGAAAATAACAAAATGTTGAAAACATTTACCAAAATGCACACGATTCTTACTGCTTCTCCTGCTCCTCCAGAGCGCCAGTCTTCTTGTTCTTTTTGACCTGGGCATAGAGGGAGGCTGCCTTATAGTTGATGGGCCCATAATGCTGACTCTCGAGATCGGCATAAATGAATTCATCATCGAAGTTTGCGGCATTCAATGGCTACGAATTTGAATTGCAATTAAATATTTTGTGTGACTTTCACTTAATTTTGCCATTGAACAGTCTAAATTTGGGGTTAGAAAAGCGCAGTTCATGCAACATTATGGTATTAATAATCTATAACGCCTGTCGTAGATGTAAATGTTAAGAAGAGAGCTGAAATGCGAGCGTGAGTAAAGTGTGTGCTAGCATAGCATATTGAACGATTTCAAGTATCGAATCGAATTGAATCTCAAATTGACAGCACGACAGTTGAAATAAATTATTAAATACAATTAAATTGAATTACTTAAAAAGAAAAAGAAGTAAACGATGGATTTACCTTTGTGACATAAAACATTTAGCTGGGCATTTTAGTTGGAAAGTTATACAAAATGAATTTAGAATATATAGGTATTGCTGCCTTTGTATGGATCCTCAAAATCGGACACATGCTATAAGAAATCAACAATGTTTTTTATCATTTAGAACACACTTTAAATACTAGAATTTTGAATTCGATGTAGTTGTTGTTGTTGTTGATGATGATGTTTCTTGTTGTAGTTAGCTTTTGTATTTGATGACCATGTCTTTGGGTTAGGCTTGAATTTCGTTTAATGCTTTGCTTTGGTAATAATAAATATCAATTAAATTAATGAAATAAATATAGAATAAATACGTTGCTTAATACAAAATGCTATGGGCTTGGCTTCTGTTTGGTTTTGCTGCTTAAATCATAGATTATAAATGTTGCTTTCTATATAGTAAATTTATATACAATACAAGTTTTTCATATACATACACATATCTAAATTTGTAATTTACACAAAACTACTTCAAACTTAACACACATACAGTCAGAGTTGTCTTAATGCATAATACTTAAACATATTTCATTATATATATAGATTTTGTCGGAATGAATCGCTTTTCGCTTTTGTTGTTGTGCTGGGAATGTTAAGTGTTTTGTATTGTTAATTAATAATTTATCAAGTTTAAATTTAAGCTAACTATTTACACTAACAAAGCAGCGGCGTGTCATCTAAGACCTTTAGCACACTTGCTATATAGACTATATATATTCGATTTCTTCATATTGGGTTGAGAATCTCGGGCTTCGCTAGAGGCCAAGCGAGTCGCGTCTATTATTCGTGAATATATTTATGAATATATATTTATGAGATATGAGAATAATGCAGAATGTAGTTTGTTGTTGTCTCTCATTTTTTTGTTTGCTATGCTAGAAACTATTGTATATTTTAATTAAGTTTTCTTTCTCTTGAATTATGCTAAGTATAAATATGTACTTATTCCGTTTTTCATTTTCACGTTGCGTTTCATCTACTTGCGTTATTACTCTAAATACCTTGTATGCGTCGTTTAGGCCTGTCTAACTTTTGTGTCTGCCCCCAAATTTGGTGGCATTCTAAATGTGCACCTCGCGATAGCTCTGCGTCATGAAGTATCTCAATGCCCCCGCTGTGGCATTGGCAATGGCTGCACTATTGTTGTTGTTGTTGCTGTGGGCGGGTGTTGTGGGCGGTGCTGTGGCATTGTGTGGTGTCTCCTCCTCCTCATCCTCTTCATCAACTAGCTGTTCATCAACAACATTGTCATTGCTGTTGCCGTTGTCATCATCGACCATATACTCTTCCTCGCAAAAGGAATATCCCAAATCCTCATCCTCCTCTGCCTCACCAGCAACAGTTGCTGCTGTTGCTGCCGTGTTTTGTTCCTTCTTTGGTCGTGTAAACATAAAGTCCGGATGCGTTTTAGTTAGCACCTCTAATGCCTCTAACGAAGCGGCAGGATTTAGTTGCAACGCCATTGGTTGCAGCTGCTGTTGCTGCTGCTGTGTCGCATTCTCTTTGCGTTTTTCATAATCAGGCAATGCGTTGGTTGCTGCTTCTGCTGTT
This sequence comes from Drosophila nasuta, assembly GCF_023558535.2. Taxonomy (NCBI): domain Eukaryota; kingdom Metazoa; phylum Arthropoda; class Insecta; order Diptera; family Drosophilidae; genus Drosophila; species Drosophila nasuta. The sequence continues at coordinate 36,506,428 of NC_083457.1, read as the reverse complement.
GTTCCAGGTGTTGCAGGTGTTGGCGATATTGGCTTAAAGGCATGCCGCTCACTTAGCGCCAATGGTCGATAGATGAGGGGCCCAAGCTCCAGCTGCTGTTGCTCCCGTTCTAGCTGCTGCTGTTGCAGCTGACGTCGCAGCTGCTGCAATTTGCCATTGGCCGTTTGTGTGGTCTGAAAGTGGAAGGTGTGATGTTTGCGCAACGGCAACCGCATCGGACGACGCACCACCAAACAATCGTAGGCGCCGCCAGCCACTGGCTGTGTTGCACTTGGCATCGGCGGTACATATCTTAAATTCTGATTGCCGTCAACATTGCTGGCATTAGAGTTGGAGTTTAAGTTGGCGTTGGAGTTGGAGGTGGCAGCTAATCGACTTGCCTGCAGCTGCAATTCATTTGGCATTAGCATTTGTTGTTGATGATGGCCACACCCCCGTTGCCCATGCTCAGCCCGCCGCCCATTGTTGTTGCTGCTAATTTGTTGCGTTGCTGCTGCAGCTGCAGATGCTGACGTTGCTGTTGCTGCCGTGCAGCAATGACTGTTGGCACCAACGGCTTCATCGAAGTTGCCGTTGTTGTTGTTGCTGTTGGCATTAGGGGCTTCGGCATCGATGGCATAGTACCGTTTGATATGTGCGTAGGGGTCACTGATGGTCTGTCGTCGTAGTTTCTTGCTGCAGGCAACACTGTTGTTGTTGTTGCTGCTGCTGTTGCAGTTGCTGTTGTTATGCCGTTTAAGTGCTAAAAATGGATTATTGGCCAGCAATTGGTTTGACTGCGGTTAGTTTTGTGGTTTGCGATTTATCAAAAGGCATTTCACATGCATTCATTTTACATTTTGTGTAATATTGTTAATATTATTCGTGTTGTTGTTGTTGTTGTGAGTGGCGACAGCATTGCAGTTGTTGTTGTTTCATCAAAATAATATGTTTATGCAATTAAAGCAAATGTGCGACATGTAAAAGAAAATAATTGAAAATAATGAAATCATGTAAGAAATTTGCGGTCAACATAACGAGAATTAAAAATTAAATTTAAATATTTAAAAACAACCTAGATCAAAAACGATTTAATCAAATTAATTCTCATTTTATTTTTCCCCGAATTAACACGAATTCAAAACAACGGAATTAAAAATTTAATATGTTTAAACAGCATAAACCAAAAATGATTTCTCATTTTATTTTATAAAAAGAACAAATTCAAAATAACGAGAATTAAAAACAAACGGAATCAACCAAATTAATTCCATTTTGATTATATCCTGAATAAACACAAATTACAGAGAATTGAAAATTGTATTTATAAACAAATAGAATAAAAGCGATTTAACTAAATAATTCCCAAATATGTTAATTCTATCCAGAATTGACACATTTGCAAAATAACGATAATTGAAAATTGTATTTAAAAATAAAAAGATCAACACTGATTGAATTGAATTAATTACCATCTAATTCTCTCCAGAACAAAAATTCAAACAAGAATTAAAAATTAAATTGTGAAGATTAAACCAACATAGAACAAATGTAATTTAATCAAATTAATTTCCGCCTAATGAAAATCCAACCTTTCGTAAAAATTTCTCCGAATTTTATTCCATTGCCTCTCATTTTATAGGCATTTTTAAATAACGTATCTAATTCAGAATTTACACGTATTTATTTTTCTTGTATTCTTAGGAAGTGCTCAAATTGCATAAAAGCATTCTAAAGGAATTTGGCATTTCTAACGAAGTGTAAAAATGTTCCTTTGAAACGGCTAAGCAACATTTAAATTCTTCAAATGTTTAATTTCACTGTAAAAACTGATTAAATATAAGAAAATAATACTGGTTTATCGCTACTAAGTATACAAAATTAGTGTTCCATTCCTACATTTTCTTCGAGGAGCTCTGAGTATCAACATGTAGACATTCTCCAAGTTAAAACACTTAGCTAGTAATATTCTTTTATAATTTCTTTTGCTTCTACAATATTTCAAAATTCCTAAAAGTTGTATATACTCCTTTGTGAACATTAAACTAATTCATTCCTTTATTACTGTTTTGCTATCAACAAATAAATAATTAAAGCAATAATTTGAACTTAAAGCAATTAAAAACCGATAGATATTTTAGCTAATCAGAGAGTTCTCTTTCAGACCTTTCTTGAATTTAATTTTTAAACAGATGAAAATGAATGTAGAAGAGAGAGAAATGGTAGCGGTAATTGTGTGGCAAGTGTGTTGTGTGCAAATTGAAGGATTGCCACCAGTAATTGAACTGCCTGCCACATGCCCCGTTGAGCCTAAAACGAATCTTGAAGCATACGCACCTCATGCGGACCCACGCGTTGCGACAGCTGCTGCTGCTGTTGCAGTTGCAGTGCCGATGTTGCTGCCGTTGTGCTGGCGGAGGGCTTGCTCTTGCCCCGACTGGCGGCACTGATGCTGCTGGCCACAGACAACATGGAGGCAGAATGTCCGGGCTGATGGCCCAGTTGGTACTGCTCGTAATCCTCGGGTGTTGTGATTTCCGGCGTTGGCTGCTTCTGATGTTGATGTTGCTGCTGCTGTTGCTGATGGTGCGATGCTGGATGGCGATTACAGCGAGTGTTGCTGACGCTAACGGTGCCGGTGCCGCTGCTATAAAGCGAATTGCACGAGCTAAGCGAGGTGGGATCTGTGACTGGCGCCGACGAAGCAGATTCATAGGACGAATTAATATTGTGCGCCGGTGAGCCGGCACGTGCTGCAATTTGCTGCTGCTGCTGCTGCTGTTGACCCTCCACATTCATGTAAACTGGCTTGCGGGTCAGATTCAGACCCGAAGAACTGGCCTTGTGCGACTTGGGCGTACGTTGGCCCAGCGCCGGCAGCTGCGATTCATACGAGCTATTCGAGATGCCCGAATCGCTGCGATAAATGCTAAGGCGTTCGGGCTCCATCAGTTGAAAGTCAGCGCCAACGGCGCCGGCTTGGGCATCAGCCTTTTGCTGGTGCTGGCGATGGTGATGTTTCTTCTTGTGGCTTTGCGAGACGACGGCAGCCGTTGGCTGCGTATGCAGCTGCACAGTGGCCAGATTTTGATTCAAACTCAAGTTGAGATTGCTGCCAGCGTTCAGTATGTTGCTGCTGCCGTCGTCGCCCATCTCATTGTCCAATGTGTCGCCGTTGCACTTATCCGCCACATTCTCATAAACAGGCGGATCGTACAGACGCATGGGCTTGCCATTGGATTCAATATCGCCATGGCTACCGCCAGCAAAGGAATGATGCCGCTTGCACTTTGGCGCCGTCGACGTTGCATTCGCAGTGGCTGTTGCCAGCGATGCATTTAGATTGTATGCGGGCTTCTTTAGTTTGTTGTTGCCACCGCCGCCATTGGGAAACTTAAGTGAATAGAATTTCTTGTCCATGTCCATGCGATCGAGCAAACTGGCCGCCTTGCCTCGCTTGCCACGCTGCATGCTGCCCAGCAGCTCCTCCTGCCCGGCGGCATCGTATTTCTTAAAGTTGCTGGCGGCCAGAAAAGGATTCGTATTGAGCAGCGCTGAACTCGGAGCGGGGGGAGGCGGTGGCAGGCGTTCTACAACTGCATATGTGGGTTGATAGTCATGTTCGATGGCATTCAAGAGTTGCGCATTGGATGCTGAATTTGTGTGAAACTTTTGTGATTGCTGCTGCGATGTTTGTGGCTGCTGCTGCTGTGATTGTTGCTGCTGCTGTTGTTGCTGCTGGTGATGATGTTGCTGATAGTATTCGGTGTAGCTTTTGGGAAAGCAATTGCTGAGATTGTATTGGATTTGATCGGAACCGGACTCGAGTTGATCCATGCTACGATTGTGAGAGGGCGGGGCTGTGCAGCCACGCCCGTACTGCAAAGTGTTGTACTGCAGCTGTTGCTGATGTTGCTGCTGCTGTTGTTGAAGTTGTTGCTGCTGCTGCTGGTCGTAGAAGTGTTGCTGCTGTTGAGGATGCTGTAGAGTCTGGTGATGCATCTGCTGCGGGTTGTTCATGGCTTGACCAATATTTCCATTGAGTCTCTTGGGTCGTGGAGCGACGCGCACCACATTTGTGTTGTTATTAAAATTTGTAGGGGTAGTAGAGAACTGCGGATGCGGATACGAATGCGGTGGCGAAGGCGGAGGCGGATACATGCAGCGTGTTAGAAGAGAGCGAGCGTGTTAAAGAGAGAGAACATTCGATTAGTTGTTGGTTAGTTTATGACTCTCTTTTTGCGTTTGAGCTTTAGTTAGTTTCGAATTTAAAGTTGGCTGTTTTACAGTTAAAGAGTTTGAGTTAATTAATTTGTGAGTGAATTGTTGAAAGTTGTTTTCGTGTTTGAAACAAATGTGTCGAAACTAGCGAAACAACATTGATGGCAAAATTCAGTTGAGGAAATGTATTCAGTTTGTGATTCCACAATTTTGTGAATTTTTTACGAAATATGCGAGCTTAGCAACGGATTAAGTTAACAAATATTTTATTCCGTTTGATTGGAATTTTCTTCATTTTTTTTAAAGTTATAATTAGTTAAGTATTTCAAGGAACATTTAGGAGCACATTGCTTATTCCCTAATCTATATATGCTAACGTTGTATTGCAGTTCTCTTAGAAGAAATTAAATAACAATATTTGAATGGAGAATATTTATATGGCTAATATTTACGTATTCAATTAATTAAAAGTCGGTGTCCTTTCAAAACTAAGAATATTTTGAAAATGTTGTAAGTTTAATGTTTTCATTGTGAATCTTACCCTTTAACTATCTGCAAATAATATCATAAACGGTAACTAAACTATCTCTTTAAGTAAATTGATTGACCACTTTCAATTTAATTCCGTTATTCTTCTACACTCTCTAAAATTCGAATTATAATTCTTTAGTAAAAAATTACACTAAATGAAATGCTAATTTTTCATTTTTGCTCAGCAATTTACATATTTTATTTTTAGTTATCCAGCTAGGCTCGCATATTTGCTAAATAGAATGTGTAAAAAATATATGTTGAAATTTAAATAAAATAAATTAAATGAATTATAAGAAACGTACAAGCTAAACAATATGAACTACTGCACTATAAAATATATTCACAAGAAGAAAAACATTTATCACTTCAATTAGGCATACAATTTGGGGGACTTAAGTTAACGTTTGTAGCAGAGATCAAAAACCAAAGCCAAAGAGAAATGAAATTCAAGAGAAATTCGCTTGAAGACACATAAATCATTATTATTATTATATTTCGTTTTGTTGCGTGTTTTTTTGCGTAAAAACTGAAACGGATATGCTTGATATTTTGATGTTGAAAAAAAGGAAACGAAACGAAAGAGCACAAAAAAATGACATTGAAATGACAAATGAATGATGAATGAGACATCATTAGGCAAATGGCAAAATGGCAATGGGAAAAAGCGAATAGCTTTAAGATTAGGCTAGTTATATAAGAATTATACTAGACACACTCGCTATACTTATATTATAAAACAGAGGTAAATCAAACTAAAGATAAATATATATAGTATATGATATAACACTAAGGATCAGAGACAGAGATAGATAGATATATATATGAAGAGTGATAGATATAGACATTGAAAAGAGACAAAAGCTTCGACTTATACATAATATGTACTTAAGTATAATACGATTAAGATCAAACTTTTTTTTTATAGGCGATATTACGATATTAGCGCAGTGTGTGTGGATGCTTTCTTTGTGTGTGTGCGTGTGAGTGAGTGTGTGTGTGTGAGTCAGTGAGTGAACAAATTCGATACTCAATTCTAGGTTAGGTTGTTTTTAAACAAATAGGATATCAACTGTACCTTGTTAGGTGCCGTTTGCAGACCATGAAACGGTAGATTCTCATACTCGCCAGGTTCCGTCAATGGATCCCCCAGTGAAGACGACTTGTCGTGTACTATATAGTATACGGATCGGTTGATTTTATTGGCGATTAGAGCGTTGCACAGTTTTCGGTTGTATTTGGTTTATATTTAATTTTTTTTTTTTTGGTTGCGACGATTTTTGTTAAATCAGAAGAGCAAATGAGATAAATGTAAACGAAAAGATTTTGGAAAAATAGAAAAGAAGAAAAATTCAATTAGTCAATCATAAAATCATAAACTATTTAGGCTAAAAATCATTTCACTAAAATTAAACTCGTCGTTTCTCTTTTTTTTTCATAATACCTAGAAATCGAAAGCCTATAGAAATTATACAAATAATTATAATTTTTATCACGTTGGTTTTTAGTTTTTGTTTTTTTTTTTAGAAAGAAGAATTGCATGCGGAAACTTGAACAAGGGACAATTCACAAGCAGGCAACATTTAAATATTGAACAAATGCAAGCAAGAATCAAAAAAAGAAAACAAAAATTGTATAAGAAATATATACATAGATAGTAAGTTTGAAAACATCGATAGTTTGACTAATGACAAGTTGCTGATTGCGTTAGGCTGATGTTCTGCGATTTTTGGCGATCTATAAACAATTTTGATGATGATGATGATGTGAAGTATCGAGCATTTTGCATTGTGTTTCTCTTACTTGTTGTTTTTTTTGTCATTATCTCTTTACTTTCTCTCTTTTCACTTGCTCTCGCTTAAATGAGAACCTCGAGATTCGATTCGTTATAGTAAATTACTTACAGCGATAGGTTGATAGGTTTTTTTGTGGTACAAAGAGATACAGATTAGGCAAAATGAGGATAGATAGCTCAGAGTACGTGTTTAAAGTATTTACAATGAGAGTGGCTTGTTGGATGAATTTTATGACATTTGGATTGATATAGGAGGAATTTTTTAATACGATTGTTTTGGATGATTATATGATGAAAATATGGCATGAAAATGATATGTATTTCTAATTATCTTTAGCGATTTCATTGGATACATTTTGTATACATTTTGTGATATAAAGGGAGCTTGTTTCAGAACATTTCATTATTATATGTTCGTAAATAGAAATGCTGGAATTTCAGTCGATATGTTAGATGTATAATATGTTTTTCGATTTAGGAAATATATTTAAAAAATCTATCAGCATCTTTACTACCATAGAAATGCTAAGTATGATACTTTTAATAGTCCAATGTATTGGATCTTATCTTTTTATTAAATTCTTTTTATTACGATTGAATTCTCTAAAGATTTTTTATTCATTGATTATTTTCCATAGTAATATTCTAATAAAAATTCTGTAGAAAATTTCTTAGAATTCCAAAATATTTCAAAAGCAAACTCATTCTTATATATCATGAGAATTTAATTTCGTAGAATACTCAAAATGCTTGTAAATCCCCAGCTCAAAGACTTGCAATTCATCAATTTCCAAATAGGCAACAATTGCTGGTTTGAAATGAAATTTGCGAACGTTGAGCTAAAAGTTCATATAGCGAGTGTATTGAGGGATTTGTTTTCGCAATAAAGTGCTGCACATTTGGCAAGTCACCTTTGCTTAATAACTTTCCATAGCTAAAGATACATATATAGGTGAAAGTCACGTTATGCGTGGAAAATATTGCAGATACACGAGCAGAAAAGTATGTACTCGGAGTACTTGGGGTACGAGGCGAAGAAGAGTATTAATAAACAAGCCAGGCACATTCAGAATTCAATTGAAAAGCGTAATCAATGTAAATGATTTATGAGTTGACTAGCGGTGAATAATGCCTGGCTGACTGTCTGAATGAGGGGAATGAGTTGGAGTGAGTGTTGGCAATGAGTGTGAGTATGAATATGAGTGGATGGCAGATGACTTGTGAGTTTTGTTCTTACTTTGAACGCGTTCGACACGGCTCGGTGAGACCATAACGGTGCGTTTGAGCAACGGCGGCAGCGTGTTGCCGCTGGGAATACTCGGCTTTGGCTTCGTATTGCTGCCGCTGTCGCTGGACAGCTGTTGTTGCTGCTGGTGTCCAGGGCCACGCCGCAACGGCAATATGGGTGGCGGCGGGCGTGGCGGGGGCGTGGGACACTTGAGTATGCCCCGCACTGGCTGCAACTGTGCTGGCTCCAAGCCAGGCCCAGCGTGGACTGCTGTTGCTGCTGCTCCGGTTGCGCCAGCTGCTGCTGCTTCTGTTGTGGTGTCTGCTGGCGGTGTCTTGTCTAATGAAGGCGCTTGAAATGTCACAGAGGCATGTGATGGGACACTGCTGGGACTGCAAGTTGCTGTCGTTGTTGCTGTTGCCTCTGCTGTCGCTGTTGTTGTTGTCGTGGTTGAATTAGTTGCTGTTGGCGTCTTTTTGTAGGTGACTAGCGATACGTGAAGATGCGATTGTATGTGTGTTCAAGTGTGTGCGATACGTGTGGCAACATAAGTTAGGCAAATCATAAATAAAAAAGAATAAACAAAAAATCACAAATTATTGTCTGCAGAGTCGTGAGTGTTGCTGTTGCTGTTGTTGTTTACCACTGCCACTGCTGCGAATGCCTTTGAGGCGATGCTGTGCTCCAAACGGCGACTCGCCGCTGCTGCCACGCCCACGCCAAAATGTGTGCAACAAGCCCACATGGCTGCGTTGACTGTCCCTGATGCCATCGTCCTGCTCCGTGCGCTTCGCTCTCCGAAACACAAAGTTCCAAATGCGTTGCATGCTCCCGGGCACAGCAACTGTTGCCACCGTCGTGGTAGTTGTTGATGCTGTGGCTGCAATCGGATTGTCTAGGCAGGCGGCCAGCTCGGGCAGAACTTCAGCTGAACTGGTGGCTGCATCTGTCGATGGCAAGGCAATGTCATTGGGATTAGTCTTCATCAGCCTACGCTTGGCTGCTGCAGCCGCTGCTGCTGCGATTGCTGTCGCTGTCGATGTGGTTGTTGTTGCTCCAGTTGCTGTTGCATCCATCACCGTCACCTCGGTTAGCATTGTGCTATTTGAGTTAGTTTGGCTATCATTCAGCACGGCACTTAACTGCGCCGACAATTGACTCGCATTTGGATTTGAGTTGGGATTCGAATTCGCATTCGCATTCGGTTTCAGCGTCATGCGATTCACTGCCAGATTCTCTTTGGTGTCGCTGCTCACGTGCAACATGACGCCCGGCCGCAGTGGCCAGCGTGGTGGCGACTTTGGCACTGTGGCATGCAACGCGCTATTGCGCGCAGTGGGCGGGGGCGTGGCCAGTTCATTGTTGTTCTCCATTGCGGGCAGTTTTAGTTGCTGTTGCTGCTGTTGTTGCTGCTGCTGTTGCAGTTGCTGCGGTGGCAGCAAAGTCGATGGCAGCAATGTTGTCTCTGTTGTCTCTTGTATGGGCAGTGCCACGCCTACTTGTGGCTGCACCGGCTGATATGATAGCACACTGTATTTGCAGTGAGTGTGTTTTTTTGTGTGTGTTGTCAGTTGTTGTTGTTGTTAGCGTGTGTATTTTTGAATGAAGCGAAGCAAGCAACAATTGAATACGAAAGTTCAAAAAAATTACACACATCGTTACAATTACAAATACAATTTACATTCGTGTATGTCGTTGTTGTTGTTTGTCAAGTTGTTTTGTTGTTGTGTGCGCACGATTAGCAAAAATTGCAACGAAAAATCATAAAAAATGGCGTGAGAAAAAAAACATGAAAAATTAAATCAAAAATTGTGTTGGAACTTGAATTCTTAGTCTAATTATTAAGCGGAAAAAAGCATGCTAGCTTTAAAATTTATAAAAGTATTTAAATATTTTTAAAGATTTAGTTTTAAATAGCAGTTTTAATTAATAAATTTAGATGTATTTATAAATTTACACAAATTGAGGTATTTGAAGGAGGAGAAGTTCTGCACACATTAATAATAATAATAATATATTTGAGAAATGTCTTTGTCATTGAATATTATTTGCGAATTAGAAAAGAAATTAAGAAAATATTTAATATATTTGAAAAATTGCCTTATAATAATATTGAAAAAATTTAAAATAGTCATAAGTCTATTTATAACACAAAATATTTGCTGTAAATTTACAATTTCTTTAAATTTTTTAAAATTTTAAGTGGTATATTTTATAAGTCTTTTTCATAGTGAAACCACATGAGAACTTTTAAAGCAGGAAATGAAATATTGAAGAAAATTATTTGATATAATAATCTCTGTTGAAAACATGAGATAATTAAATTCTAAAGCTTTTCATTTAAAAATAATTAATGGCTTAAATTTAAAAATGAGTTAAGTTTATGATATTTTTCCAAATTTTAAATTGAACTTTTACATCTTTTACCTCACAGATTGTATAAATCTTATAAATACTTTTTAAACTTTACAAAAATGAAAATTTAATTCAAATTTTAATACAAAATATTACTCAAAATTTATAAAAGTTACTCGTAAAGTCGTTTGAATATGGCAAAGAAATGCAGCACTTACCTCTGGTTGGCGCTAATAGATACTTCCGTATGATCTTTACCAAATGAATTTTAAATCAAATGACAATTTTGTTTGTTTGTTTTGAAGTTATTGTTGTTTGTTTGGTTGTTGTCGTTGTTATAGATGTTATAGATGTTGTTGAATTGTGTTTATGTGTGCGAAGTGTGTGTGTGTGTGTGTGTGAAGAAAGTTTTGATTAGCATTGAAAGCAGCGTATTATAATGTTGAAGTTTGTGGTTGTTTGTTGTTTGCAGTTGTGGTTGTTGTTTTTGATGTAGTTGTAGTTGTAGTTGAGTTGAGTTGAGTTGTTGTTGTTGTGGTGGTTACAGCGAGCAATTAATAATTGAAGCAGCATAGAGACAACAATATATATTATACACAAGTGTATGAGTCAGATAGATAGATCAATCGATAAATAGATAGATAGATATTGATTGAAGTAGAGTGTGAGGTTGCAGGCGAAATTAATTAAAAATGTTTTGCAAGCAATGCACGAAATAAAATGTTAACAAAACATTGGAAAAAATAACGAGAGGGAAATTTATTGTTGTTGATTGTGGTTGTTAATTAGTTGTAGAGTTGGAGAGTTGTTTATATTGTTATTATTGTGGTATTGTAATTAATGTTAGCATTTCATATTGTTAATACATTTTATTAATTTTGCATTGATGTCCACAGATGAGGTTGCCGTTGGTTGTAGTTGTTTTTTTTTTGTGGATGTGTGTGTTGAAGCATTTAACGGGGATGCAGCCAAGCAAAATAGTTGTTGTTGTTGTTTACACAAATAACCATTCATATGTATAATTGAAAAACATAAAAAAAATAGGAAAAGAAAATAAAATAAAATACATAATTATATTTACTTTCTTTTTTTCAGTGTTTGAATTTTAAATATGAATTAATGGCAAACAGAGTGTGGCAACCCAGAGTTCTATGTGAGAACCTCTTATTGCAACACCCTGTAGCACTTGTTAAATAAAAATATGCAATTTACTCTCATAAAAAAATATAATAATACTCATAAGCACATCAGAGTCGAGCACAGCATAGCAAAAGCTTAAAATCAGTAATTAAAACGAGCAGCAAAAAAACTACAGCCTACTTATGAGGGCAAGAGGCGATTGAAAAAACTCATTTGAATTTGCATATGTGATAATAAGCTGGCCGACACACTTATGGTGTCCTGTAACCTGTTTTTTTTTTTTCAAGCATGCTGCGAGGCAGTAGAAAAATTCACATGCAAAAGTTGAAAGTCGAAAGCGTTTGGCACAAATTTCAGTTGAAATTAAATCCAACAGAAAATGATAATCAAAAGAAAGAGTATTCATTACATTTAATCAAGGTTTCGGTTGTGATCAATTGTTATAGATATATAGGATTAACTTAAACTCGTTTTCGCTGTTTCGATTTTGGTTTTTTTTTCCTGATTTTTTATCTTTTCCTAAGACTATGGCTAGAGGAACATTTCCGTAATAGTTTGTAGTTGTTGTTGTTGTACTCACATTTATCCTGACGCCGACGGCGACGGCATATGCAAATGATTATGATACAAATAATGATGACGGCCAGCAACAAAAGCGCTATGGCGCTAATCACTATATAGAGCATCGTTTTGTCCCAACGCTGCCACCAGACCAATTGTTCTATAATGTGGAATATAAAAATAAAGAGAAAGAGAGGGAGAAAAAGAGGAAGATCGTTTTGGATGAATTACTTTAGTCTCTACCTCATGTGTTTTGGTTTTTAAGGGGAAACTTAAAGCAAATGTTTAACAAAACTTGTCTCGCACATCATGCAATTCTTTTATGCTGTTTTTGTTTTTGTGTAGAACAAACTGACATCCGAGCTAAGCCCAATGGCAGCCTACTTAGCCGCTTGACTGAGTGAATGACTGACTGACTGACTGACTGACTGAAGTTGCAGTTGCATGCTGGTTGTCAGACAACTTTCATTTATCAACTTGTCACATGGTTTTGCCATTGCAGACCTTCGTCTCAGGCAGCATTTCCTCCACCTCCTCCGCCACACACACAAATGCATTGCATGTTTTACTTACAAAAGTAGCTCCCCCTCCCACTGTGCGTCCCCCCTGTGTCTGTCACGCCCACGTAATATTGCCATTGTCTTGTGGAAACTGTGCTAGGCAGCTGGCAGCAGCATCAGCATCAGCAGCATCCTTCACGCGTTGCCTCATTGTTTTCCATATTTGCTATAATTCAGCTGTTTATCATCCAAACAAATGAATTGTCTTTGCCACACATACACACACTGCAATGCACCTCTCTCTCTCTCACTCTCTCACACTCTCTAGCTACGGCTTTTGTTTCGAGCTAACGTTTATCTCATCTACATGTGTGTGTGTGTATTTGTTTTGCGAGTGTATTCACATATGTTATGAACTATTCATTTTGGCATCGTGTGGATTCGCGTGTCAACAACATTTAGCAGTCAGCGACCACTCCTTGTAGCCACCCACCCAGAAAACCACCCACAAATTCCCAACCCAACTAAGCCTGCTATCTACTTCCTATCTTATGCAATTAAACATGCGAGAGAGCGACAAATGAAAAATGGCGGCTTTTAGTTTTAGTTCACTCTCTCTACACAAGTGTCCATATGTGTGTGTGTGTGTGTGTATTTGTGTGAGTACGGATTAGCATAAGAATGTGGCAAAGCAGCAACAACAGCAGCAGCAGCCGAGCAGCGCAGCAGCATTTGCGGCTTTAGTCTATCGCTTGTAGTCGGTCATTGCATCATTTGTAAGCAGGCATTTACACTAAGTGTGCTAGCAGCGCCATCTGGTGCTCAGTTTTAAATGCGCTTTTGTTATGTCAGTCTTACGAAACGTTTTTCATTTTGCAGAGCTCTAGCTTTGAGTAAAAGTTTGTTGTGGAAATTTACTCATATTCATATTAATTTACCATATATTTAATTACATACATACAAATTTCCAATAAATAAGCAAATATTTATCCACTTAGGCTTATATCATATTGAAATATTAATTTAAAATTTACAGTATTGAAAACTTTCTAGTGAATTCAAATTTCGGATAGGAAAGTTCACTGGATTTCAACATATTACCAATATAATAGATGCACTAAATGATGTTCATTTTGCTGGGCTTACTTTATCTATTTGTTGTATTTATCTTCAAGACATGTAGAGTATATTATAAATAAATATCTCTTCTGTTTCAGCAAAAGTTGCCCATGCCTTTGATTTTTATATTACGAACTGTATCTATACAATTTTAATTAACATTGAAATTGGGAGCAGATCAACTAGATTGAATTTCGTATTCTAAAATTTATTTTAAATATAATACATTTTCTCTTTTAGCAAGTATTACCTCTGTATTACCTCTGCAATTAATCTATTAAACGTTAAGTAAGTTTTGAAATTAATCCATTGCTAATCATCTAGTTTTAAATTAAATGAACTAGTAAAGTTATTTATTGGTAAATTTTATGTATTCATCGATTTTGAGCATTTTGTTGGTGTATATATTTTATTACTCAAATTGCAGGATTTTCATAATAAATGTAATACACTAGTTAGTTGGCATGCATCTACTTACTTTTTGGTCGCACTAATTATCATTGGAAGCAGCGATTAGTGAGGCATGTGAAAAGTGGATTAGCATTAAATTTCAAAAGCAAACGGGGGAAAAAGATAGAAAGAGTAGCCAAGAGAAATGTTAGTCCACAGATAGATGAGGATCCAAATCACCAACAGACAAATATTTTCAACATTTTTTGGGATTTTAACTAAACTAATGCAAACTCAAAAAAAGTAAATGAAAATTTAACTCTCATGGGCCGTTTTTTCAGTGTTTTACCTTGCCACCACAAATAAAGTGCTGAACCAGCTGTCAATAATAGAAAACCAAAAAAGTTGATACTTTGCATATAAAAATAATGAGAACTGATGTGCGTTCGGAAATGGGGAATATTAAAGGAAAGGATTTTTGGTTTAAGTATAGTAAAACAGTTACGTTACGTTCCACGTTCATTATAATCGATCATAAATCAGTGAAGGCGTCAGGGAGAAAAAGCAACTAAAGAAGCTCTAAAATTCTAAAGTGGGCCACATAAAAGAGAAGAAAAAAGAAGAGAGACGAAAAATGCTGGCGTCATCAGCTGTCAAATTTCAATTTCAATTTCAATTCAATCAATGAAATGAAATAAAAAGTGGCTTAGTAAGTGGACACAGTAAAGAAAGGAGCAAGACGCGGCGGCGAGCATTAAAATCGCTGCCAAAAAAACGACTTAAGCAGCTGCGGGAAGAAATCACAGCGCATAAAAGGACGCAGCAAAAAAAGCGGGTAGAGGAAAAGAAACTCGAACTGATTTTCGTAAAACGCAAAAGAAAAAAGTGCAAAAATCAATTTCCGTTGGTTGTAATAAAACGTAGCGCATGTTAGAATAACAGGTATGCGATGGGAAGGAGGGGAAAGGGGAAGGGAGGGTTTGCGGTGGGGGCGGAATACATAGAAATTTGCTGGTCTGCTGTTGGGGCGGCACACAATTCCCTAATTGCCACAACGCCAGCACAACGTGGCCGCCATTTTAGTTTAAAGCGGAAGCAGCTAGCCACCATTTTATGCAGAGCATCAACAAAACAAGAGCTACGTAAAAAATAGAGGAGTTAAAAGGGGAAGGGGAAAGAGGGGAAAGAAGGCGTAGCCGGAAAGCGGAAACAGATGAAGCAAATATTGACAGTAATCAGCTTCCGTTTCCTCTTCGCTACACAATTTATGGATATTTTTTCTCGTTTTCGTTTTGGTTTTTTTTTTTTGGTTTTTGTTTCTCGCATTGAGTTCATCTGCATCTCGAACTCGCAGGCGATCAGCGTGTGTTAACTCACCAGCAACTTCAATCTCACAGACTGCACCTGGACCCACAGTATTGTTGGCCAAACAACGATAAGTCCTGGCAATGTCCGATTCTCCGGTCAGCACGTAATAGCTTCGGTTCTTAAAGGACTTCTTGTCGCCGCCGCCCAATGCTTCTGTGTCATTCTCCAGTTTAACTGACCATGAGAAATCGGCCTGTAAAGTGGTCGTAAGATACAATGAATTAAAACATGAATACGAACGATGCAGTTACAGCTTTTTGCACGTGTTAGTCCTAGCAGCATTTTTTCTTACTGTGCCTAGTTTTACTTTTTTTCGATTCTGTGCTCTGTTTGCCTTTGGCTTTACACTTTGCACTTTAGCAATCCTGTTGTTGTGCTGTTGTTTTTTGCTTTGCACTGCAAAATTTCTTTGCCATTCGAACACTCTTTTTGGCTCAACTTTGCTGAGGCAGCTTTCGAACTACATTTGATGGCTGCCACTTGCTTAATAAGAATTTTGAATTGTTTACTCTTTGATAAAAGTGCATGCAAAAATTGAAATTGTAGTTAGAAGTGATTATAGTATTGTTGATATTGGCAATTGACTATTACTTAGCTCTAGAATTATTGCTGAATAATTAAAAAAATAAACATTTCTGATTTCAATAGGAATAAAGGCGATTAATTTTAGGTGTACTAGAAATTAGATTTAGATTTAACTTTAACATAGACATTTCTAGTTCATTCTACAATTTAAGAATATTTCCATTCACCTATTTTCCATTCTTAATATATTAAACATTTGAAGATAAATCTTTAATCAAAATATATCACAATCTAGAAGCAATTCTATTGCAAATTAAGCATATTCAAACTTCCACTATTTTACGCTGTTAAACACTACAAACTTTAGATAGTTTTCCAAGTCTTTAATCTTGGGGAGTTACATTAAAGAAAGTAAATTTTTTTGCAGACAATTCTGGCTATAAATAGCTCCGTCTTTTGCTTTGTTAAACATGAGCTTAATCCCTTGGCACCCTGGCATCTACTTGCACATGTGCTTAAATGCTTCATTCAAGCGCAGCCAGTTTCAATTCGCATCAATCTCTTCATCTGATTGCATGCTCGGTTATTAAATTTTAACTTTACGCCCGTTGAATAATTTCCAATCAAATAATTACGAGCCAGCGACTTTGGCCCACACTTTCTGCTACCCGTATCCGGGCTATGCGTGGCCATAAATCTTTGGGCCAACCTGCAGGTTACTCTCTTTTTCCTCCTCACACACACTAACCTTGTTCCATCTCCACTTCAATGCCAGCTTAATCGCCGAGCACGCTTAAACTCAAGTAACGGCAAAGCAAATGCAATTGCAGAGAGATGGAAAAGGAGAGAGAGAGTGGGAAAGAAGACAGCAGCAGCAGCTGAATGCTGCACTGATTTATGCGGCATGGCAAAAAGTGCGAACTCCAAACTAAGAGTTGGGAGAGAGAGTCCAGTTCAACTTGGCTGCAACTGTAGCTCTGGCTGTTGCTCTGGCTCTGTGTTTGTGCCGTTCACGTTGCCGACAGCAGATCCGTTTCCCGGCCAAAAGGTAAACTCATAAAATTGAAAATTCTTGCAGCTACCTGCATAAATAAAAACTGGTGCAAAAAAATGCGCCAAGGGAAACTGGTTGAGCACAAAAAAAAAAACAGCAGTAGAGAGTAAAACTCCACTCAGAGTTGGGTTAGCAGCATCGGTTGCCACCCAAGCACCCTTTTAGCAGGCACCACAATTGAAATGCTATCGTTATTGCCATTTCGATGGCCTGCATCGACCAGAGTTCTGTGCGTGAGCCTGCGAGAGTGTGCGAGAGTGTGCGAGTGTGTATGTGTGCGCAAAAGCGTTCATCTATGAAGTCACCCTAACTCTGAGTATAGACAAACAATCAACTTGTTTGTCACTTAATACTAATGATATAGAAAGGAAAATTTAAACGTGTGACTTGTAGCTTGCAGCTTGCTTTTTATATTACAATTTGGTATGTATAAAATATCTCCTTGGATTTTGCTATCGAAAATCAATTTGCTTCTCAGTTTAACCAAATTATATTTAAATAAGTATCTGTTTAATAAAATCAGTATATTCTATTTGCAAGAAAATAAAGAATTCATTATAAATTTATCAATTTTTCAGTTTGTTAAATTGAGCAATCTGCTTCTGACTTTACGCAAATGTTTTGTAAACAATATTTGATGATACCAATTTATTATTTAATATATACTTTTTTTTTATAATTCCACTAATACTTTTTCTGATAGTTCTTCCAAGAATAACCAACTAACCATTTTATAAGCTTTTTTCCAACTAATTTTGGTTTATGATAAGTTGTCTGAATTACCTTTTTTGTATTTTACTTTACTTGAAATAAGACAGATTAATGTATATGAGAAGAGATTAAAAAGATAGACTCTTTGACTTTGAATAAATAAATCGAAAATGAGTTAAAATAGATTTAATAAAATAATTTGAATGCTAGATTATATCAAATGCACCTAAATGTATTTACATAAAATTAGTGGAAGTAGCAAGTACTAAAGAGATCATATAGAGCATTTGAAGTGCCACTTGTCACACTTCGCATATTTTTCTCCCTTCAATCTAGCTAAAGCCCTTTAGCATCACTTCCTTAATAAAAGTTGAAGTTGGAGCTGCAGTACTCACCTCATCAGGATTTCCGTCTGCTGTGCAAATTAGTGTATCCTGGTCATCGATCTCAAGCCTCTCAATCTCACAGCGTGGTGTAACTACAGTGAAGGAAATATGGAGCAGAGAGTGCGAATGTTGTAATGCAATTAGAAAAGTTCCCCGAGCACAACTGAACTTCGCTTTACAGAGACACTTACACTGAACATCGATGCGGGTTTCGGTGGTGCGATCTCCATGTTTGTTAAAGGCGCGACAAGTGTAGATTCCAGTGTCGTTTCGCTTGATGGGATCATTGATAATCAGAGTGTTGCCCATGGTAACCGTCTTGTTGGGATACAGCCACTCATAAGATGGTTCTAGGAAAGGGAAGAGTCGCAATTGAAGGCGGTGCCTGGTGAACTGTCAATTCACTTACCCGGATTAGCCTGCGATTTGCATATGACACGACCGGGAATATGATGCTCCTGCACATAGACCGTGCTCTCCGAAACGCTGATGTCATCCGGTGCGTCTAAAGAGTGGAAAGACAAATAACAAAACCAAAAAAAAAAAAGAGGGAAAGGGGCAGGTGTCTTGTTACTGTCACGGAAAACAAAAAAAAAAAAGGAATAAAATACTCACATTCAATGCTCAAGTAGGTGGTGCTGTTTACTGTCGGTCCCACAGCATTTGCCGTTGATATGCACATGTATTTCGCGTTATCCGATTCGATATCGAATTTTTTATTCGGGAAATTTGACATATTGAAGTGCTGTAATCGGCGAGCGAACGAGAAGCGAGAAAAAACAAGAAATAAGCATGAAAATATGTCAGTTACATTGAAATTGAGGAGGGATGAATTTTTGAGACTCTTCGCGAACATTTTCGTAAGCGGATAGCAGCTGAGACATGTCCTTGGCTCAGACGCAAGTTACACAATTCAAATTAATTGGGATTTTATTACGTATTGCATAGACAGTTATTTATAAATGACGACAGCGTGGGAAAACACGACGTCGAGAAACACAAGTGGGTTTCACAGGTAATTGATTCGAATCGTTTCGAGTTTTGTCTTTGTCTTCTTGATATCTTAATTGGGTCACATATGTTTCCACAATGAAATATGAGCTTGGCGAGGGGTACTTTTCCTCAACAACTGCTCACTAATTGTTGTTGTTGTTGGCATTGATTAGTCATCTATTTAACTAGTATTTCATTTATGTACGAGTTTAGTATGTTGTAGTTATGAGCTGCTTTCAAATATGAAGCACAAAAGTTACTTTATCGACTCCGAATAGGGACAAAACTTTTTAATTGTAAATATTATGGGTACTACTTTTACTTCAGAAATAAATGCTGTATTTTATTTGACCCCATTTCAGTTGAATTCATATTGATAAAAAAGCAATTAGAGAGTGAAATTACGTTCTTAATTTTAAACTCCACTTTTGTTTTGTTTATGAAGTAGTTGTCATTCATACATAGTTGCACCCAATTGTTATTAAATTAGTGGTATGTTTGTTTTCAATATAGAAATATGGAATTTGTTAAATATAATCAGAAACTAATTGCCCTTATTACTCAGCACATAAATTTGTATTGAATAGAAGATGGGTAAGACGAGTAAATGTCAGCTTTAACTTTACTTTCATTGGATATTTCTGTCTTTAATTTCCCATCTCTCTTTTTACCCCAGTTAACTTTGCAACCAGCTCCAATTAGGCGTCATATTAATTTCAGCCAACAACCACAATAAGTCAACCCTTTCAAGCCCAAACTCAGCATGAGTTTTAGTCATGCTAACAATCAGATTTAAATGACAAATCAATTGTCATGGTTTGAGTTAAAATTGAATGGCTGATTGGACACCCAAAAAAAAGGAGTGGAAGAGAAATGTACTCGTACTTACCAGAACGGAGAACATGCTCTCGAAATCGCCAGTGGCCGGAGAGGCATCCATGTACTTTTCGCGAACGAAGTAACGCGAATCGTTCTTGTCGATGGGCACACCATCCTTCCACCAGGCGATCTCACAGCGTGGCACACACTCGATGCGGCAGGTCAGATTGAAGTTGGAGACGGAGTGCAACACACCCGTATACGGTTGCATGTTCTTGATGAAGAAGGGCGGGGCATGGACCTCTAGATTGACGGTGGCCATGACACCCTTGCCGCCCTCATTGTACGCATAGCACGAGTAGTTGGTGCGACTGTCCAGACCGACGGGCTCGACGGTCCATTCCTTGGTGACAATGTCCTGGAGTGGGCCGCGACCGCCGCGCATCCAGCGATATCTGTTGGGTTGCGAGACCGTTTGAGCACCGTACATGAATTTACCCATTTTGCGGTAGAGTGCGTAGGATGCGGATGCGGATGCGGATGAATCGTGATTGTGGCCCGTGTAGAGGGTCAAGATTTGTGATTGTGGCGTGAAGGTGGTGAGCGTGAGCAATGTACAAAGGGAATGATTCAAATGTAAATCGATTAGAGCATGCGTTTCTTTAATTTCATGCGCTGAGCGGGTGGTTGTGAGGCTCGACAACCCCGACAGGGTTGCCAATGTGGATGACAAGTGTGCTGTGGGATCAAGCGGTTGATGTTCCTTTCGCTGCTGCTGCTGCAATTCTTGCTGCTTTTGCAGCAGCAACGCTTCGATGGCGGCATCTGCCTCATGCTGTTGCAGAGCCTGCACCGTGTGGTAAGCGACAAGCTGTGGTTTCTGTTTCTGTATCTGTTGTGTTCTGATGTGTGTGCTGTTGGCTTGTGTGTCTACAAACCTATTCGACTCTGGGTAGCCGGGATCCTCGACGCTGCAGTAAAAGATCACGCTCTTCTTCTTGATGGCAATGGGCGGAAAGTGCGACAATGTGGCAGGTCCGGGTTCATAGTGCACCTGAGAGAAGAAGAGCATAACATTAGCATAACTAAGATCAATACTTTAAGGTCTTGCCTCACCATTAACTCCTTGTCCTCGCTGCGTGGTCCCCAGCCGGCGGCATTGTAGCCCTCGCAGGAATAATTGTAGAAGAAACCGCGTCCAATGCTCTCGAGCAGCAGCTTGCTGGGATCAATGTGGCACAAGTCCTCCTACAGAAGAGTAAATAAAAGTTAGAGGAATGGAAGTATTATTTTGGGGAGTTAAACTTACTCTAGTTTCGTAGCAATCCGGCAGCTCCTTAAGCAGCGTAGAGTTCGCATACCAGCGCACTTTGGTCAACACTGAGGGATTCGCATCGATGATGTTGCAGGTGAGCGTCACATTAGACTCATCGCTCTCCTTAACAGGACCTTCAGGCAGCATCAACACCTCCACAATGGGCACGTCTGTGAATAGTAATAGTTATATATATTTATTATTATATTTCTCATTATACATTTGAATATAATATTATTATTATATTATATATTATTATTTTTATTATTCACTCACATTGCACGTCCAGATCGATTTGCTGCTCGGAAATAGTTTTGCCAATGGAGTTTGACAGCTGGCAGGTGTAATTGCCAATGTCTTCTTTCTCCGTTGCTCTGATCAGCAGTGCCACATTCTCCGCATTGCCTCCCTCATAACGATTCGTGTCATTGACATTAACTACGTCTCCATTGCGATACCTGAGAGAGAAGTGAGAAGAAAGGAGTTGAGATAACAAATTAGTTGGTTTATGTTATTTGCAAGAGACAAACGGTTGGGTGGCATAATTTAAGGCGCTTTTGTCTAGTTACTTTCACACACACACATGCGTATGTGACTTTCTCACTCATTTATGATGCAACACGCCCATACACACACACACAGCAGGCAGAGAGTGAAAGAGAGAGAGACAGCAAAAGGGCGTGAGGGAAAGCCAAACTCTCCTGTTGGCTATTTAAAATTTATAGACACGTCTCATTGTATTTTCGTTTTCATAACAACATGCACAGAGTTCGAGTGTGCGAAAGAGACAGCTAGATTGCGTGCGAGTGAGAGCGCACTTGTTGTAGCTGCTTGTGTTGTCATTGAATCTCAGCTACTTTTCAGTGCTTGCAATAGACAACAAAACGACAAGAGGACTACAAAATTATGTCAAATGCTCTTTGTGCCTGGCATCGCATCGCTTCGCATTGCTTTGCTTTACTTACTTATTTACTGCTCTATATGTTGTTACTGCTTTTCCGCTCCCTTTTCACTTTTCCCCCTTCCCAGTCACCCTTTTCATAAGCTTCTACTTCCAACTGTACTCAACTATCGTTCATTTTGCATTTGCTTGTTTGACAAGCTTTTTGCTCGACTTACCAACTGTCTGTCTACTGCTTTCTTTTCCCTCTTTCTATGCTTCAAACATGTGCTGTGCCTGTTTTAGTGCCCCAAAATCCACTTACGATTGCTACACAATTTGTAGCATCAAAAAAAAAAAAAAAAAAAAGAAGAGAGAAATGGAAAGACAGCAAAGAAACTGCAATTGGCAAGTGAAAGAACTTGAAGTGAAAGCTCGGCTTAAATACTTGATTAAGCCTTGTATGAATTACGCAATGCAAAAATATTTTCTTTTACATTTTTGACTTCGTCATACTATACTAGACTTGGTTCTTTAATTTAATTTATTTAAATCATTCCAATCTTAATACTAATTAAATTGCTGTGCATTTGAATTTTAAACGAAATCTGTTTATAACTATAAATATATATTTATTCGGTTACATTTTTAATTTCTTTTCTCAAATAAATCACCGAAATACTAATACAAATTAAATAGTTGCTTCATAGAATGACTTTCAAAGCATTCGAAGTGTTTATTTTCCAGATTGATGACAATTGAGAATATTTCTATGCTCCAAAAATATGAATATGATAAAGTCGCGGGTTAATTTTCTGCTATAATAATTTAGTTTTTAGTCTACAATGATTCGTATAAATTTATTGTTTAATAACAGCTTTTGAAAGTGCTCTCTTCAGTCTGTTACCTTCGCTTACACATAGCTAAAATGCCCTTGACTGGTCAATTGCTGCAGACACAGAGAATAACAATAGGCCATACTTACTCACACACACAATGCCCAACAAGCATGCACACAGAGCATGAGAGACTCCGCACACAGAGAGACAGAAAGGCAGATATTAACCTGATGCCAAGCCACAGACAATGGAGATGCTTGATACTCTCGGCCAGCTTCGATTTATTATTCTCTCTCTTCTTTTCTTTTCATTTCATTTTTTTTTCTTTTTGTTGCGTTGTCTGTTTTTGGCGCTGTGCATTTCCCAGTGGCATTAAAACAATTTTACGCACACACACATAGCATATACATATATGCATGTGCTTGTGTGAGTCAGTGTAAAATTAAAAAAGCATTGCATACTTTACAGCGGCTGGCGGCATAAATGGAAATTATATTGCCCTCAGCTGCGGCTGCAAGTTGCAGTTGCTGTGGCAAACAAAAGCGAGCGAGCGCAGGCTCAATATAAATTTTAATTGATTTACAATAACAGAGCAACAATAACAACAACAACAATATCCATTCGAACCGCGCACATTTTTCGATTCTTCTCGCATTTCACCTTGTGATTGATATTACAGTTTTTTTCGAGCTGAAGTAATTTTCAGTGTTGCAACCTCGTTAATTTAATGAGCGCAACGCGTTGCAAGACGTTTGTGTTACCTTAAATCCAGCACATCATCATCATTGTGCTCATGTCATTTATTTTAATTATCGAATGTATTTTCATGTGGCCAAAAAGTTAACAAGTGGCGCCTTTATTCATGGATTTCCTAGCTCTTTCTCCCTCCACTCTTCACTCGACTTTTTCGCCATTTGTCCAGTCTCGGAATCTTGTGCGGAAATGTGCGTCCAGCCAAACCGGAAATGCTCTTAATGGCATACGGAAAAAGTATTGAAATTATTTTTATATCACGACTTCTTTTGCTTCTTTGCCTTTGCCTTTGCCTTTACTTCGGCCTACAATCAGCTCATTAATTTACTTATGTGTGTGTGCAAAAGCGAACATAACATTGTGGTAGACATTTTTAATTGGTTTGCAAGACAGAGAAGGAAGGGAGTGGAAGAAAGAGAGAGGGAATTCCTCCTTTGTCGTTGAGAAGCCGTAAAGTCAACGATGCTTCCTTTTGTTTTCTCTGTTTTTTTTTTGTGTTGTTTTCTCCTGTGTGTCTGAGGCAAATTTGTGGTTTATTGCCCGCCCGTCGCTTAAATAATTCAACAATTACAATTACTTTTGTGGTGATTTATAAATTATGTACCCAGACTCTATGTCTATCATTGAATGGCTGATTTTAAGGGTTGCTCTCTTCTCCCATTTGTTTTGTTTTCTATTTGTTTTCGGACAGCAATCACAAATACGTGCACTAAGCAGACTTCCCTCTATCTCTCTCTTTGTATTTTGGTTTGTTTGCAGGGCGCAACAAATTAAGATTAATTTTATGTAAATAATTCATGCTGACTGCGCTTTGGGGAGGCAGCAAGGTAACAAGTGAAACGCTCGCACAATCGCTGAATGCATAAAACAATGGTTCGGTTCGATCTCTTCAATCGCGATAGCAATTGAATTATATTACGTGAGAAAGCATTTTAATGCATCATCATTAATATATATCACATAGCAAAGCACCAATTACAAGTCAAATTAACTCAAATTGATGGCAAAACAAATGGAGCAACTGGGCAGATAAAAGTTCTAAGTACTTAAAAGGGTTGAATGAGTTGGGATGAGTTTAGAGCAACACTCTTTACTCACATAGTTACTTCAATATCTTTTAAAATTGTTGTTAGTTCAGACTGAGGTTTGCTAATTATATTTAATAATTCTTTATTACCTTTTTATACGAGCAAGAAGCCATAACTAATAAATAAATGTCTGTAGAATATCTAAAATTCCCTTTCATATGTCTGTTAGCTATTCATTGCGCTCGTAAAGCGAGCTCTTAAAATCCAATTAATTTATAATATTATATGTTGTTGCCAAGCAATTGCAATTGCGATGCTTAACAATTCGTGTGGCCCCAAAATGTATGCAACGAAAAATTGCGCACACAAAACTGCAAAATGCAAGCTGGCAGCGCTATGCAAAAGCTTTTCACGTTTCGCCACAAAGCACACATAGATATAAGAGAGAGGGAGAGGGAGAGGAAGAGCAGAACGGGAAACATGTGGAAGACAGGCGTAAATGAAATGCCTGCTAAATAAATTTTCTGTGTCACTTTTGTGTGTGCATTTAATTTCTCAGTTGGCATTAGCAACAAAAACCTCACACACCGAAAAAAAAAACGTGAAAAATGCGGAGAGAAAACTGTGAAAATGTGGCAAAAGGTTTGCAAAATGCAGCCACTTGACACACTGTATGCACACTCGTGTGTGTGTGCGAGAGTTTTGTTGTGCCATCTTCATTCATCATATGCGCTGAAGTTGTTGTTGCTGTTGTATAATTAGGACTTTTCGCGTGGCGTTGACACTCTGATTTTTCCCCAACTCAGCTCGCGTTGCATTTTCGTGCACTATTAATCAAGAGCTGCTTTAACTTTTGTCGCTAGAGCGAACTCGCTGCTTTAATTAGGCTGCGCTGGGGAACTTTGATTAGATCGGGTTGCTCAACGAAATTAATTTCGAGTTCCATTCGATTCGATTCGCATTGTTAGAAATGGTTGAACAACAACGAGTAACGAGGGCGTGCTCATATCTCTTATGCACTTCTTATCAACACCTGCACTCATCTAACTCCTCGTGGCATAACCAATGCCAAATGAATGTTGCGCATACGCCACGTGCGCCGCGCCGTGTCGTGTCCCCGCATCGATGTGAATCTGTGAATGGATTTTGCAAACTGCAATTTGCATTTTGTGCGTCAGTTGCGAATTCTCCGCGTGCTCGTTGTCCCGCTGAAATTTGGCCAAGTTTGTCAGACACAACTATCCACACATACTGAGCGAGCGACAGAGAGAGAGAGAGAGACAGGTCAGGACAGAGGCTGGTTTGTTAGTTGGATAGTTGGTTTCCATGACAGCGATGATTTTGCATTATGCCTGCGTTCTGCTCGCGTGTCATTGTGCAATTTTATTTGTGAGCCGCGTCGCGTTGCTGTTGCTGCTGCTGCAGTTGTAGTTGCAGTTGCCTGCCACTCGCTGTTGTTGCTTGTCTTTGTCACAGTGTCAGTTGCACTCAGCGAAAAAGTTGCCAAACAACTGCAGAAAATACTGACGGGTGCTTTCAAAGCAAACGTTTGACAAAAGCCTTTCAAATTGATACAAAATTTGTTATGCAAATAAAAATTACTAACTTCATATATGAATTTGACAACATGAAATGAAGGTTATAAAATATAAATTTAATTTCGAATTTTTGAATCGGCGTCAATAATAAAGTTTGAGTCAGCTAAACAAATTATTCAGTACTGCTCATAAGATATCTAAACTTCATATCCCAATTTTATATATTGAATCAACCTTGTCGAAGTGTATTTATTCATCATAAGAATACAATTTTAAACTTATTTCTGTTGGAATAATCTAAGTTTGAATTTAAAACATGAAATTGTCAGTTTAATTTCTATATTACTGAATGAAAATTAATGACTATTTCTATCATAATTCCAACATTAAATTTTTTGTATAGAAGAATGCAAAGTTGTGGCTCAAACTTGTTTCTTGCTTTAATCAAAGTTAATTGATTAGCTATTGCTAAAGCTACTTTCAGTGAAATTCACGTTTTCAACCAAATTTTCTCGCTGTTGATTGGCCTTGCCACATGCAACAAGCCTGCAACTTGAGCCTAGCAACAACAGCAGCAATTTCTGGTTACATTCCATTCGGCATCCGCATTCGCATTCGCATTACGCATTTGCGAGTTTGTTTTGATTTTCAGCAGATAAATGCATCCTTGCTATTGAAGAACCCCAGATGCAGTATGACATAGACGGAAAAAGGGGGAAAAAGCGTACAGACATGTACGTATCTGAGTGTGTGTGTGTGTGTAAATAGAATGTGCACCCAATTCACGCACTTTGCTGTTGCTCGTTGTTGTTTCGCTTGTTGCGTAGGTTTCAACTCTTGTTGTCTATTTACTTTTGTATTTGTTTTTAATTAGATTTTTGTTTACTGTGGAAATTTTAGTTTAATTGAGTTCTGCCGTCGTCGTCGGCGCTCTCCTTTCCTCCTCCCTCCCCCTGTTACTTAGTCTGGCTTCAAAGTCACACAGCACTCAGTGCCTGGCAGCCTCGGGCCTAGTTTCATCCCCTCCTCCGTCCCCTCACAACAGCTCACAGCTCCCCTGGTTGCCTGGCACCTTTGCCCAGGCGCCAACGCAATACAACAAAGCTCGCGTCAGTTTCGGCCTCGGGGCGCACACTTTCTCACTCTCTCAATTTCTTTATCGCCTTCTCACTCACTCACTCTCTATCTCGGTTCTCTATTACCTGCTCTGTCACATGTGCGTATTTGTAGGGCGGATTTAAAAGCAATTTAAATTCGTTTGCATTCGCTTTTGACTTTTGCATTTTTGGCCGCATTTTGTTGGTCGCTTTCCCCATTCCCTGCTCCTCTTCCCTTTCCCCAACTAGCTTGGGGCGCTTTTTATATCAGTTTTGCATTTCATGTTGCGTTAGTTTCGGGATTTAAGCACTTACCAAACGACTTGAGTGAGCGAGGCGGGGTTGGCAACATATTCACAATTCAGTAGCACCATTTCACTGGTGTTTGCGACTCTTTCCAATGGGCTGACTTTGACAACGGGAGGATCTAAAAATCAGTTAAAAATATATAACACAATTAGTATTTAATATTAGAGCGTGAGGGATAAATATGTTCTGACTATTAATATATCATTGTTCCTTACACTTTAATTCAACGCTAAAATTATAATAAATATATAAAATTTAAATATTTTAAAAATGAATAGAATGCTCAAATAATGAATCAAATAAACTGTATTATTCATTTAACAAATAAATTCCTTATTGATAAATTTCTATTCTTTATTGTTGTCTCTTCAAATGATATTGAAATTTTATTAAACCTTTATACATTTAACATCCAAACACCCATCAAACTTATCAAATCAGTTTCTATTACTGCAACTGAATAACAATGATGCTATTTGCTGTCTACTATTTATTATTGTTAATACTTACACATCACTTCTAGAGTCAAATCCGATGAAATTGGCTTCTCGCGATTGATCTGCAGCACAATGTTCTCGGCTTCACAGCGGAAGACGCGATCGTTTTCAAATCGCGAGGCATTAAAAATCAACTCCGACTGCGTGTGATAGGTGCCATCTGACTTTTCAAACTAAAATTTAAAAAAAAAAATGTCAAATAAACTATAATTTTATGCAACTCATTCAAACTTACCGCCTTAGTGCGAATTTCAGTAAGTTCATTCTCCTCGGGACTTATAGTTGAGGTGCTATTATACCAGGTTAAGTTGACTGCGGGACGAGCGCCGTGTATCTGTCAAAAATGGGGGAAAAATGCAAAACAAATTTGAAGTTATTTTGTATTTGTTCAAAGTCGACAACTTGTCAAACGCCCAACGGGGCGTATGCGTTATATGTGTGGAGGCAAGCAGAAGGGAGACGCCAACTATAAGCAATTGCCATTAAATTTCCATTAGCTGACAAGTGCACATATTCATATTTCCATTAGGCAACAATTTCACCTACGACGGAGGCCCAAGGACTCAACTCGACTCGACTAGAGTCGAGCCACTAAAACAATTGCATAAAATTCCATTAAACATAATACGCAATCAATAGACAATTTTGCATAATTTCACAGTGCACACGAAGCACACAAAGTCCGCTCGCTCACTGTCTTTCTCTCCGTATCCTCTGAGCCAAAGTGCTGCTAAACTGCAGCCAATTGAGCATTTTTCCATTAAAATGCAATAGCAACTGGCACAAGGCAATGACAGATTCTCAGTTGGAGACAGAGACGGAAAGGAGGAGACAAAGAGAGGCTCAGGCAAATAACAAGGCATTGTCGTAGACTATGTTAAGGCTCAGCATGTTGCAGGACATCGCATGTGGCAACACTCTTTGCCTTTGGCTGCCCACACACTCACTCACACACACACACACATACATGTGTCCTGGATGTCGACGAAAAATCGCAAAATAATTGACAGTTAATTATTGTCAATTACTCGGACTCTAACGACAAGGACAACGACAACGTGCACTAAAAACTGCCTGATGCACAGTGCAGCTAAATCACAAGGAGTTAAGTTGCAGCATATGGATAGGAAATTATGGATTAATTTAGAGAACTGAAGGTGCAACAAATTGCTTAAATATGAACTTCATTATGTGTAGATGCAGCTAATGCATGAAATGCACTTCAACTTTTGCTATTCAACTCCTATATTAATAATTTAAGTAATCATTAATGTCAAAAGCATATTTTCTTTTACTTCCTTTATAATAGAAGGGTAAAGCTGTTAATGTGAAGAGCTTTATGAATATTTGAAAATAGTTCGACAAATATTTGTTCTAAAGTTTTAAACTATAATTTGAACATCTCATTAATATCCAATAATAACTTTAACATATATTCAGTTTATTTTCTATGTAAATATAAATTTAAGGCAATTGCAAATAGTTTTCGTAGCACTGTCAAACCACAGTTACTTTGCAGAAATGATTTCCGCCCCGCCCACACCTCTGGACACCTTTTGTCCCGTTTAGTCGTTATTGAATACAGAGTTGAGGCAATACTTACGTCACATGTTAGCACCACTTTGCTGCCCTGCACCGTATGATGTTCCACTCCCTTGATGTCTATGCTCGTGGGTCGCACTGTAAAAATGTTAAAAAGAGAGAGCGAATGAATGAGTTTGGGTGGCTGTTAGAAAATTGCTTAAAAGGCTCGACTTGTAATTGGCTTTTGTGTGTTGGGGGCTTCTTCCACTTTTCTATTTTCTCTTTACGCTTTTTTCTTCACCATAATATAAAACATTAATAATGGCAATTTGCATGCGGAGAGAACTTAGCTTCATCCCACTATCCCATGGGTAAATGTTTTCCTTTTTTTTTCTTTCTTTTCTGCACTCCACTTCTCGATAGGCTTATAGTGTGAGAGTCGAAGAATATGCTGAGGGGCCATCAATCAATTTGTTGTGCCCACTTTGTAAATGAAAAACTTGGCTTAGTTGCGCAGTTTTATGTTACATTTAATGACGATCATTAATTGCCTCAACAAAAATGTCAAATCATTCGTCAATCGCAAGAGCAAGAGACACACTTCGAAATAAAAAAGAAAGAAAAAAGTTGAAAGCTCTGAGCTAAAATGTTACTCGATATTGTCAGCTTTTAATTAGGAAAAAATTTATTTGCATGACTTTCGGAAAAAGGCTCTTGATTTGGCCTCCGGCAATGTGTTGTTGTACTTGTAATTAGAAAGGTTTGCTTTAAAATTCGATGTGCCCCTCGACCCTCGAGGGTAATGAACCCAAAACATGTCAAAATGTCGCGACAACTTCGATTTTTTGCCTTTTTTTTGTGTTTTGTGTGGCTTGAGAATTTATTACGCTTTTTAATTTATGTTGATTAAAGCAAAGTGAAGAGCAAGAGCGTGTCTTAAAGGATTGACAAGTTTTTTTGGTTTTTGCCTCTGGTTGTCATTTGTCAGGATAAGAACTTGGGCAACTCATTTAACAAATTTGTATTGATGCATTTAATTTATTAATTTGGAAAGACTAATTTTGAATATGTTGTATAAACATTTATTTATATTCAACACAGAATATCTTTTAACTTTTAATGGAACTAGTTTGGTAAATTTTGTGTTTCCTTTTATTTATTTTAAAAACAGATTGTAACAACTTATTTTCTTAATAAAATTTATATACAATTTTTAAGAAACTTTCCTCATAAATTTGTGGATTTATTGTGGGAATTTATGTGAATAATTTTTGGCTTTTTTATAAACAGGATTTATTAATTAAATTAGTCAATTTAACACACTTGACTGACAAATTTTGAATATTATTTGAGTATTTTTGTTAACATTTTAGTTAAAAGAACTGCTTTAAGGAACAAATTTACTTAAACTGTTGTTTATGTTTTGATATTTTGTGAATTTTCAACCGAATTAGCTTTTTCGCTCAGCTTTTTATGTATTGTAAAGTTCAAAACAAAGTCGTAAAAGCGAACCCTTTTTTTTGGTTGCTTTGAACACTAAGACAGCTATATAACTAAGCACACCTACATAAATAAGTCGTATTCTATAACTGACTCATGGCTGCCATTTACGATGATAGGCAGTTGAGTCATGCAAAAAGGGGGGTAAAGAAGCAGGAATACTTTTAGATGTTCGAGGCAGCTTATAGTTCATGTTTTCCGGTCTTAAACGGATGACTCACCTTGCAAATCGACGCCGAATTTGGTAACAATTGTGTTTTTAATTGCTGCCGATTCGACGCGGCATTCAATATCCTCTCCCAGATCCTCACGTGATAATTGCCAATCCAATTCAAGTGTGGAAGTATAGAGACCATCGTTCTGATCGTGAGTGGGCGAATCTGTATGAATTGAAATGAAAATTTATTATACATTAAATGAAAGTGCCTCAGACTCATCATCATCATCAACCTGTTTTTGGCTAATTATAGGCAATTTTGATAAGCAAAAAAAGGCTTTTAAAATCAAAATAAATAAAATTCCGACTGGCATCAGATTCAGAATTCCGAATTCCAGATTGTGAATCAGAATTTCGCCGGTGCTTTTCTGCCCTTTTCTGGCAGGCAGACACAAAAGGGTTGCGCTAAACCACAGACCGACGCCAATTAGAGGGCTCTACAATAACTTGGCTTAAAAAAAACCGAAAAAAACAACGACGGAGAGAAAACGGAAATGCCAAAAAAAAATGAGGAAAATAAAGTAAATGTTGTTGGCGCCTTGTAGCCCGTTGCTTCCGTTGCAAATCGTTTGCGGAGGGGCATAAAAAATCACTTTAAGTGCTTTTCAAGGCCAGCAAACAAAAAAAGGTAAAAACGAAAAACAAAAAAAAATGTCTGAAATGTCTGAAATATTTGGACTATTTTGCTTTTTTTCTCAATTTTATTGCTCGACGGTGTTTAAATTCTGGTTTTCAGCTAATGTAATGGGAAAGTTTTGTTAAAAATAGAAATCAATTAATTTGCAGCGCGGTTTCGGAGGCTCTTAAAAATTTAATGAAAATCGCCTCTAAGTTTATTTTTATGCTTTACAATAAAAGGGCATCACATTTTATGGGCTGCTGCTGCCGCTGCTGTGGGCATTTGCCTATGCTCCAAGATGGAGAAAAACAAGTGAAACTGACACTGATAAGAAGCCAAAATCCTTCCGTGGCCAGGAGCTGGCTTTATGACCCAGCTCGTCAGTCACTGCATAAACTTTGTGGCGCATCGTAAACCCGACTTGACTCGACTCGATTCAACTCATTCCATTGAATTGTTTGCCATGGGCTTATGCATCAAATTGGCTGCTTAGCTGCCCCGGGGAAGCGGGAAACAGGAAACGGGAATCAATAAACGCGCTTCAACAGTTTTTATGACGACGCAACCTTTATGTGTTGTTCGCTACCTTGGATCATACTACATATATAGAGTAGAGTTTAGAAGAAAGACTTATACTCACATGTTGCCAGGCGCTTGTTGCCGCGCCACCAGCCCACATCGGGTTGGGGGCGTGTGTTCTTCACGGTGCAGGTCGCTTTGAGGTTCTGACGCTCCTGCATGGGTCCCACGATGCTGCCATTCTCAATGCGGTCGCCCTTAGCGTCCAAAATCACAACCTCAGTGGGTGGCACTGTTCGTTTTTTCGTTTTATTTCGTCCCAACGACATTTCGACGGATGTGTTCGTGTGTGTTTATTGTGATGTGTGTGTGTTTGTATGTGTTGGTCATGTGTTGTTTATGTGTGTGCGTAATTTTCATTTTTCGTTTTTTTTTTGCATTTTTACAGTTGTTTTTTTCGGGAGGTAAAAATGTTGAATTTGTGTTTTTTAATAAATCATATTTGATTTTTTATGCGTTGTATATAAAAACATTATTAGCAAAAATTGAAATTAATAAATCAATCAAGAGCAATAAATTTTTTGGTAAATGAAAATGCGTAATAAATGAAATACAAAAGTGAATAGAAAAGTAAATAAACTAGTGAAATAATTATTGTAATGAATCAATTCAAATGCAAGTTGAATGAGCAGATTTTTTAAAGCCGCAGATTCACAGAGAATAAGTTAATTGTAAATGAAATATTCAATGTGAATTTATTGCTTTAGTAGCTAGCAATTTATGAAATAATATGTTAAATATATGAAAATTAGAATAGTGAAAAGTTTCCAACTAAACTATAAAAATTAATTGTAAATAACCCAAAATAAAACACCACGTCATTCATCATTCTTCATAGAACTTATAAAACTGCCATTCAACTAAATAAATTGTTTATAAATAATGTTTATTAATAATGGGATTTTCTCCTTTTTTTGTTTTTAATAATTTAAATTTACCAAGGTTTTCTACGTTTTGTTTGCGCAGTTTTTTTTTTATATTCATAGCCAAAAACGTTTTGTTGTTTGTTTTTTGGTCATATTTGTTGTTGTTGTTTTTTTTTTGTTTAAGAAATCAAATTTAATTTAAAGCATTTGTTTGGAGTTTAAATTGTTTTTAGGTTGAGTTTCACATCAGGTTATGGTTCAGTTTTTGGTTTCAATTTTTTGTTGTTTTTTTTTTGTTTGGTTTTAGTTGAGGCACACAGTTCAATACAATTTTTGGGTTTAACGTATAGCAAAAACAATTTTGTTGGTGAGTGCACACGTTAGGAAGAGAAAGAGAGATTGAGAGAGAAAGGAGGAGTAGGAGAAAGGCGTTGGTGAACAGAAGAGGCGTGGCGTGGTGTTTGATTTAGTTTTCAAATTGTTTTTCAGTATTTTTTTGTTTGGTTAGTTTTTGGTGGAGTTTCAGTGGATTGTTTTTTTGTTTGATTTCGTTTTTTGGTTCATAGCAATGCATATATATATATATAGATATAGATGTGTATGTATATATGTTATATGTATTATTTTCATTGGAGAATTTCCATGTCGATGTGGACGAGCGTTTTGTATGCGATTTTTCAAATCATTTTTTTCGATTTTTGAGTGTGTTTTTTTAATTTTTGGTGGGACAATCAGTTAAGAGAAAATATTTGCATGAGTTTTGACACGTTCAAATGTTATGGTAAAAGAGTAAAGTTACGTTTTGCACGTTTCGAAATGGTTTAACATTTTGATATACATACATACATATAGAGAACGATATACGAATTGATATTGACGATATACGAGTATATATGATGAAATTATTGTTGTATATATACAGAAGTGGATGGAGCAGGCGTGTGTAGAGGCAGACAGGCGGCAGGCAAAAGGCATTCACAAATGTCGATATGCATTCATTTTTATTCACTTGCAGCGAAACGAAATCATAGTGAAAATGCAATCGATTTGCCAACGAATTTCGGCTCTAGAATTGTAAATTGTTGTTAAAAAGTTTGCAAATTGCAATTCAAAATTCCCAGAGGGATTTAAGAGAAGTGCGAAATAAAGTCCTTAATATGGAACATCGATTGCATTTTCAATATTTATTTAACTGAAATTATTTAACACATTGCATTAGGGGGACAAAACACAATAAGCAGGAAAATAACTTGCTTCACTCGCTTCATAAACATGCAACATTTTCGCCGATTTCCCTTTATCATTTTTCTTTGTTGTTTTTTTTTGTTAGTAGGCAAGCTCCATGCATATGTTTATAGCATTTTTAAAATAAGTTTTCTTCTTTCTTTTATAGGTTAGTTTAGCAGTTAGTTTTCTTTAAGCAAAACGAAAAATATAATAAACTTTTGTACAAAGATACAAGAACTGAAGAGAGTTGAAAAACCTCAACAAAGTAAGCGCAAATTAAGAATTGAGTTAGAGAGATAATCTGTTGTAAAGCGATTACTTGTATTTATGATTGGGACATGCACAAAATTGATTAATCAATGAAGGGGAGATGTATTGGTAACTTACCTAAGACTCTCAATTCGACACGATAGCCATTGAAGTTATCACACGTTTCTTCTGGTATATAAAAGGTTGTATCACATAGATAGATATCCTCGTCAGATATTCTCAAGTCCTTAATTACTAATCTGTATGGATTCTGCTCAACAGTTACTCTGAAAGGGGAAATTGTATAAAAAATACAATTTAGATAAGCTTCATAAAAATAAAGACTATTATTCGACAGTATTTTCAGCTTTGCTCTCTCGTTGATTATCGATATTCTACTACGATACGATAGTAACTACTTTGTTCTCTGAGATGGTAAAATGAATAATGCTTTTTGATAAATAGATAAAACTTTAACATGTTTAAAATGTTGAATCCTTTGTATATTATCAATAGTCTCGAGTACAATCAAAAAGGGCAGAAATAATAAAATTGTTTGATAGGAATACTATGTAAAGTTAGAAGTTATTTGGACAGTAAAATAATAAAAAGCTTATTTGAAATGTTGAACCGTTTTTAAGATTTAATCTTTCATTAGTAATCGATAGTATTCCTAACGATAACGATCGATAGTATTAATAAACACTTTCTTCGCTCACTTACCTATTTTTAAATTCATCATTCACACTCGTGACATTGCTGTCGCCCAATAGCATCGCAGCGATGCGTCCATCGCCTTTAAACCAGTTCAAGGAGTG
This sequence comes from Drosophila nasuta, assembly GCF_023558535.2. NCBI lineage: Eukaryota > Metazoa > Arthropoda > Insecta > Diptera > Drosophilidae > Drosophila > Drosophila nasuta. Next base: position 36,470,898 of record NC_083457.1, on the reverse strand, counting down.
CAGTTTCCCGCACTTTTCTTCGTTCACAGGACACGGCAGCACAACATTTTTGTTCTCATGCTCCTGAATGGTGCGATCTGCAAAGATGAACAAGAAATAACAAGAGCGTAAATATTGAAATTTGAAATTAATTTATAATGTTAATGCCAGAGGCGGCAAAAGTGCAGCACAAAGAGGCAGATGCAAAAAAAAGAGAGCAAACCTCGTATCATAGAACTCAAGACACACTCACACCTATTCACAAGTCTATTCAAAGTGTCTGCAAAGGCAAAGGCGGCAAAGCCATATGAATAAAGTCGCCATTCAACCTCTGGCACGGCGAGTGTTGTGTGTTTAGTATCATAAATTCAAAAGAACGACACTTTTTTTTGCCAGCTGGAACACCTTAACAGAGCAAAAGAGAGGCGAGAGCAACTTTCTATGGGTTGCCATAGAAAGATTCAGTTGCTGCTGTTGAAATGAACGAAAAATGATTCAATTTGCATGGCAACCCAGTGTGTGTGTGTGTGTGTGTTGTCCAATGCAAATTGAAAATTGAAATTAAAGTGGCCTTAAGAGCGATGTGGCCTCTAAGTAAGCCTTTAAGTAGCCTATAAATATATTCAGTTTTCCCTCTTGTTGCTTTCTTTTGCAGATTCTGGCTTACATTATGTGTTTTAACATATTTTCCTTTTCTGTTCGTTTTCTTTTTTTTCTGCAATTTGTTTATGTTTTAGCATTGATTTATTTATAGACTTTGTGTGGTTTGCCTTTGCTTTTTCGGCTTGCCCACAAATTATGCAAAGCAAATACAAGGATGCATTTTGATTTGTAGTCCAAAGTGGGATACAAAATGTGGTAAGCCGCATTGTGAGCTGAGCCATGTTTTCAAGATTATTTGCATTGAATATTTTATGGCAATTTAATCGTTGTTTTTTTTTTACCAATCGAAATGCTAAAGGAATATTGCACTTGGTATTATTTTAAATACAAGCTAAGTAATTGGGAGCAAATATTGCAAATTTCTTTTAGTAGTTGTTGAATTAATTTAATTGCTTTCACAATTTATTATTTTTCCTTAATTCTTAAGTAAACAATAAGCTGGAAAATACATATTGCTGGCATTTATTATGCTTCTAAATTTATACAATTTAAATTGATGTCACAAAAATAGTTTGAAGGTTTTATATTGTAGTCAATTCAATTATCAAGGAAATCCTTGCGAAATCTGCTCATAAATCCCGCATAAATATGAAATCCTTCAACTAGTTTGTAGAGAGAGAGAGAGAGAGAGAGAGAGATAGAAAACATATTCCATATTTCACACTCACGCAATTACACACGCTTGAAATGCATAAAAAATACAATTTACTTATCGAGCCAAAAGCCTATAACATAATTTGAAATTTACGCTCCATTTACAGCGGTTCTTTCCGAGTGTGTGTGTTTGTGTGTGGGTGGCATATGTGTGTGTAAATGTGTGTATCTGTGAGATAAGATATCATTTATTTCGCACGTTTGTCAGAGGGTTTCAGCTCTGCAAAACTAACTTGTCCATCTTGAGCCTGGCCAAGAGAGAGAGAGGAAGAGGGAGGAAAAGGGAGTTGCAGCTTTGCCATAACCGGCAATCAGTATCGTCTGGACTGAGTCTATCTCCATCTCACTCTCTTGCTTTCAATGTATGTCTGTCTGTCCTTTGTCAGTCTGTCTAACTGTCTATTTCTTCTGCCTGTCTGCTGTTGGTTGCTGCTTTCTTTTTGCCTCTGTCCACAAATTTCCTGCACTGTGGCATATTAGATTAGGCGCCCAGTCGTTTCACGTTTCACGTTCCACATTCCTCCCTCTCCTTCTCCCTCTCAGCCAGCAGCTTCTCTCGATTTATTTTCTATTTTCTTTCGTCTCTATTTTTTTGTATTTTTCAATTTTTCTATTTGGTTTGCTGGTTAGTCGCTTTTCTTTTCTATATTTTTTTTTGCTTCCATTTCTTTGGTACACTTCCTTTTCCGCTGGATGTTGCCCTGCTGCTTCCTACTTCGTACAGTGCTTATAAAATTCAAACAGACATGTGAAATATTCAATTTCTCAACTAGCAAATCCTGCCATGGGTGGCAAAGTCCTTTGCCTTCGCCTCTGGTCCTGTGTAATGCGTCGTATGTTGTGCTGAATTAGCCGTGCCAAATGCGTCGCCGACTTGCTTGGCTGCCTTCTCCCTCTTTCTCTTCCTCTTCCACATATGCCTGTCTCCAATCTCTAGTCACAGTCGCAGTCTGAGTCTGGCCCAAGGTGATGCGGGCTATCGTTAAAACTAGTCGTAACCTTTGTTTGGCTGCTACTGCTTTGCTGCTGCTGCTGGTGAAAGGGTTGCCCAAAGCATTGAACTTAAATGGCTGCCAAGGGGATGCTCAGTGTGTCAGAGAAGGTTGAAAAGGTTGCAAAAACCATTTCAAAACTTCATTGAAAAATTGCCAAAAATTTATCACAAGCTACACTTATGATTTAATTTATTTGTAAAACGCATTTAACAGTGAGTGAAGATTGAGAATGAATTGAACTTTATTTATTTTACAAAATTAATAAAAATAATGATAAAGATAATTTTATAAAATTATTAGAATAAGTAAAAAAAAAATACCCGATCCAATACCCGATCCAATTTTAGAAAATAGGGTTTTATTCTAAAAATATATATTATCAATATACTAGAAAAAATACTTAAATATGGAAACTTTTTTCAATAAAAACAGAAGTACTGTATTATTGTAAAATTCAAGCAAAATGCTATATTTGATGACTTTGAGTAAGGTATATAAAATTATACAAGTGAATTATTCAATTTGGCATTCTCAAGTGATAATAAAATTCTTAGAAAAAAAAAAAAATCTTCAAATACCACATAAATTTTAAAATATATAAAAATATACTTATCTTTTAAATTATTCGATCAGTTTCTTTATCTTCTAGTAACTCTTTAAGAATCTATGCATTCACACAAAATTTATTTCACTTGCCACCCAACTATTTTTTCAATTATGTTCTAGGCCAAGCCTTAATTTTCAATCAATTCACCTGCCACATTCGTTGTCAAGTTTGCATCCTTTTGGGCATTGAAACAATAGTGAAATTAGTGATTCAATGAATGCATGACAGCGCTCGAACCCAAAATCGGATTCCCCTCGCTCTATGCCATAAAAATGCCAAATCGAAATTTGAGCTCATAAACCAAAATCGTTTGGCAACTTCAATGGACATTCGCATTAAGGACAAGAGAGGAAAATGGTTGGAGGGTCAGGCTTAGCAGCTGGTGCTGCTGATGGTACAGTGGAAAACTTTTGCCACACAAATCTCCGCATTTTAGGAAAATTTCACCACAGCTTTTATAATTGTTCATAAATCCCCATTGGTCTTTGGTCTCGTTCATCGTCTCGTTGTCGTCTCTCTATTCAATTCAAAAAGTTTTTGCCTCGCACTTTGCAAAATTTATCACCTCATTTTTCACATTTCGACTAATTTGTACCACAAATCTCTTTGGCTACACCTGCAGTCAGCCAAGCGAGTGTCAAATATTACAGAAACCGCCTCCAGCTCTCTCTCTCTCTCTCTCTCTCTACAAACACTCTATCACCTCACCTACACCTACATTTATATCTAAACCTTCCCTTTGCCATTTCCCCTTCATTCATGCGACTGTGTCATACAAAAGATTGTTAGCAATCAACTCAAGCACCAAACTTTGATTTGTATGACCATAAATCGCACTTCATTTTTGATTCAACCACCACACCACACCACAGCACAGGACACCGCACCACCCTTTTGTGCCACTGGCAGCAACCACTACACACAGTTTTGTGGTTGCCTGTTCATAAATTTCTGCCCCCCACACGAACTTGGCAAAAAGTTTTTACCCTCTCCCCATCCCCATTCTGCTTTAAGCCTTTGGCAAACAGTTTTCTTATCTGCCTGCCATGTGTGTCTCTCTCTCTCTCTTTCTTTTGGACTCTCCCTCTCTCACTTTCGGCTTGCCATTTGCTTTTTGTATGATGTGTAAACGTCTTTAGCTTGGCTTTTATAATTCTATTTCCGTTTCCGCAACAGCGCAGAAAAAAAACCAACGAAGGAAAAAACTTTTTGCTTGCCTTGCTCATATATTTCAACATCTTTTTTCCATGTCGTCCATATTCCCCCCTTTTGCTGCCAATCAAACTTTTCCACATTTACTTGTGACTGTCTGTGTATGTGCTAGTGTATGTATGTGTTAGTGTTTGTATGTGTGTCTGGCTGCCATCATCATTGTCATCATCACCATGGGCGCTGGCTAGTATAGTAAGCATTCCAGACCCTTCTACTATGTCCGCTTTGTTCTCATCCTTTTCCTGCTTTGACATTGAATTTGTGTGTCATTTATCGTTCGCTTGTGTATGAGTGTGTGTATGTGTGAATGCTTGTGGCTTACTCTAAACGTGCTTAGAACTTGCTTGAGTTGCCTTGCCGCGTCTACGTCTGTATCTTTGTCCCTTTCCCCTAACATCTCTCTCCCTACCTCTCTACTCTGTCAACACAGCCCGCATAATTCAGCTTCAGCTTCAACTTCGTCTGCCAGACACACACATTCTCACACTCACATATCCTTAGTGCCACTTTGTGTGCGTGTGTGTGCGTGAGATTTGCTCTGCGTATGTGTGGCTTGCATTCTGCGGTTGCTCTCTGTTTATCTGCGATTGCCTCGCTACACTTCTCTCAGCCACCTCTTTTGTCATCATTCTGAATAATTTTTGCACACATTTGAAATTGCCACAATGCTCAGCTTAAAGAGCTAATGGAATTTCAAGTGTATCAGTTACTGAATTAAAGAAATACATTAATTTTAATTTAATATTCTCTGCTTTAAAAAATATTATTTTTGATAATAAAAAGTAAATGGTAGAATATTAAATAAATAACAAAATACATGTATTTCGTGTATTTTAAAACTAAATCAATTATAAAATTTTTTCATATTCGAAAACATGTTTATATTTTTACTAAATATTAAACTGAATATTCAAATCGGAGTTTCCCTAACCGAACATTCAATCTGATTGTCCGTTGCTAACTCGCACATAGTCTAAGCCCATGATTGTAAATTTTTATTGCTTGAGAGTGAGGGGAAAAGACAATTTGTGTGGGGTGTCCAGGCTAGTGCCAACTCTGGCCAGTTTAGTGGACATTAAAATTGATGGCTTCATTTGAAGCATTTTGGCACAAATTCGACTGAGGCAATCAGCAAAAAGTATGCAATAAAAACGCGTCAGCTTCAGCTTCGTATTCGTATTCGTAATTCTCTGTTCGGCTTGATGCCAACCAAGTGCCTAGGTATACGCATAAAAATTTAATTTCTAATAATAATATTTTATGATGGCCGCTCGCTGCAATATAGCAGCTCACCAATACACATGCCCAGACACCCTCACACACACACACAGACACAGAGAGAGCAAGCAATTAGAGCAGCAACAAGCAGCACACAAAATGCATAAACGATTTTAATGGTCAATTTCGGGCACTTCTCTAGCCAGTGGGGAGAGAGAGATAGGGGGAGAAAGGGAGTAGGAAAAGGGAATGGAGGGGTAAGCAGGGTTTTCCTGCTACTGCTGCTGCTGCTTCTGTTGTGGCCTGACAGAGAATTCAATTTGTTCGCTTGGCCGCTTGCTGTTGCCTCATAATTAAATCTTGGCTAGCTGCATGTCCCAGTCATTAAAGTAATATGTTTTTGGCTAATTACGACACACACACACACAAACACATTCACTTATACATGGGCATGCATATACACATACTCATAACTCAATTGCATGAGCGTATAGCATATACTTTTTGAAGGCATTTTATAACCTTTTTGCAGTCTTTTACAATTAAAAACTACGAAATACCCTGCAAATAGTCATTATAATTATTACTATTAGCTGCACTTTTATTTAAAAAAAAACTAATGAAAAGCACTTTAATTGCACTTAACATATAATTCAATTTAATTTTGGTACGAGCTTAATAAGAAACAAGCAAGAAAGCTACTGTTGATTATGCTCGACATTCAGATACTTTCGTTTACAGTAAGAGCAAACCAGTGTGATTTTGCTTTATTTAAAATATACCAAACCAATCTAAAAATACTAAAAAAATACATAGGACTTAATTGGTTTATCGTAATTTATTCAAATTATACCAGATCGTCAACTAAAGCAAGTGGAAACGTTTTTTTGTCACATAAAATCATTTCTTAAATAACTTTCGCAAAATTTCATCTCATCACAGGGTATTATTATGTCAACTCCACTTTGAGCAGATCATTAATGTGCAGCTGACAATGTAACTGTTGCTTTTTAATTAATGGCAAATTATAAGAAATTAAATTGAATTTAAAGTTTGCCCAGCAGCTGCAGTGAAAGACATAGAGCAGCAACCGGAAACCGGCAAAAAACATTGCGCCTTTAAGCATGGATTTTTTTCTACACCTCCTTCTCCCCGCTCTTCGATGTACTTTGGAATTTAATTCATTTGTGTATAGGAGTGTATGTGCATGTGAGTGTGTGTGTGTGATTGAATGAGCGAGCGAGCGAGCGTCTGCTTGCTTTTTGTGCATTAATTCCATTAAAAGCGCTTCGATAACATGTTTCACGCTTGGTCGCTTCCATGGCGTCGGCCCCTAAAAATATGCAATACAAACAATTTTTCATGCCGCAACGCCACCCCAGCAGTCACTTTTTTTCCTCCTCTCCACCTTCCTTCCTCTCACTCACGTGCCTAGCACGTTGCAGACACACACGTTCTCAGCTCGCTTGAATTTTTATACAGCGCGAGAGAGAAAACAGCGCAAAAAAGTCAGCTTGGCAGAGGCTGCATATCTATACATGCACGATATGTGTGTATTTGTGTGTGTGTGTGTGTGTGTTTGTGTGCTTATCGCTTCATATGTTATGTATAATAACATCACCTTCATCTGCTATTCATAGCATGTTCATCAATCAATTAATCGATACGCGCAATGCCAAACGAAAAATCGCTGGGAGTCTGACTCTGTGTGTATGTGGGAAATGGAAAAACTCCTGGCTCAGTTGAGTGGAAGGCGTTGTAATATTAATAAAATGAAATAAAATATATATAAATAACAAAACCAAAAACCAAAAAAAATACGTATTTTATTTGTGTGCTAAAAATGACAAATGATGTGAGAAATACAAAAGTTGCAAATGATTGCAAAAATATAGAACGCAAAAGTGGCGGAAATTATTCGCAAATATTTTCTTAAAAATATTAAATCGAAACTTTGATATGAGTAAATAAGAGCAACAACTATCTTCTCTATAAATAAACATGATTTATTTATGAGTGAACTGCACAATATTTTACAGTTCAATGTTTTATTTTCCATTTCAAATAATATATTTGTGTTTTTATCCTTATATTTTTTCTCATTTTCCCTGCTGAATATTGTTCTACAACTACTATTTTTTATATTTGATTTTCTTGTCTTGGAAATGTTGTACATTTTGTGTATTTCTATTGTATTTCTTTTGCCTTGCTCTTATTTTGTTCTGTCTCTCTCGATATTTTTTGAGATTTCCTTGCCAAGTTGAACAAGCAATTAGACTATGCAAAAGTTGTGTTTCTCTGTCTCTGTCTGTGTTTTTCTGTCTGCGCAATGACCAGCATGAAAAATATGTTGAAACATGAAAGCAAATTTCTTGGCTCAAAAGTCAAGCAATGCAAATTCGAGAGGGTGAGCGAGAGAGAGAGAAGGAAGGGAAACTGGACACAAAACAATGTCAATGTGACTGCTAAGCGTTCCCCATAGCACAATTAAATTGGACTGCCAAGGGGTGCAGGAACTGAGAATGGGAATGAGAAGCACTCTCACAACTCAACTCGGAGGACACTTCTCTGGGGAGACACCTTTATGAAGTTCGGGGGCACAAAAAACACACAACGAGCAGCACACAACTAACGATAAGCACTATGATTATGGCTAGTGGAGGTGAGTGTCATTTATTTCTCACCTTCCAACACTGTATGTGAGTGAGCGTGTGTGCGTGTGTGTAAGGGGGGAGTGAACCACGCCCACAACAGGCAACTCAATTGTCCATCTGAATTCTGTTTTTTGTCGATTGCTGTTCGGTGTTCGTTCACACTCTAATGACACATGTGGTCGGTCGCTTGTCGCTTCGATGTCGTTGTTTTTGCTGCATACTTTAAGGCGCTTAACACGTCTTCCAACATTTCTTTGCTCAGCTGTCAGTTGTCTATGCTGCTGCTTTTACCTTTTTAGTTGTCTTGTCGCCAATGTTCTCTAAGCTTAAACGTGCTTTGCTTTTGATAGCGCTGATTACCACAAACACACACACAGACACACTTCTACATACACATTCACAGACAGACTTGGGGAATGGCAAATCGATCCATTTCAGTTTGATTTTGTACCGGCAACTACATAAACCGCTGTGATTTAGTTTGCCAGGTGCTTTAAGCACTTTTTATAGACTCTGTCTGGTCAATACATAATCAGAGATAAGTCTGCCGAGTCAGCCACAATAGCAAAGGTTGATTGAACTCGATGGAAAACAGGTGTTGGCATTTAATGCAAAAAAGTGAAGATTCAAGGACTGTGATTATTGCAACGATATTGGTGCTGAGCACTTGAAAATTTATGTTAAAAGAAACACATTAACACTCAGATTAATGTTCCACTTTAAAGAAGTTTGTCATGTATTGTATGTCTGTTTATAATTATAAATAATTGTATTAACTAAAGAAGAAGTTTTTCTTCTAGAATTTTATCTTTTTAAAGAGACTTAAATGTTTTACAAAATTTTAGTACTTCAATTATATATATAAGAACTATTTAATAAAAATTTATAATTATTAATTTTTAAAATGAATCATTTTGCTAATCGATGAGATTGCTAACTTTAAGCTGAAGTTGTCTAAAGTTTTATCGCATCAAAAATTAAATTACAAATAAATGTAAATATAGTATTTTTTAAACTTTTGCATGTATATAACATATATATTATATTTATTGAAATCTTTACTAACTACAGTTTTCCTTTCAACTTGTCTTTCAGCACTTTAAAGCCATCTAAATTGAAAGTGAATAACTCTTAAAGTTCAACTACCAATTTCCACACAAATTGCTCTAAATATCTGTCCCATTTGTGTAATGTGTAATTAACATTTCAAACAGTCTTAATTGCATAATATGCAAAACAAGAAAGAAAAAAAGAAAGTGAAAAGCTTGCCAGTTGTGCTCATGATTGACTTAAGCCTTCTGCCTTATAAATTTGTGTTATTTCTGCTGTCATTATGTCAACCAAATGGAAGCAGTTTTCAGATGTGAATTCGTTTCATCTAATGAAGGCCATCTGCAACTGAATACTTTGAGGGGTAACTATAAGCAGCTGTTGTCCTGTAAACAATTTTTTGGGGCTTAGTAAACCGAGTGTGAACACACAGCGAATTGTTGCCAAAAAGCATTCAGCAAGAATGTAACCCAAAATTGTCCTTCACTTGTGCCCCTGAGTACAACATCTTTTGGCATTCACAAGCATGTCTCTAGCGACCAGAAATTTATAATCCTTTGCAGAAACTTATAGTTGCTTTTTAGGCCTTTTAAATTATGCAAACTGCTTTTGTCACACACATAGAGGAGGAGCGAGTGAACGAGTCTTGCTAAACACATGGCGCTAGGCTGCGCCTGATGTGTTGTCCATTGCCCCAGAAGCATACAAAATATCTTATTACCGGCACTTAAAAGCAACACTAAATTTTAATGTGAAAAAGCACCGAAAAATACCAGACGACAGTGCACAGAAAGTGGAGAGAGTAAGAGACGGAGGAGGAGGAGGTTTTAGAGGGCTTGTAGTTGGGTTCTAGGCGCAACCATAATTTAATTTAATTACAGGCAGCAGCAGTTGCTAAGCATAGGTTCAATAAAGTCGTCAGTTAACACACAGCCCCATCCTCCTCTCTCTTTCCTTCTCCTTACTATTTAGTCAAAAGCGGCTACACAAAATTCGTGTCGCAGCGCAAAACGTTTGGGGGTGGCACCCACTCATTCATTATGAATGTGGTTTCGGGGCTTTGAGTGGCACGCCTACTTCAGACTACAACTTGACTTTGGCTCGCACACACACACTCACACACATATTCATAATAAACTGCCGCAAATCTCAGACATGCAAACAATTTTGAAAATTTGCCCGCTTTCTCGGGGACTCTCCCAAAAGTGCATGACCCTCAAATGTCCTTAAGCTGTCAAAAATAAGTGTCAAAAGTGGGCAGCCTGTCATCCCGATGGCAGCGTCAGCGTCGAGAATAACAACGAAATAATAAAAATGAAAATGAACAAAAATAAAGTAAAACATAAACACAAATTTTTATATTGTTACTTTTTCATCTCTCTCCACTCTCCGCTCTCTCTCTCTCTCTCCACTCTCTCACAAGACAATGAAAAATTCGCAGTCAGCCAGACAGCTTCTGCCTACTCCTGGCATGTCCTTTAAGTGGCCGTTTCGGCTGCTGGCCACGCGCGCGCCTACAGAGAAAAAAAACCAACAGAAAAAAAGCAGTCGCCGCCATATTGAAATTATGTAAACGGCTGTCGAGAGCACCGGAAACTGCGTGGCGTTTGCTCTGTCTCCCCCTTGGAAATATTCCCTTCCTTTCTTCTCTTCTGGCTGGCATAACTATACACAATATTTTGTGCTTTTCTTCTCGTCGCTGCCACCTGCTGTGCCTCTCCTTTTGGTTCTCTGCAGCTCTGTCTGGCTCGCAGCTGGGCTCCACTTCATTTGCATTCATTCCGTTTGCATATTTTTAGAGTGTGTTCTCCATCGGCGCTTGTTTATCAAAAATTAAAGGTTAATTTTGCCTCCACAGTCGTCGCGCTGTCATTTAATTAGCCACCTCTCCCCCCCGCTAGGTGGTAAGCAAGAAGCAAATACGCTGAGTTACATAAATTTGGGAAGCTGCCTTGATTTCCAAAAACTGGCAGTGAGTAATCATCAGTTTGCCCTTGCTCTTTGCTCGGTATTTATACCCGCTACCCATAGGCTAGAAGGGTATTATAATTTTGTGCAGATCCCATAAATTAGTTGTTGTAGGTCTCAGCTGCTTTGGTTGACAATCTGGTATACTTTGAGAATAAACTGCATTTGCGTTTGACAGTTTTAATGACTTGCTCAAAAATTTGATTGCGAACAGAGAAAAATTGTAAAAGTTAAACAGGAAACTCTTTTATATTGTATATTTGAAGCGTAATAGTATATCGATATGTCAAATACAGCCTTTGGTATATTTTAGTATTATTTAAAATATTAATTTTCTTTATGTTATCGATATGAAATACATCCCTTATTATATTTAAGTATTTATTTGGTATATTAATTTGGTATATTAGTATACTAACTACATCATCCGGTATAATTTGGTACATTTTTGGTACTGCCCACTGCGCTGCCATTATTAAAAATGAGTAGCGGGTATTTCACAGTCGAGCATTTATTCGACTTCTTAGTTGCTGTTTTTTTTTTTTACTTTTTTCATATTTATCACTGCTTCAAAACTCACACTCTGCGTGGGCGTGACCTCACGTACTGCCCCAGAGAGGAGGGAGAAATAAGGAAAGCAGGAGATTTTTTTATTTGCTGCTATGCTTTATTTGTAGTCTACTTTTTGGGGCATGAATTTTAATTAGTTGTATGCTCATTTAGATTGGCGCTCGTTGTGTTTACGTGTTGTTGGATTTACACAGTTTTTGATTTGATTCTGTTGCACGGCAAGAGTAGGAAGTGGGGAAGTAATAAGATAAAAATAAGAGAGAAGTGAAACAGTTGCAAGCAATTTATCGACGCTAGAAACATTTAAAGTTTCGCATTTGAAAATGTTTAAATATTTGTGTTTTATATTTGGCAGCAACTATTGATCCAATTTCTAATGCAATTTCGCAAAATTCGGGCAATAATTTCGTTTATTTGTTTGCTTCAAATAATCTATTTAACTGCAGCAAACTATTGCCAATACTTTTAGCAATTAGTCAACAATATTTTCATAATAAAATTAAAAATTCTATCGCATTGATATTTGAAAATTTGCACCTAAAATTGAATTTATTTATCCAACGTATTTGCAACTAAATCATTGTTTGCTTTGCTTTTCGTATTTACTCTAAAAATATCAATAATTCTTGTTAAAGATTTTTATTCGTAATTCTATTTAAATGTTTTTTTTCTACAGTTCCTGTTAAACCAATTGAATTGTAACTGTATTTATTTAAGCATTTCGTGTCGACACCTAAAAGTCAGTTCAATTTAGATTTTATTGAGGTCGTATTTTTAGCGGCACTTGAGCCTGACATTTGGCACAATAATTCTCGGAATACAAATAAATAACACCCTTCACAAAGGGAAGACACAACTTTGTGTATAAATAAAACTCTTTTGTTATCTTTAAGCGACCAGTTTGTACTTTTGTTGTCAAAGCAAATGACGCCCAAGACTTTGTTGGCCAATTTGATGTCTCTTTAAGCAAATGAATAGGCCAAGTTATTTTCGTTGTCTTTCGTTTGTTTTTAAATTATTAACTCGCTTTTTCTTTTGGAGTTTTGTTGCTGCTACTGCAATCTCTCAGTCCGAGAGCAAGCAATTTACTCGCACATATATCATATGAAGTTGCTGCTCGCTTCTTCTCCCTCATTTTATTTTCCCTGCTTTGTCTTGCGCTTTTCCCCCTTCGGTGCGTATAATTAATCTAGCAGGGGAACGTCTAGCTGCTGCCTAGTTATTAATTTGTTGCCTCGGCTTCTTTTTCTACTTCTTTTGCGTTTGCACAAAACTCGTTTGCTGGCTTCACGCAATGTACGCAACGCACTTGTCAAGATTTATTTCAATTTGCTACGCACTCACACACTCACACACCCACATACACATACTTGCTAAATGACTCTTATCAAAACACTCACACATACAGAGAGAGAGCGAAGCATGTGGGCAACAAGTCAGCAAAGAACGTGCAAAAGTTGCTAGGCATCGGACTACGTGGCGTATACTTGATGCTGCCCTTCCTCCAGCTTTACTTTTGCCTCGCTTTCTTTCATTTTTTCCGCAATGTAGGCAAGTTTTCGCTCGAAGAAAAATGAGACACAAAAGTGCTGTGTAAATGTGTGAAATTAATACACACACCCACCCGCACACACTCATGAATCTGTCACAGCTGTGTGCTCTAGCGCAAAAGTTTTTGGGTCTATAAAATATACGTTATTATTGCATTAGGCTAAGTCCAAAGCGAAATAAAAATGGAATTTATGCCTCTTTATACACACAAACACACATTTCTCCTCCCCTCAAATTGATAAACAACACACACACAACAACAACAAGAACAACTTATTTAGTTTGCTTTAGTCGACGTGGCAAGTGTTCAAATTTATGAGTTTTGCGGCAGCAACAGTTGGCATTAACCCCTCATTCTCTCTAGCTTGCTTTATTAACCCCACAATGCCTTGTTTTATGGTAGCAAACGTTACAACTTGTTACCACTTCATTGCGACGTTGTTTTTCGTTGCTACTTCTGCTTCTGCTCGATAATTACATTTGGGAAACTCGTTTGCTTGTGACGCTTCGTTGGCCATTCGCTGCCATCAAACTGCATCAAACTGTCAAAGAGGGTTAACGAAAACGGGGGCAGAACGGGTGCAAAGGGGCAACTCATTTGCCAAAAGTTGCAAGTTCATGTGGCAACTTGTAGGTCAGTTCCACACATACAAACAAACAGCTGCCACTTGAAGCGTAACGCGGCAATTGCAACCGAAAGAAGACATTTCTCTCCTTTTCAGTTATTCTCGTTGTTATTTCTGTTCGCTTTCGTTGTTGTTGTTGTTGTTGTTGCAGCCTTCTGTTCCCGTTCGTTCCGCTCGAGCGCCATCTGTGGGTCGTTTGCTGTACCGGGAGGGGCGATGCTTTCAAGCTGATAGCAGCTACTCTCTATAACACTCGCTCTACTATATACGATTACGATGCGAGGAGCACTTGACCCTAGTAGACTGCAATGTGGCTTTTTCGCAGCAGATAAATGTTTGAATTCTTGCCAAGTTGCCACAACAAACTCATGAGCAGAAGGTGGAAGAGGGGATGAGGAAGGGCAGCAAGCTGTTTTCTAGGGTGTTGCCATGGCACTTGCAACTGCTAAAATGAGTGTGAGATTTGCAAATTTATGCATTAAGCTGCTTACGTTGTTTCTCAATTGTTCGATAAACGAAATTAGCAATTTCGCATTACAAACAGATCAATACAAAAGGTTGAGGCAAGGAAATAATTATATTAAAGAAATATTCACAGATTGCAAACATTTATAAATATGAGCTTATGTTAATAGCCTGCAAATTTTTAGGCATTGGTCTATGAATTTCTTGTCTTTGATTCTCGAAGAGCAAAAATTCTATGTAAACACCACAACTTCTTAAGAATATTGCCTCCATGGGTGAAAGACACTTTGCTTATATAATATGTGAAGATTCTATAATTGTTGAATACCTTAAAGCGTCTTAGGAATTCTTTGAATGCAGTCATCACTTTAATAAAAAAAAAACTAATTACCTATAGAAATTGTATCTCCAAATATTTGTTGCTTTTCTAATGTGCCATAAATTAAATATAAATCACGACTATTTTAGAGCTATGAGAACCCCATCTTTCAATTGGATGTTGCTTACTTTTATTATGCACGGGAATTCTATTAAATACTTAAATTCTTAAACTCAAAAAAATATATGCGGCTTTAATGTGTTAGATCTGAGTGCTGAAACACAAGAAGACAGACAGACTGACAATCAATGCCAATGCCAATGCCAATCAATCATAACATACACACCTCATAACAGCAAAGATAACATCTTCATATCACTTACAAGTTATTTTGCCCTTCAACCCTTTTGGGTGCTTAGCATAAATATCAAATTTACTCACTCACTACCCCAAAGAGGAAGATACACATATGATTAGCTTCTTTAGCTGTTGAAAAAAACATACCTGAAAAGATACAGAAAATAATATGCCATTAGTTAAATAGACTCAAATTTCCACTTTCATTTCCATTTCGATATTAGTTTGTGCAGGACAATCCATTATTTTCAATATACCCCACACCGAAAGTAAACTAGAATGAACCGAAGGAAGAGAGAGAGAAACCCTTTTTGGCTAAGCAAAAAACCCAACTCAATTGCATAGCTACTTCAATCAATCAACGCTGACATTGAGCAGCTGCTGGGCAAGCCAAAGGGACACGCCCCCAAGCGGAACTCAATTACACTGTGATACACAAAAAACGAGGGGAGAAGGCGAAAAAAAAACAAAAAACAAACGGATAACTAACGAGACCCGGCGATGGTGACACAGTTTAAAACCTAAACATGCTCAAAGCTAAAGTGTAATTACGTCCGAAAAGCATTATTATAACATGTGGGAGAGAAACAAAGAACGAAGAGTGAGGGAAGAAAGTAATGGAAAGGGGAAACGTGAGACGGCAGTCAAATGTGCCTCCAACATGCGAAAATTTATTTATGCACAAGGTCTTGGTGAACAACACGAAACATAAAGCGAAAACAGAAGTCAGAAAGCAGACGACAGGACGAACGGAAATGTGGGAGGATAAAACAGAACAGCAGCAGCTGAAGAAGAAGAACAAGAAGACGAAGTAGAAGGAAACGGTGAAAAAACAGCGGGGGGAATGTCATCGCAAGTAGAAAAGCGAAACAGAAACAGGACGAGAAACAGGACCTACATTCCGTGTTAGCTTTTGCGTTTGTTGCTTTCTTTGCTTTCCTCCATTTCTCTTTTTTTTTTTGTGCCAACACTTTATTCAAAAGCAAAGGTCAAATAGAACGGATGCCACCGCTGAGAGGGATGGAAATGGGGTTGGGACACGAGAGTTTCGGACTTCGGACTGGGGATTGCTTAGGTCAGAGACAGGTGAATGGGAATGTGTTCTGTTGTTGTCCTCTGGCTGTGACATAATTTTGAACTACACTTTCAGCTTTTTTTGGCTTTCGGGTTTATCTGTAAACAAATTTGCTAGACGGTTAGTTTTGGCTGCTGCTCTGCTGTTGCTGAGGAGCGAGCATTCCCACCTGACACATCATAATGAAGCAATGAAGCAAATGCTAGAATGGGATTTTTAATGGAATTTGTGGTTATCGTGTCGTTTGTTTTATTTATGGCCCATACAAGGACGAGACTCGAAACACATTCGGGTTGAGAAATTCTCATTATTGTTATGGCCCATTGCTGTTGTCATTACCTTAAACGTTGATGAAGGTCTACTTCCCTTTCCCTTCTCTCCTTCTTTTGTCTAGTCTAGATAACAACTGCGATCTTTGTATATTTTTCAATCAATTTTTTCTTTTGTGGGGGGCTTTTGCGGCAGACCAAAATTGAAATTGTTATGTAAATGTAAATTCAATTTGAAATTAATAATGAATTAGGGTTAAAGTTGATGTTGCTGATGGAACTGGGAACTGGGAGATGAGCGCTGGGGCTTTCATGTGGGCTTAAGGGACAATCAGTGTTTTTGGGTTTGGGGCAGTGAAATAAGTTGACAAGTAATGAGAAAAGTTTCGACCAAGAAAGAGCAAAGACTACAAGGGTTAACGACTATATATAGAGTGTTTTGTAACGTAGTAAATATTGAGTGTTCTATTTTGAGAAGGAAGCATTGGAAATTGATGCATAAATGTGAAGATAAAAACAAACAATTTTATAATATAAGAAGCTATATTTTAACACTCTTCAGGAAAACATTAAACAGTATTGTAATTAAAGCAAAACATTGAAAAAACTAAAATATACACACTTATAAATTCTTTTTATTTTCCGCTTAGATTATAATATTTGAAGTGCATCTTTCTTTCTGGTTCATTAAAATATTTAAGTACCCGTAAAAAATATATATAATAATATTCAAGCTTCTGCTATTGATCCATTAAGCAATCAACAGCTTAACTATAAGGAGCCAAAGCTAGTTGCTTGCAGAAATTAAACTCCGTCAACTTCTTAAACCAAGAGAAGAAGCAGCAGAAGAGCTGAGAAGGGTGAAGATATCAAATGGAGGGGCAGAGTAAGAATAACTACAACAAAAGAACTACAAACTGGCTAACAATCCAAACAGAAGCAGCAGCAGCAGAAGCAACAATAACAAAGCGCAAACTGAGCAACAACAGCAACTCTTGTGGTGCTTGTTGTATGTGTGTGTTGGCAAAGGGTTAAGGGGGCTAAGCGGGGTTAAGAATACAGGCAATATTCTCGCACAAAGTGGGGAAAAAAACTTGTTTTTATAGTCAGCAGAGGTAAAGTGAAAAAGAGTTGGAGAGTGTGTAGACTTTAGAGAGGGCAAAAGGGTTTAAAAAAAAACTGGAAGAAGAGAAGAAAAACTTACTCGAACCGCGGCACTTAATTCGCTTCCCTATCAAAACAGCGACACAGACACAGAATAGAGCAGAGTCACCTCGCTCTTTCTCTGAATCCTCTAAAGCTTTTGTTGCCCCCACCCTCAACTTGCTTGCCACACGTCTGAAGTGAGCTGTTGCCGTTACCGTTGCCGTCGCTTCTTTGTGTGGTCCAAAAAAGGTTTTTAATAAAAATATTAAATTTGCATATGTTGCTCCCAGACGCCAGCTTCGAACTCCAACTCGCAACTCGCAAACTCAGAGGCCAGACATTTTGGGGTTGCCTTTGGTTACCTGTGGCAGGAACTGCTTTTGCCGCCGGAAGTGGTAACCAGTCGACAGACCCCGAGAGAGAAAGAGAGAGAGAGAGAAAGAGAGAGAGAGAGAGAGACTGTGAGGATGAGGCTTGAGTGGAGCTGCGGCAAGTGCGTTTTTATTGCCAGCCTAGCCTAGAATTCAGCACTTTCTTCTCTTTCCTCGCGTTCTTCAACGTTTTGTTGTTGCTGCTGTCCCAGACATTTATGACGCACGTGGCATGAGTTGCATGATGGAAGCAGCAGGAGAAGCTGCTGCTCAAACCACTCACTAAATTAAGTTCAAGTGAGCGCAAGTGCGGAAAGGTTTTTTTTTTTCTGCCGAGTTGCTACTTAAGCGCTGATTAAGCGGCTAAAAGGCAGAAGACTGGAGAGAAGAAAGTGAGGGAGAAAGAGGCAAAAGGATGGGAGAAGTTGTTCCCTATTCTGCTAATAAAGATGAAAGCATAAGAAATCATTCTAAATATATGGGAACAAAGTAAAGTCATCTACCAAAATTTGCATAGTTCTTCAAAAATTAATATGGTAAACAAAGATAAATAAATATTATAATGAAAGAAAAATCATTTCTTATTAATAATTGAAGGAGATTGCTAAGGAAGTTAAGTGATTCTTCAGCTCAATATAATATTATATCACATGTGATTCTGTTTTTAATTTCAATCCTTTTTCAAATTTATTTTAAGGTTGTGGCATCTAGTTTATTGCTTTTATTGATGTCGCTTTATTAGATACATTTTTGTTCTCAGCTATGTCTTTCATATTTTCAAAAATAATATTGATTTTTTTTTCATAGTTATTCCCCCTATTTTTGTTTAATATTGAGTTTTTTCAGTAAATCGGATATGTATCTCTTCTCAATTTTTATTTTGTTGGTCAGATTTTGCCTTTTTCATTTTGCTCGCCATCAATTATGTTCCTCAACAAATATGACAGAATTTTACGTTTTAAAAGATTTTTCTGCACAAACTTTTAATAGGTGCAGCTCTTACCTCAAAACAGTTGTATTAAAAAAGTTCAACCAATGCATTTGCTCTTTGTGAAAAGTCACTCAAAGTGAATATTAAATCACTTTTTTGCCAGTCAATTAAAACGCTGACAAAACAGGCAAAAGAGCAAAAAATATGCCCAACTATAAGAGTCACATTCATATCTTTGATGTCGCATAATCCCAGTCACATGTCACATGTACATATTTGTATCCACTATAAATGTATCTGTGCAGCTGTATCTGTATCTGTATCTCCAGCTGTAGCTGTAACTGTAACTGCGACTGTGCTCATCTTGACAACCTTTTGTTGTGGTTTTTACAGTCGCCTCACAGCACATAAAAATTGCATGTGCCCAAGTGCAGAGCTGATTTCCTGAAGCAAAAACCGGGACAGCATGGAGGGGGTATCAAGCAAGGGAGGTGGAGACGGGGGCAACAGGGGTGCATTGTGTATTGTACAAGTCAGAAAAATGTCAAGCGATAAGCAAAAGCCGCTTACATTCAACTTGGGCCAAACAAAACGTCAACAGGGAGGCCAACACGATGCTCTCTGTTCATTCGTTGTTGTTGTTGTTGCTGCTGTTGCTGCCAATTTCTGTTTGACAGTATTAAATGTTGCCCTGGCAATTGTCTTTATATATTTTTGATGTGGTTTGCAACGGCTGCACGGCACAAAACTATAAGCGATTTACAGTTTACAGTTGAGGATTTGTCCAGAGCACAGCAGAGAAAAACTCTAGTGTGTAATTTAAAAACAGAGCCTCTTAGAAAAAAAAGCAACGAGTTGAGTCTTAATCAAAATGAGCTGCAAGCAGCTCGAACTGATAAAAAGTGTCATAATATTTAAGCTCATTAAAGCTTAAGTAACCAAAAATCAGCTTAGAGGAGTTGTTTATAGGTAAAAGATATCTTCAACTTTGTTTGCAAATGACTTTTTGATGTTTAAGCCGAGAATATGAATGGATAAAGGTAGGGAAAGTTAAGCATTGTAAAAGAAATTTATAACATTAATAAATATTTATGTAAATACAATTTTAAATCATTTGTTCATTAATTTATTTATTATATAATACATTTAATCAAAGAGTTGGTATTAAACTCAATCCTTCAGCGACAGATTATTAAACAATTTATAAGAATTCATAAAATTTTGCATAACGAAATATTTAAAAAAAACTCTTATACATGAATTACTTTAAAATCATTTGGAAAACAGACTTATTGTTTTAGGCATTGCCAAATACGTATTGCATAGAAAAAAAATCTCTTTAACTGAAGCATGTCATAAATTATATTACGGAATACATTATATTAATATAATTGTTAGAGAAAGTGTTTTTAATTTAACCATTTCAAACTATAGTGCATTTAACCTCATTCAAAATTAATGTCACAATCCAAACTAAACTGAAGCAACAACTTATCTTAACAATATTCAAGTTGCGCTGCTCTCGAATAATTTCGAGTTCAATTAAGTTATTAAAACAGAGCGAAAAACAAGTTCAAAGCTGCTCTGAACTGAGAAATTTGCTATGCAAATCACATCACGAGGCTAATTTAATACATTTCCATTATGCATATATTTAGAGAGAAGAACTCCCAAAGACTTCATAACACCTAAATAGAAACACAGCCAAAACACTGACTTGACAACTTTATTTAAAGAAGTTTCATATTTTACTTCAAAAAAATGTTGCGTAAAAAAAAGTTACCGTAATAAAGCATTACACATTATAATGATGGGAACATGTTACTGCAACAGCAACAACAAATACAACAACAACAAAACTAACAAGCAAAAATGTTGTCAACAAAAAGTTTTGAGCAGCGAAGGAAGAGGAATTGTAGAAAAAGTTTCGCAACATCATCAAAATGCGCTGAGGCCTAATTTAAATGTGTTTCAACTTCTTTTGTGCCTTATTTTATATTATTTACATACACACAGCTACAACAGCAACAGCAGCAGCAAAAAAGAAGTGGAAAAACTTCTGAAGATTTTTCTTTAAATGCGAAATCTTCTTTTCGACTGAGTTTTGACTGCGAAATGTTTGCACAGCTTTAAGTTTCTTGACACGCCAACTTTTTGCTCCTCAAACAAAAACACACAAAAACTTTTTTGCTTTTCTTCTATTTGTTTTTGACGTATGTCGCATTAATGCAAATATAATCTGGCCACGCCCCCTGTGCCTCCCCCATTTTGTGACTGCGACTGAAGTTGGACAAATTACAAATTGAGAGCTGTGTCAACACTTTTCGGACCAATCCCGATCCCGTTGCTGGCGACAAACTTGACCTCAAGTGAAACTTTAATGCAGCGGACGTCGACAGCGTCAACTTGCAACTGGCAAAAGCAAACTACAACTCACTTCTAAGTTTTTTAAGTTCTTAAGTACACATATCACCTGCTGAGAAAGTGTAGAAAATGAAGTGAGGAAGGGGAAAAGTAACCGCAACAAATGTGGTTGTTGTTGTGCGGACTTAAAATCTTAAGCTGAAGTGGCAAATAATGCCAACCAAAGTAAAATGATTTATTTACAGTGCGGCAAGTTTGCTTAGCCAGCGGATAAGGCGATTAAATACTAAATAGAATACAGTGTGACTTGACTAAAGTGAACTTGTAACTGGATTATCAAACAGCTTTATGTGACACAAGGAAGTAAGCATTAGAAATGAATTCTTTACCAAATTAACAGTTCTTAAACTTAAGTTTCTTAAACGCAACCAAGCTATAATTGTAATAATGAAGAGTATTTAACTTTAATTATTCAAAAATAAATTAAAATTCCATTCTAAAGATTTATTTAAAGTGAAATAAAATTACAAAGGTTTAAGCAATATTAATACCAATTAAATTATATCTATAAAAGTTCAATAAAATGAAAATAAAGTGTCTTCAGTAAAGTTAATTATAATTGCATTTAAATTTAATCACAAAAATATCTTAAAGAGCGAAGTCAAATTTTAGACGCGTCAATTCTATCTAATTAGAAAAATATTATTTTACTAAAAAGAAGTGCTTTAAAATTAAACCAAAGCTATCGCTGAATAACTTCAACAATCTTATTAACAATCAAATATTCACCTTTTTTAAATTGTAGACACTTTTTTAATTCAACTAATAATCAAAATTGCAATTATAAAAGTTTATCAAAGCGAAGTAAAATGGTAGCTACTTGAATAGCTTTAATTATAATTGAATTTCACATATATAAAAAGAAAATGTTAAATACTTCAATGACTCACACGTTGCTATAATTAATTCGCACTTCTTGACGCACGTTTTTGTTTGCATTTGAGCAAAGCAATTTGCCCAGAGTGCAGAATAAATACAAAACAAATAAACAGAACGTTTTGAAGGCAGCAAAGTAGGTCCACTTGCAACACGCTATAAATAGGCAAAATAATGCGTATACGTCATGTGAGTCACGTACGTGAGAGCATCAAACGAAGCACTTGAAACATTTTGTGCATTTTATTTGATGTTTATATTCGATTAAAATATTGCAAGTAAACACTGCATCTAATGAGCTGTCATATTTTTCAGTTCGTTTTCGTTTTCGATTTCGATTTCAATTTCCCCCACTGCCAATTGCAAGCTGTTTTCGGCTTAAAAACTCATTTGGCTGATGGAGGAGAGTTGGACTCCGACATGGGTTTTGATCATTAGTCATTTGTAGCTGCATACTAGCTGTAGCTGTAACTGTAACATAATCCATGACTTGACTTGGTTACTGGCTGGTCAAACCCACTTCATTTACTCCTTCTTCCTACCTGCCCGACTGTCATAAATCAGTTTCAGTTCTCGACCCTTTCAGCATGCACGACAAGTTGGCCTTTTTCTAGCGGTAATCCAATACCTAACAAACCCAACTCAATCCCAATCGCAATCGGCATCGTCATCGTCATAGTCGACGCAATCCCAGTTCTCGACAGCTACGCACATGCCAAGAAAGCAAACCCACAATTGGCCACGTTTCGATGTCAAGCCTTGGCAATGTGTTTGAGTGTGTGTGTGTGTGTGTGTTTAGTTGGCCAACAACAGTTGCCGCAATCCCCAGTTGGTTGTAGTCTTGTACTTTAGCTTGCAACATGCCACAAAATCAATGAGCATAAGCTATTTGTAAGCGGGGCAACATCAACCGGGCGACAAGCAAAACAACTGGCGACAGTTTCGAAGCAGTTGGCAAATTTTGAAAGTGAAATTTGATACAGAAGCTGCCACATACGCACGTTGCACGTTGCATGCTATCTGCATACCCGCCTGCCACTTGCCTCACACACAACATGCACAACGTGTGTGTTGTGGCAACTTCTTCTCTTATACGGCTTCCTCTGAGCTCCTTTATTGCTTCCTCTGCCAGCTGCCAGTTGTGCCTGGTGTAAAATAAGTTGACCAACAGCACAAAAACAAAATCAAAATTGCTTTGACAAGTTCCTTTTTAGTTGGAAAAGGGTTAGACAAGAGAAGGGGAAAGTGAGCACTTCTAAGCTTCAATCCAAACAGTGGGGGCAGTATATAAACTTTGATTTATATTGATTAGTTAGACAACTACTCAAGTTTATTTTTCCCTTACAAACATCTTTAATTTAGTGTACATTACTTTACCTTTTTTTCAGAATAATTTTTTTGGGTCATATTTTTTGCTTTTGTTTTTTTCTTTTAACTAAACGTTTAATGAATTTTTGGTTTCAAATTGCAGCGGAAATTTGATTTTTAATACCTCAATTACTTCCGTTTAGCACTTTAAAAGTATTACGTAGATTTTTTTTTGCTGCATTTTTTTCTTAAGCTCAAGTTCATTGATTAATACTACTTAAAGCCAAGTAAGGCAGCTCAAAGTTTCAATTACTGCCAAGTCTAGACAAGTTCGTAGGTACAAAAGAGATTAAAGCGCAACTTCTTAGACAGCTTTAAGCAGCTTAGCATATTAGTTGATTGAGAGGCAACTTTAATACACTTCGAAGTAACTTAACTGTCAGCTTTAATGAGCTTTAATAAGCTTAAGCAGCTGACTGCGTTTTCTTGTAGTGAAAACTGCATGTTTTGTATTTAGATTATTTAGGTGAATTCATGTTGAAAGTGACAGCAAATTTTTCCTTCTCTCTCTCTCTCTCGCATAATTCCCATAATCATGTTAATTATCTCATACATAATTAAGCATCATCATCCGCTTGTCCTGCCATGTTTTATGCCATTTATTTTGTGCTCATTTCTCATTCCTTCAGAGTTTGTCCTAATTTATGCATAGAAAAACTCATGCAGCCATAACAACTTGCAAATTTTTCGCCTGGATATGGACACCTGCACACCACACACTACACACCACGAAAGGACACAGCTTAGATAACAAATCTGAGCTACGTCAACTTTGCCTCAAGAATTTGTTGAACGCGTTGCATTTAATCAATGTCAGTGTGGAGAAAAAAACGGGAGGGCGGGACGAAGGCGAGCATTAGCAAATATTTGCGCTGCACTTTGCCTGAAAAATGCAGCCATTTAACTTTGGGAGTGAACCTCAAGGCAACTTCAGCTGCGACAGGTGCGTGACTCATGCGAGAATCTCATTTTTCCAACTTGGCTGCAAAAAAAACAACGAAGCGAAATAAAAAAGAAAACTATTACTGGCTTCTTGAGCTTTGATTTCAACGTTTCTTTGGCTGTTCTAGTTGTGAATGACAGGGAACCATTTAATTTGTGTGACACCTCTCGAGACTCTGAAGACTCAAGAGTCAGTCGCTCTCGAGCCAGTTTCCAGTTGCAGCAAGACAGTTTTTCGATGTTGCGACTCGTTTTTCAGTTTTGCAGCTCCCCCCGAAAATGAATGGTTAGCTGTCAAGTTGAACAAACTAAATGACAGTTTATGCAATGTCAAGAACCCCTATATCAAACCCATTCCCATTCTGTCACAGCCTGACAAGTCAACAAGTCACACGAACAAAGACGAGCAGCAAACTACAGAGAAAAGAGCAACAGCAACAACTAAAAAGAGCAAGACTTTTAGTTTACCGTATAATTCTTAAAATGCGCTTTGACTTCTATTTCTTTTTATTTTTCGCTCTGCATATGCAACATTTTTTTGTGAGTTTGAGTTGTTAACTTTCTATTTTTTCGTTCCTTTGTGCATTGTTTATTGCTCATGTCCATGTCAGAGTGCCGCGAAACATGCAACATTTTCTTTTGTTTGTGATCTCAACGCAGCCACAAACATGACAGGTTAATTCGACTGTCAAAACTGGAATTTATCAGACAACCCACGCGACGCAAACAAAAAAAAAGAACGAATACAAATAAAATGTTGGAAGGAAATAAACCGCAACTCGACCAAAAAGCCCCAAAGGGCATTACACAGCGCAACGGCGGCCTTTACTTTCGCTTTAGTCCTGCCTTTTGTTTCGCTGCCCAGGGAAATAGCAAGAGAGAAGAGCTTAAACTGTTGTTACACACAAAAAAATATTTGTGTGTGTGTATTGCTAAGCCACAGTCTGCACAGGCTTAGCTAGCAATTGAGTATTTATTAAGAGCTTTCTCGCATAAACACTGTCTACACATTCAAGTGAAAGCACATTGCTAGTGGATTAACATTAAAATAAGTTTTGTTTTTACGCTTTGCATTATATATAAGTGTTAACAATTTCAATGGGTAAAAGCTCATTAAAGCTCGGATTTTAATTGTCAAGGTTTCATTAATATGATTGATCTCAACAGTAAATTCAGTACATCAAAATCATATAAAAGCTTTGTATATAATATATCTGTTAAAGGCTACAAGATTTATGAATGCAATTTCAATAAGTGAAAACTCATACAAGCTCGGTTTTACCTTAATAAGCATTGCATATATTATATATTATTGACTAAATACTAATGTCTATTTAAGTTTAAAATATATACATATGAAGAAAATTTTAAAAGTAAAAGTTCATTAAAGCTCGTTACTTGAGCTATTGGCAATTTAATGAATATATATTATGATGTTAACGGTGAAATTGGTAAAGCACAACAAAATAGTTAATTACAAAATTTTAGTTTTCAATTATAAAATTGCTTTGCTTTGACTAATTGCACTTTAATTTACAAAATTCATTTCGCTTTATTCCAAGAATTCAAGTTCATTAAATATTTATTTATGTCATTTCATTTCATTTTCATTTTTTTCCTCACTTATTTACTACCGTTTTGTTATTGCAAATGCAGATTGAACATGCCAACAATACAACTTCATTAATTAAGTTCCTTTGACAGTTGTCCATTCAGCCACAATGCTAATCCAATTCAAGCTTCATTTCAAGCTCATCACAAAGTCAACAGAGACAGTCCAATAGAGAAAAGGAGAGAAAGAGAGTTTGGCGAGAATTTCATTCCCTAGCGTGCTTCGATAACAAGAAGACTTCATTTGCGGAGCTCTTCAACTTGTTACATTTACAATAATTACACAAAATCTAAAAATCTCTAGTCAAACATTTGCACAAATCAAACTGAAAGCGTAGCAAAATTTTAATCTAAAATGCAAATATGAGAACTCAACTCAACTCGTCTCGTCTCGACTGAAGACACACACATATGCAATTGAAGTGGTGACTGAGAAAGAGAACGAAAACGAGAGAGAAAAATGGTCCCCAGCGAAATATATTCATAACAATTCTATTAATTTTTCTCTTTTGAGCAATTGGGGCTCAACTCCAGGCATTGTTTGACAAAGTGGTAGCTGCTGCTTCTTCTCTTCCAGCTGCTGCTGGATGATGCGATTTCTGGGTGGGGTTTTTTGATGGCATTGGATTGACTGGCACGCCGTTTGCCAATTTGCATATTCAATTGCCACAGTGACAGGCCGTATCACAGCTGCAGAGACTGTTTCTCTTCTCAGTCTCTCTCTCTCTTTGTCTTCTCCTTCACTCTTTCGCTAGTTGGCATAATTGTCTGGCTATGAGTCAGTTGGCTGACAGTCTACCGACAACTGACTTGATTAGTATGAAGTGGCTGCCGTCTGGTCCTTCTAATCTACTGAGTGCTACTTCAAACTGATTTTCAATTTCCCAGCTCACATACATGCTTAAACTATTGCAATTTTGTTATATCTTTAAAGTTGCATTTATAAACCAATTCTTTTGCTTAAAATTCGCAATTGAATGTGCATTTATTTTATTAATTATACAGTAAAAATAAAGTTTAAATTTTAGCTTTTATTATATTCGTAATAATTGGCCAAAAGTTTAAAATATATTCTTTGCAACAGAGAATTTTAAAGCATTTATTCAGAGTAGCCTATAAAAATGTAACGTATACGTATAGAATTAATTGTACTAAAAAAAGGAAACAGCTGTCGGGTCTGAATTACTTTGATTGATTGTATTTATATTTTAAATGTTGTGGTATATAGTATTGATCATTTTAATTACTTTGACTATTCAGTACATACTCTATGGTATATTTTGAATGCTGTGGTATATTGGTATACTAAATATAATTTCTGGTATGTTTTAGTTTTTTTCGTTGTATTAATAAAAAGCATCTTAACTGTAGCTTTCTTCCTTGTACTATTTATGATTAAGTCTGTCTCCTAATTTTACCTTACTGCATTGTTTAATTTATGATTAAGTCTGTTTCCTAATTTTACCTTACTAAATTGTTTAAAATTACGTTGTTAGTAACTTTATTTATTTATACAACTGCATTCTTTTCTTAATTTCCTTCTTTATGTTCTATGTACATTTGAATTTAAGTTCTAGCTTCTCAGTCCTTTCTCAACTTTAAGTCTCAAGTCAAAGTTCCTTGGCATCTCTAATTCGCTGCTGTTTTTTATTATGCTCAGCTGTATGTTTGGTGTTTGCTTCGCACTTGTGACGTCACACTTCCTCTTGAAGTGTTGCCTTGTTTTAGCCTCATTTACGTGCTTGGGCATATGTTTGGCTTGGCTTTGCTCACTTTTTGACACCACAACAACAACGTCGACGACGGCACTTCAATGCTTCTTCCTACTCAAGTCGTTGACAACTTGTTGTTGGTTGGTTGGTTAGTTGGGTGGTTTGTTGGCTGAATTGGTGGCTTCTGTTTGTCACACTGCTCCCATTTTGTGCTGTTGCATAATTATGCACAGCGACACCGAGAGAGTGTGAGTGAGACTTTGCTTCCTGCCACGCCCCACGCTTCTGAATGCAAAGGCATCCCAGTTAGAGAGACTCGACGTGCTTGCCACTTAGCAATTCAATCACATTTCGCTACCAGCCACCGTCAGTTGCCCCCACACCACTTGCCACACTGCTACTTGCCACCGCTAGTTGCCACCGCCACTTGGCGTTCTGTGAACCATTTCCTTGTGCACATTATAATTATCCTTGCGTTTAATTAACGTGTTTACACATACATGGCGCACTCTCTCTCTCTCCCTCTCTCTTACCACACACTCTCCCCCTCTCTCTCCCACTCTTTTGTCATGCCCTTGTTGACCGAGTGACCCAAGTCTCTCTCTCGCTCTCTCGCACTCTTCTGTCTAGTTGCAACGCATCGTCTCTTTTAATGGCCGTTAATTTTATTTTGAACCGAGGGGGAAATTTAATTGCGGTCTGATTGTCGCTCTGTCCTCCGCAGACAGGACATTTACTAACCCCCTTCCCCACAACCTCTGGCCATAGACTTTGCTTTGGCTTTGGCTTTGCGCTTTGACTTTGGTCAATTCAATTTTGTTTTGGCGTTAATCAGCATCGCTTGGTCGATTCGCATCGACAGTCTGAAAGCTTGCCGCCAGCAGCAACAATTCAATTAGCGCTTTAATTGATTTGCGTTTCGGTATTTGTCTTGAGCTGCAGCTTCCCCTCATCATCTGCCCCTTTTGTCACGTGTCTGCCAGCATAGCTGTCAATTGTCGTCCATCTTGCCAAAGTGCATTGTCTATAGAGGAGATGGAGTTGGTGTTTGAGATGGAAGTAGACGTAGAAGTGGGGGAAGGGCGCTGCCAAACATTGTTTGTGGCCACAAATGCATGGCCTTTGGTGTTATCGATAATTTGGTGAGCTGCGTTGTAGGCTTTAACTATTAATTGTCATGGCAATCATAGCAGACTTTAATGTGCTGACAAATATAGTGAATATGTCATGTCATCACTCATGAGAGTCTAATGATAATTGTAGTACAGTATAAAATAACAAGACAATAGCTTAAACTGAAATCTAAGTTAAATAATAGATAATTATTAGAATTTTGCATTATAATTATTCAATTACAAAATATGATGTAATTGCTTAATATATTTAAACTGAATAAATCGTTGGATTTAAGGTGTCTTTAAATATTTATTTATGTGTTTTGGCTGTAATAAGGTGAGAATTGAAACCTTAGTTGTAGCTATAATATGAGAAGGCTTTAAAAGAAATCAAAAACTTAAAAAAAATGTTTTTCTAAACGATATACAAGTCAAGGCAAGATTTAGAAAGATTGACTATTCTCTTTTTAAATAACACAGAAAGTCTTCTAAATAACACCCAAGTAATTATAATTTATTGACTATTCTCATGATAATTAGCAGATAAAGTCTTCTACATATCAAAATAATTACAATTTAATGAATATTCTCATTTTCTCATTACTTGATCCTTTGCCTAACTTCTGTAATAACTTGGCTGAACAAATGATGTGTCAATTGCTCAAGTGAAATGAAATCATTGTGCAAGTGCTTCAGCTCAGTCATTACATCATTTTATCTGCTTCATCAGACAAATTACATCATGTGCATAAGCGAGCGTTAGAGAGAGTGAGAGAGAGAGAGAGTAGAGGACGAAATGCGAACAATGGAGATGACAGCGAGTTGAGTTGAGTTGAGTTCGTTTTAACAACTCGCAAGTTGCCATATTTAAATCCAGTTGAAAATTTAAAAAACCATTTTAAAAGTCAAAAAGCACAGCTTCCCCCACTCCCCTCTTGAGTTGACACACGTACGCACAGAAGAAGCAAATTTTATTTTATGATAACAACACGAGAACAACAACAACAGCAACTGATGCTGCATGTGATGTTGTCACACATCACACAGATACACCTACGCATGTGTGTGTGCGTGTGGCATAAACTGAGCATGTGATTTGTAAAAGGGAACAAAGCGACATCTACGCCGCAGAGATTCCCTCGCTTCTTTCGCTCTCTCTCTCTCTCCCATGCCACAACAATTGGCACGTGTTCCCACAGCGGAATAAAGCAGAGAAAAAAGCAATACAAGTGTGTGTGAGCGAATGTGTGTGTGTGTGTCTGCTTCCGTCTTGGCAGCCATATTATAATACATCCTATCTTCTGCGATTCTTATAGAGTGAGAGAGAGAGAGAGGAGCGTCTAAGGAGTTTCTCCTTTTCTCAAGTCCCGCAGTCTCGCCTTATCTTGATTTGTGGCAATTGAATGTCATGTGCAGCAGTAACTGACAGCATAAACATTATCAGCAACACATGCACAGCATCCCCCTCTCTCCTCTCTCCGCTCCACCCAGCTATTTTATAGATACATTTGACGATATGTCGCGAATTGCGTGTGTATCGCAAATTTCTCGTACGTTTTTCAATTGTGACGCGTGGCTGATTCTCATTCTCATTCTCATTCTGATTCTGATGCTGATTCTCTGTCGGATTCTCATTCGCATTCTGTTTCTCATTCGGATGCGGATTCGGATTCGTTTGCTGTTGATGCTGATTCAGACTCGCTGCCAAATTGGCTGGGAAACAGGTGTTCAAAATTAGTCAAAGCAACACGCGGTGTCGTCGTCGTTCGCCTTGCTTTTTATCGATTTCCCCCTTCGCAGTCGACACACTGATTTTATTAGCTGGCAAAATGAGTTCACTGAATTTTACAAATTTAAACCGAAGAATTCTTGCAGATTCTGTCATTATTTTTCAGCTATTTAGCAGCAGTCAAATTATGCGTTTAATTGTGGGTAATTAAATAATTGGCAAGAGAAATATGAAGGCAAATTCAAATACAAATATTTATATAAAAGAAATTTATTTTTCATTTCATAATAAAAATAAAATATGATCAGCAATTTAATGAACATTTTCTTATAAATATACAATGTAAAATTGTATAAAATACAAAATAAAAGTAAACTTTCGTTTCGTTTAATAAGTAATGTTGTAATTAAGAATTAAAGAAATAATGCAAGTTTTCGAAATAAACATATTGTATATCACTTCACTAAAGACAATTCTGATTCTTTTTCCGACAAAAAACCAAGAAAAACTCATTCAAATCATTTTCTAAATACTCTTCAAGGCCACGTCCAACAATAATAATCAAAACAATAATTCCCTTCACAACTTTAAAAGACACAAACTAATCCAGCGGCATTTCGCACACATGGCATATGCCATCACCAATAATAAAACTAAAATATTGCCGTAAATTAGAAAAGCTTTTAAGCACTGACAATTCGTTGTTGTGTGGCCTATAAAAATAGCCAAATGATATAAGACGACTGCCAGCATTTGTTTGCAGCACCGCAAAATGCAAAAACATTTGTTATAGAAATTAAATTCGGTGTGTTCGAAATGCAATTGCGAGTGTTACACGTCGATTATTTATAGTAGAAGGAATTTTTACAACATTCTCTGGCCATCGACAATGCCAATTGAGCGAAAATAGATAAAACATGAAGACAGTTGCAGCATAAAAGCATTATCTCTTCCCAGCACTCGATATATATAGTAAACCAGACACAGAGAGAGAGAGAGAGAGAGGGAGAGAGAGCAAACAGATATCATAAATTCTCGACTCTAAAGTTAAATAGCGCGTGCAATGCGCATAAACTATGCAAAACGCGAAACTCTAATGAAAAGCATAAAAAAATATTAAATAAAAACATATTGCGAAGAGAATGCGAATAACACAAAAATGAATTTGCACTTTATGCAGCGGAAGAAATAAAATGAAGTGAAGAGGGGGAATAAATGTTGTGGGAAGAATGCGAATATTGAATGAACTACAGTGAAGTTTTGTAGAGGAAAAAGTCTGATATAGTATTATGAAACTCCTAAAAATAAATTGTAGCTCAGATTTCGAGAAATTTTCATAAAATTATTCAACTGTAAGAAAATAAAATTTTTGATTGGATTTCCTTGAATACCATTCTCAAACTGAACAAAATGATAATAACTATTATCGTCTTCAACTTTAAATAGTTACGAATATAAATTCTGAAATCTTTTGACCGATTTAAAATACCCTTAGCAAAGCGTATGAAAAACATTTTCATTAAAAATGGCGCCAAAAGTTTACGCATAAAATTTGCTCTTACGCTAAACGTGTGAAGAATTCTCCGCTTCTCTCTCACCCTCCACGATTTCTCTTTCCCATCTTTCTCATCCTCCGCGGCGTGAACTTCTTTATGCCCAGTTTATGCGCTTAGAATACTTTTATATGTTTTGCTTAACTTTTGCTCGGCATTTTAAGCATTTTTTTTTTTTGCCTTCGACTATAAAAATGTATAATGAAAACTTTGGGTCATAAAGCATAACATGTGCAGTCTGCTTTGCCATAGATATGCGATTCATCAGAGCTGAGAATGAGCCAACTTGTTGTAGTTAATCTCGTTTTTGTTGGTGTTGTTGTTGTCGCTTGATTTTCCCATGCAACGAAGCATGCGGCGAGTGGGTGGGCGAGAAGACAAAGAACAAAGCTGGGAAAAGTCTCGAAGCGAGTTGAGTGAGAGAGCGTGAGTGAGTGAGGCGCAGGAAACATTCCGCAAATGCATTTCCCATGCACATTTTCATGCACATTTAAGTAAGAAAACGCCGCCAACTCCATTGCGGAAATGCATATTTAAGCCAAACAGCAACGAGCAGCGAGCTACAGGTAACAACGAGTAACAACAACTATGAGCTGGCCGTAATTTTAATTTAATTAAATCGAGAGAGAGAGAGAGAGAGAGAGAGAGAAAGAAGAACAACAGTTCTTACTTCTTAGTCCACCTTCACTTTCTCACACACCTGTAATGAATTTTTTTATTGTTGCCTTGCGTGTCACATTTCATTTCAATTGCTTCAGTCTTTCCCTCTTTTTCCTGCCCGTTCTTCAATATTTTTAATAAGTTTGTTCCACATTGCCCACTGTTCAGCTTCAGCTTAAGTGGCTGCTGCCTCTCTTACTCCTCCCATCTCCCTCTCTCTTCCCCATTCTCTCTCTTTTTTTTATGCTCTTCTCCCTGGGCAGTCGGCACATTAACGCTTAGCATTTTTTACTTCACGTTGTTGTTGTAATTAATGGTGTGATTTTCTTTTTGGTTCTCTCCTTTCGTCAACTCTTTGTCGCTCTTTTTGTTACGTTTTTTATGCCTCTTCTCCCACCCGCCTGCGTCTTTTGTAATTATTATTTATTTTCAAGGGTCACTGATTTTCTCGCTTATTTTTACTTCGTTGCTGTTGCTTTATTTCAGTTCCGTCTCTTCAATTCAATTTTGGCGTGTGAATTTTTGGTGTTTTTGTGGAAAATATAGTCGAGTATTTTTAATGTTTTTATGAGATTTTTATTATTTAAGTTGAAGTTCAAAATTGCCTTATTTATAGTAAACAAAAACTTTATATTATTATTGAATAATAGACAAGTTTAAGTGTATTATAGAGCTGCTTTTAAAACATTAAATTTTAGAAAATTTACTCATTTATTTCATTAATATGAAGGTCTTCATTTAAGTTTTGCCTTCATTTTTAGCAAGCAGTTCAATGGCCGCTCACTTGAGTGAAATAGCATGCAGCTTTGACTACCTATGTACAAGCAAGCCAAATCATTATAGCAGCCAGCTTTGTAGCAAGCAGAACATTGCATCATAGCACTCAGTTTCTGAGCAGATCTTAAATGACTTGTCAGACTTTTGTTGTCATTGCTCTATGTAAAAACTTTTAAATGCGAAATTTATAAATTATATTTTAATATCTGAAATCTCTTTTATTTTCTGTAAAGCGTTTAAATTATTTTATAAGCTTTACCAACAATTCTATACGCATTTGGCTCTCATAATCTCTTTAATTTTTTCAAAAGTATTTAAATGATTTTTTAAGCCATGCAAACAATACTGAAGCGCTACTCGTTTTCCTACTGATCTCTTTAATTTATGCCACGTATTCTCTGTCATTTTGTAGTCACAATCGTAAGCATTTAATGGCGACATTTGTCGCTTATTGCAAGTGCTACATATTCATTGCCCCTTGCAACTCTGCACCCTGTTGTTGCATTAATTATGCATTTACATGTTGCATATGCGAATAGAATTCGAATATTATGCACTCTGAGCTCTCAATGTGTGTATGTATGTGTGTGTATGTGGATCGCTAATGAACAAAATGCAGTTAGTGTACTTTGTTGTGTTGGCCTACAGCTGCTGCCGCTGTTTTAATTATGTAGAATACTATGGCAAGAGGGAGGGAGAGAAATGGTCTGCAACAAAGTTACAAATGTTTTGCGACTGTTTTTGGGCACACAAATGAGCCGCCTTTGTCTGGCAACGCCGAAAATTTATGCGGCTATGAAATCGTAACGAGCTGCATTGAAACATTTCAAACAAACATGCAAAAGTCTGTAAAACAAATGAGCTCAGAACTGTGGCTGTTTAACTGCATCGATACCCTGTAGCACACACACGCACACACATACACACAGTTCTCTGTTTCATGCTGTTGGGATTATTACTCTGCAGCTAAGAGAGGCTAAGCTTGCACCCTTATCTGAGTCCTAAGGGCAGTTGGGTTAATGGGATCAGCTGCATAGCAATCAGCTTCTGACAATGAAAGCGAGACAAGGAAAAAGGAAGTGAAGTAGATCAGGAATTAATGCTACATTAATCTTTTAAATCTGCTGAAGTTTTCAGAATTTAAACCTAATGTATTTCTACATATTTCTATCTGAAGTTAGCCTTTTTATAACACTCTTTACACAACCTTTTTATAGGGTATATAATGCAAATGGCAAAGTGCATTTTGTAAATCAGTTGGAGGCGCTTTTTTAATTTTAATTTAGATTTCTATTACAACGTCGTCTGGTTTATTATTTAATTAATTATGCACTTGCGCGCAACATTTTTATTATTATTAATTTAGCGCAGACAGCGGCAGAAAGAGCGAGGATGGAAAAATTGTGACTACAGCTCGGTCTTTCCTTTATTACAGCGGCTGTTCGTCTTCATTTTTGTATTTTGTTTTTTATTTTTTTGTGCCGCTGCCGCTGTTCATTAGCATTTGTTGGACATCAGCTTTTGCGACTTTTCTTTTTGCCTTTCTCTCCACCTCGCTCTCTCTCTTTTTTGCTGCCACCCACATTTGCCCATTTTTATGCCTGCAGCAAAAAATTGCATAGTTTTTTCGCTTTTCTCAACTCATCCTATTTCATCTTTTTCGCTTTTGCCATGTCTAACAACGTACTCCATTTTTTGTGTGCACTTTGTCTTTTTTTGTTCTTGTTGCTTGTTGATGAGCTTGTTGTGTGTTGTTTTGCTGGGGCAAAGCAAAAAAAAAAGAAGAAGAACACAGAGGCGTGGCGAGCATCGTGAGGTTTTGATATGCATATAGAGTAGAGAGAAAATAACGGAATGAGAATGAAAATGAGAGAATGAGCTAAGCTAATTTCCTTACAAAACTCTTTTGTGCAATTTCAATGATGAGTCTCCAATTTTCTTCTTGTTTTCAGTTTTACCTTCTTGCAGAAAATTAAGTACTATAAAAGAATAAACAAAGCGGCTTAAAACTCGGCAAATTCAACTAATTAACAGAATTTAAAGTTGCACAATAGCAGTGGACATATAAATTATTTATTTGGTGAAGGTAACAAAATTTGTTAAATTTACTCTTAACTCTCTTACTCAAAATAATCAAAACTGTCAAGCCTTCAAAGGAATCTGATAATTCCAATTTTATCAATAGATTGAGTTCTATGTTTTAATACATCGAACTAATTTTCTTGTAAAGAAATGTTCCATCCTTAAATGTATATAAAATATTTATACAAAACAATTAACCGTACGAAGTTCTTTAAAGGAAACTACAATTTAAATTTGCAAATCAATGATTTAGTTATACTTTTTGAATACATCAAACTGATAATGATGTTCATAAAGAGAAATGTCCATTGTAATTTGATTTGTATTTAAGAATTTTATGTTAGAATAAATGACAAAATATATAAAGCTCTAAACCAAATAAGGTTCTTCAAGAGAAACTGATAATTTAAATTGGTAATAATAGAGTTATATTTTTAATACATCAACTTATTAAGAAATATCACATTTCCTTCTTTTATTTCTTTGACAATTTTTTTCAAGAATGTCAGCATGTTATTCTAAGCTCGTTTAAAGATTTTATTTTGTAAATTATTGATTTAAATTTACTTTTGTTTAGCAATACCCAAAAAACTTGTTAATGCGTTCCTGAATAACAACACATATAATTTAAGCCAAAAATATAAAAATAAATACAATTAAATAGAAATAAATATCATACTTTTTTAACTATCACTTTATTTTGAAAAAATTAAATGAAATTTTATCAACGCTCTATGTGTAACATATATTTGGTTGTATCGTCTAATTATTCGCATTGATTACACATCAACTAATGCAATATTTAATGAGCTACAATTGCCCACGTTAAGAGGGGAGCAAAGTGTTTTCTCCCACTCGGTTGTCTAGCCAGAGGACTGTGATCATTAGGCACAGTTCAAATAATTTGAATACGTTGTGCAAATGTTAATTTGTAAAGAGCATAATTAAATTTGATTATTCGATAGTTTTGCGAAGGGGACAAATTGAATTTTAGCTATCAATTGCAGCGGACCAAAAACAAACACCCTCCAGCTGTGAATATTCTCCTCATCCTCATTCCTCATTCCAATCGCACATAATTATGTTAATGATATTTTACCTTTTTAATGAGTTTTGGCTGGTCGCAATCTAGGCATTCACAGTCAACCCCCGCGACTTTTGCTTATTATAAGTAATCATATATACATTTTTATTCTTTTCATAAATGATATGGGGCACGTTAAGTGCATGAGAAGTGTGAGGAGGTGAGGGGGATGGGTGGCACTTACCTATTTCGCCACTGACATGAGCAACAATTGCCAGGCAGAGCAACGGCAATAGCCATGTTCTCGTTGCCGATGATGTTGCTGTTGTTGTTGGTTGTCTCGTAAATCCGATTAGCGTTGGGTTTGAGGTCGAAGGGGAGCAAGAAGAGGCGGAGGGCGCGGGCGCTGGCGCTTTGGCTTTGTTGCTGCTGCTGCCGCCGCTGTGTTGTAAGCGCCTCAGCAACATGTTGCTGGTGTTAGAAATGTTGCCAGCTCGTCGCTATTAATGTTGTTCTTGTTCTCTTGCACTTTGTTGTCTTGGGGAGGAGCTGTTATAATTTGGGTTTGCTTTGTTTTTGCTTTTGTTTCAGCTTTAGCTTTTCTTTTTTTGCCTTTTCTCTTGCCACACTTACGCACATTCAATGTTCTGTTCTTGCGGGGGTCGGGGTATTGAGAGGGGAAGTGTGTGTGTTCACGTTTGTGTATAGGTGTGTGTTTGTTTCGTTCGTTTGTCAGTTGTTTCTGTTGTCGTTGTCAGATTTCAGTTCTGTTCTTCTTATTGTTGTTGCGTCGCTTTGGCATTTAGTTGATTTTTATGGTTTATTTCATAGATATTTCTCTTTGTTTTCTTTTTTTTTTTGTTGTTTACAATTTCATTTCCTTTTGCTTCGGCTTCACACACAATGCTTTTGCTTTGCAAACTTTGGTATTAAATTTCAATGATAGAACATTTTGCAATTGTGCTGCAAAGAAAATTGGGAGAGAAAAAAACAAAACGAAAAACAATATTTTAGATTTATGGAAAATTTCATAGATAATCAGTAGACGCCCCGAGGCCAGATTTCTTATCAACTATGTTAACGTTTTCTTTTCAAATGATGAAAAAAAATATATTATTAAAGTCTTTAAAATATTGAGCAGCTTTTTATAAGTTTTTGTTTATATGGTATAATGGGAAGCATATTTGTAAATATTATTTTTTTTTTAAATTATTTTTATTATTTATTATTATTTTATTTATTTTATGTTTCTTAATTTTTTTTAATTAATTTTCTAATAATTTGCTTAAATTTTTTTAATATAGCTGTTCTAATATAATTTACTTTCATTAATTTGTATATTTTAAAAAGATTATTTCATAAAATTATAATTTTTTATTATTTCTAGGTTTTGTTTTATTATTTTCTTATTATTATTATTTTATGTTTTAAAATAGAATTATTTTAACTTCTTTAAATTTGATTATTTCATAGATGTTTTTATATTATTTTCTTAATTCATTTTGCACATTTTTGATATATTATATAATATAATTTTATATATTTCATATATGGTTTTTCTTGTTATTTTGTGTCACTGATTTTCATTTAATCTTCGATGGGTCATATAAATTTGAATTATTTGTATTTTATTATTTTCTTTTAGTAAAATATTAATACAAATTATTTGAGCATTTGTTTCGTGCAATTTTCTTTTGGAAATTCATATATTAATCACAAGACTCGGAAGTGTCATATATATTTGAACACATTTGGTTATACGATTTAGCCTTTTATTTATGCATAAGAGGGCGTAAGTAAAACTTGCAATTGATATCGACATGTGCCACAATTCGGCTGCCTGCCTGCCACATGCTGCACACGATTATTGTGTATTCCACACGTATTTGAATTTGAGATTAGAGCCATAAACACTTATACACAGCCCAAGGGACGGGAAAATGGGGATTCAATATACAATATACAAGTTGACAAGTTTTTCTGGGGAGCCTGGGCAAAATCAAATTTCACACGTGTTTCATTTTGGCAATTGATACGATTTGCTGCGATGCTTTGAAATAATTTCACATTTCCAATTATTTATTGAAATTTCTGCTTGTTGTCTACACCATGATGATGATGATGTGATGATGAGGATAGATTTGATTACAGCAATTTGTGTTTTGTGTGTTTGAATGAAATTGCAGCCTTGAAATCGATACTAGAAATTTGGATCAAAAAACTGAATTGAAAAATTCGATTAGCTACTGTGGAAACTTAAGCCTAATGAAGAAAAACTTTTGCAAAAGAATTTTGTTTTTTTGCAAACGAATCTTATTTCATTTTTTTGCTCGCTACAAAATAAACAAAATTGTGGGGAGGATTTTACAGGCTGCCCAATTTCCTAAAAGTATGCAGCAAAATATTTAGCAATTTTCTTGCTACTGTTTTCATAGCAAACTCCGCACGATGTTTGTCCAGTTGAAAATGAACTGAGAGTGAGATGAGAGGAGCGAAGAAGGGGACGTACTTATTGATTTCGTTGAAGGCCATACGTACACGCGGGCGTATGCGCAATATTTGCCTTTTGGCACTTGGCAAAGCGAACCGAAGCGGGCAAAATAAATAAATAGAGCAGAGCAACAACAAACAAATAATATTAACCAAAAACTAAGCCAAAATGTTGTTGATGAAAACGTGACTGGACACATTGAGTGGCCAGCGCACACACACACAACTATATATATATTTGATATATATATATATATATGTGCACCCACACAATCATACAATAACAAGCACAAGCTCAAATATAAATACAAATAACATACAGCAAACACAAATACAAATAATGCTTGCTCTACGTCGTTTATATAGTATATCAAACTTGGTCAATTTCTGCAGCTTTCTGGGGCACACACACACACAGAACACAGTGACCACCAAAAGTCAACTGCCTGTCCACCCATCGCTATGCTATTTATATATACGTATTTAGATAGATATACGTATTTGCCCCATTTCATGAGTTTCAGTTTATGATGTTTTATTGAAAACTTATTTCATCTCTTCCACATCTCGTTCCACATTTCTCTTCATAAATTCTCCAACTGTTTGTTTAATTCTGCCGCTTGGCGAATCGCATAATTAAAGCAACAGACAATATTTTGCTGGTTTTCATATGCAAAGACGGAAATTACCTCACGATAGCAACCGAAATGAGCCTGTCATAAAAGTTGTCTTATGTCATATGAAAACTCACGAGGGCTCACAATACGAGTATAAAAATATATAATTCCAATTACTTTGCGAGCTTATAAAATGCGAATGCGAATGAGAAATGGGAAATGGCAGAGCGTATAATATTATTTTAATGATATAGTATTAAAGCTCTTTGCTCTGATTTTGGCAACGTGATTTACGTCTCCTAGAATGTTTGCAGCTTCTAATATGAGAAATTCATTGTAGTAACTTTGCATTGAGAGTGTAAAAAATTCAGCAGAAATCTATTCAGCATTCAACATGAATTGAAGTTAAAACTGTTTGATTTTGAATTGAAATTTTTCCCGAATGCTTTTATTTCACATTGAAAAACTCTGTGCAAAAAAATAGAAAGAAATCAAACAAATCAATGATCTACAGCTTTTAATTTTGCAACAACTTGCCCTAGAAAATCATAATATTTCATTCGAAATCTATTCAGCATTCATGAATTGAAGTTAAAACTGTTTTGTATTGATTTGAAATTTCTTCTGAATGCTCTTTTTTGATTCACATTTAAAAATGAAAGCTGATTGAAACTATTCTTCAGACAAAAGTCCATAAAATATTATAGAAATAAATCATACAAATTCAATAACCGATGATATTTTAATGGTCTGCAGCTATTAATTTTAAGCAATTTGTTCTAAATATTTTAGTTGAAATCTATTTAGCATTCAACATGCACTTAACTTAAAACTATTTGATTAGGAATTTACTTTTTTTTTTTAATTAACTCTGAATAAAAACAATTAACAATTCTATATACAAAAGAGTATAAAATTGTGAAGCAATAGACAATACAAAGTGAATTGATTATAATGATAGAATGATTTCCTTAATCTCTTCTTAGATCGAATAATGCATCCATCTAATCACTGTAATGTAATGTAATCAAAACAAATCTTATTAGATTTGAATTAAAATTAAAACAGTAAAATATATCCAATTACTTTCTCGAACTGTCAGTCGCAATAAAGAGATTCATATTGCTTTCAAAATGAAAAATGTATTTACAAATTTGCTAATCAAAACTCTGCAATTGCTGTCTCAATTATTTTGTGCTTTTTGCAATGCTAACAACACCTGTCTATCAAAGCTGTCCGTCGACTGTTGAGGCCAGCAACAAATATGATATAAATTTTGCTGTTGTAACTAATCTTAAAGCCATTTGCTTTAAATGGCCGTCAGAGCAGCGACAGGCAACTAACTAGCTGTCTATTCTATTTCCCTCCACCCTCCACTTTCTCCCTCTCCTGAAGTCCTTCTGGCAGTGCTTGATTGACAGCCGCTTTCGCTGCTGGCTGCCATTAATCAGCTTAAACAGCTGGCGCGTGCAAAATTAAAATATCTGTTGAGGGGAGCGAGCTCAGCAAATGAAGTGGCATCAAATTCTAGCCAGGGATAAAGAAAACTTCCTCAGCAACAGCAGCAAAGAAATCATAATAAGTACAGAGAAGAAGAAGTCTTTTACCCTTCTCTTCACTTTGCTCTCTGATAACTAGTATTTCATGTGTTGTTATTCTCATTATTTGTTTAGGGTTTTGGTTTTTTATGCTTTTGATTTGTGTGTGTTTTGTGCGCTTCGTTTTTTGTTGATTTATTTTTGGCTTGTTAATCTCTTTAGCCGTGTCCTTCTGATCCTTTTTCCTCGTTTTTTAAGCAATGACATGAACTATGTGTGTGGGTTCCATGTAATTTCCCGTATGTGTGTTTGTGTGTTGCTTCATTTATTTCATTTCTCATTTCTTTTGCGACATTTTCTGGTGTTTTTCCGTCTTCGTTTTGTTTCATTTCGTTCCGCTGCTTGTCGATTGGCATTGCTCTCTCTCTCTCTACCGTTTGTAGCATTCTTCTGGTTTCATTTCAGCTTTGCTCTTTGCTTTGGCCTTGTGGTCATTCAACTGTAAGCAGAACCGAGAACAGAGAGAGAAAAATACATAAAAAATTATTAGATTTTTCTTATACTTTTTTTTGCTGGCGACTTTTTGCTCATATATTGTATGGGGAACTAAATTGCTTTTGTATGCATATGCCGGATGGTTGGATGGATGGCTAGCTGGCTGGACATTGCTTGCCGTTAGAAAGAGAGATAAAGAAAGAGAGTGAGAGAGAGAGAGAGAGACACCTACATACAATCGTGGGAAATTAGGCAGAAACATATTTAAGGCGATTTTCTTGATGAGATATCGTTTAATGGTTTGCTGTTTATCTTTGCACGTTCTTTTGGCCTCTAATGAACAGTCAGCAAGTCACAAAAACTTCTACTACTTTCCTTCCACTTCCTCTTTTCTCCCCAATTCCTTCTTCTTCTGCTTCGAACATTCCAGCTCATATTGCTGCTCATCATCTTAGCATTATGCCCTCATTCAAGGCTGTACGAGAATGTGCTGCTGCTGTTGCTGCTCAGCGGGGCATCAAAATGTCTGCATATTAAGTATACGCACGCATTACGTATACGTACTTGTTAAATTGCCATTGATAAACAAGCAAAAGGCAACGCAATGGGACGCATTTTGTGGCAATCTAAACATTCTTACTTACAGCCATTTCCCAGTTTGTCGTGTGGGAGCAATATCGAACGAAAGAGAGATACACAATAAATTTATGGGGCAATCAACTTTAAAATCATGAATTGAAAGTTTGCGGGAGATTTCCCACGCAGAAGGAAAACTAACAAAAACGACAATAACAAATCATTGTGAATAACTGAAATGCTTTCTTTGCACAACTTTCAACCATTTAGGAGTGCTTACCGCCGCTTTCACAGTTAGTTATTTCTTATCAATGCCTTAAACGGCTCATTACGACGCCTGACAATTGCCTGTGAAGTGCGAGAACAATAGCAAAATAGGCAATTAAACTGCGGTAGAGAAATCATTGCAAACAAAAAAATATGAAGGTAAACTCTGTCTCTGTTTGTTTGCTTTTTTGTCGTTAATTAAAGAGTCGCGAGTGACGCTATAAATCTCTAGGGGCGTAACTATAAATATGCTTTGAGTTATGTTTATGGCTTAGGAAAGCGTCGAACGAGTCGCGGACACGTGAGTTGCGCATTAAAAATGGCAATTTTGTTCTTCTTATTTTGCTCGTTGGCACTTTCATAATTTCCACAATATGCAAACATATATTTAAACAGCGAGAGCGAGAACGAGAGACAGGATCAGCCACTGGCTGAGCGGCCGCATTGTTTATGGCCAGGACGAGTGGCTAAGCCAAAAGCTTTTGCCCGTTGTCCACTTGGCTGAATTTTTTTCTGTTCTCTGCTCTACTCTGCGCAAAAGACAAACCCATAAAAATGTCACAATTCATCAACGCCGCTAAGTAGTTTCGTATTTTATAACATGCTCCAACTTTTTTGCTGTAAATATATATGGTATATATATATTTTTAATTTTTCGCTACTCAAAATTTGTGAGCTGAACTTTTTAGTGTGACCTCAGCGACGCTTGGTTTAATATAGTTGTAGCAACATACTTATTAAAATGGCATTCAGATTTTAGCTCGCACTCTCTTTCATGGCTTATTTAAATTATAAAATTTCCCTTGCATATTTGAGTACCCCACAAAATAAAAGAATGTGTACGAAGAAAGCTAAAACAACTTTACTGGGCATTAGTTTCTCATGAATTTTGAAGCTTGAACCTGGTCAAAAATTAGCATAACACCCACAACATAGCTGACGTCAAACAACGCATAACGAACAACGAACAAGCAACAAGAACATCTTTACAATATGAATATTTAAGATGGCTTCAAAGCGAAAGACAAACAAGCGCGCTGTCAAAATATCAAGTCAACTGGAAAATTGTAATTCAAAGCACAAGAATTATTTGTTTGCTTAGGAGAGCGCACAAAAAGCACATTAAAAAGCCACTAACGATGAGCAGAAAAAGTCAAGAGAGAGAGAGAGAGATAGAGGTTCGATGTTTGGCAGGAATTAGATTAGAAGTTTATATTTAGAGCTTCAATCAACTATTTATAAAAACAAAATTTAGATGATCATTGTTAGATGGAAAAATGTTCATTTAATCTCTTGAATATTTATTAATAATAATGTATACTTTAAACTTAGCTTTCGTATGACTTTAAAGCTTATCTCCTAGAACTGATATAATAAAAATTCATAAAACATATTGTTAGAAAACAATTTGATTCGTTCAAGTGTTTCTCTTTGAAATAATAATTGATTAAAAATCTCACAATGATTAAATATTGTCAAATTTTAGAGCTCTTGACTGAAAATTTTTTTAAATTTTAATTTAATAAATAATATAATAATATAATAACAATAAGTTTTTATACAAAAGTCTTATGTATTGACTATTTTTATATAAAAAGAAACCCAAATTAAATTTTGCATTTAGATTTTGAATTGCCTAAGACTTAAGCATCGTTTAACATATAGATACACATTAAATAGCATAAAACAATATAAATTATATTGTAAAAGAGCTGTAACTTTATTGTTATCAAGTTATCACATAAATGCAGTTTTTTATTTAGTTTTCTGATGATGACTTACAAAATATTAATTCCAGAGTATAAAAAAATGAATATCCATATTGTAAAAATGCAATTAAGTGAATTATAAATGGATGAAGCTATTGAATGTATCTTCAAATACAGTTTCCTTGAAATTCCTTCCACTTAAACACTGTTTAGTAGTTTCTTGGCAACATTCGTTTTAAGCTGGCAACATTGTCAGCTTGTGAACTATGTGCAGATAAATAACGATCTACTCACACATACACACACACACTTAGACTTGAATGCGTGTAACAAAACGAGTCCCATTTGGCTGGTTTATGCGCAACATGCGTCATAAATTCCAAAAGTTTTAATTGACTTGCCAACAATTAACCGAACCATGGAAGCTTGGGCTCTCATAATCAACAAGGCAACAACTTAAACAATTTGCCATACTCATCGCAAAACAAAATGGCGTCGCTGTTGCTGCGCATCGCTTGTGTTGACAAAAATTAACAATATTTCCCCCCACACACACACACACACCAATACACGCACACACACACACACACACACACACACACA
Organism: Drosophila nasuta; assembly: GCF_023558535.2. Taxonomy (NCBI): domain Eukaryota; kingdom Metazoa; phylum Arthropoda; class Insecta; order Diptera; family Drosophilidae; genus Drosophila; species Drosophila nasuta. Next base: position 36,426,050 of record NC_083457.1, on the reverse strand, counting down.
CACACACACACACATTCATCTATCGATGAAAGAGTCAACAGCAACAACAGCCAAAATACGCAGCAAAGTGTCAGAAAAGCTTTTAAAAAATTTTCTACCATGGTCGCATAGTTGCTTTACTTTGCCTTCTCTGCCCCTCTCTCTCTTTCTCTGCCCGTCTTGCTCACTCTTGCTGCATTTTATTAAATGCATTTATGGCTCTCTTCTTTATTTTTTTTTTTTTTTTTGGGGCGAGTTTTTTCTACAATTTTGCTGCCTGTGAAAAGCTCGTGCATTTCAATTTTTTATACTGTTTACGCCATTTTAACTTTATTGTTGTTGTTGTTGTTGTTGGCCAGACAGGGACAGCAACTATCTGTGTATGTGTGTGTATGCGAGAATGCGTGTGTATGTGTGTGGATAGACATGGCAAAAGTGAAATGGTTATCGCGCTTGTTTGATTTAATTTATTGGCTTAGCGCCATTGTGGCCTGATGTGCAACACTTTACACACAACACTCTTTTTGCTGCCCTCTTCTCCCTCCTCCCAGCTCCTTCCCCCTCAGAGAGGGCATTGCGACTGCCCCGAAGTGGCTTTTTGGGAGGCCAACCAACAAGCGCTTCCAGTCAATCTACTCGACGCTCGGCTTTACAGTTTGTTGCATGTTGTTGAGTTTTTGCAGCGCGCTCGCCTTTTTTATATGATTATACGACTTGTTTGCATCGACTGACTTAAAGGGTATATCTAGTATATATGGTATATTTGGTATATAAAATATATATGTTATATATAGTGAATAAGGTATACACAGAATATATAGTATTTATAATATATGTTATACATGGTATACATGGAATATATGGTATGCATGGTATATAAAATACTGAAATATACTATATACAGTATACATATATCCGCAGCATGCAACTGCAATTACTTCAGACTTTCTTGCATCGGCTGACTTGAAGGGTAGATATAGTATATATTTATGGTATATGTAGTATGTATGGTACTATCAGTATATATTGTATATATATAATATATTTGGTATATATAGAACACACATACCATACAATATACCATATAGTACACATGGTATATATATATATTCACAGCACGCAACTGCAATTACTTCAGACTGCTTTACAGAGTATCTGTCAGTCCTTACTCCTTCTTTACATCAACTCTACTTTGTTTTTTCTCACTGTGCACTCTGATAAAAGCTGCTGATTGTTGGCCATGTCTTGTGGGCTCTGGCCGAGACCCGAGTTTGTATACATTTTTTTTTACGCTCTTCTCTGTTTTTTTCTGTGGCCAAAAGGGAAGCTGCTGTGGCTCTGTGGTCTCAACATGCAGCGTGGTCACTAAATATATTAAAAGCGAACACAACATTGTCGAAGTGCTTGTTTACAGCCGTTGTTTATGACAAACTGACAAATACAGCGACGCGCGTTGTGCGAGTCGCCAAATTAATTATTTCTTTATTTATTTATGCCACGTTGACGATGTATTCCATTTGATGCTGCTGCTGTTGCTACTGCTGCGCATTTTCAATCAGCTTTTGCAACCCTTGTCGGCATTTTTTTGGTTCAATCAATTACAATTCCTAATTTCGTTCACGCTTCTTTTGACAGCCACAGAATCCCCAAGAAACTAACAACCACCACAACGAAAATAACGCCCACAATTTGCTGGCGGCAGAACAATGTGCAAATCATTTGCACGAAAATCAAACAAAAACACTTAACAAGTGCGTTATTTGTGGTCCAAATTGAAAAGATACCCTGTAAGCTAAGTGAGGAAAATGGATGACTGATGAGGCAGGAAGTTGTGGAAAATTAGAAGAAGTTTCTGAATGTCATTTGTAAATAAATTAAATAAAGATTGAAGGAAACCTCGAAAAGAATTTATAAATTCATAATAAATTAAATTAAAAGGTAAAAGAACACTTAAAAAAATGAATGAATTAAATTAAGAAGTCTTTAATAAGAATATTGAATTAAACAAATTAATCACTTTTTGAGCCTAAGATTCTATTGCCATTAAAAATATTTATTATCGCATAAACAATAATAAACTCACTTTTTCATAAGAAGGAATAAATGAATGGAGATATTAATAAAACAGAAAGAATTTGAAATAACATTTCTAATTTGAAATATAAGTTTAACTATATAATATTTGCTCAAAATACGCAGCAAAATAATTTATATTCGAAATAAAGTATTTATTGATTTTAAAATAATTATCAAGTGGAAATTAACTGCAATCAATTTTATGTAGGTCGTTGAATTTTCTTTCAAATTACATATGAGAATGAAAATTATTGAATAATTTTATGAAACTTGGGATTTTATTTTATTTCAAATTCTTCATTATAAGTTAAAGTTTAATAAAGTATTTAAAAATTAACAGAGTTCCTAATAAAGTATTTCTCTATTTAAAATACAAATATTTATAAGCTCAGTGTGTTAGGTGCAGGGTGTTTCATAGTCTCTTATTCCCTACTAAACCACACACTTTTCTTCTGTGTAATGCTAAATGAAATCAAAAATAAACAAAATTAAAACTAAGCAATTGAGTTTTCGTCAATCGCTTGTGATGAATTATACAATGATAAGAAAATTATGTGTTGAATTTCCAGCGATGAAATCAAATGTGATAAATCCCCTGGGCATCGATTCTAACATAGCTGTTGCTGTTTTTACCTAGGGGTATTATTTTTTTCTTCCTTCGGGGGATGCTTTAATTTTAATGTGGATCGCACTTAGGAAGCATTTACGTGGCATACATAACGAGGAGCTTTCACTTGGTTGCCGCAAAGTCACATGTCACACACATTGAAAGTTTGATTCGGCAGGCTGTAAACACCAAACAGACGCCAAGTCACGCACACACACACACCCCAAACAACATGACTCGATACCGAAAAACATCGAAGTTGCCACACAGAGACACATGTCACAATGCGAGGGGGGAAAGTGGGAAGGGAGAGGGGAGAAGGAGAGAGTTTGGGTGTTTGCCAGGCTATTTGCTTGCCCTTTTTTGACATTTGCTGCCAAAGTTGATATTATTAATTTACAGCGCGTAGCTCAAGCGCTTTTGCTGATGGTATGTGGTATGCCACACGCATTTTCCTGCCACTTGCCACTTGCCACACACACACATACACGCACACAGAGAGGCCATAATCATAAAATCATTTTATTGCGCTTGGCAATTTCATTATTTAGGATTTTAATGTAATTTCTCCCCGTTGGATTTTCCATGTGCAACATCTCAAATTTCACTTGGCTAAGCAATTGGCCCGTCAATTGGCGAACAACTTGCCCCAAAATATATACTATATATAGTATATATGGTAGATATCGCTGCGCTAATTAGGCACATGTTCAGAGGTCGACGAGGAGATAAAACTTTGTGCCCAGCTATTTGACTAATTAATTTGCAAAAACTCATTTCGTTTTTGTTTTTGTCCGCAATTCTCCAATGTGTGCTTAACACAACTTTGCGTGCAGCAAGTGCAAAAAATACGACAGAAGTAGCACAATTCAAAAGGATCTAGATCTAGATGGCACGACTTCCGAATACCTGACGTTCTCAGCTCTGAGATAACATTAGGTAAACGATAAATATACGAAAAAGCTATGGATAAATTTTGATGTTATCCGAATAAATAATTTATGTTTACTTTGACAAATTTTTAAGAATGTTCTTATACAAAAGTTTAAATACAACTAATGAAATAGAAATGTATTTCAAAATTATTATTCAAGTGAAGGATATAGGAAATATGATTATTTGCATAGCTTCAAAGAATGACTTCATTGTCCAGAGAAGTTTCTTAAAACAAATATTTGCCATCTTTAGAACACTACGAAAATAAAAAAGGAAAATTATGATTTTTCAATGAAGTGTCTTTTAATTTAAGCTGGAATTGATGCGTAGAATTTGACCGTCAAATGTCATCAATCATTTGCATATTAAAGAATACTATACAAACAGAATATAGTATAGCTTATAATAATGCTTCTTTTCTACCATTTTATTGAAAGTGAAGGATCTAAAAATGTAATCTAATAAAATCTGACTATTAAATCTCATCAATGATTTGCATATTACAATTTTATATTATATTACTATTATACACGTAATTTTGATTATTTTTACTACGTGTTACGAGCACTTTGCAAAAATAATAAATACCCTTTATGAGCGCTCTTGAATGCTGTCTGGGAGCAAGGAGTTAAAAAAAGGCCAACTCAGACAAGTCCCTCGAGGTGTGTGTGTGAGGTGTGTAAAAAACGAAAACAAAAATATAATAAAATAAAAAACGACATCGCAGGTGTTTGTGGTGTGACATTTGGTAAGTTGCACATAAATTTAGATTAGAAAAGGTAATACTCAAACGTACATATATGAGTGTTAGTCATAAATGTGTGAGTGTACGAAACGAAACGAAACGAAACGAAACGAATGCATGCTTGTCGTAAATTCATCAGCAGATATCAACGCACACCATCAGAGAAAGCATAAAAACAAATAAATAAAAACAAAAAAAACAGCACACAAACACATACGAAGAAAATGCTAAAATACTACTGAAATTAAAATGAGAAAATGAGAGGCGAAACAAATAAATAAAAGCAAGGCATGAGAAATGTTTCGTGTGTGGTTAACAATTTGCGTGTGTTTTTTATTTATTTTTTACTTATGCGACTCGTTGGGCTTATCCTTTTTACTCCCTTCTTGGATAACACACACACACACACACACACACACACACACATACGAAACGTACTTGTTTGCATGCGCTTTTCAACACTGGCGTACAGTGCTGCACAAATTGCAGCGCGATATTTGGCAGCATACGAGTATATGGTAATAATATTTCACGCTAAAATAATTTCAATTGTTGGTGGCACTGCCAACATGTCGCGACATGTGAAAAAATTGTACAAAAAAAATAGAATTCAAGAATTGCACGACTTGAAGATGCTCTGTAAGTTCCACTATTAAAGGAAAGCGAACCAACTAATTTCTCATTTAATTTAGTTCCAATAATATACGAGAAGTTTGACTATTATTGACTCTATTAAAACTTTCATATACTTTTTATGTACTATATATCGAAATGAATTGTAGTATGCAGTAAACAACAATAACAAATTTATTCACGATATTTATTTACCCATCAAACAGCGTTCAAATATACAATATACAAAAATATGTTCTTACTATTTTACTATTTATAGCGTGTACTACTTTAAAGTCTTCTTAAAAACATTTTAGAAAAAAGGAAAAAAAAATGAAATAATGAAATAGAAAATTGATTTATTGGGTTTTTGCTAGTGTTGTGTAAACATCCTTTAATTTACTTTTTCGACTTTCTTGCAAACATTGTTGATTGTTTTATTGCACTCATTGCTCGATTTTGTTCATCGTTTATTTTCGATCATAGGCATTTACTATAGATTTTTCTTCTATATCTCGAAGACCACTTTTTTAAATTTCAGGAAGAATATATATGTTAAAAATATGATTTTATTTTGACTTCAAATTTGTAAGATATAAAGTAAATTCAGACAATTTATTAATTCCAGTGTCATCAAAACTCTTCAAACAGCTGAGAAACAATGAACCAAAAAAGAAATGACGCAACTCTAGGGGTTACTACTTCAATTTTAAATATTTCTGCAGGGTATTTTTACAGCTCTCTTTTGCCATACATGACATATGGCGGCGAGACAGCTGGGCAGGCCTTAAAACAATGCGCCCCAAAACGCAGACAACAATGCCAGAGTGCAAGCCAAAAATATGATGATGCATGGACGCCAGAGTCAGAGTCAGAAACAGACCCAGACCGAGATATAGGAGGAGCTGGGAGTCCTTCGCTTGTTTAGTCTGCAAACAATACGAACTCCAACAGACAACTCCAGTTCCAGACAGTCGGCAAATAAGCAGCGAACGCAAAACACAAAAAAACACAAAAAATGGGAAGCTAAAAACTATTTCCCTTTTCGTCAGAAGCGAACGAACAACGCCAAAACATCATCATTATAAAGCGAGCATCTGAATTTATGACACATGTCCTCGAGCTCATATGAAAAATATCATTTCGACTGCGTGTGGTAAAAGTTTCCCCCCAACAACAACAACAAAACCTTCTCTCGCCCTCCTCTTTTAAGTAGGAGGCGTGTTTTGGCGACGAGGTCCTGCGCCTTTGTTTATGCAGCAATTTATGACATGCAAAGCAGAGGCAAACATATGACAAGGACAATGCCCAAACATGCTCGACCTCTGGTAATACGTTGAGCAAATATTTATGCGGTCGAGCTTATGGCCAAAAACAGGACACAGATCACAAAGCTTCCTCCACACACACAAACTGTCGAGGGTCGTGAGTGTGAAAGCCATTAATATTTTTATTAGGTTTACCCCGAAAATATTATAACGATTGCTGCTGAACTGCTGGACAAACGTTTTTGCTCTCGCTCTCTGTTGTTGTTTAATTAGTTACAGAACATTCACACAGATATGCACACACACACATCGACTTACTTCCTGCGAGTCGCACATTGAATATGACAAGCGCATTAATTGCTTTTTTATTTGCTCGCTTTATCGTTGAATCAAACATTGTGTAAGGGCATTTTGGAATCGATTTAGTTCATTATAGTTCACTGCGGTCGATAAACAGTTAAAGCAACTAATTAAAGTCGATACGAAATCGACGAGGCCGGGCAATTAATGAAAATAATATACATATGTTTGTCCATTACGGTTCTCCAGAGTCACTTGATTTGTCAATGTGTCAATCAAGCCAAGTGCTCGGTTCAGTCTATAACACATTGTTCTCCAGGGGTACATTATTTTAAATAATTTCTCTTATCCCTTTACGTTGGACTCTAAAAGAAATGAGCTCAAAGAGAAGACCTACTTTTTAGTAATTTATTAGAGAGCGTATTGTGTGTTGAATTTATTAGTTTCTATGAACAAAAATATTGTGTTTTGATAAAGAGTTTGTAACCAAAATGTTAGTTAGTTCTTTTTATTGAATTCTATAAATAAATAATAAATAAACAAGTACGAAAGCTACAGTCGAGTGTGCTCCACTGTGAAACGAAAAAAGTGCAGTATTTTGTAAAATATACCTAAATAATATACCGCATTAATACTGTAAATATACCAACAATTATATTTTGTATATTAATTCAAAAAACACCATAATGTGTAAAATATACTAAAAAACATATAAAAGAAACTAAGGCCTTTATGAGTAGTGGGTATAATAAACACGAAGAAAGACTTTTCAAAGCAAATGAACATTTGTCAGAATTGCATCATCAAGAATTTGAATTTATTTTGTAGAATTTTCCAACTGAAATAATAAATACATATCAAGAAATTACAAAACTTATAAAATTGTTTTACTGTTGCATCATCAAGAAAACACATTAATTAAAATAAATCCTGTATGAAGTATTTAAAGCATAAATTTACTGCACTCAAATGTAGTGTTTTTTGAAAATATTACAAGTTAGTGTTATAATAATTTTAATATGAAATAAGAAATCTCATAATAGTTTTAAGATAGTTTAAGTTAAAGTTTCTCAAAGAATAAATTTCTTTATATAGCTTTTAGTCCATTTATGTGCTTTTAAGTTGTCTAACCAATATAGCCTTTAACAACAGCCAACCTCTTATGTTATTAACCCTATTTTATTGATAAAGAAGCCCGTCTATTTCCCAAGCTTAGCTACCGCTACAATTTGCCAATCATTATGCTGCCGCTGCTTCTGTTTCTGTTGCTGTTGCTGCTGCTGCGGGGCGTCGTCAGTTGAAAATGTGAAAATGTGAAAAGGAAGCCCACGCCGTCAGCTGTGGAAACCACTTTGATAAAGAAAATATTCGCAACAATCAAAGGGCAAACAAAAGACGCCAGAACACAGAGTTATTAGAGGGAGACAAAGCGAAAGGAGAGAGTGAGAGGGAGGGAAAGAAGAAGAACGCCAAAAGCGACCCACGAAAGACGACGAAAAGAAATCAAAATGCGCGATGCTTTTTTTTTTTTTGTAATGTTAATTCTTGATGTTGGGCCTGGGAAAGTGAAAAGAGTGTGTTCTGTTTTCTTATTGCTGTTGCCATCAAGTGTTTTGTTTATTGTTGTTGTTGTTGTTGTCGTCGTTTTTTTGCCTTTGCATAAGAAATGCGCTGCTCAATTGCTGTGAACTCGAGGGGGAGAAAATGTTTTTGTTTCTTGGTCGCGACAGGTGAAGAAGACGTCGACGACGATGCGAAAAGTGTTTATCAAGGCATTTCTTGTGCTGCTTTCAAGCCAGACTGAAAACTCACAAAATAACTAAAGAAAAAACAAGCCAAAGTATTATAGACAAATGCTTATTTTTAGCCATGCGCCGGGTTAACTAAATCTAAATGATGTGCAGTCAAGCCGTAAGTTTGAACAAGTTCCTTAGACTCGTATCTGTTTTTCTCTCTCTCTCGCTCTGAGAGCAGAAAACAACACTTGACCCCTGCATGTTGACCTTACTCATGCGCTTGATTGATTGCACAAACGAAATGGAATACAAAAAGTAAACTAAACACAACGACCTGAGGTCAGGATCCCCATCTAAAGGTATGCTACAAAAATTTCACTTGTCCAGCAATTCCCAATCAAAAATCAACTTAACTCGAACTTGAGTTTCCTGAGCTCGAGTCGAGTCAAGAGTCCAGTTTTGTAATTGTAACAAATGAAGCGAAGTTCTCAGGCATTTTTCATATGGAAAGCCAAGCAGGAAAGTATCCTTCTATCCTTTTCTCTCTCTCTCTCTCTCTCTCTCTCTCTATCGCTTCCTTTTGCTTGTGGCTGTGTAATGAAGTCGCTATTGAGTTTTCAAGTTGTCTGACTCATGATTTGATTTGCTTCGCTTGCTCTTCAATTGGCTTGTCCAATGATACGACAAACACACAAAACTCTCCACAAATTTTCCCCAAAAAAATTTAATTGCATTTTACTTACATTTTCTCAGTTTGAAGCTTGTCTCAAATCTCATTTGGCATTTGCATAAATCCATAAAATTGCAAACATTTTGATTGCATATGAGGCATGTATTTGCATATGATTTATAATTTCAAATTTATAATACATAATCATACAGTCAGAGAGAACGAGAGCAGAGACTATTTTTCGCATAAATTACATTATTTATTATTGCATTTGTTCCCATTTTTGTCATTGTTTTTGTTTTAGTTTTACTTTTTTTTTGCATCCATAAATTATGTTATATATTTTCAAGATGATTTCAACGCGTTTAATTGAACAAAAGCCTGTGATTGTTTACGAATTGTGTGAGAATTTATTATTTGTTATAATTAATATTCTGATTTATTAGATTTTTTGTTTATTCTTATACCTAATTAGCTGCATTTATCAATTGAATTGCATGTAATTTATATTTTACTAAATATTTATTTAGTATCTTTTTTGTGTATTACATTCCCAATTGGCTTTTCAGTGTGTTATTTATTTAGCATTTAATTTAGGATTTATAATTTTGTTTATACGTATGTATTTAAATTTAGCTTTAATTTTGAGTCTTTTCTTTAAAAAGTGTAATATCGATTTTATATTCTATTTTCAATTGATGGAGTTTCTAATTTATTTTTAATTTCATTAGGACTTATAACAATTTTGTAACTTTTATATGAGTAGTTTTTTCGTCAATATTATCATACAATTTATGTTTATAAAATATTATATTTATTTAGTATCCCTTTTGTGTATTACATTGAATTTTCAGTCTGTAATTTATTTAGCATTTAATTTGGTATTTAAGTTTTGTTTATTGGTATTTAATCTTTATATTTTTATGCCAAGTTTGTGTCTTTTTTATTCAAATTTTTGCTCTTGCCTTTCTTAGACTTTGGTATTGCTTATATTTTCATTCATCCATTTTATTGTTGTCTGTAATTAATGGAATGTAATTTATGTTATATATTTATAAGTTAATTTTTTATTTATTTATTTCAACGATGGTGATAGGTGTTTATATAATTCCTTTTATTTTATATAATTTTTTTTGCTTCTTTCGCATTCATTTAAGTTCTTAAATAACTTATTTGGATGTATTAATCGCTTGTGTGTTTTTCTTTTATCGAGTTTCATATTTTTAAATTGTTATATGTTAATCTTATGAATTCATCGCTTGACTTTAATCTGTGTGTGTTTTGCTTGTTTCCTTACAAGTATTGAAGTCCTTTCTTAAACGTTCTATTCCTTATTTTCCCATCAGGGTAAAACAAAACAGAAATTCCGAAACTCATTTTTCTCAACTAAAACAGAGCCTAAATGCTGAGTTGTAGCTGGGCTTAGGATGGCTTGAGAGCCACTTGGTTCCCACTGCACGTAACGCACATTACACGCACCTCAACGAATGCCTCCCCCTGCTTATTTATCCTCCTCCTTCTGCTCCATCTGCTGCTTTAGCTTCCCACATGTGCAACGGCGCGTATAATTCGCAATTTAAATTTTCAAAATAATGTTGTAGGCAACGTATTTAAATATTTAACGCGCGCAGCAGAAAAATGATCAAAAATACCAAAAATACAAAAAAAAAGTAAATAAATGCAAACATGTGAGAGAAGAGAGGCCGTTAAAATGACGTTAAGCCAGAGAGTGAGAGAAATGAAATGCAACGTTGCCTTTTATGAGTCGCCTCACGCACAGACACAATGGAGGAGGGTCAAGCATTTAGGCCAGGCCAGGCCAACTGGTGAACTGGTCAACAGCCAGTCAGTTGGCTGCTTGCCAGTTGCCAGTTGCGGAGTTCAGGTTACCATCATCGGGCGGGAACACACACGTGCACTTGTCTCTCGCTCTGCTCCAGCAGCTTCGCTTCAGCTTCAGCTCCCGATGCAGAGTCGACGTCGATGTCGTCGTCATTGTCCGCGTCGTCGCATGTGGTCATTAAAGGAATTTCCGTTGTGGTCATCGAACCGTGAATTAAAATGTGCACACAAAATGTGACCATCTCACTCTCTCTTTCTCTCTTTCATCGAGGGAGGATTCGATGAGGACGCGCCACAAAAATGTTACGTTTGTAACCAGAAATAAACGAAATAATAATAAAAAATAAAACGAACTTTGTTTGGTTTGATTCTTGATGCAGGTTGAACTTGGAACAGACCGACAACCAGCAGAACGAGAAACAGGTGGCATTGAAATTTCAGTTCATTTTTTGTTCACTCCTCGTTTTGAGGGAGAAACAAGAAAAAAGCCACTGAAAATGTCAAATGTGAAATAACGTTTATATCTTTATCGCTTTTTCCTGCTACTATGAAATTCTATTTACTTTAGCTCATTTAAATACCAGATAATAACTATATATTTTTTATTTTCTGTGTAATGTTTTATTACTTTTTAATTCAAGCGATAAATTCGCCAACAAATTTTCACCTGTGTGTTTAAGAATTGATCACTTTTCTATTATTTGCTTATTTATGCCGTTGTTTTTCCAGTTTTCGCTCAATGATTTAAATGTCATATGGGGACAGCATGTCAGTGCGATATATCGTCTGATTTATGCCTTATATATATGTCTTCCATATGCTTGTCGTTAGAGCAACACATGCAACATTTTGCTGTTTAGTTGAATTTTGCTCATCGATTCGATGAGCAGCAAAAAGCAGACAGCAAATTTTTCTATATACTATATAGACGAACTGGCCGATTTTACTTTTTTCGATTTACATATATTTGTGCCAGGCATGACACATTTTTTTTGTTGGTGTGCGAAATGAAAAACAACGTCAGCGACAAACTAAAAATCGTTGCGCGCTATTTTTAAATATTTTGTAGCGGCTATGATATAATTTTGCCGATTTGCTTAGCCGGCGATTATATATATATATATACAAATATATATAGTACATATATAATGTACATACAAATCTAAACTAGACAAATATATCTAAACATTTTTATTTTCGTTTTCGCTTTTAGCGCAGCAAAATATTTTCAACATTTGCTCATTTTCAAAAAAAAAACTAATATTACAAATAACACACATTATTTTATTTTGGTTTGTTCTCTTTGTTGTTATTGTTGTTGTCTTTGACAACAGTTTTATGTGTTCGATTTACTTTTAGCTGTGACATAAATTTATGCTGAATTCTGTCGCCGAATTTTCTATTTCGTCTGTGAGTTATTACAAGACAAACATAATGCAAAAGGTCGCACAAGTTATTTATTCGATTGCTTGAAGAAATTTATTTTCACGTTGAAAACTTGTTTTTTCCTTTTCGTTTATAAATATTTAGCTAATTTTCCAAATGCACCGGAAATTGTTTTCAAGGGCGAACTTTGATGTGTTGTCCATATTTTTAATGTTTTTTTTTTTTATTAATAATTCCGAATATATCATTTTTTTTCCAATTCCAAACATTTGTTTGGATTTGTGGAGGTTTTGGAAAATTGTGTATTATTAGTTTTTCTTTTATTTCTTTTTCCTATTTTTGGAGTATATCCTAACTTTCGCAAAATTAAATTATTTAATTTTAATTTTCGTTTCACAATTCTTTTATAAAACATTTGATTTCATATTCATAATATGAATAATATTCTTTAATATTTCAATGAAATTTTGTTTCATTATTTTCGTGTATTTCAATAATTATTATAACTTTAAATTTTTTATAGATTAAATTTATAAATTTATTATATATAAACATGTAAATATTTATATATTTTTAATAGATATTTATTTATTTCTGTAATTTTATTTCTGTATTATATCTGTAAATTTGTTCTTGAATTTATCATATTATTTTTTTTATTGAGGCTATATTTTTCTATATTTATAAGAGGGATTTAATTATTGATACATATTCATTCCGATTTGAATTATTGCTTTAGATATTTTAAGTAGCTATTTGGCTGCTTATATTTTGCAATTTTACTTTTGAGTTATAGCTGTGATTTTCCTCTTGAATTTTGTCATATTATTTCTTGTGGCATATTAGCTTTAGCTGCTTTTCAAATTTTCATTTTCGTTTTCGATTTTCTTTTGCTTACTTTCACATAGCTGAGTATATCTGTGCACAACTCAAAATTTAAATTTATTTTTATAGATTTTCTTTTCTTTTTTGTTGGTTGTTTAGTTCACACGCGCGCTGATTACTGCCAATTGTTGTTTTGGTAGCGGATGCTGTTTTGGCCAGGCCAAAAAGTGACAACAACGTCAGAGACAAAAATTCGCTTCGAGTCGAGTTGCTTTTTGCTGGTCGTGAAAGGCGAGCGAAAGAGACGCGCGCGCTTTTTGGGGAATCGTCCACGTACTCGACGCACGACGTTCAAAATGAAACTGAAATCCACTTGATGGCTGAAAAGGCAGCCAAAGCCAAAGAGTCGACGACGGCGACGACGATGGCGACGGTGGCGTCGGCAGCGCAGTTGGCAGCACTGACAACCGGCTGCAGAAAAGCCACCCCTAAGTGCCAGCCACGCGAAATGTTGCCGGCTGCGTTGGCGTTGGCGCTGACGTCGACTGTGACGTCGCTGTTGCTGTTGCTGTTGCCTTGTCTTACAGCTGACGTCGCTGTAGCAGCAGCAGCAGCAGCGTTGTTGGTCAAGTGTTTCAAGCGTTTCGAGCGCCACAGTCACAGTTGGAGCCACAGCCACAGTCATAGCCACATGTTTCCCGTCGTTTGTAGACTTTTTTCCGTTATTATTGTTGTTGCTGTTGTTGTTGTTGTTGTTGTCTCTGCTATAAATTTGACTTTGGCATCTGCGGGCAGAGCGTTTCCTTTCTGTCTGGATTTCGAATATAGCTGTTGTTATTTGTTGTTGGCCCGGTTTTCATCTGCGCATAATTTGATTACTTGATCTTACATTTTGTGTTGATGAAATATGTTTGCTTTTATGGCCTGAATTCAATTGTTGCCAATAAATTTATACGCAAACAGTTGTCTACTATTTGCCGCTTGCGCGCTTGACCGCCTAATTGACGTTTTGTGCGCTACAAATTGAAATTTACATGCATTTAACGGCGCACACAAAACATATTCAGACACTTGTTTCTTGGCCAACATCAAGTACATTAGCCAAGAACAACATATTATAAAAAGGCAATTAACTCAGCGAATGATCTCTACTATGCTTATGCGAGACCAGTTTGTGTAAACATATTATGATAAATTGAATTATTCCTAATCAATTTTTTACGACCATAATTCTTGATAATTAAAATCCCCAGGAAGCCTTGTTTTTAATATTTCTACAATTGCGCAGTGATAAAATTTTACTGAAAATTGTTTTTCGCTTATTTAAAAAAAGCCTTTTCAATGAAATAATATTTATTTCTATATTTCATAATTGAATAAATAGCCTTTTTCATGCAATAATATTTATTTCTATAATATTTCATAATTTAACATTGTGATGTATTCTAAATTTATCTATTTGATTTAGCGAATGATGTAATACCCTTATACTTTTTAGATTTTAAACATTTTATAAATAATTTTTGTTTTTATAATACTTGTATCATGAGTTATATAATAGTCAATAATAATCAACTATATGATGGGAATGTAAACTATTGGCCACAATTTTAAAATATTTTGCATATCTTCACCAAAATTTTGTAAAGAAATTCTACGATCACAAATCATAGTTACATTTTAGAGATCTTAAAAAGTTTATAATTCTATTCAACCCAATTTAAGTTAATATTTCATATTATTATCGATGATTTAATGCTGCATAACTGAAACTATAAACTTTGATATACCACAATAGAATACCACATTCAATATTACTTGCTTATATGTTGTACTACTAACTGGGGCAATTGAGTACAAGGAAATCCATATACATAATATCTATATAGTATTTACATACAAATCTATGTATATATAAATTTGGCCAAACCATTAAGATTCAACGGCGCAAATCTAAACAGCCAAAATATTTACACAAAACACAAAATGTGCTCAATGAACTACAAATTGGATCCGAGAATATCGACCGACCGCTGGGTAGATGAATTACAGATGTGATCTACAAGATAGACGAGTGAGGAGGAGAAGACAACCTATGGCAAAGATTTCAAGTTCAGCGATAAAAATATCAACGCTAATGTTCCGATTGACATCAAAAGTTGTGGGAAATATTTGGGTCACAGACAAAACAGACATTAATTAGCCGAAAATGCTGGAAAAACTAAGAAATATGCATAGATATTTGAGACAAAAGAGGGCAGCGACATCAACAGGGAGAGCGAGAGAGAGAGAGGGAGAGAGAGAGAGTGCGACATGCGAATTTATATGCATGGGATTTATTTTTGGCGCTTGAAAACGCACTGAAACCTCCAAAAAGGACACAAGAGCAAAAGACAACAGCAAAGAGAATAAGAATGTGAGTGTGAATGAGAATGAGAACGAGAATGACAAAGGCAAAAGCTGGCCGGCGGCCAAAACAAAAGTACGCACGCAGATAAAATCCAGATACTCTACATAGCCCATAAAACTCTACACAACTGAGCGAGAGAGCGAGCGAGAGCCAGAGAGGCAAAAGCAGCCAAGAGAGAACGCAGCGTCGCAGTCAACGTCAACCGCAGTCGCCGCAGCAGCTACTGCAGCAGCAGAGGCAGCGCGGCAGCAAGTGGCGAATGAGCGTAGCAAAACAAAGACGGCAAACAAGCAGCGTCTTCTTGTATTTCAAAAGGTGGCGGCAAAACTGAGGCAACGCCGTCTGACACCTGTGCGTATGTTGTCGCCCCCTCTCGCTCGCACTCACTCGCACTCTGCCACACGACTCGTTTATTAATGAGACATGAGGCGGCTGCTGCTGTTGTTGCTGCCGTTGTTGCTGTTGCTGCTGCTGCTCTTGCCACGCGCCCTCGCGCTGAGGCAGGTGTCTGAACAGGTAGCTGAGCAAGAGGCAATCTACTATAAATGCACTGAGAAAAATAATCGTATACAAGAACCGGAAGTAAAGATTTTGTGTAATATTATTTCATTAAAATTTACGTTTGAACAATTGGACTATATTATAATCATTTGTAGGCATTCCTATTATGTATCTTTAACAATTCTAAATAAAATATTAAGGTAATATAGTATTTTTTACGAGTTTTTAAAAAATGATTAAAGAATAAATCAAACTATGGTATATTTGAGCAAATAAATACTTTATATTATAAACTTATTTTTAGCGCTTAGCAAATGAGCAAATGTGTTTTAGCTCATTAAGAATTTCTTAAATACAAATATTCATATACTTTATTTCAAAAAGGAAATTTATTAAATCCTTAGTACTCTTGAGTTCTTGGACAATTCAATATAAAAATTAATTTTTGCTGTTTTAATTAAATATCTCTGATTTCAAGATAGCGAATATAATTTTAAAATAAGAATTCTAAAAATCATATTTTGTATTTCCTAGGACTTCGTTACATATTATAATTCTCAGTGTACGCTCAGGTATCGCAACCAATACGATTCGAAGTAGCCCTCGACGTTGTGTAATTGAGTGTGCTGCTGACTCTTTTATTATTTATGTATTTTCATTTTATTCGCTATCGTTTTGCTGGCCCTTTTCTGTTATTGTTTTTCTTTCTCTCTCTCTCTCTCTCCCTCTCTCTCTCTCTGTCTCTCTCTCTTGCTCTCTTTCTGGTTAATCCTGGCAAGTGTCCATGCAAAGCAGATGCTGAATATTTTGGTACAGAGTCCGAATTCAATACGTTTTCCTGAGCAGCTGTTCAGACTTTTTCTTAGCCTTTTTTCAGCTTCCTTTATTGATTTCATTGTATTCACCTGTGGGAACAGGTGTTGTTGGCCAGATGACTGTGTGATTGAGATGCTTAACAGCATAACATATGAGCCCAAAAAGAGGTTTTACTTTATACGCAAAGTCAACTTGATGTGGCCCAAAGTGTGGCAAGAAGCAGTAGAAATAAGATTCCTTTTTTTTTTGTGTTGTTTGTTTTTGTTGTGTAATTAGAAACACGCATAAGCTGACATTAGAGCTTAAGAAAAGTCAAGGACAAGCACATACAAAGCGTATAATAATAATAAGAATAAACTACAAATGAGAGACAGACTAGAAAATACTCTGTAATTTGGCTTGAGAAAGATTTCATTGAAGGTATGTATAGAATAGAAATCTGCTTTCATGCTATTTAAATCTTTTAAATACTTTACTGTATTCGGCTTTTTATGTGAATAGGAAAAAAAAATAATATTTATATTGAATTTTGATATTTCCCAATATATAATAATATTTCTAAAAATTAGTTTTCCATCACATATAATAAAAAAATCTGAACTTAAATCAATTATTTGTTGATTGTTAAATGGACAAAAATGTTTTACTGCATTTGAGCTACATATATTAAAGAAATAATTATTTTTTTATTTTTCAATTCTACATTTCTTATAGTAAAATTGTTACTTAAATGATCTTTACAATCTCAGAAAGTATTGAAGAAAAAAAAATAAAATTTCTTTATGTTTAACATAAAGAAATGCATCTTCTACACATATAAATAATATAGAATGGGAAGCTAAACTATTTTGTGAATTGTATTTCCGTTTTCATATCCTCTCTTTCATTTATTATGCCCATAGGGTATAATATTATGTTATTAACATACTAATCCAGTATCAGACAGCAGAACCGCACTAATTATTTTCTGCTTGGCTGTAAATACGCGTAATTAACTCAAGTAGCTTGAATATCTTAGCCGAGGAGCAGTTCCTTGACCTGCACTAACCACAAAAGTGCGGGTCTTTTGGCTCTTGCTAAGCCACTTTTGGGGCCACTCTTAACTGGGCCCCGTCGATTCATTTGTAGACTGCACACGTAGTTAACCTCTTAACGGGCTAATTCAATTGCCGCAAAATGAGAATTTAACTTTTAATCCTCCTCTCCACATCTCTGTTGCTTGGAGAAAACTCCAACAATTTTTTGTTGTTTTTTTTTTGCGACACGCAAAACGAAATTGTGCAAGTGAAAAACTTGCCAAAAGCCAACGAAAATGCCGTGAAAATTAAGAAAAGCTGAGACTACCACGCAGACAAAGTCGCCGTCGTACCTGGGATTCGTTCCTCATTTGCCTGCAAAGGAAAGGAAAGGAAAGAAGAAGGAGACAGGAGGACAGGAAGGAAGGGAAAGCAAAGTGAGGGTGTTGAAAATGTGTGCGATATGTCTGCAGAGTTTTCAGAGGTTGTCGAGCGAAATGTTGGCAATGTTCGCGCTTCGTTAGCTTTAATTTCAGTCATTTGCAGCGACGATTTCAGGAAAGCCAAGCTAAAGGCTGGCCAGGACCAGACGCCGTTAAAACCCAAATAAAGCGAAGCAAAACCCGTCGCGACATTTTCACGAATCAAGACGCAACACACCAAGGAAAAGCGAACATAATACTACAACCAGAAAGCACCCACAACTTTCGCTCTCGCTGGGGACAAACAGAGACGTTGTTGCACCTTCTTCCACACAGCCCCGTTCCTCTACACAACACAGAACTCTCGACTCTCGCTTAATATTTAATGACCAGTGGAGTCGAGCAGAAGTTGGGAGTTGTGTTTTTGGGCTTGAATGTAGTCGAAAAGTCTCGTGCGCTGTAATTGCAAAATGTTTTGCCATGGAATTTTATTTACATTTTCCATGAGCTGCAGAAAACTCCTAGGACTTGCCTTAGACCGCGTCGGTTGAAGCCTGAAGTCGTTTGCCTTGGACCCTTGTTCCTCTCTCTCTCTTTCCCACACTCTATCTCTTTCTCTTTCTCGACGTCTGACTGAATTCCAATGCGAATTCGTTTCATTTGAAAGCTTTTCATTTCTGCCAGCCAGCCGCGTTTTGTTTCCTCTTCTCCTTTTTCCCACTTTCCTCTCTCTATCCTCCTCTGTCCCATAATGAAGTGTACGAATTTGCTAAAAAGCTGGATTTCCGTTTCCATGTCTCTTCCTCTTCCTGCATGTGCGTTTCTTAACGAGTTTAGCTTCGTGTAGAACGCGAACAGCTTCAGCTTCAGCTACAGCAAAAGGCTTAGCAAATGTTGTTTGTGAAATTGTGTAAAAAAAAAAAGAAGAACGTCCTGGTTTATGCAGTGCAGTGTTGAGTGCAAGGGCTGCCAACTCATCCAAAATATAGCTGGAAAAAAGAGTAAAGTGAAGCATAACCTTGTGAGAAGCTTCTTCTTTTCATTTTTTGCCATGTGGCTAATGAACATCTGAGCTGAGCTGAGTTGTGAGATAGAAAAAAAAACTGGCAAAAGGCAAAGGAAAAGAGCACAAACGGAAATTCTATGTTAACCAAATTGGGTCAAGCAGGAAAACACACGAAAATCGAATCGAATATATCTGACTGAATGTGTGTTTGTGTATGCGAGTGTGTGTTTGTGGTTGTGTGTGGTTGGGAAACGGGAAATTCCGAGCTTATGCTGTAGATTCCATAAATAATCAAATCAAATGGAATATGACCAGACTTCTTAGCAAGGCCAATGAATGTGTGTTATTTAAGAACGAATTCCTAATTTCTGACAACGAATCTTTGAGTGCTGAACAGTTGGGCTTAAATAAACATTTAAGATTGGGCAGCTTATTAAAGTTGTAGTTTAAAGGTTGGTTAGCTTGAAATGCCTTATTTTGTAGAACAATAGTAATTTGGATATATATAAATTATATATAATGTGGTAGTTATACACACTTAATAAAACAACACGAATTGCAGCTTAGCGTCTGATTTATTCTGCTGCTCGATCAAGACTGACTTTCTAACTTAATTATGTATAACATAGAATGTGAAATGAGAGAAATGATAAAGAGAGCCAATATCGAGAGAGATTTCGGATAGCCGAGAGAGCGTCACGTTAATATATATGTGTGTATGTGTGTGTAGGCACACATCCTACTACAATAATAACTGTAGCCTAGAATTGAATTCTATGGTAAAATGATGAAACCAGAGCCACTAAGACTTTCAATGTACAATATAATACATATATAACATAGTCCAATAGCTTTTATAAAGATAGACATTTAAATATATAACAACACTTAGTATATTAAATTAAAAACATTATTTGTTGTACATTTTAATGTTTATATCTTCAAGAGTTACTTTTGAATATGTATCTAAGATAAACTTTATATAATTTTCATCATCATATCAGTTCTTATTTGTATTACCTTTTATTCATAAAAACTCTTTATTGATTAACTTGTCTTATTTTATTTTCCTTTCGTCTAGTTATTCAGATTCTTAAACGTAGTCTGCACTTTATTTAAATTATTTTTTATCCAATTATCCTAATTAACTCTTTTAGTAGCAAATTATTTTCATTCATTCTGCCATTTCAATTACTTTTCTTTCCTCTAATTATTCCTTTTTTTTTAGCGAACCCAATTGACAAGTTGCCTACTTCAATTCCTTACAAATCCAAATGATGTTATTTCTCAAACTCTTTCAAATCAGTGAGTTTCATATCAATCAGCTTTCGTTGGGTCGTTGATTGTTTGCTATGTGCCTTTCTCCTAATTGAAGTTCTTTAGAATACTCATACTATGCAACTATGTTATATATATTTTAATTTTCCTTGCGCAAAATAACATCTAATCAAACTCGCGAGAGAGTGAGACAAAGCTCCAAACACAGGAGCATGCAATCCTTTTGTTGCACTTCCTTGCCCGCTCCCCGTGACAATAAAACCCCCCGCGTTTGCCTTTGCAACCGTCTGGCGTTCGTTAGTCTTCAATCTAAACCAATTGTTCTATCGCTTGCAATTGTTCAGCAGTCTGTAACCAGAACACATGTCAAAGTGAGACAAAGACAGCACGAGAAAGTAAGAGAGAGAGAGGGGAAGGGAGGTCAGGCTAGAGAGAAGGACATGGCCACTGGCGGTTGACATGATGACGTGTGTAATGAGCAAACAAATACGCGCGTTGCAGCCAAAGTAAAAGGCAAAAATAGAATGGGGAAAATGGGGGGAAAAAAGGGAAAAATTGTAAGTACAAATACAAATAAATAATAAAAGCAAATACGAGTACCGAACACAACAATAACAATGCCTGCCTGACATATCCTGCAGCAATCCCGCAACAGCAACAACAACAGCTAGAGGGGAAGGAAAAAAAATCACTAATGAATCCGGCGAATGTTTTTAGCTACAACTTCACGTTGCAGTTGCATGCGAAATGCGGCAAAACGGGGATCTGGAATGAATGGAAAATGAAATTGTTGCCAGTTGCTGCCAGTGGAGAACGTAGAGAGGACAAAGAGTGAAGCCTCTCGAGAAGAACAAAACACAAAAAAAAAAGAAAATACGGAAAATACTGCGCTTTTAATCCCTAATGTCAGTTCACGTTCAATGGAGTCGAGTTCGAGCTTCTGCTGCTGTTGCCTGCCTCTCTCTCTCTCTCTCTCATTCTCTCTCTCTCTTTCTGTTGTTCCCGGTTCTCTGTTCTGTGGTCGCCGCTCTGCCATTTCTTTTGCCAACTCTTTGGCGACCTTTTCATATTATTTTCTATTTTGCTGCCGTTACACATTGCAACGGATGCGCTGCGTCCGGCGCTTGTTGCCGGAAAAATAACTCGACAACAGCAACAACGAAAAAATTCCCCCGTTGTTGACTCGTTGTTTATTTAATTAAAAATGAAAACAATGCATGTATACGTAATCCGCTACCTAACCAACTCCTAACTTTAATAAACACAAGTAATTACAATGTAATTATTAAAAAAGAAAATTTCGCTGCTCTTTGCAAATTAAATTTAGTTTGAAATATTTTTTTTAAGATTTCGCATTTTGTTAGAAATTAAAACAATTTAATACATTCTTTCTCCGTTGTTTTTTCTACATTTCAGTCTTTTCATTTTTGATATGATTTTTTCTTTTCTTTTTTTTTTGGCTTAGTATAAGCATTATTTCCTGCACTCAAATTTTATATTTATTCTATTTTTTTTTTTTTGGGAGCCCCAACATTATGCAAATTGTTGTGCGGTTGGTAAATAATTTCATGTGCCTCCCCCTCAACTGAAACGTCGCTTGGCTGCCTCATTTGAATGTAAAAAGGATTAAAGTTTTCGTTGAGGGGTAGGGAAGGAGAGAACTTTGTAAGCGGTGGGCGTGGTCTCGCTCTCTCGGTCTTGGCTATGAAGTATGCTCCTTATGCCAATCGGAAGTTGAAGTAATTGTTAAAATTGCACATTTGTGTGCTTTAATTGTTCAAAATTATGCAGAGGCCTAACGAAACTTGGCCAAGAGGGGGACGAACTTGGAGGGTTGTCCAAAAAACCTTTTGGAAGAGGGTGCTGGAAACGACCAAGCAGGCGCTTGTTGTTTTTATGAGTAACTGGGAACAGGGGCTGCAATGTTGGTTTAAAGTGGAGAGAAAGTAAGAAATTAAAAAGAAAGCAACAAATTGTGGGAGCTTCCCTTTCGTTAAAGTTTATGAAGCATAGCTGCCTGCTAGGTAACTTTGTCTATCAATCAAATGGTAATTAGTAGCTGCCTGTTGTAGCACTTCTTAGTTGATTGCTACAACACTTTAACTGGTTGCTATGAAAATACTGTAGAGATCCTTATAAGAGTGGTTTATAAATAAATTCTTATCTATATTCATCCAAAAACAACATAGAGAGTAGAACTAGAAAAAGAATAACTGTTAGTGACAATTAAAGAAGAAGAAAATCTGTAAAATAAAAGATAAAAACAGGAATTAAAATGTACCAAGATTAATTTAATGAAACTTTTGAAGCAGAGCTGCCTGCTAGGTAACTATTTAATGGTAATTAGTAGCTCCATGCTATAGTATCCTTTAGCTGATTATTACAACACTTTAACTGGTTCCTAAGAAAATGCAAATTATAGAAATCTTTGAGAAGTTTGGTTTAAAGATAAATTCTTTACTATTTCCAACCAAAAATAGTACTATAATTAGAAAAAGTTAGAAAGTTAGTCTATCAATTAAATGGTAATTAAATACTAGCTGCTGTGTCACTTCTATAGTTGATTGCTATATGTTAGTATAAATTATATGCTGTCTGCTACACCACTTCATAGCTGGGTGCTACAACACTTTTGCAACACTTAAAACTACAGAGATCGTTTGATGTCTGTAGATTAGACTTAAACTCAATTCTACTTCCATAAAAATAGCACAAACACGTATTTTTAATACTGCATAATTGGTTTAACGTTAAAATAGTTTAATTTATGCTGCAAAGCAACCTTGCAGCAAGGTTAATCAAATCATAAATAGATTCTAAATTTATGATCTCTGGGCGTTGTGGAAGATTTTCTAAGTACTCGGCAAAGTAAAAGTGGCCTCGAGGCGAAGACGTCAGCCGTAATCAAAGCAAAGAACATGTAAGATTTATGATTTCGTTGAGAAAAAGCAAAACGAATAAGAAACAAACAAATGGGAATACAAAATTGTTGTAAAAGCAACTCCTACACATCTATTTCATTCCAACTGTGTGTATCGCTCTGTCTCGCTCTTTATAAACAACTTTAATGCTCTCAAAGCCGATGCCAATGGGCAGACAACAAGAGCTCATGTCCTCTTCCAAAGAAAGGAGGCGGAGTGCCGGGAGTAACTATGGACTTGTCCCTAACCAAAAGCTGACCAAATCCATGCCGCGGGCTAGTTTTCAGTTGAATACATTAAAAATCCCTAAAAGAAAAAGCGACTCGTTGCCAAAAGATAGAGAGAGAAAGGGAGAGAGCGAGAGCTCATTAAATGCACCCTCAGACGGGCATAACTTAGCCTCGTTTGTATGTGAGGCAAGTGTGTGCGTGTGGGGGCAAGTGGGAGGGGCAGCTGGAGGTCCTGGCCAACATAAATCAGAACGCGCGCGCCTGGCAACTTAAAACGCACGTGCGCTCGCACAAGGATATGAGAAGGAGAAACGAAGGCGTGGCGGGGGAGGAGTGGGGACTCGATGTGGGGACTAACGGTTCAGTCTGATATAATTAAGCATCATAACTCGAGGGATATTTGTATTGTTGCACAAGCGGTGGGGCAGCATTGGTCCTTGGATTGTGGATGAGCCAGGAAATGAGCAAAAGCTGCCGCACCAAGCACGAAAGTTAATCAAAACTTGTTGTTATTGTTGTCGTTATACGTTGCTTTCCTTGTTGTTGTTGTTGTTGCTGCTGCATACGGCGGATAAAGTTTTATGTAGTGCAAAAATTTTATAAACTTTGCACAAAACAAAAGCAGCAACAGCAGCGCCAACCAACAACACGAAAGGTAACTGAGAAAGAAATTTTGTGGAAGACAAAGACGACGCGCAACAGAAACTGAGTGCAAAACCATAAAGAACACTTAATAAATGTGAAGCATTTAAATTGATGGGCTGCCGGAATACCCTAGAATAAAAAGCTGTAAGGAAGGGAATAAACAATTTGAATAGAGTAAGAATGAAATTTGTAGTGGGTAATTTGTGTACAAAGATAATTTCACAGTAAATCACTTTAAGAAAACTATGCGATATTTATTTTAAATATACTAGATTAATACTCAGCAAACAATGCAAAAAATATATCAAAGGCGGTATGTGGTATAGTGTTATAGTACCACATTCAAAATATACCATCTAGTCTAAGTTATACAAGATTCTCAGTCAAAGCAATTAAGATGAAAAATATCTATAAAAATAATATAGAAACGATGAACATAAAAAAAAAGTAAAACTTCCAGAACATTTCATGAAAAAACTAATAATGGATTCTTTTTAAATTTATGGAACTTGCATCACAATAAATATAATTAAATGAAATAAATCATACAAATGATTAAATAAAGTTTGTGGAATAAAACTGCAAATATTAACTCTTTATTTAATGTAAGAAGTTGGAAAATATTCAGTAAAAATTCATTGAATATAAAGACCATCCAGTAGGTTGATATATGAATAAGATATTACATTAATGGACATCACAATGTCGTTCTCAACTACAGGGTATTCACACAATCGTTAATGTCTTGCATTCTTGTAACACATTTACATAAAGAGCACCTCCAAAATTGTGCGTTTTGTTCAAGCGAATGATCCTTATTTGGAATTTAAAGTGCTGAGGGAAACATGCACATTAATTTGAAATTTAATATATAATAAGCGTAATTGCAGACGGAGCTGGACAATGGGCAACAAGACTAGCAAAGTGAAAAGTAGAAAGAGAGAGGGAGCAAGAGAGTTAGAGAGAGGGGAGTGTAAGCCGCGGGGCAAATTGGTTGCTTGAATGGTTGACATGTCCCCGACATCATCGTCTACGTCCTCGACATCGTCATCGTCATCGTTGTCCTCTTTTTGATGTAGTCGAGAAGCATGCCGGACGTAGTCGAGTCCTGTTCGTGGGTTCAAGCAGACGGTTTCCCTTTTTGTAGCGCCTTCCGTTGACAAGCAAAAGGAAACTTTCGGCAAAAAGGGAATTAAATGCCCGCCGGCCTCTCAAAATCCAGACAAAAGAAAACCCAGCCAGAAAGGTGTGAGGAGTTGTGTGCTCTGTGTGTGTGTGTAAGACGCTGGGGGATTGGCCAGGTGTCTGGGGAGGAACGAGGGGCGTGGGCCGAAAAAAAGAAAAACATGCTACAAATGTTGTTGTATTGTTTTTGAAGTTGAAAGACAGTCAAAGAACGGCGCAGAAAAAAAAATAAGAATGTTAAGAAAGCAAAAACAATAGCAGCAAAAGTTCAAGTTATTGTCGATTGGGGGGCGGACGGCAAAGGGTGGGCGTGGCAACTTCGGTCAGCGAAAAGTGTTATAATGAGCCGGCTTTTGTTTAGGCCAACGACGCCAGCTAATGGCCTAATTATAATGCCTTGTATTGAACGACGGGCCTCAAGTGTTTAAGGGGGTTGTTGTAGTTGAGCGCAAAAAAAAACTTTCCTTTTGTTGGCGTTGTCGAGCCAAGGGAAAGAACACAACTCCAAGGCATAAAGAAAACGCATAAAGCGTGTAAAGCAGCTACAACATTTTTTTATGAAAATCAGGCAGGAAATCGAAGAAAACTCGAGTAGAAGAAAATTCACAATTAAAGTTGTATTTAAGTCAAGTAGAAATTACATAAAGTTTTATGCTTGCTCCAACAGGTTGAAGAAGCTATTTGGCTGCTCGCCAAAGCTCATTTCGTTTTGCTTAAATATCCATTATTGCCATTTACATAAAATCTAATTAGTAGCTATCACAACAAGAGTCGTCTCAACAGCCATATACATACATAACACACCTTTGCCCCATACACAATTACAATCGCATCAAGCGCAAGCAGAAGTAGAACGAAAGCGAGAAAAAAAACGTAGCATACTTAGCAGGGCATTCGGTTCCCTTCAGCAAGAGAGAAAGAGAAGGAGAGAGGTGAAACACACACGACTTGGCAGAGGCAACGACTGTCATATCATGTGCACATCACATCAATTTGCAAAAGAAATGAAATGGCAGTGGCAGCCACTTAAGCCAGGACGAGTTGCCAGCCAAGGCAAAAGGGGACCGTGAAGTGAAGTGTGTTTGCTTGTTTAAGCAGCGAACTCATATGGATAGAAGAGGGAGAGGGAAGAGTGGGAATGCGAGGGCAGCTACGTGCGTTACTCAAGCTGTCAATTGCAGTCTCCAACTCTCCCGCACAATTTCAACTTCTACATCACACCTTTCAATTTCACCCAATACGCAAATCAATTTGTGTGCGATTCTCTTCATTTCTTGTTTTCTCGCATTTTTTTCACCTCCTTCTCTTCTTGTTAGCCAAACAAATCGAATGTGGCAAGGAGAACGCTGGTAGCTACCTGATTTTTGTAGCAGCAGCAACGGAGAATACTGTGCAACTGTTTGCCGCTTAATGATGTTTGTCGGCTGTCGAACGCGCGTGTAAATTGGAATACGTGTGACTCCTTAAAATGTCCTTTCTCCCACTCGTCTCCTCCCTCTGCGGCATGTCGTGGCATGCAAATTTAAATGTATGTAAATCGTATGCTTCTCTCGCGTTGTGTTGCGGCGCAAGCCACGCCTACGTCTCCCGTCTCTCGCCTCTCATCATTTGCATACAAGAACTGTACATATGTTAAACCTCCTTCCTCCCTCTCCTTCCTCTCTCTCTCTCTCCAACTCTTCTCTGCACTTAATCCTTTTTGCGCGCATTAAAAGCTTGGCCCCAAAAATTTGTTCGCAGACCTCGCGCTGGATTTTTCGAAAACATTATACAAATTTTATGCGTTCATCTCTCCTTCCCCGCTTTCCTCCCCCATATATATATCTCTTTTATTTTTGGTTGCTATGCCTGTGGTTTTCTTTTATTTTACATCGTGTTGCTGCTGTATTTGTTGTCACTGCTCAACGCTTGACTGACAGCCAGACATCAAAATCAGCTTAGGGAATTTTCGCTTAATAGAAATTTACAATGTTGTCCTGCCTGCACTCGCTCTCTCTCTCTCTCTCTTTCTGTTCTGAATGTCCTCTCAACTGGCTGGCGCTTGAAATTAATTACGGCCTCAGCCCCGGCGGCGGCTTAAAGCGTGTAATTAGTGCGACATATAATTGAAAAGGACTCAAATGATATGGCCAGACGCCGACGGTATGTCCTGCATGTCCTGTCTGGCCCTTGGCAAATGTCACAACTTCCTATCAGCATTTTAAATGAAAGGGCATCACACGATAGAATTAAATAAATACGCCACATAAATAGAAATAAATTAACAACTTATAATAGTAAAATAACACAAAAAAAATATGGAGAAAATGTGATATATATAAATGCAAAAAAAAAATTAATTACTTTTAATTAAAACGAGCTAAAATTTAATCTGATTACAAAGGCAAACAAAAGCAACTTAGAAAAAACTGTTGAAAAAATATATACAGTTAATGCGAGTATTAAATTGAGTCGCTAAAAAAATTGATATAATTAACATTAGAACATAAGCTAGGTAGCTTTTATTATTTACATAAGTTTTTATACCAAAGGGGATAAATATTTTATTATAATGTATGTAATAGGCAGAATGAGGCCTTAAGAAATTTTTTTCTATGAGGAAAAACGGCTGACAATATGGTATATTTTGAATGTTGTACTATATCAATATACCAAATATAACCTTTGGTATATTTTAGTATTTTTAGGTATACTAAATTTGTATATTTTCTGAATAATATGGAACTAGTATTTTGCTTTCATTAAAAATGATTAGCGAGTATCTCACAGTCGAGCACACTTAACTTTATCTTCTTGTTTTCATTTAAATGCTGCTTTTATTGTGTGAAAAAGTGAAAAACATAAAATTATCTTAAATTGAGAGCAGCGAAATATATGTTTATACCTATATCAAACAGCACTCAAGTACAACAAAAATATTCTAAGAATCGCCGCAAATTCGTTGTTAAGCGGATTTGCTGTTTGCCTTAAGATTTTTGGCATACTTTCATTTTAATGCTTTCGGCCATCTGTTACCTGTAGTCCATTATGAAAATATTGATCGCATCAATATAGTTATTCCCCTCTACAATTTTTTCTTTTGCTCTCTCTCTTTGCCATATTTCAATTGAATTCCTTGCTCCATTTATGAGCCAAATGCATTTTCAATTCAATAAACTCTCACAGGCAAGCACAAACAATTTTTGGTCACAAAAGCAGCAGCAGCTGCAGTTGCACTTGCAACAACATCTGCAGCAGCCTTGGGAGCAAGAACAGCAGCAACAGAAGCAGCAAAAAAAATATAAAAAAAATTCCTCGAGCTGTCTTAATAAATCGCTGCCCACGCTCGGAGATCCCCAACGCGTTGCTTGCAATTTTCTTAAAGGCCATGTCCTAAATGCACAGCCACACAGCTCTCCTTTGGCTCTCCCTCTGAGCATTAATATCTATATACATTTTTCATCTGCAGCGTAGACAATGCAAACAAGTAAGAATGCCACTATCTCGAGACTAAGAGATACTCTCTGTAGCCTTCTAAAATAATCAGGATATGTAGAGCCTCCACCCCAAAAAAAAAGCAAAACTAGGAAGCTTGAAAGATGAGCCTGTCATTTTCTGGCTTAAAATTGAAAAGAATGGAGGCAAGTTTTGTAAAGCTGACACAAAAGGCAGGCTTTACATCCTTTGCTCCTCCACTTCATTATACCCTCTTTATCTTGTTTTGGAATTACAGAGCATGGCGCTTGTAAGAAGCCGTCAGCTGAGCTGGACGCATTTTTGAGATATTTCAGTGTCATCGTGATGGCATTTTTGTGTTTGCCATCCAGCTATACACTTTCACTTTGTCAACGACCATTTTGGCTGATAGAAATTTTCGGTACGTAATTGAGCATCAGCATCAGCAGCAGCTGCTGCGGGCGATTTAAACTTAAAGCCAGCAAGTCAGCAGCAGCAGTTGGCCAGCAGCAAGCAGCCCATTTAATTAGCCCAATTAATGCGTCCTCACGTCGCGTTTGCCATCGGAATTGCCGTTAACTCCAACGCCGAGTTCATTTGGCGGCCTTCCGAGTCTGACTTCCTTCTCTTACTCCTCCCTCTTCTTCCCTCTTCTCTGTCTGAACTGAGCCAGGTTTATTTGCATTAAACTGTCAAACTAATTGACAATGGCGCGAATCTGCGAGTGTCTGCTTTGGCACACTGCATTCACCCTCCAATCGAAGAGGTTGATATATACTAGTATGTACAGTCAGTTAATTAACAATGAAGGAGCACATGAATAACTACTATTCAATAGTGTGAAGAACTACTGTACTGAAGTGATAATTAAGATATGAGACTGCAAAATGAAATATTCATTCAAATACATTTTGAAATATACATATCCCCTAAAAATCTGTTATATTCATAATAAAAGTTTTCTTTAAAAAGTTTCCTATGTTTCCTAATTCATTAAATTAAAGTAAGAAAGGTGTTCATTACATACTTGTGTTCGAAAAATATACTCAAGACACATTAACTTCACATTTTTAATATATAGTGTAAAGCGACTTATGAAACACTTGATGAATAATTAAGAAAAGAGTCGGATAAAATATTAATTTAATTATACATTGTTTTTTTTCCATTTTTCTATAAAAATCTATTATATTATGTTTACAACGTTGTATTTCTCTAAATATTATCAATGAATTGAAGTAGAGAAAGTTCAATTTGCCGCTCTCATTAAAAATACATTTTATTCAAATTTTGTTGTGTTTTTTATGTGTACAAAATATTGAAAGAAAAGGTTTCAATTGTTTTCCCCATAATTTTCCAATTCTGGTATTTAGAACTAAACAGACTTAAACCACATTTTCGTAACATTTAATCTAGCAACTTTGTTCTCAATCATCTCCCTTCTAATAGCTTCATTTCGAAGTTGAATCAAACAGCAATTTGCTACTCCCTTTGATTAATCCCAGCTTTAAACTTTCACAGAGTAGAGAGTGCAATTACATATTTTCTTTAATCAAATATTAACACACCTCTCTCTCCGCTATCTTACTTTCTTCCCTCAATCATTCGCTCTGCTCGTTATACGGTTTTGTTCCCCTCGGCATCGCGTATCTTTCATCTATGTCAAAGTCAAAGTCGAAGTGGAAGAAACAAAACGCATTACATGAAATTCAATTTTCAATAATTTTGTGAACAACTTTTTCGCTGAACAAATAACAATCATTAAAAAGAAGACTTCAAGTGGCGCTCATTTGCATCTGATTAAAAAGTAACAAACAAATGCGAAAGAAAAGCAAAAAAAACAAAGTTTTCCCAACTCTCCGTAATGGAAAGGTAAGGTAAGGTATGGTTATATAGCCAGCAAAAGGTTGTTGCTGATAATTTTTAAAATTCAATTTAAATTCTTGGCTCATATTTCAATTGCAGCAGTGTACGCGTCGTATGCGTAATTTTTTGGCATGCTTACTCTGCGAGAGAGTGAGAGAGCTGATAAATCAGCAACATATCTTTTACATAACTGACATTTGTCAGTGACATGTGGATGATGCTGGCAGTTGGCTGGCAGCATCGCCTGAATTGTCATTGAACCACAGTTGACATGAGCAGTCTGTCAGGGTGGCAAGTTCCCAAGGGACTCTCAGCTTCCGTTTCCGCTGTCGACATTTCAGTTCTTTTTTTCCGTTCTCATTTTTGTGGAATGGAAAGGGAGCACTTTTGACTTTATGACTTATTTGCCAATCAGCAATTTAATGACATCCTGTTTCTTGTGCTCATCTCGCAGGAAGCCTCGAACATCACTCAGAATATGTTTAATTAAGCCAACCAGCTGCAACCAGAAAGCAAACAAACATAAAAAACCCTTTTGCTAAAGCTAAAGCCAAAGGAAAAGCTGCTGACTTTCAGTGGCTGCATTTGACATTTGATGCAAAAAAAAAAAAAAACGAGAGGAGAGAAAGGGAGGTCAGTGAAATTTTCTTATTTGCCGCTCGAATGACGTTAATACGTCTAAGGAAGTTTCTCTCCCTCTCTCTCTTTCACTTTTCTTGCCAGAAGTGAAACGAGTGAAACATGTCCGTAAAAAAGGCAAATAAATGAATTTCATTTATACTCTCGCCCAGACATAAACAAAGTAAAATCGACACAAATTCCACAGAGCTTGCGAACGTTTTGTGTCTGGCCCAAAAGGATAAACGCATTGCCCCAAAACGCAAGCGAGACAAAGACAGAGCGAGAGTGAAAAAAGAGTGAGAGAGAGAGAGTGAAAACACCAGCACACTCAAAGCATATTTGCATTCAAATTTTGTAGCAACAAGCAAACAAACAAGCCAAAAGGATGTAGTCACTCTACCAGAGAGAGGAGGAGAGGAGGGGAGAGAAGAGGATGGAAGGTAGGGAATAAAACGCTGCAATTGCCGTAACGTAGCCAAGCGAGGCGTAACCCACAAAATCACCCGAAAAAGAGAGCAAGAAGCTTCGAGCAGAAAAACTGTAAAAAAGTGCACTGCGAGAAAGCAGAGAAAACATCCAAAAACTCGATTGATTGTTATTGATACTGACAGCAAAAAGAGCTTTGCTAATTAAGAATAGTTTGGCAATTTGTTTAAATGTTTTCAGTTCCGAAGATTCATTAGTATTTCATTTGAGTGCTAAATAGATTGATCAAATTTTATGAGAAGTTTAATAAAAGTTAAAGCTTCAGTAGAAATAAATTTGATTGATAGTCAACTCACTTTCGATTAATCAAGTTTTTAGAAACATTTTGTAGAAGCTGCTAACATTATCTAGTTCAATTCAATACCCCACAAGCATATAGATATTATTCAAACTATTTATTTCATATCCCTTGAATGCATTTCAGATACTTATCAGTTATGTGTTAATCTAATTGCTAATTGATACCCAACCAAAAGACAAAGTTTGTAAAAAAAGAAGGAATCAAATGCTCCAAAAATACCCGACTTTGAGCACAAGCATATTGAAATGCATTTAATAGACTTTTATCGCTGGTATTTCATTCACATTATTCAATTATGCAACGCTTATAGAGCCCATTTCTCTTCTTCACCCATTTTGAAGAGCAGCAGCAGCAGTCTTCAATCAAAGAGTTGTTCGTTTTTGTTTTTGCGCCGTGTATTCACACATTTCTCAACGCAGCTGAAATTTCGACAGTTGCAACATGGGGAAAGGCAAAAAATTGCAGCGCCAACCGAAAGACATATAAAAATCTGTCAGTTTGAAAACCGCGCACATGTATCGCAATCAGGATTCGTTTCTCTTTCTCTGTGTTCTCTCCTCGCGTTACCAGGCAGCGCTTCTCCCTTTGATTTCTCCCCCCTTTGCCGCAAACTTTCCCCAGCCACTGTTGCACGTCAGTTTTGTTTGTGTTGTGTGCCCGTCGCTGCCGCCAAGGTGAAGGCATGCCAAAAAGGACTCGTTACCCATACGCGATGTAGGACCAAGCCTGTTTCTCTCTTTCAGTCTTGGCAGTCGATGGATGAATGCGGCGAGCAAGCGAACGCGATACACACTCGGCTCTATATGTATGTTATATATGTATGTATACAGACAGCACATGCATAAATGCCAGGAGTTGGAGCTGAATGAATGACTGCCTGAGCAACTGACTGATGAGCGCGCAGACTGTCAGACTGACTGACTGACGGGTTGGTTAGCTCAGCCAACAACACAGAGCTGGCGATCTGAAGACCTTGTTGCTTTTGAACTTGGCAGTACAACGAATCCGCCACTATATAAAACTGTGTATGAGTGTGTGTGTATGTGCGGCTTGTCAGTTGCTTACGGGAATTGAATTGAGGCTAGGAATAAGGCGCCGACATGCCTCTGCAAACATTTTGATTGAAGGGCCGCAATACCTATGATATAACTTCGGTAGCTGTTGAAAAATTTGTTGGGGAGATTTCAGCTAACTGTTGCTTCAGTTAAGCAACGAAAATACCGTTGAAAGATTTCAATTAAGAACGATTGAGCACGATTGACGAGCTTGGTAAGTTTGGAAGTAGTCCAGAGTTATATGAACGGCAAGGTAACTATAAAAGTCTCAAATGTGTTGTGGACAAAATACTATTATCTAGACAGAAAGTGTGAACAGTTGCAAGTGATTGATGGGTATGATTGATGTTATGGAGGAAGTTACTTATATTAAGCTTGACAATACACATACATTTAAATTATTGATAGAATATATTTAATTGTAAATTAATGGCAATGAGAGGACCAATTGAATATATTTTCATGTGTTGATTGATAATTTACAAATAATTTAAATTGATAATTTCTTATTTCGATTTATTCAATTGATTTGCAAACTTCTTTATTATGCAACTTCTTTATTAAGTAATTTAATTGTTCTCTCTATGATTGAGTGAGAATGATTTTATAGAAAAATCATTAACAAACGAAGGGCTTATGGTCTTGTGGGATAAACTTCATGAACTTAGAACATGATTGAAAGTGATTGATTCAAGTCAAAATCATTTATAAGCGAGTACTGGCGTTCCTAGTAAATTCATTTGATTGAAACATCAAAAGAACTGGTTTCAATTGCAAATGTATTTATTTACATATGATTGAAGGTGATTGATTCAAGCGAAATACCAGTTAAACTAGGACTGACGTACTTTTAAGTTGAATTGAATTGATACACTTCAAGAACAAATTACATGATTTAGTGGTTAGCAAAAGTTTGTGATCTATTAGTAACTGAACTTTAGCATGTTCAATGATTGATAGACTTCCGAACAATTGGCCGTTGGTCGCCTAATTTTCAATTAAATTGCAAATCCCCTGGGTAAGCAGTTTATCTATCGCACAACTACTCAATTTCTGCTCCAAAAAAAAAAGAAGAGAAAACAAAAAGAACAACTCTGTGGAATTACAAATGCGATGCGTGCGAAACAAAATAAATCACAGCTAATGCAATTAGAACTAAGCACTTGTCAATGCAAAGGGCCAGAAGGGGCCCCCACAAATAGTGGTTGTCCCGTTCGCTCCCCTTCCCTCCCGACCCTTCCTATGCGCCTGCTACACCCAACAATAGAACTACAGATAGTACGACAACGACAACAGAACTAGAAGCCACTCGCAGTGAGCTGTTCTCTCGAGCACTTTTGAATTATTTACGCCAAGTTTGGGGTGCGCTAGTCCATGGATACGTACGTGGGATACCCATGGAATGTTTGCACCTGCTGCCAACTGTTTTTCCACTTTTCCATTTTGCATTCGCATTAGCAATTGTCATTCTACACGAACCAGCAAGAGAGAGAGACTCAAGCGGGGGGAATCGGTTGTTGTGCATTTGGTAATCTAAAATGTTCTCTACTAAATCACAAAAAGTGTCAATTGCACTTCAGCTCACAGAGGGGCAAACAGCGTGAATTGTTCCCATTTTTATAGCGGATATTTCAGAGCCAATGCCCGTTTTGCAATTTACCTTCCTCTCACTCTCTGACTCTATCTCTCTCTCTTTATCTCCGTCTCTTTCTGTAACTGTTGCAAATTGATGTCAATAAGCGATAATTGAATTAGCGTTGAAATGCACAGTGTACACTGTGCTACATTGCATTGCTATTGTTTTATGCTCACTGCCAATGCAATCAGGGACCGTTTCAGTCTATACTAAACTACATATATCCCCCCAGTATCTCCCCCTCACCCCTTTGACCCGATTTCAAGCTCTGTCAGTTGCACCTCCGCAGGATGCTGTTTATCCTTTTCCAGTCTTAGTTTTCTCAACGCTTTTTTTTGTGCGCTGTCGCTAAATGAATTTTACAATTGTCAATGTTTTGTTTTGTCGTCGTCTTCTGCTTCACAGTTGCTCCTTCCCCTTCCCCTTCTCCACCCTCCCCTTGCTTTGCATCTGCTAATTGTTTGGCCGCTTTTAGTTTACTTGATTGAACAGGCCTTTCCCCTCCCTCAGCAACTTCGTTGACATGATTAGCATTAATTGAACGCTGATTTCTTTCAGCTGCTCAACGAGATTTCATTTGCTTTCTTCGCACACAAACACAAACACACTTTGCTGGTTCTTGTCCTGGATTTTGAGCTAAGCTTCGTTTAGTGGCTAATTAAGGAAAAACTCAGAAATCAGTCTAGCATCTTCTTATGCTTCATTCAATCAATTTGAGGATTGGGGAGTACCAAAGGTGGAGGTTTGACTTTGAAAGCTAAAAGTTGTACCACTTCAATCAATTTCAATCAAGATAATTAGTACATTGGAGGGTCAACATTTATTTATTCTTTACTATGAGTTATATTAAGTGTCAATCAGCATCAATCAACGTTGTACGAAAAAAGTCAAAGGTGTTTTTTTCTATTAAGAAGATTTTTTGTTTGGGATTCTAGAAGAAACAACTTCAGCATCAACCGATATTAAGATCTATCAACAAGAATATAAATTTATTGTTTGCTATAACTTAGAGTGAGTCAGCATCAATCAAAGTTGTGCGTGAGTATATCAGTATTATATTAAATCAACTACATTTATTTAAAAGATAAAAGTTGTTAAGGGTCAACATTAATTTATCCTTTTCTTCAACTTATACCAACTGTCAATCAGCATCAATCAAAGAGAATCTTTTAGGATTATAGAACATTACATCATTTAATACAAATATTTAAAGCACAATTGTAATAATTAAAGACCATTATTTTATTTATTTTTTTTTTTGGCTTACCAAATATTTAAGTGATATATTAAAGTTGGCATATTTGTGAACTTACCTGCAAAGAAAAGAATATTAAGTTATGTTAATAAAATTGCAATTGCAATATAGTTAAAGTAAAATATTTATTTAAATGTTAACTCATTCTTCACATTTTATTTTTATACTCAACTACAAAATATTTAAGTGAACACTTTAAAGAAACGTGACG
Source organism: Drosophila nasuta (assembly GCF_023558535.2). Taxonomy (NCBI): domain Eukaryota; kingdom Metazoa; phylum Arthropoda; class Insecta; order Diptera; family Drosophilidae; genus Drosophila; species Drosophila nasuta. The sequence goes on along the minus strand of NC_083457.1, from coordinate 36,389,772 downwards.
CAAGTAATTCCCCAGATTTCAAGTTCCCTCTTTTTATAGAGTTGCCTTTTTAACAGCTTGTTGTGTTTATGGATGCAGTTGCATTTGCTTGTTAACATTTTGATGGCGGCATATAAATCCAGCAACTACCCCGACTTGCACTTCATTACATGGCATATAATACACCACTCGCAACATCAATTCGCAGCCACGATTGCGACTACTGCTCACTTTAACACCTTCTGCGGAATCCAATTAGAATTTTTTATGGCCTACTCCCCATTTCCGGGGTGCAAAGTCGTCGGCGTCTAGATAGGCAACAAACAAACAAACAAACCTGACTTCAACTTTGCCTTGGCACGCACTAAACTTCATTTTTTCCGCATATATTTTTTTTATTGCAATTTGCCAGTTGTAATTGCTGGCAGTTTGATTGCCAACATGCGCGTTGATGGCAAACTATTTGCTTGCAGAGAAGAGGAAGGTTTCTCCTTGATTTGTATTATAAAATCATTTTTCACGCCAACGCTGCCAACACCCTTTCAAAAGGAAAGGAACGAAGAAGGCTTTGGTCCTTTGGGGGTCCCTAGACGTTGGCCGTAAAATTGGCGTTAAATTACTTTGCACGCAGCAACAGGAATTGTGACGCTGTCGCTGACATTTCTTTCTCTCCCTTTCTTTTCGCTCCTGCCTCTTAGCCCGATTGGCAGAGCTCAAAGCGTGGCATATTGTTTTTAACCAGAGAGAGTGAAGAAGGTCGCGGCTCTGCTCCGCTCGACGCTGCTCTGCTCTGTTATTGCAATGCAAATTCATCACGTAATCGTTAACAGGCCGTAGCCAGGATAGCAGAGAAGGAGGCGCAGCAATTCATTTCAGTCAAGTGCAGCGACCAGGCAGTGAAAAGACTCTCGCCCCGACTCGACTCGGACTGCCTCCTGTGCTTGGCAGCACTTTAGCTTCAGTTCGTCTGTTGTCCTGTCCTGGGCTGTCCTGACGTTTTGCCTCCTCCTGTCATCAGTTGCCAACCAGGCGCAGCCTCTCATTGTTTGTTGTCCTGTGTTTCATTTTCTGTTTGGCTTTTGCTCCCGTATCGTGCTCAGCATCCTTGCATCCTTTCATCCTTTTGCTGTTTCTTGACTCTAGGCCTCGACCAGCCTGAAGTTTCAGCTCTTTAGTGTAATTGTTTGTTGACCTTTTGGCATTCATATTCATATCTCTCCGGCTTGATGCTCACACTCACTCGTCCACTTATCCCATCATCTTTGCCTTCCCCAACAAATATGCGCTTTTCTCATTTTCTGCCCCTTTCCACCTTCCCAAAACATTCCTAGCACGCACTTCAAAAATCTGCCATTCCAATTCGCAATTTGTAACAATTTAATGCAAATACATAGATGTATAAAAAGAAAGAGAGAGAGAGAAATATTCTATATGTGCTTGTTGTATATTTCAATTTTCAGTCGACAAATAACAATAACGGCAACAATTTGAACCTTTTTGGCAACAGTCCTCGCATATCGTCAGCAGGTGTTGAAATTTGTAGACCATTTTTTATGCTCCTCTCTCTCTCTCTCTGGAAGAGTGGAATGTGTAATAGAAGGTCGCAGTGGAAGGACTCTAAATGGCATATTTGACGTATGTCGAGTATGTGTTGGCAGATGATGGCGAATTATGTTTGAAAAGTGGCCCTCAAGTGTGATGGGATTTGCAAATAGACTTTTATGTGAGAAACGTATGCATTAAGTTGGGTGTGTACACACTGGTTACTAAAATATATGTGAGTTCTGGTTGTGGAATTACGTTGGAAGCTTAAATAAAAACTTGCATGGCAAATGGAGCTGTTGAGTATAAATATTTTAATCAAGGTGTGTATTCATTGGGTAATCAAATGCAGATTTTAGGAGGATTCGTTTGTAGGAGAATTGTTTAAGACTTAAGTGTGTATACACTGGTTAACTAAATAGATAATTGCAATTTTACAAAATATAATGCGTATAAGAGATTTTCTCTATAAAAGCGGTATACAAAATATTTCTTTTATACAAAACAAGTTAGAAAGTTATAGTCAAATATTAACTGTCAGAGACCCTTCACATTTGGATGGTCAACTCAAAATCTTTATCGGAAGAAAAGTCGAAGATAGCTTAATTTACACTGATATTAATGTTGATTTATATTGTTATGGTTCGCAGATCTCTTTCGGTAAGATATGCCTATTTTTAGTTTAAATGCTTAATAGACCAATTTTTACTTTCTTGAAAAGTGACGGGTCTAAAAATTTACATCATTTGCAAAGCATCTCTAAAACTTATAAAACTCAAGTATTGAGTTGAGAGAAATTTTAATATTAATCAATATAAAAATTTAACCTTTGTTATATTATAAATTGCATTAAAAAGAAACCAAAAATATATGAGCTAATATTTACGCTTTTAAATTAAATCATAAATATAAAAATATAATATAAATTAAAAAACAATCTCCTTATAAGCTTAGTCAATTTATTAGGCAATATATATTAAGCTAATTATTTGCTTTCCCCCCCCCCCCACACACACACACACACTATGTTCAAAGATCTAGCATTCTCTACTTAGGAGAGTAATCATCAATTTGTCAGGCAGAGTGTTGACTGAACATAAATTTTGTGGAGCACAACCCTTGCCATCCATGGGGTCATAGGGTTGTCAGGCTTAGCAAATAACTCGTATGCATACGAGCGAGAAGCAGGGAGAAGCAAATACTGTGCCACCCCTTCAAGATTTGTCTGGGTAAACATATCTTATATAGAGGTACACAAGTGCCAGCATTTTGCGGGCAAGTGTACAAAGCAATTGCCGTAATTGACACAGCAGGGCCTGGATTGAGCTGAGGCAACTGCAACAAAGAGGGAAACGGGCAAGGGGAAAGGGAAACAGGACCTGAATGCACTTTAGCTGAAATGCGGCAAACTTAAACTGTAACTGAAAAGACGCTTAGCATTTTGCGGTCATTCCCATAGCCGGCGCAATGCAGCAAACTGCAGTTCGGGGCAAAAACAATGCCACGACAGGGAAGCAACGAAGCAACGGGCTGTGTGTGGCAGTGTGGCAATGGCAGTGTGGCAGCCAGACAGTCAGGGACCAAACTGTTAGCCAACCGCAATAAACAATAAAGTGTAGCAGAGTGCAGTGTGAAAGTGAGCAGGAGAAACAGCCAAAAAAGGCAACCAGCCACACAGTAGTCACATGGTGGAAGATTAGCAGCGTATAAATAATGGTTGCCAGTGAGGCACAGTTGCAGAGACAGAGAAATAGAGAGAGAGCGTAAGAGAGAGTGAGAGAAAGAGGAATAGCAAATGTGTGTGTGTGTGTGTGCTAGTGTGGTAAATATTTGCGGCTGTGGGAGCCATAAATATTTTTTTGTAGGTCGTCGTCGTCGTCGTCGACGTTGTCTCAGTGTGCCACTTGAATGGGGGGCATGCCACATCGGGAGCTCCCAGAGTGTTGTCGAGTATTTCTATGCTCGACTGTATTTCATATTCTTGCTTTAGCTTTAATTGGAAATAATTAAGTAAATAAATAAATTTATTTTAATTGGCGACAAAGCAATCAACTTTTATTCAATAGAAAATAGAAAATTTCCAACTGCTGCCATTGATTCTTGAAGCAATTTAAAGCTTGACTCAGCTCAAGAATGTGCCGAGATATCAAAAAAATGCTAAACCACAAACGTGTTTGTGGAAATTCTTCCCCGTATGGGGAAAATGGGAAAAGAGGCGAAAAAATGGTAACAAAGCAACCACAAATATTACAATGTAAATTGCACCACAAAATCTGCAAACCAACAAAATAAATTGTATAGAAAAATGCAATTGCAAGTAACTAAAAAATAAAACCCAAAAAAAAAGAAGGAAAGAGAAAACAATTTATACTCAGAGTGGTGTAGAATGAATGCTTTTCAGCATTTCTGCAATAGTTTTTCTCATCTCATACTGATGTGTGTGTGTGTGCGTTTATGTGTGTGTGTGTGCTCAGGTTTAAAATGCAAAATTTCCATAGCATAGTTTTATGCCTGTTTTTCAGTTGGAGTTTTTACTTTTATTTGTTTATATACAAATAACCATAACCATATGCGAGAAATTTGGGTCAGCGGAGGAAGAGAGGGGGAAATGGGAAGGGAAGCTACAAAGTTATGCGAGTGAAAACTGTAAACATTTTTCGGTTTATGACTGGGCACAGAAAATATCGTCGTCATGACCATGAATTTAAATTTATAGCAGTCCAAAATAATGAGCAAAGCAGTAAAAGTTTTTTCTACACACACACACACACACTCGCTTGCACACACACATGCAAATTAACAATTCTGCTAAATGAGCAAACAAAGCAACAAACAGCGTTGAGTAGTGAAAGCTGCTTCTACTTCTTCTTCGTCTTCTTCTTCTTGCTACTGTCGGCGCCTTGAAGGCTGCACTGGCAAATCATAAACAAAAGGCTAAGGCTACCTGCTGTTTATGCATCAGTATGCGTGCGTGTCTTTGGCAGTGCAAACCTGTCCCTCCCTCCCTCTCTCACTATCTCGCTCTCACTCTCTCAGCTGTGCCATTATTTTCATTACAGGGCAAGCACAAGCAGAGCTCTCAACACACACACACACACATACAAGCACAGCTGAGTAACAAGTTGGGATTAGAGCAAGCAAACGGATGCAACAACAGTGCAAGGTATTACAACAACAATAACAGCAACAACAAGAGCAAGCAAATCAAAACAAAGCTGCCAACAACAGTTGAGCAGAAGTTTACCACCTCTCTCTATCTCTCTCCCACTCTCCACTCTTCCTTCCGTTATCTCTGTTCCACTCTCACGTTAACTTTGCTTTTGCTTGGCAAGTTCGAAAGGTCAACGCATTTTATGGTAATTTCGAAAGCTTACAAGCATAATTTTGCAGCTGAGCTTTCGACTTCCAATTCCCTCTCTCTCTCTCTTCCATTATCTCTTCCTCTGCGACAAGTCGCGCATGTTTGTGTGTGTGTGTGTTTGCCTTTTGTCTTTTGTATTAAGAAATTTAATACGTGCTTAGTACAACGAAAATTGCCGAGGATTAAACTAAAGCGCCCAATTCAAATGCTTGAGGATTACGAAATTCCTTGGAATTCATTTCGTACAATTTGCATAATTAAATATATGTTATGTTATTATATTTCGCGCATAGATTATAACAAGATTTACGCGGCATTTACATTGCCTTGCTTTACCGTTATTACTTGTCCAACTGGAATCCTCGCTCCATACAAATTCCGCATCACAAAGCTTATTGTTGCTGTTGCCGCTGCAGGTGTTAATAATACGTATTACTCACACACACACAAACACACGCTTACGAATTCACTCATTCCATTTAGAAGATTTCTTAACAGGAGAAACAAAGAGAGAGAGAGAGAGAGAGGGAGCCATGTAACAACAAATCCCATTTCTGTTTTTCTCTTCTGTTTCATTCGCTCGTTCGATCTTTTACTATGAAAAGAGTATTTCACAATGTTTCGTCTCAAAAAAGTTAATAACGCTGTAAATAAAAAAATATCTTAAACAAAAATAATTACAAATTCGAAAAAAAATAATGAACGACAAAATCAAGTACATATTACAATAATAAATAATAATTACAGAAAACTGTAACATTCCACTTCAAAACTTTACAGGGTATTATTTGCCTCCTAGTTCACTATTCTACGCTAAATGCACTTTCTTTGGTTAGTTTTCTGTGCCATTTACGCAAATGTGTCGTTCACTTTTCTTTTGCCTAGTTTTCTGCCGACTTTCGCTGGCTTCACAAATATTTCGCTAATGTTTTTCTGTTGCAGCCAATTTCACAATTTTTGCGGCCTTCCACCCAAGTCCCCTTAACCGCACTCACAGCATATTAACCACGACTGCTGGTGAGTGCTTTTGTTTGTATGCGTTAGTGCATATGTATGTGTGTGTGCTCACTCATTTGTTTTATGCGACTGTCCCCAAAATGCAGCTGATGCCATGTCCCATGTTCATGTGACTCTTCCACTAATGGCGCCATGTTTTCGTGCCGTTGACAACATCACATTTTGCGTATTAAGGTCACTTCACGTGCTACTAATATGCTGAAGACCGAAGAAGAATATATGGCGCACTTTCTATGATGCTTGTGCAACAAATGAAACACTTTAAATATTCCGCAATAACAAAAATAAAGAAAGAAAGATGAACGATCGCAAAAAACGCGGGATTTGTAACTGTCAGAATTCAGCGTGGCCGCAAGTTCAATTTATTATTATACTAACAACGTGAAATATACCAAAACAACTTTCTAACTATAAAATTTTGGCTACACTTTATTTTATCATGTGTGTTTTATTCTTGTTGTTTTACCATTAATATTTATTATATATATAATGTTCTCTTTAAATTCCTAATTATATTATGTTAAAACAAACATAAAGATTACACAAATCAATTCTACATCACTATCCATGTAAATATATCGTAAACTTATCGATTTATTTGCAGGCTCATTCATCGGTTCAATTAAACGAACCTGAGCAACAGCTAGTTCTTTTGAGCGATCGATGAAGTGTTATCGAGATATAATTATTGAAACTGCCAAAAACGAAAAGATGCGAACTTTCAATTAGCGAAAATTGCAAATTAAACCAAAAAGCTGAAAAGTAAAACAATGCGGAGCTTTAAGCAAACGCAGCAGCGAAGCAAAGTGCAAAGCATTTTATGCACTGGGGCGAGCATCCGCGTCGTGTAAAGAATGAACTTGACATACCCGCAGACACAGCAGCCAACGCAGCAGCAGCAGCCGCCGCTGCAAATGACAAAGTGCTTCGTGGCAGAATGAGAAACTATGCGCAGCACAGGGATGTGGTGTGTTGAGGTGAGGGGGAGAGGTGGACGCAGCAGCCAGAACCGTGACCAGGCGACGCCACAGAGCGGAAACTCTTTGGGACCACAGAAAACGCTGAGCTGTGGGTGACGCGGCAGCAATGACAACAAGTGCAAGTGCACAAACGGCAGATACCCTGTAATGCTGTCTATATATAGTAGAAGATCGCGCAATATAACCAGTTTGCTATTAGTAATCTAACTAAAAAATTTCTAACGATTTCTGGAAGTGATAAATTTATAGTCAATTAAAACGAAAATAAAGTAAACTTAAAAAATATACTAGTTTTCTATTCTTAATTTATCTTATTTTTCTTAAAGAGTAATGCTCAATTTCTTTTATAAAAGAGAAGATATGAAACAAATTAAATAGTTAAAAATATTTTTAATTTATTCTTTATAATCAAAGTAAGTAAACAAAACTGAACAATCCAGGATTATTGTTTATGTATTTAATTGTTTAAAAAACTTCGATTCTAATTTCTGAATTTTGGGATTTCAATGAATTTTATATTGTGAGATTCTTCTGTAGCTATTTGGAGTGCATTTATAGGGTATCAAGCGAATGCAATACTAATACACGCCCACGAAAGAGACAACAATAGCAACAGCAAGAGAGAAGAGAGGAAGAGCAGGACAGCAACAAACAGATCCACTGTGAAGTCTCCCGTCGGGTTGTTTGACTTTGGGATGAGCTCAACACTGTGAATTCGAATTCCCCAGCGCTATATTTTTATTTTATTTATTTATTTTCTGATTTTTCACTCGCTGTTTTTTTGTAGCTTGTGTTTTTTTGTGGTATTGTTATGCAGTGAAATATTTTTGGGAAACAAGGCGACAACAGCGAAAAATTTTGGATGAAAACTTTTGAGCGGAAAACTTTGCTAATTACACGCAAAATGTTTGGTTTTTTGGTACACTGCAGCAACTAACGGGAGTTGCAAGCAACAGCACCAAGAGCAGCAGCAAGTCTTGTTGTTTCCCATAATTAATTTGTGGCAGCCGCGGACTCCGCTACTAGCACCTCTCCTGCTTCCCCTCCTCACCCATCCACTCTTTTCGCACTTTGTGGCAAGCCAAACCTTCCGTTTGTATAAAGAGAATTTAAATTGTGTTAAATATGCAATCATTTTTAATAAATTCCTTTCAACTTAAATAGTTGCTTGCGATCTTAAAATCGTAAAATCAAGCAAGAAAATTATCAATGAAAATAATAAATAAAATAGATTTTGAATATACATAAATAATACATTAAAATTGTGTTACATATTTATTGTATTAGCGCAAAGCTCTTTTAAAATTATTTATATAACAAGTTCAAATCGGTATTAATTATTTTTTAACCTTATCTCGTATGCTTATCTATATGAAAATAATCGACATATAAAAGTGACAAAAGAAATTGAAATTAAAATTATTAAAATGTATTGACTTAATACAGTTAAGGTTTTTTATGTGGAAAATTCCTAATTTATAATTTGAAAAAGTGAATTGCAAATTTTTGGTGGTTAGACCTTAAAGAGATCCTCCAAATTATGATAGTAATTAAAATATCGGATTTTTGTATTGCAAGTTTCCATAAATAAATAAATTAAAATTGCACACTTGTAAAGTTGATTTAAAAGTTCATTAAGCTCTAAACTTAATGTGTATGTCACACAATTTAATTGCAAATCGATAATGAAATCTAGCTTAATGTCTCACTAAATCACAAATCGATTTCTAATGAAAGCCCTTGTTCATACAACAAACAAAGCATAAATCCAAGAAAAACTATAGCATAAACTGATTGCTTATGAAAGGAATTGCCCTATAATCAAACGAATGATTGTAAGTATTTTTATACGAATGACATTCGAAGCCAAGTTGAGGTAGCGTTGAAACCACACAGAGAAAACAGAGGGAGCCACATAAACATTAATTAAACTTGCAATGCAATAAAAACATATAATAAAAGCTCAATACCCAACATAAACACTTGAGCAAATTATGGCGTACTTACAACTTGCCAGAGAGATAACGGTAAACATATAGCTATAGCTATAGCGTGTGTGCATATGCGCAAAGTCCCCAATAACGAGGCACGGCTTCTAGTGGCATTACAGGCGTGGCAAGCAGCAACAAGGTACAGTGGGGAAAGTATGTTAAGTAATGAGATGAAATATTAATCAGATTAAAAAGAGATATTTGGACTTGATCAGGAATGTAAAATAATATTAATTCTATTATTATCATTCGATTGTAAAATTTAAAAATATAAGTATTAATTATTAGAATTTAGATGTTTTTACAATACAAGAATAAAATATAAATATTGTATCTAAATATTATAACTAAGACTATTCAGATTATTAACATAATATATAAATATTAATTAAATAATTGGTAATTACTTATTTGATTTTACCAAAATTTAAAAAAATTTCAGTTTACGTTTCTTTAACTGTGGATTTTTCTAGTATTTTGCAAATTGGTTTTCAAGTTCTTTAATACCTTCGGATGTATTTTAGTTTAAGAATTTTTTTTATACTTTTCTTTATTTTGAAGTGTGATACATTTTTGTTAATTTTACCACAATTTAAGATAGATTCGAAGTTCATCTTCTTTTTTATTTATTTCTTTATTTTTAAATATGCTCTATTAAACGATATTCTATTACATTTATGAAGAACTAATATTCTTCTTTCGCAAGTAAAATAATAAAATATATTTATTTATTTATGTTGTTAAAACTGTTAAGTCAGTTTTTGAAAATCGCTTTAACTATTATTAACTATGTAACTATTATTTAACATCTTTTTGTTTCTCTCAGATAAATTATGGAAGAGCTGTAACTAGTTAATGGAATGCTTTATTGCACAATAAAGTCATCCACAATGACAAATCAGGCAGTAATTTGAGACAGTTGTCTGAGTATTCACTCCCACTGTGCGACGGTAGCCCGTTGAGCATTAAAAATCAGTAAAAAGAAATCAACAGACATTAAAAGCGATGACGACGACGTTGAGGAAGGGGAGAGTACAGAGAGAGTAAGAAAAGGGCGAGAGAGAAAGGCGACGTCGAAGGCGTTAAGGATGATGACGCCACCGATATGGCAAGTTGCCAGGGCTGGCAAAGCCAAAAGGATAATGCAAGGAGCGCGAGCGCGAGAGAAAGGAGAAGAAAGACATGCATAAAAATAAACACAACTTGAGGCAACAAAGTTGTGTCTCGTTTTCTGTTGTCTCGTATGTGTTGAAGGCACCTGAGGTGACTATGTGTGTGTGTGTGTGTGTGAGTGTGCGGGTGTGGTGTGTCCTCGAAGGAGCACTCGAAACTGTCAATTATGTAATGTTACACAATGTTTATTATAATTTTTATGTAGCTCAACGTAATTACATGTCTTGCGCTAATATTTATTAAGCTTGTGCGCTCGCTCGCTTCGTAATAAGCAAAAAGGTGTCGTACACTTTTATGAGTTTATTAATGAGCCCGTTCCCTATTTCCCGGAAAAGCCGGTGAGCCAGCGAGCACCTTGGAGGATTCACACATCCCTCCCATCTCCCTCTCTCTCTCTCTCTCTATGCGGAGCTCACATGTCCAATTAACGGAGAACTCATGGCATCACGTATAAGCAAAAACTAACAAGCCGAGAGGCGAGTCGAGAGTCGAGTCGAGGGAGCTGAGTGCATAAACTTTAAGCTATCAACACACGTTCCGAATCAACTTGAAGCTTCCAAACTTTGACTCAATTAACATGTTGCCAATAGAGGCAACTCCTACTGCTCCCTCTGCTCCTGCTCCTGCTCCTGCTTCTACTTCTTCTGCTCCTGCCTTGGGTCACGTACAAAAGCCCGAACAACAAAAACATTGGAGCACCAATGAAGCAACAATTTTCCACCATGAACTCTGCATGGATTGCTGCGAGGTCAGTTCATCGAGCGGCGGCGACGACGTCGAAGGACGAAGGACATTTGTGGTCTAAGGATTGCGGCTGGCTGCTTGAATTATTATCTTTTAATTGGGTGACATGTGTCAGCGGCTTTTGTCATTTTCAGCGCGTGTCCTTTCTAACCTTCTTCTCCTCCTCCTTCATCCTTCTCAACTCAAGCCAAGCAAATGTTGTAGAAATTGGCAAATGACGGCGAAATCAGATCTTAATATAGATTGTGTGTTCTGCACGTGTGTGCCAAGAAAATGAAACCACATCACAATGGCTTTTATTACTTGGATAGTGATAGCGATATTAGTTTTGTGTGTCTATTTATCCTTTTGAATAGTGAAGGACACTTTTGAAATTCAATTTAAGTCAGAGAATGTAGCTAGCTATTGAAAGGGTCGAGGGGAATGAAATTTAAATATATATTATATGAACAACTATATAAAATACTTCGAGTGACTTGAGGGTTAATTAGACTGTTTTAAAGAATATCAATATAAGGAATTTATTTATAAAATACTTCGAGTGACTTGAGGGTTAATTAGACTGTTTTAAAGAATATCAATATAAGGAATTTACTGTTTAAAAGAATATCAATATAAGGTTTGGTTGGTTGGTTTCACTCATAAATATGTGTCTCTAAATATATAATTCGCAATAATTTTGTTTGTTAGAATCTTCAAAATAATATTCATACAAAATAATTGAAATATGAAATATTTAAATTAGTAGTTTTGTGATTTCAGAAATTTATTTATTTAAATTAATGCGTTTCTCATTAATAGATATAAAAGATTATATTATAAATTTCTAACATAAATAATATACCATATATGTATACAATTATGTAAAAGCAACATCTTTTTAGCTTATAATTGTTATTAATTCATAAGCATATGATGTCTTAAAACCTTTTATAATAGAATAAATTAAAAACATAGATAGAAAATGTTGTTAGTTTGACTCTAAATGGTGAAGTTATTATTTTTATTTTATTACGTTTTCCGCTTATTGTTTTTTTTAAGATGTGGAAAATTTTACTTTTACCATTAAATTTATTTATTCTTTTATCATTTAGATAGTCTTGTTGTTTTGAAATTTCGACAGCAATATTAATATTTATAAAGAGAAAAGCTTAAAAATAATGAAAATTATATGAAATTTATTTTAAACCACAATTTTAAAGTGCTTTAAGACTTGACTAATAAATGAAAAGTTGACTGTTGAAAATGCTGGCGAATTTTAAAGCTAAAATAAGCGATTTATGGAGTGAAGTTCATTTTGAACTTCTAATTTCGCTAATGCTTTCTGCGCTTGTTATTAAGTTATGTCCGGAGGAGAGAGAGAGAGAGAGAGGAAAGGCAGTGAGGCTTAAAGCTATCGTAGGCGAAAAGCTATAGGCATATCATATCATACTTTGCCTCTTTGTTGACAAACTTAATTTCATGCTTATTATTTTTGGAGTGCTTTCCCAAAGGCAAGCGCTGCACTTGATAATGAAGATGACTAGGACTACGACTACGATGATGATGATGATGATGAGTTATATGCTCAAAGCGAAATTAAGCAACTCGAAAGCATGACACATGCCCCCTCAGAGACCCGCATTGTGACTTTGACTTTTCGCAAAGAGAACACAGAGAGAGAGAGAGAGAGAGAGAGAGAGAGAGAGAGAGAGAGAGAGAGAGAGAGAGAGAGAAGGAGGTGGGTGATGTAGACAGCGTAGAGAAACAGAGACCGCTTGCGCTGTGTGCGTGCGGCAGCCATTAAATTAAATAATTTAATGCTTGGCGAACTAAAGCAAAGAACGCAAAAAAGTATGCTATGAATTTCTGTGTGTTTGTGTTTCTGTTTGCTGCCCAGCTGCCAGATGTCCTTGAACTTCTAGCCACGTCGTGTCGCACGTTGCATTCGCAAATTGTGCAAATTATGTGGCATTGCAGCAGGCCGTCAAAAAGTTTCTTTTGCCACACTCACACACAGTTTTTTCCCTCTTCCCTTCCGGTTGCTGTCATTACTCAAACGCAGGCCTAAACTTTTGCGAGCACCTTTTCAGTGAGGAAGGGAAACTCGCGACTGTTTGTAGCTGAAACTGCCTAAAAAGTCAATGTCCTGTTGAGTGTCCTGTGGCATGTGCTGCATGAGCTCGAGTGTGTGTGCACTGCGAGTGTCGACTGTCGAGTGTCTCTAACTGCAGACTGCAAACTTGCCTCACGTATAGTTTACAGGCGGCGCAGCTTGTTTATACACGCTTTTCCTGCCCCGCTACTTTTCCCTTCTAACTTTTCATTACTTTGCTTTGGTTTTTTTTTTTTTAATGGCGCACTTCAGCGCTTTTCGGTAGCGAGTTCGCGTTCGTCGTCCTCTTTTGCTTTAAACGTTATTATAGCGACTTTTTATAGACATATAAATATCATCGTTAAGTTCGTCATAAAAAGGAAGCACAACTAGTATAGTGTAAGTATGTGTGTGTGTGCTCTAATGATCGCTCTGACCAGATAACGTTAGCCATGGCTCTCCACAAGGATTACGATGAACATACTTAGTGCAGCGCAAACAAATTACTGTTAATTAAACTCGAAATTGTTGTGCGCCGCACTTAAAAGCACTTTTGCGTTAGTTCCCCCAGCATGTGTGTGTGTGTTTTGTGTGATGTATGTGTGTGTGTGTGTGATAAGAGCGCGATGCGATGGGACGAATGGCTGACGAGATTGTTTCGCTGGGCGAGTCAACCTCTTGTCCTACTAATTAGCTTCATATCACTTGCGGCTATCTCTGTCTCCCTCTTTACGCCCACTGTCTCTTTCTAACTATGTTTGTGCTAAAAGTCAGCGAAAATTAATAACTAAATAATTAGTAAAAAGCAGAAAAAATCAGTTCAAGTGATTTTTCCTTTTATCCCTTTGCAAAACTGAAGAGCACTTTCAGTTGCACTAATTGAATTTCAGTATTATTGAAAATCAAAAAATCTACTGTGAAGGATTTTATTTATTTGTAGGCCTATAATTAAATAAATATGTGTTAAAGCAAAAATTATTAATACTTTCTAAGTCAAGGTGTTCATATATTTAATTTTTTTTTTAAATTACGTAAATAATAAACAGATTACTAGCTAATAAAACAATTAAAAAAATTCTAAAAAAAATAAAATTTAATATTAAATATTTAACAATTTAATTAAAAACTATTTCTGAGTACATAGTACATTGTAGTATATCGCAGTATTATACAGAATATCACGGGTATATTGCAGTATATTTGAGTAAATTGCAGTATTATTGCAAATACTACAACTATGAAAAATATGTAAAGTTCAATTGAATAAAATATTGATTAAATATCAATCAATAATTTTATATTATAAGGCTCTAAGTCTTAAAATAACAAAATAGCTCCATATATTTTAAAAGTATTTTATATTTTTTTAATTGATATGATATGAAAATGTATTGTAAAGTATATTTAATAAAATTTAATTATTTACTTTATTTATTTATTTTTTTTTTATGAAGTAGTTGAACCAAAACAGTTATAAAGTCTCATAACAACACATTTTAATGAAAACTCATTCAGGCCAACCTAATACTCGTATCACATAAATGTACAAAAAATATAAATACATATATACATATATGAGATTGAAATGTATATTATTATATTCTTTGTTAGCTCTAAAATTGTACTCTTCTTTTAATTTTAAAATTATAGTAAAAAAATTTACAATTTCCTTTAGTTAATGCAGTTCTAATTAAACTTAGCTTTAGTGAATTAAATAATATTTTCTTGTGAGCTCTTTACCTTCAATATAAGTTATTCTATAAAGCATTCTGAATGTGAGGTAGAAAGAGAATGATAATAGTGTTCAAAAAGAGATGGAAAATAGAAATGAGCAAGAATATATTTTACATTTTTTTGCTTTTCTACAACAAAATAATTGATTGCACGCACGAATTATCCCGTTCTATTTGCGACATTGTCAATTGCAGTAAATGTGGCAGTTGGTGAGTTTATATGGAATCATAATTATCATATTTCAATGCCCAGCACGCCAGGACATTCAGCACAGCTGTGTCGCAGCACGTGTGATTAGTTGCCTTTTGTTGCAGTGCTACTAAAAAAAGGAAAAGAGTAAAAAAAAGCAAAGAGAATTTGCCTCAATAAATTTGCAGTGTTTCGTTGTGCGCTTCTTTTTATTTTCCTCTTTTTTCTTGCCTGCAGTTTGCAGTTGTTACGTGTCACATGTGGCAATGTAAGGCATCCTTATTCGTTTTGTAAATATCTGAGTAAGGCAATTCTCGGTCTTTGCGCTCTAGTTGGAAGTCAATGAACTAGTTGCGGCTGTGTGAACCTTTTGAATGGGTAATTACGCTTTTAATATGGATTACAATCGAGCAGTCTTAACTTCTTTACACTGGCCTTGGCCCCAAAGGCGACTTTTCAATTTTTCACTCAACAACGCCCCGAAAAAAAAGTATGCAAATGTCTGCATTAACACATTTCCTCATCTAACATGCCATTAGTCAAAGCCAGCAACAACAAAAATACCAACAACAACAACAACAACGAGAGAAGCCGTAAAAAAAGGGAACAAGGAAATCAAATAGTTTACCTACCATTAATTACCGCCAGGGGGCAGTTGCTCTCTCTGTGGCAGGACGATGACGAAACTTTTGGAGCGAACCGGAGCTCAAAAACTTTACCTGCCTTTACACACACACACACACAGGTGAAAGGGGGCTCAGCTTATGCGTCAGCCACAAAGTATGCAGCAAATATTTAGATATGCCTACGAACCCCAAGAAAAGTTTGTGAGAAGCGCAGAGAGAGGCATCAGAGAGAGGTAGAGAGAGGGACAGTCGACCCTACAGTCGACGTCGCATTAGTTAAAAGCGTTCTGGGGGCCACTTTGGAACGCTTAATTAACACTTTATTAGCTTAGCTTCAACGAAAGGCTTAACCTGGCTTATACCACCAGCTGCAAGTCGAACCTGATATGCACAAGCAGCTAGATCAAGGGGAAACAGAGGGGGAACAGACTGTTGCGTGTGTGTGTGGTTGTGATTTTTGTGGTAAATATGCGAATGAACCACAAAAATCTGTAACGCAAATGCTTAAAGGCTGGAAAAACTATTTGGGAGGCGTAGCTCGGGTTATTGCGGCTTTTTTGGTAACCTTATCGGGCAAACGTAATTAGAGCCTGGCTACGGAATTTGCATTTGACTTCGGGCTTAACAAGAAAGGAAGGGGAGTGCCTAGGTAATGTGAACTGAAGCGTTCCGAAATCATATAATCTAATTAGGCTAATTCAATTTGAAATGACTCGTCGAGTGGGCAAGTGTAAACATTAAATTAAAAACATAAAATAATGCGGGTATTGGCAAGTGATTTACTGAAATTTTACACATGCTTAAAAAAGGGAAATGAAATTAGCTTTCGCTTTGTTAAGAAAATTAAAAATATAAATTTGTTTGTTTTTTTTCAAAATATAATTCAACAACTAAAAAATATTAGAGGAAAAGAATATTTGAATAAATGATCACATTGCGGAATTATTCTTAAAATATACCAACAAATATACGTCAAAAATTCTAACATATACCGAAGGCTTTATTTGGTCTATTGTTGAATTGCATCATTTGAAATATACTATAGAGGTTAAAATATACCAGATTTTCAATTAAAGCAGGTAATTTGCCATGCAGAAGAAGATTTCTTGAATATATTTTACAAGTTTTATTCGATCGCTATCAAATTCTCAGGCATTATAAATATTATAATCACAAATAAATAGTTAAAATTAATAAAAGACTACTTCATACTTCTTAAACCGGTTAAAGATTGAAAAATATAGGAAATTCTTTAAATTACTAAAGAAGTCAGCAAATTTAATTAATTATTTGCAGTTGTTACGAAATCAAGGCACATTCCCCACACAGCTTCAACTCGATGAAGAAATTTAAAATGAGACGTTGGCTAATATGCAAAACAAGCAAATAAACATGAAATTTGATGTCTCAACTCGAATGTCAACTTAAAGCAGGCCAAATTCTTCCCCTCCTCGCTCTCAGAACTGTCCTCTGTCCAAATTGAATGAAACGTTCGCACAAAGAACGAAAATGCGGAGGCAAAAGGCAAAAGAAGAGAGAATTCAGTGAAGGCATGTCCATAGAAACTTATCTTAATTGAATTATCAAAAATTATGCGGCACACTTAAGACGATGACTGAGACACAGAGGGAGCAAAACTGTTGCTGTTCCTCTGTTGCTCTGTTGCTGTTGCTGACGGAGAAAACTGCTTTGGGAGACGGCTTTCAAAAATGCCCACAACAAAGGACACGCAATCGGGCGGTTGAAGGAAAGGGAGTCGGGAGGGGGCGGAGCTTGTTTTACCTGCCAAGAGCTAAGCCAGGAGGCAGCTACATTTTGTGGCATTTAACTTTTTAAATGGCGCAGAGACGTCGACGATGAAGAAGACGAAACAAGTTCTATTGCCAAGTCGCTTGAGGAACTAATGAAGACGCTTGTTGATAATTTATGGCCTTGCAGCACGCAACTTTGTGCGTCATGCGGCAAGTGGCAACAAGCTGAATGGAGCAGCGAGCGAGCGAACGCGTTTTTTGAGCGATTAACTGCGAGTATAACATAATTAACATAGTCTCTCTTTCCCTAGCGTACTCAACTTCTTGTTGCAGCGCCATCTAGCGTTGAGCGGTGCAATTTCGGTTTTAAGTAGTAGCGTGTAAGTGGCATATTTAACTCGTTAATTGTTTCGCGTTGTCGCATTCGCCAGACAATAAATCATTTGCCTACCGCGCAACGTGATTAATGATTATTCTCAGCCAAAAAAAAGGGTTTTTGATGAACAATGCATATCTTAAATGGGAGAAGGAGGAACTTTAATTATATTATTATTTACTTGAAGTATATAAAGCGCCATTTTCAGAAGATCATTCGCTGACAAAAAATTCCACTAAAAATAGCCTAACTAAACAAAACAATATATCCTTTATTATATGAAGAAATAATTAAATTATATATAAAAAATTATTTTTAATTTATTTGGTATACGTTTTAAAACCTATTCTTTATGATAAATTAAAAAAGTTAAAAGATTGATGCTTATTTTGATATCACAAAGGAAGAAAATATTATCTAACACAAGAAAATAAATTCCTTTAAAGTTTATTCAGTAATTTGTTCTTTAATTAACCCATTTATATTTGTAATTATAACTATAATTAAATGTTATTCTAATTTACTTGAAATATATATAAGTAAGTTGAATGAAGTCCCTTAAAGTTCTTTCAGCACTTTACCCTTTAATTAACCCAATTATATGTGCTGAACATTTGATATGTGTTCGAGATCTGTTTGGTTAATTATCTAAAGTGTCGGCAAACTTTACTAAATGCTTTCGTAATTAATCTTTCACGTCCACACGGTTATTTTCTCTATTCATATCTACATTTTTTTTTGTTGGAGCAGGCAAAACACCCTGCAGAGCGTAATTAATATTATAAACCATTCTATATATTCACTTTGTGTTTTCTGCTCTTTCAGACCTTACCCTTGACAGTTTCTATGCTGAAAATTTGTTGGTAAAAGTTTTAAAACGAAGAGCGCATTTCATGCTAAATAAATAAACAACATAAATAAAAATCATTTGGCATATACAATGAAATATATTTCAGGTCAAACACTTGAACTTTTTCATCTTCTTTTTTTTGTTTTTGCAGTTGTTGTTCAGTTTTTGTTTCGAGTGCCTCGAACAGCCTTTTCTATAGATTTTGCGGTCAAAATTAGTTTGGCTTTTTTGGCAAACAAAAAGCGTGGCATACTTTTTGGGGTCGCCGGCGAAAGTTGCGCATAAATCAAATGAGGCAGAGGCAGAGGCGTGGCAGAGCACCCCACTCAAGTTATGAACGAAAATCAATAAAAATCCACTGCAAACTAGGCTATGAAATAGTTTCCCCCACCTGTCTTAAAGTGCCTCGAATGATAGAAAAAAAAAACAAAATGCTCGATAAGACTAACGATTTTCCTATTTAAGTTTTCAATTTAAGCCAGCTATCGTGAGGCCTCCAAAGTTTGGCAATAAAAAGCAGCGGAATTCTCAAGGGGAAAAATAAAATTAAATAAGTGGAATGAAAAATCAAGTCGATGAACTTATACTCTTTTAAAGGCAAGCTTCTCTTTATTGCTTTTGATCAAGTTTCACAAATGTTGACAACGAAAAAATTTTTCTTTATTACTTGTCAAAAAATCAAAATACCTTCAGTTAGTGTATGCATAAAAATAAAAAAATATTCGCGCTACTTGAGTGCATCATCAAAATTGTTGGCTGTCTAGACTGCAAAATTTGTTTGGCTTTTGCTGTTTTGGTTTATTACAAAAATTGTTTGCCTAAAGTTTGGCTTCATTTACCCCCAACACACATTCCACTAGAAAAAATTTCGAGTGTGTGTGTTTTTGTTTTTTAATTTTTCTGGCAATACTGTTGTCTGCAACTCTTTGTGAGTCTTTTTGCTTAGGCTCGAGTATAATTTTTAAATTGTGCAGGGAATGCGATTAATGTTCTTTGTAGGGGGAAAATAATCCACACATCTATCGCTCTGGCACGTAGTTTTATAGAAAGGAGTTTTGATAATAGCACAAGTTGAGCGTGAAAATGGTTTATTAAGGGTTGAAGGGGTTTAAATGAGTCTTCACATTGTTTAACTTTAATTTGAATAAAGCTGTATTTCTATGAATTATTTTTATTAAGTAATATGGCTGTTGACATGATAATTATATTTAAAAATAAAGTGTTACTATTAATTAAACCTCAATAGGCAATTTTAACTATATTTTTGTTTTATTTTTAATATCAACAAGTAAGAAAGCCACAGTTGAGTGTGCTCGACTGTGATATACCAGATATTTTAGTACTACAAAAATACCAACGTATACCGAGAATATTCATGGTATATCGATATTGTACTACGTTCAATACACACCATAGAATATATAGTAAAATATACCATAGAGTATAAAATATACTTGATACACAAAGCTAGGGAAATATTGATAATAACTATACCCGATATATAATTTTAATAAAACCATATTCTAAAAAATATACCACAAAAATACCACAATTTGCTTTAGTATAAACAATATACCATAGAGTACAAAATATACCAGATACATAAAGCCAGAAATATTATTGACTTGAACTAAAATAGTTTTTGCGATTTATCAATTAAATTAATTCTTTCACTTTTCCTTAATATTTTATTAATATGTTAGCAAACAAAATGCAACTCTTTATTCCTAATTGATTGCTTCAATGGATATTTCAACTAAAAACCGTGATTTGTAAAATTCTTGAACTGGACTTTGTAAGTGAAACTGGTCCTGCTGCTAGTGTTGAGCTCACTTAATATTTGCCACTTGAGTGACCCGCAGATTTGGCCTCAAATTAAGTTTTCCCTGGCTCAAATCCATTAGCACAGCGAGTGTGAAGAAAGCGCCACAAAATAGGGAACTTCAAAGAGTAACAATGTGCTTCCATTTCCCACGATTTTTTTTCTGTTTGTGCCTGGTCACCGCACTCGACAGCTAACGACAGCGAGCATCGAAGTTTTCTTTTGCTACTTTCCGTTGTTTTTTTTTCTCGCTTTTTTCGGGTGTTAAAATAATCACCGCGCTAAAAGCAATGACCTGACCCGATGGCCCCTTTGCCTTGTGGCCTCAGCTCTGATCAATGCTTGGGCGTTAAGTGCAACTTCGACGAAAAATCTTTTGCTCATTGCGAGTTGCGTCTTGAAAGTTTTTTGTGTGTTAGTGCCCCGCAGTCTTGCGGCGCTTTGCGGTATTTCGTGTACGTGCTTTTCATACCAACCGTCGAAAAAACAAAAAACTGCAATGAAATCGTGCAAAATTTACCTCAGAAGGAGAAGCGGAATGAAATGAGGAATGAGGAATGTGGCAATGCGGACTGCACGCACTTCATGGCGCTTGGTTTTTAGTTTAACATCATTAAGTATTTCTAAATGAGCGCCGCTTTGAAATTAAAATTAGATTTTTTTGCGCTCTTGAATTTAATTTGAAATTCAGCGGGGAGGAAGAAAACGAGAGGCTGCCAAACCGCAGCATTTAAAATCGTTAACGGCCTGAAGGCTCAACGTGTATCTCTGTGTGTCTGTGTGCACACACATAATTAAGTGAATTATGCATGTGCATATGTGGCAGAGAAGGGTGAAGAAGAGAAGGGGGAGAGACGCACACTGTGATGTTTGGCCTAGTCTCATAGACTTGGCTTTTGAAGCGTCGCGTCAGCAGCAAGCGGTAGAAACTCGGCTAAAAAAAAATTGTAACGTAATTTATTTCAAGTGACTGCACACGCAGAAAGCAAGTGTATGTGTGTGTTTGGGTGTGTGTCTGTGTGACTCTTGACCAGCATTTCATGTTGTGGCATTTTAATTTCATGGCATACTTTTAGGCATCAACATAATTTCGTATGCAGCTCATGAATTTCGCAAGAAGCGAGAGTGAGACAACAAGTACTACAAACTCTAAGCGTAGCTCACTCGCTCTCTCTCTGTCTCACTCACTCTCTTTTATCTGCAAGCAGAGTGTGTCTGACATTTCTTTGATTTGTGTTGCCTACTTTTCGGCTGGCTACGTGACGAGCAACGTGCCCAAAAGCAAATAGGAATTCCACTGCAGACGCGCTGGGCCAATTTACCAAATTTCATAAATTAAATATGAAGTGAAACAAATGTTATTAAAAATATTTAATGAATTATAATAATAGCATAAACATTGTGATTAGAGTTTCGCTCAATTAATTTAGTTTGTAATTAGTTTTTGAAAATTCTTTAGATTTGTTTGCTCTACTAATTATGAAATTGTTTTTTTTTTTTGCATGTTGTAGTCTCACACTCAATGTCAGCAGTGTCATACTTTAAAGGGCTCAGACACCTTTTGATATTTTAATAATTAATATTTAATTAAAAACGAAATTGCCGCTCTCGCTTTTTGCATTTGAGAATTATTTACAGTTGCGCAATTTATTTCCAATGCGTATACTTCAGTGCACATCAGTGAACAGAGAGAGAGAGACAGACAGATAGAGAGAGAGAGAGAGAAAGGGAGATAGAAAAGGAAGGTAAGCATGAGACCAATTTCAATGCAAATGAAATTGATTAAAAATCTAACCCAGTTCAATTGAATTTATAAAAGGCCATAAAACAAATTTCGACTAAAGTCGCGTTCAGCTGGAAAATTTGCAATTAATGAATAACAAAAGCGGAAATTGATAATATTTAATGAGCTACATCAATTGAAAGCTCTCAAACGGAATAAACTGAGCATGTAAATAATTAAACATGTGACCAAATAGCTTACAATTATTATTAATTTACCGAAAATGGTTTGGCTAACAGAGAAAAAACTTTGAGAATTCTTTAGTTGTAATTTCTTCCTCAACTTTAGCCTCTTCAATAACTTTATTAAGCTGCAGACTTGGCTCTAACCTTTTGACATACATTTATAACTCAGGATTCTTCTAGCCACATCAATAAATAATAATCGAGGGTAGCTCTTGCGCTCTTGGGGGCGTATACGTAACGCCCTCGTTGCCTGGAATTTGGCCGTGTGACGCCTAAAAAGGAAACTCCTCTGCCTTCGCCCTTTATTTTCACGTGGATCGTCATGAATTACGTCGTTTAGCTTTGACCTTTGACGGTTCTGTTACATATTTTTACCCTTGTACTGTTTTTTTGTACTTTTATTTTTTGTGTATTGCCTGCGTTCCTTTCACGTTTGTCGTTTGCGTGTGTGCGTGATGTGTTTATTAATTTTTTCCATTGTTGTTCTTCCTTGCAACGGTCGACATTCAATTACGTTTTTAGTCCAAAGCATTTATGAAAATTAAAAAGAGCCACCGCCATGCTAAATAACCAAAATCAAGAAGGAATGAAAAGAGAGAGAGGCAGGCACAGAAACACCATCAAAATGAGTGACAATTTGTATAATTAGTCTAAAGCCTGTACAACAAAAAGAAAAGGGGGGAATGGCGGGCAATCAAGGGATAAAGCGACCAAGGGGCGTATGCGTTAGGCCGGAAATTGAGGACAATGTTTGATGTGGCGTCCCCTAACATTTGCTTTATAATTATGCCACCAAAAAAATAAAACAAAGACTAAAACAATTTTAATTTCAACATTCGACAATTTCGACAACGAATTGTCGAATTTAATTTTGAGGCTGACATTAGAAATTGTGGACTACGATTGAAAAAGCGAAGCAATTATTTCATTTGTTAATTATTTAGAATGTTTAGCCAAGTTTACTTAATTTATTTGATAAATATTTAAAAATACAACCATTTCATGTTGGTATGGTAATTATCCCTAATTTTAGAACATACTTTATTTATTCATTGTTAGCTCTAAATATGAATAAATTAATAAACAACTAAAGAATGCATTGAATGATTGCTATGAAATAAACGTAAGAATGGAAAACATAAATAAATTGTTCAATATTGTATACAAATGTTAAATAATTTATTCGATAATATCTACAATATTTATATTTTAAATTATTTAAAATGGATAAAACTATCATTTAAAATATTTATATTGTTCTAAGATTATTAATATATATGACAATTTTAAAATAAAATGAACAAATTACGAATTGTAAAATGTATGCAAAAATTGTTCAGTTAACATAATTGTAACCCTAAGAATTAGTATTTTTGTGGATCTTATTTTAAAATATTGTTATTTACTTATTTAAAATACAAAATTGTTTAAACTAAGCACATATTTATTTACACCAACTATCTCAGTTTTTTTTTTAGCCATGTTGTTCAGAGGCAACGTAAATTTCGCTGCTGCTGTTTTTCGAAATTTATTATAGCAATTGCACTTTAAGCACTGCAACTGACCCGTTTAGTGGCTGCCACACGCCAAAAAGTATGCAACATTTGTTGTGCCTCGTCTGCAGCACACACTATTTCTCTCCCTCTCTCTCACTCACTCTTCTTCGCTCTCTTTCGCCCACTCTGCCGCTGTCTGCGTGCGCTGCATAGTTTTAGGCTGTTGCACTTTGTCCATCTGATAAGGTGCTGGCCTAATGGTCTTTGGTGTTTTGTGTGTGTGTTTTGTATTAACTATGCAACACCCTTTCCCCTCCCCTCCCTTCCCCCTTCCCACCACCTCTTCTTGCGCCACTCTTTCGTGTGTGCGTGCCACAGCAACGGAAGTTATTTCAGACGTTTTTATGCCTTTTGTTTTGGGGTTTGGCTTTTGTTTTGTAACCCTTTTTGGTCACTTCGCCTTCGTCGTTGTTGTTGTTCTCGTTGTTGATGTTGCTATTGGTTGTTGTTGCAACTGTGCGTGAGGAGCACTCTGCTAACTAACTAACGGGATTTCATGTGCCGTTCATTTTATTCAGCTGATAATCGTTTAGACCATTGCCAGACACATTCACTAGGCAAACTCAAGCCCTCACCCAATCCCAATCCCAAGTCCAACTTGGACGAAGTTCAGTGCTCGGCAAAGTGTGGCTAAACACCGGAAGCGGAAGTGAAAGCGCAGTTTTTGTGTGTTGTTACATTGAAGTAACGACAACGACAACGGCCAAATTATATTTATGTACCAAACACGTTTAATACCTTCCTCGATTCAGTTCGTTTCTAGTCTGCTTCGATGTACAACCAGCTTAGCTATTGATTTTACCCCAGTGCTTTAATGGACTGAAGTCCATAAAATCAGGGAGCGAAATTGAAGGAAGAATGCAAAGAAATTTAAGCGAAATTTAAGCGAATTTTTCTAGGAATTCTTCACCCATCAAGTCTATAAATAGCAATCTCAAAATAAGAAGATTTAAATAGGCTTCAGGTCAGATTTATAAGATTCCACGTATTGTATTTTTCCCTTTAAATTCATCAGCTAGTAAAATCGATTCAAATCAAATGTCAGTAACCTCAAATATCTTGGCATACAAGTTTCTTTTAAAAATTCTGTAAAGAGCTTGCTCAAAAGAAGAACATTCAAATTAGAACATTATTAAGAGATTCTTTTCGTAATAATTCGACTCTTAAATTTATCAGCTTGTAAATTACATTCAATTCAAATGTCAATAACCCAAAATTACATTTTAGTACAATAAGAAATTTAAGTGGAAGCGCATTGTTTGAAGAATTCTTATTCAAACATTTTTATAAATAGCTAGCTCAAAAAAACAACATTTAAAAACGCCTTTGGCTAAAAATTAGAGATTCCATGTGTCGTCTTTTGTTACTTCTCCTACAAATTAAACCGCAATTCAAGAGAAAAGCTATATAATACTTCGTTCAAAAGACTGTAAATAGCTTTCTCAAAAGAACAGGATTTGGGTTTGAATTGAGAAATTCCTTTTATCATATTTCTCTTCTAAAATATTTGGCTAAAAACTTACTTTCAAATCAAATGTCAACAACCTCAAAACACTTTCCTGTACAGCTCTGATTTATGCTCAGTAAAAAAATTGTTATGGTATGGTATTAAAGCAAATTTAAACGAGTCTATAAATAGCTCAAATTCTTGAAATAATTTACTTTCAAATCAAAAGTTAACAACCTCTAAATGCTTTCTTCACAATTTAAAAAGCTGAGTTTTGGAATACATACAACTTTTAAAAACTCTATAAAAAGCTTGCATAAAACGAACGAAGCTTTAAGTAAGCCTTAGCTTAGTATTAAGAAAATATTTGCCTTACCAAATTTACTTTCAAATCAAATGTCAACAACCTCAAGGAAATCTCAAAACACTTTCCTGTGCAACTCTGATTTTAATACTCAACACTTCACAACTTGTTTGATTTGGGCCACATTCTTAGCTCTGCAAACAAAAAATGATTTAAACAGCTCGGCAGAAATATTTAATGAATTCGATTTTATCGTTTGCCATTAACATGCTCGCCACGCGCCCAATTTGTTGTGAAACGATTTTTCGATATTGAAATTCTTTTTAAAGTTCAAACGCAAAACTTTGCTTTATTAAATTTGGCCAAGTGTCTGGCCAATTTGTGCGCAATTTGTGTGAGCGAACCTTGAACCCGAACTCAACATGAATCAAATGTAAATTAATCGACTGCGACAGCTGCCCCTGAGCTTGTATCTTCTGCAACTTGTTGTGCTTCCATTCTTTTTTTGTTCAAAAAGTATTTGTGAACTAATTTAATTAATATAGCAGGCAGACAGAAGAAGGCGTGCAATTGAAATTGAAACTTCGCAGCCATTTAATGAGCACTTTGCGCAAATTAAACACGAAAAAATAACGGAGTGTGTCCTGAACAGATTCACACGCCGTCAAAAGGCTCAACTAGTTGGGACTAAGAACAATAGCCTAACACAAGTGACAAGCTGCACAGCAAACAAGAAAAAAGGACAACACAGAAGAGCGCATGTAACATGGACAGAAAAAATTAAAAGGACAAAAGTTTTGGGCTCCTTTTTGCCGCTTGTCAATGAAAAGCTGCGCGAAATGGCAAGAAAATGTAATAAAAATTTGTAACGCCATCAACGTTTCCCCTCTCGCTTTCACCCACTCTTCGTCTTTCACTCTCTCTCTCTCTTTATCTCTCTCTTCGTTGTCTTGCTCATTGAGGAAGCAATAAAAAATGTCGCTTAATTGCAAAAAGTTTTGCTTAGATTTTCATTATTTTATTGCATACTTTTTTGGGTTGCGTTGGCGGTTTTTTTCTCAGCTCCTTTTTGACACATTCCTTCGTCCCGCTTATCTCTCCTCTCTGTCTCTCTTTACTGTTTTTTATGCCTTTGGCTCAGTCAGTGCGTGTTGTGCTTTCGGGTTCATTTTCCCACACGATGCGTGTTGTTTTTGACCGTCCTACTACGCGACTCGTTTTGCCCGGAAGCTCAGCAACAGGAAACTTCTCATATTTTATTAACCGTCGTCGTCCCGCCCAAAAACCGAACGGCGAATGTGAACCGTGGAATGTGCATTGCAGCTGGCCATTCTTGTACCAGCTCTAAACTTTCACAGCTAAGCAGTTTTTCCTTCTTTTTTTTCTTGGTTGACACTTTAAACTGTGACAATGACAAATTTATTGAAATTTTGCTTCATGTACATTTCTTTAAAGAATTGTTTGAAATTAGCTACGAATATGCAGATACTGAATATGATTTTTAATATTATGTTATTACTTAAGAAAGATCTTGTTGTTGTAGGATAAGAAGAGGTTAAGTGGATCATATTGGTCACAGTAGTTATATTTCTGAAGTAAAAGTACTCATAATGCAATAATTTTGTAGGTAAAAAGTGCAAGGAGTCTTTAGATGTTTGACAGAAAATTGGCAAACAAAATATGGATTTTCGTTTTAGGACAGAAGTGCAGAAAATTATTTTTAACCCAATTTCTTTAGTATCACAAGAAAATTAATACAAAGATGTTTTCTTCAACTCTTTTAATAGTTGAGTAATATAGAAATATTGTATAGATGGTTCATTAAATCCAATGATATTAAATGGTACCTAAATTATTTTAGGATACTTTTCTTCAGGGTAAATGGTTTTATTATATTTTAATATTGTAGTAATATCCCATCTATATCCTAAAAAGTTATTGAAGTCTGCTCTAAAATTCATAAACTAAAAGTCTTTAATCCATTTACCGATATATTCGATCTATTATAAGATGAAATACTGTGTTGGTAATTTACTTTTATTTTTCAATATTTCAATATAAATTTAAATACAAATACAAAAATTCAACAATTGATAATTATTGGAAACCCAAATGACCCTCTAAATGTTTATATCCCATCAGTCAATTATAATAACTCCGAGTCGGTTGGCTTACTCTGATTATTTTCAGTTCTTTTCCCTCAACAAACCTGCATTCAGTTTTCTAGTTTTTTCAGCGAGTGTTGCATAATATTTTCCATAAAAATAAAAGCGCATTTTTTGTTATTGTTGACTTTTGTCCAGCGATTTTTCACTTTAAATAACTGCACGGCTATTAAATGCATGCCTCGCCATTTAAATGCGTATATTGTTTGCTTCTCTCCCACTGCGAGGCTGAAAAGGAGAGTAAACCGATTCATGCAAATAGGCACAGAATCTGGTATCAGAACAACAATAACAACAGCAACAACAACAGTGACGATGGCGTCAATGTGTCGATATTATGTGCATTTTTTAAATGATTGCCAAGTTGATCTGCAGTGTGAAATTTACAAAGAAACATTTTATTCTAGTTATTAACAAACGTGTTTCGCATGGCAATTCGAAGTATTCCAGTTTACACTCATTTTCCGATGATATTGTTATTTGGAACAGGTTTGCTCATTCATTTTCAATTATTTTTCCCTTAAACTACTCTATAAAAAAATACAAAATTAAACCATGGAAAAAAATAACTTGCAATGCACATTTAAAAAACACAGTTCGCTTTGCGTTTATGTGCTTCGAGCTGCCCTTAAATACACACACACTCACACTCGTACCATCACACACACAAACTCACATACATACACTTGAAATTCACACTCACACACTCGTTTTGCTCACGTGTTTGCAGTTGTTTCATGTATTTCGCTTTTTAGTTTTGGCCCACGAAAAATTTAATTAAAAGCACATTTTGAAGCATAAAAATAAAAGTTAAAATTGTTTGCGCAGTGCCATGAAATTCTACATAAATATGTGGGCCAAATTACAAAATGAATTTAAAGCAAACAAGCGACTTCTCGCACTTTTAAAAGGTTAATTAATTAAGCGTCAGCTTAAAAACAAACTAGTTATGAATACAGCAGCTGCAAAACCGAAACGGTTAAAGGCAAATGGCCATCAAAGTGGTCATAAAATAAATATGTACTTGATATGCAACTAAAGAGATACTGTAAATTAGAGGAGAAAATTGGAGAAGAAAGATATATTATGGAAAATAGAACTATGTAGATATGTATATAAAAGCAAGTGTTGTTATCTATGTTACTTTAGAAAAAAGCTAAAAAAATTATTAGAATTTGGAGAGTAAGATATTTAATAAAATAAGGATGGTCCTCTCCTAAGTGAATCATATACTAAGATACTTAATATAATTGTAAAATTCATCGAATTCTTACTCAAAACAAAAAATTAATGAATTTGAATGTTTTATCATAAAACATAAAAAGTTCTTAAAAGCAATCTTCACTCGAAATACAGTGCGAATCTAGAGCTATAAGAATAGCTTTTTCTTATTTTTAAAATTGTTTCATGTAAATAATTTCGCACGTGTCAAAATCCGCTAGAGAATATCCCACATAGATCACAAATATATGGACAGAGAAAAGTAAAAGAAATGGTTAAAATATGGCGACTTCATTCATTACTAGATTTTTTAATATATTACTGCTACTCTTCAATCACGTCTCACTTTGCTTTTTAATGCTGCCAAGATATCACTTTGTATTCAAATTTGCTCCTCTTGCTTTACTTTGTTTATCGAGTTTCCATTTGCTTTAATTTCAACTAGCAGTGATTGATTTCACGTTCGCTTATCTCACTTATCACCGGGCCACCTTTGACACCAATGGAAAACTATTTTCTTTTGCGGAAACTTCAAATTGCAGAGCTCGTGCAAAATTAAGAGCTTTATGCCATAATATTTCCTCCAGACAATTGCTGCCCGTTTTCTCTCTCTTTTTCTCGTTCGCCTCTTTTATTTTTAAACTCATTATTCATGCAAAAGTTGGCAAGAAATGACATGAACACTCGCTGCTAGTTCTTCCGCTGCTCTCTCTTCACGCCCCGCGCTCTCTTCTCTGGCCACAATGGAGCCGATTTAATGGTGCATTTATTGCCAATCTATTTGCCGACTATCAAGCCTTTTTGCGTCTTCAGCATGACGTTGATACATTTGGCACAGGCAACCGTGTGGCGCCACGTGTTGAGTGCCATTGAAACTAATTGAAAATGCGTCACACCCAAACACACACGCACACATCGACTTACTCAAAGACAGCTAGGAAAAACTCAGTGGAAATCTTGATAGACAAAGTTTTGCTGCTTTTAAAATGGAAATAGTCGACACACACACATCTTCACATGGGACGCATTATTATTAATAATATATAATGCAGCAGCTGCTGCTGATGCATATGTATGTGTGAGCCAGTCTATGTGTGAGTGTGTGTGTTAACAAAACTTTGCTGTACACCTTTATTTATGTGCATGATTTATAGGGAAATGACATTGATTGATTTGGAATTGATGGTGTGGAAAACTGCAGCAACAGCAACAACGAAAACAGCAGCAACAATAACAAATATAACACAACACAGCATAGCAGCATCAGCATCAGCTCAGCCAATTGGAAAATGTTCTGATGAAAAGTGTGCTACACTAAATTTGGGACACATTCAATTTTCGGGCTGCGTGTCTCTGTAAAACAGGTGAAATTATGCAGAATTTTCTCGCACACAAACAAAATTTGCACTTTTCATAATTATGTGTACACACATTGATTAAACTGATGATGGCTAGGTTGATCACATGAAGGAGGACTCTAAGGGAGACTTGTGGATACCCTGTGCATCATTATTTATTTAAAATTCATCTCAACTTGCTTAACAAGTTTACCAAAAATGATTAGAAGAAGTTTTGCTTAAATGTCAACTAAAATCACAGAGACAATAAGAGATTGCACGTTTCGCAGTAAAGCACAAAAATCAAAAAGCAAGTGTTAAGCTGAAGTCACAAAAATTGGTATCGAAAATAATATTTAAAGTCTGCATAATTCCTGAATTTGGTTTCGATTCTAGAAGTTATTTAAGAAATACTTTTGTATGAGGAAAAACGGCTTCTTACTACGGGTCTTAGTTGCTTTGGCTAGCAATTTGGTATATTTTGCACTCTATAGTATATTTTGAATGCAGTTCTGTGTCAATACATTAAATTTAGCCTTGGGAATTGGAACATTTTAAGATTAATAATGCACTATTTTCATTTCATTAAAAATGGGTAGCGAGTATTTCACAGTCGATCTGTTTGCAAACAGTTTTTTGTAAACATTTCAATTTCATATAAATAATCGCAACAATTTGCTAATTTTCTGCTATATTTTTATGTAATATAGGGTATTTTATATATAAATCTATCATACCATTTGTTGTGACTACTATGTTATATGAGGTATATGTTGCTATAATATAAGCATTATATTTCGGCTACTATCAACTAAGAATTTTAAAGATAATTCCATCTTACTTTGATGCTCTATTGTGGAATCTTTAAATAATTAAAATGAATACCTGTGTAGGTCAATATGTTAATAATAATCCTTTATCAAAACTACGTAATTCTGCCACTCAATATTATTTCTTACATTTTTAAGTAGAATAAGTTGTGAAACTAAAACGAAAGTTAAGCAATGACGTTTTCCTTTTGAAACTTATGTTCAGCAATTCCACTTTCAATTATTTTTGTTATATTTTATTAATTTTTTGTTATTTTATTTTGCTTTCAGCAATTTGCAACATATTTAAAATAATATTTCTGCCTGGGGTCTAATTAAATTTGCGTGCTTTAAAGTTTTTTACAAAGGCAGTTGCAAGAACTGTCGACACGAAGAGTTTGACATCATCTGTCACAGTTACTGCAACAGTTACAGCAACAGCTACAGAAACAGCAAGAGTAACAGTTACAGTTACAGGAACAGCAACAGCAAAAGCAACACGTGACAGGCAGTCGCAATTTTTGCCAAAATAATTTATTTATGCAAAAAGCCAATTGTTTTTTATGCACATACACAACACATGCAGCCAGAAAAGAGGCAGAAAAGAGAGAAAAAGTCAGTCAGTCAGTGAGTCGCAGTGGGGAGTAAGAAGAGTTCTGAATACTGAATTGCAGTTGAAATGTTGTGCAAATAAAAAAGGAATTTTTGTTTGCTTTTATTCAAGCGTTGCATAATTTATTTTGTTGACTTATTTGTTAAATAAAATCAATGCAAATTGATGGGCGACAATTTCGCATTTTGTGGGTCAATTAAACAGAGAGAAAGAGGCAAAGCTCTTTAAATTCTCTAGGATTGAACTGAGAAGTTTCTGCTGCTGCTGCCATGTGGCATGCCTCGAGTGTGGCAAACACGTGCCAGGGCTTCGGCAACTCAAACTTGATCCTCTGTCGGCAAACAGTCGCCGCTTGCATGGGTTAAACAAACTTGAAAGCTGGAAGACAGGCGTTAAAGCACGTCCCGTTCAACGCCATCGCCAACGGTTCATTCACTCCACTTCCTCACTCTTTCGCTCTCTCTTCATTTCTCCCTCTCTCTAAGTCTCTTTCTCTCTTTCTCTGCGACTCTTCTCAGTTTAATGTCAAAAATTGCAAAATGACGTTGATATTATTTGGCGTGTGCCGCAGTTGCGTTGCAGCTTCAACTTCTGCCCCCTTTTTCCCTCTCTCTCTCTCGCAATTGGCACTCTCCCCTTTTCCCCTTCTCTTCCCTTTCCCACTTGGCAAGTCTCTTAGCTGGAATATAGAAACAGCAGCTGGCTCTGGTGCTTTGCTTCCGGGCTCAGTGGCGCATTTCATGTGCTAATTAGAAATACGTGATAAA
Source organism: Drosophila nasuta (assembly GCF_023558535.2). Classification (NCBI taxonomy): domain Eukaryota; kingdom Metazoa; phylum Arthropoda; class Insecta; order Diptera; family Drosophilidae; genus Drosophila; species Drosophila nasuta. The sequence continues at coordinate 36,357,376 of NC_083457.1, read as the reverse complement.
AATGTGCACAGCACAAAGTCGCCGGCGTTGAGCATCATCATCGTCCTAGTCAACGGTTGTTGTCCTTGTTCAGCATCTGCTCTTTATTCTCCTCAACCAGTTGGTTGCTACTGCTTTTGCTTCTGCAATTGCCATCATTTTGGCTATGGGGATATGTGCAAATAGGTGGTATTATGCCACACAGATGTTAGGGTATTCGCAAATCGTGAGACAACACGTTGCTCTTTAGATTAAATAGAACTGACAGCTAAGAAGACTGTGAAATTAATATAATTTAGTATATAGAGTATACTTTTAAAATACATTTAGCTATATTTGTATTCAAAGTTGCTTTAAGTAAATATTTAGAATTTCCAAAACTTGTGTAATGTTTTCGTTTTATTGATTCATCATCAAATCTGCTATGTTTACTTGCTTTATATTAATTGCAAATGCAAAAACTTAAAAATATTGAATTGATTTTATTTAATGTTTTATTTCAGTAACCTAAAATTAAATGCCACAAATTATATATATTTATTCTCAAAAAATGAAGCAACATTTTTATGCCTTTGTCATATTACTGCTAGTCGGTAATTGTATTTATTCATTATAATTTATTAACGCCTAAAAATGTTGAGTAATTGAATATTATTGAATTTATATATTAGCAATTTTTTTGCCACTTTTTTACCCAGTTGTTCACATCATATCACGCTTAGAGAGCATTTATCGACCACTTTTTGATCTTTTTTAAAGTTTTTTTTTTGTAGTTGTAGTTTTTTTTTTGTTTGTTGCACTTAATACTTTTTGGCCATTTTGCTGGCAATTTGGCGAGGAAAATTTTTAAAAGTCGACACGTGCCTGGCATTCGGAATGGAGTATTAAAATTTAGTTTCTATAATGCGAAAAGAGATGCACTCGGCAGTCGCTAAATGTCTGCAAGCCATCAGCATATTGAGCAAATTAGCAAATGCTCGCAAAAACATTACGTGCTGCCAAAAGTTAAGTAGAGTGCTGGAATAAAGTGAAGCGAATGATTTGGCTATCAATCGATTTGAGACTGAAGCTCTGAAGGCAGCGTCTGTCTCTGTCTCCGGGCCTAATCCAGGCACATTTGAATTTCGCAGTATGAAAAACAAACAAAGAGCTGAAAAACTCTTTGCGGCTCAACTCAAGACATAAATCGATATTTTGAAGAGCGCCCACAGACGACAACGAGAATGGGAATGAGAAGGAGGAGAAGTTGTTGGCTTGGATGACTATCAGAAACCACTTTGCCCGGAAATAGCATAATATTTGCACACTCACAGACACACGCCCTCGCCTCCCCCGTTCTCCTTTCTCTTTCCACTTGGTTTGGTGGTGGAATTTTACCTTTTGCGAACCTGCTAAATGCTCGCGACGCGTCACCAAAAAATAAAAAAAAAGGAAGATGACAAAAAAATAAAAGGAACATCAAGTGGGAAATTTCGGCGCGCACACATAAAGCAAATATTTTTTATGCGATATTTTATCATCTAAGCTGATTCTGCTTTTAGAATTCAACGCGCATTCCGAATTCTCAGTCTGAATTGTGCCACGGATTCTTTTTCTCTTCATTTTTTGCTGGCTGGCAACAAAAAAATATAAATTTCTAAATTTTATTTATTTAAGCTCGCTCTGTCGAGTTACCTCTTAAAGCTCGAAGGTGTCCTCTGTTAGGTGCCCACAGCACAATCTCCTCTTCCTCTCTCCCTCTCTCTCTCTCCCTCTGTAGTTATATCTGTGTCTTTTTTGCTCGCTCACGCTTAGCTTTTGTGGCAATCGATATAATTTGCCGTATGTCAAGCACGTGCTGGCATTTAGGGACGCCTCACTGTACTCAGTCCAAAGACATTGTAACCGCTTTTTAAATAACTCAACGCTTGTTGGACATTTGGGACCTTGGCACAGCAGCAGCAGCTTTGTTTCGCTATACTTTTTTTCAGTTTATTAGGTAATCGTGATGCAAACATATGAAGGCCGCTTCAAAGAATTTATGTTATTTATGTGTGGCCCGTTTTTTTTTTAGCAGTTTAGCTGAATATGTTGTCAAAAGTAGGTTAAGCATTTTGAGAATAAGAATTTAGGCCAATGCTAAATAACAATGTAGAGGAACTATTTCATATAATAATACAAATAAAAATAATAAATAAATAGATTTTTTCGAAAGAAGTTTCAGGAAATGTAATGTTTTTTTTTAATAATCCTCATAAAATGGAAAACTATTAACATAGTTAAATCTTTAATGTTGATCTGCAGCACATTCATGTCAGCTCATAATAAAGCTTCACATGAAACTATAAATCACATTTGAGACCTAAAACTAATAACATTCGGGGCTAATCAAAATATTTACTTATTTCCTACATTTTTTGGAAGCTGATTAAACATATTAATAAGGTATTAATCGTGATACAAAAATGTGCAAAAAAAACAGCTTAAAGGTATATATTATATTATATTTCTTTGTGATATATTTTGAACATATATAATATTTTAAGTACTCAAAAAAAGTAATGTTAAAATTGTACTTTAACAACACTTCGTTCTCAGCTCAAAAACAAGTTCTACATTAAACTAATAACATTAGAGGCCAACTAAAATCCCAGCTTATCAAAGTGAATTTTAATCGGGAAACTCGCATAAATATTAACACTGTTAAAAATGAGTCAACTTATGCAAATTATGCCAAGGAAATGCTACTCCCAGGGGCATGGACAGGCGGAAAAACTTTAGATATGCCCGCGCACATAGAAGTTAAGTTTATAATTTCTAATCTCCGAGGAATCAGCACATGTGGCAGAACTCTTTTGCTCTTAGCTGCCACAAATTAGCGCAACGGGCTGTTAACAAAATTTACATGCCTTATCCTGCATCTAATTACCGCTAAGAGCTTCTGGCATCATCCTCTAAGCCATCCAGACAGCTGCCAACTGCGAGCAAAAGAGGAAACAAAACAGCAGCGAGGGGAGCGAAAAAAAACACAGAGAAGTGCAACTTCAACAAGCGCATGGGGCATGCATTAGCCTGACATGCAACGAAAGAAAAAGAGAGAGAAAGACAGTTCTACACGTAATTCCTTGCATCATCGGAAAAATGAAAATGCTGCGAAACTAAAGTAATAGTTGCGTTAAGTCGACGAACGCAGAGAAAACAATTTTTAATGCCTAATGAAAAACAATGAAGCAGCGAAATGGAAATGGAATCAACACAAAAAATACATATATATTTATTCTAAAGCTAACTAGGGGAAAAGTGGGGCAAAAAACTGCAGAGAAGCGACGTAAATTCATATCTATTTGTTTGTCTATTTAGCAACAAAGTTTCCGGCTTTTTTCCCGTTGTCTGTGTTTGTGTGTGTGTGTTGCATTCCCCGTGGTTCGTTCTTCACGCGTGCCCCAAAGCCAAGCAAAAAGTGACAAAAGAAGCTGTCAGTTGGTGGCTGTTTTTTTGTTTATAACTAAAAGCCACAAAATCAAACAAGCGAAACAAAAACCCAGAGAAAAAACGTTACTAAAAGCCTTTGAGGAGTAAGAAAAGTTGCATAAATGGTAAAACCATGTTGAGAATTGTTGGAGAAATGGGAAAATCCCGAGCATTTTCGAAACTATCTGTACGTTGACAACACTAATTGGTAGCGAGTAAGTTCATAGCGCAGAGAGTTGGAATTGAAAAAGTGAAGAATTAAAATTTGAAACCGCAAAAATGTTGAGTAGTGTAAACTTTTATAAAACCAGCAGAAAACAAGCGTCGAATATACATATAATATATGAATGAAGCGAGTTAATAAGACGAGGAAGTATCGAGTATTAATTTAGTAAAATATATCACTTAAACGACTAGCGAGTTAACGTAGCGAGTTGGAAATAAAAAAAAGACAGGTAGAAGTAAAGAATGTGTGAACTAAAATGAATTAAATGCAATGAGAAAAATGTTTGATGAAGTCGCAATAAATAATTGAAAGTGGCGAGTAAAAAGATAGTAACGAGTGACGAGACATTTGCTCAACAATTGCAGCAAATCAGTTTCGCAATTTGCCATTGCTGCGCTAATAGACAGAAAATTAGAGCTAATCGTTATTTAGTCAACAGTCAATTAACTATAAATTATTAAAACGCAGCAGACAATAAGCAGAAAGCAGCGACAGCAAGGAGGCAGGACATTGGAGCATCATGTGCGAGTTACCAAATTTGAGCTGCTGTCAAATTAACCAAAAAGCGGATTTTCCGGCTACCATCGACGCGAGTGAATAAGGAGACTGTGTGTTTGTGTGAGTCTGTATTATGTTTTCATGAGGCTGACAACGACAACGCGACATTGAGCAATTATAAGCGACAATCGCAACAACAACAAGAATAACAAGCTAAACAACAGCGGCGAGCAGCAACGGCATTAATACCATGACACAAATTCCTAATCAATCTTCACGACTTATTCATGCATATAAACCTGCGCGACAACAAACCTCATACACCAAACACTCCATATAACCCATACGCCCCATGCGCCCACTCAGTATGTGTATGTGTGTGTCTAACCTCTGCTATATAAGTGTGTGTGTGTGTGTGTGTGTGCATCGGTAGCTGTTTGAGTTTTGCAATTACAACTTAAGCACACAATCATTATCATAATCCTTAATCGATATTATGGCTTACAAGATGGCAGCAGCAGCCACAAAGTACAACTACCGAGATATCGAAAGCAAGAGAGAGAGAGAGAGAAAGGGGAGCAAAAATAGAGCCAGAGAGAGAGAGCAGACAGAAGACAAATATCTGCATACATGTCTGTGTGTGTTTGTGTAGCTATGCGTGTGTGTGAGTGCGTTGCTTTTAACCCACTTCCGTCCAGGCTTCTGCTTCTGCTGCTTTGGTTGACTGCTTCCGCCTTTTGCATCGAATTAAAATTCCACATACTCGCACTCGCACTCGTATGCTGAGCGCATTTCTTGGCCAAGCTCAGGCGGAAGAAAATGAGGCAGCAGAGAGCAGATGTTGATGGAACTGCTGCTGGAGATGGAGGAAATGGAGGTAATCCTCGTTAATGGATGAGTTGACTACACTGACAAAAACCTACTTACAACAAATTGGATAACTAAAAAGGCAAAAATATTATTAAAAATAAAATAAAAATGTTGTAATTATTAATTAAAGATGATTTAAGATCCAAAACAAAAATTGTATTTTTGAGGAAAATTCATAAAATCTAATTTTATATTATATCACATTTCCAGAACTGATAATAAATAAATAATATTATTCCAACTTAGTATTTAGTAATATATGCAATTTGTCATCAATTACTTGAATATTTGGAAACTTTTGCAGACAAAAGCCTATCATATCTATTTGTTAAAGTAGATTTTGGAAAATATATATTAATATTTAAAATGTTTTCATTCAATTTAGTAAACATAATTAAGTAAATAAAGAAAAATATGTTGTATAGAGTTTGATACCTAAAAGCACATTTCCATTGTCTTAGTTATTTACATATTTACATATTTTTTTAATTTCTCTATTAATTTGTACAGAATTATATATCATCGAAGTTGAACACTTGATTTAAATAATATACATGATATTTACAAATGGCTGAATATAACTTATTATAATATAAAAATTATTATTAGAAATTTTTGAAATATATTGATTTTAAATACAAATAAAAATTAAATTAAACAACAACAATTAAAATGAATAATTGATAAATAAATGTATATTCCACGTATTTTTGTGTTCATTGTTTTTATAGTTCGAAAAATTATTCGATTTTCAGCAGTGCATTTTTTACACTGCGCTGCTAGCTCGAAGAGTATCCTTTTTTGCCTTTGCCTGTCGTTAATAGTTAAATTGCTGTTAACAAATTTAATGTCCTTAAAATTTATTACGACGCTGCCGCCGCCGCTCGCTCGCTTGCTCGCTTGGCTTCAGCGCAAACATCAGACGCTTTGGCATTGTCCTGTTGTGGCCGCAGGATTAAATGATAAAAAGTGTTAAGCAGCAGCAGCAACGGTGGCAGCAGGAGCAAAGGCAGCCGCAACTGAAGCAGCATCAGAAAGTTGCAAGTAGACACAAGGGCAACGAGCAACCTGTTTAAAGTTGCTGCTCCCGTGTCAACAAAGCGTTTAATGAAGGTTGAAAATTTGATTTCAGTTTTCTTCTTTTCCTGCTTTTCTTGTTATTCTTTTTTTCCTTTCTTCGTTGTTTTCATTCTGGCGCTGCACAATGGGGCGTATGATTGTTATTGGAGCGTCGACGTTTTTGCTGTACTCGGCTGCTGTTTGCGCTTTTGATGGCACAAGGATGGCAAGGACAACGACGACGATGTCGTGTACGTGTTAAGTGGTTATTGGTCTAGAGCGCAGCTTGCGGATGGGCTGCGAAATGTGTGTGATGGGGCGTAAGGTGACAGTTCAAGTGATATTTGCATTAGATTTTGTTTATACTGATATTACACATACGACACGAGGGACTTAACCAAACTCTGAAGAGTGCAGTCATTCAGCCGAACCAAGCCGAGCGAGCACTTCAAGTCCGCATCCATGACATACGCTTTAACCATCAATAGGATTACACAAACTCGTTGTTGAGACACTAAGTGTGTAATATCATAACAGTTTGCGCTGTAATACACGCAATGGGAGACTTTTTTTTAAAGGAAAAGTATTAAATTCGTTATGTTAGAATTTTATCTTTACACTGAAAGAAAGTATGAAAGCAAATAAATATATAAGGAGAAGAAACTGAGAGAAACTTCATACAAATAAAATAAAACAAAAACCATTAAAAATGAAATATATGTATATTCAAAAGAGTATAAAATATTAAACAAGTATCAACATTGATTATAAATGATTTTATGAAATGAAAAAAATTTTAAAAATCATTTCCAAAATAATTTAAAATATCAAACTACAATCAAAACTGCTTAAATTATATTTAAAGTCATATAATGTGCAATCAAACATTTAAAATTATTGTTAATCTCACAAAATTATTATCTATTGCTCAGAGATTATTTGTGCAATTTAAAGTCTGCCTTTGAGCAGCAGTGACAGAGCAATTTAAAAATCCTGTTTTATGCTTTCGAATGTTCATGAAAAGACGTCTTTATTTTGCAACTCCCACACACAAAGCGAGAACTTTTAAATCACAACAAACAGTAAATCAAGACCAATAATACAGACGCACACATGGCTACATTCCGTATTACAAACTAGCAATCTCTTTAAGCCTTTTGCAGCTTGCCAAAGTCAGTATGGGAAAGAAATAAAATAAAATATCAACTCTCAAAAAAACGAGAGACGAAAAAAGAGAAAACTGTAGTACAAAACAGCAAAATCCGCCAAGAAGTATGCAATAAATCACAGCAAACGCAGCGCACACAAAGACGCAGACAGTAGAATAGAAAGCGGAGGCGAATCGCCTTCTCTTCGCTCTTCTTTTTTATAGCCTGCATACATATAAATTTGTGTACGCTTACAAGGTTAGTTCAACAGAATGGAAACTGGGTTAGATGATGCCACAAAACTGATAAAAATCAAATGCCTGCTTTCCCCACTCTCTCTCTCTCTCTCTCTCCCTCACCCACATGTTACAACAAAATGCCAATAGATGCAGCATTTGAAAAGCGATTTACGACACCGTGCTGCCGCATAATATGATATAGAGAGAGAGGACAGACGAAGGGGGAAGGAGGGAAAGAGAGCTGGCTGGCTAAGTCCTGAATGACGCATCATTTATAACTTGGCACTCAACAGAAATTGTAAAACAGGAAGCAGACAAACGGCAGCCACTTTGAACGCGAATTAAAGTAATAAATTAGTTTGGGCGTGCGTCGTGCCTCGACATGACAATCTTCCTCCCCCTTCTCCTCTCTCAGCGAATGGAATGCTTTCCCCTTCCCCAATTCCTCTCTGCTCATATGATGCCCACATTGTGCCCACTCATTTGATTTGAAAGCCTTCACGCCACAAAGGCATTCCGCACAGGCAACAATCGACCAACATTTCCACCAGGCTGACTCGAAATTTGCCTTTGCCTTTGCCTCAAAACCGCTGCCTCCTTCCCCTCCGTCTCCCCCACCACTCATTCTCTATCACTTTCTCTGCTGCTGCCTTTTTACGCTAAATTGCTTTGCATTTTCGCTGCTCGAACATATTTTTAGGCGTGCTACATTTTTCATAATGCCTTGACATGGCCTTTCCCTCTGCTTTTCCCGCTCACTTTCCTTTGCTGTCTTTTCACCACAAGAATTGCCCAGAGATAAACTGTCGCTGATATCTGTAAACTCAAAGTTTGTCTCTCCTCCCCTCCATTCTTATCCTTAGCCATATTCTTAGATAATCTGCGCGTTTTTATGGCACTTTCTTTTATGATATTTATGCACGATATTTATCTCAATCGCCTGGCTTCGCTTTCTCATTGGCATTCGCCTTTGCCTTCGTCTTCACATTTTTGTGGCATCATTTTCGGCCTGCGCGCCGTCTGACAGTTAATAATATTGAAAAGGTTTTTAAAAATGTTATAAACCATTCTGTGCACAATTTACAAGCATTTCCAACTATAAACCAATTTATGGACTTGTGGTAATCGTTTATTTACGATAGAAATAAAAACGACTTTTGCAGACCCTGTACAATAAAATTGAAGTTGGCAATTGAATTGATATAAACAATTAGTCATAGCTTTGATTTTGACATTGCTTCGCACTGAATACTGATTTTCTTTATTCAAGTTTTGTATTGCTGAATCTGACTGCATTCAATAATATTGAAATTCAATTAAATTGGTAAATTAATCCATTTATTTCACTTTATATTGATCACAAAATTTCAGTTGCTCAATTAAAGTATCGTATTTTTTGGCACTTACTTATGCAGATTTTTCACTGGCAATAACTCACCTGCAAAAAGAAAGAAGAGAAAATAAATTTTTTGTTAGTTAATTTAAAGATATTATTTATGCAAATTTCAACAACTCGACGACGAGTTCATTTTCATAGTATATTTTTTCAGTTTTGTTTTATTTTGTTTCGGGTTTCACTTCATTTTTGAAATAATCAAAAGCAACTCGTAAACAAAGACGCAAAAATTTCAACTATGCTTATTACACTTCACGGAAATTTACATTTTCACTTGCATAATTAAAATGTACAGCGACAGCAACAAAGCGAACAAAATAGGAAAGAAAAACCCGGTGAGAGAGAGAGGAAGGGAGAGAGTAGTAAAAATAGCGAAATAATATGCTTACTTCCGCATTGCTAAACATAATTTTCTTCTTGTTTTCTTTTTGCCACTTCTTTTGCCTCTTACCGAGAGTACAACTAAATATTACGCTTATTTTGACGTCAAAAAGCTTGTTGAGAAATTAAAAAAGCGGCAAATGCGCGCGCGGAAAGCAAAACACAACAAAAACAAAAAACAAAATAGAAATAAAAGCGAAAACGTTAACGTAAACGAAACGCAAAACCAAACGGGTAAATGCAAATAAAAACGAAGCTGCTGCAAGAGAGTAAAGAGAGCTGTAAAGGGAGAAAAGGAAAAACCGCAACCAAGACGGTCCAGACGGCAACTTTTTCACCGGCTTTTGTTGCGATTTTTTTCTAATATTTTTCCGCTTTTCTTTCGCGCATCTCTGCTGCAGTTTTTTAATTTACTACGTTGTATTTTTAATAACAGCAAAAGGAGTCCGAGCAATGGCAGTAGAAAGCATAGAAGTTGTAGAATGTTTTATTTTCCTTTTTTTTGCGAAATTTACTTTCGCCACACACATTTTCCGCGATACTTAAGAGTTGCCTACGTGGAAAATGGCGGTCGACCAGAAAACAGAAACACACAAACAAAATGAAGAAAACTCAATCGTCTGCAGAGGCCATAAAAAACGAAAACAAACCACTTTACATAGCCGGGCGCTGTATCTTTGGCTGTGGTAACGTATACGTAATATACAATACGTATACGTAATATTCTTTTTGCTGTCTGCTCAATGTGCAGCCTTTGCATTCATAACGCGACGCCAAACAAAAAAAAAATACGTTAATGAATTTGCATGAATGAATATTTGAAAAGCTGCTGCAGGACCAAACAATATTTTCACTGCTTAAAAAAAAAACACGAAAAAAATGCCAGAGGGAGAGTGAGGAAAGAGTGAGAGAGAGGAACGCAGAGATTTCAGCGCAAGAATTTATGCACGAACAATTTATGAAAGCAAGCGAAAATTTATGGCCTCTAATATTATCAGCAGATTAGAAAAGTAACTGGAAATTATGGCCACGTTACAGCATTTATTAACGTTTTTTTCGTCCTCCTTTTTCCCACTGAGTGTGTGTTTGTGTTATCTGAATTTCAGTTTCAACGTTATGCATTACATTTCGAAAATTTTTGCATTTTCAGTTGGCATTTTTGCATTTGGCGTTTTCTATACCAATGTTCCTCGCTTCCATGTTCCATGTTTATATACATGTCGAGGCCATTGCATGTTTATTATCAATGGATTTCGCTTCACTTGTACATTTTGGACATTTCAAGTGTTTTAATTGACCCTAATTGCGTTTTAATGCTAATGAGCATCGACAATTATGCTTTTCAGAAAGCCTCCTGTTTCTCTTTGAATATAAATTTCTCAAATTTGAATTCATTGCAAATGCACAAAATCAGTTAAGCTCTTGGCAATTCAATAGCATAAAACATAATTTTCTGTGTGCATGTGAATTGCAGCTAATGAACGGTATTTCTAATACTAAAATAATTCATAATTAAAATACATATTTAAAGCGGCTGATGTAGACAAATCTTATATATTATAAGTATATTTTCAATTTACCAGACATAGCCTACCGTATGTTTATTTTTTGAGTCTGTTTATTCTGTATAATTTAAGAATACTACCGCAATGTTTTGGTTAACAATCTGATGAGTATCGAGACCACTGGTATGTTTGAAACGTAGTTTCGATTTCAAGTGTGGTATATATTGTACCCTATGGTATATTTTGAGTATATTTTAAGATTAACATCGCAATATTTTCTTAACAATCTGGTATATGTTGTACCGAATCGTATATTTTCATAATACATTCCGTTTAAAATCTGGTATATATTGTACCCAATTGTATAATTAATATATATAGATATACCAATCGTATAGTTTAGTATTTTCCGGCATATTAATTCGCAATATATAAAGAACAATATCAGAATGTTTTACTTGTATTAAAAATGGGTAACTGTTGAGCACACTCGACTGTAGTTTTCTTACCTATTAAAACTAAAATACTTCTTAATTCGTAATTAGTAAATGAATTCAAGTAATTCATAAGGAATATCTTTATTAAATTTGCAGTTTGCACGAAATTGCGTATACATAATAAATGATGTTTATAAGATTGCCTGATTATTTGGGCTGAACATAGCCATCATCATTGGTGCCATTAATGCTGTCAAGCGCAATGAGATCAGCCTTGGTTCGAACCTCCTTAAAAGTGCCATTATCGAGCAGTGTGACAGTTGCAGCTGGATTATCAACGAGTGTAGCGATTGGGATTGGCTTATTGGCAGCCATTTCCATGTTGGACTCATCGCTTCTCTCCGGGACAAACGCAGCTGTGGTCAATGTTTTGACAGCGTCTGCAGTAACTGGAGAAGCTGAAGCAGCTGCAGGATTCGCAGCAGTTGTTGCTGTTGGTGTAGTTGCAGTAACTTGCTCATTGCCAGACGTATCCATGATTGGAGTTGTGCTGTTTTGATGACCATGTTTGCATTCGGCACGTGCTTTGCGATTTCCCTTTTGATTTGGCTTATTGCAGTTCTGAGTCTTATCGTTTTTGGTCTGGTCTTTATTCTGCTTGCCCTGTTCCACAGCGTCTTTGCCTTGATCCTTGGTCTGCCTGGCCTTGGGCTTTGGCTTAGCGCGACCTTTAGGCTTGGGCTTGGCCTTAGACTTGCCTTTGGGCTTAGCTGTGGTTTTAACGGCTGCTGCTTCAGTTGTTGTTTCAGGTGCGGGAGTCGTGGTTGTTGTTGTAGTTGTAGTTGTTGTTCGAACAGAACTTGGTTTACGAGTTGCTCGTTTTCTAGTTGTCGATTGCTGAGCGTGCATTAAAAACAGATCCTTTGGCGACATTGTAGTTGTGCCTTTTGGCTTTGTTGCTCTCTTCAGCTCGGAATTTTCTGGCAAAACTGGCTCAGCCAATGCAACAGGTTCGGCACGTGGCTCAGCTTCGGGCTCAGCTTTTGCTTCTGCTGCCACAAATGCCACAGTCAACACAAGAAAGAGTGCCAAGACTGGTAAAAGATGCATTTTTAATGAATTCTTCATTAGAACTCTATCGAAAGAAATGTTCACTGCAAACTGAATTCCAATTGCCAGCAGACGCAGCTTTTATAGTCCAACTGAGCAACTTTTTAATTCACCTTGCGATTATGGACAACTGTTTTTAGCACTTCAACTGTTTTCGATTCTTCAACTGTTTTCATTAATCACTTGCACTTGCTTCAGTGCAGAAAATAGATTAATTTAAAACAAACATTCCCTAATATTTGTTATAAATAGAAAGATTTGCCAGTTCTTAGCACAGTTTGATTTTCAAGTAGCAAAAGTTTCAAACAAATCATGAAGCTTCTTAAAGTTATTGTTATGTTTGCTTTGTGCTTTATAATAGCTGAAGCTATTCCTTATCAAAGCGTCCTGTCGATCTATGTGAAGTCCACAGAGGATGAATCCAAGTTAATGGACGTGCCCTTTGTGAGCTTCGATAATATGGCTTTTGAGACCCTTAAGAGTGACGCTCTCAGCACCACAACTTTGAAACCTTCCACCACTTTGGGCTCAACGACTGCGGCAACATCAAGGAAGGCCAATAAGGACAAGAGGAAGAAAGTGCGTCACAGCAGAAAAAACAAATCTAGCGTATTGTCAAATTTTTAATTCCATGGATGAGTTGCCAATGAAATACAGTTCGAAATGAATACAATTATGAGAAACAATAAAAAGAATAATTTGAAATTATGAGAAACAAAATAATAAGAAGTAACCATGTGCTTTTTTTATATGTGTATAATTCTTAACTTAAGACAGAAGAAGATTGGTTCATAACAATTTTTAAATTTTTAAATTCAATAATTGATATTCATTCACTAAAATTCCAAATATATTTTGTGAATTGAATTGTGTTAGCCACCTTCTTCTATTGAATTTATATTGAATATAAAAATAACTGACTTTTAATATATTTTAATTCTAATTCAACAAAAAATTAATAGTCTTAACATGGAAACTAAATGGAAACCTTTATACAACTTTTCTTTATATTTTCTATATTGTCTATTGTGTTCTTTAATTTTTCTCTTACAAATTCTACAAAAATGCTTTGCATTAAATCTCGGAAAAAGAAGCAGGCAGTTCGTCTAGCTAAAGTTTTTGGTACCGTGTGTTAGAGAAAGTTTTGAATCAACTTTTCTTCTACTGCTTCTTTTTTTTTTGAATTCATGTTGCAAATGCTGCAGCTGTTGGAAGTGTATCTCTTTCTCTTTCTAGCGCACTAAGAGTTTATGTGCCTGTATTTTCTTTTTCTTTCGCTCAAATTTGTTGGCTGCTTTCGCCCGTCAGCTGTGTCAACATGGCCAAGAGAAGAGTGTGTGAACTTGACGTTTGAAAATGGCAAAGGAAATGCAAACTTTCACAAGGTGAAAATCGCAACAGATGTGCGCAAAAATTTATTGATACCCTTCCGAAGGGCTTAGCGAATGGATGAAGATTTAGAGACGTAAATTAGCATTAAATATTTTCTACAACTCAATTGTCTAAAATTATAATAGAGAAGTAAAGTAAATTTTTTTTTTCACTAAATATATTCATATTGTCTGCTTAAATAAATATTGAACCGCTAGAGTATTAATTTAACCACACGGCATAAACAGATTTGTGTGTTCAACTCCGACGCGACGTTTGCCTCTTGTGCTTACATGACGTATACGTAACGCAGCTGTCAAGTACCATGCGTCGCATAGCATTTTGATGGCCGCTTAGCCAGCCAACTTGCAACTTGCCACAATTCGTGCCCTGAACTTGACACTCAACAAGCAATCCGAGTTGCTTTTGTTGTTTCCCCTTCCTCCCCTCTCCCACCGAAAAAGAGAAAAAACTTTTGCCACCCATCGATGACGATGACATCACGCGCCAACTAATGGCAAACGTGCATAAAATACTTATAACGGAATAGTATATTCAGAGTATATGTAGATTTGTATGTGCATATATAAATATGTATGTAGATAGATTGGTTTTCGTTTTTGGTCTGTCGCCCCGAAACAAATATGAAATGCACTTTTAAATGTTAAATAATTCACTGGCAATTGCACACGCCGAACACCGAATGGCGAATGGCGAACACCGAAAAGCAACCGGCGCCAATTTTATGCGCTAAATGAATTTATGAACAGTTTGTGACATATTTTATGCCACATACATAGACAATACACGCAGCTGCTGGCCAAAAAAACCATAAATAAAAAACGTAGCTACTATATGGTATGTATATTTAATCGATTTAGCTCTTTTTCGGCTAATTTTTTACATGCACAACGTTCCCTTAATCCAATTTAGTGCGTCACAGTTTTTTGTCGAAAGTTGCATCACAATTTTTTTGTTCGTGTGTTTTCGGCCTCGACACAGGCGCAACGTATAAATAATAATGAAAATCATAATGGAAATGTGCATGGATGTAAGCTAGAGCTTTAATTGAAAATGCCATGGAAATTAAGCGCACATAATTTATATAATATTCATTAAAAATTCAAAATGCTATTAAAAAACTCGGTTAGCACGGTTTCTGCTTACATCAGCTGTCATAATTTGAAGTTTTAAAGGGCTTTGCTACAAAAAACAGTTTTATTGATGCATTATTATTTGAATGCGTCAAAGGATGATCACCAACAACAATTTTGTATAGAATTTAAATTTATATAAGGGTAAGCTTAGAAGCTTTAGATTTAATGACACAGTTGGTAATAAATACATTTTAAATAAAAAAAAAAATACTATTAAATATAGGAAGGGGTTACAATTCAAAATAAGCATCGAAGGTAGATTACAAATTTATTTTTTATTATATTAACTTGTTAGCTAGTAAAATGTTGCAATGCAATAATCATTGCATTTTTAACGATACTCATTAGACTCTTGCAAATTATTAAAGGTTAATAAAAAGCATGTAAATATACTATTAATAATTAGCATTAATAATCTAATTAAAACTTTAAATAATCATTACAATCTTAACAATAATTTACTGCAATGTTAAAATAGAATAAAGGAAATTAGTTTATTTTTAACCACCAATTTACATATTTGACAGTTTAAACTTGTATGAGTAATAAATCCAAACAATTTTAAAATATTATAACTATAAAGATAAAAGTATTACAAACTTATTTAGAAGAAGAATGAAATAAAATTTGAATGGTTAATGATTACAGCAATTTATATTAAATAATAAATTTGAATATTTATGTCATATAAACTCAATACATCTTTAAATATTATTGGCTACATATACATAACTAATGTAAAATTTATTTAAATGAAGATTAAGTTATATTCGAAATATAGTGCTTAATTTGTCAAAGCAATTTGTTAATATTATCTCAATTATTTTTGTTGTATGTGCTGATTGCTCAATAATTTTCTATGACAGTCAGCACCACAAAAATCATTGCGAAATGTAGCTTTAGCTTCGTAGATCCATTTGTGTCGAGATCCCATTCAGCTTTGGCAATAGATTTGATTGTTGTAGTACTCAAATTTTGGGCAGAATGCAGCAAGTGATTAGGCGTCGCTGCATGATTGATTGTATTAGAAATAATAGACTTCCTAGTAGTTGAAGGAGTTTTCGTTGTTGTAGTTGTTGCTTTAGTTGTTGTCTTCATTGTAGTCTTTGCTGTTGTGCTGGTTGTTGTGGGTATTATAATTGTTGTATTTGTTGCTGCTGCTGACATTTCAGTGGTCTTTGTTGACGCTGTTGAAATTGTGGTGTATTTGGTTAAGATATTGAAATAAGTTGGCTGAAAGCTGCGTTTTGTTGTTGTCGCTGGAGAAGTCAAAGTGCCAGACGTCTTATTAACTGCGGTTTTAATGAACCACAATCCTTCGGTGGTTGTATTAATTGTGTTGCCAATAAACTGCGTAGGATTCTCCACAGAAGAACGTGTGGTTGACTTGGTTAGGAATCTTTCGAAGATGTTTGTTGTCGCTGCCGAGGCAGATTTTGTAGTTTCTTCAACGGAATTCAAGGTGCGAGTAGTCCTATTGGAATAGCCTAAAGGCGGACTTAAGTTCGCTTGCAAACCAAACGAAGTCTGTGCACTTGACATGGCCAATAATTGTGGCAAAATCAAAAGTAAGCGAATGAAATGCATTGTGATTGTTGTGAGAGACGAAAGTGAACTGTGGCTACTAAGACCGAAGTTAACATCTTTTATAGAACTCGAAATAATTACCTAAAGTACAAAGTGAATCATTCACAAGTACAACTTTAAATTAGTCACATCTTTTGGTGCTTGGCTGTTCCAGCAGTTGCTTAACTTCGTGTTGCCTTTTTGCCATTACATAAATATCTTGTCGTGATATATAGTTGGGTGTTCCACCTCGAATATAGATCAACTGCAACAGTGCTGGCTTTGGGCTATGCACATTTTTATGGCCCGGTGGCACTTATCAATGCAACTGCCAATCACAGAGGCAGCCAGGCGACCACACACCACAGCAACAACAACAACAACAGCAACAGTAAACGACTGAAATAGTCAATGAAGTGAAGAAGGGGGAAGGAGGGGGAGCAGAAAATAGCCACACATCGTCACCAGGCACCACAAGGCCTGGGACATTTGTATAAAAAACATTTCATGTGCTGTGCTGACACATGCCATTTTTTCAATTCATTAACTATTTTAGTCATAAATTATTGTACAACAAATGCAAAATAAACAACAGTAACAATCACATTGCATGCAATGCACACAACAGTCACGATAAAGGGCATAGAGGGGGAAAGGTTTATATACCATAGAGATATATTGTGTTTTGTTCGTCGTTTGTCGTTGTGAAAAAGGCAAACAAAGCGCTTAACTTAGATAAAGTTAGTGTTGAATTGTGTTACTATAAATTGAATTTAGAATGAAATAATGAAATTGTTAAATTTAATATAATAGTCTAATTATACTTAAATCAAAACAATAATTAGAAAAAAGGAAATTTCACTCTTTAAAAATATATGAAAACAAAGCGTTTAAAGTTAAATCACAATAATATAGAAAATAACAAGCAAAAAATAGCAAATTAATTTGTGTTGCAACAAATTAATATTAGAATAAAATTATTAGATTTGAAATTAACTAAAGTAATGTAAGAATAAAAAACAATAATATGGAAATAAGTTCTTCGATATTTCGTCGTATGAAAAACGCAAACAAAGTGTTTAACATAAATTAAATTGGCTCACATTTTAGTAGAAATTCATTTTATACACGCTACCCATGTACAAGTTATTATGAAATTCTAGTATATTTAGAGTTCTATTTAATCGATATACAGAAATAAAGCTTCCAGTATATGTTTTTGTTTTTGTGGTATATTATTTGGTATATTTTTTATGGATACCGGGTATTTCACAGTCGAGCACATTCGACAGTAGCTTTCATACTTCTTTGAACTGTGTTCATAAAAATCGAATTTAGAATGACATTTTATTATTAAACTGAATAAATAGAGGCATAAAGCTTGAAAAAGTCTATATTTTGAAAAATATGATTTATTTCGTAATAGAATTAATATTCATTAAAAGGCTTTGTTTGCGTTGAAATGATTCTAATGTTATACATAAATAAATTGATAAATTTTATTTATTTCATACAAACGAAATAATTTAATATTTGATGCAAATAACTCATATTTAGACGTTTATACTCGGTATATCCTCTCATCAGCATTTTTCCTTAAAATAAAATAAAATGATTTTTATAAAATTGCCTTTAATCCCTATACAAAATAAAATAAATTAAAACTAAAAATTTGGGAAAAATTTAACTTTTTACTCAAGCAAAATCTTTAGTGGATTTATCATAGATTATTATAAATATTATACACAAGTTAAGCACAAGCTTAAAGAACAGCAATAGAATTTTCAATGTTCTTAACTAATTTAATACAAATTGAAGTAATTTGGAAAAGCAACTTCTTTTGGCAAATGCCTCACAAGCGCTTTGCCAAAGTCATCCTCCAACTCGTTATTGAATTTTGGCTATCAATAAATCTGTGAACTCGCAACGAACGCTTTGGCAATTTAATGCAAGCAATTCATATTTTGGCACTGCACAGCAACTAATCCCTACAAAATAAAATATATGTAGACACACACAACAACACTCACAAATCACAGGAGCGCCAACAATTGCTCAAATATTGAAAACAAAACAAAGCACAAACATGAAACCCAAAGCAAAAATATACTGAACGTAAAACTCTAACATAAATAAATTTGCCAGTTTAAAAGAACAAGCAGAAGAGGATGAAATACCAAAAAATAGTGCATGTGTGTGTGTGCGGAAAATGTGGAAAAACAAATTTATAGTACACGGTATATTTTATGGATGTCGAAAAACATTTCCCCCCAGCTCTTAAATGCGAGAGAGAGAGAGAGAAAGAGAGAGTGCGAGGCGCACACATGCAAAATATTTTGACACAGATTAAAAGCACAGCAACAACAGCAACAACTCGTCGAACAACAACAACTTTGGCTAACATTCAGCACTGCAAACAGCAAATTGCAATGCCTCAAAACACAATACAACGTTGTTCATTTAAATTTAAATGAAACGCAGCCACATTCGTTAGGATAAAACCCCCCCCCCCTTTCGCCCCTTTACCACCTCGTCCCTTTGGCCCATGTGCAACTCTTCTTCGCTCCAAATCCTCAGGCGACTTGGCAACTGGGAAGCTGGGAACTTGCCGCGCGACAGCAACTCGAAGCGTTGATTCTCAGTCACAACTACCAATGGGAACATGTGTGTATGTGTGTGTGGGGCGGAGTGGGCGTGGCATAGGGCGCAGCTACAAAGTCGCACTGACCTAAATCAAACAAACGCTAATGCCCGATTTTCAGCGCCACAAAATGTGCTGTGGCAAAACTCCCAACACAATTCATATTTGTTGCATAAAAATGTGTTCCATTTCAATACATGCTACATGCTGCACGTTGGATGCCACACACACTACGTTCTACATGCCACCAGCATATTGCAAATATGAAACAAAAGGCATTTGCAGCGAGCTCCACAGCAAATTTTCATCCCAATGCAATGTAACAATTTTCTGTGTCGTTTGTCTTTTATTTCAGCATTTGTTGCTTCGCTAGAGACTGAGAGAAAGCGAGAGAGAGAAAGAGAAAGAGTAAGCAAGGGAGAGTGAAATGAAGTTTTGAATTTTGTTTTCTCTTCCCAGCTTTCGGCTTTTATCAATGAATATTTATGGAATTGAGTGGGAGTCCAGCAACTCATGTTGCCCTGGCATCACAAAATACAAAATAATAAATAGATTGCTGTGGGAACAGTCCAAGCACCTCAACACAACAATGTTTTCAAACTCGATGCGAGTTCGAGTGAAGCATGAAATGGATGACAACAGCATCAGCATCAAGTGGCTGCCAAATGCAATTTATTTCAATAAAATTATTATTTATCCTAACGCTCCACACAGAAGCTGGTGTTGAATAATAATAACAAATAAATGTCAGTCGGATTTTAAATCAATTATATTTATAATAAAATAAACATATAACATACATATAACAAAACAATTCGATAAATTCTTTGAAACTAGAAAAGATTTGTGTTATTGTATTAATTTTTTATTCTTTTTTTATGTATTTTCATTAAAAGTTTTTAATCCAATCCACTCTAAACAAATTGACTCTTAATTTAAACTCAATTTAAATGATACGTGATTTATTTCAATTAGTTATATATTGATATTTAAATTTAAAAATATTCAATTTAAGAAAATTTGTTTTAATTGATAGTTTATGTGTGCTTGCTTTCTTTAACAATCTTTACAGTTCTCACAACATTTGCCTTTTTTAGTTGTGCTTTCTTTGGTTGGTTTGGTGCGTTTTCTTCTGCGTCTTTTTTTGGTGGTCGTCGTGGATTCTGTGGTCGTCATAATTGTAGTTGTCCTTCGCTTCCTTTTGCGTTTTTTCGGTTTCTGAGTTGTTGTTTTAATTGTGGTTGTTGTAGTAGTTGTTGATGTAGTTGAACTTTTTCGCCTTCTTCTTTTTTTCATTTTAGGCTTCGAAGTTGTGGTTGATTTAATATCCAAACTTTTTAATTTTTTAGCTGCATGCAAAGCTAATGCTTCTGTTGTAATTTCCTCTTCATCAGGTTGTAATATTGTCTGATCAGGTAGATCTATTGTTGCGGTCATCGGATTCTCATTATCATATTGTTGCAGATATTGTGCCTTTCTGTGATCGAGTAATCCTGGAATATCTGGTTCTTTTTGTAAAGTTTGCTGCACCACAGTGAGCATTACAAAAAGGAGAAGCAACATCTCTCTAAACAGTTGAATTACTGTTTGATGAAATTGCAAGAAATTTAACGGTTTTTATTCGGAAAGCAAAAAGTTTTTTAGTCAGATAAGAAATTTTTAGTGGCAAGATAAGTAAAACATATGTTTTCACAGCCATAAAACATATTCTTATATATTACAAAAATAATAATAACAAAACGATAAAGTATAACATATGCTTTCAAAGGTGGCGTTAAAAATTCTTCTGTGATTAGTCAATAGTAAAATATAAAGATTGGCATGAAATTTGAATAAATTCCAAAATTTGTTCAATACTAAATTGGGTTTAATCATAATCCAAAATCTGAAAATTAAATAAAATATCTGACAGCACCTCCGACACAATTAAATAATTTCTTTTATGCTCACTTCAATCAATTTATGAGATTGCATTGTTTTAAGCTTATCTTTCTTTTTCTCTCTGTCTCTCTTTATAACCGAGAGTTACCATCCCGAACCACAAACGATTTCACTTAGCCAACTTAAATGCCAACTAACTACCCAATTCTCATTAAACTTTGGCCATTACACTCCAAACTCAATTGCAGCTAAAGTAGAAGCCGCTTAATGTGCAGCAAAGGCAGCAAAGAACAAGACGACGACGTCGAAAACGATAATGATGATGATGATGATGATGATAAGGAAATGAGGGAATGGAAGCGGCATAAAAATTACAAATTAAAAAACGCTTGAAAATAATAATAAAGGCCAAAAGCAGACAAAACAAAATACGAAATTGCAGAAAAAAAAAACAAACTTTTCATTCTTTTTTGCCAAGCCAACAAAAGCTAATTAAGCCATGGCAAAGACAAAGACAGACATACACATCGAGACAGAGATAGAGACATGGAGATAAGGTGGGGAACAAAAAGAAAATGCAGACAAAAACTAAAAGCAAATTGAAAACTAGGCAAGCAAAGAGGAAAACTGCAGCTCAAGGAAGCTGTTAAATAGCTTAAATGGCGTTGAGCGTGTACGACATGTGTTCAGCAGTAAGAGAGTGGAGAGATGAGGTAAGAGGGAGCACAGGGAAAGAGGAAGAGGAAGACAGGCTAGATGCTCAGTGTGTAGTCGTGCTCAAGTCGGCTTGCTGCCAGTCAAACAAATCCATTTTAAACCTTAAGCCTTGAGTAAACAACACGCATACACTTACACACACACACACATGTACGCTCTGGCGCCCCCTTTTGGATGCTTTGGTGGGCGTGACAGAAGTAGCTACTACCATTCTTGGTTGCATTTTGTTTGTGTGCATAACAAGCGAAGAGAAGCAGGAAATTGAAATGAAATTGTAATCCTTATTTCTCAAGTGGGTAGAAGAGCTTGCAGCAGCAGCCAGAGAAAGAGCAAGGGAACAAGGGGGAGATGGAGGGAAAACAGAGGATTCTATGCGCACGTATGCATATTTATATATTCGAATTCGTTCTCTGTGTGTGTGTTTGTGCAGTAGACGAGCTGCAGTCGAGCGACAGGATGCCCACGCGGAAATGCAACCGCTAAGCAGACGTTTCCTGGCAGCCAACATGAAAATAAAAAGAGAAATAACAACAAGAACTACAATCGGGCGCAAACTATACCATAAAACGAGCATAACCATATTGTCAACGCCTTTGACCGACTCTTGGGAGCAATTCAATTTTTTGATGCCTACTTTTCGGCATAATTTGCAGTCTTATACTGTATAAGATGGCAGCTGTGGCAGCAAATATAAAATGAGCAATAATAAAATAAAATTATTATTTTTTTTAAGAATATTTATTACGTAATTAAAAATAACATTTAAACGCCTAAAAATATTTTGATACCAATAAATAAAAGAAGTATAATAAAGTCAAAAGTAATAGTAGTAAACGAAGGCTTCATAAATTTACATAAATAAATGTATTGAAAATGTAGTATATTATATAATTTACTTATTGAGTATATACCACACTGCTGCTCACATTATAAAATTCGTTTTATGAGCCAGTAAATATACTAAGAGAAAAGGAAAGAGTCTCTACTCTGCGTTTATCTGGTTGCATGACTGGACTCTTATTGTTGGTCCTTGAACTGCGCATCGACAGACGCCTAACATATCCTGCGAGTATGCCGATTTGCCATGAAACTGCGTGTGTTTGTGTGCTTGAGTAGTTTGGCAGAAAGTTAACGACGACAATGCCGAGAACAAGAAAAAATTCTTTTGGCTGACTGAGACACGCAGACGAAGACTGAGACTGAGACCCGGCGACAGAGCAGCTGCAGCTGGAGCTGAAGCTGGAGCTGAGCTCGAGGTCGAAGGCAGCTTTTGTTTTAGTTTTTGCCTGCCAACTTTGTTTATGTGTTTTTTACAACTTCCTGCCTTGTTTATGTCCCAGCGACGTCTGCACTTTTAATCGTCGTCTGTGCTGTGCTTATTTGCTTCCGTTTTGCTCCTTGCCTCGTTGTGGCATTCAATTTTTTTCCTCTCTGTGTAGTGCAGACTGCAAGTGTCTGCTGTGTCGCTGACATGTCTAAGGAGCATACTCTTGGCCTGGCCCAAAGTGGCAGTGGCAGTGGCAGTGGCAATGCCAGTAGCTGTGGCACTTGCACTTGCATTGGAAGTGGCGGCGTTTTCAACACCCTAAGACACAGCAAAAAAACAAGAAGAGGAAAACTTTACAAGTAAATGTGACAATGAACAGACATAAACACGTTTTGGCTGCACAAAACTGTTAAGCGCGGGTGGCCAGAAGATGAAGCGTGGGGTGAAAAAGACTCAGCTATGTTTGTCTTGTGTTGAAAAAACAACACATGTATGACTTAAATTGTTTATAAACGTGTGTGTGTGGGTGGAGAAAAAAGTTTTACGGCCAACTTAAATGGGCGAGAGAACGAAAAAAGAACGGACAAAAAAATGTCAAAGGCGCTTTACGCTTTGCTCGTTTGCGTCACAAATTGATGGAAAGTTTAATGACACGTTCGATTAAAAAGCGTTACACAAAGCGGACTTGCAGTATGAGATATCGCCCTGCACGGTGCGTAACACGGCGTATGAGTAATCTAAAAGTTCATAAAATAAGTTTCATTTTTTATGAGTTTCTCTACTTATTTTACGTATTGATCCTGTGATTTACTTAAAGTAATATTTTTTATTTAGAAACGAAGAATTATATTTATCCCAACTCAATAATATTAAAAAAGTCAGCATTTCTAAGGATGTAGTATGTTATGTATTTTCGCAAAACGTAGCTGACGAATTTAATCGTTCTGAAAACTATTAAACTTTCAAAATTCAAACATTATAAACTTCGGAATATTCGTAATATACGCTCTATACTTAATATATAAAATGAATTGCGTATACATAATATACTAAATACATATTATGCTTTAGTATGCATACAAAATGTACAATTACTAAGATAATACCTATGAATGATTAATGTACTTAATATACTGCGTATACTTAATGCATAAACTATACTGCGAATACTTAATTTTGGATTTTTGTTAGATAATAAATTAGTACTTTTGTTGACCCAGCGGGATATAATAATTATTATTATCGATTCACCATATATAGAAATAATTATTTCTCAACACCTTCTATATTCTTTGTGCAGAGAAAGCTCGTCAGTCTAGAATAGTATGCAAAAGTTTTATAGTTTTCACCCCAAGTGTAGGTGCATCAGCTTGAGTTTCAATGAAACCGCAAGCCACTAGAAGTTTAAGCCAGGTCGGCACACACTCGCTGCTCAGCTAGAATTTTAGCCAACTGGCAGCTGTTACCACATTTCAAGCAATATGTGCCCGCTGTCAAGGTAGAGAACATAATAACTGAATGAATGCCTCTGTGCCTGTCATTTTCCCCATACATAATGCAATTTAGTCATACTTCCAGTTGCCGTTTGCCGTTTGCAGTTGCAGTTGCAACTGTTGTACAGTTGCCAGCTGAATTCCATCAAGTCTGTAATACAATTTGAAGCAAATTTTCAACGCTGATGCCCCTGAAAAATGTACACATCGTTTGTACGAGGATCTTGGCAGCGCCAGCGGCTAAGCAAATCAACAGCGAACTCGAGTACGAGCACCAAGAGCTGCACAACTATGTTACTCAATGGCAGCAGCAACAGCAGCAGCCTCGAGCCGTTCATCAATTTATTTAAATTTTGTGTAAGCCACAGAAACTGACAGCCAGCTGTCAGATGCTGAGCTGGCCACCGCAGAAACTTCAGGAACCTCTTCCGCTCTGCTCCCGCGCCAGCGTAAACTTGACTCAACTTGACTTGACTTGACTTCAGTCGACTCGCTAACAAAATTATGGGCCAGAAAGCAGCTTGGCGCAAAAGTTACGGATGCAGCATAACGAACAAGAGGAAGAGCGCACTTTCAACTATTAAATCATATTTTGCTCGAGCATTTGTTGTGCTCCCCTCCGTCCCATCGCACTTCCTCCCTCCTCTCTAACTTCATATGAAGACTAGAGTTGTGTGTCTGAGTTTGACTTTTATGCCGTCTGCATCAGCTTCATCCTCATGCGCACATAATTTCTACTTATGTACTTTGCTCACCCCTCACTCTGCTCCCGCTGTATAAAATGTATTTTATAGTTTTGCAAAAGAAGACAGAGAGAGAGCGAAAAAAAAACTTGTAAGAGCATTATACTCAAAGTTTCAATGTGCATTTCAATTACACTTTGGCGCAAAGTGTAGCGTGCAGCGTCGTGGCATGGGCCAAAGAGCCAAAGTGCCAGCAAAATAATAAAAAGTCGGAAAAAACGCAACAAAAATTACAAATACCAAAGCAAAAAGCATATGAGAATATGTTGTGGGCGTGGCAACCGACGCACTCGCCCCTCGAACATTACACACATTGTAAAATGTCATGGCATTGTTGTCGAGACAGCAACGGCGAAAGCGTGTGAGAAAGACGAGCACTGCCTTCTAATTGGAGTCCAGTTCAGTTCACTCATACGCCCCGTGGTACGGTCAGCTGCCAACGCTTTATCCCTTTGTCAGTTGCTAATAAACAAGAAGCTAGCACATAAATTGTTGACATCTTACCAACAGATACAAGGCTGCTGCCACTCTTCGAGACAATAAGGGGGAGGGAGAAAGAGAGAGAAAAAGAAGGCGAGCGAAAGGGATTCTCAAAGCAGCTGCAGCATTTGTCAACTGGAAAATGTGCAGAACACGCTTTGAAGGTGGATATAAAAATATGTGCATAAAGGAAGCAGAAACTTCTTGCAGTGACTAGAATTATTATTATCTAAAATACTTAGAATAATACTATATTTCATGTAAGCATAAAAAGAGCTTTGAAACAGAATAAAATATAACTGAAAAGAAAAAGACAGTTTTGAGAAAAACTATAAGAGATACAGAAATGCTAAGTATGTTTAAATTATAAATAATAATAAAATATAAAACACATTATTAGAATATGATAAATGTCATTTACAAATATACATACATCTTTAAATCTAAAGAGAATAAAGAGTACAGACAATTTAATATTTCCTACTTAAACAGATTAATCTAAAGATAAATTTAAAAAAACAAGAATTTAAGATACATAACATGGATAATATTTAAATAATGATGTAATGTAAAAAAAAATATTGTAAATTTTTGTAAAATGTAAAATGTATTGTCAATGTATATTGTAGCGAAGAAAACTTGAACACAGATAATATGAAAAATTATCGTTATTTTGCGAATCTGTTTTCGAGTTATGAGAAGTTGTAAAGAGAGTGAAAAGTGTACTTGTGACAAAAGTGTATCAATTATACTAAACATTCACTATAAGAGAAAAAAGTAAAGTAATCTAAATACTTATAGTATAGTTTAATATGTAAAGAAGAATTGATTGAGAAAACTCTCTATTTCTTTACTAGATTATTATATAGATGCTTACTAGCATTGGTTATGAATTAAGCTATACTTAGTAATTATTTTTAGTTGTTATACTTATTTTCCTTGTAGTAGTAGTAGTAGTAATCAAAGACACCTTTAAAATACATTTAGAAAATTGAATGGCTAGTTCACTTCTCAATCTGAGGCGCCACAATTGGCTGTCAGCCATTATCCGAGTGTCCTTCTCTCTGAGTGCGGGACGCCTGTCAACGTCGTTAGCCTTGTCTTCATCCCATAGTCCTAGTCCTTTTTTCACTTATTTTTTGTGTGTCTGTTTGTGTGTCGCCCAAGCAGCACCTAGTGCGAGTTTTATTTATGGCTGCTTCCGCACGTGCTAAACCCTTTCGGGTTACTTTTTTTGTGCTGCCTGTATTCTGTGTTCGCTGTTCAGCTTATCTCGCTCAAGACAAAGCCATTGCTCCTTGACTTGAGGGCGGCCTGGCGTGTCAACAGGCGGCCACAACAGGCGGCAATCCAGCAATCCTCTTCGTTGTTGTAGTTGTCGTCCTTGACGCTGCTCACTGTTGCATCCTCCATTTCGTTTTTTTTATCTTTTAATGGAATTTTAAAATCAAATAATTGGTTTTGTTAAATTTTCAGTTGTCCACAGCGGCGACAGCAAACTGATGCTGCAGGTAAACGCAGAGGGCAGCACGACATCAGGACTACAGGACGAAAGGACAACAGGATACAATGGCAGACACATGCCGCTTCTTTTTTTCCTAGTCGTTACTTAGTTGCTCGCTTGGTTATGCTGCATTTATTCAGTCTAACTTATCGCTAACCAAGCTATTGGTGTTTATTGCACCGTTAAGGATACGTGATGTCCTTGTGCCCTGATTACATGGCGAACTGTGCTCAACTATTTGATAGACGGCGCTTGCTGTTCGCATTCGCGTAGTATTATTCTGGCATTGTGTCTTTGAAATACTTTTCAATAACTTATCAAGCTAAAAACTTTTTTATTTTTATAAATACTTTTGTGTAATTTTTTTTAAGATTTATGAATTTCATGCAGATTAGCTTATTTGTTGTAAATTTGTTTAGGTTAATTCATTTGCACATTCACATATGCTTTCATCGATGAACTGCAAAACTCTCTTTGTAGTAGTTTTTCAAAATCAATTTAAGTTAATAAAATATTAAAAGTATTTATATGGGAATGTGTTTCGGTAGAGTCATTATTCACAAATGAAAGACTTATGCAGATAACTTTTATCAATTACAATGTATGCTTAATCGAAATCAGAATTATTCGGCTTATTCAAATTCGTTTACATTATGGTACGTATAGTATACTTAATACACTACACATACTAAATATGCAACGTATTCTTAATTCGTGAATATACCGCGTATACTTAATGGCAAAAATTCAGAGCGCATACTAAATATACTGCTTATACTTTATATACTAAATATACTGCATAGTGCATATGCTAAATATATTAAATATACTGCCTATACTTGATACATGCAATATCTAATATACAAAATATACTGCATACTAAGTATTATACTAAATGTACCACGTTGGTTTAAAATTCTAAATAAAGTACGTATTCCTTTTTATACTTATATACAAATTATACCTCACATCCTTCATATTCTGCTAAAGCTGAAAGAAAGTTTGTATTTTTAAATTGCTAATTAATCAAATTACTAATCAACCAATCATTTTTTATTGTTTCTTTTATTTATTATATTATAAAGTTTTCATTAATACAATTTTTTTTTTATCAATTTTTTTTTAAATAATACTATAAGTATAATGTTTTGATTGCTGGTTTGTGATATTAGGTTTGTTCTGAGTTATTGGAATATCATACATTTTTGGAATTAATTAATTACTTGTTCTCTTGTTCTTCTACTTGTTGCTTTAAAAAGATTGTTTTATTTAAAATAATAATCTAAATATTAATAATCAAATAAATCAATAAACCCGCCACCCATTTTCAGTTAATCATTGTGCATTTCATTGTCATGTCGTGTGCTCAGTTTGAAGTTGGAGGTTTCTTCTACTTATGGGTGGCCTTTGGCTCAGTTGGCTTGACTTCTTTAGCTTCTGAAGCAGCTGCAGCTGGAGTAGTGGAGGTCACAGTGATGGTGGTAGCTTCAACAGCTTCCTTGGCGAGATTTGAAGCAGCAGCAACTGGAGTCGCAGCAACTGGAGTAGCATCAGCTGGCTTGGTGGCATTTACAGCTGCTGTAGCAGGCACAGCAACAGTTGTCACAGTTGTTGCAGCTGTTGTCTCAGCAGCAGCCGCAGCTGTTGTTGTTGTTGTTGTTGTTGCTGCCTTTGCGCCAAACTCTTGCTTGGCATGACTAGTCGAGTTCAAAGTGGCAGCTCCCCTTGGAGTTGCTTGTTGTCCAGTGAACAACATCGCCAGGCTTGGTAACTGCTCCATGTTGGCTGTGATCAGCCACAACAACAACGATCAAGGTAACAAAGGCAGACAAGCAAATGACGTTCATGTTGATTAAATAAGAATTTATTTGGTTTATTTATTTGCTGTTTGTTGCTACCGTTGAAGCCGTTTAGACTGCACTGAATTCTCTGCTGAAGCTCTGGCTTTTTATATGCGTCTAGCAATCGACTTTGCTGTGATTTTTCAGCTGTTTTTGTATTGGAAAATCAAACAGTTGTCGTCTGCTGATGCACAGTCAGTCTTTGTTTTCCCAGTCATCGTCTTTGTTGAGTACTTGCGCAGACAGTAAATAAATAAACAAAATTACCTAGAATAATTTAGAAAACAAAAGTAATAGAGAATATAAATATAAATAAATAATAGTACAAAAACGTAATAAATATAAAAAGTAAAATTAGAAACTAAAGATAATTGATAATAGATAACTAAATACATTCAATGGTAACTTTAGAGCTAAGAAAAAATAATTACTATAAATAAGAGTAATAAATTAAAAAATATGAGTATACATTTAAAAAATATCACTTCAACAAATAAATAAAAAAAAAGTATAATACAAGAAAATCAAATATAAAATAAATTCAGTTTCTGACTTTTCTGCAAAACCGATTTTTCGATTTTTTTCAAATTGCTAATGAATAATAAAAGATTGTATTAAATAAAATCAAAAGAAAACAACAAAAAATAATTAAACAAATTGTCATAAGAAATATCATTTAATAGTAAAAACTCTACTGAGCAAAATACATATAACTTCGGAAACCCATTTTAAAAAAAATTACTAAAATGTAACAAGCCAAAAGAAAAACGGTTTTAA
This sequence comes from Drosophila nasuta, assembly GCF_023558535.2. NCBI lineage: Eukaryota > Metazoa > Arthropoda > Insecta > Diptera > Drosophilidae > Drosophila > Drosophila nasuta. The sequence continues at coordinate 36,327,640 of NC_083457.1, read as the reverse complement.
AAATAAAGATACAAATGTAGCATATAGGACAAAATGCTGACTTTTGTTCAACATTAAAATTTTGCATAGCAATAAAAATACTAAAATATTTAAAGCAATTTGCAGGCAACATTTTGGGCCCACAAATAAATCATGAAATATTTGGAAAGGCTTTGATAAAACTTGAGCTTGCATTGTTCCAGCTTCTAAGCTGCTGTTCATGCATCAAACGCACTTAAAACTTTTGTTGCAAGCAGCATACTCAATGATAGCCCCCTTTCCACAATTTTTCCCCTCTCTCTGCGCACACCTGAAGAACAAGAAACTTGACCTGTATTCGGAAGAGAGTTAAAAGCAGCTGCAACAACTGCAACTGGATCGACAACATTTGCATTTCTCTAGGTAAATGGAACACAATGCGGACAGAACACACGACAACAAGTGCAGTAATGTACATAAATCAGCATTGCATATATGCTCTACATAGCGAGAATGTGTGTGTGTTAGTGTTGCTTTCATATTTATATTTATAAAGGCGAAAAGAAAGCAATTTGAATGGAAAAACGAGGCGAGCAAACAATTTGCCCCACGGCGTTGACGTTGAAAACGACTTACGCAAATGAAAGTTGCTAAGGCAAATGTGTGTGCCTGAGTGTGTGTGTGTGTGTATGTGTGGGTCGACACAGTTACAAGTGAAGCCAGGCAACGCCTGCAGCGTCTAAAAGTCGTTCAAGTCCAAGCACTGAGTGCAGAGCAGACCAGAGTCCAAAGTCCTTTTGAGAGTTGCTTGCTACTTGAGTAGCAAGTGCGTCAATATGGAACAGCTTAGTCTATGCCACAGTATGAGTGTATGTGTGTGTGTTTGCATAGGTGTGACTGTGTGGGTGAGTTTGACAATGTCACTCGTGCGTGGCAGTAGCAAAATCTCTCCTTCTCTCTTTCGCTATATTTGCCAATTCACGTTATAAACTTGTTTTCAATTTCAAATTCAAATGCTGTCCTTGCAAGTTTGCGCCTTGGCAACAGGATACAGGCTGCAGGACTCTTTGCAACATTTGTACCCAACCAGCAGCAGCGCCCGAAAACCTTTTCAGCTTCGGCAAAAAGTTGCATGTGCATGAAATTTCTTAGGGACTCGCCCTCAATGCTTGGGGATAACTTTAACCTCTTCCTCACTCCACTCTCTCCTCTCTCTTTGGCACTCATAATGGCTGGACGTGTTCTCGTAAATTGCTTCGCTTTTTCCACATTTTGATCGCTTCATTTTCCCCATGTGCGTGTGTGTCCTTGCGTTTTCCATTTCCCATTCCCTGATTCCTTTTTACACTTTTTTTTTTCCTCTTTTAAGCGAATTTCCATGCGCAAAACTTTTGTAAAATGGAAAAAGTTTCATAATAACCTAGGCATGTAGTTATTAGAAACGCCAGATCAAATCTTTAGTAATTTGCACGAATTAGCTGGACCAGAGATAAACGCATAGTTTTTCGCACAGTTTTTCTTTCACTGCGTGTGTGGAGAAAATGTGTGTCTATGGGTCATTGGCTGACAAAAGTTTAAAAAGATTTTCGACGCTTTCAACTTTCTGACAAAACAAATGGCTTTTTAAACAAGTTTCAAGCAGGCAAAAGAGACGAAATTGAATGGATTTATTATAACTCAATTTTAAAAGCGCATTTGCGTCATTATATTGTGCTATGTGGAATATTCATAGCATGTGAAAGGCGTTTAAACATATTTAAGATATCGAAATATAATCAACTTCTTCGTTGTGATATAATGTATTCAAATTAAATTAATTTTCGGTCCAGCATATAGTGATATTTTATTCGATCTTAAACAGCTTCTTCATAAGTGTTTTATTCCCTTTACTTTATTCAGACAGAATGAACTCAAATTTAAAATATTATATTTCATTTGGGACCGTATGTAAAATATAATAGCTTACGCTTCAACAAGAATGCTATTTAATTATAGGTTTAAAAGATTTAAAAAGAATTCTTTAGACACTTATTTATAACCATACATATATTCTCAAATTTAAAATTTATATTTACATGAATGAATATATTTTAATGTACTAACAAGTGAATTCTACTAGATATACTTAACATAGTTTCCATATATTTTATATTATTGATTAAAATATCCAACATTTCTAGACTTATTATATTTTCATTTCATGAGAGCGGAAATAAAATACAGTTTTTGAATATATAAATGCTTTTAGTAAACACATTACTAAAATGTTCACTGTCTGCGATTTATATTTAGATTTCATATAATACTAAAAGGTTTGTATATTATTATTTAAATTATTTATTAATCAAACCACAATGAGGTGACTCAAATTCTATATAAAAGATATTTCTACGTACCTTTAAATAACATATAAATACTGTTGCAGGAGTTGTGTTCCAATTGATTGGCGTTTAACCAACCATATGCGACTCAAATGGCAAATGGCAATGCGAAAATGCGAGAATGCTGACCAAATATAAAAAGCCAAGTTTACGAGCTGTAAAGAAATGAATTTAAAGTGAATTTACTTTTTCGGGCGAATCTCATTGAAGCGTATCAAAAGCAGCAGGTGAATTGAGTGTAAATAATGCTTAAGAATTACAATCAAGCCTCAAATATCTTACACAAATGTTTGCTTAGAAGCAAGAGCTTCAATATGAGTTTGTGTGTGTTTAGCTTGAAAAAAAATGTTTAGATGAAATTACGTATCTTTAAGATGTTCAAGCTTACAACGAAGCGAAAGCGAAGCTGAATTTTAAGTGAATTTAAACTGTGTCGCAGAACGAAAATATTTCAACAGCCACGCCTCCAACATGTGGTTACTTAGATGCCACCGAAGCACGCGCCCACGTCCACACCCCCCTCCTCCTCTGCCTTCGCCCTTCCGCAACATTTACATTGCTGCCCACTTTGCATTACACACATAACACGACACACACACAACGCACACACACCCGAGAGTAGAGAGACAAGCAAAACATGAGAAATTTTAGCAACAATGTTCTCGTATTTTTGGGGAAGAACAAAATGCTTTACACACGCAGACACCGACATCCGCATGCTTGTGTACACTATACACCTCAAAGACATTGCTTAGCAACAGTTACGCATATTTTAAGGAGCAGCGAGCAAGAGTTTTAGACACGTAATCGAGCATGTTGTGCAGCTGCCAAGTGACAGCACATTTTTAAAGTTGCTGCAACTCGCGCATCTCTCAGATACTTACTTTAATAATCCCCAGATATAATTTGTAAAACAAGTAAGAAAGCTACAGTCGAGTGTACTCGACTGTGAGATACCCGCTACCCATTTTGAATAAAATAAATATAATTTGCGGTATTTTCTCAAAATATACCGAATATACTGCAAAAATACTAAAAATATACCAAATGGTATATTTGGTATATCGACATAGTACCGCATTCAAAATATACCATAGACGGCACAATATACCAGATTGTCAGCCAAAGCAACTAAGACCCCTAGTAAGTAGGCGTTTTTGCCCATACAAAAATATTTCTTTTATAACTTCGACAATTTTTATCTGATCGCAACCAAATTTTCAGAAATCATAACTACTATAGTTATTATAGTTATTATATATACCAAAATTCGGAACTCTAGCTTTAAAATTACGCTTGTTATTCGATTTTTTTGTTTTGCGGGGGCGGAAGTGGGCGTGGCAAAAATTTGAAACAAACTTGATCTGCGTGCAAACATAACAAATGTTGTCGAAAAAAAATTATAGCTCTATCTCTTATAGTCTCTGAGATCTAGGTGTTCATACGGACGGACGGACAGACACACAGACGGACAGACGGACAGACGGACAGACGGACATGGCTATATCGTCTCGGCTGTTGACGCTGATCAAGAATATATATACTTTATAGGGTCGGAGATGCCTCCTTCTACCTGTTACATACATTTCCTGCCGGCACAAAGTTATAATACCCTTCTACCCTATGGGTAGCGGGTATAATTACCACACACACACACACACACACACACAATCAACCTGTTCAATTTCCAGTCAATTCTGTCTTCTCTCCTCTCTTTCTCCTCCCTCTCTCTCTCACGGCTGACATTCAACATATTTGTGTGTCACTTTGGGTATTTGTGTTATTTTGATAGCCAAATGCCTTTGGCTAATAATCTTAGGCTACGCTAACTGAGAGTTTTGTCAAATGTTATGAAGATAGTTTACATTTTACATTGTCTTGCCTTATGGTGTGCTGTGCTGCTTGACTGGCATATTTGGCATTACGTATACGCTCAGTTGACTTTGCATTTTGGGCGCATTTAAATTTGGAGTTTTACTTTAAAGCTTAAAGTTTAAACACTCGTAACTAGAAGTTTATGTATATCTATGAGATACATAACTTTCTGCGAATATTTCTTTATGTATTATTGCATTTATTTATTAAATCATTTAAAGTTGACTTTGAGCAGTCCACATTGAGAAAACAGTAACATAAATTGATTTAGTCAAATTTAAATATAAGTATTCAAATGCTTCAAGTATAAAAATGATATGTGATCAAATATATTATTATATCGCAATTAAATTTTAACATTTAAAGAAAATGTGAATTTAGGTGGTACTCAAATAACATAAATCTAGCCCATAAATTCAAATTCTAATGTTAATTCATAATTATTGCGTTTATTTATGTAAAAATATTCTTGGAGTGCACATAAAATGCCAAAAAAGTATTGTTTTTTGTCGAATTCAAAAGTGAGTTCTAAAATGAAAATAAGAATTTCATTTTGAATTCGATATTACAAACAAGCTAAGCACTTTTCAATTTTATTATACCCGAGAAATTAAGCAACTGATATCTGACAAATAAAATTTGTATCAAACTTCTCGTCTTAAACATATCTCTTGGTCTACGGGTAAAAACAATCATCTTAAGATATCTATGCGATTATTGGTTACCAGCATAATTTGATAACAAATTGGGAGTAGATTGATTGTTCGCCCTATGTGAAATGTTAAGCAAATCTGAAAGTGAACTTTGACTGCGTCAACATTGAAACAGATAACAATCAAAGCAGGCTATGGCTTCAGCTGCAGTTGGCTGTTGGCCACATGAAACAGCTACATAATAAGCTTAAGACACTATTAAATTACCAGAAATTGTCACACACACAGCTTATAATTGTGATGCATCTCTGTAGCTCATTTTAGCTAAGTACAAACAGCTGTTCAGCAGAACAAGTGAAGAAAAAAAGCAAATAATTTTGTTACTTTCAAGCTTCCTGATGCATTTATTAAATAATTTTTTGAAGTGAAAACCCTCAGCATATTGCAAGCCATGTGGAATTGCAATTCACTTTAACTAAAGCCTTAAGCTGCTGCTGGCGAATGCTAAAGCCTAATCTGAATTCCATTTGCTGCAATAAATTCACTTAAGCTGCGCCCAAATGCCTTCAATTATGCTTTCAGCGTATGCAACTAACATGGCAGGTCATGTAACTGTTACTTTTGTTGCCATGTAGATCCCCTTCACCCCCTCCCCACGTCGTAGCTTGCCTTGTGTCATGGCCTCTGGCAAGCGGCTTAGAACTTAATTTCCTGTTTCCAGTCATAACCACGCTGTAGTTATGTTGCCTTTCAGGCTTTAGCTGTACACGCAATGCAGGCAAATAAAAAAAGTAAAAAGAAGTCAACACAAAAGTGTACAAAGTCACTTAATTAAATGTTGCTCATACGACACGTGGTGCGATCTACAAGCAAACAAAGCCAGAGTCGTAAGCAAATCCTTTGAGTGACTTTAAGTCCTGACATTCACCTCGCTCTCTCGCTTTGTCTTTCGCTAGGCAATCTCCCCTATGTAAATACACTTAGCTACTGCCGGCAACACCTTCAACAAAAGAAGGACCAGACATCCTGGCGACTAGCGCGTCCTGTTCGTCCTCGTCATCTTTTTGTAAAAATGGCGGCAGCATTGCAATTTTCGTTCGTTGCACAACGAAATCCCCTAATTAAATGTAAATTACAAAATGCTTCAATGCCAAGTGACGGCAAGTGGTAAGTAGCAACTCGCAAGTGGCAAGTGGCAAGTGGTAAGTGTGGCAAGTAGCGTTGTCATTGCATTTGCCAGACAGTCAATTCAGCTTCAAGCTTCGAGCTGCAGCTGAAATTGTAATTTTCATGCTTATTACAATATTTATGCTCGCTAAGCAGTCGGGGACATCCCTTGACTTGACTTTGGCTTCTCGCTTTGGCTCCTCTCTCTGTGTGTCTGTTGCCATTTGACTTCTTCATGCTACTTATTGCTTCTTTTCGTTCGTCGTCGTCGTCGTCGAATTGTTTTCTTATCATTAGCGCTGATGAAATGTAAGCCAAGTAACAGCAACAGCAGCAGCGGCAGCGACCGACGTCAAAGTTTCGTCCTTGCTGCGTAATGGCTGCCATTTCCGTTTTAGACGACACGACACGACACGCGCCACCGAAGTCAAAGCCAAAGCCAATGCCAAGTGCCAGAGCATTCTCTTCTCATCCCCAAGCTGCAGTTTCCTGTTACTTCATCTCCCTTTGCGCATCCAATTCCACTTCCTTTTTTTTCTTTCGCTGTTGGCAAATGGCAATGTCGCCGCGCATCTCCAGAGCTTAGGTAAATGCAAATCCTTTTGCTCAGCGCTCGAGTCCTGCCAAAGTGAGACATTTGCATTAAAATTTTAACACACAACTGCAGCTGACTTGCAGGCTGACTTTAATAGTCTAAAGGTGACACCTTTAGTAAAAATTCGAAATACTTGATATTAAATATTGCAAATTGAAACGAAAACTGCATATTTCATCTTTTTTATCAATATGCAACAGGATGTCTAAAAAGTTGATAGAATATATTTATTCTATTAGTACTCGACTTGAGTATTAATATATCGACAAATACTAAAATACTCTGAAGTTTATATCAGTATACTATTACATTTAATATATATTAGTATCTCTACAATATTCCGCAGATTGTCTTTTGAACTCTTCCATAGTTTCTGTTATACCAACCCTTTAACCCTATGAAAAATATTTTCAACAACAAAACAAATTAATTTCCAAGAAATGAGATTTACACTTCTTCTTTCACATATTTATTTATTTATTACTTGTTATAAATCTTACATATATATTTTTCATATATATTTTTATTCAATATTCAACAGTTTAAACTTTCTCATTTTCAAAACTGAATTTAACACTCTTCCTTGTGTATATTAAAAATTGCCTTATATACATATATTTAGATTAATTGAGAGATTGAATTTGTACAAGCAAGTAAAATAAAATTGTTAAAAGCAATTCAATTGAAATGAACACACTTCAAATAAATAAATGAAAATGGTTAGATCATACATAAACACTTTTTGTAAGTTGACATAACTTAAAAGACATATTCTAAATGCTGAGAAATAAAACAACTTAAAACTTGCGCATAAAATCGTCAAGCTGGAACGAACTCAACAGCAAAGTATAAGACGGCGTTTTAAAGCTGCTGCCACTACAAAACCTAAACAGGCAACAGCCATAAAAGTGAACAGCATAAATCAAAGTCAAAAACTATTTTCATTTTGGGGCCGTCCAAATCGAACGCTGCGAGGAGCCATTAAATCGCGTTGCCATTAAAAGGCGGCAGTAAAAGCTTCACAAAATGGCAGCGTCGTGCGTCTAAAAGCAGCAGCTAAAAAGACTGACTGAGGGACTGATTGACTGACTGACGGACTGAGAGAATGACTGAAGCAAAACCGAAAAGCGAGATAAACCAAAAAGAGAGCAAAAAGGGCTAAAAAGTAAGAGTCGCGTAGTTTTTGGCGCTCGCTGACTGCGTGCAAACCGCACGCGTAATAAAGTTAACGCTCAAAAGAGGCGTGCACACACGTGTGGGCGTGGCACACACTCACGCACACACACACTCGCATAGCGTTGAGAACCAGAAGTAAACCGAGACCGAGACCAGAGCCTGCGGTTTGGCAATTGCTGCAAAATTTGACAGTTTTCCAAAAATTTTCGCAATTAGATGCGAACTACGACAATTGCAAAACGTGTGTGTGTTGGTGTGTGTGTGTGTTAACGGTTTGTCGCTGACAACAAAACTCTTAACGGTGCGCTCGTCAAGTCACTGATTCAGTTTCAGTTTCAATTCCAGTCTGCTGACAGCGCCTACAGATTTTTATTGCTTCTGACATTTACACAGCATTTGATGTTTATTGAAGTGTTCGTCTGTGTGTGTGTGTGTGTGTGTGAGTCTATGTGTGTGTTTGGTTAAGCGGTCGTGCGGCAATAAGGCAGCCGCTTCATTGACATGTTCACATTGTTGTTGCTACTGTTGCTGCTGTCACACGTGGCGTATGCGCAATGTGAATATGGCAATGTTAATGATTTGAACAGCAGCCGCAAGTGGAGAGCAGTAGACAAGCAGATGAGGGGAAAGGGTAGGATAGAAGTAAAAGTTGGTTTTTAGTGCCGCCTAAATGAAATAGTTTAGAGCGGGCCATAAATGTGTGTCTGAGTGTGTGTGTGCGTGTGTTTATGGTCTATTAATATTCAATTGTGAATGAAAATTTGTGGGTTAAATGTGTCCCAAGGGTGCAATTTGAATGCTGGGCGTGCTGAAATGCAGTGAAAGTTTGAAGAAAGTTGTGTGTGGTTAACTGATTGATAAGCACAGCCATTGAGAGAAAGAGAGAGAAGCACCCAAAGAGCGAGATAGCAAGAGGGTAGACAAATTATGGCTGAAATTGACAGCAGAAATTTGTAATGACAACTGAAGCATGATTATTGAAATGGAAATAGGAAAATAGAAATGGAAATGGAAATGGTTTAGCTGTTTATTTGCAAACGAAGAGATAACTTAATTAGTCAATTGGATTTCATAATTGATTAAATGTCTATGCATAAATAAATATAAATATTTTATGTGCATGATGCGACTATTTGGGTTGACTGAAGAATACAATATGTAAATTAGTGAATCGCTGATGAATAAATAACTTGCTTTATTTGGTATTCTATTGCATAAATGATTTTATTTTATGAAATAAAATATTATTAAATAAAAAAGTTGTCTACAAAGTTTGGCATTTCTTTGTTGATTGAATAATGTTTCAAATTAGATTGAATATTCAATTAAAACTTTACATCATAACTTCTATTGAACAAAAGCTTTACCAAAAATTAAAATTTAGTTACAATTACCAGAGCAAAATCAAGTTTTCTCCAAATGTGTAATAATAAAATTATATGTAACAAAAAAATTAAAAAAAAAATAATATAATATTTCTCATTATAATGTATATTCAGTTTATTCTAAACAACAGACTATAACAACATAAAAATATTTTCCCTCAAAGTTTACATATATAAAATAATCATAAATAAACAGATAGAATGTGTATTAAACGATTAATGTAAATACATTTTGTAGTGTGAATATATTCTTCGTTTAATTTACATTCAAACTGATGATTTCAATTTCCTTTAGAAATACTCTTTGGGCCAACATTTTCTTATTCATATAGGAAGTACATGAAAATAATTTAAGAAGATTTTACTCTAAATAAAATTTTTTGCACTATGTGATGCTACATTAATTTTGAGCAATGTGTAATTTATAATTAGTTACAGAAGCATTATAGATAGCAGAATACAATCATTAGAAATTTTGAAAATCTAACATAAATTGATCCTTTTTGAAAATTGAAAGAGTATTTACATTACATTTACCACATGTATTTTAATAATTATTCTTATACATCTATTTAAAACTACATTGATAAATAATTATACTAGACTAGAAAGTCGCTCAAACGTCAATTGCCGTAATCTCTAGATCTGCAGACTTACAGAGATTATACATACTCGAGCGCTTCGTAAAAGCCTTCACTACCGTGCTCCAACTTAACATTTTTCAATTGCTGCCCAAGCATTGCCCACTTTTGTGCCACTGCAGGTGGTTGCTCGACTAGTTGTTGCTGCGAAAAAGCACTTCTCAATGGGGCAGAGAGAGTGAGGCTAAAACAATTGACCGCTAAGCTGAGGCACAGCCAGCCAGCTACGAAAATCTCGGCGAGCACAAAAAGAAACACAGCGAAGAGAACGCCGGAGTCGTGGCAAAAGGCAAGAACTATAAAAGCACTGAGCACTTACAGCAACGCCCCAGCACTTGACTACAATTGCGACTATTAGACGAAAGCTGCGTGCCACAAACACACGGAGCTGCCACGTCCAAGATGCGATGCGATGTCCATTGGCCCCATTCGCTGAGACCATAACCATAAAGGACGCGAACGAAGCCGCGAGACACGTGGTGTGTACTCTTATTGACACAAGAGGGAGAAGGAGGGGAGAGGAAAATACAAGGCTACAAGCAATGCTGGAGGAATGAGAAGCTTGAAGTTTTGAAGCACACTTACGGGCGCTAAAACTCAAACATAAACACAGTCGGCGGCGACAAGAGAAAACTGAAGAAAATGGCGTTGGAAAATTACGCAAAAATCGACAACAGCAAAGCAAAAGGAAAGCAAACACCGAAAAAAAAATAAAAAGGAAAATACATGGAAAACTAAGGAAACGAAAATCCATGAAAATGCCAACGCAGCAGAAAACAAAACACAAAAGTTCCGTTTGCGGGGAAAAAATTGAAAAGCAGTGAGAACACACATAACACTTGCTAACAAGAAGTGTTTGGCGTTGACACGCGCACACACCAATACAATAGAAACCACTCACACATACACACACACACTCTCAGTCACATCGGGAGTCATCAAAAGCAATAGAGAGATAGCTGTACAATTGCTAGGGCAGCCATTTTGAGTGCCATTGACAGATTTCCCTTTTGATTTGGTTCCTCATGGCCAACCGAAAATAGTCGTCGTAGTAGGCGCCTGTTCAAGATTTGTATCCTTTGCCTCTGCCTTTGCCTGCCTTCGCATGTGCCTGAGCCTGGAAGGCCAAACAGTTGTGCATTTGAGTGGAAAACTCAAATTGCCAACTGAGAATACGAGCGCAATACGTGTTTGAATTTGCGAAATATAAAAAATGTGTATTATGTTTTATAACTTTGAACTTGTTTAGCTTATGCAGCATTTCAACTTATTGAACCGCAAACAAAAAGCTATAGATTTTGGTATTTAAAACTAGTTGACTTAAAATTCGAAAACTACTTGACGTATACTTAATATGAGTTCCTTTATATTTCAGAAAATAGTATTTATAATCTTTATTATTTGTTCGAAAAAATTAAGTTCTTTAAATAAGTTACTTAATGCTTAATAAACGTGTGTTTAATTTTTAATAATTAAATGAAATTTAATTAATTGAATTTAAAACCTTTATCGAACATATAAATATTATATTATCATGCAATACTTTGTTTGATAATCGTTTAACTTTGCTGTATTGAAAATCATCGAAAATTATTTAACGTAAACAATAATAATATTTTTCATTTCTTTACTTATATTTTTTAGATTCTTCTTAAGTATTTTTCCCGAATTCATTATTTATAATATTAAAGTATGTAAGATATATTGCTTTTCTTTTGCATTAAATTTCATTTACATATTGAATTTGGTGTCTCTATTCTGTTTTTTTTTTTTAATTTTAGTAAGCATATCAATTGACTTATTATTAATAAATATGAAACAAAATGAAATAATGATAAAATGAAATACGGAACTCTTATGTAACCTTGGCTTGTTCTTTGTGCAAACTACTTCAATGAAAATTATGCACTCAGTGGGTTACTTCATGAGCTAGTCCATCAACATCAATCACATGTTTTTGCTCTGCCTCGTTCAGCTGTCGCATTTTTGTGCTGCTCAAAAATTGCCAAACAAGTTTCAAAGAAAAAGCGATATCGCCGTCGGGCAGTCTACGAAAGTGAAAAGCAAGAACAAAAAAATTAAATGCTTTGTTCATCGTGCTTTTTCTTTTCTTCTTTTTTTGGCATCTTTTCTGTCATTTGCCAAAAATGTGTTTCTTTCATTTTCCATTAGATTTTCTTTTGGCGTGTCGTTCGTCTGCAGCAAAGTGTCGGACAGCGTTCGTTGGGAGAGAGCAACGGAGAAACTTGTGTAAACAAGGCAACAATTTAAAAAGCAATAATTGAAAACCTTTATGGCATACCGAATAAAAGTTTTGTCAGCTGTGTGGATGCCACGCCTCCTTCCTGTCACGGCACACACACACACACACACACACACACGCACACAAAACAAACACGCGTTAAGCGGACAAATGTTTATTAAAGTTTAAGAGAAAATTTTCCGTTGGCGTTCTTTTTTCGTAGCATACTTTGCGGCGTTTCGCTAAGCTGATTAAATTGGCAAATTGGCAATAGACACGCCCATAAAAGCATCTGCTAAGCTCAAACACGCGTGCATTGAAATCAGTCGAGAAACTTTTTCCTCGTCACGCCCACAAAAAAAAACGAAGAAGAAAATGGGGAAAAACCTGAAGCGAAAAAGCGAGTAACTAAATGCCACAGGGCCACAATAGAGTCGCACAACTACGAATCGATTTCGTTAGCTGCAACTTCTACTAGTTCCACTTCTTCTTCTGCTAGGCGTTTCCAGTCAAATTTTTGCATGTGCTCGCCAAATTAGATAGCATTCAAAAGCAATAAAAAAGAGAAACTTTGTGCAATTGGCAACAAAAGGCAGACACACAAACGGAGAGAAGAGCGAACATAGAACAGCGGGACAGCACTTGTAATAGAAAGAGGACTAGCAAATCCGGAAGTGCCAGTGCAATCCCAAAGCTAAGGCCAACTCGTTGCAAAACAAAATAACAGCAAGAACAACATGAATTGCTAAATAATGGCGTAGGTGGAGTTCGTCCATAAACCGACTACTATTTGTAATTGTAGTGCAAGCCCAAACAATCGGCGAACAAATAGATAGTTTACCTACATATGTATAAGCAGACAGTTAACTCCAAGAAGAAGTTACTTTTTTGATTAGACAAACAGTCAAAATGGAGGTGGATATACAATTTAAAACTAGAAAGTATTTCTTAACCAAATTTTAAGTTCACGATTTTGTTTAATCTCTTTAAATTTAATTAACTGGTGTTTATGTTTATAACCAACACATTTGTTATAAAGATTTAAATTTCGTATTAAAAAAGCTATAAATATCCTTTATCTAACTTTAAATTGTAAGTATGTATGTATGTATATATACATAAGTATAAACCATTATAATAAAGTAAGTTTGAAACGAATTTCAGTTTAACCTGAAGGCCTTAGTAGCTCTGTTTCATCTCGTTGAAAATTCGCTAATTTAATAAAATAATAATAAAACGTTCAGTCTTCAATCTGATCAAATTCAAATAAATATTAATTATCTATTTTAATAATTCCCTATTGCCATCGAAGTTTAGTTAGAGTTTCCATTTTGTTGTCGCATATCAAGTGCGAAGGACAATTGAAGTGTCCCATTGCAGTGGTCGTTACTTTATTTAAATGTGTCTAACAGTCGTGTAAATAGCCTTGAGCGCTTTGCCATATAAATTTGCAGTTCATACCCCCAAACTCCCCTCCCCCCTTTAGCTGTGTTCGAGGGCGTGGCCGTCGGCCATGTTTCTTGTGTATAAGTGTATACATGTGTGGTGCCGGAAGTGGCTCAAAGTCATATCCTGTGTCCGTTTTGGCTGCACATTTGCGCCTCGTTTTTTGGTTTCCCCTTCCTGCCTAGTCACCCCCAACACCCTCCTACACCCACCAACTAGTGTGTAAAATAAAAGCGCACCCAATTCGCATATTCATCAAAGCACATAAAAAAAGAAAATACTGCGTTTTGGTTCGACTCCTTTGAAAAGGATTTTCTGCTTGTTAGAAAGAAGGTTGCTCGATTGGATGGTGTTCGCTTTTTTGAAGGTTGCCACAAACTGTGGCAACTTGGGCGCGCTGCCAAATTGTGAAGAGCCAAGCAATATTTGCCCTTGATATATTTCGCTGCTTCCAAATGCAAATTAAGGGGCTTTTAAATACGCTCGAGCGACACGAGCCAAAGCCTTCTTGACTTTCATACTTGCAACAAATTAAAAAAGAGAAACTTACAATATTCTTTAAATGTTCTTAAAACTGATTCTCATTCTTCATTTTTGAAAAACAACTTTCGCTTTTTCTTTAATCAATGTCTTACATAATTAAAGTACGCTAAAACTAATTAAAACATAATATTAATTAATTAATCGTTGGCAACTCAGCAAAAAGTTTTCCCCTCTGTTTTTTGTATCTAGAAATCTTATCGCTTTAGATTAATTGCCCTCAAGTGGAAGCATAAATCTTTTTGGAAACATTAATCACACATGTTTATCAGATGTTTTTAATCAATGGCAGCAAAAAGTAAAAATAACCTGGGAAATGATTATGCCTCGTTTTGATGCAATCAAGCAATGAAAAGTGCAACAGCATTAAGCAGGCACGACACAAAAACAACGACAACATTTCGAAACAAAATTTTTAATGCGTTGAACAACAATTAAAATGATTTTTACACAAGAAACTGATTAAATTTAAATGGTCAGCAAACACGAACGAAATGAACGCCGTTGGCGAATGTAAACTAAATTAGAGTGCCTGCATTTTATATAAAAATTAAATTGAAAATGAAAATGCAGCCAGCTCACGGCAATGCTAAAGAGGTGAATGTTGGGTTCTGGGTGTGTGTGAGAGAGTTGTTGTGGTTGGAGGTGCGCCTGAAACTATGCTTTAAATTAAAACGAGCAGCAAAATGAGGCAGCTACACGACACACACGCAACATAGTGCACACATAATACACTCTGATGTGTAGTAGGAAAAGCATAGAATGAATACCCACACACACACACATGTACAAACAATTGTATTGTTTGCGGTCAAGGAGAGCAGCAAACCGGACCCAGCCACCCCCTCAAAATGTGGCGCCAAAGTGCTTAGCTGCTGTCTAAAATGTTACATAATAAAAAACGGACAATAAGTGAGTCCTCAGAATGCCCAGAGTCTTCCACAAAACAATCCATATTAAAATATATTAAGTTGAATAAGGAAAAGAAGAAATAATGATAAAGAAATTTTAAGACAATTGTAATTTAGGATAAATAAGTGCTGATGTTTCTCAATAAGTAATACTTAACAGATTTATACTTACTTAAAGAAAGTATAGTTCATTTAAGATTAGTTTCTTTCGCAGTTAAGTTAGATTCGCTAGATTTCAATAATTCTAAAAAGTATTAAGCTCAACAAATCAAAAAACAAAGTAATGCATAATATATTGAATTCTGCACAAATGTATATTTCAATATATGTATATAGTAAGAGTTGCTTAGAAAGTTAGGTTTATAAAGTTCAAGAGTTTTCATAGTCCGAAAAAAATTAAGACTTTTTTCTTTAGTTGCAAATATTGTTTTTTTTTTATTTAATATTTCTTTTAATATCTTAAAAAATACAAAAAATAAAATATTATTTACTTGAGGCTTCCGTGAGATATAAAAAAGTGAAAAGTGAGTAAATAATCTTTTAAACTTCTCAGCTTCTATCTCATAATAAAAAATGCATCAATTTATTTATTGATTTATTTAAAGACTCTACCAATTATCACTCTCATGCCGCTCGGCAACTTTATTTCAGGTATATCCAAAAGCAATGCCTAGAAGTATGCAACACTTTTGTTTCTGTATATCGTGTGCGTACGTGAAATTAATTTGTGATGTCCATTTCGGTTGTTTCTTGAAACATAAAGCTGCCGCTGTTCCTGCTTCTGCTGTTGTTGTTGTCGCTTGCATCAGCAGAGTATTCTGGTGGCATTGCCCAGCCCAGAAAAAAGTATGCTACAAATTGCCTTAATTCCCCAACGAAAATAAGTTATTCCGTTTATTTCGTGTGTCGTTGTCGTCGACGCTTAGCGCTCAGCGCTTTTCATGTCCCGAAAACTTTTCGCATGTGTTAAAATTAAAAACTTTTCTTGCTGGTTTTCTCTCTGGCGTGTGTGTTCTGTTCTCTGCTGCTCTGCGAGTGTTTTTATCTTTTATCTAACGCTGGTCAGCAGAACATTCTGCACTCAACATCTCTGCTTTCTCTCTCTCTCTCTCTCTGGCTTCGTGGTTAAGTAAATTTGTTCTTTTTTTTTCGTCCATGTTTATTTTCTTTTTTATCTCAATTATTTAGTCAAGGTCAATTTGTTACCATGTGTGTGTGCGCCAAGGTGCGGCATAGGACACGTGGCCTGCGTGTGTGTCCTTTGCGGCTTGCATATGTTAGCAACCAGCTTGGCATGGCAGGGCAAATGTTTCTGTGTGTGTGTGTTTTCAAAGCTGCTTCGAGCGTTCGAGTGTTGTCACGTGGCTCAGTTTTAAATTGAGTTGGCTAAAATGTGCCAACTCTGGCTTGAGTTTGAGTTTATTGTTTAGGCCATAAACTGACATTTGTTGTGGGCTTTTGTTGCTCTAATTGCTAAGGGAATTGCTGGCCACATAAAAACACACACACACACATAGACACACAGACGTACACCCAACAAAATATCATTAAAAACGAAATAAAGGTTAACATTAACTGTGTGTCTGCTGTTTTGGGTTGCACTCAACATTCGAGTGGCAGGCAGAGCACTAAAAAAGTATATCATTTTGACTGAATACAACGGATCCAACTCAGACGTTGGTTTTTATTTCTAAGTTGTATTCATTCGCTTTTTTGATTGCACTTATATTGCCTAGCATTGGTGCTTTAAACAAATGCTAAAAACAAGGTGAATTGCCAACTCAATTAAATGTCTTTAATGAGCTTTAATATGGTTTTGAAGGAACTGTTTTAGATGAATGATAAAAATGGCATAGTTGGTTAGTAGATGACAAGAAATATCAAATAAAATAAAGAGTGTGTGCTTTAAATAAATGCTAAAAATGAAGCGAATTGCCAGCTCTATTAAATGTTTTAAATGAGCTTTAATATGGCTTTGAAGGAACTGTTTTATATGGAAGAAAGAAGTGACCTATTTGGTTGATAGTGAATAAAAAGAAGTACACAAAATTGTGCGCTTTTTATAAATTCTTGTATTTTTCTTTAAGAGTGGGAGCGTCAAACAGATGCTATGAACAAGGTGCAGTACCAGCTCTATTAAATATCTTTAATAAGCTTTAATATGGCTCTGAAAGAACTGTTTTGTATGGGAAACAAAAGCATATTAGTTGCTTGATAGATTGGTTGAAAATAGCAAATAAAATGTTGTTTAAATAATTTCTATTATTTCTAAAAATAGTGCTTTATACACATGCTTAATGATGATAATGTGTTCATAATAGTTAAATTTGTATTTGTATGCATTTCTTTTCATAATTGTTTATTATGTACTCTGCAATTAAATAATGACGTAATAACATTTATTGTTTTAGGTTATGTGCAAGTGCTTCTCGCTTATCGGCAACAAATTGGAGCGAAACAGTGGAATATAGAAGAAAAGTATTTGAATTTGTATTTTTCTGCATTTGTTTAAATATTTGTTGTATATGTAAGCATTAAACGAGGAAAATGAATTTATATATATCAAATAATGAAATCACAGTGTGGCTGTTATGCACACTTTACGGCCACTAAGATATAAATGTATATGATCAATATTATAAGAAAGGATGAAAAACCAAAAATTCATTTCAAAAGCATTTGTACGTTTCATTCTTATTTCATCCAAATCTCATTTAAATTGATTGCATTGCATTATTTATTAATTTATTTATGATTTTATATACATATATAGGATATTAATAAAGCATCAATAATGTTTGCTCTATTTGTCAATTTCGAAGAATAAATTATTTTGTCTCACTCTGAATGGGAATATTAATAATTCAACTAATCCCAAAATACAAGTTGCAATAGCAACATGAAAATAAATCACACATGCCCATTTGCATAACCTTTCGGTTGGAAGAAGTTCAATATTGGCTTGGAATAGTGGATTATGGGATATGCAACAATATCATCTGGATTGTAGTCGAGGTCCAGACAATGGTTTCTTAGATCGCTTACATAGCGTACGCCAAAGGCAAAGCAATTCGTGTTGCCATCCTTCAATTCGATTTCAACATCTTTGCCATTTTCGACACCAAATATCTTGTAATGCAGTGAGTCCATTTTAATGGTTTTGTAGTCAAACAGCTTGGATTTCTTGAATGAGACAAGTACAACCGCATCCTTTTCCTTCGAACTCTCCCACACAGCGTATTCCTCCGATTTGCTGACTCTATTATCACTCCAACGATGCCACATTGTTTTGGTTAATTTGGCATCGCATACAAAATTCAGCTGAACATTATCTGCGTAGGTGCAATTGCCCGAATTAATGTACGGCATTTTGTCAACAAAAAGATTTAAAAAAAGTGTTACTAATTTGAAATAAAGCTGGGTCAAAAGCATTTTGTATTCAATTAAAATTTAGTAAGAATGAATATGGATTATAAATTTATTTTCTTTTCCGTCCTACAATAATAAAATGCTCGTATCAGAAATAAAAAGAAATACTGAATACGGATATATTATATATTATATACATGGAACAGTAAGCAAAGCATGCTAAGTGAGTTACATAATTAAATAATAAGACTCAACTATTCATTTCTAAGATTTATGAGATTTACATACAGTTGACAGCATTTAAAAAAAAACAAACAAATTTAATATATTATGGAAATTCAAATTAATGTCTAACATAATTGCGATAGCTATCAGAAAAGCTCTTAAGAAAATATTTAAAATGATTTCTATCTGCATAGTTTGCTGACGAATTGCTAAATCTTCTTATATTACCTAAGTGACACACTTCCAACTTAATTGATTCATATTTCAATATATTTTTATTTAATAAAACCAGTTTTTCTTTTCCTAAATGGCAACTTACGTTGAATTGAATACCACAACCCATATACAAGTCCAATCCAAATAGTGATATTTCTATCTTTGAAACTCCCAAACTAACATTAGCAAATATAATACTATGCATAGAATGTATTGATATTCGAGTTTCAGCTTTGGCTTATTACTGTTTAAATATGCTGCTCCTTGAACTGCAAAATGTGCATCAGCATTTCAAAAGGCGCATATAAAATACTGCATAATATTGCAAATTCATGCAAGTAAGCTGTAAAGTTCTGAAAGCGTTTAGCTTCCTACTATTTGCTGCTTAACCCACAGCAATATTTTCTGCTTATTGCCAAACAAATTTCTCTTGATTAGCCTCAGGTTAACATACAAAAAAAGAGGAATAGAGAGCACATGCCTTATTTCTTTCGCTAGCTAGCACATTAACACTGTCCAAGAAGAAAGACGCTTTCTTCTCTCACTAAGAGAAGCTGCAGCTGTAACTTGAGCTTTGCATCTATCTCGTTTGCAATTTATCTGCATCCGCCCAGCTGCATTTGGCCCCACTTCAAATATGTACAAACCTTAATCACACTTTGTGATGTTGCCGCTGCAGCTGCACTTGAGTGTGTCTGCAGCGAGCAAAGAGAATGAACGAGAGGCGAGAGAAGCTATGCAACATAATTTTTAACCTCGACGCGCGCGCGGCATCCACATAAATTGTGCAGTTACCCAACACTGGCTGGCTGGCTAGCTGGCTGGATGGCTGTCTGGCTAGCTGGCCGCCACCTCCATTTGAAGATTAACGCGCGCGCGAGCATAAATAACAAGCGAGCGCAACTATTGAGGAGCCCAGCAAAAAGAAAACTCGCTACAATAGAATGCGCAGAACAGAGCGAGAACAGAGAACAGAGAAAGGGAAAAAGGCAAGTCAAATTTATATTTCATAAGTAAATCTCGTGCTTTCTCTCTCTCTGCACTCTTGCCTCTCTTCTTCTCACTCGCACTTCAGGCCGTATAAAAAACTTTGGCATTACGTGCCAGTGCAGCCAAAAAGTCAAAGTGACGGCAAAGTCAACACACGAAATTGCAACCCTGCAGTTAACGTTGCGAATGAGCCCCGGGCACCAACTCCAATTCCAACTCCACCCATTTAATCTCCAGAGAAAAGCAGAGAGGGAGAGTGAGAAAGAGGGAGAGCGAAGCGAGTCTGAAGTGCGGCATCCTTAGCTTGAATGTAATAAAAACCTGAAGTACGTTTGTTTGATAATCCCATTTTAATATTTATAGTAATAAACGCTTTTACGCGTTGGCGCTTCTTCTTCGTATTCGTTTGGCTTTGCAGCCACGCCCCTTTCGGAAGGCTGTGGCATATTGGCCGCCTGTTGCCCTCAAGCATTGACTTGGTTTGAATGTCTTTTATTAGATGACTTCTGGGCTCGTCTTTTTTTCGCCTGACGTTTTTATTTATTTATACGTCAACATGGGCAGCGAAATCACAGCGAAATTTTCGCCACAAATGGGGAAAGAGAAAGTCCATTTCAACTTGCTCTCGTTCTCTCTTTGGATTACTTGCGCAGCACTTACATATTTGATTTGTGCTGATTGTGTCTCAAGACGTTGGCGCACACTTTATTTTAAGTCAATTTTTATGCAGTGCAAATCATGTGCTTTGCCTTTGTTCCTTCTCTTTTTTGTGTGCAAAGGGTTATACGTCTAGCTGGTAGCTTAGCCTTTGATAGCAACGTCAATCCAATTGTGTTAGTCACTCGCTTTGAACTCGACGCTTTGAACTTTACATTTACTTTTGCGTTGCAGGTGGCGTATGCGTAATGTCATTCAACCTGAATTGATCAAGTGGAAATGATGAGATTTCTATTGCAACTAAAAGCAATTACTTTTGCACTTTACTTAAATTTGAGTATGCTACGATTTGGTTTAACAAATTTTGCTATTTTCTTCTAATCGTTAACCACAAAAGCACGAGCTGGGAAAACTTTGCTTTGGCAGCGGAAATATTAACCAGCTGATAAAAATAGAAGAAAGCAAATCCATTGTCACATTAAATTTAACTTACGCGCTGCTCGAAAGTTGTCGCTAGCAAATATAACAGCAGCTCGTGCCATTTGTAATCAATGTCGAAATAATATGGCGGTTTCGTTTACGAATTTTCACTGATTTCCCAAAAGCAGAAGGCAGCGAGTGAGAGCGAGACGGAGTGCGAGAGAGCACCCACAACTTGGCGATAGTTTTCTGTTTGAAATGCAAGCTGCGTGGCAAGTTTTCTTTACTCTCCTTACTCTCTCCATGGCTTGTCTATAGCAGGCTCTAAGAAGGCCGCCAAGGATTTGCCGGGTCTCAAAAAACTTGGTCCTTCGGATGCTGCTGCAGCTTCGGCTGCTCTGGTAGCATTATCTTTTGGCAATGCCAAACACTTCCGTCGAACGACAAGAACGATAAATTGTTGCGGAAAAGTGTTAAGCGTGGAAAAGTTCAAGTCAAAGTTTCGATGTGCGCGCACTTTTATTTAGGGTTCATTATGCTTTCTTATGCTACTTTCCGACACGCTCCCCGCTTCCAGCTTCTGTATATTCCTCTTCTTTTGTTTGCACTATTGAAAATAATGATTACATGCTTACGTTTTGCTTTTCTTTTTGGTGTTTCATGAGAAGCGCGTGTGTGCGGAAAATTATGCCCAGGCTAAAGAAATTGGCCACAACGAAAACTATAAGCCGATTATCAGCAGATTTTCCCTTTAGCAGCTTCTCTTTTTTTTGTGTGCTGCTGCCCAATGAGGCAAGCAGCGAGATGAATTGCTCTTTGAATAGTTTCGGGGATAGACGAAGGCAGACTCGACATTGCATGTCATCAGAGTTATTAGCGCTAATGCTCTATTAATGGGCCGCACATTCAATGGAGTTAGACTCATTTTTTTTTTTTGGCCAGCTTTTGGGGCAGGTAGCAACTAAAACACATGCCACAGTTCAATTAGACAACTCTCCCTCGGCTTTTGGGGTAAGCCTATCTGTCCGTCTGCCCACTCATTCCCCATTTTGTCTCTAGAGATTTGGGATTTATTAGCCAAGATTGCATTAGACATGCACTTTGATGTTGCTAAAGTTCACTACCAAGGTTATTTATAGCGTGTACAGAGAATTTCCCAAAATGATTTCGTTTTAAAGATAACTTTGCTCTATTTTGCCAAATCAAAATCGATTCGTTCATCAATCATCTTTGGACGCATATTAAATATATTTTTGACGAACCAGCTGCTGAATGTATTGCATATAGAAATCCTTAGGTATATTTCGTTAAGATCTAATCTTGACAGTGCCAAACATTTTGTTGTTCATCAATCAATCGTCAAGCTGTTATCAATCATACCCTAACACGAACGCGAAATAATTGCTAGACATTCATAATTAATAAACATGGCGATAATTATTTCTAAGCACACATTTTAAATAAAATAAATTGTTCAAATATTTCATCAATGCAAACAAAATTTTACTTAAAAGTAATTGACGTTTGTTTATACATATATAATAGCATATATCAAAGCATTCCAATCCGCATTTTTTTGTCTCTTTTATTTTTAATAGATTGAAATAGAAAGTATTTAGAAGAATATTACTTAAGATACTTTTAAGTGCAATTTCTTCCAACCCATTTTCTTATTAATTAAGTTAGTCGTCACCACGAAGCTGTTTTATTAGTGTTTAATCAAACTATACTACTTCATATATTGTCAAAAATTCCACATATTAAATAATCAAAGATTATCAACACAACCAAGATTACATACATGATTATATACAACAAGTAAATTTTTATATTTATATTCCTAAAGTCTAGTTAAAGAAAGTCCAAATTGAAAGCAAATATATTCTAAAGCTTAACTTCATTTTCAAACAATCATCCCTTTAGTTTCATTTAAAGAAAGACCTAACCAATTTCCATGCTCAGTTTTTTATGCGAAACTCAATTCAGTTTTCAATGCAGAGTGAGCAATAGTTGCAAGTGATATGGAATAAGTATTGAAGCACTCGTAAGGGTTTCATTCGGAATGAATACATGTGTTGATTGAATGAAACAGATATTGATATACTTGTGTATTTCTCTGCACTTCTATGGGAGAGTGTATTTCTTTTACTACAAAGAATGCCACGCTGCTTTCATCAATGGCCAATTGAGCAAAGCTTGAAAGGAAAGCGAAAACTCCGACGATGATACAAATCGCCACATGCTTGCAGGAAAAATGCAAGTAACAGTGTCTTGGAAAAAAGGGAAGGCAGCTATGTAATAACATTCGCAACTATTTAGAGCAATTTTTTTTAATTTTTTGCCCGCTGCTGCTGCAAAATTGTCAAAGGGAAAACGACGTGACACAAATGAAATGTAACAGGCAACAAAGGGCGACACGTTGAGCGGGCTAAAAGGGAGCTAAAACTAGCTGCTTTAACTTATTTCGAGGCTGTGAGTAGCAGAGTGGCTCTTGAGTCAAGGAACTTGGTATGAGGAAGAGAGAGAGAGCTTGAAGTCATACAATTTTCATTTCCGCTTTTATTTGCAGTGCGAGCCAAAGGCAAATACCAAGCCATAGACTGGGACAGATGAGTGAGAGTCTCAAGCGAAAGGGGAGCGAAGGGGAATCCTCCGAATACCTTGCTGTAAAGAAAAGAATTTCTTTTGAGTTACTTTAGTGGGGCAACAAACGAACAAAAAAAAAAGAGAAGAAAAATATATATAACAAACAAAAAAGGGGGGAACGCAAGAAAGGACACATGTGTCCTGCTCGCCTAGGACAAAGTTTGCGCCATTTGCGCTGCCTTAAGGTGTGTTTAATGAAAAGTTGCCAACTAGCAGAGTCCGGACACATTAGAGAGAGCTACAGAACAAGACTGAGAACGAAAACGAGCAAACGAAAAGTTACTGAAGATGGAGAAGCCGAAGAAGCGAAGCGAAGTAGCTACAGCAGCTGGACCAGACAATAGACAGACAATGGTCCAAAGGATGCAGCTGCTGCCACTTCTCTTTCTCCTTCTCCTTCTTCTCTACTCTCATCCTCCTCCTCTCCGCTGCTGCTCGAGGCTGCATCAATATCCTGTTGCCATTTTGCGCTATTTACAAATGAAATACGCCGCAAGTTTTCGAGCCAAAGTAACCACGAAAATTAAACTTTTGCCTCGTTTGTGTTTTGTCAGTACACAGAGCGAGAGCGGGGAATGGGGAAGTGGAGATCCGAGAGGTGGAAGAGTGGCCAAAAAAGTTTGCACAGAAAGAAAATGCAATGAGGAAAATGAAATTAAAATGGGCGAAGTGAAGAACCAACAAGGTGCAATTGAAGTGGGCATCCTTTAAGTGGATACCACAAAATTGAGATTTTTCCATCTTCTTTCGCCTTCTGCTTGTGCAAACAGCGCTAAGAGATTGAGCGCAACTATCATCACCAAACAACTACACTATAATTTACTTCTATATTGAACTGCTGCACTTTATTGAAAGTTCAAGTTTTACTTGTTCCAGATGAGAAATTTTTCCAAGTTTTATGATTTGCACTACATCTTGGAAGTATATTAAACAGCTTGAAAATACATAATATTTTACTTTACTTTAAAAACAGAATAAAGTTTGTAAACGTCCCATTACTATTAGCTACAATTATTATGATTTTATTGTTTATATTGTACAAAACATAAATAAAAGTTAAATCAATACTTTCCATTCCTTTTTTTTTATTTTGAAACCTTTCTTGTTTTCCTCAGGCAACCTTTACTTAACTTTTTGTTTTTCTTTAACTTTTCCCGTGACTTCCACCCTTATGTTATTAATTATGCATCTTGTCAGAGTTTAGCAACCGTTTACAATATGTTGCTGGCCAAACTTATTGTCAACTTTCATCATCATCATCAGTCACACAATTTGTAAACATAAAAAAGCAAATTCCTATCAAGTCGACAAGATCTAAACAAACTGTAAAAATTACAATGCCATTGAATAGGCGTGTTGCCTTTGGCCAAAAAGAAATCATCAGCAACGAGACGAGACGAGACAGAGAATGGAGATGGAGATGGAGACAAGTAAACAAAATCTGTAACATCAATTTTGTCAAGTTTTCACGCGGACACAACAACAAATCAGATGAAACCATTTGCTCGGGCATTTTGCGCCTAAAAGCATGCAAACAATGCACTGTGAGAAATAAAGTGTGAGGAAGTTATTGAAGCAGTTGGAATTAAATAGAAACATTTAAAATTGTACAAATAAAATATAGATTTCTATTTGATAATATTTATTTAATAATGCTTTTACAGCTCATTCATTAAGTTAAGTGTTTGCTGATCTATTTGATTTTCTCAGTGCAGTTGGCAACGTTTTTAAAGTGTCTCGTCTTGTTTAGATAGAGACAGAAGCGTAAGAATGGCAGCAAAGCAATGAGATTGTGCTACGCACAGTGCGAGAAAAAAAGTCAGTGGACGTGCCAAAGCTTTGAATGCCAAGTGACACTTGAGTGGAGTGTCGGACAGTCGACCCAAGGGGGTTGTACTTAGAGAGAGGTGGGCGGAGAAGAAAACGTCCGGTTTCTCGGTTTTGGCAACATCTTTGAGATTTTCAGACTTCAGACTGGAACAACAACAACAACAACAATGCAAAAAAATCGATGAGACATCATTGCTGGCAAAGCGATGGTAAAACGACCAGCACTTATTAAATTGAAAATATTTGCGTGTTTTTGGCTTGGGCCAACGACTTTAAGGCCGAGGCAAAAAGGGGCCAAAAAACCACTCGAGCTTTGATTGATGGCTGTCGTTCTGACGCTTTTGCCAGCTGAGAAATTTAATAAATGAATGCGGTTTTGTATTGCCCCCCGAACACACGATACGAGCGAGTGCGAATCCTAGAAAGCATGTGGGCGTCGTAACGTTTGAAGTTTATCATAGCAACATTTGATTAATTGCTCGGGTCATAGACCACGCCTGCTTTTACTTCACCCTCCCACCAAATACGTAACTCTCCTTGGGAGTACACGATGACAGCTGGCGTAGCCTCGACTAGTTTTCAATTAAAAAACTTTTCACTTGACTCCCGTCGCACGTTGGGGGCCCACAACTTTGTATGGCGCCCAACGTGGCTGCTGTCTTCGTTCATTTTACGATGTCGCCACTGAATTAATGTAAATCCTTGTTATCCCTCATTTTATATAGCCACTGCCTGCATTTTTATATGCATCTCGCACTACGTCTTGGCCTTCGATTCAGCGCAGGAGTCAGAGGCATCTCAGTTATTCTTTGCCTCTCCCTCGCTCTCGCTCTCCTTCATTTCTTTTCTGCATTGCGCCATTTCGTTGTTTATGTCGCCTTCAGCCTCAGTGTCTTTGCGGTTTGTTTCCACTTCAGATTCGACTACTTTTTTATGGTTTTTTCTCACTCTACCTCCATCCTTCATTCCCGCTCACTTTTTCTGTATCTCTTGGTTTGTGTGTTTTACGGTCAGTTTTGCCTGTTTTGTAATTATGGTCACGTATGTGCCGCAAAATTTTATGTGCAAAGGACAATCCAAGGCATACAGACGCATTAATTGCAACTTGTAAGACAGTTGCCCAATGGCGCATATTTTATGTGTACTCAAGTGAAGGGATAAAACATCCTTTGCTCACAATTTGTCATCATCTGCAAAGCCCCAGAAGTCGAATATACAGAAACAGCTTCTGGGTTTTTCAAAAAATGAAAGCTACACATAACTTGCACTTGATTAAAATGTTTTAAGACATGTAGAATATTTACATAGTAGAGATTATGGAATCTAAATTAAAATTACTATATTTTATTATATTTTAAGTGCATAATAAATCTCTTCATGAGCATTAGTACATTAAGTGACAATCTGGTATATTTTGCAATCTATAGCATATTCTACAATATACTATATTATATAAATATACTGAATATACTATACCAATATACCAAAAACAAAAGCATTTGGTTTATTTTTGTATTTTTGCGGTATTTTAACATGGTTATTATAGGAATAATACCAGACTCGTTGGCTTTTATTCAAAATGGGTAGCGAGAATCTCGCAGTCGAGCATACTTTGTAGTTGTAGTTTTCATACCTGTTTTAGATTACATTTGAAAATGTTTTTGTTGTTTTTGATAAACATACACATAATTATCTACATATATACAATTTAAATTTAAGATAACTTAATGTAAGTTTACTCCCATTGTCATTAAATTTCATCTCATTATTAACAATGATTATTTCTTTGTTCAAAATAATGTCGTTGCAGTAATAGAAAATTGCATGTAATTTAAATTTGGTGTCGTAATTGAAATGCCAGACATGCAGCTAATGTGAAAGTGATTAATTTTTGAGGCAGAACAGACAAGGCAGACTGAGTATCTAATCGATTGATCAATCAATCAATCAGTCAGTTAATCAGTGTAGAAGCCAAGTCATTCAATTTGTATGCAATTCTGACCACAAACATTTGTTAATTGACCGCAGCAGAGGAACAGAGAAGTAGTGAGAGAGTAAAGGGAGTTAGTTCACTGTGTTTGTGCGAGAAAAGTAAATCGTATTGCCAAACACAATCACACACAAAGCACACACACGCACACATGTATGTACATCGAGACACACTCACATGCAGTTGCACAAATAATTAATTATGTACGCTCAGTTGCATTTGAAGCAGCAGGAAATGAAGCTGCGCTCTGATGGCTGCCAGCTAAATTATGCCAACGATTCCGACTCCTTCCCGAACACTCCCAGGGCAAAAGCTTCCGCTCCAGCGGACAACAGGACACCTGGACACTAGGACACCTGGTCAGCGGAATAGCAACTGAACCAGACCAGAGACGTGCCGACTGTTTGGCATGCTTAAGTGCCGATAATTGCACACCTTTGGCTCACCTTTTATACACACCAACAACTGACAACTGACAACCGACAGCCAACAACCTGACAACAGTGAAAACTGAACACTAAACATAAAGTCTAGGCCAAGCTGTATTCTCTGCTGCAATCTCTCCAGAGTCACATCCACGTGAAGTCGAATGACATTTAAGTGACATTTAGAGCTTAATCGCTAAGCAGCTGCAACTTGATTCATAGCTTGCCAGCTTGATTGTCTTCAAAACTGAAATGACAGCGCTTAATTGCCCGGCCATGAGTAATGATAACTTCAAGTGCAGAGCAATGGCAAAGTCAGTAAAAGAAAGGTGTGTTGAGTAATAAAAATTAAAAAAAGCATATTATGAAGTCTTCTTAGAAAACATTAAAGTCAAAGTTCTGCGAATGAAAATTCTAGTTACTTAAAGACTTTGAAATTGTTATTCAATGACTTTATTATTATTTAATTTAGAAAAAGGATATTGCGATTAAGTTAATAAAAACTTAATGAAATGTGTAACTTAAACCTATATTAAATATACATAATTTTAATGTATTTATAGAAACTAATTTTGATATAAAGTTAAAAAGAAAAAATTACGTAGAAACTTACTTTATGTAAGCACTTAGTATATATACAATCTTAGCATTTTATCACTAAATTGTCATTTATTAGTTATAAAAAGCATATAGCTTGAAGACTAAAATCAATTAAAAATTATTGATGTTATTTATATATTTTGACAACTGTCGAAGAATGAACCACATTTTTTAGTTGAATTTCATTTATATCAAACAATAACTTGTAATGCTATGAAATAATTCAGAAAAAATGCAATTGAAAATCTGGCAAAATAAGCCACTATGTAAAGTTTACAAAGTAGCCAAGTGGCTGAAACAATCCCGAACTTAAAGCAACGCTTATTCGCAGACAGCGTTTGACTTTGCAACACCCAAAAGCTGTCAGGCATCAAACTAGTTTTGACTGTAGTTTATGGCCAAGGACCAGACACATTTGAAGGGCACACTCAGCTCTCACACCTCAACAAAAAGAGAGCGAGACATGCATAAAGTTAGAGAGAGACAGAAAGACAGCAGACAGATCGGCAAACTAGCAAAGCGGATGGGCAAAACATGTGCATAAATTTCAACAGTTCGACGTACACATAAAGCCAGCTACTTATGCCAATGCCAAGATGCCACCGCAAATAAAAAGGAAAAACGCCTTAGCACAAAGCCACACAAAGAAGAAAAGCCAAAGTGAGCTGAGCAAGAAAACTTGATACAAAAGTAGCCGCCGCCATCATTGCTGTTGTTGTTGCTTTTGCTTTTGCTGTTATGCTGCCGACGGGGCCAACGAAATTGATTTTCAGGCAATTTGTTCGTTTATGGATTGTTGGCCAGGATTGTTCCGGAAAGAGAGAAAAAGTAGAGGCAGGCAGCTAAAGCAAAAAGAAGCTGCGAGAAAATGGCGATAAAGGACAGCTGCTGCTACTTTTTGGAGTAGAAGATGCTATCGTCTTTATCGTCATCATTGGGCAGCCAAAAGCCCAAAAAACGTGAGCTGGCAAGTGAGAAGGTGGCCACAAAAAAAATTGCTAAAAAAATAGAAAGCTCATTGACTGCAACACTTTGACACCTGACAGCTGCACACAAAAGCGTGCGACGTATTACGGCGTATTCCCCATCTCCAACTAACTGAAATTCTGCCGGACTCGATGTCTATGTCGACGTCTATGCGGTGAAAAGTTTTGCGCCCAAGACATGAGATTTATTTTGTGTTGCGGATTTCGTCTCAGCGGTTGTTTGGAGTTCGTGTCTTTGCATGCTGTGAGAATGATTAAGTGGCGCCATCTAGCGAAGGGATTTAAGAGGTGATAGATATAGATATAGATATAGATATAGATATAGATATAGATATAGATATAGATATAGATATAGATATAGATATAGATATAGATATAGATATAGATATAGATATAGATATAGATATAGATATAGATATAGATATAGATATAGATATAGATATAGATATAGATATAGATATAGATATAGATATAGATATAGATATAGATATAGATATAGATATAGATATAGATATAGATATAGATATAGATATAGATATAGATATAGATATAGATATAGATATAGATATAGATATAGATATAGATATAGATATAGATATAGATATAGATATAGATATAGATATAGATATAGATATAGATATAGATATAGATATAGATATAGATATAGATATAGATATAGATATAGATATAGATATAGATATAGATATAGATATAGATATAGATATAGATATAGATATAGATATAGATATAGATATAGATATAGATATAGATATAGATATAGATATAGATATAGATATAGATATAGATATAGATATAGATATAGATATAGATATAGATATAGATATAGATATAGATATAGATATAGATATAGATATAGATATAGATATAGATATAGATATAGATATAGATATAGATATAGATATAGATATAGATATAGATATAGATATAGATATAGATATAGATATAGATATAGATATAGATATAGATATAGATATAGATATAGATATAGATATAGATATAGATATAGATATAGATATAGATATAGATATAGATATAGATATAGATATAGATATAGATATAGATATAGATATAGATATAGATATAGATATAGATATAGATATAGATATAGATATAGATATAGATATAGATATAGATATAGATATAGATATAGATATAGATATAGATATAGATATAGATATAGATATAGATATAGATATAGATATAGACCATACATACCAAATATACCATATATACCAAATATACCACATATATCATACATATATATACGAATATACCATATACATACATCATATTAATCATTCGCCCAGTTGCCAATTTGTTTGTCATACTTCCTTCTGGATTTTCTTTCGTCTAGAATTTGTGCTTATACCAAACCCCATTTCTAGTCACTGTTGTTGCCTGTCCCCTGTCGCCATCGCATTATTCAACGCGTGCATAGGACATTAGGCTGGGCGTTGCTAGAATGCTGGGGGACACTCCCCAGCTTCCGGTTGTTGGCATCGGCCTCAGATGTTGCTGGTGATGCGGCTGTCAAACAGTTGGGCAATCACTCAGTCAATTTGGCTTTTTGGCTTACAATTTTACTATGTGCACTGCAGTTTTTCTTTTCATTTCATTTTTTCGTTTACTGGTGCCTTGTTTTTGTTTTTGTTTTTGTTTTTGTTTTTGGGATTCGTTTTTCGGGGGGCTGGCTAATATGTCTGTGGTTTGATTTATGGACAGGCGGTGGTCGGAGCCACTCCACGCCATTAGCTGCCAACAAATCCAAATCCGTAGTATACTGTCTGAATGTCAAACTGTGCATC
Organism: Drosophila nasuta; assembly: GCF_023558535.2. NCBI lineage: Eukaryota > Metazoa > Arthropoda > Insecta > Diptera > Drosophilidae > Drosophila > Drosophila nasuta. The sequence continues at coordinate 36,296,490 of NC_083457.1, read as the reverse complement.
AATTTGACTATCCAATTATCTGCGTTCTTTATTCTCTCTCAGTCTCTCTCTCTCTTTCTCTGTGTCGTTCAATCTGTGTCTCTGTCACTTTATGACCTAATTTTGCATGCAAAGACCTTGCTAGATAGATTAGGCGTAAACAATTACGAATTGTGTCTGGCTTTTGCCTGTATACAAATAAACAAGATTTTTAAATGCATTTCTCTCTGTATGTAAACAACAATATTCATGAATATAATTCATGAATGCGCTTGCCAACATTCGCAATAATTTTATTGGAAAAATGCAAATTCCAAAAATTGTAATTGTGCAACGCATCAAACTGTGAGCTCTGAAAGAATTTCATGTGATTTTAGCAGATTTTACTATGAGTTATGCTTGCCACCAGGCAAAGTGTCACTCTATTTGATTTATACAGATAAATAGTGATTTTTAGTTGAATTTGCGTAAACTAGAAATTGACATTTTGCCAATTGATCGCTGCTATGTTTGGACATATAAAGTTGCTTTGCACTTATTGTTAAATAGATGTCAAATATTGATTAAAAGAATTAGAGAAATGTTAAACTAACATCTGAAAATAAATAATAATAGTTTCATATTTCCTGGTGAATACACATCAAATATAATGTAGATGATAGATTTAATACTAAAATTAAAGTACGCTTTTTAAATCATTGTTGAACATATTAAACAAATTCCACTCTTTAAACCCAATCATACCTTTAAGTGCAATAATAATTCAGTTGTCGGCTAATCCTGATTTGTATTCACAATCAAAGTCTTCTTTCTTCTGGCCTCAACCCTTAAGCTGTGCTTAACGAAATTTTAGATTCATAAACCTAAACAATGTGCGCCGTTACCCGCCATTAATATTTATTTATGCGCCAATCATTTACAACATGCGCGGCCAATAGACTTGAACATGAACTTCAACTCCCACTTCAAGACAAACAACCCCCTTTTTAGGAAGGAAGGATGAAGTGAAGATGTTGGCGAGACCTTCGAATTCCACGCCATTTGTCTAATAAAGTGCATAAATTTAAATTATGCAAAAACCACAAGTTGCCCACTTCTAATGCCTGCTACAAATTGCTCTTGAGAATGTTGTATAACAAATGATCGGAACATAAATCAACAAATAACCAAATAAATGACACACAAATATCATTTTTATGGGAGACAAAAACTGAAAGCAAAACTTGCTGTTAAGTTTTCCACGACAACGACGTCGACGTCGACGACGACGAGATAAAAACCCATTAGATTTTCTAATAAATAGCGGCATTAACTAAACATAATGAGCACTTAAGCGCGCACTTCCGGACCCCAGAAATCGCCACGCCCACAACAACGCAAAAAATTGTGGGCAGCTGGGCAACAGAAGGAGAGAGAAAGAGAGAGAGAGACGACAGATTCGGCGACTATGCCATTAAATTCAAACTTCCTGTGTGTTTATTTGGCTGTGTCGCAATGTGTGTGTATGTGTGTGTGTTTGTGTATTTTGTGTGTTCTGTGCTAAGACTTTGTCTCACAGCTGCTTTAAGTGTTGCCTAATTTACTACAACAAACTGAAAGCTATTTGGGAGCAAGGCCAAGGACGACTCTTAAATACACTTTTATTATAATGGTTTAACGGAAAGAGAAACTCATTTAACTGGCAATCAACACAGCTTCATTGATATTTAAACTACTTTGCTTATGTGCTTTTACAATTTACTTATAAATAAATAAAGCTCACAAAAGTTATCATGCAATTTTGTGTAAAATTAAGATATTTCAATTTAGATATATTTTTATAATGTATATTGTGATTGCTATAATTGTATTATTAATATATTATTTCATTAATGAGCTTACATTTCAATCATAAATAACGAAGACTAACAACCAGAAAGCTTTAAGCTTTACTAAAAATCTCAAAGCTCCAAGCACATACATTAAAGCGTTTGAAACTTGTGTAAGCTTTGGATTGAATTTTAAATGTTAAGCAAAGTCTTTATAGTTGAAACACTTATTGACTTTAAAAACTACCCCATAATCTTTAATTATTTACAAGAATTCATTCAAACATTTTCAGTCCTACACATTTATTAAGCTTAAACACCCTTCAGCAAAAGGGTAGAGCAGCTGGAAGGCAGATAAAGACAGAGTGCTGAGCGAATGCTAAGCAAAAAGTGTCGCTTAAGGTTGAGTTTTGGTTTCGGTTTCGGTGTCGGTTCGCCTTCTGCTTCCTTTTGTGGCTGCCTCGGATATTAAGGACATTAAATCCACATTATTCATTTCGTTGTTGCTGCTGCTCCTGCTGCGGACAACAGACAACACAGACATGAGACAACGGACAATGGACAGCGGACAACGGACAACAGACAACAGACAATGACAATCGGCAAGCGTTGCGTTGCGTTGCGTTCTGCGCTTATTAAAGCCATTTGGGCAATTCACGTGACCGTTGCGTTGCGTTGCGTTACGTATACGCCCCGTTGGCCATTGTGCGATCATCGTAAAATGAGTAATTGCCAGCATGTTTCAACGCATTCACATTAATGAGCCCAATGTGTGTGCGTGTGTGTGTGTGTGTGTGTGTGAATGTGTGTGTTCACTGCCCATTTTGATATGTGCAGCATTTTTATGTTTAATCATTTTTCGGCGTCTTTTTTATTACCTTTTACATCAAGTTTTGGCTCATTTTCTCTTCGCCTGTCCGAGCATTTGGTCAAATAACAACAAGCAGAACAACAATAACTACAATAACAACCACAAACAACAACATAACAAAAACAACAACAATTGCAAATTACAAAATCGTGACTAGCGTAAATTTGGCCGTTTTGCGGCCATAAATTTGCCATTTGCTGAAAGTTCTCATCCTCCTTCCTCATAACATTTGCAGGACAGTCAGACAGACTCAGACTCCGGTTTCGGATCCGCCGCAGACTCCTTGGCCCAGTTGCTCAAGTAGTCGGTAAATTGTTAAGCGGTTATTAGTTTAAATAGCCCAAAAAGTTGTTGCAGCATTGTTTGGCTTAAATAGCCGCCAATTTGTTATATGTGCACTCATTTATATGATGAAGCAACTATTTGCTGTCGAACATGAAAAGACGAAAACTAAAGAAAATAATAGTAATAACAGTAATACAAGTCGTTGAGAAAATTATTAAATATATTTCAAGAAAAGAAAATCAAAGCATTAAAATTTATTTTTAATCAATTAAAATATATGTAATTGATTCTAGCTTTTTTCTCAATTAAATTAAATTGAGAAACTGCAGCAAATTATAAACTGTAATAAGAATCTTTAAAACATTAATTATATTCTTAGAAAATTAATAAACATGAAGGAATTTAAATTCGAAATTTAACAAAAATTCTACAATTCAAATAAAGAAGTAGAGTTTTTAATATTGTTTTTTTCTTCAAACAGTAATAAACTTCTTGCAAAATAGATAAAATATATTTTATTTAAATTTAAATTTGAAAAGGATTCTAAAAATTAAAAATCATCATTGAATAGTTGTGTGAAATTAATTGTTTTCCTTTTCTTTATTTAAGGTAAAATATTATTTTGAAGCAAATATTAAAAGCTGCATTTCTTTTAAGGAAATCAGCCAAAGCTGAGCTGGCAGCAATCACATCTAACTCGGCTCTCACTTTTTCACTCCACAACTGCCAAAAAGTTTTACTTTCCCACAGACAACCAGAGAGAGAGAGACAGAGAAAAATAGAAAAGCTGAAATAGAAATCGAACTAGACAAAGGGATACAATTTGCGTTGCTAAATAAACAAAACAAATGCGCAGAAAAAGCAAAATAGAAAACGAAATAAAAAATAGACAAGCACACGAGTACATCTAAATAGATATATGTGTATATATACTTGTATATGCATGTTCTGGCAAACTTTTAAGACAACATTTGGCTAGAGCTGGGCGAACAAAAAATATAAAACAAAAAAAGAAAAACGGAAAGGTGAGAAAAGCAACGAGAAAATGAAATCGAAACCGGAAATCGACAAGGCGACAGACAGCAAAGCAGAGCAGAGACAGGCAGACAGAAGCTTCACAGGTTGCAACTGATGCTGTGGCTGCCGATGTTGCTGATGTTGTTGCTGTGGCAGCTGATGTTGTTGCTGTTGTTGCTGTTGAGTCTGCTTCCCGCTCAGCTTGACGCTCGTGGCCTTCTTTGTTTGTATGTTTTGCACACTTGAATTGCTGCTCATTCAACATTCATTCACATGGCAAAGGATACAGATCCAGGCAGTCAGCCAGCCACAGACAGAGAGACAGACATCCAGCTGGTAGTCACGTCAGCGACTTCGTCTAGGACTGCTGACTGTGGCTGTGACTGTGGCTGCGACTGCGGCACACCTCGTGTCGATATTCAAATATTTTCCGTTGACAGATTTCACAATTTTCCACTTTCATACCTTTTTTTTTCTCGGCCCTGGCTGTTGCCTGTTGTTGGCTCATGGCCATTGGTAGAAAACACACAGAAAATTCCTTTTACTTATTGTTCATTCATTCCACCGCAGCTTCTTTATGTATCTTTCTCTTTCTCTCTCTCTCTCTCTTTCTCTGTCTGTTTGTCTTACGATTTGACTAAAAGCGCCCATTGGGCACATTTTGGGTTCTCTGCATTTTGGTAGCTGGCTTAGAACAATTGATGTGTAAAACTTTGATTAGGTTTGTGAAGTGTGGCCTAAAAGTAGGCAGCATTTTTTTCGACTTTTTTTCCTCCGGAAAATGCGCACAATTGTAACCATAAGACATTGATTTTTCCTCTTTGTTCTTCTTGCAAGAGACGCTTCAATGAGATGAAATTACATTTTATTTTTTTGTTCAAAAGAAAAGGATGTGATTCCCAAATATGAGAGGTACTTTTTGGTATGATTGAGACAGAGTATGAAGAGTGGAAAGTTGAGGGTTCTGAAATAAAGTCTTCAAAACAATATGAAGTATTTACTAAAAGGTTCAATGCAATGTGAATTTTTAAATTGAATTTGCATTTTAATGTGTACTCAAGCAGCATTTTAATTGAATAATGAATTACGAAGCACATCTATTATATTTAAAGCCTTCTGCCACACACTTAGTGCAAAGTCTCGCATCGCATAAAATGTCCTTTTGTTCGTTTGTTGTCGATAAAATTACTTAAATTGCTGCCATTAATTGTGCCACATGCATTCGCCACAGAACAGAGATTTACTCATTTAACTATCAATTCATTTGGTAATATTGCTAAATGCTGACCATTAATATCATTTCTCTGTGCTGCATTTTTATTTTCACAATTCTTGCGCTGTATTTTGTGTGTGTGTGTGTGTGTGTGTGAGGCCAATAAAGCACATACACAAATAATTAATTATGAACACAGCATTTAAATGTATTGTACATGAGAAAACAGAAGTTGAATTCGATGTTTTTTAATGAGTAGAGCAAAAAGTTGTGAAGCAAGATAGACATTTAACATAATTATGTGCCAGGCTGTCTGTCAACATTTTTCTTCATTAAGTGCCAATAAAAAAAAAAGGTTGAACAGAGAAAAATAAAACAATTGACAAAATGTGTGTAAATGTTGTTGAAGTGTATATTTTGAAATGATTTACATGCCAGTCGGTCTATCTGTCCATCTGTCAGTTTGTCAGTCTGTCCATTCGAAGCACTGACAGTTGCCTTTTTTTTCAATAGTTGGATTGTTGCTCTGTTTTTAATTACTTGACGGAAATTCGAAATACGCAACGTGGAACTCGAGACGAACACTCATAATTAATTTATTATTATGCAGCCCGTTAATGTGCAGCGTATTAACATTAATTTACAACAATACATACAACACATCAATATTTATATCTATCCATGTTTTATATACACATATTTACGGCATCTGCAGCTGCATCTGCATCTGCTCGCTGTGGCTTCGCTTGACAGTTTTTCAATTATCAACTCAAACTATTTAACTGTTTCCAACATTCAGCCGCATTTCTACACGCGAATCAACTCATTTTTTAATTTATTTCAAGGAATTCCCTATGGCTTCAAGTATAAATTAATAATTAATGCAGCAGTTATTATATAATTTATATTTAACAATTAATAAACAAGAAATGTTGAACACATAATTTAACAAGAATGCAACACTGTTCAATATTAGCTACTTTGTAGACAAGCAAATCAGTGCAGTATTATTTTTAAAATATACTAAAATATATACTAAATCATTTAAATATACTAAAGGCTATATTTGGTATATTGTATAGTACTACATCACAATTCAACATAGACTACAAAATATATCAGATAGTATATTTGAAGAATGCTGTTTTGATTTTAATCATAACTGGTAGCGGTTATCTTACACTCGAGAACAGTTATCTATAGCTTTCTTACTTGATTGAAGTAAAAGTCAGTATTTCTATATTTACTCCACATCAGCTATTAGCTAACGCTTTTATACCTAAAATAAGATATGTGTCATGCATTTTTTTTAATGACTTAAAATATTCATAATTTACTTATGCCTTGAAGTGCATATACTGAGTAGTCAATAGTTGGTATAGAATCCTTAAATCTATTAGATTTATTGAAAATATACATATTGTATTATTTTTATACAATAAGTTAAACAAAGTTGTTTTCAATACATATTAAGCCCATTTACATATGTTTAAGTTTTAAGTAATGCATTTCTATGTTCACTCCATTGTCAGATTCTGTCAGCTAATTATCTTGCAAATTATTGTAATGACTGTAAATAATGTTCAGTTGCTTATTATTTGAAATGGATATGCAAGTCTTAATAGTCAATAGTTAGTCAATGAAACATTTGATTAAAATATGAATAGTATCTACACTTCATTGCAGCTATAAAGCAACTGTGTTACATCTTAAATGATATACATATGTATCTGAGCTTCATTATATTATGATTTATATTGTTAGGCAATAACAATTGTATTCAATCATGAATGAATGTTTAGAATATATATAAAATAACTATATACTGCTTATCTTCAACCCAACTACATTCAATCCTCAAGTCAGCATTTGCATCATCACTCCACTGCACTGTCATGCATTGCAGCTATCAAGTAACTCTTTTACACCTTAAATGACACATCTGACTGCTGCTGTTGCTGCTGCTGCTGCAGTGCTCAGCTCGGATGGCATCTTTTAGCCTGGCATAACATATCCATAGCCTGTTTTGTCCAATTTCCCGCACCTTTGCAATATTTTCTAATTTGCTGCATCGCTCACCGGGCGAAACTCCTCCCCGTCTCTCTTCCTCCCTCCCGTTTCTAACGACTGCTTTACATATTTGCCGCACATTCTGAAAATATTTTTGTTTTTACTCGCTTCTAAAACCAACAAAATAAAAAAAAACAAAATATACAGAGAAAAAAAGTGGAAAAAATACAGCAACATGAGGAATGTTTGAAATTCCACGCAAAAGTATGCAACGAGAAACATTTTTTTGGCTAGACATTTGCGTAGCACGACGAAGATGAAGTTTGGTGAAGTAGTCCAGAAGGGTGGTTACGGAGAGGGGGGGAGAGGATTGGTTGCGGGGCATTTGGCAAAGTCAACGTCAACATGCGGCGAATGGCAGACGGAAGTTGTACGCAAAGACAATGACTAAGCACACGAGGCAGACGGAAAGCCAGAGCGACAGACAGACAGACGCATGGGTAACCACACACACAGAAAGAGACGGAGAAGAAGACCCAAAGAATAAGAGAAAGAGAGAGAGAGAGAGAGAGAGGAGGCAAAGAGTGAGAACTGAATGCCAACAATATGCATACAATGCAAAGCCACAGATAAAGTTTCGTTTTTCACTTTATTTTTTGTTTTTTCTTTCCCCTTTCTTTTTTTTGTATTTTCTATTTCTCAATTTTTTTTGTTGCTCCTAAAATAAAAGTTTCCTTGACAAACCGTTGTGCAAATGCAACTGCAATGTAAGCACACACATTTACACACACACACTCACACATGCTCTGTCAGTGCAAATAAAAACATTCTTTACGTATTTTGATGAACATTTAAATTACAAAGGCAGTGAAGATGCAATTTGCCTCAATTCTTGACTTGCACAGATAATTACAAAATCAAATATTTTAAAGGTTCTTTGAATCATTAAAAGTCAAAAATATATTCTGCAGTGAGTGAAATTAATATTATTAATAGCTGACCCATCTAATTACTTTTATTCTATATTTTAAATTAGCTATATACAGTCAGCAGCTTGAAAAATGAATATTCAAAGTATTTTCACCAATGAATAAAAACGATCTGATTATTAGTTACAACATATAATTAATTCTTAATTGTAACAAAAACTTAACAAAAATTTAAGTGCCATTAACAAATTTAGCGGTGAAGAAAATAGATCTTATCAAATAATTCTTAAATTAAAGTTATTTGAAAGTTTATGTATAATCAATAATATAAGAAGACTACATATTTTCAGCAATAAAAAATGCAATCACAGCTTACATTAGCATAAAATTAAATAAGCTGAAATGTTGTAGTTGCAGTTGAATAAAGGTTTAGGTTCAAACAATTTTTAATAAAATTGGTAAACATATTTTTAGCAACATATGGAATGGAATAAATGGAATCCTAGTTAATGCTTCAAATTAAATCCTAATTTATAGATATATAAGAGTGCAAAAAGTTTATATACATTTAAATAACTTGAAATGCCAGCCCTGATTTTTCTTTAACTAATCGTATTTGCAAACCAGATAATGTAAACGAAGCAACACAATAAGCCTGTCAATCTCAACAGGAGCCACCGAGGTTGTATTCCCCATTCTCAGATATCCTTATGCATAGGAAGGAGTAGATAAATTTCGTGGGCGTGTACAGTTCAATTAACTTTTGGCCCAATATCACACATACACATAAACTACACACTCATACACACAGAGAATAACAACAATAGAAAGGCAAAACAAGAAGTAAAAATAAAATTTAAGTTTGTGAAACAGTTTAAACTTTTGGCTTGCCAGCGAAATTTTTAGACAATGCTCCCACACACAAAAGCGAGCGATAGAAAGAGAAGGCAGATCGAATGGAAAAAAAGAGACAGAGGAAGAGTAGTTTTCCTTATTTTGATGTTGTTGTTGTTGTTGTGCCGAATACTCGGCATTGACATGCAATGTGGGCAGATACCAAAAAGCTAAAGCAGAGAAGTTGGAGTAAATGCAGCCCTGGCCAAAAAACACAAATTGTGAAAGCCATGCACTATAATTTGTGTACGCCGTGTAGACGTGTACTTACTGCACTCACTGTATGATCTAGTTGTACTTGCAGTTGTTGTTCTAGTTGTTGTTGTTCTTGTTTTCAGTATTGATAAAAGGCGCGTTTAAATAAATTGCAGGTTGAGAAAAACATGCTTAGAATAAATGCTGAAATAGATGCTTGTAATTCATTTTATATTCAAACAAAGTGCTCATTTTTTATATGTTGATAAATTTAACTATTTATTGGCTCTTTATTTAAAATTGAGCAAGAATACTTTCAATAAAAATTGACTCTTTCAACCAACTCTCTAACCATAAAGTGCATTGAAATAAATATTCATATGATAATAAATATATGCAGCTATTGCCTCATTTTTAAGTATTTATTTAAATAAAATACATATTTAAAAAGTAATTAAAGTAAGTATAAACAAGTATATATATTATTATTATTATAATATTTTTTTTTGAGAAAATTAACAATTTATTTGCTCATTAGTTAAATATAAGATTTATTGAACGTAACATTAAATTCTTATTAATGATAAATTTGGCTACTAATTTACTCAATATTTAAGTACAAAATACTTTCCTTAATATATCATGTATACAACTGAATATTTATTTGTGTGCTATATATATTACAAAATATAACTATTTGTTTACTCTTTTTAAACTTTAAAATATTGACTTCACTATGCCTTATATTGAACTAAGTATTCATTTATTCATATGTTGAAAAACTTAAATGTAAAATTCCTCATTATTTTAATATTCAAAAACGGATTTAAGTTAAAGTGGAACTATAATTATAGCTTATATGCAACTGAAATTATAGCTTATAATGAACTAGAAAATAGTTTGTATATTTAAGTTTTTCTTCTTTATGTTATTCAATTATGTATAATAAAGTGAAGTAAGTGTTTATTTGATATCTATTCATGCTGCAGTTAAGTTCGTGTTGAAGGCCTCAGCAGGCAGTATAATCAAATTTAGAATTTCATACTAGATTTAATAAAATAAATACAAAATTTAAGTATATTTCATAAAAAATAACTCTATGTGTGCGTCTGCCTCTTTCTATTTTATTTTATTTTATTTGATACCCCTTTGTATTTGTCATGTAACTAGATGACATAACACTGATTGACCTGTAACCCCTTGAACCTGGCACCTGGAGTCAATCAATTAACCCGACTCAAAAGTGGGCGTGTCTTGTCCGTTGTTTGCGCAAAGTGCGATTTTGATTGATATTTGACATTTATGCGGCACGATTGCGTTTGCTCTGCTCTACTCCACTCCATCTCCATCTTTTGTTATTGTTGTTTATTTGCGCACATTCGAAAGACTAACAACCGACATGGATACTCACACAAACAAACACACACACACATACTTTTGAGTGTGTGTGTGCGATACTCGTATATAGAAAAGTTCTTCTATGAGCGTGCTCTCGACGTCAACAAACAATTTTCGACATTTCAACATTCATTAATCAAAACGGAAATTATGGGGAGGTGCTTTCCACACTCACTCACTCACTCACATATGCCAAGGCATGCGGATGTGCATATGCGAGAGTGTGTGTGTGTGTGTGTGAGTGTGCGAAAAACACAAAACAACTGAGCACAACACCAGAAACAATAACAACAATAATGGCAATAGCAACACGATAACAACAAATAACAAGCAGCAGTAGCAGCAGCAAATTAAAGGACTTCTCTCTCGTTTGGCGATTGCGATTGTGTGCGCTGAAGTGTGCAGCTGAGCAAATTTTGTAGCATACTTTTCGGTGCTGCCATTTAATTTCAAGCAGCACACAAAATTTGCAGCAAATTAAAGCAAATAATGAAGAAGAAAGCATGCGGGATATATACATGATTAAATCAACAGTTATATTGCTTCAACATTTATTTACATAATACAACGAGCATATTTAAGAGTAACTTATGTTAAATATATTTTGTATTCAAATAAATATTTATTTATATACATGGGGGTAAATATAAATTAAAATATAAAGTTCTTCAATATTTAAGTAATGCGTTTAAATGTACAAATTACTTAAATTTTAAATAAAATTTCGTTAATCATGGAATATAACATATTACTCTATTTCATAGGCAATCAGCACATTTTGAGAGCATACATCATAAGAATGGAAATCATTTACTTATTTCTTGAAAGACTTTATACTTTATTGTACTTTAGTTATAAACAATGTGATATTATTGTCATTATTTTGTATTTTTCAATTTTGCTGAATATATTCAGAAATTAATATTCTAACAAAGAAATATTTGTGAACTTACATTGTAAGCATTAAGATTTTTTATATTTACACTAGAATACCTTTAAAGCCTACGAATTATGAAATGTGCTTATTCTATACCCGCTACACATAGGAAAGATACAATAATAACTACAGTATTTATAATTTGTGGAAATTTGGATGTGATCAGATAACAATTTTTAGAAGGTATTTGAGAAATACTTTTGTATGGTAAAAAAAGTCTACTGCAAGAGGGTCTGAGTATCTTTGGCTGAGAATCTGGTATATTTTATAAATATAAGTTAGTATTTACACTTACTATCTTTAGCATAAGAAGTAAGAAAGATTTTATTAGGAAATACTTCAGTTGGAATAATTGAAATTATCGTAATGAAATACGCTCACCAAAATAAATTTATTCAATGCTCTATTCAATTTTGATCAATTCGCAAACTCTAACTGAAAAGAAGAGTTTTATACTTTTATTTCGACAGTTGCTAAAGTGCATTTCAGCGTCCACATAATTGAAGCTATTAACTAACTTCAGCAACGACCAAAAGCGAGTTGCTGTCTTTCGCAGAATATTTGATGGAAATGTGCGCAGACAAATTCAAACCATTTTCGACGGCATGCGGCGGAAATAAATTGTTATTGTATTTACCAAGAATTTATTAATTAAACACACTTTTCGTCCAAATATTTTGTGCATGGCAATATCAAGCGAAAAACGCACATCAGAGGAGAACAAAAAAAAAGAGAAACAAATGAAAACGCAAAAGAGCGTGGGTGGAAGGCATTGACAGACTAAAATTAAATTTGCAGCCTGAAAATATGCAGCAGCAGTTGAAACAGGAGCAGCAGAAACAGCGAGCAATATTTGAGTATTTTCGTTTTTATTAAAAACTGTGTGCGGAACAAACTGATAGATAGATGGACAGAGGCCTATGCCAGCGAGTTGGCCACACTCTGGCCAGCTGTTCAACTGGGCCATAATGTTGGCCAAATCGGCACAGCAGTAAATATGAACTGGCCAGTCGACAGTCGACGGCACGAGGCACGAACCATGAGCCACGAGGCAACTACCCGCCGGGTTTTATGCCGCACAATTGAAATCGTCGACAGACGCACTTTTCCACCTCACTCACTCTCTTCTACTCTACTCTCTCTCACTCTACTCTCTGCTATGTCATTAATAATACGCTTACGCGCTTTTGTGCGGAACACCGCAACCCGTGCCACTCGCTAAGCCCCCCTCCGGGCACTTCCCCCGCTTCACTCCGCCTCGCTCCGATCTGCCAGCGGACCATATAAATGCGCCAAACTGAGTGCAGCTCTCAAAGCGAAGCCTACTGCAAGCTGCGAGCTGCCCAAAGGCCGCTGCCATTTTTTGCTGCTTGTCACACATTTGCCACCAACACACACACACACACACACACGTCTGTGTGCTGCTATATACTATATATGTACGTGCATGGGAAATATTGACACACGATATGTCGCAATATGCGCTTTTTTCTACTTTTTTTTCTGGCCACCGTAAGATGCATGCAAAGTGCGTTCATAAGAACAATACGATAAAGGCAGCGAATGTGCTAAAGACCTTGATAGATGGCAAAAGTAAAGCAGCTTTTAGCCTCCCCCGGCAGCATTAAAATCATGGACACTGTGAGCTGCTTAGTACTTACAGAGTTTTGGCATTGAACTCGATGCTAAAGTTGTTCAAACTCAAACTGAAAAAGTGAGTGAAAAAGTAGTGAACAGATAGCAAACAAGAGGTATTTTTTGTAGTCTAAAAACATTAACCCTCCAGTAGTTGAGATTTGGTAATAATAAAATATCAAATATTATATGTTTATTGCAAACTGACAAATATAATTCAAGTGACATTAAAAATACTCGCTTTTTAGATACTACAAATTGTATGATGAAGTCCTCAAAAAAGGTAAAGAAATTTCAACTAAATAAATTGAATTCGCAAATGTTATTGATTATATTTATTATTTGATTTCATATGTTATGAATTATGAGTAATTCAATAAATATGTCAGCTTCTTGCTTATTACAGAAGTAAATGAAGAATGGAAAGACGCGTAGAATCTGACATCAAGAATACAGTCATTAAATAAAGCAATTCATAAAGCATTCATAAGTAGAACTTTAATATAGTTACTTTTAATGTTTTCTATATTTTGGAACTTCATCTAACAGAAGGTTTGGTTTCTAATATATGTTAAGCCTTGCAAAATCTTAGTTATCATAAGTTGTCATACTGGTGGTATTAGTAACATACTACTACTAAATTAACTTCAAATATACAAAGCCTTAAACAAAAAGGAAATAAATAAATAAACTAAAATAATGAACACTTAAGGATCAAACTTGACTACTTGACAATGCAGAACTTTATTATTAAGGTTTTTTCATTAACTGCAATTTTAAATTTATTTTATAATTTCTCTTATCAAAATTTCAAACTTCTTAATATTTTTGAACATGACTCAGGTTGCTTAAAAATAAATACTTAAAATATTATATAACCTTTTTGTCCGTATACAATCTAACTAACCAATTATTTTATACTTTTTATTATTTAAATTTTCCAATTTGGTTTGCTTTCATTGATTTCAATCAAGTTTTAAAGCTGATTTTATTATATTATATTTATAATAATATTATATAATACAATAATATTTATTTTTTCATGTTATTATTCCCGCAATTTACAAGCTAAAAGTCCCCAATTTGTTCAACTTTATTTTTGTAAGCTCTCCCACCAAAATGTTTATAATCCGACGATTGAATAAAGTTGAATTCAACTAAATTTAGCTGGCACTTTAAGCATTTTAGATAAATGTTTAGCGAGCAGCTCGCCAGCCCCATGAGGCTCATTCATAATATTGAACATGTTTGAAGCACCCTTCAAAATGCTGGCACAATCCAACCAATTTAGCTTGGATGCTTCTATTTGTGAAAGTTTGCGTGCCAAACGCCACAAATCGATTTAAGCGAAAAAAAAAACAGAAAACAGAAAACAACACACAAAAACAAAACTTTGGAAAATGTGAAAAATTACTAGGCATAAAAAAAACAGGAGAAAAATTGACAACAAGAAAAACGAAAACAACAAATTGGAACATTTTTGAGGCGATGTATTTCGATTTGTAACAATTATTGGTCGTTACGAGGCGCAAAACAAGCTGCCCAATTTCCTTACCCAAACACACAGTTGAGTTGAGTTTCCCCTTCGCTCTCCTCCCTCATCATTTCCCAACAATTATTGCACATTTTTGTGGCATACTTTGCGGCGGCTTGCAAGCACGAAGCTCCCAAACCAAACCAAACCGCACGCTAATGCTTTTGAAATAATAACAATAAATATTATTGACATGCAAAAATGCCACAAAATGTCAGGAAATATTTATTATACCCCCACCTCGAAACGCTGCTGCCAAGAACGTTCACTGTATCGAAATTTTAGTTAATATTTGTACTCGATTATTTTTATTTCTCTATACACATTTATTTCATTCTTTGGTGACGGTCGTAATTACCGTTAATTGATTTGCAGCTGCTGCAATTATGTGAATATTTCGAATGACATTTTGTGGGCGTGGTTGGCGTGTGGTGACCCAAAAAAGCACAAAACACCAAAAAGAAAAACAAACCAGCAAATGGCAAAACTCTACAGTTTGTCAACGCTTAAAAGTTCGTTTGAATATTTCGCCTTTTTCGTGTATGTTAATACCCCTTAAATACTGGAAATGAGATTGAATGCAACGTACAGTTAAGCACTATAGAGGTGTCTAACAATTTATATTGTTCTATTTACATTTGAAAAGGTTTAATTGTGGTGGTCTATTTGGAATAGATGAAAATAACTTGTAATAAAGTATGACTTTAATCGCATAACGAAACACAATTCATTACTTCACTTTATCCTATTAAATATATTTACTCTTTTATATGAATTAAATAGATATTAATCTATAGAATAAAAGTAAAATATTAGAAGGATAATAAAAAGTCATATATTATAGAAAACTTATTTTATTCCCCACAAGAATATAGAAAGAAAAAATCACATTCTGCGATCTATTTAAAATCAACAGTATTTCATAGTATGAAATTCATACTCAAATAACTTCTCTCAACAATAAAATTTGAACTTCTAAAATACTTTCAGTATTTATAAATTTTTTATATATATTATCCTGCAGGGTATCTCTCATTCGATCACTCACATCCCTCATCGCCTGTTCAGCATGTTAATTGATATTCTCGCTGACATTTTTATGGCTTTTCGTTTTTAGTTTTCGCTCGCAACATTTTTGGCCTAAATTGTTGCAGTTTATTTATTTAAATTTATTAGCATCGGTTATTTGGGCTGTCGGCTTAAGCGGACGCCATTTAAAATTCAATAAAATGCAAAGCGTAAGCAATGAAAATATTCGCCAAACAGTCCGAAAATGCCCTCTCAATGGGCCAGCCAGGTCAATTGGCTGGCTGCTTTACTTTCTGTGTTAATGTTGCAGCCAGATGTTGTCACTGGCTTTTAATAATATGCAATGAGTTTGTTTTAATGCATTTTAACTGCGACGAAACCAGGCGAATTTTATGTATAGATATTTAAATTTTGTAATTAAATTGAGTGCGGAGTAATTTCAAATTTATGTATTTAAAAATTTAAAATATATTTTTTATTAATACATAAACATATTTATATTAAAAATGAATTTGTTGCGAAGTAATTTATACATTTTTTATAATACATGAATTTATAATATATTAAACTTTAACATTTTAAAATGAATTTGTTGAGGAGTAGCTTTTTGCATTTAAATAATATATTTAGTACTCATATATTGGTAATACATTTTTCACAATATTCATCTAATCAAAAGCAACTTTTTATAAAAAAAGAGTAGAACTTAAAATATTACCATTGTACTCAAATTAATTGAAGTTAGTTTTTCTTTTTTTAAATAGAAATATTAACTTTTATTTAAACAAAGTTCTAGACTTGTCTACCTATTAAATAGATATCTTTATTTATTGACAATATAACATACCTAGAAGAGAAATTGATAATATTTTTCCTTGTAATTAAATTATATTTGTGTTTTGAGTTTCTAAAAATAAAATGTTATTCTAACAAATATCGTTAATAATTTTTCTACAAGAACTTAAAATATAGAAAAGATTTTAAAATATTATCATTGTAGTCAAATTAACAGTAATTGTTTTTCAGTTTTTAAATACAATCTTCAACAATAATTTAATTATATTGTAGACTTCCTAACTTATTAACAAACTTCTTTTATTTATATATAATATTTGTAGAGGAGAACCTGACAATAGATATAATTGTATTCAAAGTGCAATTGAGCTTAGAATTAGAAAATAAGAATGTTAACTCTAATTAAAAAATATTATACTCTTCTTAACCTAGCTAATATATTTTATTATTTATAGATAAAATAGTTACTCCTTAAACTTTTGTACCTAAGGTCAGCAGCTGCTTCTGAACAAATTACAAAGTTCTTAAATTCTTCAAACTTTAAGATGTTGCAAGTAAAAGTATGCATATCAATAGCTTTGGCTTGTCGTGCATCTATTTACATTTCTTTTGTTCCATTTTACAGCAGCACACCCACTTCGCATAATGCCGGCAAATTCCCAGAAGCAATTTCTCATCTTATTCTATGTTTTTTTTTTTTTGCTCCCCCCTTTTTTTCAATTTTTAACCCACAAGACAGACAAAAGCAGCTGCAGTTTTGTAGTTGTAATTGTTATTGTTGTTGTTGCTTATTGTGTTGGTCGGTTGCATCTTGTTCCATCATTTTTGTTTTCCATCTTGTGCCACACTTCAAGCGCTTTTCCACTTGAGCAGCGAGCTTTTCTTTGGTTGCACTTAAGCGGCGCTTCAATTCACACTTCACCTGAAGAGGACGCCCAGGTGGCCCAGCTGCAGGTGTAACTGCAGCCAACCGGTTGCAACCCATTCTCAGAATCTCTTCTCTGCCATAAATGACAATCGAAGGCTACACACACACACTAACACACAAACAAAACAAAACGGAAACAATTCGCAGCGGATTTTGCAGCGCTAAACCGCAATTAAAAATGCACCCAAAAGTAGGCAACAGTTTTTTTTGCACTCTCATTTTTTCTGTTTCCTCTTTGTGTTTCAGTTTTGCAGTTTCTCTTTCTGTGTGTTGCTGTGTGTTTTGTAGTTTTTTTTTGTTTTAATTTTTGTTTTTATTTCATCTGCTTTTGGCCGTTGGCATTTTTAAGTGTATTTGTGTTTAATTAAAATACTTTTCGCACTTTGGCTTTGTTGATTGCATATTTTGCCAGAATTTTTCCCTTGCTTTCTATTTGTCTGATTGACTGACTGACTAACTGACTCACTGACTGAGTGACTCCCTGACTGGCACTGTTGAAAGTTTTCCTCTGGCGTTTTGCCTTTTTATTTGCCATGTTCTATGCGAAACTCTGTTGAAAATGATTTGCATTCTTTTGCTGTTTACTGAAAGTATTTTAATATAGTTTATGGTATCTCTCTCGTTTAACTGTTGAGCGCTGCCTTTTCCTCATCCTCAGGTATTTTCATTATTAGACGATTTTCCATTCCCCCTGTTTTTTTTTTTTTTGTTTGGATGCAGTTGCACTTTCTATTGAGGTATGCAAGTAATCGACGCAGCAACTTTCTGTGGCAAGTTTAATTCATTTCGAATTTCAATTCAACTTTTCACCGTACAGTTTCATATTTATGCATTTAACTTTGTTTTGCGAAATAGAACGGTAAATTAAATAATTTACACTACGATAAGCACATTGAAAAGTTTCTTGTAGTATTTTAAATACTAAATTAAATAAAACAGTTTTTAACTAACGCAGCTCTCAATTGTTGTTGGCGTTGTTTCTATAGTTTTCACTGTAGGGGCTTCTAAAATGCAAATTTTTCTTTTCGAAATTAAAAACTAATTTCTAAGAAACTTTTTTATTCAACTAATGAAAGTATTTCATTATTATGAGACACGTGCTTTGAAAATAATATAATTTTAAGACAAGTTTGCTCTGATATACTTTCAAAAGCTTATAATAGCGCAGCTCAAAGTCTTGTTTTTATAATTCATACAATTCCTTATATTTTTTAATTTAACAAAAAAATATAAAAAACATTGCTGTTTACAATGTTTTATTCTTACGTTTTGTATTGCCATTAAATTCTACTTTCCCAAAACTTTCCTCTGTCGCTGACAAAGTTGTAAACAAAACTAGTATGGGCAATGAAACACCACAAAAATCCCCGCGAATTAAAATAAAAATACTCCAAACTCCGAATATTACTGAATGACTTTTTAATGTTATTTCTTGGGTATAGTAAATAACTCCTTTGCATAGTTTAAATTAACAAAAAACTATAGCATACTTTTCGACGCTCAATCGATTTATAAGTATCTTCTTTAATTCAACTATAACAACTCTTCTGCTTACGATATTTATGTTTAATAAAAACTGTATATTTAATTATAGCATAAATCTGCACTTACCCAGAATGTCCATTTCGTTTTAGGTTGCAGCTAGTCGCATTAAATATTTATATATTTGCATTTTTTATATATTCCGCACTTGTTTGAACATTAATTTATGACGTTTTTATTTGAAGCTGTCACACACACATACACACACGTATTTTAATCATTTTTTCGATCATTTTATATTTATTTATTGATGTGAATATTGTTGTTGATTTTCATATTGTGACATCGCTTAGACTATTGATTTATGAACTTGAATTTTAGGGGATAGGAAATGTCATGAGTTTGCTATAGAACCTCTTGACTATAAATTCGCTTTATAGGTAACATTTAAATGCAGAAATTTGCATGTTTAATAAAGAGAAAATAAAGTTTGACCCAACTGGAAAGTTTGCGAATTCCTCTACAAAGAATTTCTGCAAACACTTTAATAAATTTCCATTTTGATAGCACGCTCCAACTGAACTAAAGTGCTTCAACAAAATGTGCTCTACAAAATGCATAAAAAATGCATATGCTTGTCATAAGCAGAAACGGGAAAGAGAAGGCGAAGGCAAAGCAAAGCACAGCTGATGACAAAGAGGAAGGTGCCAACAACAGTTAATTGCTCTACGAAACAGAGACAGAGGAAAACAGCCCAAAAAAGAGAAAAAGAAAACAACAACTTACCCGCCCAACAAGCACAACAACGAAAAAACCATTAACGAGACATTTTCGCACACGCAGTTTAATTGTTGTGAATCGCATTAGATCAAAACACACTTAATAGTAGATTTACTCTTTGAATGCTTTGCGCTTACGGGCAGCTGCAAATATTATTCAAGTGACGTTGTCGTAGGTTCGCGCACCGAGAAAACGATGTTCGAACTTTGCGCTTAAATCGTTCGTTTGCAACTGAAGCGACAACTGCACACTGTTCGCCAAATTCGCTGCACTCGTCGGGGCAGCAGCGACAGCGGCAGCCGCAGCAGCAGCCAAAGCAGCAAAAGCAGCCGCAGCAGCAGGAGCCAAAGGCTTCCAATGCGAAGGCGAACGAAGGCTTCAGCGAGTGGGCAGCCCCAAAAGCAAACAAAACAGAGATACGGCGACGATGACGACGATGGCAATGGCAATGGCGTGCGTTATCGTCGCCGGCAAACGTTTCTGCCGTTTCATTCGTGTGATTTCTGTTGTCCCATTCCCAAAGCGTTTCACACACACGAGCTGCGAATGCTCATAATGAAGTTCCAAACAGCAGCTGAAGATGTTGTCATTAGCTCAAAATGGTAAAAAAAATGAAAACAAATATAATTTAAATTTAAAATATGCCTATCTCATATCCTATTTCACTTATTGTATATTTCAAATATATAATTAATAGTTTGTTGTGTTCTTGCACAGCGAGAGAGTGAGAGAACTGGAGTGAATGAGAGTAAGCTGAAGTGAGAGCTCGCAAAGTGCATTCTCTCACTCTCTCTCTCGTGTTTTTATGGCGCTCTGCATGCTGTTGCACACTGGAATGCCTGGAATGCTTGGAATACCATTCGTGCAACTTGAGGCAGCTGCAAAAACACAGAGTTAACATAAAGTTTACAGCATATGAAAGGATAAAAACTAAAGCTTAAATATGTGTAGCTATTAATGACACTAAAAAACTTTATTTAAAATTCATATTCTATACAAAATTTTAAATAGTTTATTACTTAATAATATTACCAACTTTATTTACATTTTTAAAAATAACAACAATATGTTAAAGCCGCTTCCAGTTGTTGCTCTTAAGTAAACAAATGTGCGCTCTTAAATGAAGCTGCCATAAAACACATTCCAGTGTTTCAAAATGCCAAAACGTTTCCGCCGAAGCTGCCATAAAACTTTCCACAGCACCTACTACACATGTCTGTCTCTCTCTCTCTGTCTTAGTCTCTCATTCTCTCTCTGTAGCAATCTCTCGGGTGCTGTTTGGTGCTCTCATTTAAGTGCTATGCTCCACATTTCAAAGCCACAAACTGCTGACAGCTGACATTTTGAAGATGTCTCCACACGAGGCGATTTACGACCACGACGAAGTGCGAAAGCCAAAAGACGACGACGAATAACAACAACAACAAAAGGAATAAGAACAACATGCGAATGCCTTATAAAGATGAACCTGCCCCAAGAAAAATATAGAGAGAGAGCAAACGGCAAAGTCAGACCGGCCGGCATGGCCATAAATTATGAAGCTGCCGCTGGAAGGAAACTCGTTTGCTGGCATTTTGAAAGTGTAACGTGCTTTTGCAGAGCGCGCCTAAAAGTATGCAACATAAAACCGCACAACAGCTGCCGTCGCTGCTTGCAAACTGAAACTGCTGCTGTTAACGTTAATCAGCTTTCCATTTTGAAATCCTCAACCTGCAACTAGACACGCAACAGCATACCGAGCCCCTTCCCCCTCCCTCCCTCATATAGTTTTCATGTTCATCCGCTTACAAAGCACGGCTTTTGTTCCATTCCATTTCATGGCATTTCGCGGCCTACAAGCTTCCCTCTCTCTTCCTCTCTTTCACTCTCCGCCAAATCAATTGCTTGCAACATGACTAAATCTTTTGGACACACGAAATTTGTTTAGTGTGTTCTGCTTTGGCGCCCTGCGGCTCGCGTGAAGCGCGTTCGCTGCCAGTTTTTAGGGGCAGCAGAAGGAAGAGGAGGAACAGAAGGCGAGTTATACCCGATGGACCGCGCATTGATTACAACTACTACCAATTTTTCAGCTTGTTGCACATTTTGGCGTGTTCCGTTGCATGCTGCATGTGGTTTCTGTTGCATCCGTGACGCATCCATACGGCAGCATAAGATGCAGCGTGAAAACAAACAACACACTTTATGCTAAAGACGAACTTATTAAATATGCATTTGAACATTAAAGTAAATAATATGAATAATTCAAAATTAATGCAAAAGCATATTAATTCACATCTACTAATGGCAATGAATAATATGAATTATTCAAATTGCATTCATAAAGTGCACTCAGCATATTTTATGAATATGAAATAAACCTACTCTGGTAAGCTTCATCGGCCTGTTATAAGAATGTATTAACACAAGGTCAATTAACATACACATAAAAAACATATGCTAATCTTAATAAGAAATTTTTGAATTATTTTGAAATGTCATGTTGAATCCAAAAGGTGAATTCCTCGATCATAATCAAACTTCTAAATACTATTACTGTACTCATAGTCAAGAATTGACCCCAGTAGAAAAATCGTAGAATCCTGTTCATTGATTTGATATTCTAAAATAAATCAAAGGAAATTAATTTCGAAGTTTATTTTAATAGTTAGTTGTTCTACTCTCTAATGAACTTGTTTAAACCAAGGCCTTTTTCCCATATTCGAAATAATTCGTGTCATCTCTACTTACTTTGCCAAAGTTTAGGTCCTACCAAAATAGTAAGGGAATTAAAACATTCGCTCTACTTCGATTGATGGTTCTTATATTTAAATCTTAATGGTAAATTTTTAGAATAGTAAGCAAGAACAAAATTCTTAAACATGGGAAGCTTTCGATCTTACTATTTTAATCTCAAAATAATGATTAAAGAATCATATTTCAATTTAAAAAATATTTTAGATTGAAATGTTATTAATATAAATTAATTTTTTTAAGTTCCAAAAGTTTGTATTCTCATTAACTTTTAACTTATTCTTTGACATTTTTTATGACGTCTGACAAAAATAAATTTTACCTTGACATTAGAGTCATTTTTATAAAAAAAAAATTTTAAAAAAATTGCGTTCAAAAATTTGGTAACAAGAGGAATGAATTCACTCATTCACTTTATCACATTTTTGGCTGGACTTTATTTACTGTGTCTTGTCCAGATGATCTACGAATTAATAAGCCGTTGGTGCAGTTAACAAAAAAAAAAGGAAAAAATCAACAAAGTTTCTCCCTTTGTTCAAGGCTTGCTAGAATGATTTTTGAGCTCCACTCACATTTTTTTCGGAAACAATCAAAATTTTGTTGCTAAATGGGAAAATTTGAAACACAAATCGAGACCAGACAAAAAAACAGCAACAACAACTGAAGCTCCCGTCAAATAAAAAACAAGGAATAATTATAATGAATGGAGACAAAAGATGCACTTGCTCGGTTCGCAGCATTTTGGCGGACAGCGAAGAGGAGAACAACATCGAAGGAAATGGCGACGGCAATCAACAGCAAGAACGACAACAGGAAGAGGATGATGCATACCAGAAATGCTACAAGGAGCGACGCTACACGTGGCTGGAGCAAGGACGTGTGCTCAGTCGCCGGCTCACCGACTACGAATGCCAACTCGAGGACGATGTGCAACGTCTGCAGGATGCGCTCTTCAGCATCTCCTCGCACTATGCCAAAATACAGTTTCGCTTGAGGCAAATTGCCTGCGCCTCGGGTGATGAGCGCATGTGTTTGCTGCGCGAGTTGCAAAGGATAACGTGCCAAGGACTCGACGCGAGCAAGGATAATGATGAGCTGCCCACGCTGATGAGCGATGTGAGCAGCTTGGGAAATGTGCGAGTGCGTCAACGACAAATCATCAAGGTGCTGCGCAGTCGCCTCACAGATCTCACGGAATTTACCGATTCGCGCTTTGCCATCGAGTCCGAGAGCAGCTACAATCTGCGCAAGTATGAACCGTACTCTGAGGAAGACTCGGATGAGGAGACTTCATCAACGGAGGAAGAAGAAGACTACTCGGAGGATGAAGAGTTGCATGGCAAATACTGCGGTTGCATTGTGTGCCGAGAGCAACGTGCAACCTGCGGTCGCCCATGTTGCGCACAACGCGGTTATTTAGCTGAGACTTGGCCCGATGAGGAGACGAGCAGCGACGAAGACGAAGACTGGAGCTGCGATTGCGTCAAGTCGAAAACAAATGGCAAAAAGCGCAAGACAAAGAAGAGCAAAAAATCAAAGACGAAGAAGAAACATCGCAAAAGTCCCAGTCAATATTATAGTTTAAAGAGTTTCCCGGAGAACTCCACTACAGCAAAATACCGCAGTCAAATACCCCAGCGAAATGGTTACTCGAATTCAACTAAAAGTGTTAAGCAAAAGGGTTTGATCATGGGTTCGATGCTGGTCAGCAAATCGCCACGTTTCTCTTTAAAACCGGGAAGTTCCTTGCATGCAGGCTTAGCAATGTCCCTTGAGCAAATGGGCAGCAGATTGACAATGGAAAGCGGTCGGAAATCGCATCCACAGATGCTTAGCGAGAGCACCAGGCAATCTTTAGTAGGACAACTCGTCAACAAGTTCGGACGTCGCAGCAGTCGAAAACCAGAAGACACAGGAAAACGCGGCAGCTATGGCGAGGAATTAACCAAAATCATGGAAGTGGATCAGCCATTGCCGCAGCAACGTATGCCCGATCCCTATCAACAAAAGCGCCGGAAAAGTTTATTTATGATACACAAGCAACAAAAAGAAGAATTGCCACGCAAATCGGAGAGTCGACCAAGTCGCAGATCTCCCACAATTGAAGAGTTTAAAGCTTTGTATGATAGACATCGCGCAAATGGATCGCCAGGCCGGAATCAAGAGGAATCCACGAGAGCGAAAAGAATGAGCAGTGCAAGTTCTGGCAAACAAACGCCACGTAAATCGATCGTAAATGTGGAAAGAAGAGAAGAGCAACAAGAGGAAAGAAGAGCGAGTAGATTCAGTGGTAGAAGTCAAGATTCAAATCAAGTGATGGTACAACCCATTGAAACCGAAAAGTCAACGGAGATCAAGGAGAAAAAGTGGCGAGATCATGACAAAGAGGAAGATCACTTTGATGATGACTGTGCAGAGATTCAACATTTTCTACGCTGCTCCAGAAAGAAGCCACCTTTCGAGTCAGACACTTCCTCGGAGAAAGCAAAGAAAATTCAAGTATATCGCCCCATCAAGAGAAAGCATCTCAAATGCAGCCCAGACTGTATGGGAAGTTGTGCCAAGCGCGGGGAATGTGTCAAAGTTCTCGAGTGCGAAAGGAAACCTTTAAACACTTTCGGAAAAGTCAAGGAAAACCTTAGGGAATGGGGTGCTTTGGGTTATTGCAAGCTTCAGCAACCTCAGCGAATAGTTAAAGAGCCAAAAGCGTCGAAACTGCAAGGCAAAGACTTGAAGAAACAGAAAGTTAAAATTGAATGTGAATTCGCAGGAAATAAAGAAGCTAGTTCCGATGGTTCTCTCTTTGGTTATCATAAAGATGGGACTAAAAGACTTCTGGAATGCGAAACTCCAGCTCAATCACCTTGTTCTAAACTTTCGTTGGTTGAAAACCCCAAAGACATAAAAGAAGACAACAAGAATTACTCCTTAAATCCACTGGGAATTCAATATTCTCAATATCCCTATAAGAAAGAATTCAAAGCACTTAAAAAACTTCCCCCCAAAACAACTCCGAAACCACGAAGAAGTTCCTCTGAGCAAACTCTTAGAACTTTCCCTCAACAACCTCCCAGAAGCTCCTCTCAGCAGCCTCCAAGAAGCTCCTCTCAGCAGCCTCCAAGAAGCTCCTCTCAGCAGTCTCCAAGAAGCTCCTCTCAGCAGCCTCCAAGAAGCTCCTCTCAGCAATCTCCCAGAAACTCCTCTCAGCAATCTCCCGTAAGTTCCTCTCAACATCCTCAAGGAAGTACATCAAGGCGAGCTTCACCAACCCCAAAGAGTGCAAATTGCTACATTTTTCAACCTTGTAAAAATCTATCAACACCACCTGAAGCAACTCCTTCTCGTAAATCCAGTTCCAATTGCTTGAAGAAAACCTATCCAGTCACTTCTTTCAAAGCTCAAAAAAACAACTCTTCCAAGCAGAAGCCAAACTGCAATTGCTCTGGAACTTCAGCTTGTTATTGCTTTAAATCGCAAACGGATCTTTTTAGATTAATGGGTCCCACTTCTCATCATTCGATGACCGAACCATCTCTCGTTTATCCTCATGCCATTGGTAAACCCAGAAAATTAACGAAATGCGAAAAAGGTCGGAATTGTTCAAAGAAATCGAAGCAGTCAAAAACTTTCATCATTGAGTCTCCCCCAACAACGAGTTTTAATCAGTCGGAGAACGACACTCAGTCTAAATACTCTACCGCAAATTGAAAAAGTCGTCAATTCGTAATCCCAACATAATCTAGTACACTTTATAAAAAGAAACAGCGACATCGCCAGTGATTTTATAGAGTGTCTTAGTTTAGTTTGCGATTCGAAATTTCGATGGATTAGCTTCAAATGTATTTAAGCAGTGATTTATATATTTATAATTCTTTGTGTCTTAAATGTTTAGATTACTATATAATGAAAATAAACTTGCAATTTGGTCGATAAGAAAAGTTATTGATTTAATTATTCAATTGAAAGAAATTCCCTAATAGGATATGTGTACTTTATCTCTTCGTGAAATTTTTAAGTAAATATTGTGGAATATTGAACTGCAAGTTTATTGGTTAAAGTTAACAGATAAACTTAAACAAATGAAAAACTAAATCACCTTCATATTTTATTATTTATACTCCAACTCATTAAATCAAGATTTTATTAAATCTTACAAATTAAATTCTGAATTAAATTCTTCTTAAGGAATTTCAAGTCTTTGTGCTAACTTTGCGGAAATAACTGGTTGTACTTAAAAGACTTTAATCTTTGTTATATATATGTTATATAGATTAGTATCTATTTATTTTAAGTAAAATACGAACTGTCGACATATGTTTAGTTTTCAAACAAATCTATAATATAGAGACCCCCATAACATAAAATAGAATGACTTGAATGGAACCCCTTATGTCCTGAAAGTAATATTTATATTAGACTTATTAAATTTCATAACATTTGTAGTTAATCTCGCATTGTATTTTTTAAGCCCACTCAGTTGCCTACTTATGTTTATAGAGAGGATTAAAATGAATGCTAGAGCAGTCATAACAACCTTACCTGTGATATTTCCCGCATTCAGAAGTGTTTCCTGCATTTTAAAACCAAAATATTAAATTGTTTGTATAGAACATCAGCCAAATCAAAGTCTTTCCCATGGCAACCAAATATAATATAGTTTTTTGCTCTCATTTTATTAGCGCTCTGCGCATACAAAAGGAAACGACGCTTCCTTTGGCAGGGAATTCATCATAAAAACCAACAGAAAAAAATGTGCTATCGAATATTGACTCAAAAAGCAAAGCGAATTCTCTACCCTCAGTAGATGGCCATGGTCATTGAACCCAGAGTTCACAGCATCCCTTAACCGGATCGGATCGCTGCCAACAAAGTCTACCAAGGCTAACAGACAATAAGAGCCGTGAGCTGTAAATAAGGGAACCAGTTTGAGTCGTGACCGTGGCAATGCTTTTTGGCAATTTTCCGCGCATGTGCGACGCATTTTTGCAGCGCCCTCTTTCTCTCTCTCGCTCTCCCTCTCTTGCTTTAGGTAGAGGCATAAACCAGACCAGCAGACTGTGTGCCATACCGAGTTTAGGGCTCAGATCGTATGGACCGCATTTTGAGGGTTGTTTTTGTATATCTTGGCAGCAGTCTCTTTGTTGTTCTCTGCGCCTTTCAATTCATTCATGGTTCACGATGATGATGATGTTTGAGTGCAGGCTCCTAAGTTGGTCTATATCATTTTTGGCATGCCCACATCTGGTCGCCTCTCTCTCACTCTCTCTTCGCCTATCCTTCTCTCTCTCTCTCTTGTCCCATGGCGCATGCGCTGCTTGGGCTTATCTATTGTCTCATTGTCGACTGGTTTTTATGACGCCTTCTGTATGCCGTCGCTATCTGCGTCTTCAGCTTCGGGGTTTTTGCTCTGCCTCACATCTGGCCAAATGTGTGTGAGTTTATCATGGTCCAAGCGGGATGAGAGTAAGGAGGAGGAGGAGGGGTACAAGCAGCCTCTACATGTGTGTGCGGCATGCTAATGGTCTGTTGCCATGTTCGTTGAGTGATATATTGTGTGTGTGGAGGAACCTTTTCAAATATCGCATTCAGATAAATGCTGTTTGTAGTGTGAAAGATGGTAAACAAGATAATGCCAATTGCTTCTATGCAGGCAAAACAGATTTTGGTAATGGGAAAAGATAAGCTGCGACAGATTAATGATCTTTCGGATGTCAATCAAATGATCTATAAAAATGAATATATAAAAGAGATCATCATGAAGGTTGAATTCAGTTTACAAATTTAACTACGTAAAATATCACCAAATTATCGATTAATAAGATAACAATAAAAGTAAAAGTAAACAAATTTAATTTAAAAATCTAGGGACCACGAAGATTTTATCTGATTATCTGATGATTAATAAGCGATCCATAGAGGTAGATATAATTATTATATTATTTACCTAAAATAAATTATCATTTAACTTCCAATAGGATGGATTGCTTAAATATCAGAAGAAAAAGAAGAAGCATCGAAAATTTCGATGGAAAACTAATACTGGGATAATAAAATTGCAATTTCTTGCAAGTACAAAAAAATATATCAAACATTTCAGAGGAACCAGCAAACTCTTAAATTATTATCTCCGTTCATGTAAAATAAATGTATTTTTTATTTAACGCTTCTTTCGTAAATATATTTACAACGCTTTTCAAACGATGATAAAAGTGTAAAAGTAAAACGTTAGAGGATTAAAGAATATGATTATATGTATGATAATGATAATGATAATGATAATGGTATTCCAGCTATAAATATTGACGTAAATGAAGTTGTAATGTGTAATATTAATATATTTAATATGTATTTGCCACATTTAAATTAAACTTAGACGATAACAATGCGATTCGCTCTGGCATTGGCAAGAATTCAAATGTTTGCGACTTTGTACCGAATAAAAGTAAGAGTATCTTCAAGAAGAATTTTAAAACAAATAATAAAAATAAAAAATAATAAATGTTTTGTTGTATTCGTTTGTTGTGATGAGAGAGTAAGGTAAGTATTACTTGAAGAGTTTTTCTTTTTTTTTGTTTGCGACTTAGAACTAAATTAACGTTTATAATAAACTAAATCTCATACTTTGCTAACTTTCTTTGTCTTTTCTTTGTTTTGTGTGTCTTTCTTTCTTTGTGTGTGTTGCTCTCTTTGCTTGGTTTTGTTTCGTATTCCTTTTTTTGGGTATAGCTATATAGATGGATCCATAGGGGAACTAGTTATAGAACTTTCTTTGTTTACTTCTTTTTGGCATGGCACAAATTTGGCATTGAAAATTTGAAATGGCAAATAGAATAATTCGTGAAAAATTGATGGCAAGAAAAATGTTGTGTGTTTTGTGCTTTGAGCAGAAGCTGCATTAATCCATAATGCACAATGCTTGGCTATATTTAAGACTAAGATTCCCCAACCCTGACAACTATTTGGTTGCCTCGCATTGTTGCATTTGCACCACCAGCAACATGATGCGATTCATCAGATTGTCCGCCTCCGAGTCTTCCATGCTGTTCAGCTTCGCCGAGATGAAGCCACAGAACTTTGAGTTAAGAACCTCGCGCACTGTTTGCGGCGGTGGCAACTCGAGTCCACCCACAGCGGCAGCAGCTGCAGCGGCCGCTGCGGCATTCTGTTGCTGCCGCAGATGACGATGCTGCTGCAGCATTTGATCCTCATAATCATCGCCATCGATATCCGCATCCTCCAGCTCATCGGTTTCGCCAAGACGACGACGCTTACGCAACGTTGTCGCTCCTCCGTTCTCGGCGATGCTGCGCGGCGAATTCGAGCCGAGGATGATGGGATACGGAAAATCAGCATCGATCACCTCCAGCTCTTCGACCTCATCGGACACAGATACGTTGCCATTGTCGTCGTCGCCGCTGCGCAATGAGCTGGCATCCATGTCATCGTAGCTCTGCTGATGTGAAGCCAGCCCAGCTCCGCTATCGTTGCGTGTCGAGCTCACTCGACTGTCGTTCTGCGCCTGCGCTTGCGCCTGCTGATGGGCGGGCAACGGTTGCGCTGCCACGCCCACTCCGCTGCCACTGCCATTGCTGCTGGCGCTGCTGCTGCTGCCAGCATTGTTGCCGCCTCCTCCTCCGCCAGTGGACAAGTCCAGCTCCGGCTTCACATAGTAATCGCAGTAGAAATCATCGCTCATATTCATCGTCGAGCACTTGGAAAGATTCAGCACCGCGCTCGAGGAATCGTTGAACGAGGAGCTCATCTTCAGTGCTGTGGCTGCAGCGACTTTGCTCGCACTTAGCAAACTGTGTGTGTTGTTGTTGTTGTTGTTATTATTGTTGTTATTGTTGTTGTTGTTGTGCAAGTGCTGGGCGAAGGCGCTCAGACTGAGATCGCTGGCATGGGAAGCGCCCCTGGAAAGCAAAAGAAAGCAAAGTTTATTATTTATTTACTTCAAGAAATTTGCTATTGCTAAAATATAATATTAAATACTCTTTAGTTAACGATGTGTCATCATTTCACAATTTTATTAAAATAAAAGTAATCGATAATTTTAGAAATGAACGTTAATTTTAAATTGGCATAATCTATCTTATCATATTCATTTAAAAAAAAATAATGATAATAATATTAAATATATAATAATAATAATGATCACTACATAAAATAAATTTCACATTATTTAAGTACTAAGATGAAAAGGACTTTAGAATTCATTGAAAACTAAGGGCCGTAATAATAGTTTTGAAAATAAAGATTATGAAATAAAACTTACTTTTTCATAAACTTCAATTTTGAATCTGCACTACCTTAATGATTTTAAGCAAATACATAAGTCACATTTCAGCATATCTTCATAAGGAGTGAGTTGTGCGGAGTATTTTAGGAACATATATCACACATATAACGGTGGCTACTCAAATCTATATCTATATTATTTGAATGACGTAAGATAGCTTACATAATGCACCTGCATTTAACGAAAACTTTGAATATTTTGATGTATTCAAATATATTAGAATAGACACCAGTCAAGATATAACAGAGTAAATATAATATTATTATACGCAAACCGCTGAGACGTAGTTATATTTATTTGGGGAATACATAAAGTAGTAAAAAATTATATTATCAATCTCTAGTTAAAAAACTAAATAAATTTCAGAACTAATATGATAAACTCATTACAATATATAAGGTGGTTTAGTTCAATATGAGAAAAACTAAAAATAATTTATTCCTTTCTTTGAAGGAAATCCCAGAAGTATAATTTTCTGTATTTCAAATCTAATAAAGCTTGAACAGAATTTAAACTAAGCACTAAACATGTAAAAACTAAAGCCTAGATCAATTTGAATGACAATATCGTGTACTTTGCTTCCCCTCTTTACCAGACTTCTAAAAATAGCCAGCGAAACGAAAATGGAGTCGAAGCAACCCCCAAAACGTGCTCAGAGAATGAAAAACCCCAAATACAGCAAAATGCGTTACAAACTACCAAAAATCCGAAAATTGTTCTCGGTTTTCGGTTTTCCTACGAGACTGAGCTCGATTTCCTGCAGCTCTCGGTTGCTACAAAAATGCAGCTACTCAAATTTCAAGCGCATTTTCCACAGCTGCTGCATGGCCTCAAACTGAAGACGTGGCTATATTTAGATGGGAGACTCGAGCAGAAGAAGAAGAAGTGTATATTTTCCCCCAGCAGCAGGTAGTTGACAATTGGAACTGTAAAACGATATGCGAAGCGAAACGTTTTTCACATTTTCCATTCTTACAAACCAACAACAAAATAATCACGGCCAAATGCGTTTTCACATGTTCCAGAAAACCAAATCGCTCTATTTGCTTGCGGTCGTTTTCGTTTTGGGTTTTTTGGTTTTTTTTCTATGCCACTTTTTTCCCCCGACATGGGATTCGTTATCAGTGTTTGCTTCCGCCTTGGGACCAAGTCAAACCAGAGCTAATAACGGACAGTTTGCATTTCTATTTAATTGCGTGCTGCTTCTTCGTTCCTAGGAATTATTCAGTTCTTTACGTTTATCAGCTCAAACATTTGCGGCTGCCGTTTGGTCAAGTTTCCGCTCTTGGCTGAGTTCGCTTGATAAGCCACATTCTGGCAGACACAGTCAGCCATCGATTGGCCTTTTAAACTCGGAGAGTCTACAGATGATTCCACATATTAGTAAGAATAATCTTGATAAAGTCAAGTACTCCAGCTGATAAGTAAAAGAATCGCAACTGGGACATAGTCAAAAGGAAGTAACTAGAGATTCGAAAATAGAGAAAATAATTTTGGAAATACACTAGGAACTAGGAACAACAGATATTATATATTTATTTTCTCCAACTAAAAGTAAAACACTAATTTTAATGAATTCCCAAAATATTTATTCTATTTTAAAGTTATATGATAATAAGCAACTCGTATACCAAGCATCTTTTTAGCAATGATCTATCTTCATAATTTGAGGAAGATCTCATAAAGTCCCAATAAATGTTTTTTAGGATGTGTGTACCTCTTTAGATAGTTACAAAATCAAGAATATTATAAATAGAGATTATCATCAGTTTCTCTATCCACTTCAATATTTGAAACTTCAAAAATTTTCCTAATAAACGTTATTTCCGCATACTATCTTTATAATAAATCTTTTCACCAACCCCAAAATAAGAAAAGCCTTGATAACAATATAGCGAAAGTTCCGCTTTAATTAAGAACTTAAATCAATTTGCAACATCAGAAGCAATCAATCAATGAGTCAATCAAATAATCAACCACTCAATCTCCACATCAGCAAACACCTTCAGAACTGTAGAAAATTTCTCAGGGGTCACCCTTACTTTATAATATGCGTGTAAATGAGAATAAATAAAATCGTCAATTGCTTAATCGTGGCAAATATGAAATATTTTTTAATAACATTGTATTACGATATTACGCAAATTGGGTATACGCCCAGTAATTTCTGGGGCCGCAAGTGACGCATCCATATGCATATGTATGTACATATTTTCGTATATAGAAGTCACAATCTCTCCAAGACGATCCCGCTTCCAACAGCTGAGATTTTGTGGGGCGCGGTTGGTCAAGCAGTCTATCAAAGTGGGGTGTGGTGGGGGACTGTGGACAGCGGGGGAGGGGTAGGAAGTGCTCCGCAAAACAACAATTTCATAAATTTTTCAGCTCATTTGCTTATTAAATCATAAGCGTGACACAGAACCCAGCAAGCAGTAAGAGAGTGAGAACAGTGTGGTGAAGGGGGGACGCACGGGGGAGAGGCAAATGGTCACCAGAGAGCAAAAGAGAGAGAGAGAGAGAGAGCAACCCCGTTGGCTGTTTGCGCATATTTTTAACCCTGATCCGTCGTTCCGTTGGCAGCGTCGTTTTCAATTGCTCACTCATACGCATACGCAAACGCACACTCACACACACGCGCAGACCATCATCACACACACATACATGCGCACATTTTTAATCTACGCTTCTTTTCTAAACTTGGTCCACTCGCCGCCGCCGCCGCAATCTCATCGCGAGTTCATTTTGTCCCGCTGATTGTCATTTTCATATTTCGCTTCATCGCTGTCGCTGTCGCTCTCATTCTCTCTATCTCTCTCTCTCGCCTCGTTCGCTGCCATCGTTCAGTTCGTTTCGTTAATTCTCGCTCTGCCAGCAGCGCAGTTGGCAGCGCAGTCAGGCTAAAGCGTTTTCGTTTTTTTTTTTGCTGTTGTTGGTCTTTGCAGCTTCCCTCTCGTTTCTGCTTTTGGTTCAAGTGGCGAGCACAGCAGCATCAACAACAACAACAACAACAATCGCGTTGTATAATTTTCGCTCTGGACGAGATCTGTTTTTATGGCTCAAGCCGCGTTCCCGGGCCGGGCCCGTTCAGTTGTGTCTGTTATCAGCTCAAAATAATAAAAATTTAAATATGTGTGCATCTGTGTGTGTGTGTGAGTGTGAGTGCGGGCATGTGTGTGGACTCTGCTGAGACTCAGCAGCACTGTGTGTTGTTGCCTCAGCTCTTGTTGCCGATGTTGTCGATGTGGGTACAGTCAATTGAAAGGAAATGGCCTTATTTCATATATAAATATATGTACATAAAGTACAGACATTGTAGGGGCAGCAGAAGGGGGCGAAGTAAGGGGTGCTTGAGGGGGGAGCCCGCAACATCGCAGCATCCACACAAATAACTGACGCGGCCCATTAGCCCCATGAGCCTGGTCATTTCTTTGTTCGAATTGGTTTTTTCCGTCCAACGGTTTCGAGACTCGAACTCGAGTGTACTCATAGCGAATACACTCACATTCATATGTATTCACATTTGTACATGTGTGTGCATGCATGTGCATGTCGGTGGCTGCGTATTGGGCAGATGTTTTTACAGGGGCTTAGCTGAGATTTGTCTGGTTCTCAATTCCCATTTCTCAGTTCGGGGTTCTTTCGTCATGCAAATTGCAGAGCGATGCAACAACAACGATAAGGTGCACAGAGGGGCACAATACCGTAGACACAAATGTCAAAACAGCACAACAACATTTTAACTTTTTGCTTTTTTTTTATATAATATATCGAAAAACCTAACTTAAATATTTAAAAATCGAGTTGAAGGCTTAATTGTGTTCCCAGAAATCACAATTTAAGATTATCAAAATAGAATTGCAGAAATTTAAAGTATTTGTTGACTAACAATCGAATTCCTCATCTTTATTAAATAATATAATTTAAATCTTATCTTTTTTAAAACCATTCAACTGAACTGTTAGAATACACTTTATTGAATTCCCGAAAACGAATCACTTCAAGATGATCAACGTTGTGACTCACATCCATCATATTCTATGCAAATGGCGGGGAATACACAATAGACTGTCTGCTTGATAAGGTTTTCAACAGCATTATTGAAGCTAGAATTACTAGTCTTATCGGATAGAAGACAGATGCGTACTCAGTAACCCTAAGTATCGACTAACTCGACTCAGTTCATAATTACCACAATTTATGACTCAGTTAACGTCTTATCTAGTGATTCACAGTCAGTCCTTTTTACTTTCGCTGCAGTCTTCGAAAACCCACAAAATGAATCGACTTTTCATTTGACTGAACAAACAATGCGGTAACCTATACCAATACCATATACGAGTACTTGTTGAATATATAGCTACAATAAGAATAATTTTAATTTCAAAACATGATCGATTGAGTCATCATCAACATGGCAAAGGAAACGTTCTTCTAGCACAGTTTAGAAATTCTAAAAAAAATACAAAAAGAATTGCTCTTTGCACTCGATTCTCTTTCTTTGCCAATGGAAATAAACTCGAGTTCAACTCGTGGATCGGGCGTGACAATGCGTAAAGCTTAGGCTGATATTGGATGAAAACCCCAAGCAACAAAAATAAAACCTTAACCAAAAAAAACAAAAATACAAAAAAACGAATAGCAAACAACCAACAAGTCAAAGAAAAGAAGCGTTATTCACGCTTTAAGTCCGATCTTTTGCCCCCGCATTCACCCCATACGCTTCTGTTTCTGATTCCAATTCCGTTTGCTTTTGTTATTGTCACTCTTATCGCACTTACTCCACTTGTAATATTAGTCAAGAGCCCTCCGAACATGCTAAAGACAATAAAATAGCTGATGATTCGATCGGTTGGTCGGTCAATAATAACCAAATTCAGGTGGGTGTAAGCTGAGCTCCTGATAAGACCCATGTACATACAGAACATGAATATGTTTTATACATTGTATTGCGAGCAAGGTTTTCATATGATTTCTAGGTTATTCCAAAGAAGCTCAAGTTTTTGCGGTACACAACTCAGACTTTAAAATTAGACTGAGCCTCAAAATTAAAGAGAATTGCAATATGACGCAATAAAATAATATATATGTCTAATAATAAAATATATATCATCAATAGTACATATTGAGTATGTACTGCACAAAATTATAAACCCCAATTTCTAGATTTATTCCAATTCAGTGTAACCCTACAGTTTTAAGTTACTTCTTGCTATATTAAAAAAATCTTTGCCAAAAGAAAATTGGAAATGAGTTAAAAAAAAAATTGCAGAAAAACTGATCAATAAGAAAAGTTAAGCCTGTATAAAAAATGTATACAATTTTTAAAATAGAGTCGAAAATAATTATTATAATATGTGTGACTAATCAACAATCAAAATAATGTTGAAAACAAGATGCTGAATCCTTGGTTTTTCAATTCTTGAAAATAAAACTGAAAATATGCTTAACTGATAAACAAGTTAAGATTAGACTACCAACAATTGTATTTTTAGGGAGTAACCTAATGGGGTGTAGATATTTGGTGGTACTCACTTTCTCTCCCTGATGACATCGCGTAGAAAATCCATGGCCTCGTAGAGACTCCACTTGGGCTTAAATCCATTGCCCATCAATTTAACGTGGGCGAGTTCGCGGCGATAAGATTCTCGCAGAGATTTAAAAGCGCGCGCCACACGACGACCGGGCGCATTGAACTCCCTGCCAATGTGTTCCCAAGCACGATTCTTCTCCTCCTCGGCGCCCTTAAAATTCGGCAGGCGCGAGTCCCACAGAATGGGATTATCATGAACCATTTGTATGAGCTTCAGTTTGTCAGAGGCATTACGACGAACCACTATAAGAAAAAGGAGGTGATGATAAAGAAGAAGAGGTTGTTGTTGTCGCAATGTTTACACACATTTCTTGATCTTTTGGGTGGGCAGCACACTGAGTTCGCCTTTGGGCTTCATGTCCAGCGCAATCGCTGCTGCGGCTGCGCTCATGTCCTGTAACGAATTCGTTGTGATGATGGGTGAGGAGCCCGAGGCGGCAGCAGCAGCGGCAACGGCGGCGGGCGCCATCAAAATTTGTTGTAGTATTTGCAGATTAATTTTGTTGTTGTTGTTATTATTGTTGTTATTGTTATTGAGCAGCTTCACTGTTTTTTCACTTGACACTAAAGTTCACTTTATCACAATTGTATTTGTTGAGTGTGTTTTTTGAGCCAAAGCAGCGCGCGATCGACGACGGGGGCTGTGCTACCCTCTCACGACCAAGTTTAAACAGCAACTAAAAACCAAAACCAAAAAAAAAACAATCAACAACCACCGCGAGCTGTGACAGACGACGACGACGTTGGCAGAGCCGTTAGCAGCGAGCCCGCATTTTCGAGGCGAAGCCAAAACCAACAAGAATGAAGAGTATCGTATGCAGAGAAAGTCGCATCGCAAATACACTAACACTAGTGGTGTAAGATTATCGATGCTTGAAATCTTTATCGATATTTTGTCACTAACTATAACACGATGCACAAAATATGTTCACTTTACGTTTGTAATAGTTTTTTTTTTTCATTAATATTTGAATAATATTTAATTGTTGTTTATTTCACCACAAAACGTAAGTACTCTCACTGTGTGTTAGCGCATCAAAACACAAGCACGACTCACACAAACGCACACACAAGCGCACACAGACATGGGCCAAACAAAGAGCCAAAGGCGCAGGCGACACAGCCACAAAAAATCACGCGCGCTCAACATGCGCTATCCTCTCTCGCTCTCGCTCAAACTTACTCACTGACGCTCTTTTCGCGCTGTGGCTCTGCGCCTGGCTTGGTCGCGCTGCCTGGGCCAATTCACAACGTGTGTGCGCGTCAGCTTTACCGTTATCGACGCGACGTCTGCGTCGGCGCTGCAGTCGCTGTCACTGTTGATGTTGTTGTTGCTGTCGACGATAGCGCGACGCGCGCATTGAGCTCAAAGAGCAGTCCAGGCCGTTGGCTCTACGCTCGGACTTGGTTTCATTCTCATGCTCGTGTATGTGCTCGGAGTCGGTTCGGTTCGGCTCGTTTCGTCTCGGCTCTCTCGACTGCCGATCAGACGGAAAAACGCCGTTTAATTCCAACAACAGAAAGTAAAAGCGAGCAAAAGAATGAGCGCAAAAAAAGCAGAGCGACAACTGAGACGACTCGTCTCAGACAAAACACACACACACACACACTTACTGGCAGCAACAAATCAAGCACTGAAATTGTGTGTAACACAAAAATCCGTTGACGCGTTTGCGCCGCCGACGTTTTTTCCAGTAGACGTCGTCGTTGCTGTTTCGATGCTTCGCAGTTTTATTGCTAGAGATGGGCAAATGAGCGCGTTCCTTGTGATATGCGCTTCGCTGTTTTCGTAGAGCATTTAAATAAAGGGGGTGTTAAGTAAACAGATTCTCAAATGTCTTGAAACAAATTTAAATTTGAATTCCATTGGTGAAGAAAAAGCTTATACATATCTACATATGTATGTACATACATATGCATATTGAAATGAATTTCAATATGATTGGAAAATAAATATAATGCATTATTAATCAAAAAGAATTATTAAAATATCATGTTGAAAACTTTAATTGACATCAAATATGTAGTTGTGAATAGAATCAAGATTTATAAGATTAAACTTTTGATAGGAAATAAAGAAAAGAACAATTTACTTGCAATGAAAAAAAAATAAATAAATTAGAAATAATAGTGATTGAGAGAAATGTGCGATTTATTGTTTAATATAATTACTTTTCTTATTTATTTTATTTTACATTGTTAAATTTGTTGTATTAGAGAATAAACATATCTTTTAAAATTTAAGCTGCACTTCTATGCTACTTATTTTCTACGTCTCTGTTTTTAAACTTTTAGGGCCTGCAACTTAATCATTTGATTTTAATTGCAAATTCTTCACTGTAGCGCATTTCGATAATCGGCTTTATTTGGCCTTTCGCTTGCATTCATTAATCGTCTACGTCTACTTTGTAGCTCAGCCCGATCTCTCATTCTGTGTTCTGTGCTCTGTTCCACTCTCCCCCCATTTCCTAGTCGACAATTGTTGCATTTATTTCATTTTCTATTTTGTTGCTGCAAATGCATTTGGCTGTCTGCAATTTCAAAACAGGGGAACGAATAGTGAGAGTGTATGTGTGTGATTGAGAGAGGGGCTGGGTTGGGGAGCGCAGCAGATTTGAGCCCGCTTAACTTACGAAGGTTCTCTTCAGTTTGGTGGTGGCGATGACGGCGTTGGCGGCCGCAGTCGCTGTCGCTTTCGATGCTGAGGTCGCGTTCAATTGCGTTTTAGTTGAATTTATTAATATGCCCATTTTGTGAGCTCGCTTGTTTTTGTTGTTGCTTTGTTTTTGTGCTTTACATTTCGCTTGTGCGCTTTGTTGGCTTGTTTCTCGTTCTCGTTGCTGCTGCCGCACAGTGGTTCGGCCTCTTGTGAAAATTTACAACAACAGCTCAACATTTGGATCACACATGTTGTAGAGTGCCCAGCAAAGTGTGTGTGTGTGAAAGAGAGAGAAAGAGATTGTGATTGTGTGCGTGACATCGCGTCGCTTGTTGCGTCTTGTTAATGCCCAACATTTGTGTCTTGCAACGTTCGGAACGTTCAGCAGATAACAACGAAATGCCTCTGCCAGGCATCCAGCCATTTAAGCCGCTCAAATCTAGTAAATATAATCGACAACTCAACGATGGCAAAAAAAACAGAAATGGAATGAAAATGAAACGAAACGAAGGCGCGCAAGCAAAGCGTGCGAGGGAGAGAGCAAGAGAGTGAGTGCTTTTGTCTGTATGTAATTTATGCCTAATGAACTATTTCCGGCCAAGTGTCAATTAATGTATTCTGTGTGTATATTCAGGCCCTCCGCGTGCTCCATACAGGCCACAAGGGGGGCAACAACAACAACAACAACAACTACTGCTATAACAACAACGTGCCCGCACAAATGTTGTCATGATCATTTCTGGCAAAAAAAAAAAAGAAGAAATTGTTCTGATTCTCTCTCCCGTTTACTCTCATTGCTTGGAGCTGCCGTTTCCGTTGCAGCCTTTGCGACCCTCTTCTTTTGCTGTGCTTCTTCTTGAGCATTTTCCATTTCTTCTCTTCGCTCTTTTCAAGCCAAATTAAAAGTCATGCAAGCGGAATTTGCTCTCTACTGCTGATTAAGTTTTCGTTTGCGCAAGATTGAATATGTATGTATGTATGTACATACATATAAACAAATTTTGTTTTTGCTTAAAGTTCAAATCTGGGATGGAAATCAATCTAACATTTTCTGGATGGAACAAGTCGCTAAAATGGGGTGTTAGCATGTTACAAAATGATTTTCAAAACATTTTTTATTTGTTCATTGTGATTTTTACTTCCTTTGTTTATTAAAAATAAATTTTAAACCAATTTAATTTATTACAGTCATCAATAGCAGTTGTAATTTCCAATCTCCCTGTTCGCGCCGATGAATAACAGGGAGTTGGCACGGCAGGGAATTCTGTTAGAATTGTCCAATAATAATCATTCACTATTGTGTCAATTTAATCTAAATAATCATATTCTATCAAATGTCCGTCAAGTTCACGGCATCTTTGGACCGCTGAAAACCAATTCATCTTTTTATCCTTTTCAATATAGAAGTATTTCGATCCAATTTTCTCATAGAACCTCCGAAATTCCGATTCTCTTCTCTGTAAGGATTTCTTCTTGACTTCCGTTAAGTCCTCCTGCAATGTTCTTAACTGCTGTTCTATATTTTCAAACTTCTCAAGCAATGCCTTATTTAACTCAGACTCCTGGACATTGAATTGCTTCTGCAATGACTTTGTGTGGTCAAAAAGCTGTTTAACAATTGTGTAACAATGTCTGCCGCAAGTTTCATCCATCTCTTTCGATTTTTGGCATGTCTGTTCGGATTGCGTTTTATTATGAAATTTGATTATAAAATCACAAGATATTTCAACAAACCTGAGTAGTTCCTATTTCAAAAAGCGCACAGATTATCAGTCCTATTAAAATTGACTTCATTGCAATTTCTGAATATTCACCCGATTAGTCTCGGATTCAACACAAAACTGAAACTTGTACATGCATTAATATTATATAATATTATACTTGTTTGTGCACTGCTTAAAGTAGTTCTCACTTAACTGCCACTAAAATATGCTTAGCGCCATATTTAACCCTATAGACAAATACGAAAGAAAATTAAATACAAAACAATAATAATTAATTAATTATGTTAGACATTAATTTAAAATTCCATTAAATATTAAATTTGTTTGTTTTATTTTTTTTTAATATTGTCAACTGTAAAGTAAATCTTCATAAATCTTAGAAATAAATAGTTTAGTCTTATTATTTAATTATGTAATCCACTGTCTACTTAGTATAGTAAAATATGACTGAAAAGTAATTTTAAATTATTTAATCTTAGGATGCTTTGCTTAATGTCACATGCATATAATATATCCGTATTATTGCTGGACGGAAAAGAAAATAAATTTATAATCAATATTCATTCTTACTAAATTTTAATTGAGATCAAAATGCTTTTAACCGATTTGTTGATCAAATTAGTACTTTTAATGAGTGGTGGTGGCAAAGCGCCGTACATTAATTCGGGCAATTGCACCTACGCAGATAAAGTTCAGCTGAATTTTGTATGCGATGCCAAATTAACCAAAACAATGTGGCTTCGTTGGGGTGATCAAAGAGTCGACAAGTCAGAGGAGTACGCTGTGTGGGAGAGTTCGAAGGAAAAGGATGCGGTTGTACTTGTCTCATTCAAGAAATCCAAGCTGTTTGACTACAAAACCATTAAAATGGACTCACTGCATTACAAGATATTTGGTGTCGAAAATGGCAAAGATGTTGAAATCGAATTGAAGGATGGCAACACGAATTGCTTTGCCTTTGGCGTACGCTATGTAAGCGATCTAAGAAACCATTGTCTGGACCTCGACTACAATCCAGATGATATTGTTGCCTTTCCCATAATCCACTATTCCAAGCCTATATTAATATTCTAAAATCATGTCTGTAAATGTGAATCGTGATATGTACGAATATAAATTGGAAAAACGTGACAATTCATGTGTGATAATGTTGATGTTGCTATTGCAACTTGTATTTTCTAAGCTTTGCAGCGACTTGCGCATCTTATCAGTGGAACGTTATGAAAGTTTACGAGAAATTATATGTAAGTATATTCAGGAAAACAAATATAATATATATTTTTGTTTACGATTTTATTACTTTTCAAACAATTCGCAGACAAATAAATTCAACGCTGTACAATCCTGATCATTCATTTGTACTGTTGGTTGGCCTCTTTCCTCCAAAGCAACACAGCGTTCGTCTCCGTTATTATTCGGTTCTCCATTATACCAATTAAAATAGGGAGTTGCTTGACCAGTTGTATGCGAGCGATATACTCCTTTATGGCCCAGATCATTGATATCTATCCAATAATGGTCTCCCTTTAGTTTCGGTCCCAATGCGTTAAATTCTTGCTGATTCTGTATACTGGCCAAGTGACTGCCATGCTCATGGCATTTGTGAACAGCGGCAAACCAATTGATCTTGTGTTGTCTTTCAATATAATAGTATTTCGATCCAATTTTCTCATAAAGCTTCTGAAACTCTTTTATCGTTTCTTCATTTAAATTCTGCTTAGGCTTTTCTATATCCTCCTTTAATGACCTCAACTGTTGCTCCATATTTGCAAATCTCTCAAGTGTTTCCTTTTTTAGTTCGGACTCTTGGCCATTGACTTGCTTCTGCAATGAGTTTGTGTGCCCTAGAAGCTGTTTTACAACTTTAAAACAATAACTGCCGCAAGTTTCCTCCAATTGTTTCGACTCCAGGCATGTCTATAAAGACTCTAATTTCTTAGAAAATACAATTTTCAATTATTGTATACTTCGACCGACCTGAGTGTTTCCGATTTGAAGTAGTAAATAGATAAGAAGCACTTTTAATACGATCTTCATTGCAATTTTTCGAATATTCACCGTCTAGAATCGGATTTAAAACAAAACTAAGTTGTTTACTTTGAAAAATTCAGTTTGAAACGTTTTTGAGCCTCTTATCAGTGCCAAACGTTATCAAACACTCTGCTAAATTGTATTATAATTGCGTTTCAAGTTCTAGACGTAGTGTCTATCAAAAGCTGAAAAAATAATAAATCACCTTGTTCGTTTTTTTAAATCTTTAAATCTAATACGAGGGTTGCTATTTAAATTTCTGGCCTAGGTCACTTCTAGCCATTTTAGGACCACTTGACTATTTTCCAAAAAAAGTTTGGACTTTTATCGATAAAAGCTCCATCCAACTTTTTCATGTGCGACCACGTTTGATATCGATAAGCGATTAATCAAAAACTTACCTCGGCAGAAAAATCGAATTTACTCGTGAACACTTTCGAGCAATAATTTTTCACAACTTTCGACTTGGATTATTACGACAAGAGTGGACCGATGAACTTAAATCTTTGTAAGGCGATGAAGTGCCATCCTGTATCTATCGTGGCCGATGCTCGCTGAAAGACGAAGGTTGTGAAGGTCGTCCAAAAACAGACGTTGTGCCAAAAAACATTGATGCCGTGCGTGAACTGATAATGCTAGATCGTCATGTGACATATCGTGAGATAGAGGCATCCTTTGACATTTCTTCCACTAGAATACATTCGATATAGCATAAACACCTGGTCGTAAAAAAGGATTGTTCTCGTTGGATCCCGCACAATTTGACAATTGCTCAAAAAAAGGCTTGTGTGGATTGGTTCAAAGAAATTTTGAAAAAATACATTCCCTGTGCTTCAAAAGACATTTATAAGATCGTCACAGGTGACAAATCATGGATCTATGGTTATGAGCCCAAAACAAAACAGCACATCAAGGAAAAAAAGGCGTGGTCATCGATTTTCGATGTCAGATGATGCTGTTAAAGCCATGTTTTGGAGGTGCCTCAATCATAGTGAAAAAGTGCTTCGACAATTGGTTTGAGCGCATTCAAAAGAATATAAATCTTGCTGGAGAGTACTGTGACAAACAACAAATCC
The DNA here is from genome assembly GCF_023558535.2 of Drosophila nasuta. Lineage (NCBI taxonomy): Eukaryota > Metazoa > Arthropoda > Insecta > Diptera > Drosophilidae > Drosophila > Drosophila nasuta. The sequence continues at coordinate 36,252,662 of NC_083457.1, read as the reverse complement.
ATTTTTTTGATAAATATTCGCATTTTCATTATTAGGCCAGAAATATAAATAGCAGCAAACCTTTTTTTACTAAAATAAAACAAGTCGAACACACTCGACTGTGAGATATCCGCTATCCATTTTGAGTAATAATATACCATAAATACTAAAAATATACCAAATAGTATACTTGATATGTTGATATAGTACCGCTTTCAAAATATACCATAGAGTGCAAAATATACTAGATTGTCAGCCAAAACAACTAAGACCCCTAGTAAGCAGGCGTGTTTGCCCATACAAAAGTATTTATTTAATAACTTCGGCAATTTTTTATCTGAACGCAACAAAATTGTATAGATATAGATAATAGTTATTTTAGTATATACCAAAATTCGGGATTCTAGCCAGACAGACAGACGAACAAGGCTAGATCGTCTCGTCTCTTGACTCTGATCAAGAATATATATATTATACATGCCAACAGTCATTCCTGCCGGCGCAAAAGTATAATACCCTTCTACCCTATGTGTAGCGGGTATAAATATGTAAGAAATTGTTCGCTGAGTAAATATAATAATATATGATGATACTCGACCTAAGCTTAAGCTTGTGCATCTTTTTTTTTTAACTATCTGATCAAAAATAAATAGATTATATTGTATTATATTATATCTTATAACATATGCAATATATTTTGGATTGTTATTTATATTTGCTAATTACCTAAATCTATTTAAAATTTGGAAAATTACTCAGAACTGAAATAGAAGAAGCCAGAAGAGCAATAGAGACGATTCAGTTTTAGTTGAAATGATCGGAAATGCCTGCGTTGGCTTGCTGTCACATAACAATTTGATTTGTTTGGGCTTATCGGGGCAAATTAATCACAAATTCAATGCAAATACCGAAAAGTGGGCTCTGGCTGTAAATAAAGCCAATAAATATTGACACAGGTCAGAAACGAGTCGCATAGATGGCAGGATGAAGAAACCAATGTGTGAAGGGGACAAAGTAAGCAAAAAGGGGGGTCGACTTCTATGTATGTGGTGATCGGTAACTGTTGCCGTTTCTGTTGTCGTATTTGTCGGTTTGTTACCCGTTTTCTATGGATGCGATAAGCCCGAAAAAGCGAACCCTAATTGAAGCCAGCAGAAGACACAAGCCAAGTCGAGTCGAACAAGACCCAACCCAACCCAAAACCAACCCAACTCAACTCGAACTCAATTCAATCAGGCAATAAAAATTTATACACTTAAATGGGGAATGTTGTGTGTGTGTGTGTGTCAACAGAGATAGAGAGATGGAGAGGGGGATGGGAAATGGGCGACCCGTGAAGACCAAGCTCAAAATAATTTCCAACCAATATTTTTGTATTTGCCCAAAGCAGAAGATTCAAGTAAAACGATAGAGCAAAGCGATCGAGCAATCAAGCAAAACGAGCCCGAAACGCGAAAAATCAGTTGACGTTGTCGCTGTTGTTATCGTTGTTGTTGTTGCTGTTGTTGGCGCTGAAATATTTAAATTTTGACCCAACCCCAATCCAAATAAATTTCATGGCGTAATGTCTGCAGCTGTGTGCGAGTTTCACTCTCTATCTTCGTCTCTCTCTGTCTCTCTCTCTTTCTATCTCTCCCTCTTTTGCTGTATTTTGGTCGCTTGGGGTCAAAAATTGTCGCATATCGTTAAGAACCTAAAGACGACTGCGACGTGTCCATAAACCTCGAACAACAAGAACAGCGACAGCGACAACAAATGTCGTCGCAGTTTCACAAAAGTTGGCCATGTGCTTGACGATTCGTAACGAGACATTTTGAGGCATTCGTAATACCCATTGAACACTTCCAGAGCGTGTGTGAGTACACTCATAAGTAACCAGAACCAAGAACACTGCGAAAGAGAGCGACAAATGAAAATGTTAATGAATGCGTGCTGTTCTTCTGTTCTGTTCGACAACTGGGCTCGACTTGTCACCTTCCTTCATTTTCATTTCCATTGTCCGATTTTCAATTTAAATACATGATTCTCGGTTGCTGGTCATTTGCATGGCGCAATCTTTGTTAACAGATCTTAACAACGATCATTCAATGTATCACTTTGGCAGTAGATCTATTCTGTTTCTATTTTGGTCTTTGATCATAAATATATTTATAATGTAAAGATAATAATACAATATATATGAAATTACTTTATCATTAAATCCTTACTAATTATTTTTTTAATGTCTTCTGTTCAACTCCCGTCTAAATGAATGAATATAAAAGTATGGACAAAAAATATGTTATATAACATACATATATTGAATAGTAATAATAATTCATGCAAATTCAAATTGAATAAAATTTATAAATATTCTAAATTCAGTAGTCTTTTATAAAATTATAGTACGGAAATGTACATAGTACATATATAATTATCCGAAGACTGACCAAAAAATATTGTTGGAAAATATTTTCAGTATCAAATAGTTTGAAAGTAAGGATAAACTTCTGCACATAACTATAAATTATACTTACTAGCATGATAATAAATATAACAAATGGCAACTGATTATTTTATTATTATTATTTTACTAAGCTGCAAATTTTGTAATTTTATAAAACTTAAAAAAAAATGATTGGAAATTATTTTTAGAATGAAACAGCTTAAGAAGAACATAAATTTAATGATTTTTGTAAGTAGTGGAATTCTATATGTATGTGTTAATAAATTTCTTATGCTTGGTGTTGTTCGCTACACGTTAAATATTAATTTTAATTTCTCTATAATTATATATAATATATTTTTTCTTGATTGCTGGAATATTGTCAATACCAAATACGTAACAACTAATAAATATTCTCAAATTTTAATGTAAATGAGAGATTTAAATTTCGTTAATGTGAATTTTTGTTTAAATTTTGATTAATATTAAAATATTTAATAAGTCGACTCAAAAAATAATACTTCAAAACTTCGGTTTGTCGCTAAGCTTCGGTTAGTCAATTGCTTAGCCAAGACAACAACCATTTGCACACGCTCATAATGTGAGCGCACTTACATGACTTATGTTTGTATGGGTGTGTGTGTGTGTGTATTGCGGACACGCAGCCCGCATATTTGTCGAATTCTTAACTTTGATCAGATGTTGCTAAGAATCCGCTACAGTTCTTGTTGTTGTAGCTGCCACATTTGCTGCTGTTGCTGTTGATGTTGATGTTGCTGCTGTCGCTTGATTGCATGTGTTGCCAAATGCTTTTCGCTGGCGGTTGCATTTTTAAATTAATAAACAAGAAAATGTGAGTCAGTTGGCAGTCGGCAGTCGGCACTTAAGCCACACAAACACGCATGCACTGTGTGTGTGTGTGTGAAGTGTATCTATGAGATACTTGTATTCATTAGTTTACCCTAACGACAGCCACCAATCAAAAACGTTTTGTTGCTCCGTTCTCTCTCTCTCAGCTCAGTTTATTGCCCATTGCGGTCGTCGAAGCAATTGTTGTTGTTTGTGTTGTTGTTGTTGTTAGCCGAGCGCTTGGTGTTGTGTTGTGTTTAGCTGTGTTTGTAATCGCGGTTTAGTGTAGGCCAGCACTTGGGCTTGCCTTCAGCTCGATTGCTGTTGCAGCTATATCGCTTATCGTGCCGCAATGTTGATTGTTGTAATTGCTACAAGTCGTTGTTGCTGTTGTTGCTGTTGCTGACTTTGCTGGCCATTGGCTGTGGACTGGACTGATAATATGAGGCTTCGACCGAGAGTGCCACGCGGTTTTTAGGGCCTGCCACACATGCATACGCGGGTTTTGTAAATGAAGTCTTTCCACATGTGTTGCTTATCTCACCACTGAGTTCGCCCTCTCTCTCTCTCTTTCTCCCTCTATTAATCTCCCTTTCTCTTTGTCTGCCATGAAAAAGTTCCATTTGTTGTTAATTACTCAGCTTGGCTTACCTAAAAACAAACACTAACACAAAAAAAAGGAACAGCAGCAGCTTCAACTTTGACCCCATGGCCAGGGCATTGTTGCTTTTCCTCTTTTTTTTGGCGCACAGTTTTCCACACGTCCGTTGCAGAATGAGAACAGAAAAATTTAATTAACAATTTACAGCAACATTTGGGCCAGCTCACGAAACAAACAAAAAACACACTCTAACAACAAGTTGGGATGCATTTCTTTAAAATTGCACGACTGAAACATACCCAGCAAAGAAAGTAAGTCAGCTAAATTTAACATGAAATGATTTGAATTACATAGAAAGGTTTACAATTACTTTAAATAAATGGAAGTTATTTGAATTCAACTATATTAAATTTATCTGAGAACATTATATAAACACAAAATCACTGGATAAAATAATTTATATATTTTGGAGTATTAGTTTCAGATGCAGATCTATTATTAATTAAAAAAACAACGAATTTCATATATGAAATATGACATATGTATAAGTCAAAAATGGTTTGGTTAACAAAATGTAATTATTAAATTAAAATTAAAATTAAAATTAAGGAATGAATGTTAAATGTGACACATTTCATTTATTTTTTTTTTTTTAATTTTTGTATTATATGAATTATCCAAATACAAGTTGCATCTAATTAAAGTTACTGTAAAATGTTGCGGTCTGAAAATAAGCCACTTAATAGTATTGTAAATAAATAAAAATAAAAATACACGATTCAACAGTGTATAATACTTTGTAGTATTATATGTATTTTTTTTATTTTTAATTTTGTTGCCTACGAAATTTATGTCATTTTATTATATTAAATATACAATTTGTTGCTTAACACATTTTATTTGATTCACGTTTTTATATATATTTAACATAACTTAAGTTTATTTTTAAAGTTGAGTTTTTGTGTTTTCTCATTTTATTACACAAGGTAAGCGAAGATTGTGATTTTTAGATGTTTAGTTTGCTTTAAGAGAACGCCTTCTCATTTGTTTTGTATTCATTTTATAGCGCATACAATGGTATTTGTGTTCGATTTTTTGCCAGTGCGTCCAAGTAGGCATATAATAATTGAATGAAGCTAGTATTAATAACACGAAAAATCGAGCAGCGCGATAAATACTATATAACTGATCCACTATCATGACTGTGGTCGACGAACACTGGTAATTCTTTAAAATTATTTAAAGAGAATCGATACATTTTTATGTGCTTTTATGAATCATTTTATATAATATTTGAGCTTGTTGATATCAGTTTATCGCATTTGCATTTTGTTATTGTGTCGTTTTTGTTAAGTATTAGCTTTTGATGTTTTAGTAGTATTCATTTCTTTTTGCTTTTCTAAAATTTTATTCTTATCATCACTCATAAAGAAAATTCCGGTTACCCATGTCTCATTATAATTGATAAAGCAAAACTTTATTATTCTAAATAGGCCAATAATGCGATTTACAACCATATTTATTGCATTTTTATAAACCGTATCCCATCAAGTTTAATTAACTACTGTTGAATGCTTAGAAAACTATTCCTTAACTACATTACATTTCTAGGAGTTACAACACCTCGATTCATCACAATTAAAACCGCAAAAGTATTTAAAGTTTCGATAAGTAATGTTATAAAATATTTATGATATAACTCATTAACTCTGACAAGCAGTTTTTCTATTGATATGATTTTGTTCGCTTATCCAATACTTTGTTGTAGTATTTTATTTATATTTTTTTCATATCAGTTGATAGTATTAAAAAAATAAAAACTTCAAAAGATTAGAAAATTGTAGAGTATGTCATTTTGAAAGCTTTAATAAAAATGTTGACAAATTTAAGAGTATACAAAGTACTAAATATGAAATAAACAAGTAAGAAAGCCACAGGCGAGTGTGTTCAATTGTCAGATACCCTCTACCCCTTTTGAATAAAAGCAAAATATTGCGGTATTTATTTTAAAATATGCCAAAGACCATAGTATATTTATACAGTACTATATTAAAAATATACAATAGAGTGTAAAATATACCAGATTGTCAGCCTTAGCAAATCTTTTTTTTTAATACCTTCCACATTTTTTATCTATGTAATCTTAAATCAAACCAGTTCAAATGTAGTATTGCATCAATATACAAAAAAAATACTCTTTGGTATATTTTTAGTATTTTGGTATATTAATTACGTATATTTTAAGAATAATGCTGCGCTGTTTTGTTATTATTCAAATTGGGTGGCGGGTATCTCAAAGTCGGGCACACTCGACTGTAGATTTCTTACTTGTTTAATATTCTTGCTATGCAATATACATTTATTTATATAACTTATTTAACTGAAACTCCCCCACAATATAATAGTATACAGGGTATTTCAACTAGACAATACTTGAACACCAACGCTAGCGAACCTTGGACGCGAGTTAGTTAGCCAGCGCGTGCAGCCATGTTGCAAGTGCCACAAGCCGCCAACGCTCACTCTTTGCTCCCCATCCACCCTTCCCGCTGGACATCTGACAGCTGCAATTGCAGCGGCAGGCAGCACTTATCACTCAACAATCGGGAGCAGTTTTGGGAGGCAGAGAGCAGAGAGCAGAGCAAACGTGGTCGACCTCGACCCCTCGCAGCCCGGAACTGGACAAGTAATTACACGAGAACATGCCAAGAAGTGGGTGTAGGGAAGGAGCAAGGGGAGGCGAAGGTTTGGGGTCTATTCACATTTAAATGGCAAACCAAATGGTTAGTTTAAACAAACAGCAATCAGGCAAGAACTGAGCTGAGCTGCGCTCTTTGCGATATCTTGCGAAATCCCCAAGAAATGTCCTTGTTAAAGTCGAAAGACATGTGGCAAATTATAACATTGACCAAGTCAAACACACACACTCACACACATACACACACACGCACACACAAGCTATCAGTTTGCCAGCCGTTACAATGGGTTAGTTTTCAAACATTCTTGTTGCAGTTGTACGTTGGTTTTTCTTGTTACTGTTGTTGTTGTCGTAGTTGTTGTTGTCAGATGTAAACCAACTGTCATAATCAAGGCAAGTTGCCCGCGGGGACAGAGCAACAAGAACATGGAGAGAACAGCGGCAACATGTGCTATCATCACTGCTTTTCCTCGAGAGCATCAGCAGCACCGAAAACTAGCAAAAGAATTTCGACTTGATTTTGCGTCAACTATGAGAAATAGTTAAATGGATTGCTTAACTTTCACACCAACTTTGTGCAAATGATCACATGAGTTAAAAGTAAAATGGAAAATGAAGAAGAGGTAGTATTTATTAATAAAATATGATACAAGAAATTTTGTACTGCTAAAATTACGTATGAAACAGATAGTTATAATACATTTAAGTATTACACCACACAAGCAAAATAAATAATTAAACACTTTGGGACTTTAGTTTGATAAGTTCTTCTTTACTTCACTTCACTCGCTGTCAGATCATAACATTAAGTTCAGTTCCGATATATCATTAATATAAATTAATATATTGAATACATATCAAAGTGGCTTTTGCCAATTTCCAACACTTCCAACTATTATTTTATATTTTAATAAATTAATAAGGGCTACGAATAATACGGGATTTCCATGTTCATTTGTATGATACTAAAAATGGCAAAGTACTATATTATGTAACTATTATATACTTGAAAATGTAATCTTGAAAGGCCTTATGAAATTCAATAAATGTGTGCAAAAAACTGATCTCACTTATCTATCAAAGGCATCTATAAATTATTTTAAACCTAAACAACTTTTTAAAGATACAGCAAAACTACTAAATTGTATTTATTAACATTTAGCATAATATTAAAAAAGCCTCTCAAAAAAAGCCTTTGACAATTATGATTGATGACAATAAAAATAGCTTCTAGTAATTAATAGTATAGGTATCGAAATGAGATGCAAAACTGTATTCTTAAGATAGTTCTTTTAAACAGTTCAATAATAATAGGATTTCCCAGCATGCAAAAACAAAGCATTTATATTACCATAGTGAAAAATAAAATTGAAAAATATTGATTTGAATTATTGAATGATACTAAGAATGAATGTATTGATGTGCATGCCACATTTAAATTTAATTTAAACGTATTTAGATAAGTGATATAAAATAAATAAGTCGAAAAGTTAAAATTAAATGATAACTAAATGATAATTGATATCTTAAATTAAAATACCAACATTATTTATTATTATGAATAGCATATTTTTCATTTATTAAATATAAATTCATATTTAGAAATTCAAATTTTCATTAGGTTAGAGTATAGAAAATTCCCGATTTGATTCGATGGAAAAAATCTGGTTACTTCAGCAGCCGCAAAACTGCAGAAGGAAACTGACTTTGGGGAAATAATAACGCCTTTGTTATTATTGTGTTATTAGAGGCGTTCCAGTTGCAAGCAAGTACGAATGCTTGCACTGCATTTGGTGGCAAAGTTGCCTGCCTGCCTGCCTGGCTGTGGCATCTGGGGAGACTCGAACTACTTTTTAAATGTGCCACATTTCTCGTTGTGTGTGTCTTCACTTTCGCTGGCGAAATGTGTTTTATTAGTGCGAGAATCTTGTTCGCTCTCTTTATAAAAATATATATATCATTTTTTTTATGCTCTTCGAGTGCATGCATCTTGGTTGTTCGCTCATTTGTGTCGACGCTGGTTCGTCTTGTTGTTGCAAGAGTAAACATGCACCCGAAGCGCAATCTAATTAAGTGAAGTGTGGATGTTAAGGAGAGTACAAAGAGTGGGGCTGAAGAGGGGAACTACTGATGGACTTGCCTGCAGTCGTATATGTATGTATGTATGTGTGAGCTCGTATCCTTAGACTCAGCTAACAGATGCGTGTAGTCGTAGTCCTTGCTTGGTCCTTTGCCGTGCTGTTGCATGCAATTTGCTGCTTTAGTTTTTCTTTTCTCCACATCGCAAGTTTATCTACTAGTAACTGCTCTATCTCCCTCTCTCTCCCTTCTTTCTCTGTTGCCATTTCTTGTTGATTTTTCGGTTTGTCTATTACACTTTTTCTCTTGTCGTTGTTGTTGTTGTTGTCGTCTTCTTTCTTAAGCTTGTTCGAACAACATTTAAATTGGCTAAATGGTTTTCCATTTCCAAACGCCTGAACACAACTTGCAACGTTTTTATTTATTTTTTTTTTTTTGGCTTTGCTTTTGCTTGTGGCCAGTTTATTGCTCAGAAGTTTCCCTCAGATTAGTTTTTACTTCACTAACATTTTGTAAATTTTTAAAAGAATTGCGCTTCAAAATTATTATGACATTCATTAAAAAGTGTTTGCTGAAACGTGTTGAGAATTCCACCATAAAAAGAACTTCATTAAATATTTATATTATTTTCGTAATAAGCATTTTATTTTTAATGTTTTAAAGCTGCCAATTTGCTGCTGTTTCTTTACAGTCAATTGAGTAAATGTTTCCATTATACTGAGCCACATAAGTATCGTTAAAGTCGTCGCTCAATCGACGGCTTGAACTTTGCTCCCAGTCGCCAGTTCTCGGTTTCCCGATAGCTGCTTGTCCCGTTTCCCGAATCCTTTTGTTCGAGTCCTTTGTGAAATATTGTCATTATCGTATTAAAAGCGCCCACGGTTAAATGGCCATGTTAAGTTTTACGAGTTTTACGAGTATTTACAAGGCATAAGAAAAACACAACAGGCAACACTTTGACTCCTTGCCCCACATGCCCCCGATTCATCGCTCAACCCGCTGAACTCTCAACCCGCTGAACTCTCAACCCACAACGCGTTCATTTGTGTTATTTTTTTGCAATCGCATTGTATGCATAATTTATGCATTAATTATATGGAAGCATGACACACAATAACAACAACAATTGCAAGCTAAGAAGGGGATACATTAAATTGGTTGATTGGAAAATACCCTGTAAAAAAAATACTGTTTTTTATAGTTGATTACTGAAATGAATTGATTAATGAATGAATGGAATGAAACGTAAAACACTTAAGAATAATAATGTAATAACTAATTAAATAATAAAAAGAATTGTGCAAAAAAGAAAGAAACAAAATACATGAAATACTTATTATAATTGCTATATGATAAGAAACTTTTGATTTCACATAAGTTTATATTAAAAAAATAATTTTATAGAGTGAATAGATAAAAAAAAGTTTAACGAATTAAAATATATTTATTATATGATATATTTTGATTTAAAATAAATTTATGTCAAACTGATTAAAAATATTATATTATATATAACATATATATGTACGTATATACATTTTTTATGATTGCTATATAAAATTGTTATTAGAAATCTTTCTAATTTGAAATAACTATAGATTGAATTGAATAATTGTTTTATATAAAAGAAAAATTAAAAAAATTAATAAGAACATATAATTAAAGAACGGATTGACTGACATTTGTGCTTAAAATACAAATCATTTGCAATTATTATTATTTTTTCTTGGACTGAGCGATTTATTTATCTGGTTTCAAGATTTCCTTTTCACTTCTCTCTTCTACAACAAATTGAGTAAGCTTTTTCATAATATACATACATAGGGTATATAGATTATATAGAGTATAATGAATCTTCAGTAAAAAGCATAACAACAACAATAGTCGAACTATAATGTATTTTAAACGCAACGATTGTGCAAATTACAAGCAAAGATATTTGCTGATGACACGTGGCCAACTCTCAAAAATATGCAGCAATTTATAGTATAACGTGAGTTTATTTACCGCAAATTGTTATAAATCGAATTTTAAGTAGAAACACAAAATAAAAAAGAGAGAAGTAAAAACGATAAACTGAACATACACAAAACGGGGGAAAACCGGGGGCTATGAAGACAAATAAACTGCATGCGGAAAATCGAAATAAAAGTACGCGTACAAATATGATAAATTACGCATACGCCCAGTGTATCTATCTGCCGCTGTACTGTATGCAGTTAATTGCCATTTTTAACAACATTTCTTTTTTTTATGCATTTTTCTTTTGGTCTTTTATGTCGCAGCCATATCATCATCATCATCATCATCATCATCGTCAATACAATGACATAATTATGTAGAGAAAATAACTTTAATGATTTGCATTGGCTTTGAATCGAAATGCAGTGGGCTGGAAGATGTGAATGGGAATGAGCTCAGCAAAATGAGAAATACACGGTTACTGCATTACGTATCAATTGTATCCTTTAAGCCATGATATATTCATATCGCCGCTGATGTATTGCAATTGTTTTACAAATGCAATTTCTTGATTGAATTTCTTCCTCTTTTTATGTGGCTGGAATTATGACCTACTCGTTGCCAGTGGTTGGGGATTAAATGTTTTGCAAATTTGTATATTGTTTTTTAATATATTCTACATAGTTTTATACTTATTTTGTTACTTTAGTTTATGAGTAACTTTTAAAGAAAGAAATTTAATAAAGTGCTACTTGAAGTCTACTTTTTATAGCCGCTACCCATTGGACCATTTGTCTGTCTGTTTGTTTGTCGGTATAAAACATTTGATCTCTGAGAAAATAGAGATATAATATTTTATTATTATTTCTAGCACGAAACGAAAAAAAATAGAATAGCAAGCGATTTTCGGTACATACAATCATAAGTACTGTGTTTATGATATTAGTATTTTTCGATATATTAAATTGATATTTCTTAAATATTATATTTCTTAATTTAAGAATTTTTTGGTATATTTATTTGATATAAGTTTTTAATTTTTTATAATTTTGCTATACCAATATAATTTTATCATCAGTATTTTTAGTATTTTGGTGAGATATTTAATATTTTTATTTATTATTAATTTTTTTCCGAACTTTACTATTTTATCGGTATAATCATATAATATATATAAATTTTAAAATTTTGGATAAATTAATTTTAAATTAATAGTGGTATAATCTCGCAACTATAATTTTTGTTTATTTAACGTATTTTGACTTTTAGTATTTTTTCCGTATATTAATTTGATATTTTAATATAAAATTGAGATTCTTTTACACTCGATTGTAGCTTTCTTACATGTTTATTTTCCCATTAACATTTACTTCTCTAAGACTGCATAAATTATCGTTACTTAAATATTTATGATAAGTTATGCATTTAGTTTAGCAAATCTTTCACGCTTTCGCCATAAGCCTGATGCGATAAGAATTCGTTCTCTGCACACATTTTCCGCCAAATATGGGCTATAAATACATATAAAACTTGCCTTCGATTGTCAGCCATAAATTGTAAATTTAATGTGCCCAAAAGGCTCCTCACACACACTCACACACACTGGCACACTCAACAGCCTGGCAGTCAGTGAGTTGTCAAACAGTTTTATTGACTTTCTATACAAGTTGATTTCAGAGACCCCGCCCATTGTATCCGATAAATAAACAAACCTTAAGGCCAGGGCTGCCTATCCCAGAGCACTGGGAAAATAAACACTTGGCGGCACAGCAACAACAACATGAACAAATAACAGATCAATGTCCAGGGCCGTTTAAAAATCAGCAAAAGGAAATTCGAACCTAAAAAGTCAGAGAGAGAGATGGGAAGAGGGAGAGAAAGCGTGTTCATATCGAAGCTCGTACAAGAAACAGATTAGAAAACTTCAACGGCTGACCGAAGTCAAGCCAAGTTGTTAAAAACTTTTTCTGCTTTTTGTTACCCTCAATTGTTGTTGTTGTCCCCCTCTCCACACTCCCCGCTCCCCGCTTGAAATCAGTGTGGCGTCTCTCAAATTGAGTGGGGAAATGTGAAATGTGGAAAGTCCCTTGCTGCTGCTGGCCAAGGTCTTAAGTGTGTCGAATATCATCCTACTGAACGAGTTGTTACACCAAATTGACATATGGCGTTGAAGTTTCTTAGTTCTTCTTCTTTGGGGCTAAGCAAAACTTCACTAAACTTGCCGCTTGCCGCTTGCCAGCGCGTTGTCAATGCCGATTTTTTCCGCTTGTCTATTTTGCTTATTGCCGTTGCCGACAAAAGTTTCCACCAACTTTTCATGACCCACACACACACACACATGGCATAGAGTGTAGCTTTATTGACGTTTTAAAGTTGCTGCGCAGCTTAAATCTCAACTCCCAACATGTCGGGCTGTAAAAATGCTAAAGGAAAGAAATCTTTTGCACTTACACATTGCTGCGCAGCTGCCTTTAAAACCGCTGTCCAAATTAAATTACACATTTTAACACGTTTGCCAAGGATCACTTAACACTTTGGAGTAGCGCACAACTCGCAATAAACTTGAGAGTCCATAATGCGTTGCCAAGTCCATGGCACTGCGGATGCTCTAATCGAAATGGATAAAGCCTAAAAGTAGGCAATGGAAATTTATAATTGGAATAAGATTTAGGAATAAGGGAAAAATGATTTCCGGTTTATGATTGTACTGATGCAACTTCTTATTAAGTGAAAAGAAAATGAACTTCAATAATAGCTTTTGGAAACTTTAAGTAAATGACATTTAAAAACAATTTTTTGTCAGCTATGTAGAGTATGCGATACCTACTGCCCTTAAAATATGTTATAAAGAGTTCTCATATTAAAATAGTATACAATTAAAGTATGATAATAATAATTTAATAATCATAGTTTCTTTATAATGAAATTATTATATAAATTATAGTTGTATTTATTTTGTCAATAAAATAAATTCTATATAATCTGTGTTCTTGCAGCTTTCTATTTAATTTGATCATTTCTAATATAGTTAATTTATGGGTTAAAATACTTTAATGTTTATTTAATAAATACGTGCATTATTCTTGAATATTTAATATTGATATCGGTTAAAAATAATAAATAAGAATTGAATGAAATATGTTAGAATGAGATCACAACTGAGTATTTATAAGCAGCATACTTCTTTGTTTATTAGATCGACCCAAGAAATAGTTAGGTAAAGTCATTTGATGACTGACAGCGCATCGCACCGGAAAAGGAGTAAAAGCTAAAATACCTTCTTCTACACATTCGAGCTGCGCCTTTACGAGCTTACCTCTCCTATTGACGACTGTTGCTATTGCTGATGCCGATGCTGTTGCTGTTGCTGTTGGCGTTGCTGTTGCCTTTTAATGCCCCAGACACATTGGAATTTTGTGCACATTACAAAGAAGAAGTAGCAAAAGACGGAAGTAGGAAATGTTGTGTTGCCGACTCTGACTCTGACTCCGACTCCGAGTCGATGTGGCAGCTGCTTTGAAGTGGTTTATACTGATTAGTCGGGTAAATTGGCTTAAAAACGCGCGGTTAACACACACACTCACTCACACAAACACAGAGCAAGGCTACCCGAAAAAGCAAGACAACAACAAAAAAATGTAGTTGAAATTACAGCTGAGTTTTCTAGCCTTTTCTTTGGCGAAGGGAATGTTTAGCTGGCGATGGAGGTGGGAATGGGGAGACAGACAGAAACGTTGTTTAGTTTATTGCCAACGCGTTGCTAATTGGCGGTTTTATAGTTTTAGCTGGTAATAGCTTTGAAATTTTGCCAATGACTTCCAACAACATGCATCGGCACAGAGGCAGCCAGGCGGCAGTCGACAACAGCAACACCAGCAACAACAGCAACAGCAACAGCACCACCGCCAATAACACCGCCACCACATGAACACCATCGCCATCGTCACCACCAGACGCTAATGATGATTGGCAGCTGTTAAAATGATTAGAGGGTCGCGCTACTGCCAAGCGTTCAATGTTGGCCACGAACGAATTTGTCGAGCCAGCGAGCAGCAACAGCAGCAGCGGCAACGAGTCCTTTTACCTGGCCGTGTCAACATTTAAAAGTTTCGGTTAAAAATAGCGCCCGGGTATTGAATTAGCATTAGTTCAATTAAAGGCACTCGTCATTGGCAGAGCCAATACTCCGCTCAGCTTATTTCAGCTCGACCCGGCTCGGTTTGGATTGCAATTGACACAAATTAAAGCCAATAAAAGTGGCTTTCATAGAGTTTATTCACAAGAAAATTACACTCAACTAAGGTGACTAAAGGATACCCTTTAGAAAAGAATATTGCAATTAAATATTCATGATAAGCATAATTTAAGCTGTTCGCAAAAAAAATAAATGAAGTATATAAAATAATAGTTTAATACTTATAAGAAACAATAATATGTCAAGTATAGCTTTTATGATTCCTGATATGGCGATACGATAAAAATTTGTAATTGCAATCTTAGTTGCTTTGGCTGACAATCGGGTATATTTGCTCTCAATGGTGTATTTTGAATGTAGCACTATATCAATATACCAAAACCAACATTTGGTATATTTGTAGTATTTTTGTATATTGATTTGGTATATTTTAATACTGTTTAGCTCTTATTCACAATGGGTAGTGATTATCTCATAGTGGTTTTTTGTATACCAAAAATTGTAAATGAATACGAAACCTTTTCAAAAAATTTAAAAAGTTCTTTAATTTTATATAAATAAGAAATAAGTATTAAACAATGCAATGCTTACTAATTTTCTTCATTTTTGCATTTTTGTATGCCAATTGAATAATTATGCAAAAACTATTTAAAAATGATTTGCATAAAAAAAAGTTCTATCGTTTTAAGTGAATTTAAAATCAGTATAAGCATTGTAATCCTTAATAGATTTCTTGTTAAAAACAATGCCAATATTTTTTTTTCTACTTTTGTATACTAATTTAATGATATTATATATGTTGAACCTATTCCAAAGTGATTTAAATAATATGAAAAAATACTATAATTTTAAACGAATTACAAATTAGCATAAACATTATAATCCTTAAATGCATTTTTGTGGAATGCGATGTTGACTCATTTTTCTTTTGGTACTAACAGCAATTAAAATTATAAACAAATTAACTAAACACTAGTTTTCGAGCGCAATTACATAAATATATACATTTTATTTGATTACTAAATGGCTAATAAAAGTGAACTAATTGCCAATTGTATTTTTTTTTTTTTGTTAGCAAATATTTAAATGACATTAATGTGCTCATAGTTTTATGCATCAATTTGTGATGCGATTCATGATTGATTTGGGAGTTGAATTTGTGGCCAACATAAAATCACATAGAATTTGCCGCAAATAAAAGTCTTTTGCAATTTTAATTAGAATAATTATAAAGCAAATTGTAATGATTGCAATTAAGTCATAATTAAATAAATGATTAATTGCTTTTTTATTTATCTTTTCGTTTTTTTTTTTGGCTATCATTTTAATTGCATAAAATATTTCATTTACAATTTTTGTGGTCAAAATAAATTGCAGCATAGCAATTTGCCTGAATAATTGTTTTAGACTACAAAATACTCTGACTCTGATAATGATTTTTAAAATTCATATAAATAATATTTGTGCACAATTCAGATAGACAATTTTGTATAAAATTTGTTGCGAAATAATATACTTTGTGAGTAATTGTCAAATGTTGTGAACTTACAGAACTTTTTTTTTTGGAGCACTCTTTGCATAAATCGATCAACAATTGCATTTTTTGATTAGCATTTCCCATTTGTTGGCCAAAGTAATAACGATTTTGGCAGTACTCTCTAGTAGAATTGTTATGCAGCAGTTTCTGGGACACATTCAGAGTTCAGTTCGAAACGAACAATTGCTGTGTGGATTCATTTTGCGTGAGAAATTTTCAATTAATATGCGCAATTGCAATCGAGTGCGAGAGTTTTTAGCATATTTCGCATAGGATTTTTAAGGGGGTTTCCATTTATCGCCCTTTCTCCGGTCTCTGGTCTCCGTTCGCAGAGTTAGGTTTATGTTTTTGGCATTGCTTTGCAGTCTTTCAGTAGTTTTCTTTTTGTATTTTTGCTTACTCGATTTTGTATTCAAGTGTAAATTGCATTGCAGCTGCGACTGGGTCGGCGATATTTTTCTCTTTTTTTTGGGGGGGTTGTAGATTTTGCATTTTGAGTGGCATAGAATTTGGATGTGTGTGGAGGGGAAGGGGATACAAAACAGTTTTGTCTAGGGGTTTGGGCCATGTTGTCGCAGGTGGCGCCGCACAATGTGCCATATGTGATGACGCCAAGTAGTTTTGCCGGCACTTGACAGACACTCATCCATCTATCCATCCATCCATCTATCCATGCAGTCAGCTCTTCAGTCAGCCATTTCTTTGGTAGCTGAATGTGAAGAATTTACAATTCAAAATGCCACAAAATTGTCTTCGGTTCGCGTGCAACATCTATTTGACAGCTGTCACTGGCGGACAACTTTTCTTACCGCTTTCACCACGAGGTGTGATAGAAAGAGACGAAGAGAGAGAGAGAAAGAGATAGCGAAAGAGACAAACTGCTATTCTTCTGGTGGCAACTTTGTCTTGGCGCTTTTGTAAATGCAAATTTTCAATCAAACTCGAGTCGCGCCTGTGTTGTCACTTGTATCAGGGCTTTCAGCTACATCTTTTAGCTTCTGTTCAGCAATGCCTCGCACTCTTCCCTCTCTCTCTCTCTCTCTCTCTCTCTATCTGCCTCTCTTTTACTCTGTTTATTTGCGTGCGTGTCCTCGGCATTGCGGCTATTGCATATTCAACGCATTTCATTCACTTGCAGCCTGCCAGCGACTTGGCCGCGAGGCGCGCGAAAGCGAATAGCCAAAACAATAGTTAACAAACAGTTCTGAGAGCACAGTTGATGCCACAGTCCGTAAATCGTATAGAATTTAATATCGAAGTGCAGTGGCTAAATTTATCAAAGCAATTCGATATCAAAAACTCTGAAACCGTGTTGAAAATCGACTAAATATGACCTTGTTATGAGATATGCGAATGCTGGAAAAGTCTGAATGTAAATAATTATAACACTAATAACTTATACTTTTGGGCACTTCGTCAATACGAAAAGAGGATGTCTCCTTTAGTAAACAAATGGAAATAAACATGCAAACTATATCAAGCACTGACTATTTAAATAATGTAAACTTAGATATATTTATTTTAACTAAACTTATGTAAATCTTATTAAAACTTTTGCAAAGAATATTAAGCACTGATTATTAAAATAATCTAAACTTATTTTGTGTAATATTAGGTAAACTTTAGCTGAGCTTAGAAATGTTTCTTTTAACTAATATTAAAATAATATAACTAGTTTTGAAATATTAATGTATTTTTGTTATAATGTTTTAAATTATAATAAAGTTTAGAACTTTTCTTAAATAGTATCATTCAATAAATTACTTTTGAGAAGTATATATGTAACTAACTCGTTTTAAAAGTAAAACTATTTTAATTACAAAAATGTTGAAATATGCCTATTAATTAAAATTATCAAATAGTAATATATTTTTTGTGCATAATAATAAAATACATACAATTATTAAATAAAAATTAATATTATTATTAAACATTTTTATCATAGCTCAAATTTTTTACCATGCGACTTCAAAAAATTTGCGTTATAAAATAATTTATTTGACTGAAATTTGAAAAAAAAAAGTTGAAAATGATTTATTACTATTGAATTTGGAAATACATTAGTAAAATTTAATTGTAAAATATATTTGTAATAAAAATTTGTATATATGTATATGTTAATTTAGTACAACAAATTGAGATTTAAGATTAATCAGAATTCTTTCTTGTCCCATTGTAAATCAGCGTCGAAGTTTACATTTCTTTCTTTTTTGCATTGATGTCAGCGGAAGTTATTTTGCATGTTCGATGGCTGCATTTTTCGAGTTGCGAATTGACAATTGACGAAAAAATGGCTGTCTATTTAGCAACTTAAAGTTGTTAGGGTCCTTTTTTATATGCTTAGTATATATGTATGGACATTTTTTTTAGCACTGGTTGCGAGCCAAAGGACACCTGAGGCATTTGCCGAGACTTTTATTGATGTTAGTTTTATGTGGCATCAAAGGCAAAGGGAAATCTCTAAAGGCGCTCAAAGTAGTTTTACGCAAAGTGCCAAAGAAATGTCAATAAATACGGATATACAGCGGAGGAGCAAAGTGCGGAGATGCGAGAGGAGAGAGAGGGGAAGTAGACAGTGGGAAAGCCAATTGGCCACATTAAAAGCAGAGCTTGTAAAAATATTATACTCCCAAGTAATGGCCCCAATCTTTGCTTTATTTTCATTTGGTTTTTTTTTGTGCTGCCCCCGCTGGTGTCTTGTGCTGTTGCTTGCCACAAAAATATCCTTTTATGATTTATCCCAGCGGTGCCAGTTAAAAGTTGCACAAACATGCGGCCAACTATAGACTTGTGTTGGGACTTCAGCTCAAGCTCTGCCCCTCGGTCTCTATACATATTATCGGGGGACATTTTTAATAAGATTGTGTGGGCGTGTGGATTCGAGAGTTGCGCCATGCCACGCCCCCACCCGGCATGAATACTCCTCGCCTCTCGGCTGGTAGTAAGTAAGTTATTTAAAATTATTTATGTGTCAATTATTGGGGCTTTTGTATTGTGGCCGAACGAGCAGGGACCAAATCGAAAGGCTCCATTCTCTGGCGATTTATGGTTCGAGATGAGCGCACCAAAAAATATATAAAAGAGATGGCCAAATGTCGTTGTATTAAATAGCTGGGGCATAAACTTGTACGAATTATAGGCGGTCAGTTTACTCTAGTTTTGTTCTACAATTGCCGTTATTTATTGGAGAGCGGTCACTGGGTCACTCAGAGGACCAACCAAAAGTTAAGCACTACTTTAAAAACAATGTGGAAGTCAAGGGAAATTGACTTCTAAATTGGGTTTGTGTTTGGATTTTTAACTTAAAGTATTTAAATTGTGATTTAAATATATTTTGCAACTTTTTGACCTTATTGAGAGTGTTTGTTGCAGTCGAACCTACTCAATTATTGATTGTAACATAACTCTCAACACTGTATTCGAATATAAGCAAAATCAGTTTACATACCCGTTGTTTAATTAACTTGATGTATTTTACAATTAATACCACACAAATAAGTAGTTGGTATCTCACAGTCGAGCACACTTGACAGTAGCTCTCTTAAGTGTTTACTTTTACTTTATTATACAAGAATTTAAATCTACTCAATATGTATTATCTGTTTTACCCTTCAAACTTTGCCATTTATTGATAACCTATCGATGGCTTTAAAACTTCAACCCAATTTCAGCGAAGAAGAATGCTAAACAAAAGCCGCATTGAACGTAAAGTCAAAGCCAAAAAATCGCGCATCATTTACCGCTGCTGGGAGTTGCCACAAGCCGAGATGCGGAGTTCTGAAGTTGCCCGGTTGCTGGTTGCTAGTTGCTGGTTGCCAGTTGCAGGCGCCATGGCCCAGTTATTGTCAACAGGATGCGGCAAATATGCCACTTTTATGGCACGCTTCCGCATCCGGCCCATGCGGCCCGCCCAGCGAGACACTGAGCGAGGTAACAAGGCGGATATAGTTGGTAAATTACGGTGCAACCTGCGCCGAGCCACTCTGCAGGGAATGACACTGAAACAGACAGCCACAAAAAGAGAGCGAGAGCGACACAGAGACAGAGAGGGAAGTGCAAAAGAGTGAGAGACAAAAGGGAAGCTGTGTTAAAAATGCAAAGTGCCAACGCACTGGCAAAAGTATCTAAAAGTATGCTGCGAAAATAAGACACGCGCAAATTGCTCAAATCAAATTGCAACGAATTCTGTGTGCTCTACAAATGAGCATTAAATAAATGCATAAAATGTGTATAATTAATTATATATACCGATCAAATCACTTATTAAATAAATAAGAACAAGAAATATATAGGTAGATCTAAAAGTATAAAACATAATGAGAATTGTGTTCCAAAATTATAACAAAATATGTATGGTAAATAAATACTTTAGTTAAAAACTTATATTGAAATATTTTTTGATTAAATAGTAGTAGTTTGAACTGATTGAATCTCTTATTAAATATATAAAATAAGATATAAACAAGTAAAAATAAGTGGTTAAAATTGTGCCCCAAATTAAATGTGAAATTTTGCAATTGCAATAAGAACAGTATTCCAGTCTAATGTACCTTGAATAAATAAATAAAAAATAGCAATGAAAAGATGAAAAGGTTGGATAAATAGTTGAAAATATTCGTGTTTTATTGAATATCGTAAATGTTTTTAAATCACTTTTAAATAAAACGTCAGAATTTGTAGGTGTTGCCAGATTTCAGTTTCAATGCAAAAATAGTGATTGAAATAAAATTAGTTCTATTAATAAATAAAGCATTAACCTAGAATAAAATATATTAGCTAATTCTGGAGACTTAAAATAATTCTTAAATAATATTATTATATTATGTTATTTAAAATAGTTTGACGTAGTATATTAATCATCTTATTTTTAAGAAAAATCTTGAATTTAAAGAAGTAACTAAATCAATTCTCAAATAAAATAATTAAATACATAAAAAAATAAAGCCTTTTCTTATTCCAATTCAAATACTTTGTGATCCTCATTCAATTACCCTAAAAAAACTTTCAAGCTATGCCCAAACATTTTTGGGTAATCTGCAGTCTTACAACTTTCGATGCAATAGGAAAGTGCGTGAGGGTTTTAGCCAACTTCTATTGTTTGCAATTTGCGATCACGAATCCAGGCGTTCAGGCTGGGACTCATAACATAATCATAATACCCTGTGCAAACATATAAAAATGGCATATTAAATGTGCCATAAAGAGAGTGGGGGGAAGTGGGCTGAATGGAGGGAATCGGGACGGAGTCGGAGTCGGCAACTGGTATCGATAGCAACAGTTACACACAGGGTTTGCAGTTTACAGTTTGCAGTTCGCAGTTCGCTGTTCGCTGTTTGGGAGCAGCCGGAAGCAGCTGGTGGCAGCTGTTGGTGGCGCATTTTTAAGTTTTACGTGTGGCACGTGCGGCAAACATTGCCCAGCCAAGGATGAGCATGCAGATGCAAAAACTCTTAGATGCAAATGCTCTGCTGTAGATTCTAGATTGTTGGCACACGTGCACACCTCTTTCCCCTCTCTCTCAGTCTTGCGTTTTGTTTTTTCTTCACTTGTTTCACGACTTTCAGCCGCGCGTAAAAGTAAAGAAAAACTGTCAGCTTTGCTGTGGGCGTTTGGCACAACGTGGCTTTGTTAGGGGGCGTGCCACTTTAAGCCATGGCCCATGCCGTGCGACAAGTTTGAGTTACGGCCAGCATTGTCAACGCTCTCTCCTTCTCTTTCTATCTCCGTCTCCGTCTCCGTCTCCGTCTCCGTCTCTGTCTCTCTGCAATCTCCACTTCACAGCTGCGTAAGTGCATCCACCGCTGGGAGTCCTGACAGCAGCAGTTGGAACAGAAGCAGCCGCATCAGTATCAGCATCCCTGATTGGCTCTACATCTCAATGTCGAGCATTGCAGTTGCCTTTGCTAGTTAAAGGCAAAGATTTCTTGCAGCTTCGAACGAAGTAATATTCACCTGCTCTTCAAACTCATTTATATTTTATCTGCACACTAATGAAGTGCTCCTTCATCGATAATAGCAAAAACTATTTGATCTCATCTAAGTATTACATTTTATTTTATTTATGATCTCATCTAAGTATTACATTTTATTTATATCCATATTCTTTGTTGTGAATACACTTGTAATTCTCAAATATATTTTGATTGAATACTCTTACTAAATAAATAATGTTTATATCGATTTATTATGTTCTTGGGAAAATTATCAGAGCAAATCATTTTAATATATATTTTTCATCTCCTGATGTCGACTCATTTAAGTAAGTAAATTTGAACTTGAGTCTCTTTTCTGTATATGGGTAATTCCATGGCGGAATTTGTCCCGTGCGAGACTCTTTACATTGAAAATGACATAAACTGAAACAATTTTGAAAATAAGAAAAGATTATTTTTATAGCTCTAGATAAGTACTTTAATTAGAGCTAAGAATGGTTTTGGAATTTTTTTTCAGTGTTGTTTTCTGTTGTGATAATTGCAAAAATTAACCAATTCGTACGCAAACCCAAAAAATGAACGAAATTATATATTTTATCGGAAAACAGATCAAGTTCCTAAAATCAATCTTAGCTCTAAATATAGTGCTTATCTAGAGATTTAAGAATAACATTCATTTATTTTTAAAATTGTATCAGTTTATGTTATTTTCACTGCAATGCAGGAATTACCCATATTAAATTTAGATTTAAAAAAAAGATTTAACATAATAAATAAATATATAAAATAGACTTAAATGATATTGCTTATAATCTTATTTTATTTCTAGCAGATTTTTTTTTATAGTTTTTAATAGTAGTATATAGTTTTTATAGTCTAATTCTTCTAGTAATTCCTAATAAAAATTTTATTCTAAGCGAATTCCTTAATATTGTAAATTAATGATATTTTTCGTAAGAATTTCAGACTTTATTACTTTTTTTTTTGCAATAATTGAAATCTATAAGTAAATTTTTATATAATTATTTATTAGTTACGAAAAAACAATATAATTTATATAATACCTAGTATTATTATTAATAAAATTAACTAGATTTAAAGCAATTATTTTCAAAAAATTCTCAACTGCTCTGCATGCTGTTAAATCCAACCAACTTTGCTGCAATATGAAACTAACTAGCATCCAGTTTCTTTCGAGCTCTGCACAAATTTGATAATTTTATCTGCTATCAAGAATATTCCTTAATAGTTGACTAAGGCAAATTATTTCTGTGTGAGCCACAAGAAGTGAGCTCAAGTTGGCCAGAAAACAAAGCACAAAACTGTCGTAAAATAAAATCAAGCTGTAAGCGCAGAAAAAAAATGGAGTAAGAGGGAAAAGAAAAGGCAAGTTTGAACTTTAAATAAATTTTTTTGACTTTAGTCGAATGTGGGCAAAAAAAAAAATAAACTGTGGCAACAAACTTCTTAAATAAAATAAAATAAAATAAAATATATGTATAAGGAAAAGCGAAACAGGAACAACAACAAGAAGAAGTCGACTACTCATGTACAACAAAATGGGAAGAAAACGCGCTGAAATAATGGGCCCAAAAGCCTTGGCATTAAGTTGAGTTTAACCAGGGAAAAGAGGTTCGAGATGGAGCTGGAGTTGGAAACTGGGAACTGGAGCCAGTCGCCATTTAGCAGTCGCTAGCAGGATGTGTGTTGGGCTCAAGGATATGAGCGGGCATAAAATTTAATGCCCGATGCTTGTGGCTGAGTTTGGCAGAGCCAAACCAAGGATATGTCAAATAGGACGACGCCAGAGGCAAGCTGCTGCTGCTGCTCCTCTTCGACTCTGTTGCATTATGAATGTGGCATAATTTAAGCGCATCGTCATCCTGTGACCACCACCAGAAGTTGCCTCAAACTTTGCACGCTTTAAGGCCTCACGCCTCACTATTTTATTTTCTTTTAATTTTTTCATGTGTGTGTGTGTTTGTGCTTTGTGGCTTACTTAGTTGTGGCCTTTAAGTGTTTACTTAACGCTTTAAATCAGAGCCAAAGAACTTGTCTCGTGTCCTGGGCATGTGCCACACTTCACTTTTTGTTTTGGTCAAGTGTCCTGCGTGCGTGTCGTGTGTCCGTCTTCTATCCAACCACTGCTCAATCGCTTCTAAATGTGGCCCAGAACTTGGGCTTAGAACTTCCCAACTTTGGCATTTTGCAAGTGCTTTGGAATTGACTTGCACACTGCAGCTGAGACGTGCCCAACGACAGGATATTACGTGCATAAGTGACTGCCCCCCAAAGGCCATGCAGAAAGGATTGCATTTGCTTGCTTCCTCACACACACACACACACTTGCCACTTATGTTGCATTAAATGAGCACAACTCGAGAATTAGTGACACATAACGACTGCGCTTTTCGGCTAAACAAATTAATATCATTTTGAACTTGTTTCCTTCACAAGAAAACTAGCCAAGTTTTTGAAGAGCTTCTCTAAAAATGATGCAAAGTTTTAAGCAATTCTATTTGAAGAGTATCAAAGTGGAGAACTTTATGTTCTCTTAACTCTTAACATTAACATTATTAAATTTCCAAATACGATTTGATTAAAAGCAAAGCATATTTTAGTTATTTATTTTCAGAAATTTTTTTGATTTATTAGACTTCATTTTATGGAGATGTATTCAAAGTATATTTTTGTTATTTTTTAGAAATTTGGTATCATTTTTTTTTAGATAAGCAAAAAATATTATTGTAAATCTTCAAGATATTTATTTATTTAATTGAAGTCGAAATTTTTTAAAATTAAATTAAAAGCATCTCAAACTTTTCTTTCAAATGTTATATTTGGTTTTAGAAAAAAGCCAATAATTGATGGCATCGTCTACTCTTCAATTTAATGTTCTTTCACTTTCTGAAACAACAAACTTTGCAAGAAAGCAGATAAGCATTTTAGATTTTTAGAAATTCGGTTTATTACATTTTTTTTTAAATAAAATAAATAACACTTTCAAATCATCTTTCAGTCATTAAATTGCTTTAACAATAATCAATTAATAGTCATTGACTATTCTACAATTGAAAGACCTTTTATTTCATTTATATCTTAGTCTTCAAATTTCTTTTAAAGATATCAATTAAGAGTTGACATAACTACTTTAAAGTTTGTATTCTATTTGAGAAAAAAAATATTGTAAATTTTTAAAAATTGATTTGGTTTTTAGATTTAAACTTCTTTAAACTTCTCTTAAAAGTCTGATTTGCTTTCATAAGAACCAATTAACTAGCTGGAATAGTGTATACTACAATTAAATCTCTTTGCACTTTTTAAACGAACAAACTTTGTACATAAAAAATTAAGTTCCTTTGTTTAATCAAATACCACGTTGCTCTTAAAAAGCATCTCGTACTTGATGTGAATTAAATTCGTTGGGTAATTTACACATCATACAATCATGACCTTAGTTTTTTACAATTACTGCCAGTGTGTCATAATATTATGCATTTCACTTCTTCACAAAAACAAAAAAATGCGAATGAGACTCATAAAAAGTGCTTTGTAGTGTCGCCGATAAAAAGAATAATGCATAATAAACATTGCATTGTTTGATTACTGTTCGACAAATACGTGCAACGGAAATGAGTAGACATCAACATGAGCATGGGACAAGGCTATAAAGGACATCGATAAAGTGTCCCTGATGCAAGCAGCGATATGGATATATGCACTATATGTATGGAAGTATGTTTGGTTATGGATGATATCGATGCCATTGTAACATATGCAATGAAAATCTAATCTATTTTTGATGAATCGCAATTGTGAATTTCAACAATGCAAACGAACCAAATGCTTCAAAGGCAACAGCGAATTATTGTTCACTGCATGTGTGTGTGTGTGTAAGTATGTGTATGTGTGTGTGCAAGTAAGCAACTATAGATTGATATATGTTTTTGCAGATGAGCATATGTATGTGTGTGTATTTATTTATAAACTAAATTCTTTATGCAGAAGTGTAAGTACATTCGACTATGCTGAAAAGTATGTTACGCTTTTTAAAATAAAGATCAAACTATTTAAATAATATAATATTATATATAAAGATACAAAAATAACTTTAACTCTATTTACAAGTTATGTAAAAGTTATTAATATTTATTTTATTTTTATAATTAAATATCGTACTAAAAATTAAAACTTATTAAATTTGTTATTATTTCATTTAATTTAAAATTAATAATTACTGCAGTTTCCACTATAAGATAAAAATTAAAATACTTTGTTTGAGTGCTAAAAATACAAATATAAATTACATTTAAAATATGTAACTATAGTAATTTATTAGAATTTCTTTTCATATTAACATATATAATAAATACATTTATTACAATGAATTGTAAAGCCAAGAATAATTTGTTCCACATTAAATTAATTCTTAATAAACAACGACAAATCATTAAAATTAAAAATTATGTAATATTTTTTTAATATTTCCTTTATTTATAATACTATCAATAAACTACAATTTCTTGGGCTTAGATGCCAATGTAGTATAATAAAGTCAAGTTTTGTTAAGCTCTGGTTAAACTGAAAACAAAAGATGAAAACATACATTATATCTACAATATATAATATAATATAATATTATTAATATAATATAATATTATTAATGATAATACTAAATAACTTGAGCAAACTTTTTGTGCTTTCTGAATACTCTTAAATCTTTCAAGGAAACTGTGGTAAATTTTTTAGTTTATAGAACTTTTAAATGAAAAAAAGTTCTATAAACTAAAAAATTTACTACAGTTTCCTTGAAAGATTTAAGAGTATTCAGAAAGCACAAAAAGTTTGCTCAAGTTATTTAGTATTTACTTTCAACAAACATTTGCTAGAGCAAATAAAAGTCTAATACTTATCGTTTGCTTTATCATTTGTTGCTCTGCAATTTTTTTAACTCTTTCATTTCATATAATACAATTGAAATTCGAGTGCGTGTTTGTATGTGTGTGTGTGCTTGACTCGACTAGTTGGACATTGTTTGGTCACTTTTTGGTCATGTTGTTGATGTTGTTATTGCTGCTGCATCAGCATCATCAGATACTGAACGCTGATGATTCTGATTTGGTATGCACAAAAAACAGCGAGTGCTCAGATAGAAATTGTCATCAATAAAATAAATTGTTGTATTATTATTTGCAATGAATTTTTATATTTTCGTCTCTATTTATTCATATGCTTCTTTGTTTATGCTGAAGAGCAAATAAAATGATTAGTTAGCTCAGTTGGACTTTAGTCAATTTTATACAGATTACGAAAGCACAAGTAAAAAAAAACTTTTATAATGCAGCTTGAATATTTTTCGACAATCTTTTCATCCGAAAAAAGGCATATGAAAATATTATTTGCATTTGATTATTACACAACTACAGTTTGTTCGACTGCTTTGTAATTAATAATTTAAGCTTCCAACTGGATTATTGGTGCATATTGAAAATGCTTCGCATTTCCATTTGAATTGAACATTTCTAAAATAACCCTTTTTTCATGTAATTTGTATTGAGCATTAGAATCGAAAAAGGATAAAAATACGAATTTTGTGAATGGGTATTATAAAGCTATTGAATCAATGTTGTATTCACTTTGAGGTATTTATCAATTGAATGAAGGGTTTTAATATTTTTTTGTATTTTCTAAATTCTTAAATCAAACACTAAGAAGAACATGTATATTGTGTTATTGACAAATTATACATTCTTCATTCAAGCATTACACAATAGTCGACAAGCTTAAGATTTTTGCCAAAGAGAAGTTTGCAAAGGAGCTTGTCTTTGTCTTCCTTGAACTGATGTCTATCTAAATGGCAGGCCATTAATAACAAAGACAACAAACACAGACAAGCTCAGAGACAGCGACAGAGCAGAGGGACAGACAATTTCAGCTTATAAATATGCCTGACTAAATTAACTGGCCCATAAGATTGACGACAACAACTCAACAAGAAGCCAGCACAGCTCAGCTCAGCTCAGCTCTGGCAGCAAGATGGCCTAAAAAATGCCCCAGCAAAATGCCCCAAAACAAAAGCCAAGAATTTTCTCGTAAATTTACGAGAAAGCTAGTAAAAGAAATTGAAAGACGGAGATGCAGACGGGGAAGGGAGAGGGGCAAAAGAGAGCGACAAACAATTAAACAATGAAAAGTGGACAGTGAGATGGTTTGGGAGACCTGCTGAACAGGTGTGACCAGGTATGCTCGTAGTTTATTGCCTAGTTACGAACTGTCCGCACTTCATCATCAACAGCAACTGGAGAAGGCCAACTGCCAAGGTATGCTAACCATTAGCAATTGGTATAGTTACGCTTTGTAATACCCTGTAGTTAAATTACATTATAACAGTATTTTTCCAGGTTATGTGCAACTGCTTCTCGCTTAACGGCAACAGCGAAACAGTGGATAGCAAGGTGAAAATAAAAGAAAACTAGTTAAAATATATATTTGTATGTATTTTCTTTAATTTTTGTTTCATATGTACTCTGCAATTAAATAATGACTTAATAACATTTGTTTTAGGCTATATGCAACTGCTTCTCGCTTATCGGCAACAAACGGAACGAGACAGTGGAATATAGAAGAAAAATATTTGAATTTGTTTAAATTTTTGTTGTATATGTAAGCATTAAACGAGGAAAATGAATTTATATACATATATCAAATAATGAAATCACAGTGTGGCTGTTATGCACACTTTACGGCCACTAAAGGAGATATAGTTATATATGATTAATATTGTAACAAAAGATGTAAAACCAAAAATTCATTTCAAAAGCATTTATACGTTTTATTCTTATTTCATCCAAATCTCATTTAAATTGATTGCATTGCAGTTTTTATTAATTTTTCTATGATTATATATATAGGATATTAACGAAGCGTCAGTCAAAATAAATTATTTTATCTCACTCTGAATGGGAATATTAATAATTCAACTAACCCCAAAATACAAGTTTCAACATCAACATTATCACACATGAATTGTCACGTTTTTCTAACTTATATTCGTACATACGGTACACATTTACACACATGATTTTAGAACTAATGACATCACAATTTGGGTTAAACTTATGCATCTCCATAATTGCTCAAATGTAATATAGGCTTGGAATAGTGGATTATGGGAAAGGCAACAATATCATCTGGATTGTAGTCGAGATCCAGACAATGGTTTCTTAGATCGCTTACATAGCGTACGCCAAAGGCAAAGCAATTCGTGTTGCCATCCTTCAATTCGATTTCAACATCTTTGCCATTTTCGACACCAAATATCTTGTAATGCAGTGAGTCCATTTTAATGGTTTTGTAGTCAAACAGCTTGGATTTCTTGAATGAGACAAGTACAACCGCATCCTTTTCCTTCGAACTCTCCCACACAGCGTATTCCTCCGATTTGCTGACTCTATTATCACCCCAACGAAGCCACATTGTTTTGGTTAATTTGGCATCGCATACAAAATTCAGCTGAACATTATCTGCGTAGGTGCAATTGCCCGAATTAATGTACGGCGCTTTTTCACCTAAATTCATTAAAAGTACTAATTTGAGAAAAAGATCGGTCAAAAGCATTTTGTACTCAATTAAAATTTAGTAAGAATGAATATTGATTATAAATTTATTTTCTTTTCCGTCCAGCAATAATACGGATATATTATATACATGTGACAATAAGCAAAGCATCCTAAGATTAAATTATTGAAAATTACTTTTCAGTCATATTTTACTATACTAAGTAGACAGTGAGTTACATAATTAAACAATAAACTAAACTATTTATTTCTAAGACTTATGAAGATTTACATGCAGTTGACAGCTTTTAAAAAAATAATACAAACAAATTTAATATTTTATGGAATTTTAAATTAATGTCTAACATAATTAATTAATTGTTATTGTTCTGTATTCAATTTTCTTTCGTTTTTGTCTATAGGATCAAATATGCCGCTAAGCGTGTTTTGGTGGCAGTTAAGTGAGAACTACTTTAAGCGGTGCATAAACAAGTATAATATTATATTATGTTGATCCTTAAAAATCATAGAATTATATATAATTGAATTGAAACTGCTGCCGCTATAAAAATGTGGATAAATCTCAAAGAATCTAACCAAATTTTAAACAACAAAAAGAACTGATTAAAAAGGTAAAAATAAATTTGTATAAAACTATTTTTATAATCAAATTTTAAATGATTTCTTTCACAGCTTATGATTTTATATTATGATGTAATTGATTGTGAATTAATTTAGCAAGTGCAGAGTATTTGCTAGTTTAACATTATTTAGTTTATCCCTTATTTTTGTTGTTGTTGTTGCTGGTGTTTTGGGCTAGACAAAGGCGCGTGGCAGTTGCCAGTTGGCTGTAGACGACACCGGCGCCTGTAAGCAGACAACAAAAAATTATTATTTATAAATTGTTTCTGCGTATGTGTATGTGTGTGTGTGTGTGAGTGTGCAACACCTTTAGCAAACTCCGAGCCTCCCACTACAGCTATTGTCTGGCTGCAAATCTTTTGGCTTTTGAATAAAGTTGAAAACTGGAAAGAGGAGTTTCCAGTTAGTCCAGTTTTTAGTCATCGTTGTTGTTTTTGTTGCTTGCTCCGTCTATTGGCATTTATTGTATGCGTTCCGTTATAATCCATTGTAATTTGAAATCCATTGTTTAAGACTTCCAACACAATTTTGCACAACATGAAAATTATTGCGCCTGCATTGCTTTGGCAGTTCAAGTGCACAGCAGCAAAAGGCAGCTCAAAAATAGTAGAACAAAAAAAGAAAACACTGAAAATGCCAGAAATAGTTACGCAAAAAAAAAAATCGAAAGAAAGAGACAAAGATAGGCGGACATTTTTTAATTAAATTCAGAGTGCCAACTGTACAAATAGACGAGTTCAGCTCAGCGCAATTTGCCCATTTCGTCAGGCAATTTTGTAATACATTTTCCAATTTTTTTTTCTCTTTTTTTTTTTAGTGCGCTTTGCGTGTCTTCACATTTCAATAAACAATTTTTATTGCAATGAATGCGGCATGCCGCAGGGCCACGTGCCACTTGCAACAATATTTCTCTATGCATTTCTCAATTCTCTTTAGAAAATGCTGCCACAAGTGGCAAGCGCAATTTGCCAAGAACTAATTTCGAGATATTTATGGTGGGCTAAATATAAGTTTAAATAGTTTCATAATTAAATGAGGGAACTAATGAATGACTGAATTAAAATTTGTTGTTAAGCAATTGATAGTTTTTTTATGTTTTAAGTTGAATACAAATTAATGTTTTGTAGTTTAGTTAGTTAAAAATGATATACATAAATAAATTAAAAATAGCACATCTTTTGCAAATACTTAAGCTTGAAAAATTCCACTAATAACCCGCAAAATATTATTATAACATTAAAAAATAATTAAATTGTAATTGAAGAGTAACTTTTTAAATATTTATTATAATAATCATTATTAAACATATGAGCAAAAGACAGTAAAAACCCACATTTACAATAGAAGTTTGCAACTGTATATAGACTTTTATTATTGTTTTAGTTTATAATATATTAACGAATGCAATTCATTAGTCCACTGAGATAAGCCAGAGCGACATAAACCATCAAGCTACTA
Source organism: Drosophila nasuta (assembly GCF_023558535.2). NCBI lineage: Eukaryota > Metazoa > Arthropoda > Insecta > Diptera > Drosophilidae > Drosophila > Drosophila nasuta. The sequence goes on along the minus strand of NC_083457.1, from coordinate 36,220,748 downwards.
TATAAACTAAGCTTGGGAAAAGCTTTCAAACTACAGCCTAAATGGTAGTGGCAGTATTTTCATTTCTTTTCAAAATATTTGTAAGTGTATCCATATTATTTCGATTGAAATTAATCATGCGGGTAAATATGTAGTCCCAAGAGAATTAATTCATTAAAACAAAAATCTAAAAAATGTGCTGCTTTGCTTTCTGTTAGGGCTTCACTCAGTCTTCCTCTCTCTCTCTCTCTCTGATTGGCAGCAGTATATTAATAAATATAATAAATATATATATTAAAAAATAAAAAATACACTATGTGAACGCTAATATACATAGTACATTTTTTAGATTGATATTTTGGTATAACTTCTTTGACTTATTCTCTGTCTATTGTATCTATCTATCTTTCAGTTATTAGTTCTTTAATCGCCCTCTGCTAAGTCGCTATTTAGCCATTCTCTATGCCTATTTTCCAACTCCATCTTTTGCTGTTGATCTTTAATAATGTTTAACAACATTTGCTCAGCCCCAACATGCGTTACCTCTAGGCAAGAGGTGAATGCAGAAGCTTGAGTTAAAAGCAAAGTGGGGGGCAAAGAAAGTCTTTGACTCACACGCGCTGTTTGTTTTGCAGTTAAATCGCAACAATCAGCGCTAATTGGAAATTTAACAGTTCATAAAAAAGTTGTTTTTGCCACACCAAGCACCGACCGTCAAATCCGCTCGCCACCCCCCCCCGTTTTGACCCCTGACCTCCTGACTCGCTGCCAGCTTATGCTAGGCTAGCAGCCGCAGTCGCAGTCGCAATCTCAGTCGAGTTGTTGACCCAAATTGCATGCTTTATGAAATCGCTAGAGCTTCTGCCGAAGTGAGAGGGGGGAGAATGTGGGGAGGGAAAAGAGGTGGCGCCTTCAATGCCTTGAAAAGCAGAGAGTAGAGGGAGAGTTCGTGGTTGCTTGTACAGTTTACACCTGTTTCTATTCATACATCAACAAATACACTCACTCAGCACACACTAACACACACACTCACATACACACTAACACATACTCACACACACTCACTCAACACTTACACTCACAGATTAAATAACTATCAGCATGTGTTTCATTTCACTTTTGAGCTCGTTTACTTTTCACGAGGTGGGAATTTTTTCCAATGTTTTTGCGCTCTAGGATAACACTAATTTCCCACCACTAATTACAGTTCTTTTTTTTTGTAATTATGTGTGTGTGAGTGTGTGTGTGTGTGAGTGGGTGCAACACATCCTGCCACTCAGTTATCCTCTCTCTCATTCCAAGTTTCCTCGCAATCAACCTGCTTACTTGGGTTTTTTTTTACATTTTTGCCAACGCGCTCACTTTGCGTAATTATGCGAAGTGTGTGTGCGAGTTTTGCTACTTAACTCAGTTGGGAAATAACGTTATAAAAATTGTGATACAACAACAACAACAAATTGCAATAGCTACAACAACATCATCAGCAAGTGGCACATGCGAAAAGAACGCAATTCGCAAAACTCAAATGAGTTCTAAATGCTCGCATACAATATTTTGCTTTCTTTCAATTGTAAAGATCATTTTTTTACGACTTATTATATTTATTGTAATTAATATATTTGTTTTTTTTTTTTTTTTTTTATATTGTATTTGAAACAGATTATTAGAATAATTTGAAGGGAAATTTCATTAACGATTTAAACAGATAACATAAAAGGAATAAACTAATCAATTAGAGGACTATAATATAAATTTTTTCCGGAAAAAGAATTTAGAAGATGATCACCATATATCTTATAAAATGTTTTAATTATAAGAAATCTTTAGTTGAGTACTATTGAAATAACAAATTATTGATTCAAGAATTTATGACTGAACATTATTTTTAACAATATTTCAATGTTTCATTGATTGGAAAATCTTCAATTCAGATGGAAATGTTCTCAAATTAAAGAATTTTGTTCTTAAATCCATCCTATGTAATCTTAGTCATGTAAAAGCTTGATGTTCTCCTTTTAGTTTTCTAGTCAAAGAGTTGGAATTCTTTTAATGCAAAAATGCATTAATTAATTTTTAAATTTATTTATAAGGAGAACATCAACAATAATATGTAAAATTAAACAAAATGTTGAAAAACAATGGGAATATATACAACTACCAGACTACGTATACTTAATATATGAGATAGCTATCAATAAATTAATATTGCTTGGTTTACCTATGTAAACTTATAATTATTGGAATGAGTTTCGTAAATTATACATTCCAAATAATGTTATTCGTTTTTCCTTATAAGCTCAAAGCTCAAATATCATTAAAAACTAAAATTAAAGTCTAGTTAAATGTTGAATAGTTGCTAAAAATCTTTGTGTTTCTTATCCTGTAATTTAACGCTGATTAAAGAGTTGTGGAATGCAGCAAAAGTAGCATGATTTAAATCAATTATTAAGACACTTGACAACATCGATCTCTCTGGTGCTTCAGTATACCTTTGTGTCGTATGTCCTTAGTCTGCTTTTCTCGCTTTCCATTCCAGTTGTTGCTGTTGTTGCTGTTATTGGTTGCATGTTTCAACGCATACCATACCCATACACATTGCATGGGGCAACCTCAAGCTTTTTATGACCATAACGTGCATTCAGACATGCGCCACGTATCTGTATCTCCATCTGTATCTGTATCTGTATCTTTGTATATGTATCTTTGTGTGTGTATCTGTGTCTGCGATATCCGCATCCCGTTGCAACTGCCGTTGCTTCGGGGGTCCGCTGTCGCCTTTAACGTTTCTCCCAACTGAGATGAATGTCTGTTAAATATTTATGAGTATCGAAATGTTGCCTCAATGCATATTATAACAAATGAAACGTCAATTTCATGCGAAAAATGCAAACAGCATTGGGAATGGATCACATTCACCAAGGCCAGCTATTGCTTCTGTTCCTCTCTTCGGGGTCCATTGAAGGACTTTACTCAGCTCCACATGAGCTTTGTGTCCGTCAGTATTTGACGTGGGTGGAGTTGAGTTTCGCACGTGACATGTTTCCTTGTCGTGTCGCATAGGCTCACCGACTGATGCCTATGGCCATGGCCAAGAATGCCACCGACCAGTTCACTCTGCCATCCGGTTTGATCCAGTCAAAGTAGGCGTGTCTCTAGCCTCTGCTGGCTCGTTTACTTTCCGCACAATTTCATTATGTCATTTTATGCATTTCCCCAAGCGAAGTGCAATTCAATATTTCGTACTTTTTTTTCATTATGTTCTCAATAGTTGAAAAAAGGTAAATACATAGCAAATAAAAACGTGCTAAAATCAGGAATGAAAAATGAAGAAAACGTGCCAAAATTAAAGCCAGAATACAGAATTTTAAATCAAGATCCCAATTTTATAATAATTAAAGTTTGGCCATTCTTGAAATTCAACAAAAAAATTCCTTATCTAATATTGCAAAAATTTTAAAATTTAACCCAAGCCAAAAATTTCAAATCAAGATTTCCTAAGAATTACAGTTTTTAAATGCATTGCATTATATTGCGTAAAAATTTGTTTATATATTAGTAAGAGAAAAGTTACCTAAAATCTCAATATTTTCATTTGCCTTGCTCAATGAAAAAATGATATTTTCTTGAAACAATTAACCACATAGAAATACCATATTATGTATAAAAAAACTTTGCTGAAACCATAAAAATTATTTCAATGACAAGAAAAACTCAGCGTAACGCAAAAAGCTGAAACTTTTGCAAAGTTAACTTAGCATTCAAGTGAATTGAACAAATAATAAATAAAATAATGTTGGTTAAACAAAATATATAAAATTTTTCAAAGTTTTAACTTATTAGCATGTTATTATTTTCTTCTATTTGTTTATGCCTGCATCCCTTTAGATTTTTTGAATAAAATATAAAACTAAAATTAAATAAAAGAAACTATAAAATAAATTTCTTTACCTTAAATCAGTATGCATAAAAATATAAAACGCAACAATTGGCATGTCCAAAAAAGGAGACAACTCTTTAAAGCTTAAATGGTTAAAAGAAAAGTTCTGCAGGCCACTAAACGTTGCCACTATATGCAAATGAATGGAAATAAGCAAAAAGTCTATATACGAATGTAAAAGAGTGAGACAGTGAGAGAGAGTGCAAAAGAGATAGAGAGAGAGCAAGAGAGAGATGTGTTTGCGAGGCTAAGAGCGATTAAACGTCATTAGCATTATAATAGCATCGCGACTTTGACTTTGGACGTTAAGCCGAGTTAACGCCTATCCGACCTGCGGGAAAAAGTAGCCAGAGCTCTTACCCTTCTCCCTCCTTCTGTGGCAATGGATGGATAGTCATTCATCTTCATAGCAGCCACAAAAGCAACAACAACTGAAGAAGCAGAAGCAAAGTCATTACAGTTTCATTTTAATTGTAATTAAAGCGATTATTACGACGGAATTGTTGTTGTTGTTGCTCTTCATTTTAGTATAGTAGTTGTTGTTGCAGCTTATGCAGCAACTCCACGCATAATCTTGGCTACTTGCAACTGCCACCTGCCAGCTTTTATTTTCAATTTAAAAATTGCGCCAACTTTTTCTATTTGCTCGAGTTCAGCAACAACGCCCAAAGGTGTGTGTTTGTGTCTTGCTCTCAAGGGAAAACAAAGTCACAGACTCGCTGATTTTTCCTCTTTCCAAAATAAAGTTTGCTGCTCGTATGTTAAAGTGGTCTCTACTTATTATAGGGTATTATAACTTTGTTCCGGCAGAAAATATATAAGCAGAAGGAGGCTGACAATCTAGTATATTTTTGCCTCTATGGTATATTTGGAATGTAGTACTTCAATGATATACCAAATATGGCCTTCGGTATTTAATTGGGTTTATAATTTGGTATATCTTACAGTCGACTGTTACTTCCTTACTTATTCTCATTGAATTGAAGTTGATTTGCTTTCTACTGTTAGAATATGTCGAATAATCTGTCTTAAAATTTGCTGAAATGAATTATTAAAGAATCTAGCTACTTTTCTTATATTTGATAGACCACATTTTATAGTTTCTATTTAGTCCCATTTTTGTATTTATTTGTCTATACACAGATTACTTATAAGTTTACAAAATGCACATTACAGATTTAATAATTAAATAATTTTAATTATAACAAATTTGAAATCTGTTGATAGCGAGTATAACTATTACATTTTTTTATTATAATAATTTTTTTGACACTTGATTTATTCACAAATAACATATTTGTTTTTTATATTTATACTTTGTTCATACAGCAGGATTTATTAGTTAAACTCAAGTATTGTCAGAGTTGAAATATAATATTGCTATAATTATGTACAATATGGAAACTGCATTCTTTTTATTACAAATACAATCCATTTATATTTCATTTTACTTAATAAATAATCATAGTATAATATAGTTTGTCTTCTATGGCACAAATACAGACTCAATTAATGGAGTTGACTGCAAAGAGAAAAAAAGGAAAATTCATTGAAAATTAGGTTTCAAAATCTTTATTGCAAATGCTATAAAAAACTTGTAATTAGAGGAAAAATGTGATCAAATCGCATCGTATCGGATTGCATAATATCGAACCAGAGTCATAAAGCTTTAATTAAATTTATGCACAGTCGAAAAACTCAATTAAGAACCCATAGATCAGTTTTAATGGCCATTCGTCTAATTAAAAGGCCTTCGCACTGAATATTAGCCATAAAAAGTTTTATGGCCACAAAGAGATGGCTGTAAAACGTATCCAGGCAATTAGTATCGACGAAAAAAAAAATAGAATTTTGTTAGGCTTGACTGAAAGATACTCTTCAACTAAAGTTGGCCTAAATCGACGTATCTTTAGACTGCACAAAGGGTACACAAAGCATATTCAACTCTAAATTAACCATGACCACAATTCGCTCTGAATGAAAAGCAAATATTATTATGGAATGAGGTGAAAATTCGAAAGTGAAAAGAACAGAGCTGGTAGAGATGCACTCTAACACTTGCCAAAATAACCCGAAGGCCTAATTTTTCCACAAATGCTTCTCTTTTTATACTGCACTTTCATTAAAAATGGGCTTGAATAATGATATTATTGTGCTGTAACAACGCTATGGTCAAATGGTATAAACTACGTGATACCCTGTGTCGACGATTTTTTACTTATCTATGTGTAATTTAAGAAGGTAAAAACAACCCTGAACTGTGGTCTTGTTCAAACCTTTGTTAAAAATGGTATTTTGCTTACATGCCAGATTTTTAGTTTTGAGCTTGAAAGTATGAATATTATATTATATTATTATTATTAATATAAATATAAATATAAAAATAAAAAGAGACATACATAGCTTGACCTCCAAATGAAAGTTCCAAATAATACCAAATGGTAAAACCAAAAACAAATATCTTCTTATAAAGGAATCGTAATATAAGCTTATTTTACTTTCTCGATATGCTTTGCGGAAAAAGTAGGAAAGTTATGAGAAATTGAATACATTAACGAAAACTTTGGTGTGTTGAAAATGCAACTCTAAATTTAGTGTTGGTAAACAGCATACAGACAGGTATACGATGTATGTAAATATGGTAAGTGATACTGTAATGTCACAATTTGTCACTATAAAATAATCTGCTATATTTATTTTCCAAAAATTGTATCTACAATTATAATGATTGTCTTTTCAATCTCTATTAACCATTTGTGAACAACTAAATCAGTCGAATAGTTTTATTATTATAACTAAATCAATATAATTTTATGGCTAGCCCTCTATGCCTGTTTTCTTGAGAGTTTACAGGGTATCTAAAGAGCAGAAGTGAAGAGAGCAAAGAATAACAGCAGCTACACATAGCACACACTTGACATGTGTGGCGTGTCCCTGAAACTCTCGACGAAAAAACCACAGCTAGTCACATAGAGAATTAAGGAGGGGAAAAGGGAAAGGAAGCCAATGCAGCAGAGCTAGAAGATAGAAATCACCATCTCACTTACTCCGCTTTCTACGCTAGTCTAGTAAGAGAGAAAGAGAGATGCTGTGGATTTTACGCACTGCTAAATAAGCAATTTGCAAAATGTCCAAACCAATAACATAACAAATGACAGTGGCTCCAACAGCGTTGCGGTTAGCTGACTGGATAACTGGCTGGGTTTTCCTCGAGATGGCAACGGCAGCAGCTTCAGCTTCGACTCTGGCTTCAGCTTCAACTGCAGCTGCAGCTGCAGCTAATCAAAATAAAGGTTAAGGCAGTCATGCCAACATTCGTGGGGCGAGTGTGAAAGTTTTTCCCTCTGTGTTCAATTGCTTTTGCACCTCAGCTGAAACAGCGTGGAGCGTGTCTCGCAAGTGGTTTATTCAAATGAATCCCGCCCGAGTCCTTGGCAGGAGGTCAACCACAACAAAACTCCATGCAAAAAACAAAAAGGGAAAATAGAAAATATGCAGGTGTCAGCAATTGACACAATCGAGAGTTGCATATACATATATATATATGTATATGTGTCCAATGGCGACTAGATAATTGAGTTATTCATATACTCAGACAGGGACTTTTATCTTTATCTTTAAATACTCCTTCTTCCATTATGTTTGAATTTGTATAGAGAGTTCTTCTCTCAATCTCTATCTCAATCTCAAGTGCAACCCTTATCGTTGCGCTGTTCTTTCATGTGAAAATCTCATTAATTGGCAACGCACCGCAACGAGACAATGGCCCAAGTGGCTGGGATAATGGCAAAACTCTTAACGCGCCTAAAAGCACACTTTAAATATTAAAGTCGAAATGCACCCCCGAAAATTGTCGATGGTCGATGGTTTAAGGCAAACTACGAGAGTACGAGAGCATGTTAGAGCTGTTGTCATAGGCCCATAGACAACGTTGACAACGTCAACAGCATCAACACAACCGCAAAACATCAAACTGCGTTGCAGGCAAATGGTGCATGCACCCAACTCCTCCCACTCATCTCATCTCCTATCTTCATGCCACCCACAGTAACAGGAGTTAAACTGAGAATGGAGATGGAGATGGCGATGATGACGGAGTCGGTGCTGGGTGCCGAAGCCTGGGCAACTTCGAGGTTACGGAGGCTAAACGCAAAGCCGTATAATTTACAGCTCACCTCAGTAGGCTGAGAACTTGGCGTTGGCTTAACCAGACATAGATAGCAGCGCACAGTGTGGCAAGTGCTATTGTGAATGTCTTTTATATATAGTCAAAATATAAATAGCAAACCCTTTAAACCTACATTTCAGAATTATGTCATTAGGAACTATATAATATAAATACAAATAAAAAAATAAAATTATTAATAATTACAAAATAATATAGAAAGAAATAATATAGTAAGACTTACTACATTTTCGCAATTTATTCGAATTATTTGCAGACACCCACAATAAGTTAGAGTTCTCAATGAAATCGAACAAGAAAAGAATGTCTAAAATAATATATCTAAAACCTTCTTGGTGATACATTTTTTTAATGTAAATTTGCTTTTAATAAATGTAGTATAGGTTAACTTGTAACATAAGACCTACTAATAAAATTAAATATAACTAAAAAATAACTTTTCCTTTAAACTATTTGTTTACTCTCTTCAAAATTAATTAACCGCTGTTTAATAGGTTTGTTTTTAATAAATATTATAAACTTTAAGCTAAAAACTGTCTTATAAAACATTTAATCTGAACTTTGCACTGTCAACTATTATTCCTAGTTCTAAAAATATAAAAAAATATTATACGATTTTTTATTAGTAATAAAAGAAGACCATATTCCTTGCTGTTCTTTGAAGCTGCCCTTTAATAAATTTCTAGATTTTAATAAAAATTAATAAATATTAAGAAAAAATGTAAAGTAAATTTGGTGTGAACTTTTTTCTTTCTTTTATGAAATTAGATTACATTAGATAAAAACTTTTTCCGCTAGGGAATCTCAACAAACTCTATTTAATAAATTTGAACCGCATTTTAATAGCTCTTGCACCACTGTGAAGAGGTGGTTAGAGGTTCAGTTGTGCACTTGACAGCTGCAACGATGGGGGCGTGTCAGACACCTACGCTGATGATGGTACTGCGTCTGTTTATGAATGTAACGTTGACCAGCGACAGCAACAGCGAGGGCAGCGACGATGTCGACGATGACGTTGACGGCTGGCATAATTGGCGCTGTGCATCTTGAACTTGTGCGGCAACTTGTGGCATGGCATTTTGGGCAGAGGACGCAAGGGTCAAGGGGGAGTCGATTTTGCGTTAGACGTGCCGGAAATCAACTTAACACAACCGCAAAAGCGCAATCTCCTGTCTCCTGCCCAAATATTCTCCCTTTCACTCAATTGCACTTCCTCTCACTCTCTGTCTCCCCTTCCCCTCTTACTCACACTCCCTCTCTAATATATTTTTTTTGGCTTTTGACTGTGTGTGAGTGTCTGGTGTGTTGGCATTTTGGATAATTGGTGTGTCCATGCTGACCATTGTCCCAATGACTCCCCAACTAGGCGACAGCTCCCTCGCTGCACATTAAGCTGCGCTTTAGCCTCCCCCCAATTTCCCTTGCCTCCTCCTTCGTCTGCTTCTTCCGCCCGCCGCACAAAATTGACTTAATGATGCTTCGATGCAACAGCAACAACTTCGCCGACGACGACGTTGTGGCGACATTTCCTACGCACTCAGTCGGAGTCACTTGCTCCCTGTGGTCCCATAATGATGTGGTGCATGTTCCACACACAAGGGTTGACTACCTCACCCCCTCCCTGCCTATCCCTTCTTGCCTCTCTACCGCCTTGTTTTGCATGTGCGAACATTTTAAACCCATTTTAGCCAGACGTGTTTTGTTGCTCAACGGCGCCTTCAAGTAATACTTTGTATATGTCCAACATTAATTTTATTTCAACGTAAATAAATTTGCAGCTATTTTTGTTATTTTAAAAGGTAATTTTTCAGAGAAATATGTGACCGACAAAAGAACTACATCAATTTTAGCAATATTAAATCAAATCATTAATCGAAAATAAGATAAACCAAATTCCAAATCATTTTTCTACATACTAAAGAATCCTCCTTAAAGTAAATTACATAAATTAATTTAATCAAAATTATTATATTATTATATCTTCCTTAAACTATAACATATTATACAATATTACATATTCCATGATTAGAGAAATTAATCCAATAAAATCCTAAAAATAAATTTCTATATATTAGATTGAGAAGTATGAAAGCAAATTAACGTTTTATAGAAATTAAATTTATTTTTGTCATTGTTTGAGGCGGATTTCGAAACAAATTCATCAACTGCAGAAGTCTCAAAATCCATACCAAATATTCTATATAATCAATTAAACAAATATATTTAACAAAAGCCTAAAATAGTTTTCTTTATATTGCAGTTTTTTCTTCATAAAAAATAAAAGCAAATTAAAGTTTATAAAACAAACAAATATGCAATACATGTCTGAGAAAAATGCAAAACTCTTTTTACAATAAAAAGGAAATAGATTTAAGTAACATAATCTACAACTGCAACAGACAATGAGCTGAACAAAACCAATTTATTTAAATAATCCAAGAAAAGATTTGCCTGAACAGCTTTAAATTCCTCATACATTTTTTCGTATTCCTCCTTTTATTTTCCCCAATTGAAATCAATGCGTAGAAATACATTAACGAAATGAATGTAAACTAAATATTCGGCCATTTATGTAAATGCACAAGTCAAACACAATAAGGAAAACAAAAGATAAACAAATTCCCAAAAATTGTGTAAATTTGTAATATATTCAAAATAAACAAAATGCAAAACGCTGCTAAAATTTTGTGGATGGTTTTTTTTGCTGTGTGTTGGGGAAGGGCTTAACTTTGCTTTTTAGCTATTAATCAAAGCAAATAGCTAAGGGAGAAAATAAATATTTAATTACCACTCAACGTCAATTTTTGCCAAGGGAAAAAGCACTTGTAATTGTTTTGTTTTTGTCGATGGGGCGGAGGCGATTTTCATATTTTGTAACCTGCTTTTGGGGAATTTTTAAGCCGCTTTTCCAGTGCTGGGTTTTTCTTTGCATTTCATTAGGGAAATGCATAAACAGTGCCCAGGCCTTTTGCCTGCTTCAACTTCACTTCCCTCTTCCCTCTCTCAACACTCTCAACTGTTGCATATCCGAAGGCGCCGCAGTTGTTGACTTCGTTGCAAGAATGTGCCTCAAGTGGCGCTGCAGACGCCGAGCTGCGAATTTGTCCAAACAGTTAATGTAATTAGTCTGGCATTTTATTTTACAATTGGCCGCACATTTTAGCTGGTAATTAATTGTGTATCGTCGTCGTCGTCGTGAATGACAAGCTTTGAATCGAAGCAGAAGTAGTTGCAGTTTCTCGTGAATTGAAATTGGCAATTTATAAATGTTGTGTGTACTTTCATTTCAAATTCATTTTCATTTTCCATACAATTCATTTCTGTTCGCATTGCAATTCGTTTCATTTTCGGTTGTCGTTTGCCACTCGCCGCAGAATAGCAACAAATATTATTTGCCTTGCTTTTTGGCTTTTACGGCAATCAATTTCTGTGGTGCTCCGCTTGCCAAATACCAAAATACCAAATACCGACTATGCCATTAATAGCATCTCTCTCTCTTTCTCTCTCTCTCTCTCTCTCTTTGCCTCCTCCGCCCCCCAAAAATATTATCAACGATTTGTGTACACTCAATTATCATTCATGTGTCGCTATATATACGTATGTATGTGTCCTTCGTCCGTATGTGTGAATAGTTTGTTGTCTCACACACTCGAAAGTAATAAAACTGGCATTTATTTGCCCAACAATTTAAATATGGACACAAAATTAGCACTGAGAAGAAAATATATTAAAAGGCAGTTGGACTGTAGAATATTCTTTATACATTCTTAAGATTTTTAACCATTTTAATTAATATTACATTAAATTAATAAGCCACTTATTATCAAAAATACGTATATTATTATACACACTACTCATAGAGTGTTAAAACTTTGTGCCGCCAGAAGGAGGTATCTCAAAGTCGAGCACACTCGAATGTTGCTTTCTTACTTGTTTATAAATAAATAAAAAATATATTCAGATGCTTGATAAATGCTTTTGAAGAAAACCGATACATTACTATTTTAAAGGTAGCTTCGTATTCAATCTTTTAGTACAACAAATATAGAAAAAGCGAATCAGATGTAAAAACCTTATGTAGAAATTTTACACCCATTATTATAACATCTTTATAAATTATTAGTAACTAAAATTATCTTTATCTTACTAATTTACTACTGTGTAGGTACTGTTACAATTAATTCTTATTCTATCTCATATCCCTCAGAATATTTCTGCACTTACAGCTCTTGATGTAATATTTATAAGTACTTTATTTCAAAATCAGAACAAAAATGAATACATATTCGTTTAACCGTAATTTTATGCCTGCCAAATGCTTTTAAAAGCCACAGATACTTCGCTATCTTAGAGATACTTACGTAGCTAACTCTTAAGAAGAAATTTGTTAACTTGTAGATACGAGTACTAATCTTCATTTCATAGCTGCCTTTGGAGTTGTCTTTGTAATCACATATCAAGTTCCTTTCAGCTAAAACTCATTCCTTAACTATTTTCAAAAGTTGCGCTCGAAAACTAGCAAAAGTCCTTGAACATACAACAACTTTTAATTAATAAGCAACTGCACTTTGCTAAGCCTACGATAAAGGCCCCAAAAGAAGCTCTCTTGATATTTTTGATTGAAATGCTTAACGCTGATTGTGAAAGGAAGTCAAAGTAAAAACTGTGAGTGAGAGTTTTTTCGGCTCTCTCTCTCTCTCTTTGCCCCATGAGCTAATGATGATAATTTTAATGAATAACTTAAAAAATTTTTGCGTTGAGTTGTCAGGCCGCTTGACGGCAGCGGCAATCAAAATTATTAATTTATGAAAATTTACAGAAAATTCTCAAGCACTCGTGTTGACTTTAGAATATATTTCGTTTTCCTTTTTTTTTGCGTCAAAGTTATGAGCACATCCAAAAGGTAAACTTCCATAAAATGTGCAGCAATAAATTTTGCAATTATTTGTTTTACAGCAAAAAAGGGACGAAAAACTGCGATGAAAAAGTCAAAAGAAATGCAAAGGGTGAGGGGCAGACTAAGGCGCCATTTTTAGTGCTCGGCCATTGCATAACAAAATGGCGCCAGCTGGCGTCATTTTTACGCCCGATTGATGTGCAATATATTCAGCACGCGTCAGCCAATGCAGCCGATGGCCAAAGTGTTGCAATGACACCAGTCAAAATGGGAAACGAACTTATAATTAATGGGGTGGAAAGTTAAACAATCGAAAATGGCAGCCAAATTTTTTGATTCTCATTAAAGCCTAATCTTCTGACCTCTATTTGTTCATTTTCTACAAAGTTTTTGTTTTACAATAAAGTTTGCTTTTATGTGCTTTCAGAGAATTTTTCTTAAATATGTAATAATTGACGCTTACTTATAAGACTATTTAATAAAATATGATTTAAGGGACTGCAATTAATTCTTCAATAAATGTTTTTGTAACTATTTTTAATATTAAGCTTTAAGCTTTAATTTTTTTTAGTAAGCAACTATTTTCAGTAGTAAACTAAATCTGCAATTAATTAAAAAGTACAGCTTAGGTCTTCAATAACACTATACTATTTTTTTTTAATTCTATGAAAAAAGTAAATAATTTAAGTATGGGACAACAATTTCTTGATTTTAAAACGTCATAAAGACAGTTGCTTTTCTGCCTTACAATATATTTTAAATTTTAATAATAAGTGACAAAAATGTTTTGCAATTGAAGGTCATAAAAGTTAAACTGCTTTGAAATATATTTAATGCTGAGTTGTGATTTCTTGCAGTTAGTTGAGATTTCAGCTGATGTCACTGCAATTTTGGTAAGTCAAATTAATCGCTGGCAAAGCAGCTGACAATCCATTTCTAAAGCGATTTTATTGGCATTCGACTTCTTGGGGTTTGAGTAGAGAAAGAGAGGCAGGAAAAGAGAGGGAAGAAGAGGGAAGGAGGGAGAAGAGAGAGGGACTGTTGCCAGTTTTATGATTGCAGCGCACGTCGAAGACGCTGCACGTCATCAATTCTTTTGACATGTCCTGCGGCCATTAATGCTGAGTTGAAGTTGAAGGAGACGACGACAACGTTGCCACAGCGTATACTATGTGTGTGTGCCTCCCTACCTCCCTCTCTCTCTCCCCTTTTCCCATCACTTTCTGTGTATGTGTGTGCGCTTCCGCTGCCTTTCCGTTGCCTTTTCCCAATGGCTGCGTCTCAAATTAACCTGATAGCAGCGACTGCTTTACGTATGCTGTCAAATTTGCCCCAAAGACGCAGGAAGCATTTGCCACTCATCAGGCAGAGAGAGACACAGCGGAAGTGGAGCAGAATTCGAAGGCGCCTTCAGCTCATTAAAAATGCAATAGCGTCTAGAACTGACTCCACTCTGCCTATATCCGACATGCATACAATATCTATATAACGGCATATAAAGACCAGTCAATATATTCACAAGCTTTTGTGTACTCAGCCTGCAATCGGATACCTTATTTGTAAATGTGTGTGCGGTAGACTTCCCAATCTAGCTTATGTTTCTATTCAAATTAGTTGGCTCCTATATTCCAGTTGCCATAGCAACAAAAACAACCTCAGTTTGTGGCAATTGACCACAACATGCAACACATTCGGGTTTTTGTTATTATAATTATGCTGATAGCCATTTGCAGTTGCATTTGATTGCTTGTTGCATCCATTCAATAATCAAATCCTATAACTTCCAACTACATTTATTCTTGAATAATTCCTGCCAAGTTCTTTGTATGTTGCACAGAGTACTTTCACCTCTCTCTCTCTCCCCCTCTGGCTGTTGCATGCGAACGTATTTTGTTTGTCAACCGATTAGCATAAAACTGATTGACATCTTCTAAATGCATGTCAAAAGTCAAGCAACATCTGCAACAACAGATGTTACTTCTTAGCTCCACAATTTGTGAGTTCAACTTGACAATTATTCGTACATGTGAAACCACTGGCAAACTGCAAATGCTTTTACAACTAGCTTGATTTGTTGACTTCGACATTTATTTAAATTTATGGTACTATTATCGAAAACAAAAATCAACTATGTAATCTATTAAATGTGTACGAACTTTAAGCTTTAAGTTCGGTTTTATTATACGTGAACAAAAACAAAACAGGTATGAGGGTAACGAAGGAAAAACGCCTTCGTCACACAAATATACCTCAAATATACTGAAAAATATAAAACTAAAGTATATTTGGTATAAAAATATACTGTAGATCTGTAACCTTTTCTATCTATTTTTCTGTTACCATTCAATTATGAATAAAAAATTATTTTTCATTTCATACAGTTGAAAAAGTAAGAGTTTATAAGAAGTTGGTTAATTTAAACGTATAAAATTCCCGAAAAATAACATAGATATATGTACCAAAATACGTCAGAATAAAGTAAATTTGGTATAATAATATAGCATATGTATATACTAAATATGCTAAGATAAAGAATATTTGGTATAAATATACTGTAGGTTTCTTATTTATTTTTTTTCCATTTCGGAATTCTACACTAACTACAACATTTTTCTTTTTCTTAAAAACTTTCAATAAACTTAATGATTTCTTATTTAATTTCAACTTTCAACTACAGAAGGAGAGAAAAACAAGTAAGAAAGCTACAGTCGAGTGTACTCGACTGTGAGATACCCGCTACCCATTTTGAATAAAAGAAATATATTTTGCGGTATTTTCTCAAAATATACCAAATATACTGCAAAAATACTAAAAATATACCGAATGGTATATTTGGTATATCGACATAGTACCGTATTCAAAATATACCATAGACGGCACAATATACCAGATTGTCAGCCAAAGCAACTAAGACCCCTAGTAAGTAGGCGTTTTTTACCCATACAAAAGTATTTCTTTAATAACTTCGACAATTTTTATCTGATCGCAACCAAATTTTCAGAAATCATAAATACTATAGTTATTATTGTATATACCAAAATTCGGAACTCTAGCTTTAAAATTACGCTTGTTATTCGATTTTTTTGATTTGCGGGGGGCGGAAGTGGGCGTGGCAAAAATTTGAAACAAACTTGATCTGCGTGCAAACATAACAAATGCAGGCTCTATCTCTTATAGTCTCTGAGATCCAGTGTTTCATACGGACAGACGGACAGACGGACATGGCTATATCGTCTCGGCTGTTGACGCTGATCAAGAATATATATACTTTATAGGGTCGGAGATGCCTCCTTCTACCTGTTACATACATTTCCTGCCGGCACAAAGTTATAATACCCTTCTACCCTATGGGTAGCGGGTATAATAAAAGATTAAAATGGAAAAGTGAACTGAAATTCCATATAAATAGTAATCAAGCTTTAAAATATAAAATTAATCCCATGCTCGAAACCTTATCAAAATATAGAAATCCACAAAACGCCAGTCCCCCAATGTTGATCTTTAGCCATCAAATATTGGCAAACACACACTCTCACACACACACGCAGGCAAAGTAAATTGCAAATATTATATATGGAAAAGTTAGTGAAAATCAATTGAAAAATCTAAAAATCAACAAGCGTAAAAAAGAAGCAAAATGCAAAGTGCAAAAGTCAATAGCGGGAGAAAAACAAAAGGCAAACATAGCAAAATGCCGATAAAAATCGCAAAGTTTTCAAATATTTTAAAACATTTTACGGCATTTTGGGAACACGCAAAACATAGAAAAAACAAACGAAAATGAAAATGAAGGGTTTTATAAACCGAAAAAAGGGCAACATATTAATCAAATAAATGCGTTTTTATTATTGCTAAAAAGTTGTGCCGCCGTTTGGGAGTAAAACGTGTCAGAAGCAGCCACAGCTACAGTTTTTTTTTAGCATAGCAGAAGACGAGCATCAGCTTCAGTCAAAATCCATTCAACTTTTACGACTATTGTAAACATTAACTTGCATATGCAATTTTATGTGCAAAAGGGCTAAGCGCCGCGGGCTATGCAACAATTTCCTAACTTGGGCGCTATTCACGAAACTTGCCTCGTCCTTCAGAGAGTACAACTACAACTATAGCTGTGTATGGGTCGTATAGTCGTATTTATAGAGTCGCAGTTTAGCCAACGCCTCAGACATTGTAACCAACTGTGATTTAAGTTTTTTATTATACAGATCGCACTGCTTGCTTCCTTTGGGGTTAGTTTCAAAACAGCAAAATAAGTAGGGAAAAAGCCTTACAAGAAAAATGTGTGTGTGCGAGTGTGTTAAAGGAAGTGTTAAATTTATGCAAGTGACTTTTTGAAATTCGAAATCGATAATATGTTAGAGGAAGTTTTTAAAAAGCAAAGCTTATAGCATATACTACAAGCAAAAGCAAAGAATCTAAAAAAACCAACATTTTGCAGTATTAAATGGGTTTTATGGGACATTTAAAGATCACTCTTTAATGGAGGAAATATCGGAATAAAGAAGAGCAAAGCAATTACAGAGTATAATAGAGAAGGAAAAATAAAAGATTCTCTTATTATTATTCTTATTTCAATGATAAGTTTCAATAAAACTATTTGCACATATTTAATCCGAATAAGTTTCACGAAATGTCTTTATGCTAGGATTGATTTATTTTGAGATTATAAAATAACGTAATTAAAAATGTTGATTTATTTAAATGATAATAAATGTAAATCCAACAATATAAAGATCTTTAATTTGCTCTTATATTGTTGGTTGTAAAAAACCCCTTATTGTCCTTTCAATCGATTGCCTTTTCCCCCAGCTCCCAAACTTTTGATGTTTTTTATATGCTCGTTAAGGCAACACAACTTTTTTCATGGTGGAATGTGGGAAGGGGAGCGGGGATCTTTTTTTGTTGCATTTTGGAGATTTTTGAATCAAAGTTGTGCTGCTGTTTGCCCTATCAGCGTCGCGCTGCGTTTCATATAACGATAATTTATGGCAAATTTATAATGTTGTAAGTGCCAACAAACTTGCTGTAACTATCCATAAAATGCCACACACACTCACACTCACACTCACACACACGCACACGCACACTGAGAGAGAAGCCACCCACTGCGTTGGCTACTGAGCTGAATTGAGGCTGAGCTCGTAAAGCTGTTGCCATAGATACCAGATAGTAAAGGGAGAAGACTGAGCGCCAAAGAGAGAAAGCAAGAGAGAGGGAGTGAGGGAGATGGCACTAGAAGAAGAAATGTGCGAGACGCGAAGAGTTGACGGCAAAGCCGCAGTGGCAACTAAAGCAAAGGGCACACTTACTCACACATTCACGCAAACAACGCAGAAGCGTTTCTGCATAAATATTACAAAATCGTAAAATACACACACACACACACACTCTTCTCAGTTGAGTAGCCATGTGTGTGTGTAGTGTGAAGTCACACGATTTAGGACTAGAGGCGCAGTCAGCCAACTCTTAGAAGGGCATAAACATCGGTCAGTTAAGAAATTGCCTTCTACAAAGTTTTCCCTAGCTAAGAGATTTTCTAGAGTTCAAGAAATTAACCAACCTTACACCTTAAAAATACCATTGCAAATTAATCAATCAACATACTAATAATAAAATTATACAGCTCCAGAGTATTATAGATAGTTTAAATTATGAATTTCTTTTAATTTCAGACATCGGTTAGAACTAATTATTTTTAAGAGCTTTAAAGGCTTTTAAGGAACGGTTTTTCAGTTTTTATGAATTAAATTATATCCAGAGTTAAATTTGGAGCTTTTTATTAAGCTCAAAGTTCCTTGTTATCAATAAGTTTTTAATGTGAAAATCCATCATTAAATGTTTTTTATCACAAAAACTTTTTCAATTAAAATGTTAATTCAAAATACATTCTCTTTCCTTAAATGGACTAAAAGGAAAGCTTTTTACTATTTTTGTAGATTAAATTAAATACTAAGTAAAAATGTTTAACTTTATATTAAAGTTAAAGTTTCTTGTTATCATTAATTTTTTAATGTGAAAATCTCAAATAGTAAAAATACATATGAAATTTATATTATCGTTTAAAAATTTCTTATTATGTTCATTACATCTCTTTTTTTGTACGACACGATGAAAAAATTTCTTTCGCTATTATTCTCATTATATTGGAATAATTATTGAAATTCAACTATCAGACTATTTATATTATTAAAATTAATATTAATCTTATGCAAGCCAAATGTAAATATCTTCAAGTGTACATCCCAAATATTCCAAGTTTAGCTTTTCTATCGTAACTTTTCGAAATTGGCCAACTCCATATTGAAATCGTTGCCTCGAGTTAAGTGCAATATGTGAAATTTATTGGTTCGTGTTTTTTGTGCCAGTTTCTGATTCCCAGTGCTCACTCACTCTGTCTCACTCTCAACTCTGCATCTATCTCATTCTATTTGTTGTTACTCTGTCTCGGTCATTGTCCGTTTTGTGATGATGTTGGGTTTTGCTCACTTGGCATGTTGCATCGCATCGCATAGCTTTGCTTCGCTTTGCTTTGGGTATTTTATTTATGCGTGAAATGCTTTCGAATTTTCGCCAACTTGCAACGCTTTGTTTAGTCGGATATGTTGCACTCTCATGTCTCCTTTTGTGTCCTGTCTGTATCTATATATATATATGTGTGTGTGTGTGTGTGTGTGTGTGTGTGTGTCTGGGCCACTTCAGCGTACGGAAATTAAAACTTTTTTATGGTTCTCCTAGAGCCATACATATATAAATTTAAATATATTGTTGCAAGTTGCCACATTTTCAAGTGGCGACCACACAAATTGGTCAAACTAATAAATTTTGTGGAACTCAACTAGTTCCACAAGTTTTCTGTGCCAAACATCAGCAAATGTTGGTCACAAAGAATGTTGCAAGCAAACAAACGAGAACGAGAAGGCGACAACGGAGGCAACTTGTAAAGGGATTTCCCAAAAATTTCAACAGACTTGGGATAAAATGTAGAAAGCATAAATGATTAAAGGAGATTATTGGTAAACAATTTTGTCATTTTAGTTAATGAACAAATTTGTAAAAACTAATTTGCCCCATTTGCTTTGAAATCCTTTTTATATTACAAAAAAACTAGTTTAGTTGAGGTTCTGCTCTTAATTACAATAATTTCTGTAAGCTTGTCCATCTAAAGTTACTCCCTAAATATCTAAAAAAAATAATAATTTAGATATATCTATATGCATAAAGTAATAAATAATGTTGATAATGTTAAATTTGACAACTTGATTAACAAGAAAAACCCTGATGGAAAGTGCTCTAGTACTATAAATTTAATTTTAATATAATCTAATTCTAATCGGAATTGTAAGAAATGCAATATAAATATCAAGAAAAAATACTCTACTAAAAACCGTTAAAAATTATTAAACAGTTGCTTAGCCTGCATACGAGATGAAAGGCGTTTAATAGCAGGCACGTTAAAGTTCAATCAATTAATGTCGTACTTGGAAATCTTCAATTGCGTGATTTTAAAGAATTTTTTGAAATGCTGATTGGTAAATCAAAGATATGCATTGAAAAATAGACTAAAAATAAATGCGAACAACATTATTTCGATTTGCTCTTCCGCTAAATTTACCGAACTTTTGTCAACCCCTCGTATACGTAATTTATAAAATTTGCTAGACAGCTTACCTGTGGATTAGATCCCTCGGCTTCCGCTGCTTGAAGAGCACGCAACAGCTTTAGTTTACTTCTCAGCTATCAGCAGCAGAATCTTATTCATCAGTTCGTTGGCCGCCGTCTCATGCAGAGTATTCAGTCGTGCGGCCAAAAAGTCGCCGAACTTAATGTAGAGCATCTCCCTTGGACTCGGCTGATGACGCGGCGTGCCAATGACGCCCGCTGCTGTGAAGCTGCTGCTGCCAGGCGAAAGGCGACCCCCGGCGCCCATCATGTCCACATCCACAATGGGCGGACAGGGAGCAGCACGATCATCATCATCTAGATCATCATCATCCTCGTACTCGAGATCATCGTCCTCGTCATCGATGCAATCGCCGGCATCCACATCGATCAGCTCGTTGTTGGTGTTGATGATCAAATGCGGCGGCGGTGTGGCATACAACGGCGTTGTGCCACCGACTTTTGCCACCTGCAGACGCGCTTTGAGTTGCTGCTTCGTTTGTGGTCGTATTGTTGCCAACTTTTGCTGTGATTTGCGTCCCGTTTCGTCCTGCGAGTCGGGCTCGTCCTTGATATAAATGGAGGGAGAACTGCTGCAAGATCTCGAGCTGCTGCAAAGTTGCACGTGCCCAGGCGGCGTTGTTGCAGCAGCTGTTGTCATTGGCGTCGCTGTCGTTGGTGGCGCCACAGTTGTGGCAACTACTGCTGCTGCTGCTGCTGTTGTTGGTGGCGTCGCCCTTTGCAACACACTCAAGGATGTCAGCGTCACATCTGGTTGCAGTTGCAACGCCTGCAGATGCTGCGCCTGTTGCTGCAACGCCACTGGCAACTGACTGATGTTTGGCAGAATTGGCGCAGCTGGAATGTTGGCCACAACACTCGTAGCTTTCTTGGCCTGATTGTTGGGATTATTCGGATCGCTGGGCGCAAAATATTGATACTCATCATGTCCCACGCTGTTGTTGTTGTTGCTGTTGTTCGAGTTGTTGTTGTTTGTATTGTTGTTGTTGCCACTGTTGTTGTTGTTGTTGTGGTTACCTGAGGAACCTTCGACAGAGCTGTGCTTGATGCGCTCACGAGATCTGTAAAGAATAATTCATTTTTATTAATTCACTTGTTAACCCGCCGAACTTTGTTCCGCCCTTATGACAATAAATAAGCAGATTGTGTTTTTTTTTATTATTTCACTCATTATTATTTCTGTATTTTAGTACATAGGTCTTCACCTAAGTAGAATATTTCGAATTCTTCTTGCTCGCGGCAGTGCTGTAGATAAATGTATAAATTCATAATATCGTACATAAATGTATGATACGTTACGCTCACAGCCTACTTACTGTGTTTCATTACTGACAACCTTATATATATATAGATTATTAAGTAAAAGATTCCAAAATATATTTTTACACATTTCACTTTGACATATATGAGAAATGCCTTATGATTTTAGGTTATGATAATGTGAAATCTTTTCCATTGATGTTTTTTTACAAAGCTTAAAAGCTTTAATGAGCTTTCAAAATAATACTCCATTTGCTAGCCAAATCAGAAGCTCCTTCAATGATGAAGATTTTGTATTAGCATTTTCTTATTTTTATTTATATTATGATAGTTTTAAAGTTGTTTACTTTTGCTTTGCTCCTAAATAGATTTCAAATCTATTCCTCTTTCAGTAGTATTTATTATGTCTTATAATTTTTAAGGAAGTTTCATAAGAAGTTTAAGTTTTTAATATTTAGTTTATTTTTATTAAATTATGTCGCCAGCTTAGCTAATGAAAACAAATTTATTAGGCCGATTGTTAAATTAAATTGTTTATTTATAAAGCTTTTATAAGCTTGCTCTCAACTCTTAAACTTTATAAGTTACGCTTTTGCCAGCTTACACATTTCAAGAACATATTTTAGTAGCTTTTGCGTGCTTTGAAGGCTTTGAAAAGCGAAAAAGCTCTTGAATACTCAAGATAGTTAAATAAAAAAAAATCATAATCATTTGATAAAAGCAGTTATTTGACGACAAACAAAATGTACTACCTTAAATCATCAGAAATCCTTCAAATAATATTAATGTAATTGAATTTAAGGAATGAAAGCCATATATTCTATTAATTTAACATATATTTTTGAGACTCACAATAATACACTTTAGGCTTTAATTTCTACTCACTTGCGCTCTCTGATGACCTCCTTGAGAAATGCCATGGCATCGTAGTATTCCCACTTGGACTTGAAACGCGATGTGCCGAGCATCTTCTCGTGGTTGAGTTCGCGGCGAAAGATCTCGCGAAGTGAGGTGAAGGTGCGTTGCACTCGCTCCCCGTTCACGTTGAACATGCGACCGAGTTCGTTCCATTTGAGAGCTTTTTTCTTATCGGAGCGTTTGTAGTGGGGCAGTCGGCAGTCCCAGAGTATGGGATTAAGGCGCACTAGCTCGATGAGTCGGCGCTTTTCGATGTTGTGACGTGAAAAAGCCATGGCCAAAATGTCAATTGCAACTCTCTCTCTCTCTCTCTCTGGCTCTCTCTTTTAACTCACGCTCTCTTAACACGCTCTTTGCTGTGTTTGTTATTGTTGGGGCCTCTTTTGCTACCACTACCAAAGCACACACTGCGCATGTGTGAGTGTGATGGTGTGCGTTTGTGTGCGTGTGTGTGTGTGTTGTCCCGTTTCGGATGCTGAGCGAGAAGTGAAGTGAGAAAATCGTTAATATTATTTGTTGCCCCGTTTCAATGGTCAACAAGCCGAAAAGTATGCAACATTTCAAGTATTTCTTAAGTTGGGGAGTGAGGCATTTTGGTCTTTTGTTTCTGGCCGCAAGTTCAACGAACTGAATATGCTGCGCCTATGCTTGGGTAGGGGCAACAGTTAGGGGTAAGAAAATTGGCAACGAATGGAGTGGGTAACAAAGTATTGAGGAGGCCAATAAAAATATGAATAAATATAAAATATTTCAAGATTAAATAAAAATAAATATTAAAAGATATTAGTAAAAAACTACGATAAACAAAATATATATATATATTTTTTGTACAATTAATTCATTATTTATTATTTGTTGGTAACTTAATATTAAAATCCAGGGTATAAAGTTCAATTTGATTAAATGAATTCATTGTATCTCAGATATCATTAAATTAGGAAATTGCAAATATTTTTCATTACCATTTCTTCTACTATCAATTATTTATTTATCTGGCTTTAAGAAAATGATAGATAACCAGTTAATAAAAACTTTAAACATGAATTCATAAACCTTAAAAAATGTTTGATATTTTTGTTGTTATCAAAATATTCTAAAGCCTTTTATTGATATACGTTTTGTTATCAAACTTGTTCAATTCTTAAAAAGTTAAGAAAAAATGCTACTCTAAACAAATTTAATATGTTTCTCACACTAAAGATCTCCAAATTATTTCCATCTCTTTCATTTTGCAAAATAAAAAACATTTCCCTTTGCACAAAAGTTGTATTCCATTTATATATATATTGTTTTATGATCCCACCCACTCATTGGGCCATTATTTAATTCAGGTGAAAAGCCAAAGAAGCGAAAACAATATCACATTCGCTTCGCACAAACTGAAATGATTGTATATGATTGTATATAAGAAAGTACTTCGCACACTTATAGTTAGCCAAACAAATCGTATAAAATAAACAATTTCATCGCCTTGGCTACTGAGTATTCTGAGAACACAAGCATTGTGGTCGAGTATAAGCAATGAAAAAGGTGCAAATATATAAGAATATATATAAATATATTTATATATAGGTATATTTTGTTACTTTTTACGAATCGCAACAGCAACTTTTTAGCTTTAAATATTAAGAGTTGAGTGAAAAAGGTTGAAATAATAACAACACCAAAATTCTGTTAATGTGTGTAGATATATATTTAGCAATTCTGTTGGCATAGGGGCAAGTATTTCTTAGAATTCCAGAATTTAAAGTCAGAATGACGCGCACAAAGAAATTGAGAAAGTGGAGAAATGATTAGTAACTATTTGACCTGATTCTTAACCGACTTTTGTCGAAAAAAGTAAATTTTAAAATAACTATGACTTATTATATATAGTTGGAAATTCCAACAGTTATTTAAAATAAGGGTATTCTGGATTTGACGAAAGTATTTTTCGAGTAATTTTAACAATATATTTCCTAAAGCATTTATCATCTTAACGTTTATAGAATGCTTTGTATGCGCTTATCGCAAAGAATGCGAATTAAAGTTCCTCAATAAGCAGTCAGATTGCATTGAAAGCGTAATATATGCAAATTCTCAGACACTTTAAAAGCGCATTGAAACTGATAGTGACATAAGATAAATTTTGAATTTTTAAATAATAAAAAAGAGATAATAAAAAATTAACTTATTTTAAGGTATTAATAAAATAATTTTTGATACAATAAGTAAGAATAAATTATATAAATTAAAATTCTCACCCATATTCAATATGTTCATTTAAAAAAGAATTTTTAATTTTTTTTACCTTATTTCGTAAGTAATAATTAAAAATATATAGCTTCATTTAAATGAGTAACTAATTAAATCCATAAATATAATATTTTATCACACTGTTTATCATTTAACAATATGTCAATATGAAAGCATCAAATACTTCATCATGCTGTTCACACTTACCAATCCTTCGTAAAGCTTCCTTTTTGTTAGCTACGCTCTCGCTCTCTCTCTCTCTCTCTCACTCTCTTTGTCGTCTTCGTTGTGTGCTTACGTAACGGAAATGTCGCTGCAGAAGCTTTCAATTTGTGTTACGTTTTTTCTTTTGTTTTGTTTCTGCTTTTTGCCAATTTCTTGTTAAATCGTTTTCAATTGTGTGCTTGCTGCACTACACAAAACTACACACACTTGCACTCACTCACACATACATATAGGCACGCTAAAAATACGCACAACAACGAAAATTCGCTGATACCAAAAAACCAAAAGAATCCGCAAAAAGAATTATTAAAAAAAAACACAAAACACTTGCACTTGTTTTAATTTCAATTTGAATTTCCCCGAAAACAATGTGATGCGATTTTCTTAAATATTTATTTATATACAGGTTTGAGGTTTCGCAGGCAACTGAAATATTTTATTAAATATTTTTTTGTTATTATTTGCTGCTGCTTTGCTTTATTAACAATATGAGCAGCAACGTTGGAGAATTTATTTCAATTGATTTCAATTAACAACACACACAAAACGTACTACAAGTAGTCGTTGTTATTGTTATTTACTCGTCTGATGCTGATGCTGATGCTGATGTTGCTGCCACTTGTCGCCGTTGTCAGTGTTAGTAATTGTTGCTGTTGTTGTGCGTTGTATGAAGGCTATGCAACAACTATTTGCCACCACAAAAATCTGTAAACGATGTGAGCGCGAAATGTACCACAAAATTCACCAACACAACTGCACTTTCTCTACACGTATGTGCGTACACACTCGCACACATATGCTCACACATGTACACAATAAGCGGGCGGACGCAATGAGAGTAGCAATAACAACAACAACAGCAGCAACTACAACTACAACTACACACACACACACTCGCATACTCAACTGCAAGCTCAATTGATATTTTTGTTATTGTATATTACTCGTATTTAATTCAAATGTTTATTGCTTTTGTTACGCGTGAATTTAGAATTTAGCGGCACACAATCGAAATGGCATTTTGTTGCCACTTCTTGGCAGCATCTGTGTTGCTGCTCGTCGCTGCTATCGCTGTTTTCTCACAACTTGCTGCTCCACAAAAACCAATTGTAAACGAACTTAAATTTTCTTGCAAATTGGCGGCGCAGCAGCCACTGATGATGAGCGCACGTAAGCCACATTCAGAGAGCGCGCCGCTCTGCCAGCTGCCTTCTGCCTTCTGCCTGCTGTCGGCGCTGCGCTGCGCTCTGCCAATGTTTTTGTTTGTGTGTGCCAAAGAGAGTGAGCACTCACTCTGACCGACCCACGCGTTGTTTTGGGGCTGCGTTCGCTTGGCTCTCTTAGTTGTTATTAAAACGCAGTTGTTGTTGCCGAGATAGAGAGAGAGGATGCTTAATGTGCGCTGTGTGCTTTCTGCTTTCTGTTTTCTGCTGATGTAAACAATTGGGGGAAGTATTTGCGCTGTTGCCAATAAATCTATGCACTCTGCGCCTTGTTGTCAAGTGAAGAGAAGAGCTCCCATTTTTATCAGGAGCGGCTGTGATATTCTTTCTGCATTACGGGCGCTCTTAATTGGCATATTAGGTGAGGTGAGGTTAGGTTAGGTTAGTATTTACAAAAATTTGCATTATTCAAATGAAATAATAAGTAAATTATGCAATTACTCTGAATAAATCTGCTCCAGTCACTTATATAATAATTTAAAAAATACCTTTTAATATTTTTAATAATTTGAAAACCAACAAAATAACAACATAATTCCACGCATGTATAGAGACCCGTATATAAAAAAAATATACTAAAGTATTTACCTTAAAAATATATTAAAAACTATTCTCTAACCAAAAAAAAATAATTTATTATACGTTCATTTTATTAACAAGTTAATTTCGAGCATAGTTTACAAAATAATTAAGAGAACTGATTACTATAATATAAAAATTCAGGCAAATTAATAATCTTACCCATTCACCAACATTAAGTAATTGAGTAGCATTCAAAGTGATTAGTAATCTCATCAAGCAAATACAAACTGATCATAATATAAATAAATAATTCGTCTTAATACGCTAGCCATAAATAAATCCGCATATCGGCGAGCAATACAATAGCGCCCCCGCCCCTGCAATTGGCTGAATTGTCTTATCAACAATTGCTGGGCAAAAGCAAATAAACACGAAACCAAAAACTAAAACTAAAGGCGCAGCGCAGCCACAGAACATAAACAGCAACAACAACAATGGCAAACAAACAAATGCGAGTACTCGCTAAGTAAACAAAAGAAAATCGATAATGCCCAAGATTGGCAAGAGCAGCAAAAGACGCAGCAGCCGTAAAACAAAAACAAAGCAACAAGCAACCACAGCAAGTAAACTTTTAAGAGAGAGCGGCAACCAAAGAGAGCATCGTTAGTTGTTGATTGGTGAGCGAGGGTTGCGTTTGCCCTTGAAGCTGGACCACAAAACTACTAGCGTTGTTAGCAGGCAGTGGAGAGACTGAGATTGGCAGAGATGTCGTCGTACCGTTAACAATGGCATGTCAGCAGAAGCAGAAGTATGTAGCAGCAGCAGCAGCAGCGCAGCAGCCACACACATTTAGCATGTGAGAGCTCAAATATGCGCTCTCTTCGATGTGGTTGTTGTTGTTATTTGTGCTGTTGCTGTTGCTGACATTTAACAATGCGAACAAATACAAACAAAGCCAAATACATTCACACACGCCCACATACACACAGATGGGCAATCACATGCATACAAAGACAAATATTCAATTTGCCGCTTGCTACTGCCTGCAATCAACTTTATTACTCGCTGCCTCCGCCGCTGCCGCAGTTGTTATTTACTTTTTCGCTTGTGTGTCCGTCAGTTGCCATTGCCGTCGTCGTCAACATCTCGCCGTCGCGTTTGGTCATCTGAAAAATAAGCAACGTCGCCGTCGACGGCGACGACGACGTCGGCATTCGTATTTATCAATCGTTGCTCTGTGGGCCATTGCAAGCATATGCCCATCATTTTATTCCATTGCCTCCCATTCGCATTGTTAGACTTATCAACATGCATATGCATATGTATATGTATCTTACTGTGGACGTGTGCTGGTGTGTGTGTGTGTGTGTGTGTGTAAGTATGCTTGCTGATGCTGATGAAGCGGCCAGTGCTCGACACACGGTCCAATATTTTGAATGAGATTAATTAACAACAATGCAAACGTTACATGCGTGTACAAGTATTTACATTTGAGTACCTTCAATTTGTTGCTACTTTTCAGATACGTTCATTCGCCTTGTCTATCTATCATCTTGGGAACCACTTCTGAACTAGTTTGCAACGGATTTACGACAGTTTGTTGATCCACTTTGAAAGCTTATCAAATCGCAAGATTTATTCACATTATTCAAGTCGCTTTAAACGAAGTCTTTTTGTTGGCAAGACTTTTGATCTGCTAACAAAATTTGTAATAATAATTAGAAATAGGTTTTTAATTTTCACATCAAAATCTATTATATTTTGTTCCTTACATTGTATTTATACCCGCTACCCGCTACGATCTAGCCATGTCCGTCTGTCCGTCCGTCTGTATGAAACACTGGATCTCAGAGACTATAAGAGATAGAGCTATAATTTTTTATCGACAGCATTTGTTATGTTTGCACGCAGATCAAGTTTGTTTCAAATTTTTGCCACGCCCCCTTCCGCACCCGCAAATCAAAAAAATCGAATAACAAGCGTAATTTTAAAGCTTATTTCGAATTTTGGTATATACAATAATTACTATAGTAGTTATGATTCCTGAAAATTTGGTTAGGATCAGATAAAAATTGTCGATCTTATTTAAGAAATACTTTTGTATGGGCAAAAACGCCTACTTACAAGGGGTCTTAGTTACTTTGTCTGACAATCTGGTATATTGTGCCGTCTATGGTATATTTTGAATGCGGTGCTATATCGATATACCAAATATACCATTTGGTATATTTTTAGTATTTTTGCAGAAAAATACCGCAAAATATATTTCTTTTATTCAAAATGGGTAGCGGGTATCTCACAGTCGAGTACACTCGAGCTTTCTTACTTGTTTTTATATCGATTTAATAAATCTGATCAATTTATCACGAACTCTTATTTTGTAATGTCAAAAAAATTTGACTAGTATAATAATTTAATTACATACTTAACTTTTTCAAAGAAAATGTTATACAATAAAAATAAATGCATAATAATCAGCGTCAATCTTACTAAAAAGTTACAAAAAATATACATACATATGTATATATTGTAGTAATATCTTAAGTAGATTTTCTTTCAGTGAAAATATAATATGATTATACCGATAAAATAGTAAAGTTCGGAAAAAAATTAATAATAAATAAAAATATTAAATATCTCACCAAAATACTAAAAATAACGATGATAAAATTAAATTGGTATAGCAAAATTATAAAAAATTAAAAACTTATATCAAATAAATATACGAAAAAATTCTTAAATTAAGAAATATAATATTTAAGAAATATCAATTTAATATATCGAAAAATACTAATATCATAAACACAGTACTTATGATTGTATGTACCGAAAATCGCTTGCTATTCTATTTTTTTTCGTTTCGTGCTAGAAATAATAATAAAATATTATATCTCTATTTTCTCAGAGATCAAATGTTTTATACCGACAAACAAACAGACAGACAAATGGTCCAATGGGTAGCGGCTATAAAAAGTAGACTTCAAGTAGCACTTTATTAAATTTCTTTCTTTAAAAGTTACTCATAAACTAAAGTAACAAAATAAGTATAAAACTATGTAGAATATATTAAAAAACAATATACAAATTTGCAAAACATTTAATCCCCAACCACTGGCAACAAGTAGGTCATAATTCCAGCCACATAAAAAGAGGAAGAAATTCAATCAAGAAATTGCATTTGTAAAACAATTGCAATACATCAGCGGCGATATGAATATATCATGGCTTAAAGGATACAATTGATACGTAATGCAGTAACCGTGTATTTCTCATTTTGCTGAGCTCATTCCCGTCCACATCTTCCAGCTCACTGCATTTCGATTCAAAGCCAATGCAAATCATTAAAGTTATTTTCTCTACATAATTATGGCATTGTATTGACGATGATGATGATGATGATATGGCATTATTCTAACCAATTTTATGAACAATTGAAAATTCAATAAAAATACCGCAAGACTTTTTGGCCAACCTAATATTTAAGTGAAATTCTTTGCATTTTGTCACGTAAAATGTATACGTATAACAAAAGGGTTAATTTAATTTAACATTTAATTAAAACTACATATATTTCATTATATTTAAAATTTTCAAGTTTATTTTATGTATATTTTTTTAGCTCTGTTCCGAATACAATTTTATAGTTTGTTATGAAGAATTAAATATTAAGATTTTTTTTCTGAATTGACAATTTATTTTTAAATTTTATTTATTTAAATATTGTAATGAGACTTTAGAAAATCTACATTTAAAACATATATTATTTATTTATTTTTATATTTATAATTGTTTTAAATATCTTAATTAAAAAATATAAAATATTAAAAATATTATTTTTATTTATTATTAATTTAGTGTTCTTTAAAAATATATTAAATTAAAATAAAATATTATTTAATTTTAAATTACAAATTCTTAAAATGTGTTTTTATGCTAAATACATAAAATAGATTGTTCAGCACTAATAACAATTGTTAAAGTTTTTATTTATAAAAACAAAAACTATTTAGGTTTAAACAGAAATTGTTTTTTAAAGCCTGTTTTGAATGATGCAGAACTGTCAGTTGGCTTTGGTAAGTTATTTAGAAGATGTTGAGTTTCGATCAGCAAAAAAATTGATAATTCATTTTTTTGCCTTTGAAGTGAGCAATTTGAAAAGCTCGTTTCAGATTTTTTTGGGAATTCACTTGCCATTTATTTGAATCGGTTTCGGTCTGACCCAGAGTGGCCTCAACATCTGCAGACGGCTGTGTTTGCCTGGACTGGCCTGGTCCAATTAGCAGCGATTGGCTACGACGAGAACGAGCAAGAACAACATCAACATCAACATCATCATAGTCAAAGTTAAACACAAAAAACTTTTCCAGAGGGAGAACCGAAAGTTTTTGAGCAGAAAACTTGTGAATTATTTAAAATCATGCTTGTGCAATAGGCAACTGCTTTTCTTTTTTTTCTCTCTCCCATTTTTTGGGGGTCTATTTTTTTTTTCAGTTGTTGCTAACTGAAATAGAGTGGAATGGAGTAGTGAGTAACGAGTACCGTGTACCGAATACTGAGTACCAAGTACATGGCGAAATTTTCAATTATGTGTCTGCCATTTGCTGGCAAATTGAGGTGAAGCATTTAAAGGCAAATCGGCTTGAGGCTTGCTTGACTCATAAACAGACTCTCGTTTCTCACTCACTCACTCACTCACAAAATGTTGTTATCTTTCTGTCAGAGATATTTCAATCCCCTTCCCTCCCTCTTCTATCACACACTGGCAGCTGGTCGCCGTCGCTCTCCATTAAAAATCCATTTAAATATTATCTTGTACGATTTTTTCAGCCATGTGTCGCCTCCCGGCTTCCGTTTGACATTTAGCCAAGTGACGAAAGCGACTTTAGACATTCCACACAGATATACGGAGTACTTTATCAACTGCGATATCATTTGCCATTTAATGAGCTGCAAATTCATAATTATTTAGTGTCTTCACACTCAATTCCCAATTCGAGACGCAGAGAGCATGTCATAATTGACTTTGATTTTATGGAATCTCAAATATTTTTACTCAATTGTAATGCATTTGCCGCAAACGCAATTAGCAAAATCCTCAATGAAATTAGCTACAAATTGTTTCTATCAAATTCACAGACAATTCAGCCTCAATAATTTATGTTAGCTCGTTCTCTCTCTCTTACTTATCTCCACATCTGTTGTGTCTTGCTTTCTTTCTGTCAGTCAAGTGATGTGTATAAATTGCTAAGTCGCATGCTGAGACGTAAATAATATTTGCATAAAGTGTGTGTGGTATTTTGATTTTAATTGGCAAGAGTTACGCCCACTTTCCTTATCTATGCATCTAACACTTAAGATTACGCTCTTCGAGAGAGATTTGTCAATTAATTGTGGTGTTTTCAAAAATTAAATCAAATACCACACATAAATTATTCAATTAGCAAAACCACAAATTCAATAAGAAAAATATTGATAACATTCTTCGCATTATCTTCGTCTGAATTGAATGCTAAAATAAAGAAAAAAGGAAATCAATTTACTAGCAAATTGAACTTGAAACAAATGATATATGGTATAATTTTATTTATTTATTTATATAATTCTACTTACGCTCCAATAATTTTATTACAAAATATAAGTTAGAATAATAATATTTGTATTAATTCTATTACATTTAATTTTAATTAATTTATTAATTATTAATTTAAACAATAATATTAATAAGAATTAAATTCTATCTATTTAAAAATAAAAATATAGAAAATTGACAAAGCCCAAAACTTTTTTAAATTTGTAATGCTTAAAAAAATTGTATCTCAAAAAAAAATTTTTTTAAATTTTTATCTCGTAAAATAAACGAAAATTAAAATAAATATTAATTTAACAGCACACAACTGATTATTGCTTCCTAAATAAGTACAAAATATATAAAAACCAAATAAGATGTTAAGCAACTGATTGAAATTATTAATTTCCAAAGTTCTTGAAAGCTTTTTGTTATAAAGCTTTTAAAAATAAGTAAAATTATTACTGAAAGCTTATCATCGCTTTGGAAATTAGAAGAATTGGAAGTTAGAAATAATTTGTATTAAACACATAAGTAGCTAATATCTAAGCTATCCTTTAAAAACCTAAATCAACCACAAATAAATGTTTGCTAAATGTCTCCAAAAGTTGTCTAAGTCTAAGTGTCTTAAGTATCACAATTTCAGCCAATTCTAAAAAAAAATCACTTCTTTAAGCAGCTTTATGAGCACTAATTTCAATTGCGAGTTTCGCGAAGCTTTTACAAAATTAAAATTCGCGGAGCTCTTAAGATTTTTGGTTGGGTTCGGCAACCTTTTGCAGGCCGCAGCATCACAAAGTCAAGCGCTCAATTACGTAACTTTATGTTTTGGTTCACAGAATGTTTTATTTACCTTTGCAAGCCCAGAGAGAGAAAGAGCTAGAGAGAGAGAGAGAGAGAGAGAGAGAGAGAGAGAGAGCGAAAACGATGAAGCAGCTACAATATTGTAATTTGCCATATTTCTTCGTATTTTTTTTCCTGCCATATAAAAAGGCAAAAAGCAACGAAAGAAAACAAAGAAGTCCGAAACGCTGGGCAAATAAATGCAAAATAATATTACGAAAAGTTGACCGAAAAATAGCGGAACGATGAAGGAGAAGCAGAAGAGGAAAAGAGAGGGGAGAGAGAGAGAGGGGAACTTGAGGGTCGAAGTCGTTGCACTTGCCGGCGCGCTCAGCTGGTGCGCCTAAAAGCACACACTTCATTTCTAAATAGAATTTTGCAATTTGCCGAAAGTTCTTTTCGCCATTCGCCCCTCTTCTCCTCCTCCTTACCCTCCTTTTTTGCCCACTGGCCATTACTACAACAATATATACTACTTCTCCATTGATTTCAATTCCCTTTTTTTCTTATGTTTTCTCTGATTTCTTTTTTTTTTGTGTTTTTTTGGTACCCATTTCCCTCATTGGCTTTTTTTGTGTGCAGTTTTTCTCCATTTGCTTCGTTCGGTCGCTCTGTATTTTAATGTGCAATTTAGCAAAAATTTCATTTTGATTTGATTTTTGAGTGCCTCAAAATGACAGAGTGCTACTCGTAAAGATAATGATGATGATGTTGATGAGCTTAACATAAAAAAATCGAAGCTTTTGCTTATCAAACAGCTGGCAGGCAATACAACTTGACCAATAATCGAATTTATTTCAATACTTTTGACCATGGACTTAAAAACAAGTACACAAGCGATTAAGTTGTTTGCTTTTGAATGCTCAGCGAAATTTATTCAAAATTAAATACTGAGTTGTACTGCCTTATTCCCATTTGTCAGGTGTTTGCTATATAGGAAAAGAAGTCTCAAAAGTATTCATCCAGCGGAGTTTGCATTGGCTGGCAATCATAATATAATTTTACGAAAAAATAAAAATGAATTATAAATTAGTCTATTAAGTAATTTGGCACTAAAGAGTAGTAATAAAGAGTAGATGGAAATGCCAAATTAGTGTAAGAAACCAATTAAAAAAAAAAGTGTAAAAAGTTGGCTTTCATTAAGATTTCTTTTTAACATGACTAAAACTAAATGTAAAAGTTTTTAAATTGACTCTATACTACAAGCTGAAAAAAAACTTCCATTCTCCAAATAAAGAAATGTGCTGAAATTACTAATAAAAATATTTCGAGTTAAGTCCTATAATATAATAATAAATATAATATAAATTAATTAACACTTTTAAATCTTCCACTTCAAAAAACAAAATTTACTTTATTGTAAATTGTTAAGAACTTAAAAATTTTTCTATTTCATTATAAATATTGATGTAATTTGATTTTAACAAATTTTTATTGATGTATTAAAAGTACATTACGTACTTGCATTCAGTTGAATTTAGCGCTGAACATAGAACTTAGGAGAGACTCTAACTTCAAAAAGGATTGTATCGAACTATCGATACTTATTGACAGTGTGCCCAGATGAACACTAGTAGGGTTGCCAGATGTATATCTAATTATTAAATTTACTTTCATCAAGTATTTAATTTCTTTACTTTCATTAAGTGCTAAAATATATTCTCAATTTATTATTAACATTTCAGCACAATTTCTTTAAGTAAAGAAATGATTTTCAAGTTAAGTACTGATATATTTTCGGATTGGATTTTAAACATTTTTGTACCCATTACTTTACTTACTTTGCTTTGTTTGCAATACAAAATATTTTAGGTTTTGCTCAGAAATCTTTTCCCATTCAATAACAAAGATTTATGTAAATTTTCTGCGAATAAACTTTATTATTCTTTATGCTTCGGAGGGGACAGTTGAAATACTAATTTAAAAACGTTGTAAAAAAGAGAGTTGTACATGGGATTGTGTCGAGCATCAGACGCGAGCGAAAGAGAAATGAAATTCACTCGATGCTGCGCCTGATTAACTCTATGTACTATCAGGATCAATTTGGTTCAATGTGCCTAAGTTCGGGTTGTCAGCTAGCTTAGTGAGCTTAATGGCGGTAACGGTAACGGATGCGACGCACGGTCTTGTAGCGGTAACCATCCTTGCCAACCTCGGTGCCCTCCTCGGCAGCCTTGACCTCAGCAACAGCAGGTTCCTCAGCTGGGGGGCAAGTACTCGCCGTTGGTGGCCTCAGCGGCAGCGGCTTCCTCAGCCTCGGCTTCACGACGGTGGCGACGCAGCTTGAGCTTGCGGACGGTCTTGTAACGGTATCCATCGGCACCGAGAACGGTCTTCAGCTCGGGAGCAAGCTCAACCTCAACGGGGGGCAGATACTCAGCGTTGGGCTCAGCGATCTCGGAGACATCACGACGGTGGCGACGCAGCTTCAGCTTGCGCACAGTCTTGTAACGGTAACCATCATCAGCGACCTTAGTGTCACCGATCTCAGCGGCATCAACAGGGGGCAGATATTCCTGGTTGGGTGGCAGATACTCCTGGCTGGGCACCTCACGGCGATGACGCAGCTTCAAACGACGCACCGTCTTGTAGCGGTAACCATCCTCGGACAGAGGGGCAGCCTCATCGCCAACGGGGGGGCAGATACTCCACCGAGGGATCAGCGACGGCGGGATCAGCGGACTGGGAGGCAGCAAAGGCCACCAGGCAGAGGGTGAGGGCGCCAATGAAGAGTTTCTGTGAGGGGAAAAGAAGAGGGGAAATTTTTGATTATAATGTGGAAATAATGTGTTGATAACATTTATGAGATTTTAAGATTAATAGCATTACTTTTGCTAAACTATTTTGGAGATAAGGCGTAGTTTAGTTTTATGTAAGATTTAAATTTACAATATCACTTTAAGAGGATTTGAAATTGTACCATAAATTATCTGGAAAATATCTTCAATATCTTTCAATATTGTAGCGGAAATTTATGAGTCTTTTGATTGATGTGCAAAGTAGTATCAGTTTAAGAAAGTTCTAATCAATCAATTGATTGTTTCTTTTGAAGAATTATTGAAAATCTATAAAACTTTCAACTGATGTGTTTCTCATTCTATATTTTTATTTAGAGCTTTGATTTTCTTAAGCTGCACTCTCACAAATCTATGATGTATTATTATTATATTATTTTAAATTTATGTATTATTTGTATTACACCAATTTAAATGTACTTTTAAGTTAAGCAACTCTTTGATGAGAACTTTATTTTACTTTTATTCAACTTATATATTTTAAGATTTTTTGTAACTGGAAACTGTAGAATTGAAGTATGTATTTTGTAGTTTATTAGCTGTGCTTCAATGACAACTCTTTGAGCAGCGCAGGACACTCACCATGCTGTAGCTTTAGTCCTTCGTAGAATCGAACTATGCGAACTGACTGAAGATGTTACTGTGTCGTAGGTATTGAACCCAATGATGTCTTGGTCTAAATCGCTTAGCGTATTTATAGCGAAACATTATGGGGATCATCCCACAGCTGTTTTCTTGCCGGTGGTCTAAACACACACACACACACATAGACACACGCACACTCATACTATATCAAATCTGGTTTTGAGCCGAAGTAACAAAACGAATGGAAATGAAATCAAAGCGAACTGAGATGAGTTCGAGCCGAGCGTTGAGAAGTGAAGTGCGCATCAAAGCGAGCTTGGTCAGCGTCAGCTTCAGCTCTATTAACCACTTGATGATGGCTATAACGAACCTACCAATCGACGTTTTTGGCCGCACGATGTCCGCCTTCAGCTCTCAGCTCTTAACTCTCAGCTGGCCACGCACTTGACTACAATTATGATTATGATTATAATTATTATTTTTGGATCAGGTTTTTGCATCTCAAGTGGCTTCAGATACATTTGTTTTTTTTGTGTATCTTAGAGGTGAAGGTGCGATGTTATATTTCTGTTACAGTTCGCTTTTAATTTGCTACCGTATTTGGTTAATTCTTACAAGACAATGGATCATAAAAGTTTTAAGTATATTACCATAATATCTGCAACTTCTCCTAAGTTGAGTTCAATTTTCTACGCATTTTGTTAGCCACTTAGTTCAAGCACCTCGATAGAACACTCAAAACGTTCTCTGGCCTTGAATATTGCCACATTTCAGCAACACATCAATAGCCAAAAAAAAAAAACAATTGGTTTTGTTTCCTGCTTTGTTCGAGCCACTTCAGTTTTTTTATTAACGAGCATATCACTTTGTTGCCCATTGTTATGTAATGCTTTATTATTACTTTTAATGCGCTCACTTGTAATTGAAATACGTTTTAAGCAAATGTTTTACATAACCCCAATGGAATTCTTGAAGATCCGCAATTGCTTCAACACATTCTTTTTGCATACATTTTTTCTTCTTCAGTTTTTAGTTTTTTGGCAACTTTTGAGTGTTTTTGCACTTGCTATTTTTGGCAAACTTGAGCGCTATATTTATAAAGCAATTATCCACATTTATTTTTGGTCATGAGTGAACAATGCCACAAGCGAAAGACATGGCTTCAAGTGTCCAAGTACATTTTAAACAAACAAGAGGTTAACATACATAAGTGAATTAAATTTGTTTAAGGGCAACACAAACGTCATACTTTAGATTCTATCATTAATGCATTGCTAATTTTAATAATTATTTAACACGTTTTAAATGAAGGCTTTTAAAACATAAATGCAACTTAAAATAATTGCAGTATAATCTCAAGTAAATTGCACCCACACTTAATTGCACTTCCAAGATAATTGGACCCCAAAAATATATTTAATATTTAAATTAATTTCACATGGTAGTTAATTACACATTATTAAGCTGTATTTGCCCCGACAGCCAGTACTCTATTTACTGTATAATTAAATTTAGTATTAATATAATAAATAAATTTATATTTTTTATTTTATTTTTCTTTAGATTTACTCAAGCTAATGCACTTCATGGCGGCAACTAATTAACGGCGAATATTATTCTAATTCAACACATTCAATCAATATTTCATACTAAATGAAATAGTAATCTAATAACCAAACTTCATAACTTATTAACCAGTATATTATTTAGATATAGTATTAAATTATTTGTTAATTATGTATTTATTTATTATTTTTATTAATTGTTTGTGTTTTTTCCAAAAAATAAATTCCGATTAGTTGGTTACTCTATTAAATAAACAATTTAATCATTGTTACAATAAAGCACTTATTTTCGAGAACTAATAAACTGTGAATAAATTTATTGTATAACATTATTATTTTGCTATTTTATACCTCATGTAAAACTAACATAACAACTATTAAGATTAGTGATTTGTATTTTAGTTTAAAAAGAAAACTATTTTATATTTAATTCTCTTTTCTTCATGTTACATTTGTTTATTTTTAAAATATTTCATTTGATTGCTCAACCAACTTTTACCCTCCTTTATTTAAATTGCCTTCTCCCACATAATCTTCTCCAAAATTTATTAAAATAATATAAATGTTCTAACTGATATCTTTGTTGTATTCTATTCAAGTAGAAAAGAAACTTTTTTCCTTTAGGCTTTCATTTCATTGTGGCCTATCTATATATATATCTATCTTCTATCTATATTTATCTTCTATGTATTTGCTTATTTAATATTCAATTCGACTTTGCAACAAAATTTCATACTTCTATCTTCGCTTAATTTGTTTGCTCCCAAATTTCCCCTGGCTTTCTTCAATCATAAAATACAGATTCATTGAACTTATCTCTGCCGATTGAAACTACACTCAGCACTTGGTTTAACTGGCCATCATTAATTCATGTGAAGCAGTCATAAAAACACGATCAACACTTGACAAACACAGACAACGGGCAAATACAAATGACAGCCATAATAACAATAATAATAATACCAGCAACAACAACAACAACAGCAATAATGACAATAATGTGCAGCTCTTGAAAAATTATGCATTTAACTGAATCGGAGGCATTTAATTGGCCACGCCCCGTAGGCAGAGCAGAGAGCAGTAAGTACGCCCCAAATATTTCGATTGTTTGATAAGGCAAAATTGTTTACTCACTGCATAAGGACAAAGGCAGACGGATGATCAAGAGGCAAGAGCGGGGGATGGAGAGAGGGGTAAAGGACACCTTGCCAGGATATGCTGTGCATTAAAATGAAATTAAATGGATGCGATGGCAATTTCAGTTATTGTTGTTGTTGCTGTTGTTGCTGCAACCGTTGTTGATACTGTCATTGTTGTAACAAGAGTTGCTGCTGTTGCATATTTTATAATGCGAATGAAATGCAGCAGAGACCCGAAGAGAGGGGAAGAGGGAAGTGCAATAGACAGAGAAGAGCAGCCACTGAAGTGGGCAGCGCATCGTTTGCAGTTTGTTTGCATTTTTTGGACAATTTAAATCGCATTTCACAACGTGAACGCTTCGAACCCAAAATGCCCACTTACGGGGCGTATGCGTAATGCCAGCAACAACAACAACAGCAACAGCAGCAGCAAATGGAAATAAATAAATGCGATAGCAATAAATCGACTGTAAATACATATAAAATAGACAACAACAAAGCCGAGAGTCGAGTGCAGCACAAGAAACGTAATAAGTATTACTGGCAAAAATGCTATAACACCACATTTATTTACATATCGAGTGTCTGCTGCATAATTCTTTAACATATTGCACACTTTATTGCACAATCAGTAAGAGAAAAGAGAAGTTCGATACTGACTTCTGAATCGAATAGGTAAGGATTAAGGCAATTTAATTAATTATTGGTGAATTTTTTCGTGTAATTTCTAATTACCTAAAATAAATATTAAAATATTTTAAAATACTTACATTATAAATGCATTTTATTGATAATTTTAATACTTTATTAGAAAATATGAATGAATAATATGAATTTAAAAAATGAACATATGTGAAAAAAGAAAATAAGTTTAGTCTTTTCTACTTCTACTGATTAAATTAAGTGAATAATAATGTAAGTTAAAAGAAAAATAATATTAAAAACTTCATAGATTAACGCATATTATTATTAATAAAAATATTACAATATTGCCTATAGTTGAAGAGTGTTAAAGTTTTTGTTTTTTTAGACCTATTAAGTTTGTTGAAGTCAATGAAGATATCTTAAATCATATAATGAATGCATAGGCATGTAAGTTTTCTAAGAAAAACATTTCAAGATAATACTTTCAAATATATTCTTAGAAAACAATGTTAGAAGCTTATATGTCTTGTATTAAGCAATAAAATGCGAAGGGGTTTTCATTGTACAAACTTAGCTTGAACTTTTTTCTTTTTTTATTTATACACTATCTTATTTCTAAAGCAATATCTGTAGGGGCCTTTGGCTTATTTCTTACTTATATTATCAATATTTATAATTTATTAGCAGCTAAAGAAGCTGTTACATTGATTGTGAATGAAAATAAGTTATTACTATTTTCATAAGGATTATATTATATGCTTATTACAAACTAATAACTATAAAGGTAAATCAATTAATTAATTAATAATCATATCAAATACCAAAGGATTACCAGTCAATGCAACTTGGCCGCAGTTGCTATCAGAGTTTCTGCTGCTTTCAGTTCCCTTTGCTTGTCTCTCAGTCTGTCATCCGCTCATCTTCTTAGCCTAGTCTGATGCTACTCAGCGTTATCTGCTCATTTGTAACTCCGCAACTGCATGAGTGTGTTTGCTTGCTTGTTTGTGTGTGTGTGTGTGTTGTTGTCGCTCGCCTTTGACTTGCTACCCATGATAATGTGTCATTATATTAAAAGCTTTGCAAATACGCCACCTACCGGGCAGCAGCTGAACTCCCAGGGCAACTGAGCTGTGGCAGCTCAGCTTGGAAATTTCATTAGCGTTCAGCTTTTGTGGTCCGCTTTGTCCTTGTCGCTGTTGTTGTTGTTGTTGCTCGTTGTTGTTGTTGTTGCTGTTGCTTCTGTTTGCTGGCCATAAAACTAAGACGCCATTGGGAATTTGCTTACGAGCATCACAGTAAACACAGCCTTGTGCCTTGTGCATCGCAGAGTATGAGTAAGAGTGTATTTGTGTAAGAGTGTGTATGGGTGTGTGTATGCTTGCGTGTGTGTGTGTTAGCTTCGAGCGTGCCTCAAAGTAGGCAATTAATTTGTTAATTGTCGTGAATATTGTTGGCCAAATTGATGGCATTTGACGTTCCCGACCAGCCCGAAAACTCGTTGAGCGGACTTCAAGCAAATTGAGTTTTCGCGCGCTCAACAAGCGCAATTAATTGCTTAGTCGAGTGCCGTGGCTTATCCTTGTAAAGCTTATCAGCTGCATAAAGATCGCTTGTAAGTCGAATAATGAGTTTATTTTGCATTTTAGGTAAAAAGTTTACTTTAATTGAAAGCTAATTGATAATTAATTATACATAGTTTACAGTATTTTAAGTGCAATGTAGTATTTTCTGAGTATTTTAATACTGAATTAAAGTGAATTACGGTTTTTTTTAAGTATTTTATAATGAATTGAATCTTACTTACAGTATTTTAAGTGAATTATGGTATTTTCTTAGTATTTAATAATGAATTGTAGCTGATTTGGACAGTATTTAAAGTTAATTATAATAATTTTTTTGTATAAATGTCATGCGAAAAATATTGATGAATGTTCTATAACAATTAAATATTTTTAAATAAAACATTCTCTTTTGACTTTTAATAAAATATACTAAATATATAATATAGCAACATTAATAAGTTTTGCATCGACCATGATGCGTTTGGAAAATTAATATTCTTTTTATTCAAATATATTTTATTTATATTTATATATTTAAATTTTACTTTTTTTAAAAACAATAAAAATATAATGGCAAGCATAAATGCCAAAG
The DNA here is from genome assembly GCF_023558535.2 of Drosophila nasuta. Taxonomy (NCBI): domain Eukaryota; kingdom Metazoa; phylum Arthropoda; class Insecta; order Diptera; family Drosophilidae; genus Drosophila; species Drosophila nasuta. The sequence continues at coordinate 36,178,394 of NC_083457.1, read as the reverse complement.
ATTTAATCGATACGTTTGACACACAATTTGATTCTTTTATGTTAAAATTTAAACTGTTTTTATAAATTTGAATATTTTAAAATAATACCATCATTAATGCCAAGCATTTCTTCTCCTCCCATTTTTAAAATTATTTGTAAAATTGCAATATTTTTTTTATATCATTTACAACTGGCAATTAAAATATATAGATAAATATAAATGCCAAACTTTCAATCGATAACTTTTATTCACATTTTTATGGTTTTCAAATTTTAACTTTCTTCTAAAATTGCCATTCTTAGCTTGACTTTTTCAGGGAAAACAGAGAACAGCATGAAAACTGGCATTGTTATTCAGATAATCCCATTGAATTTTGAATTGTTATGTCATTTGCCTGCTATATTTATGTGTTTTAAGTGTTGACTAGCCTGCAATTGTTGTGAATATTTTTTTATTTTGCTTTTGTTACTCGCACACACACACTCATAAAACGTTTCACGAGAGCATTTGATGGCCTTTTGATCTTTTCATTATGGTCATCAAAATACATAACCAGCTAACAATCGCCCCAACTCCTCCAACTATTATTATTATATGTATGTATATCTCCCTTTCACCTGTATCATGGTCTGTTGGTTTGATTTACAATAAATGCAAAATGCGAATTTATGGTAAAGTTGTTGTTATTTTAGTTTAGGTGCAAGCTGTGCAACGGTGCGTATGATGAATTTGGTTAAATGCCTCAATGCGCCACTTTGCCAAAAACTGAAAACTGAAATGCATTTCAACATGTTCAAGTGTGTGCGTGTGTGTGTGTGCATTTGGTATTTTTGCCAAGTTTTTGAACTTGTTTATTTTGTCGGCCGCCTGCTGTGCGTATAAATAAATATAAATTGCAACATTTTTGCATTTAGTCACACAAAATGCAATTAGAGCGCAAGTGCAACACGTTTGTGGCTTAATTGCAATCTCACATCCAAAATGAGGGTCAAATGCAGCCCCCTTAAAAAAACCCCTTTTGAATGTAGTTGGTAAAAATATTGCTGCTTTAATCATCAAAGTATTAAAACTATTTCAATTTGAAACTCGTTTCAGTCGCTTCGAAATCTATTCATAAATAAATATTGTACTTAATAATAAATAGTATATATACGCTATAAATAAATACTATACTTCATGTTACATACTATGTATATTACTTATATTATTTATTGCTTTAAATTCTTGTTGAATTTAAACGCTCTTTATTCTTTAGCTGTCAATAACTCAAATAATATTATGACTTAAACAATTCATTCTTTTCCCACAAACTATAACACAATTAATTGCTTTGCGAATGAAAACAACATTCAATTATGTTAATATTGAATTGAATTTAATGAGAAAACAATTAGCAAATGAAATTTCAATTTCAATTATAGATTTTCGATATATTGATTAATTGTGTTAAACTATAATTAATAGTGCCAAAAGATGTTTTTATTGACACGAAGACAACATTAATAATCAGCTACGAAATACAAAATATGCATGACCAACAGCTGCAGGTCGTATTAAAAACATTAAATTAATATTTCTTAAACATTCAGAGAGCGTAAATGACGCAATGGATTTTAGCTGTTTGTAATTAAAAGCATTTAATAATTTTGATATTGTTTAGATATTTATTTTAAATATCTTTTAATATTATTTGTTTTAACTTAAATTATATTTTGATATTGTTTTGCCAATACAAATTATATTGAAACATATTTTTATATTATTTTTCTATTTATAAAATCTTGTTATACAATAAGTACTGATTTTAAATATATTTTAATATTGTATTAATACTTATATTAATTATATTTTACTATAATTTTATTTGATTTTCAATATATTTTATTACTATTTTGCTAATAATAATTTCAAATATATTTGAATATTGTTTTGCTATTTATATATTTATAAAAGCTTTTTAAAGCATGAACTAATTTTTAAACAAATTTCATATTGTTTTGCTGCTTATAATACAAATGTTTTACTAAAACATGATTTCATTTAAAATATATATTTTCTTTTAGTTTGACTGTTTGAATATTATACGAATAGATTTAAGCTATATATTTCTGCTTTTAAAACAATATTATTTCATTCAAAATATATATTAATATTGGTTTACTGTTTATGATAAACATCCTTCCATATAATATAACTTAATTTATATTATATATATTTTATTTTGTGATGTTTATAAAAAAATCTAATAATACAATTTGAATTGTTTTAAAATACATTTTTCTACAAAAATAAAATATCTTTGCAAATGCACAAAATCTTGCTGCTGCATTTGTGTCCTTGCAGTTCATAAATGTCATGTATACGCCGTGTAACACCTGTCAGCGGCAACATCATCATTATTATCAACAGGCAGCAGCATCCGTCGTCGCCACTGACCCCCAAAAGGCATCCACAGATCTGTATCCACATCCACATTCACGTCCGCATCCGCATTGGAGTCATCAGCAGCATCATCATTAAGTACAACGAACCACATGACACGGTTCAGGAGTCGGTTTTTTTTTTCGCTCGTTTAGCATATGTTGAAAATGTTCGCATAATGGTCCCTTAATCCCCAAACCGTAATACTTCCTTCTCTCTCTCCATCGTTCTATCTCTCTCTCTCCGTCTCTCTCTGTCTCTCTATGTTTCGTGTTTAACATTGTGACCACTCGACGACAGTTTTTGCCGCTTGCCTGTTGTCAAATAATATTTATATACTATTCGCATAATGCGCGGATTATTTTCTTAATTGATGCTGATCGGCCTATTATACGAGTACGCTCCCTCCTCCCCTCTTGTTTCCATTCTCTTGTTCATTCGAACTCTGTTCGGCATTTAAAATTAAATTTTTCAAACTTATTTCGAGTATTGTGGTTGCAAAATTTATTCGCACTAAAAGTTAATTTGATTTTGTTGACCGCATGTAAAATTTTCGAACTTTTTGACTTTGACAAATTTTTGCAAACGAGTTAACGGGGTCGAGTTCTCTGGGTTCAGCTCTCGGTGTCTGGGTCGGAGTCTGGGTCAGAATTCCGCTAACTGCCACAAACGAGTTGCAAGCGTGCGGCAAGTGGCAAGCGGCGTGTGCCATCCACAATCATTAGCAATTTTTGCGCTTTTGACTAGCAATTATCAAATGGTTCTTATGCCATTTTCAACCGGTTTTGATTTTTAAAATGTGTTGATAATCACATAAAATTTAAGAATAGTGTAATTTCTAACTTTATAAAAATATATTAAAATTAGATACAACATAGTTAGATCAAGAATTTAAATATAAAAGGTAATAAAACAGTTCGGTATATAAATTTATATTTCTTAGAAAGCAAAAAAGAATAGCCAAAACGCTTACTTACGGGTTTTAGATGATTTGGTATATATTGCACTCTATAGTATAGTATTTTGAAATGAACTATATCACTATAACAAAGCATAGCCTGTGTATAGTAGAATAGTATATAGTATATAGTATGTTTCATTATTTTTTTGGTATATTAATTTGATATATTTTGTTAATAATACCACACGTGTATCTCACAGTCGAACATAGTATAGTTTGGTATGTTTTAGTATTTTTTTCGGTATATTAATTAGGTATGTTTTGTGAATAATACCGTACAGGTATAGTATAGTATGTTTTAGTATTTTAATGGTATATTAATTTAGTATATCTTAGGAATAATATCGCACTGTTTTGCTTTTATTCAAAATGATTATCTGTCAGTTGAACACTTTACTAGAAAATCTGATGAGCATGGATCAATTAAGCCATTTGCACTTAAGCAATCTTAAGAACATAATATACAGTTTGTTAAACTTTAATTCATTTCAAAAACATAAAGAAAAATCACCAGTTATTATAAAGTTATTATTGTTATTAGCTGCTTGCTTTTAAGTCTTTATTTTTCAATCATTATAAACAACAGCTTCAACCTTTTGTTGAATAAATGAAATGTTAAGTATTAACAATCTCAGTGGCTATTTGGCGCCCTTATCCTTTTCATTGCCATTCCCATTCGATATTCCCCACTAATTCCATCAAATTGCATACTAAATCTATTGTGCATGAAGACACGTCTATCCGAGCGTGCGTTTTTCTCTCTTTATTGCTGCTGCTACTGTTTGTTGTTGTTATTGTTATTGTTGTTGTCTCGTTGATGGTAACGTGCGTGTCCAGTTGCATATTACAGGATTAAGCACTTAACAACAATTTCACGCACGCATTTTAAATTAATTATGCGTTATTTATAAATAAATGAAATGCACACGCAACGCGAGCTGGCACAAAATGATGTTGAGTCTCCACTCCTCCCCGCACTTTACCTGTTGGCAACCTCTGTGGAATTGGGCAGAGGGAAGCCACATGAGGGCGCTGCCAGAGGATTTGATGTTGAAAACCACAGGACGAACATGTTGCGCTTAAAATACTTTGCTAATTTTTCGCTAATATTTGCCAGGTGGCTGTTGTTGCTGTTGTTGCCTTTGCTGCAACTCTCCACGGTGTTGTTGGGATTTTGTGATGTTGCTGCCGTTGCCGTTGCTGGTCGTTTGGTTTGTCTGCCTGTCGGAAATAACAAATATTTAAACGTATTTAATTAAAACTCACAAATGAAACCGCAACGCGCAATGAGAGCCGAGTTTTTCCCTGCCCCAAATACGAATCCAGTTGCTGCCTCTGTTATTGCTCCTGTTGCACTCTTGCTCTTCCTCACACACACACACACACACACACACACACACACACACACAGACACATTTACAACGCACACAGTGCGTTTGCATTACACATTTTATGCTAACACACATACAAACACAAGCATAAACGCGGCTCAAATTATTGTTTATTTATTTACAGCAACAGTCACTGTGTATGTGTGTGTGTGTGTGTTTGTGTCTGTCTGTTTGTATTTATATTGCGCTCTCTCACTCACGCTGTGTGTGTGTGTGGTCTTCTAAAGCGTTTTGGTTTCGTATTTTGGCGATATTTGGTTTTACGACTCATAAAAGCATGTAAATACTCTAAAGTATTACAAGGTGTCAGCTTAAAAAGAAAATACTTTCAAGCCAAATAATAAATATCAACAATTTACTTTTGAAGTCTTTAAGAATTTCACACTATTTATATTTTAATAACTATTTAATTTCAGTGAATTCTAAAACACGCACATAAAACGAACACAATAAAAATCAACTATTTACATTGAAAATCTTTAAGAATTTTGAAAATTATTGTTTTGTTTTTTATTATTTATTTTTCATTGATTATTTAAATTTGTTCAATTCTAAAGCATACACAAAAAATTGCAATTTGAAAAGCAAAATTGTTCATATATGAATATAAACACGACTTCTCAATTATTCTTTTATTTACTAAATCAGTTAATTGCAATAATGATCACTACTTCAAATATACTAAAAATGTTATACAGATCGGTATTAATTCACTTTACCGTGCCCAAAAGCGATAGCATTGCTGAACTGCTTTGTTGAACATTGCCCAATTTCTATTGCATACTTTTAGGCTGTGTATTTTTTATTTGACGATGCATGTAAAGCAAATTGCATTGCATACTTTTGAGTGCTCATTGTTATTTGATGCAACAGCAATTGCGTTACTCATACGTCACATTGGTCAAACAGCGCACAACAGGCGAACAGGCGAACATTCGAAATTTGCGGTTTTTGGAAAGCTTCAACTTTTTGGAGTTTATTGAATATTTCAGTTCAAATTAAGCCAAATGTATTCGAGTCAAATGAATTTCATTAAATGTGAAAAACTAAACTTCAATAAGAAATAATTTAAATAGAATAAAAAGTTCTGATTTAAGAATTGAAAATAAATTTGTAATTTAATTGAAAAGAAATGCATTTTTTTTCTAAATCTTGACTACAGACTTGTGATAAAATAAAGCTGCTCAAATAGAAAGAGCAAAAATCTTTGGGAAAAAAAAAACAATTGCATACGGAGTATTCTCTTTTTATTGCTAATTGACAGCGTGTGAAAAATAGAATCCTTCCGCAGATGTGCACACACAAAGACAAAGAGAACAAAATGTACGACTACTATTACAATACACTGCACGAAATGCACTAGAACATTTACACATATGTATGTGTGGGTGTGGTGCTCCTTTGATGCCTAAGCGTTTGATATCCTTTTAAAATGCATAAATTAATGCTGGAAAAAATAAAACAGACAACGACAGAGAGAGAGAGAGAGAGAGACAGAAAGAGAAAAGTACAAAACGAGTCACAAAACAGTTTTATTTTCTCAGTGACCATTTTCCTTCAATTCACAAGGAATATATGTACATATATGCATTCATATATGTGTGTGTTGAATGTATGTTTGTTTGCATTATCCCTGGAACTTTCGTCTGGCTTTTTAGCTCCCAGTTTGAGTTTTTGACTTGCCTCTGTTATTTACTCTACTGCGTTTTATTTCCAGAGTTGGAGTGAGAGATGCAAAGGCAACTTATTTGCCATTTAACTAAGCTGGTTAGCCAACTAGTTGCAGCAGTGAAACTGAAGCAACTCCAGCTCCATTTCTAGCCAAGCCTAGACTGACTGTTATGAGTGCCAGAGAGCACTGAGAGAATTCGTTATTGCCTGGTTATTTTGGTTAATGCGGGTCGAGGCTTCAGCTTATGACTGATAAAATATATATAGGATGCGAAGCATGTGAGTTGTCATTTTTCTACACTCTCAATTCGATGCATCTTTGCTGGACATACTTTCTATGTCTAGTGCCTTTATTTTCTTCATCTAAATTAAAATATTTAAAATGCGTGATATAGAAATGAAACTTTTATCTCAAACTAAATTTAAATTTTCATAAATTCTGTTAATTCAAAAAGTATTCTTATTTTAGAGTTATTTCTCATATTTTTTGAAGAAGTACGTTTATAATTTAATTGTTGCTGATCGGCTATTTTTTTACCGAATTCGCTGGAAGCACTTTACAATCAGATTTAACAATCTTATTGATTCTTTAGTCACATTTTGATTGTATTTTGATCGTATTCCCGATAAGATAAACTAAGTCAACCGCATGCCCAACATCATGTGGGGTGGCTGATATGATTTAACCTTCATCTAATCAACTGGGAACTTTTCAAGATTAAAATTCGTGCGGATTCTTCAAACATTGACCCTCGGATTTGGGGGCTGGCTTAGAGATAGTTGCCAAAAAACGTTTGATTTATTTATAGAAAGGAGTGCAAAAATAATTAGACTAATAATGAAAAGTAGCGTGTTCAAACAAAAGTAAAAAGCAAAAGATAAGATTCGAATCAATTGTCGGCAGAATCGATAAGATGCTTGAAGCAATCAAGAAGTTCATAAATAAAACACTTCGAAATTGTTTTTGATGTACAACATTTAATTTATTTATACAAATTATATAATTATTTTATTGGGGTGGCAAATTCGTTTTTTTTTTTTTTGTTTCTGGAATGGATTTGTTTTGTGGACTTACGAGCTAAATAACTTAAATTGTAGAGCTAACTTAGGATTGTACAATTGACATTACATAATACACATATTAATATGATACAAATTGCATTCACATAACGACAACAAGAATTGTGACAAAGATACATATATACATATATAGTATAATATATAATAATTAAAGCCCTATATACATACACATATATTTACAAATATCACAACAAAATTTGGGGGCATTATGTACATTGAAAATTGAAGGCAGCAATTAAATTGAATAAAATCAAAAGTTGACAAAAATCAAAGTGAATATAAAAAATCATAAAATTAAGTCTGCATTGAGCGATCTTAGAAAGTCTCTGTGTGTCTAAATTTCTGGCGCATAAAAATAATGAAATCCGAAGGGAGGATGTCATTTAATTTTTATGCGCAATCTATTCATCTCTCTCACAAACACATGCCAGCTAAACTCAAAATAAAAATGTCAACGAGTAAGATACAAGTACTAGACGAAGTAACTAGCAAGATAAGTGTGTGGGGGGTGTGTGTAAATATTACTTAAACTCAGCTCAGGGGAGTAGAAGAACTGATAGGGTTTCTAGGGTTTTCAGTTTACGTAATCAAAGGATGAAACATTTGATAAAATTCAAAAATCGAACACGGTTCCAATCTACAAAAAATCCTAAATATATAAATGGAATGTTATTAGATTAATTCCTACTTTGCTCAGCAATTAACAAAAGTGTAAACTGAAACCCCTAGAAATAATGTTAGATCTTCTTCACCTCTAAACCGAGCTCAACTCTAACAAGGCAACTTATAATACTTTTTTCTCCACGTTCGTTTCGAGCACCATTCTCTGCGCTCTTTTTAGAGCTTCTCAGAGTACTCATGGGAGGGGTACAAAGCCTTGCCATTACCATTGCTATTGCCATTGCCATTGCCATGGGCATTGCCATTCTCCACCTTCCAGTCAGGTTCGAAGGCGCGATTCTCATGTTGCTGAGGATAATCCGCTGAGGATCCCGATCGCTGCATGGTATTGGCAGCGACCTCGGCATGATTGCGATTCCTTGTGATTTGCGTGGAATGACGAATGCCATAGGCAAAGTAGATGATATAACCGATGGCAATCCAGATGAGGAAACGTATCCACGTGAACAAATCCAGCTGGAACATCAGGTACAGGTTGACAAAGACACTCAGACAGGGCACAAATGGCACCAGAGGAACCTTGAACGTCAGCTCAATGGTGGACACTGGCTGCAGTCCAATCACAACACAGATGATGATGAGCAGCAGTCCAACAATGCTGAGCGAGACGATGCCACTGGTGGCCTCTATTTCGAAGACCTTCATGAAGATACACCAAATTATGGCGAAGACAGCAAACACCACAATACCAATCTTCGTGATGGCCGATGTCATTGTGTTTGGCTCCCGATACGAGTTGCAAAACAGCTGGCGGAACACATTCGGAGCACGCACCGAAACGAGTCGCGTCATCTGCTCATCCTGGTAACGCAAGACGAGCACACAAATGGCCACAATGGTGTAAGCCAAGAGTGTACCAATGGACATCATGTCAACCAATTGATCCAGATTGAACAGCATGGCCATGATGGCAGCGAAAATGCCAGAGACAATGGTGGCCAAGAGCGGTGTCTTTGTATAAGGATGCACATTGGCCAGACGCTTGAAGAGAATGCCATCGTTGCCCATGGCATAGAGGATACGTGGCAGTGGGAACATGGCGCCCAACAAGCTGGTGCACAGCGCAAACACAGCTCCGATGGTGACAATCCATTTGATGGTATACCATTCCACAGCATCAAAGGCCTTGGGGAATGGTGCATCGGGATCCTGCAGATAGTAGGGCAACATCATCGTGAGCACCGTGGACACGCCAAAGTACGCCAAGAAGATGATGATCAGCGACACAACAATGGCCAGAGGAATGTTGCGCTTGGGATTAATTGCTTCCTCGCCTGTGGTGGCAATGCAATCAAAGCCCACAAAGCCGTAGAAACACTTGGCAGCACCAGCCATGACACCAGCAATGCCGAAGGGCATAAAGCCGCCAGTGCCAAAGCCGTCGGGTATCGGCTCTCCGCCAGAAACGGGCAGACGCCAGTTGTCCACATTAGCTAAGCGAGGTAAATAACAAAATAAGTTAAATTTTCTCTAAATAAAAGTAATTTTCCCAACTCACCATTCATGCCACCGGCCACCAAGACAATGCCAATGGTCACCAGATTGACGCACGTGAAGATGTTGTTCAGAAAACTTGACTCCTTGGCACCAAAAGCCAGAAGCGCAGCCAGCAGCAAAACCATGCCAAAGGACAGGAAATCAGGATAATCGCCAAGGAAACTGACATCGATGTGCATCGATTCATTCAGCGCCTTCGACATGTTGTTGTCAATCAGCGAGTCAAAGTAACCGCTTAATCCCCTCGCCACCGAGGCTGTACCAATGACATACTCCAATATCAGATTCCAGCCAATGGTAAAGGCCACAAACTCGCCAATGGTCACATAACTGTAAACATAAGCGCTGCCCGCTTTTGGCACTCGAGCCGCAAATTCCGCATAGCAAATGCCCGCAAATGCCGATGCGATGGCTGCGATCAGAAACGAAATCGTCACCGCAGGACCCGCAATATTGTAGGCCACTTGACCAGCCAACACATAGACACCCAGACCCAAGGTGCTGCCCACTCCGAGTGCCGTCAAATCGAAGAGATTCAGCACTCTAGCCAGCTTCGATTCTCCTTCGTTGACATCGTCTGTTTTACGACGTGTGAGCGATTTCCAGAAATTCGACATGTCTAAAAACGAAAGAAACGAAAATACTAAATTTAATAATTTAAATTCACATTAAGAAATAGTTAATGTTGTTCATATAGTTGTAGTTTATATATATATTTATATTAAAATTATTTACTTTTTATAGCGACACATTTTCGCGCAGTTCGCAAGTTTAGCTTTTTATGTAAGCTTGTTTTAAAGTTACTCAATTTTTAACACAATGACACTTATACATAGTATGGTGCTTCAATTTTATATTTCATTTGAAATTTAAAAGCAATGTCACTATAATGAAACACATATTATTGAGGTTTTCTTACGATTCTTTTGGCGGAAATTGCGCCAATATGTTATCTTACATTAAATTAGATTATTTACACTATTTAAACATTAATTTGCTTATTAAGATGCTGATGAATATAGTTATAAAGAATTGAATGAAGCCCTTTGAGCAATTGATTAAAAACTGTTCTTTTGCAACATGATTACAGATATTTACTTTTATTAAACAAAATTGTAATTTATTATTTTTCTAATTTTTTTATTTATTTTCTGAAGCAACGTAATTGCAGATATTCTATTAATATAGATTTAAAACACATCTTCAAGTTATTTTGTTTTTATTGATAAAATTTTAATTTACTATTTTTCGAACTTTTCCGTTTGCTTTTCCAGAATAATTTCAATTGAACTCTTCCAATAATTTCTTAGCACATTTTCACCTATTTTTAATGCAAAGAAAAGACAACTTCTAATTCTTGTTTACAGAATTTATCAACTTCACTGTAAGCTATCAATACCTTTAGTAGTTCTGATAAAACTAGTAATTACTAAAAATACAAAGTGACTATCTTATTTCATGCGACATATATTGTCCAGGTCATGATGTTCCATTGCAAGCTGCTGCATATCTTATCGCATTCCCTCAAAGCCCTCCAATGTATTATGTATGTTAGTACTCGCAATAAAAGCACAAGCACAAGTCTGAGTATCTGTCGATAAGCTCAAGGTAACAAACAAAGTAAGCAACTGCTTTTGAACTGTGACGACAATCGAGCTTCAAGATTTTTCAACAATCGCGTAGCGCAACAAGTTGCTTTTTAATGGCTCAACTCGAATTTGTTTGGTATGCCGAACACGGCTGAAAAAACAATAATACAAATACACAAAACAAATTGCGAGAGTTACGAGTAGGTAAATTAAAAAACTAGATACATTCGATTTGAAACGGTTAATGTTCTAGTTAATAAACAATTTGTATAACTGTTTTTCTGGCATTTCCGAGATCACTAACAGGATTTTTCTTGAATATTCTGAGTTTCTTACTGACTTGTAATTTTTTCACGCCTGATTTATTTTGCACTGTCATTCATACGCTTAAAAGTTTTGCTTTTACAAGTATGTAAAGTAAGTCATTAACTTACTATAACTATACTATACATTATACTAAGCAAAAAACAACTAAAATGCTGCTGACATCGGAACATATTTGCAATGAGATATATTTACTCGTACGTAGTATTAAAATTTGTATTTAACGCTTGTTGTTTGAATTAAATTATATTTGAATTTGCATAGAACACAAAACCGGTTTGAATAAAGTTAATTGTAGCGTAATGCATATGTTTAATTAAGTTAGTTGTATTCAATTTCCGAGAATGCATTCGGACTTAATACCAGGAAAAGTAGAAATTTTAATGGAAATCAATAAGAATCAAAAATTTAATTTTGAGAAGTGCGTCACTTTAATAAAACAATATTAAAGTGACGTACATACATATTCACAATATTAAACAAACAATAAGAAATAAAATTTATTTATCGGAAAGGAGAATATTTACCAAAAGAAGTATTTAATATTCTCAACCTCTTTTGTTTTTTTTTTTAATATTTATTTCTTTAACTAAATCTTAATGCATTATATATCAAATACTTTTTTTAAGCTATAAATTTAATTTAATTAAAATTTAAATTCATTTCATAAACAAAATCGTTTTGCAAAATATGTATATTCAATATCTTTAAACATATTATTTCATTAGCTATATATTACTTCGGAATTTGTTAAATAAACATTTGAAATTTTTAAAATATTTCTTTCATTAATTTGGCTTATAATATCCTCAAACATTTTAAATTTTTAAAATATATTTTTCTTTAACTAAACTATGAATTTAACATTTCCGTTATTCATAACAATCTCACTATTATAGTTCCCTCTTTGAATCTTTTTTCTTGTTTTTCCACCATTCCTCTGCTTGGGACCTTTTATTGCCCCACTATTCGCCACTTATCGGTTTAATTTGCGGTATTGGCCTTTCCATTGTCCAAGCGCCATATAACATGATCGCCAATTAATCATCGGAAAGAATGGAAAGAATAAACTGCCAATTAGACGCAAGCCTACAACTAAGTAGGTGATAGAATTTACAATCGACATTGTCGACCACTTGTCGAGGGCTAATAAATTGATAAATTCAAACCAAACCAAAAACAAAATAGTTAAAATGTTGCCGACGTTAACGGCACTTCGTCATGTTGCAGACATTTGTGATAAGCGACGAGCAAAAATATCGAGATAAGCCTCCGATTCTGGGGACACGCGCCCCATTCAGACAGCAATCTAATCAATTTTCGCATTTCTATTGTTGTTGTCGGTTGAATTAACCCTTAACATTTGGTCTTAGCTTGATGTAATTACGTGGATTTTGGATTTATGCGAATATAAATGTGTCGAAATGTGTTGAAATGTTGAATAAATATCGTTAAAACATGCGCTAATCTTTCATGGGCAGTCCGATAAGCAAGCGATAAACCAAATACAATGTTATTTGTCATATACTCTACACATATTATAGACTGAGACTGAGAGAGAGACAGAAATTTGTAGACCTTTTTTTTTTAATGGGCAGACCTCTTCCGTTATCTCGATTTGGAAGTGTGATTAATGAGCGCATCTATTTAACTTTTCCCACGCAACTCATTGCCGAGGTCAGCTAATTATTTATTTATAGTAATTTTATAGGTCAAACTACCTTAGTTATAAGAGGCATATAAATTGGATTGTAAATTCAAATATTTCACCAACTTATTTTGTTTTATTATATATGCTAAACACGTGCCATACAAGGTTTCTGTTTCAGGTGTTTCATATTATTTGAACAACTGCTTGAGGAAGTAAATCAGTCAGCTTGCAAAGGAATTATATGACTTTTATCATATTCATATAGAAATCTTATGATTTACCTTGAAAGCCGTCAAGGAAATCTTGAAATCTCAAAGTACTTTCACATTACCTCTAATCGAATCACTTCACGATAATGTTTGTACATTATTTCAAGTGCGCTGATAACTCAAAACAAGTTCAAATATGGTATTCGGAAATCAAAATTATTATATGATCTCATCTATTAACATTGCCTATGTAGTAGGCTCATAAATCTATTCCAGATCGTTTTCGTAATAGGTCAAGAACAAAAGAGAAACTAGTTTTAAGCACATAATTTATTTTAATTTTGTGGCCATGCGATTCTTGCGTGCTTTCTGGTAGTTAATACCCTGTAAAATCTGGCCATTATAATTTTGCTGTAAATGGCTTATGACTGACTATCTCGATATTAATGACAAAACTATTCAGATAATAACATTTGTTTTCGTAAATCTAATTATTAACACAGTTGGCAACTGAAATGAACTGAACTGAGCTGAACTTAATTGCAAACACATATCAAACAAAGAAGTTTGTGGTATAAAACAAAAAACTCCATATGGTTAGAAGTTGATTTTTTGTGTGTCATGGTGATATTGAAATATTTTAGCTGCTTCAGAAATAAATCAATAGAAATTCTTTGAAGGCAGCTTTGCTACCAAAATCAAAATAAAAGTATTTTATTAAAGTTAATAAAATTTCTGCATTTTATCGCCTGTATAAATAAAGTTTATTAGCTTTTGACATTGTTGAAATTTGTTAAAAATATTTAAAAATTAAGATGCAATAACATAATTAACATTTTTGTACGTAATAAGCAATAAAACGTGTTTAAATTTTAAACGATTTTGCAAAACGCTTAAAAAAGTTGTACACAAAGCTCTAACAAAACTCATAACTCTTCAGTTTGCCAGAGCAAAACTCATTATCTCTTTATCACTGCCACTTGTATTCCACATAAAAAACTAAACATTTTGCCATGGACAAACAGAAGTTATTTCATTTTCAAGTAGCTCAAACAAAGTCGAAGCAGAGCTGCAATTGCCTCAGGTAGATGGTATCGCGGTTTCTCACTGGTTTTCTACATTATATCTTTTATTATTATTGTTATTTTCAGAGTAGTTCTTGTGATAAAAGCCTCACGTTGAACTCCAGTCGCATTTGCGGTTTGTAAATTGCACAATTTTACGATGATTAATGGCAGTAAAAAGTTTCATAAGCAGTGCTTTTATAATTTATTTGTTTGAAATATTATTTATAATACAGAATTGTTTCTCATATTTCATTCACTGAGTCCTTTATTTTACAGTCTGTTTTTAACTTGATTAGAAAAAGGATATTCACACATACTTTTTTTATGTAGTTTGTTCGATTCACAAGTGTTTCACTTCACGGTATAAAAACGAAGTTTGCTGATCCAGTAAAAGTTTGTACCGCAAACGAATTCGAAACTTCAGAGTTAACACACACAAAAATATTCAACAACCGCGCGCGACGCGCTCCAAAGTCGTTCTGATCGTGCGGCGTTGGCGTTGAAACGCTTAAAGCTTTTGCCTGGCACTCGGCCAGTAATAATAATAATAACAACAATAACCACATCAAATTGTTAACAACTTTTTCTTAACGAAAGCGAACAAACGACAACCGGCAGACGGCAGAAACACCGTGTTGTAGCATTTTCCACTGCTCGATTTCCGGTTCAAACTGATTTTTGTTGTGTCTCTGAACGGGGGGAATTTGGCCAAGATTTCGTTATGTCGCTGGACTTGTAACGAATTTGTTGAACCCAGCTAGTCCGAGATAAGTTAAACAGATTAAAGGCGGCTATACGAACGACCTCTGACGTCACAGCGATTAGCTTTTATTTCGGCAAATACCTCGTAGGTGTAACACGCAGTGGGTATGCTGATCGGCAGACTAATTCTTAAAGACATCTCAAAATTACATTGAAATTTTAGCGTAAATTTACTATAGCTGGCTGCTAACATTGAAATTTTGTTTTCTTTTCTTTTTTTCATTTCTTCTTTTCTTCAAATCAGTTTCTTCAAATTTAAATTTGTATATGTATGTATGCAATATATATATAGCTTTTTGTGATAACTGGTGGCTGCAACTTGTGACTTACAATCTAACCACATCCTAAAAATGCAGGTTATGAAGATTAAATTGTTTGGAGAGCAATTATGCTAATTAATCACCAAAGCAAATAATCAAATATGGGTCAGCCAAAATGGGGGCTTGAAATATTGTATATTACTAGTTTTATTAATATACATATATATGTGTGGGACTCATAAACAAACATAATAAGTACTAGCTTGTAATTTCTTTATCAACTCACTGTTTATTATCCCAAAGATATCTTGTAAACCATAAAACAACGCTTATTGCAAACTTCTATCTATAATTTTATTTATTCGAAGAGTTTTATAATAAGTTTGTAAATTTGTTATTATTTTTTACCTTAGTGTTAATTTACACAATGATAATAATACAGTTGCATTATCTGATTAATACAAATTCGTATAACTTATTGACAGATTTCTATAATAAGAAAATATTTATAAGCCTTTTTCAACTTAGTAATGCGAATTACGAATAGGCTTTATATGAATTATACTTTTAGAATTCTTATTCAGAAATTTATGTTATGAGTACAACTGTATAATGGAATTTCAAAATTGCGATTACCTACAGAGTTATAATTGTGTTTATAATGATTTGAAAGATTTTTATAATCCAAATAAATCCTATAAATCATAATGCAATTCAAATTGCAAAATAGTTTAACCGACATTTTACTATGTCTTAACTTATTCGTAATATTTCAATAAGTACAGGGTGTCTCACAGTCCAGCCACAGAAATTGTAACACGTCAGATAGTCACCGGGTATTTCACAGTCGCGCTATCGTTCGCTATGGCTATGCTGGTTATTTATTGCGGGTCTTCACTGCCGTTTGTCGCTCGTGCCATTGATTAGTATTGCGGCTTTTGGGGCCGCATATCAGCAATAACGCTGACAGCTTGTTAAACACATTTACAGCCCGCTTGCCCACTTGTAACCCACTCCATAGTGTGGTGCAGTGCGGTGCGGTGGCGTGTGGGTCTCTCTCTCTCTCTCTTTCAGTGGTTAGTGTGATAAGCGCCAAAAACATTCAGACACGTTCGTCGAGGTTTACTGATCCCAGCCCCTTGACAACTTTATAGTTGTAAAAATGTCGTTAAAATGTCATCCAAATGCATGTTAACTTATAGTTATAGAATTCCAGCTATTACATAGCTACAACGTGTAACGTGTAATGAACTCGACTTAGGTACAAGTCAGAGCCCCAGGGCTTGACCTTGACACAGTTGCGCTCTGGATAGTCGGAATGCGTGGGAGTCACAGCGAAGATCGCAAGAGAAAACTTGGAAAATAAACCTGAATAGTAGCTATGCGTATTGCGTAAGATACAAATGTATCTGTGCAGTTGATCTTGCTGAACTTAAGTTGGAGACAGACTTGGGAAACTTTGAAAAACAATAAATAACTACATTTTAAAAGATTTTAAAAATCAATTTACCTAATGCGAGTTTAATAAGTTTGTAACAATTATTACTTGAACAACATAACCCAGTTTCTTGGATTAAAAATATGAATTAAAATTAAATTAGCTTACATGTATAAACAATAAATCAATTTTGCATTTCTTGGTTTATAAATTTGATGTTTGAAATATGAAAACTATATTTTGATATTAATGTCAATATATCAATAAAACAACATTTAAATATTATAAAGTTTTGTAACAAAACAAATTGTAAGTTAATTTGATTTTTATTAAATTTGAGTTTTAATTTGATATCGCATAATTATTTTCAAAAGACAATCTGGTATATTTTGCACTTAATGGTATATGTTTAACGTAGTACTATAGAGTTTCAATAGTTTTGTGGTATATTAATTTGATATGTGTTTAAATTTTGCACTCTGTGGTATATTTTGAGTGTAGTACTATATCAATATACTAAATTTAGCGTTTATTATATTTTTAGTATTTTGTGGTATATTAATTTGGTATGTTCTTCAGTTATTACCACACTGCTTTACTTTCATTAAAAATGAAATAAAAATTTCTTACTTGTTTAAAATAAAAAATAAAAATAAAATTTGATATCAATTAATTTTGAAGACTACACACAAGATAAATAAAAAAGGAAAAGTTATATTAATCAGAATTATTTCTAGCAAAATCTAGACAGAGTGTTTTTCAAACTCGGCTTGGAAGACGAGACTGTCGCTTCTATGTTTACGAGTAGCTACTGTAAATTTCACATGACACAATCCATTAAGACGCCTCACAAGTGCCGTCTGCGCAAAGCCAAGCTGCGCATAGGCCGTCGTGGAATAACGAGATTTCGAGGCGAGCCCAGTAATTTTCCATTACTCGCATTGAGGCAGTGCCAACAGCAGCACCATATAAACAACTCTAGGCTCAAGTCTCAAGACTCTAGACTGTAGACTCTATGGCGAAACAGCCAAAGCCCGAAATTTAAATTTAGCTGCAAGTCAACATACAACATAAGCGGCCTAACGGCATCAACATCAACTTGACCACTAGATGCTTTAAAAAAAAAAACATATTAAAAAACTGACTCCAAAGTTCAGACCTCGAGCAAGATCAATGACTTGTCGCGTGGTATGTTTTGAAAACTTCTCGAATGCAGAGCACTAAATATAGAGTGTGGAAAAGTAAAACAACAAATGGAAACACTAGACAAACGTGTAAAAGATTGGCAAAGCAAGATTCAAAGTAAATCTCAACCTAGTTGAAATTGATAACCCTAAAACGAATCCAATCCTAAGCCACCCACTCCCATTCAATGCAATCTATTTTGATCGCTTTTATAGCGCAATCCATGCTTGAAATACTGATTGCAGTTTCAATTCACAGTTTCGGCGATGCGACGCGATGCGACGCGATATTTTGACGTCATAGAGCGTCATTAAGTAAGCCAGGGACGTCACCCAGAGAGTCAACTTCACCCTAAAAGGCAAATCAAAATCAACTGCTAATTGAATTCAGGCCCAATTAACTTTTTTTCCAATTATTTGCAAATATTTAGACAATTTATTGTCAACTGTTTATTTGAACCAATAATTTGGTCGTTGGTTGACGCTTTCCGCAAATATTTTGACACCTTTTACAGTTGGTCTATTGTCGTTTTATATTACGATAAATATAGTTGACGTACCACTCACAATGCTGTTTGGTATATGTGTCACAAATCTATCTTTCCCTCGATATCATATCTAACGTCAATACAAACTTCATTTCCATTTCGTTTATGGTTTGCAGTTTGATTTATGCTTCATCCCAAAAATAAGCTCATGACAGACAGAGAGAGAGTTATAAAACAGTTCTTTCCTGCTATGATGAATGAATGTCGCAATATTTATAATTATAATTTTTTATTGCCCGTCTTTTTGTACTTAAGCATTTATGTAATTATATATTAATTTTGACAGCTGCCTATTAATGCATTATTACGTGTTATTAACACAAATGCTTTAAAAGTTATTGCTAAAGATTTCAATTTTAAAGTGTAATGTGCAAATTTGTATTTGGAAGAACTTCTGAAATCTTTCCTTAACATACAAAAACCATAAAGCCGAAACTAAACGGTTTTAACAATAAAAAATGAACATTATTTCCTTCATTAAAGTTACAGTTCTAAGACGTTATTTATTATACAAATTTATGCTGTAGAAATTCGCAAATACATCCTTAAGATCCAGACACCATAAAACCCAAACTCAATCCATACACTTTTCTAAAGTTGAGCACAAATTTCCCTCTTATATCAAATGCTAAATTAGTATATAGTATAAAGGTTGATTAATTTGAGCCTAATAAATCCATAAATATTTTCTTTCGTTTTTTGAGATCTTTACCTTTATTTTATGATCCCCCCTAATAAATGTTCCTATAATATGTGGGGTGACTTTACGAGTACTATTTTCGACTCGCTGTGCCATTAAAATTCTATAGTATTGCCTCAGACAAGTGAAATGGTTTTGAACGCGCAAGTGTTCTTTATATACGAGTAGTAGAGACGGTTATATGGCTTCCTGAATGCGCAAAATGGTGCTTCATCTGGCTAGACGTATATAACATACGTATACTCGTAGTATCAGTCAGTATAATCGACAGAGCTGAGAACCCCAAAGTCTGGTGAAACACGCATTTGGCAAGTGCAAAGTCGGCCTGTGCGCGAGTCATAAAAGTTGATTCCCTTTATAACCATTGCAATTAAAGTGGGTAAAGTGAGTAAAGAGGCAAGCCAGGCCAATTCATCTATGAAACATTTTGCCCAGACTTTTTTCTGAGAGATAAGAGATTATTGCACATTATGACGATTTTGACGAGCGAAGGCGAACATAATTTCCATGTTGACGACGAATCTTGATAACAGATTCGTTTACATTTTATTTTTATATAAATATAAAAACAATTCACCCTTCTTTTTTTACTTTTATTATCTTGAACTGTGCCTAGGCCGACGGTGTGGCATTATCTGGGCATATGTCTAAGTTGATAATCGGATTGCAAAGACATTTGCACTCTTTTAGATAAAGACTGAAGTACTTTCTTTCCCTTGACTTCTACACACACAATCACAGTGGCGTGTCTTTGTCTACCAAAGAGGGGATCGATCAGCGATTATCTGTGTTATATTTTTAACCATAATGAAGCACATAAATAATGCAAGGAATTTACAGATGTCTGGATCTTTGGGTAAATCCCCCTTTCAGGCACTACTCTGTAGGCATATATAATTTATGATATTTTGTTTTCCAGCAAATATTTGCTGACTTTAGGCACGAGCGACTCGTGACGAGAATTCAAGATCGTATAACTTGCATAGCATATAGTTCAGATGATTAAAATGTGTGTGTTTACAGTTATTGTGGGGGGTTTTAAATGGCGGCATTAAACGTTGAAATATGATAAGCATACTAAGAGGTGTTAGGTAAAATGTATGCACTAGATCTATAATAATCTCTTTTCTGTATTTTGATGCTTAGTATATTGGGGTTAAACATCTAAACTTGTGAAATCGTTGAACTAGATTATTCTTGACCAGCTGCTTGCACTGAGCTGCAGTTTGGTTGCTCTTCCTGCAGAATCCTTTACTTCGCCTTCCAGTCGTATACTTTATAAATTATGGACTAAAAGTGTTTGAACTATAACCAAAAGAAACTTGTAATATTAATGGAATGTATTATAATTAAATTCTATATTTCAGATAACATTGAAGTGCTCAAAAAGAATATCGTGGAAGCCTTGATCTTCATTAAATAATACACTTTTTAAATTTGAATTATCAGAATTGTATAGAGGAACCACAAATATGTAGATACATATACATATATTCAATTTGTAATTGATATTGTCATACACAATTTCATATTAGAAAACTTGATAATATTTAAGTGTATATAAATTTCACTCATAACATCCGATTGATAAATTATGTTATTAGAAATTATAGAAATGCTAACTTATGTATGTGTGTGTGTAGTTTCTTCTTCCGTTGTTGTTTGATTCTTTTCAAAGATCACAATCAATTCTCTCGTTTTTGTGATAAATTCCCCTCTATCACCCTTACTTTAAATAATAGAAGTCACTGAACTTTCAATTCAATATTTTCTTTTTTCATTTTTCGGCTTCGTTTTTTCTCATTTTTTATGCGAAAGTTTCAATTTGTGTTGAAGAGTCTCATAACAAAATGTCGTCGTTTTTTTTTTTTGGTTGCTACTTTGGCGACATTTTCGTTATTAACAATGTTCCATTAAAAATAACAAAATTGTAATGAACTGCCGTCGTCTGTCAGCAGCTATGTGGAGTGGGTGGAGAGAGGGGTGAGAGAGGGGGACTATTGGAATCATACTCGTATAACAATGGGTTGTATTTTAATGCGGCTTGTTGAGTGCTCAGTGTGGCTTGCAAATTGTTTGTGACTTTGAAGCACCGCATGCGGTTGCATTTATTTAAACACTACAAGGGGAGAAGAAGCCTACAGCAGAGTGAGAGGGAGAGCGAGAGAGAGAGAGAGAGAGGTGAACTGCCAGGCGAACTCTACTGACGCTGACACGAGGAAGGAAGGAGACGCAGGGAATGACTTCTTGACATTTGCCTGCCAACTGCGAAAGAGTCAAAGGCAGCTTACAACGGTTTACTCAAGCGAGTTAATTATGGAAAAAACGCTTTTTTTGAGCTTGGCATATTTAAAAGCCAACGAATCGGAGCATTGCCCCAATGTGATTTATTATGCAAAATAATGAATTAAAAACCAAAAAAATGAATTTATTTTAAGGTACATATATGCATATTGCTAAAGTTCTTTTGTTTTCAAACAGATTAATCGTTTGACGAATATAATAGTTAAGTATAATAATATACTCTAGGCTAGCGTAATTTTAAAGCTATTGTCTCTAATCCTGAAAATTTGGTTGCGATCGGAAATTGTTGAAGTTATATAAGAAATAGTTTTGTATGGGTAAAAACGAGTTCTATCTTGATTGCTTTGGCTAATGATCTAGAATATTTACGGTATATTTTACATATAAAATTGTAGCAATATACCGAATATAGTCAAATATAACCATTTTATTATATTGTGGTATATTAGGTTGGTAAATTTTAAAATTAATACCATTCTGTTTTATAACGGGTATCTCGCAGTCGAGCACTCTCGATTCTACTTTTTTTCTTGGTAAATTTTAATGAATTGTTTTATATTGTTTGAAGAAACTAATGGTACACAATATATAAATCTCAAAGCAATTTAATCTGTCGAAACCCTATAATTAATGTAAGTATTTTTAACTGGAAATCGTCATTCTAAGTACTTAAGTCTCAGGCATTTTTATCAGCATTTACATTGTTCACACAACTTTGTAAGGCTTTTGATATCGGCTATAAACTGTTGTGAAATCGTCACGAGTGATTTTGTAGCTTAATAAAAAGTGTCTAATATAAAATGTTTCCCACGGCTTCACTTTTTAAAGACCCATTATCACACTATCAGCAGACGAAGCTCATCAAGCATTTTACTATTAGAGGTTATAATATATTATTGAATGAGTTGTTCTTCAATTACGTGAAAAAGTGCCGCAGATAAGAATCTAAAACATTAATTACTGATGAAATACCCTTAAGTATCAAATAAAAATCATATTTAATCGCGTGCAGATAATTTATTTGATTATTAGAATCATTCTTTCAAAGCATTTTGGAGCTGTTCAAGAAGTTGTTGCCAACTGACGTTTCCAATGTCACTTAATCAGTCCAAATATTTAAACTGATACAGCAAGTTCGAAGTGCTACTAACATAAATCACAAAATTGATTAACCAGCGTGTGGAGCCATAAATAGAGAATATTAAAAGGTAAACAGGTGTGCGTGTACTTCATCTCGAATGCTCTTCAATTTTTAATGCCACAATCATTAGACAAGAACATTAAGTACCGCGCATTAGAAAAATAGACAAGAGGGAGAGAGCTCAACTTAAATATACCCTATAGAAAAAATATATATAAAATACAAATGTTTTAAGCATTTGAATATAGTTTTGACAATGAAATATTTTCGGAAAAATAAGTCATTTTTATAAAATATTATATATATATAAATTTAATATATTAAGTATACGGCTTTTTCGATTCCCAAAATTAAGAAAAAATATTATATTAATACATTAATTTATAAAATGCAAACAAATATCTTAAATAAATTGTGAACCGATCAACTAATTAAAATGTTATCTGTCAATGCCTAATATTAAGTTGAAGTATTTTTAATGATATTCTTGTGTTCTCTTAACTGGCTTATCGTGTTTTTCACTCTCTTCATTGATTACAGGGTACATAATAATGTTTTCTAAGCTGCGCAGACCTTCAATGCCAAACACTTACTCAATTAACAATAAAAGCTATACAAAAACTATGTTTCCGTCAACAATAGATATAACACGCTATGTCCCCAGATTGGAGAATGGAGAATAGTGAATAGAGAATGGAGAACGAACAAACATTTTGCGCATAAACAATCCAAAAATGATGTCATTAATGTTATTAAAAAAAACAGCGGCTCATTAACATTGCCAAAAAGCGTAAACAGACAAAAAAAAGAGCAGTCAAAAAATTATAATAATAAAAACCAAAAACACAAAAAGGAAAAAGAAAGTGGTACAAAAGCAAAACATGTAAAACAGGTGAGGCAAAAAGGTCGTAAAAATGCGTTCGAATCGACAAACAAAACTGTTTCGATTAAAATTCAATTTTATTTTTATTTTATGTTTACTCACTTGTATTCTTTCTGTCTCTTCTTTTGCACTATTTGTAAACGTTGTATTGTTTTTTATTAATTTTCTCACGTTGCACGTTACGCACTCGACGACAACTTTGCTTGAAATATTTTCACAAATTATTCGGCATTTTGATTTTATACCTGAAAAATCGCATAAGATCCGCAACTGGTGACAAAAAGGAAACAGTTGGCGCGGCTTATTAGCTTAATTTATTTAACATTCACGTTTTTAAACATTTTTACTCAATTTGCGCGGTTTCATTTCACGTTGCGTCTTGTTAAAACTTGAAACAAAAGCAAAAGACAAATGATATTGTGTACAAAGTTAAATATGTGAAGTGGCAGAGCAGTTGTAAAGATGCGTAAGAAAACAAATGAAAAGTCGGTGGAAAAAAGTGGAAATTATATACCCGACTAGCAGATACCCTGCACTTATAAGCGCAGCTATCGCACAACTTTATTTTTTCTAGTTATTCATTGAAATTCCCTGCTTTAATCTTTTCTTTACGCAGAAATTATTTATATTATGATTAGAACGATGACTAAAAACAAATATGCCTTTTTTTAAGAATGATCGCATCTTAATTACTCTCTTGAAATACGTTTTATGGGTGCAGGGTATATTTAAAATGCAGATAAGCATGCAAAGCAGAGTTAACGATGAAATAAGAAACAAACCCAAAGCAGATGCGTTAACAGTTACATTTGTAATACGATTACCCTGTAAGATGTATGAAGGGGTATGTGCAACTAATCTTTATATTGAAATGAAAACTGTGTGTTCAAAACAATTAATTTATAGAGAATTACTATCGCTGCAAAACTATCGATAGTACTATAAATAATTTAACAATTACTATCGTGCAGGGCCCTGTAAGAATTATCTGTGTGATATATGCAAATAATGTTGACAAAAATAAAAAATGTTTATTTAAAATTAAAATTATTTTATTAAAATGTCCGAAATACTACATAGATAATTATTGTGATAATAAAACTATCGATAGTAAAAGCAATTGTCAGTTACTATTGTTATAAGACTATCTATACGTAGTTTGAATATTAAATTAAAGAACTGAAAGAAATAACCAAGATACCCGACAAATCGAATGCATGATTCATCTAACTTATCACTTCTTAAGCTCCTCTATGTTCTCTGTAACTAGTCATCGTCTACAAAGCACATTAAACTAACGTGATTTGTGCAATGTTCATATTCGTATTTGTATTTTGCAAACCAATGGAAAACACTAGTTAAACAACGTGATTAAATGTGACAAAGGTGTAACAACGTCCCTCTAAGCCCTAAACATTTCATACTTTAATCGTTGACTCACAGAATTGCAACAACGAATATGTGGATTAGATAAGAGGAATTCCCAGAATACATCATAAATAAATGTTCTATGAACAGAACGTGCCTAATGGCAGACCACTTTGTTTTATATTAAAATTTATATATTTATGAATTCAGTTTTGAGATCATCTCACTATTAATACGACTTGTATCTCCGGCATAAATGAGACTGCAGCAATTGCAGTTGCATTTGAAGTAATTTGAAATGCAATTCAATAGGGGGTTCCATTTTCATGCACAATACTTATGATAGCCACGCTTTAAGGTAAACGGGTTAAGGTTATCACGTGTACGGAAAACCAAGCTTAATTTACCCAGACAAATTGTTGTCTGTAAACTAAAGAGATGCATTAACAAGAGAGTGTGAGTTGAAGCTTACGATTATTTAATACCCTTTAATATTATAGAGTTGTAGAATAAACACTTTTATACAAATGTATAAAAACAAAATTGTAGATTAAACATTATTATACAATTTCGAGAAAATTGTGGCTTACTAAAAATACATATCCTTCAATAGATTGCAAGGATCCAAATATTTTGCATTAAGTAATGAAAAGTTTATTAAGAACTTAAATGATTATCAATTTGGTAAACTTTCAACAAAAATTGACACTAATTTTACTCATATAAATAAAAAGAGACTTCAGTTAGATACTCTAAAGTATTTCCAGAAGCAAGATGCATTTGAAATAAATAAATATCACAGATCTATTGAAATTATTATTCTACTTATGTGCTTTATCTACTCTGGAACCGAGCCAGGTATCAAATAAAGACTGCGTATAAAATACAAGTCGATTATAACCAATTAAGAATCTTTATTCCCACACATATTAAAATTAGCAATTAACCAGCAAACAATTGCAAACAATTGAGCTTGTGCGCAGATTTATTAAATAATTGCATTGTATTTTTGCTAACCAAAATGAAAAAGTTGAATTTATGGCATTAATTGTCAATTTGCTTTGGGGAGGCCACGAGCCATCAGCAATCTGTCTGTCTGTCTGTCTGTCCAATCTGTCCGATCTGTCGGTTTGTCTGTATTGTCCCATCTGTCTACATATCTGTTTGGTCTGGTCTATCCGTTCGGATTACGAATTTCAATATTTTGCCGGAAATTATTTGCCGTATGTTTTGCTGTTTGCTTTGATAAATGAAAAACCATTCTTTGGCTCGCATTTTGTGGTATTTCTTTTGTCAAATGCAAATAATGTTTATTAATAATATGTCATGATGCATGACAAAAACAGCGACAACAACAACAACACTCTTGATTAAATAAACATGAAAAATAAAATGTTAAAAAAAAACTAGTAACAATTGTTAGAGACTTTACATATAATTAAATCAGTTTAATGTCAGACATTACGATGCATGCAAACAGTGTTGGATAGAGTGTTCTAATTGATTGTAAAATATAGTATTTACATTATTATATATATTCATTTATTATTCACCAGAAAGATAACAGTAAATAGATGGATAGCTTGGTTTTTTTCTAATATCTAATTTTATAATGAATGGAGATACAAAAATATTTTTTAATTTGAGTTATGAAAACAATTCCATTCATAAATAAAATCTTGGACACCTCAGCGTCTGCTTATTTCTCTTTGACTGACTGAAGTGATTGTTTTTGGAAACACAAATTTTGTTAATAAAACTTTTGGGTTGCTAATTAAAATTTTATTGGTAGCAACGCCTTTTTTCTGAGCTCACTAATTGAATTATTTAGCAAAATTATATATTTAAAAGCAGTTGAAATTGATTATGGAGGCCCAACCTGAGAATCTCCAGGTGCTAATGGATTTTACATGCAGTAGACTGCTTTTTATAAGCCTCTCAAAAATAAACTATTTAATTTAATAATTAATATTCATTTGTATTTATAATTATACGAAATTTTGAAACACGCGTGCCTTCAAGTTGGTTGTAATTGTATATTTATATATACATTCTTCTTATAATTGGTATTATAATATTATTTTTCATTGTTCGCTGTCAATCATTGATATACGCTATTTAGTTATTGTTCAAATACATATTTGTTTGAATTTACAACCTATTGAAACACATTTAATACTTAAAGAATGTGTTATGTAAAGCTTAAAAT
Source organism: Drosophila nasuta (assembly GCF_023558535.2). Lineage (NCBI taxonomy): Eukaryota > Metazoa > Arthropoda > Insecta > Diptera > Drosophilidae > Drosophila > Drosophila nasuta. The sequence goes on along the minus strand of NC_083457.1, from coordinate 36,151,073 downwards.
AAAACAAGTTGTGTAGATATCATGTTTTTTCCAACAAACAGAAAATAACAGAAGAAAGTTTTATAAATTTTGCTTTACAGTAATTTGGCAACTACTGCACAATATTTGTATTGTATTTATCCTTTCTAGTAAATTTATTAAACAAAGAATCCAATTTTTACTTTTATTATGTACTAGTTTTTTTACAGAAATGCTAATTTTTATAAATAGAAATAATAATTTTAATTCCTAATCAATAAATTTAATGTTTCAAATGCTTTTAACAAAATAATAAACAATAAAATCACCAGAGACATCCATAATTAATTGGAAAGTGTAATGTATGATAGATATTTAAGTATATCTGATCGCTAAAAATAAACAATAAATAAAATATGGATTTGCACATAAAGAGTTTTGTTGATAAAAATTGTATGCTTTTTAGCTTAAATAACATACTCATTATTAAACAAAAGTTGACTCTTTGTCTGTGCCTTGCTAATTAGTTATTATAAATTACAAATTGTTGCCATTTTATTATGCATAGCCAATTTACGAGGAAACTTGCGGAAAATGCAAATAAGTTGAGCATAGAATCAATGGATAGGCTTGAATAACAGAGAGTGGAACTGAGTGTGGGAGAGAGAGGGGAGACAAACATGCCACAAATATTTGGCGTTGCCCTCGAGCAACCTCTGACCTCTCACTCCAGCACTCGTTTGAGCCATCTTGGTGCCTGTTAGCCAACTCGTACATGCCTTAACAAATAACTTAACAAGTGATTAGCCGCAGAAAACTTTACGGCAGCATCAAAGTTGCTTTCGGTTACTTTGCCTCGCGTTGCTGTCTGGCAAATTATACAGCACACTTTTAGGCGTATTTCGAGCATAAATTATTATAAAAGGGAGTACGGTATTTTTGCGGGGAAGTTGAAGTTTTGGGGGAAGAACAGGGTGCTAGCCTTGTGCTAATGAAAATTCTGTCTGCATTCATTTGCCTATGCAATTTTCCTAATGACGAGGCGAAAGCTTAAAGCCCATGAAAATTGTGTGCAATTAGACGAATGCTAATTGTGTCAATTGTGTCCAAGCTGAAAACGTTCTACACATATAGTATAGCATCAAGATACTTAGTATATTGCATCTCGTTGGCTATTATTTGACCAAGCAAGTGTCCAAAGCAATATTTATTATCCAATTCACAGCTTGTTTCAGTGAGAGAAACAGGTGCCTCAGCTCGAAATGCGGAAGTCCCGAGATGAATGCGAGTACTCGGTAAGTCCAGTAATTAGTTGCAATAGAGCTGTCTGACTGTCTGTCTGACTATGTGTCTGTTAAATGCGAATTGCGTCCATTTATTCAGTGACTAAATGTAGATCACTCTGATTTAAAACGAGTCGAGACAATGAACCTTCCCCTTCCTCCTTCCTCTTGTGTGCCATCTCTACGAATCCAAGGTTGCCAATGGAAAGTGTCGGTCTATGGGTTAGTTATAGCTATAGTTCTAATCATAACTGCAAATAAAGAGGGTGGGCAACCGGTTGGAGAGGTTATTGACAGATTATTAGAGGGGTAATACACGTAGAACTAGTTCACATTTATTATACTGCTATTCTGAGATAGCAATCGAAGTTCAAGTTTGCAAATTAAACAGCATTAGATAATTTTATAAAAATTAATAGTATTTAAATGCAATGCTTAAAGAAATTCATTTATTTTTATTGCAATAAATATTTATAAGTTAATATCAACTGTGATTCACATTGTTCATAGAGGCACCAAGACTTGTGAAGTTGATAGTACAAAGGTTCTAAGAAATGTGTCATTACAACCTAGCCCTAAAGGTTAATGATAGAAGAGTTTACTAGACCATTAATACCTAGAAGCAGTAAAGCTTCATATTATTCTTATATTTACATTTTAGTTACACATATTGCCATATAAGCTAGTCGAGTGTCAATGCTATTTTAACGGACAATTACTCGTATACGTATTATTTAAAATTACTTAACTTAAAAAGACTATTAATAACTGGAAGCAATTCTACATTTATTAACATTTTTATTAAAATGTATTAGAAACTGAACTATTATTTGATTTATCTAAAAACGTCCAAAACTTCCAATGGAAGTCAACGTATACGTAATATTTAAAGTGGCTGTAATCTTTTTGTTAGGAAAAGTTTTCGAAATTAAATTCGTAAGTATTTAGTTGAGACTATTAATCACTACCCTTCCGATGGATATATAATATATCTATAAAGAATTACTACTCTGTTATTCTCGTATGTATTTTAAATAGTAAACATTTAACGCCCACTATATAGTACAATAATTGGATTATATTCATCAGCTTTGACTTTCATTCAAAAGTTGATATATGTGACAGTTAATGCGCAGCTAATCATGCTGATATTCACAAATATTTCACTTGTTTAGCTGAATACTATGTATGCATTATTTATGGGTCTCTCGAACTTTTAAAGTATTTTCAGGTGTTTGTCGATATTTGACCACAAAGCTGACTTTAAGAATTTTATCGCAAACTGTAAACATTTTGTAATTCTAAAATACTCAAACATCTTTTGTTGGTGTTGTTTTTTTTTTGTGTTGTTATACGAGTGTGAGTGTGAGTATTTGGTAGAACTGAAGTATGAATGATGTTTGCGGTTCAGCTTGGTTGAAACCAGTTCACAACTCGTTTAAGGCAGTGTCATTGACGTTCAGTTTAAGCCATATACGAATTTTATGGCTTCGAAAAATAACAAAAACAATTCAACATTAATATTATTAAATGACGTTGCGCAAAATAGAATTTAAAGTTCGCCATTGTGTTATAATAATAAATAGATCCGTTCTTGGGCTAGGTTATGGAAATTTCGGCAGCACGGAAACTTTTTTTGGAGAAGTGTAAAATTAATACGTACATATAAATTTCTAAAATATTTCCGATTTCTACTTGGCCATAAAATGCATTACTTATTATAATAAACTCATATATCAAAATAAAAATTCTTATAAATTATTAAGCACTAAGGTAACATAGTTACATTTTGTATTTATTATTAATTTCAATTTTTTTAAAACTTTTGCTCAACCGATCTAGCATATTATCTTAATTCTCACATTTATCTTAAAACTTTGAATCAACACTTTTCTAATCCATTATCTTAATAACTTTTCATATACATACATGTTGAAGAATTAGGAAAATATCAAAGTTAATTTTTTCTTGTACACATTTATTGTAAAACTCTTATCCTCTCACCCTTATTATAATATAGTAAATTTAAATTATTTACCTTGAAATAAAATAAAAAAAATTGTTATATTTATTTTGCAAAACTGTTATACTCTCACTGATTTGTAAGAAAACTTTAATTCAATTGACGATTCACACTTAACTGTTATACAACTGTTATACTTTCGCAATTTTTCAATAATACTTTAATATTATTTAAATCCACTTATTTTCACTTAAAATTCCGTTCGATATACACAATTTTAAACTGTTATACATAAAAACAACTTGTCGCCTGGTGAATTAAACATGTATATTATTTGAAGCAACAGCGTTAAAAATGTTCTTTTATTATTATAATTATAAGCGGAATAAGAACAACACCTGCCAAGTGGAAAATTCGACCCGAGTGCGACGAACGTTGGCGAGACACAGACAAAACAAGATACGCCAAGTTCAGATTCAGATACGAAATACCGAATACAGCAAAAATAAATGGCAAGAATTAACTGTGAATGACTACAGCAAACGCAATAACAATAGACAGAAAACATCTAACTACTACAATAGAAAAAAACAAACAAAAACAATGCGAAAATCATTTAATAATTAATTTGTAGTAGTAACTTTTAGATATTCGAACTGGTCGTAGCTGCAATGCGCTGCAAATAATTGAAAAACGTTAGCAGATTCGATGTAAAACCCTTGACAATCTATTATAGATTGACTTAGATCTTGAACAATTGCAAAACACTGTAATTGGACGCAGAGTTGAAGGCACTAAGTCAATGGCAAATACCCTGTAATTAGACATAAATGTAATACAAATGATCTTACAACGTAAAGATTGCTTATATTTTATTTGGACTTATCAACAACAATTCATATGCATTTTGATATGCAACTCAAGCTTACTTATTGTGTATTGTTTATGGTTAAGATTGGCCCATTTTACATAGAGTACTGCTGACTGCGCTGCTTGGACGAAGAGGGCATCATGGATGGCTGCTGCTGGTGGGCATCTGGGGCGGCTTTGCCACCCTGCTTTTGATAGACCAATCCCGCCACACCAGGAATTGTGTTGCAGCCGACGCAAGCATGCAACGTCTCATGTATGAAGATATCACAGTCGATGCAGAAGAACTGCTGGCAGTAGCCACACTTGAAGACGCTTTTATCCGCCACCGCATTGAGCACCTTAATACAGCTGTAGCATTTGCGTAGACTGCCAAAGTCGGGTGCTTCCGGTGGCACCGATTCAAATGGCAACTCCTCGAAATTGGGCACAGGAAACAGATGATGATAAGAGCGTGCTAAATGTGGTGCCGACACCAATGTGAGGCCGCAACATAAACACTCCACGGGCAGTTCACAGTACTTGCTGTTGCATTGTGGACAATGATGGCCTGTAGTGGACAATTCACTGGGCTCATCGCTGTTTTCTATGTGACACATGCACATGGAGAGTGCGGCATCTTTTCCATCGGACTCGTTTTTACTATGCGGAAAGCCCATGCGAATCAATGAATTATCCTGCGTCTTGGCAGCGGGCGGAGGATCAATTTGCGACAACAGCTGATCACGAAAATGCGAATCGTCGAGCACAGCGCCGAAAGTTCCCATCGTTTGTTGTGTGAGATGCCGACAAATGTGAATTTCCGCCGACAGCGAGATGACCGAACAACGAATGCGTTCCTTTTGCAACTCCTCGATTGTTGAATTAATGTCCACCGGATCACAAGTGGTTAAAGAGCCCATAATGATGACAATCTCTCGCGAGGCATGCGATGGCACCACCTTTAATGTCTTGAGCGCCAAATCCAAACCGTTTTGCAGCGATGGTTCACTGGTCAGCGACACATTGGCCAAGCTGCAAGACTTTGTATTAAAAGACGATTGACTCCAGCGATTCTACTCACCCTTCCAGCGCCTTAAGATGCACACGTGATGTGCCCGTGAGTTCTGTGATCTTCTCGGCACGTTTCGCCTTCAACGCTATAATGCCCAGCTGACTGATGGGATTCTGATCAAAGAACTCCTCTATGAAGATCTCCAGCAGCTTCAGTGTGCACAACAAACGCGTAGGCTTCAAATCGGGCACGCTCATGGACTCCGAACAGTCGAGGACGATAAAGAGATGTCGCATCATGCCCAAGCGATTCTGTTTGGTCTTCTCCGCCTGCCGCTTGCGCTTCGCCTTCTGTATGAGATCGGCAATGGCGCTGTCCAGCATGCCATCGTCATCCTCCTTGATGGCTTCCCTGTGATGCACATCAAATTTCACAAATTTAGAAGTACAACGAGAAACAGCACTTTGTTTTGCTTACCATGTCTTCTCGTAGCCCGTCTCCCAGCGATACTCCTTTTGATCGTCTTTATCGTCATCCGCCATGCTGAGTGCTTTGTTTCGTTTGCAATAAATTTAAAAATTAAACAAAAGCCGTATGCACTCTTAACACAACATTTATTTAGACCGGCAAGCAAACAAGTGTGTACACACCCAAAAAATGTATAGGTCAAAACAATAGAGTTGCCTATCAAACATACTCATTATATTAATGACTCAAATGTATTCTGAAATTTTTCCAAAAATTAAGCAATAAAATTTAATGACTTACAAAAATTATTAGACTTTACTGTGATTGCAAATAAACGGGTAAAATAATAAGTTCGTTTATTGACAAAGGCACAGTGTTGCCATATAGACAGCAGAAACACACCACGCCACGTGATTGGCGTTGAGAGGGCTACAAAACTCGGACGAACGAAAAACGGCACTACACAGTCAATCGAGCATAGACGGCACGTTCGATACATTAAAATTCTCAATTTTGTATGTAATTCCTTAAAAAAGTTTAATTAAGTATATTTAAATATTTGCAAATTTAAAATTAAGTATTATTGTAATTAAATTGCAACCATATTTAGTGCGTTTTCTAAGTGCATATAAACAAAGTAGGGCAGGCAAAAGTCACCAGTGCCGTGCACCGAAAAGAGAACTGGCCACTTCGTTCAGTTGTACAAACTTTTTTGGCATTCAGAGTTGGCGCGCGTGCAATTGTGAACAGCGTTGCGCGAGTAGGAGAATAAAAACAGTTAAATTAAAATAACTTGTTCAAAGAACTAGCAACTATTCAATTTAATAAATTAATTCATTTTTATATGAAGGTGTGTGAAAATCAAGCGAAAAGAATAATGTCAAACTAATGCGGGTGAAAAAGCATACAGAAAACTGCTGAGAAAAAAAGCAAAATTTGCAATTGAAGTTCAAATTGTCTATCCAATAAATAGTAAATTGTTATGAATGAATTATAAAGCATATTAAAGGAAATTAATATAAGCATACCAACATCTGTGCAAATTATTTATTTCATTCACACAATATTCACAGTTGCAAGTGCCGTGCGCGGCCTTTTCTACTGAAATGGCGGCTACCAAGAAGATAAGCAACAAAAAAATAGGAAAAAATTTATTTTCGCTGTTGCTATGTTTAAAAGGCATACATAATTTCTCTTCCAAATAAAAGTTGTATATTCTGTATTTATTGCTATTGCATATTTCGCGCCCGGTTTGCTATGTTTTGTGCGTCTACGCTTTGTGCGGTTCTTCGCTGCATTTTCCAGTCGCGCATTACTCTTTGTGCTCGTCTTTCGTCCTAGGCGCTCTGTAATCTGAACATTACATACGAACAAAATCCACCACATATGGTTGATGGTTGCCAGCCAGAGTTGTGTGTGTTGTTAAAGTTGCCACATCGTTGCATAAACACACCACGGCACTGTACTTTTTTTTTATATTTTGCTCATGATGTGCGTGTGTGTGTTTGTGCGCGTATTTCTTACAGTTTTTTTTTGGTTTTAAATTGAATAGTACAGAAAGTAATTTAAATTGTGTATATTTTGTAGCTGCAGCGTTAATAACGTGTATAATGTTGGCACAGGAGATTGCACCGACAGAAATTGGCAAACACGCAAATATTATTCGAGGTAAGTCAGCAAAAAAAAGCGAAATGAAATTTAACAGATTTTCTTCCCTCTTCTCACGCAGCTGCCCAGGAGGAGTTGGCCAACATGGATGTGCTCGTTTGTGGCCGATGCTTGCGGGCTTTTAACTTTGTGGAAGAGTTCCGAGCGCACAAGGAAGACGATGCCTGCGAAAAAGAGAATTCGAATTTGAAGGATTCACTCGATACGAAGCCCATCATTTGGGCATTCACACTATGGAAGGCCACACAGTTGCACACACGCAAGGGCAGCAACTCGTCCTCCAATTCCTGGGCACTTTATCAACACTGGGTCAAGCTAGAGGAGAGTGTGCGTGAACCGTGGATTGTGGCCGGCAGGACAATACAGTCCTTTGGAAAGATCGGTCATGGCCAGTTGCAGGATATGCCGGTGCGCATCACCAAGACGGTGGTGAATCCCACCAACAATAACAATAACAACAGCACAGCCAACAGCAACACATCCAGTGTGTCACCCACAAGAAGTAAGTGCAATGTGTATATTTTAATTTTGTTACCTATTACTAAATTCGCTTGTTTTTAGAATCTCCTGGCAGCAAGCTGGGCACAATTGCATCCCAGATTAAGGACACAGAGAACGAGCGTCCCAAATCCAAGCCAGGCACGCCCACGCCTACCGGTGGCTCTTCGCCCGTGAAGAATAACAATCGGATTGCCATTCGTGTCGATCCCAAGACCGAACAACGCACTGAGGAAGCAGTGGAGAGCATTGTGGCGAAACGTTATAACCCACGGCGTCGCACACACGAATATCTGGTGAAATGGATCGATCGATCGCACAATGAGAACACCTGGGAGGTAATGGCGAATCTGGAGCGTGTTCCCTACTTTTTGCAAATGTTCGAGAAGCAGTTGGCACGCCAAAAGCTAAAGCGTGAGAAGAGCTTGGACGCTTTGAAACGCATGCAGCAAGAGAAACAGCAACAGGATAAACAGACTACGATAAAAACGGATACAGCACCGCTAAGTCCCCAATCCTCATCGGCGATATCACCAAATTCTTCGGCAGTTGCTGGTTCGCGTCCTTCGCGCACTTCGAAAACCAAAGCGATGGATCAATTCAAGCAGTGGGTAAATGAGAGTGCTGGCGGCGAGGGATCCACTTCGCCCTCGTCGGCCAACGAGGACGAGTCGGCCACGGAGCAGGAATGGTCAACAGCTGCCACAACGACCATGAAGCGTAAATTGAATCATACGGATTCCAGTGCCGAGGGTACTGGCTTGAATGCATCCAATGATTCCATGGAAATGGAAGATCTCGAAGAGGATCTAATACCATCGCATACGGTGAAGCGTTTAAAAAACGGCGGCAGTTCCGTGCAGTTGAATAAGCCCAAAATCCAATCGGCGGTGTCAGCAACAGCGTCGCCACGCGTCAATGGCAACACCTCGTCCTCGTCCAGTGGTCTGGCTAGCGAGCATGAATCCAAGATGGGCGAAATCATCTACACGGACGACAGCACCAGCACCGGGATGTTTCGTAAACCCGAAATGCCCAATACCATTCAAGCAGTGAGTGTTTTTAAAGAGCTTAGCTCTTAGTGTCTTATGTAGAACATAATGTCAAAATGAATGAATGTGTTATTGATTATATCGAAAGAGTTTTCATCTTGATAACTATTACCACCTAGTCAAAGTTCGCAATAATCGCAATATATGTTTTTGAATGGGTAATTGTATTAAACCAATCGAAAATAAATTGGTTCATCGATTAATCATAATTAGTAAATTCGTATTGACAATTTTATATAAGGAAGACTTAGATTACTAGCTATCAGAAGCAAGCAATCCTTCAACTGATTATAGATAGTATTGTCTATATCCAGATCTTATGTAAACCCTTTATAAATGTATATCTAAAATTGATTTGCTTCTTAATTTTATTGCAGAAGCGTCAAAAAACCGAGTGTCCTGTGAGATATTTAACGCGCACAGAGATCAACGCCAGCACCAGAGGAATCTTTCGGGTAGAGAATGCAGAAGGTGGCAGCCCAGTATCTTCTGCAGTTAAGAGCGTTCCTGCTGCAGCCTCCGCCTCAACTGTTGCGCCAGCTGCCAAGCGCATGGCTGTGGCACGAGCATCTGGAACGAGTTCTCCTCTGACTGTTGGCCAGCGCCCGCATGTGTTGCGCACCTTTGGCCAGGGCGGCGGCAATCAGCTTCAACGCCGGCCGGCGGGAACCAGCAGCACACCGAATCCACTGCGACAACAGGTTGGAACGCCAGCACGAGGCGGTGGACGGATGGTTGTAGCACGAGCCAATACGCCACAGCAACAACAGCAGCGGCAAGTGGCAGGCGCCGGTGGCAAAGTTGTGACGCCCGAACAAAAGATACTGCAGCTATCGAAGTCGGGAGATCTCAAAGTGACGCGGAAGGTGATGACCCGAGAGGATCAATTGGCACAGCGTGCAGCTCAAGTTCGACAACAGCGACAGCAACAAGCTCAGGCCTTGCAGCAACAGCAGCAGCAACAACAACAGCAGCAGGTGCAAATCCAGAAGGTGCAGCAGCTGACACCGCTGCGACAACGCACTGCGAATGCGCCACCAGCCACCAAGCAAATCGAGATGGAAATCGAACAGGAAGATCTGCAACAGCATCAGGCACAGCTGTGTCCCATAACGGGAAAACTGATTGGCCAAGAGGAGACGCAGCTGCAGATGGAGCAAGAGCAACAGCAGGAACAGCAGCGCGAACAATTCGAGGCTGCCGCACAAGCGCTGCTGGGTGGCGGCGATCAGCAGGTGCTCACCAATGAGGATGGCTCAGCGTTGTTGGTGCGAGGCGAAGATGGCACCGTCTACCAGGTGGCCGGCAAGAATGCCGAAGGTCAGACAATCCTGGTGACCCAGGGTCCCGATGGTGAGCAGCAATTCGCCTATGTGGCCGCTGCGGAGGGTGAGGATCAGGATGTGCTCACGCTGGACAATGCTGTGGCCGAGGCAGTGGCAGCAGTGGGTCAGCAAGGCGAAGCCACTGCCGACGGTGAGCACATATTGGTCAGCATGACTGAAGAAGAGTTGGCGCAACATCAAGCGGCTGTGCTGCAACAACAGCAACAGGAGGCGACAACAGCGGGCAGCACTCCGCATACGGCGCAAATTCACATCACAACGTCAGACAGCGACGGGACTGAGGCCCAAATACCCGCCGAAGTGGTCCAAGCGGATTTACCATCACCGGGTAAGTTTAAATAGAAAATCTTCAATTCAATATTGAAACATTTATTTAACAAACATCTTCGTTATGCAGGTGGCACGCGTCGCGTTGTTTTGTTGCTGCAGGATGGCACATTTATGATGACTGAAATGCAGGAGGATCAGTTCAAGACGCTAAATATCCCGACGTAAATAAAGAAACATTATAAATATATGGTAACAACTCCTAGGCATATGTATATGTAACTTGTAAGGCATTATAATAACTAGAATGAAAGCACGGGCCGCCAAAAATTATGGAAGCCTCTTAGACTTGAAGCGCATTAGGCATTAACCAACCTCCTTCATCATCACCATCATCTTCCTCATCCCGTAGCAGCAGCTCCCATTATGCCAATATCATATCGCACTTCAAAATGCTCGTAAAGATTCATTCTTTTTTAAATATATATCAAATCAATATTTATTTCTCCACTCGATGCAATTGCTGTTTCTTCAACGCAATTAAATGTTATTCCAAAAAATAAAGAAAAAATAAAAATAAATCCAAATAAACTATAGAAAACACATAATGCAATAAGTGAAAGTAGCAAAAGAAAATCATGTTCGATTGTAGTTCTGTTATCAATATAATAATAAAAACTATGCAACATTTTTAGATTGTATAGTTTATTTTTTAATTTTTTATATCAATTTGCTGGACATTATGAGCACAATCCACAAATCCTCTAGCGATTCATAAAATCTATATCTTGACCCCCAATAAAGTAGCAAACGATGAGAGTAAAGCAAACTTAACTACAAATATATCTTGTACTTGTACTAAATAAAAACAAAATGCAAACTATTCTAATTTAATTAATTAAAATAAACAACGTTGTGTTATTCAACAAAAACACAAAAAAATTTCAATAACAAAAAGTAAAAAATAGACACAAATACACACATACCTAGACAGACAGACAAACACACACACACACGTAAACATATATATTGCATAAATATAGCATATAGAACATGTAATTGTAATATTATAATTATTATTATGAACTGTACATTATTTAAGTATTTTTAAAATCTATTTAGCAGCAGCAACAACATCAATAATAAACTACATGCTGTTTAATATTTTTAAATTTGAGCAAAAAATAATAAAAGCAGAACAAAACATGCCACACAAACTTAAGAAGCATAGTTGTAAAATATTAAACAATATATAAACTGCAATTTAAACTAAAATAAAAACAACAAGAAATACATGCGATTTCCGTGGACTTTGGATAAAAATCTACAACTTGTTATACTTTATTTTTGGCAGTATGTCTTTTATTTTTAGTATAGGGTTCGAGTCTTCGATAAGTAGTGGTTGAAAAACATGTTATGGGTTGTGTCTCAGCTTAATAAAATTATTGATCATGTATTAAGCTGAGACACAACCCATATGCTTTTCAATGAACTTCATTCAGCTCAAAGAATTCCATAACAATTTGGTGTTTACAATATTTATTGAATATTTGTGTCAGTTTTTTGGTTTTTCAAACTTGGCTATAAAGAATCCCACCGTGTCCAAGTCGTCCGAACGATTCTCTGCGCTTGGACCAAAGCGCTGCAACATCTGACATTGGTCTTCATCCAGTTCCGCCAGTTGCAAACCCGCTGCACCCAACTTGGGCTGCGCATCCACCAAACGTATCTGTGGAAATTTGCGTAACGCCCACGCCACCAGTTGCTCGCACTCCGCCTCGGTGACGGTGCAAGTGCTGTAGACGAGCACGCCGCCAGGACGCAATAGTGACACTGCCTGCGCCAGCAGATTGCGCTGCACATGCGGATAGGATTGGAGCACTTTGGCCTGCTTGATGCTGCAGCTGAGCTGTGGCCGATTGCCCAATCCGCTGCATGGCGCATCCAACAGAATACGATCGAAACTTTCAGCAGCAAATGGCGGTCCCGTTGAGCACTCCTCGCCAAGCTCATTCAATGCCTTGGTGGCATCGAAATGATATGCTTCAATACAGCGATAGTTGGCTAGCTTGGATTGCATGCCACGCACACGACTCGCCGAGTTATCCAACGCCACAACGCGACCTACATCGCCCATCAGCTCGGCAATGTGCGTGGTTTTGTTGCCCGGTGCTGCACACATGTCCAACACGGATTCCCCAGGCTGTGGTCCAAGCACACGCACGCACACAATGGACGGCAAGTTCTGGAGTAGGGCATCCGCATCACTGAGATCTCCAAGTGTGGGTACGCCACTTACATTCGTCTCCATGTGCACGGCAATCCCAGAGGCCGACTCCTTGTTGTTGTTGTACAGTTGATGACGTTGCATGAGCACACGACCCACGCCAAGAAATATTTTCTCGTCGCTGACATAGCGCGTCGCAGTGCCCCGCTTACACTTGCCAGCTAAGTCCGCAAACACGTTGACCAGCTCTTGCAGCTGGGTGCCTGTCTCCATGGCCAGGACGCCGGGTGCAAAGATATGAGCGCCGCGCAACAAGGCTGCTCCGCAGCTGGTATCCACAATCAGCTGCCGGAGGGCATCGTCATATTGTGCGTCCGCTGGGGCGTCAAGTGGTGCAATGCAAAGCATTTCCGGCAACTCATGGAGTCCATAAACGCGCGGTTCTTGATGTCCATAGCGTTGCTTCAATTGCTCCTGGAGTTTGGCTTTGTAATCGATGACACTGGTGCGCAGAGTATTAACACGATAGGTTGTGATCCTTGGAGTTTGGCAAAGCCACGATAGCAATTGCGGCAAAGCGGCAGTCTAGAAATTAATTGCAAGTTTTAAAACAATTGTTGCGCCACGTGAGTTATCGATCGAAGTCAACTGCCACCCAGAGTTATCGAATTGTGTATGTAGCTTATTTGGAGTATTCTTTTTGTAAATCGGTTTGTTTACTCACGTGCACTTTTAGGATTTCATTTTCCAGCTGCAATCCCTTGCCCAAAAACGGCGATTTCGGATAAAACATTTATTGTGTCCACCAATTCGATGGAAGTACCTGTCGGTCAGTGTGTTTACTTAGTAATACATTTTGAAGAGCTGGTTACTCCTCATGTGGTATTTTGTTAATTTTAAAAAACCAATGAAAAGGCCCGAGATTTTAAATAGCTTATTATTTCGGGCAAATCTTTACTTTCTGCCACTAATCAGATTTTTGTCAATATGTAGTCAATTTCGGATAAAAAGTAAAACAGAAAATGAGAAACAACATTTTTTTATACTAATTTGCATCTGTAAAAATACCATAAATTTATTTGTTGTGCTTCATTCGCCATAGACCAAATTACATAAGATCACTGTACATGTTGGATTATTATTATTATTATTTTTCAAAAACTCTTCATGTATTGTTAAAGTTTGCTATTAGAACATTATTTAAGATTTTGGTATACTTTGAAATAAATGTTGTGGTCACGCTGTTGTCAATCTTGCGAACTCACCACACCGGCCTCGCTTGTGGACAAGACGTGGCAGCATATGAGAGTGCCGCATGAGAAATCACCACAAGACGCTATAGTCGATCTGCTCTACCACACGGGTACGCTTTACGTTGAGAGTACGTTCAGCGTTGGTGAGTTTGCAGTTTTTTCAACGGCAAGTGTATTCTCGGTCAAGTTTTATTTCGCTCTGTGATTTTTTGACATTTCCAAGCAGAAATTTCTAAAATTTCTGCTCAAATTGGTGCGCATTTGATTCAATAATTTGGTGCGTATGAGTTTTCAATCATGTTTTAGGTGTCCGCTTTGCAAATCCACAGTATTTTCACTAAAAGCTGTTAGCGTTTTTTATCATTTGGGTATGTGAAAATGCTGCCGCAGCAATGTGGGTGATGTTGGTGTATTGGTGTAGAAATTTTGACTCACACGCACTCATACAACTATCGAGAGGCAAACTGCCGATGAGTGCACGAAAATCGTAACAATCGTCTGCAATAAAACGCAAATAAACCCAATTTAAAAAAAAAATCAAACAAAGCATAAACATATTAATAATGAGCGGAAATTGCTATGAAAATTTTGAATTATATAAGAAATGTTTTGCGTCTCATATCTCGCAAATACGCGCAATCGATAGGTCGCACTCACGTGCATATCGATTCATGCTATCGTAGACAACTCTGTCATCGCCAACATTGTACATTCTTTCGCCGTCGGTTTGGCAGCAAAAAATTTTATCAAAGGAAAATTTACAAAAAAGCTGCAGAGAAAACGGTAAATAATCGGTACAAAGTGCAATAGGTCAAAACATAATCTTCAGCTAATCTTCGAAAGTGTAAAAATATCATTATTTCAATGTTTAATGAAGAAAACACGGCAGCCGCTGTTTGACGAACGCAAAAAGAAGAAACGGAAAAAAAGCATACGTCGCCGTCATCATTTCTTGGTACTCATACAAAGGCAGTCACATATACAGGCACACATACTTGATTAAATTGCATAGGGCTGCCTAATGTGTGCGTGGACAATTTGTGTGTGTGTGCATCAATAATTACTCGTGCAAACAAAGAAAATTCCGAAAATTTTACAATTTTCTACAGCAACAACAATTTCTATCTTTGCGTTGTATTTGTGCATTTAAATCGCCGCAAGTGACGAGTATTTAACACAAGTACCTTAGGCAACCCTAAACTCGCTTTACTTGTGTGTGTGTGTATATTGTGAGTGTGGTGTGTTTGTAATTGTAGACGTGTGTGTGTAGGGTGTTGCTGCGGCGGCATAAAAAAAAAGTTGCTACGTGTAGTTTTCATTTTCTTTGCACATTGAATTTTAAATGAAATGTGACTGCGTTTTCTGCACGTTTTTCGCGTTGCAAATTGTAAATAGCGTGTGTTGTATTTTAGTTTATATATTTGGTTTTGGTCTGCAGCACTTTAATTAAAGTCTATAATCGTCTGGTCTGTTTGTTATTGGCTTTGGAGAAATTACTTCGCTTCCCTAAAGCGCTGCTCAATTAAACATTCAATTGAATTGCACACTATAGCGGATACATGTAAGCATGGCTGTGTGTGTTTTCTACTCTCTCACACAGACACGCACACACATACGCACACTAGTTAAAGCCGCCTTAGACTTTGCCGCCGCTGTTCGCTGCTGAGTCACCAAAGATTTTTGTGAGCGAGTCATTTATGTATTTGGCTTTTGCATTATTTGAACAGATAAATCGCAAAAATATTTTTCACATGCACGTTTTTGTCCAACAACAACAACAAAATAAATCAATATCTTATCAGTTGTGTCAGCTTCGTCGTCGACGTCAGCGTCTGCGTTGGCAGCGAATTAAAATTCCCCAAATTAAAGCTATTTTTGACAGCAACCAAAGAGTTCTTCACTATGCTTTGTTTCTATATTTTTCTTTTTGAGCCTTCTTGAACTTGTGACGCTCTTGTCATTGAACTTTCGCATAAAAAGCTTTCTTCACTTTCTCGCTGAAATATAACTTGTGTGTGGCAGACAACATACATATAACATCCCAAACATACTTGTATTTTTAAGCATTTTAATTGCCAAAACCCCATTTTGGCCATAATTTCATGATTTCGCTGCTGGATTTCCGGTTTAGTTGTTGTGTTGTGTTTACTCATCGTTCCCATTGTTGAAGACACACATTCAACACGTCAGCTTAACAATCGATGTTGTTGATGTTGCGCTGCAATTTGATTAGCACAGTGTGCAATTAACCATCGAAACCTAAACAACATTCGACTGAAACTTCAGATAGACATATATATTTGTAACTCAAGTCGTAAGTCGATGGGAGGGTTGTTTTCTCCATATGCCAACAGCAGTTGATCAAATTGAATTAATTAAGCCGAAATAAGAATAACATTTTAATTACTTTTCTTTTTATCTATTTGCAGTTTCATCACGTTGTGCAAGCAAACAAATCCAACAGGAGTTGCATATTAACAGCAGTTGCAACTCGGATTTGAACTTGTTTTTTGAATAATTCCAGCAAGGCAAACTGAAGCAGTAGTTTAAACTTATTTAGAAATCCCCTCCACACATTGTAAGACAAGCAGGACAACAACAACAGCAACAACATGGGAAATGTATTCGCGAATCTATTCAAAGGCCTCTTCGGTAAAAAGGAAATGAGAATATTGATGGTCGGTTTGGATGCCGCTGGTAAAACCACAATTCTGTACAAACTCAAATTAGGCGAAATTGTTACAACGATACCTACCATTGGTAAGTGTCTAACTTGTATATATGTCTTTTGATTTCGATTAATTATCAATTATACCATTTATAGGTTTCAATGTGGAGACTGTAGAATACAAGAATATTAGCTTTACAGTGTGGGATGTGGGCGGCCAAGACAAAATTCGTCCATTGTGGAGGCATTACTTCCAGAATACACAAGTACGTTGAAGAATAATTGAATAGTTGATTCCTATTCCTAGATGATGTTAACAACTTGTAATGATTACTACTATGATTAGTCAAAGTTTATTTTGTTTCAAGACGGGACTGATATCACATAATTTGTGCCCCCATCTTGTATAATCTGTAATTTAGCCGCGATTAACATTTGCTTATCTCTTGTCTACCCACACACAAACAGGGTCTTATCTTCGTCGTTGATAGCAATGACAGAGAGCGTATCGGTGAGGCGAGAGAAGAATTGATGCGCATGCTGGCCGAGGATGAGCTTAGAGATGCAGTCTTACTAATATTCGCCAACAAACAGGTAAATTGACTTCATTAACCATTCATGTTAATATTTGATATTAAATCCGGTTTTATGTGAACTTGATTCAATATTTAATCATTGCGAACGCTTTTAATGTTGATGTCAGCATTCCAAAAACTGATTGCACAACATATACAATACTGATAAGAAAACAAAACGTAAAAGTTGTAGCGATAAGGAGAGCCTTCGCAATGCACTCTCACTAATTAATTGCGATTGTATACAACTTACTAATTCTTTTATTTCATTTATATTCGTTCGCTTTCTAGGATCTGCCAAATGCAATGAATGCGGCCGAAATCACCGATAAGCTTGGCTTGCACTCACTCAGAAACCGCAACTGGTATATTCAGGCGACGTGTGCAACTAGCGGCGATGGACTCTACGAGGGACTTGACTGGTTGTCCAATCAGCTGAAGAATGCTAATCGCTAAATAAACTAAACCACACCACAACAATAACAGCAAAAAAGCAACCACAACAACAACAAAATAATTATACACTAACTTTGATTTCAAAAGCAAAGCAGCAAAAAGAAAACCTTCAACAGCAGACATAATATAAAACCATCTTCATATATGTATGTGGGAAATAACATCAACAACAACAAGATCAATCAACTACTTTGAGCGAACTGAGGGTTCTGTGCATTTTCCATTTTCCAGCTATATTAAAAAACACGCAAAGGCCGCCGCGCATAATTGAAATTTGTTTAAGAATCGTGCATACACCGCAAGCAAAAACATAAGAAAAACAAAAGATAAAAGCAAAACACAATTTTTCAAAGCAGCATATAAAAGAGAACGCTATGATTTAATTTAAATTAATATATATATAATTATTGGATGTTTAAAATGCAACAAAAAAAGATTATAAAGAGAACCCAACAACCACCACAACAACAAAAGAGAAAAGATAAAAAACAACAAGTATATATGGTATAAAATTGTCTTTTTAAGTTATTTTTGCCCTACCCCCTCATCAATATATATTTCTTTTTAATTTTATAAATATAAAGGTAATAATAATGAGAAAAACAAAACTGTAATTGTAATTGCTCTTTAAAAAACAAAAATACAAGAAAAAACCAATTAAAATTTTCGTTTGTGTCCGTCGCTTGGCAGCAAAGCAAGTAACAAACATGAAACACAACACATACATAAAAACAAAACTATATGAAAACGGAACGTACTATTTATAAAAGTAATTCTAAATAAAATTTAAATAAACAAAACTTGCTGATCAACTTTTGATACACGACAAGCAATAAGCGAATATCTATTTTACATTTCAAACTGCCGGTGTTATCGAACAAATGGGAACGGGAGCGATAACATTTGAAAGTGCAACTCTCGTCACATATTTTAACCGTAGTGGGGGAATTTTGCAGAGTATTTCGGAATTGCATTAAATATAATTTACTTAAAATCGAGGGAAAGAGAAATGATAAAATATATATGAATGAGATGAAGGTATTCCATAAATAAATGAGTATTCATTAAATTGGTATATTTTTTCATATTGTATTTTAAAAATTAGAAAACGGTCACACAACGCCGGGAGAAGGGTTGCTGTAACCGATAACGATAACAAGAAACTTGTACATCTGCTGGTGCCAATTTATAAGTAATTTTTCAATTAAACTAACACAGAAATAGCTTAAAAAAACTCATTCAAAATGTCAGCTAAGCAGAACTCTAAGAAATCTAAATGGGCACTCGACTTTAATGTGAGGTAAGCGCAAAAATCCAACAACTTTTGTTTACGGCATTTGGGGCTCAAAGTTTTCTTTCCTTCGTGTGATGCAGCAAAAATGCAGATATGCCTTCACCACCTGGCTATAATCCCACAGCGCTGGTGAATCAAACTGAAGTGGTGCGTGATCAGCGTTTGGTTATCAAGAAATCTTGGGATCTTGCCTTGGGACCGCTAAAACAGGTGAGTGCTGTGCAAATACATATTGCTATTGGGCCACGTTAACCTACATATATACAAACATATATCTATCTGATTTCCAGATACCGATGAATCTGTTCATCATGTACATGTCTGGCAACTCGATTTCAATCTTTCCGATTATGATGGTGGGCATGATGTTAATACGTCCCATTAAGGCCATCTTCACCACACAAGTCACTTCAAAAATGGCCGAAGGTGCCCAAGGCACTGGACAGCGTATCGTTTATATTTTGGGTAACCTGGCTAATGTCGCCTTGGCCCTGTACAAGTGTCATAGCATGGGACTGTTACCAACGCATGCCTCTGATTGGTTGGCGTTTGTGCAGCCGCAAACACGTTTAGAATATTATGGTGGAGGTGTTTCATTTATTTAGAGTTATTTGTAAATTGCATTTAATTTTGCTTTATTTGTTCATTAGATAAAATTTGTTTAAACACAGCATCAACTAAAGTATAAAATATAATATTGTCTTTCGAGCCCGATCTGGCAATTAATCATCCAATATCTTCTTGGCTTCCTTCTTGATATCCTTAACAATTTGATCGACTGGCGTGCTGTAAGATACGTTACACATTTATTTTAGTGGGTTTGTCAACCGTTGTAATAATATAATGATGGTTAGTCCTATAATTAAATGAGTTTAGTTTAAGAAAACCTGGTATTGTTAAATGTAATGGCATAAAATTTATTTTAGCGCTATTGTGCTTTCAATTACATTTGGAAGAGACTAAAATAAGCTGCTTGGTGGATTTGTTGATGATGAGTATGGAAATAGCAACGATTCAGAGAAGAGTATTTTTTCTCATTTACTTTTTCTTGCCATCGACTAGCTCGCGAAATTTTTCATTCATACGTTCCACCACTTTTTGGGGATTGTCGACACGAGGGACCTATAATATCGAAAACAAAAAATATTAATTAAATTTTAAAGTATTATTTGAATAGTTACCTCATAGTTCTGCGACACGTAAATGCCGGTATAAACACCGGCCCCAAAAGTCAACTGTAAAATACAAATAATTGTAGTTAAGAAAAACCATTAATTATGTTCACGCCTTAGATTAAAGACCGTTGAAAAAAATAAAACGCGACCGCCGGTCCAAAAAGGTTTTGGCGGACAGGGTGGCAAGGATTCATAAGACTGTTGGCAGCCACAGGATGAAGATTGGCTGCGCCTCATTAAGTGCTGCATTCCCAGTCCAAGCAGCTTCATTTTTAACTAAATATAATTTGATAACGAATATTTTCTTTGCCGAATAAAAACTTAACAAATCGAAATGACAAAACAACACAAGCTAATGCTATATAAAGGCTGACATTTTTGATTAGTTAGTCACTTGGATCGAACATTGCCTACGAGTCCTGCAGCAATTCACTATGTCACATGATCCTGCGGGATCGTTTCATTATCAATAATCGGTATATCGATAACATTTCTGAAGAATGCTAACGGCATACCACAAACAATTGTATATCTTTGAAATACATATATACATATGTAAATACATATTTTGTAGGTGTTATTTATTTTATGGACTTTCGACTTTGCGGTCAAGGACACTGAGAGGAGCAATGCCCCTTTCTCATCCATATTATATTATTCACAAAGCGAATTTAGCAATTTATATAATATAATATTAAAAAATTTGCTTTAAATATTGCTTATGGCAATTCTTTGTCACAAGATAACAACAAACAAAAAAGCATTAAATCATCGCCAGAAAAAGCATTGCTGTTTGTGATAATCGCGTTTAAATTGCGCACCTGCTGAAGCGTTATTGCAGCATTCTACAAATGTATTTCACAAACATATAATGAAGTTTCTGCACATTACGGTACTTACTAAAAACTTAAACATTGTCCAAATATTAAAATTTCCGTTTTCACCCGCACGCGCCAGTGTGAGAACCAAAACAACAACTGCGTCAAATGAAGAACAAGTCTGCCAAAATCGAACGGACGCCGCCGTGAGAGCGTAGCTGGCGTCTTTGTGTGTAAATGTGAGTGTATAGGTGTGCGAATGAGTTCGACTGAGAACAGACTTCAAACAGCTGGCACACTCTGTTCTCTCTCTTTGTTTGCTCTCTTTTTTTGGTTTGTTGTTGTTTTTATTTTGCTGTATTATCTAATCACGAGCGAAAGCCAATTAACTGCACTCTTCACTAGTTAAAACAACACAATTATATTTGTTAAACAGTATAATTCACAAAAACTATCTTGTTCGACACGTAAAAGAATTAAAGACAATTTTAAGTTTCTTAAAAATGCAAAAGGCAAGACGTTTTAGACAGCGCGACGAACGAACAACGTGTAAAAATGTGGTCTCTACGAAGATCAACGCATAATATGTAAAGTAGCCCAAAATAAAAACATGTTAGTTGTTGTTGTGTGCCCAATACATAAATTCGATAGAAGCTTTACCAATAAACTTTCTCTTTTTATCATTGTTTATCTGTTGGCTTTTGAATTGGCGCCCAAATCAATGCACCTGTTGTGCCACACTGTCAACACTCGCGCACCTTGTGTGTTTTGCAACACTATGTTGCTGTAGAATTTCTGATTTCGTTTGGTTTCATTTTAATTTTACATTTTGTGTTTATTAATAACATTTTAAACAAATAGCACATTTTACATTCTTGCACACACATATACAAAGTAAAATTTTCGTTGTATCTAAACTAGCTTAAACTAAATCGAAGTAGTGTAATTTACTCCAAAATTGCAGGTCTCGTCTTCAGGTAAACGAATGCCACAATCTGAATGTAAAGAAAATTAGTAAATTTAGAATTTTTTGTTAAATTGTAAGTCCGCTCACTATTATGGCAATGACGCCTAGCGCCGGCAAAACAATTGTGCCCATTTTCGCCTGAATTTCCGCGTTTTCCAATTTGCGCTCCTTTTTTTGTTTGCGCGTTTCCTTAACCTTTCCCTTCAATTGGCGCATTTTCTGCAATGATTTTGTGAACTTTTCATTAATTTCTCCATATGCATACTTTTTCTTTAACTGCCAACTTACGTTTATTGGGTTATAGGTCGCGGAGTGCTGACGTGTAGAGTTCTAGATGCGTGGCGTGGTGTGTATAATTAGTATATGCAAAGAGCGATGCTTTGGTAGCGAATGTTTAGTTCAGTCGCTGTTGCTGTTGCTGTTACCGCGGTCTGCTTTTGTCAACAAGTAGTTTCTGAATTGTTTTCAATACTCCGTCTTCGCTTGTTCTCGCTCACTCTCACTAACACACATACACGCCACTCTTTAAGAAGAAAGTCGTGTGTGCAGGTGGTTGTTGTTGTTATTTTGCTTGTTGCCACAGCTGTGTGCCTTGAGAGCACACATCAGAGAAGGTTACGTGAGGGGACAAACAAGAGAGCAAATTATTCAACTTATTATTGTGGATATACAATGATGTGCTGAAACATGAATCGCATTGCTGATATATAATTATTTATTTATTTTGTAGTTTAATATCCAACTGTGCTTATTCATTGTGTGCTCTAGCATTTATTACGTCATAAATGCACTGTCGTACCGAGTGCAAGTGAGAGCTCTCATGTGCACCTGAACTGTGTTGCCAGACCGTTTAAAAAAGTTGCTGGCAGTGCTGGTAAATGCCGTTGGGCGCGCTTTTTGAACGGCCTAAGTTAATTGCTTAATATTGAGAAGCTTAATAATATAAAATGCGATTATTCAACTCTTTAATTTAATTTATCCTTTAGTCTTATTGTACTTCTTCTCATGTACTTGAAATTTTCTTTATACACGCTGCGACTGATTCTGCCCACAGCATAATCTGGCTAATATTAAAGTTGCCCGTAGCTTAAAGTACTTTTGCCCACATGTTGCCATATTGCCTTTCGGCTCGTTCGCAGTGATGTGTTTTGTGCATTTCTTTCTAACCCATATTTCTTTCACAATTTGCTCGCCGTTTTGCTAAGCTCTGTTGGCATGGCTCCAAGAGGCAGTGAACCAGATATGCCCACTAACTGTTGCACCTTCACCTTTAAATGCGATTTTGAAAATGTATGAGCAGTTCCAAATGGGCTTACGCTGCACGAAGAGTTGTCACTGCTTTGCTTGGGTTTCCTATGCGTTGCCCTCACCTACAGCTCCTACCTACCTCCTTCTCTGCTCCCTGCTGCTAATCGGCAGTGAAGCTCATTAAAAGCCATGGCTCATGGCTCAATCTGCGCGCATTGTGCTTGCTCCTCGCTTACGCTAATTGACAGCATTCCTCATGGTCGCTGTTGTTGTTGCAGTTGCAGTTGCAGTTCTTGGCCGCGAGCCGTGTTGCAAAGGAAAATGAAGCAATAATAATGCAAAATGCCGCTTGAAAACCGTTGCAAATCATTTGAGAGACGCACGCCCAAGTTTGTGCATCGGTAATGAAGCATTCGCCCCGTTGACCAACGGCCAAACATTTTGGCATCTCTAAGTTCGTCCATTACCATAAATGGCAACCCGATCAATTTGGACACGGATTATTGGCAACTATTTAGTCGGCCAGACAGACAGACATACAGACTGACAGACAAACTGACTGAAAGCCTGGCTAGTCAGACGTCAGGCGGCTGGGCTCTAAAATGGCCCAAAGCTGCCACTTGTCCGAGTCGTCAGGCTGCCGTAAATTGAGCTTTGAATTCGTCCACTCTCTCCCTCCTTTCCTCAGTTCGCTTCACTCGCTTCACCCGCCGCCTGCTGATTTTGGCCTCAATGTGTATGGAGCATGTCGAAAATGCATGTTTCCTGATCGCAACTCAGGCTCAATCTGAAGTCTGAACGCGCTCTGGCTTCTAGTTCTGCTTAACGCTAAAACATGACTTTCCGACTTGTTCGTTAGTCGACACTAGCGATGGTCGCGTGACACGAACGAAGCAACGAGAACTTAGAAAACATTTATTAATGAATAGTTTATTGAGGAAATAATAATATTCTCTTAAATAAATATTCTTAAAGTTACAATTTTATTCACATATTTCATATTATTTTTAAATTTGTAAAATATAAAATAAATAAAACAAATAAACTAAAGTAAATTACCATGTAAATAAAGAGAATATTCTTTATACACGATAGAAGGGTATTATAACTTTTTTTATAAGTATTCCAAAAATTATATATGCTTGCCATAATAATAATAATAAACCTATATTTTATCTTAAATTAAAAACAAAATTGAATAATAATATAATATTATTTGCTACTCTAAAAATTATCTATACTTAAGAAATATTTGTTTAACATTTTAAGTTTTGACCACCTTTTTTGCTGAATGCACAAAAGAGAATATTGTAGAAATTCGATAAAAAATATTCTTCTAAACAATAAAAATGCTGCAATTTCTAATTTTTAAAAAATTATAATACTGAAAGCTGAGAGGATACTAAAATATTTTCAACAATTCTACAAAATCAATAATTCGAAAACAGAATGCAATGACTAAATTCAATACTTTTCAAGTTCTTTCAAATAAAAATGCACTTAACCGATAGTATCGCCAACAGAGAAATTCCCTTCTGTGCCATCACTAGCTACAGCTCAGCTTGTGCTGTAAGCCAGGTTAACCAGCTAGCCAACTTTGTTGGTTGGCCGTTGATTGGCCACACATTGTCCAATTGTCCGACTGTCTAGATTTTTAGACTGACTCCAAGTTGGAGCTGGAGTTCGAGTTGAATCTCTCTCGACTCCTTTTAGTGACTTAGCTAAACTCCTTATTTTGATTGCCAAGTCGTAAAATGATGGATTACCGAGTTGGGATTTATTTCTTGTTACGGTCATAATAGATTATCTTTGCTCACTCATTGTCAGAACGTTTTCAAGCCTTCTTTCCGCTTTCGACAAATGCTCGTTAGGCCTTACCTACTGTTTTCCATTTGTCCCGTCTGAGGATGCGAGGGATGCAGGGATACGAAGACGGCAGGGATGCAGGAATTCTTGATGATATTGCAGCTTAATCACAGCTTGAGCGCAGGGAGAGGAAAAGGGATCAAGTCGTAACTATGTTAAGCATATGATTAAGTCGATTAAAAATAATGAGAAATGCAATAACTTTAAGCTTGTTGTAACTAACCGAATCATTTAATGAACTGCAACAGACTACAACACTTCATACTATATAATAATATTTATACTGCGTGCGTTTATGTTTTAACTATAGATTATTAATTTTGCAGGGAATGATAATAGTGTAAAACTTGAATGTGGGGTTCTATAAAGGTTGAACATGAGGTTCTCTTTCTGTTGATTGTATTTTAGCTGACTTTTACAATGGTAGATCGAATATCTTGTAGATAGCTACTATTTATATGTGAAAAACGTAAATCAATATTATTATACTATAAACAATACAGTCTTGTACAAAAAAGTAGCAGAAATAGAAGATTCTTGATAAGATTGTATAGGATTGGACATCAAAGAGTTCTTATGCGATAGAACCCAAAATTATTTATAATTTTAAATCCAGATTTGCAATCTTCTTTCCAATCTATAATAAAAAACCTTAGTTCAAGATGTTAATCTTAAAGTAAGATGTTTTTAATTTTAATTTGCAAATTTAGCAATTTACAAATCTTGATGTTTCAAGCTAAAAATCTTATTTGAAGATTAAAAAGATCAATTTTTATTTAAGATTGTTTCAACATAAAACTGTTATTTTAAGATTCTTCTTTTTAAGATCGAAAAAATCTTATATCAAGTTTTTATTTATCTAGATTTTTCTCACTCTGTGTATATGATGAAAATTATGAAAATCATCTTATCAAATGTGTCCAATAGAAAATTTAGCTTTATTTGATTTGAATATTATCTATAATTTTTTTATTCTTTTTAGTTATATTTTGTAGTTTTTAATAATTTTGTGTGTATTAACAGCTTTAAGCATGAGTAAAATTGAGTTGCCATGTTACTACTTTTAAATTAAACACATTTATAAACGAATATGTATAAAACAGAAAATATTATTTGGTAATTTTATATCCTATAAAAATTGAAAATAATCAATTCAAATGGGAAACGAAGATCTAAGATAATGAAGTGAAATGATATAATAATGCTACTGTAAAGTATAATCTATAAACTGGTTAAGGATTGTAATATTTCTGTATTCTGCATATTTCTGTATTCTGTATATAAAGTGTCAATTCTGAACCACTTAATTCTAGCTTTATCCAAGTTGAAAGTAAACAGTGTTGTAAAATAAGAAAGTCTGCTTGTTTGGCATTAGTGTTAGGTATTTATTCGTTACAATTAGGTTAAGAAGTGGGGCATAGTTTGGGAAGTGCAGACATCGCTGGCATTTATGGTATAAAGAGTATATATCTAACCATAGTAGGCGGCATAGTACTGAGGAGCAGCGACGTAGGCAGCAGCAGCTGGGGCAGCTGGAGCTGCGGTGATGAGCTTGGCGAATGCCGTTGGCTGCACAAAGCTCACAGCGCCCGCTGGATAGTAGACAACGGAGGGCGGGGCAACGGGAATGGCGGGTGCGGGGGCAGCGGGTGCTGGGGCAGCGGCCTTGGGCACTTCAACCTCCTCGGCAGCATCGTCGATGTCCTCTTGGGCCTCGCTGTTGGCCACCAAACGTGCAGGTTTGGCCTGGAGGCGAGCGGGGGCGGGAGCAGGAGCAGCGGGAGGAGCGCTGTACAGTTGTTGCGGGGCTGCAGAGGGGGCGCCATAAGTGCGCGAGGGCTGCTGTTGCTGCTGGCGAGCTGGTTGGTAGTTGTAGCCCTGAGGCTGCGGTTGCTGCTGTTGTTGTTGCGGGTAGCGACGTCGCTGCTGCACTTCCGCCTGGCAGAGGCAAAGGCCGCAGACGAGCAGGAGAAGGACCAAGGAGCTGCTGTTCATTGCGATGCTGTTTCCTATTTTGTGTAGTTACTAACGCCGACCAACTGACTGAATTGAATTCACGTTTAGCTGCGTTTTATATGTGGTCAAAGCTTTGCTGCTTAAGATGCCGCACGCGTTGTCTATTGGTCAAAAGCGTGGTGAGGGGGGCAGGTGGGGAAATCAAAACAAAATTGACATTGACCCCAAAACAAAAAAAATAGAGAAGCGTAAAGCAATCCCCTCGCATTGCATTTGCATTCGCAGTTTTCGTTTTGTCAATTTGCTTGTAACCCAAATAATGCCACACACAACAATGCTCCAATTGTCTCCCCCCTCAGCTGCCCTCATCATCATCAATATGCAGTCGATGTTCTAACAATTTTTTATTTCGACTCTTTTTGGCCCATTGCCCACGTGTCGCAGTCTGGGAGCATTCGCTGTTATTTTCAGTCAGCATATTTTTGTTGTGTGTCTTGTTTTGTTTTTTATACCCGCTACGCATAGGGTAAAAGGGTATTATAACTTTGTGCCGACAGTAAATTCATGTAACAGGTGAAAGGAGGCATCTCCGTCCTCATAAAGTATAAATATTTTTGATCAGCGTCAATAGACGCTGTCCATGTCCGTCTCTCTGTCCGTCTGTCCTTATGACCATTTAGATCTCAGAGACTATAAGAGATAGAGCTATAATATTGTATCGATAGCATTTGTTATGTTTGCAGTTTGTTTAAAATTTTTGCCACGCTCACTTACGCCTCCGCAAATCAACAAAAATCGAATAACAAGCGTAACTTTAGAGCTAGAGCTGCGAAGTATAATTTTTTATGATTCCTGAAAATTTGGTTGCGATCAGATAGAAATTGTCGAAGTTATTAAAGAAATACTATGGCCAAAAACGCCTACTTTCTAGAGGTCTTTTATGCTTTGGCTGACAATATTTTGCACTCTATAGTATATATTGAGTGCAGTACCACATCTTTATACCAATCTTACCATTTGGTATATTTTTAGTATATTAAGTATTTTTTAAGAATTTTTGTTGTATAATATTTTGGTATACTTGAAGAATAATACCCAGATATTTTTTCTTTTATTCAAAATGGGTAGCGGGCATTTCACAGTCGAGCACACTCGACTGTAGCTTTCTTACTTCGATTGCTTTTGTTTTTGGCCAATCAATAGATGGCTGCGATTTGTGGTGTCACTTGTAGTTTAGTCACGTCCATTGTAACACTATAAATTAGCCATAAAGGGGAACAAGGGGGCAGGCAGGCGGGGGAACTCGTGTAGTCCAAGTCCATTTACAGCTCGTTCAGCTAACTCAGACTCTTCTGCGCCACGTTGGGACCCTGAATGCAGCCCAGGTGACAAAATGCCACAAATGTGGAATGAAAACAAGCCCGCAAATTGATCGACTACATATTGCTCATAATTAGCTGGGAATACCTCTATTTATATCTTTTTTTGCGAGCGCTTTGATGTGGAAATCTTTTTATGCACTTGTTTTATTTCTTTCATACTTTTCGAATGTACATATGTTGTTAATAATATTTATTTTTTTATTTTTTCATACTTTTGAAATGTATATGTTAATAATATTTATTGATTTTTTGGGCTTTTTAAACTACTTTTTCCCAATCAATTTGGGATAACAATCCTATTATCTTTTATCATGTTACATTACTTTTTTTTAAAGTAATCTGTTTAAGTATAATAGAAAAACCTAATCGATATGTATTACTTAAAAAATACGATCATTTGTGAAATTTGTTATCCTATAAATAATAAAGTGTTCTCTTTTTTGTGCTTACAAACCTTTTTATTTATTTTGTTCGCATTGAATTATTTTACTTAACGTTAATCAATATTAAAGTGTATTTATTAAATGTGATGTAAGCTTTTCTTAAATATTAAAATTAAAAAAATAATCATTTTAATTTCTAAGGTGCACATTAAGTTTATTATTAAATCATCCTAAATAACCTAAAAAAAAACATTTATTTTGTGGAATTCATATAACATATCTTACACTAAATTCTACCACATAAAAATGTTAGATATTATTTGAATATTATTCAATTTATAAATTAATTTTAATCTTTTGTTTAATATTGACTAAAGTGACTAAAAATTAGACTGTAAGAGTCTAATTGATATTTTAAGGTAAAAAAGTGTATTTTGGTTAAAAGTTTATACCACAGTGAGAATTGGACTTTATTATTCATGGACATTTAATCTTAAAAAACTAGCTTCTATACCATACTTCCCTTTAGCACCATCAAATAAATTAACATATTTATGGTCAACACCTTAAAAATCAATCGATTAATCCAACTAAATCTAATCAATACAAAGAGTTGGTAATAAAACTTCACACTTTTCATTGACACCCCAAAAATTAATCAAAGCGAATAAAAATGGTAACAAAATGGCAAACGAGAAGTGGAAAATCAATGAATTAAAGTCTTAGAGCAAGTGCATAAATTGGCCATGGCCATGTGATGGAGAAACGCCCCTCGGGAGTGTGCTTAATCTTGGCCAGCTTTCTGAGAAATGATCTATAAATTGTGAATTCGAATTGGGATTGAAGTCGAAATTGAAATTGTGGTATGCAGATGCTGATGCTGTTGCGACTAGCGCAATATTTACAGGGATTTCAATAAAAATGCACCAACTAATTGATGTAATTAATTAATTAAATTACATTTGCTTTAGGCCAAAATGATGGTATGGCCAACACGAAGCAGCAGCAGTCGCCGATGAAGCGATTGCCGGTTTCTTTTTTTTATTGCTCAACGGCTGGCAAGTTGCATTCACACAGGTTGCAGGTGGCAGGTGGCAAGGCACGCAGGTGGATAGAGGGACACCCATGTAAGTTGGTAGTTGACTATTGGTAGTTGGCTAGATGGTAGTTGGTAGTTGGTAGCCAGGCCAGTTTATGGGCCACAAGAGAAACTGCAATTTTAGCGTGTTTAGGCCGCAATGCCATAGAGTCATTACCATTTGACATGGCTTGCTGTTTGGCACTTGATTATGTACTACACCTCTTAACTACCTCTTAACTAGGCATCCTTTAAATGCTGTTAAAGAATTTCTCCCATTAAATATCTACTTTTATTAATAGAGGACACCAATTTAAATTATAGAATAGTGACTTCAGATTATTGAAATAATCTTTTAAATAAATTGTTTTAGAAAGTGTTCCACACC
This sequence comes from Drosophila nasuta, assembly GCF_023558535.2. Taxonomy (NCBI): domain Eukaryota; kingdom Metazoa; phylum Arthropoda; class Insecta; order Diptera; family Drosophilidae; genus Drosophila; species Drosophila nasuta. The sequence continues at coordinate 36,120,972 of NC_083457.1, read as the reverse complement.
ATATATATTTTCTTTTATTTTTGGAAAAAAATTTGAAAATATAGTCAATTCTATCGAATTTTTGATATTGTCTATTATTTTATTTTATATTTTACTTATCAAAAGATTGAAGGTTTATTATAATTATAGCTCAGAATATGGAATATAGACATTATAATACAGTAATATAGATAGAATATATAGATATAATATAGATACTATAACACAGTAACATAACCAGAGGAACTGAGGCCTTTAATATTTATCGCAATTCAATTATTAATCGTTAATCTTAATTTAACTATAAAGATTACTGTTTTCAAAATTTTATTTCTACAGGTCCTGAGAATTTTTCTAATTTAACGCCTAATTTCATACCTAAACTAAATAGCTAGGAAATTAACTATAAATTCTAATTAGCGCAATAAAATATCCCCTGATACTGATATTAATTAAGGCCGTAAAATATCTCGGAATAATAACCCTAGTCAATTTTCTTAACTAGCTGCCTCAGTTAACTGTTAAATTCTCAAACTATTCGCATCTTGAAATTGTTATTCTCGACATGCAATTAGGCAAACAAATGACTGCAGATGAATAATTGGTAGCAAATTCTAATCTTATGCATATGCATTACAAATGACACGTTCATTTGCGGAAAATTGAAAAAAAAGCAAATGAGAGAAGAAAACTTGTCTGTCTTGCAGAGTTCCAAGAAAACAACTGCGCTTACACGCCATTTACATGTATGCCATTAGAAATAGACGAGACGAACTTAACTAGAGGGAAACAACAACAAATAAGCGAGAAAAGATGCTTATGTGTCTTTGTGTTTGTATGTACTTACTCAACTAAGAGAAGATCAAATTGGGTTTTAATAAGCAGACGATCCTATTGCGGTAAGTGTAGCAGAATGCAAGTGGAAGTTATTTGGAGAGAGGCGTGGAATCTAAGTGGGTGATTAGCTGTCAAAGGAGGAAGAAGGCCAGACACGCTGTGGATGCGGAACTTGAGTGGAAGTTGTGTGAGTGAGACGCAGCTTTTAGTAAGAGAGTGTGTGTTGCTTTGTTGACTTTTTCAGAAAGCCCTTATGAACACTTAATAATATAGAGATCTAATTATTGAGAACACTCAAACGTTTGAGCAGAAGTTATGCTTGTGTATCACAATAAGGACAGTTAATTAGAAGAGAGTGAGCAATAAGTTTTAAGTGTGTCGTCTAAATAAGCATGACTGTGCTTGAGTGAGCAACGATCAAGTAAGATGGCACACCCTGTCGTGTGGCTGCAAGTAAGCAAATCAAAGCTTATTAGAATGGAAGAGAGAGAGAGAGAGAGCAATTGAGAGAGCTGTAGCTGGACAGTCTGAGTCAGCATGCACTGGAATGCAAAATGTTGTTTTATGTGCTCTTTTATAATGAAGAGAAGCAGCCCTTAAGGAATGAAGAACAAGCAGGAATACAATTAAAAAATGTGTAAGTTGATGCAATTAAGAGAAATGCTAGCAGTACTACAATTGTTGTAATGCTGTAAATTAAACGCTTCGTTGACAGTGGGCGTCTATAGTTGTGAATATACATACATATGTACATAGCTATATTCTATTTATGCGTAACACACACCTTACCAAAATAATCATACCCACTGCAAGGGTATGCATATGAGCTTGGCTATTGGGATTTCCTGGAATTATTGCATATGCCATCTACGAGTGCATGCACGTCCATTAGAAATAGGCGAGACATTCGTATCTATTGCAGATGCACATAACTGGGCGTCATATTTCAAAAGACAGTTAGAATAGAGTGTAGCGGGGGTCGCGGGGGCAATGGGTAATGGCTCGCAGCGGGAATTATGTAGATGGCCTGGTCTAGACCCCAGTTGCGGTGTGTTTGCAGCAGGCTTTACAATTAATTTTCGCCTAGTAGTCGCAGCTACGCGCGAGAGCATAGAGAGTGGAGAGTGGAGACTGCAGAGTGTAGACTGTATAGCAGACGACTGGAGACCGGATCGAGGTGAATACAAAGTTTCTCTAATGTTCGCCCGGTTTGCATGCGATTTTTGTTTTTTGCGTGTGGTGATTTATTTTTGCTTTTAGTGTCTTTTATTTTATGATTTATGCAGACCAAAAAGAGAGCCAACTAGCCTCAGTCTATCGTTCTGCTGGTGTTATTCATAGTCTCTGATCTGGTTGCAGAGTTTTTTGCTCGACTCGACTTTGGCTTTGGCATTGGTGATTTTTCATTATTTTCATCGTAGATCAAAATTAAGTGATTTTAATGATGAAATTTATTGGCGCATTTATTTGTACATGATTTGGAGCAAACGCAACTGCCAAACTGGAAACCCCAAAGACCTCAGACATCAGATGCCCCGGGGGCGCTATGCCAATAAATATGTTGGACATGTGACAGATTTCGTTTGAAAGATAAACGACTTTTTGACTCAGTTGCAACTGAGTGTGAGAGCACGAATACTACACTCATCCATTGGGAGGTCTATTCAAATTTATTCAAAATGCATTCCATTTGAACTTCACTCGATGATCAAGCTCAATGCAATGAATAATTACTGTTGTCTTAAGTGATCGATTTTGTTAATTTGAGATACTTCTTATAAAATATTAAATATATTGTATTTTTTAGGTACTTATTTATATGGATTTTTCATAGATCCTTCCTATAGATCCGATTCTATCCGTTATATCGCCTATATTATTTTAATCGATCATCAATTCAGAAATAATTAAGTATTGGTACGATATTGAAATAGTCGAGGTAACTTAAGAATTACAGCAAAATGTAAAAAAAGATATATACATATTTTTATAAAACTATGAAAAAAGGTTGAAAGCTTAATGTAGAGTTGAATAAATATCTAGTTTTTATTTTGTAGATATCAATAAAGAATCTTGAATTATGTAGTAATATTCTAATCTTATATCCAAAGTTTAGAATTTCAATTTTTTACTTAAATGTCTTATGCACACCAAATTAAGTATTTTTTATGATCGTATGATAATAATATAATTAATAAGTATTGCATGCTTGTAGTTCTTTTATTTACTATTCTATAAATATTTATTGTCTAATGTTTTTCTATGGTTATTTGTTGTCTACTTTTCCGTTCAGTTTTATTTGCTTTATTTGCCAAGTCTTTCCATATTTCAGCGAATTTCAATTTTGACATTTCGTGTTGTGAGCTCATAAGTACCATCATATCATTATGAAGTTTTCGCTTGTTTGTTTTGTTTTTGTTGTTGCTTAAACATTTTGCATTTGTGCTGTTGCTTGATAATTTTATTAATTATTGTCTGGCAGCTTTGCTTGTTTTTTTTTCCATATTTTTTTTTGCGGTTGGTTGCGGTCTGACGGATTTCATATTTGCACACGCACATTTTATAAATTATTTATTAATATTTGTATTTCTTTATTCGGGCTTTTCTGCATACAAATGACGCGTGAGCTGAGCATAAATTTAATTTACGATTGCCAATTAAATCAAATAAAAATAAATTCCAATTTGTTGCAGTCCCCAAAACCAATGCAACAAATTTGTTGTTGACTACAAAATGGTTTGAAGCAACAAGGCATTAAACATTAATTATTATTTCATTAAATTTCAGTGTAGAGTTCACAAAAAGTTCACAAATACGCAAAAATTTGCGTAAAGAATATAATTATAATTTATTTGCATCATTTGCGATCAAAAACCAAACATAATTGGATTTCATATTGTGTAAAAAGAATAAGCATAATTTCATTAAATGGCAATAGAGAAATATTTATAATTAATTACCTATAGCAATAATGTGCAAATTGTTAGCAAACTTTCCTATACGCTAGAATATATTATAGTACTAAATACTTAAGTTAGATTTCTGATATTTATTTATATATGATAATTGATTTAAATTCTGTAATTTTATGTAATGATTGTTAATTTTTAAAATATAATTTTCTAATAACTAAATGTGAATTCTTTTACCCTGATCGCAAATTTTATGTTTATCATAAGAGTTTATTTTTTTCTTCTCCAGGTTTTCTGTATTTAATGTGGTATAAATACTATCTCCAATAAAATTCCATGAGATCATTATAATACCCTACGCTTGGGTCACAAAAAGTGCAAATAGCATGATTTGCAATAGATTCCTTTGCAGTAGCAAAAAACTGCATTCATAATGAGAATTTTTTTGTAAGGTCTTCGTCGCATTCCACTTGTCAGCATGATGATATTGTCTGTGTGGCAGTTAAACACAAACAATTAATAATGAAATTGTTAATAAATGACTTTTTTTTTTCTTTGTTCTGTAATATCTTTTTTTCCGCATCAATAATTAATGCGCATAAACAAAGAGCTATGACAGAGAGGAAAGGGCAATGCAATCGATAGAAGAGTTTTGTTTTGTGGCCATATTCAATTCCAATTATTCAGTCTGGAATCAAGTCTCTTCTCAATTCTACATCAGTGGGAAAGGTCAGGGACTTGACTTGTGTTTGGCTGAGATAAGAAAGTGACCCAAGAACAATTGTGGAGCATTGTTCGACCAACACTTTGAGAGTGTTGCGAAAGTCCATCGAGAGACAGTCTCTGGCATGTTTAGAAGCTGTTGCTTGTCCAGAGCATGTACGATATCATTTGATGTGGTACACAGAGTGGGTTAACCTGTCAGGGAATCTCTGCTCTCCTTTTCCTTCTCCTTCTCGTTGAGCCAGCTTACTGGCCCAGCTAATCAAACAAAATTTGTAATGAAAGCCACGGAATCTGGTTTAAACAGGCACACATTTTGTCTGACAGAAAATTCACTTGAACATTGCATTGAAAACCGCAGGAAAAGTAAAGGGAATGTCAACTAAGGAATACCCTTTAATATATTATATATTTTCGTTATTTATAATATTTCTTGAAATATATTAAAATATTTATTTTACAACTTTTAATAATTATAAAAAGTAAAAAGTTTATGACGAATTTTTGCAGATGAATATAATTTCAGGGTTAAGGATAATTCTTAAAAACGAATACAAATAAAGAAAGAGAAAGAAACAAAGTAAAATTGTGAAATAAAATAAAATTATTTTTATTATAATTTTGTTTTTATTGATTTGATGGGTCTTTTAATAAATTATTTTAAGAACTTAGTTTTTATATATAATTTAGTGATCCTTATGTATTTTAACCATTGTATTTAAAGAATTCACTCATATCAGCATCTCTATTAATCTGAAATTTTTTTGATATTTTTTATTCAAATTCAGAAAACATTTTAAAAATTAACTAATACTATTGAAAGATAATAAGTATTATATGAAATAGCTTTACTCCTAAAAAATCACAACCTTATAGCCGAAGTCAACATACCTTAAAAATAATATACCCTGTATCAACCAGAGTTAAAAGGAATAAAAAATGTTGAAAAAAATGTTGTGTTTGCGTGCTTCGAAGTCGAAACCGCATTCAGCTTTTATTTGCTTAAATGAGTTTCGCTTTTGAGAGCTGATAAAAAAAAAAAAGCAAAAAAAAGAGTCAACAGTGAAGAAAAAGAAAGAGGAAAAATAAAAAAGAAACTTCCAATTCCTGGCGCGTCATGTGAGTTACGAGTTTGAGTTTGGAGTTTGCATTTAACTAACCTTGAAACAATTTCTGTTTGCTGTTTGCAGTTTTGCAGCTTTGGCCAACCAAATGGTGTTGCAGCTCCCCTTCTTCCTCCTCCTCCTCTTCGCCTTTTCTTTTTCTACAATGTTGCCCAGCTGTCCAAAAGTAGCAATTCGATGTGGAGTCGCCTGTCCGGAGTTGAAATTTGATATCTGGCGGAACAACAACGAGGATGGCGACAACCTGTTGCCTGATTTGTTGCATGTTGTTGCGGGCAATCAACAGCCAGCAACAGCAACAACTGCAATTGCAACTAAAAACAACAACAACAACAACTTGTCGTTTGTCGCCAAAATGTTGTGTGTGTTGCCGTTGATGTTGTTGTTATTGTTGCCCACGTGGTGTCATGAACCCGCCAATCCAATTCGGGTGAAAACTAAACAAGGCATTTAAAGTTCGAGAGAAATTTCTTTTTGGCTTTTCGCCTTCGTCGAAGTCGTCGTCGCTATCGTCGTGGAAAGTCGTGGGCTGATTTTCTCACGATTGAACTCTCCAAATGCTCTTAACTGCAAGGCAAGCAAAAATGTACATAAAACAAGAGGTCTTCCACTTATATTAAGTATACGTAAATATTTGGAAATTGCAACAATTAGTATTGCCGAAATTAGTTTGTCGTGCAAAAATGTCGATTTCAGTTGAGTATTTATATAAAATTAATTAGGTTTCATGTGGCAAAAGTTGTGAAATTTGAAAGAAATATAAAGTATTCTAATATTTTGAAAATTGAATACAAATAATGTAAGAAATTTCGATTAAAAATAATGATTGAATTAAAATTTACAAAATAAGCTTTAAAACTAAGAAAGTTTTATTTAAAAAAAATGAAAATATTCTATTAAGTTTTTTTTTAAGTAATATTTGGCTTGCAAAGATTTATTCAATTTACTCTAGATATTCGGCATCTTTCAAATACGTTACATAAATCTCTCGAATCTTAAAGATCTAAATCTAGAACTTAATAAAATTAAAGCTAACATATATATTATTTTTAAAATATATTTTATTATTTTTCCATTATAAATACAAATGATAATGATTTAACTACTATGAAATTATTTAATTATTTTCAATACGACTTACTAAAAGAGTTGTAAAGTACAATTCTTCAAAGGGTAGAAGGGTTTATTACTTTGTGCTTTTATGAAATTTATTCCTGATCAACAGACGAGATAATAAATATAGTCGAGCACATTCGACTGTAGCTTTCTTGGTTGTTTTTATTTTAATCTTAAAATTAACTTAACACATTTCAAAGTAAAATCAAATTGAAATGAAATATTAAACGATGCTAAATGGAATAAACTTTGTGAACCTTAGACATTTCTCTCACGGAAGTACATAAAGATCTTAGATTTCAATGTCAATGCCAGCTGAGCACGTGTGCCTCCTTCTCCCTCCTCCTCCTCCTCTTCCGCTGAGCTTTGAGCTAGCTAAGAGCCACTTGATAGGCTGTGGTGGGGCTCGTTGATTAGGCGACAAAGTGACCAAGTGCTGAATCGTAGGCTGGAGGCAACTAACAGGGCAACAACAACAGCAACAACAACAAGAGCAACATCCAACTCGAATGTGCTCTTTAATTAAGAAAAGTGCAACAGCAAAAAGAGGTTGACGATGAGGCTGAGTCGATGACGAAATGCAGTAAACCGGAAACAAGAAATGTCAGCGAAGAGGAGAGAGAGGAGTGGAGAGGAAAAGGAGAGGGAGAGGAGAGAGAGGAGACCCTTGACACACGGGCTAAGCTGAATGCTTGGTTGCGTTGGGCTTGGATTGGGTTGGCTTGGGTTGGGCTGGGTTGGATTGGGTTGCTTAGGTGGTTGGGTGGTTCCTTGGTGGCTCAAATAACAAAGCTACAAGTGAAGCAAGCGAATGACAAACCAAAAAGCCGCAGTCGCTGGCAACACTTGAGTTAACACGAGAGACACGTGTCACGCCAGGGCCATGGGCAGGAACAACGGCGAAGGCAACGCCAGCAACAGCGACAGCAACAACGACAACGACGGCGACAAGCGACAGCCAAGTGGCTAATTAGGGTTAACAAACACGTGGGGGGGTCACATTCATATAGAGACGGCTGCGTGTCAATGAGCTTTTGACACGGCACGAACTTCAAGCTGCTACAGAAAGGTAACAACTTTAGAACTGTGTTTGGCTTGGCGACTTTACCGAAAAGTTTCGACCGGTAATTGAAGTCTTCTTCTTCTTCTATCGTAATAAATTTAGTTTGGTACATTTTCATATATTTGAGTAATACAAAAATTAAATAAATGAAGAAAATGTCATAGGAAGTTTAAGACAAATTTGTTGAATCTTTCAAAAAGATCTTCAATTAAATAATTTCAAGTGCTATTGAAAAAACTAATAAATATTTTTTAATAATCTATATTGTTATAATCTTAGGGTAACAAATAAAGAATGAAACCGTTTTTGAAAATTATGTTATTCTTAAATAAAGATTGAAGGTTTATATTTGTTATAAGAATAAAGTTTCTAAACAAAAAGAATAAGAATATTTATTTATAAGGCTTAGATTATAAATTAATTTATAACCTAGTCTAAATTTAACCTTTAGTAAATGTTCGTGCGTTGTTAGAGTATGACCGAGTCTATTTTTTATATATTCAGTTTGACAACTTCTTGGTATTTCGGTATGATTCATTTTTCTAATACAATAGTTGGCGTTTGAAGTTTTATTGTTAGTAAGTCGATGCCCTAAGGATGTGTCAGGAAGTAGATTGAGTTTTGCTATAGGGAAATTTTCTTTTAGGAGCTTATTTATGTCCTCATAATAATTATGAGTGAGGATAGACTTTTTGTTCTAGCTTATTTTTCTAATTTTTCTCTCTGGGAAATTAAAATTATTTGTTTTAAAAATTTAACGAAACTTTATACCACATTTGTATTATACATTTTTGTAATTTTATACATTTAGTGAAGCTTCATGCTCTTGTTTAAAATTCTTGATTCTCTCTTGAGAATCATTAGAAGTATACATTTCCTTACATTAACATTTGCTTCCATATCAAATAGAGAAAAATAATAAATCAAATCTAGTTTAATTTTATTCACATATATTAAAAAGCTTTACATTTTCAACTGAAGTATCTACATAAAGCTAATTAAAAGTAAATCTTTTCATGTTTGTTTATACATTCAGTTGCTCAAATTTGTTTAAAACTAGTTAAAGCTCTTCTGATCTATGTAGAATGATGAATTTCTTGGCATTAGCACTTGGCCAGCTTTCTGGCTGGTGTTCTTCAAAGTTTCCGCTGCATAAATCCCTTGTAGTCGGTTATAGATACATCAGTTGGGCATTAATCAAACTGACAGCTGAGCTGTTTAGCATAGTCTGAAGAGCAAGACTCAAGCTGCAGCTGATAGAAAGAGAGACTGAGGTGGTAGCAGGGGGAAGGTTCGAAGATATCGTGATGGCAACCAACTATTAATACAATTATGTAAAACAGAATTCCAGTTGCAATTGCAACAAGGCAATTTCACAATTATCGCATGTACCTAGCAAATTCCAGCAACTTGTTATGAAATCTCCCCTCGGTTCTTTGGCCAGTGAAATTGTTTGTGAGCACGCAAACTGATCTCCATTCTTGCCACTCTCCGCCTCTCCCTTTGTGTTTGTCTGCGGCTAATTGAAAAACTGCGTGGCATGCCCCAAACGCCGCTCAGTTGCAGTGTGTGGTCTTATCATTGACAGTTGTCAGTGCCTATAACAGACACCTAACACCAGGCCATTTATGTTGTGCCTCTCACCACAGACACTCATGAATACACTCACACTCAGTCTCAAACGATCCTCGAGGCTAGACTTATCGACTCGTGTCATTCGACTGATGCCACAGTGCGAAATTCTCTTTGACATGATTTGTCAGTGATTTGGATTAGTTGCTTGGCTGCTTGACGATTGCTTGAAGTCTGCTTGAAGTCTGCTTGAAAGCCTGATTGACGCTAGATTCAACATTCGAGATTACACTCAGTCGGTCTAAAGAAGAAACACCGATAAGTAATCAGTAAAAGTTGGATAAGTCTGCGCTTACGTAAAGACTTGTCAACTTGCAACAGAACGCGCTGCACTTTTTTGTGATTGATTTATGCAACTGACGCGGGATACATCTGATAAAAGATGTAAAAGTTTTTTAGCTTTCTGTTTGTTGGCTTTAAGATGCTTAAATAAATTTGAATTGTATACCTAGACGGTCAAGTTTTTTTGTGTTATCTTTAAAGAGCTTTATGACTATGAATGGAAATGATTTGGAAGCTTTGTGTTGATGGCTTTAAGGAGCTTTGAAAAGCTTTAGCGTTGGGTTTATGTCAATTAATTGTAAGGACTTAAGTGGGCTAATAGAATAAGTCTGTTTTTTTTTAGTATAATAGAATTTCAATATAGATTTATTTAAGTGTCTGTTCTATGTTATGTTATATGTTTGATGACTTAAAGAATCTTTAGCTTTAAGGAGCTTAGCAGCTCATAGCATACATTTTCTTGAAAATTAGATCTTCGATTGTTAAAGCTGTTATTATAATAATTTATTAATTGTTAGTTTTCCAGCCTTTTCATATTTTGAATTAAGGGCTTATAATATTTTATTGTAATCTTAATAGTTAAGTTCAGAGTGATTCGAGATTAGTTAACTTATAAGCTACAATAATAAACTTCAAACATTTTTAAATTAAATACTAATCTTTAATTCTACTCTATAGTGTGTACAAAAAGTTCTTCGACCCTTTAAAAAATCAACTTTCCAACACCAAATCTTCCGCTCAGAAGCTTTAAGTCTGCTGGCTAACTTCCTTTAAGACGGCGATTGCAATTGCAATGCGCTTGAAGCGGATTTGTTAGCGAAAATCAAGGCATTAAATATGCGAGTAATCAGAATTGGGCGCGCCTATAATCAGCCAACAATTGTCTACAGTCTGTCAGTCGAAGTTCTAGGCGAGAATAGAGCAAGAAGGAAGGAAAGATGAGGCGTCAGAGGCAGGTGATCGCTGGTGATCAAGAGGCCACGTTTTGAGCTGCGTCATTGATTGACTGCAATTGAAGTGCTCGTCACGTTCAACTGGATACAAAGCAGACTGAGCAAAAAGGCCGCGCAAAGAGCATGAGAGATGGGAGGGGAAGGGGAAGGGCTTGAGAATGGGGAGTGGAGAATGGAGCAGAGTCGAGTCTAGGTGAGAAGACGATGATGATGATCATGACGACGACAATTGCGCGCTAATTATCGCCTCATGCAATTCATAGACAGCTATGCTTCCCTCTCTCTCTCTCTCTCATTATCTCCCTCTCTTTCTCTGTCTCTGTCTCTGTCTGATTTCCTGCTGCAGCTGATCAGCGTGTGTCAAAGGAATTCCTGGGGTCCAGGCGTGAATTGAATTCCCGCTGCCGATGATGATGAATGGCGGCTACCAACAGCGACTCCTCCTCCTTCCCTCCTCCCCTTACTTAGCTTTATCATCTCTCCTCTCCCCTCTCTCCCTCTTCAGTCTCATGTAACTACTTCATTTAGCTTTGCGGATTTGATTTATAGCGTTGCTAAATTAAAGTTGCGCACACTTTTGTTATGGACAATGAATTGCAGGAATGCATCTCTCAAGTTTCTCTCTCTGCCTCTGCATCTTCAAGTTGCACTCGGAGTCGGATTCAGAGTTGGAGTTGGAGTTGGAGTCGAGTACTTTTCAACTGCTCTGGCGTTGGCGATTAAGTGGTCAGCTCATTAGCCTCGACAATGCGTTGGTATTTGGGTTAGGTCCTCTGCCACATCATTGTTCGTTTGCTGCCTCATGCTGCCACATGCCACAGGCCGCATGCCTTTGGCCACTTGCCACTTGCCACTTGCCACTAACGGTTAACGATTTGAACTTTGCTTTCTTCATCAAGGAAGCTGCAGACAAACCAATTAGCAATAGCTCGCTTCAAGATTAAGCTGAATCATTAACGTTTTTTAATAGATTTCATTAGGATTTATTGTCTACATAATAAATACATTATCTAAGTATCAATTGTATTAATTTATAACTATAATAAAAGCTAACTAATATTAAGAAGAACCATTAGTACATTAAAAAAAACTGTCAGAAATTGTTCATATTTTATAGAGTCGCAGATATTATTTGGTGTCTAGTTTAAATTTATATTTATAGTAATATATTTCGTTTTTATAAAACACATAATTTAATCGACTTGATAAAGTTCTTTCCTTATTTGTAAATAATAAGCAAACCTTAAGATCAATAATATTTATATAGAATGAAAAGAATAAAGAGAAAAATCTCGAAATATTAAGTGTAATTTTGTTAATATAAAATACAATTTTTATGGGAAATGAATAATGTGACTTATGAATTTGAATTTCTTTCTCCAATTCATTAAATTATAAAAGAGTTTAGCTTTAAATATTCCATAGCTTCAAGAAAATTATTACTATTATTATTAATTTCAAAGAAATTATTAGAAATTGAACTTAATAAGCATGCAAATATATAATTATTATAATTATTGTTAAAAACTTAGCATGCTATATTTAATAGAAATAAATCTTTGACATACTGAGGCCAGTTTTTATTCATTAAATATATTTACTTCAAAGATTATTAATAGTTGCAGTATCTTTAGTTGCTAAAGTACTTAAAGGCATTCATTAAATAGAGTTAGATAAGAGACTAAACAATTTCCTGCAGAATTGAGATAAGTAGTTATAACATAAGCTCAGCTGATGGTAATCTCAGGCTAACGAAGAGCTCCTCAGATTGCGTCTATGTCTGCTGCTGTCTTATTATAATCATCTGTCTAAAGCGGACAACACTTGGAGGGTTATCGGGCAATTGATCACAAGTCGAGCAGCGATTTATCAAAGCCTGTGTTGGTCCTCGAGTGACCGATGACAACTGTTGAAATGCAGCTCCATCAAATTGGCGACAAATGCTGAGAGAGACTCTTGTGGCTGCTGCTGTTGCTGTTGTTGTTGTTGTTGCTGCTGTCTGGCCATCAATTCAGACCGTTAACACTTTATCAATATCTTGGGATAGGCAGCAGTTGAAGCAACAGCAACAGCAGCAGCAGGAGCAGGCGACTTAGGAGGCGGTTTGGTTGACTGAACGACTTCAAAAGCGAATTTGCCGCCGTCAGATAATAATAAAAAGAAATAAAAATAAAATGCAGGTGCCAATGAAGAGACGACAGCCAGAGAGAGAGAGAGAAAGAGAGAGAGAGAGTGCCGCGGGTCTTCGATCTTTCGGTCTCGGCGAGATCACAGTCGGAGCGTGGCTGATAGTGAATCGTTGTTGTTGCTGTTGTGGCTGCTGCATTGGCTCCACCTTTTTGTTGCTGTCTTCGGCCGGCAGCGTTTCTCCTCTTAATTGACGCCTTGATTTGCAGCCGATTGGCTCTGCACCAACATTTTCCAGACTCTTTTTCTTTTTTTATTCATATATAACACCATTCTCTCCCCCACTCACACACTCTCTCTCTCTCTCTCTCTTTCTCTTGTTATTTCACCACACGAATATTTCTTTGATTATGTTTATCGTTTGTTATTTCAATGCCAATTGTGACCCACTTTAAATTTCGTATGCTATTTATAGCACTCACTTCGTCGCTTCGTCGCGATCATTTTGCTTGTTTCTCTTTCTACAGTTCAACTGGGTTAAAGTGCCGCTGTCATCCAACAAGCAGTCGTGGCCGAGCGGTTAAGGCGTCTGACTAGAAATCAGATTCCCTCTGGGAGCGTAGGTTCGAATCCTACCGGCTGCGATAAGAGTTCACTTTTTTTTTAAATTTTGTATATAACACATGACGAGTTATGATTTTTCTCAAATTTATATAAAATTTATAAGCTTACTATGCGAATGTATGGAACTAACATTTCAAAGAACTATAATGAGAAATTTATGATTATAATTATGAGTAATTATGACATGCGTGTTTAATGTAAAGAGCTCCATAAATCGCGATTGATTACTTTGATAATAACTTTGTATGATTCCGTTTGTTAGTAAGATTAAAGATGGAATTATTGTTATTTTAAAATTTTTTTAATTTTTTAAATTTCAAACATATTTCAATTAATGTCAAATAGACTTTTAATTTAGATGAGTTTATTACACACAAAGCAAATTTCCAAATCAAGATTTAAGATTAAAGATGGAATTATTGTTATTTTAAAATTTTTTTTAATTTTTTAAATTTCAAACATATTTCAATTAATGTCAAATAGACTTTTAATTTAGATGAGTTTATTACACACAAAGCAAATTTCCAAAATCAAGATTTAGGTCTAAATACTAAGAATATTTATCTCAGCAGTGCGTCAAGAACATGAAAATTTTAATGTTAGAAAACACATCTTGATGTCAAGAAAATTTCATACGATATAAACCCCAATTTCTATTAATAAGAAGAAGAAATCTTATACTTTTAAGACCAAAAATCTTATTATTTATTATTTTGTTATTTTCAGATTTAATTAGCGCTCTCAGTTAGTCAGTTATATGTTGATCACTTTACTTACTAAATATTTTTCATTAATTCGCTCAGCATTTCATTTTTTAGACTAATATTCTTACTTTTGTTCTTTAAGTGGTTTTATTTCAAGAACAGAATTTTTAGGACGAATGTTATTGAATTTAGAACTCGGTCTTTTTTCTCAGTGTACCATCAAGAAAGCATTCTAAATTCAAGCCCAAATGTCTTAAGCATATCTAATAGATCTTGCATTAAAATGTAATGTGTTAGAGAGATCCGTATTTCAAACGCATTTTTCACTTGGTTAACAATGTGCTTAAAAGTAATTTTACTGCTAAGTATATCTGCCGAGAAGAGTATAATTACGCAATCGCACACTTAGAGCTAGAGACATAGGCGACGTCTCACTAAAATTGTTCAGTTAATTTGTTTATAGCTGTAACATTCCATTGAGAAACTGAGAACTGAGAATCGCTGGCATTTAAGCTGCCATCAGTTGTGTGAGGATAACAATCGCAGGATACTATGCAATTAGGCTCATTAGCATTTAGCATTAAGCATTTAAATAAATTGATTAACCCATCACGAGACACGGATAGAGGAGAATCTCCAGAGCTAGAGAGCTGAAGCAGAGTTCCAGCTGCGAGTTATGTAATTACTAGCTGGAATGCCAATGCTGCCTCAATTTGGGGCCGCAACGTGTGTGTAATTCACGCAGTTGCCACATGCTGCACAATAATCAACGGTGGTAGGCAGCAGCAGACAGTAGACAACAGAGAACGCAGACAAAGGCTCTAATTAAAAATAACAGAAAAATATAGGTTACACCTCGACAAAGAGCCAAGAGTTGGAACTGCAGCTGAAGTTGGAGTTGGAGATGGAGTTGCAGCCAAGAAATGGGAAATAAAAGAAGAGAGGAGGAGGAGGCAAGGGGCAGATCTCGGGTCTGGCCTGCTACCGAGTTCTTTGCGGAGTCTGTGGGCCGGGCAAGTGGCACTTATCATGCATGCGCCAAGTGAAAGAGGCAGCAGCAAAAGAAGCGGCAACAGCAGCAGCAGCAAAAACAGCAACACACAAAAATTAATGGGCTGTAATTACGTGCTGCAGTTGCATGCAGAGTAGGGAAAGAGAGAGAGAGAGACAGAAGAGAAAGAGTGGAAAGAGGGGAAAGGGGGCGGTAGGCACTTTGTGGAATGCCCCAACCGAGACGAAAGCAAGACGTTGTCTTTTATAGAAAATTAAAGCCTAAATTTGCCTGTGCAAAATTTACGACGTGTTTACGATGCCTTAAATTATCGGTTTCGCTAATGCGTTGCTGCAACGCGAACTTCATTTACTCTTCACTCATTTACTGGTGTCAGTACCATTCGCACACTCACACTCAAATACACACACACTCATTCTTGTATTGATATTCATACTCGCTTGCGGCACTTTTTCTTATGAGGCGAACTCTTCTCTTTTTGATTTTTTTTTTACCACTCCCCATCACAGTTGTAGCGGAACCTTCTCGTATCCCCGATAAATGATACAAAAAGTTTGCAGTCATCTAACAATCAGATAAAGATTGAGCAGAGTTTCGAAAAAAAATTTAAAAAAAAATTGAGATTTAAAAAAAAAACCAAAGTAAATTTTGTTTTATGAAAATACTGAATACAATAAAAGTAATGAACATTGTTTTATTTTTTCGTTACACAATAATTCAGATTAAGATTGAGAGTTTTGAAATAAACAAGTATTTTTGAGTAACTATAGGGATTGTAATTAGATTTAAAAAAAAAGGTTTTTTTTTTTTAAAGTTTTGTTTTATAAAAATACTGAATACAATAGAAGAAATTACCATTGTTTTATTATTTTCGTTAAAATTGATTCTCTTTTAAATGTGAACGAATTTCTGAAAATACTATAATACTATAATATACAGAGTATCCATATTAACAAAGCAAGCTGAAAAAGAACCTAAACTTAAAGTCCTAATTTAACCACATTTATTATTTTTCATCCCTGATTATTCCTATTCGATTAATATTAAAAATATTCCTAATACTTTTACTAATTTTCATGCCCACAAAATAATATTTTCATATAATTTTAAGTCTTTCATGTATTCCCTAAATTTTCTGTCAGTCACGTCAATCTAATCAAACAAAAAATAGATAAAATTCAAGTAAAAAATCAATTTGAAACCTAAATAGTAATACATTTTATTATACTATGGATAAACAGAAGCACACCTTTATAGATGCAAGAAATATCGGTGATATAATAGAATATATAGAACAGTGCAGGGAAGAAGAGCCGATGGAACAGATCTCCAGTTCAAAGAAAGTTCAGCAAAAAGGCATACTTTCAGAGGTAAAAGATTAATATATGTGAAGTTATTCAAACTAAAATGTATTTACAGCGGGGTATTAGAAAAAGTACTTCTTACCATAAGCCAAAAATGACTGAGGTTATCGGGGATAGTCAGCAGAATATCTGCAGAAGAAGGGAAGAATTGGTACTGCAAACGATCAATGAATTCGCTGAACAGTTAAGATTAGATCCAAACTACGCTCAGACAAAAGGCTTGCTGATCGAGGTAGGTCTGAAATTCAATATTATTATTATAAGATATATATTTTTAACCTTTCAGAAAGGCATACGAAAGTATACTGAAAATCAAGGAGCGTTCATAAAAAGAGATTATATGCCTCCAGAAAAAATGGTAGAACATTCAGTAGAGAATTTCGCAAACCAATCGAGTCCCATTTATAGATCGCCTGACATAAATAATTTGCGCATAGAAAAGGGCTTAAAATTAAGCTGGGAAAATAAAAAGAATACTTTAGAAAATGGCTCGTTTGATATGCCAAAGATTCTTAGCTATATTCAACAATTTAACAAGTCTTTGGACAACAATTCCGGCAATATAAATTGGACGGACTTTCGCAAAAATTTGCTAAAAATACATCGTTACTATATGAAGCAGCATAGTTTTATCTGTTCTGATGAAGAATATGCAGTAGATGATGTAGGAGAGAATCCATTGAATAAGTTTGGACAAGACTCCAAAACTCTGAAGAAAAATGAAACCTGCAAGATCAACAGTTTAGATTTGAAAATGCAAGAATTCTACATAAAATATAATCGAACGCTAATCAATAGGGAGAAGACATTTAAAGAGATGATGACACTTCAATCAATGCATAAACAAATCGGACAGAGACTCTCTCAAATCGAGATGGAAATTCACGCGTCTCGCTCTCAACTTTTGAAACGAGGTGTGCACAATAAATGAGCTAAAATTGTAGGCTTCTTCGCTCTTCTCTCTTCACCTCGTCGCTGTTCCAAAATGAAATCTTCAAGTTGGTAATTTTACTTGGTCGAAGGACCACAATTACTGTGATTGTTGCCCTGCTACCTCGTTATGATATCGAATACTTTTTGCATACGGCAAACTCGGAAATTGAGAAAGCCATAAAGGTGTGGCCAAGTCAAAATTTGTGTGTCTGTCTCATCGTCTGTCAACTGATGGCCGATAAACGTTATTTAATAAATTCTCAAGTATTTCAAATTATGTGGTAAATGCTTTGCGATTTTTTCTGAAGATGGGAGTTGAGGCTTTGAATGGGATATTAATGGAGCACTACGAAAAAGAAAAGTATTTTTTTAATGATTCCTTGAATAGTATGGAATTGGATCGTAATGAAAGTTTATGTAGCAGAAGAGAATTTTCTGTAATTTCTTAGTTTTGGAAAACATGCATATAATTCTTTATAATTCTTTTCTTTATAAGTAATGAAATGTAAATCAAAATATGAATTTGTACTTTAAATGAATAAATGCGAGATTATTGGAATACAAAGTAGAACAGTAATTTTTAAATATTTATTGAAAATTCATTCATTTTTGGATTAAGGATTCCTTAAATAGTATTCGTTGGTTTTTGGAATGGATACTAAGTATTTATCAGAAAGGATATTATTTAATTAGATGTATTAATATTATGTTTTTCTTTAAAATACCAAAAAGAGAAGCATAAATATTATTACAATAAATAAATGAATGCAAAATTTATGTACTATTCAGCAGATGAGTAATTTTTAAATATTTTGTAAAAATGCATTCATGATGGGATTGGATGGTAAGTGAATATTACATTTTTATTTTACGTATAATTTTTATGATTTCAAAAATAAATATGACTAAAAAAACAATAGTGTCTGAGCAAAAAATTGGAATAGATTTTGTGCTCATGGAAGATTTCTCTGATTTATATAATATTTGCAAATTTATAATAGTTATAGATATCTTTTATTTTTCTAGTTGACAATTATTTTCTTAGTAGCCTATATGTTTAAACTCAGAAATTATTTTTAAGTACACAATAGTTAAAAATATATTTATTTTTTTAAATTTAGTAGTCCATTTTTAGTCTCTGCAGTTATTTGAATTTTTACCGTACCCTTTTTTTTGTCCCATGTGAAATTTGTCAAAATTCTGTAATGCAAAACCGCCTTTGCAATGTCTTCGCGATACACGCCCAACTTCGTGCGTGAACTGTTACCGAGTGCCTACTGTACCGAGCGAAATCCGCTGCAGCAACCCGTGAGGCGCAAGTTCATTCTGCTGCAGGAGTATCCAAAGGTGCAAAAGGATGCTTCACAAACAAAGCAGCGGAGCATCGAGCATTATCGCAGGTATTTTAAGGGAAGTGCATCGCAATTCACCTTTGGCAGCGCGATGCGAGACACGAATCTGGCTGAATCCGCCAGCTGGGTTGCCGATCTGGAGTCGGAGACTCAGCCGGAACATGGAGGGAGTCATCAGACAGTTGAGGACGGAGAGCAAGTGGTATAATTATGATGTGGAGATCAGTGAGCATCTCTGGTCCCTTTGGGGTGGCCTTCACCCGAGTGCCAACTGCTTTGAGGCACAGTCGAGGGGTCGTCAGACTTTGGCTTGTTGTGTGGTCGCTTGTTGTGCAGCGAGCGCATTTCGTGACCTCAAGGATTGGACGCCCAAGTTACTCGATGCCATTGTACTCAATGGGGATAAATACTACAGGGAGAGTCTTAAGCAGCGCAGATTTAATGGCTCATATTTGAAGTTGTCTGATCTCTCGCTGGACTGCGAGTTCCTGGACATTCGTTTCATGGTTCATGGTCAGCTAGACTGCTTTGGACAGCTTTACAATTCACCCAGTTCTCGGAATATGGGACTCTTTGAGTCCCTCAATTATTTCTTCACACGTTTCCAGCTGGGTATCCTCGAGTGCCAGCAGCATTATCTCGCTTTTGGCTATAGTGCTAATGATGGAGCATACTTTCTCTACGACTGTGCTTGGGATGCTCCTCTCTTTCCTAGTAACATGGGCGCCTCTTATGTGCTGCGTGCCAAGCATCTCTTCCTGCTTCTCTATTGCATCATTGTCACTCTGAATGTGCGCAAGTTGGACGTTAATTTCCAGCTCTTTAGCGTCGACATCAACCGCATCTCAGGATCGCGGTCAAGGCAGGATCAGCTAAAAGATAAACAGCAACATGCTTCAATGTCTTTGGTGTTCAACGAAAAATAAATTACGGGACAACAAACTAAATAATATTAAATGATAATACAGATCTTCCTTTAGAATTAAATTAAAAATATTGATTGCGTTTGAAATCATACAAAAAAAAAAAGTCTTGGTGTATAATACAAAAATTTACAAAAAAAATATTGGCTAATTGACTTTATTAAAGTCGAGATTATTGTAAACTATTACTAAATACTTAAACATAAAGAATCTTTAGGCTTGAGGCTAGAATAAGGATTTAAGAATTTTATAGAAATAAATTCTTAGGGATGAGCATTGACAATTGGGATGTGTTGGAAGACAAGTCATGTTCCATAATAGGAAAATATAGAAAAGATTTATTTATCGTGTTTCATATGGCATATTGAATAATGAAGAAAATTTATAAAGGTTAATATAAAGGTTAAGGTTAAGGTTAAGTCAAGATGTACAGTAAAGAAATATAAACAAAAAATAATAATAAATTGAGCTTGACTAAATTTTTTAGTCGCAAGAATATTGTTAAATATGATCCGCTGTACTTGAGTTGTAAATAAGCTTTCAATTCCCAAGTTAATCAAAATTATTCCTCTTTATGCAAGCCAAATATTTAGTTATTTCTTTTTTTTACAAAGCTCCTAACTGTATCTTGTACTTTTGTTATTCTTCAAGTGCATTTTAAGAGGAAATGCAGCTGAGTAAAGTGAAAATCCCTAGGCTGCAAGGAGGGGACAAACCCTCCAGGACCCCTGAGGAGTAAGTAGCAAAGCCAATAAAGAAAGGGCCAACCAGAGATAAAGTTAGCAAGCAGTTAAATCGCTTGGCCGCATCAAAGATGAAAGCAACAAGGAAACAAAAAGATAGAAAAAGCTTTTTCATTCA
The DNA here is from genome assembly GCF_023558535.2 of Drosophila nasuta. NCBI lineage: Eukaryota > Metazoa > Arthropoda > Insecta > Diptera > Drosophilidae > Drosophila > Drosophila nasuta. The sequence goes on along the minus strand of NC_083457.1, from coordinate 36,100,451 downwards.
TATCTGATTCCTTAAGGCGCGTTTACGCTAAACCGAGATAATCGTAGCAAAAGGACAAACGAAACAGAACAGAACAAAGTAACGCCCTTAGATAGTAATCCAGAAATAGCCGCCATTCAGCTGTTTTGTCTGAACCATTCAAGAAATCTCTTGCGAAGCGGAGAGGAAAACCAGTTTCATTTCAAAAACCAAAACAAAGTTATACTAAAAAGTGCTTTTCTTTTATTTTCGAATGAGAAAACAAAAAGAAACAAGACCCGTCTACTACGTGGATATGCAAAAATACTACACGAAAACTCTGTGAATCAAGCCTGCGAGTGCAGACCAAACAAAAAAAATAAAATTAAAAGAACTACTCTTAAAAGCAAATCGCAACAAAGAACAAAATAAACTGAAATAAGGTGAAATACAATAAAACTGCATTCCAAAAACTCAGTCAAATATGAAAAAGAGGCAAAAAGGCTCAAGACAAACTTCTAAAAAATGGAGAAAAAGGTAAAGTAGGCAGTGCTCGACTTTAAGATACCCGTTACAGAGCTCTTATGAATTCCTGAAAGATTGAATACTTTGCCAAAGCTTCGAAGTGTCTGAGTTCTAGGTATTTAATCAGACGGTCAGACAGATGTGAGCTTTAAATTGCCAGTTAGCACTAAGCTATAATACCCCTTTATCTGATGGGTTTGGTGGGAATACAAAAATACCGAGAGGGCACAAACAACAAAATCAAAAAGAAATCCGGTTTCATTTTCAACCAGAACGAGAGTTGTGAGTTTTTGGAAGGTTGCGACGTGCGACGCGCGCTCGTTTTTTAATTCTCTGCTCTGCGCTTGCCCATAAAAGCGAGCCCACAGCATAGATGCAGAAATTAACCGACTGCGAAGCTGGCCAAAACGAGGGCGGCGGCGTCGGTGGTGGCGGTGGCTGAGTTGTTTTGAAGTGCTGTTATGAAGAGGGCTAACCAAATCCGAAGTTGGGCCAAAAAGTGCAAAACGCAGCAAAACTCTCTGATAAATTGCAGGAGACGAACTTGAAATTTAGATTTCGAGAGCAGCCGCAGAATGCCGTCGCAGCTGACGACGACGTCGCCGTCGACGTCTACGACGCGGCGGCAGAAGCGCAGCGACTGCACGCGAGCGAACCAGTTGGAGAGCGCTTTACGAGTGCAGCTGGGGGACGTTTGCTCGTGTGTGTGTGTGTAAATGGGAGAGCGAGCGCAAAAGAGAGTCAATTCGTTTGGAGCAGCGGCTGCTGCGTCAGTGGAGTTTCTTTTTTGCACACACACTCACATGCATACTGACAAATATTATTGCAGTTTTTATTGCTGTCGGTGTAAAGGGTTGAGTAAATCTGTCTGCGTCTGTGTGTATCTAGTTGCATTTGTAGTAGTTGTAATGCCAGCTTGTATTTGTCACTGTATGCGTGTGTGTTGAGCAGTAGCGTTTTATTGATTTCTTGTGTGGGCAACCAAAAGAAGAAAACAAAAAATGAAACGCCGCATGCGATTTAGTTTTTGGCAATGATAAAAAGTGGGCTAGAGCGAGATGAAGAGTGTACAGTGCGGTGCAGTGCATTGCACTGTAAGAACTTAATACCATAAAATAAGTTATAAGTTGGAAGTTTGCAAATTTGCACTGCGAAAACTTTACAAAATGCAAAACTTGCTAGCATAATTTGACCGTTCGTTTAGTCTATTTTTATCGCCAGTACTCAGACCACTCTCTCCTTCTCTCTCACAGTCTCTCTGTGGCGGCGGACAGCTGCCAAAAGTACAATCCAAATATTCTTTTGACTTGCACACCCGCTGCCCACAATCTTCGTCTCGCTCTGGCGCACGCACAGTGCAATTGCAGTAGTTGTACACACACACATATAACTGGGTCCAGCCAAAGTTTTGTGTCAAACTTTTATTAAAGAGCAGGGGAAAAAAAAGAGAGCGACGCCAACAGTTCGCACCTTAAGTCATGTCAATTGAACTTTCCAATGAGGCAGAAAAGTGTAAGAGATAAAAACTTAGTTACACTTTGTGCGCCACCTTTGCCCCACAATCCACACAACATCCACCACGTTCCACCTACTCGCTGAGGCATTTTAACTGACCAACTAAACGAAACGGACGAAGCCGCAGCCAAAAGCCAATAAATAGCCCAGCAACCAAATGCAAAAATAAAAAAACAACAATTCAAAGATGCACAGCAAACGAAGTTCGAGGTCATTGCATCGCCAACATACACAAACAAACACACAAACACATACACTCCACTACAAATAAATAAAACAACAAATGAAACGCGCTCTTCGCCTCGCTCGCTCTTATGTCTCGTTTGCTGAAGGTAGCGGTGGACTGCATTGGTTGCCAGGGGGAAGGAAGTGTGCAGTGTGGGAAGCTAAAAAAGTTCAAGTCAAAATTGCAAATAAAATAAATGGAAATGACTAAAAAAGTGAAATCCACAAAAAACGAGCAAAGCAACAACAATAACAACACCACACAGCAACAACGACGACAACGGCAACGACTAACTGCAGTTGGCAGAGCTTTTGTTGTTGCAATGCTTGGGCAGCCGCCTGTGGGGGAGTTGGCAATGCGGCGTCTGCCGTTTGGCACAAAAGCAATAAAAATGCCTGGAAAAAAACTACTATAGTATGTGTGTGTGTGTATGGTGAGTGAGTGACATACAAAACAAGTAAGAATGTAGCTAATAGAACAACGCGAAATTGCAATACCCTGTTCGCTAATTTGGAGATATTTTAATCAGTTTAATAAATTATTTAGTTATTTTTATTTTTTGCAATTTAGAAGAGGGCAATATTAAATTTGTAATATAAGTAGTCTAATTTCTTGCATTATTAATATGTAGAAGAAGAGGTATTTTGAATTATGCTACCCTCATTTTGTTTTTTAAATTACAGGGTATTAAAAGGCGCAGCAGCAAAAAAAATGACAACAGCACAAAAAGAAGATTGATGATCACGCTCAAGGATATTTCGTTTTACTCTGCTTCTTGCGCTTTGCATTTACAAACACAAATAAGCAGCAGCAACAACTACAGCAAAAAAAGAGGAAAAAAAAATCATGAGCAAAGCGACAGCTAAAAGCTTTTATTAGGGATTTGTGCATTGAGAGGCCAAAGAGAGCAAAGCTTGATTGAAAGTTTAATGCGCTGCAAAGTAAAGCAGCCAAAGCAAATCAAAAATGGCAACAGCAAAACATAGTTACTCGTCTTAAGTTCTTAAAGCTCTCTAAGAGCAACTGCTGAAGCCAAAGAGACTTACGATTAGTTGATTAGATTAATATCCGGCTGAGTACAGTAAGTATATTTCGTATACGCCACTTGTGATTCAGATGCAATTTTGAAATAATCTCAAATTTAGAATGTATTTCTTGTTTAATATTAAACAACAACTTATTAACTATGTGTATTGTATCATTATAAGTTAAGCTTAAAAGTATAAAAATTAAAAATTAGGATCCTAATCATAGTAAAGGAACACATTTTAATATTAATCAAAGAATAGTTGAGCTTTCCTATTCTATGTCGTTATCAATATTATTCTTATAGTGTTCCATATCTCACGCTTAAGAAAAGACTAGTTTTTAGTCTTAGACCTTCTTCTATCTTCAAAAAGTGTAGACAGATTTACCTGTAGCTTAGGAATTCGGTATTTCCTAGCTTGTTCGTTAGGTGCCACAAAGTTCAACTATTAAAAAAAAACAGTCTTAATTTAAGCCGTAACAAGGCTTGACTATCATCATTGCATGGATCTACCGCTTGTATCTGAGTTGCCCCAGACCCAAGGACTGTTTACAGACTCTTCAACATTTCCACACACACAAACACACACACAGCTGTTTTTAAGTGTGCAATATAGAGATAGATTTTAATGACTAAGCGTCGCCTTCACAGCTACTGCTTAACGACCAGAGGCTGGTCACATGTTCTCCCTCTCGCTCTACCCCATTCTGTAAGTTGATTGTTTTTAACGAGCGCAGACGTTAGGCCTGCCTAAATTGCCCCTTGCCGGCCTCCATCCTCTCTTACAAGTCATGCTCTCCCACTTCTCTTCTTCTTCTACACGAGGTGCCGTACCAAAGGAAAAAAAAAAGTTTAATACGTTGTCTGCGTAGGCGTAAATGCTGAAGCTAGTCTCCTTCTCTTTATCTGGCTCCGTCTCCTTCTTTCTCTCTCTCTCTCTCTTGTTTTCATTGGCAACTGGTCAATTCACAGTCGCAACTTCGAAGTTCGAACTGCCAACTGACTGACTCACTTAATGACCGTTCGGCGAAGCGTGCCCCGAAACGGCAGCAATTCCTCTTAGCTGCCTTCCTCTCTTCCTCTCTGGCTCTCCTTCCTTCCCATTCCACTCCATTGCCCCTCAGCCACTTGAGGTTTAATGACGCATGGTTGCGAATTTTGCATTCAGTTCGTGTTTAGTTTTGTGGTTTTGCCTTTTGCCCGGCTGCTTCCAACTGCAGACAAAAGCACAGGCAACAGAAAAAAAAATAAACCAAGCCCCTTTCCTTCCAAGCCGAGCCCGCCTTCCACAATCCAAGCACAAACTCCAGCGTATTCTGTTTTTATTTTTTGCATACCCTATCGTAGAAGTAATGGAAAATGTTGATGATTAGCGCAGGAAAAATATCTATCAAATTTGAATCTGTTGTTGACGATTGATGTTAATAATTTCAAAGTATATAATGTAATAACAATTTAATAGATCTTAGATAATTAGATTATTTAAGAAAACAATTTATTAAAGAAACTTTTCCTTAGGATTGGTTTCATTTAAAAAAGAATTATGATTTTTATTTAAAAAATTTCAGTTATTTTTTTAATTTTCTGTAAAAACAAAAATTTCTTGATTGCTTAGCTATTCTTTAATCTTACGTATCAAAAGTACACATTGTTATATTATACTTTTGCTATGTAAAATAGTGATAGAAATAAATAGGATTTTAATTTTGATTTTTTTTCATTATTAATGTTTATATTTATATTTATTTCATGTATTTTTAATTCTATATTTTAATTTTTGTTTTAATACTAAAATTGTTTTTGCAATTTAATTTTCACTTAAGAAATGTAAATGTAATACTTTAGTTAATCTAGAATGCAAATTTTCCCTTCATTAATATCTTGCGAATACTTTTGAATAACACCTACTAACAGGGTATCTATAAGTCGTATTAAAAATACCCAAGTTTGCAGTTTTAGTCATGCTTTTCAGACTTGGGATTCTTTTTATGAGTTTGCGCTCGTATTGTTTTCATTTTGATGAATGCATAAAAAAGCGCAAGTGATTTCCAAGTGGGCCACAAAAGCGACTACGACGTGACCAGGAAGAGGGGGTGGCCCAGAGGAAGGAAGGGGGTGAAGGATAGCGGAGAGTCAGAGTCAGAGTCTTCTATGAGTCGCACTACTGCCTTGATAATTGTGAGCCAAAAGTCTTTGCACATTGTTGCATGCTAAGTGGCATCGAAGGTGCTTCCCCTCGCCCCCCGTCTGCTCCACTCTTTTCACACTCTGGCCAGACAGAGACGCCACTTTATTGCTTGCCAGGGAACAGTCTCTAATATGTGTGGATATGGGTCGTCATCATCATCATCGTCGTCGTTGTTGTTGTCGTCGTCGATGTTGTCGCTGTATTTGTTGTTGGCGGCGACAAAGTCAACGAGTTGGCAGCGTCAGCGTCATTTACATCTCGCTGCGTTTGTGTGTGTGTGTATCAGTGTGTGTGTGTGTGTGTGTGTGTGCTTGCCTTTATGTTTGTCTTATTTCTTGGCATTTCTGTTTTGTTGCGCACATTCCTGTTGCCATTTTCTAAACGAAGCAAACCAAACCTCACCACACCCCACAACCCTCTGTCGAACTCCACCCAACCCTGGCCTTGCCTCAATGTCAAAGCGCAGCAGTCGCATCTTTATGCCACGGTCAAGGGCAACGTCACATTGCTGTCGCGTGGAAACATAAACAAGGCAAATGGAGAGAGAACAAGTGGAGAAAACAAGCGGAAGGGAAGCTAACTTCCAGTATAGATATAGTGTTCAACTTTAAAGAGTTACACACGTGCCCCAGAACTTCAAAGCTTAACTTTTTCTAGGAATTCTAATAAAGATATCTACTCCTAATACAAACTCAAAATCAACCCACATTTTTCGCTGATTTCCAAGCTTAATAGTCTCGAAATAAATTATGAAATTTACCAGAGGCTTAATGTCTTTTATAAAGGTTTCCGTTTTCTAATAGCCTCAAAATAAAAATAAATAATTTCATTTTACAAGAGAAGAATCGTTTTCAATATGAATCATATATATAACTTTTATAAAGGTTTGCGTTTTCTTACCACACAAATATAGAAATATGAAATAAAATAAAAATTTAGGTGTTAATCATTAAAATTTAAAGAAATGATACGCAAAATTAAAAAAATAATTACTGATAGTATACATATTTCATAGAAATATCAGTTTTCTTAACGTATTAAAATATTATACATAATGTATATAAAGGTTTCCGTTTGCTTATTAATAATTAAAATTTAAAGAAATGACAGGCAACATTTTATAAAAGTATCATTTAATAATTTTTATAGGAAGACTTTATTTTATAGAGATCTCAGTTTTCTTAACGTATTGAATATAACACATAAAATACTAAGACGTTACAAACTTAATAGAGATATCAGTTTTCTTGAAGTATTAAAATATTATACATTATGTAATAAGATGATTCAAGCAAAAACTTGTAAGGTAAGTAATCAGAAATAAATCCAAAATTAAATTAAAAAATATTAATTCCATTTCAATAAAAAATTATGCATTAAAAAATGATTTATTAACTGCAAATTTATTCGAATAGTTGTGGTTAATACGCCTAGCTGAACATCTATAAAATTGGACCCAATCTTAATGTTTAATGCACTTTAAACTTCAAGAATAGGACCAAGCTTAAAAACCTAGCTAATTATACTGTCTATGGAGTATAGATAAAACCTAACTGTACACTGCGTCTTCTCTAAACTCTGTTATGATATACACACTATGTTTGACGCATTTCGCTATCCTTAAGGAGCAGCAAGGACAATCGCTTCTTCCAGAGCCGAGCCTGCTTTGTTGACATCGTGATTGCAGCATTTGAACGCGATTTCAATTCGTTCATATTTTCACAGTAATTGCGATTTATCGATTGTTGCAGAGCGGACATCTTTTCGTTGAAAATGCAAAACTGTTGCTTCAGAAATGCGGAACGTCTTTCGATTTGCTCTATAAATGCAGCCGTGGAATCAAGAGTTACGGTTGCATTCCTCGGATTGAAATGAGCTCTGTAGAGCTCCGACCTTAGATGCCTCATCATTGAGCGAAGAAATTAAAATACGAATTTGATACAAAAAAGACCTGACAAATAATGTAGAACTACTGAGATTAATTCGATACGGAACTGAAACTGTCACAAATATTAATATTGATTGCAGAGCAGATATAGAGAGAGAGTGAGAGAAGTTTGAAGGGGGCTTCAGCGAAATCTTTTGATAATTAAAATTAATTTTCGCTGTGAAGAAATAAAGTTAAAGAGCGGACCGCACATTGCAAACGCGACGAGGCTGTAGAAAATCGAGTTTTCCCAGTTCGGAATGATAAATGGCGTCTAGTTAGCGCAGCGCCAAAAGAGAAACAAGTTCAAGTATCGAATACTCCCCGCTGATAGCTGCTGCTTGCATGGCCTGGCCCTCTCTTGAGCTTGCTGTGTTGTATTTCAATTAGAGCAAAAAGTCGTCCTCAGCTGCAATTAGCAACAAAGTATCTGGCAATGTATGTTTTCGCTATTATCATTTAAATTTATGTTATGGTACTACATATATTTGTTACGTCCCACTTTGCACTGTCTCCCAATCGGTAGTCTACAGTGTTCCAGTCTCCAGTCAGCAGTCTACACTCTACAGTCTATAGTCTACAGTCTCCAGTCGCCTCTTCGTATGCCTTACGATTATGGCCAACGTTGGGTAATTTGTTAGCAGGCAGCGATGCAGTCTCCCAGATAAAAATGCAACCCGTCTTCAGCTTGCGGCTGAAATTCAATGAAAATTAACTAGGGACAAATTGTTGATCGTGCTATGTAAGAGAAGCATCTCTCCATTCTCCATCGACTGAAAGCCATTGTACGCTTTACTGCTGCTGCTCTGGGCTCCAAAAGTTTCTCCCTCTCTATGTCTCACGCTCTATCTCATACACTCCAAATGATAGGTCTACGCATGGATTATTTGTGCTAGCTTTGAGCAATAGTTGTAGTTTGCAAATAGCCTAGATAACTCTAGGTTCTATATTACGACGTCTACTATAATTTTGAATAACATTCTCCAACGTTTTTGGTTTACGGGTATCGCTTCTAATTGCATAGTGAGAAAGTCATTTAATACTTTAACTATGGATATTGAAAAGGCACTTGTCCAACACAGTTTTCACATTATTATCAGTATAAAATGATCGCAATATATTGCAGGTGCTTCATGTAGGGAACATTCTTAAAGAGGAAAAATATACTTTTGAAGATTTGTATATTTTTTTTTAAGAATTCAAGAGAATCCATTTAAAATTGAAATTTTTATATTATTTTCGTTGTTTTCTAGTTATAGAAATTCCAATTAAAGTCTTTAATCTTATATTTGGTTTCAAACCATGTTTTAAATTGCATGATTTCATCCATCCCATATTGTCTAGTGGTTAGGATACCCGGCTCTCACCCGGGAGGCCCGGGTTCAATTCCCGGTATGGGAAATCGTTAGGATTTACTTTTTTAAAATTTTGATTATACATTTTAGTCATATTTTCTGTTTTTGCACTGCACAATCTTTATTATTAAAAAGTATTTCTAGCAAGTATAGATAAGTTTTTAGCTGTTCTTAGTTCAGTTATAAAATAAGTATATGTGTCTCCCAAGCTACTTTTTAAATTTTGCATATTTTCATTTAAAGTCCAGCCTATTGCCAGTTGCATCCACAGCCAGTTTTGCCAGTTTGCCAAACATATTTATTTTGCGAACCCTTCCCTTTTGTTTGTTGCTACCTCTTTGTTGTAGCTGTTGCTGGAGGCTGGCTCTTGCTCTTTTAATAAATGAAAATGTTTTTAATTAATATGCTTCAATATGTCGAGTGCCGCACTTTACTTTATGCAGCCACATTCAAGCCATCATCCCCCCCTAAAAGAACGCAGTCCAGATTCCACATGCAGTCCACCACAATTCCCCCCAAACATCGCCCACACAAGCTGACTGTTGCTGTTGTTGTTGCTGATGCTGTTGTGGTTGAGCAGTTGAAATTTACATTGCATATGGCGGGTGCCTTGGTTTTTATTGTTTCACATTCATTCGTATAATTCCGTAGGCTAAATTTCAATATTTTATATATATTGTGCATACGTGAATACTGTACAAAATACAATAAGAATCCTTTGCCGAAGCATGCAACAAAATAAATACCCGTTCTACTCTTAAAGCCCTCACAACAGCAGCTCTCTTTGTCAATCTTGCTCTCTCGTTCTTTTATTCATAGCCCAAAGTCATGCTGTTGTTGTTGCTGCTTCTGTTTGCTGCTCGCTGTGGACAACGGCGACTTTTGTTTGTTTTCTTTTGTGTGCTTGTTTCTCAATTATTCAATGCATTGACTGTGCGAGCAAAAGAGCCCGCATAATCACGGAATATCTATTTATAGATATTTATTTTGTGTTTGCCTTTAGTGTAAGTTTAGTTTTGCGCTCTATGTTTTCAACCATCCCATATTGTCTAGTGGTTAGGATACCCGGCTCTCACCCGGGAGGCCCGGGTTCAATTCCCGGTATGGGAAACCAAACTGAGGTTTATTTTTTTTAGTTTTTAGATATATTTGAAGTTTTATTTTCAGATTTAGATATTTCTGATATAAAAATAGACTGCTGACAATGATGCAAGCGCATAGTATTCTTAAAACCAAATGAAATTGTCGGAAAAGTCTTACTTTTAAGTTTTATTTTAAGAAACATCCTTTATTTAATTAGTTTTAAATTCTGTTGTAGTTTTAGCGATTAACATCTATCCCATATTGTCTAGTGGTTAGGATACCCGGCTCTCACCCGGGAGGCCCGGGTTCAATTCCCGGTATGGGAAACCGATTTGAGGTTTTATTTTGTCAAGTTGCGTATAGTTCTTAAAGAGTCTGCTGCGATAAGATAAATATGTATTGTGCGATTATAATATATATATGTATATATATTCATATTCCTGATATAGATCAAATCTCTGTTCCGCTAGGTTGAAAAATTGTGAACAAAATTGATTTACTTAATTTTTTGCTTTCGTGGTAACTCCTTTAATAACAAGTTTATATTTCGAAGTAGCTTAGTAATATTTGAATTATTGCTAGATGAATTAAGTTACTATGTGAACTAACTGATCACATATTTCTGATAATAGTATAAGAAATATTACTTTAAATTAAAAACAAAATTGCGTCTCTAATTTTAAAATATTTCCAATTCTTCCTCTAATAAAAGATACATATTTTGTCAAATTTTTTCTAAAATTTCGTAGAAGTTTCCTTTGAAGATAACTATCCCATATTGTCTAGTGGTTAGGATACCCGGCTCTCACCCGGGAGGCCCGGGTTCAATTCCCGGTATGGGAAAACGAGTCGACATTTGACTAGTTTCCTTTTTGCAATCTTTTAAGAATGTGATTTCTGGTTTCTTATATAGATGTTTGATTTTCGAATTGGTAATGTTGTACAAAATATTATTCATCTTGATTACATTTTTATTCAATTTACAATAATACAATTAAATTATATTCGTGTTGTCTGTCTTTCTCCTAAGCAATATTTAAAATATTTTCACCCGCCATAAAGCATTGCCATTATCCACTTGTATCATAACAATGCATCAATGTCCATTTCGAATATTATACGAGAGAGGAGACTGTTTCCTCATTCAGTTATACGAATGTGCTTGCATACTCGAGTCTATGTGTGAGTCTACTGTATTTATTTGTGAACTGTATGAATGCTGCTGCATTGGGCTGTCAACTCTGGCTCTAGCTGATGAATGATATACCATTTCCAGCGAATGAGCAGCAAGCAATGTGACAGACGAGGGGAGTGCGACGTCTACCAGGCAACTGGTTCCGTTGACAGACAGACAGACAAACTATACATTTGATTTTTGATGGCTTTTGACCGGCGGAATGTCTCGAATGGCAACAGGAAATATGCTAAATGAGAGAAGCCCAGTTGCCACTCAAAATGCAATCATTTATCATTTGATAATCTAATGTTACTTAAGATTGAATGTGCACCCTTAAATCGGAATACTGAATGAATTATGTTCGCTTTGATTTCTGCACCCAACATATGCTCATTGAAATCTTTTCATTTCCGTCAGGATATTTTTTGTTTTCCTCCCTTTTTGAATGCGTCGTTGCATTTGTGGCGAAACAAACCGCAAACTTCATTTATGAAATGCGCATTCATTTCGGAAACTCAACGGCAACCCAAAACTCGAACCACTCAAAAATTTGCTAGGCAATTTTATTTAAAAATGCAAAAGGCTTTGTCGTTTGGCGCTGCATGGCGGATATTGCCTCTGACTCCTGACTATAACATGCATTAAAATTGGCAATCGTCCCTGTGCGGTTGAATTGCTGACAACATCGAACATGGCCAGTTCCACACCTGATGCATCCCCATCCTGCTCCACATTGCTCCAGCTTGCCACCTTGCCACCATTTGCAGCAACGTCACCACCTGCAATTGACAAGCGGCGGCTCCCAGCTTCATTAGGTGAGCCAGCTGCCCCTCCTGCTGCTGCTGCTTCTGATTCTGCTGTTGCTGCTGCTGCTGCTGCTGGACAAGGACATGCAAAAGGCACCTCCTTCCTGCCCTTTGAACGCTGTAGCAGAAGGCCGCTGCCTGCCATTACACTAGGGTTGAACGGGAAGCTGTGGTAAGTTTTTAAGTATAAAAAAAGGAATACACTGAGAAAAAGCTGGATGAAGTTGAACATTATTTTAGCGCATCAAATTCCAAAATAAGTTTAATACATTTTATTACTAGCTTATTCATAAATTAAGGCTATAATATTAAGTGTATAATTTAAAATACTTTTTATGATTCAATCTTTATTGTATGAAATTTATTAAAATATCTAACAATTATAAAATAGTTATCTACCACATTTACTAATTTACATTTTTTTTTATAATTTTTTAAATAATTTTATTTAAGATTAGTATTTCAAAATGATTCAAAATTATTTCTGTGTATATATATACATAGTCAGTTAATCCATTTTACTTATTTTCTAAATAGTTTCAGTTTAGATTATAATTCAATGGGAATAATTGTAATATTTATCATATAAGTATACAAATCAACTGACTATGTACATAAAAATAAATTTGAAAAATAATTCATTATTCTGTTATTCATATAATAAATAACTATTATACGCTTGTTTCATTTGTCCTTATAATAATAGGTCTAATACTACATTATAAGTACATATGCAGAGTTAAATTAATGTTTCTCAAATGAAGAATAATATAATACAAATATTTATACTTTGTAAAATCTTGGTTTTTCTTGAAGAAAATATAATAAAAAATAATTTTGAAAATTTTTGTTTCTTTACTAAGATTTTCAGCGTTAAGCGATGTGGATAATGGTTTATTAATAGTTTCTAATTTTGAATATTATTGACAAATTTCATATTCTCATTTTCAATGAATGTAAATACTTAAGTTCCTCATCAAACTTTGGTGCCTTTTGAAAGCAGCTATATTGTTAGAAGATTTCTCTGAGTGTAGTCCAACCCTTTTTTTGGGCTGCATTCGGGTTTTTCGGCTGCGCCTTCAGTCTGTTGCATTTTTCGGGCATTGTGGCCGTATGTGGGCGTGGAAGGGGAGGGGGGCAGCTGTGGATGCTGTTGGTGCTGCTGTGGCTGCGGCTGCATCCTTGCATTCTGCTGCCGCCTTCCTGCCTTCCTCTGCCCGCTGTTCTTTACCGCCTGATTGTCCCCTTGCGACTCGGCTCGGGCGCATTTGCATTTTTTATATTTACAGTTTATATATAGTAAAGCATGTGTTGTGCCTCTCTCTGTCGCACTTGCCTGCCACCTGAGTGCAGCATGTGCTGGCTATTGTCATCTCTGTTTGGCACCATAAAAATCGATAGCAACAACAAATTTGAAATGCACTTCATGTTGCCATTGTTGATGCGTGTTTTTTTCAGCTTGTATATACATATATTACTATATACTATACTTACACATAGTTGAGTGATTCCTTGTGTGTGTGTGTGTGTATATATCCTGTTTACGCATGTGTATATAAGGCGCAGACCTTATCGCATATCGTGCAGGCCCAGTAGCATCCACCTTCATCCTTCGCTCTCATCAGGCTTAGCTCACAATATTGAAAGAGAATGCACTTGCATTTTAAGTGATTTAATTCAATCAGACCTTGTTCGCATCCATCCACATCCACACAAACAATTTACGGCCATGTTCATATATATTTTTGACGATAGATAAGTGTTAACGGATCTTGGGTTTGGGTTATGAACCGCAGAATGACAACGTGGCAACATCTATCCCATATTGTCTAGTGGTTAGGATACCCGGCTCTCACCCGGGAGGCCCGGGTTCAATTCTCGGTATGGGAAAACCGTTTCCGGGTTTATTTTTTCCTATTTTTTGCACTGTTCATAGTAAGTTATTTTTAGGATTCTCCACTTTTATTTTGGAGAAACTTTCGATCGTTTATCAATTATTGTTGTTTCATTATATTTAAAGATACAATTGTATTAATTTTTATCAGTTTTATTTTTTAGATTTTGTAATCCATTCCTTTTTGGCATTCAATCTCCCATATTGTCTAGTGGTTAAAAAGTTTTTAAAAGTTTTGTTCAGGATTCTAAAATTTGAAAGAGATCTTTCGATAAAATTTACAATTTGTTTTTCAATATTTTCTGATTTTTTAAATATTTTTACATTATATTTATAGATACTATTATTTTTCAAATTTTTTTTTTTATCAATTTCTTCAGATATTTCATCTCCCATATTGTCTAGTGGTTAGGATACCCGGCTCTCACCCGGGAGGCCCGGGTTCAATTCCCGGTATGGGAAACCGATACTAGGTTTATTTTTTGCCTATTGTATTTCTCACACTGTTATATTAAAAGTTATTCTTAGGATTTTAAATTTTTTTGGAAAACCCGTTTCTAGATTTATTTTTACCTAGCCCCAAATTTTTTTGTTATAAGTTATTTTTAAGATTCTTCACTTTTTTAAAGCTTTCGATCGTTTATCAATTATTGTTGTTTCATTATAATTAAAGATACAATTATATTAATTTTTTTCAGTTTTTTTATCTAGATTTTTTTAATTCATTCCTTTTTGGCATTCAATCTACAATCTAACCCATCTAATGGTTAAAGACTTTTTAAAAGTTTTGTTCAGGATTCTAAAATTTGAAAGAGATCTTTCGATAAAATTTACAATTTGTTTTTCAATATTTTCTGATTTTTTAAATATTTTGACATTATATTTATAGATATTTCATTTTCGATATTTCATATCGATATTTCGATATTTCACCTCCCATATTGTCTAGTGGTTAGGATACCCGGCTCTCACCCGGGAGGCCCGGGTTCAATTCCCGGTATGGGAACATCAAGTGAATTTTTTTTATTTTTAGTACTAACATTTTAAAATACTGTGCACATTAGTCAACATTATTTTTACTATTTCTGTTCATTATGTTCGAGTTAAATGAGAGGCAATGGCCAATTTCTGAGTTAAACTTCAGTCAGCAGGTAGTCAATTAGCTGAGTAATTGATTTAACTGTAATGCAGACCCATTGAAACCTGTCAGTGGCATCTGTGAGCTATTCAGTTGCCAATAATCCAATTACTGGGACCTCATATTATCCATTAGCTCTAGCTGCAGCCGAATTGAATGCACCATGTGCAAGTAGTCGTAAATTCGATTGGCTTCAGTTTTTGCTACAGTCTGATTGAGTTCAAGAGAAAGGAGAGCGGGAGGTCAGCTAGGTAGCTGCATTCTCTAGGTAGGCACTGGTGGCCAGTTCCTAACGAACCTATAATTGAATATAATATTCAATTATAGCTGAAAGGAGCACAAGAAATGCAAACAACACGCACAAAAATTGTCGAGCGTTGGGCAAATTAAATGAAAGCAATGCAAAAATAACTTTTCCTCTTCTCTTTCTCCTTTACGGTGTATTTGTTCAGGTTTTGGGTTGGGAAAATAAACCGCATTGCATAAACAGCCGCCCCATCAGAGAGTTCCTCCATGTATATACATTTATAGCACATATATATACATATATTCTGAACTGACCGAGGGATTCTCCATCATCATTCATTTACTTGTATGCTGTATATAACGCACTTAAAGCCCATGGTCCATGTCCATGTTCATGTCCATTGAACACCGCACTCCAACCATGTGCGTCTGCCTCTGTCCCCTGCCTCCCCGTTTGATGCGTTTTATTGCACTGGACGACAATCTCTCTCTCTCTCTCTTTCTTTGTCTGTCCCGCTCTATCTGTGTATTCCATCTCTGTCAAACACCCCCGCAGCAACGCAGCATCGCAGCAAAAAATACAAATAGAATAAATAAATAAACCTAGGCTTGTATTAATGAAAAATTTCGTACATCGAATTCGCATCATTAAAAATAAACCCCACTCGACAGCCAAATGGAAAACAAAACAAAAACAAAGAACCAAAAAACCAAAAATAGATTGCAAAAGCCCGACAAAAAAATTCGCATATGTGAACGCGAGTCGCGAAAAGTTTTTAAGGGTTGCAATTTTTTACCTCCAAATAAAAACATTCCAAAATTCTTTTTGTATGAAAATCAATTGGGTTTCATTTGCCTTTATTTTACTGATGATTTTTTCTCTGTGTAAATGGCAACAATGCAAATACATATACAGGTATATAAGAGCTTGTATGGTGCTGTTGTTGTGTGCTGTGTTGTTGCATTTATTAACATTCCCCAAAAAAAGATAGGCGTTAAGCGCTGCACAGGGATATTATAGATATACAATATCTATAAGTAGAGTTAATATAGTAATTTCATAATTGGCATTTAATAGCATAGGCTTATAAATTCTGGATGAAATATAGTATT
Organism: Drosophila nasuta; assembly: GCF_023558535.2. Classification (NCBI taxonomy): domain Eukaryota; kingdom Metazoa; phylum Arthropoda; class Insecta; order Diptera; family Drosophilidae; genus Drosophila; species Drosophila nasuta. Next base: position 36,084,273 of record NC_083457.1, on the reverse strand, counting down.
TTTTAAAAACTTTTCTGTTTGTTTTTGAAGGCAATAATATGAAAAATTTTGCATATCAATTATTTATATATAGTTCTGATATAATCTCTAACAACAAAAAGATGAATTATAAAATAGATCAACATTTACTTAAAATAGAAAATTCGTAAATTTATAAATATCGGTTTAATAAGTTTCATTTCTTTTTCTTTTGTAGTTTTCCATTAGAAACAATTTTTTAGAAATGTAGAAAAGTGATTATATGTATTAAAAGTATACGTATGTATACATTATAAGTATTATATAATTTGTTTTCTATATAAAATTGCTTTATACCTATGTTATTTTCAAATTTGTATCTTCAGAAAAATTAAAAAAGTTGAAAAAAAATTCTTGTCAGAAGTGGGATTCGAACCCACGCCTACAGAGTAGACTGCGACCTGAACGCAGCGCCTTAGACCACTCGGCCATCCTGACATGTGAACGCATGTTAGATAAAGACTGTACAAGGCAACAAGATAAAAGAAAATAGAGAAAAGTAAGAAATATAATGATTAGGTAGAACTAAATTAATTGAATTAAATTACATATTGTCGATCGTATGCTAATTGAGGATCAGTTTAATTTACATTGAATTACTTTACACTCTTACAATAATTTTCTATTATACTTTGCGCGCATTTCTCAGCCATGAATCCCCATGATAGGCAATTTATGCTACACCCTTTGCCAGCGATATTTACATATGTATATGCATGTTGCATGTTGCATGTGTCTGTATGCACATGCAGTGCTTGTTTAACAACAGTCCAGCATATGCGACATGCACAAAAGTGTAAAAAAAAAATTGTTTCACATGCGCAAATTTGTTGGGTGGCTGCATGTTGCAGCAGTAGCTTGCTGCAACAACGGTGGCATCAATCGGGGGCATGGTTAATCAGCAGCGGCTTTGAGTTCAGAGAAGCGACGGGGTCGTCAAATATGTAAAGAATGAGACTAGCAACGAATTTTTTATGCGCTACGAGAGGTTTGATTAAAATTAATCAGAGAAAGTTATGTTGAAAATAGATTAATCTCAAACTTAGTAATAAGTAAAGTAAAAAACTACTAACAAATGTATAGTCCCAAGAAATAACATTAAACTTTCGTTCTAAGAAAAGTATAAAAATACTAAAATAATGCAGTAGTATTTAAAATGTACAGACTCAAGAAATGTCAATAAGATATAAAATGATGAAATGGAAGGGAAATATTTATAAAATTAGGTGTCATTATCTTAATTTTAAGAAATTTACAGAGTCAAAATGAGATAGATATTTTGCAGTTTTTATACTATACAAAATACTATAACAAATAAATAATACTAAAAGACCAAATCTCTATCGCCACTAATATGCCTCAATTTGTAGAGCAACAGCGCTTGCTAAAAATTAAGCAAAAATGCGAAAAATGGCAAAATAAAAACGATGACCAAAAATGTATTTTAATGTCAACCCATATATATACATATATATTCATGTAGGACTTATATGCTGGGCCTTATATACCATGTATAATTGCAGCTGATGTTATGTTACGTCAATATATTGTACATGGTCTTTTGGGCTTTCAGTTTTGTTTTTTTTGGGGTATTTGGGAGCTGAAAATTTGTGCGTATCCCAAACCAACGAAGTGTTCAGCGTAGACTGTAAAAAACTGTACTTATTAGGGGTTAATTTGGCTTTAAGCGTGATGGGAGCATTGGGGATTAACAATTGAACCCAAGTTGTAATGAAACACATAAATAATTGCATAGAATTATCGTGATCAGGCTACAACTATGTATATTAGAGATTGTAAACAATGGCAAATGTTGGTAGCCAATCGTTTGACATTTTCCAATTTTTCCAATGTGCAATTAGCCAATGAAAGTCGTCTTTTATAATACGATAATATTAGTATTCACGATTCATGTAACGTCGCCATGTTTGTCGTCCATGCATCGTTAATTAAAAATAATTACAATTTTTACAATGATTGGATAAAAACAATGAATTATATACATGTGATACGTTTTTTATATCGTTTGTTTTTTGGTTTAATACAATTGACAATAATTTACATTATTTTACGCGCATTACTCACACTTTGCTCTCAGTCTCCATGGCTATTTAATTATACATTATGCAATTAAAACTCAGACACGTATGTGCAAATTTATGTTGTTGCTATTGAAGGCAATTTATATAAATTATATAGAGTCCTTTTAGTTATCAATTATGCGCAAGGAAGGGGGCTTTATAACTATCATGACATATTGCTTATAATACAAAAGTTTATACCCTTTAAAAAACGATGAAAAACGAGACAATTAAACAAGTTGTAAAACTCACTTTTAAACAAAATTTTATTAATCCTTGTTAAAATTCTATGACTTTTTATAAAAAAAAAACAATGAAATTACAGACTTATATTTATGTTTAGTTTATATTTTGAATGAATCTTAGTAAGGATAAGTATAAATTCAAAATTGAGAAGTACAACAAAACTACATTACTAATTTTCAGTATATACTTTATACCAAAAAACCTAAGTTTGGATATTTAATTCGATGAATATTTCTAAAAAGAACCACTTAAATAAATCTTAAACTATTTCTTGAACAAAAAAAAGTAAAGAAAATAAAATTCTAAAATTATACTAAAATTCAGTATTTACTTTATACCAAAAACCTAAGTCTGGATATTAAAGTCAATAAATATTACTAAAAAGTACCATTTTATTAAATTTAGAATATTTCTTAAACAAAAAAAGTAAAAAATGAAATTCTAAAATTATACTACAGTTCAGTATTTACTTTATACCAAAAACCTAAGTCTGTATATTAAATTCAATAAATATTACTAAAGAGTAACATTTTATTAAATTTTAGAATATTTCTGAAACAAAATTGAATTCTTAAACCATATAATACGATTTTCTTAAGAATTGTTGAAATGAAAAAACGAGTCTAAAATCCACACTCCAAAAATCTTCCGCTCTAAATCGTATAATTTATTCTTAATTTGAGATTTAAACGAAAAAAATACTTGATCCTGTTTATGCATGGTATTTTTGAAGTACGTATCGCGAAAAAAATGCACTTTGCATAATAATACGCCCAATGCAATGGCATTCAAAAATGCTGTATATTTAGTATACTGTATATACTACTTTATATGGAAATTCAGTGGAATGGCATACGCAAAATGACAATAAAATCGAATAAAAAACGCAGCCACAAAGTGAAAGAGGAGCCGAAGGATGAGGATGAGGACGGCGATGATGATGACGGAGGATACACAAAAAATAAATAAATAAATAATTTACAATAAAAGCACAATAACAACAAAAATGTCATTGCGTGCGTGCGGTTGGCCCGCCCACAAAAAGGCGTTCTGATGCTGATGCTGATGCGGATTCTGAAGCTGTGTTGCTGTGTGTTGCACGTTGGGGTGGCAGCTCAGTGTGGGTTGCAATTTGGTTGGTTGCCACGGCGTTTGGGGCATGCAACAACAACAATAAACAGTAGCAAAGGCGAAAAAAATATAATAATAAATTGTATTATAATTTCTTTTTTACGCAAGGCTCAGATGAAATATGCGATGTTAAGCGAGCTATGCTTTGAAATCATTTACAATACCACGAGCTCTGTTTAATACTAAAGAGAATCGGAATACCAAGAATATTAATATTTGATAAAAGATAAATTGAAAGGAAGTTTATATCTTTCAATTAATTCATTTTTTTCGATTTGATCATATTCAAACCAACCTATTTATGGTATAAAGAGTATTGTTGTATTATAAATTTTAAATTCATATTAAATCCAGTTTTAAATACTACACTTTGTTATAGTAAAGAGAGCATTGTTGTAATATAATATTCAATCCAACATTAAATACTAAACATAATATAATATTAAATCTAGTTTTAAATACTGCACTTTGTTATAGTAAAGAGAGCATTGTTGTAGTATAATATTTAATCTAGTATTAAATACTAAAGTTATTTATAGTATAAAATGTATTGTTGTAGTATTTGAATTTAAGTTTTATTTATAATATATTCCATATTGAGTTTGGAATTTGTTAAGAATTTAGTATATCTTTTTTAGAAAGTTTCTTATTAAATTCTGTAAAATATTAAACCAATTAAGAAAAGAGAAATAATTTGTGTTATTGTTTTTAAAAATTACTTATATTCTTTGTGATTTTATTATAATGAAAATCGCTAGATATGCTAATAAAATAAATTTTTTGAGATGTGCTAAAAAATATAATTATTTATTTCAAGAGAAACTTTCATTTACATTAGAAAATGCTGATACAATTTATTGCTAAATAATCTTATAAATACAATTAAATACTGACAATAAATATGATTTTGTATTGAAAAATAAGAATTAATTAATTATTAGATGAAATAAATATAAAATAATGCTATTATTAGAAATAAATGTTTTCTTTTATTTATTTATTTATTTATTTTATTATTAACTAATCTTATAAATACATTTATAATATTTACAATTACTTTGATTTTCAATTAATGTTATTGCTCCTCTCATATTTATTTCTCTGTGTTGACAATAGTTTTTAAAAATCCATGTTATTAAGTAAATCATAATAATTCAGACCCCATTTTAAATGCGGTTAAATATCCTAGAATCATTTTAAAACGTCATCAAGCATCTCGTCTCGGGTGTGAATGAAATGCGAGCACACAAAAAAATGCTACACAAAATGAATGCAATTTTTTGTTGTTATTTGCTGTGGAAACGCATCTAAAAAAGAATTTAAAAAAGAGTTGTTGCCGTTGCCGTGTTGTTGCAACGCATGGGAGGCATGCGCGCAGCATGGCCGAAAGGTGGCAAGTGGCAAGTGGCAAGTGGAGCATTAATGCGCTGATGCAGTTGCAGTTGCAGTCGCCAAACGCTGCTGCGACGTCTACTGATTATGTTGATGATGCTGCTGCAACAACAAAATAATCGAATAAATTAACATGCAACAACAACAAGAACAACAGCAGCAGAAGAAAAAAATAAAAAAAAAAACGAAATGAATTTTCAATCGACACGCGCTGCGTGTGCGTGAAAATTACAGCAATGAGAATACAATTTTTCCATTTTTTTTTTTTGCTGTTTTGGGTGCGCTGCATTAATAGGGCTGCTAATTATTGACAGCCGATGTCGTCCTCCTCCCGCTCCCCCTTCCCCGTCACCCTCTTGACAACCCTTCTGGATGTTTGGCTGCTGTCCACCCACTTGTGCGGTTTTTTGCTGCCGCAGCGTCGACGTCCAACCAAACGCAATTCATAATGAGTTTTTTTCACCCGGATATATTGCGTGTTGTTGTTGATGATGTTGTTGTTGCTGCTGTTTGGCGTTTTTGCATTTGTTGCAGCGACGCGTTATGCAAAAATCAGTTTCGAAAATGCTTTGTCAACAGCAACACACATTCAAAATTTTCGGTTTAGTCGCATAAGTTTTATTTTCACCTAATTTAGTATCGCATTGCAACTTTGGCCCAAAACACACGGCAACGTTTTTTCGGACAAACCCCTCAGAAAAAAAAAAAATTCCAAATCGAAAGCAACTAAAACGAACAACATCCATGTGCAAATAAAGTGAGTGGTGAATAAAGCAGAAAAAAAAACTGAATTACGTATACGCGTCGTATGCGCAATCTAATACATTATCAGTTCTCCTAACTCGCGTTAGTATATGCATGTGTAAGAGTGTGTGTATGTGATATTATGTGTGTGTGTGTGCCACCCCTAATTACTGTAGCTAAACCCATCGCGCATAGCTCCCAGCCTACCCCAAAAAAAAATATAAAGCCGAAGCCGAACTCTCTATTGAATTCTCACTCTATTTCTCTATTACGCTGACGTCGACGTCGTCGCTGTTGCCAGCTATTTTGTGGTTTGGTTTGGTTTGCTTGTTTGGGTTTTTTTTTTTGCGCTTTTAGCCCTTTTTTTGTTGGCTTTAACTACGCGCCAACTGATTAACAAAATTAGTTTAGAAAACTCCGCACTCGCGTACGAAACAAACAAAAATTTGTTCGGTTCTTTTCGCATCAAATCTAACACAAAAAAAAATAAATCAAATAAAATCACCGTTGAGAATTTCATTAGAGTCGTGCTTAAGCGTAGTTCATCTAACTATATTTCTATATCAAACTAATGTGTCGAAATTTAGTTTTACTTTGTATTGAATAAAAATAATTATTTCTAATTTTTAAATTAAAAAAAATGCTGTTAATTTAAATGGCATTTTAGTAATGAAACAACAAATTTTGAAGTTCCGGAGATATTTCAATTTAACTATAGCTTATCAAGCTTAATTTTATAATTATTAAACAAAATAAAATACAAAATGTATGATATTTGAAATCTACATCATGTTGTGCAAGGGCAACAAAAGTAAAAAAGAATTAAAGTATAATTATGTATGTTCGTTTTAATAATCTAGATATACATAGATTATTTTTAACTCAAGAAAGAAAGAGTTTAAGATGACTGTTGTTGTATTCGAATGTTGTTAACTGTATACAATTGTTTCAAAATCTTTTCTCTTAACTTCGAATAGTAATTCAATTATTATATTTTTTATTTTTATTTCATATAAGTACAGGAAACTTTTTTATGTTATTTTGGCATAACATTTATAGTATTTATAGTATTTAGACACAATAATTATGTCTCTATTAAATTGATTTTTAACGTTGTATTTTGCTTGAAAATTTATTATTTATACAATTTATAATTTTTAATTTATAAAAATTGCTTTTAAATTACAGATTTTTTAATCTTTTCTCCCTAGCCCTAATTAATATTATATATTTTATATTAGAAATGTTATATATATTTTTTTTCAAACATATATCTTTTTATTAAATAGTTCTATGATATAAAATCGAAACTCAACTGTAATCTTTTATTTTTTTGGAAATTAATTTCATACACAGAATATATTTTTAATATTTTTTTTTTTTTAAGTATTTTTTCTGTATATTTTTGTATTATTTAATTGTTATGTTGTATACTATCACGCGTAACATTTCAATTTTTAAATATATGTATGTGTATTCAAATTCTTTGCTTATCCCACAAAAATATGCAACATCTTTTGAAGCATTTCATTCATGCTTTAATTTTCATTAGAAAATATACCGTATGCATGCGTGTGTGTGTGTGTGAGTGCATCTGTTAGTATTCTAAACGAACCCGACAGTGGTTTTGTTAACCATTTTGTGATCTATTTTACTCGCAACGAGAGTTTTTGGCGCTCGATTCTGGCGTTTGTGTGTCGTGCCCGGGGTAGTAAACGAGGTGGGCAAAGGGGTGCAACGGGGAGGAAGGTTGCCGGGTAATGGGCACCGACGCCAAAGACTCGTCTTGAATGAAAGTCAAAGTAAAAACGGCAACACACAAAAAACCTAAACAAAACATAAAACGCCACGCGAAACAGGCGAGGCGGCAACTAGAAAACAGAGAGCGCCAAAAACTTTTGATAAGGCCAAAGCAAAACACGCACACATACACACAAACCTAAAGTCAGCAAGCAGGACCGTCTGTATATCGTGGGGAAAGAGAGTGGTGGAGGGGGTATTTTTCTAGATACATACAACAACGGTAAACAACAAACAACATGCGAGTTTTGCTTTTGCTGCCGGTAGAAAACGACGAAAAGAAAAGAAGACGATGACGACGACGACGTCGAAACGGCGAAATGCAGCGCGAAAATGAAAACGCCGCGAGACGATGAAAGGGCGTCATATGTTGGCGGGGGGTGGGGAGAGCAGAGTGTTGCTGGACAGCGAGGGGGCGTGAGTCAGGTGCTTGGCTGCTGTCGCTGCTGCTGTTGTCGTTGCTGCTGTTTCTGCTGCTACTGTTCTGCCGGGTTGAATGCACGCCGTGTGCAAGCGAGCTAGCTAGCTGTCTAGGTGCTTATCTACGCTTGCTGCTTCTCGCTTCCACTCACTCAATCTCTCTCTCGCTGCACTGCGCATGAGCTCTTTGTGGCTCTCTTTGCACTACACGCACGGATGCTGCTGCAGTTGTGTGGGCAGTCAAGTGGGGTGGGTGTGTGTGAGGTTTTGTGTGGGTGGAGGGGGGGGGCACAGGTGCATTTATTTATTTATTTCGATTCATTTCCGCTTTTGTGTGCGTTAAATGAAAACTCATTTCCCTTTGATGTTTGTCGTTGCTGTTGTTGTTTTTTTGGGCTGTTCGGACATTAACAAAAGCAAGAGAAGCAAGCACGCTGGCCAGACAAAGAGAGCCAGTGCGCGCACTCGCTCTCTCGCTTGCACACTCTCTTTTTTGGGTGCTGCTGCGCGATAATGAAAAAGTATAATGCACCAAAGTGACATAAGGCTGTAAATTAAGCAACAAAAAACAACAACGACACGAGTCATGTAAACTTTCGACACACACACACTCATGCATATGCATGTATGTATGTATGTATGCGCAGGCATATAGTAGAGTTATTTACCTTTATCTGCATATGCTGCACAGCTGCGAGCAGTAGGAGAAATAAGATGTCGCTGTCTATGAGTGGAAGCGAGAGAGAGCGACAGTTGGAGAGTTGAGAGTATGGAAGAGGGGGTGACGGACAGGGATTGTGTGGTCCAAGCTAAATGCCTGAAGCTGCGCCAGCTTTATGCAATTCACGTGTTCACGTGTGTGTGTAACATTAAATTAAAAGCCCTTTCATACCAAATTACAATTATGCTAAACGTATCTCACATACATACACACGTTTGTGTGTGTATGTTCTAGTATATACCGAATAGTATATACTGCTGTTAATAGCCTTTTGTTTGACTCAATTTTGCCGCTGGCCCATTTGATGCTCGTCACTTTGATGGGCCCCAGAAAATTCTACATGAAATTACAAAATTTGCATAAAAATTCGAAATTTCGATACAACAAAAAATTGACTTTAGAATATGACAAAAATAATAAGTTTAACCATATTTTAAGGCTGGCCACGAAAAATTCGATTTCTTTTGAGAATATCTCATTTAGCAGTTTTGCATTTTGAATGAAAAATTCATATTAAAAATATTTTAAAGGAGGTTTATTTTTGAATGCAAAAAATCGGAACTAATACGAAAACATTTTCATAGTGCTTTTAAATTTAATGGATTGATTGTACTAAATTTTTATGTTTCATATATGTATTCATATATATTTTTTTAAATTAAATAAATACATTGCAAAATTCAAACTATAACCATTTTTTTTTGTTTTATCTCTTTTTATAATGTTTTAAAATTGATATTTCTTTTTTTTACAGTAGCAGAACTTATAATTTTTTTTATTTTAAACTTTTTATAATCAGATGTAAATCTTTAAAAAAAATTCAATTTTTCTTACGCAAAAATGTACATATTAATATTAAATTTAAATAAAAGTTACTTAGCTTGCAGTGCTCCCCATATGTAAATTCCCCAAATAATTAGGAAGCATTCCCCTAGGTTTTAGGTGGAAGCTGAGATAGCTCTAGAGTGCAAACTGCGTTGTTGCTTAACAGAATCAATTAATATTAAATAAATATTTATTTATGTAGTAGTTGAATTTGTAATGCGCATATATAGAGAAGACCATTAGGGAATCCCCAATGTCTAGCATTTGGCTTCATATAAAACCTTTTCGGCTAATTCATATTTATTGCTGTTCCATTTCTCTCGTGTTGTTCTTTGGGCTTTGGCTTTGTCTGTTTGTCTGTCTGCGCACCCGGTTTATAAAACAGCCTCTCACATTGCGAGCATATGCTGGTTGTGTTCCCCTCCCCCTTCCCCTTCCACGTCCCTCCTCCCACGCTTTACAAGCAGGCTTCAGGCCCACTGTTGTTGTTGTTGTCTGGGCTCGCAAATTTACATAGGCAAAGTCAGCAGCGCAAAAACAAAAATCCAAACCGGATCGAAGCTACACAAACACAACACAAAGCTCCCTAACCGGCACACACATACACTTTGATATGTGAACAAATATGTGTGTGTAAAGCTCACCCACATATACAAGCTTATTTGCAAAGATAACAAAACAAAAACCGGCTTTTTATGCTATTTTTTTTTGGCGAGCGCTCAAAGCGACCTAATACATTTTTGTTTTAACTAATTTTGAAAAAAAAAGAAACAGCAACAATTGCGAACTGAGATAAGACAAAAGGGCGCCTTATCACAGCTGTAAATAAATATGGTGTATATAATATGAAGTTTATTAACAATTCCACATATAGTATGTGTGTGTGTGTAATAAATGCATAATAAAAGCTTGTTCTTAACCTATACCACGCAAAACAATTGCGATAACAAAAACACAATTAAAAGCGCGCTCTCTCTCTCTATAGCTCTTTCTCTCTCTCTCTGAGGCTTTTTTTTGAATGCCGAGGCCAAGAGGTAATCGCACGAGAAGAGCACAAAGCGCAAAGCACCAAGCACAATAACAAAAACAAACATGCTACACACAAATGCCAATGCACGCAAAAAGCTAACAACAAAAGTTTCACTACAGTACTTTTGTGTGTGTGTGTTCATAACTATTTGAAGTTGTCTTTTTATTTGCATTACTCTTCACTGCGCATTGTCTGCCTGAGTAAATGTGTGTATGTGTGGGTGAAGTGTTTTTGCCTGCTTCTATTTCTGGTGTCGTCTATTTGTGCAAAATTTCTCTGAGCAGCTGAGAGCGTGAGTATGAGTGAGAGCGTGAGTAAGGAGAGTGGGCGAGGTGGAGAAGCTTTGATATTGGCGCTTTGTTGCCAGTTTTCGTTGAGTTTTTTTTGTGCCGGCAACACATAAAAACTAAACACAGCCGGCAAATGTTTTCTCGCTCTTCGCGTTCGCTCTCCCTTAATACTAACAAATATAGAGTGTATGTGTACATGTTACTATTTTGTGCTTTAACGTTTGTTGGCGCCAAATGTTAGGCGCTGTTGCCACATTTCACACTGCTTAGAATTTTGAACTACATATGATATTTATTGCGAATTCAAGCTCATTTAGTTTGTATCTAAAACATCTGATCTAATCGACTCGACAGACTCTGTGGGTTCCATTCGTAAATACCAAGCATCTAAGTCCCTTAGGATTTTCTTCCAATCGCCGCTAGACATATTCTCCAGCAACTCCTCCTTATTCAACTCATTCATACTGTGTCGCAGTGTCTTTAACTCTGTATATGGTGAATTGAGACCTTTTTGCTCAGTAAAATTCGGCGAAGCGGCGATGTCAGTTTTCACACCCTGGTTAATGTTTAGCGTATTCTGTTGATCGCTAATTGATAAAAGGAAATGTATGGGACCCACACGTTGCTGAACATCTTGTAGCATGGCGTCGATCTTCTCGTGGCGCCTTAAAATCTGCTTCAACTTGAGACGAGTGCTGTCGAAGTTATTCAGAGTTGCCTCACATTCGTCCATCATGTTTTTACGTGACCCTGCCCCGTTGACTTAGTGTTACCCAAAAGATGTGAGTACTACGAAAAGTCTACTAATGAAATTTCGTTCCGAATCAAGCTTTTCCAACCGGTAAACTGTCGTTATTTGCAAAGGCTACTGCCGATAAATTGTAATAATTAGGTTCGACACAAATAAACAACAATTTTTCCTTTGTTTTATTTTATTTTTATACCATAAAGTAATCTTCTTAACACCAAATGTGATTTTTTTCAATTTCAAAAAAAAAAAATAAAATTATATATTATAGAAATACTTTTGTTTATTTTAAAAGTAATATATTTATCTGAAATTTTTTAAACAGATGTATCATGAAAAAAAAAAATATATATGGGTAATTCTCTGGTAAATGTCGCGTGCGAACAGCTTTTCAGTGACAAAAAAAAACATAAACTAAAACAATTTTAAAATTAAGTGAAGGTTTTTCTTAAAGCTTTGGATTAGCACTATTTTTAGAGCTAAGAATGATTTTAGTAACTTATTCTGTTTTACGATAAAATATATAAATTCGTTCATTTTTTGGTTTTGCGTACGAATTTGTTAATTTTTTGCAATTATCAGAACAGAAAACAAAACGGAAAAAAAATTCCAAAACCATTCTTAGCTCTAATTAAAGTGCTAATCTAGAGCTATAAAAATAACCTTTTCTTATTTTTAAAATTGTTTTAGAATATGTTTTTTTTTGTAACTGAAAAGCTGGTCGCACGCGACATCCCTCAGAGAATTACCCATATATTTTAATATCTATATAAATTTTTAATATTACTTTCGGGCATTCAATATAAATAGATATCGGCAATCCCCAAAAAGATCTGTAGCTTTGTAAATATTCCCCTACTTATCAACACTGGACTTTACTGTGGGTTGGGAACTTGGACCCTCTGATTGTTGCACATCGGGGCATCATATGGGGTCTCGATAAGTACAGCACAAACATCGGGTGCGATTATCAGTGCATAATAAGCGCCGTCAGAAATAACTTACTGATTAAGGATTTAACTGTAAGCCAAACACATTCGCATACATTTGTATATGTATATTCATTATATATATTTAAATGTAATTGCAAAATCCGTCTCGATCTGCTTAGGAAAGATTATCATTCACATTCTCCAAGCGTCGCACGATGTTTCGTTGAGTGCCCAGGATTTTTTGAAGTTTACTCTTTGCAAAATTGATCATACTTTTCATATAGGAATTCGAGCTAGGCTTGATTTCATCGATGCCATCAATCTCGATTAATTCGGGATATTTTTTGCCTATGCAGACAGTGTAACTTGGCTTTTTCCACAGTTCCACTTGCGGCTCTTCTTCAGATTCGTCTTCGGCTTCTTCCATTTCTTCATCTTCTGTTTCATCTTCTTCTTGTTCTTCTATGTCATCGTCTTTTGAGTTCGGCATGCGAATATTTTGCAGCACTTCCACACATCCTTCAAGGGAACTCTCAATCTCATCGCATTGATCTACAGCCTCCTGAACAATAGTCTTGGACAACTCAGTCATCGGCTCGTTCTCCATTTGTGTTTTTCTTATTTTGCTATGTAATAAATTTCAGTTGCGACAGTGTAAATTGGTGTAAGTTCGTTTATTCACTAAAATTTCAGCAATGGTTCTAAAACTTCTGGAGAATATTTTAGAGTTATTCAAATGTGCAACAACTGCCTAGATATATATTTTTGATTTGACTGTATGAAACTAGATTGTGCTGAACAAATGAAATAGAAAAGCCACCTTTGATGAAGTTTAAATTTAAGATTCAAAAAATGCTACATTGCTAAAATAAACAATACTAAGCAGCTATTCCACAAAAGTCAAGTGTTTCTATTTACTATTGTAAGATTAATATTTATTTTTAATACTGTGATAGAAAAAGGAATAGGGCTCCTTTTAAAATGCATTCATGTATTTTTATCTACTAAATTTACAAAGTGGAATATTCTACTTCAGATAGTAAAAATTATGTTTAAGATATTTCCGTAAATGTTTAAGAATCGCAACATTTTAATTTCCGATTCTCTTCTCTTTAGTCGTATCTTTGTATAATTTCTATGCTACACGTTTGAGCACGTGGTGTGTCAAAAATTTAAAAACACCTCCTCCTCATATCTCCCACCACCCACTTGATTTACCCAGTTCTAAGCTGGGTAATTTTCAAATCGTAACACTTTCACGCGCTCTGCACCAAAAGAAACAACGCGAGTCGCAGCCTCTGCCTCAGTCTCTGTCTCCGTCTCTGTCGCTATGACGCTGCTCAGACGTCAGACCTGTCGCAACTGCAAACATATACACACACACACACACACAGACGCACATATAGAGGGCGAAATGCACATTTTGTATGTATGCAGCGACGTGAGCTGAGAGCTGTGCAGTGTGCAGTGGCAGTCTGTTAATGTTAACCCTTCACTGCTACTGGCCGTCGCAGTCTCCCAAGCTACACAACAACAACTTCAACTCCAATAAGCAAAGGCACGCGACGTCGCCAGCAACAGCGACGCCAGCAGAGGGAGTCGCGCGACAAGCACGCACAGAGAGAGCTCCCAATAATACTCATACTAGCAAAACTGCTACAGAGCAAAATTCATGTGACTGCCACGCCACACAATGCACACATACACTACCATATCACACACACACCTCCAAGTCTGCCTTTTTGCAAACTTTTTTTGCCCATCAACGCTTTTTATTTGCTTTGTTTGCCTTCGTCTGTGCTCTCTCACACAGACATATACATGCAGTAAGTCTTGGCGCTCTCGCTCTCTCTGCGCTGAGTATTTGTGTATGTGTATAAAGGGGGGCCGCTGCGACGTCGTCATCGTCGTCTTTTTATGTTCGCTTCGAGAGAGAGCGCGCGCGTCTGTGAAAAGCTCTTTTGCGATGTCGTTAACGTTGTTGCGCCGCCCCCAACACACACCCCCGCCACCAGCCTTGCTCACACAAATTTCTTTTGCTCTCGCGGTTGTGTTGCTGACGTCGCTGTCGCTGCCGTCGTCAGCGTTTGCGTCGCTGCTTGGCTCGTTTCATGGGGTTCTTGAGCGTATGCAAAAGATTTTTGCACATATTCATCTTTTTGGCCGTTTTCGGTGCGTTTCGTCGAGCGCGCGTCGCGCAAATATATTTTCACCTACAAGTTTTTCGCGCTAAAAGAAATCTTTGTATTCTCCACTTTACCATAATATAGTGCTTCTACTGTGTTCAGATTCTTTGTGTGTGGTTCTCTCTGTGCGTGTGTGTGTGTGTTTCTTTGCCCTTAGCTTTTTTACTCGTCTTAGATGCCGATACATCTCAGCTTCACTTGGGATACTTACACATATACACTCTCACACATACATCAACGCAAACACTTCCTACATTTTGCGTCGTGTATTATTATTTAGTGTGTGTTTTGTTTCGATTCTCCCCATTTTTAAGACCTCTTGTATGTGTGTGTTTTTTCGCGGCATCTTATGATAAAAGTGCCCAAAAAGAAGAGAAGAAAAATTGCGAATTTTTGTATCTCTGGCGGCCTTGTGAATTTCGCCTCTTGGATGCTATTCAACACAGTAAACAAAAGTGTGGAACAGTTCCACATCTGTTATTGTTGCAAAAAAGCTCCGAACGAAGAACTGTGATAACTGAAACTATGAAAAAACATGGCTCGATAAATTAAAATTAAATGAAATGTATTAAAATTGGTTGGAAATAAATATATCATAGAAAGACAATTAAAGACAAAGTAATGAATGAAATGACATTTAATGAAAATATCTTTGTTAAAAAGACACAATTGAAGCTCTGAAAATTAAGTAAAATCTATAAAGTGTATTTAACAAATATCTGAGAATATCGTATAAGGAAAATATAAAAGTTCCAAAAACTACAGATAACTGAAACTCTGATAATAAAGTAAAATCTATGAAATTTGGTTAAGAAATATACTTATAAAAATATCAAAAAAATATTTATAAAAAAATATTTGGAAATAAATTGCTGGTCATTAAAATCAGTATTTCAAATAATAATCGGTATAAAATATTATTCAGATTAAGGGAATAATATTATTTCTGATTATTATTATTAATATCATAAATGATGTGTACAAAACAATGGCAATGTTTAAACAACAAAGAGTGTGTTGTGTTTGTTTGTCTGCCAATTAGTGGAAAATCACAACTAAATCTTAAAATAAAAATTATAGAAAAGTTGGAATAATATCTACAAAAAAAACAATTTTAAAATTGCATTTATGACAAATTGCTGTGCTCAACTTAGTCATCCCTTTGTCCCTACATCAACTGATTAAATGATGCTGATCTGAACAAAAAATGGCACATGAAAAGCATTCAAAGCATTTTTCAAAGGTGCTCAAGCGTAGACATTTAATGTATGTGTGTTAATAATGAGATTAATCATAAATCATAAACTTATGTGAAATTAATTAAAATAACTATTTGATGAACTCTCTGTAGTAATGAGAAAATGTGCTCGTGAATTTGCAACATATTGCGAGTGTGCTATAAATAATCGCGCAAAAACAGTTTCAACTTTGCTCGAATGGGAAGCTTCTATATACCATATAAACTACATACAATCGCACTCTGTACATGAATATGTATCTATTCATAGGGAGTATTGACTATCGTTGCGGTTCGGCAATTTTGCTGATACATTTGTGTGTGGATTTTTACTGTGTTTCCATTGTCATCGTCAGTTGTTTCATGATGTGTATAAATTGTACATATACAATATGTAAATGCTTTCTGTGTATTATGTGCTTATAAGAGTGTCTGTGTGTGTGTGTGTGTGATGTGAGCGTCGTGCATTTTGCCGACGCGCTGCAGCTGCAGTCGCCGCAAGCAGCACTTGAGCGTCGCCTTAATTTTGTTTTTGGCATTAGAGATGCTATCACCATTTTACGTTGAATACGTTGCTGTTACTGTTGTTTTTGCTTTTGCTTTTACTGATGATTGCCTCACATGTTTCACAGTTTGTTTCTTATTGCTTGCCATCCCCCTTTTCAACCCACTAAACTACTCGCATCCAGCGGCGCTTTGAACTTGAAATTTTTGTTTGTTCGTTTAGTTTACTGTTGTAGTATTTCCATATTCGTTGTTTGCTGCTCTTGTTGTTTCGTTGTCCTGCCATGACGCTTTTACTCTCTCCCGCTCTCGAGGGCGCTCTCTTCAGCCCCATTGCTCTCTTTAGCGTTGTGCTCTCACGCAGAGCTTAGACAATGCGTTTTTGTCTATGCAAGCACGCGTGTCTGGGGTTAGGTCCGTTTCGTTTATGTGTATCGAGGGGGGCAACAAGAGCTATGGAAAGGCAATTGTCTGCGGTTTAAGTTCATAGTGTGTGTATGTCTATATGTATGTGTGTGCCAGCCATGTGTTGGATTCAGGAAGTGAAGTTTGATGTTAGGCATGATATCGATAACGATAACAAGCGATTACATTGATTTCTGTGCGAGTGACTTTTAAATAGTGATAATGATTGATATTATTATTATCAAAGCATGTTCTTAACTACCGACGGCAAAATGCGATTTCGTCTAAATGCCGACGGCAATTTGGAATTTTCTATAATTCTCTCTTTACTAATTCTATTGTTTTCTTCTCTATTATAGGTGCTTTTTGACTGTTTGGAACATTTTTAAAGATTACGTTAAAACGTTGTTGATACTTATTAAAATATTGTTTTGTTAATTAACATAATACAAATAATTATAATAATAATAATATAATAATAATAACGGCAAGTCATCATCATAATAATTACAAATGTAATAATAACGATAAAAAACATATAATATAAATATAAACAACTTATGTGCAATCAGTTAATAATTTTTTTAATTTATTCAAAACATTCTAATTTAATAAAAATAAAACAAAAAAATCAACAAATTTCTACGACAACAACAATGCAACCATAAAAGGAAATAGAGCAACAAATTAAAGTTAACTTTCAGTTGTAAGCGAAAACCAAAAGTGATTTTTAGTTAGTTTCTCAAAATTTAACAAACAAAATTCACAACAAAATTTGGAATACAACAACAACTACAACAACAACAACTACACAACAACAACAACAACTACAACCACTGCAACAACAACAACAAACAACCAACCGACAACAACAACAGCAACAATAAAAGCAACAGTAACTACAAAACTAACAAATAATTATAATAAAGAAGCAAACAACATAATAATATCAAGCAAATTGTAACCATAATAAAGGAAAAAGCTAAAAACGTAACAGTAAACAAAACGTAAATAATAATACAACAAAATCAAAAAGAAAAATCAAAGCGCAACAAACAAAATAAAATACAAAAAGCAAAATAATAAAAAAAGGAAATAAAACCAAACCGAAACACAGCCAATAAACCAATCCAACAACAATAACAATAAAATAAACAAAGCAACAAAGAAATAGCAACAAATCGAAACGAAACCGAAATAGCCTTATAACAAACAAAATAAAACAAAACAAAAGCAAAGCAAAGCAAAACACAAAACGAAATAGAAGAAGCAACAATCCAAGCCCCAACAAACCCAACAAAAAAAAACCATATACCGATAAGCCGATAACTAACAGCAACCGAAACAGGATAAACAACAAAACAAAACGGAATAAACAAAAATAGAAAATAGCAACGAAAACAGAAACAGAAACAGTAACAGAAGTGAACAAATCAAAAGTCAAATTCTAAAGCCAAAAGCAAAACAAAAGCAAAAACCCAAGAAAAGCAAAAATCGAAATAGCCAAAATTTGTTAAATTTTTTGTGTCTAATTAAAAAAGCAGAAAAAAGCGAAATACAAAAATGAGAAAAACGGAAAAGCTAATACAAATTTAAAAACAAAACATAAAAAGGAAATAAAATTTTTGTCGTTGAAAACAAATTGAACTTTTGTGTTACGGTTTCAATTTTCGTCTTTAAATTTACGTTCGTATGAAAAGCGGTCGAAAGCAAAAAAACCAAAAACTAAAAAAGGAATAATGTTCTGAAAAGCTATAAAAAGCTATAAACAATTTTTCAAACTTTGATGAAAACAAAAAAGGTGAACAATTTAAGCGATCAAAAAAGTTAGATGGAAGAAAACGAATAAACGGACGAAAAAAAAAAAAAAAAATACCATCAACTTCCCGTGAGGAAAAGTTGAGAGGAGCAAAATAACAACAACATTTGTGTGTGTGTTTTTTGGCTAACGAAAGTACGAGACAAACATAGTTTGACAGACATTGCGATTATATATATATCATTACAAGTATATACAAAAAATATACCATCTATAAAAAAATACTAAAAAATTTACGTAAAGGCAAATATTCATATCGTGGCAAAAAATTAAAACAAAAAATCATGTAAAAACCATTTTCAAAGCAAAAAAAAAAAAAAAACAATTTCGTACATAAACAAATTAAATAATTATTCGTAGTGCAACAAAAAATAAAAACCATTCAGATATAAACAAAACAAAAAAGAAAAACTTAACAAACCCCCAAAAAAAGCAAACGTTTTAAGCTATACATTAAATTATATATTACATTTATGATAAAAAAAAAACCAAAAAACAAAATAAAAGAAAATAAAAACACAACGCAAAAGTATATTTGAGAATTTAAAACAACATTCAGAAGACGAGGACGAAAAAGGAGAAAACAAACAGTTTTTGGGCCCAATAAAAAATTAACAACTTTTCCCCCCACCCGGACACAGTTTGGAATAAGAAATTTTCACTTCTAGAAAAGCAGCAAACATTTTGGGATATAAAATTCTGGTGAGTAAAAAAAAAATACTTCATTATTTAAATTAATTACTTCATTATTTAAAATAGCGAAGAATAACTCATTAAATGTTATAATATTATAAATTTATTTTTTTGTGAGTGAAGTATTTAGTTGCTTATTGTTTTTAAAAAAGACATGAATTATGGGACTGTTAATGTACCTATTAGACCATAGATCCATACTATTTTATTATTGAACTAAGTTTAAAAAAAAAGTTTCTAAATATTTCATATAATGTAATGTTTTCAAAAATTTGCTATTATTAAAATATTTTTACGTTTTTTCAATTGTTCGATTTTTAACCAATCATAACTAAAATTGAGTTGACCTTAAAAGAAGATGCAATTATAAAGTATCATAAAAGTTACAATACCAAAAAGTTTCAAATAAAACTATTTTGTTAAGTTAAAAATTAATCTCTTTTGATACTTCTGATAGAAAAATAGTATACAAAAAGATCTATTATCATATCCCAAAATTTCATAATAATCGCTTTATAACGTTTTTTTTGGTTTCTAAATTAAGAAATCTGCTGAAATTTGATTTTATGTTGAATATGGAAATAGTTAAATCACATAAATACATCATTCTCTATAAGACTTCTTAAAATTTAAAATTGCATTCATATAATATTAATTTTAAAAAAGTAGAAAAAATAAAATAATAGTCATATGTACATATATAGTACTCTTATAGTCCATTGTGATGATAATTCTCAGAATAATATCCCGTCCATTTTTCAACTGCACTTTGCATAATTATATAAAAATTGCTGGAGGGAATAACATAAAAAAAGTACAGACTGACAAAACACACGCAAAATGTGAGCGGAAGCGAGATGGAGCATGTGGTCAGCACAGAGTGCAAATAGTGTGGAAGGGAGACGACGCGAATGCGCGCCAAAAGTATGCAATAAAAAGTGCCGTTATATGCCGTTATATAATGGCGCCCATACATGACCACTATATACATACATGTGTGAGTGCGAAAGGGAAGGAGTGTCTGTGTGTGTCTCATCTACATGCAAATTGCATTTACGCGCAAAAAATTAATTATTGAAAAAATTGCGCGGACACCCAAAAGCAAAGGGCTGAAATGCCACCCCCACCCATCTCTTAAGAACTCGCCCAATGACTGCTCAACCTCCCCCAAAAGTGACTCCCAAACCTCCGTTTTTTTGTTGCGCTGGCAGCTGAAAAGAAGGAAATGGAAATGGTCAATGGGTTGTGAGAGGGGCAAAGGGGGAGATAGGCTGCTGTTGCGGCCGGGCAATTGAAAATCGAAGCACAAAAGTCGACAGGATGAGCGAACAAAAACACGAAAAAAAAATACAAAATAAAGCACGAGGAAGCATTACACATATTTTAAATGAATTGAAATAAAAATTTCGTATATAAAAATGTGCGAGAGAATGAAATGAATTACGTACGAGTGTGCGTGTGTGTGTGTGTGAGTGTGTGTACATAAAAGTACAGTTGACGCCACACATTTTGAACGGCAAATGACAGCAGCAGTTGCCGTGGCTGGTGGGCAGGGACAGGAGAAGGGGAGAAGTGGAGAAGAGGAAGGGGAAGGGATTGGTCAGTCAGCATCCTTTTGACATTGCTGAACGTCGAGTGTGCTCGAGTGTGTGCGTGTGAAAGTGTGCGTGTGTATGTATGTGTGTGTGTGAAAGAGACTCACTGTCTGCAGTCCGTGTAGAGCACTTCTTCACACTCTCAACTCTCCACAACTCTCCCACCCAGCTTCACTTGCGCCCGCACTGCAAGTAGCTGCAATTTTAAATGGGTTGACTACCGCTTCACACTCTCGACTCTGCACTCTCCGTACACTCCACACTCTTCTCTTTCTCCAACCAACACGAAACGAGCGCAATTATATTTCTCCACAAATGACATTGAATTGCACATGAATTCGACTAGGAACCAGTTGAGGGAGCATTAAACAGATATGCAATTGCATATTTAATATTGATGATCTTGTAACTTTGAATAGCTCTTTATATTTCTTTTTGTATTTGAGATGAATGTTTATACAAACATTAAATAGTTAATTATATTTCTTTTTGCATTTGTGATGAACGTTTATACAAATATTGATGATCTTATATCTTTGAAGAGGTAATTTTATTTAGTTGTTTTAGGATAAATATTTATGCAGTTTTCCAATATTGTAACTAAATTGTAAACAAATAATAATATTTATTGTCATATAAAAATAGTGTAATTATTTCTATCCTTACTGCTGAGTGTTCAGTTACCAAACGATTACTTAGTTATCTCTGAGACCTTCTTCTATATTCTATCTATCTTTTATCGACATCTCTTGATTTTAACTTGTTAACTTTGGGCCTTGCTTGCATGTCATTAATGACAATTTTAATTTATATCTGGTTTCTTTTTCTTCGACTACTTTCTTATACTCCTCCTACAACTGCGACTTCTACTTCTTTTACTTGTGGTCGTTTCGGTTTTTTATTTGCGCTACGTGTGCACTTGGCAACAGCAGCAGTGGCAAAAAAAAGGCATAAGCCACCTCCCCCACCCAAAATGCGACGCATCCAACGAACCGCACAGAAATTGCACATTTTCAGCTTTTCCTTTTTTCTCCATTTTTTTTTGCGTGTGTGTCTTTTATCTCTCTTTCACATCTATTTTTTCGTTTTTTTCGGTTGCATTCTTTTCCATGCCATTTCGTTAATTTTATTGCAGCTGCTGCGCAATTTTCATTTTTCTCTTTTTTGTTAGTGTTGTTGCTTTTGTTGCACTGTCATTGAATGCAACTAGCAAACGGAGTCGAGTCTAGAGCAAACGTGACATATCATTACCCACAGCAAAATGCAATGACAAACGGGGCTGAGGGAAAGGGGAAGAAGAAATGCCGCTCTTTTTTTGTCTATATCAGAAAAGTTTGTAACATGTTTTTTTTTATTATAAGCGAAGGTTTCTCTGCTGATTCGCTTGCATTGACAAACTGAATTGGGTTGGCGAAAGGGTTGAGGGGATGGGTGAATTGCAACATATCTGCAAAATATCTAATTAAAGTGTCGATTTTTTCTACATACTTTATTTTGTGGGATCGTTAACGTTTTCATCTAAATTGTAGATATTTTAACATGACTTAGTATATTAAAATACTTTGATTTGATTTTTTCAATAGGTATTTTTTTTTAAGAAGAATTAAATATTATATAATTCTGTATAATTATACTTGTAACTAGCTTTTACCTTATTTCCAAGGTAAAGATATATTTAATTTATTTTCAAATATTAGAAATATACTTCACTGAAAAGATAGTATTGTAATATACTGATATACTATAAGTATATTAAAATTCTATCTTTTCTCTGAAGTATATTTCTAATATTTGAAAATAAAATAAATATAACTCTATCTTAGAAATTTATGATTTTTCATATCGTATTTTGCTTGCTAGTTAGTTTGTAGTATATTAAAATACTATTTTTTACGCATTGCATATTTTTAACAGATTTGTAGTATTTCAGTTGTATATTCTTTTTCCTAAAAACCTTTTTCACCGGCTCTTTCTCGTTGAACTTTAAAGCCAATCAGTTCCGGCCATGCCCAACTCTTTAATGTTGATCCTAACTAATTACAAAGGACAGACATGAGCATGGAGCGTGGTTGTCTTTTATCTCAGACCCTGCAGCACATGTGTCAACCCGTTTCGCTGACATTTTTTCGGTGGGGAAAGGGACTTCAAAGGCAATTCGACAGACCCCCAAAAAAAGAAGAGGGAAAATACCTGACGATTAGATGAAGGGATAAAAAAAGCTAAGCTAATGTCCGGCCAGCTGGCTGCATTGACAATTGCAGCTACTACAATCAAACTCCTTTATCTATTTTAGTAGAATCTTTCTCCCATTTCCCGTTGCTTGCCTCGATTTTCGGAGAGGATTGTCAAGTGGCAACACACAAACTGAAACTCAAACTCAAATTCGCATTCGTGGAGCCAAGGCCAACGAACGAACGGCAACGGCAACTAAATGATGCCACCGAACAAGAACCACCCACTTGAGGTTTAGTTCAGCTCGGTTTAGAGCACTGCTCGAGGGTGGCAACCAGAAGGGATCCATCCGCCTGTCCGTCCGTCCGTCTGTCTGTCTGTCTGTCCGTCTGCCTTGCTTCCTGTTGCCTGCATATCGCGCACATTTTCGCTTTTGTGTGTTGCCATTCTACACGTTGTCGATGTTGTCTCTGTTTTGTTGTAGCTGCTGCTGCTGTTGCCTTTCATGACTTTCACTTGCATCCATCCCATCGCATTGTGTCACAGATTCTCTATCTGCTCTCAGCTTGTTTTCTATCCACCGCACACACACACACACTCCAGCATACAATATTCATGCACAAATGTCGCGCTGAGCACACGACGAGTACTATTTGCCTGCTGACTGAGAAGTGCTTAATTAGAGACCCCCTCAATAGAAATGTTAGCTTGTCAGCTTAGTCCCCTCACTGTGGCAGCTCCTTGCAGCCTTGCAGTGGAGTATCATCATATTTTAATTGCTAACAACATTTTTGCAAAGCTTCAAGTGTTGACTCTAGTTCACTGGGGACTATAGAACTTTCGCGTTGATTTATTGCATAGCAATTTCAATGGAATATGTGCCTATTTTTTAAATCAAATTGAAGCAATTTGTAGTGAAAATAAGAAATTAAAAGGTTTAAAAAATCTGAGTTTGGTTTATAACACTTTAAATTTAAAATTTGTAGTGAAAATAAGTATTTAAAAGCTTTACAAAATCAGAGTTTGACTTTTTCATTTTTGTTTCAACATTTTGTTTTATAGTTTAACAATAAATTTACAAAACGTTTCTTTAAGGGACTCAATTACTCTTGTGTGGAGCAAACATTTAGAATACTTTTTGTATATATTAAAAATACTATTATTTACTTCATAAATATTTGGGTAGTATATTTCTAGTAATTTAAAATATACTAAATATAACTTTACTTTAGAAATGAATGATTCTTGGGAATGTTTTTTTGAGCTAGTTTTATGTAAGCGGTTCTTTATAAAACTAGATCAAAGCAACATTCTCACAAATCCTTCATTTATAGTCATTGTTATTATTATCAATACCATTATTAATATCAAAGTTTTTTCTATTGTCTTATTAAATAAGACAGAATTTAGAAAACATTGAAATTCAATTTTCTTGTCAACTAAAATTTAAAAATATTTAACTATTCATTTTTATATTTTTTCGTCAACAATCTGCTCTCAAGTGTGGATATTTTTCACTCCTTCCACAGCAACGTCAAAAAAATACATTTCACATACAATACAAAGCCTTGGCCACGCCCACAACGCCTTAAAATAAAAATGCAAGCGCAACTTAAGCGTTTCTTATTGTTTTAAATAAAAACAAGTGACTGCCCAATGCATGTCAACAGCCTATCAAAAAACAGCCTGGGCCACGCTGGCGTATGCGTAACATGCACCCGCATTCGCATTCATCCGCCATGTGGGCTGCTGGTGCACTTTATGTCGATCTCAGCGCGATTCTTCTTGCAGGGGTTGTTGTTGCAGCTGCTTGTGGGAGAGGGAAGAGGGAGGGAGCAAGAGGCTGGGTGAAGGAACATGAAAATGGGGAATGGTGTGTATTTTTTCGTCAGTTGTTTTTTTTATGTGTCGTCGGTTGCTATGCAATAAAAAATGAAATCCTCAACATGGTTGCAAAAAAGGGAAATAAAAAGGTTGTTGTTGGGTGTGTGCGACTATCAGATGCGTTGTGATGGGGTTTTGGTTTAATTAATAGGAATTGGTTTGAAAAGATTTACGGATTACAAAATACAAACTGACTGAAAACTCTTTTTTTAATGTTTATTCACTTTGCTTTTTTCTATATTATTTTTGTATATTATCATACAAAATTGTATCATAAATAAATAAAATAAATTAAATTATACCAATTTCAGTTGGGTCTCTTCATTTCGTAAAACAATTGTAATTTTACCTTTTTACGGTAAAAAAAAATGAAAAGGTGGCGTGTTTGGCCAACGAACAAATAAGGCCATTCAAATAATTTGCACACGGGGGCAAAGGATTGTGTGTTATGCCTGACTTTGATATATGAGCTGGAGTTTGGAGGGAACAAATTGTGGTAGGAACTGGTTGAGGTTTTAGGCAAATATTATTAAATCAAATATCATGATGATGACATTAGCCCGAGGGCTAAGAGTCGAGCTTAAAAAAAGGTGAATTGCTGTTTGAATTCGTTAATAGAGTAATAAATTTGCATAGGAAAGGAAGGGAAAAAGTAGAAGTAGTTGGAAGTAAAAAGAGGGAGAAAAAGTTGTGAAAAATTATGTGTCTAGAATGAATATATAATTTTGCATTAAAGTATAAAATTTTAAAGCAACTATTACTAAGTTATGAAAAGCACAACATTCGTATTAAAAATTGAGTTCTTGAAATTAGATCACCTTAAAAACAAACTCTTCAAACTAAAAATTATTAAAGTCTAACAAATTCTATATTTCGGATAGACAATTCTATAATCCATCTAAATTCTTATACATTGTTTATGTATTATATATATGAGTTTTTTCGTTCATTGCTCAGTTAATCGAGCTGTTGCAAAATATATTCAATAGCATTATATGATATAATATATAATAATACAATATTTGATGTTCTTGACGTACTTTTGAGACCAAAATTTCTTGTACTAAGACCAAAAAATTGATTTTATAACTTTTTTTTATACATTTACATTTGCTAAAAACGTATTCTACATGGCATAAAAATATATTGAGGATAATGCGACTCTCCCTCTACTTTTTCCATGTTTCTCTCCCCTCATTTCCCCATTGTTATATTGCATTTGTTTCACTTCTGATTCAGACTGCAGCTAGAAAACAATGCGCTGCCTCTTGATGCAAGTGCTCTTTTTACGAACGTGCAACAAAAAACTGTTAGTGCCTACGGTCAAAGAGAAAAAGAGATGGGTAAAAAGAGCGAATGAAAGAGAGAGAGAGAGAGTTGACTGCATTTTCGTTGGGGCGTTGGCAACGAGGAAATGGAAAAAAAAAAGTTAAAGTTTCAACTGCATTTGGTTGCATGGGCGCCTCGCGTCTGCAACTTTTTGTTGCATTGCCTTGTGTGATTTACAGGGAGAAAAGCAAGTTGAACATGGCCAAAAATTTGACGTGTCAGCGACGCCCACTGCGCACAGCAGTCAATGGCTGTCCAATTATCTATTTAATGTGATTTCCTAGCCAATCTATGGTCATAACTTTTCACTTAACGTCACGAGGAAAACCCTTTTGGAAATGCGTTAAACTGCGAAAAAGTGGGAGAGCTTCAAGTAATTGAGTTTGGGCAATTAGGCTTCGTGAATTGCCAGCAGATTAAGACTTTTGCTTTATTGTTGATCGTAAAAACAATAGTGAAGAAAATCGATGGGTTTTCGCTTTATGCTTATCACTAATGAGATTCCTTAAAAGCACATAAATTTTTATTTATCTTTATAGGAAATGTAAGTTTTCTTTAATGAGCTTTGATGGATGTTTTTAGTTTATGATGGAATTTTAACTTTAGCTTATTAAAAATTAACTTTAATCTGAAGTTCTTTTTTATGGTTTTTAAGGAACTTTGTTGGGTATTTTTAGTTTATGTTGGAGCTTATTAAATAATGTGCTAAAAGTATAAGCTTTGTAAATGTTCGACGTATACGTAAAAAATAAAATAATGTAGAGAGAGAAAAAGGCTTTTTGTAAGCAGCTTTAAGGATCTTTTAAAGCTTTACCACATTGCTATTTACATAATCTATCAATCTAATCAATAGTTAAGAAACATGTTAAAGATTTCTTAAAAGAAAATACATGTCATTTGAACTTTATTAAAAAAATCATGAATTTTTGCATAGTATATAAAAAATTTTGCTAAGTATTTTCAATATGTTGAAATTTTTAATGGAATTTTAACATCTTATTATTTGTTTTAACTTATTGGAAAATTCGCATAATAAAAATAGAATAAACTTTATATTTTAGTACGTATACGAAACAAATTTATTTTAAATCTGAGCTTTTCATGTACAGCTTTAATTAGCTTTGAAGCTTTTGAAAAATATTTGGTTATTAAACTGTTAGAACTTGTACCTTTCTATAATCTGTTAATATAGTCTCTTCTTTGATTTTTCTGCTCATTTGCGACCCATTCTCGATAGGTAAGCAACATGTCAAACGAGTCTAATGCAATTAACTTAAATGCCGACTGCAATATGCAATTTAGCAAGTTATGTTCCAGACTAAATAAAGAGCTTAAATGCGAGAAAATATTAGCAAAGGCAAAGCCTCAACAAGGCAGGTGGCAAAAACCAAACCAAAAAGCAAAGCGCAGACTGAAGAGTGAGAGGTACAGTTTACAGTTTTGTTTGCCCACAGGTGACAAAATGCAACCGTGCGTAAGTCGAGTTGAGTCTCTCGTTCTTGCTCTTTCTCTTCTCCTCTCCCTCTTCTCACTTAGTGTGTCGCGCCCTCATGCGTAAAGTGTGAAAATCCACACGCATCTAACGGAAATGTGAGTGGAAAATCCGCACAAAGGGCGCCGCACGCACGACACTCAAAACAGTGATGGAGGCGGGAACGGTGGGGGGCTAAAAGGGGGTAAGTTGTGTAAGTAATAGGATTAGTTAAGGGCTCCACTTACAGGCCAAGGGTCGGTCTCGTCTTTGCAGCTAAAATGCAAAATCCGCTGACATAGTTTTCAGCGTCTGGCAACTTTTCGAGTGGCCCTCGGCAAGTGTGTCAAATTGCATATCAAAAGTGGAGAGCGTAGTTCTTCTAGTTCCATACTATAAATAAATAAAAACGAATAGAAAAAGTACTTTAAAAATCCAACTGCAATGTGTCATCGTTGTATTTTTTCTTTCTTTTTTGTAAGTTCCGCAAGTTGTTTAATCATAAATTTTATCGCATGTTTTGTGTTTGTTTTGCAATTTGCTTGAAAGTGAAAACTACGAAGCGATTGTTATAAGGGTTCCTGCAAAAGGGGGGCGGCCAAAGTTGAAGAAGCAGCAAAACGAAACAAGTTTTAAATGCACGGCAAAGTTTTGGCAGCTCGGCAGACGGCGTCGAGACAAAAGCCACTCAAAACATTGTGGCCAACTGCGAGCGGGCCAAAAGGCTTCAAGGGTCGCGGCAAGGTGCAACAATTTTGTGCATTTCAAGTGGAAAAAAGTGCTTGAGAAGCGCAAAGAGAGACGGCACTTAGTATGCGCTCTTTTACTGCAAACTTGGCAGCACTAAAAAAGTATCTCAAGCAGCAAGCGAGTGTTCTTAAATTGCAATGAAATGTTACTTAACTTTATGATATTTTAATTTATGTCAAATTTATTTAAATTGGTTTAGTTTTCTATTAATGCATAAATAGTTTTCAATATATATATTTCATGTCGAAATTACTTGAGAAGCGCAAAGAGAGGCTGTATTTGTTAGGCATCCTTTTACTGCAAACTTGGCAGCACTAAAAAAGTCTCTTAAGCAGCAAGCGAGTTCTTAAATTGCAATGAAATGTTACTTAACTTTATGATATTTTAATTTATGTCAAATTTATTTTAATTGGTTTAGTTTTCTCTGAAGGAATAAATAGTTTACAATATATATATTTCATGTCGAAATTACTTGAGAAGCGCAAAGAGAGGCGGTAGTTAGTATACAAACTTGGCAGCACTAAAAAAGTATCTTAAGCAGCAAGCTGAAGTTTTTAAATTGCAATAAAATGTTAACTTAACATTTTATTTTTTCTTTATTTATTTTAAATTTATTTTATTATTTATATTTCACTTGGAACATGCTTGAGAAGCGCAAAGAGAAGCTGTATTTGTTAGGCACTCTTTTATTTCAAGCTTGGCAGCACTGAAAAGTAACTTAAGTGTTAAGAAAATATAATGAAGACCTACTATAAAATATAATTATAATTTAGGATATTACTAATATATTTTTAAAGTACTTTATTGTGTATTTAATATATGGGCAATTCTCTGATGTCGAATGCGACATTTGTACGCATTCAAACTGAAAAAAAACATGTGCCAAGACATTATTTTAATTTTGTAAAAATTGAAACTTATAGCTCTCGGTTAGCACTATAATTGGTGCTAAGATGGATTTTGGGCAATTGTTCGTTTTCAAGAAAATTGCAAAAATGTTGCGCATTCGCACGCGACAAAAACAGAAGTTACTTTTTCAAAAACCAATTCAAGCACTTATTTTAGCGAAACGTGATGAAAGATTTTAATGCAATTAATTTTAATGTATTATGCATATATTTATCTAAATAGTGTATTTGGTTTGACTTAAAAATATTAAGTTGTCTTTTTTTAAATTAAATTTTAATCACTGTCGCACGCGACATGTCGCACGCGACATTTTTTCCATCATACTTTTTATGCTGTTTTTTGTACTTTTTAAGTTTATTTGAAGAGCATATCAAGCATTTTCATAGTTTTTTAATATATTCAATATATATTTTTATTTTCAACTGAAATTTCATATTTTAAAAAATAACTTTAACAAAGGTAAACAAAACGAAATATATTCATAACATGTACATAAGAAACATAATTAACTATTTTAAATTACATCATTAATGTCAAAAAATTTTTTTTATGAATATGCTGTTCTAGTGGATTTCGTTTGTTGGCCATTTCAGCAAAACAAATTCATTTGGTTTATACCCGGTATACTGTGCACATTCATTCTATCATTGTTTTTAATGACAAAGTCTCAATTGGCGCTTATGACATGAAATTTATATTATTTTTTGCACTTAAAAAGAGTATGCATCATCTACACTAAAAAAAAAATTATTTTACGAAAAAAAAAATTTTTTGCCATGTCGCACGCGACAAACTTTCAAAAATTCTTAAAAATGAAGTTGTGCTTATATTCATCCAAATTTTATTTTATTATATTTGGTAGCAAAATATGTGTTTGGACACAGTTTTGCATGCTCAATGGACAAAAACTTTAGATGCACTCATAACAAATGCTGTTTTTCACTGTCGCACGCGACAAAAATAGAAGCTGATTAGCTGAAAAGAAATTTACCGTTATTAGCTACTGCATCATTTCTTTTATATATTTTGTATATTCCTTAGATATTAAACAAGATATTAAATTAAGGGTATCAATGCATACTGACTCCCTTTAAGGAAATGAATCAAAACAAAACTTGCAGTAGAAATGTTTAAAACAGAACTTTTGCTCATCTTCGACTTTGTATTGAAATTTTTCAAAATGTGTTACGAGTAAATGGAAAAATCGTTTATATTAGTTAAATGTAATATTTTCCCTATAAACAAATGTGAAGAAAACATGCTTTTATAGAGTTTGAATTTTTTGGCGCTGGTTGCACTTTCTAGAGAATTGCCCATATTGTTATTATATTCATTTAATAAGCTGAATTAGTTTATATTTGCCGATTTTTATCAAAGGTTTATAATATAATTTTGGTACTTTTTACATTAATTATGAATTACATTTTATTTGCCTTAGCTTCTTATTGTTACAAATTTAAGGAATTAAATTAGTTTTATATTGGATTTTTCTATTAATCTATATATAAAGTGAAGAGCATTCATCAGCCGATTTCTATTCCTGGCTTCTTCATAACAAACTCACATAAAATTTGCGCACGTTCGCTTTTGTGCTATCAGCTTGAAATATTTGCGACACTTATCAGCTGAGAAATTGGCATATATAGTATATATTTACATACACACACAACACACATTTAGTGTATATAGTATAGTCGAGTAATGGCAAGTTCAATTTGCGCGATAAGCGCGAAAAATCAACAAAAAACAAAAAATAATAATAAAAGAAATACTTAATCATAGCTGAAATCTGGCAAGAGGTAACCCCACATTTGGCGACCAAATGGACAGAGTCTCTTCCCCTCCGTGCCCCCCTCGTATCGTCATAAAATGTCATAATATTTGCACATTCTATTTTCATTTATGTATTTTATTTTATTTTGGTTTTTTCTGTTTGTCTGAAAGGTAAACAAAATCAAATCGATAGGTTACTGAACCAAAAAGGCGAAACTGCAAACAGGAAAGCAGCTGAAAACAGAAAAGCGAGCAACAACAAGTAAAACAACAAAAGGCAACGTCGCATACATAATGCAAATGCAATAACAACAAGCAAAAGATACGGATACTGATACAGATACAGACAGTGAGATACAGATACTGAGTGAGAGCAAAGTGTTGCCAACAATGCGATACGGATTCTATATTTAAGCATAGACTGCATCTTACAATACCGCAGAAAGGAAGACAATAGACAACGTTCCACGTTCTACGCTCGCTTTTTGTATCTTTGGGATACTTGGCTACAAAGCGTTTATTTTTAGGCGGCACGCTGAGAGATTTATTTTTGCGAGTGTGCCGCTCTGTGTATTTCTTTTTTTCCTGGCTAGTTTCATTGCTTCAAATCGCATTTAAACTTGTCGTTTTGAGTGTGCTTTTTTTTGCTCCGCATACCCTGGAAATATTTGACAGTTAAAAGAAGAGATCTTCATGAGTAATTCTTGACAGATTTAAATATTTTATATGAAGTCAATATTTGGCAAACGATTGTTTTAATATTTGTTCTAACTATCCTCAAAATTGCATGACAATCCCTAAAGAGTATCTCGCAGTCGTCTCGCTTTTTTCGTTTAATGATGTTATGTGCATAATTATAAACTTTCAAGAATGGCAAAAAGATTTTTGTGATTAATTCTTATGCTGTTTTCGCTTATGTCCGGCTTAAATATTTATTTACAGCGCGGATTTCTGGCATGATATAATATTAATATTTAGTCTAAATATTCTAAGAATTTCATGATATTTGCTTCAGAGCATCTGTCAATCGTCTATCTCTTTTTGCATAGTCATGAATACTTTCGGCAATTGAGAAGAGATGAAAGGTTCCAATACTATTTATGAATAATTTCTATACTATTTACGCTTATGTCAGACTTCCATATTTATGTATATAAAGCGCTGATTTTTGGTATGTGCTTATATTAATATTATGTCTTGATATTCTGAAAATTTCATGAGAATCGCTGAAGAGTATCTAACACATTCTTATATTTTGTTAAAGGTGCAGTATGAAAAAGTTTTTACAATCGTATTATAAAGAGCAACTATTTTAAGGTTTCTTAGAGCTTAGTTTTGGCGTGATTAAGCCATAATTTCTTTTACATGGTATCTGTTAGCCGTTGCTTTCACATGTACACTTGTTGTTTTTGCAACATTGCGAAAACGAACTTTGGCAGAAAAATAAAATAATATAAGAAGCAAAAACAATTTAAGACAAATAAACTGAAACGAAACGAAACGAAAGTAAACAACATGCAAAAACGGCACAAAAGACACGAGACGAGACAACGAGGCAAGAACGGTGGGGGGGGGGCGTGGCGGGGCTGGGGTTGAGGCGAATGTGGAGACGGGAGAGGAGAGGCGATGTCAGCAGTCGTTAATAATTTACATATCTAGCTACAAATCGACCTATGTACAGACACATGTATCTACAAATACACATGAAGCCAACCTTTATGCATGCTCAACTTGTTTTTTCTCGTTGTTCTTTTTAAGGTTTTCGTTGTTATTGTTGTTCTTGTTGTTGTTGCTGTGGTTCTTCGTTTTATTTTGTTTTAATTTATATTTTTGTTGTTTTGTTTCTTCGTTTTTTTGATTGTTTATACAAAAAATGCTCGATGTTTATTTATACAAAATTGCATACACATCATACAATAATTTACCTTATATTGTACATGTGTCTTTCAGCACGCCCCGCACCTGTCAATTTAACTCCCCTCCCTCCTCTTTACTGACAACCTTCTCTCTCTGGGGGGCAGTCTACGTTTTTCGTCAACCCGGAAAACAACGACATCAAATGAACAATTGCAAATTTCTGTTCTTTTGGGCACGATACTTCGCTGACTGACTGACTGACTGACTGTGTGGGCGTTGCCAGAAAGGGGGCGTGGTGCGGGGTCTTGACTGCTGAGGGTTATGCTTTTGGGCCAACCGAAAACAGCTCGTTTAGTGTGTTTTCTTTGTGGCCATAATGGGTGTCGTTCTTAACTGATTGCTTAAACGTTTAAGTGCGGCTGGCGCACGTCAAATTTATTTTTTTTTCGAGGGGATTGGTCATCTTTTTTATAGGTTGAACTGATAAATAGGTAGAGTGGAGTGTGGGCTATTCAATTAGACAATGAAACAAGGGAATTGGTATTGAAAATTATTTATTTTAATTAGTTCTAGATTATAAACTATGATTAAATTATAAGTTGTATTTTAATCTATTTATAATCGAAGCTAATTATTTTATTTTACTTTTGTTTTTAGAATAATCAAAGTATAATTCTATAAGATCAGATGATAATTTTGTTCAAATATAATTTTTTCTACCATATATATGTTTTATATATTTGTTAGTAAAGTTGCATATGGGCAATTCCCAAAAAAAGGTAAACCACGACCGAAAAAAAAAATCTTCACATTCATCGTATTTTTTTGTATAATGTCATAAAGAAATATCCAAATTTTCATAATACAATGGATCCGTAGCATATCTCCGTTGTTTTTATAAAAAAAATTTGCCTGCAAACTGAAAAAACGTAATTTTTTCACTTTTAACTCCTTTTGTATGCATTTTTATGTTTTATTATTTCGCAAAGAAAACATATGATATGTTTGCTCTTTTTCTACCAAATCTCTTAATAGCAATCCAATAATAAGATAAAAAATGCAAAGTGAGCGAAAAAATGTTCAATTAACTGTTTATTTTTATTTTGCACCTTATCTATGTTCAAATCGTACGTTCGCGACCGAAAACATCATTTTATTGTAATTGCTTCGCATTAAGTGCAAGCAGGTGAATGAAACTTTGCGTGTTAAGTTATTTTGGTATATATATTTTAAATATAAAAAATAGTTGGGGTTACTCTAACCATTCTTTTTTTATTGATTGTCAAAGTAGCGTACGTTCGCGACCTTACCTATAAGCCTATGTCGATTTTTACTAGCGTCGCATGGATTTAAAAAAAAAAATTTTTTTTTTGTTTTTGTTTTTGAAAACTATGTCGTTTGGAGTTACTTATTACTTGTTAGTTATTACTTATTATTTATTACATATTTTTCTTGCTATCAATAAATTTCAGTACATTTTTCATATTTAATAAAAATTTATTTTTTTTGCTTTTAAATGTTATTAGACACATTAAATTGAGTTAAATCCGTTTGTTTTTATGAAATATGAAGTTATTAATAAAAAAAAGTTGTGGTAAATATAAAAATTTAATAAAAAAAACCTCATGGAAAAATCGTACGTTCGCGACCGTACGTTCGCGACCGGAACTTAATTAAATTAAAAATAAATAAATGGAGATATTTTCTTGGGAGTAGACTTAATAGAAAGCTACATGATTCTACTTTAAAAGTAAAGTTATTTCTTTAAAGTATTCCGTCTCAATTCGCAGAGTTTTGCATTTTACTGCATTAAGCCAAAGTCGACTTCCATTTTGCGTACGTTCGCGACCGCATGTTTTTTGACAATATTATGAAAATTAAAAATCGATAAGCCCCATAATTTACACTAAGCAAAGAGCTAAACAAATGCTATCGAAGAGTAAAAAAAAAGTTTCAGGAAACGTTTGTTTTCGATGTTATTTTTTGAATTAATCTCGTACGAACGTACGTTCGCGACTTTGGGAAATGCCCATATATGACACTTAATTATAGAATAAAATATTTGGTATTTCATAAAAATAGTAAATATAGAATGTAAAATTTTTTTTTATGCTATTTCCCTATTAATTTCCAAATATATAAATCAAGTATGAAAAACTTTTCAAAATTTCTTGAAGTTTCTACCACACCAAATGAAATTCCAAAGTGTCTTCTACTACAAAGTAGTAGACAAATAGTAGCAGCTGTCATTTGCACTGCCTTTTCTCTAGATGTTTGGCTTAGCTGATAAGCCGATTTGAATGCGTGCCATCTGCGGATTATCGCAATTCGCAATTTAAACAATAATCCTACATTCATTACCTCTTCACAATGTGTCCAATTAGCAAAGCAACTACAACAACAACAGTGATGAGCACTAATCGAAAAACTCGAATAGTAGCAAAAAAAGGGCGCAAAAAAGGTAGTTTATGCACACACAATAAAGCGCATACAAAGTGCAGTCGCAGCACGCGCTAAAAGCAGCAGCAGCGCAGTCAACAGCGCTGTTAACGTTTGACGTTGACGTTAGCTGTAGCGGCATGCCGCAACATTAGAAAATCGACAACAGAGAGTGGAGAGAGCGCGCTACCGAAGAGAGTGAGAGAGTGAGCTTTGCACAGCGACTGCACCAACACTAGCGAACTTGTGTGAAGCACACACACATGCTCAGCTGGGGGCCGGCAAAAAGTTGAAAAATTTTGCAATTGTTTTGACTAAAAAAGCTTAGAGAGCGCGCCAAGCAGCCGGAGAGAGAGCGCAAGCAAGTGCATGTCTGAGCTCATGCTAGTGTGTGTGAGAGAGAGTAAGTTACGCGCTCTTTTGGCGCTCGCTGCTTGCTGCTTTTGCTTTATTTTTCGTGTAGACATTGTATTTGTAGTTGGCGGCGAGACCAGAGACCCCAGACCCGTGGCCAGAGCCATAGCTAAAAGTTGGCGCGCGCTTTGCTCCCACAGAAAACAGACGTCGTCGTCGGTCGCTTAGTCGTTGCGTCGCTGCGTCGATTTGACGCCTCGTCGCTTCACCTCCGCGCTGCCTTGTGTCAGAGTTTCGTTTCGTTTCGCTTTGGTTTCGGATTCGAATTCGGTTTCGGTTTGTTGTACTTGATTTTGTTAGTTTAGTTTCTGTGTCTGTGTGTGTGTGTGTATTTTTTTGGCATTTTGTTCGATTTTTGTGCCGCTTGCAGTCGTCGACCGCCAACGACGTCGACGTCGTCGACATCTAATAAAAAAGCTGCACACGGTCTATATATGCATATTCGTGTGTGTATGTGTGTATGCATATATTTATTTAGGAGAGTGCCGAGTACTTGAATTATAGAGCGCAGACTGTGTGTGAAAATTGTGGAAAAAAAGGAAAAATGTAGTCGCCAAAAATTCAAAAACAACAAAGAGCAAAATGCCAAAAAAAACTGAGTAGATAAAACGCGCGCGGCAAACACAAAAAACAAACAAACAAGCAAACAGAAATATTAAAAAGCGATTTATGAAATAAACAAAACACACGCGGCGTATAAGCAACAACAAGGAGCAAAGTAAAACGAAGAAGAAGAAGCAGTGGGAAGAAGCAGCAGCAGCTGTGTGATGTATAAGAAGAAGAAGGCGTTGTAAAGCAGAAGAAGCAGCAGCAATTGCAGCTGTAGAAAAAGCGGTATTACAAATACATAGCTTTAACTTAATTGCAAAACGACAAATAATTTTGTCAACGTTTGCAGCTTTATTTTTCAGTTGCAACGGTAACTGCAACTGCAGCTAAAAACTGACCAAGTGTTCGTGTCTCTCCCTTATGTGTGTGTGCGAGTGTATGTAAAAATTTGATGTAGCTGCATTACGCGAGGGTGTCTGCATCTCTGTCTGTGTGAGTTTGTGTGTGAATCGTGAGCACGTGCAATTGTGCAAGTGTATTGGTGACTCTCGCTCAGCGTTTCAATGTGTGTGTAATTTGCACGCTGCTGCTGCGCTGCAACTGCGCTCAGTAAACTTTTTGAGGTTAGTGTTAGTTGCACACACACACACACACACACACACACTTACAAAGCTTACATATTTATATATCCTCTAATATAGCAGTTAGCCAATTCCCCCCTCGTTACACCCTCACTCCACACACACAAACACACACCCTTTTATGCAGATGAAGTTGATTTGCGCCAACGAGTTAATTTTTTGTGGGTTTTTGTTGATGCGACACACAAAGTTATCGCTGTTATCGTTTTTATCGCTTTCTGTTGTTGTTATCGTTGTTGTTGTTGTTTTTGCACTAGACGCCGGCTTTCTGTTTTGTCTGTATTCTGTTTTATTTTCTATTTTGATAGTTTTATGTTTGCTTTTTGCTGTTGGTTTTCTATTTTTGGCTTTTTTATGGGCTGTCAATTAGTTAATTTAAACCGGAATGACTTTGAATGCAATCCGTTAACTAGATTAAATAGCAAACGTCTTTATTAGCTATCGATTTAAACAAATAGAAGCAGTTTGTTTAATGAACTTTTTTAGTAAAGAGGAAGAAACAAAACTGGACTGAAATGTTGCAAAAAAACCATTTAAATAAAATGTAGATAATTTATTAAAGATGTTAAACTATCGAAAGTAAGCTGCACATTCAAAAACATAATCTTTAAAATTAAAGAATTAAAAATAATTCATATTTGAAATAAATTCATAAAACTTCGATAGCTCAAATAAATATTTAGTCTGTTTGAAAAGCAATATACAAATTATGGTTATAATTTATGTATTTAGTTAATAAATATTAAAATTCAGATTTCTTATAATATTTAAGAGGCTCTTGCTTTGACTTTATTATATTTATAAGCCTAATTTAAATTCCTAAACATTAATAAAAACTTATTTCCTTTTGCAAAAAAATATAAATGAGTAATTAATGCAAAAACTCAAGATTAATGTGCTTATGTGAAGCCCCTTCGTCAGACACACAAAGAGACACCAATAAAGCTTAGCTCTTCGCTCTGAAGTTAATTCAATTCAAAGTCAACTTTGAGTTCCCAAAAGAGAAACGTAGCAGACTCGACTGAAAAGCTTCTTAGAACTTAATGGAAGTTTTTTTTTTATTAAAGCTGAAACTCTAATCAACTCACTTAGAGTTCTTCTCATTTGGTTTCTTTCAACGTTTCGAGCCCCCACTAGTTGTCACACCCCCTTTGAGGAAAAAAAGGCGGGCAAAAGTTCCGTGCATAAAGTTGAATAACAACAAATTATATTATAGTCTATACTATGTGATAATCCAAGGCCACGTCTTATGTGAGGTGTGAAAAGAGTTTGCACTGTTGTGTTTTCTATTTGATTTATCTTTTGATGCAAATACGTTTATGGATTATATATTTGATACAGCTTTTTATTAAATTATTATGTTTTCTAATTGAAAATTCAATTTTATTCTTTCTTTGCAGCATTAATAACACTCAACAAGAACTATTATAATTCAACGAGCCAAAAGAGAGGAAATCACATCCAATAAACATTTCGGGATAAACGTAAAAGGAAACGCATATTTTTGCAATAAAGAAAAAGGTGAGTGGAAAATGTGGAAAAGCGCAAGAGTAAAAATAGAAAAAAACGTATTTTCTGGAGCGTTGCGAAAATTAAATGAAAAGCGAGTAAAAATCAAAAAACAGAAAAAATGAAAAAAAGGAAAAAAAAACGCACCACGGCAAATGTTTGCGCGTAAATCAAGTTGACAAAATGCAAAATGGCAAAACGAGGGTTTTGGGTGATGAAGAGGGGTGGCAAAGGCACCGAGGGGGCAGATAAGTCACACACACACACACACAAATACAGAGGCACACAAAACGGCACTAATGAGCAGCGGCAGCAGCAACAACAAAAGCAATGCGAAATACGCAAAAACTAAAAGCAAATACAAAAAATGAGCAGAAAAAATAAAAGCAGAAAGTCGAAGCATTTTTACACTAAATTGGTATTAAATTTGTGATTAGCGAATTGCAAAACAACATACAAAGTCAGTTAGTCAAATAATATAAAAATGGGACTTAAATACTTTTTGCTTTTTTGTATTATTTTAAGCTATTTTAAAATGTAATCGAAAAGTCAAAGCAATGTTAAAATAATTTAATAAAATAGTAGTCTTTTTGTTATTTGATAAACTAGGTTAAGGCATAAAAAGATTAAAATTTAGTAAGTAATCAAAAAACAAATGCAAAAACCATATTCTTCAATATTCTGCAGAATATAAACATAATTTCCTAATATAATATTAATCTAAGCCGAAAACAGATTTTATAGAAAAGGTTAGTTTATTTTATTTGAAAAATCTCTTTTATAAGCCTCAACAAAAAGTGTAATGAATATGTTCTCCAGAATACCAATTAAATTCCGTAATATTAATTTAAATGGGAAACCCTTTTTTTGAAAGCCTTTTCAATCTCATCTTAAAAATGTACAAACAGTGTGCCAAAACAGTGAAACCCTTTAAAAGAGTATAGAGAAAAAAATTGCCACAAATCATTTGCGATTTTTTTGCTTCTCTCTTTTGCTCTTTTTTTCTTGGTTGGTTCAGTTTTTTTTTTGCGAAATTCCCCCTGCGGCAAAATTCGTTTATTTTGGGTGTAGGGAGAGCAATAGAGAGGAGGAAGGGGAAGGGGGAGACGAGGAGGGGGGGGTGTAATCTGTGGTGCTGGTGCGTATCTAAAAATGCTGTATGCGAATGTCAGCCCATAAAGGAATATGATGAATTATACGCGAAATAAAAAAAAACAAAATCAACAACATTAACAGCAACAACAATAATAAATTTTTTTTGCACAAAAAACTAAAATCCACACAAAATGTTCAACAGCAACAAAAACAAGCAAAATCACTTAATTGTGTGCCCCAAGTGTTTGACTCTCCACATAGATGAGTGTGTGCTTGTCTCTCTGCATGTGTGTGTGTGTGTATCTGTATCGGATGTGTGTATCTAACAGATACATCTGCAATAACCTAATGCATGTGTGGCGTGTGGAACTGCCATCGAATCGAGCCCCATCTATCATCATACTGAGATCTCTCTGTCTCTGTTCGAAATGTTGCCGGCAACAAAATCTCCTCTTCTTCTTCTTCTTCTTCCTCTTCTTCATCGTGTTCAACTGCTGCTTGTCTCATTTCTCATTCCCATTCTCATTCTCGCTGTTTCGCTGTGTTTTTTGTCGCCACAGAACGTCGACGACTTCGAAAATTCGACGCGTTAATTAAATGTGCAGATATTTACATCGAATACGAGATAAAACTATTTAGAAGGATCTCAACACTTTAAACGAATTCCAAACACACTTTCACTTTTATTTAATGGGAGATTTTTAATGGAAAGTCCTGAAACACGTAAATCTATTACTAAAGATCATAATATTGAGACTCAGCTATCAAATAGCTAATAGATTTATTGAAATACTATTTAAAAGGTTTAAATACTCTCGTATTTAGTAATTTACTTAGCTTAAACATGCTTGGTTTTTGTTCATCTTTAAATTACAAATTGACTTGGAGGAATTTATAGCATTATAAAAATTGAATTGCAAATACTAAAAAAAAAGTTCTCAAGAGAACTTATTTAAATTGTAGTGAAATTAGATTACTCTGAATAAATGTTTAGAGGCAGAAATCATTTATTAGGAAATCATTTTAAGTTGTTTCCTTTCAAAACTTATTCTGTTTGTTAATTGTATTATTTTTGTATAAAATTTCAAAATTAATATATCAGTAGAGAATAATGAAGTATCATAAAATATATATTCTGTTCTTCATTCATTTTGGAAAAATAAAATATTGAATTTAAATTTAATCAAAGCAATGATTGATTTTGTCTAATAGTTACTCTTAAATCAATTTAGCTGCAATTATCGATTCATATGAATTGTCAAGCTTAATGAAATTGCCATCATACTTTTTGATAGAGTATAGAAAAGTACAGCTATCGATGCTTTAGCTAGGTGGATGTAACTCTCCACATTTTGCAAAATGTTTGCAAAAAAAAAAACCCGAAAAATACTACAAAAGATGAAAACAATAAATTTGGACGCTTGGACGCTTTGGTCGCAATTTTCATGACTCATTTTTTTGCCTTTTTTCGGCTGATATTTGTTGTTGTTGTTGTTGGTTGATTTCGTCGTGTGTCGTCGTTGGCAATTGTGTTTTACCTGTAGTTTATGCGCGCTCTCTTTCTCTCTCTCTCTCTCTATCTCTGCCACTCTCACTGTGGCGGGCTTAAAAAGCTCTCTAGCGCTCTCTTCTAGTCATGATGGGGGTGGTGGGGGAGGAGGGGGAAGCTTTTGTGTATTGAATTAGACGACTGCACAAATTACGTTAAATTTTTGGCGCTCGTTTTTGTTGTTGTTGCTGTTGTTGTTGCTGGCGTCGAAGCAACAAGCGCAAAAAGTTTGCCAATTTGTTGTTGTAGTTGTTGTTGCTTTTATTTTTTTTATTCTGCTCTAACCTTGAAATCAAATTGTTGTTGCTCTATCGTGTTATTCTATTTTTTGTGCGCTTTGCCAGATAAATACAATAGATAGATAGGCCCATGAGTTTGAGTTCTTTCAAACACACATAAAAAACATTTTGTGTGTGTTCTTTTTTCGTTTTCTGCGTTCTATGGACAGATGGTAAATCAATTTCAAAGTTCGAATTGTTTGCTCAAAGTAGAGTCATTAACATAATGAGCGTACTGTCAGGGAAAC
This sequence comes from Drosophila nasuta, assembly GCF_023558535.2. Classification (NCBI taxonomy): domain Eukaryota; kingdom Metazoa; phylum Arthropoda; class Insecta; order Diptera; family Drosophilidae; genus Drosophila; species Drosophila nasuta. Next base: position 36,042,589 of record NC_083457.1, on the reverse strand, counting down.
AAGTGATCTTTAAATATCGCAATAGCCATTTTTAATGAATATTTAGCAAATTAAGTAAAATTTATATTTTTAGTGTCTTTTGGGATTTCATTAGTATAAAAAATATATATTATATATACCTGTTAGTCCACTATAATTTGTGTGTTGTTTTGCTGTTAATGTCTTCTACGAGTGCTGTTATCTATAATTGAGTGTTGACAAATTATTTCCGTTTTATTGCCTCGTTAAACTTTCTTTTGACTTCTCTGAAAATAGAAAACTTTATCAATTTCGTTAGACAGAGTCAATAAATATTTGAAACAGCTTTTCGAGATTGATCTACGACTGTAAATAATTAAACATTTCTCTAACAGACTTCTGTTAACAGAGTAACATTTTAGTGGAAGATGTTTAATGACATTTTAAATGCTTTTAAAACATAACGTTATATAAAATATAAGACTTTATCAATTTCATTAAATATAGTCAATTAATATTAACAAACAGCTTCAAGAGATTAAACTACGACTGTCAATAATTTAACATTTCTCTAACAGACTTCTGTTAACAGAGTAACATTTCAGTGGAAGATGTTTAATGACATTTTAAATGCTTTAAAAAGTTAACATTACATAAAATAGAAAATTTCATCAATTTGGTTAAACATAGTCAATAAATATTGAAAACAGCTTTTCGAGATTGATCTACGACTGTAAATAATTTAACATTTCTGTAACAGACTTCTGTTAACAGGGTAACATTTTAGTGGCATCTCTTTAATGGTATTTAAAATGCTATTAAAAATTAAGCTTAAAATATATTAATTTTAAATAAGTCATTAACAGATCTTTAAAATCATTTTAAATGTGATTTAAAATTTTTGTTAGCTGCTTAAAATATTTTAAAGTTAATGCCTTCATTAGCATGGCAAATAGTTGACAGCAGTAAATTTTTATCGCTCACTTTGTTAATGCGTAAAGAGCATAATTTGTGTATTACTAAATGTTTAATTAGCTTACCAACTCTTTTATCGTTGACAGACTCTTTCGCTGCCTCTTCTCGAGCGGTTCACTTATCGATCATACTCATCAAGTATACGAGTAGTTGGCGCATTTGTGGACAATTTTAAAGCACGCTTCGCTGGCAGTGAAAGTTGTCAACGGCGTTGTTAACGCCTCCCCTCAGGCTCTGTTTCGACGACGATTTCTACTCTAGTTTTTCTTTCTTTTCGTCGTTTGCTGTTGTCTTTTTTTCTTTTTTCTATTTCTATTTGAAATTTCAATGGCGTGTGGGCAAGCAAAAGAGGAGACTCAAAGCGATTCAGCCAATGGCAGGCAGCATTTATGGCCATTAATATCTGGCATTCATCTCTTGTATCTTTTGTGTTATGTCTTGTCTTCTGTGCATGTGCATTTGTAAGAGTACAACTACAACTAAAGTGTGTGAGTGCAAGTGTATCTTGTATCTTTTATGTTGTATCTTGTATCTTGTGTGTTTAACTGCTACCACAAACGGCGCGTGTCTATTGTGTCTCGGCTGTCAGGTGTGAAGTAGGTGGAGTTTATCTCCATTCGCACAGTCTTCGCTCACTCATCATTCATCGCGTTGAAATTGCATTTCGATTTGCTCGGCTGCCTTCCCAAGGGGTTTACGATTACGCATAGTATAAACTGTGTATGAATAATGAATGCACATGGGGGAGAAACAATCTATTCGAAATGCTCCTTAATGCTCATTGTTTCAGTCTGTTGCTGTTTTGTCATAAATTAAATGCTAGATTTAGTTACGTTCTAGCTGAGATTGAATTGAAAATAAAGATGCATAACTATCTAATGACACTGACGAGTTCTTGAGAATAAGATTAGCATTGTGATGAATTCGAAATTTTGTATAGAGTAAAAACCTTCACTAAAGTTAAACAATTGAAAGGTTCCCAAATAAATAATTTCGGATCTTAGAACTTACCAAATTAAAAAAATTATCTTTCAGATTGTTCAAATTAAATAAGTTTACTTAAATAAATAATATTTCAGGAAATTAATAAAGATTAGTTAAACATTATGATCCTAATATATTCAAATGATTTCGAAGCTTACCAATTTTATAATTGGAAATAAAAAATGTTATTATCAAAGAAAATTTCTAAACTCATAGAATAATTAACAATGATCGTTTATAATCCCCCAAAAAATAAAAAGAAATACATCAAAGTATAATCTTAGCCTTTCAAGCTAACCAACTGAATGATTAGAATTACAAATTTTAATCTTAAAGCTTATTTCTGAATTTAAAGAAAAACTTACTAAATTTGTAGAATCAATTCAATCGTCAAGAGTTTCCCCAATGAAGATATTCCATTAAAGATCTTATAACTGCACATTAAATAGAAATAAACATTGAGATAATGCAAATTTAAATGAATATATATTATTTCCTGGAAAGATCAGCCATAAAAGTGCAACAAGTTCCTGCCTGCCGCATCCATGTGGCGAGTGATTGAAGCAAAGAGCCTGTCATAAAGCATCATCTGCTTTCAGTTTTGGGGATCGTTGAGTAAAGCATTTAAGCAAATGTATCGCACTAACACTCATTTAAATGGCCGCACGCATTTCAAAGTAAAAATAAACCACACACACTTTACATGTGTAAGAGCGGAAGAGAAGTAGTGCCTCTCGAGGTAGGGCAAGTGGGGCAAAGCGGTGCGAAAAACAAACATGCCGTGCTTCTACTTAGATAGTGCAAGTGCAAGCATAACGGGAAGGAGAAGGGGAGGAGAAAGAGTAGCGACAACGAACGCATAAATTGCAAATGCTGTCGCGCTGCCAATGGAGCGCAATAATTCACAAATAGCAACAACATCGCATCGGCAAATGCGACTTCGTCTCCACACGACTTCGGCTCACCTCACTTCGGGCTTTGGGCACGAAGTGCAACTGCATTGCACACAGTCCCAGTTCCAGTGCAATTTCTGTGCGAGTGTATGCGTGTCTTTGTGTGTGCATGCGTGTGAGTGAGTGAGAGTGCAAATGGCAATGCGAGAGTGCGAGTGCGACCATATCTTTTAGTTTGTTTTGCTAGCGCGACGCGTCGCGGCGTTCATTTGCGGGTTCAAGGTAGTTTAGTTCTCTCGCCTCATGCGATTCCACTCACACACGCACACAAGTAAACACGCACTCGCATAGCTACACACACACGCACACACACTCGAGTATTGGAAGTGCGTTGAGTTGCGATTCGACTCGATGCGAATCGATGCGGCAGTGTTAACTTCTTGTAATTGTTGTTGTTGTTGTTATTATTGCTCTCGTTTGCTGTCGCTGCTCTCTTTGTTGTTGTTGTTCTCGTTGTTGCTGCTGCTGCTGACACGCATTGCGTTTCCAATTGATATTCTCCCAATTCATTTTGGCACTTGCAAAACGTTTTCAATCTCTTTCGCAACCGCAAATTTGTTTTGACTTTACCAATTTAATCGTAAACACTGTAAATCTGAACGAAAGATGAATTACTTAACATTTAGCTTAATGGATCATTTATTATTGAAAAATGTATTTACAGATGAAAATAAGATTATCCTAAAATCACAATCACTTCGTAACTATTTAAAATGTATGTTAATCCCAAAAAATGTATGTTTCCGATATCCAAAAATAATTATATAAGTTGAGACTTAAAAACGAACTGGCCAAAATTATATCTTATGTTAAGAACAAGCTCTTAAGCTTAGTTTTAAAGCGTTCAAGGATGTTAAGAATATACAGATGCTATAATAAAATTCTTTCTGGAGTAACAATTGTGAATCACGTCTGGAGTCTTAGTATAGTAGGAATTTACTAATTTTAAATGTAGGTTTAGGATTATATTATACTGTGCTAAAATACTTTCTGGAATAAAGAATGAGGATCGTGTCTTATTTTCAATGTAATAGTTGCTCACTTTTTTTATTAAGTCTGGGAAAGTTAACATGTAAGCCTAATTTTTGCATGAATTGAAAAACTCTTAAAATAGAAATTCGATTGTGATCCAGCAAATTAACAAAATTAATAAAGAAAGTATCAACAGATTGTATTATATAGTTTATTATGTTAAATTGTTTATTTTAAATGCCTTACTTAAGATCAATGTTGTGTAATGCATTTAATATGTAGGTGTAATGCTAACACTTAACTTAACTCCCAGTAAGTGTTGTGAACTGCACTTTTAGAGCTCTTTACTGTTGTTCCTCACCTCTTGAATTGTATCGTGCAGTGGTTTTTTTGTACAGCTGATGCTTAATGGGTTCAATAAGTTAATCAAAAATTGTTAAGCAAGTCAATTACTCAATGGTTGTTGTAGCATGTTCCATGATTGCCATGACATCAGAGTTGATGTTTTACGTTCTTCACGTTATTGTTGTTGTCTATTCCTGAGGAGATGTGAACGAAGAAAGAAGGAAAGAGAGAGAGAGAGAGAGAGAGAGAGAGAGAGAGGGAGAGAGTTGCGCGGAGATTGGCAAATGATGAGAGCCAATAAGTTAGTGGGCAATGATGATGATGTTTATGGGGCCAGGCCACATGTTTTGGACGGCACTTTACTTGTATTTTGATGTAGATTGTTAATGGATCCCACTCTCCATCTCCCTGGCTGTTTAGGACAACAGTTCAACACTCGAAACAGGCCACGAAGTGGGCTGCACCCTCTTACTATGTATCGCTCTATCTGCAACTGTGTGTGTGTGTGTATGTGTGTGTGTGTGTGTGTGTTTGTATCTGTGAGAGCCGCACGCTTGTCGAGACCTTGATCCCGCATTAAAAAGTTGGCACGTCGTGGGGCAACAACAACAAAAACAACAACAGCAACAGCAGCGACAACAAGAACATAGCAGCAAAAGAAAAAGAAAAGAAAAGATAAAATAACACAAGTCAGAGTCGAAGTCAGGCAACACACAACTCATGACAACAAAGGAGGCACAACATGTGGCCGACCAGTTGCCAGTTGCCAGTTGCGAGCTGCCTCCAAAATGGGGGTGTGGGAGCAGCAACAACACCAACAGCAAAGAGGTGGAGGCTAAAGGGGGCAGCGAGGTCAACGGGGAGGGGAGTTGTCCCAGCCTGCTTGGCATGCGGTGTCCATTTATGCGCCACTCCTCTCAATCAGCCGCTGATGATCTTCATTGTTTTTAATTTGCGTCGCATTTTTATTTTATTTTTTTCCTGATTTTTTTTTCTCTTTTTTATTTTATTTTGCTTCTTTTCACTTTTTACTTAGTTTCGTTTTTTGTTTGAAACTAAAAGTTTTGTCGGTTTCTTTTGTATACATATTTTGTGCATTATTATGAAATTTTGGAATTTACATTTTTTTAAATGAGAAGTTGAGACACAATTTATATAATGGAAATTTTTAAAAAAGATTTTGTACAACATGTTAGCTGTCAAATAAATAGCAGTAAAAACAGTTTAAATAACCAGAAAACAAGAAACTGAGAATGAATTAAAATAAAATAAAATAATATAAAATAACAAGAGATATATTAAATAGATTAAAGCATTATAGCCATTAAAAATGCAATATTAATAAAAAAAAAAAATAATAAAAATATAAAAATAAATAAATAAAAAATAAAATTAAATTGAAATAAAGAAAAATAAATAAAAGAAAAATCGAAGAAGCAAAATATTACGTATACGCCATATGCTCTATTGAAAGTTCTAAACTTTTTGATCTAATAAATACTAAATTAATAAAAAAAAATTGAAATTCGTTTGGAAATGACAAAAAATATAAAATATTTATGAACAGAATTTATTAATAAACATAATTTACTATAAATACAGCAAGTTGAATCCTGAAAAAAACTGACTGCAAAATAATATATATAATGAAAGAGTTTTTCAGGTTCATAGTTATAGAAATAAGGAATTTTCTAACGACATTTAACTAATACATTTTTTTCTTTCTATTATCCTTTCAGTTGAACCTTTAAAGGGAAACCTGTAATTTCTTGGAACCCCATTTCCGATGTCGAAACGAAATTAAATGTTCAGCAAAAAAAAGGTTTTCCCGCGTAAAAATTAATCGATTTGGCGATCAACTAGGAAAGCAACAAACATAAAAGAAAGAAGCAAATATAATTTGAATACAGAGAGAAGGTAAAAATAAATGCGGCACTTAAGAAGAAAGGAATTTTAAATGGAAAAACACAAAAAAAGTAACAAAAGAAGAAGGACAACAACAACAACAACAACAAAATGCGAGCCATGAAAAGAAACAAGTGAACTAGGCAACAAAGCAGTTAAAACAAAGCAAAATCAAACCCAGAGAAATTGAAGAGAGTGAGAGAGAAAAAGGAAACAAAAGAGAGAAAACTGCAAAGATGTGCAACAAAAGTCAATAAACAAAAGAAACAATAAAGACGCGAAGAGCTCAAAAGAAGAAACTGTGTCTAGTCGAAGGACAAGCCACAAACTAGAAGAAGCAACAAAATAATAAAAAAAAAACAGAATAACAAACCCCAAACTATAACAAATAGAAACAAGTAAAGAGTAAATACACAAACAGCTGCAAAATGGCGATAAATTTCTCGGCCTCGTTTGCGGCATGCATCGCCGCAGGCTTGAAGGTGCCACGCCAGATCATGTACTGCATCACACAGGACACCGGGCAGCCTTATGTGCTGTATAAGGACTCGCAGGATGCGGAGCGAAATGCGGGCGCCATTGGGGCAAGTGCCGCACAATGGGGCAGCGACATGTACCCCAACATCCAGCAGCAGGCGCAGCAACAGCTCACCGCCCACCAGCAACAACAGCAGCAGCAACAGCAACAACAACAGCAGCAACAACAACAGAACGCCACAGTGGCAGCAGCTCAAGCAGCAGCCGCTGCCGCAGCAGCGGGACAGCCGCAGAGTCCGCCAGGTGGACAGGACGGGGGGGGCGGGACAATGGCAGCGGCGATGGCCGACAGCAGCAGGTGTCGCCCAGCTCCAGTCCGTATCCCTCCGTGCAACAGCAGCAGCAGCAGCAGAGAGCCAATGGCAATGCCGACGACGATGCCATGAATCAGGTGAGCACAATGATAAAAAACAGAATCCGACACAGAATTGCTATAGCTTATTTCAATAATAAATACTGTACACTAATAAATTACAGCTAATATAAACAGAAATCTTTGATCTTGAACAGTTTTCTCTCAATGAATTCAACTTTTATATAGAAATTGAAAGAAATTTCAGCAAATTTATTATTAAACAATTTTAAAATAAAATTGCGCTTTACTTTAAAAACAGGATTGTACTACCGATTGTATTGGATTCTACTATCAAATTATCTATACTTATTGACAGTGTGTCCAGATAAACACTAGTCCAAATCCAATAGATCTCAAATAGAAATTAAAAAAAAAATTAAAATTTTATATTATATGCTTTTCTTAAACTTTGTTTGCAACAAGCTTGAAATCAAATTGTCTTTAACTTAAATATAGTTAAAACAACTTTCGAAAAAAAATAAAATAATAAAAATGTATATGAATATTGATATTTTTGTCTGTTGACAAAATGTCGGAAACTTGATTGCTCTCAATTCAATTCTTTCTTTCAATTGTTAAATTTTAAATTTTATTTACATATAGATAGACTACATAACCATGACAATAATTTGGCTTTAAGTCTAGTAGACAACAATTTAACAGTAAGAAGACTGTAAGACTGAAGACTCCAGATAGATAAATCCAACCAACTGAAAATATGTTATAGATAATAGCAGGGCTCATGGGATTAATAATATTAATTATACAATTTACTTATTGTTTAAACAGACAGATTGATCACTTGATTTTAAATCTTTCGTCAATGCTTCTCGTTTCAATACATATGTACCTAATTTAAAGTGTAATTATTAGTTTTAAAAGAGCTTTTTGCAGACTTGTACTTAATTTTCTTTTTAATGGAATTTAATTCGTATTGTTTTCAATATATCATATCTAATATCTTATTTCGTCGCTCTCTTGCAGCTTGCCAATCAACAGAACTCCGCGCCAAATCCAAACCAAAGCAGCAACGAGCCGCAACACGCGTCTGCGAACGGCGGCGAGCCTGGCCAGGGGAATCCGCACGTGCAGCAGAACGGCAGCCAGAACGGTCCGCAAGGCGATCCCGGCTTCCAGACGCCCGACTACTATGCGCCACGCCACGGGGCGCCTCAAGGCGGCATGCTTGCCCCGCCCGGCTTTCCGCCTCTGCACTATCTGAACAAGATGGAGAACGGAGGCGAAGCGTATGCGTTGCCCGAACTCTTGCCTGGGCAACAGCAGCAGCAGCAACAACAACAGCAGCAGCAGAATGGCGCGCAACAAAATGGCGGAGCGGGCAATCAAAATGGCGGCGGGCCGGCGAATGGGAATGGGAACAATGAGGGCGCAACGAATGCGGCGAATGCGGCGAGCGCGGCGTCGGGGGCAACGGGGACGACGAGCGGCCGAACGGGGCCGGGACGTCCGCACAAGAATAAGCCGCACAGCGATCTGCGGCTGTTCAAGTGTCTGACCTGCGGCAAGGACTTTAAGCAGAAGAGCACGCTGCTGCAGCACGATCGCATCCACACGGATGCGCGTCCATTTCCGTGCTCGGAGTGCGGCAAGCGATTTCGTCAGCAATCGCATCTGACGCAACATCTGCGCATCCATGCCAATGAAAAGCCATTCACGTGTCCGTACTGCTCGCGCAGCTTCAGACAGCGCGCGATCCTCAATCAGCACATACGCATCCATTCGGGTGAGAAGCCCTTCGCCTGCCCCGAGTGCGGCAAGCACTTTCGCCAGAAGGCCATCCTCAATCAGCATGTGCGCACCCACCAAGGCGAGCGACAGTTAACACATCCATTACCGATAACGATAACGATTACGATTACTATCGCGATCGCGATCGTGATTCTTAGCTAGCTAGCTACAACACGACCCCAACATTGAACATTTATTAGTTGTCGTAGCTATGGCGAATCGTCAGATTCGCAAACGTTTGGCTCTCAACGTTTGCAGCAATGCAAATTCCCTTGCAAAATTCTAAACACACACTAAAATTGAGCGATGTTTTGGCCTAAATTACTCAAAATGCTAAATTATTTATTTAAATATCTATGTTATAAGTTGTTGACTTTTTGAGATAGCACTCAGATGGATAACAAGATTTTGAACAAGTGAAAAGTAAGGAAAGTTTTTAATATGATTTTTGAGTATTAAATGAATCAATTTAATGAGCATCAACGAATACTTTTGAATACACAACTCATGGAAAAATCGAGTTTCAAATTATTAAAATATAAAGTAATAAGTTTCTATATTATCATACTCATTTAATTTGCATCAATTAACATTTCTAAAAAAGGAACTTCAAAAACAATCTACAAATTTGTATAATCGAATTTTTACATACGAAGTAGAAAATCAAATGAATTACTTAAACTGTTGTAACTACAATGATTGGCATGTAAAAAAAACAATATTTTTAGCAAACATCAATTTTTTATTTATTTATATTTACCGCTTAAAATCACTTGATATTAAATAGGTCCTTGATTCAAGAAATCTATTTGACGACTACACATTCACAAAGACAATGCCGATTCTCAAAGTTTAACTTAAAACAAAAATCCATTTTGAAATTATTGAAATGTTTGAGCATTTCGCATCAAACTCAAAAGAATTTAACTATACAAAAGCCGTCTTTAATTGAAATAGTATAAAATTTGAGAGAACTTACCTATAGAAAAGCCATCTTTAATTTAAATAGGAAACCTATTTTTACATTCTCAATGAACATGTTCAAAAATTTAGCAAAAATTCCTTCATTCACAAATATTGATTTCAATAATTCATTATTACGAAATAGACAACCATTTATTTAATTGGCACAAACAAATGTTTCACAATAAAGAAACAAAAGAACAATAAAATAATAGCTCAAATTAAATTATTATATTATTCCAACAAAATTTTCCACATTTAAAAATTGTATTTAAAATTTTAAATTTATCGATTATTTAACTTAATTTTTGAAAACTTTACTCCAATTCTATTTCAGACTTAAAAGTAATAAATTTTACAAGCTAAAAACTTAGTAGCCTTGAAATACTTTACAACAATTTTGAAAGCAGTCAAAACACATATTTGATATAAAGCAAAAAAAAAAAACTTAATCAAAGTTCATTTCGTTTGAGCAGCTCAAAGAGTCAACAACTTTAGAAAGCGAAAAAAGCAAAAAAAAAAAAAAAGTAGAAGCTAAAAATACAAAAAACAAAACAAGAAAGATATAAAACGTAGAAGCTATAACTCTCTAGATTAGATGATGTTAGGTGATATTAGCGATAAGATCGAAATAGGCTACGCGCCAAATTTAAGCGCTGCTAACAGTAGCACCTTCTGGCTTGATTACTTTCATATGCTGCCGGCCGCTGATGACGAACACGTCCCTCCAACAGATGTCTCACCGCACCTCATCTTCAAGAACGGTCCGCATCCGACGCTCTGGCCCTCCGACGTTCCCTTTCCCGGCGAGGAGACGGACACCAAGGGCGACATCACTGTGGCCAGCGGTGGCTACCACGACGACGATTCCCAAGGCACTCCCGATGGCAGCGGTGGCATGCATTATCCCTCCTACTTCAAGGATAGCAAGGGTAATACCACGAGTTGTAATCTTTTTTATCCTTTGCAGTTCTATTTTAATCACATTGCTCTCAGCAGGTCAAAAGATTCTACCAGAGGTGTTGCAACACATTGGCGTCCGGCCAGCGAATATGCCGCTCTATGTGCGATGCCCCATCTGTGACAAGGAGTTCAAGCAGAAGACTACGCTGCTGCAGCACGGCTGCATCCACATAGAGTCGCGTCCCTATCCGTGCCCCGAATGCGGCAAACGCTTCCGCCAGCAGTCGCATCTCACGCAGCATCTGCGCATACACACCAACGAGAAGCCCTTCGGCTGCATGTACTGTCCGCGCTTCTTCCGACAGCGCACCATTCTCAACCAGGTGAGGCTAAATAACAGATTACTAAATATTCCCTTCAATGCAGTTATTACGTATACGTAATATTGTTGAGCTCTGTCTGTCTGCCATTTAATTTGTCTGTCTGCCATTCACTCTATATACATACATATATCGTTAGCAAGGCAGAGCTGATTTGCTCAAGGCTTAGAAAGTTTTTGTTTTTTTTTTAAATAACAACTTACCAGACACAGCTTAAGAATATTTGATTATTATATCCTCCGCAAAGTATTAGACTTTCTATCTATCAAGCAAACAGTTCAGTATAAAAAATGTATGATTTCTTTCTTAGATATCGAACATTTCCACAAGCACGACTTGCTGATTTATCTAGCTTACAGTTTAGTATTTAAACCATTCTATTGTAAACCATAATTTATATATGTATAGGTAGTATAACGAGATAAACTGTAGAAAACTTTAGTTCAAAATGAGTGTTAATCAAAAGTTTTTTATACCATTCTTCGTAATGGCAGAAAAGGTATTTAATATTCAACAACCATTAAATATATTCTATAGCCTTTGGTAAAATATAAACACAACTAGGTACTGAATATCCCCCTAAGGCTTAATTTACGATGTGTCTCTTATTTATGTGGCAATAAGAATATTCTATTAGTAGCAGCCAAGTGCATTATTCTGTTGAATGTTTTAAGCATATATTTCTTGTAAAGAGTGTGTTGCCTAATATGTTTGTCTGCAGCTCTTTTTAATATAGCTACAAAAGTTGTAGTTCCATTTCAAAACCCATGCTTAGAACTAAGACTAGAGTAAGCAATACAATATTTATATTATTTATAAATATTTTATTGCCATTATTATCAAAAGTATTAGCTAATGTATGAAGGCGTATTAGCTCTTATTTTGTATATAAAGTAGAAGTGGTTAACTATCATCGATAGTGAGCCATCGGTAGTGTCGATAGTGCCATCGATTGTTCTCCCTCTCTACACACATATTGTCTTGTATTCTTGTATTCTATGCCGCAGTCAAGGCATTTGGTTGCGCCACTTTGGAAAATGTGTGCTACTATCGATAGTGTGCTGTCTTATATGACTACAGCTCTTTATTAATATAAATTCAGAAGCGTAGTTCCTTTTCAATACAAAAACCTAAAACTGTAATATACAATATTTATATTATTAATACATGCATTGTTGTCATTATAATTATTAGTATTAGCTAATATAAAGTAGAGGTGGTTAACTATCGATAGTAAGCCATCGATAGTTCCATTCATTCTTCTCCCTCTCTACTAGAAACATACAAACACACACCAATTTTGACATATTGCCTCGTATTCTTGTATTCCTTGCCGCAGTCAAGCCATTTGGTTGCGCCACTATGGAAAGTGTGTGCTACTATCGATAGTTCTCATACATAATACACACTTGTGAAGTGATGGCTTTGTGTAGGCTTGTATTTTGGTATGGATATTTATTAGAATAATGAGATATGATGATGAAATTATAATTAAGGTACACTTGTTAAAATTAGATCTTGCTTTCGCGTGCTTTCCCTTCTTCGCTTCTTTTTAGAGAGTGTGACCACATATCGTACGATATCGACACAACGATAAATGATACCGTAGCACTCACTGCAGGGCTCATGTGGCACTGTAACAGTTATGTTGGTAACAGCTTCTGTTACCCGAGCTTTACACACTTCTCCTACATTTGTAATCCATGCTAATCAACACTTTTTATCCGTTTACAGCACTTGCGCATCCACACTGGCGAGAAGCCTTACAAGTGCAGCCAGTGCGGCAAGGACTTCCGTCAGAAGGCGATACTGGACCAGCACACGCGCACCCACCAGGTAGTTGTAGCCTAGCCGAAGCCCCCAAGCAGTCGAAGAATCGAAAGTAATGGAATAACTAATCTGAATAACTGAATTCTAATTCACAGGGCGATCGTCCGTTCTGTTGTCCGATGCCGAATTGCCGGCGACGCTTTGCCACCGAGAACGAGGTGACGAAGCACATCGACAACCACATGAATCCCAACAGCACCAAGGTGCGAAGGCAGCAGCAACAGCAGCAGCAGCAACAGCAACAAGTGCAGCAGGTGCAACAGCAGCAGCAGCAACAACAGCAGCAACAACAACAGGTGCAACAGCAAGTGCAACAGCAGCAGCAGCAACAAAACGCCGCTGTGGCCTCCGCTGCCGTTGTGGCCAATCATCTGATGAACGATGTGAAGAGTCTGGCTGCCCAGCAATTCCTCAACAACAACAATCCCGCCGCTGTGGACAACAAGGCGAACATCTTGCCGGTGCGCAGCATGGCGGCAAATGCAGCTGCGGCAGCTGCTGTGGCACAACAATCGGTGGTCAAGAACGAACTGTACTTCCCCCAATGCTATGGCCCGCCCTTCCAGCATCCCTTCCACGCCCAGCAGCAGCAGCAGCAACAACAGCAGCCAAGTGCAGCACATGCCAATGGCGGACCAACGCCGCCGGTGACGGTGACTGTGGCAAATGCTGTGGCACCTGGTGTTGTGGTGCAACAGAATCCCGCCACCTCTGTGGTGGCTCAGTGACATCCCACCACTGGAGCAGCTGGCGCACAACAACAACAACAACAGCAGCAACAACAGCAACAACAGCAGCAACAGCAACAACAGCAACAAACGGTGGCAACAACAACAACAGCGCATCATGTGACAACGCCGCCGACGAGTGCACATCATATCACGGCCACGGGGGGGCGTAACAACCACGCCCACATCGTCGACAACGGTCGCGGCGCCGCAGACGGTGACGCTGTCGATCACATTGCCACCGCCGCCGCCGCTGCCGCCGACGGCGCATCCGCCACATCCGCATGCGGGACATGCGTTGACGGCCACGCCCCAAGGCGGTGTTGCGCCCCCCACCGCCGCCGCCCACTCTATCGCATGCGATACCCATACACCCACACATACACTCGATATTCGGATCTCTATGATGTCATCAGTAAAGTAAAAGTAAGAGTGAAAGTGAAAGTGAAAGTGAAAAGAAAGCAGCCCACAAATCGATCGATCGCCACAAGGAGAGAGGAAATTCTAGTTTTTAGCTTCGCTTCGAGTACTAGTCTTTTCGAAAAGGACTCTAAACTCCTTTCAACACAACCACGAAACATCAAATGCAAAATGGTCGCAAGAAAGAAAGAAAGAAAGAAAGAACGAACGAGAGATGATGATGAACCAAAAGAAACACACAAACACAACGTTATACGATTCCTTTTTCAATAATATATTCGTTTTAGGATTTTAAACTTTAACAACACCGAGTTATACGATTTCTAGGCGTAGAGATAAAACATAAGAATGTGAAAGAAGTAAAAAAGAATGGCAGCTAAAAGTGAAAAGCGAGTTATGAAAAGTGCGGGAAAAGTCGAATAGTTATGATATGATGATGTTTTAGGAGGCATAGACGTTGCGCTAAGCTGACAAAAAAATTAAAAAATAGAATTATGTTTTCAATTTTCTTGGCAAAGCACACACAGCAGCTAATTTATATGATAAAAAAAGAAATTAAAAATCTATGATTATTATATTATTTTCACATATTTGAGTGTATGTGTTTGTTGTAGTATTTGGAATCTTGATTTGATATGATCTAAAGATATAAAACTCTATATATATATATATATTCTATGCATAAATAGAAATACTTTATTCATAAAAACTATTATTTGTATATCGCAAGTTAGCAAAAAATCTTTTTCATTCGAATTTTGCTTCTTATTTCTATTAATTGATATGTGATTTTTTTAATTATTAATTTTAAATGAGAAAACGAAACAAAAGAAAAGATGAAACTAATATGCAATACGAAATTAAGTTGTACATTAATTTGAAAAGCAAACAAATTTGTTGTCTTCCCTAATTGTTTGAGTGTAATTTATGTTGAGTTTTATTTAGTAATTAGTTCTAGTTAATAGGTTTTACCCCCCAACACCCGACCCCGCCTCCTCCAAAACCCCTCAAATGTATGTCCACACAAATAACTCTTCCCTTAAACACAACTTGTAGCAAAGACAAAATAGTTATTCAGATGTGACTCTTCAGGTGCCATACAAACAAAGTTAATGAACAATAGTCAGAGAAAGCACTCGAAATTGCAAAAAAAACAATTATAAAAGAAAAACAAGATATTCTGTGTGGATCAACAAAAAAAAATTTAGTTTCTTATCAAATTTTCCAATGTACCGTCAAAGCATTTATAATTGTTATTTAACTAACAAATGAACAGAAATAATGGACAGCATAGAACAGAAGAAAGTGAATTAATGATTAATCTAATATATATATAATTTAGCAATTGTCGTTTTCCCCCTCCTCCTCCAAAAACACTTTGCAAGTAATTCTACTCATTATTTAATATGTATGTATTAATTAATTAATTAATTGATTATATCTGATCACTCTCGATATGTAATTATCTAGCGTTAACAACAACAACAACAACAACAAAAGTTTCAATTCGAAATCAAATTTGCGAAATGAATTTGTTTTTACTGTTTTAGTTTTTTACAAATTATGTTTTGCATATATTATTTAATCATTTTTAATAAACCGACAAATAATTATATTTTTCATTTTCTATATTTTTGTTTGATTATCATTTACTTTATATGGAGTAACTTTTCGAGACTCTTGACAAAAATGTTTTCGGCGACAATTTATATTTTTCGGCTTGGGCAAGGCGTCTGATTTTTGTGATAGGCTCAGTTTAAAACAAAAAACTTTTCGGCAAACAAATGGGCTAATGAAATTTGTAAATAGTATCATTTTGGCAAAGAACAATTCAATCCAAAAAGTATGTGCAAAAGTTTTATAAATAGTTTAAAAATAATATTAAAAAAAAACACATTGTTTGGCATTGTAAAAATTTTATTAATACCTCTATTCAACAAAACAAATTTGAAGAGGTTAGTCAAAATTTTAAACACAAACACACTTTTTAGGCACATTTAAACATAATAATAAATTGCATGTTTTGGCACACAGACAACAACAACAACAACAAGATAATGAGAAACAACAAAATTTATACGATATCCAATGTGGAGGCTTTTATTGGAATTAGACCAGAGAATTCCATGAACAAGAGAGCATGATTTGCTATAAGTATAAACAAACAAAAAAACAAAAACAAAAACACTAAACTATAATAACTAAAATACTTTTAGGCCTTTTTAGACAAAATTTTTAACAATTCTTTTTGGCTTTAAACAAAATCGAAATCGAAAAAAAAACGAAACGAGAAATTGAGAAATTGAAAATGAGAACACAAAACACCTTTTGGCTTTAAATCAAAATTATGTTTAGTTTTAGTTAACTAACGTGAATATCTCTATAAATATTTATATCAATTATGGCAAATTATGCTATAATTCCAATAAAAGCAAAATTTAGACTGAATGTCGCTGTGATAAATGCAAAAAAAAAAAAGAAAAAACAAAAATTACGAATACATAAAACTTTTGTAAATTTTTAGGCATAAAAAAAAACGAAATTTAACACATACATTTAATCAAAAAGAAAAAAACAAAAACTTAACATAAATTTAGGCGCTAAAAATTGATAAAAAGAAAGATAAAAAAACAAAAATTACTAACCAAAATTTATCCAAAAAATGCTCCATTTAAACGCAGTTCAAACTGCAACTTTCAGTTTATAATTTGATTATAAAACATTCTTTTTTGATTTATCTAAATATGATTTCTGTAGTTGCAAATCAAAATTTCATAAAAAAAAGAAAACAAATGATTGAATGAAGAAAATGTATAAACCAGCTGCTTCAGTGGAATTTCGAAGCTTAAAGAGCTCAAATGAAACACAGAAAACGAGAAACCTTAATAAGGGGAAAATATTACCGGCAATGACATAAAAAGTATGAGAATATATTGATCTATATATCGTAGAGAACTGAAACGTGAAAACACAAGACAAAATAGCCTAGACAGAAAAAGGGGCTATAAAGAGAAAACTAGTTTAAGCCAATCCTGAACACAAAAAACCAAAAAAAACATATGACTATATATATGAGAATCCAGTATAAGTACATAGTTAAAGTTATAGAGCAGAGTTCTATCGACATCTTCATCATCAGCAATCAGCATCTGCTAAAACACAAAGTTACAAGCATACCTAACAAACAAACTAACAAACAAACAAAACAATAGCCCAATTTAAATAACCAAGAGTACAAATACAAGTAATTTTTATAGCAGAAATTTTAATTGCAGTCTCAATAAAGCATCCATTAAATGAATACACACTCAACACACACACACACACATACACTAACACCAACACACAGGCATGGATATGAAAATATTATGTAAGAACTTGGCAAATCAAAAACTATGAAAAAGAAAAAAAGAAAAACCAAAAAACAAATTCGAAAGCTGCTTTTCGAAACGACTTGACGAATCAAAAAGAAAATGAATGAAAATGAAAATGAACTCGAGAAAAAATCCTTTCTTCTTAACACAAGAAATTATAATAATGAAATAATAAAAATTACGATGTAAACTAAAGTTTCCATATAATAAGAGAGATGAGAATTAAATTTGTTTGTATCACATTTCCGGCTTACAATTCAGAGAACCAAAACCAAAAACGCAAAAATTCATATTAAATGCCTACAATAACAATAACATCAACAACAACAACAACAACAAGAACTAACAACCACAATATGGAATTTAGAAAGTTTTAGCAGAGTATCAAAGCAATGCGAGACAACATGGCGTATACGCAATATGCTTCGATGCTTTGCTCTCACGTTCTAGATTCAAAGGAATAAATAATTGAATTGAGTACAGCCGCTTTCGCTTTCTGCAATAGTGATAATAGTTTATAAGTGAAACCCATCATAAAAAAAGAAAACGCATCAAAGAAACCAAGAAACATAGAAACAAGAAACAAGAAACATTGAAGCAAATCAACAAGAAAACAGTAAGAGAAATATATAAATAAAATAGGTAAATACAACATTGAAATAGCAACGGTAAGCATATTAATTTAAAATGACAAACGCATAATAATATACGAATGAAATAAAAATGAAAACAAAAATAAAGAAGAAGAATATATAAATCATATATACGAGATCCCGATCCCGATCTAAGCCCATTGACAAAAGCTGTTTGATTTGATTTCAAATTGCAAATTTGATGCATTTATGTACGATTTTTAGTTGAATTCTCAAATATCAACCAAGAACAACAACAACAACAACAACAAGCAAGTGAAATATATATACAAGATGATATATATATAGATATATATATATACTAGATACATACTGTATGTGTATGTATAAATAGCATATAGTGCATGGAAAACCTAAACTCTTATATTATATGTATGGTGTATTATATTTTTTAACGTATTTAATACATACTCTCTCTATATATATATATATATATACGATATATATATACATATATCTACTTATAATTGACGAAAAGATTAAAGACGTTGAGAGAACACCAAATGCCAGCTAAAGGAATAGTTAAATAGAAGACACTCACAGAACAAACAAACAAACAAACAGTACTGACAGAATAATAATTGTAAAATAAAACAAAAAAACAAGAAACAAAGAAGCATTAATTAAATCGAAACTGTTTATTATTTAACTAAACAACAAGCAGAACAACAACAACAATAGCCTCGTTAGTTTTTAATGAATATTGAATCAGTGAAATAAAACTCGATACAAATGAACAAACAATGAAAATATTGCAAAAAGAACACACACGAAAATATGGCAACTTGGCAACCCTAGACAGAGTGCTCGTCATTTTTATAGATTGATTCATTTACTTTCCTTCAGATTTCTCATTTTTCGTTTTTTTGTTTTTTGGTTTTTGTGCAACAATCAAAATATGGTTCCTCATTACATCATTGAAATGTAACATAGACATAACACATATACACAACATACATACATAGATACATACCAATACATATGTATATTTGTACAGAAACAGATCATAAACAAATGAGTTGAATATAGAGCATACAATACTTATAAAATAAAATAATAATTAAATCAAAGCCATAGCAGAAACAGATCGAAAGAGTTGAAGAGTTTACTAAAGCAGAGATGTCAATATTCTACCTCGAATTTATTGGGTTAGCATATTAAATACTTGTTAGATTAATGTATCTTTATCTAAGTTTACATTTAGAGTGTCCAATCTTTTATATTTCTTTTTACTTTCTGTTTATGAGTTTAGTTTTTTTCTCTGAGAATTCGAATTTGCCAAACACAACAAAATGATTTCTTGTTCCTACAAATCGCCAAGCTAAAAATCCTTATAGACCCACATTAGAGATTAGAGAGCCAAAGTCCCCCCAAAAAAAGAAAAAAGAAAGAAGTCAAGTAAATGAATAACGAACGTATTTAAAATGCCATAGTCAACTTTTTGCAATACACACAATGTGCCCATAGAACAAGTAATTTATGATATAACCGAATGGAATCAAATCAAATGATCAAATAATTTATTTATATTATACTTATATGAATGCGAATTGTTGTTATTGCAACAAAAAAGAAGCCACAAACCAAGAGAAATAGTACCGAGAATATTTTACAGAATTTTTTACAATCAGGAAACAGCATCAACAAAATAGCAGTAAACAAAATAAACGACTAAACAATAGTTAAATAAAACAAATAAAAAAAAGCATAAGAAAAACCAAAACACAAGACAAAAAAAATAGCAAAAGTGAAAACACGAAAAAATAAACTCAATTATAGTAACATTTACTTAATGAACCCAATTAATAAAACCAAAACCAATAATAATAACATATTTGACTAAGTGTTAAGTGAACAAAAAAAAACAAATATTTTTAAAACTTGCGCTCGCATTAAACAAAAGATAAAAGCTATAAGTTCAAGAAATGGAACCCAACAACAATAGAAATAAACAATGAGAACACGATTTGTTAAGTTCGCATTTATTTAAATCGATGAAGAATCATATTGTATGTACACTTTACCTTGTTTCCAATTGAATAGTACAGTTTGTAATGAATTAATTATAAACAATTGACAGGGACTACCACATAATAACCATAGAAATAGCTGAGCAACAAAAAACAACACAGACCGAAGAACAATAGCAACAAATTTTATTTAGGGTTCAGCTAAGGTTCTGCGAGAGAGAGAAAGAGAGAGAGCGATGCGAATGCAAGAGATTATAATTAAATTCTATTATTACATATATTGATTGAGCTATAAACTGTACATAAGCATAAGCAAAACGATACGATTATACAAGAAATGTAAAACCCAACAACAAAAACAACTGCAATAGTACCAAAGTAAGTAAATCAATTATTTATTATTCTCATTCCGCGAGCAGACAAAGTGCGTTGTATAAAACATTAAATATAAACAAAACAAAATCAAATACATAGCTAAAATTTATGTTCTAAATAAGTGAAGTGAAATAATTGAAGGGGCAACTCAATGCATATTATAAACTGAGTGCCTCATCCCCCCTCCCTCCCCCCTCATAAAGATAAAAAAAACCAGTTGAGAATCATGTGAATCTTTAAATTCTTCAGTTGAAAACAACATATCCGCTAAAGCAACAAGAAACCAAAAAAAAAAGTATAAACCATCAAATTTTACCAGTGTTTTTTTTTATCAGAAAGTGAGAGACAAACCAATTGCGTTTAATTTCCTTGTTGAGCAGTGTACGAAATACGAAATCGAAGCCACAAATCAAACAAAGCAATAGTGATAAAAGCTGATCAGCGGGGGGGCTGTGAAATTTGCCTTTTTTTGGCAGCCACGCCTCCCTCGCTGCAGTTGCCATAGCCTGATTAAATGATAAACAAAACAGAACAGAACAGAACAGAATAAAATAAACCAATCGAATCTTTTTTTGATTTATAATATACAACAACAATATGCCTACAACAACAATACTTAAAAACAAGAACAACAACAAATGCAACATTTACCGCAAAACAGCAACCATAGTACAATAAACAATACATTTTTCTTATTAAACAACTTTTATACAGCCAATCAAGAAAGCAATAGACAAAGATAAAAGCGCAAGAATTTAAATTATATCTAAACAAATAATAATTAAAATCGAAATGCACATAAAAAAAAGAAGAAGTTATTGTAAAAATACAAAATACAAAAATGAAATCAGTTGAAGCAAATCAAAAGCGTAAACCGAAAATCTTAATAATTGTATACAACAACAACAAAATATATATAAAAATATATATAAATATATATATATATATATTATATTTTTTAAAGAAAACAAAACTAACAATAGCGAAAACACAAAGGATTGTTAAACATTTTTTACATATGAATTTGTATAATTTCTATTCAATTCATATGAAACTCGAATTCTATATGAAAACAACAACAAGAACAACATCAAATACAGCAAGAACAAGAAATAACAAGCAAAATAAAAATAAAAATCTTTTTTATATTACAAGAGACAAACCATTAAAACAAACAACAACAACAACTAAAATCTCACTTTACTGGTAAAAAAAAGTATAATAATAAACATGCAATTGGTATATAAAACAATAAGAAAAATCCTAAGAAAATGCACATGAAAAGCAATAAAACTGGCTACAAAAATTCTGAATAAAAAACTATAATTAATTTCAGTTTATTTTATGATTGATTTCATTATAATTTTCAATCTAAACCAATTTTTGTTTTCCATGTCAAGTAATTCCATTTGTTTTTTGCACACAACATCAACTACAACAACAACAAGAACAAGAAAAGAACAAGAGCAACAACAACAAAAAATATTACAACAACAACCAAAATACAGAGAAAATCTCTAAAACTAACCTTATAACTGGCAAACAAGTTTCGAAACTCAAGTTTTAATAAATATTTGTGGCTAATACTATGAACGAAAAAAAAATGATTAACAATTTGCATCTAGCAAAAGATAATTTACCCACATTTTGGCTGGATAAAAATAATTACGAAATGGGAGCAAAGTTTTACTCCAGATTTAATAAAAGAAATTATCCTACAAGATTCGAGGATCGTCAAGGAAATCTTTGGTATTGAAAAAAAAAGAATATGAAAATGGTATAATAATAATTTAGATGTCAAAAAATTTAAATAAAAAATGATGACTTGACCAAACGGCATTGAAAACGAAATCAATTTTCGAAAAACGAAATGATAAAGTTTATACAAAAAAAAAACACTTCTCGGCCTTTTCCAAAACTTAAACTCTCGGCTAATACAAAAAACAAAAACAAATCTCGGCAATAACAAAATTACAAAAACGAAAAAAAAACACGGCAACTACTATTTACATTAAATTACATTTTTGGAGCAAACAAAAACAAAATTTACATTTAAGCCAAATGTTTAAGCATCATTTTTTAATTAACAAAAAACGGAAAACGAACAAAAAAATAAAAAACACACACATTAAACTGAAAATGAGGAAAGAACTTTCAGCAAAACATTTAAGTAATACTAAAAATAAAATACTTTAGGTATTAAAATTAAAATTAAACACTAAAATTAATACTAAATTATGGTAAGCGAATAGAAATATTTATCAATTTTGAAACCGGAAAATGGAAAAAAAAACACGAAAATGCAAAAAAAAATACACATCATTACACACACCAAAAAGAAAAGCAAAGTAAATAAGTACGAGTACATATATAAAATCCAACAAAAAAAAAAATGGGGTTACAACGGAAATATACTAAAAAATGAAACGAAAAAAAGATGGAAATTCAAAATTTTAATTGTTGTAAGCAAAAACCAAAAAAAAAGAACAAAAAAACAAAAGAAAACAAGCTACTTACATATATTATATATGAGCATATAATCAGCACACACTTCTAAAATTAACAAACACACTCAAGATGGATTCTCCATCGCACACAACACACAAGACAACACAACACAACACACAACACTAAACCAAGAACACAACAACTAATTTTGACCACCTAAAGAAGAGGAAAAGAAGGACACAAACACACACTCAAAACTCGATACAACCCACAAGCCACGCCCACACCCACACCAAACAAACGCCCACAGGTCACAACACAACTCTTTCCATTGGTTTAGATTTTAAGCATAATTTTAATAATGTAATCGTCAGCCAAAAAAAAAAAAACAAAACAAAATTCAACAATTTCAAGGCAGTCAAAAATGTCCAAAAAAGAAAGTTTAATCCAAAACACGATTTTAAGGCAAACAAAAAAGTAAAAACTACAAAAAAAAACGAATACAGAACTAAAAAGTCAAAAAGTAAAATATTTAAGCGATTTAAATATATGCAAAACGTCGTCTAGTTTAATGTCGTCAAATTTTACTTTTTGTAATAATTATTAATATTTAAAGCATATATATTATACGAGTATAAAACATGGCAAAACCAAAAGTATTGTAAACGTCTAATCGACCTACTAATTTCAAAAAACCAAAAAATATAAATCCCCAAAAAAAGCTAAGCTAGTGCCACGGCATGTGCAACAAAAAAAAACATTATAAAATAAAATTTAAAATAAAATGAAACTACAATGAATTTCTGGCATCCAAAATAAAAACATAGAAACTACTTAAAATACGTCAAAAAAAAAAAAAAAACTTATATTATTATACAAGAAAATGGAAAATGAAATAAATTGAATCTTGTAATATAAAAATGTCAATGTCGTTTTTATTAGGGGAAATGGGAATTATGATTAAAGAAGAAGTCAATATTGAAATAATCACAACACATTTTCAATATTGCGAAGATGGTATTATCGTTAAAATATAACGAATTAACAACACAGTCAACTACTAAAATATACCAAAAGTTATATCTGGTACATTATACAAATACATTTCAAATATACCATAGAAATCGTTGCAAAATATACCAAATCAATATAACGACAAATTCTAAAATATACCAAAAGTTATATATGGTAAAACAGCATACTACTGAATTAACAACACAATCAACTACTAAAATATACCAGAGTTATATAAGGTACATTATACAAATACATTTCAAATATACCATAGAAATCGTTCCAAAATATACCAAATACGCATTCCGTCAAATACTAAAATATACCAAAAGCTATATATGGTATAACAGCATACTACTGAGTCCCAAATATACCGTTATGAACAAAACTCAAATGTTATAGGATTTCAGTAAGTTGGAAACTTCACAATACAGCTGTGAGGCTAGCCACCAATAGTTAGTTTAGCTTTTAGAGTTCTTCTAGCTTCCCAACTGTATTGCAGCGCCCCTAAGCTAAGTTTATTTAACAATTTTTGGATTTGTTGGCCAAAGCTTCATAGTCTGGGGTTAGTTTGCTCGACAGATTATAGGCTGTGTCGTAGGTGGTCTGCATGGCATTGGTTTTCTCCAAAATCTCTTCGGCTTTCTGTAGCTCAGCAAAGTTGCGAGTCCTTGTGAGATTGCCAAAACACTGCATTAAGTCGGGATAATTCTGCTTAGTAGGAATTTCAGCCGTTGTCGGCTGTCGCTTTGAATTTTGATTCAATCGGTGCTTGGGCAACCAATCGTACAGCAATGTATTTGTGGTTGTGAAATTATTCTTCAACATCGGGTTATCGATCATCTCCAAGTTCGACGAGGTGCCATTGCGAAAGTTATGAATACGCGTCACTCGCTTCTCCTTAAAATGCCTCAAACACTCGTCCCCACTGAAGCCTTCGTAAGTGTAAGTATCCTGGCTGAGAGAGCGATGCTCTTCGCACTTTTGTGCCGGATTCAGACCTGGCAGTATGCCATTGCCTTTCTCATCGTAGGCGTAACGACGATCCGCCCAATTGCCGATTAACACTTGCTTGCCATACGGCGGAGCAACCATATACTCCATAACAAACAAAAACAGGAACAAAAATAAAATTAGAAATACTTGTGTTGTATCTGAAACAAACAAAATTAAACTGACTTAAAAGGGAAAGAAACATAATATCATTTATAACGAAAAAAGATTTGAAAATTTTAATCCAAATTGGATTTGAAAATTAGCATATTCAAAAAAAAATAAATGTATAACAATTATTAAATAATAGATTGATACTATAATGAGGCTTTCAAAAATTATAGATCTTTATTGAAGTAACGCATATTTCAGTTCAAATATACTTATACAAATTTACATAAAATTTTCTGAAATAGTTCATCGCATTATTCGCATTGTAAAATTTGAAAATCTTGTAAAAGCTTTTATCGTAGTCTGTCTATGTTATCCTGAATTTTCGGCCTATCTGGTATACTTGGAAATCTGGCTATAAAGTCACGTTGGTAAACAGTGGGCTTGGGACAAGGACAAGGAGACTCCTTGCAAATGACTCGCTTCTTAGATGTATTATTGCCATAGGCATCCAGTCTATCGGGTTTCCAGTTGTGTAGCACTTTCTTGCAAGCCGACATATCGGTCGTATTCTTAGATGCCATCTCCATCTGATCCAACAACATCTTGGGCCACAGTTCGTAGACCAAAGTATTCAATGAGGTGAAATTATTGTTATACTTCTCGGCATCCACATACTTTTGACTGGCTCGTTGCATCTTTGAATTGATTACTTTTTGAATGTTGCAATCGATAAAGTTGCGCGACATTAATTTCTTCTCAAACTCCTCCAACGAGTAATCCTCCTGATGCGTCGTCAAATGCCGTTCACAAGCATCATCTGAAGCGTTCTTCGCCATCAACACACAGGGCACAATGGCAGTTTTGCTATGGGGAACTGTCTCGCTACGCATATTGAACCATTGTCCAATTAGCACACAACTGCTGTATGCAGGTTTAGTGTCTATATAAGTATACCGAGGGTCCTTCTTCACTTCTGTTTCATCCATCATTGTTTTAGAGTTATTAAATAAAATATGTGAAAATTTAATAAAAATGTGCAAATGTGCAAGATGTGAACAATTATTGTAAACTATTCGTATAGCCTACTTTGTTTAAATATTAGTTTAATTGTAAAGTCCTTAAAAGTTAAACACTTTGGTTAGAAATATTATAAACATTCCACCCCAAAAGTTTGCAGTAAAAATTGCACTTTACTTCAAACACACCATCCTAAAAGTATGCACCACTAAATAAGCTACTTAGATACTCAGCTCACAGTTGCCACTTTTGGTACAAATGTACCAAAACGGGTACATTTTTTATGCGTTGGTACATTGGATCACTGTTTTACGTTTTGGTACATTTTTAATATGCCTCTTCTAGTATTTGAATTTTTCATAAAATTTTATGTTCACACATATTATTTTAACAAATGGCTTTGTTCCACCATACACAAATTTTGTTTCAGTTAGAAATTGAACCACGACTAGCACTGGAAAATATCGCATACAGTCGATTTGCGATGTATCGTGTCAATTGAGAAAATATGTATGTATGCGCCAATGTAAGGTCCATCACTACGTAAACAGTTATAACATATATGTATTGTAAATCACAATTTGTAAGTCACAATTTGTGAAATACAAAAAATCTTTCGTGAAAAATGTTTGGTACATTTTTGCTCCAAATTTTGGTACAAAACATTTTTTTGGAATGGCAACCGTGCCTATGTGTGCATTGAAAATTCTGAAGGATATGCCCGAGGTATTGCTTGTTTTCGAAAAAACGCCCTTGTTGCACCCTCAAAGTATGAAGAACAATTTTCAACTTTGGAAAGGATTTTGAAAATGAAGTTAGCATAAGTGAGTAATAACTTCAACTGTATGTTGTAGTGTTATCAATTCTTAATACGTCAATAATTGTCTTTTTCTGCATTTTTCTGCGCAATTCCCATTTTTTCTGATAACCTCACCAACACCGATTTGTGCTCTGTAGGAAATAGAGAGAAGGGCCGTCTGTAGCAATGTTTTGTGAATACCTTCCATATTTTTGATCCTAGCACATCCGGGCTAGGATTTATATTATGTCTACCAAGAATGAGGTCTTTTTCTCTAAAATTGCTCAAAATATACATTATAGCGGACATGGCGGACATGGCGGACATAGCGGACATGGCGGACACAGAGGACATAGCGGACATGGCGGACACAGCGGACATGGCGGACACAGAGGACATGGCGGACATTGCGGACACAGCGGACATGGCGGACATGGCGGACACAGAGGACATAGCGGACATGGCGGACATAGCGGACATGGCGGACATGGCGGACACAGCGGACACAGAGGACATAGCGGACATGGCGGACATGGCGGACACAGAGGACATGGCGGACATGGCGGACACAGAGGACATAGCGGACATGGCGGACATAGCGGACATGGCGGACACAGAGGACATGGCGGACATAGCGGACATGGCGGACACAGAGGACATAGCGGACATGGCGGACATGGCGGACATGGCGGACACAGAGGACATGGCGGACATAGCGGACATAGCGGACACAGAGGACATAGCGGACATGGCGGACACAGAGGACATGGCGGACATAGCGGACATGGCGGACACAGAGGACATAGCGGACATGGCGGACATAGCGGACATGGCAGACACAGAGTACATAGCGGACATGGCGGACATAGCGGACATGGCGGACACAGAGGACATAGCGGACATGGCGGACATGGCGGACACAGAGGACATAGCGGAAACAGAGGACATAGCGGACATGGCGGACATGGCGGACATGGCGGACATAGCGGACATGGCGGACACAGAGGACATAGCGGACATAGCGGACACAGAGGACATAGCGGACATGGCGGACATAGCGGACATGGCGGACATGGCGGACATGGCGGACATAGCGGACATGGCGGACATGGCGGACACAGAGGACATGGCGGACATGGCAGACACAGAGTACATAGCGGACATGGCGGACATAGCGGACATGGCGGACACAGAGTACATAGCGGACATAGCGGACATGGCGGACATGGCGGACACAGAGGACATAGCGGACATGGCGGACACAGAGGACATGGCGGACATAGCGGACATGGCGGACACAGAGGACATAGCGGACATGGCGGACATAGCGGACATGGCAGACACAGAGTACATAGCGGACATGGCGGACATAGCGGACATGGCGGACACAGAGGACATAGCGGACATGGCGGACATGGCGGACACAGAGGACATAGCGGAAACAGAGGACATAGCGGACATGGCGGACACAGAGGACATAGCGGACATGGCGGATATGGCGGACATAGCGGACATAGCGGACACAGAGGACATAGCGGACATGGCGGACATGGCGGACACAGAGGACATAGCGGAAACAGAGGACATAGCGGACATGGCGGACACAGAGGACATAGCGGACATGGCGGACATGGCGGACATAGCGGACATGGCGGACATGGCGGACACAGAGGACATAGCGGACATGGCGGACACAGAGGACATAGCGGACATGGCGGACATAGCGGACATGGCGGACATGGCGGACATAGCGGACATGGCGGACATGGCGGACATAGCGGACATGGCGGACATAGCGGACATGGCGGACATGGCGGACATAGCGGACACAGAGGACATGGCGGACACAGAGGACATAGCGGACATGGCGGACATAGCGGACATGGCGGACACAGAGGACATAGCGGACATGGCGGACATGGCGGACATAGCGGACATGGCGGACATGGCGGACATAGCGGACATGGCGGACATGGCGGACACAGAGGACATAGCGGACATGGCGGACATAGCGGACATGGCGGACATGGCGGACATGGCGGACATAGCGGACATGGCGGACACAGAGGACATAGCGGACATGGCGGACATAGCGGACATGGCGGACACAGAGGACATAGCGGACATAGCGGACATAGCGGACATGGCGGACATGGCGGACACAGCGGACACAGCGGACATGACGGACACAGCGGACATGGCGGACATTGCGGACATGGCGGACACAGCGGACATAGCGGACATGGCGGACACAGAGGACATAGCGGACATAGCGGACATGGCGGACATCGCGGACATGGCGGACACAGCGGACATGGCGGACATGGCGGACATGGCGGACACAGCGGACATCGCGGACATGGCGGACATGGCGGACATGGCGGACACAGCGGACATCGCGGACATGGCGGACATAGCGGACACAGCGGACATCGCGGACATCGCGGACATGGCGGACACAGCGGACATGGCGGACATGGCGGACACAGCGGACACAGCGGACATGACGGACACAGCGGACATGGCGGACATTGCGGACATGGCGGACACAGCGGACATGGCGGACATAGCGGACACAGCGGACATCGCGGACATCGCGGACATGGCGGACACAGCGGACATGGCGGACATGGCGGACATGGCGGACACAGCGGACACAGCGGACATGACGGACACAGCGGACATGGCGGACATTGCGGACATGGCGGACACAGCGGACATGGCGGACATGGCGGACACAGCGGACATGGCGGACATAGCGGACATAGCGGACATGGCAGACACAGAGTACATAGCGGACATGGCGGACATAGCGGACATGGCGGACACAGAGGACATAGCGGACATGGCGGACATGGCGGACACAGAGGACATAGCGGAAACAGAGGACATAGCGGACATGGCGGACACAGAGGACATAGCGGACATGGCGGATATGGCGGACATAGCGGACATAGCGGACACAGAGGACATAGCGGACATGGCGGACATGGCGGACACAGAGGACATAGCGGAAACAGAGGACATAGCGGACATGGCGGACACAGAGGACATAGCGGACATGGCGGACATGGCGGACATAGCGGACATGGCGGACATGGCGGACACAGAGGACATAGCGGACATGGCGGACACAGAGGACATAGCGGACATGGCGGACATAGCGGACATGGCGGACATGGCGGACATAGCGGACATGGCGGACATGGCGGACATAGCGGACATGGCGGACATAGCGGACATGGCGGACATGGCGGACATAGCGGACACAGAGGACATGGCGGACACAGAGGACATAGCGGACATGGCGGACATAGCGGACACAGAGGACATAGCGGACATGGCGGACATGGCGGACATAGCGGACATGGCGGACATGGCGGACACAGAGGACATAGCGGACATGGCGGACACAGAGGACATAGCGGACATGGCGGACATAGCGGACATGGCGGACATGGCGGACATAGCGGACATGGCGGACATGGCGGACATAGCGGACATGGCGGACATAGCGGACATGGCGGACATGGCGGACATAGCGGACACAGAGGACATGGCGGACACAGAGGACATAGCGGACATGGCGGACATGGCGGACACAGCGGACACAGCGGACATGACGGACACAGCGGACATGGCGGACATTGCGGACATGGCGGACACAGCGGACATAGCGGACATGGCGGACACAGAGGACATAGCGGACATAGCGGACATGGCGGACATCGCGGACATGGCGGACACAGCGGACATGGCGGACATGGCGGACATGGCGGACACAGCGGACATCGCGGACATGGCGGACATGGCGGACATGGCGGACACAGCGGACATCGCGGACATGGCGGACATAGCGGACACAGCGGACATCGCGGACATCGCGGACATGGCGGACACAGCGGACATGGCGGACATGGCGGACACAGCGGACATGACGGACACAGCGGACATGGCGGACATTGCGGACATGGCGGACACAGCGGACATGGCGGACATAGCGGACACAGCGGACATCGCGGACATCGCGGACATGGCGGACACAGCGGACATGGCGGACATGGCGGACATGGCGGACACAGCGGACACAGCGGACATGACGGACACAGCGGACATGGCGGACATTGCGGACATGGCGGACACAGCGGACATGGCGGACATGGCGGACACAGCGGACATGGCGGACATAGCGGACTTGGCGGACACAGCGGACATGGTGGACATAGCGGACATCGCGGACATGGCGGACACAGCGGACATCGCGGACATGGCGGACATGGCGGACACAGCGGACATGGCGGACATGGCGGACATCGCGGACATGGCGGACATAGCGGACATGGCGGACATTGCGGACATGGCGGACACAGCGGACATCGCGGACATGGCGGACACAGTGGACACAGCGGTACAAATGTACCAAAACTGGTACATTTTTTTTGCTTTGGTACATTGGATCACTTTTCTACATTTTGTTTCATTTTTAATATGCGTGTTTTAGTAATTAAATTTTAGTTTAAGTTCCACCAGACACAAATTTTGTATCAGTTAGAAATTGAACCATGACTAACACTGGAAAATATCGCATACAGTCGATTTGCGATGTATCGTGTCAATTGAAAATATATGTATGTATGCGCCAATGTAAGGCCCACTACGTAAACAGTTATTTCGTGTCCTAAAATTGGTAAATTGGTAAATTACAATTTGTGAAATACAAAAAATTTTTCGTGAAAAATGTTTGGTACATTTTTCCTAAATTTGGTACATTTTTTCCAAATTTTGGTACAAACAATTTTTTTTGAATGGCAACCGTGACTCAGCTCATTATTTATTTATTTATTTATTTATACATAACTCAGCCAGATCTTTAAGGATATCGAAAGGATATACATTTTTGTAATCAGCGAAACTAGCATCGTCGATTGGTATTTACAGATTTTTAAGATTTTTTCTAAATTTCCACCTCAATTTTTTACAAGGGGGTAGGCATAGAAAAATGGCAAAAAGTCCGAAGATCCTTTGTATCTCGGTCATTTGAAGGACTATCAAGATGTCCTTTGGTATACAGGCACCTCTAGTCAAAACAAATCGATTGACCTAAGAAAAAGGACGAATGTCCTTTAAACAGCCAAGTTATAAGGACCTTTTTCTATACAAAAAATAGCTTATATCTCGGTCATATCCTGTCGGATCCTTGCAGATTATATGTCAAACGAAATATTTTGGAGGGATCTATCATCGTACCAAAGGACATTCAAATCGTCCTTTTAGTTTTCGAGATATTCTTCAAATTGCAAAATTTTACCATGTCTTCAACCGCGGTCGAAAAAATACAAGTGTTGGATTCTTAGATGATCTCGTTATTTTTTGATCCAGATCGCTAGAGTTGGGCCTGACGAACTCAGAAATATATTTTAACTATTTCAAGAAGATATTGTAAACTATTTGACTTAAGGCCTACTTTGTTGGGATAGCAATTTAATTGTAAAGGCCTTAAAAGCTTAAGACCTTCCTAAAAGTATGCAGTATAAACTGTACTTTGCTTCAAACAACCCATCCTAAAAGTATGCAACACAAAATAAGCTTCTTTGGAAACTCAGCTCATTATATATTTATTTATTTATACATAACTCAGCCAAATCCTTAAGGATATCGAAAGGATATATATTTTTGTAATCAGCGAAACTAGCATCGTCGATTGGTATTTACAGATTTTCAAGATATTTTCAAAATTTCCACCTCAATTTTTTACAAGGGGTAGGCATAGAAAAATGGCAAAAAATCAGAATATCCTTTGAATCTCGGTCACTTAAAGGACTATAGAGATGTCCTTTGGTACACAGGCAGCTCTAGTCAAAACAAACCGATTGACATGAGAAAAAGGACGAATGTCCTTTAAACAGCCAAGTTATAAGGACCTTTTTCTATACAAAAAATAGCTTATATCTCGGTCATATCCTGTCGGATCCTTGCAGATTATATGTCAAACGAAATATTTTGGAGGGATCTATCATCGTACCAAAGGACATTCAAATCGTCCTTGTAGTTCTCGAAATATCCTGCAAATTGCAAAATCTTACCATTTCCTCTTCAGCTGCGGTCGGAAAAATTACAAGTGTTGGATTCTTAGTTGACCTCGTTATTTGTTGATGCAGATCGTTAGAATTGATCCGAACGATCTCCGTAATATACATATGTCCTTTGAAAATGCGACATGATATTTACGATTTCTAGCTAATTTTTGAAAAAGGATTTGTTTATGGGCCATAACTCTGCCAAATCGGGGAAGATACCATTTAAGGACCTTAAAATGTTATTTTATTTTTCTATTTTAGTTTATTTTAATTAATTTCAATATGTTCTACCATGGAAGTATAGTATATTACTTTGTTTTGAAACTTCAGCTTGCAAAACCGTTACATAATTTGAATTCTTTCTTTGGAAGCAGTTGTAAGCGGTTACCATATAAGCAGTGATCCAAGCAGTGAACTTAATTTGAATTCTTTTTTTGGAAGCAGTTGCAAGCAGTTCCCATATAAGTAGTGCTCCAAGCAGTGAACTGCTTAAAAGTTAGCTGCGTACCAGCTGGATGAATTTCGTCAATAAATTACATATTTCTTGGTACAAGTTAGTTCAGTTATATTATAATCGGTTGTCTTCTTTTCTTTCTATTTTTGGAACTGTTATAAACAAGTGAAGAATAGCCGATTGACGCGAAAACGATGTGATAGGAAATAACTATCTTTTTGAATGTGGCGCCTTTTTACATATGTTTAAAAATATACTAATATACCACATAAAGTATGCCCAGGTGCCAAAGGTTTGGAGCCGTTTAATGCTGGTATATCTACTCAACTTTAAAACGTATATTTAAAAATGTTAGCAAGCAGCCACACTTTAGTTCATATGCTAAAAATAAGCTTTGTAATAAAAATACAACGCATTCGATAAAAATGAATTAAAACAAAAAGTGTTTGTAAATATAAATGTTTGAAGAAAAGGGCGACATCGATAGTGTTATCGATGTTTATTTACCTCTATGTTGCAGTGATGTCACGCAGCGAAGCTGTTTTTACCGCTGCTTGTCAATTTCAATCAAAACGAATTTGAAACATTTACAGTTCAAACACAACACAAGTGAAACACGCATAAAGGTTTAATATTTTGGATACGAATAAAGAGTGAAAATTTGCAATGTTAGACAAACTACCCGACGATTGTCAATTGAGGATTATACGATATGTGAAAGATTTAACGGATCAAATGGCACTCAGGCACGTCTGCAAGAGCCTACGTGATAATGTGGAATATCATTGGAAACAACACATCAGGGAGATTTATGTACAAGGAGCTGAGCTGGAGCACTTCGAGGAGTATCCCGACGATATGCACGCACTACTGAAGCAGACCTGTGGAACTGTCACGAGCATTGTAATGTCTCGAGGATCGGCGAATCTCTTGCCGGAGTGGGAGGGCTATGAGTTCCCCAAAGTGACAAGCTTGGACGCTGAGATCTTCAACACAGACAACGATCCGGACGATGACGTCAATATGATGACCAAAATGTTTCCCAACATCGTGCACCTCTCTCTTCAAAGCAATGCTACCGGCAGATATATGTGGAGGTGGACACGGTTGATATCAATGCATTTCTATTGTTGCGAATCTTTAGATCCTCGGATGTTGTTACGCACCTTTGTCAAGGTACCTGTGCACAAACTCACAATACTCTTCTATGGTTATTCAGTCAATTTGGGAGATGATTTGGTGGGTGCCTCAATGCTTCCATTTCTGGAGGAACTTGTGATCGATGATCACCATCTGCTGGGTGACTTTATGCCGAATCTGATGAAGCTGCCCAAGTTTACGAGGCTCGCCTTCTACACTCGTGACTACTACGAGCATCTGCTGCAATCGGTGGCCAAGCTGGCGCCCCTCCGCGTCAATGCGCTCTCCTTCTTCGATGCTTTCTGGAGCAGCGATAGATTGTGCGACGACATCGAGCGTATGAGCAACCTGCGTCGTCTGGTGCTGCAGGACGATGACATTGAGGCGTCACAGCTGCACACCCTCTGCTCCCGGCTAAAGAATCTCGAAGAGCTGCATTTGATCAACATGCGATCGCTGCCCACTACCCATCAGATCTGGGGCGTTGTCGAGGCTGCTGAGAATTTAGAGCTTCTCAATTTAACCGGCTGCACATTGGATCCGGATTTCCTAAAGCAGAGCACCAGTCGGTTGTCGGTTGTGCTTAAGAACCGCGACCCACAATCATTTACGATTAATCTTTCCGAAACCCTCGCGGAAGAGGACATGAAGAAGGTAAGTGACTTCAAACATTTACAGATTTAGCAACAATAATCAATCTTTATCTTAACACATTTCAGACCCAAAATGCCCTGAAGCATCCAAGTTTGATAGTTGCCTATGATTTCATCGATTTAGATGGTTGGACCTCACGTTTCATCGAAATTGGGTTCGATCCGATTGATGAAGAAGAATCAGAAGATTAAATTTTACAATATAGAGTATTAAGAAAATGTTGTATTATAAACAGCGGAGAAAATTGCATGTTTTAAAATGAATAAAAAGAAAAAGAACCTTCCCAATTGGTGTACTACATAAAGTTAGTTTTATTAGTAAATATTTGTATTTCTTTTTTGTCGGTGATACATATTATTTGAGATTGGTTTAATTTAATATATGGTATATTATTGTTAATTGTATAATTTGTTTAGTATTTTAGATTCATAGAGCGCGACTTTAGTAACTCAAATGTCAAATAATTGCAATACTTTCGTCAGTTTTAGTTAAGATTTGATGAATTTGTTCATTAGAGCTTGATAGAAATAGTATAGGAAATATTTTGGAAATACTCGCATTCGCATTATATAGCTCTATTATGGATATTCATCTATATATAGTATATTATTTAAGCTTACATTTAATAGCACAGTTAGACATAGTTTTCTTTTCTTTTTCTGTTTTGTTTAGTTAGCGTATAGTTTTCTTTGAATCAGAGTTAACAGAAAACAAACTAGTTCCAGAGTTTTGTACATATTCTTTAAAACAATTAACTAATTGTTAAAGGAAAGTGTTGAAAGCGAAATATTTTGAGCTTCGAAAATAATACATATTTTATAAGTATTGAAGAAGTAGTACATTATGTGTAGTTAGCTGTGCAATATTGAAGCCAGAAGAAGTTTTAGACATTTACATTTATATATATATAGCACGTGTTATATGGTATTTCATTCGACTAAGTATCCTTGTATTAGTTATTTTGTATTATGCATATAATATCAGTAATCAGTAAATAAGTATAAATTCTTGCTAGCAAGCAAATCGTCAATTACTTTTGCCTTAAAAATTCATCAAAATCTGTTGCCACTCATTTGCATTTTCCATTTTTTATTTGAAATTTCCATTCTCGAACTGGAACTCTAGATAATAATAATTATAATAAGTATATAGTAGTATATAAATTTATACCTGTGTTGCTGATATTTCGCTAGTTATTTAACTCGTATGTTGTTTTCATTTTGTTATTAATTTCATTATTCAGACATTCACATATGCAATAGTTTGTTAATTAATTAATTAAATACACTTAATTTACTAATTATTGTTACCATTGTGGATGAGATGTGTGGTTGTGGTGTACGCATGTGTGGGCTATGATAATGAATGAATTTTGCTTGCTCTGTAGAACGATTCCATTAAATTTAATTTAAGATATTATTTCCTCCCCTTTCCTTTTCCATTCCTTCTTTTTTTTGTTTTTGATTTTTTTTTCTTTTCCATTTTTTTTTTTGCGTTACATTTTCTTGCCATGATATATGAGTGTGTGCAGTATGAGAGCTTTGCCTGAACTCGATGTGTTTTGTGTGTGTTGTTCGTGTGATGCTTTTGCTTTTGTAAATAATTTAAACAATTTGTAATGTTTGGTCCATTAAAGTATACAAATTTTATAACTATTTGTTAGCCTTGAGATTGAGATAAAAGTTTGCGATTGCTAAAACACGGATTAATATCGACAAAATGTGCCGAAAAGTGCAAAGGATGTTCCTAAGAGTGCTGCGATCCAAGGATAACAAGTTCACTGAGTAGCTCTCCTTGCCATCAGTCCCAAGTGCAATTTGGTGATATGCATCATCTACTTACTGAAACTTTTTATATATGGTTTCCTAATCAATTCAAAGATTCGAATAATTTCAAGAAGTAAAAGTGTTGTGTTGTGCTTGAGAAGCTTCGGTGCAATGTCATTTTTGGTACTTATGTATGTATGTAAATAGATAATTGATTTGCAATATAAACTTTTGCTGAGCTGTGATGATATGAATCGGGGATGTCGAGAGATATTGGTATTGTTGTTGTTGTTTCATAAATATTTTCAAGTACTTTTCATTATACAAATGAATGCTTTTGTTTTGTTGTTGTTTTTATGGTTTCGTTTGAACTATTTCGATTATATTTACTAAATAAACATTTTGTTTTACTATTTGATTAAGTAGATACCAATAATTGATTTCAATTTCTAATGAAAACCTATTTTGAATCAACTTTTTGTATTGTTTTAGTTATTGCTTTATTGTTGCTGTTAACCTAAATGTGAATTGCTGTTGCTCTTGGCAATACAAATAAATCGATTAGTGATACCAATTGGTTCTTTCAATTGCATTAATTTGCATTGTTTTTCATTTCAAATACATTTGACAAATTCATTTTGTTGTCTGACCACATTCAAATTACACAAATATTTGATTAATTCGTATGCAGAATATTTGCATATTTTGAATTGTCGACAAGTTTCCAAAAAAAAACGTTTTTCATTGTTTCTCGCGCTAGAGTTTCGCTTGTTGTTGCTGCTGTTGTACACGAATTGTAATTACCGAATAAATTAATAAACAAAATTCTTAAAAAAACCATTTGCTAAGCTTTGCATCTTCCTCCATTCTACCTGCTACTCTTGTTCTTATTCTTGTTGCACATTTCATTTTACATTTTGTCGGGGGGGTGGGGAATTTCGTAGCCTCTCAATTCGATTGTTGCTCGAAGCTGCTGTTGGAGAAAGACAACAATTATTATAAACTTTATCATTGGTTTATATAGTAAGAATACATTCCATGTGAATTACAGTTGGAAACATTTATTTCGCAGAAAATGAAAATACCTGTTGAGCTAATCAAGCAGCAAAAATAATATTTAAACATATGTGAAATGTAAATATTAAACTGCATTTTCCATCTTCAAATGTGGTGTGTGTGTGTTTGTGTGTTATTGCTTTCTATGTGCTTAAAATAATATCACATTAACATATTTTGCAGACCTTAAATGGAAAATTGTAAATTAAACATAACTTTAAATATTACTACAGCACGTTTAAATGGAAAGCGAAATGTAAATAGATTGCATCAATTAAAATGGAAATTATATGTTATTGTAAAGAATACTTGTATTATCAGATGCATTGAGATATACAGAGAGATTTGTTTTGTTTTTATACAATTGTCTCGCACTTAGAACTGAATCAAATTTAAAATATAAACTATGTATGCAAATTTATCTACTTACAAACAAGGAATTTAAATGTAAAATGATTATCGCATAAACTGTAAAATATAAAATAATTAAACTGAAGAAACTAAAATAGAAGTAAGAAGTAAATTGGGAGGAGATACACAACACGAAACGTTCATTAAACTTTTGCTTACATTTGTCGCTACTAATTTGGAGAAACTAATTGTTGAATTGACTGCATCCGAAGACATTCGACAGTTTAACATATTGATATCGATATACGGTATACTATATATATTGACGTGTGTTACAAATTTGGTTCGACTGGTTTATTCGATTCTCGCTTCACGATCTTGGGCATATTGATTGGTTGTTGTTGGCTTTGGCGCTGACTAAGTCCAATGTAAAATTAAACACACATGTCGCTCACTAATTCTCCGCTCTCCTCTTCGCTCCGCTCTCTACTCTCCTCTCTCTCTGCTGCCACGCTCCTCACTTGGTTTTTGCATAGTTTTGCTATTTTTTTTGTGGTTTTTTATTGGATTTTGTTTTTTATTTTTTTTTATTTTATTTTTTTGTTAATTTACTCGGCTTTTGGGTGCAACTCATCTCTAGCGCTTGCGTTTTGTCATACAAAGTCCAGCTCGGAGCGTGTGCTGTACATCTTGCGCTCCAGCGAGCGTTCGAACCACTTCTTGATCTCCGAAACGACGAGTACAGAGGAGGTGAGCGTGACCAGAAAGAGTATATCGTAGGGCGTTAACGCCTCCGTTTGGAACACCATCTGGAGCGGTGGAAAGTAAACGACAA
Organism: Drosophila nasuta; assembly: GCF_023558535.2. Taxonomy (NCBI): domain Eukaryota; kingdom Metazoa; phylum Arthropoda; class Insecta; order Diptera; family Drosophilidae; genus Drosophila; species Drosophila nasuta. Next base: position 36,003,542 of record NC_083457.1, on the reverse strand, counting down.
GCATTTGGCCAACTATCGAGAAGGCAACGGCAAGCAGGAACATGCGATTGGTGGTCAATCCAATGGTGAACACACTCTTCGTCTGCGACCGACACGACAGCGCATTGAACATGTCAAAGAAGACAAAACAGGTGAATGTCATGGTCGTATCCCGCTTCGTTTTGCCCAGCGTGCCATCGGCCATCTCGCGTTGGAATACCCACAGAGTGCCCAGCACAATGATGCTGGCACTCAAGAGCACATTGACCACCACCGATTTGGTGATCATCGGTTGCTTCACGTTGCGTGGCTTCTGCTTCAGCACATCGTGATCAACGGGCTCCACGCCCAGCGACTGTGCCGGTGGACCATCCATGATGATGTTGATCCACAGTATCTGCATGGCATTCAATGGATTGGCAATGTCCATCAGGGTGGCAAGCGCGATCAGAGCGAGCGCTGCGATCGAGGTGCTCAGCTGAAAGCGCACAAAGTTGCGAATGTTGTAGAAGATGCCTTTGCCCTCCTCGATGGCAGCGCTGCAAGGCAAAGAGAAACCAATGAAATATGTTTTGGAAAAGTAACTAATGAAAGTAGCTGAAGGTGGCATGTAATGGGAGAATATGTAAGCTAGATACTTCGTCACTTTCCGCTAATGAAGGTGACTCTTGAATACTTATTCTTTCAAACCAACTTTCAGCTACTTTCATTCTAAATTTCATTTACTCACATAATGGTGTGGAAATCATCATTAACCAATATCATGTCAGCCGCCTCCTTGCACACATCGGTGCCATTCTTGCCCATCGCAATGCCAATGTCTGCCTTCTTCAAGGCAACTCCATCGTTGACACCGTCGCCAGTCATGCCGACAATGTTTCCAGTGCGCTGCAACGACTTGACAATCTCCAACTTGTGGCGCGGCGAGACGCGATAGAAGACGCTCACATTGTTGGCCACCTTGTCCAGCTGATGCTCGTTCAACTGATCGATCTCCTGGCCAGACAGCGTCTGATGATGTATGGTATCGATGCCAATTAAATTTGCTGCAACAAATTAATAACATAACATAAATAAGTCGGTAATGACCATAGAGATTTAGCCCGCTTCTTTGCTAGCACACTCTATCTAGCAGCTATTTGCTTGCTTTTGGGGCTTTTAACTCTGCTAAAGTGGCACTTAAGCTGACATGTCCTTCATGCTCACATTTTTTATGACGCAAGCTTATGTGAAAAGCATCGAGGCAACCATTAAAATGAGCCAATAAAAATTGTTATAGCTGATAAAATAAATATATGTATAAATAAAGTTGAGAACAATGCAGATGTAACGAGTTGCGTTTGTTCTTTGCTAAAGAACTTTCAGTTGAAGAAGATACCCAGTAAAAATTCTATACTTCAATTAAATCTATTCCATCTTTTATTTTAGATTAAGCTTTTTCTAGACTTTTTTTATAAATTATACAATTTCAAGAAGATGCTACCCTTCTCTGCTTCCTTTAGCAATGCGGAGTATAAAGCACATAAAAAAAAGAGAGCGAAAATATTAAAAATGAATTTACTGAATGCTGGGTTAACTATTTGCCATGGCACTTGAATAGAACGCGGAGCGCAGTGCTCATAAAATGGCAACCGCCAACTGCTTTTGGCCAAGATGAAAATGGCGCGTATTCAAATTTTGCATTAATTTTAATTTAGCACGAAACGGAGGAGTTGTGAATGCAGAAGACGCTGGGCAAACTGAAACTGTTGGCAGTGTCTGAAAAGAATAGAGAGATAAGGCTGCAGATAGCAGATAGAAGATAGAAATGTAGTAGAGGTAAGGGCAGCAAAAGCAGACAAAGCTGCTCCACTCGCTGGCCACCTTTGCCATTTCCTGGTTGCAGGAAGTGGATGGCAAAATATATCCCTTGGTGGCTGCAACGCTGCTTTTAATTGTCTCGCTACGAGAACGAAGCTAGCTCGGATAGCTTGCTGGATAGCTGGCTGGCAAGCTGATGATGAAGATGACGTTGAATGCGTTTTAATTACGTTTTGCTTTTGCTCATTTTGCCGCACATTTTTGCCCATTGTGTGCGCTTGGCTCATTGTTGTTTTTGCTGTTGTTGTTGCTATTATTATTTACTTCAGTGCGCTTTGGCTCAAAAATTTTATACAAACAGGACAAGAGATCGTCCTGGCACTTGCCAAGACAAATACGCGGGCGTCATAATGAAAAATGGAGACGCGGCTGAAAAACATCCTGCTCCATCGTATTGTTGCTCTACTTGTTTGTTGTTGTTATCTTTAACAGCTGGTGCTCCTTTGGAGCATACTTCATAAATGCACTCGAGTGCCCAGACAACAACAGCTAAGGGAAATTCCTCAATTCACAATTGAATTTAGTATAATGCGCCGTCTCGCAAATTAAGAATTGTTAAAGTTTTTATGGCATTTAGGACTTCCTTGAGTTGCCTGTTGCTTGGCTTAGTTCAGCGTCAATTGCTTGGAAAATGCAATTGCAAAAGCCAAGCCAACTCCCCCGTTGGGAAGAGCACAAAGCACAAACAAAGACCACTAGACAGGCAAAGGATTACCTGGGCATTAGGAAGAAGCTTAGCTCAGCTCAGAGTGAGTGTCGGGGCAAACAACACTTTAACAAGTCACAGTTTATTTGCACAAACAGCAAAAGCAATGCCCAGCAACTATTTCAATTTCAAGCAGAGGAAAATGAAAAAGAAAATTCTTGGCATACTTCGACTCTGCAATGTTGTTAACAATTGCATCACAAAGTGTAAAACAATATGTAATTCGCATAACCCTTTTCCATTGATTGGTGGCTACTTAGTGGTCTTAATGTCACTTAGCATTGCAAAAGCAATTTCCAATAGCAAGCAGAGGAAAATAAAATTCTTGGCGTACTTGAACTCTACAATGTTGCTAACAATCTCATCACAAATGCAAGTGTAAAATAATATGTAATGCACATGACTCTTTTTCATAGTTCAAAGTTGTAAAAGCCATAACTGGCGCCATCTAGTGTTGATTGGCGGCTATTTAGTGGCCTTAATGTCACTTACCTTTGTGCGTTTCGACAACTCGTGTCAATTTGTGTCAAAAGATGCGTCAAACAAAAGGCTTTACCGCAACAATTCCATTTGCTGGGTCATGGCGGGTCAACAGACACCTGTTTCGGCGACTTTATCACCTGCGATGATGACATGCGAACGCCCATTATTGCCATTGACCGCAAAAAAAGCTAACTACACCACACTCGCGAGGCATAATCTGTACACATTGGGAAAATATTGATGTGCGAAAATTTGCAATTTCAGATGGATTTTCCATTTCTGCCGATGACAGCAAATGCAGCAGACGACTGACTGTCAGCTGCATGCCAATCGGAAAAGCGACAGACCAAACGAGTTTTTCATCAGTTTTTCAGGGCTAGTCTTCAAACGATGTCATTTTATTAAAACAAAACAATAAACATGTTGTTGCAGCAACAGCCTTTTCCATTGAAGAAAAAAACTTAATTGCAATAGGCAATTTTTTTCCGTTTGTTGAGCAATATTTCATGTTGATGGATATTTTTACAATTTTTACATGATATTCACCAAGGAGATTGAAGGGAAGAGAAGAGGCAGCGGCATCGGCGACAGAACACAATGCAGCGTGAATTTAAATCGTGATAAAATCGATTTAAACACGAAGGCAAAAAATATGCAATTGTGGACAAATAAATTTGCAATAGTTGAATTAAAATGATTTATTTATTTAAAGATAATCGAAGTTAACACGAGAGATTGACACTAGAAATCTATATATAAAAACTGTGACTATCTGAGCTATCAACGCTGCAATTTTCACACTAAATTCGATGCTTCAATAACGCTGGGATTCTGAAATTTTCAATGCTAATTATACGTATAATAAATATTAAAAATAATACTAAAAAACATTGCGTTTAAAATTAAATTAGAATCTTTATCATTTAATAAAAATCGCTATTAAAACATGTCTTTTGGAATAAAGGAAAATTGTTGAGAATTTTTGAACTTTTATAACGGTGACCAAAGTGGAAAAAAATTAAAACAAATGCAACTGTAAAATAGACTTTTTACAAGCATACTTCTATATAAAGAAGTATCAAGAAGAAGTATGCTATTAACTTTGAATTGAAAAAATTCACTGACAAAAACGTAAGGCAGATGCATCAAATTTCATTAAAATTAACAAAGATAGTATGGACATTGGATGAGATATTTTAGTCTTGTGATTCATTATAAACGAGCTAGGAATGCATAAAGTATTAGAATAATGTGTAGCTCCGGTTTGGAGCCTCTGGTTGCCGGACAACTGGCCATCAATATACCAGAGATCAGATGCAGACAATCAGAGCAAAAGCAAAAACCGAAAACCAAAAACTGAGCATGAAAAACTTTATGAACCAACCCAACGACGAATTTTGCAATTTAGTTTTTGGGGCTAACTTTGTTGTTATGTTTGATAAATGTCTCGAGGGCAAAAAGAGGAAAATCGCATGCATACTAGAGAAGAGAGAGGGAGAAAAATGGGGGAAAGCAAAAAGGGAGGCTGGTTTGTCTGCCACAAAGTTGCACTCAAAATGAGCGGAAGAGTTGTGAAAACTTTGTAAAGTTTATAAAAATTTGTCACAGCAGAGAAAACCGCAGGCGAAAAGCGGATTAGGGAGCGAGAGAGAAAGAGAACTATAGAGAGAAAGGAGCTTGGAAAAGTAAATGAGAATGATGGGCAAGTTTATGAAAATGTGCAACGAGTTTGTTGCTGTATGCAACAAGCACAGTTCAGTTGCCACTTTGACGGCCAGAAAAATCAAAGCAACGACATTTTCACTGGCAAAAACAAAAGGAAAAGCCCAACAACAAATGTAGTCTCATTTGGTAATGGAAAATTCGAGGCGTGGCTGCTGCGGAGCAAAAGGGCCAACTGCATGTGACATTTGCATTTAAATCGTCAGCTGAGAAGGAAAGGAGGAAACAAAGGGAAAGGAAAGGGAGAGGATAAGAGAAGAGGAGAAGGGCTGTGGCATTCTGCTTGTGCTGTTTATTAAGCGACTTTCGTGTACGTGACAATTCTTTCGACACACAACCATCGCCGTCTGACTTTGACTTTCTCCAGTTGCCTCTCTCTCTCAGTTCCTCGAGGCTTCCTGGCTGCCATGGCAATCGTTGTGTGATTATCTCAGTCTTCCGTTTGGGGTATCTTCTGGGGCACAACACATCCTGCCAACCGGCAGCAGCAGCTATCATCCTTGGGCATGCGACAAGTCAACTCCCTCGATTGATGTGTATTACGCCCCCTGCTGATAATGGTATCATGACGCCCCCAAATGATTGTCAGCGTCGACTCCGCCGCTGTTGGATTACAAGTGCATTTCCGAGTGCATTTCGCTAATTGGATATGTGTCATGTTTAAGAGAGAGAGCGAGAATCAAAGCAGCAGCTGCCACAGCAGCAAAAGCAGCAGCAAGAGCAACAAGAACATTCAGTGCAACAGCAACAGCAAAATCAACAGCCGAAGGCGTGACACAAGTCCGGAAATGTGGCATTGATTAAGATTTACTCAAGTGCAGCTCCTAGTCTGGGATTGTCCTCCTAATTGTCTATTAATACGTGTCGACGAGCTGTTAAGCAAACATCTTGCACACGCTGCTACTGTCAATGTTGCTGCAATTGCAATTGCAAATACAATTCAAGAATTAAGCTCACAAAGAAACCTTAATTTAAACTACTTGAATTTGTTAGAAATTTATGTTAAAAGTGTACGAATATTTAAGAATCTTCTAAGACGAAATTCATTCAAAAATTCACACCCAAATTAAGTTCCTTAGACAGATTGTTTTTGTTTTGTATTATTATACACAGTTTTTTTTTACCACAAAAGCACAAAAAACCATGTTTTTTTTATATACAAATTAATGCCATATTTTCTGCCTTTGTTGCCAATTACAACAGTCAATAAATTGTTAGCATAAATTTACACAATTCATTATTCAACAAATCATAAAAAAGATTATATTATTTGTCACTTAATAGGTTTGATTGTGCTTTACAATCTATTGATTGAATTAGAAAAAAATTAAATTTGTTGAATATCAAATAACAGATTTTCTGTCAATATAATTAGTATATTATTTTACTTTAATTGACTTAATGAAAATTATATGTAGAAAGTGTGTCTTTTCATTCCAAATTAAATTTTTAACTTCAATTGCAATTCAAATTTGAGCAACAAATACGATGACTAACTTGCAATCGATTTCTATACTTTCAACTGGCATTCAAAAGGCAACACTTGATTCAATGCGATGCGATGATGATTCATTGCGTTGCTCAGACACTTGATAATGCAAGACTATGGCGACTAATGCTGTTTGTGGTTAGCACCCTCTGAGCAACCTGAGACAGAGCTGAACTGAACTGAGTTTACCACAGATTCAATTAGCCATTCCGAAGAGCAGCTCTGTTTAAGGAGCTAATGACAAAACTGCCAGCATAATTGAAAATGAAATACACCAACTTAATTATGCTCGGTCTCAGTCTCTTCCCTTCAACAGCTTCAATGGACTGTCTGTCCTCTATATATCTATTTGTCTGTCTGCATGCTTAGTCAAAGATGGATGCGAGTTGAGTTTGGCACAACAAATTGGTAGGGATTAGCTCAAGCGCAGCTGGTCAGTAACTAGACAACAAGTCGCTGCCAGGTTGGTGGCCAATTAGGCAGCCGATTCCCTCTAAGCGGATTTTGGTCTCTACAATAACAAATAGTTCATTCAACTGAAGGGGGCAACACAATTGACAGAGGGGAAAGAGGAGGAAAACTAAAGAGAAACTCATTTGCTCATTTACAATTTGTACGTCAAAATTTCAATCAATATGCACGCTCGTTGCTCGAGGCCTTAAATCAAATTCAGTTTGTAACCCCTTCCATTGCCCGACTAGCTGGCAATCCGTCCCTTTGCAACTCTGGGGCATTCTATAATTATACCGTTATTCACAGCTTCGAAAGGGAAATTGCAAACAGCGAATAAAAGCGCAAAGGAATAGAGAAACAATTTAATACCCTTTAAAGGAAGGATGAGTAGGAAAACGTTCATTGTTGAGAAACCACCGATAATTAGCATTCACTAGTTGCATTTATAAAAATTTAACTAAAATAATGAATGAAAAAAAAAATATTTAAAATAATATTATCTAATCCTTAACTTCAATGTATTTCCGTTCCTACAAAATTCACTTATTTTCCAACCTAATTCTAATTTTATATACATAAATGCAATCTCTATAATCTATTCATCTCATCTTATCGATCTGGCAACTCCCAACATTTTTCGCATTATTAAGTTGGCTGTAGCTGAGCAGCATGACAAACTTAATAGTAAAATCTATAGCACCCAATGGAGAGACTATTTGTACGAGTTGCTGATGCGAATTGCTAGCAAAGTGAATTGAAGTTTCTTTTATAAGGTTTGCGTCGCAGCTGGATGGAAGGAGAAAACAAGGAGAACGGAAAGGTACCGAAGTCGTTGTCCATGTTGATGAATTCCTGTTCGCTGCAGACAAGCGAGGCGCACTAAAGATGATGAGAATGGGAACGATGATGAGTCCTGGCAAAAGCGATGACTACAACGATGATGACGATGGGATGCTTGGGCCCGAGTTAATTATTTCAGCGACTGACGATGCGACTCCTGATGCTGATGCTGTTGATGTTGCTGCTGATGCTGCTGCTGATGCTTCTGCTTGTGATGTTGTGCGTTCTCCTGTGCGTTGCAGGATATTAGATATGGGGTATTTACCGCCACCCGTCTAGTGGCTGTTACCCAGAGGGCGACTTCTATGGCGAATGTCGCTCCTTCACCTGTCGCCACATCCCTCCACATTTCTTTTTCCCAATTTTTGTGCTTTCTTTTTTTTTGCTTGGTTTATTTTTAATGTTGTTGCTCTATGCTCTGCGCTTTGTGTGCTATCTTTTCCAATTTGCTGCGCTCGCTTTGCGGCATTGCTTCCACTCCGCTCTTGCCGGTTTCTTTTTTTGTTCCTGCCATTTTATTCAACGAGTTTTGGCGAATTTTTTCGTTTCAATTTAAATACCTAGTATATGGTTGAACTTAAGGTTTCTTGTACAGCAGTTAATGAAAAACTTGCGAAAGATGCCGACATTCTTGGCTTGACAAACCGCATTCCAGGCCAGAGGTCCTTCTATCCAGTTAGCAAAGCACTTTACCAGCAATTTTATGCAACTTTTGAGGAGTGCAAAACTTCAAAGTTTAACGCACAACTATCTACATACGAAAGAATGTATATGTACATATATATGTAGAATAAGTCTGTGTGTTGGTGGAGAACCTCAAGTACAGTTGTCACACACGCTCTTGGGGGAATAAGTGCGAGAGTGCAACTGAGCCGAGAACTTCAACGATAGAGTGAGAGAGAGAGAATTCAACTTTGCGGCCAACTGAAACTTTCAACAGCCTCAACAGGCATGGTTAATTAATTCTGTTTGCATACTTTTAGGCTGTCCGGCAACGCTCACCCTTTAACCCTTGACTTTTTAACTCCAACCAGAAGATATGTTGAGATATCCCTCGACATACACAAGCATGCATTATGCTCTCTCTCTTCTTAAAAGTAATTCCAATTCCATGCCAGGCATAAATTGCGGTTCTTTTGCCCAGGGAGGAATGGGATAAATTCGAGTTAGAATTGAAATTAAAGTTGGGATGGGGGACGGAGGGCTTTGTTGTGGGGTGCCAGCGTTGCCACTTTTAATTACGCTGCGTTGACAAATTTATTTACAGACTAGTTTTCGGGCTGGGAGCAGCACTTAAGTTAAAGCCAACAATTTGTGGCCAACACAAGCAGCTCCTAAAGAGATTTTAATTGAGTTTCAAGTTAAGGTAATCATATGAATAGGTTCCCCAAAAACTGAATATGAATTTGTTGGTCACACAAAATACATATAATGTTTGGCTTGTTTGGCATGTGCCAGGCATTAGGCCTGTTTTCTTACCAACAGACCAACAGAGTCAACTGGGCCAACAATTCTTAATTGGATTTGCAGGATGAACTGATTTAAAAGCCTAAGCAAAAGCCAAAGGCAAGTGTGGCACATTTCGAATCATAAATGTCCTTTGACATGATTTAAGCAAAGTGACTACGAAGGATGTAGGTAAGTCTATTAAAGCTAAATTGAAGGAGAGCAAAAATACACAAACTAAAAGTCTTCCATCTATATAGCAAAGTGTAAGAGCAACTTTCAACTTGTGTAAAGCAAAATTTCCTAGAATATCACACAAGTTTTTAATATGACAAACGCGAAAAACTTAAATTTAATAGTCTTATAATAAAGAAAAAAAGCGGATAGACAACTTCTGCTATAACAAACAGATATTACTCAATAATGTAAGATGAACAATTAAATTTATCTATCGAAGACCCATTAAGAAATATAAAAATGTAAACTAAATTGTTTTGCCTATAGTTTTGTAATTTAAAATTCCAATTTGAGTTAAAATTTTAATAAAAAAAACAGAAATTAATCCTCAAATTTTTGAATGTAAACTTGCTGAGAAATATAACGAAACCTCACTATTCCCAACATACATTTTATAATGAAGTATTATCATCCATCATTATTCTTATAGAGGAATGCTTCTAAGCTACATCTTTAACAAGAAAAGGAACCATTTGGGACCCGCTTTTTACCCGAAAATAATATATCAATTATGTGATTTACTCACCTATAGCCATGGCCGTTTCTTGAGCATCTCCAGTGACCATCTTGACGCGCACACCGCTCTGCATCAGCATCTCGATGGACTCCCGGACAAGAGGACGCGGCGGATCAGTGATACCCACCAGGCCACAGTAGATCAAGTCCTGCATGGAGCGACCCTTGGCCAAGGCGAGCACACGCAAACCCTTGCGTCCAATCTCGTAGGCCTCGGCGAGGAACTCGGCCTCGTTCTGCTTGGTCAGCGGTACAGTCTGAGTGCCAAATTGATACTTGGTGCACTGGGGCAGCAAGGTCTCGAGGGCGCCCTTGGCAAAGAATATCTCCTCCTTGTTGTTGTTGTACTTGTGAATGCACTTGACGGCCATCATCTTTTGTTCGGAGCTAAACGGATACTCCTGGATGCGCACATAGTTCTCGGCCGTGGCATACATCCCGTTCTTCATGGCCACAGCGACAAGAGCCCCCTCGGTCGGTTGGCCAAGAAGCGTGCCATTCTGTATGTAGGCATTGTTGCAAACGGCGCCAATTTCAAGGAGATTCGTAATGTTTGACTTGGCCATTTCCACATTGTTGCAGTGTCGTATGTGTATCTCGCCCTGATCATTATACCCGGCCCCAGTCACATCCGCCATATAACCATCCGAGGTGATAATAATCGTTGCAGTCATTTCGTTCTTTGTCAAAGTGCCCGTCTTATCCGAGCAGATGACATTCACACAACCCAACGTCTCGACTGTGGGAAGTTTCTTGACAATCGAATTGCGTTTGGCCATTCGCATGACTCCCAGGGCCAAGGTGACGGTCACCACAATGGGCAGACCCTCGGGAATGGCAGCAACCGCAAGCGAGACACTAATGTTGAACATCTCGGAGAGCGGTTTGCCTTGCAGCCAGCCCAGCAGCATGATGACGCCAATGATGAGAAACGAATAGAAGCTCAACTGGGCCCCAAGTATGTCCATTGACTTTTGCAACGGCGTCTTGGGCGCCTCCTCGGCTTGCATCATCTTGAAGACCTCGCCGAACTCGCTGCGCTCCCCGGTGCTGACCACAATGCCTTTGCCATTGCCACAACGCACTAAGGTTCCCATGAAAGCAATGTTCTTCATGTTGCTGTGATCCTTAACATTCGTATTGTTCAACAGCACATCTGTGATCTTGCGCGCTGGCTCCGTTTCGCCAGTGAAGCTGCTCTCATCAATCGACAGATCCACGGCCTCAAAGAGACGCACATCAGCTGGGACTCGATCGCCCACATTCAGATGCACCACATCTCCGGGCACGAGTTCGCGTGCGAGGAACGTGTCGAGGCGTCCCTCTCGCAGACAATGACACTCTGGTGGCACCAGCTTCTTCAGCTCCTCGAGACTCTTCTCGGAGCGATACTCTTGGATGAAGGCCACCGTGACCACAATTAGAATGGCAATCGTTATGCTGACGGCATCGTCAAACTGTTTCATGATCACCGACACCAGCGCGGAGCCAAGGAGCAACAGAATCAAAGGATTCCTAAACTGCTCGATGTACTTCTTCCAAGTGGGATCCTCCTCGATGACATTCAGCTCATTGTGGCCAATGATCTTGGCCCGATACTTGGCCTCTGTCCATTTCAAGCCAGTGCGCACATCCACTTGGAGACGTCCTGCCACCTCGGAGGCGCTGTGCGTCGAGGACTCCGACGTGGACAACAGCATCTCGGGTGTGAGGGTTAAACCCGTCTGAGGGAGGAAAAATTATATGAAAATGTATGAGAAATTTGAATTAGGAAGATAAGGATTATGATTAGGTTTGTTGCATGAAATTGCGAAGCATTTAAATTAGAAATGTTCTTAAAATAATGTTAATTTACTTCAGCGGTTTGTGTCTTTTAAAGTTCATAAATTGCGGAAAATATTTCCAATATAGTAGTATTAATTCCCTTCTTTAAGATTACGAATAGTTCCTACCTCTTGGGTAAAATTCAAATTTTTTTAAATTTTTGCCCTCTTTGTACTCTAGTAAATTTCTAAAATGTTGAAGGTACTTTGTAAATATTGTAGTTGCTTAAATAATTGATTAAAACTAAAGTAATATTGTCCTTTACTTTGGCAGTTTGATGATAAAGATATTCGTAAGCTTTCCTTTTAAACACACGAAATAATTTCCCTATTTCAAATTCTAAGTAAATTTTTAAGCAATGAGTAGAATGATATTGATAACAAGTTTTATTATATTATATAATAGCAAGCAATTCTTGCGAAGACTAAAATTTTATCGACAATTCTTAGTAATTCATTAAAATGCAATAATAAGTAGAAAAGAGAATGTAATTTTACTTTACTACTACTCTGGTTACTTCTAAAGACATATCGTTATGCAAATTTATTTGCAAGTTGTAAAAGTCGATAGATATAGCAGCTAACAAGCTTAACTCTCTAAAGCACAAGGCCATTGCTAATTTCCCCATTAATCGAGACAGTCGAGAAAGTTGTTCATTGATTTTGCAATTCGGGCTACGGTTCGTTGGCATTTCGAATTGCTGCTGCTGTTTCTCTTGCCACAAATTGAATGCCTTGACAACAGCAGCTCATTGCGAATGCCCTCTCCTCATAGCCATGCACCATTTGCAGCTAATTTGCAATCGTCAACAAGTTTGTAATCATTCATGGTGTTGCACAAAGCCAGACGACAACTGACAAAACCCCAAGAACCCAGACTACCACATGAGCTCTTCATGCTGCTGCTGCTGCTGCTGCTGCTGTTGCTCTTGGCCAGCAGTTGTCAACTTTTGTTACATAGCAACATGGAACAAGGGTTTTGCCTCTGTCATGTCCAGTTGCACACCCACCCCCCGCCCACTCACAATTGCCAGCCGACAAAATACTGCACATCGAGTACGTGACTTTTCCTAGCATTAAAAACATTTCTTATTTTAATTCATTTTGCCTTTTTCCATTTTTTTTTCTGTGTATATTTTTCATATTTTTTTTATAGATTTCATTCTTTTTTTTGGGCAACTGGCTACAGAATAAAATCCAAATTGTGTGTTTGGGCAGGTCGTAAATTTCTGTCACTCAGTGTGGCCAATGTGATATGCAGCTGCGCTGGGAGCCTTGACTTCGTTTGGGTTCGAGTTGCGATTTTAATTTGGGGAAACTCTGGAATTCAGTTCGTTTCTTTTTTTTTTGGCTTTTTTAGTGCCCTACTGGGGCCGTCGACAAGCTGCAGTCATAAATTTGTGCAGCTTGCAGTCCATTAAAGCGTGCAGCAACTTTTGAGCATTTAATAATAATTTCGAAATAAATAGAATTTTAATAAGATATTAATTTGCTGGTTTGCAGCGTCGTTTTCTTTACTTTTTTCTGTGGTTGTTGTAAGAACATCAAAGGCTTCCTTTTCGCACACAAAAGTACTTTGGCTTGCCACAGACAAAAAGACAGACAGACAAGTTAATGGGGTAGACATTTTGGGGGCAGTTAACTGCAGTTGATAAAGTGGCGAGGGAGGAGAAGAGAGAGCGGGCGCCTAGGGGGAATCATTCATCTTTTCGTTATGAAAACTATGCGGTGTGAATTTTAATTAAATGAAATTTTGTTAGCAGCCAGAAAGCGAACGAGGACGAGGACAAAAAGGAGTAGGAGTTGCAATTTATGCGGGCAAAATTACTGAGCTTCGAATTATGCAATCAGAACATTTTTTCCAGCTATTTAAATAGAGACTAGTTCGTAGACAACCCGCAATATTAGCTACAAACTTTAAATATGTAGTATAAGCATATGTGCTCAACAGAAGTGAACTGTAACTAATTTTTCATATATTATTACACATTTCCCTAATTGAAATATATTTCGAATACATGCGGGAGTTGAACTAGAAATTGCTTTATTATTTTTGTGTATGCTTCATGCATAATTTAATCATCTAAATTACACTGCGATTGCAAATTAAATAGTATGCATTCGTATCGCATATATAATTATCTATATTACTGAACCATTCCGACTGTCCGACTGTTCGGCCGGCAGTTATCCATCTGTCTGGCTGTCAGTTCGTTGAGAGCACTTACTCAATTTTGGACAGTTAATTGCAATTTCATTTGCTTGGCTTTCAACAGATTTATTTGCCAACATTTTATCGTTGTTGTACCGGGGGGAACAGAACCCTGAGCTCACAGCTCACAGCTCATCAGCATGTCGAGAAGCACATCGAATTGTTGTTTTATCTGTGGGCTACTTGAAAATTAAAATCGAAGCCCAAATAGCAAAATACCCGCAAGCTGTCAAATCCGACTTCGATGGATTCCTTTCCCTTCCTTCCTCCACTCGCACCACAAACAATTCATTCTTCAACTGACAGGTTTTTCATTATTTATCTGCTTCTATTTTTTTCCATTTCCAACTCTATTTGCGCTGGCCTACATTGAACTTTGGCTGCAACTCCACTCTGTTGTAATAGTTTGTTTATGTATTCAAATGTCGACTGCCGAACAAAAAAAGAAAAACACCTAAAAGTGGTTCAAAAAGTTGTCGCTTTTTGCGGTGCACTAAAGGTAAACACATGTCTCTTTAGTCTGTGGGACTTTTGTTAACTTTGAAAGCGTTTTAGCCAGAATTCAGCATGCCCATTTGCCCAATACACATTGTTGGCTTAGTAAAGAATACTTTAATGGGTGTTAAAAAAAACAACAATATTTTTGTTAAAAGCTTGTAAATCCAACGATAAGCACAGTAGTGTAAGAGAGTCTTGCATGAATACACACACTTAGAATACTGCTCAGGTAACCAACTAGTTTATCAAGTAATAATTATCTATGCAAATCTACAGCTGAACAATAACTTAAGTGCGCAAGTACAGTGATTAATCCACAGAAAAAACTCGTTAAGAAATAAATGAAAGAAGCTAAAAAAAGTCATCAAAATATAAATAGAAATAGATCTTTTAAAATAAACCAATTCCAAGTATTCAGTAATTAGAAATACAAATTTGTTCAATTCTCTCAAATCAATAAACATATGTTTTTATATAAGAATGCAAGCAAATATACAATAGGCTTCGAATAATATATTTTAAGTTATTGAAAACAGGAAATTCATGCATTGCGCACTGTACTTGCATTAATATCTACATTAATCTCTAACTGTACTAGCCGGTTGCGATCGTATAAGCCTGCGACTGGCAAATAAAAATCGCATTAAAATATTTACAAATCGACATTAAGTTATTACGCTTTAGTACCCTCTGTTCTTGCGCTACAATGATTTGTTAAGCTGATTAACAATGCAAAAAAAAAATAATAATAATAAATAAAAAAAGAATAAAGGAAAATATATAAACTTAATGATTTGTGGTTGAAATTGAGCAAGCTCATGCAAATGCTAGATTATCAGATAATTCCGAGTGGTTCCCCAGCTAGATTTACCAAGAATTGGACGTTCACAATATGCTTGATAATGTAATTAGATGTGTACATTCACATATATCGTGTACCTGATCATCGTCAATATAAATGCTAATTTCACGTCTTGGTCTACGCATCGTTCTAAACACTTTGCTGCAAATAAAGCTCTAAATACAAAAGAATGTTCTTTAATAGAAACCCCGACACCATCTACCAACCACAACCGTAATGAAAACATAACAAACTAATATAACAGTATAAACATATAATAGTAATAATAATAACAAAACACGTAGAAACAACCACTTACATCGGACGTATTGATGACTATCATTTTGATATAGCAAAGAGACGATGATGACGTCGATGAGGTGAAATTCTTATCATTAGCGCGGGCGCCGGACCCACTCAATCGACATTAAACATATGTTTTATCACGCTAATCAAAACTTTTCTGTTGACTAATATGTATTGTACAATACTTCAGGGTTCTGTTGAGAATTCTTTTATTTATTTATTTACTTGTATATTGTAGTTGTAGTGTTTGCTTTAATTGTGAGAGCTTTCGTCACGCACGAAATGCGAACATGACCATTATATTATATACATATATAATATCTCGTTCTCGATCTCGTATATTATATTATTATTATATTCCCTTTTTTCACCATATTTTGCACGCTTCTTTGAAAACAATACGACTTCTAATTGTAATGATAGGTTATTTTTTAAATTTTAATTGAGCTAATTGATATGCTTAAGGTTACTTATGCTGATGAATAATTAAATAAGTTGTACAAATCATGGGATCAGCAAAACCAATTTAATTAAAAATCTGTCTGCTAGCAAACCGGACATAAAGATAAGAAATTATTGAACAGTTCCTGTTTTGATCGAAGGTTGTAAAATTGGAAATTGAATTTCTAATCATATGAAAACAGCTGCTGATAAGAATTGAATATAAAAGGCACGTATCAAAATCAAATCATACGACGTGGGTCATTGACAGCTCTCAACACATAAAATACGCAAATATCGAGCCTTTTACGTATTTAGCTATTTTTAAGCACATCTGGTTCTTAACATTGTTCATTTCGTCTTTGGTATTTCGGCTCTTCAACAGTGTAAAGAGAATGAGGTAAACAAGCTATTGTTGTTGTTGTTGATCTGGCTGAATCAGAACATGCCACGAAGAATGTTGCCAATAAGACAATCGACGCGACTCCAATTGGAGCACTGGCATTGCCAGCAACAACACAAACACAGTTGCACACACAATACACAAAGAAGTCAAAGAAGTATGGAACGTATTGCTATGACGTCAAAATTTCTAGAGAAATTGAAGCAGTTGATTATTAGGAAAACGATAACGTGGCGATTATTATTATGTGAAGGGAGTTTATTATTTTCCTGTTGTTGTTTAATTCATGATCATGATCTTAACACACTTTCACTGAACGAATTGCGAGTTAGTAGTTCACTTCACACACACTTAACAAATTGTACTATTGTATTATGATGCTGATGATCGTAAGTTGTTAATGGATTTTATTAAGGGAGCGTTGCCGGCGTTGCGATTGGAACGCTTCGAATACGACTAAACAAATATTTTCCAATTGTCAGACAACGAAGCTAGAAAACTGAATTGATGAATTCGCTGATGGGAGTTTTTGTGTGTGATAAATGACTGAAGAGACGGGAGACGTGTGTATGTATGGGAGCTATGTGCACAGACAGGTAGAAATAGGCAGATAAAACGAGCGACAATCATTGCCAAGCGGCACAAAAACAAAAAGCGGCACAAACAAAAAATAAAGAGCGCTTAGACACACACATACAGAGAACAAGCGAGTTTCTGTGAGAGAGTCAGAGAGCGAGAGAGAGTGTCTAACATATAGCACGCTTTTTTTTACTCACGCAACAAATGGAATATGAAATGCCACTTGAAGCACTTGGAATTCGATTCGTATTTTATTTCAATTCAATTTGCAATGCACTTTCTTTTGTTATTTCTTTGTTTATTTTTACTGTTGTTTTATGTATCGTTTGCGCACCACGCAGTCACCACAATTTTTTATAATGACGAATTAACCGACCAACGACGACGAAGAACGAAAGCGACGTGTACAAAACAGAACGGCGGCAAATTGCGGACTGAGCGGCCACCACTGACCTGTCAAGAGCAAGCGACTGGAGTGTGAGAGTAACAGAGAGGCAGCATATGAGTGTGAGCGAACGTGGCAGTAGAAGAATTTGCGCAAATTCCCTCTGAGAAGCTACAAACAGTGCCCAAGAGAGTGCCTGGCAAGTAATCGCACAGTGGCAGTCTCAAATTGAGCCCGGCATGCATTATAAATAGACACTTTGTTAAACATTAAAATACATTAATATAAAATATGTGTTCAATTGTAAATAAACTAATTGTTACTTTAACCTAATTTTAATATTAATTTAAATTTATAAAATAAAAGAAACTATAATGTGAACCACTGTGGCCTTGCAAATTCCATCAGGTAAATTTGATGGAAAAGAGCGAGGGATCAGCTGCACAAGAATGCCACTTAGAGAGCGGGAGAGAGAGCCCTCAGCAGCAAAAGAAAATGCGAATAAGAAATCTTAACGGAAGAGCGCGAGAGAGCGGATGTGTTCAATGAAAATGTACACCAGATCGTAGCGACATACTTACATACATTTGTATGCAAAAGCTGAACGGGAACGATGTGACATTGGAACAGACTGACGCTTAGTGCTGGGAAGGCTGCCGCAATGTAAGCAATCTGATGGAAATGGACTGTGGGATTTGTGTGGAACTCTGCTTGGCTGGAATAAAGCAGTCCGCAGTGGGTCAAGTTCAGCTGATTATAAGACGCATCTCCTATCACAGCGATCGGAAGTGTCACACATAGAAACTTATACATGTAAAGACTAATGTTTTGTCATGTCGAATTATTTAATTAGCTAAATATTGACTTGGCTCGTCAAGTGTAGTCAAGTGTTATTTTTTTATTGTTCCGCTTGAGCTTCTAATTAGCATGCAAATTCAAAAATGCTAGACAAACGTCTGTCTACTCAATCATGTGTTGTAGATTTTTTATCTAATGTTTTGATGCGAAGCTCTATTACGACGCTATTTACACAACAATAATGGTCGGTCATAAGTAATAGCCGCCTTGGGAACAACTTCAAAACTCAAAACTCTCTCATTTTGCATAAAATGATAATTAAAAGCCAAAGCTTTAAGGATTTTGTAGTTTATAAACTGCCAAGTGAAAAACGAATTACGTGCGCAAAGGGAAATACAGATTTGAGTTTTCTATCCAACAAAAAACAAAATGTATTCCTTTTTTCGGTATGTCATTAGTAATGTTGCTCTCAGCCCCTTGTCAACCTTTGTAAAAAGTGCGGCACCTGTTGATTAATGTTGTAAACTGTTTTCCTTTTGCCTCCCCAGTGAAAAGTAGAAAGTTCTGTGGCTGCTTTCGTGCTTTCTTTGAGTGCGCAAATAATTAGGGAAATTGTAATCATGCTAATCAACTCAGATACTTCGCAGTAGCCCAGCTAACCCGTCTTAGCAAAAATGTTTCCTCTTTCATTATTTCATTTCGTTTTTTTTTTTTTTTTTTTTTTTGGTTTTACAATCTTATTGCTCGGTAAGCTTTTGATGAGGCACTTTTCCTGCTTCGTAGCGGAAAACAACTTTGACTAATGATGCTGCCTTGACAGTGGATTCGCAGACACTTTTCTTCTCTGTTCTGACTGCCACAATTGTTGCACACCGGGGGCAACTCTACCTGGCTGCCACACAGATACACAGCTACAGCTACACATAGACAATAAGAAGACAGCTTGGTGAGGTCAAAGCAAGCTGCCGCAAACTGTTGGCGCTTCTTGCGAGCCATTATTAATTTATGTCGTTTACGAAAGATCCTGCAGGATATCTCTTTGAGTAGCAGCAGCAGTTGGACTTGACTTGAGAAAAGTTGCAGCCGTTTTCGGAGGATGCTTTTGAGCAACGCAGCAGTCAGTAGTTGCAACAATTTCCGGCATCAATTACCCGGACGTGTTGCACAGTGGTAGAAAGTTTATAGAAAAATTGTGGAAGTGAAAAAATGTATCTACAATTTTTTATGTCTAAATGTTTTAAATTGAATAATAAAAGTTATAACATTTTTAGTAAAAGTTAAATAGTTCCATTTGTGAAATAACAATAGTGTATTATAAACAAAATTTTACTTAATGAAATAACTATATTTTATTAAAATAAATTATATATATTAAAAATGCGCTCATAAATAAAACTTAATAGTTTCTTATATGAACAAAATTTTTTAAAGTAAATTATTATTTTATATAATATATGAAAATAGTCTATCAATATCTTTCATCTTAATGTTTTCTATTATGGCAAAAAAGGTTCTAAGAATCATATTAATTATGTATATAAATATTATATTAAGCCAAATTAACTGATAATAAGCAATAAAATGTATGGAGACAATCAAATAATGTAATTTATGAGAATAAATTGAAGAAAATAATATAATAATTTTTCTATTAAAAGGATTTATTTCAAACTCTAACCACAGTTTAGTGCCGCAGGCAAGGACTGTCGACAATGTGTAGCTTAAAGATTTGCGTCTTTGCTGAGGTGTTTTACTTTTGTTCGGATTGCAGCCACAAATTGTGGCTTAGCTGGCGTCTAATTGGCATACATATTTTATGGTCATAATGAGCATAGCAAATTCAAGCAACGTTTTTCTCCAGGGTGTTGAAACAGTTGCCAAAGTTCCAAATAACATAGAGAGAGAGAGAGAGGATGGGACGAAAAGCAATTGCCTGGCTTATGTGCTTGCACTTCTATTGACAGTTGTCGAGCATTTTCTAGTTCAATAATTGCAATCAGTTGGCCACTCGAAATTGAAATTGTTTATTTGCTCTTGGGCACAGCACACACAAAAAAAAAAGTGGCAGCTTCACATTGTCCTGTTGCGTTGACAGCACACAACAGAGTAGAGCAGAACACAGCAGGACATTGCTGAAATTTGATTTTCAATCCCAAAAATCACACTCGAATGCTTCCGTTGACACTTCAACGAGCGACATCGAGGAGGAGACGGAGTTCGAGTCCATTCGCCTCGTTTGTTGTGCGATTGCGATTCCATTCAATTTTGCAGCTGGTCTCTTGCCTGCCTTCCTGTCAATCCTCAGTATCTATTTAAGTTCCTCCCTCTCTTCAGTCAGTCGCTCAACTTGTCCCCTCATCTGTCAGCTAAACTCTTCACATCTACTTGGTCAAATTATGCGGCATCGCATTTCATAGGCAGCCAGCTATTTGTCAATTCACAAGCTGCTTCTGCATACGATATAAAGCACATCCGCATTTGGAATGTGCGAAAGCATCAGCATCAGCATCAAGGCATTTCATATTTGATATGCGACTCGCAATCAAAGAGCACATCCACTTCCAAATGCACAACTCTCAAATATTTGCACAGTTAATGTTGCCAAATGCCAATTAAAACAGCTACGAAATGTGCATTAATGGCTTAATGCGGTGCTTAATTAAATGCGCTTTGCTTTCAACTGAAATTAACTGCAAAGTGCATTATAACCTCAAGGAATTTTACGTACATTTTATATTGCATTCTAATGACTTTAGCAAATTAAAAATTTATGTAATGCATGGAAATTCACTTAAGAATAACTCACACTCCCATTTCAAAAGTATTTAAAAAGCTTGAAATAAATGACTGTTAATTACTATAACTTTTACATTAGAGGCTTTAAATAATAGTTACATTAATTGTAGAAGCTTAAGAAGCTCAAAAGAACAACTGAAAAACATATGAGACAACCTGTAAAGTCATGTATTGACTTTTCAACGTATTAAAGTTGCATTTAATGTAAGTAGACTTATTCTTTTATGTTTATTAAAGCTTCAAAATAACATGTAAATCTTTACATTTTACTTTCAAGTTTATTTATTAATCAAAAGCACCTGTCAACAATTTATTTAAGCTCTATTGGCATTTAAAAGTTGTACTTATTGGCAAAAAATAATAGTCTAATATAGTTCAAATGAATTTATATTATAAAAGTACTTTTATAGGAGCTCCTTTAAAACGTTTAAATCAATTTAGAATTTACAAAAGCTGCTGAAAAGCTCATCAAACCTTATTGGTATCTAAAAATCTTTCTCCTTGACTTGTCATGCTGTAAGCCAACTTTCGTTGAGCTGTAATTGATATTAATGCAGATTAATTACTTCAGCTGCCCCGCTTAAAGTGTTCTCAACTTTGTTGTCCAAGCCAAAGCCAAAGCTAAAGTAAACGCATCTCTAGCATTTTTGGCTAGTAAATCACAAAAAATGGCTGCTAGACGAGACGCATACATCATCCGAGTGCAATCGTTTACATCAAAGCAAAAAAGGCAAAGAACGACGTGCAGTATGAGTTTTGCTACTACTATATGCGTTACTTAATGGTCAACAGCTAAACTGCCCTTCTCCCTTTTCATCTGTTCTCTCTCTCTCACTCTCTAGCCAGTCGTTGCCAATCTCTTGCTGCCTCCCACGGGGCATAACAAATGGCAAAGCAAGTGCGGCCATTATTCTCGGACCCCAAGTGCTGTTCCCTTTGGGAAAGCAAGGGAGGGGAGGAGAGGAGAGGTGATCAGTGGGTGCCCCTTGAATTATTTTGTTTGCGTAGCAAATGTCGTGTAAAAGCTGAAAAATGTTAAAACACCAGAGCAGCAGCATTTGCCATTGGAGCTGGCATTGGGTTTGGGTTCTAGGGAATCAGCAACAGCCGTGGCCTAAACTACGCAAATTTTTGAGCTGCAAAATGTCTAACGAGCTAAGCGGAAATGCACAGAAAGTGCACAAAAAGAATGGAACATTTTTGTGAGGGAGTATGAAAAAATTGTGCGAAAAATGATTTGCCATTCAATGAAAGTGCTACAAATGCTGCGCAGCGTTGTCGATAATGATGAGCAAATAGTCTCGTTAAAGATATCAAACGGGATGACTAACCAAAATCTATGTAAATTGGAATCATGCCGTGATTCAAAAGAATGACTTCTCATTTAGCACAAGAATGAAGATGGAAAAAAGGAGGAAAATACGGGAGCATAGCATAAATCACAATTTATGCAACAGAGTAATATAATTTCGAATCGACGTTGAATCTGGAAAGTTACTTTGAAGTAAATGTTGATTATGGCAAAGATAAATGAAATGGGTTGAATTCAAAAATTAGGAGATCTCTAAACGTTTCGTTAGTTATGCAAGAGAATTTATAATTGAATCCTTTTCCCATGTTTTCGAACATTATTTGCTAAGCCACATTTAGTTTCTTTTAACAACTTCCATATTTACCCTATACAAATGCTTAACTCATATCTACTTATTTGCTGCTCTATCTCATCCATAATTGATTTGTTTAACTTGGAATATTTGCTGCTCTAATATATAATTAAATTGCTAAACTCTTATGAGCAAATATTCCATTTAATTGCTTAGTTTTACCTGCTCAAACTCAAACTCAAATAGAAGTTAACCATTTGCCATTAAATGTGCTTCTCCTGCTGCTTGCTGCTAACTCAAATTTCAACATGGTTTATGGCTTTTAAGCCGGCTTAAACAAGTACTAATGCGTTCTCCAGACCAAAGAGCTCAAACACATGTTTTCTCTGTGAATGTGTGTGTGTGTGTGTGTGCTGGGCATTGTGGTAATTTCAACATTTTCTGCATCATTAAATGCAGCTCAAGTTGCATTTGAGCCAAGTCTCCAAAGCCTGGACACAAAAGCGAGACCAAAAGCCGAAGCATTCAGATTGTCGTACTATGTACAAACAATATTTGGTAGGCACTGTGAAATGAATCTGAGATGAGAGAGAGAGAGTTAAAAGCCCAATCGAAATTCGAATTCACATTCAAATTCACAACGAAATGCCAAACAAATTCAAATGCTTTGATTTGCCAATCCAATTTGGCTGCAAACAGTTTGCCAGTTTTTCATGCCTCAACGAGGTTTGCCTAACAATTTAATGCCTGCCACACATTCTACTATACGGAATATTTACTATATGTATAGTATTTTATATATACGAGTGCATGACTGACTGCCTGCCTCTCTTTGTTGCCCCCCAAAACAAGAATCCTTTTTAACTGCAAGCCTTCTCCTGACTGCCAGGCAATTACCAACAACCTCTTTGCCTGTTTTCTTTATTTTATTTTACTTTTTTTTTGGGCAGCTCTCTCAGTTTTAAGTGTTGCCATTCTTTGCAGCTCATTTTTCTTGTTTTTATATTTTTTTTGTTCTTTTCTAGCTTGCATTTTATGCATTGCATAATACATTTTTAAATTCCTCTCTGTTTTACGACACTTTTTTTGTTGTTGGTTGCTTTCGCTAGTTTGGGGTTAGAGCAACATGAATTTAGCAACACTTTTAACAATTTAAATGTGTGAGCTCTGGAATACTACACTGTACATATTTCATGATAATTTCCAGAAACTCTCTGCGCTTCTCAACTTCAACTACTGTTTCATTAAGCAATTCTCACAATATTGACATTAGGTTTAATTTGAGATTAGTTTGTATTTCAAAAGCTTCCAGAATATATGAACACATCTAAGAATTTAAACGTGTGAACTCTTAAAATCGACGATACACATTTATCACAATAATTTTGTGAGCTTCCAATTCCAATCATGAAATTTCTATGCAATTCTTAGGTTGGGTTGATGCATTTTGAGAGCTACGAAAAAATAGGCACACTTTTAAGAAAATAAATGTGTGAGCTCTTCAATTTAACAATACTAAATTAATTGTAATCATTTCTTGAGCCTCCCTTTGCAGCTTCTCATTTTTGTTTATGCAATTCTCTCAAGATTTACATTGAGTTTAATTTGGAGTTAGTGAAAGGACTGTTAGAACTTAGCCACTCTTTTAAGATTTATGTCATCCTCATAATTTCTTGACTCTCTGTGGTCTCTATTCTTGTTATGCAATTCTCACATGTACATTGACATTAATTTGAGGTTAGCTGCAATAACTTAGCAACACTTTTAAGATTTTATATAATATGAATGCATTCATTACCTCTACGCTACACATTCATCATCATAATTTATTGAGCTACTTTTTGCGCTTCTCAACTCTAATCGCTGGCTTTTTATGCAACTCTTATAGCATTGACATTGAGTACTTATATGCATATTATATCATTTATTATGGCTTACATTGTATTACATCGTTCACTTTCAGCTGAATAGATACCCAAACCATTATGCAACACTTTTGTAGTCTTCTCTAAACTCTCACTTGATTTCCTGTTGCACTGTGCAATTCTCTTTGTGGCAGACCTTCAATTACATGCACTTGTATTCACAATGTCATAATTACATTCGTTTTCTTGCGTCTCCAATTTTGTATTGCAGTTTTAAAGCTGAACAAACTATGTATCGAATGGCAAACAGAGTGAGTTCAACGCTAAGTCTACAAAGCGAGAAACAATAATGGATTGCATTTACATATGACGACGAGGAAGTGTTCTGTGGAGTGAGCTTCCACAATGCGTCTAACTAAGTGGATGGAGAGAGATGGAGAGCGAGAAACACTGCAAGTTGCAATCACTAGATACAACAGACGAGCTTTTCCCGCTTTTTCCCCACGCTGCCAATGTAATGGAAACGAATAAATCTTGAATGCCTCAAATATTTGCTATATGCAGCGCCGCCGTCGTTGTCTTCTCCCGTTGTCCTTGCTCGCTGTCATGTGTGTCTGGCGAAGAGCAAAGGGATGCGGGGGATTGGGTGTTAGGTAAAACAAATTTCTATACAACACTTTATATAGAAAGAAGAAAAGAAATCGTAAAGTTGTCCGGACATCAGGCAGGCAAGCAGGCAGGCAGTCGGGCCATTATAATAGTTTGCAGCGCCTCTAGCGCTATCGAGGGAGCAGGCGGAACAGAAGGAGGAGGAGGAGTTGAACTCACTTTGACACTCGAGAGCCGCAACGAGATAAAAATGGCTGCAAGTCTAGCAGCAGACGATGCCAGTCTAGTCTCTCCACACACACGCACAGACAGCAATAACGACAGAGAGAGAGAGAGAGAAAGAGAAAGAGATAGTGAAAGGGATAGAAAGATGACACCCTTTATAGTCAACAACACGCGTTGCATGCCTCGCGCAGTGTAAGCTGCACGTTGCCCTCTAAAATAATATAAAATATGCATTGGCAGAGCTTAACTAGATAACTGCATGCATAATATTATATTGCGCATACGCCGCGTTGCATCAAGGCTGTAAATAACATTACGCGCCAGGAAAAGCTCCAATAACACCAGTTGAAACTGATCCTTAAACGAAACGCTACCATTATTAGCTTGAAAAGTGCAAACAATTATTAATTGATGTCAATCCAATAATTTAAAATTAGCTGCAAAAGTGTTCAAAATGGTTGTGAAACCTTCAACAGATATTGAATTTATTTAAAAAACCTGTTGAAATAATTTAGAAACATAAACAGATTTTAAAATTATGTTAATTCCCTCAATATACTAGCTGAATATTTGAATTAGAATTTAAATATTACTCTAATGTAAAAAAGTAAAAAAGTAAAAGTAAAAGATTATTGTAAAATTTTGATTAAGCAAAATAATGTAGATACAATTTTCAACGAAATAAGAATTTTTGCAAATTTGTATATTGTAAAATTGAATAGAAGTAGTAGTACAACAAATTTATTAATATAATATACAAAAATGTTACCAAATGAATACATACATAGAATATTTTTATATTATATTTCATCTAGTATGAAATACTAAATTTAATTTTACAGAAAAAAGAGAAAAGAGTTGAGGGGCGATCGACTCGAATGTTTATCATAAATTAAGTTTAGTTTTTATTATAAAATTGTACATTTTCATTGAGTTTTTCTTTGAAGGAGTTTGTAAAGGTTGAATGGTACGCAGAGAATAATAAGTTATAAAGAGTAGAAGACTTTTAGAATCGAGAAAAAATATTTAAAATATATATTTAACCTTAACAAAGCGGTTGAAAAATGTAGAACCAACCTTCAAAGTATAAAACTTTAAGCTGACAACTTCTCAGAAAATATGTAAATACAGAATTCAACCTGTTTAAATTACATTTTATTTATTCTACTCAGGAGGTAGCCGGTGGATGTCTGCTCTGATTTGTTTTGAGCTCGTGTCACTGCACTTTAAGCGAACAGGACAAAGTGCTGGCAATGCAAATCAAGTCGCAGACCACGTCGACGACCACAACGTCGACGACCAAAACGACCACGACCACACCCAAATAATTCTTTTGGCCGTTGTCAATTTTTGTGGCAATCTGTTGCCAACGAATACGTTGATAACACACACACATAAAATGCAAAACGAAGCAGCGCCTGAAAACTAAGGCAAAAATAAAAAATGCAAAGCAGTCGACAATTGTGGCCCGTTTCGAGTTGCAAGTTGCGTGCTTGCTACAGCCACTGCTGCATTGTCTGTGGCAAGCTTCATTAGATGTGCAGCATGAGCGAGGCACCATCGAAGGAGTCGCTGCGCTCCCTCGGAGCCAGGCAAGCGTCACTAATAGATGTGGCATTCAAATTTATTTTCAATGTATGTGCCACACCACACAGCAAAGCACAGCAGGAGCTCAACACTGTTGGAGTCGAGCACAGTTGGCATGCCCCACACACACACAACAACCCCCTCAACACACAGAGAAAACCTAAACCTAAATGCGTGACACTCGAGTGACAATTCAGACGACACATGTGGGAAACAAACATGTAAATTGCAACCGTGTGATGTGCATTGGGGTTACACACAACTATATGAAATGCATATACATATTGTACAAAAAAAAAGTGGAAAATATATAGAAACAAAAACATTTTAAGTGGGACGGCAAGTCAGTAAAATGTCACATGAGAGCAGCAAAACTGAGGGCTTATAACTTTGATAAGATTATGCAAGTGCTTCGTGAGCCGAGTCTCTAAACTTTTGTGCGAACTTGGTAAATTTAGTTAGTATATTCATGCCACAAAGTTAGACAAGTCAAGTAAAATTCGTTTCTTTCGTTTGATGACACAATTTGAAATGCTTCAATGAAGTTACATGTTATACAATTTACGTAAATTTGCATTGAATATTTTAGGACTTTTGTGAATGCGTCTATAATATATAAATCATAATTGGCTTGACCGTATTAGGTTTATCAGTAAAGTATGTAATTTTATATTTTAACATAGATTCTTGAAAAAGTAAAAAAATAATATTCTTCTATTATATAAAATACTTATTTTCAATATATATTTTCATATTAAAAATAAATGAAGTAGTCATAATTAATCTATAAACTCATAAAATAAGGAGAAATTACTAAATGAAATAGATAAAATAAAAAAACAAGTAAGAAAGCTACAGTCGAGTGCACTCGACTGTGAGATACCCGCTACCCAAATAGTATATTTGGTATATTGATATAGTACCGCATTCAAAATATACCATAGACGGCACAATATACCAGATTGTCATCTAAAGCAACTAAGACCCCTAGTAAGTAGACGTGTTTGCCCATACAAAAGTATTTCTTTAATAACTTCGACAATTTTCATCTGATCGCAACCAAGGAATCATAACTACTATAGTTATTATTATATATACCAAAATTCGCAACTCTAACTTTAAAATTACGCTTGTTATTCGATTTTTTTGATTTGCGGGGGCGGAAGTGGGCGTGGCAAAAATTTGAAACAAACTTGATCTGCGTGCAAACATAACAAACGCTGTCGAAAAAAAAAATTATAGCCTTATCTCTTATAGTCTCTGAGATCTAGGTGTTCATACGGACGGACGGACAGACACACAGACACACAGACGGACAGACGGACATGGCTAGATCGTCTCGGCTGTTAACGCTGATCAAGAATATATATACTTTATAGGGTCGGAGATGCCTCCTTCTACCTGTTACATACATTTCCTGCCGGCACAAAGTTATAATACCCTTCTACCCTATGGGTAGCGGGTATAATTATTTAGAAATAGAAATTTTATTTAGTTCGAGATTTACAACTCAACACTCTAAATTAGACCAAAAATATATCTATAAGAGTTCATAAATATACCAATACTACTAAAACAAATTATTATTAAAGTTTAATATACAAATTACGAAAATAAATAAAAATTTCAGTGTGTTATAGCCCTATGAATTCATTCCGAAGTTATATAGATATTTGCATAGCTAATCAGATAAACTTGGAAGCAAACAACTGAATAAAAGTAAACGACAAACCGTCATAAAGTTGTCAGTAATTGCAGTATTCTATTCCATGGATACACATAGAGCGTAGACAGACAATAGACATATGTAATTTACGCCAAATTACGATCGTTTATTTCAATGCATTCGAAAGGAAAAACTCCCAGCACACAAAGAGGAGGAACTACCCATAAAGCAGTGTGAAAAACAGCGTCTAGCTAAACAGTAAATTTAATTAATTAAGACTATGTTCAAGTGCAAAGCAGCAACAGCAACAGCGGCAGAGCCAAAGCAAAACTTTATAGACAATAGGGGAGAAAAAAATGATATTAGAATAGGAAGAGAAAAATAGAATAGAAAAGTGCAAGCTGCAAAAAAATATTGACAAAGTTCCCGATAACTTTTTCCCACAGCTAACGTGAAAAACAAAACAAAATAAACGGCAAACGGGGCAAATAATTGTTGGCTGAAACGGAAGTGAAATCAGCTCGAGAAGCAGAAACAACAGCAACAGCAGCAGCAGCTACCGAAGCTGTCTACATAAATTACGTATACGCCGCGTGCGGCAAACAGAAGATTGTATAATAAACTGGCGCAAGCAAAGCGACAGCAAGGAAAATCTGGAAAAGCGTTAACATTTTTGTGAGCGTCGCGAATTGGGAAAAGTCTAGCTAAAACTTTTTGGGTAGCTTGACTTGAAGAAGTTGAAAATTATAACAAACCAGATATAACTGAACAGGTGGTGAAAGAAGATAAATTAAATAAAATTATATTGGTAGAATTACTCAAATACGTCTTGTAGTCGATCATACCCTTCTTTAGCAGCTTAACAAAAAAACACATTCACATATCCTCTGGGGGAGTGTTTAAAAAGTTTATTTGATTTTGCAAAGAGGGCGTGAAATTGAACACACAGACAACGGGTGAAGCGGATGAGGCAAAAAAAGAGAGTGCGAATATTGAATATTTAATTTTGTTGAAATTATTTAATAATAAAAGTGAGGCGAGCATATTGGCGAGTAAAATTGGGGAAAGTGAAGGGAAATCGAATTGGCAGAATGCAGTTCATTGCAATTGCAGTTACAGCGACTGATAATTTACATATAATTGACTGCAGTCCAATATATGTATGTATCTGTCTGTGTGTGTGTGTGTGTGAGGATGCTTCCTGCATGTCCTTGCTTCATGCGTATGCGAGTGGAGTTATCATAGCCCAGCTGAACGGAATTTATATGCATGTGTTTGTCCTTTATGTGTGTAAAATGGAAATTTATGCACACTTAATGGTCGCCCTTGGTAGTAAGAACGCCTCTGCCTCTGGCTCTTGGAGTGCCACGCCCACTGTATCCTGTTGAATGCACTCGTTAAGTCGGAAACCTCAGCAGTAGCACCAAGTGCCATCCAAACGTGCTCCACTCTCTGCTCTTCTTTTTTCCCTTTTGCAAATGAATTATGTTTTATTTTATTCAGCCATCTCGCTCTCTCTCTCTCTCTCACACAGAATTGCCATTTTTCTTTGTGGTTTGTCGCATTTTAACATATAAATTCGTGACAGGAAAGTTGATGATGAATGCCGGTTTTAAATTAAGTTGAGATTTTCAGTTTACTTCACATTTTTCCTTTATTTTTATCTCAGCTACGTTTTTTGGGGCGTGGAGGAAATTGTTGGACATTTTCTTTGAATGCAATTTTCATTTCTTTTGTGTGTTCGACTTCGCTTCTCTCTCACTGTTGTGTTGTGTATAGGGACAGTAATTACGAATCGTTCGTTTGTATTATTGAATTACATTACGTTCAGAATTTATGGCTGGGAAATGAAAGTCAAGGAATTCAGTCTATCGCTTCACTTACTTCTGATATGAAATGTTAAATGGTGCTATGATGAATGCCGAGTGGAATAATGTATTTCATTCAAAGTAGAATTTAATTTATAACTTTTTGAGGTTTGACTGGATTTTAAGTGAATAAATAAAGCTCTTTTAAAGTCATGTCCAAAGCATGTAAACAGCAGAGTAAAATATACAAACATTTCACAATTAAATTCTTAATTTTGTAAAGAGCAAGTTCCAGCTAGAAAAACTGACCGCGTTTTTAGTTAAAAGACAAAGTTTATATGCTGCATTTTAATGACATCGTCAAAGAGTATAAATAGAATGCGAAAAAAGAAGTCACAAAAACAATAAGTTGAAATGCTGTTGGGGCACGTAAAGGAACTTCAAAAGTCAGCGAAATGGGGAACTACTCACATATTTTTTTCTATTTTTGCAAATGCAAAAAGCGCAAAAAAAAGCAAACAAACAAATAAACTTGACGGCAAAGTTGCTAAGGTAGCGCATGAAGAAGCGGAAGTGAGTGAAAGGCAAAAGGGGATATAAACTGTAGTTTGCAGAACGTGAAGTTTGCTATATTATGCTTATTTTGCGTTATTGAAAACTTATTGCTGAATGAAAATAATGCGCAAAAATTGCCGTCAAAGTGCCGCAAAAATAGAATAATAATAAGAAAGCATAAAAATAGCAAACTCCTGCTTGAGAGGGAACATAAACTATGCTTTAAGGACAGAGCAAAAAGCAATGCATTCTTTAGCAGTCTGACGACTAAACAGATGATAAAATGCAAATGGCGTTGTCTGGGATGCTGGGATGCACTTAGGCGCCACCTGTTGTTGGTTGAGCATTATAAATTGCCCGGCACAAGATGTTGCAGCATTCAACTTAACCTCACTTAACCCCCGTTCTCTT
The DNA here is from genome assembly GCF_023558535.2 of Drosophila nasuta. Classification (NCBI taxonomy): domain Eukaryota; kingdom Metazoa; phylum Arthropoda; class Insecta; order Diptera; family Drosophilidae; genus Drosophila; species Drosophila nasuta. Next base: position 35,972,399 of record NC_083457.1, on the reverse strand, counting down.
CAAGCAGCGAACAGACGCTGAATAAATCTTTCAGCGCGTCAACACCTAAGCGAAAAATATTGTTGCCTGCTTTTAGGCGGCCACTTTAAAATATGCTGATAAATGACAAAGAGGAGGCGAATCTTGAATGTGATTATTAAGGAGAGAAAAAACGATAAAAAGAAAATTAAATTTGATTGCATAGAGATTGCATTAACTCGCTCTTTAAACAATTCTTTTATTGCAACTATTAAATATGCTCAACTAATCTAATTAAAATCCATAAAAATCTAATTTCGTGTGCATGATTTCTCACACCCCAAACAAAAATGTTAGCAAATATTTATGTTGTGTTTGAACAACAAATTTTGAGCGCGCTGCTAACTCGATTGTTGCTGTACTCTCATGCCTTGATGTTGCAATTAATTTAATTTTTCAATTAGTAAAATCAACAGAAACGCATATTGCAACACACAAAGGACAGCCGAAAGAACGAAAGGAATGGACAAACACACGCATTTTGCATTTGCGATTGTTGTGTACTTTTAATTACATTACAACAGCGTCAATGAAAACAATTGGCCTTTATTTGCCCACTACCTGCAACACAATGTGTGCGAACACATGCGAAAAGCCAATTACAAAATGCTAAATATATAAAATGAAATATTTATAAAATCCCAAACAAATCAATGCAACAAAATCCAAATTTTCACGCCATTGTCAACAGGGGAGGAAATAAAGTGGAGTTAATTGAAAAACACAATTATCAAAAATTAGAAATGTTCAAATATTAAACAAAAAAACAAAATGGAGAACATAATGTACCAATTAAATTATCATTGAAATTTATGAAATAAATTAAATTTGATTCGTTTTAGTATAATTCTAATAAGTGCTGCACAAACAGAACCAATACAAAACGAGCTTAGATATTTATAGACAAACAAGCTTAGTATAAATAAGACTGGATTAAATGGCGTGAAACATAATCATTAAATTATAAACACTGCTATGAATTGTTTTTTTAAGCTACCTAATAAATTCAAGAGTAGAAAAAGTTGTTTGCTTAAACAAGCAACAAAAAACTGTGCTTAATGTTGCAAAGTCACGAATGATAAGCTAATCCTTGAACTCGGTAAATAATATTGCATATTACATAAAGCAGAAAGCCAGCAAATTATTTATTCAGCCAACAAAATCCGACTTAAACCAAACTCATTTATTCAGTTCAATTATGAATTATATTTAATTAATTCGAATCCCTTCTCGACACAATTTGAAGGTAGCAAAAACAAGGCAAATAAATTTATCCTTTCACATTTTTCCTGCACTTTTTTTTATTGTATTTATGTTAATAAAGCAACTCTGGATAGGTATGTAATTATTCTCGTTTTTTAATTCCTTCTCACTGTAATCATAATTTTACGCGTGTTAATTTTTTGCACATTCATCAAATTAAACACAACAACCGCACTCAGAAATTATTTAATTTTAATTGTTTATGTGCACAGCATTCATTTTTAATGAACAAAACGTGTTGATCCTATAAACTGGGATGATAGCGAAGGAACGAGAGTGTGTTCGACTAGCAAATACTTTGTAGAAGAAATTTTATATAAAATTGTAATCATCATTATTATGTTTTGATATTAATTCTTTAAGAAATTTGTTCAAGTTTCTCATTTTTGCTTTGCTAAATAAAATGTCAGTAAAAATACATTTCATATATATTAAAAATCGTAATCAAAAACATAATAATAATTAGAAAGCATAAAAATAGCAAACTCCTTTATAATACTTTTTGAGAATGAACATAAACTAGACTCGTAGTCAAAATTCATTTACAACCCATTTACAGGGCATAAAAAATGGAAATATAATTGGTCATGTTGCAATGGGAAAAAATTGGTATTAAATTTACTGACATTTGTTATCGAAAGCCGCATAATTAGTTGCGTAAAATCTCCATGTTTTTATGAAGTGGCAACGCGATGAAATATGAAAATTTATTACATTATTTCACCAGGTGGCTTTTTTATCATTTTGCCGTCGTGGACATAATTAATTTCACTGCAATTGCGGATACTTGATTAATAAGTTGTAAAAAGATTCAACCGTGATTCGAGAAGCAATTAAATTTGCGAACTTGGCGAACTCTTCAACGTGTGTATCAATAATTAGAGCACAAGCACAAATAGCTGAATGAATGAATGCAATCGATGTCTAATTGAATGAATCGTTTCAGATAAGAAGTCTCGTTGTTGGCGAGTGGAGCAAAAAATACAGGTCACTGAATTTGAAGTGAGTGGAAAACGCAAACTAAAAAAAAACAGACGAAAACCTTGACTGGAAATTAAATTTTGAAGTCAAGCTGATGAGCCAGCAAAAGACGTTAACGATGCACTCAACGATGCAGGCAAAAACTAAGACAAGACTGAGAAAGGGGAGGAGGAAAGTTGTAGGGCAGGTTGCATGTACTTTTTAGCCACTTACATCATCGAGCACAAGTTTGCAACTCCATAAAAATCCTCTTTCACATGCAGCAGCAGCAGCAGCAGAAGCAGCTCTCACGTGCCACATCCATAGCCATTCATCCAAACCAATGAAAGCCGTTAAGTGCCCCATGAGCAGCCCACAAGTTTTCCATTTAGCAGCTACATGGGAAGCGAAGAGACTAGGGGGTGACGGCAAGGATAGCGGAAAAGCCGCAAAAGTAATATGGCAGAAAAGCTAAGAAAGGAGAAGGCGCAGAAGAGGAGAAGAAGGAGCCAGCTAGTCGACTTGTAGCAAAGTGTTGATTTAAAGGCAGCACCCGAGGAACCAGGAACAAGACAGGCAACGGCAACAGCAGCAAAGGGAGGGGTGGAAAAGCAAGAAAAGAGTGAAGGGAACAGGCAAGGGAACAGGGGATAGAGCGAGCAACAACTTGGCCGTAGTTAAACAAAAGACTTTCAGGCAAAAACTGACTAAGCAAAATCAATATTGATGTTCATTCGATTGAAACGCCAAGGTGCAACGACTGCGCAGGGAAGGAACAAAAGGGGAGAAGTAGAACAAGGGGGAGGCATAAAAACCTCTCGATATATAGTACACTACTCGCACTACAACAGACAAAGGACCTTCGAGTGGCAAGTGTGTGTGAGTGTGTGTGCAAGTTTGCTGTAGGCGTGAGTGGCAAAACTTTGACAAGCCGATTGAACTTGAACGAAGCTTAGCTCCAGCTAAGTTTGGGATGGGAAAATGCTTGATTTTGAAAAGCAGGTTATAATATAATCTGCGCAAACTTTCCAACTACACAACTCAATTTCGATCTTTGTGCCAAATAAAACGGCTCACAAATGCTAAAACCATTTCAAGGACTTTAGCCAAGACAACTGGCAATAAAATCAAACGCTTAAATAAAGTTTTGGAATATTAAACAACCGTGAAGTAAAAACAGAATTATTAAAAAACAACAGACAAAAGAAAACAAATGTATAATTTTTTAATTTGTGAAGTGAAGAAATTGTTAAAATGAAAAAAAGAATCAACATTTTACGGCATCCAAAACAACGTAGCAAATTTTGCAGCACACTTATGAAATTCTTCTTTTAATAAGCCAAGTAAATTAATAAGAGCTTCGTTGTTTATACTCTGAGAATTGTTGTAGATGATACTTTTGCATTTATTATAGCCATGGAGACCACTGAATAATTACCCTTAATTAGATTCTAGTAAACATGTCTTGAAATATTGATTTTAAGTTTAAGATTTTGAGTATGAGTTTTTTTTAATCACAATTCCAAACAATATTTCGGGGATTTTTGGGGAGATCCAGAAAAAGTAATAAATCATAAAGATTATAAATTCATATTATAACTTGTAAACGATATATTCTATAGCAATGTCTACTGACAGTGACAACAGCTATTGCTTTTTAATATTTCAAATAGGTAGCCCAAAAATGGTATTAGAAACCCCTTTCTTCCCCATAACAAATTGCGTGAGCAGAATATGAAATAAACTCACGCAAGTATGTGTCAATTTTTATATAAATTTAATTTTGAGATTCCTTTTGGGGTCGACTCACAAGTGTGCAGGCAATGTTAAGACTCGTTTAACTCTTACAAAAGTGAGCAACTTTGAGCATAGTTGTTACGCCCGTCAGTCGCAGGTTTTTTTTAAGAAATAACGTACGCAATGGCTTTGATAAGCTTCGCTCCCCGCGCCCGCATTTCTCATTAACACAGCATTCATCAAGTGTGCAAAGCAACGCAAAGAAAAGCAAAAGAAAGTGTAAAGTAAATTCAGTGAAAGAAACTTTACAAAAAATAAAAAAGGCAAAAAATAGCTACAAAATAATCGAAAAACTTTTTAATGTAACATATTTTTTTTAGTGCTCTATAGTACGCCCAAAACTATGCCATTAGTTCGCTAGTAAATTGCTTTGAGGCAGTGTTGCCTTCTCTTTCACACCCCACTCCTCTCTCGCTCACACGTTTCGCTGCGGGAAATGCGTCGACGCACACACAAAAGTTACATTTGCCTTACTTAATTTATCATTTCCGACTGAGACTCCTTCGTAGTTCGCTACGTTTTTATTTTCATTTTATTTCACTGCACTAATTTGCGAACCTTTAGTCATAATGAGCAAATGCGAAAAAACCATAGATAAATGCAATTTGTGAGTGTGATAGACAAACGAATACTCTGTAGAAAGTTGTACTTAGTAAATAGAGGAAGATTTCTTATAATGAGCTAAGCTTTAATTTCTTTGAACCAATTTAAAGAAATTTATATATTCTCTCTTTCTATCTCTAACATAGATGATTGAAATTTATGAGTGTGATAGACAAACAAATACTCCGTAGAAAGTTGTAGTAAATAGAGGAAGTTTTCTTATAACGAGGTAAAATTTAATTACTTTGAACCTATTTAAAGAAATTTTTATATTCCCTCACGTTTTATTTCAAGGAAATTATGAGATTCTTTTAAATAAAAGCTAAAGTTATAAGCAAAAGATAATTTAATTAAATTAAATAAAATTTTTAAAACTAGCAAAGAGAACGATCTTTGAGAAAAATAATGCATTCGATTTTACGTTGAAATGTTTTAACAAAACTTTATGCTTGATACGATCTAATTTTGTGTATATAAGAGAAATAAATTGTCGTATGAGTTCATAACTATTTTGTACAAAAAAGAATGTGTTTAGCAAATAAAATAAAATATATTTTATTGCAGCGTATAAAACACAAAAATATAAGCTCGTAAAAACACAAAAAAAATATATATTCGCGTAATCCTCTTTAATTCACTTTATCGCTAATTGTTCTAAGAGAAAATAATTAGGGTAATAAGCAATAATTAGCAGCAATGAAAGTCTTTCGCTGTCAGCCAATTTATCGCCAAGCAACTCTTTAATATTTAATTTATGCAGGGTATATTGCAAGCTGACTAACTGCAGCTGAACTTAATTGAAAATTGCAGCTAATTGCAGTGACAACTTATCAACTAGTAATTTTTCCAAGTAGCAGCAAAGAGAAGAAGATGAAGAGGCGTGTGGTTAAGAAGTTGCCACGTCTTCGACTCAGTTTCTCTCTTTCTTAGTTTTTCTTTCATTTTCTATCTACATATTTCTCACACTCTCTGTCATTTTCACAGCCAATTGAACGAGTCAGAAACTTTATCAGCACGATTCGTAAGAAGGTTTCGTTGTTTTCCTGCTGCTACTGCCTGACACACGCTGCGTATACGTAATGTGCCTTTTGTCTTTGCCCTGCCACAACCAAAAGTTCTTTTTCAGCACAATTTGCTGCCTCGAGGGCAAAACAGTCGGCTGCCTCCGAAAAATTTGATTATTCATGTGTAGCACACGCTGTTGTGAATTTCCGGCGACTTTTTCGCTTTTCCCTTCTGCCCCCTTTCCCCCTCTGCGCATTCACAATGCTTTTTAAATTCTTTATGTTGTTTTGGTAATTATTTTTGGTGTGAAATATGCTCGAAGGCTGCTTTATACTGATTGTTTAACTTGTTTTGTGCTGTTTGCTGTGTTTAAGGGCAAAGTCTTCACCTGCTGCACAAATTACACAGCGTGCTTTACTTTGTTTGGTTTTGGTTTTGTTTTTGCTTTCTCTTTTTTTGTGTGTGTGGTATTTTGTGGACTTACGTTAATTGGCCGAAGCGTGGGGAAGCTGAATAAATGACTGTACATACCTGCAAGAGAGAGAGAGAGAAAGGAGAGAGAATGAAGCTTAAGTTGCAGCATATTTCAGCATATAATTATGATAGACACCCCATAAAGACAGCCGCAACGCAGCCCCCCGAAAATACAATGCGAAAATATTGCAAATGAGCAACAATTAAGTTTATTGACTTAACGTGTTGCGATGATGTCGACGCTGTGCTGTGATGTGATGTGAAGGAAGGCAACTTTGTAACTACTCAACGCAATCCTCACGTGTTCAACGTTTCATTTAGTTTCATTTAATTTATGCTTTAAAATTATGCTCGAACACGTTGCGCGAAATTGCCAACAAGGATAACAAACAACAAGGCAGCCAACAAGCTCGACAAATTTTGTGCTCACCTCATGCTCAACTCTATTGACATTCTCATTCTTATCCGCATCCGCATTCGCATTCGCGTTCGCATCCTCGTCAAGTTGCGGCTCTGTGACTAGCATCGTTTGATTGCTCTTCCTACTTTGCTGTGAGTTGGAGCGACTGCCATCTTTATCCTTGCGATTGCGCAACAAATTCGCCGCATCAAGGAACTCCGACTGCGGCAGAAGCAACTGCAACTCCTTTGAGCCGCCAAGCGTTGCGTTTTCCGTGCCCCTTTTCAAGTTATGCGACATTCCCCTTCCCCCATTCAATCCTACAGCCATTTGAAGTAAAACTCTATGTACTAAACTGAGTTGTCGGCCAGCCTCCCAAAAACTAAATCAAAGTCAAACACAGAGTGCGTTGAACTACAACAGAAAGAAAAGAAGAAGAAGCGGGCAGGAAGTGGAAGTGGGCGTGGTCAGGGCACGCATGTTGCCCACTGATAATGCCCATAAAAGCGCAAACATGTCCCTCCAGCCCATAAATAACTTGATTAACGGTTCTCGCTATAGCGGGAATCGAGTGGAATGGCGTGGAGTGAAGCATGCTGTGGTCCTGCGGAGAGGGGTTAAGTTAAGCCAGCTAAATGAAGCAGGCGGCATTTCCGTGTTCCAGTTGACACTTTCGCTTGCATGTCGCCTTTTTACGGAACAAGTCCCAAAGGAACAATTAAGCTCAAGCAAATGAAATGTTTATTTGATTAAATGAAAGCTATTGAAGCTAAGTTTAATTTAATTATTGAGCAATATTGAAACTGTCTAATAAATACGTTGTTCCGAAATTGAAAACAGCTTCTCGAAAGTGAAAACTACGAAAATTTCACTTAAAAAACTGCATCAAATTTAATTTCAATTTAACTATTATTACATTAAGAAATAACTAATTTATAAATACAAACTTAGTTTTTGAAGTATTTCTTATACGATCATACATAAAGAAGATGAACATCTTAATAACCCTCAAACATACAATAGTAGGAAACACAATTTAAAATAACACTTGGCTTTATTTAAAAGCCTTCACTCTGTTGAAAACAAATTAGTGGAAAACACTGCCGAAGTAATTAAACAACTCTTTGCTATGCCTCGAAACTGAAAAACAGCGTTTAAAATAAATTTCAGCTGTATTTAAATTGAATTTGCGTTGCACAACACCATTTCAATTAAATTTGTCAAATAATAAACCAATCCCAACGGGAGCTCTTGATTCACACAGAGGGAAGAGAAAATGGAGTGTGGCAACCGCAAAACTGCTCAAAAGATACAGGATACCGCAGTCGGGCACGAGAATGCACCTGGCATAGTTCCGTGTTTCTGCGGTGACAACGACAAACAGAACATGTTCCATGTCCCACCAATGAAACCTCTTCCCACTTCTCCCCCTTTCTACTGCAGCGGAAGGAAATGAGTTGCTGCGAAATATTGAAACAATTAAATTTGCGAACGAATTTCAAGCACATTGGAAAGGTGCTTCAACATAGTTGTTGTTGTTGTTGAGTCGCGAGTTATGGCAAGCTCAATTGCAGTTACTCGCACAGTTTTGAATGCCAGCCACAGTACTCATACGCCATGTTGCCGCCCACCAAACTCACACACACATACTATTCAAACCCACCATTTGACAGTCATCGCAGTTGCCGTTACATAAGTTATTTATTGGAATTTGAGTGTCATTGAGAGCACCAGCAGCCTGTAGGCTGCGCTCGCTCCACTAGCTCGCTGCCAGCGCAAACCACAGCGCATTGAGGTTTTCGCCAAAGGGCGAAAGCGGCGGGGATAACTCTATAGACAGAGATGGAGCGGAGGTCGCATAAAATATGACCCCAAGCGTAAGTGACTAACAATATGAGAGTGAGTTCATGCCGAACTCTGATATGTGAAGCGTGCTTCACTTTAAGATATTTCTTAGTTTGTGTATTTAAATTATTCTATTATATAGACATGAATAAAAGTGCGAGTTTTGCAACAAAATAATTTCATCTCAGCACAAGTTGCTAAATAAATATTTGCAATAAAAACATTTTTCAACAGGCAATAAAAAATAACACATAAATACAACTCGAAAACATTAAAGAAAGTGTGCAGTCAAGTGCAATTTTAAATTACTCTGCTCTGAAGACAGCTCAAAAGTATGCAACACTTCTTGGCACATAACTTTTGGTTCCTTGGCGCCATGTTTTGTCTGCATAGCAACAAAAAAGAATATCAAGTTTATATTTTTATGCAATACACAACGTGTGTAAACAATAATATTTACTAGCATAAAGATAACAAAACTTAATAACAACAATAAATCTATTAAAGTTTGCTCAAGAGGTTACTAGGCAATAAAAGCATTGCCTAAAAGTATGCAACAATTTTCTTAAGTAACTTTCAAGTCGCAAAAGTTGAAAAGTTGCAACACCTGAAACTAATTAGAATTGTAATTGAATGCAACTTAAGGCAATAAACTGAGAAAATGCAAGAGTAGAATGTATATAAGTGTGTGTGTGTGTGTGTTGCAAGTGTTGTACAAATCCAAATATTATCTGGCTGCCGTCCAAAGATAGTCGAGTTTATGAAAATAACTGATGGCAGCATCTGCATAAATGCCACACACACACGCACACATACTCTATAGTGAGGTAGACAGACAACACCTTCGCATAGTTGTCGGAAAATTCCACTTTTAACTTGCAATTTTTGCAATTTTCGCATGCATTAGACAGAGAGTGTGGTCTGGCTTCCGGAGAGGGAAGCTGCAGCTAGAGATGGAGATGAAGGAGGAGATGTTCCGACAAGCCTTGGCACCGAAGGCAAAACATAAGCTCTGCTAATGTCTGTCAGCGGCATACCACACGCAGTCGTGGTAACAGATACAAATTTGGTTAGCAGCAACAGTATACGAGTATTCCAGAGTATCCTGCTCCTGTTCCTGGTTGGTATCCCGCCCAGTCTGCTGTCAGGTCAGGCAAGTCCATCTAGTTCAGCTTCGTTTCCTGCTCTTACTCCATAACAAAAAAAATGCATGTTCGTGTGGGCGAACTTTTGCTAAATATTTGGCTACATTTTTGCTCAGCAAAGTTGCCAGCACACAGACAGCAGAAACAATACAGTATATCTATCTATATATATGTATATATCTATCCTGTATTATGAACACTTGAAACCTTTTTAATGCATGCTGCGTGGTCTGGATTAACAATTTGCATCAAAATTGCCTGCAAATTGCCTGTGGCTGGCCATCTAAACCAGTTTGTTTAGGTCTGCGGCCAAGAATATTTACATTACTTTCTATATACATTACTTTCTCTGATTTCTACCATTTTTTTCTCCTGTTTTATGCAGCTTTAAAAAAGTGTAGTTTACTATTTGTTGCCACTTCACTAGCGCTGTTTATAAATCTAAATTGGAAAACTTTTTGGACAGCAAACAAAAATAATACAAAATGGGAAAAGAGTTTACTATTTATGATAGCGTTGCAATATTCTTTCTTCCCTTCTATTTTTTTTATTGTGTGCAGCTTAAAACTTTGATTTGTAGTTGAAAACTAACCAAAAATCATAGTAAAGTTGGGATATGAGTGGAAAGCTTCCATTCACAATAACTAACGTGCAATGCAGCATGCAGCACTAATCAACTTTAAATGCTTTTCATTCAACTCGAGCGGAAAACATATAAAGCTTTAATTTAGTTGGGGAAATAAACGACACTTTAGATTCATTTTAATACTCTCATAGAAAAACGATAACCAAATAAAATGATTGTCAAAATGCGGGTAGCTAAGCTATTAAAACTATTTCCGCTTGTCCGTAGGGGACATTTTATTGCTGCTCTAGCATATATTTTAATTTGTTGGTTTGTTGAATTTAGGCACTGTTTTGTATTCTGCCAGACAATTTAATGGTAAACATTTTTTTATTATATTAATTTTCAAAAGTAAACCAAATTTAATTTAGAATTTTAGAATATCCTTCGAATGTTTCATTTTAATTTAAATCGCTAGTGGAGGTTCAAAGTTAATATTCGAATTACTTTAAGTTGATTTTGTAGCACTACAAACAGAATTCTATTCGCATTTTAATCTTCAATTTGTGGCGCAATTTTCAATCATCAAAATTGTCGCGTGAATTCGTCTAGCGACTCCAGCGAAATTCCTTTCTAAGCGCTTGGCATTCTTTGTGACAAACATTTCGCCACAAACATTTGCCAATTTCCGTAATTCCCCACAGCATTCCCCTCAACAACAACAGGCAAACACACAAACACACACTCTCTCACACATTCAACACACGCGACGTTTTTGATATTGCATTTACATTTGCCGTCATCTTTCGTCAAGTTGCGCATCAATAAAATTTCGTTAGTCGCGTGGATTCTACGTGGGCTTGTCAACTGCTGATAAGGCACACACACACAGAAAAAGGTTGAAGAGAGAGTGAGAGAGAGAGAGAATAATGGAAGAAGAGCACAAGGTAGAAACTCTGAAAAGGGAATGGAAAAAGAGGACAAGCAGAGTTACTGACAATTCACCCATTCTCTTATTGACATAAGCAAAGCCCCAACACAGAGACAGACAGAAAGACAGACAGACAACACATCAGCAACAGTATTGTGGAAGCCGGAGAAGGAGAGAGTGCAGGTGAGCGGGGAAATGTGCTGTGACAGGGTAAAAATTGTATCGTGGGTTCTGGGATTGGATTTTGGCTTGTGCTCTGGGTTATTTGCCTCTGTCCATATGCTGTACAAGTTCTGTTCAGTTCTGTTCTGTTCTTTTATGGTTTGTAGTCCGTTTTCCTGCCTGTTGCTGTTGCCCCTACTCTCCACTCTACCCCTACCCTATGATGACTGCCCACTTTCTGTCGCTGCCGTTTTAATTGTTTTGCAGTTTCAAACATCGGCCAACGGCGTTAACCCACTCTCCCAAGCTCTGCTCTAATCGGAATACTGTCTCACAACCTTTTTGCTCTGAAAAAAAAAATTTGCCAAATGACAATTTTTTAGTATACCCTGTAGCTATAACTATGTAATAAGGGAATAGAATATATCACGAATCTTTTTACAAGCATTTTAACTTGACTATCAAACTAGTTGTCTGAGAATGTCTGGCAAACTTTAAATTTATTTCAGACTTTAATTTTATTTAAAAAATTTAATTTTTGACAAATTCTTTAACTCATAATTTGTATATATTTTGAAATAAAATATTGCAATTATATAATTATTGATGGATATTTAAAAAACACGTACAAAAAAAAGAAAATTTAGTATTTTTTAGTTATTTAAAAATAGATTGGAATTGCTCATAAAAAAAAATGATTATAACATAAATTTAGTAGTAAATTTAGTTTCTTGTGCTCAATCCCAGTTCGGTAATCAAGCTCTTTTTAGAAATTTACAACGTTCGTTTTATTTCTTCTAATTCCGCAGCAATTCGTGAAGATTGTCTACATTTGAGTAATAAACTCCATTAATAGTCATTATTACAGTTAAACATTTTGAAATCCAGCCTATAAAATTTCACTTTTTTTTACTTTTAGATATTATTTCTGTGACACCTATTTCTTGTACCGGGTATCTCACAGTTGAGCACACTCAACTCAAGCTAGACCCCATTGCAATTCTTTTTGGGAGTAATGTCCCATGTTCTGTTGTCGCCCTTGTCATTGTGGTCCCAACTACAACACACTGCCCCTTGTTGTTATTATTTCCATACACTCAACACACAACCCGCCTCATCAGCTCTGAAAATGTCCTGCGGAGCGAGTCGAACACTGTGGATACAGCATATGTTTTTGTGGTTTGTTGTGTTCTCGATGTGAGGGGGAACAATTTTGAGAATTCGAATTTAGTTGTATTACAAAATTGACAACTAATTAAAAATATGAAAACACAAAATGCGATTTATGAAATCGAACAATTTTGCGGACAACCGAAAATGTAATCAGTGACTGCAATAAATACTGTGGTGAAATGAGGCAGGGAGGCAGAGGCAGTTGTGATAAGGGCACACATGGAAAAAATTATCAGCGGAAGTGCAGAGTGTTTGCCTTTTGTGTATGTGACACAGAGCAAATGCTCAAACAATGTGCAGAACGAGAGGATGGTTGCCAGGGTTGCCAGCATGTTGCAGTTTGCTTTCAGTCTTTCTTTATGGCCTGGAATGATGATTTTTAATCCACTCTTCGCCTGCAACCGGCACTAAAAATGCTCGTAAGTTGCGGCTAATCCATGTGGAAGCTGCTCTCAGGGCTGTCAGGGTTGCCAACAGGGTTGCCACAGCCCATTGTTAAGGTCAACAACAAATGATTTTGAAAAGCGCCGCTCGCCTAGACTCTTATATTTGACATGTCCTCTATATATATGTACATACATATATGTATGTATATAAATATATAACGTACACACATACTTTTTGATGGGATTTTCTGTTGGATGTGCTTGCTTAATATTTATATAAGGGGTTTATGGGCTTTGCCCCTCGCTACTCTAGCCTTTTCCTCTGCGTATTCTTCATGCTCCTCCTCGTGGTCGTCATCGCAACACATTGCAAATATTTATTTTATTTCTTTGGGGTGCAACATATCAAAAAGAGATTGCTACGTCGCTCTTGACTCTTGGTACAGGGATATAAAATGACTGACATTGCAGACGGCAGACTGCAGACTACACTCGCATTGCAATATGAAAATTTAATTGAAAAAGTGCAGGTAATGCGGTAGAAACAACAGCCAAAGACAAAGCTACTTTGTGTAATCGAAGTGGAAAGGTTGACGCAAAAAAGCAAACTAAGACAAACAACTGCATTTCCACTTAGATATTCAGGTTTCATTATCATGAAGTCAATGTTTACAGTAAAGTAGAAAAGAATTCCATTTTCTTACTTTTCCAGTTCGCAAATAGAAGTTTGCTGGCAATTTTCTTTTCTCAGATAAAAGTTAATTTATAATGATAATTCTTATTTCATTTCCTTTTATGCTTTTTACATTTTTTATATTAGAAATTCGTTTAAAATAAAGTAGCGAATGTTATCTTCAAATATATATCTAATAATTATTTAAATTATAATTTCATTTATCAAGGAATTTCCCCTCTTTTAAATTTGTTGTAAAACTATTACCATAAATCTTTGCTGCTTAATCCCCCTTTTAATTCGCTGCCACAGTTAAGCACATAATTGTTTTTAACACCCACATTGTCGTCCACTCTTTGCTGTATATTTAACATCTTGTTTGCCGTTTTTCCACACAATTTCCCTTGATAATGTTGCACTTGTTGTTAAATATATTGTTGTAAATATAATTGCCAATTTCATTAGGTTACCACGACATGATTCATTCATTTGCTTTGCAACACATTTATAATGCATTGTTAATGAGCGGGATGGTAATGCCATAAATCAAAGAAATTGAAGCAATTTGTTTTCCAATGAGATGAAATGATAATCATCTATAATTCAGGACGCTTTTTGCCATTTGCTTGATCAACTTTTGTACATGATTTACTACGCATTTGAGCGCAGCGGATAATTTCAATGAAATTAATTTCATAATGCATTATTGAAAAGCAAAATGCAGCGAAATGAACAACACAAATATTTGCACTCCCTCGACATCAGCGAGCGACAACGGGTCGTATGCGCAATGCGTTGCTCCTCCATCAATTAACACAATACCAAATGCGAGTGGGTGTGTCTGTGTCTGAATCTGAGTGGGTGACTGAATGAATGAATGAATGGGTATAAGGTGGCTTTTGTGATTAAACGAAATGTGCGATGCCCTGACATTGAACAAAAGCGAGTGGAGAATAGTATAAAAAGGGCACTCGAATGAATGGATTGAATGTGAATGCGAATGCGAAAAGAGCTCACAACGACGTTCGTCATTTAATGCTCCACATTGAATGCGAGTGGCGAGACAGTGTAAAATTTTTTAATTAATTTATGTCATAGTTTGGAACTGAAACTGCAAACAAACCACGCTGCAATAATGCAGAAGCAACAGCACATCAACAACGACGCTGTGAACGCAATCAACAATCAACCATCAAGTATCAGCAAGCAGCAAGCGACAAACTAAACAAAATCAACTTCCAACTTTGTCGAACCCTTGTCACAACTCCGCCCTCACGCTTGACAAATCATTGAAATCAATTTTGCTGTGAATTTAGTTGTCGTATTTGCCTTTAATACCCTGCGCATAGAACAAGAAAAGGGAAGTTCATAAATAATGTTAATTTGAAAATGAAACTATAATTAAATAATGTGTTTACTTTGCATATTAATTTCCTATTTTGACATTGATATTTTCAAGTAATGAATCACTATCAAGACAATTAAATAATCAAAACATCAATCATTTCGAAGAACTTTCTTACTTTAAAGATTACGAGTATTTCATGGTCTACCAGACTTTGCTCTTCACTCAATTTATTATGCAGGCCATGGGGGCAACGGCTTTAGAGTGTGATGGGACAAATGTTTGAGTTATGAGCATAGACTTCCATCAATTTGTGAAGTGGTCTTGTCTCTCCCTCTATCTCTCTCTCTCTGTGTCGTCGGGGACAATTGCTGACAAACAAACAACTGAATAGAATGTGAAGAGTGTGTTTGTGCGTTGGGACGCCATATGAAATATTTATTCGTACACTCTTCATACGTAAATTCTAGCAATCACATTTACATGCAATCGATTTGGGACCAACAAATCGCTTCGCCAGTGATAAAAGCAATTACTGCCATTTGTTTGCGTTTACGTTCCCGTATTAGTGGCACAACAATAAATGCTACACAACTCCCATCAATTTGATAGTTTCAATTTAAATTCGCACTACGAACCATTTAGAATATATATTGGAATTGGAATTAAATTGAAATACGAAACTTGATTAAACAACCTACATTCTACATACATCGTATTTTATACGTTTAATTTGTCAAGTCAGTTGCCGCCAATAGTTAAAGCTAATTGCTTTAATGCTTGACAAAAGCTGCTCAATGAGCAGGAAATGCAAGTGCATCATATGAGTTTCATAGCTGTCAGCTACATATTTGCCTTGCAAAGCTGTCAGCATCAAGAAATGTGTATTTCTGCTTGATCAAACAACATTTGCATTGAAATATGCTGAAGTATAAATAAATCAGCATTACTTTATGCAGTTCAAGACCACTTGCCACATATTTTCTTCAACTTTGTTGACCTGTTTTGTGGTCGACAATTTAAGTTCACTTTGGACATTTTGCTAATTTCCACTAGAGGATTTAAATTCAAATTTGCATAAATACGAAGCTTCATTAAACGACGTCAATTAAAGTTTACATTCGTAGTAAATACGTTTCATTTATCAAGTCAGTCAATAGTAAAAGTTAATTGCTTAACAAAAGCTGCTAAATGGACAGGAAATGCAAGTGCAACATATGAGTTTCATAGCTGTCAGCTACATATTTGCCTTACAAAGCTGTCAGCATCGAGAAATGTGTATTTCTGCTTGATCAAACATCATTTGCATTGAAATATGCTGAAGTATAAGCCATAAACATTTTGGCAGCTCAAGTGCTTAACTTGAGCGTTTACAGAGGCGTAAAATAAGCCAAATTATGGCCATCATTTGCGGCCAAGCAAATAAGTATGCTACAATAAAGTGTCAGCTTAACGGCAACTACAGTGAAGGGTCAGCATTCAGGTCGATTGCGGACACAGAGAGGTCAAGAGTGTTGGGTATTGAAAAGTTTCTGGCTCTGGTTCTGTGCGCTGCTTCGTAGTGACAGCAAAAATGTCAATTATTTATAGAGTTAACATACAATGTCAATGCCAATGCCAAGGCTACGCGCAAGGCAAACAAAAGAGAGCCAATTTTTACTTGCCACAGCTGTCCGGCAGTTGACCAACTGTTCAGTTTGTTCAGTCCGTTGCCCATTTGATTATGAATTCTCCCTTCGCATATTGCACGCACTCGAACCATGTTCTTCCATGCGCGATGTACGTCAATGTGCTCGCTTTGATAATATGAAATGTCAGCTCCGATGACAGCTGTCATTTCGCTTCGTTTCAATTCAATTCAATTCCATTCCACCTACGCACATGTGTTTGAATAAAACGCTTCTATTGTCGCTGAAAGCATGAAATATCCTGTGAAAATTTCAATAACCTGCACGTGGCACTCAGAGTGCTTCACACACGAGCATTAAACAAAACTAGTTGCGACACGCGATAAATAACATACGTATACTTGATATTTAAATAGATCTAATTTAGATAGAAAACTTGTCGAGTAATGACGGTAATTCTTAAAAAGAAAGTCGAGTACCTTCGACAAGCGATAGATTTCTATTAAGATTAGAAGCTATCACAATTTATTTATAAATATTTATCAATGTTCAAAGAAAACTTTGTACCTTTTCGTCATTCATATTGAAATGTTTTATTGTAGTTCCAATTTTATTCATCATATCTCAAACACAAAAGCGTCATGCATAACACTGAAGTAGATTCTTATGCAGAAGTTATTTATTTTATTTTAAACTTCGTTCTAGTCTTAAATCATTTCTTGAATATTCAAAAATGTTCTTTTAAACTTGTTGTCTTAAATCATTCCTGTTTAAACGCTTTATTGTTTTTCCTTGTTTTAAAAAGCACTTAAAGTCTTGTTTTTGGTAGATAAATATTTTAAAAGTGCAAACGGCAATTGAAAGCGGAAGCATTCAACAATTTATAGCCGTCATATCTTAAACACAAAAGCGACATGCATAAAACTCGAGACACTTTATCTGGTTTGAAACCAAAGCCAAAGCCAAAACTTGCTTCGTATATCCGCTGCTTGAATCTCTGAAATATATGCGAGTGCATATATAGGCAAAGCGAAACCATTTGTCAGAGCTATAAAGAAGAGAGAGAGCACTTGGTCGTTGCATAGTCAAATTTAATAGCTAGACAAATTTCGCATGCAATTCTTTTAGCCTCTCGTGAAATCCTTTTTCCCACCGGCAACAAGACTGACCCACTTTGAGTATGCTCGACTAATCTGTGAATTTGTAACGATTCACAATTTAAATAATAGTTTGTTGCTTCCTTTTCTTTCTTACTTGACTTTAAGTCGTGATAAATGTGCGACTTTTTGCCTTTTTACTTTGTGAATTTCATTCTGAGAGCCTGTTGCCGTCTGTAGCAGCATTTAAATTAGTTGGTGATGTTTTATAAGCTTTAACGCGTCATTTTGCAGGATTTGTCGTGGTGTTGCTTGCTTCAACGCTTTCTTACAGCGTGAAACGAGTCCTAAAGGGCTGCCAAAGATGGGCTGCTGGCATCTAATTCGGAGTGCATAATCCGCTAGCGTGGCAGCAACAGCAACGTAGACAAAGGCGAGCACTTAATGTCCTCTGGGCAAGGACAACACAGCACAGCAAAGAGCCCAAGCTTCATTTATCACCTAAAGCAATTGCATTTGCTACGCTTTTCTTCAGAGACAGAGAGAGAGCGGCAGCAACTATTAATTTTCCATTAACTTGCGACGCCTGCCTGCCAGAGCATCCAACAAAATGTCAATCAAAAATATATATTTTCAGCTTGTCATAACAATGAGGATGCCACATCTCAAACCGACACTCCTCCCACTCTAAACACTGCATAAATGTATGAAAATTGCTTTGCCATGTGCAAAATGTATTATTTTGTCCGCCCCCATTTCCAAGTTTTCCCCTCTTTGACGTCTGCCGGACGATCAATGTTGGCTTTCCAACAGCGTTTCAGCTCCGCCTCCGACTTGTCATTAAAACTGTCAAAGTAAGGAAAAACTGAAAAATATTCAAGTGACACTTGCAGCTGTTTCCTCAACATCTCTTCTCTGCCGAGTCGAGCACTTTTCTCCGCTCAGCTCAGCTCAGCTCAGTTCAGCTGCAAATGTCCTTCAATGTTCGCAGTCATAGTTTGTGCCGTGTGAGCAGCAACTTATGTGCTTAATCTTCATTGTCAGCATTTTATATTATCAGTTTGAATTGCAATATTGATTTTTACATAAATTTCCCTAACGATTTTCATAGCATTTCTTAAATATACCAATTTTTATGAATAAATTCCTGTTGTTTTTCCGTTGCTATTCTTTAAAATTCGCTACGCAATTCGTAATAATAAATCGCCACTCTTATGTAAATCACGAAAACAGTTTTCCATTAGCTTTTGTATATTTAATAGTGGTAAAAAAATGTTGCAACATTTTTTACAGTTAAATAAGCTCAACGTTTTTCACCATAACTAACAACGAATTACTTATGAATGTCTGTATTTATTTGTGTGTATATGTGGGTGCCTCCATATTTTATTTACTCGCGCGCTTTTAAGTATGCAACATATTTTTTTCGCCAGCTTCCTTACAATTGTCAATACACGTGGGTCGGGGAAAACGCGCAAAATAAAATTTATTTGAGCTGCCAAAAAAGAAAATGATGAAAACCCGAAACAACATTGCATATGCTGTGCTTCTGACAAAACGAACAATAACAACACAATGTGCCGCAACAAGAGAGGTGACAAATAAAAAGAAAGAAATTTTACTGCCAGCAACTCGACTGCGAAATTTCCTGGATTTGTTTACAATCAAATTAGTTGCATATATTAAAATAACTGCATCAATCTGTGCACACAGCAAATTTAATATACACTAAATTGATATTGATTCAATCAACTACACTCGATTATGCAGCATGCAACTTTTAGAGGCAACTTTAATGGCAATTATAAATTTGGTAATATTATTGAAATTTCACACACTTCGAAGTCAGCACCATTAATTTTTAATTGGATGATTATGAAGTAGAATAAATTACAAATAAATGCAGAAATTTTGAAATCTTGAACTAGAAAAATATTACAATTATGAATAGTTTTTACCAGAAATTAAAATTATGCTCATATTAAACGAGACTAGAAAAGTTTTGAATCAAATTTAAAAATGCTTTTTTAAAAATCTATAGCCAACTTTGTAAAACAAATAACAAATGAAAAATACAAAATGCATAAATAAATACACTTGACCTTCCATTTCAATCAAATTAAATGTTGCTCAACCCTCATATCAACTCCCTTTTTTGGTCATCGCTTTTTTAGATGCCTAGTTTGTCATAAGTACATAAGTATATATTTAATTAAATAAGTATTAGTGTTAATACCACTTAGTAACTCATATAGCATACCCTTTTATAAGAAGCTTACATGGTATAAAACAGGCAGAGAAAGACATTGAGAAGAGGGCGAATACTTTTTTTGTGCCTAGAGTTTGCCTCATAACCGTCTTGTCCCGCGGGCTCTTTTAGCACAGATTTGCCACTATTGTTGTTGCTGTTGTTGCTGTTTGTTGTATGGTTGCCCTCTCTTTGGCACATCGTTATGTGAGCCTGCTGCTGCTGCTGTTGCCGTTGCTCCTTCTTCTTTTGCATGTTACTTCTGAATTGACAATTTTTGCATGTTTACAAGCCAAAGGCAAAGGCACGAGCTCAAGCAACGAGGCAATGCCAGCAACAGGAACTGGAGCAGAAGCAATGACAAGGAGCAGGAGCAAAGTCACTAGCACAGCCACAACTTCAGGCAATGGCTTAGTCCCTTTTTCTGGGGTGCTTCCTTTATCATCGCAGCACAAAACGGAAGTTTTTGCTATTTCGGCTGCTCCCCAGCCAACCTCCAGCTTCAGTTCCCCGAATTTTGTGCAATGTTGTCAGCTCGTTGTGCTCACTTCCTGTTGATTGTATTGTTTATGATGGCTCACAGCACACACAGTTTATGCTCATCTCCTCCAGCAACTATCGAGCCAGCCACCAGCCACCAGGCAACTTCATAACTCTATGACTCATGAGTCACAACATCCATTCATTTTACTTTGCCCACATCTTTGTCATAACTGCCATTTGCAGTTGCTCTTGACTGCATTTCAATTCAAAACGTAGTTTATTTTTGTTTATTATTTGTTAATCTACGCGTCCATTATGATTATTGTTATGGTAATTAAGTTGGTATTACGCATACGCAATGTTGCAATTTTTAGCATACTTTATAGCATCCACAACTCTGTCTCTCTTTGTCCACTTCCCTATGCTCTACATTCCATATCAACCGGGGGGAAGGAGTGAGAGTTGCTGCCATTCTGTTTGCTTTGAACTTTGATTTAATACAACATTTTCGGAAAATTGTTTCCTGCGTTTTTTCCCTTTCCATTTTAATATACCCTATGATCTAAAATAATATGCAAGCTAAAATGGGCATGATAACAAAAAAGGAAGTTCCAAGAGTAACTATTTGAAGTAACTATTTGAGAAATTTGAAGAAATATTGACAACAAAAACTGCTTTAAAAATCGCCAAATTCAATTGTTTTTTCATGATATTTTCAATAAACTTTAATATAATAAAAAGCATTTATTAAATAATTAAGCTGTCAAAGTCTCAGCAATTAAAAAATTTCAAATAGTCTGAAGACTATATAACAAAAATATAGCTCAATTAATGGAAGTATTTCTACCAATTTTCATATTTACCGTTCTGTAACTTCTTTCATTTTTTGTCAAAAATCATTTTATCTAAAGACTACCGACAGCACATTTATCTGTCAATCACGCTTAAATGTCCACTCTGTTTCTTACTGCGTTAACAATATCGATTGCTGTTGAGGCTTTTTCCAAATAAATCAAAGAATTTGAGATTTGTCTATAGGATATCTTAACTGTCAATCAACACTGAGCTGTCGCATTTCTGTTGGTTTTTATTTGGTCTCGGTTTGTGCACAGTTTTTAGATAACTTTTTGGGAAAGTTGAGGAGTTTGGGGTTCGGTTTGGGAGAGGGGAGGATGAAAGGCTAGGATTCTTTTGGTGCTGTTGTTGTAACCGACATTTAGTGGCTTTTGTGCTCTTTACGTTTGGAATTTTGCACGCAATTAATTCAATTTGTTAAATTCTGTGCCGCAATTTGTTTTTAAAGGGAAGGGGACTGCAAAATGTGCGGCATTTTTGGTTGAACTAAAAATTATATTAAAAGTTAACGGCAGGTATTTAGCATAGTTGTCAGAGAAAGATAGACAGTTCGTGCTTGAAAAACCACCAATCGAATTTCGTTTAAAAGTCCAAGCAGATAAAACGCTATAAATGAGAATGAAAATCCACTAAAACAACGTTAAAAAACTATTAAATATTTGAAGCCAGAGTGTAAATCAAAATAAAAGGCACAAATCGGGAGTAAAGTGAAAAACGCCCGAAGGCTTTTGCTAGTTGTGCGGGATTTGGCAGCGCAGAAGGAATTATATCCTTGCGGAGCAACATAAGCGACATAATAATAAGCCGTGAATAAAATGTAAATTTTAACGGCGAAAATTTTGCGACAACAATTGCAACACACGCTGCGACACCTCGGGCAAAAAGGAGCATTGCAGATAGATGAAGCAAAACTATTGTACGCTCAATGTGAAATTGTGCAACAAAGTTCTGCCTCAACGCCCGCAGTATGCAGGATGCGAGTTAACAGTTTGCTCAACTTCAGACTGCAGTCGCGAGGTGAGGCGAGGCGTTGCGGTTTTTCGCTTAGTTGACTGCTTTTTACGGCCAATTAAAAGTGCAAATTATATTTGCAAAAGTCAAATAATGATAAAAATGAAGTCAGATTGCTGCAGTCGACAAATGGTCGACTATAAGATACTCAGCTTCGTCGTAACTACTTCGTCTGATTACACTCACTTTTATATTAAATTCTGTAGACAAGAAAGTATTAGAAATAACTTTTAGAGGCATCCATCTCTTCTAGATCAGTGTAGATAAGAAAACAAATAAGAAAACTACTGTTGAGTAGTTCGACTGTGAGATACCCCTTACCCATTTTTAATAAATATACTAAGATACTAAAAACCGAATTATACTAAAATACTAAAAACCAAAATTACATACAAAAGTTAAAGTTGTATTTGGTATATTAATATACTACTACATTCAAAATATGCCATAATAAACAATATATACCGCATTGTCAACTAACAAAATTAAGACCCGTCAGCTGCAGCGAAAACGATTCGGTCAAAACCATTAAATTTAAAATTATATTATTTATTATTACGTAAGTAAAAGTAAGGTAATGATACAGTCACAAATTAGAAATCATACGCTACTGAGCTCGAGAAACATTCCGGCATTGTGCGTCATTTAATGATTAGACCCAACTACAATGAAAATATATGACAATCAAAATTTGGAACTTATGATAATATTTGTTGTGATTACGACTTTGGGGCTAAACTTTTATTTATTTTTGAATGAATAACATTGCTCATATGTATACTATATATATTTATATGACACAATCTCTGATAACTCTCTTATTCTATGACTATTATACGGTTGAAAATAGGACAAGTCTAAAACAATTGTTTGTGTCTCAGGAAGTTATCAAACCATGGTGATCTTTGCTTCGATTCGGACTTCTTGGGTTAAAACCTTCTGGCTTATCAGTCTCACATAACATACATATGTACTTATGTATATTTAATTCGCGAACATTAAGAATCTATTTGGATTCTAGATTTAGTTTCGTTTTCTATTGGATTGACAGCAGTTGCAAAAATCAAAATGAGACGAATTATAATAAACGTAGTTTTAATACTAATATTACAAGGAATAATCACGAGTGCCACAGTTACTGGAAACGAAGTAAGAGTGAAAAGTTAAAGTGTAAAATGCATTCTAAAGTGAATATTATTTATCCCTTCTAGACTTATCAATTGAGCGAGCAAATAAAACAATACTGCGGCACTTATACAATCAATTTTGTTCAGCCTATGCTAGATTATTTTCAAAATATGAAGGAGAAATTACAACAAAGTGAAGCAAAAGACGCAATCATCAAAGACTTAAAGGAAAAGTTAGCTTACCAGGAAATAAATGGGGCTTTAATAAAGCAACTGCGAGATCAGGTCGAACTTCAAAACGGCATCATTAATAATTTATCCGCAAATTCTAGAGTAATTGAGAATTATGGGAAATGCAAGGACGAATTAGCCGAAAAATCCTTAAAGTTGGGACTTTTAGATACTCGAGTGCAAAAACAAAATCCTAATCTGTATACTGATGTACAATCGTTTCAAATTAAGGTAGACAAACTAAATCAATTGAAGGCACAAAATCAGAACTCTAACGAATCAGAACTTTCTAAAAATTATGATAAATGCAAGATCGAATTAGCTGACAAAACTTACAAGTTGGGGCAATTAAATTCTCAGGTACAAATAAATTCGAATGTATATAACGATCTACAATCGTGTAGAATTGAGGTAGACAAATTAAATCAGTTGCAGTCTAAGTCTCAGAATGATTTCAATCAAACTAACGTATTAACTGCAAATGTAGAACTTTCTAAAAATTATGACACATGCAAGATCGAATTAGCTGATAAAACTTATAAGCTAGGACAATTAAATTCTCAGCTGCAACAACAAAATTCTAATGTGTACAACGATCTACAATCGTGCAGAATTGAGGTAAACAAACTAGATCAGTTGCAGTCTAAAAATGTAGAACTTGCTAAAAATGCTGTTAAATGCAACAACGAATTAGTTGAAAAAACTTATAAGTTGAGACAATTAGATGTTCAAGTGCAACAACTGAATTCAAATGCCCATAACGATCTGCAATTGTGTCGCACTGAGATAGAGAAACTAAATCAATTGCAGTCTCAAATTGATTTAAGACCAACTAATCAATTAGCAGCAAAAACAAAAATTTCTGAATATTACGATCAATGTAGAGAAGAATTACAACATAAATCGAATAATTTAGAGATTTGCGAGGTTGAATTAAAGACCCTAAATTCTGGGCTCACTGAAAAGAATAAATCTCTCTTGAGATATATCACGAATTTCGAAAATGCCACTAAATATCAGAAAACAATTGAATTGCAGTTAGAGGAAGCGCAAACTAAATTACTGAATACTGAAGTAGATCAACAGTTTTGTCAAGATAAAGTTCAAAAATTAGAAAAGTTAACACAGTATGAGTTTCCCGCTAGTTGCATGCCATTTGAGCAAGATCCTGGGGTTCATAAAATTCAAGTTTCTGGCCTAGATCCTTTCGATGTTCTATGCGATAGTGAGACAGCTGGACCTGGCTGGACGGTAATACAACAGCGAGTGGGTGGAAACGAGAATTTCAATAGAGATTGGGCCACGTACCGAAATGGATTCGGTTCGCTTAATAGCGATTTCTTTTTGGGCTTGGAGAAAATCCATCAACTAACGAGATCGCGTCGTCACGAGCTATATGTGCATTTGGTTGGCTTAAATGGCACCATCAGATACGCTTATTACGATGACTTCAAAATTGCTAATGAGAAAAATGACTACGCTTTAAGTTTGGGCGAATTCGAAGGAGATAATCTAGATGCGCTGAGACTTCGTGAAAGTGTTCGATTCTCCACTTTCGATCGCGACAACGATCTGGATGCTGGCGATTGTGCGTTCACATTTGAAAGTGGCTGGTGGTACACACATTGCTACAATTGGTAAATATATTTCTTAATGTATAGTGTATTATCAACTAATTTGATTTTACGTTCTTATGCAGTAACTTAAATGCGGTTTATGGACCGGATCTTATGTGGAGGAAATCCTTTATACTTAAAGAGGCCAAGATGTTGATACGCCCCTTGGCACCGTTGTATAATTGAACAAGCTACATTGAAAAGTTTTGTAACTTTTTAAAATGTAAACAAAATAATAATAATATGCATTCATGATATTTTAATGCTATTATTAAACTGTGGCTAATTCGTATAAGCGAATCATTTTTAGAATGCCCCATTGAAAATAGTGAAAACTTTCTGTTGCAGTTTGGTAAACTTAGTTCAACATCTGGCGAAATATTTCTAAAAGAGTGATAAGTAAGTTCGTCTTTCACTCTGCCTCCTTATCATATCTATCTCAGTACTCTACCTTTTGTTTGTTGCTGCCTTTAGCCAATTGATGATGATATAGATTCATATTCAAAACTTTATGATGCATGTGTATGTTTGATGAATATATTGATAATGGTGTAGGTATGCATTAAATGTTTTCAGTGATTATTATCATAAAAAGAAATGCTCAAAGTGGTCGCAGTTGGATAACACTGCCTGATGATCAATCTGTATCAAAGTTTGGAAAACGTGGATAAACAGTTCCATATATTATAGGTTCATTTCACTTGATGTAAGCTTTTCTCAAAACCTAACCTCAGTGATAACCGAGGCATAGGTATATAACACCTCAATTCGTGAACAGGTTTGCTTCTTTGCTGACTCGGGTTATTACATATTTTGTAAGTATAAAAGC
Source organism: Drosophila nasuta (assembly GCF_023558535.2). Lineage (NCBI taxonomy): Eukaryota > Metazoa > Arthropoda > Insecta > Diptera > Drosophilidae > Drosophila > Drosophila nasuta. The sequence goes on along the minus strand of NC_083457.1, from coordinate 35,946,529 downwards.
AAACATTTTGAAAGCCTTTAATGACAGTCCAAATCAAATCAGGCACTAAGAAAGACGTATACAAAATGATGATCAAAGTTGCGATATTTTTGATGTTTTCAACGATTCTATTGGGAGCAGGTAAAGTTAAAAGTGAAAATATAGTAAGATACATGAAAAACTCTAAGCATTTCATATAGGTGACACCAAATGAAGTTTTGCATTGTGCATATGCTCACATGATGAATTCAGATTAGAATCGAAATAATTGATTATAACTGCCTGTTTTTGTGTTATTGCAGTTTATGTATTTTTGTATAAAACTGGAGTAAATATATTATCAAAACATTGGTATTACAAAAGTACTATATATTAGTTAACAGGAAACTCTTGAATTCTTTAGAACTGTCACACTCTGAAAGTCATGTTATAAAACAAATTTTGGTTGTGGGTCATGGAAAATTGTCTGTTTCATGCTGCTCGTTCAATCTTCATTAGTGGCAACACGTAGTGGAAGTGCAACGCATCATAATGCACTTTATGCTACGATATAATAATAATAATATATGCGCTTAAATGCTGGTCCTTTCATGTCCGTGTGTAACGCCGTAATCCCGCTTGCCAGCCAGACCAGAATGATAAATTTTCTTAGCCCGCGTTATAAATGCATGTTGTTACACAAAGCGTTCGCTGCATATATTTTGCATGTCACAAATCCAAAAACAAAAGCGACGCACACCAGGCCAGGCCAGGCAGTCAGCCAGCCAAACACGCCTACAAACACCAAACGCCTATGCGAGGCACCACAAAAGGACTCGACACGACGCCGCCCCATGAAGAGAGAGGCGCGTCTTTACTGCATGTTGATGTTGTTTTTGCATTGTGTTTACTAAAATAAACAAACAGAAGAGGAGAGAACAGAACAGAAAAGAAGAGAAGGGAAGAGAAGTGAGTGTTGGACGGCCATTTGGCCCCAAATGAAGCTCAGCACGTCGCTCGTTGCACGGGGCGTATGCGCGTTATACAGTTAAGTTGCCACCAACTATACTGCGTGCTTGCAACGAGGACAACACGTAGGCTAAATGTAGGTTAGATTGCACCGGCTCAACCAACTCCCTTCCCTCTCTTTCACTCTCAATTTCTCTCTCTCTCTCTCTCTATGGGTCTCTATTTCCCTCACTATCTGGTTCATAATGAGGCGCACTTGATGTGCGCCGCATTTGAGCCGGCCCAGGTCATAAATTAATTGGTTGCCACATGCCACATACACACATACATTCAACCTCAAACACACACTCACTCGCTCACTATAAGATGAATGAGAACAGGGACAAGGTGTGCAATTGTGTTGTGGCAAAGTGTATTTTAAGTAGCTATAAAAACACGAGGGGAGACTACGAAACAGCAAGGAAAACAGCTTGAAGGAAACCCAGATGCAATTACAAGATAGTTTTCAAAACTGGCATAAAGAAACCGGAAGAAAGTTAAGAACCACGCTCTAGTTTATTTAACAAATATTACTATCAATATTTTAACAGCATAGTAAACCTAATAAAATAATGTTAGCGAATATTTGAAAATTTCAGAAATTACATTTATCTACAATATTGTAGTTTACAATTTTATTCTACTGAACACCCAAATAGAAAAAAACTGTAAGAATAATGTAGAAATTATATAAAACAGAATTTCAATTTATGATCTTAGTACCATAACAATACAATGCGTCATTATTCTTCAAGTGTACCAAATTAATATACCAAAAATACTAAAAAATACTGAAGACTATATTTGGCATATCAATACAGTACAACATTCAAAGTATACCAGATTGTCAGCCAATCCAACTAAAACCTGATTATATTAGGCGTTATTGACCATACAAAAGTATTTTTTGAACAAATTCGACAACAATTCCAAACGCAACAAAAGTAAAATACTTTTTAAAAAATATTTGAGCATGCACTTAAGAAACACTGAATATTTAAGTTGCAATGAAAATAGCTTTAGGAAAGTGATTTGTAGTTTTATAGATTATAAACATCTGGAAATTTGAAAAGGTCAAATATCACAATCAGTCTAGAATCGTTAAGAAACTGCGTTGTTTCCAGCCAGATGTGATAAGAAAATGCAGCAGTCGTCAAACGCATTGGCAATCTCAAATGCTGATCGCACCTACACGTGACTCATGAAATGTATTTACAATATGTAGAATATAACATACATAGTAATCGATATACATATGTATGTACATACATACGTGTGTATATACACCATTGAATTCAAATTACAGAGAAACAAGAGTTAATATTTCTAAGGTATGTATAAATAAAATGACTAAGTTCAACCCTTGACTCAACAAATCTAGCTTAAATGATTACTGGAAATTAAAATTACAACAAATTCTAAAACTGGATCAATTCTGACAAGATTTTAGTTGATAATTTTTCTCTGAATGTACAACTTTTCGTTATACATAAATGTAAATACCTATGTAAGTGTAGCGGGTGTTTCCCGGCGATAAGAGCAACTGCGCTTCAGAGCTGAATCTAGAAATTGTAAAAACCGCAGCATCAGTTTAAATTGAGACTTGCAACAAACCAAACGTATACGAAATGAAGATTAAAGTGGCGCTACTTTTAGTATTAGCAGCGATTGCAATGGCAACAGGTAAAGTGTAAAAACAGTGAAAAAGTGTGAAAAACTCGTAAAAACCCAAATGCATTTCATAGGATTTGTGGCGCCGGATTGTCCACCATGGACACAATGCTGGAAGGATTATAAAAGCGGCAGAATTAAATACTGAATTTTGTTATCGTTGTTAATTTAATTTTAATCACATATTTGGTGTAGTTGTTGCCAGAGTTATTATTTGAATATTAAATGAAATTGACAAATCAAATGGAAATCAAAGTGGAAATTGCATCGAATGAAGGGACATTTAAACCCATTTTCCATTAGGCTTATGTGCTTAATTAAGCGTTAAGGCTATTAGGGCCACATTGGGGCGACATTCACATCACAGCATTGGCAGTCCAAACAAATTTTCGCAATGAAAATCCAATGGAATAAAGCTTAATGCAGAAATAAACTCACTACCGCTAATTGCACGCAACGACTGACCACTCACACAAACACACACACACACGCACACACTGACAGACACACTCGGTCATTTTCCCGAATTTTCCTCCACGTCAGCTGGGTAATCCTCGTGCAGAGTTCTTTTTTCAGTATTTTTGTGTTTTCTTCGTAAGCCACACAGCACGCAATGCCGAAATAAGCTGCATGGAGATTGACAAGCTTGTCAAAAGATTTTTTCGCAGTCGAAAATTGTATTTCCTCCGAATTCAATTCCAATCTCACCGCCAGGTGGCGCCATACACACACCGAAACGCACACACAAACACGTGACACAATTAGCTTCAAAAAACATGGAGTGAGCTTAGCGCATTTTAAAATGTTCAGAGTCTATGATTGACATAGGTATGACGCATTATTTATTGACCCGGCTCGGGGTGTATGTATGTACATATATATATTCTATATAGCTATAAGCTAGCTAAATAGGTAAATGAGTACATGTTTATTTAGCGAGCAGGTGTGGAAGTCTCGTCGTTAGCTACGCAACAACAACAACAAGCTACATTAATTATGCATATGCACTAAGTAAGTGAGTTTTCATATATATTTGACTGAATGCAAAATACCTACTTTTATCGATTTTTACGGCTCTTTTGGTCTATGCTTAAAGGATTACACTGCGAGAGTGAAATGGATTACATTCGTTTCATATTTTTATACAATATATATTAGCTACACTGCGAGAAACAATTTGCTTACATAAAATAGTAAGAAATCCAAAATTATAAATCATAGTTTGCAATTCTACAATTTAAATTTAAAGTTCAAGAATATTATTGGACGAAAAAAACATAATATATCATTAAATTTTTAAATACTTTGAAAATTTGTTAAATACCGTGTTTGTTAAAATGTTGCTATCGATTTTCGTTTATTTCTTTCGATTGACTGAAAACTTGATCCAATCAGATAGCTTAAAAAGTCTTCCTCAAACATAATAAGTATTGTTCTTCCGGTAAGAGCGGTTACATTGAACCTACTTAAGAGCTAAGCCCTGTGAAAGACAACTGATGAGAAGCGACTTGTCTGACTGACTGGTCACATCCCCAAACCACACACACACACACACACACACGCACACATACAAAAAGAATAGAGAACAAAGGACGACACTTGGCTTATCTTTGTGGAGTCAGAAATACATTTAAAGTAGCCCCACAAAATGACTTTGACAACAACATAAATCCATTAACATCAGCGCACTAAAAGCATGCAAAGTGTCGAAGAATTTTCCAGCGCATGAAAGTTGCGTTTGTTCTAACCATTTAAACATTAAGCAATTGTCTGACAGTGGAAATTCTATTTGAACTCTTGGTTTTGGTGACGCTTTACAAAAAAACAGGTGAGCCATCGTAAGCCGCTACAATTCGCTGAATATTCCTTTGTTGTCTTATCGATTTTTTTATTTCGTTTTCTCTCCCCTTGTTTCTGCGGCTATAACGTTATAACGGTTGGCGGTTTTGCTTCTTTGTTTTGCTTTGTTGTCATTTCCCGCTGTCGCTGGCATTTTCTTTTATCTTTCACTTTGGCATTTCTGAGATTTTTCAGCATAAATAGCAACGTAAAAAAACAGTCTGCATACCACAGCATATATTTGTGGGCAACAACTAAGTAAAAATGGCGCCGCTGAGTGCGATTGATCGCAAACACGTAACAAGTTAATTATCGATTGACTCACCTCGATAACACTATCGCTGCCCAGGCCGCAGATCTTATTCTTCTTATTGTACAGCTGTTCCAACTGCTGCTTGCGTTGTTTACGTTGCTTACGTGTGGCTAAACGAAGCCCTCCGCCACCGCCCGCTTTTCCACCACCCACAACTTGAGCTGCAATGACAATTTCGTCGTCTTCGTCGTCCTCACCACCGCCACCGATGATGCCGCTGCTGCCGCCGCCGTCGTCGTCGTCGTCACCGTCAGCGTCAACGTCGTCGTCGTTTAGTACTAAAGCGGCAGGTGGCGTGCCACTCAAATTGAATTCATCGACATCGATATCGGCTGCAGTGTCCGGCAGCAAATCCAAATCACTTTGAAAACTCAAATCCAAATCTTGGGGTAATTTTGCATATTTTTGATGATTTTTCATGTTTCTAGCTTAATTTGGATAATATGCAGCTTTGCATGAGTCATGCCATATGCATTGTTTTTGTCCTCTGTTAATCGGTTGGATATCGTCCTAATGTTGTTGTTAACTTTTACATAGAACACATACGCGTGCACAAACACTCACACACACGCTCTAAATTTGCATTAACATGAATGAGCATGAACCAAAACAAAAATGAGCACAATCGATTTTTCCGTCTTGTTGCCGCCGTTGTGTGTTCTCATTCTCTTTCTCGCACTTGTTTAGCTCTCGCTCTTTCTCTGTCCCACTATGTGCGATAATAATAACAAAAACAACAACAGGTTCTCCTTTTAGGTGCACTTTACAATGCAACAAATTGGGCGCAACTCGTTGACTCCAATTCCTATTGAATCGTCCTGCACCCCTTATGTACGTCAATTCAGCTGCTACGTAATTAACACACAAACAACAACTACAACACACGAATGAAATTGCAATTGCAATTGCACTTTACCTCAGTCTTACACACACACATACACTTTAGCACACAAACTTTGTTTATTTGTGCATTTGCGATAAAAGTTCAATTTGTTTTGCTTGTTCTGCTCTGTGCTCAATTAAAGTGTTTTATGCGCTTTTTCGACTTGAATTTTCATTTGCTTTTCACCGTGAAGACGTCTGCACGCCAACAAAACCGCATCGCGTATAAAGCACAAAGCGCCAACGTCGATGCCGCTTCCCCCTGTGTGGGTGACTGTTGTAATGTTTACTGTGGGGATGTTGCATTGAAAACGATATATCGATATTATCTTTTGCAGCTATATATCGTGGTGAATCGGTATTATTAGATATCGATGTACTTGCCAATATTTTAAGGAATTGTTTTGCAAATGTAGCAAGATGAAAACTAAAAGTCATTTTCAGATTTTTGTGCATTTTGGCTTTGTCTCTAATTTTTCGTTCCCCATATTTCATTATATTCTGAATTCGAAGTTTATGAAATGACGAAGCTTATTATTTTTATTGTTTACAAAACAAACAATTTAAATAAACCGTTAATTAAATGGCGAGATATTCTAATATATCGATATAATCCAACAACTTTTTATTTTCTTGATTTTCTGAAATCCTTGTTTAATATATTTTCTTTCTAAACGAATAAACTCACTCAACTGATCGGATTCTCATTAACTAATGCGTAATAAATGATTTTTCGGAATCTTAACACCATTCTCTTAAAAAAAACCTTTATGGGTAGCACTGCAGGCTGCTTGGGTACAAATATTATCGATAAATTTTTTAGCCAAGTCTGGCATTTATTTAAAGAGATAAAATAGCACGCAGCTTTTGTCAGTCAGCATTCTACACTTGCGCGCCAAGATATGATTTTAAACATGGCGCAAAGTAAGAAATGCACCAACTATAAAAACGAATAAAAACTTCAATAATATTTTACTTTTTGTGTTCAGTTGATTTATTCAAAAGCAGTTTTGTTTTTAAATCGATAATGATTTTTTTTGCTGTCGATTTAGTCCCTTTATAGTTAATATCATAGAGATTCCATACACATTTCAATATTTTCATTTACTTTTTTTTCGAAATATATCAATATTCTTAGATGTATATGAAGTTAGCTCGATTAAAAATAAATTCTTAAAAAGGAAAAGCATCATTGTAGCTACCACAAAGTGTACTTTCTTTTGTTGTTTGTTTGTAAGTTTGTTGTTGTTGTTTGTTTGTCCTTAATTAGAAATTGTATGTGAATTACGCTGCATTGCTAATAATTGCTGATAAATGTTGAAGCTTCACAAGGACAAAAACGTCATTGAATCGAATTGATTGAATTGATATTAAAAATGATTTAATTTAGCTATAAAATTGTGTAAATATATAAATATAAATACTGTTCGCTTACAATATATGTGTATATCGTGTGCGCACACACACACACGCAAGTTTTGTCAAATTGTTTCAAATAAGTTATGACATTTAATTATAAATATATTGGTTGTTGTTATTATTCCCCCCGGTTTCACTAATCCAAATAAATATCGATATATAAGTTTGCGGCAATAAAATGCTTTAAGTACATACATTCATTTCGTTTCGTTTCGTATCGTGTTTTTATAATTCGCTTAACTGTTTAATGTTTAATGCAATTAAATTAATTACTGGCAACATTCTGGAGATGCTTTGCGTTTCATAGAAAAATGTTTGTCGTGCTCTTTTTTTGCGCATGCGCCGCTTTGCAGCACTGAAAAGCCGTTCTGAGGCAATGAAGATAAGAGTATTGATGATGGAATTAATGTGAGATGATCAATTTTGAAATGGGGTTAAGTAACAGTAGAGAGAGTCGTCAATTTAGGATGCAGCAAATAGCTTTTAAAGACATTTGCCAACTTTGAAAGTGCAGCGCATGCGCCTTGTCCCAAACGAATCGCTTAACTTAAGTCTTAGCATTAGGCTTAAACAATATTCACCCCGTCTTAAAGTGTATAATCGACTCGTGTAAAAATTAGGTTTACAAAAAAAATAAACATGGCAAGCGCTTAAGCGTAACTTAGATATAAATACAAAGACTAAGTAGCTAAAGAGTCAACTATTGCTGATGATGTTGTTGCTGCTGCTGCTGTTGTTGTTGTTGTTGTTGCTGCTGCTCCTGTAATTGCTGGAGCAATTGTTGCTTCGTTTCGGCTTTCACAGTTTTATAGCGATCCTTCTCCTCGGTGTTCTCGGGCGGCTCGCACTCAAAGGATGCCATCGAAAGTGTGTTCTCATTAAGCACCGCATTGTGCTGCAGGTAGGCAATGACATTCGGCAATTTATCAAATGGACAGCAGACCTTCTTCCATTCATTGAACTCCATCACTTGTTTGGCGAGTTGTGAGCATTTCTCAAAGTTGATATGATTGTTTGGCAAACTGTCAATGCAAATGTCATTAATTAGAATTGAACAATAGCTTTATAATTACAATTCAAACACTCACCGATTCGAGCAGCCTTCGTTCAGAAAATACAAGTCCTTAACAAATAAACTAAAAAATGGAATGATTATGCGTTCGCGTTCCTCTGTGGCGCCCTCGGAGCGCCACATGGCAGCTTTAAGCGTCGAGCGATAGCTATTAAAATTCGATGTTGGATCCATTTGATGTTCCAGCACCGAAAATTTTGCCGATTGCACTTTAGACCACTGCCAAATACAATACAAAATTAATTAGCAATTCTCCACAACTAGTTATGAGTTTATATTACCGTCTTCTTGAGTCTGCCAATGGGCGCCAGGTTTAGACCAGCTATTATGGCCATCAGACTGTTGAAATTACCAATATTAAAACATTCGCGTGCCGTTTCAATCCAATATTCAATAATTCGCACACGTTGCTTCTTCTTGGGATACTGCAAATAAAGAAAAATAAAACATTATATAATTGTATAAGTGAATTTATCTTTCATACGTTTGCAAATAATTTCAGAAATGTTCTGAAAACAAATTTTATGAATCTTTTCCCTAAACCTTAAATTTAAGTCAACTGCCTCAATATAAATAAATGCAGAGTATAATATTAATTGTTATTATTACTATAAGCATAGATATCAAATTAACATAAGGTTTAACCTATCGGAAATTTACTCGCTCTGGCTGCTTTGGTATGTTGGTATATATCTTTCTAGACTATAGATTTATATTTGAAATACATTAAAGAATAAACGTCCTTGCTTTATCTGCCTCTGTTATGGTTTTATAAAATTCTTCAAATTCTATATTAATCTCTATAATATCAAGTTTTGACAATAACAATACTTTAAAAATAAACGTAGTTGGACTATCAGCTTTTGTTATGGTTTAATTTAATATAGCGCTTATCTGCTCAAAGTTCTTGAGAATTACATTGGCTATGGTGTTGTTGCCTGTCTGGTATCTGTATGAGGTCTGATAACAGACCTCGATTCTTCTAACTGGCAACTTTATCAGATGTTGTTTAACATTATCCATTCGAACAAATTGAAAAGGTTTTCTTCGCTGCCTTTTAAAGCCGCTTCCTCAGTTATTGATTTTGGTAAAAGTTCTTGAATTTAACATCTGCAATTTATTATTTTTGGCAAATGGAATTTCCTTTTTTTTATGGCTTTTGCTTTATGACAATATTTTAGCATAAGCTAATCCCTCCCTTGCTTTTAAATCCCTCTCTCTTTCTCTCTTCGTTCATCCCCCCTCGCCAGGGATTAATCCTCCCCACCCTTGCTTCCAACCCACCTTGACAATTTCGCTGGCCGTCAAGTAGCTGAGACGATTGAACCATTGCACATACGACTCCAGATTGCGTGTCTTTTTCATATCGTTCAGCGAGCTGTTGACTGATGCTCCTCCGCCTCCTCCCGATGTTGTTCCCGCTGTCGCCAGTGCATCGCTTGAAGCGCCCTTGGCATGCTGATAATCCTTGGCAAATGCCTGGACAAACTCCTCGGGTCCAATATGCGACAGACGCTCCAATTCAATCGCAGTCAATTGATGCGCCAAATGCTCGCAGCTGCCACAAATGTCCATGATGCCAAATACCTCGTCCGGTTGCGGAGTGCTCGATGCCGAGTTGCTGCCACTTGTCGAGTTGCCGGTGCTGCCACCGCTCGAGGAGTTGCCACTCGATGAGATGCCATTCGAGGCATGACCACTCGCTGAGCTGGACGATGAATGCGAGCTGCCCAGAAATGTTTGAAACGGATTATGCAAATGCAAATGATGATGATGATGATGTTGCTGTTGTTGATGCTGCTGTTGTTGTTGTTGCTGCTGCTGTTGCTGATGATTATTCTGCTGGGAATCTGTGCTGGCTTCGTTGTTCAGAGTTTGCAGGAATTCCTCATACTGCTCCAAGGCGGTCAAGCGAGAGACCAACAATTGAAGGATTCGCGACACTTGCTTGCCTAGCGAGTTGTCGATGAACACACACTTTCTGGCCAGGATGCGCACCTGTTGCATCAGTCGCTCATCCCGAAAGTCATAGGGAAAGATCTCGATCCACTCAGACAGCAAGCGGATGCAATGCTGCGCCGAGCGTTGCGTCCACGTGCGTTGCTGTGGCTTCGGCTCCAGCTCCAATTCGTGTCCCTTGCGCTGCGTCAATGGCGATGCCGAATTCAGCTGCGGCTGCACAACTGCCTCGTCCACAACATCGTTGCCAGCACCTTGCTGCTGCTGCTGCTCCCAGGTGGCGGAGATCTGGGCGAGCAGCTCATGCGGCCGTATAAAGAGACGTGCGCTCAGCAGGAACGCAAAGAGATAACCATGCTCGGGATAATATTCGTGCGTCGGCACCATGTGCTGGATGAGCGACTGCAGCGTGCCCGCCTGCAGTTTCCCCTCGCAGTACACCAGATGCCCCTCCTTGGGCTCCTTGGAGAGAGCGGTCGCCCCTCGGCTCGACTGCTGTGGCGGACCATAGCTCAGAGGTTTCTCCAGCAGCTGCAGCTGCGACTTCTCCACATGCGAACTGTCGCGTCGATGGGTGGCCAGTGTTTTGGCCACCACGCCGATCCCTAAACCGGCGCCAGCGCTGCTATTGCTGCGCTGCGTCTTCAGGTCCGGCAGCGTCTTGTGTCCCACTCCGGTTGCTGCTACTCCGCTGCCTGTTCCCGTTCCTGTTCCCGTTTTGGCCTTGAGATTGAGGTTGATATTGGCGCTGCCAGTGCTGCCACTGCGGCCATTTGTGGCACTATTGATGCCGCCGTTGCTCGTCGACGACGACATTTGTCTGTTCCCAGCTGTGTCCTGCTCCTGCTCCAGGTTCAGGTACTACTGCTCCTTCTCTTTCTCCTTCTAGTCTATGCCAGCGACGACGCATTCGCAAGCAGCGCGACAAGCTGTGAAGAGGGGAGAAACATGAAATGGAATTAGCTGAATGTCAATAATTGCAAGGAATCCATAGAAAAATGAAACGTGGAATAGAGAATAGAGCAAGAGGCAAAGGACAATCGTCGTTTGACAAATGACAAATGGCCACCTGAACATTTAATCGTCCTCTGTCAGCAATTAGCCCGACTGACGATGGAACTAGTGAAAACAAAAAAGCAAGGAATAAGAATATGAGGCATGTCATTTAATCCTTTACATTGGCTTTCTGTAATTAAGTTGTCCTAAGGGTTCTTCTTTATATGTATGTATATCCCTCTCTTAGCAGTCAATTGATTATTGAAAAAGTTGCTTTAAAAGTTCATTAAAGCTTTAAGAATGTATACAAATATTTATTTATTAGTATTTGAATTAGCTTCTATCAAAAGAATATTAATAATTAAAATGTTTTTCATCAATTTTTCAAATAAGAATTTCTGTGTCTATAAAAAGAACACCAATAATTCAATTTCTTAATATCTAAATGATCTACATACAACAATTCATTGTACATTAAACTCCAGCTCATATTTAAAAAACTTTAGCAAAAGCTGCTTAATACAGCTATGAACGGAGCTTTTACTATTGTAGTCTAAACATTTCTACTAAGACATAATCCAAATTTACTCTGTACTCAATGCAAACACGTAATTTCTAAGACTAAAGTCGAACAAAACAGCTGTCAAGCAATTACATTAAATAAATATAGCGCTTTTGCTCAGACAAATTAAAGGTTTTCAGGTCAAGGCTTGCGTAGGTGAAGTGCATTGAAGCTCTTTGCAGCTGCTTTAACTGGAAAGTTGTCGTATAAAATTGGGCCAAAGCTATTGTCTTGTAGCATCATCTTTTACGGATCTTTGCGGAACAAAAAATTGCTACTTTGCTATCGAGGGAAAACACAAACTAATCTACAATAATAAGAGCAACATTTTACAATCTAATTAAGGGTCTCCAAGTGCTTTTATGACAACTTTAATTAGTGATCGTAATATTTAAGAAGAATTAACAGAGTTGTCAAAGTTAAAGGTTCAAGTTCATTAACAAAGCTTTTCCAGCTGCTCTTAAGTCAAAGCATCTGATCTCTCCTAATGCACACAAAGCTGTCATTGAGACTGAGACACGATTTCAACAGCAGTAGCAATAACAGCAGACAACGCAAATAGAAAACCCAAAGCCATAAAGCCGGTCGTAAGTGGAAACTGGAAAAGTGTCGGACAAAAAGCCAATTCACAGTAAAATGGAAAATGAATAAGCTACAGTAAATGTGGCGACTATTGATTGGTGAAGGTGACACTTAATCACGTAAGCGCAACCTACACAAACAGACACACATGTAGGAAAGCTATAAAAGAATGAGATCGAATGTGAAACACCCGGTAGGGATTTTAATTTAATATTTATTATTTATAATTTGTATAAAATATTTTAAAAGGAATTACAACGCAACTAATCAAATGTTTAAGTATTTCATTATTTAAATGATCTGAAAATATTTTGCGACTTGAGACTTCTTTTTACAAGCCTTTCTCTTATTGTGTTCTATAACAAAATTGTTTTAAATTTTCACCTGTTAATATTTATTTAAGAAATGTACTCATTATCGCAAGATAATAATAAAAACAAACATTTGACCAACACAATTTGTTGTCACTATCTATTATAATCTCTGCGATCTGTGTGCTTAAGCGAACTGTAGTCAGACTAATAGTTGTTCGTTTTAATAATGATGTTTAACTTTGCAAAACAAAAATGTAAAGAAAGGAAAGATTTTTAAGAGGCTGCAGTTGACAGAAAATTATAACACCTTCTATCCTTTAGCTACCGGGTATATTAAATGAAACCTTCTCCAAGTGCGCGCTCAACAGACACAAGAACAGAGATAATGAAACTATAAAGTTCGAGCTTGTAGTAAATATAAACTGTTAATTTGCTATAAGAAGCATTTGAGCTGCTTATCAAAAGAAGGAGGAGGGAAAAGGGGGGATATGAACACAAGAATTACAAATATTAATTAACAACAAAAACAAAAAAGGCGAAATATAGGTCAACGAATTGGAAGGGCAGAAGCGTAAGAAGCAGAGACTAAGAGGGGCACTAGAAGAGGAGGAGGTGGAGGAAGGAGGGAATGTTAAGGCTAAATGTTAATTGAATTACGAGCAGAAGCAAAAGCAGCAGCGGAAGAAGACACCAGGTTAAGGCTGAAGGTGGCAAAGGTGGGTCGACACCCACCGCCCTCTCTTCGAGCCCCTCTCACCACCCTTCACCACATTGGGTGCGACCCAGTTCAATTTTCACTTTTCTTGGCATATTGTACGCTTCACTAGCGCTGAGAAAAGAAGAAAAAGGAGGGGAGAAAAGGGGGTCATTTATTAACTTTTGGGCCAAAACAAATAATCAATTTCGAATGCGGTAAAAGCAAATTAAAATCTATTTTTATAGCGTTTACAATAACAAATGAGAGGAGGAATGCACGACGCATCAGCGGCAGCGGCAGCGCAGCAGCAGCGCAGCAATGCCATAAAAGCTTAAGACAACAACAACTGTAAAAACAAGAACAACAACAAGCAAAGCGCACCATAATTTGTATACAAAAGCAAAGCGTGGGCAAAGACGGCGTGAATGCAAGCCAACAGAAGGTAGGGGAAGGGAGACAACGGCAATGACAGACATACTCACACACACTCGCACACACACATACACGCATGCAGAGGAAAAGAAATGTAGACAAGTCAATAAATGGGGCCGTGGCCAGGCTGCTGCTGTGAAGAAGCAGAAACAGCAGCAGCACTGAATCAACCCCACAACAACCCAGCAGGATAGATAGATGGATGGATGGATGGTTGGATGAATGAATGAGTGCATGGCTGCATGACAGCATGACACTTCACTGCTCCTAATTGGAAACTCACCTGCTTGCAGCAGTCGCAATCGCAGTTACAACAGCGTCGTTGCATTTTATTAGTAAATCTTATATGTATGTAAATCGTTACGCACACACACACATACACTCGCGTACTACACACTTAAAGAGCGTAACTATTGATCACTAATACATTGTCACTCCACTGACCCGCGCTCTCTTTTAGTTGTTTGGAAGAGAGTCACCAGCTATCTCTCTCTCACTCTCTCGCCTTGCACTAAAAATCAGGACAGAGCCTGCTTTAACTGTGTATAGAGCGCAAAGGGGCGCTGCCTATCAAAAGTGGAACACACGACGACGGCGATGCTGCTGCACAACAAGAGGGGGGTTGGGGTGGGGTAGTAGTTTATGTGTTTGCAAAAACAATTTACAATACGCGAAAGGTGAGCGTTGCGTCGCGTCGTTTCCAGCACTGGCTCTCACCACCTTTACTTCACTGTCACCCCCGCAGCAGAGCAGCAGCTACGACAGCAGCAGCAGTCACAGTCGCATATGGCGGCCGCCTTTTGCGTTTTTCGTTTGGTCAGCACAAATAAATATATGTATGTTTGTATGTATAGTATAAGATATATATGCTTGTGGGGGAAAACACAGTGTGCAATTTGTATGTATTTATTGTACGTTTATTGCCTTTTTTATTTTATTTCATTTCGTTTTTTCCGTTTTTGTTAAGTTCAAAATGCGTCTTTTGCATACACTAACGATATATTGACGACGTTTAGCGTCTGTGTATTTGTATTTGTATTCGTATGTATGTATGTTGCGCGCCGACCGGTTTGTTTGCTACGCAGAATTTTCTTTTCCACTTTCTTTACGCCGCCCTTGCTTGCTTGGCTTGGCACTGCTTTTATTATTGCTTGTTTTAATTCTTGTAACTGTAATTACGTTTAAACATTCACTTTTTGTTATATTATTATTATTTACACAACAACAAATGCGTTCGTTCGTTCGCCTTTCGCTTTTGATTGCATTAATTATGCATATATTGCGCCAATTAGCGTTTATATTTGCCCGAAATTATTGCCGTTCTCCTCGCTCGGTAAGCAATACGCAAGGAGTGCGAAGACAAAACAAAAACCACGAGAGGCAGTGTGAACGTGAACTGAAAATAATAAAATGCCTTACTATCGACATCGCATTTGTGATGTATCGATGCTTTTGAAGTTTAAAAAATGAGCGGTTAATTTACAAATGTATATTTAATTCCTATTAGTTAATTAAATATAAAATAATCATTATTTAGTTCTTATTAAAGTCTCATGTGCTTGTGATTGTTTGCTTATAAATTATTTGTATCTAAAGAAGAAACGAAATAAACTATATAAAAATGAATGTTCAATTTCGTTGAAAACAGTCAAATTATGCACAACTGCTTTGCTTTAATTTTCCGTTTTTATTAAATACTAGAACAGAAGTATCGAGTAGCAAGAGTATCGATAGTAAACACCACCAGTGTGTCCTAATTATTTGATTTTGTCACAGAACCGATCAGCTTAAATATCACTTATGAATGGTAATTAAATTATTCGAAATTTATAGATTTCTTAAATAAATATTGTAGAAATATTGCAGAATTTACATTTTGGCAAAATTTTCAAAATAAAAGTCTATGTTAAAAATCAAAGATACGGCCACACTGGTCGCCCACCACTAAGCAACAACAAGACCAACACCAACAACATCAGCAGTGAAAAGTCGGCAGAGAAATGCAACTCAAAGTTAACTAAATTTACAGCGAAAAAAACAAACAAATCAGAAACAGCACAACAAAAGGCAATACAAACAAACGCGGCACACACCAAACTGCAGCAAACAACACGGAAAGGAACAAACTAGTTCGAGTGTGTGTGGCACAATTTAAATGGCCAATGGCAATGGGAACAACATCAATACGGACGATGCTGCGGCAGCTGCTGCTGCTGCAACAACGGCAACAGCGATATCAACAACGACAGCAACAACAGTACAACTTCAGCAACAACTGACAGGCGACGGCATTGGAGCCTGCGGCGATGCCAAGCAAACAACAGCAGCAGCAGGCACCCGAGTCAATGATCTGGTTGCGGATTTGTGGCTAAATGGAAGCAACAGCAGCAGCAATCGGGGGGATTACACAAACATTAGAGCCACAACTGCAACAGCAGCAGCAACAACAGCTGCCAGCAACAGCACAGCGGCGTCTTCAACCTTCTCATTTAAGCATTTCCTTAACAGCAGCGGCACAGTCACCGCACCCAGCAGCACAGTCACCTCACTGGATGCTACCACAGCAACATGCGGATCGAGTGTCGCCAGCACAACGACTGCGCTGCAAACATCAACGGGCGCCAGACCGAAGGTGCCACAATCGGCGTCTGTGAGTCACATGCAACCGGATTTGAATGGCAGCTGCAACAGCAGCAGCGCCGCCTCCAAAATGAAACGTTCGCCACGCTTCAGTTCTTTCGACTCGCAGGCGAGTCTGGCGGAGTATGCGGCATGTGGTAGCAACAGCAGACTGCGTCCCGATCTGCGATTGGAGGTGGAACGCAGCGGCGTTGTGTTGCACCACAACGATGACGCCGATGATGATGATGATCATGTGGGCTTGGCACAGGTGCGCAACAGTCGCCTCTACGACGAGCGTGTGGACGATGGTGAGTATCCCATGGAGTAATTAAAAAAGCTTATGTTTAATCCCTTTCTCTTAGATATCTTTCCATCGGCTGCCTCCAATCTGCATTCGGGCAACTCGCGCTACGTACCCCGCTCCTACTCCAGCTACGATATGCCGCCGCCACAGTCAACGTCGTCCTCTTCGTCGCCACGTCGTCGTCCTGCCTTGCGTCCCAATCGCTTAGTGCTCGCTACGGCACCCAAAATGAAGCTCGATTTGCCGCTGGACACGTCAAACGTGGCGGCTGCAGCGTCCTCGGCGCTACCCGATTTTGTGCAGGATCATTTGCCGGATGCGTGGTGTCAGGCTGCTGAGCCGCATCTCAGCGCATCGCCACCCAACTCACCCCTAGGCGCTGCTGAGGCGCCCAGCTGCAGCGGCGCCATCGCTGCTGCTGCTGGGGCTGCTGTCAATCCTCTACAGCTACCCAGCGCAGGTTTGTCTTGCTCAGCTGTTTTGCCCGCTGGCAATGAAGCTGGCGGCGGTTCAACGGGCAAAATGCTGCCTGACTTTCTATCCGATGGCCCCATTTTGCACTCATCACAGCGACTGGCAGATGTGGCCATCGGGCTGCCCTCCAATTCCATAGATTCACCGCCACAGGAGTCAGATGGCGGCAGCAGTCTACAGCTGTCGTCGCTGCGGCAGGAGAACGAGCGACTGCAGCGTGAGCTGCAAGAGACGCGCGTTGAGCTGAGCAGCCAAACTAGGCGAGCACACGACTGTGAGCAGCAGCTGCTCGCCTTGACGGATGCCCGGCGTCGGGACACATTGGCAGCGGCAGCGCACACACAAACCACACAACGCTTGAGACGACAAGTGGCCCAACTTGAGGTGAGTTCATGAGTTTGTTGTATTGCGTCTTATACTTAACAAACGACTTGTTTGCAGGCGGAATTGTTTGCTCTGCGAGATGGCGCCGGAAGTGAACAGCTGCTGGGTGGAGGAGCAGCAGCGGGAGCCGGTGCAGCACCAGTGATGACGCCGGGCAGCAGTCACAGCCACAGCAGCAGCGGTGGCAGCAACACATCGCGTCCGTCCAGAACGCATCAATTGTCGAGGGATTTGCTGCGAGCCGCTGACAATGCCGAGCAGAACTTGAGGTGAGTTTAATAGTAGGAAAGTAGTCTAAAATGCTTGAAGTTAAATGTGAACATAAAGAATAGAGAGGGAATCAATTAAAAGTGAAAAGATCTACATATAAAACTGCTTCTTAGCAAATTGAAATTGAGTGAAATTGTAGCCTACATTTTTAGATTAAAGGTTTTGAGCTCTTAACTAATTTGTTTACCTTCTTTGATTTTAATTTGTTATTCTACCAAAGTCTAGCTCAAATGAACAAAAAATTATTTAAAAGATGTAAAGGGTTAAATCGGATTAGACATCGAGTAAAGAGTGTTCCATGTTTCAGTTACTTATATTTTAATATTAGGATTAAATCAAACCACTAATTAATGAACTGTTTCTTTTCTCCCAGGCAATTGTTGGCGGGCGTGGATAATCTGCGACAAATGGCCGCCAATCTGGATCATCCGTCGACAACGACGCCTCGAAGTCCCCATAGCGATCCGTACACCGATTTTAATTGATAGCCAGAGTTGTTGATCATTAAATGATGATGCCGCTAATGATAATGCTAATTGATAAATGATAATGTGCATAATAATCGTTTTTAGAATTGTGCAAATTGTGCGTGCTTTTTACTCCCAAAACAACAAAATTTCCTCCCAGTTTTCGTTGGTTTTTTTTTATGTCCGCCCAAAATCGACGATGCCACCTAGCGCTTGTTTTTAGTAACTTATATGCAAATACATATATCTTCTATAAATATATATATAAATATAGTTGTCTAAATTGTTGTGAAGGATTCGAAACTGGATGAAGAGATGTGGCACTTGTGGAGGAGCATCAAAGCGCAGACTCGTGATGTTGTTTGAAATAAATAAAAAAGAAAATATATGATTTATATATTTAAAAATATATAAATATAAATTATACTTTAACAAAATGTGTAGCATACTATATTTGAATTGTGTTGTAAAAATAACAAAATGTTTATATAATTATCAAAAACAATAACAAACAAGCACTCGGCACAGTTGCAGCATTAACTATAAACAATAGTAAAAGGAAAACAATGAATCTGCTAACAAGGGAATAATATTAATTACACATAATTGTAATAATGAATTAATAAGCAAATCTCCAAAACAGTCTAAACACTTCGGACAACACAAACCGTGAATACATATAGTCTATTTTGTTAAAAACAAAATAAATATATAAGTATATATTATATTATATTATATACATAAATTAAATTATATACATACATAAAACAACAACAACTTGTGCACTTGTGTTCGTAGTTTGTGCTTCAACCGCAACCACAACAACAACAAATGAAATAAAATAGTAAATCAAAAACGTCAAATTGTCATTTTTTATAATTACGAATTGCATAGATTGGAGAGTTAGAACGTAGTGTATATATTTTTATATTTATCTATTTTTTTATTTTGGCTTGTTATCTATTTTTTGTACTAACTTAAATCTTGAGTATTGTTTTACTATCTACAAGTTTTTCTATTTCTGATTGAAACTTTTAAGATCTGCATATTTTTTTGGAAAGCATGTTATCTTCGCTTATGTATTTTTTTTTGCATTTCTATTCTTTAAGGTTCTTCTACACCTTCTTACACATTTAAATATTTTATTCCAACTACGATCAATAAAAAGCATAATCTGAAAGGTAATCATCACATATGTAACATAATTTACAAACAGCCTTGACATTGTAGATAAGACACCCAACACTCTACACTCGCTCTCCACCGACTCTCCACGCACTACTCGCTCGCTTCCCCATTCCAGGTGTTGCGGGGGGAATGTTTACTATTCCAGCGAGTGCAAGGTGAAGCGAGAGATGCCGGTCGCTGGATTTCTATTCCATTTCGTTTGTTCAGTGCTCAGTTTAGCTTTGGACGTCGTTACGCGCGGTTCATTGATATTGAGAGGCGCGCGAGATCGACTCCAACAAGTCCCGTTACCCGTTAATCATTGCTTGCCCTACGCACAGCGAGAAATTGTAAATACATTAATCAGGAAGTGCGACGCTTCAATTTGCTGCATTTGCATTAATAAATATCAGGAAATCGTAGAGCACAAAATATCATGATGTCCAAGCGATTGTTGAGTGAGTATAATAAATAGAATAACTATATAAAAATAATGTATATCACATACATATAAAGAAGTGTCTATATAAAATTAAATGCATATAAAAGAGGTGTGTATCTAAACAGATGTTTGCTATGTGACTTTGTTTACCAAAGAATTTCATTTTATAAATATAAACAAGTCCATTTTCTTGTTTGCTGAGATTTATTTTCATTTTAAATATTATTTATAGAAGATTTGATATAGGTCATGAACAGTAATATTTTATTAGTGCAAAGTATTCTTAGTTTTATAAAGTTCTGACGTCAATTGCAATAATTATCAATGATATTTCTAAATTATGCTGCCTTCTTATCAATAAACATAATTTTTATTTTTCTGTACTTAAGTTGCATTTATATATTCAGTTATTTTTGTTTATATATTTATTATATTCGTTTAATTCGAATATTATAATTTCTGTTAAATTGAAAATGAAAATGTCTATGGAATATAGCAATAAAAGAACGTAAGATTCTAAATGAGAAGGTATCCTTAGTTTTTATTGATATATTGAGAAAAACAAGAAGACAAACATTACAAAAATTCTAAGTGCGTCCATTAAACTAATATTGAAATGTGATTTCAATTCGCTCGTTTACTTAGAAAGTGAGTTCTTAAGCGTTAAGTACACCTAATGAAAATGTTTGTCGGCCTTCCTCCACTCTCAGTGGCATTGACCGCAGCAAACTCGAACTGCGCACATAAATCCGGAACGTGATCAGCTGGTCGACACCCAAATACCCTACAACTACTGGAGGTCTAATCACGCCGCCCGGCGTGGACCGTTGACTGTTAGACTGATAAGCGGAGCGGGTGCTGATAATTAGACAGGTGCTGTCAAGTGTTGTTGTTTGCCCAGAGATTATAGGGTTGTATAATTTGTTGTTGTTTTGGAGTGGTGCCGACTACTGGGGGTATTGCTTATCAAGTGGTCTTATCAAAGGAGGCTACAAAGAAAAGTGTGGCATGTTCATGGCATTAAACCTACCAACTTTAAAAATAGAAATGTTTTCGACACCTCTTGAACTAAAGTTAATTTAAAGATTTAATGAACTACCATTTAAGGAAACAATATTTATTATGCGCATTAAACGAAAATTAATTGAGTGCAATTACACTACATTGTTACCGTACCTGTTATTCATGGGGCTAGGCGCTATGATATACTATGTATATGCAGTATGCGATATAGATATAGGAAACTGCGTCATTTAAAATGTTGCGCTGTGCCTCGGTTTCAATTTACTTTGTGGTTCTTTCAAGCGACCCACAATCACACTCACACTTTTCCATTTCAATTTACATTCCCAACAGTCCCACCGCCTTTCCGTCCATCCGTCTGGCTGGCTGGTCACGTGTTCCGGTGTCTGTGGCACAGACAAGTCGCGAGATTATTTCAAATAATCGCGAATCGCATAAATATTAACTACTCTCACACTTGACCTACCTGAAATGGTTGAAAGTATTTATTTTTCAACGTGGGAATAATGGCAAATGTATTTTGGAAGCACTCGTTAATGTGTTTGTTCAGATTATACTAAATATTTCCATTGTTATTTCCCTTATCACCAGATAACTTTAATTTCCTGATTACGGAAAGATAAGTTTGCGTAATGTGGGGTTATGGTTGCTAAGGAATAAATAAAGTTAAGTACAATAAACTTTACGAACCTTAACCCGTTATCCCGATAAACTTAAATTCATGAGTGGTTTAATAAAAGGTTTTTTATACCCGCTACACATAGGGTTGTCCTGTCCGCATGAACACCTAGAGATCACTCGTTATGTTTGCAGGCAGATCAAGTTTGTTTCAAATTTGTTCTACTTATACAGATGTAATTACAGAAAAACAATGTAAGAAACCATATAATAAATATAGTATATTAACTTCATAGAACTAAGAGGTATTTATCAAATATGCCATAAAACATTCTTATTTTTTTATTTTATCCCTTTCATATTATTTCTATAATTATTGTGTTATAAGAACTTCGCTTGACGTATCCCCTTTATATTTTCACTCCAGCCCACACGGGACACGCTTTGAGCCGCGCCAGCTCGACGTTGCACTCGAAGGTGGCGCCAGCTGAGATGACTCAGGTGCACACTGAGATGCCCGAGTGTAGTCACCAGCCGGCATCATACGATGGTCCAAGCTACGAGCGGATTCTGGAGACGCGCAAAACTCACTTGACCCCTAATATGTTGGCGCACTTTAAGAAACCTTTGGTCATCCACACCGGGCATATGCAATGGTTGTATGATCACGAGGGTCGTCGCTATCTGGACATGTTTGGCGGCATTGTGACTGTGTCCGTGGGACATTGTCATCCGTAAGTAGATAACGTTAGGAACAATTTATTACATTTTGTTTAATTAAGCGATTAACATTAACAGTCAAGAAAACTAAGTCTCCTCCATACGAATGTTTTAAATACTTTAATCTCAGAAACTTTTTGATTACAAATTCTTTGATAAAACTACTCCTAAACCATATTTAACCCTCAATTATTTTTTACCCTACTAATTCTCACCTCCTCCACAGCAAAGTAAATCAAGCTCTTGCGGAGCAGACAGCCAAATTATGGCACACAACAAACATTTACATGCATCCTAAGATACACGAATATGCGGAGCGTTTGGTGGCCAAGTTTCCGGGTAACCTCAAGTCCGTGTGTTTTGTCAACTCCGGTTCCGAGGCAAATGATCTGGCCATGCTGTTGGCACGTCTTCACACCGGCAACCAGGACATCTTGACCTTCCGCAATGCCTATCACGGCATGTCGCCCTACACAATGGGACTCACAGCACACTCCACCTGGCGTTATCCTCTTCCGGGTGTCAACAGTGGTGTACTGCATGTGATGAATCCGGATCCATACCAAGGCATCTGGGGTGGAGCCGCTTGCCGGGGATTCTCCCATCCAGACCACACGCAGCTGCAATTGCCCGCCCTCGGGTTGCCAGGCAGGATCGGAGTACTACAATGAGCTGGAGCAGACATTCAAGTACTCGCTGCCACGAGGCAAAGTGGCTGCCATGTTCGCCGAGTCCATTCAAGGCGTTGGCGGCACCGTTCAGTATCCCAAGGGTTATCTGAAGAAGGCAGCGGACTTGGTGCGCGCCAATGGCGGCATCTTTGTGGCCGACGAGGTTCAGACTGGTTTCGGACGCACTGGCGAACACTTCTGGGGCTTCGAGGGGCATGACTACATACCCGACATTGTCACAATGGCCAAGGGCATTGGCAACGGTTTCCCGCTAGCTGCTGTGGTCACAACTCCTGAGATTGCAGCCTGCTTGGGCCAAGCCTTGCACTTTAATACCTATGGTGGGAATCCCAATGGCTAGCGCCGTGGGCATCGCTGTGCTCGATGTGATTGAGGAAGAGAAACTGCAGCGCAATTCTCTAGATGTGGGCACCTATTTCCTTAAGAGCCTGGCTGAGTTGCAACAGCGCTACGAACTCATTGGCGATGTGCGTGGCAAAGGATTGATGATTGGCGTAGAACTGGTTGCGGATCGGGAGACGCGTGCACCGCTGGCGACGCCACATGTCCTCGAAATCTGGGAGACTTGTAAGGATCTGGGTGTACTCTTCGGACGCGGAGGTTTGCACGGCAATGTGAGTTAAAATTTTAATAATACTTGGTAATCTTAGAGAATAGAAAATACTAATAATTGGCGTAGGAATATTAATTGAACAGATGGAAAAAATTCAGAGATCTCCTTCGTCCTATAAGACTGAATTAACAATTCAAAGTACAAACACTTAAATTTTCTTACACTTAAAACCTTCTTTATATCAGCCTCCTGTCTCAAATTTTTGATACAACATAGTTTTCGTAGCTTAATCATGTAATAATGACCCATTTCCTTATCTTTCCATACTTTAAGTAGGAATTTCTAGCTATTTAAAATCGCTTACTAAAATAAAAGTATGTCTATATTTTAAAACTTTAAAGGACCATATCAGTTGGATAAAAATATTCTTCATATGTCTGTTTGTCTGTCCATTTGTTGTTTATAGAAGATTGATGCTTGGGGATACTTTTGTTTTGTGCATAGATTAAGTTTTCATTCAATTTTTTCCACCTAAGGACTTGCAGCGTAAAATAAAGCTTACAAAAAATAACTTGGGTGCACATATTAAAACATATATTCCAAATAATTCCTACATATTTCATTACAATGGGGAAAGTCCTAAATACTTTAAGAACAAATTTAACGAATAAGTTACAATTAATATTATTTTGTAGCATGTGGTTTTCATCGTCTCACACTTGAAGCATGCAATCTCTACATTTTCCCAAGCTACTAAAACATAACTCGCAATTTCCTCCAAACATATTTCCATTTCTCTGTCTTTTCCTTGCGCCATTCATCGACTGAAACCGAATCTTTTACAGGTGCTACGAATTAAGCCTCCCATGTGTATTACCCGGGCCGATGTGAAGTTTGCGGTGGATGTGCTCGGTCGAGCTATAGCGGATACATTGGCCAAACAGAAATGAATTAATTCAATTGGCCAAAACAAATAGATATACTTACCAAAGCCAGAAATTGTCCAATTATTATGCATTTATAGTTATACTAATAAAGAGAAATTAAAGACTATTCGAAGAATTTAATAATTAGCCACTAAATGGAAAGCATTTTAGGATATTTGTGTAAGATCATGTGAGGTGGAATAACTTGGAGTATGATTCCTATTTTTAATCATAAAATTATTTCCTATACACACATCATCTTTGTACCATGCTCTAATACTACCTTCTACACACTTTTTGGGGTACTCTAACTCCTCATGTTCATATGCAAGTTATCTAACTACAAGTACGTATTGTAATATTACAAATATATATAGGGTTATCCATACTATTTAATTAATATTTCCTTTTCTTTAATTTCCCAACAGATTATTAACTTTAGACCTCCCTTATGCATCAGTTACGACGATGTGGAGTTTACCTTGAATATTTTGGATACCGTTTTCCGGCAACACATGAACAAAAGACACCGCAGTTGGCGCACTGGCCCAAAATTTCGAGGCTTCTATTAGCATTTCAAATATCAATTGAAATTGTAGAGTAGTATAAGGTATATAGTATTTATTTCTTAAACATAACTCGAATTTATTGAGCACAATTTGGAGTTCAGAGAGCACAATTAGAATCTAAGAGCAAACTGTGAGCATTTTACATAACATTCCAATGACAATTGAGCGAGGTATATATATATATAGCTTAAGTGTAATTGATTTATATAATTGTATATGTATGTATATATTTATATTTTAGGCACAGCATTTTCATTAAATGTTTAATAATTTGCGACAATTTCATTTGGTATGTTTTCCATTTTGAATTTCAACATTAACACTACACTAAAAATAATTTAATTACACTAATCGAAGATCTAATCAAATATTCAACACACAATTCCAATTCCAATTAGCAGACTGCAGCGTTAGTGGCAGCCATTGGTCAGGTAGTCAAGGATGAGATCTCCTCCTCCTCCTCATGCTATACTTGTATATCGATGGGTTTGCCATCATTACTGTAATCCGACTCCAACAGGGTTTCCGACAGCTCTTTGCGTGCTTTTTGGACAACCCAAAACATTAGCGCAACGCCACAAATGACCTAATTGATAAGACGTATAGAAAAATATCATAATTTAGAAAAGTTCAAGTAATTGATGATAGTTTAGTAAAAATATTCAAAAAGGCACACAATTCAAGAATTAAAATATGTTGCCTACTTTTAGGCATAATTGGCAGGGCAAACATTAGGAAACGTAATATAATAACTAAGTTATAAAACAAAACAACATATTCAATAGTTTACCAATTAATAGACATATTTTTATCTGAAATAAGCTACACAAAAATACCTAACTATACCAAATTAATTGCGATAACCGAAAAAGCCTTTGCATTTAATGTTTTAATAGTAACATAAAAAAGAGTTGCATACTTTCAGGCAGCTGCTATAAACGCAAACGCTGAACTAATTTTATAGCAAGAACGAGACAGCAATAGTTATGTGCACCTTTAACCTAATGCAAATTTGTAAATTGCGGGAACGAATTTAACTGATGCAGAAAGTTTCCATGTTAATTTGTAAATAAATAGCTTCATCACAAACTGTCTTGAATTATATTCAAATTTTTATTGAAATTATTAGCCAATCCAAAGGTGACTCGTGTCATAAATCAGCCATTTCTCATAAGCTTAGAAAATATAATATATCATAGCAGTCAAAAACTAAACAGTGCACTTTTGTGCATTGAAGGAAAAGGACGGAAATATTGCAAAGTTAATGTAACACGCAAGGCAAAGCAGAAAGTCGTCAACTCAAACTCAAACCGGACACAGAAAATCAATAAAGAAAAGCAAATTGTTAGGCAAGCTGCACAGTAGTTATAGGGCAGACTTAACGGGTAATTTAAAAGGCAAACATCGCACATTCATACTTCTACTACTTATATGTACATGCTTATTATCAAGTTGGGCAAACGAAACTCACCTCGAACACGAAGCTAATGTAGCCCGTCAATTTGGTATCGTTGTCATTGAGCACCTCGTGCATGGAGCGCAGCGTGGAGCCCAGATAAACATTGATCGTCTGGGCAGGCAGCAGACCCAGAAATGTGGCCAGATGATAGTCCCGTGCTTTTATCGAGCTGATCTGTAAAGATGAAATATGTTAAGGTGTAAATTGAGGGCAGTTAAAAAAAGAATTTGTTATGAAATCAGGTGGAAACATGTCATAAGACTATCTCAAAAATACAAACATTTCTTTTCATGTCTAACTCACTAAAGACGACATTTTCTAATATTCCTCAATGTGCCACTGAATATAATCAAATATAATAGTGTCATCAAAAGAATGAATGAACGTGACTGTTAAAAGTAACTGCGAAATTCAGTCATCACTTTTGCATCTACATATGTATATATTTATAAAGCAGTAATTACAGTACATTTTGCATTTGTATCTGAAATTACTTTCCAAGCTCAAATACTTTTCGTTGGCCATCAAAACCAGTTTGCACAAATTTCAAGTTCAATATTTCATTAGTCTTTCAGCTGTGTTATTATGTTATTGTACCCTGCTGCAAAGAGTAGGGTATATAAGATACTTGAGAGAGCTGAGTAGCTTCAAGTATTTAAAAGCACTCCTAATAGCTTTGAGTTACTTCTAAGAAACTTGTAGAGCACCATTCGGAAGTTAAGAGTATTTTAAAGAACAATGATTTTAAGTTCCTTCTGTTAAAGTCTTTTAGCAATTTCAAACATTTCCATTTCAAATGTTCCCTAACGTTAACAGGGTATTTCTTCGCATTTCAAATCAATTCCCGAAGGTTTCCCCACAACAAGCGTAAACGTGACTAATTCCGAAACTGATTTGTCACTCTATACTTAACAGGGTCACAGTTTGTAATGTAACAATCTGATTAACTTAGTCGAACAAACTGATTAATTGACGTAATTTCAACGAGAAAACTTAAGGCAGGCAGTCAGAGGGGAGGTGAGTAAATGGAAACGTATTCCAAATGTGTAAATAAACGAATAAGTACACAAAACTTGCCTCACACCGACTGCAAACAGACAATTCCATGCCATACATGAATATATATATATATACAGTATATATAGTATACAGCAATATCAATTGTGAATGAGCAAATACGTCGGCATATGGACGGTCACAGATGTCTATAGATAGACATAAGACTGGGGTAGAGTCCCCGATTCCCCTGACTGATAGTCGCAAGTCGAAAGTAATCAACATTTTAGAAGGCTGTCTCGCAACACTTAAAAGCTTTAAAGGTTCAAGAAACTGAAGCGAGGCGCCAATGCAAGAGATAAAAATAACAGTCCATTTTGCTGATATTCAAAACAAAAACATATACTGAGATCAAATATCGAAATTCTTTGTTTAAAATCAACAATTATAACATATCGATTCTGGTTAGATTTTGATAATAAAATGAACATCATTAATAGTGCTTTTAATTTTATCTTTCATATTCATTATTCTATGAATTTTTGAATATTTTTTGTATATCAATTAGTTCCACAAGTATTTTTATTGTTTTGTTGATCAGAACAATAAACATATTTTAATGTTTTTTGGGCGTTTACTCAAATGTGATTTATCTCTATAGGTAATTTCCAATATTATGTGATATATATATATAAGAGAATTTAATTGCTTCAAACTTACTCCGAAAATTACGTTCTGCAGTCCAAATGGAATCGGCGTCAGCCTTGTGAAG
This sequence comes from Drosophila nasuta, assembly GCF_023558535.2. Classification (NCBI taxonomy): domain Eukaryota; kingdom Metazoa; phylum Arthropoda; class Insecta; order Diptera; family Drosophilidae; genus Drosophila; species Drosophila nasuta. The sequence continues at coordinate 35,918,367 of NC_083457.1, read as the reverse complement.
AGCACCACTCGAAATGCCTTAGGTCCAGATATAACTCGCAGTATTGCGCGTCCAGTCTCATTTTTAATCAATCTAAAAATAGTATCAAACAAACAAACAACAAAAAAACAATTAAAAAATACAAAAATAAATCAAGAATTACATATAAAGAAAACCATGTTGCATATAGTAGAATGAGTGAAGAACTTTGGGATTTCCTCTCTTCACTATAAATGAACTGTTTTCGTTTAACTTGCTATTCCTATTCAATCTAAACATATTGGTTTAACCACATTTTCATCTCGATTCCACAGCTGTTTCAATCAGTTACTGAAGCAGCTTTCAACTTGGCCTTAAACCGGACATCCATTTCACTTGTTACTTTGAAGCCTGCTTCGCTTAAATGTCATATCCATAACGCCTAACAACTTGCATGCCACTTTCCAACCAGTTCACGGTTGCATGAAGTTTACTTTATTGAGAAACTATTAATAATTATAATTTAATATGATTTGTTATTCATACCATGCAACTATGTCAGTAAAGCATGAAGAAAGAAGAAAAACTATCGATAGTAACCAGACAAACTACGTTTATTAAATTACAATACAAATAAAAATAACAGTAGAAAGGCGACAATGAAAAATGAAAAGATAAAATAAAAAACGAATAGCAAGTTTTATGTATAAAGTAATTACTTAAATATGTTAAATAAATAAAAGCAATTTTATCGTTTACTATCGATTGCTTAGCGCCTTTTAAATGGACTTATCGTGTCAACGATATTTATCTACCTACATAATTATCTTGATGCACGAATGCGTTTCACGGTGTCTTCTTAGCCAGGCGCCTATAATTGAACCATTAATATGTTTATCAGAGTTAATCATGGTTCAATTAGAGTCAATCAAGCGTTGTGACAAGCAGTAAACCAGTTTATTGGTTGGCCTACACCCAAATTACCTAAATGTTGGGCATGTATCGTAATTTAGTGGAGTCGACAGTAATTTATGGTAATTTGTTAGTCATTTGTTTGATTTGCTGATAGTTTTTTGTTTTTTTCCCCCGCAATAAATCTCAATTGAGTGTCAAAAAAGTTATTGAACTCTGGGGAAACAAGAAACCATTAGCGATTTCATGTTTGGTTTCGTTACGTTTCTTTCTCATTTCCTCGAGTGTCGCAGATTGTCAACAAGTATTAATTGAGGTACTGCAATTGTTTCAACAATTGTTGAAATGCAGCGCAGTAAATAATATAGAGAGGTAGTTACTACTAGTAATGTTTTATTTATAGCGTCTTTTTTATTGCCTGATAAAGCACTTGAACCGTGAAAAAAAACGTTTCGCTTGAGCAAAAAAAATATAAATAAAAAATATTTGCTACTTGATAAGAGCAAAATAATTGAAAAGTCCTAATGATTGTTTTTTGTGAGCTTAAACAGAAAGTTTGTTTTATGATCTTGTTACGTTTTGAGTTGAAATTGTAAAACTGTTCTTAGAAGAATTCAATACAAACTGGGGAACTACCAACTTGCTAATCTCTTAATACTATACTTTAATGCATATTGATAACAGTTGAGTTAGACATTTCATTTTGAATGTGCCACTTTTTATTATATAGTTTTTTACAATATATCGTCAAGAAATTCTTGTATGAATGATTAATGCTTTTTACATACTTTTGCAGCTTTAACAAAAAATAATTTACTTTGTTTCTCTTTCATTTGGCTCAACTTATATCTATAACTACTTTGTAATTGAATGACTTTTTATTTTTACAAATAATTATATTTAACATAACACAACACAACACATCACTTTGATTTTCAAGGCTTTGCTGATCTGACGATGACACAAGAATTTCACGCATTATATTTCTGATATCGAACCTTATCACAAAATTCTCGTTATCATTAAGCTCGCTTCTTAGCACCTCTGAACTATCTGCTGACGAGGTCTACAAAAAAAAAGGGAAAAACAAAACAAAACGAGAACAAAATCGAAATCAGTTGGCAAATCGTTCCATTCGGAAACAACCCGTGCGAAGTTGTTCCACATCACGAGCCACCGAGCTGCAATCCTCGGTGAGGAGCTCCACTTGATGCTGCTCCGTGATGTGAATGCTGTCGGCAAGCACACAGTAAATGCCACGGAACTCGGGATAAGCCTGATGGCAAGTTTGCGGTATGCCAATGGACAACTGGAAGGCAAGGACATTGCCCGGTTTCAAAGGATAATCAAGGAGTTGTTCGCTACTCTCCTGCAGATCCAGCCCAACATGCTTGATCGATGAGGGAAAACAAGTGAAGCCAGCAGCTGCCTTCTGGAGTTCCTTGGACTTCTTAATTGTAGAAGGCAACACTCCAAGAAGCATCAACTGTTCGCCCAGCAGCGTCAAGTATACGACGTGTAGTTCACGTGGCGTATGCACAATTTTTTCTCTTTTGCCACATAAATAGAACAACTTATCACGTATGCCCAGCAGCATGTTGTAGATGACTTTCTGGGGTGGCGTAAAGCGGCCACTGATTGGCCACGTTCTGGCCAAGCTGCCGCTATAGCCGGCATATTGACACGCTGCATTCATCAGCCACAATTGTCCCGATCCCTTGTAGCATTTGGGCTCAAAGGGCAGCGGCTGATAGGCAAATTGCAACTGACATTTGTAGGCAAACAAAGCACGCATCTGCTCCATCGACTGCCGTGGCGAGTGCTCCGCAATGAGTTGCTGCATGGATTGGGCCGCAATTCTATGACTACGTCTTAAGACTTCCATTTCTTGAGGTGTCTTGAAACTTCGTGCATACTCCAGCAACTGACGTGGGCAATCGATGGGCAGACGCAGCTGCTCAGCCAGCTCCTGGATATATTTGCTTAGAGCAGTTTTCTCCAAGCTAAACCACAGCTTGACACTCGAATGATTGCACCGCCGGCAGAGCAACTGCTTCAGTTGAGGCAGCGTCAGCAGCTGATCGACTTGGTAACGCTGGCAGGCAATCTCAGCCAACTTGTCATCCAGCTGCTGCTCACGACGCGGCTCACACAGCACAGTGTGCAGCACCATTTTACGATTGCGCAACACGACTAGCAGCATACCCGGCACCAGGCAATCGCAGAGATGCAGAAACTCGCTGCGCTGTCGAAAGTGAAAACCCGGCATGAGCTCGGCTCCAGCTAGGATTAGCACATGAGTGTGCCCACACTTCCTGTCCTTTTCCCTGCTCAGAAACTCCATGACAGAGGAGCGATGCTTGCTAATCTCCGACGGCACCAGCGCCTCTATCACATCGGGATCTCCCTTGAGATACTCGCTTAGCGAACATTGCAAGCCCGCATCTTTTGGTTGTCGTTGTCTCAACTCTGGTATGGACAATGCTTGGCATTCCTTTATAAAATCTGATCTGGGCAACGTCGATGGGGCTGCTTGCAGCACTCTGGAACTAATCTCCACACAGATTGGAGTAGGAATAGAACTCTGCGACGGTTTAAAACTCTTCAATTTGGTTATTACGCGTAACATAATGGCATCGAATAAAAATAATGTTTAATAAAATCTGTAAAACTATTACAACATTTCTCTAAATGACAATTGTATAAAATGACACTTCAAAATCTGATTCATCTTTTCTAAAATGAGAAGCTTAAAAGCTGGGATGTTAAAACAGAACGGTGTTTTAATCAGCAAGTTTCCCTTTTTAGCAAAAAGCTCGTATAATTATCTTAAACGAACGCTACAAAAAATTTAATAATTGCACAATTAGAACAAAATTTAAAACATTCAACTTAAAACAGAAACGGATCCAACTAGTTTGACCTACTGATTAATCTAACAATTAACTTGTTGCGTGCGTAAATTTCGTGATTTCATCATTAATACCACTTAAATATTTAGCAAATGTTTTAATTGTAGAACCGCTAGTGGGGATACAATAATATTAATAAAACGAAATAAGAAAAGCTTTATTTAATCTTTTGCAATCTTCATCTAAGTGCTTTAATGGTTCAAGTAATCTTAACAATCTTTGTCAATATGCTTTCACTATTGCGACAATAAACTATATTATTGTAACTACTAGGGGAATTCTTATTTTCGATGTAATCTTGAGTGTATAATTAGAAGACAGATAATAACTGGGTGTATAAGTTGAAGGAATTTTACAGTTCTTCGAAAAGTTGATGAATCATTTATTCACTATTTATCCAATGTAGCACAATTGTTTAAATTTATAAATATGGTTATTATCATCAGGAAATTGTAATCTGGATTATAGACTGTTGTTGTGTAGTTAATAAAATTCTCACTTGTGAATAAGTAAGTAAAAATGTTAGGAAAATTATTCGTTTTAGTGTAAAATTTCTTCTTTATGAATGAATCGTTATTAACTAATCGTTTCATGCATTTGTTGTCAATAAGTGGAACAAACAGTTAGTACAACCACTGCCATTATCATCATAAGATGTAATCTAGATTATGGATAACTTACTTGTGCACGGATATCCGATGCCGGAAGGCACAAATTGTGGCGTGTGCGATCGCAATGCCCGAGTTGGCGCCCAATATCACAATAAGCCAACCTCGCCAGCAGCCGAACAGGTAACCAGCAGTTATCAGCAGCACAAGATAGCCAACAACAATGGGGAAGCTGACGAGCGTAAAGAGTGCCATGAAGATGACAAAGATGAGCCAGGGATTTTGGGTCTCGATCCAGAAGAGCAGCTCCTTGGCATAGTTGCGAGTGAGATAGCCGACAACTAGAACGAGACCCAGCAGGCAAATGGGCAATAAATAGCTGAGATACCAATTGCGCATGATAAACGCATGAATACGCACACAACACGAGTTGCGACGCAAATGATACGCGGATAAGGAGGAAGAGGAAGCGGAATTGTGCGAGTTGGAGCGATTTGTGCTGCGGCGCACACTATTGGGATTATTGCTAATGAGAAATGCATCACATTCGCTGCTCTCCTCATTCGTGTTGGTCACACTGGTCGGTGTCGGCGGCAACGACAGCTTGGAACCATCATTCGCTTCCAGTGGAAGGTGCGTTGTTGTCATTAAGCTGCTTGTGCCGCTGTAGCTGTTGCTCTTGATCAGCTGTGGCGAAGCCAAGGGCGAACAAGAGGTGGAGGAGTTGCCGCTGCTGCTGTTCTCATTGTTCAGCTGGGGTGTTTTATATTTGTACATGTTGGTGTTGTTGTCATATCGAAAGCTGCTATTGTTGTTGCTGTAGTCAACGCTGGGCGTCATCGCTGCTGTTGCTGCTACTGTTACTGTTGTTGTTGTGGAGGCGTTCATTTTGAGCGCATAAATATTTGACGCCGTTTTAATGTTATGTATTTTGCCCTTCTCCCCTTCAACTTTGCCTTCTTTCGCGTCTGGCGCTGCTTCTGCTTCTTCTTATTGGCAATTCGTTTTCTCTTTCACTTTGGCTGCATTGCTTTGTTTTTGGTGTTGTCATTTAAAAATTTCACTCGTTTTTTACACTGTGTGAATTTTGGATGTGTTTAAAAATAAATAGATAACAACGCCTTTCTCATTAATAAATAGGCTGCCAACGGGAAGCTGCTGTTTGACACACTTTTTCATTTAGGAAAACGGCGCACTAATTTAATTCTATGCCGCCGTTCGTTCGTTTAATTTAATTAACTTTTGAATTCACATATATTCTATCACTTTTGTAATTTGTTGCTGTATTCGAAGGCTTCCCTTTAATAATTTGTAGACGCGCATTTACATATTGTTTTCAATATTTACGAAAATTTTGTTGTTAAAAGTACATAAAGCGCCGTCGCGTCGTCGACACGCTCCGCTCTCGACGAAAAACGAAATCAAACTAAAAGCTGCAGTGTGACCGCAAGCTATGAATGCCAAAATGCGTACCCATGATACAATAACACAAGGTAGTCTCGTCGGAAAAGCTGTCCACTATCTATCACATGCATAAGTGCGAGTGAAACGACTGCGCCTAGTGAGTGCGAAAGAATCGACAGTAGAGCTTTGTGATTAACCCTTCAATGGCGCATAGGGTTTAATTGTTCCACTATATAAAAAAGAGTTGAAATGTTTTTATAATTTAATTATTTACAGTTTAGAAGTTGACAGTAATCGTTGTTTTTATTTTTGATTACTAATTTTTTTGTTCAGGTTCTTAATTCTATCATAAAGTTCATATATATATATAATATAATTGCAATCTGACATTTTTGTCTTGCACAAGGGTTAACATTTAGGGAAAAATCGTCCGCGCACAACCTTTCGCTTCAACAAGCACGAGCGCACTGACGATAGTGGACAGAAACCGAACGAAAAAAAGCACACGACGAGACTACCTTGTACATGATACAATTATACAAGGTAGTGCCGTCGTACGCTTTTTCGTTCGGCTACAGAGTGTTATCGCTCAGTGCGCTCGTGCTTGTTGAAGCGAAAGGTTGTATGCGGACGATTTTTCCCTAAATATTAACCCTTGTGCAAGACAAAAATGTCAGATTGCAATTATATTATATATAAATATGAACTTTATGATAGAATTAAGAACCTGAACTAAATAATTGGTAATCAAAAACAAAAACAACGATTACTATCCAATTCCAAACTATTAAAAATTAAATTATAAAAAACATTTCAACTGTTTTTAATATAGTGGAACAATTAAACCCTATGCGCCATTGAAGGGTTAATCACAAAGCTCTACTGTCGATTCTTTCGCACTCACTAGGCGCAGTCGTTTCACTCGCACTTATGTACGGTGTCGATTACGGACAGCTTTTTGACGACGGGACTACCTTGTATAATTGTATCATGACCTTGTATTATTGTATCATGTGCGTACCCAACAAATGCGAAAAAACAGCTTTGGTAGCTAAGCTGCACTACGACGACTTTTGCATGCTCTTTAAAATGAACAATGTACCTAATAAATATTTTAAACTTTATTTATTTTGTTAGTAACAGATAACAAGTTTTATTAAAACATGGAAAATGAAAAGATTTTTGTCTAAGTAAATACTTAATTAAAGAATTTTGAACAACTAATTGCTATTATTTTAGTCCAATTCTTGATCGGTAGGCAGCTTTTTTAGAGCTTCGGGAAACAGTGCTTATACTGGACGCATCCTGCAGGAGCACCAGACGCACAAAGGCCAAGTTCAGCAGAAAGGCCTGGCTGAGAAGTTCCCGCTGGTACCGCTCCACTTTGGAGTACATAGCGCGTAAGTTCGCGGGAAACTGCACTTGACTGCATAGATACAATTTCTCGTCGTGCTCCGGTTGCTCCTCCATATTGTAATGGGTGCGCATCATGTTCAGAATGGTATCCTCCGAGGACACACGCTCAGTGCCCACCAAATGATTAAACAGACGTGCTGTGAGAAAACGTCGCAAATAAAAGAGATTTGATTTCGCATCATTTGGATTTGCGCGTGCCATCAACGCATAGCTCATCATGGCGGTAACTTGAGCCTTTTGAATGTTTACATTCTGCTGATCAATGCTACCCGGATTGCTGCTGGCCTGAGCCATTTGTGGATTCTCTAATATATAGCAGTCTGCTTCAGGGATTTGATGTGTCACATAGATGCAACGGCGCGCTAGCTCCGATAAATGCAGTTTCTTGTCATTGATCTCGTGATGTTGCCAGTGACTGAGCACACAGGGCGAATACTTGCTCTCTGGCAACTCTAGACGTGCCCAACTAACACTGGTCACACCGATGCGAACGCCGACACTCGATGTGATTTGCTGCCGTTGATGCTCATCCATTGTGGGTGTTATGAATGGTGCTGTGCGTGATGGTTTCGCGGATTTACTGGCACGACTTGCGTGCGGCTCCAGCAGCAGGCTCTGGAAAAACTTTGTGGCCACCTTCAAGCCAAAGCCCTCCACATAGAATATGTCGTTAAGTTGCGACATTGGTCCATTGCGGGCCTTCCAGTTTTGCAATTTGTTGACGCGCGATTTTGTTATATCATAACTAAAAGAAAAGCTTGTTTATATTAAAGTTTATTTAGTAAAACTTTACATTACCTTAGCAGCTGCTCAACGCTGTGTTTGTTAATGGCATCCAAGATTTTGGTGCGTTGCTCTTCTGTGAAAGGTGGCAGTTCAACAGGTTCCTCTGTATTTTTCACAATTTCCGTGGGTTGATTACTTAACTGGCGCACACAATTGCTTGTTAAAGCACGCAGCACACTTTTTACATTCAGTGAAAGCATCTTTTATTCAATTTAGCTTTCAAAAATGCATTCCAATTACGCAAATACTCTCGGTTTGTTATTGCCGGCAGCACAGTGGGACCGTATATGAAAAGCGCCGAAATATACAGATAAACAGTGATATGTCAAGCAACAGCTGTGCTGCAATAACAGCAACCAGCTGATTGGCTAAAACAGCTGATTGCAGCATCAAAATAACCGAACTCCGGACGACGCATCAACTAATTAACCATTCATAAATACTATAAGCGCACACAGACCAGACGTTATTATAAAATGCAGTTCTCGTGGATGAAACTGGCAATTTATTTGCTCACATTTCTCACATACGCATACTCGGGCTACGGATCAAGTACAATTGTCCATCTACGCGATGCAATCATTGCGGCCGAGGCAATTTTCGGTGACGTCTTCAAGAATTTCATTACAATTGTGCGCAAATTTCGTACCGTACACGAAGTCTTCGATGCGGCTGTTGAGGAAACTTGTGTGTTTCAATGCCCCATACCCGATGGCGGTGGCACGGGTAACTTTGGACGCAAATGTCTCTTTTGCATTATGTAAATATGACGTGTATCTTGTTTTTCTAGCACCACGGGCCGTACAGAATAAGTTCTATGTGCCCACCGCTGACGGTTGCGGTTCTTTGGGCTTGAGAATCAGCACAGAATACTTACCTGCCGCGGAAATGGAGACTTGCTGCAATGATCATGACATTTGTTATGATACCTGTAATAGCGATAAGGAGTTGTGTGATCTGGATTTCAAACGTTGCCTTTACAAATACTGTGACAGCTATGAAAAGTCCATTGCCAGCGATTTGATGACCAAAGGATGCAAAGCAGCGGCCAAAATGCTTTTCACAGGCACCCTGACACTCGGCTGTAAAGCGTATTTAGACTCGCAGCAGCGTTCCTGCTACTGTGCGCCTAGCAAACCATCGAATTATAATGGAGGAAACAGATATTCCAATAGTAAAGAGAAGCAGCAACGCCAGAAATACGGCTGGAAGGATCGTAATGAAATTTAGCACAGCCTCAAACAATCGTATTATGCGTTATATGTTGTAGTTTGTAGATGTTTCGTGTTAGTATTTTCATGCACTTTTGGTTGCCTCCCACTTGACGAATTTGATTAAATACCAAATACATATTTTACATTTCAAAACTCGAAGGATTTTATTTAAAATGTACTTGGCACAAAACGTCAGTTACTTTTTTTTTTAGAACCAAGATATCGTTGCGACTGAGCTAAATGTCTATCGAACCATCGATAAATTGTTTGGCTTACATTTATCAACACTAATCGCGTATGTTTAGTGTAATTGTTGAGCACTAACACAAAACTTCACAAGCGCAGCAGCAGCAGCAAAAAAAAAATAGTAAAGGTTTTGCAATTTTTTTTCGAAAAACTCAATAAATGTTGATGTAGCACATCGAGCACGCAGTGAAATAGCGCTTGCAAATGGGCTACGATGTGAATCGCTTTCAGGGCGAAGTGGACGAGGAGCTCACATGTCCCATATGTTCAGGAGTGCTGGAAGACCCGCTTCAGGTTTGCACAACAACTCCAAGAACAACAAACATTGTCGTTTGCTTCCAATTACAACATCTTCCAATACTCTCCTCTAGGCGGTCATGTGTGAGCATGCCTTCTGTCGTGGCTGCATCAATGAGTGGCTATCACGTCAGCCCACCTGTCCAGTGGATCGCAATGCATTGACCACATCCAATTTGAGAGCAGTGCCGCGCATATTGCGCAACTTGTTGTCCAGGTAAGTCACCATCGCCCACACGGCAAGTGCAAGTAGTCATTGTTTATATTACTGAGATATCTGCTAACTAAATTAGTGGAATATATAGTATAGAAGAGCAATAACTAGTGCAACTACACTAGACAGATCTTGAAATTTGTTTATGTGATATTAGGTTTCCCAAAATTCGTATCCATAGCATTCCAATTACGCTTGCTATTCGATTTACTTCGGTTAGAAATGTGACATTTTTAATTTCAAGAACAAACATAAATTGCTTGTAAGACTAAAAAGTAGTTTTCCAAGTTTTAGTAGCTCAATCAAGTTTATGAGATTTTTGTGTTTACTACGATGGACAGTTACAACAGGCAAACGAATATGTTTATGTTTCACCAATTCGCAGCAATCGAATTTGCGTCGAATTTATTGTTCTATTTATTTGTTTTCGAGGGAGAAATGGTTCATTGTTATATTATAAAACAAACATAAAATTATTCTTAATGCAAATCCGATTTCGTTTAGTTGGAATGACCTTTTTTCGCAACGGTTATCGCATATAATAATAAAATATACTTTAATGCAGGTTGTCAATTACCTGCGACAATGCGCCATATGGCTGCACTGCGGTGCTCAAACTGGATGCCTACAACTCACATTTGGAAGAATGTGTGCACAATCCGAAGCGTCCGTTTCCCTGTGAAAAAAGGCTGTGGCTTCGATATACCGAAGGACGAGCTCAAAGATCACAATTGTGTGCGCGAGCTGCGCACATTGATTGTGAAGCAAACGGAGCAAATGGGTCAGCTGAAAACGGAGCTAACGGATCAACAATTAACCATAAATGAATTGAAGCGCGAACTGCAGCTCTTTAAGGATTTTATGCGAGCAATGCGCGTCTCTAATCCGGCCATGCGTGCCATTGCTGATCAAATGGAACGGGACGAGGTGATACGCTGGAGTAGCGCCCTGGCCAGAGCGCGTGTTACACGCTGGGGCGGTATGATCTCGACTCCCGACGATGCACTACAGGTGAGTTGCTTTTAAGACCTGCAAACCCTTAAGATCCTACAACTTCGTACCATTTCCCTTAGCTAATGATAAAGCGAGCGCTGTCGGAATCCGGTTGCCCTCCCCACATACTAGATAGCCTTATGGAGAACTGCCACGAACGACGCTGGCCCCGTGGCTTGAGTTCGCTGGAAACGCGACAGAATAACCGACGCATCTATGACAATTATATTTGCCGGCGCATACCAGGTGAGTGATCAATATGAAAACCCCAAACACTTGGTGTTTGACCAATCAAAGGCTTTGTCGTTGTAGGCAAACAGGCGGTGCTAGTGCTCAGCTGCGACAACGTCCACATGACTGAGGATGTTATGGTCGAGCCGGGACTGGTTATGATCTTTGCGCATGGCATCGAATAGCTATTCTGTGTATGGAATAACCAAGAACAGCAGCTACAATTCAACTACATAATTAGCAATTAAATAACTATATAGATTGTACTATATCAAAAACAGTGCTCAGTTTTTGTTGTTTCCTTTTGACCTAATGCATAAGTCTTAACCACAATTGTCATATTTGCATCAGCATCATCGTTAGCATTAAGACAAAACTCGAAAAAGAACATCTCGAAATCTCCAGGGGAAAAACAAACCATTCAAGCGCCTCATAACAACTATCAAGTTGTAGCAAACTCATTATCTAAATTAAATTATATATTGTTTCGTATATATACAATAATGCATTCATATTCCATTTATACATTACACATAAAGATAGCAAAACATATTTTTTTAATTAAGAGATCTCAACAAACAGAATAACAAACAAATTTTGTTAATGTTCACTTTGAATTCTTTGGCGATACATAGAACTTTGTGTGTCTATTAATTAATTAATTATTTGTGTCTTTTTATTTAAGAAATTTACAACATTTACTTAATTATGGATTAAACTAAATGATTTTTAAGAGAGTATAAATGAGGAGCATTTTTATTCACTTCTAAAGGGAAGGACGATCTAAATTCATTTGTTATATTAAATAAATTATTTCACATATAGAGCCTTAACATACTTTTATTTACATTACTCATGCGGAAGTTATTCAGCTAAAAAATGAGTAAAAAAATATTATGAAAATTTAAGAGACCGCTAATTATATTTTTTCTTGTTCAACATTTGTAATTAAGTAATATCATTAAAAAAGTTGATCGTCGTTAGCTGCAGAGTATTTTACTAAACAATTGTCAGCGAGCATTTCTCAGCAACAGCTGCGCAATCGCTTTAAAAAGTTCACTGGGTTGTGCCTAATCTCCTCATCGCCCCCACCACCAAACACACACACACACCTGAAGACAGAACAAACACTGTCAGGCAAACACATCACACACACACACCCATGCCCATGCACAAATGCACGCCCAAAGCCAAGAGTTCTGGGCATCATCTGTTCCCGAAAAGGAAATTCAACAACAACGAAATGAAACTAGTTCCTGCATGAGCTTTGTGAGAAAACGACAAGAAACCGGTTACAAACATTTTGTGGACTTGTTTTTTTCCGCGATAATTATACAAAACAAATAACAAAAGAAAACAAAAAAATTGTTTAAAATTTGATTTTGTTTCTCTGCTTGTTTTGTTACATATGCCAAAAAATTTATTATCATACAGCCAAATCCGAAAATTTAAATATTTATAAGCTCAATTAGCAGCTTAGCAGCCGCAGCTAGTAAAGCCATCAGCAAAAGGGGTCGCCCCCTGGCGTTTGAAAAGTGAGAGTTTAGATTTTGTGTGAGTGTGTGTGTGCTTTGGAATAAACCGCAAGCAGCCCGCACAGCTTCCAACAGTCGTTACTGGCGCTGCCTAGCTGACGGACGTGTTTGTGCTCGTGTCTTCGATTAACGATCGAACGATCGAAAAACAATCAATAACGAAATGAATTTCTCAATTTGTATGCTAATCTTGGCCACCGTTTGCCTATCGGCGACGTTGACGTTAGCAGCGCCACAGCAGCTGTCGCAGCGCAATGAGAAGCAGGTTCAGGTTCAATTGCGTAAGTGCCATCAAATATTGTATATTAATATTTAGCGATTCCTATCGATCACTCAATTAATCTACACACAGCTTCCGAGGGTGTCACCATCGAAGAGGTTATTCTCGAGTCTAATCTCCACATCAAGCCCAAAACCAATCTGAATGTGAGACGCGTGCGTTCCGCGCTGGAAGAATCTCTCAATGGCATTTATGCCACTCACAAGCGTGTGAAACGTCAATTTTTCGGAAACCAACCCTTTGGGTTTAATGGTGGCATAAATGCAGGTACAAATGCCGGTGCTGGTGGCGCCAACTCGGGCGTTGATGTGGGGGTCGGTCCTAATGGCGGTAATGCCAATGCCAATGTCCAGCTGAATCCCTTTAATCAGCCGGGCCCGAATGGTTACAATCAGGAGCAGACTGCCTCAAATGGTGCGGCCAGCGGTCAATTTAACAATGGGTTCGGTCAAGGCTCCTCAGCGGCCATTGGACAGGCTCAAGGTTTCCTCTCCCAAGGTGGGGGTAACACTTTTGGTGCCCAGTCCGCAAGCACATCGACGCAATCGCAATTTGGTAACAACAACGCTGCTAGCGCCGGTCTAAGTCAAGTCTACCATCTGCCCAATGGCCAGACCATCAATTTTGCCTCCAGTAACAATTTTGCCAACAATGGACTTAATAATGCCGGCAGCCACGGTTCATCTGTGTCTGTGAGCGGTTAAAGAGTTTAATCTTGTAATCATATTCAAAAAGTCAACAATTAAAATGCGCTTTACTCTATTTAACTGCAAATATTTATGAAAGCACTAGAAATCGTTATCAAAAATTTAAACTTGTCGCTAATCGCCATTTTGTACTCTTCAAATATATCGATAACTATCTTAAATTCGTTTTGATTTCATTGGTTTTCTAAAGTCATCGATTTCGCGCTTAATCGTAATCGCCTCGGTCTTCAATTAACGATTTAATGCTGGCTGTCTATGAAAGCCCTAAAAAAAATTTAAATTGTGCCCGACTTTAATAATTCTTCGCCTTTTTTCTGTAAAAATCCAGTTAATAATTAATAAACTCAGTTTGTTCTCTTTTTTTTTATAAAAATTATGGTTTTGGTTTATTGTTTTGTGGTAAAGAGTTATCGCTAGAGAACTTATTCGGACTCGCTTTCACTCTCCGACTGGAAATCTCCCACCTCAATGGAGAACTTGTACTCCTGATCGCAACCCAAATATGAATCGCTCATGTAGTACAATGTATAATCATGTTTACCCCGGACTGGGAGCTACAAAGTCCAACTTAACCTTGGCCTTTTGCTGCAGAGTCAACCGTTTAATGGAAAGCAGGGAATTAGTCTTCGGATCCCCGATGACCACCCACCAGCCCTCTTCACGTTTCTGCGGGAAGAAGGGCGCAATCACGGGGACCAGTAACCTCATCCTCACGCTCCAGTTGTACGACCACATTGACTGTTGAGCCGGAATTGATGCGATCCTTATCGACTACCTCGTAGTTGAGTTCAATGTTGGGATAACGGTTGCAGAAACGTGCCACGTCAGCCATTTGGGCATCGGACAGCTGCAGCAGACGCGTGCGATCTTCATCCTCTAGCTCCATAATATCGAAAACGGTTTCGATTTTCTGCAAATGTTTAACGATTAATTCGAATTCAATCAGAGAATGTATTTTAAGATGTTTACCTTATCAGTGCAGCGTTTAGTGATCTCCGCACTAAAGTGAGGCAGCTGCCGCAGATACGAGTCCTTGCTCCACATGGCCTGCGTGACCATCTGAGCCAGTTCCATGGCAGCCACAGCAGGTGATAGCCAACCATTCGAGCTGAGCACATCCACACAAGCCTGGATGAGGCGTATGGCCTTGCTGAGGATTTGTTCGGTGTCGCCTTGCAGCTCTGGACCCAGTTGCAACCTGGACAGATGTGCTTGGAGCAACAGGTTGGTCTTGATGTGAGGATCATTGAATCTATCGAGGGATTTACATACGAAATAGTTAGGAATTTGCAAAGAAAACACTATTAAATTATATATACTTGGGTGCAGTTTCATTGGGTCCCGTGAGTTTGTTCGGCAAACGTTGGGACAGCGTGCGCAGCACCTGCTCCTCATGATGCCTGACCACCACATCCTCGTACTCGGCAGCTGACGAAATAATCTCCAGCAGACCACGCACCTTGGTCTTGCTATTCAGCGACAAACTGAAGAGCTCTAAAGAGAAATGAAAACGTTTATGTACTGAATTTAATAACAACCATATACAACATACCAATCGTTGTGTAGTTGATGTAGTAGTAGGCGGCAATCATGCCCAGATTGAGCGGCAATGTGTCCATGTCGTCCTCCACACTAATACATTTCGACTGCTCCAAATCGCTAAGCGTATTCTCCACCAATTCTGACAAATGATCAGACAGATGACGATGCGTAACGCCCTGCAGATTATAATAGTTGGGATTCTGTGTCAAGCGTCGATAAAGGAACGTCCAGGTCAGGTAATCCACAGCATCCTGTTTGTTCTCAATGGTTTTGGTGACCACCTCGGCATTGAAATGATCGTGCATACGATGATCCAAATGGCTTTCGATGGGCAAAGGTTCGTTAATAAACTTCTTGAAGAAATCCTTCTTGGAACTCTGGCACATGAGCACACACTTGGCATCCGCATCCTCGTTGGGTCGATTGGCGCGTCCGATCATCTGTAGCACATCCGTAATGGGATAATCCTCATACGAATGATTCTTGCCATTGTAGAACTGTGTGTCCATCACGATAGTCAAATGTGCCGAGATGCTCATGCCCCAGCACAAATCACGCGACACAACAGCCAGCTGCACAGCGCCCGAATCAAAGAGTTGTTCCACCAGACGATGATCCGAGGCAGACAAGCCTTCATGCAGATAAGCCACACCCTGAGCCAACGTCTCCTTGAGCGTCTTGTCCGACATGCGTTCAAGGAAGGGTTGTATGTCTTCCTCCTCAGCGTGGAAGAAGCGATTCGGCTGCAGATCCGACGCGGCATACGTTAGTATATCGATGGCTGTTAGCCTGGCTTGTTTGCGCGACGAGACAAACACTATGACAGGCTTGTGAGCGCTGTACTTGAGAATGGCATTGTACACGGGCTTCGACATCGTGGCAATGCGTGTGGCATTATGGGTGACATTGAATCCTTGGATGTGCAGCTCCAGCGGAATGGGACGCACACTCGGATGGAAATTAAACGTGCAATTTGGATTGCATCCCAGCCATTGAGCCACATCGCGAGCATCAGTAAGAGAAGCGGACAATGCCACAATGCGAATTTGTTTCTCAATCTGCGAGCTAATGTAACGCATGCGAGAGCAGACGATCTCCATGACGGGTCCCTCCTCGCCGCCGACCAGCTGCAGTTCGTCCACAATAAACAGCTGCACTTGTTGCACATTCTTGCGCTGCTTCCAGCGACGCGATAACACATCCCACTTGTCCGCTGTGGTAATGACCAGTTGTCCCTTGGCAATAAGCTTTAAATCGGTTCCAGTTTCGCCCGTCAACTTGACTACCTTGATGTCCAGTGCACCAAACTTGGCATGCCAATCGGCAAACACCAAATCGGCGAGTGCTTCCTGGGAGACCAAATAAACGCAACGTCCGTCGGTGCTTTGACTGAACAGACGCATGATGGCAAACTCGGCAATTGTCATTTTGCCGGAGCCCGTTGGCGCGCCCACAAACACATTGTCATCGCTGTTATAGACGGCATTAAAGACTTGCGTCTGAATGGGATTGAATTGCGGAAAGCGTTGATTGTAGAAAGCTTCAAATTTGGGTTGACGCAAAGCGCTTATGGGCAGCGGTTGCAGATCCAACAGCTCGGTGGGCGGCATGTTCTTCTCGGGTAGTATTAGATGCCGGAAAGAAACGGGCAACTGAGTCTCGGCGCCAATCCAGCGATCGGAGACAATGCGCAGAAAATATTGCGGTGGCAACGGTTCAAAAACGGGCACAAAGAACTTCAGCTGATGCTCGTCCTGTGCGTACTTCTGTTTGAGCAAGAAGAACTCATGATGCAGTATAAGTTCCGAGTCCACATCCTCGATAAGCACCCAGAAGCCCTCCGACTGGCCGTGCACTTTCTCATCCCACTGGAAATCCGGTGTAATTGTCAACTCTACACGCAGCGTGGCTCTTGTAATCGGTTGAATGTGCGTGGACAGCTCCAGCTTAGGGAACTGGTGCACATACTTGTGTATGGTCTTGCCCAGCTTGGGCACGCGTATCAATTCGCCCAACTCGTGAGGTTCCAGATCATAGAGACGTGCCCATGGGAAGTGCTTTTTCTCCAGCTTCTTGGCAATTTCGTCGGGCATCTTTTTGAACTGACGCAACGGCGTCATCGATTGCCACATGCGTCGATCAATCATCTTGCAGAGCGTTAGCGTTTTATCTGCCAATTGCGCCCAGCCGCGGGTCAGCACAATCTCAAAGATGGCACGCATCAGACGCGCTGCGGATTGTGTGATAAATACCATGTCGGACATCAGTGCAAAGCCCTCCAGCTTTAGTTGCGAGATGTAGGCCTGCAGCAGCACATTCACCTTGGCGCTGTGCTCCTCGATGGACTCCTTAATGGGTATGGGTACGCGTTCCATCAGCTTCTGCAGCTCCAGTTTTTCCTCCTCACGCACCGAAATGTGACGGAATTCCGAAGACAGCGAGAACACGCGGAAAAGTTCAATCTCGCTGAGAGTTTGCTTCAACAGCTGATTATAAGTCAACATGGTTTCGTGCGTGAGATAATAATGCGAAGCAATGCGTCCCAAATCCGTCACCTGGAAGTGACCCGTCTTGCGCTCGTATTTCACTAATCCACTGCGCTCCAAGCAACAGGCTGCCGTATGCAATAAATCCGCGCGATGCTGCTCCAGCATTGGATCTGCTTTGATGGCATCGTGAGAGACGCCATACAACGTAGGATTGCGCAACATGCGTATGTACAGATAGGTGTAACCCAGCCAGTTGACAGCATCCTGTAGATGCTGCACAGTGCCCAGCACAATCTCTGCATTCAACATGTCCGGCAGTTTAGAGATGAACTGCGATTCAATGGGCAGCTGTTGATTTAATAGCGATAAGTAAAACTGTAGTTCGCTGTGATTCGTGATCAAGATGCCCTCGCCCTTGGTGTCGTATTGGGGACGACCAGCGCGACCCAACATCTGGAGCACATCGAGCGCACTCAACTCCACCCAGCGACCCTTTTCCGGATTGTACACTTGTGTGCCCTTGATGATGACCGTATGCGCGGGCAGATTGACACCCCAGGCCAAGGTGGCCGTCGACACCAATACTTGGATGTGACGATCCGCAAACAGATCCTCGACGAGTGTACGATCCACACGCGTCATGCCAGCATGATGTATAGCAAAACCATAGGGCAACAATTCCTTTAACTCCGTATTTTTCACTTGCTCTGCTTCCGTGCGCAACACTTCCATGCTCGCTGAACCTTCGCGTAAAAAGCTGCCCAACGTATCCTGTTCCAGGCACATGTCACGCACAGCTCTTGCGGTTTTGCCCGTCTCCTTACGCGAGTGCACAAAAACAAGCACTTGATTGCGTCCAGCATGCTCCATGGTTTTCTCGTACACAATTTCATTCATGACCTGGAATCGCTTCAGCGCCTTTTTCTCGGTCACACCAATATATTGCTGTTCTAGCGCAACGGGACGATAACTGTTGTCAAAGTAGAAGAGTCCCTTATCCGGCTTAACACGCAAAAACGTGGCCACATCTTGGTAGTTCGGCAGTGTGGCTGACAAGCCAACCAAACGCACATCCTCCTGTGTGGTCTCAATGTTGCGAATGGTACGTGCGACGAGTGCTTCCAGCACTGGACCACGCTCGTCGTGAAGCAAATGGATCTCATCAATGATGACCAAACGTACCAGACTCACAAATGTGCGTTCACCGCCCTTGCGCGTGATGATATCCCACTTCTCTGGAGTGCAGACAATCACTTGAGTGGCTGCGATTTGTTCGCGCGTCAACTGATGATCTCCCGTCAACTCAGACACAGTCAGATTGTAGCAGGCCAAGCGTCGGCCAAAGTTGCCAACCATTTCCTGTACCAGCGATTTCA
Source organism: Drosophila nasuta (assembly GCF_023558535.2). NCBI lineage: Eukaryota > Metazoa > Arthropoda > Insecta > Diptera > Drosophilidae > Drosophila > Drosophila nasuta. The sequence continues at coordinate 35,899,247 of NC_083457.1, read as the reverse complement.
TGGGGGCGACGTAAATGATCTTAAAGTCCTGCGCATTAATGGTACCATCCTCGTTGATGTGCTTGCCAATCTCACGCATCATGGTGAGCAAGGCCACATTGGTTTTACCCGCTCCCGTTGGCGCACACAACAGCATGTTCTCATCGCTGTCCAAGGCCGCTTTGTAGAGTCGACTCTGTATGCGATTCAGCGTCTTAAAACCCTCGAACACTGGCTGCACATACTTGGGGAGCTTGTCAATGGGCTGGAGCTCTTCGTCGGCATCGAATGGCACCTGCTTCAGCGCAGGCACATGTACCTCCTCGTAGCCTTTGCGCTGCTTGCGATAACTGCCATCGGGCAGCTGACAACGCTTGTTGGCCATAAAATGCGAGCCTTGCGTGAATGCCAACTCATCCAGCTCGAGCAATTGACGCACTCCGGCCACCTGCCCTGCAGCAGCAGCGCCGCCATCGTCTGCGTCGCCTTTGCCACGCTTATTTGCGCGTGCATCTGCCTCTTCTTGCTCATCGGCTTTGCCCGTATCCAGTTGTCGCAAGATCTTGGCCAACGCTGTGTTTCCACGCATCTTTTCCCTGATGCGCTGTCGCTCGCTGTCTGTTTGTGCAGAGGCTAGCATGGTACAGTAGAGAATCATCTGACGGTTGAGCTTTAGTTGTTTGATGAAATCGAAGCAGTCATAGCCAAGCAGCAGCACCAATTGATTCTCGCAATCGCGCTCATCGGCAGCATCCTTCAAAATTTTGAGCACATCGGCTGCCTTGCTCTGCGAAACCATGGCATCTTTGTAGTACTTGCTGAGACAACGCTGCAGCCAGTAGGCATCAATGTCCAATGGGTGCAGTGAGCGATCCTTTTTCACATTGCTGGCGGCCTCTTCGCTGGCAAGCTGGAAATAAGAAAGTAATTTAAATAAGTGTCTTGATCACATGCCTTTATAGCTATAATTGGCTCGAGTCTCCACTAAGCACTGCAACAAATACAGGCTAATAGTTTTGTATTTCAAAGTCAGATAAAGAGACAAATTGCTAACTCACATTCTCAGCATGCAACGTGTGATCTATGCGTGCTTCTTCGCCCTCATCCTGTGCATCGTCGTCGCGAATCTCGCCATACATATCGTTGTCACTCTCCTCTTCGGACTCCTCGAACTGCACATTGATGCCGTAGGTTTCGTCAATTTGCTCCTCATTGTTGGTGGCCGCTGTAAGCGCATTTACCGCATCGCTGCCAAAGTCTGTAATCTTCTTGCCCAGATTGACAAGCAGTGCAAAGCGTTCATCCGTCACTTCGCCCAGTAAACTGTCCACATCCCGTTTACGCTCACGATCCTTAAGCCGCTCGTTCTTCAACACAGCCAATATTTCATCGGCGGCACCACAAAGAATATCACGCGGCTGATCGCCGAGCGCCTCTTGGATGAAACTTAAGAGTACTTCGTAGGTCTGTCGTGTCTCCTGCGTCTTGGGCCGATACACGATACCCACCATTTCGTCTATGCCTTCCGAGAGCAGAGTTGCACCCTTCATGCGCTCAAAATCGTACTGTGCTTCATCACGTTTCTGACGCTTCACCTTGCGCTCCTCCGTTTTCTCCGGCTTTGTGCGTTGGTACCGATCGCCCATACGGGTGCCATCCAGTTTGCCCACTAGCGAGCATACTTCTCCGGTGGCTTCATCGCGACGTGGTCTTTCAATTAGACGTACATCAGCTTGCAGCACAAGATTCGAGTTCTACGAAAATGATCGAAAAAAAACATAAGTGAAAAGTTTTTTCGGCAAACGTTTGCAACGCATGTGGCGGCATTTTTTTCCTTTTTTTGCGCACACTTTTCCGGCACTTACCGCTTTGTACTCGTACTGCAATTGACGTGCTGCGGCATCAGCCATGTTGAATAAATGTTTTCCTAGTGTTTTTACTGCACAATTCACTTATTATTTATGTTTTTATCGCGTAAATATTTTGCACCGCCGCTGTTTTGTGCAGCGTGACCACAAGTTGAAAATATACTAAGTGCATTGCAAGAAATATTAAAATGGTCACACTCTACAGGGCGCGGACAACAACAGATGCTGTCGATAGATATATCGATATCGTATGTAGTGCGTGTATTTTGTTGTAGTATATTTATTTGGTATACTTTGGTAAACAGTCTGCGGCCACATCTGCTGTTGCTCATTGTATAGCCAAAAGTAAACAAAACAAAATAAACGGTGCTCTTGCTCTCTCGTGTAATTTTTGTAATAAATTGAGCAGCAAATCAATAAGTGAATCAGTAGCTCTGCGACCTCAAGAGCGTGTAAAACAAAATCAGGCCAAGCCAAAACGACACACATATCAAAATGCTGCCACTGTCAAGTACAAATCAGGATCTGCGATGCCCCGGTTTCTGTGATTGCCGCTTCCCAAGCTCCATCGATGTGGCTAATCACAAAGGTAACATACCCGACCTTGTCACCTGTACTTGCGGCGAGGAGACGGGCAACGGTTTGCAGTGGCAGTGGCACAAAGAAGATGACTCCGATGCCCATGTTGTTGGCAGAGACATCATCTTCCATCCAACCTACAGTCAGGGCACGGCGATTGCACGCGGCGAACAACCGTTGCAGCACGACAAAGTGCATTTTTGGGAAATGCGTGTAATTACAGCTCTGGCGGGCACCGATGTGGTAAGTGCATCTGCTGCTTCAGAAGGGTATTAAAATAGTCGGAAGATAAGACAGCTAATAGAATAGATAAGACTGGTGCTAAGACAAAAGTCGAGTGTGCTCGACTATGAGATCATCGCTAAGATACAATAATGTGTTCAATAATTTGACACTTATTTTATATTCCCTAAGAAGTGACTACATTGTCTTAGTTAATCAGTTACATATGCTTATTTGTTCATTTTACAGTTAATAATATTACAACGAATTTTCAATTTTCCAAACTGCAATGAGTAGATTATATCTTCAGGTTGTTTATTATGTTAATATGACCTTCGACTTCGAATTAATGCAAAAAAATATTATGAGTAATTCTGATTGCGAGCATATTTATTGATCAAGAATATGTGTTACTAAGCCTATTAAATTGCTTTTCAAATAATTCCTTTTGACACGTAATATCTGCCTACTTTAAGATTGCCGGGTACAGCAAATAGGGCTGACTATCAGTCTGGCAGTTGAGATGAGGAAATCGCAGCACGAACTTTACGACTGAGTGTAACTGATAAGCGCGCTCTGTCATCTAAATCCATTCATTTACAAAGTCAATGTAAACGTATTTACAATAATCTGTTTTTTTCCAGATGTTTGGCATCGGCACTGACAGCGTCAATCTAGAGCAATTTAAATTCCACTTTGTTTCGGCGCTGGGAACAAATGCCCAATCCTGGGGCTATTCTTATAATGGGAAGATCCAACACTGTGGCGATCAGTTGCCCTATGGCCAAAAATTCTCACAGGGCTGCCTGGTGGGCATTTATTTGGATCGTACACGTGGTCATCTCGAGTTCTATTTAAATCGTCGCTCGCTGGGCGTAGCCTACACGAATATACCCACCGATCCGCATGTCAAGATATATCCGATGGTCTGTTCCACAGCTGCCAAGTCCGTGATACGCTTGATCAACTCCACATCGCAGTCGGTCACGTTGCAGTTGAGAGCATTTCAAGCGCTAGTCAAGCAACCCGAGAAACTCGAAGAACTTCGCTGCATGCCGGGCTTAAAGAGCATCATGCAGTCGTATTGGTTTCTGGCGCCTCCAGTCCGATATTCCAGGTGTTCGAGAGATCAAGAACTGGACTTGGGCGATGAGGCGGTCTTGTCAAGTTCAAAATTACGCTTAAACAGAAAACAAAAGTACAGAGGTGAGTTCATGGGAAGGCTATACACGATTTCTGAACAAAGTATTTCCTGTGCCATAAATAAACTGATGAGAAGTGCGCCCACATGAAGCTTGTTGTAACTGCAATTCCCTTTGTCAATGAATTTAATAAAATTAATGCATTTTCTTTTTTTTTTTTTGTTGCGCATAAGAACAAACCATGAAATGACGTTAATATGAATAAAATCTAAAAATAAATGTAACCTCTATAGTTACATGAACTTTTTAGCGGTTCTATTAAGTACAACTTAAGTAATAATAAACATTTTAATTTGCGTTAGTTTTACTCAATAAAGTCAAGCACAAATATTAATAATACAAATAAAAAATAAAAACAAATGTAAACCGTATAGAATCCGTTAAGAAATTCAGCAATAACTTAAGGAATTCATTGAATTTTTTGTACTTTACTTTTTTCGCACTCGATTAAAGAGCAGTCCACTACAATATCTTTCAGAGATTAGATGAATATCTCTGAATTATATTACATCCAATATTTGAGCAGCAAATAAACGATTTAGTTACACTATCTTATCATCAGCTATCCTGTTAAATAAAGGCCTAAGATAAACGCAGAGTACTTATGTATTTTAGTAACACCTTTGCTCTTTTGCTAAAAATAAATTGAAAATCAATTGCTAGATAATCGTTTAATCGCTTGGAATTGTTATTCAATTTACAAAGTTCCAGAGCTTTCGCACCACTGACAAATGAAATCGCAGCAAGATCTCGCGACAACCTTGTTTGCCGTTCTCGTCGCCCTAGACAATTGACAGTTAATTAAACATATTTCATATTGTTATATATATTTGTATTTTACAGACAGCGATGATGTCAACATCGATGAGGATCTATATGCGAATGCCCATAAAATAGCGTTGAGACGACCTGACAGCGGTGACGAAGAATATGCTGCCTCCATCCATGAGTTCTGTGATGAATACTTTCATTATTTATTGTAGTCTCTAGCGAACCTCTTGCATTTATTAGCAATTAAGAAAGCTTCAGCTGGGTGTGCCCACCCAGAAATGCGCTGTTACTTTAAGATGTATGTAAGGAAACTATCTGTTTATAAGTACTATAAATTGTTAAGCTATATTGTTCTTATCGAAAGTAACTCGCGTTAAAGTTTTTTGTTCGATCGAAACATTTATCAGAAAACTATTCTTGTCATTTATATTTTAAGGGTATTCAAAATATTCGTATGAAACTTTCCGGCTCTAGTTCTTTTGAACAATCAGATATAGGGATGTATCATACATAGAGCTAAATTAATAATACTACATCATCAATAATATCCTTTGTTATAAAACGCTTACGCTTTGTCATAAAACGCTTACTCTTATTTTCTCTATTATTCAATGTACACAATTTTAGTTTGCTTTGCTTTTTGCAAGTATGTATATATTTATTTAAAAAGTACTTGTTATTTGCTTTAAATATATATGTATATATCATTGAGTTTTTATAATAATAATTATGTGCGACAAACTGTTTGAAAGTTTCATTATTGCAATGCTGCTTTGTGGGTAATTTAAAGGGGGACGAAGAATAAAAGAGGAGAACTTATAAATAAACTAAATGTTAGTCGGCTTCTGCTTCTGTTTCACCTGCGACGACATCGGCTTCATGGCGCTTAAACATGATGCCCAGTGGCAGCTAGTCCATATCGTCGTCATCATCATCGGATATGGTGTATTTCTTCTGGGAGCGCTTGCGACGCGTCTGCTTCTTGGATGTGGTCGCTGCTCCACTGGCCACCGATGCCGCTGATTGTGTGGGCGTGGATGGTGCACTGGCCAGTGATTTGTTAAGTTTTAGCTTCATTTTCACTGCTGCCGCTGATGTGGTGGCAATTTCCTCATCATCCGAACCATCATCTCCATCATCATCATCGTTATCGGAGTTATCAGAATTGTTGCCTCCGCCGCCACCACCATTGCCATGTGCTTCGCTCGTATTCTCTCCGGCCGCCACAGCAGCAGCATCGGCAGCCGCTGTGATTCGTTGCCTGGCGGCCACAAAGACCTTTTGCAAAGCAATGGAATCGAGATAGATGAGCGACGCCTCCTCGTTGTAGATTTGCGCATTCTGGCAGAGTTGCGTAAAGTCCTTCTCCAGCTCATTGAGATCCGCATATTTGCAGTCCTCAATGCGTTGCAGTATCTTCTTAATGTCCACCGGTCGCTTGATGACATCATAGTAGTCAGGGAGCCGTTGACGCGAGGGCAGCTTCATGAAGGGTTCCGACAAAGTGCGACCATCCTGCGTGTGCTTGATGACTGCACTCATGATCTTGTGCATTTGCTTCTTCGAACGCTTGTCTAGATTCTGGCGGCGTCGACGCTTAAGTATAAGTGAATCATCGTCGGATTCATCTTTGCGATTCTTGCGCTTGCGACGTTTGCGCTTCGAATCGTTGTCCTCTTCCTCTTCCTCATCGAACTCGGCGCCATCGTCGATAGCCTTCAGCCACTCCTTCTCGGTCAAGCTGTCCGTGTAGTCCACCTCCTTGCGCTGCCTGGAACCACGACCTAAATAAATGTGATTAAGCAAAGTCATTTAAGCGTTAAAACAAATGCTGCTCCTACCTAGAATAGTATCCTCGTCGTACTGATAGTGGAAGCGCTCCACCTCGTCATCGTCCTTGGTTAGCCAGTCAGGCAGCTCGGACTCATCGATCAGACGCTCTCTGCCCGGATGAATCTCTTCGTCCTCCTTCTTGCGCTCTATATCCATCTTCTTGAAGATCTCAATCTCCTCCTCGCTGCGCGCAATCATCATATTGATCATTTCATCGTCGGGCACCTCATTCTCCTCCTCTTCCTCGTTGTCATCCTGATGCAGGATGGTCTGCAGGAACTGCTGTCGTTCGCTGCCTGTCGACTTCTGATCGAACATACCCGCCTGAATAACCTTTTCATCCATATTCAGTTTGTAACGTGCCGCAGCGAGAATACGCTCCTCCACCGAGTTGACAGTCATCAGACGTAGCACACGCACTTCGTTGCGTTGACCAATACGATGCGCACGATCCTGTGCCTGCAAATCCTGATGGGGATTCCAATCCGAATCGAAAATGACCACAGTATCAGCAGTCTGTAAATTGAGACCAAGACCACCGGCACGTGTGGACAGCAAGAAGACAAAGTAGTCAGAGTCCTTGGCATTGAATTTGCGCAACAGGTCGCCACGGTCCTCGGCCTTGGTGGTACCATCCAAGCGCAGATAGCCAAACTGTCGCCAGCCGAGATAATCCTCAATGATGGTCATGCACTGCGTCATCTGACAGAAGAGCAGTACACGATGATTGGTGGCCTTCAGCTTGGGCAAAATGCGATCGAGCAGTTCAAATTTACCCGACACACGATACAGATCGGGACCTGCAAATAAAGTAGGATTAATATCGATTTTATTCAACGGAAAAGTTTCAAATAATGCTTACCAGACACCACGCCATGTCCACCAGTGTGATCGCAGTACTTCTCCTCGATGTGTTGGAACATGAATGGATGATTACAGAGCTTGCGCAGCTGCACAATGGTGTTCATCAGCGCCTTGGCGCCGCCCTTGCCATGTTTGCCCTTCTCGGAGCCATCGGTGAGCAGCACGCCCTTGCTCTGCATGTGCTTGTAGAGCACTCGTTGCAGCGCCGACATGTCGCACTTGATGATGTACTCAACCTTGTCGGGCAGCTGATGTTCGACCTCCTTTTTGAGACGACGCAACAGGAAGGGACGCAACACTTTGTGAAGACGTCGAATAATCAAAATCGTTTCTTCTTCATTGAGTTCAACCTTCTCGCCCGTGGTGGCGAACGGTGCATTGAACCACTGCTCAAATGTCGAGCACGACTTGAAGATAGAGGGCAGCAGGAAATTAAGCAGCGCCCACAACTCGGGCAGCTTATTCTGCAGCGGTGTACCGGTCAAGAGCAGACGATACGGCGCAATGTAGTGAGTGTTGAGCACCTGCGTCAACTTGCAGTGATGGTTCTTCATGCGATGACCCTCATCGATGATCATGTATTTCCACTGGATCTTCGCCAGCACCGCTTTGTCCTTGATCACATACTCGTATGTGGTGAGCAGCACATTAAACTTTGTGGCACGCATCTGATTCTGCAGCACGCGACGTCCCTGCGGACTTCCTTTGTAGCTGACCACTCCCACTGCTGGAGCCCACTTCTCAAACTCGAGCACCCAATTGGGCAGAGTGGAAAGCGGCACAATGATCAAATAGGGTCCCATCACCTTCTTCCGATCCATCAAATAAGTGACCAGCGATATGGTCTGAATAGTCTTTCCCAGACCCATTTCATCGGCCAGAATGCCATTCAAATTGTTGTTGTACAGTGAAACGAGCCACTCCAGACCCTTAAGCTGATATTCCTTAAGCTGACCGTTGACCATAATGCTCGCCTGCTCAGTGACCTTTTCGTGCACGGTATGCGCAATGCTGTAGTACGTCTGCTCCTCTGTACGATACTCATCGTCCTCCACTTTAACTTGATTGATCAGATCCGTGGATTCGGCATCTCCCGGCTGTGCTGCCTTATCCGTGGCATCCTGGGAACCTTCGGCAGCTGCAGCGCTACGCTCGGGCAACTCCTCCAGCTTAGGCTTGGGTTTCTTTTCGGGCGACTCTTCGCTCTCCTCGTCATCGTCATCGATCCAATCCCAGCCGGGATGCATGTTGAGCCAGCGATGCAAATGCTTCAGCATCGGTGCATCGTCGCCAGTTAGCTTCTTGCCGCTGCACTGTTCCACGACAGCGACACGCATATCGGCAGCAATGCTGCTCTCATCAATGTTCACGTATTCACCACTCATCAGCAACTCCTTCTTGTATTGCTGCAGTCGCTTGCCCTCCTCCTCCTTCTTCTTCATCTGATCATCCTTGTGTTGCTTCACCATCTGCGTGAGATTGCTGATGTACTCGTCGGTCTGCGAGAGCAGGAATGCCAAACGTTTGTCCTTCTTCTGATCAATGAGCTTGCGATAACCTTCTTCGTCCTCAGCCATGAGGCGACGCATACGTTCTTTCTCAATGCGCTCCTGTTCCTTCTTCTGTTCGCGCTCCGCATTCGCGTGATAATTCATCACCGCCTTGTTCATGCGTGCCAACTGAGCCTAAGAGTAAACATCGTTGATTAGTTGAAGAACTTAATGTTGACTTATTCCAGGACTTACCTTATTATTGCGATGATATTCGCGCAGATCCTTTCCATGCTGCAGCACCGCAGCCAAGAACTCCAAATGCTTCTGGCGACGCTTGCGTTCCGCCTCCAGTTTCTGCTGCTTCTCCAGCTTCTCAGTAGCGCGTGCCTCGCGTAATCCTTGACGCTTCGTGCGCTTGTAGAACTTCATGTTGATGGCCGTCTCCAGCGTGGTGTCGCGTCGCGTGCACTGCACAATCTCCATGCGCAGCTGTCGCTGAAAGTTGAGCACACGCAGCGCTCGCAGTTCAATGGCCGCCTGCAGACGCAAATCCTCAGGCATTGTGGCCGGCAGACGTTGCAGCTCCTGCATGCGAAGCGAGATCCGTGCGGCGACACGATTCTCACGCTCCTGCAGCAACGTTATGGGATCGAGACCCACGGGTTTCGCCACAGTTGTGACGCGATTCGGTTTCGCCATGGGCAGCTGTTGACCCGGTGGACCGCCTGGACGCGGTGGACCAGGTGGCGCCACTTGACTGCCTGGCAATCCGGGTGCCGAGGGACGCACGCCCTGCTGTTGCTGCTGCATCGGCGTGGGTGGTATCAAAGGTGGTCCGCCCACTGGACCCATGGCCAGCGGTTTGCCGCCATTGGGCAGCTGATGCTGCAGTTGATCTGGCGGCGGTTGCAGCGGCTGCTGTTGCGGCATTGGTTGCTGCTGCTGCTGTACTTGCTGTTGCTGCTGCTGTTGTTGTTGCTGCTGCTGCTGCTGTTGTTGCACTTGTTGCTGTTGCTGTGGCGGCATTGGTGCGCCTCCTAGAAGTGGCGGCTGTGGTTGCAATGGCTGCGTTTGCATGTGCGGCGGAGGCGCTGGCTGCAATTTCTGGCCGGGCACAGGCGGACCGTACGGACTCGCTGGCGGCGTGGAACATTGCGGCGGCGTTCCGGTTGATGGCGGCTGCTGTGGCTGCATAGGTGGCTGGCCGCCATGTTGTGCTCCAGGTGGCGGTCCTCCAGGCATGCCTGGGGGTCCGATTGGCGGCGGCTGTTGTTGCTGCTGTTGCTGGGCCATCTGATAGGCTTGCAGCGACTGTTGGGTCTGCATGGAGATGGGCTTGTTGCGGGCCAGCAAGCGATACGCTGTGATCTGTGTGCGCAACAAACTCACTTGGTTACCATTAAGATGCTGATGCTTCGATGTCGCACGCATTGCCAGCAGCTGCGAGTAGCGTGGATCCTCTTGCAATCCCTTCTCCTCCATGGAATCGATTGCCCGCTGCAGTGCATGCAAATTCTCTTGTCCGGATCGCTCCGGCTGGCCACCGGGCGGGCCGCCAGGTGGTCCCTGGCCAGGCTGCGAGGGCGCCTGTAATGAAAACACATACTGCACATTGAGATAAGACAGAAAACCATTAAATGGGCAAATAATTTTAGTATTGTAATGTAATAAGGAAAATTAAGAAAACTTAATTCAGATATTCATAGTAATTAATAAATTGTTCTCTAACACACTTGGAGTCATAAATATAAATTAAGTTTTAATATGGATTTATGCTGCAAAATAAGGTTGCAGTCAAGCTAAAGTATCCGCCTTCCGTAAAGGAAGTTTAAGGTTTCAGTGGATCTGATATATTATTATTTTATGCCAACAGGAAACGTTACAGACCGAACGAAGTATCTCCGACCTCATAAAGTATATATGTATATTCCTAATCAACGGGAGCAGCCGAGACGCTCCAGACAGGCCTGATTGTCTGTCTATATAAACACCTAGAATTTTTTTCTATTTAACATTTTGTAATTGTGAAAAATATAAAAGATACACATGTGTTTAAACTAATAAACTACATGATTATGCTTATCAGTTATGTTTGCGCATAAAGTTATAACATAACTCGCATACTTTTACAGCTAAAATAAACTAAAACATTCCACTTAAATGCCAAGTATTTCAGCTATTCGCATTTAGTGTGAGTTCGTCGAGTCCAATACACGCATCATGAGCAACAATCCAATAAGCGAGTCCAAACTGCAGGAATACTACGAGGTGGCGCTAGATCTCGTCAAGAAATGTGGTCCACTCTTAATGGAAGGTTACTCCAAGCCGAAGACCGATTACGTTGTCAAGTCAGACTTCTATGATTTGCTCACAGTGTACGATAAACAGATCGAGGACACTCTAATTGAGGGACTGCAAAAAGCTTTTCCCGAATCATTAATCATTGGCGAGGAAGAGTCAGCGGCAGCGCATCGCCAGGCGGAGTTGACAGATGCCCCAACTTGGATCATTGATCCCATTGATGGCACCACGAATTTCATTCATCGCATTCCACATTGCTGCATCTCTGTTGGATTGGCCATTAACAAAGAACTAGTTGTTGGCATCATTTACAATCCCCCGGCCAATGAATTGTTCTCAGCGTGGAAGGGTCACGGTGCCTACTTGAATGAAAATCCCATTCACACCTCCAAAGTAACCAAGGTGAGTGCAAATAAACTTTTATACAGACAAACGTGGAGACGAAATCTACGGGCTTTAGGAATAAGCAATGTATTACCTGTTTTACCCGATAACGTAGATGGTAATGACCTCAAATCACAACTGATCTCAAAAATAATCAGAGTGATTTATAAGCACTAAGAATATATATAGAGGTCCCAGAAAAGAAATAAACGACATAAAACTAATTAGAATCAGCTACCACATGGAATAAAGATTTTTAGATTTTCAAAAAGCACAATAGATTATATGTAGGGAATTTAAGCTGAAGTCAAATTCATAATAGAGTTAAGAAGTTGCAATGTGGTTATTGCAATAATTTAAATGAATTAAACTTGGATTTGCAGGAATAATTAAAGTAAATACACAAAAATAAACCCCCTTTAACCCCCTGTCCTTTGACTAACTAAATATTGTCTTCATTTCTCTTTTGTACATAGATCAAGCAAGCGATTATCGCCTATGAAATCACATTGATAAGTGCAGCATTTGTGCGAGACAAGAACATGAAACGGATTTACAAATTGGGCTCAAATGCTACTGCGTAAGTGAGACGGGGAAAAGAGTGTTAAAAGCTTATTTTTACTCTTCTTATTGTTCTCTTCTCTTTGCAGCACCCGCAGCTTTGGGAGCGCTGCACTCGATGCGGCTTATGTGGCAGTGGGTCAATGTGATGTCTTCCACGTTGAGGATCTCAAGCCCTGGGATATTGCAGCGGGTGCTGTCATTCTAACCGAAGCGGGAGGTTCCATTTATCATACCAAAGGTGGTAAATTCGATATAATGCAATCCTATTTGATCTGTGGAGCCACAGAAGAGTTGACTCAAGAAGCCATCAAATTGATTGAGGAAGCCGATCAAATTACGGAATACACATTTAAGTAATAAATGAAAAACTTTGTATCGCTTAACACTGCAAAAAGTACAATATACAATTTCTAGCAATAAAAAGAAATAATTGAAATAAAGAAGAACCGAATATTTAATACAATGGAATAATGGAGAATAATTATATTCAGTTAAATCTCCCCCTTTAGACCAAAGGAGCAGCTAAGTGGAGCAATCTGAATTTCAAGATGATAATGAATCTGTAATGATATACATGTTATTTCTTAATTGACTTTCAAGTCGTTCATGCTAATTTTATTTCCAGTAAGCTTTCAGAATGTTGATACTAGAATGTAAGCAACAATTCTGATTTACAACTTACGCAAATTCAAAAAGAAATTTATTCATATCGAGTTTTACTGGACACCAAATCTGCATATTATCAAGTTTTATTCAGGGTAAAATTTTGTATTTAAAAGTTGATAATTTGGTTCTACATTATATTTCAACAAATTATTTTGCACCTTTGTGCCACTGTGCGCTCTCTTAGTCAAACATCGGTAAACAATTACACAAAAAATGAGAGCTTTTAAAAGTTAACAAATTTGCTTGTAAAAATATCTTTGTGCTATTGCAAACCTGTTCGCTGTCAAGTCTTGTCAGTTGTGTTCTCAGCGCGACAGCGTCAAAACAGAGAAATGGCAAGTGAATCACAGATCGAGGAACTTTACCAGTTCATTTATCCATTAGCAGTTCGAGCTGGTGAAATACTCTACGAAGGCTATCAGAATGCTGGCAAAGCGGTGGCCCTCAAATGCAATGAATTCCACAATGTGGTCACCGAGTATGACAATCAGATCGAGGAGTTTCTCATGGCCAACATTCTGGCCTCGTACCCGGATCATAAATTCATTGGCGAAGAGGACACGCATAAGAACAACAATGTGACCAAGGAACTGACAGATGCGCCCACGTGGATCATTGATCCCATCGATGGCACCTCGAATTTCATTAAGCAAATTCCCCATGTCTCTGTTTCCATCGGACTCGCGATCAACAAGCAAATCGTGCTGGGCATTGTGAATAATCCTGCCCAGCAGAAACTCTACACTACCAAGCTGGGACAAGGCGCCTTCTGCAATGGGGAGAGCATCCATGTCAGCGACTGTGAGCAGCTGAATGCCGCCAATGTGGCCTACGAGGTGTGTCTGCTCCACTCTGCGCCAATAAGAAACAAGCACATCAAACGCATCTATTACGTTGGCTCCCAGGCCAGACGGTAAGTAAACGCCACATAAATGATAATTACAGTATCTATGATAAGATTTCTTTCTCTTTGCAGATTGTTGGGGTATTCGGCTGTGGTGGATTCATTGTGCATGGTTGCTGCTGGCAATCTGGATGCCTTTCACATTGAGGACATGTATCCCTGGGATTGTGCAGCGGGCTATTTGCTCATACGCGAAGCTGGCGGCGTTGTTACCCATCCATATGGCGGACCCTTTGACATTATGAAACCCGATCTTATTTGTGCCGGCACAGAGACATTGAGGAATCAAATCGAGCAGTTAATTCGACAAGCTGATCAAGCCAAGTCTGTGGGCAGCGATGATTGAAGCTAGCGAAACTTGTAGTCTCATTAATAAAACTTCTCATTCACTATAATTTTGATGTGTCATCCTGACCGAGCTCAGTTGAAAAGCTAAACAAGTGAAGCTAGGCAGTCTTTACTACAATACTAAATCAGATAGTAGTAATAATAATCTACAGATTCAAATAACTTTTAAAAACCTTGGATACAGAGTTGAAACTTCAGCATGGGAAACCTAACTATTTAACGAACTAACAGTTTAGCTGACTATTTATTTACTATCTTTCAAAATCATTTTCAAACCGTTTTATCTAGAAAAGTATATAACGAGTTCCATTGTCAACTCAACCTTATACAAAGTATTTATCTAATTACACATTATATGCAATGATTTGCATTTTGTAGAAGAATCTAAAAGATAAATCACACATGATGGTTTTATACTAATAAACTGAATGATTAAGCTTATCATCTGTGTGCATAGAGTAATAACATATGTTAATACCCCTTCCTCGCGTAAGTTGAAAGCACAGTGTAAAAGCTTGTACACAAAAAGCTTTTCAGAGCTAAAATGCCAAGCATTTGAGCTATTCGCATTTAGTGTGAGTTCGTCGAGTCTAAAACACGCATCATGAGCAACAATCCAATAAGCGAGTCCAAACTGCAGGAATATTACGAGGTGGCGCTAGATCTCGTCAAGAAATGTGGTCCACTCTTAATGGAAGGTTACTCCAAGCCGAAGACCGACTATGTGGTCAAAGCGGACTTCTACGACTTGGTCACAGTGTATGACAAACAGATTGAGGACACTCTAATTGAGGGACTGCAAAAAGCTTTTCCAGAATCGCTAATCATTGGCGAGGAAGAGTCAGCGGCAGCGCATCGCCAGGCGGAGTTGACAGATGCCCCAACTTGGATCATTGATCCCATTGATGGCACCACGAATTTCATTCATCGCATTCCACATTGCTGCATCTCTGTTGGATTGGCCATTAACAAAGAACTCGTTGTTGGCATCATTTACAATCCGCCGGCTAATGAATTGTTCTCAGCGTGGAAGGGACACGGCGCCTTCTTGAATGGAAAACCCATTCACACCTCCAAAGTAACCAAGGTGAGTGCAAGAGCAATGGAAACTTATATAATTGCCGAAAATACGAGATAATTTTTAACTGTTTTGCGCTGGTGATTCACTGGCAAAATTAACAGTTTCAAATTCGTTTATCGTTTGACTGCAGTAAACAACCCAAACAACATATTAAAAGCTCTCTCTTAATTTCTCTTTGATGCCGCTCTCTCCCTCTCTTCTGTACATAGATCAGTCAAGCGGTTGTTGCCTATGAAATCTCATTGATACACGCCGGAGCTGTGCGAGACAAGCACTTGAAGCGTGTTTACAAGATGGGCTCAAATGCCACGGCGTAAGTGTGACCGAGAAGGCGAATGTTTGAGAGTGCAATTGTGAAAAGCTCATTATGCCTCTGTTATTGTTCTCTTTTATTTGTAGCACGCGCAGCTTTGGGAGCGCTGCACTCGCCTTGTGCTATGTAGCAACGGGTCAATGTGATGCCTATCACGTTGAGGATCTCAAGCCCTGGGATATTGCAGCAGGCGCTGTCATTCTAACCGAGGCAGGGGGCAACATTTATCATACCAAAGGTGGTAAATTTGATGTAATGAAACCCGATTTGGTCTGTGCAGCAACAGAGGAGTTGACTAAAGCGGTTATTCAGTTGATTGAGGAAGCCAATCAGATTACAGAATATACATTCAAGTGAATTTACTCGGTGCTGACTGATCTTGTGATCAAACATTCAAAATAATGGATCTTTTTGTAATAATTAAAATTGTTAGTATTGATTTAAGAGTGCCATCGAAAAAGTAATTCCACCTCAAAAACATTGCGAAAAATAAGAGAACAAATATGGAAAATAAATGTACTACTGAATATAACATAAACTCAATGAGAAATTAGCGAGTAATCACAATAAATAAAGAGATTTGAGGATCATTCAAGATTGCAATGGAGAATAAATAAGTTAAGTTCAAACTTTTTGAATAGGACAACTAAATGGAATAAAGAATAAATTAAAGTTATAATGCTTATGCAATTTTAAGGGATCATTCAGAATTTAGATAATAAAATCTAAACAAGAACCCTGATTTACAACTTACACAAATTAAAAAACAAATCTAATGAGTCCCAAATGAGACAGCAAAATAACAATGTAAATACGGAAACATATAATTTGCTAGTAGAACTTTAAAATAGTAATTAATAATGGCGTTGAATTCATACAAAAATAAAACTGTGTCATATTCAATGCTTTGCTGATTTCACTCTGAATAGTAATTTTTTTTATCAAGTCATTTATGCATGACTTTTACCGTACACTGTTGCCGTTTTTTCTCTACTTGTTTTTGTAACTATTTGCCTACTCTGGGCCATAGACACATGTCTGTTAAAGATAAAGACATCTATTTGTAGTCGTCAAATCAAACGAGATAAAGCTTGGCAGCGAGCAACAGATTCCAATTTACAGTGCATCTCTCAGTATGTTAGACAGACATCATATCATAGCATGCGAAGTCGCGAGTTTATTGAGTGTATAAATCAAAGCTCAATGTAAACAAATGCGAGAAACGAGAGAGAGAAAGAGAGTTCAATGCTACGGAAGCTTGGGCTACGTTAAGATCAGTGTTTGATCAGTTTCTCAGTCGTTGGTTGGCAGCAGTTAACAACGAACGCAACGCATACATAATTAAAACTCGTCAACAATGTCATCGCAAATTGAAGAATTGTACAATTTCATCTACCCGCTGGCTGTAAAAGCTGGCGAAATTCTTTTGGAAGGCTACGAGCGTGAGGAGAAAAATGTGGACATTAAAGGTGCATTCTACGATGTTGTCACAGACTATGACAACAAGATCGAGGAGTTTCTCATGAACAAAATACTGGCCACGTATCCAGATCACAAGTTCATTGGCGAGGAGGAGACGGCCAAGAATAATAACGTATCTAAGGAACTGACAGATGCGCCCACCTGGATCATTGATCCCATCGATGGTACCTCCAATTTCATTAAACAAATTCCACACGTTTGCGTGTCCATTGGACTCTCGATAAACAAGAAAATTGTTCTGGGCATTGTGAATAATCCAGCACAGAAGAAACTCTATACCACAAAGTTGGGACAGGGCGCTTTCTGCAACGGAAAGCCGATTCATGTGAGCAACTGTGAGCGCTTGAAGGATGCCAATGTGGCCTATGAAGTGTCGCTATTACATGTGCACAATGTGGCCAATAAGCACATCAAACGCATCTATCATGTGGGATTGCATGCCAGACGGTGAGGCAATTTTAGAGAGTTTTATATGAAAGCCTTATTAATTTCAATTCCCCAGTTTGTTGGCCTACTCCTGCGTGGTGGACGAATTGTGCATGGTTGCCGCCGGCAACTTGGATGCTTTCTACATTGAGGATATGTATCCTTGGGACTGTGCTGCTGGCTCTTTGCTCGTGCAGGAGGCTGGCGGTGTGGTCACTGCGCCTTTTGGTACCCCATTCGATATCATGAAACCGGATCTGATTTGTGCCGGCAGCGAGAAATTGCGCAAGGAAATCGAAGATCTGTTGCGCAAGGCAGACCTCGAGAAGTCTGTGGGAGGCGATGAAGTCTAGCGCACAAATAAAGAAAGACAATCAAGAAAGCTACAGTCGAGTGTAGACAAAACAATTAACTATGACCAAGGCAACAGAGATGTTGCAGCTGCCTTATATTGCTCTTTTAAATTAATTCTAAAATTACTTGCAAGCTCAATAAAAATCTTTAGGACTCATTATGATAACTACAATATGCATTAAATTGACAAACATTCTAATATTATCTGAGTTAAGCTGAACAAGAAAAACACAAATTCAGGTGATGACGAGTTAATAATACCCTTCTACAAAAGTAAATAACTGCAAACAAATTAAGCTGGACAAGTTAAACAATTAAACGAGTATTCCACAGAAAAGCTCAAATTTTTCTGCGCTCTCTTTCTCTCTGTTTTTAACGCTCTCTGAGCAGAGTAAAGCTTTTAGCAAGAAAAGCTCAAACAAATTCTGTGAAAAATAAAAAGTTTCCAAATTGCTTTAGTAGTTAGGAAGCTATCAAAACATTCGGTTTGTTACTGATAACAGTGATTTAGTATTTACATTTTTATCACCAAATATGACGAAACAATATAGTGCAGAAAAGCTCAAGGAATACCATGATATTGCTGCGGATTTGGTCAAAGAATGTGGCCCAATATTTGAAGAAGGTTATAATAAATCGAAGAAAGAGGTTATGGTAAAATCCGATTTCTATGATTTTGTCACCGTTTACGATCGGCAAATTGAGGAGAAATTAACCGCGGGGCTGTCGAAAGCATTTCCCGAATCGCGTTTTATTGGTGAAGAATCGTTAGCCGGTTCTAAGGAGCTACCTGAGCTGACAGATGCACCCACCTGGATCATTGATCCCATCGATGGCACCACAAACTACATACATCGATTTCCGCATTGCGGCATCTCTGTAGCTCTTGCGATTAACAAAGAACTTGTAGTCGGTATTATATATAATCCGGCTGCGAATGAACTCTACACTAGTCGAAAAGGTCATGGAGCATACCTAAATGGTCAGAACATTCGAGTGTCTGGAGCAACAATGGTGAGTAGCAAAGATTAGACTTACTATGCAGTTAATATATGGATGCATCTTTGTAGCTAAGCAACTCAGTGATTGGGCATGAGATTACGCTTATAAATGTGGCGGCTTGGCGTGATAAGAATATCAAGCGTGTTTACAAATTGGGCGCAGTAGCTGCTGGGTAAGTTTCAGTTACGTTGGATAAACTATGTCTATGTGAAAATTGTTAACTTGATTTAAAAAACCCCCTTAACATTGAGTGTTATGCATCTTTCTTACTAATTTGCAACTTTGTCTTCTTAACTACTTTTCAGCACTCGTTGCCTGGCTACTGCAGCGCTTTCACTGGCTTACGTAGCCAAAGGAACGCTAGACACCTATCACGTGGATAACCTTAAGCCTTGGGATGTGGCTGCTGGCGTTCTACTCGTACGCGAAGCTGGTGGCGTTGTTTATCAGACAAACGGCAGCGAATTCAATGTGATGCAACCGAACTTAGTGGCCGCTGGCCAAGATGCCCTAGCACAGCAGGTGATGCAGCTCATTAGGGAAGCGGATGAAATCGACGAGTATAGATTCACTTAAAGAGCTAAGTGATGCACTTACATTAGGAGGCATTCCATGCGTTTGATATCCCAGAGGCGACATATTCGGTCCAGTTGGCGGCATCTGCATTCCCATGTGTGGCGCTGTAAATTAAAAGCAATTATTAATAAACATTGCACGTTAAAATGCGTGTGTTTAATGTGCATTACTCATGCCCTGATGATGTGGCGGCATATGATGACCTGGTGGCCCTTGGCCAGGAGCCACATGCTGCATGGGATGACCATAGGGTCCTCCAGGATGTCCGGGCGGTGGTCCGGGTGGTCCTTGCATATGCGGTGCACCGGGCGGCGGCCCTTGAGGCGGTCCCTGTGGTGGGCCCTGATGCGGATAAGGACTGTGGGGAGAGGGAGCGGGAGATTGCGACGGGGGCGCCATTGGGCTGGGAGCCTGTGGCGGCGGCATCGGACTGTTCGCCGGCGAGGGCGAGGCCATTTTTCACTTTTGTTCACCTACAAATATACACGCTAAACAAACGAACAAGATTATAGTCTATTTTTTGCACAAAGTTCAACAAAATGAAATGTATATAAAACGCTGCATATGTAATCTTTAATCGTCGGCTTTGTTGCTCGCCGCAGTTTTATTTACGCACTAAATGTGCTTGGTGATTATTTATTTTTGTAGAGATATAATGCTTTTTTACACAATATTTTTCTTTACCTATTTGCACAATTCGAATGCGTTTAAAGTCGCACGATTTTCACACACTTTTTTTTTGGTTGGTTGGATGAAAGACGCGACAATGGCGGACGTCGCTGTATAACAAAATTCAAAAGAGTGGCAACGCTGTGCGAGCCGGTAAGCGCTGGCTGCGTTCAACCAGCAGCACACGCTAATATTTTTAAATAGGTATTTTGCATTGTATCTTAATAAAAATGAAAACTAAAATTTATTAAATGAAATTTAATAAAATTTTTCTAAAATATTTTTATGTAAAGTTTGCATAAAAATATTCTTGTGCTGCTGAACGCCGGCGATGACACGTCATGTTCACGTGCATGGTGAATGGCAAAATTCTGTCATTTAGTGAAAACAAGAGCAGAGCAAATTGGTTGCAAGAGCAATAAATACTAGAGGAACATAATAATTAGTTAGTTTAACATATTTAAATACATATACTTAAGCATTTAGAGGCACTTGGCACAATTGCAAACGAGCTTTAATTATGGGTATGCATTACGTCTGTTTTTTTTATTGTGTTGTGGGTGTCAGCACACAAAAAGTCACCACCAACTTTACAATCATTTTTTTTTCATTGCTCGATTTTTCATTTTCATTTTGCAGGTGGGGTGCTCAGCTATTTTCGTGGTCTGCTCGGCTCCAGGGAGATGCGCATCTTGATATTGGGGCTTGATGGCGCTGGCAAAACAACGATTCTATACAGGCTGCAGGTGGGCGAGGTGGTCACGACGATACCCACAATTGGCTTCAACGTGGAGCAGGTCACATACAAGAACTTGAAGTTTCAAGTCTGGGATCTGGGTGGCCAGACCAGTATTAGGTGAGTCTATCTCTTGCTGCTGGTGTTACCAAACTAATCTTATCATTTTTTCAGACCATATTGGCGCTGTTATTATAGCAACACAGATGCCATCATTTATGTGGTAGACTCGGCAGATCGGGATCGAATTGGCATCTCCAAAGACGAGCTCTTGTATATGCTGCGCGAAGAGGAGCTGGCGGGCGCGATACTTGTCGTCTTAGCCAACAAACAGGACATGGACGGCTGTATGACCGTTGCCGAAGTGCATCACGCGTTAGGTTTGGAGAATCTAAAGAATCGCACATTTCAAATATTCAAAACATCGGCCACCAAAGGTGAGGGGCTCGATCAGGCCATGGACTGGCTTTCGAATACGCTGCAAAGCCGAAAATAGTCACAGTCATGCCCCCAATACCAAACTTCGCCTGCCGCCCCTTGTAAAATTTGTCCAAAGTGAAAAAGGAAAGTTCTTAAAACGAAAAAAAACGCTTATGCGCAACATAAAAAAGATCCAAACACACACACAACTTTGTAATAACTTCTAGTAATATATATATTATTATATTAAATTATAGGTTTATATAATGTAATAATCTTTAGCGACTTCTTTTACCACTCGGGGAGTCCAAAGCGTCGCACACGCTGCTCCTGCGTATCCAACTCCATGCGCACCTTTTGTCGCATATAGAAAATAGGACAATCGCGATTTGAACAGATTACCTCCTCATGCAACGAACCCTGACAACGCTGACACTCGGTCCAAAGTCGGGCAAATGTCTCCTCCAGGCCACGCTTTGATGCCACCTCCTTCTGATAGAGTTCGCTCATCTTTGGTTCGCAGTGCGGACACAAGCACGCTTGTTCATAACCCTTGGGCATTAGGGATTTGCAACCCAAGCATGCTGCCTTCTTGGTCATAAAACCCGCCAATCCACCAACCTTTGAGGTGACGACAGTCCTAGTCCTTGTGTGTTCTCCTTTGAGCAATACCGACTCGGCTTTATCGCCCAAAATGGGCTCAAAGATGCGCAACAGTGGCTTGGACAGTTGCTGCTCCAAATAGTAATTGGCATCAATGGGCACGCTATTCTCTAGCACATACAACGGATCCTCGGCTTTCTGATAAGCTGGTGTATTCTTAGCCGCAGCACAGATCACATAAGGCACACGATCACCCAGTTTGGGTGCTGTGCCCGCATCTCGTTTCTTCATCTTAGCTGCCAGCTCAACATGCGCCTGCTTGGCAGCGTAATCCGTCTTGGCCAGCTCCTTGGTGATGACCAGCTGTGAGATATCAATGCGATTGCACAGCAAATCCGCAATGATTTGCTTACAATAATCAACCGCACCCTCGGGATCGCGTTCAATCAGCAGCTTTTGCAGACAAGCGTTCATCAGATTGGCCACCAATGGCGAGTTATCGCGACGCACTGTCTCAATGCCCTTGCAATCCATTTTATCATACTTTTCCGGCTTAGTGAAATACAATCCTGCATAGCGCTTCTTGTTGATCAACAAATAGGGATAGTAAACCTTCTCGAATTCTAGTTTAATGGGCTGCACAAATTTGGCGCTAACCAAGTCGGCTGCCTCTCTACCGAGTTCCATGCTACGCTCTAAGCTTTTAACACCAAAGTTAACCATCACCGAATCCGTGTCACCATAGATGACCACCGCATCGTTCTCATAGCCATTAGCACGTGTGTAATGCGTCTCCACCTCGTTCTTGGTCATCTCAATCATTGTGCGTCCATAAGCAGTAACGCTGCCCGAGATCTCCAAGCAGGGCAGTTTTCCCACCTGAGCTCCAGTAAAGCCATACACTGAATTTGCTGATATCTTCAAAGCTAACTGGCGACCATCCAACACCTGCCGCTTGAATGGATCTTTCTCTACTTTTAGATCGTTCTTTGCACGTTTACGCGCCGCCAACAGCGATTCCAAGATCTCGGGCAGCAGGCCGCGACGCAGATCCGCCTTGACGAAACTGTTATTCGCAGGCGTGCGCTCCACTTGATCATCCGTCAATCCCAGCTTATCCTTTGCTCCAGGCAACAGTAACGTGGTGTAGCATAGATTGTGGGCCATCATAATACTGGGATACAGCGAGGCAAAATCGAGGGTACTAATGGGATCAGCATAATATCCACGCTTCGGTTCGATGACAGTGGCGCCTTCATACTGCTCGTCGGAGCCACTTGAAGTGTAGGATGGCATGATGAAACCTTTAGTTTTGGCTTTGCGCAGCAGCTGACTGAGCACCTTGATCTGTTGGCCACGCGTGAGCAGCGATTCGAGTGGGACGCCTGTGACACGCGCCATCTCCATGTAGTTCACAATGGCCATAAGTTTCTCGAGCAGACGCAATGGCAAATAAGCATCCTTTAAGCAATACATGGCCAAGCGACGACGCGTCTGCTCGTCGCCATTTTGCAGATCCGTGATAATGCTGTGATGCACATCCTCCTTCTGCTCCTGCAGAAAATGATAGCTCACCGCATTCAAAGTGTACGAACGCAGTTTGTAATCGCGGAGCAACACAAACAGCAAATCGAAGGGCACGCGTCCTTCAAAGTTGACATATTGATTCTCTCGCCTACCCATTTGTTTGGACTGCAGCACCTGCTCTTTGATGACCGAACGTATGTTCTTAATCCTGCCTAGATACTCGAAGCCTTGCACCTTCAAGTGCGCAGCGCGATTCAGCAAATAAGGTATATCAAAGTTGTTGATGTTGTAGCCAGTTAAGATGTCCGGATCGACTTCGCGCACAAAAGCCGCCCATTTGTCCAGCAGTTGCTGCTCTTTGTCATAACACAGCACCTGGCTGCCAATGATGGGAGCACACTCCTTCAACGTGAATACATTCCTGATGAACGGCTCTGATTCGCCTTGTCTGATGACCATGTTGGCAATTTGTATAACCGGATCCATTTTGGCTTCTGGGAAAATGCCACGGCGACCAGCACACTCAATATCGAAGCTAAGAATGCGCAACGGTGCCACCTTGGACCACTCGCCTTCAGGCTCGTGGGAGATGAACTGATCATAGGCCACATCCACTTCCAGTTGGCAACGTGACTCGGGGGCAGGTTTAGAGTTGCGTCCACGCAGTCGCCATGCCCCCGGTGGCAACTCAATCCAATTGCAGCCGACCACTTGTGTTTCCACCATGAAACGGATGTCAAAGTCGATATTGTTTTCAAAGGCACGGCAATCCTGGAAGTCAAATGCGCCCATTATCACTTCCTTTTTTGAGCAACCTGGAGGCAGCGGCCACAAAACGCGGCAACGTCACCGTGATCTTAATGTACCACTGCTTTTCATCGCCCTGATAGCCATGAATATTGAGGCGTTGCACCAGCTCTACAGCGAGCACGGCTTCCTGGACATGATCCTTGTTGTTGCGTATGTCTGCAATTACCTTTTTGTCCAGGGCTTCGTGCAGGTCGGCGCAGTGGCGCTGTTCAAAGTTTTTGGGCGCCGAGATGTAGAAATAGGGGCAATAACCGTGGACATGACAGCAAACCGAGTTGCCCTCCATGGTGACGCCGAACATACGTACTACGGGCACCGGGCCGAGTTGGGCACCTGGCATGCCGGGCAGTGGTTGCCCCAAATAGTTCTCGACGTCCAGCTGCTGGAATGTCAAACTGTCCTCAGCTGGATTTAGCTTAGGAGGCGCTGCTCGGGACCAACGTTCGCTCGTCTGTTGATTTTCGGGTCCTTCCCCCATCAGTTGGGTTTGATCCAGATCGTCGTTGGGTTCAAAGGCGGCCAGCTCGGCCTCGAAACCGCCGCCCATCTCATCATCATCATCGAAATTTCTGCAAATTTGCAAAGTTAAGATTATATTTCACTTCAATCGATGCCAAACAAAAGCTTTTGCTTACCTTGACTTTTTTGAGTGGCCGTTGGCTGTGCCATTGCCATTAAATTTACGTTTATTATCCATGCGATCTGTTTGCTTAATGATATAACGAAATGAACAAGTAAACCAACAAAATAATTCGCAAATTAAATGATGCAAAAAACGCGGCAACAACGCGGGAAAATCAGAAGTAGAATTTGCGAATAAACCAACTGTTCACTTTAGGGCAAATTGGCAGGACTGTTATTGTGCGGGTTTTAAATGCATCGCAGTATTTTATGAAATTTGCTAGTGGAAAGCAGTATTTTGCATTTTTAAAAATTAATAACATATATATTAATTACTAATATATATAGATAATTTACAATTAAAAGGTATAAACCAATAAATATAATAAATTGATTTCTAAAGAAGTATATCAAAAAATTATGAATAAACTGTTTGGCATCATTCAAATTATTGTTCAAAATTTCAACAAGCAATATTTAAATTTTAAATATATCCTACATATATGTCAAGCCAATTTTCAAATATTTAAAAGAAAATGAATATAAATGCGAATATGTGAATTCAATGGCAACAGAAAATATGAATTCCGTATTTATTTTGCTCATGCATAAAATACCAGTTTTGAATACTACAAAAAGATTTTGTATATTTGTCTGCATGCGTGTGTGTGCCTTATGTTTTTGGCTTAATCGTAAATCGGTCACACTGACCAGCAGCAGATATTTTCGTATGTAAAACGCATTAAAAACTGCGAATTGTGTAAATATTTAACAAGTTATACAGTGTACGTCTATGTTTGTTTCTTAGTACACGCTTAATGTGCTGCTGCATGGAAAATAAAACGCAGCAAAATGCTTGCCTTGTGAAATAACAACCCAAATACCTTCAAATACCTGGCGGGGGTGTGTGCGAATGTGCAGTGTGTGCGTGCGTATGTGTGTGTGTGCACGGGGGATGTTAAGTGAATCACACTCACACAATTAATATAACAAAAAAAGAAGAAATAAAGGAAACCAGAAAACACACACACACTCATTCCTGGAGCAAAAAGATGTACCAAAGCGCCTGCAATGCGGCCACGACAGGCTCGTGCGTGCCCGGTGCGGGCAATCAAACCGATAACGATCGCCAAGCGGCGCTGATAGCACAACAGCCACCAACAGCGCCCGTCGAACCCGATTACAGTGGCTTCGATATCGTCAAAGCCACACAGTACGGTGCGATAGCACGCGTGCGGGATCTGGTCGAGTCCGGCTGGGATGTGAATCAGCCCGACAGTGAAACAGTCACACTGCTCCATTGGGCAGCCATCAACAATCGACGAGATATCATACGCTACTTTCTGGAAAAGGGCGCCACCGTCGATGCTGTTGGCGGCGAATTGAATGCCACCCCCCTACACTGGGCCACCCGCCAAGGTCACTTGGGTGCCGTGGTCCTGCTGATGGCTGCGGGCGCCGACCCGCGTATACGGGATGCGGAGGGCTGCTCTTGCATACACATTGCCGCACAGTTTGCACACACTGCATTGGTGGCCTACTTCATAGCCAAGGGCGTAGATCCAGATCTGCAGGACCGTGGCGGCATGACGGCGTTGATGTGGGCGGCATGGAAGGTGAGTCAACTAGAATTTCACTTATCACCCTTATGATTTCTATTAAATAAGACTTAATGCACACTGTAATCACAAACTGGAAAGGTATTTACGATTCTACATATTACATCTACATCTAGATCTCAGAGATTCCATGAGTGTTTACATAATTTTAAAGATGAGAGTCTATAATTTTTATAAACATCAGAAATATTGGCATTCGAATATATTGAAGTCCAGCAACTATGGCTTCCCTACTTCTGTTACACCTTCCTTTAACCTCCAATTGTTGTTTATATAATAAAATTTGCTTACCTTGAATCTGCCGTCAGGTGTGTGCTCTCGATCCCGTGCGTCTGCTACTCACATTAGGCGCCAATCCCGCTATGGTTGACTACACACACGGCAACACGGCGTTGCACTGGGCAATCTTAGCCCGCAATGCGACAGCCATCACAACGCTGGTGCTCAAATCGAAGGCGTCGCTGGATGCGCCCAATTTGCGGGCGGAGACACCACTCTCAATGTTGGAGGCTCAAACCGGTGCCATTTGGATTGGTGCTAAGGTCATGGATCGGGTGCGCGAGGCAGCGCTCAGCTCGCAACAACGTCGTTCTCTGGTATCCAAGTTGCGGCACGACAAACGCTTGCGTTGGTGGTCGATGGTCGCCTGTCCGTTTACCGCCTTCTATTTGGCGGGCATTGTGTTTACCATCAACACGCTGTACATTATCAAGTTTTTCCTGCTCGGCTGCCTGTATGCAGTGTTCCACACCATTGGCAAGACGCTGTTCGATGAGCATCTGATGGCGTTGTTGCCGCTTTCCGTCTATTTGGCCACCAAGGCTTGGTTCTATGTCACTTGGCTGATGTATATCGACGATGCGGTGTCGTTGCCAACCACCGTGTGCTTCCTCATCTGTTCGCTGGGCTTGTGGGTATGCTTTCTCAAGTCGTGGAAGGGTGATCCCGGCATCATACGACCCACCAGAGAGCAGCGCTTCAAAGTAAGTGAAGGAAATTAGATATGTTATAATTTAGACTAATTATATGATTCATTTTTGCAGACAATTATTGAGCTGTCGGAGCGCGGCGGTATTGGCTTTGAACCCGCTTCCTTTTGCTCGGGCTGCCTGGTGCGTCGTCCGATTCGTTCCAAGCACTGCTCTGTGTGCGATCGTTGTGTGGCACGCTTCGATCACCATTGCCCCTGGGTGGGTAATTGTATTGGTCTCAAGAATCACAGCTACTTTATGGGCTTTCTCTGGATGCTGTTGATCATGTGCGCCTGGATGATCTACGGCGGCTCTAAATACTATGTCAACGAGTGCAATGTGCACTTTGACGGTGAGTCTAAAATGTGATTCCATTTGAAATTGAGTGCTTAACTAATTTTTCGATTAGATTTCCTCACTGCGATGCGCGCCATTGGCAACTGCAATGCATGGGTGGGCTGGGTCATGGGCAACGCTTTGCTGCACATGTCCTGGGTCATCTTGCTAACCATTTGCCAGACGTATCAGGTAATTTGCCTAGGTATGACCACCAACGAGCGCATGAATCGTGGACGCTATCGCCATTTCCAGGCCAAGGGTGGACACAGCCCATTCACGCGTGGCCCGTTGCTCAATCTAATTGATTTCCTTGAGTGCAATTGCTTTGGTTTGGTGCAACCGCGACGCGTTGAC
Organism: Drosophila nasuta; assembly: GCF_023558535.2. Lineage (NCBI taxonomy): Eukaryota > Metazoa > Arthropoda > Insecta > Diptera > Drosophilidae > Drosophila > Drosophila nasuta. Next base: position 35,871,366 of record NC_083457.1, on the reverse strand, counting down.
TGGATGAACTACTATGACTATGATGCTCAGGTGCATCAGACCATTGAGAAGGAGCCGCTGCTGCGTGGCGATGGTGCCGACAATGATGGCTTGGCGGGTGATCATCAGTATGTGTAGGATAAGTCCTATCGGGATGCGAAGACGCTTCAAATGCCCATTGCGCATGTTTAACCGATGCTTTAGATATGTATTGTATTGTATGGAAACCTCCCGCCTGACCTGGTGGATTAGCTTCGTATTTATTTCTAGTGATTTGTAATTGGTACGCGCTGCTGCAAACACAACGATTTAACAACACCAACATCAAGAATAGCAAACAAGAAAAGAGAATGCAACAATAATAGAGAATGAATAGAAAACACAGATGAGAGAAGCGTCGTTCGCAGACCGATATCGGATCGAGCAAATTGGGCACAATTTATGCCTCGATACAACATCATAGATACGTACATTTATTGTGCTTGTATTTTACCTGTAATTACAAAAACTCTGTACATTTTTTCAGCATATTTCTTAACTAGCACATTTCTTAGACGTTCTCAAGTATTTGTAATACCAAAAAAAAACAAAAACAAAAATGAAATGAATTACCAACCGAACAAAACAACCACACAGACACACAAACGTTTAACAATCGCAACAAAATCAAAAACCCAATTAAGCAAAAAGACAAAAAACGATAAAGTAAATTAATTTCAAGTCGTGCAATATTTAAAAATTCCAATTTTTTCCACAAAAATTAATAAAAATACAAATTGTAAAGCGCACAGAAAACAAACGAAATACAAGAACAAAAAAAAAACTTTCAAATATGTGTATTCTAAAAGCAAGATTATAGTTAAATAGGTTGCAGTTGCCTTTGAGGGAGCTTGGATTCGCTTCAAACTTGATCCAAGTTGTCTCGCCATTAAGCAGCTTTTTCAATGAACCAAAAGAACAAAACACCAAAACTAACAAAACCACAAATACGTCAAATGTTTATGAGAATACGATTTGCATACTTAAATAATGAATAACGAACAATTCTAAACGCGATCCGATTCAATACGCACTAGTCTAGTCAGCAATCATTTAAGTAAAAAGAAGTGAAGAAAAACAAAAATTATAGTGCAACAACAAAGACGATATATATATATATACATATAAATAAATATTGCATATTAAAATATACATATATATATAAATATTTATATCTAAATAGTTATGAAATTATGTACACCTATGATAAATGAAGGAATTTCGACAAAATGCAACAACCTGACAACAAAATGAACAACAACAACAACACGTAGCTAAAAAACCGTTTCTAATTGTAACACGTTACTTAAATGCATTTAAATTTAAATAACAATTTCAACTATAAAAATTTAATATATATATATATATATATATATATATATATATATATATAAAATAAACAATTATGTATGTATATGTAATATTGTAACTCAGAAACACTTTTCGATGTACTATTTTGTATTTGAGATTATACAAAAAAAAGGAAGCGTACTTTTCACTCTGCGATTTGCTACAACCTATTTGTTTAAACATTTTTATATTCTTTTGCTTGCATTGTTATATAAACAAATACCGAAAACAACAAAGAACTTAAAAAACAAAAGAGAGATGATACGCTTTTAAAAGACTATGATGAAAATGTGTTGAAAGTGACATGAGAAGCCAGGCAAACAAACCCTAATATCGTAAGTGTTTTTTGGCCCCCGATTAAACAAACAAAATGCAAAAAAATAAAAATAAAATCCATTGCCTACGTCTTTAGTTTAGTCATTAAGTTCAAGACAAAATATGTGTATTAAATAGTATGTAGAACGATATGCAAGGCGAGGTGTATGTAACAATGTGCGTTAAAAATTTAATAATAAATAGTACTTTATTCCGTATTCGAAAAAGAAAGCAACCAACGTATTTTTTACTTTAGCAAAATTTATACATTTTGTTTTAGAACTTGCAAAGTACCTATTTATCTGCCCAACTTGTAAAATTTATAAAAACTATTTCGATGTTCTTATCGTTTTTTAGTATAACAATAAGTAATAAATAAAAATGCTTTTTAAATACAATAGAATCCGGTTATAACGACTCCGCTTATAGTGTCCGTCCGGTTATTGCGACGAGAAGTCGATGGCTTGGTTGGTCCCCATACAACCTTATATGAAATGGACTCCGCTTAGTACGTCTCCGCTTTTAGCGACAAACCGCTTATACCGACGAAGTTTTTCACAATTCAACCGGATATTGAGACGGAAAAAAACAAGTAAGAAAGTTACAGTCAAGTGTGCTTCGACTGTGAGATACCCGCTACCAACTTTTAATAAAGGCAAAATATTGCGGTATCATTTTCAAAATATACCGAAAATACTATAAAAATACTAAAAAATATACCAAATGGTATGTTTGGTATATCGATATAGTACACCATTCAAAATATACCATAGACGGCACAATGTACCAGATTGTCGGCCAAAGCAACTCAGAGCCCTAGTAAGTAGGCGCTTTTGCCCATACAAAAGTATATCTTTAATAACTACCATAATTTTTATCGGATCGCAACCAGGAATCATAACTACTATAGTAATTATTGTATATACCAAAATTCGCAACTCTAGCTTTAAAATTACGCTTGTTATTCGATTTTTTGATTTGCGGGGGCGGAAGTGGGCGTGGCAATAATTTGAAACAAACTTGATCTGCGTGCAAACATAACAAATGCTGTCGAAAAAAAATTATAGCTCTATCTCTTATAGTCTCTGAGATCCAGTGTTTCATATGGACGGACGGACAGACGGACATGGCTATATCGTCTCGGCTGTTGACGCTGATCAAGAATATATATACTTTATAGGGTCGGAGATGCCTCCTTCTATCTGTTACATACATTTCCTGCCGGCACAAAGTTATAATACCCTTCTACCCTATGGGTAGCGGGTATAAAAATACATCGAAATAATGCCAACAAATTTAAGTATCAAACGACGCTGTCATAAATGTATGCATTTATCAGTGATTGGCACTCTTGCTTGTGTGCGTAGGAGCGGCACGAAGGTTCTTACATTCTCAATACTCTCTGTTAGTTTTAGCTGACGCCTTAGCTTATGCTAAGGAACATGCAGGTATACAATTTATTATGGAAAAAACCATGCTATTAAATTAAATTTATACATTTTTTGTTTTGTTTAAAAATTAATTTGTTTTATCTTAAAAACCTATTACGAACATGGCAACCATAAACAAAAAAAGAAAAAAATTAGTGTTGCTCTTTTCGGTTAGTGCGTCTTCCGGGTATAACGACGTAAAATTGTCGGTCCCTTGATAGTCGCTATAACCGGAATCTACTGTATTTATTATTAAAAATCAAATAAAAATTAAACAAATCCCTTGCTCAAGTCAAAAGTAATTTGCCTATCGATCGGTAATGTCAATCGATAGAGCTAGGTGTCCTGATTACGAAAAGGTAAGTCCAGGAAAGATCTTTGAAGATTTAACAGAAATAAGACAAAAAATAAAGATTATAATACAAATAATTCTTTTTGAATTTTAACGGGTTGCCTTTTTTGTCGGTTACAATCAATTTTAAATTGGCACGCTGAGTTTACTGCAAAAATATCAAATTTTCTGCAGTTTACTTTGAGGGTGCATCAGCTTACATCTACATTGCGATAGATGGCTCCACTAACTAAGCAAGTGACTTGCTGTATTTCTGCTCGCTATTGGTTTATGTTCGCCTGGTATTTCTCCTGGTGGCTTGGAACTTTTCTGCAGTTTGTGGCGGTATCGAGTAGACAACAACAACACTAACATAATTAGTAGTTGTTGTTGTAATTATTGATGTTATAGTTGTTGTTGTTGCTGGTGTTGGCTTCTTGCAACCGCCACGAAAGTCTAAAAAGTGCTAAATCAATATTTGAAATACCAGGCGAACATAAATCAGCAGTAAGCGGTTGCTTTGTTCGTTATTTTCAAAAGTCCGCTGTGTCCGCTATGCAAAAATATCAAATTTTCTGCAGTAAATGTATATATAATCCTTTTTTTCTTAAATTTTTTACTGATTGATTTTATTTACATTTTTTAAATTTAAAAATGAATATTCACTGAAAAATCTTTATAAATTTATTACCTTGGATATTGAAAATCTGACAACGTTGTTTGTAGTAATATAATCCCTTTGCCATCTACTTATAGCACATAAATAATTCTTTTATTTCACGATCTATTTTTACTTTATAATCCAAAAAGAAAATAGTTCAAGTTCAATAAAAAGTCAAGTATACCTCGGGTTTTAATGATTTTTTTATTTTTTGATGACATAATTTTTGTTGTTTTTTTTTATAGATTTAAATTGGTTTTGTTTTTGTTTATCCGACATTTATGCATTACATTTATAGGCTCGCTTTAAAAATAGAATTTGTTTCCGTGTTATGATAAATTAAGAGTTTTCATGTTCTTTTTTTGGTTTTTCATTTATTGTTATTATTAAAAGTAAAACAGTTAAATATATGCATTATTAAAATACGTTATCGCTATCGCATTTTATACTTAAATTTCGCTTGTGATTAGTCGCTATCGTTTATTACAATTTCGCAGCAGTGTAAATGATATACAATATTATGAATTATTATATATCTATTTTTTTTTGTTTTAATGAATTTATTTTAGCTTGCTTTGATGATGTGTGGTAAAAACAATTAAACTTGCAAATCATATGAGAATCTTGCGCGTTTACAACGTGCCGAATTTTTGTGTAGTTGATATTATTTGATCTCAGTTAAAAAATATAAAAGCTTATCCACTAGAAATGTTTGCGGAAAATTAGTTGAGAGTTAGTGTAATTAAGAAACGTGACTGATCGATCGGTGTGTGTGTGAGTGTGGGAGGCGTTAGCGTCTTTTGTTTGTTGTTGTTGTTATAGTTGTAATGGTATATAGTCGCATCTATATAAAGTATACATATATTATATTTAGGTGGGTTGTGGCGTGGCCAGCTTGAGCTCAATATAAGTGTTATACTGTTATACATAGATGTATTATATTTAATTACTTGGTCGGAGTAGAAGCTTTTCGTGTAAATATTTCACTTTTATTTTCGTTTCTCTTTTTATTATTCTTGAACTGCCCGCACATAAATTAAAACACAAAACATGTCCGCACCGTACGATAGAAAAGTATTTTCTAGTAAAAGGGGATAGATAGATCTCGAAGGGAAATGGTAGAGAAATATTGCAAATTGCGTTTCATAAGCGCACTTGTTAAAGGAAATTAAATAAAAAATATAATAAAAAGTTGTAAGTGTATAATAAGATGTGCCTTTCAGCTATAAAAAATATACTAAAAAGCCGTTACAAACGCAGCTGACCATTAAAGATGCGTTTATGCGTTGCGCCATATCATGATAACATTACTGAATTCATTTGGTGTAATTTGATTTTGCAGTTTTTGTAGCTCGAACTTATTATGGATATGTTTTTGTATGCTTTTTTGTTTTCTTTTTTTTGTTTTTGTGCATTAATATGATGGGAGAAACCGTCAATTGTGCTGCGCAACTTGACCATAAAATGAAGCAACGTATAAGCGCAGTTTTCAAGCAGCCGATGCCCAACAAGTGGCAACAAAATAAAAGAAGGGATACAGTTTAAATTGTGCCCTTGTTGTGCATATACCATTATTTGAATTAATGCACATTTATGCCAAGCGTTAGCCATGCGATGATCATGATCACGATCGCGAATAGGAACACCACGCATAAACGTACGAAATATTTATACAAGCAAAATGTGTATACACATGCTTAGCCTATATATATACATATATAGTTTATATAAGATGTATATATAAATATTGTTTTTTTTTTTCTTTTTGTAGTACACGTAGATTTTTTTCATTTGTTTAAGTGTTGTTTTTTTTTCTTCTGGTTTTGTTTTTAATAAAAAATATATATAAATATATGCTATTTTGAATTTGATTTTATCTCTCTGCTCATATGTATAGTTATTCTTTTTTGTTTTTTTTTTCTTGCCATGTTTTTATGTTCTTTTCCACATCTGTTAGCTGTATTAGAATTTTCCCTTTTTTCTCATTTTGTTAAATATGCGCACTTAAAATATGTATATTTATATATATGTATTGTATATATATATAGTGTATATAAAAGTTCAATGATTATTAGTTATACATAGGGTATTATGTATAGTTTTTAAAGGTTTTTCATTTGTTTTTTTAGAGGGGGTAATACCCAGTACAATGGGTAAAAAGCGTGGCCTTTATTTGCTTTCAGCGCAGCATATTTAAAAAAAGTTATTACACACACACACACATATTGAATTGGGAGCCAAGAAATCATAATAATAAATAACAAAAGGTGCCGTTATAAAATACATGGTTAAAAAAATTAAACACTTGAGCTTAGTCTAAGCGGGGGATTATTAATAGAAGGTGTAAACTAGTGTGCGTGTGTGTATTGCTGGAGGCGACGCAGAATTATGCTTTATATGCTTTGCTTTTTTGTTTGCTTGGTCTCGTAATATGTATAAACTTTATCATATATTTATAAACATTAGTTCCCACTGATGTTACGTCTTCTGCTGCAGCAGCTCGCTTTGTGGATTGGGCGGACTGGACGACAGCTGCTGCAATTGTTGTTGCTGCTGTTGTTGTTGTTGCTGCTGCTGCTGTGTTGCAGTATTCAGCATGGTCGGTGCAGACAATGTGGTCGCCTGTGTAATAACTGTCGTGGCAGAGATGGTTTGTTGTTGCTGCTGTTGCTGTTGATGAGGCGCTTGTTGCAGCTCCTGCGTATGCTGTTGATTTGTTTGATTGTTTAGCGGCTGGTTCGAATTGCAGAGCACCGAATAGACGGAATCCACTTTGCTGAGCTTCTCAAAGAGAGGTATCAGCTCACGCAGCTCACAGTCGGTCACATCGTCGAACCACGACTTCACAGGAACCTTAAAACAAGTTAAAAATGCGGTTAATGTTATACGATTCAAGTGAAATGAATTTGATTATCTACTCACTGCATTGTCTGGGTGAAAGATGTAACTGGCCGGTGAATTGTCAACAATGACAATCTTTTGTAAATCGCGACCCAGACGATTTAGATCCTTAATGTAATTACCCCTGTAATAAACGCATGATTCCCTAAACAGTCTTGCACGAAACACATTCCATCTGAAAGTTGAGAATACAATGAGTTATCATATCATCACTAAAAAATCTTAATTATAGAAGTGCTTTCGTTTCGGAAGAAAAGTTACCATCAAGTTACTATATTTTCATTAGAAAATGTATAAACATTTAACTCCACAAACTCTCGCTTAAAGCTTTTAAATATTTGTAATCTTATTGCAGTATCTTTGTCTCTTTTGAGTTTTCATTGCTTTGAAAGTTTTGTAACCACAACATATATTCTACTTGTCACTTGAAAATATATCAGCATGCTCCATTACCTTGGTTGTATCATGGGTAACACTTGTTATCCAGGGTCATTTAAACCGCAATCATGTTAGCTTTAAGTTAATTGATACTCTAACTACACTGTAACATATCTAAACAAATATCTCTATTTCGTAAACCTTTTCATTAGACTAGACTTTTCCACTTAACACATTTTTTATTATTTTATTTATGTACAATACATATTTGCTTTTAGTTTGAATAAAATTTATATTATTATTAATTTAAAGCATGAACTTCTATTTAGGTTTCACATTTTCATTTTCTATTATATTACTTGACTTTAAAGATAATGGTATATAGAATTTTAAACTTTTTTACCTAAAGAAAAATAATTTTGATTGAAATGTAATTTGACAAATTTGTAATCTGTATAACCGATTTTATTTCTTATCGTGTTTACTAATTTTACAGCTGTGAACTTTGAAATAACAGTACTTACAACCTACGCGTATAAAAGTGAAAAATACTATTATCTATATGCTCCATTTTACAAAATAATGTATAAGCGATCAACTAACAAAAAGGAATAAGTAAAAAAAACGCGTTATATAGTTTTGCCATCACACTGCTATTTCAATGTTCACAGCTGAATTTTCAGCTATTCCTTTCTTTTCTCTCTTTTTAATACTTACTTGTCTAGCAGATCGGCAACGGGATCTGCGTATTTGGCTAGTGAGGCTGTAAACAAAACGCACTCGTACAGTTCGCCCATCTTTTGTAGAAACTCATCGACATGCGGTCGCTTTAGCACATAGACCTGATGTATGGTGCCATCGATTTCGACTGGTACTATGAAATCGGCATTAGGTATGGGCTGCAAAACGATGTCAATTAATTGTGATCTCTTTCAAAGCTGGATAATGTGAAAACTTACCTTAAAACTACTGTGCACTAGAGTTTCGTCCAAATCGATAACCATGCACTTTCGATGCATATCGGAGTGCCTAACCTGAGGTAGAAGGTACCTTTGTTGGTCCGGTAAGGGTGGCGGTGTTGTTGAACCATCGATCTGTGTGCCATTCTGATTTGTTTTCGTTCGATTTCGTCGCCAGCAGCAAAGTAACGATTGAAATATGCCGCGTTTTTGTGGTTTTAGGCGATCCACATCTTCTGAAATTGAAAGAAAATGCAAAAATGATTAAAATAGGAAAATTTGCATATAAAACTGCATCTTAAGTTTAAAGAAATCCATATTAAATTGGATCATATTTTGAGGTCAACTATTAAGCTAAGTTACCAATAAAAATATCAGATCATCAAATTTCATTCTCAACTCAAATCATACTGTCAAAAAAGTATAAATTTAAAAACAATAACAAAATCTTGACTATCATAATTTATAAGCAACAAGTTCCGTTTTCAATCAAAATGCCAAAAACTATATCACATTTTCGTCAAATTGCTATCTATTCCCATTTTCACACTTCTTCGAAACAGGTTTACATTGATGATAGCAACAAACACGACAATGACAGCAACAAATTTAAGTCAACTGTGCACAATCAACCGCACATTGACGAATCGGCCTTGAAAATGTCAGACAGGGCTTATAAAATAAAAATTGCTATTATTATTTTTTCATTTATTTGTTTTTGTGTAAGCTTACGATTGCGACTTGTGACTGACTAAACGAGATTAAAGTAAATTATTGAATGAACTCAGGAATGCTGAATGCGCATTGATTGTTTCAATTAAAGGCAATTATTTCTCTCTCTCTCTCTATATATATAGACATATATGTATGTATATATAACACATACGTACTTCACGATCTTAAAGGGGAACCACCCCAATAAATGTCCATTTATTTTATTGCTAACAAAAAAAAATGGTTGATAAAAGAAATATGTACGATTCGCATGATCAATAATTGATTATCATTCAACAAACATTTATTATCAGTTGTGCTTTAACACATACGATAATTTTGAAATAAATAAAGGTATCATTATATTCACGTGAGTTGATGTATCAACAGTTATTTGGGATGCCAAGCGAACGATAGTTTAGTAAGCTTTTAATCGATCACAGTCACGATAACTTGCAAAATCAAGCCCATCATTATGAGTGAAGTTAAATAACGAATACTGATTATTTATTATATTGATATCATAATCAACTAAATTAAAGTGTCGAACAATGCTGTTGAAAAATTTAAAAGAGTAAAATATAGACATTTATGATAGCTATTGCTTTTTTATTTTCGTAAGACATCATATTAAACAATAGGTCAGGTTTGCCTAGCAATATAATCGATCACTTACATAAATAACTAACCAACTATTAATAAAAACCTATTTTTATTCAAGTGTACTCTCAACATTTAGCTATTTAAATAGCAACTTAATCTAGCTCATCGTTAAGGGTGAATGTTAACAAACAATTAATCTTTACATTTAAAATAGAATATTAATAACGTATACAACACTCATTTCCTATTTCTAGCCTCAAGGCTTCGTTAAACAATTTTGATAGGAAAATAAATGTTTTGTAGATCAATAAATGTTGCCTTATGCGTATCAATAAAAATATCTATATAAATGTGTATAAATATTTATGCATGAAAATCCGCCTCATCTATATTTGATATTTGATTTTCTCACAATATGCAAATCTTTCAAGCACTTTCAATGCGAATGCGAATTTCGTGTGTGCTTGTGTGAAAATGTCTTAAAATAGATATCAAACGAAACGAAATGAAATGAAATAAAAAAAGGAAAAACCCAACAACGTTCTCGACGCGGTTTCGCAGTGCGCGGGCGGGAGGCGGCATTGGGAGGGGTGTGGCAGCAAATTTAGCATGCATACATGCGTTTAATCGATGGGAAATGCTATAATTGCAAGTACACAGACAGGAAGGTAGAGAGAGAGAGAGAGAGAGCGAGACAGACACGCACACCTCTTTAGAAGTAAGAAGGTCGCCGATTGACCTTTAAGCCCTGCGAGCGAGGGAGTGAGCAAGAGAGAGAGAGGGAGTGATAGAGCTTTAAGCCAACTGTTTACAAGCTTCGAATTGCAATTGCTGTTGTTGTGGCTAACAAAGAAAATAACATGCAGAGCAACGAAAAAAAAGTAACCAAGAAAGTTACATGCAAAGTGTGCTCGACTGTGAAATACGCGGTACTCAATTAAAGATAATGTAGAAAAAACGAAAAAAAAATCAAAACTGCAAACTACTGTTAATTATTTCATTAATATAAAATACTATATTTATGAAATTACAATTTACAATTATATCCTTTTTAATGATCAGTTGTATCAGTTGTAATAAAGGTAAAATAAAATAAAAGTTGAATTTAAAGCTTCATAATATAAATAATTAACCCTCAATTTTATATCATTACTTAAATAAATTTATGTAGAACAATTTCTTAAAAAAAGGAAAAAAATGGTATTGCAATATACGATGTCCTCGTATAATGCCCTTTTCAGCCATTTGTATCGGGTATAATAGCCAAATGGAAGTGCATGTTGCATGCGACTGGGGATTGGGAAAGGGTAACGGAACGAAGGATTCCAGCAGCTAAGCTAGACGTTAGTCGGTTCATTGAACCGAGCTTAGAAGAAGCGGTATCCAGCACCCAGCACCCAGCACTGAGTACTCACTGCACTTAGTGCTCTGGCGACATTGTGAAGTGCAGCTGTACTTGAATATTTTATGAGCCTTGTCGCAACATAGTATAATGAAAGCCCCCGACAACAACAACAGAACAATAACGAGTTGAGAACGTGATAGAAGCACACACATAAACACACACAGACACATACGCACTCTAACACACACACCTAGACGATTATTAGGCAGTTGAAAGGTGAAACGAACGCGCCGCCAATGTGAAGAGTGTCCTGGCTGAGCTTAAGCCTTAAAGTAGCTTTCTCTCCCTCTCCCTCTTCCTCTCCATTCCCATTTCCATCTTCTAGTCTGGCATATTTTACATAACTTTGCATAAAGAAGCGAGACGGTGAGAGTCGGGTGTCAATTTGTCGCCTACTTGTTGAACTGACATCCGCAACATTTGGTCGGCGTTATTGATAGGCAGCCCACTATCTATCTCTATATATAGGTCGGTGGGTTCTGTGCTTGATTGATGCGCAAACAGGCAACATTGTTGTTCGTGGGGTTCGGGTTCGGTGCGCACTCAAGCACACGTCTCTCTCTCTCTCTATCTCTTTCTGCCACCCAATACACCCCCTCAGCTGACTCTTTATCCACCCTTGCCATGCCGCATCACACTCAAATAGGCTTTGTCCTATTTTTAAGGCTTTAAATTGAATTATTGACTTGGCTTTGTGGAGATTTTTTCTTTTCTCTCTCTATTTTTGCCTGCCCATATTTATAGCTCCCATTATATGAGCACAATTTGTCTATCAGATTTTAATAGACACCAAATTTGGCATGCAGCTGACCGTAATAATCACAACAACAACAACAAAAGCAACAGCGAATAACGAAAAATATTCAATTCTGTGGGTGGTACACGAATTGTGAAATGGCCAAGTCACGATTTATAATATTCATTTTGATACAAGTGCTTCAATTTCAATATTATAAAAATCAATCGCTCAGCATTTGGTATAAAAACGCTTTTAAAGTGCCCAATAATTGAATTTACTTGACCAACAGAACTCGCCAAATTGCTTTACTACTGAAATTGCGTATGAAATTCAATTAAATATACATTTTATTGACATTTATGCTAAGGTTGTCATGACGGAATAAACATAGTGTGGCCATATGCATTAATTTTAAGAATACCCTTTTCGAAGTTCACAATTAAGCTGAGCTTTATAGTTCCTTTTAATGAACAACTTTCTTAGTTGTAATTTCTTATTCGACTTTGCATTAATTCCAATTTTAAATGAAAAACCAACTGTTTGTTGCCCGTTGAAAAACAAAAAAATAATAATTTAGCACAAGTGCCTATGCTAAGCGTTAAATGAAATCATCAAAGTGTGACCATATGCAAGCATTTGGAAAATATTGAATCAATCATTTACCAAACGACCCATTAAAATGGTTCACAATCGAGTTGAGCTGAACTTTATGTTCATTTAATTAGCGTGAACTATTGCAGCTTTTCTTTCAGTTAGCACACAGCTTTTCTCACATTCGACTTTGAACTAATTCCAATTTGAAATGTATAAAGCAGCTGGCTGTGTGCTCAATTAAATTGCAGATTTATGTAACTAAATACGAGAGAGAATATCAAAAATATAGCTGCATTAATTTATGCAAAAAATTATGCAAAATGTGAAATCCGCAGCAGACTGTTTAACGGCCTTACGCGTCAATTGGGAAATACATTTATTTTCGCAGTTTAAGTTTGCCGACGCGGAATGGCAATGAAAATGACAAGCGTTTCTCTTGTTTTCATTTTGTTTTTCTTGCGTTGCTCTTTTTTTATTTTTTGACAATTCTCTGCCAAAAAAAAGAAAGAAAACTTGTATATAATCAAGTAGTTATGTGTCTGCTGCTATATACCAAAATACACTTGCGTTGGGTTACTAAATGAATTGAAGAGTCATTCTGCTCTCAAAAAACAATAAAAATTATATTTTCAATTAATTCCTTAATGATTGTCGATCTTAGAATGCTGCCCCAGCAAAGTTCTATAAGTGTATTGAGACTTCGGCAAGGCAAAGATAACAATTTTCTCAACCTCTCGTTGATAATTAATTTAAAGCAAACAAAATAAAGTAATAAAAAAAGAAAACGAAAAAAAGAAGGCAAATTGAAAGAATGGCAAAACAACGCCCCAACTTTAAACAATTTTTGTGGCTCTCGTTATCTAATCGCGTTGATATTGTGTTTGTTATCTCTGGTCACACATATGATATCATTTTTTTGTTCAGTTCTTGAGCTCGCTGCTGGCCTTAAATGGGCAGCCGAGCTCGACCTTCAGCATATTTATTAAAGCTTTTTTTTTCAAAAGTTCACACACACACAAACACTCACACATGGACACGCACACAGACAAACATACATAAATGTGTTTTGTTCTGTTTTTGTCTGTTCAACCTTTGCACGTGATGTTTGGACAAGCACCTGCTACAAAAGCATGGAATGAAACGAAAGAAAGGGGGCGCCACTGTGGAGAGAGCAAGTGATGCTGCCCCCTTTTATTGCATTCGCACAAAGATGTCGCTTTGGGGGTTGGTATTCAACTAGCAAAGTAGCCAAGTGCAGAGGTCAACGAACCCAAACCCATCAAGAGCAACAGCAACATCAACATCAGCATTGCCGCCCTCTCTGAAAATTAGATAGTATTCATCCGACGACAAGTTTTGTTTTTGGCCGCATCAATTGACCTTTGTTTCAGTTTTAGAGAAGGAAAAGGGGGATTTAAAAGAGCCCCAAAAATAAATTAGTTATCGCTTTTTCAGCTGTAAATATACACCGACACATATGTACACACATCCATCAATGAATACACACATATGCTATATAGGAAATGCTTTGCCACGAAGACCATTAACATTTTTGCACAGCACGCGGCACGCACATATTTATATGTTCTTCTAGAAACTATACACATTCATATACACGAATATAATATTAGATTTTTAATAATTATGCATTGCGCTGTTTGGGCTAATGATTTATTTTTCTTTCTTTCGTTTTATACATGGTTTTTAACACCAAAAAAAAAAGAAAAGAAATTGCTGAACAAGATATAAAAATGATCATTATAGTTTTGGTATGCACTTTTGCTTTGCACAAATTTTCTAAAATAATTCACTTAACATTTCCCCATATATTTTCATTAAAAATATGTAAACATTTTAATTAGTTACGTGCTTTTCAGTGAACACATGCAAGATTAATGGCAATTCTCCTAGAATGTGATTTATCGATAACAAATTAGCTGCTAATCTGAAAACTGACAGTTTTAGTCTGGCATCTTTTAATCAATCATTGCGTCTAATATGGATTTTAATCAATTCAAATGATGTGACATAACGAAAAAACACACATGTACGGGGATTTTTCATTCGCATTATCGATAACAAATCAGTAGATGACACTTCAAGATTGGCAGCTCTCGAAAATAATCATGGCTTTGTAGAGTGTGGCCATTAGTATGCAAATTATTTGCTTTGTTTAGTTCAAGTGCAGTATGAATTATGAAAAGAATTGCGCTTGACAGTTTATTGTATTTTTCAGCCACATTTTGTTGGCATTGTTTACAATTCAACAAGTGAAATTATAAGCAGCTGCTGTCAGAACTGACAAACAAGTATTAAACAGCTCTGATTAATCGAGATCTGAAATCTTTGCTGGCCACAAAACATTTATGAAAAAAAACCAAAATGACACAAGGAATGCCAAAAATGCTCCCCTGGGAAATCTAAATATTTGAAAAGTTAACATATGTGGAACAAGCGTATAATTAGTACAGTTTAAATTTAATAATTTGTTTGTATATACTACTTTTTTCTAGATTTCAATCAAGTAAATTATACAGCATATGTTAGTAACATGATTTCCAGCTATATTATTAACACTTTTGCCTTGACAAATTAATACGTCAATAATAACAAAGTTAGTCTGAATTTTTTTCGTGTGCTGTTTGATTTGGAAAGGGTAAAACGCGCATTTGCTTTAAAGACCTTGAGAAATTGAAAAATCAGACAGAGAGCTATATAGCTAGAAATGAGATACTAGAGCGTTTGCCCATAAAAACAAAATACATCTATCTACACATGTGCAGAAGTACATACATATATGTTTGTGTCTATATAAATATTTAAACACGGGCGGTCGGGCGTACAGACAAAATCAGACAGCACTTAGGCGGCACCCACTCTGAAAAATACCTAATAGAAAAGCTGCCGCAGAGTGTGACCGACTTTGCGATACCTGTCCAATATTTTAAAAGTAACAAATGTGACCCAAAATGCAATTCTCTTTACATTATTTAAGCAATAGCTTTAAAATATTTTTCACTACCTTGATCTCTTGCCAATAAGTTATAATAGCCTTCTGGATTCCATTGGTCGCGTATAAAAATATATAAAAACAACGAAACAACAAAATAAAAAAAAATATATTAAACATATTTCAACTGTTGCCGGTTCTAAAGCTCTCTGCGCTCTTCGCACCCACACACCATCCAATATTTAGCTTGACTATGTGTCTGTGTGTATGTGCGATGATGACGTCTCGTTTATTGTCACACAAAGCTCAACAAGTCAAAGAGTGAAGAAAAAGGCCTACGCATACACTCACACACAACATACTAAATTCATACATAGATATGCACACGGAAGTACGGCCCATAAAAGATAAATATTTGAGCTATAGTTTCGAGTTAAATGGGCAGCACTGTCTGGCCGCAACAACGCGAGATGTCAATTAGCACCTAACCGCAGAAATTACACATACAAATGCACAATTGTATATCTGTGTATGTACTATATGCAAGTGTATATATTGCATGATTATAAATACATATGAACACAGAGTATAGTTTTGTTTGTCGTCTGTTTTTGCGACCGCAGATTAGATTAAATTTTGTTATTACTTTAAGGCGCTTGCCCGCTCTTGCTCCCGCCTGGCCTCAGCCCCACCCCGTATTTTGTTCGTTGCCGCTGCACAAATGAAAAAAAAGAAATAAAAACACTCTCACACATATCATAAAAGAGAAATAAATACACATATGCACACGCACTCACACATATATGCAACTTTTAAGTTTTCGCTCTCTTTCGCGCTTGCTTCATTCAAGCTTTTTTTGTAAGCTACGCTTTGTTTGTTTGTTTTCACGAAAACTAGTCGACGTTGACTCCATCGTTGATACCGGTTTCGCCTTCTCGCTCTTCCTCTCTCTCCCTAGCGGACTTTTATCTTCGTTGTAAAAAGTGTGCAATTTAATTGCGGTTTCAATTGTTTCGCTTGTTCTGTCTCGCTCTTGGCCTCTCTTTCTGTTTCGCATTCACATTCGCTTTATCTGGAAATGTATCTTGCTCTCCGCTAGGACATGCAAAGGTATTTAAAGTCAAGCAATTTGTTCAGCATTTATTTTTTCTACTGTTTTGGCGTGACGTCACAGTTGATTACAGGTGGCGCTTTTGAAAGTTTTGCCTGCAAGTGTTCGACGACGACGTCAGAAGTAAGCAAGTGGTTAGATCATTCACAATAGCCAACAAAACAGCTGCGCACTTTGTATACAAACACGCACACACACACACACACACATACGAACAGGCGGAGACACGCAAAGCAAACAATAACTATACATCGTATACGGTCACATCGTCTGGTTGGGGAGCCTTAACAATTCCTAAGGTCAGGGGGCAGTGCGGCCAGCCCAGTTGTCCTTTAAGTCATTTTGTTGCGTCTTTGTTATGACGCCGAATGACTCATTCACTTGGTGGTCTTGAGTATCTTCATTTTATTTCTTATACATTTTGTATATATTCTCATATTCATATTTTTTCGTAAAGATTGTTGAGTGTTGAATCTTCTTACCTCCTTTGTCATTTGGATAGACATTCAGTTGCTCATCGTCGCGGGAAACTTGTGTGATTATTGATGTTGCATCCATTACACGGCGTGTTTTTGTTGCAAGTTGAACGCTCCGTTTACTTTTTTATTTTCTATTTGGCCCAAAATCCAAGTAAATTGTACTGGTCGAAGTTTCGTATTTATTTGTAAATTTTTAGCTGCACAAAATTAAAACACATACACATTATTATTAATACATTTTTGCACACATTTTCCTTCGAAAACTTCATGTTTTCTTTATATAGAAACAGACAACACACATTTGCACTCACACACACATGTGTGCAAGTGAGTGTGAAACAGACTACGACTGCGACGTCAACGCCAACTGCGGGCAACGGCAGCAGCAGCAGCAGCGACTGTTGCCTGCGCCAGACAGTGGAATTTTACAATTACGCTTTGACAGCCTCATTCGTTGGTTTCGTCGTCGCAGAATGCAAATGATTTTCCCTCGCGATATTCACCTTTTGTAAAAATGCACTTTCGCCTTTTGTTTCTTTCGTACACGATCATACAATAATTACAAATGTATTAAAAACTCAACGGAAATCAACTTAAAAACACTTTCTTTTCTTGCACTCCTGTTGTTTGGGTACATTCTTTATTTTTCTTCGCGTCTACTTTTTGCACGCAGCTTCTTGGCGTTTTATTTATAACGCACTCACACACAAACACAAACGCGCACACTATGAGAACAGAAACACTGTCTTTGCTTTCAACTGTTTTCAATTGGTACGGTTGTTGTTACTCTCGTTTATTTCGATATCGCATTCATTTGAGTATTCAATTATTTTTTTTCTTTCTTAATTAATTATAATCAAAACTCCGCGCAAATAAAACAAAAAACGTTCTCCGTGCCGTTTTTTACGACGAATTGTGGCCACGGTTGCGCTGAAACTGTTAAATGACAGACACACACACAGCAATAGCACTTAACATCTCGCTGAGGTGTTATTAACAGCGAGCATTATAAATTTTCTGCACTATTAATTAAGAAATGTGTAATATATGTCGTCGAAAATTCAATGTAAAATAAATTAATATATTCTCATATAAAAAAAATTATATGGAAATTTCATTTAGATAGGAAAATATAAAAAGACGCTATATTTTGAAATTAACAGCTGCAAATCATTGCTCTAACATAGACTTTCTAGAGCCTATCGATAGAATAATGTTAATGGGCAACAAGGTATACTGCAAGTATCGATAAGGTCGGAGAACAAAAATGATCAGAGATGCCACCTTATCATTAACAGGTTGTTAATTTTCTTTCTTTTTTTTCTTTGTCTACAAATTTAAAGAAAAATATTTTGTTTATTTTAATTGGCAGTTTTAATATTGTATCCCAACCATAATCTGATATTTGAATATATTAATTTAATCCCTGTCTGTAAAATTTCAGTGAAATGTTACTTATGTTTTGATTGCTGTTATTTGCATTAAAATGAACTGTTAAATGAAATTTGCCGTGCGTTGACAGTTGTTGCTTGACCGCTCAAAATAAAAACAATAATTTATATAATTCTTAAATATATTCACAAGACACAATGCCACGAAACAGCAATGCCGAACGCGATAATCCCTGTTTAAAGGTAGGATGAGTTAATGATTAACTTTTACTTATATAATGAACAGTTTGATTATAGGAACAAGAACTGTCATACAAATGCCTAAACAAAAACAATTTCGACCGGGAAAAGTGTGAAGTTTACTTTGTCAACTACAACAATTGCAAAGAATTTTGGGTATGTAAGCGACAACTAAACCAATCGTCATTACGTTACCTCATATGTTTTATAGAATAAAGTACGCAGTGATCGTCGCGCTAAAGGAATTGTTCCTTATTTACCGCCAGTGGAGGAGCGTGCAGCTCTCAAAGCCGAATATATGAAAAGCAAACCAGCCCAACATTAATGTTATCACAGTGTGACAGCAGCTTGATCAGGTTGTAAAAATACCATTACTAAGCCGAGCAATAATACTTTTACAGAGTTCGCAATGTAACAGCAGTCTGGCCGGCTTGCCAATATGCCATAAACAAGTCAAACTTTAATGTTATCACAGTGATCCCAGCATGACCGCAGTTTATCTCTGCTTTAAATATACTAAGAAAATTGTTTGTAAATATACCATAAACAAGTCGATGTTTTCAAATTCAAAACAACTTTATTCCATGCTATGTATTGTGTTGGCTGCAACGATTTTAAGAGCAGGCAGCGCGGCCTCCAGCATGGCAGCAGATAATTCCATTTCCAGCGACTGCTTGGGATCATCAAGGATCAGCAGCTTAAGCTGTGAAAGTCGATAAAGACACGCCAAACCATTGTAGGTGATGTTGGTGCCAGAAATATCAAGTACCTCCAGACGCGGAAATTCGCTGCCCGAAACCCGATCCAAGCACCAATCGTCGATGGTTTTAATGTTGTGCAGTGACAAGAACTTCAGATGTTCCAAGCAGCGCAAGTTCTCCAGACCTTCGTAGTACAATTGCATGTTGTCGCAGCGCAAAGCTTCCAATTTAAAACTGGTATCGTATTTGTTGGGTAAACTGAATTCACCCTCAGCCGAAGCACGATGCCATTTGGGGTCGTTGAGGAATTTGGCAGCGCCACCGCGATACAATATGAAGTGGGCTGCTGCGAGCTCGGGGCCTAGAATCTTATGACGTTCGGGTATAAACTGTTGCATGTGCCGTTCAATGGTTTCCTGTCGTTTATGCCACCATTGCTTCACGGTCTTTGGACTTAGATCAATGGGTCGTTGCATCATCACAATAAAATCGGAAGTTTGTTCCGAATTCGAGAACAATTTCAACTTACTATTCCAATCTTGAGGACGATCGCCGATTGGTGTTCGCCACCTTAATTGTTGTTTATCCTGTGACAATTCCTCGCGAATTCGCTTTACAGTCGCACTAACTTCGGCCTCCGATGTGTTATTGGGCAATGTTGCTGCAAATCGACGCAAGACAACCGCACTTGGCTGTAAGCGGCGTAGTTGAACCGCTAATAACATTATTTAATTTATCTATTATTTTATTTCTTAGTAAAAATGTAAGTTTCGGAAACGGTTACGATGATAAAACGTAGTCAGCTGTGATGAACAGCTGAGTGTCAAGATTAAACACACAAAAAAAAGTGGCAACGCCAAGCAGACGCCATTTTTTCCGTATTTTGCAGCCCTGGACGACTGCAAGAAAAAAACGTTTGTGCTATTGCAAACGTTTGTAATTATTTTTGTAAAAATAAAAACGTACAAATCCACCGAAAATTTAATTGAAGGTCACACACAAATGCACATTAGTTGCAAGTTGTGTGATTTGATATAAAGAGAGTGCAATAACGCTTCGTTATAAGGCTGCTACTTAACAGAAGTGACTGGTGAATCAGCAGCAGAGACACAAGGGGCAACATTTAGCGTCAGTGTCCGTGGAGTCGCAACCTCTAATTATTATCTACACACATAGAAAAAATATAAGCGACATGGTCAATACGTCTGGCAGTGAAGATGGCCAGTTGCGCAGCCCCAACGATGGACACTATATCAGGTGTGTACAAAAACTACAATATAAAATACATACATATATTGAAAAACGCACGTAAAATTGTTGCTGCATACACACACACGCACACAAAGAACACACAGACATCACACACATTCATATGCATGCGCGCGTGTGGCTGTATGTATGTGTGGGTGCGTGTGCTTGTGTGGAAGCTGCTGTGTATTGAGTGCGGCATTCAATTATTGTTTTATTCTATTTGAAAGCGTTATTTTGTAATATTCTTTTTACTACTACAAAAAAAGAAAAACAAATCATCTAAAAGCAACAAAAAGTAAAAGTCCCACTACCCAGACACGGTTTAATGATCAAAAGATTGTGCATAGTGCTCTGGGTGCATAAAAGAAACACAAAGAATGCTGTGACGTCACAGCCGCATATGCAAAAATTGTGTTGTGGCGCCACAAC
The DNA here is from genome assembly GCF_023558535.2 of Drosophila nasuta. Lineage (NCBI taxonomy): Eukaryota > Metazoa > Arthropoda > Insecta > Diptera > Drosophilidae > Drosophila > Drosophila nasuta. The sequence goes on along the minus strand of NC_083457.1, from coordinate 35,850,416 downwards.
ATACTTGTTCTACTTCAGCTAACATAGCTGCAAAGAATTTTCAATAAAATAACATGAACTATAAATGTATAACAATTTCCAAAATTATGGCAAACAAATTCGGAGGGAGATATGCATAAATAGAAAGAGAGCACTGCACAATACCTGTAGATCACTCAATCGTAAATTTCCCCAATACCACAACAACTACAAAAATTCCTTTCGCTTGCTTTGTGTGTACATTAATTAGCTATGTACCCATCCTAGACATACATATGTATTATATTGCCAACCAAAAATGTTTAATAGCCAAAAAATCCAATTTATTGACATTACCATAATTTTTATCAACTGAACCGTTTAATTGACTTGAGTTTTTTCATTGCAAATAGGCCAAAAAGTGTGTACTTGTCCCAAAATGACCGAGGCGCGCGATGGCCAACAACTAAAACTAAACTTAAAAACAAAAAAAAACAATCAAAACTGATAAATTACGAAAGAAAAAATACAAATATAAAATAATTATAAAAAGCCGAACGCAAGAAATGCAATTTAAATTTAAAAATAAAAGTGTGCCCAGCAGCTCATGAGCGTAAAATGGCGAATTCGGCAGCAAAACTTCATGGCCCAGGACATGGCCGCCCCCCTTCCTCCTCAAACACAAAATGAAATGTACTCAACCGAAAGTCCTTAAAAGTGCAAGAGAGAGAGTGAGTGAGAGAAACGAGAGTGATCTCGAAATGCTGTCGGTAAATGGAATTACAAATTTCTGTTCAAATAACAAACTGCTAATGCCTTTTCAAAGTCCTGTCATCTTTATACGTATTCAACTTATATATAGTGTATATATATATAAACATATATTGTATGTCTTTTGTCCCCACGCTACTTTTTTCCAAAATATCGTTTTAGCCGAATTTTTGCTTGCAGTCGTAAGTCGTTTACATTTTACAGCCCATCGGAATTTACATCTCAACAATGCCTCCACAATTTTGGAATTGTTTAAAGCTAATTGCCATAAAAATCATAAAAAAGGGGGTTGGCCACACAGGTAAGTACGTAATTGAAGCGCAGTGGAGCCTTGAATAATATGTGTTGTATGATCATCGATAATGCGATTTATTACTTTATTTTTGTTGTTATCGGAAAGAATTGGAGGAGGATCAATCGATGAAGATGGCAAGTGAAAAGAACCTGGGGGGGGAAATCATATAAAAAATGTCGGCAAAACAACGAGTTTTGAATTATCATCAATCTATCAACCATTAATTCATTTAATATAAGCAATCTCTCAATGTATCATGGTAAGCTTCAAGTGTATTTATTATTCAAGGCTCCGCTGTATTTGAACGAAATACCCACATGGTTGTACAACTCTGTATTTGTTTGCTAATCTTATGTACTACACTGAGTATTTGTTGTTTTCTTTCGATTATTATCAATTTCCACCCATTATTCTAAGCAGAAAGAATGTGATTAGCTTTAGAGCTCTTCCCAAATGGCGGCGGCCTTGAGATTTGAACGTCGAAGGGCAACGTAAAATGTAAATCAACTTCTGCAATGCAACAACAGCTCAAAAATGAAATGAAAAAAGGATATAGGATTCTAAACAACAGGCAACAGACATCATCATCAAGCATCTTCCCAAGCACTTGTTGAACCAGAGCGCGCCTCGCAGTCGAGAAACACACACTTAATCGGGGGAATCTCTGCAACAGCAACAAGAAAAAACCCATCCATTTTGTAATTTGGCATGCGCAATTTGTACAAACTTATAATTTCTCTCGTTTTAGTGGCGATGATGATGAGCACGATGCGGATGCACTGTACATACAACCGCCACAGCCGGCAGCCAGCAGCCAAGGACGTGGTAGCGATGCGTCGAGTACACGCCGTGAGAAGAAGAAACATTCCCGCGATCGCCGACACAAGGAACAGCGCAGCAGTTTAGAGGGCGTTGAACGTGAACGAGACCGACGCGAACGTGAACGAGATCGCTTTGAATACGCCCGAACACGCGATGATCTGGAGCAGCAACGTTATCATCAGCACCATCAGCAGCAGCATCATCAGCATCGCAGTGAACGAGCGGCCAAGCATCATTTGAGTCATGCCTATCATTATCAGCAACAGTTGCCACTGCCACCACCACCGCTGCCGTCACAAAGCTATGCCCATCATCATCACTACCATCAGGAGCAACAACTGATGGGTCTCTCGCGTAGTGGAGCACGCGCTGAATATTATCACAGCAGTGGACGCCATGTGGACTATGCGGATGTAGAGCAGCAGCCGCCGTCCAGGCGTGCGAGTAAACATGGCTATGAGCAGCCCAAAGATGCTGAAAGCCTGGAGCAGGATTTGCGTTCGCGACTTCTTAGTAAACGCCACAAATACGTCAAGGACTATGAGTCGGAGGAGAACTACGAGCAACCTCAACAGTCTCATTCCCACAGTCGCCGCAAGGAGCGCGACTCTAGACGTAGCAGTCATAGTCACAAGATGCGACATGGTCAGGTGATTGAGCTGCTCGACAGTCCCGAGACAGCAGCGCAACAGCAACATCAACGCCATAAGCAACATAGGCGCGCCGAAGCTGAAGCTGCAGCAGCACTCGCTGCGCAGCAACAACAACAGCAGCAACAACGTGGCACAACGTCCAATGATCCCGAGTTGTTGGCACGCCGTGAAAAGATCTTGGCAGCCGAGCGTGAGAATCGTCAGCGTCGGCAAATTGCCCGCGAGGAGCTGGAGGCAAGGCGAGAGCAGCTGCTGCGTGAACGCAACGAGCACAGCGATGCACTCAGTCCCACGGCGGTGGCGGCGAGCGTGACAGCCGGATTGAATATAGTCAAGCGGAAGCAGAAGACGAACGTAGAGGAAACTCAATACGAGCGTCGCAAGCGCAGCAAACAGTCCACAGAGGAATTGAATAAACAATCACAGTCCAGCGATGAAAGCGAATCGGACGAAGAGGATGATGAGGAGGAAAGCGGCAGCGCTGAAAGTGGCAGCGATTCGGCCGAAAGCGAGGAAAGCAACTATGAGCAGCAGAAGGAACAGCAGCAGCAGTCACATAAAAAGCACCGTAAACGCAAGGAGCAGAAGCAGCGGCAGGATGACGATGACGAGGATGTGCCGCTGCCTGATAGTCCGCTTAGCGTAGGAGCCCTCTACAAATCGCCCAAACAACGAGCGCGCTCACGTTCCGCGAGCAGCTCAAAGAGCAGTCACAGCCAGAACAGCCGCAGCAGTCGTAGTCGCAGCAGGAGTCGGAGTCGCAGTCATAGCAGTCGCTCGCGCAGCAGTGAAGAGGAGGATGTGGAGGCGGAACAGGGACCACGTTCACGCAGCAGCAGCACACGCAGCGAGGAGCGTGGCATGGCGCAATCGGGTGGACAACAACAGTCTGCAACGGATACGGCTGACGTCAGTTTCAAAGCAACACCAGCTGAAGAGCTGCCGCCCTGCGATGACAAAGGCATTCCACTGCCCAACTATTATCCTGGGGTGCAAGGTTGTCGCTCTGTCGAAGAATTCCAATGTCTCAATCGCATCGAGGAGGGCACCTACGGCGTCGTCTATCGCGCCAAAGACAAACGCACCAACGAAATTGTTGCGCTAAAGCGTCTCAAAATGGAAAAAGAAAAGGAGGGATTTCCCATCACATCGCTGCGTGAGATTAATACGCTGCTTAAGGGTCAGCATCCAAATATTGTGACTGTACGCGAAATTGTCGTGGGCTCCAATATGGATAAGATCTTTATTGTGATGGATTATGTGGAGCACGATCTCAAATCGCTGATGGAAACCATGAAGCAACGCAAGCAGAGTTTCTTTCCCGGTGAGGTCAAGTGCTTGGCACAACAATTGTTGTTGGCTGTGGCGCATTTACATGACAATTGGATACTGCATCGTGACCTGAAGACCTCCAATTTGCTGCTCTCCCACAAGGGCATCCTCAAGGTCGGTGATTTTGGCTTGGCCCGCGAATATGGCTCCCCATTGAAGAAGTACACATCGCTGGTGGTTACGTTGTGGTATCGTGCACCAGAGCTGTTGCTCTGCTCTCCGGAATACTCCACACCCATCGATGTGTGGTCCGTGGGTTGCATTTTTGCCGAATTTCTGCAAATGGCGCCGCTCTTTCCGGGCAAATCCGAAATCGATGAGCTTAATCGTATATTTAAGGTAAGCAATTGTCTAGATAAACAGTTGAAATTCATAGATTAGATAAAAGCAATTAAAAGTTGCTTTTGTTCATCATACACAATAATTGTAAAATTGAAACAAATATTAATTGCGTTTGTCTTTTGCAGGAACTCGGCACACCCAACGAAAAGATATGGCCTGGCTACTTGGAGCTGCCTGCTGTCAAGAATATGCTGAGCCAGAACTCGCAGTTTACCGATTATCCGGTGTCGCAGCTGCGTAAGCATTTCCAAGACAAGACCTCGGAGGCGGGTCTAGCGCTGCTACAAGGTCTGCTCACATACGATCCGAAACAAAGACTGACTGCAGATGCGGCGCTGAAGCATGCATATTTCAAGGAGCTACCACTACCCATCGATCCATCCATGTTCCCCACTTGGCCGGCCAAGAGCGAGCTGGGCGCCCGCAAAGCTCAAGCCTCCTCACCTAAACCACCCTCAGGTGGCTCGCAGTTCAAGCAGCTGGGACGCGACGAACCGATGGCCACAGCTGCAGCTAAAGGCGGTGCTAAGCTCGCGTCGGGCATTATTACGGGTAACAAGAAGAGCAATGCCGGAATGGCGGCGGCAACGGCAGCCAGTACAGGATTTGTGCTTAATGCGGGACTAACGCAACGTCAAATGGCCATGGGACCAGGCTTCAGTCTGAAGTTCTGAGACAAAGTTCACAGTTTGTGTTTAGCCAATTATCGGATCATTGTTATGTATAGAGTTTAGCGTGTAAGTGCAAAAAGAAACAAAAAAACAAAACCACAAAAAAACCAAGAATATCGTTTAAATGTATGTGTACAAATATTGTTCCAAATATAATTTAAAAAGCCATACAAAACAATATAAGTTCATGATAATAATAACGATACAGAAGGCAAAACAATTTTTGTGAGGACTATAACCAGAGAGGTTGTTAAAATAACGTCTATAGGGATCATAAAATCTTAAGCTATTTGGAATGCGATTATCATTAAACCTAGCAAAAGTTCATGCTGCTAGCTTCAATGTTGCGTTCACAAATATTTGTAGCAAAATTATAAAACAAACTTGATCTGAGAAACTGAAGACGCATTGTCATCAAATTTGATGACCTCAGCTTATATAGTCCCTGAGATCTAGATGTTTGAACAGACATATAAAGCATATTTTGATCGTTTAAACATTTCGAATCTTAATTTTATTCACCACCCCATTCGACCACTTTTATTTAGTTTACTTTAACACTTAAGGCTAAAACGGAATACTTTTAAGTTGACCACAAATAGAAGTAAGTGTTTTGCCACTGTGGAATGTAATCCTTTATAGGACCAGCCACCACCTTGGCAATGGGCACATGCTGCGCGACAAAGCCGAGCACTCGCTCTATCCTCGACTTGCTGTAGTTGTCATAGAAGGGCGAACGCACCAGAAAATACAACAGGTTCACGCATCGCCTGCTCAGCTCCAATTTCTGTTGCTTGGACATCAGATGGCGATGCTGGCGATACACATGCACGCTATACAGATCAATGGACAAAGCAACCATGTACTGTTTCCAGCTGCGCTGACCAAACAGACCCATGGCCGCCAGATGTACCAGAGGTTTAGCAATGTACAAATACTCGGCTTGCAGCAATTCGCGTGGCATTTGAGTCTTGGCCGCATCCGCATTGTCCACATGCAGTTTAAAGTCGCGATACTGAATGGGCGGAGCACCCTCGACTTTGCGTATAATTCGACCTGAACGTTTCAATTGAAACGTTATGGAGTGCTCCGATTGGGACAAACTGTCAGTGGCGGCGGTGGCAGATGCTGCTTGACGCTGTTTGCTCAGCGCACGTCGATTAAGGGCTGTGATGGGCGGTGAGGTGATTATGTCCAAAGTCGAATGTTTCAGCAGAAACAAGCGTCCAGCTGCCTTGGCAAGCTGTATAAGTGCTATCACCAGCCATTTTCCTTTCTGGCCGAACAGTCGGCGTGCTGATATCTCAATGAACACCTCACAATATTCGAGCGTCGTCAGCGTGACCTTTAGTCGATAGCAAAGGCCGGTTTGCAGACGGATCACGGCGTTGTGGTTAACAGCACGTGCCCGGTCGATGATGCGGTCGTTGTAAAACACCAGGATGTTGGACAGTGTGTACACAAGTTCCGACAGCACATTTGAGTTTGATATGCGACCTGAAATTGAAGTTTGAATCGTAAATTGTATCACCAATCTTATCTTTTTCACATTTTTTTACCTGCCACAAAGTACGACACCCATTTGGCTGTGGTCTCGAAGTCGCCAACTACATCGGGATTCTTGGCCACCCAGGCCTCGTAGGCCTTGACTAAGCCCTTTAGTTGGTCCATGTGTAAATAAAATAAAAGCGCAGTTGTTAAAAAAATTAAAATAGGAAATTAAAATCAACACTGCCGCTTTGTTTTGTTGTTCTCGTCGACTGGGCGATTAATAGCGATGTGAGCACATATATCGATAACAGGTGTTTTGCCATTCTTTGGGGCCACTTGACCTTTGACTTGATAAAAATACTAAAAGTGAAGACCGCTTCCCAAATAAAAATTGTTTTTGTAGGTGACAAAATAAAATAAAAAAAATTGAATTCCACAATATAAAAACAATAAAATGAAGTTTTTTCACAGCATTGCTTTTCCCCTTGTAGATGCGAAAACCAATATCGATAACGATAACCATACCACTTTTGGCGCCATTAAAGAAAGTTTTGCTAAGCTTTCACCAATAATCACAATTTATTTATGCTTAAATCATTAAGCCTTAAAAGTATCCTTCTCCTTGCGTAACACGCCCATGGTGGCCACACCAGATTCCTCCTCAGTGCCCGCATGTTTCTTTACCACGGCTTCATTAACGCGCATAAATGGATTCCACGATTTCTCTTCAGCAATTGTCGATGGTACGGTGGGATCTTTGGAGGCGCGCTTCAATTTGGCCCACTCAATGCGATTCTGGATAATGACGCTGTCTGGCTCAACATGGCGAGCAAAGCTCATGTTTTGCAGTGTATACTCATGGCCACAAAAGACTTTAGTCTCATCGGGCAAACCGGACAACTTCTCGCACAGGGCAGCGTACATTTCCTCGGCGGTGCCTTCAAAGAACCGTCCGCAGCCGCCTTGGAACAGTGTGTCGCCGGTAAAGACGGCGCCCGTATTGGGTTCACCGGGCACTGTTACATGATAGCAAATGTGACCAGTAGTGTGACAAGGTGTCGATAGGCAGCGCACATTCAGTTCGCCAATATTGAAGGTGTCGTTTTGGCGCACCTTATTGTTCATGGCACCAATGCGATCATCACCGCCATAAACATCCAGTTCGCCGCCAGACCAGAGCTTCACCAGCTTTTCATTGCCACCAGCATGATCCCAATGATGATGTGTGGTCAGCACCTTGTTCAACTTCAGATTCTCTGCCTGCACCGTCTTGATAACCAAATCGGGATCAACGGGATCAACAACAGCAGCTTCGCGTGTCTTATTATCCACAATCAAGTACATGTAATTATCCTGCAGAGCAGGCAGAATTTTGACATCGAAGCCATTGAGCTTCACATCCTCCAAAGTACTATGCATGCCTCTGAAGCCGACTGTGCGCAACTTTTGTACTATGCGGAAAGAGCAGAAGGTGAGTGTATTAAATATGAATTAGAAAAACGACACAAAACATGCAAGGCAAACAAACAGACAAATAGAAAGGGAAAGAGTGGAGATTAGATTAAAACACTTATTAAGTACATGAATCAATTACAATTGACGCAACAGACTTGGACACCCAGAAAGCGCTTAGCAGAAGATCCAGCACCAGCACCAGAAGTATGACGATGACGACGATGATGACAACCAGACAGAAGAAGTTGGGCTCCAATAATGCCGCTTTTCTTCTGCTGCACTACAAATTTGGACGAACCTCGAAAATAGTACGAAGTCAATTGCGTTTCAACGCTTCGCCACACCGATGAAAACATTTAGGCGTTTTATTGTTTGCTTTTTTTTGTTTTTAATGCTGCTAAATTATATTTTACCAAAGTGAAAGCCACTAAATTATATTTACTGTTAGAGTTTTGACTGCCAGTCAGACACAAAATGCCGGAACAACTGATATTTCTTTCTTTCTCTCCTTTTTGCTTCGCTAAAAAGCTCCGTGTAGCGCGATAAAAAAATCGATAGGCAAATTGCAAATATACACTTTGTGGTATAATTACTCTTAAATCAGTGGTATATTATTTTTCTATTCTTCTTTATATTATAATGTTCTAAATCAATTATTAAAAGTAAAGTGAAGTATTAAATTTAGTTGTGTCGTATGGTTTGCTCTATAAATGCTCTTTGTAACAAATTCAATTTATATCAAATAGCTATGACCTTTTGATAACCTACACAATTTATCGATTATTCAATATTATCGATAATATATTTGAAATGAGAATAATCGCTTTGGCGCCGCTCTGAATGTCATAAGCAAGCATTAATAGCACTGGGGAATGTCCGAGCTTGGGGAGTTTAGTTCGCCTCATTCGGAATCGCAGTTAATTGAGGTTGAGGTACATCATGTGGGTGTCACAGCTAAACTGCAGTCGCCTCTAAGGAAATTGCTACCCCAATTAAACAGCTCAACGGAAACCGAACTGTTCAAAGACCCCAAATCCCAGTACAATATGTTGGACAACGAAGCACAGGGCGATACCACCACAACGGTTCAGTCCAGTCCCTCCCAGGTGCTTTACGAGATGCATGCAGAGCCACAGCAGCCAATGATTCGTCCCAATCGCATCGAGTTCCAACGCTATACGCGTGTCAAGCGAGCTCGATTTACGGTGCCACCGCCAAGAAAGCGGACGAGCAGAGCGAAAGGACACCAGACGAGGCAAGAGCAGCCTGTACAACGGCCTGGCTTCCTCGATCGCTTAGTCGCCTCGCTGGACAACATGTGTAAATGTCAACCGCAGCATGCGCGCAACATTATTGATGATTTGCCATCACCCAAGTGGAATGTAAAGGCAGCAACACGTCACACTTGCATTGGCATCTATCCTTTTGAGCATGGCTGTGCGGATTATCTGAGTACGACGGACACACATCCCAAGATTAATTCCATTGTACTGGCGGATCGGGCGACAACATATGCCACACATTTTTGGGCGGAGTTCTTTGGCCTGCTGCACATTGGCGTCGCCTTTGTGGTGGCCTTTGTGCTCCAATGCTATCGCTTTGTACTGTACTCTTTGGTCAACAGTCTTCTCGTTGGACTGCTGCACATGACATCCGATTATTTGGTCAAACCAGCTTTGACGGTGGCCTTCAATGGTTTCCTGCAGCCGCCAATGATTTTTCTATATAATATTATGTGTTCGTTGCGCGATATTCTGGAACCCGTGGCGGACACTTTGAGTAACTTCATCAAGCCGCTGGCGATCTTGGGAGGCAGTATTCGTTTGATCAATGTCAACTATCGGAGTGTGCGACGTCTGGCCAAGGATGTGTGATACTATTAATACCATGTTTTAGTTTCAAATTGTTTCAATTGTTCTGAGTTTGTTTTTAAATGGAAAATCGTTTGTTTCATTCCACTTTGTTTCACACCCCTTGTCGGTAGGCGGAGCCAGCAAAACAAGCTGCTCTCGGAGCAGACAACAGGAGAGGATTACCTTGCTGTTGCTGCTGCTGCTGCGACACAATCTTACGCATGTTTGGGTATATGGCAAGAGGATCGGGTTACATTGTTTGCTCTCCTCCTGTTCGTAGCCATAACGACCTGGACTCTGGGTACAATGAATATCCCGGGCAAACTTTAAGGGTGCGTTACTCAGCGAGAACTGCGCTCAATTACGTTGAATGAAACATTTATGATTTATTTGCTCATTTTGCGGCTGCATCCACAACGGGTGACGGGGATCGGGGAACGCAACATATGCCCAACTACAACAGCTATCGTGATTGTTTTAAAGCGACTAATTGTATCCCAGGAGAATTTTCTGATATGCTTAATAATTCACAATTTGTTCTAATATAGACGTTCAAAAACCAGTTTACCACATTTGGTTTGCTTAATTGGAAAACATATACAATAAACATTTAAAACGAATCATGAAAATTAGCATAGAATATGTAATAATTGTAATACTAATAAATATAACATATGTATGTATATAATAAATGGTTTATACATAAAACTGTTGAATAATAACACAGAAAGTAATTGAAATTTTAATCGTATTAAATAAATGTATTAACACTTTATAAATCTAGAATATAAATTAATAAATAATATTGCAAGTTCTCTTTACTCTTTATTCTTTCTTCGTTTAAAATGAATTTTTCCCTAATCGGTACAAATGAATTTTTATAAAATATGCAGTGTATAGCTACATACAAAATTTACTCTTTTTGCCCACTCCAAAAGAAATTCATTGTGAATTTTGCTTGAATCTATTCTTGGAAAATTCGTAAATTTACTAAGAATTTTTGAGATCAAAATCAATTTAAGAAATCTGCATTCTGATTCTAATCAATAGATGCGTTGCTCTATTTCCTGTTGGTCAAATATTCACAATGAAATTCTTGGCAAAGTAGCAATCAGATAAAAAAAAAATAGTAACCCTATCTCACCTCTGATAAAAAAGAACTAAACGCGTTGGAATACTAGAAAAACAATTGAAGCAACCAATGTATACAAATAGTTGTTATAGTAAGTTTGTTTTTTGTTTGGATATACTAGTAAGTTTTTATTTGTTATTTAGGTAAGTGGACACCAAGGCAAGACGAGGTCTACATTAATGGGAATTAATGAGATTGTTTCAAAGACTTGGGATCGTTTTACAGTCGTGCATTCATTGAGAACGGCAACGACACCCACAACGAGAGCTACAACCCCTTGTATTTTTTGGCGCGTACATCCAATTAGCTGTGAAAAGTTTTTCCTAGCATATGTTCGAAATTAATGCTGGAAAATCGTGTGTATTGATTGATTTCCGTAACTAATTAGTACCACAAGACTGAATGTTATTAATTGGTCTCGAGTTTAGCTTCTTTTTTCACTCTTTTTCTTTGTTCAACATCAAAATGCATGTTCCATTGACATCAGTTTCTAATTTCCAATGAAAATTTCTATTGAAAAAACTAAAAATAATTTTGGCCCTCGTTCTTATTTATATTTTTTGTTATATTTCTAAAGTATCAATTTTAGATTTTTATTTTGAATGGATTTAATAATAAATATAAGTTTTTTCTGTATTCACCATTTAGTGATGTAATTTATATTTATATTAATCAGCATGTTTCAGCTTTAAACGCCATAAATACAACTTCATATATTATCCATTAACATAAGTTTCTAATTCCCAATAATTTCTATTGAACAATTGACAACAAGGTGCGAAAATCATGTTCCTTTCATAGACGCAATCGAAGAACACTCTCCTAACTATCCTACACACAATAGAAAATCTGCAGTTTGCCCATTATTGTGCGATCGACAAGCGGATAAAGAGCAGAAGGGATCAGACTGCAGCATGAATGGGAGTCGAGACTGAGTAAAAGACTCTGTGTAGGAGACCCAAACACTTTGCAGACGTTTTGTTCAGAATTTTGGGATTACAGCTGTTAAGCTGTTTGGTGGGTTTGTGGTATATTTTGGTTGCTCTATTTTCTGGGCTATTAGACAGGGATTACTGTACAGGTTATTCTTTCTGAAAAACTCCAGGCATCCTTAGCAAGAAGTTAAGCAATTTGCGCACATTTGACAAAGATGACAATAGACATTGGTTACATAAGAAGTTATGACTAAGCGTTTTCCAATATCATCTGCATAACCGAAATGAGCAGAGCAATATGGATTACAGAAACGGAAACAGATATTGAAATACTTTTCGTATTATAATACATTGTATTATGTCATTGGCTAGTATCATTTTATACCCGGTATATACAAATATAGGGAAAAGGGTATAAAGTATATATCTTTAGCAACCAATAGGAACCATATACAATTATACATAACCGAGAGTATTGATAATTTATCACCATAGTAGTTTAGTTTATCAAGAGTAGAAATAAATTTTGTACACATAAAATCACTTGAACTTTTTAATAATTTGAATAGGAATAGAAAGCAAATTAGTTTTTGGGACGCTATTCTGATTAATCTTGTTCTTTGTATTGCAATCTCATATCAATAATAATTATTATTTGGGATTTTAATAGTTTTCTTTATTTACAATTATACATTTTATGGTCTTACATAGATCACATAAGATCACTTTTCTAATACTCAAATTTATTAATATATAAACTGAAAATATATATTAAATAATAAGTTTTATACCGTTAAAACTGGGTATCTCATAGTCGATCATAGCAGTCGGCAGCTTTCAAGTTGTTAGAAACTACGTATAAGCACAAAAATTGCATCACCAAATATTGCAACAAACATCCTCGATTCTTACCCAAATGCACTTTTACTTGAGTGCGGCTGCATTCGCTGCCCTGGCATAACATATAGCCCTGGCATTATGTTGAATCGGACACCGAAACTCAGGGAAAAATCTGCAAAGCTCAGCACAACATGATAGTGTGGGAATGAAAGCGCGTCCGTCGTTGAGCTTGCGACGATGCTACGAAAAGTATTATTGCTTGGCAGCAAAGTCCTGACACGTGATTGTATTAATCAAATAAGGTACAAATAAAATTAGCCTAATGCGATTACAAGCCGTTGCTTGTTGCGGTCAATTAGAGGGCAAACACACCAGCAACACCCATTTCTAGGGTTGCACTGCAGCAAAAGCTGCCTGCTGTTAAGCTCCTGTGTGAATCGTTTATCGATAACTATTCCGAATTGCACCTGTGGCGCTGTCGAAGTGACAGCTCTCTCTCTCCCCTCTTCAAATTGATCGCGAGCTGTTGATGATGGTGTGACAAATCGACAGGGTCCCTTGTGTAAATGCGTGTGACCATGCACACGGATTTCTTCTACTTTTTTTTGGTAGTGTGACGAATTTTTGTCAACCCTCCTAATTTAATGCCTAAATTGAAATCTTTTCAACAACAAACAGCTATAAAATGCTGCTGCTACTGCTGCTGTTGCTGTTGTTGCCGGGGCAGCCATTGTTTAGCCTTTTTTGTGGATTTGCTGCTGTTGTCACCTTTGTCATGTCACTATTTGATCACACGCATACACACACACAAATACAGATAACTGAAGTGGCGCACTGTGAATGAGCGAAACATTCTGTAATTGAAATTTGATGCCATTAGATGACAAGCAGAGTAGCAGCAGCTACAAACGATTTTTCTCCAACCATTTCCACTTCTTTTTGCATTGCGCCCTTTTATGCGAGAGCTAGAGACAACTGTGGTGGCTGGGCATCGTATTGCAGCCAGTTTTTGGGTGACTTTAAAGTCTGATTTCATATGCAAAACTCAAACCAAAAACTGGCATTAAGCAATGCCGCAGAAATTTGATGTAAATTCTACGAATTGCACACGGCATTCATTAGATACTCGCACAAGCGATTCAATGAGGTCATGTCAACGACGACGACAACGGCGTTTATGCTAAATGTTAGATAACATATGCTCACCTCTACATGTGTGTGTATGCTGGTCTGTCTTTTCTCATTGGCAATTCAAAATGGCGCTGCGGCTGGACTAGGCAACGCCCACTTGCAAACAGGACCAGTCAATGCGAATAAACAACCCCTAATTAGCAGGCTAACGCACACACAGACGCACTGGCACACACTTGCGCAGCAGCAGTGAGCAGCAGGCACCGTTCCACTTCCAAAACGTTTCAGGCCACAAGCAGGGAGTCAGCCTTGAATGCAGTTCGCATTCGTCATTCGTCTTCGCTGCTGCTGCTATCGTTGCTCTCTTTTTTGCCACTTGCAGTTGTGTTTGAAAAGCGAAAGCGTCGAGTTCGAGTTGCCGCCAACCGAACAGTGCTCAACAAAATATTATTTTAAATTTTAATATCTATCTCAACCGTTAATAATCTCTTATGTTTGAATGGAAAATTTCAACGATTCGCGTGTGCAAAACTGAAAAACAAAAATATTAGAAAAAGTGAATAGTTCGTTCGTTTTGTGCAACAAATTATGTTTGACAAAAATATGGATAGCACTAATTTATCCGTGTCGATCAATGGGGATTTAGACTCGACCAGTTCCGGCGGCACTTCATCGGATCATTCGGCCGTGCAACACGATAACATCAGTTCTCCTATGGCCTATGGCTCGTTATTTCTGCCAAATGCTGGTAAGCCAAAAGTCTTATCAGTTATAGCCAAATTACACAGATACAGCAGATACAATCACTTATATGTAAAAATGGGAATATTAAATTACATGAAACAGGCGTCAATGAGGCGCTGCATAAACAATTAAAGCCTTGCAAACTATTGTGTGATGTTTTAATGCATTTTTTGCTGAAGATTACACATTTTTGAGACGCTCAAATGAGCTGAACAAATTTGTGACAATGAAACAAGTATGGCAAATTGTGTACAATAATTTAAAACAATTAGAATGTGAATTTAAATTAGTATTATGTATTAATTGCTTAAATAAAATATTCTCCTTTTTAAATTCCCAAGGATCAGATTATCAAAAAACTTAATAATTCACTAAGATTACCAGTTACTATTGCTTAATTTTATTTAGTACTGCTGAAGTTTATGTTAAATCCCATAGTACTATCTTTTCGTTTAATACTATCTAATTTTACAATTACTTTTCGAAAGCTATCAATTTAATAAAGTTTCAGAATTTTCTCTCAGTGCAAGTAATTTGAAACTAGAAGAATAAAATAAAATAAAGAATCTAGAGACTTCACAACGCGACTTTGATGGAAACTTCAATTAAACTATGAATGAAATTGCTCATTTTCTGCAAGTAATCAAAGTTCTGTAAAACATTATGAAAGTTCGGAGTAAAAATAAGTGGAAACTTTGGTGTACTTTCTACCCAAGAACAATTTATTATGCATGTAATCGCATAGCAATATCGTATATACATATGTATATGTATTATTTTTATGTATGTAGTATGTAAAAATGAATGTATCGCATGTCTTTGTATATACAATTTGCTTCATGTCTCTTTCTGGTCAATATGATATGTATTATTATTATTATGCCCTCTGTCTGAGGTCTGAGGTGTCGAAAGACACCAATGAAGCAAAGCGTTGCTCATGTGCAGAATTTGATTAGTCACATGCATTTTCGACTGACGCGGGGAGGTAACTGAGCTGGGGGGTAGTTCTTAAGGAACTCGAGGGGGAGTGATGGGTGGAAAGGGGTGATCAAGCACTTAAATTTTGCTGAGCTCCAAAGTAGCACGTGAGAGCGCGAATTTTATTGCGTCGATTTTCGTTAAGGTCCGAAGAAACATAAACACTCGATAAAATAAAAGCTAAAAGTATAAAGTTCAGTTCACACGTGCTACATAAATTAAAACTAGAAATCATAAACAAATTTCCAGAATTAGAATACAATACCCAAAACATAGTTTTCATCAGTTTCCGTATTATCATTTTAATCATACACTTTTTTTTATTTTTTTTATAGTTATTCAATTCATATTCTTTTGTTCTTCTTAAAAAAAAAACAATTTCGATTACGAATTCATTAAAAACACTAAAATCATAATTCAATATTGAATTATTGAAATAATATCAATTAATATCAATTTAATCATTATAGTATATTACATTAACTTTCGTTAAATATGACAAGTTTGATAATAAATCAAAATTGAGAAATGATGAAAATAAATCAGAAAAATTTGCGAAAGTTCTTGAATTACAATTCTTTTCTTTTCTCTTTTCAGGTTATCGCGGAAATATTTCCTGTAAAACGGTTTTGCAGCTAGACAAATTTGCGCCCTACGAGACCACAGAAAAGGATCTGATTGAGCGACGTTTCCAGGACATAACCAACGACTATGACAAATCGCCGCCGCCCACAGCATCGACCACGCCCACACATTATCCCTCGCTGAACAGTATTATTTTTGAGAATGGCAACGGCGCACTGGGCGATCTCAATGGCAATACAAAAACGGATGCACTCTGTGCGGGATTACAACGCAACCCAGTTGGACTGAGTGGCAGTGGAGCATCAAGTGGTGGCCATTTGATCTCCAATCTAACTGCAGCACACAACATGTCCGCCGTGGGCAGTTTTCCCATCGATGCCAAGATGCTGCAGTTCTCCACAGATCAGGTAAATCAACTTCCCAACTTCCGATTAAACCCAACTCTATTGATTAATCGAATCTCTTAAAATTAGATTCAATGCATGTGCGAGGCACTGCAGCAAAAGGGCGACATCGAGAAGCTGACCAACTTTCTGTGCAGCCTTCCACCCAGCGAATTCTTCAAAACCAATGAGAGTGTGTTGCGGGCTCGTGCCATGGTTGCCTACAATCTGGGACAGTTTCACGAGCTCTATAGTCTGTTGGAGACGCATTGCTTCTCCATAAAATACCATGTGGATCTGCAGAGTCTGTGGTTCAAGGCCCACTACAAGGAGGCGGAAAAGGTGCGCGGTCGTCCTTTGGGTGCCGTGGACAAGTATCGCTTGCGGAAAAAGTATCCGCTGCCAAAGACTATTTGGGATGGCGAGGAAACAGTGTATTGCTTTAAGGAAAAGTCACGTAATGCGCTCAAGGATTGCTATCTAACTAATCGCTATCCCACGCCAGACGAGAAGAAGACGCTAGCCAAGAAGACTGGCCTGACACTGACGCAGGTCTCGAATTGGTTCAAAAATCGCAGACAAAGGGATCGCACTCCGCAGCAAAGACCGTAAGTTCCACATAACGTCTTAACCCTTTCTGTATTTTCGTTGTTTGAAATTAGATCAGTTACTAATGGAGCAGGTGCAAAGACAAATTTTGCAACACGTTACTGAAGTTTGTTTTGGAATTTCCCCACAAATACAATTTTAAAGCTAGAACTTTGTTACACATAACTGTAACTACATTCCTAATAATTTCTAAAAATTTCAAACGCCACTTTAGCATTAAAGTGCATTTTAGGGTCAAATGCTAGAAATATGTCGCCCAAAAACTAATTACAATATGTTTTCCACATAACTCGTAAAACATTTCATTCAACGCTTGAGAGTGTGCAACGAACAAAAATCAATTGTTTTCGAATTGGCATAAAAAAAAGAATTTCATTTAAGTGACCGTAAAACACTTGCGTCTGCTTGCCTTAACACTCCCTAACCATACGCTGGCCATTCATTGAGACTACCAACAGACCAATTTTCAGACCCCGGTTCCATTCCTATTCTCGCTTCCATTCCCAACTCAGTGCGGTCCGGTGCTATTTATTCTAAAAAGCACTTGAGCGTGTTTTATGTCCAATTTTGCAGCTCCTTGTGCCACGGTCCTATGCATATTTATAGAGCTCTTTCGAGCTCTGCTGATCGCCAACGTTGCTAACGTGCTCTGCTGTGATGCCCAAAACTAAAACCCGAGCGCATGCGTGTAGCATGTGCCTTGCCCCTCAGTTGTTGCCGCACGCCCCGCTGTGTTTGATCATTTACAGGCGTCAAATTGCATACACTCACTAACACATACACACTTACCCACATATACATACATCCATATGTACTTATTTTTTTCGTTTCACTTATTTCAGTGATATTATGCTGCCTGTGGGTCAATTGGATGCCAACGGGTTCCCGCGCATGTTCAACGCCCCCAGCTATTATCCCGAGACCATTTTCAATGGTCAGTGAAGACAGAGAGAGAGAGCATGAACGAGAGAGCGCACAAGAGTGAGAAGGCGCTCTACAAATCTGTAATGCGCAGGCGCTGATTTTGTAAATACAATTTTAATGTTAAATTTGTGGTCATCAAATGGCGATATGTTTCTAGATTAAGCTTAACCTTAAATTTCAATTTGTATTATATGGTAACCTTAATGCAATTGCAATAAATAAAATTAGAAAGAAAAATGTAATATTTGAACTTAAAACGTTTAGAATTGCATATACATTTTTTATGGTAGAGCAACACTTGTTGCTTATATCAATGCAAAGCTGTTGATTATATATGATGGGTAAAGTGGTGCACCTTGCATAATATAAGTTATATTACAATACAAGTGGCAAGAGCAGCAGCGTTACTACAAGTGTTATACATAATTGGATTGTAATTTAAAATTTATTTTATACAAATTAGTATAACAACCGTTGGGAGTGTGACCTTAGCAAGTTGCTAGCAAATCGATATTGGGATGGGGGTGCTGTAGATTATCGACAGGTGCAAATACAATAAACAAGTGTGACCATAATTGGTCACATCGATGCTTGACTTTAAGAATCGATATTTGGAAGACATTGTGACATCGATAGATAGTGCAATCGATGTTCCTCCATCTCTATCACACATTGAAAACACGGGATGACAAACAACTCAAACGGACGCTTAAGCGAATATTTCGCCAACGATCCGCCCAGTTTCTTTGATGAGCTGACAACTAGCAAACCTAAAGCCAAAGAGGGGCAGCAGCCAGCCGACAAACCCAGCAGCAGTATCAGCAGCAGCAATATGTTGGCCACCACATTTACGGGCACATTCCAACCGCCCGAGTATGTGGAAACAGCTGAAGCCGAGGAGCCCATCAAAGTGAGCGACGACGTTAGAAATCTGTGGCAGGTGCCGACACCAAATGAAGCGGGTGGCCTTTCAACACACCTCGTAATGCCAGGCATACACATAGCCAACGATTTGGTAATTACACACTACAAGCTGATATACCCGATAACTATTCTTTAGAACAGGGGTGCTCAACGCCTATACACTGAGTGCACTTTTGTTTTTGTAGATGCTCTGTGCTTATGGGTAGTGCGCCCATAAGCACCGTGCATATGGGCTTCGATTTGCATGCGAAACAAAAACAATTTTGCTTGTTTCTCCTTTACATCTCTTTCCGTCGTCACGCTTCGCTGACCGCAATGTATTTTGTTTTTGTTTTTTCCTCGAACACATGCACTGGAACTTATTCTTCTGTCTGCGTTGGCTTTTGATTTATTAAAATGCGTAATATGCTTCGTAGTTCTGGATGTAAACACAAAATACAATCGTAATTTCTCTCAGTGCATAGCTGCGCCTCAACACAAAAGCGCCGCTACATATGTACACGTTTTCTTGTGTCTGTGTTAGTAGACGCACTGCCATAAGACGAATTTGAGCACCCCTGCTTTAGAACATGTAAAAAATCAATTGTTCCACTAATTTGACCGATTATTAACTAGCTTCTTATGACTTCATTTCATTTAAAGTCCCTGAGTTACTACACTTTTCTTTTGTATAGCTAGCGGGTATAAAATAATGAGAAATCAATTGCAAATGCTAATAGTTCAACTCTTTTAGCCTGATCCCATCAGTATTGCAGTCACTCAACAGCTGGGTGAAGCAGAATTGCAGCAACGTCAAATCCTGGGCGTGGAGAATGTTACACAGGATGAACGCGGCATACGCACGCTCATCAATGCTGGCTGCTTTCGCGCTGCCGTCAATCTGACTGGACGACTGTTGACCATTTATGGTCAGGGTTATGGACGAGCTGGACAACCAGCGAAGCATTCACCTCACTCCTTGCAACTATGGTTCACACGTCTTGCATTGCTGGCCAAGCTGGACGAGTATGATCTGCTGCAAGCAGAGGCGGAACCTTTTGGGCAACTAAATGGACCAGATGTGTTCTACGAGTTCTATCCTGAGATGTATAATGGCAAACAAGGATCCATTGCGTGCTTTTCCTTTCGTTTGCTGCTTGCAGAGCTACCTATTTATCTCGGAAAGCCGCATTTGGCCTTGGATCAGCTCTCCGAGTTGCATGTGATTAGCAATGAGATTAAACAGCATTATGAAGGATTGAAGCAAGCAACTGCTGCGGAGTTTTGGCAGCGACGCGCCGAGCGAGTCTTGCAATCGATAATCAACTGTGCTTTAATGGTGAGTAGACCTTAACATAGCTAACGTATTTATATTGTTAATTTATGGTTTTTTTTGTGTAGATGAAGAAATTCAGCATGATTGATGATATAATGGGCGGCATGCTACTGTCGCGCTCTAGTCTTAGCAAAGAGGAGCAGCGCTCGTTGTATTCGGCGTGGGGACGCATCTATCTGCAAATTGGTGATATTTTTGGGGCAGAGCAAAAGTTTGCCGTCTCGCGACGATTGCGCGAAATGTAAGTAAAGTTATCTATGCCAATAACACATAATTAATATCCTCTCCCTGTCTATAGCAATTCCACTCCGGATTTACGTGATTTGGTGGACAAGGGCCTAATTGCAGTGGCCAAAAATGACTTTCCAGAGGCTTATCTAATATTTCAAAAGGCGCTGCATTTAGATTCGGGCAATACAATGATATTGAACAATATGGGTGTTTGTTTGCTGTACGCTGGAAAACTGAAGGATGCCATCAACTTGTATGAACGTGCAATCAATCTGAATCCACAGAAATCATTGAATGAGAGCTTACTGGTGAATCTGTCTACTTTATACGAGTTGGAATCAAATAATTCAAAAGCGAAAAAACTGAATTTGTTACGCTTGATTAACAGATTTAAGCCAGATCTCACAATTAGCGTTGAAATTTGCCTTAAATTGCAGGCAACAAATTAGTTACAAATATATATGTATATGTAAATACTACTGTTGGTAAACAAACAACATTCCACGACCTCCATCCAGAATGAATAAAATTCAGTCAGCATACAGAGCGCAATAGTATCTCGTAGATACCAGAATTGTGTGTATATAAATATTTATCTGCACCTGTTTGTTGCTGGTATTATAATGGTATATTTCCAACTGACAGTGAATTGACTTTATCGATTAATTATATTTTTTGCTCAATTCTTCTTCATTTATGGACTTCATGTAAGCTGAAGTGGGTAATTTTGGCTATTTAATTATTAAAATAATTAATTTAACTATGTAAAGGCATATTTATGTAAATTAAGGTTTCGATATGTTTTTGCGCTTATCGGTGCGTGTTCTTCCGCCACTATGGCAAACAATTGCGGCGATTGGTCACACTTAGCTGGTGAAGTACTTCTGGAAGACGAGTTTTTCAGAAATTTATTTATAAAACATAAATAAATCGTATCAAATAATTACGTACGAGCGTTATAAATGTTTGAAAACACGTAGTGCGTGTTTTGTATAATAGGATAGTTGAAAATAGGTGAGTTTAGTGGCATTTTAAGCGCGTTCAATATTATGACCACATACATCAAGCAAGCAGCAGCAAGGCGTAGATTATATTGATGTGGTTGAAAAGAAAGTGTAGAGAAATTTTCGGTGCACTCACAATGTTGTTTATAAATACAATATAAGCAACACAAAACTAATGCCACACTGCTAATGCCCGCGCGCCAAAATGTTACGTTGCGCCGCCCCCGCAAAAAATAGCAAACAACAAAAGTCCAATGTTTAATTTATAAAAAATTATGTTTTTAGCACCAGAGGTCTGTGTGTGTTTTGGATGTAAAAAGCGCGCCATTATTTTTGTGTGCATGACGTCGACACGATGAAACCACATCAGACAGAGCAGCTATTAAGTGTTGTTAGTGTGTGATTGTTTTTTTTGTTTCTAATTGTATAGTTGGAAATGTTTATAGCATGTAATGCAATCTCGCGTGTGCGTGTGTGTGTCAATTGCAGCAACAACAAAGTGTGCCTGCAAATATTTTTGTATATTTTGATTTTGTGCGGTGCGCATACGCTAGGTACACGCTCGTCAAAACATATACACAAGCAGGCAGGCAGAAAATCTCTATTCTTTTGCAATTTGTTTTGATTTCTCATTCGTCGTGCTCTCACTCGCTTACTGCTCTCTCATAAACACACAACACACATGCGCGCCGCTCTCAGAGAGAGATAGAGAGAGTGAAAAGCTTTACGCGGCAAACTTAGAAATGCAAGGTGGGTCTGTGGTGGAAAGGGGGGAGAATAATTTGTGAAGTATGTCTCAGTAATAACGACATATTTAATACGCTTGTATACAACCAAGTGTGTGCGTCACACTCATCGCACGATCCTTCTTTTAGCGACCACTTGCGCGTACTCTCCGGCTTGCGTTGCTGCTTCGCTGAGTGTTTCTTGCCGACTAGTCGCCGTTAAGCTGGAACCGAAGTATTTTACTGCTTGCCTGCTAGACTTGCTTGCCTCTCTATCTCTTTTGTTCGCGCGCGCGCTCTCGCCCGTCAGTTTTATACTCGCTCGCTCCCTCTCTCACGCAGTGGCAAAACGTAAACAAATCGATGTTAATATGCTGATGACAAGTGCGTGTTGTGTCTACAATCAAGTGTGTTTTGTTTATACCCGCTATCCAAAAGGGTAGCACAGGGTGTTATCAGTTGATGCGAAGCTATAAAGAGGAAAGTCTACTGTTTAAAAAAACCGTTTGTAGCTTGAAAATTTATCATTAGGTTTTTAGTGTATAACTTTCAAAGTTAATAATAACACAAAACAAAATACCATGGTTTTAACTGTGTATTCTCATTACTATTAGTTCTCATGTAAACGTATAGGGCCAGTTTAAATTGTGTATGTGATAATTATAACTCGTGAATACTTATTCACCTAGTGATCCCTTCTAACTGCTTTCTTCTTGCAGAGCTCAAATGGCAGCTAATAACAACAGCAGTAACATGCACAATCTGGGTGCTGGGCTGCAGGTGCCATCATCGCCTTCGGTGATCGCCTCCACGGGCACCGTCAGTCCCATGATGCAGCCCAGCACGAGTGCCCAAAGTGCCTGGGATCAGCTGACAGCCAGCGCCTCCAACAACATGACGCCATCTCCAACGGCAACGTCATCGGCCTCTGGTTCGGGCGATGGTCACATGATGAGCGCTGGCAGCTCACCCGTGGCCAGCTGCTCGTCGCCATCGACGCCTACCAAGACACATCATGCGCCGCCTACGCTTGAGGCCATGGCGCATACACCGCAAGGTCCGCCCACGCTGGGACCCGGTGGATATGGCGAGGAATTGACCGCTGAGCTTGTGAACCAAGGTTGGCGCAAGTTCTGGTCGAAACGCGAGAATCGGCCCTACTACTGGAACAAGGTGACAGGTGAATCGCTGTGGGAAATGCCGGGTGCGCGGCCTTTCGATCCGTTGACCGATCCGCTGGGCATTTGCCATGCCGGCGGCAGTGGAGTGGGGGTTGGACCCACGCCCATGACGCCGCACCAGCAGCAACATCAACATCATCATCTGAAGCGGCGTCCATCGGATGACATGCACATACACCCGCATCATCAGCAGCTGCAGCAACAGCAGCATCACATGGGTGGGCCACATGGTGGTCCGCCGATGAAAAAGTTTGTGCTCGCTGGTCCCTGGGATCTGGAAGTTTGCACGAATGCAGTGATTGTGGAGCGACCCCCAACGTTGCTACCACAGCCGCATCCCGAGATTGAAGCTCTACGCGCTGCCTTCAGCATGAAGCTGCTAAAAACCTACGAAGATTTGTGCATGCGCCGGGAGAACATCAAGGCGCCGCGCGACTCCTTCAATCGATGGCTCATGGAGCGCAAAGTGATCGATACCGGTTGCGATCCATTGTTGCCCAGCAGCTGCCTGCCAGAAATTTCCAGTTCCATGTATCGCGAGATCATGGCCGACATACCAATCAAGATAGTCAAGCCCAAGTTTACCGGCGATGCACGCAAACAATTGTCACGATACGCCGAGGCGGCCAAGCAAATCATCGAGTCGAGATCGGCACCCGCCGAGTCCAAGAAGGTGGTCAAATGGAATGTAGAGGATACGTTTCAATGGTTGCGTCGCACTGTGGGCGCCAGTTACGAAGATTTCCAGGATCGTTTGGCGCATTTAAAACGACAGTGCGAACCGCATTTGGTGGAGACCGTAAAGAGTTCAGTGGAAACCTTGTGCATCAAGATCTATCATCTGTCAGCGGAGCATGCGCGTAAAATACGAGAACGTCATCTGCAGCTGCTGAAAGAACATGGCATACCGGAGCCAACGCCACCGCCGCCGCCACCGCATCTGAAGAAGGTCTGGTGCTATCCCATACAGTTTGCGGTGCCCTCGCCACGCATGCCGGCCATTGAATATCTACAGGATCGCGATCACATGATTATCAAATATACGCCCGCAACGATCAATCAACCGGATGCACAGTACATAAACCTCACCTATCTGCAGAAGCTGGAGCAGCTCTATCGTCACAACTGCTTCGACGACAAGAAGTTCGATCTGTTCATCGGTCGCGTGTGGTGTCTGCTTAAGCGCTATCAAACGTTCTTGGGCAATGCGCTGAACTCGTCGCAGGAGGCAGAGTTGACGCAGGCGGCGTTGCCAGTGCCAGTTTTTGAATGTCTGCATCGGCATTTTGGTGTGAGCTTCGAGTGCTTTGCATCGCCCTTCAATTCCTATTTTCGGCAATATTGCTCGGCGTTTGCCGACACGGATGCCTACTTTGGTTCCAGGGGGTAAGTTCGGTTGCAGTTAAAAATTTCTGATCGTTATTAATATAAATTCTTTTGCAGCCCATTTCTCGACTTTAAGCCCGTTTCCGGTTCGTTCCAAGTGAATCCGCCGCACTGCGAGGAGCTCATCGAGGCGTGCCTGTTGCATGTGGATAAACTGCTCACAGATTCCATGGAACCACTTAGGTAAGATGCGTTAAACTTATTTGTCGCAAGCATATTTGTAATCAAGTGACTTTGCAGCTTTATTGTCTTTCTGCCGGAGTGGAAGAGCATCGCCAAGCTGGAGGAGAGCATGTACAAGCGACGCTCCATGGTGGTGCTGGGCATGGCACACGAGTACCGACATGGCTATCAGCACATGATGCAAAAGTGAGTAGATATACTCATTCTCTTTAGTTCTTGCTAATTTTCTTACCTTTCACAGATCCGAGGTGCTGATCAAATGCATGCAGGGCACTCAAGTCGTTTGGCTGCAGAATAGCGCTGGATATGCGCGCTGGGGACCCAACGAGAATCGTGTCGAAGCGTTGCGCGAAGCTTTCCGGCCGCAACGTGATCGCGAGCGCGAACGTGCCGCCGCAGCAGCAGCTGCTGCTGGCACCAATACGAATCAGCAGCAACAATCGCCGCCGGCAACAACAGCTACAACTGCAACAGCCACACAACTATCGACAGCCAACACAACGCCTGCCACGTCGACAACAGCGAATAGCAACAGTTGCAACAGCAATAGCATAACAACAGCACCATCATTATCGATCAGCAGCACAACGAGCGGCATTGGCAGTCCGACGTTATCCACGTCTTCCGTGTTAACACCACTCTCGCCACACACTCCAACCGGCACGCCATCGCAATTTCCGCTGACCATCAGCAATACGAGTAGCAGCAGTAATTTGGTTGCCGCCTCGCCTACAATGAGTGTGCAAAGCGATTGCTCATCGCCATCGTCATCGACCATGTCGCTGTCGCCGGCCCCAGCCTCGGGAGGTTATCCGGATGGTGGCACAACAGCAGCCGCAGCGGCTGTCAGCATTACGGCAACGGCAGCGAGCACGTCGTCGGCAGCAGCATCGGCCTTTGGTGGTACAACCAGCATAAATAGCACAGCAGTCATCAATTCAGCTGTTTAGATTGGATGGATTTTCACTTGTAAACTAAACGTAAACTCTAGCTATTGTCTATTTTCACTTTCGACTAAGCTAAGCTGTGCACCACTGTTGTGTTTCCTTTTCATTTAGCGTTTATACATATATTCGATTTAACACATTATCACGAGTGTGTTAAATCACCCTCTTGAAATATTCTGCGTAATGGTTACAAAGTTTAAATAATTGTACATATGTTTTTTTTATCAATTAACAATTTATATATACTGTATATGATAGCTGATAACTACGGCCTGGCTGTTGTTAATTCTTTGGCAATGCTACCCTACAGTTTACAAGTTGATGTGCATACTTAGTATGGGTAGGAAAAAAGGGTTCCACTTATAACGAAAATACAAAATACAAACACACATACGAGAATTGTTTTCCAATCTTTCAACACAATACACACGAAGATGAAACAGAATATAGCACTGGCACTGAAGAACAATTTCCTTGAATTGTTTATTCTGTGCAGCACCCTAAATTTTATAAATAATTAATATAAATACAATATGTATGTATGTAATAAGCCCCCAACAATCTTTTGTGAGACTATAAATCGTATATTTTAGGATTATTACTTAAAGCAAAACTAATTTATCGCGTGTACAAAACGATAAAAACACATTTATCTTAAGTAGTCGAAGCAACAACTTACAATATGAACGGATCGCGCAGAGAACCAAATTTGTAATAAAAAAAAAAACAATAAGCTGAAAAAAAGCTAATAGAAAGCTAAGGGTCTAAACAAGAGGAAAACAAATTTAATTAATATTAACGCACCGCACAATGAACATAAACCTTTAAACGGGTCTTTGTCACAATTGAATCCAAATGTGGATGCCATCGTGTCTACCCTAATCCTAATCAAATTTAATGGGAATTTAGCCAATTTAATAGAAATGTAGCGAAAGTAAAGAAAATTATACAAAAAAAAAATCGTAAGCACAAACACAAAATTCGGCAATTTAGACAAAAGTAATGAAAATCCTTATCATAAGTTGAAAACAAATGTAAACTAAGATAATCTTTCACGTCGCCCCCACCACAACACCCCTTTACCCTCCACATTTATTTCAAATTTGTTTTTTCTTTTGATTAAATAAAAATTCCCGGTGCTCTTGTCGCATAGATTAACAAAACAAATCGCCTAATTAAAGTTTCTTTCAATTCAATTATTCAAAACCTGCTTTTATTATTATCATTATATTTATGTATATTTATATAGGTATTTATATATTCGTGTATACGTGTGAGTGTATTTCGTGTTATCTTTTTTTTGGTAGCGTTTATGGATATGGATTAGCCGTGGACTATATTATTAAACACATAAGAAATGCTGAATCGCAAAACGCAAAAACCGTCTAAATTAAATCAATTCAATTTACAAAATAGCTTCCATTTAGATTGCTTTCTTCTCTTATTTTTTACATGATCTCCAAGCTAGAATCACTGTTCTTGGTAACCACTTCGGTTTCAGATGAACCCGATCCGGAGCCGGCGTCATCAACTTTATCATTGTCATTGTCCGACTGGCTGTTGTTACTATGGCGATGGCGATGCGGGGAGCTGGCCAATTGCCAGGCAGGAATTGTGGGCAGTGTCATTGATGCCACCGGCGATGCGAATTGCTTGCGATTCAATAGCAAGCCTTTAATCGCATCCAGATCACTGCGAAAGTTGCTGAATTCACGATTCATGTGCTGCGTCTGTTCCTTTTGCTGCAACGTAATCATGTCCTTGACCATTGTGATTTCCTTATTGAGTGTTGTGCTGGTGGTTTCCACCTTCCTGTCGATGTCCTCGAGTGCTTTCTCGACCGGCTTTTTCTTCGGTTTGCCAAACAAAAATGGTGCTATATATTTCTGATAATAAAGAGCAAAGGTAAGTAAAAGATAGGAAATTATGATAATGTGCAGTTGAGTTTAATAGTTACCCGCCAGAACAAGTAGATGCCATAGACGAGACCGCTGAACAACGCTGTTGTGTGCAGCAGTTCACGCAGTCGCCCCAAGGCCGTTTGTTGTGGCACCACCGCCAACTGAGAGCCAATGTTGATAACGGTATTGGGATTATTGGGATCTTGGCTAAAGACGCCGGCGCGCTCGCAGGCCAATTGTATTTCGTGAGCTGTTAGACCTTTGGACCGCAGAAACTGCTGCTTTTGGATGAGCGTCGTGTGTCGCACTTTGGTATTTTGTAGAAAGCTTACAGCTGTGGTTATCTTGAATATGTTTTTTTTGTAGACAGATTATTAGATTAGACAAAGTCTAAAGGGGGTCTGCTACTTAGGCAACAACAACTTACCAGCGACTCGCGCGGCTCCAACGACGTATCGCCGTCGCCATCGCTAGGATTCGTTGAGTAATCCTGCACAGTGGCGCTTGTGGTGGCCAATATGGTTGTGTCACCAGTGTCCGTGTTGTTATTGGACATTTTAATGTTGACGCTTAATTCAATTTTGTTTTAATTAAGAAAGCAGATGCAAGTGCAACATAAAACGGATTGGATTGGACAGGGAATTGGAACTGAAAATGGAATGAAATGATAACAATTCAATCGGAGGGAATATCGAAAAGAGTGGCGATAAATCTATTATCGATTTATCAGCAGTGTTTTGCTATATCGTTTTAATTACCTTTTATATTGATTCATTTCTCAGCAATATTTACTGTGAAAAGTTGATTTTACACAGTTTATTTAATTTTTTGCATCTTTTGCTTTTATTTTCAACTTTTGGATTATTATTTTAAATGCAAACAGTTAAAGTCGATAAATTTCCGATAGAGATAATTGAAAAAACTCGACTTTCTATTGCTCTTCACATCTCTAGTAGCCGACTGCAGCTTCAGTGCCTTAAGGCAGCCGCAGAAACTTTGTCTCTATTTTATAAACACCTAACCGTTTTGTTTAATTCGGGTAGAGTAATAAGTTTCTGTATTCGTGACTAAATCAGTGGAGTGGTGTATACCGTTAAAACAGCTAGAATAGAGGCATTTCCAAAAGAAGCACGCAAGTAAGAATTTCGTCTCGTTCAAAAAATTTCCTATATTCAAAAGTTAAATTTGTTCTTCAAGTGGATGTTCGAAAGAAGCGCAGACGTTGGACAAGCGAACTGGAGGATGTCATGATTACCATGTGGGCGCAGAAAAATCATGAGTTACTTGCTCCAGGAAAGAACACACAAGTCTACGCTGCGATCGTGGAGAAATTTAAAGAATATAATATTGACATAAATAATTTGGAAGTGAAAAAGAAGATTGAGTCATTGCGTAAAAGATTTGAGTATGTTTTATATGATATTTATTATAAACGCATTTTACAAATTTGCTATTTATTTCTAGCATAGAAAAAAATCAAGTCGATTTGGAAGGTTCATCATCTTGGGTACATTACAAGAAAATTGCAAAAATTTTAGCACAATCGAAGGTAATAAACCATGATTTGGACACCGACGAAATAACACAAGAAAGCATCTGTAAGCAAACGGTTTACACATATATTGGATTTCCAATATTAATCCAAATATTTTCTTATAGTTCTCAAGAGTGATGACTCTCTTGACTTCGCTCACGAGGAGGAAGAATGGAACGCTGAAATATTTGCGACAGGCTCGCTAACAGCTGAATCAATTAGTAATCATGAGCCCGATGATTGTGAGCAATACGATGAACCAGCTCCAAAGAAAATTAAAGTTGGTAACGAAATTGACAGAACAACTGAATTACTAGAGGACAGTAGCTATTATTTGAAAGTTATAAGTCAAGAGGCTGTCAAGAAAACTACAATTCTGGAGTCAATCGCGAATTCTTTTATAGAAACTCAAAAGATCCTAATTCGCAACCAAGAGCGAATGGCCATCAATCAGCAGCTTATTGCTAGCAATCAGGAGCGTATCATGAACCTTCTGGAGAGGTTGAAAAAAAAATAATGAACTTTAGTGCCTTCCTTATCTTTGATTTTTTTTTACTTTTAATAAAAATAAATTTGACAAATGGATAAATCTGGGTTTATCATTAAAAATACAACTGCAAGTTTGGTTACCATTTGGTTGAGCGGTACACAGATAGAGGTGGACATATCGATATTTAAGGTACGTTGATGGCAGGCATCGATGATTTCTTGCAGTCAATTAATGCGATTATGTTAAATTTTCTTTTAATATTGTGTACGTTTTTTAAATGAGTTAGTGGCATACTTTTTAAAAATACCGTTATTTTTATGTTTAAGAATTCAAACTGATCAATTCTGAATATATAACAAGTGTTCACACTGGCAGCAGTGCGACCGGCTGCACATCTCTATCGATTGCCGCAACCGATTTTAAGTGTTGCAAAACAACCATTTTGAATCGATTATGAGAAACCGATAAATGTATTTTTGTTTTCGTGTTATTGTTGTGTACGAGTTGGTGAAAATTACAGAGAATTGCAAAATAATTACGGAAAAAGCGAATTAGAAAAGCTGCAAGATGCTTTCGCTGTTGCAGGAGAAGCGTCCGCTAAAGCGCACACGTCTCGGGCCGCCAGATATATATCCGCAAGACGCCAAACAACGCGAGGACGAATTGACGCCCACAAATGTGAAACATGGCTTTACAACGACGCCGCCGCTGTCCGATGAGTTTGGCACGGCGCATACTTCCAATGTAAATGCGGGCAAGGTGAGCGCGTTCTTTAGCGGTGTGCTGGCCAAAAAGGAGGAGCTAATGACGCTGCAGGACACGGTGCGCAAGAAGCAGCAAATTAATTGTAAGGACAATTTCTGGCCGGTTTCACCCCGTCGCAAATGCACTGTGGACGCATGGTTCAAGGACTTGGCCGGCAACAAGCCACTGCTCAGTCTTGCCAAACGTGCGCCTTCGTTTAACAAGAAAGAAGAAATCTTCATCACACTTTGTGAGAATCAGGTGAATATGCAACGTGCCACATGGTTCATCAAACTAAGTGCGGCCTACACACTGAGTTTTTCTGAGTCGAAGAACAAGAAGAGAAGCATTTACGATCCAGCGGCGGAATGGACGGGCAATATGATTAAGTTCATGAAAGAACTGCTGCCCAAGCTACAGGAGTACTATCAGCAATGTAAGTAGTTTTAACAAGAAAAAGAGAAATGCTAAAGTAATTCTTATTAATGTTACAGCTCATGATAAGCATGGCTTGCAGGCCAATGGCAACAGCAGCTCTTCAAATAACAGTAGCACCAACACTAACACCAATGGCAACGCCATCAGCAGCAACAATAGCAGCAGCACTGGCAATAACACCGCAGGCAGCGCTACGCCTAATCTTATACCAGTGCCTAGCATGGCCAGTCCACTGCCGCCCATCCACAGTCCTGCCAATGGACAGCCGGTTTCCGTGGGAGGCGTTGCCGGTGTTGGCGTCGTGCCAGGCGCGACATCAGCACCAGGCACAGCGTTGGCCACTCTGGGTGGATCTGCGGCAGCCAACGCCGCCGTGGCCAATGCTGGCGCCGTGCCGCCTGGCTCGAGCATCTCGGGCATTGGCAGCCAATTCGAAGATAGTCGCAATGCCTTGAAGTACTGGAAGTACTGCATTCAGCTAAGTAAATACATGTACGAGGAACAACTGCTGGATCGCCAAGAGTTTCTCAACTGGATACTCGATTTGCTGGACAAGATGCGCACGCAGACCAGCTTCGTTGAACCGCTGAAGAAACTGGTGCTGAGCTTTGCACTCCAATACATGCACGATTTTGTGCAGTCCGAGCGATTGTGCCGTAAAATGGCCAATATGGTGGCCAAAAAGATGGCACAACTGCTCAACGCTGCTGTGGAGCAACAGCAGCAGCAACAGGCTATCGTCAAGCCACAGCCCATGGACATGGATGGAGGAGCAGAGGAGCAACTGCTGCAGCAGCCAGCTGTCGATCCCTACGAGCAGGCGCTGCAGGATTACATGAATTGTCCCCACCATCGCGACATTATCTTGTACTTGAGCACCATACTTCAGGTGATTACGATAGAGTGTCCCACGGCGCTGGTTTGGAGCGGCATTGCAGCGCATCGTGCTCCTTCGTATTTGGTGGGCAGTCCTCTGGATCATTTGCCGCTGGCGCCGTCGGTGTTGCCAATGCCCACACGATGTCCACGCACCAATCACGAACTGCGTCGTCAGCTGCGTGCTGCCGAGGCTGATATTGTGCTGCGCACACAGCATGCGGAGCAACGTTGGTTCGCCTCCAAGTGGCTGAGTGCGGGTAAGAATCATTATACCACTGTGCTGGCCACATTGGACCATCTGGACACGCATTGCTTTGAACGTATGGATCAATGCAATTCCATGGACACGCTGTATGCGCACATCTTTCCGCCACAATCATCTCAACAGCTGCGACGCCAAGAGGATGATCCCCAGCAGCCACAACAACGTCCCGTTTATGAGCCCAAGCAGGACGCGGACACGGTGCGCATACTCTGCGAATGGGCCGTCTCCAGCCAGCGTTGGGGTGAGCATCGCGCAATGGTCGTGGCCATACTGCTGGACAAGCGGCAGATCGATGTGACGAGCACTCCGGCTGACATGTGCAACGACAAAGACGACAAGGATTCGTTGGCATCCGGCGCTGGCCTCATTGATGGCTTGCCCGTATTTCAGCATGTTCTTATGCACTTTTTGGACCATGATGCGCCAGTGCTAGACGAGCACAATAGCAGCGCCCAACAGCGAACCGAGTTCACGAATCTGGTGCAGCTTTTTAGTGCGCTGATTCGCCACGATGTCTTCTCGCATAATGCTTACATGCATACGCTGATTTCTCGCGGCGATTTGCTCTTAGAATCCACGCTGGTGCACAAGACAGCAACGAAGAGTTCGCCTCCGCCTCCAGCGCCGCCGCCGCCCAGTAGCAGTGCTCCACATGGCTTTGATGACGATGGTTTCGGCTCTGGAATTGGCATTGACTTCAAGCACAATGAGTTTGATGACTCCAATGTGGACGATGATCTCGACAAGTTGGTGCAGAACATCAAGGAGAAGGGCCAACAGCATGAGGCCCCCGACAGTCCAAAGATTGGCGCGCCAGGCGATGGCGATGCTGGCGGTGTCGATGCTCCGGTTAGCATCTCACGGCATTATGTGTACACCAAACACTTTCCCATACCGCAAGATGATCCCAGCATGTCCAGCTACAGCAGTGAGAGCAATCAACGCTACATACTACTCTTTGGAGTGGGCAAGGAGCGAGACGAAAAGAAACATGCGGTGAAGAAGATGTCCAAGGAGATTGGCAAATTGTTTACGAAGAAATTTAGCATCGATGTCGCCGAGGGCGGCAAAGTGAAGAAACATTCCCGAAATGAGTTCAACTTTGAGGCGACAACGGCAAAGTGCCAGCACATGGCCTATTTTGATCAGCATGTGGTCACCGCTCAGTGTGCCGCCAATGTGCTGGAGCAACTCAATGGTTTCGCTTTGGGCAACAACAATTATTTGCCCGTGCAGGAGCATGTGGCCTTCTTGTTTGACCTTATGGAGCTGGCCTTGAATATCTACAGTCTGCTGGAGTTGTGCGATCATCTGCTCAAAGAGCTGCCGGAAGTGGAGCATCAGTTGCAGTCAAAGAAGTCGAATATGGTGCGTGGTTACACCACCTCGTTGGCACTTTATATTGTCAGCATCTTGCGACGCTACAACAGCTGTTTATTGCTTTCGCCGGAGCAAACGGTTTCGGTCTTTGAGGGTTTGTGTCGCACCATTCGGCATGTGAGCAATCCCAGCGAATGCAGCTCCGCGGAGCGTTGCATTCTCGCCTACCTCAGCGATCTGCATGAGTCGTGTGTGCTGCTCCAAGGCAAGGAGCAGTCCGCCGAATACTATCAGCAGCTCAACTGCATTAAGCGCTTCAAGGATATTTTCAATACGCCCGAGTTGCTCAGGTAGTTCCACCACATATTTAATTTAATCAACCTTCTCTAATCCTCTTCTCTTTCTTTGCAGCATGGCGCCACAGGGCTACAATCCACAGCTGCTGCAGGAGCTGTTTGTGACGCCTCGACGTGGCGGCAAACTGGAACCGCATTGGTTGCGTCAGCTCCACGAATCGCCAGCGAATGTCTACAGCTTTGTGTCAAATGCAGTGATTGCTGTTTGCCGTGAAACGGACAACGAGCGCCTCAATGATGTGGCTTTGGCCTGTGCTGAGCTCACCGCCAGCTGCAATGTGCTCTCCGAGGAATGGATTGCAGCGTTGCAGAGTCTCTGCAGTGGCAGCAAAAGCCCACGCTATCCGCATTTGGGAGGACAAGTCGACATTGGCCAGGGAAAGACGCACAATGCGTTGGCCGTTTTCGTCTGCATCCTCGTTGCTCGACATTGCTTCTCACTGGCGGATTTCGTTAGCAAATTTGCGTTGCCCACGCTGGCGCGTTCAGTAAGCGGCGCTGGCGGTGGCGAGTTGAGTGTGGACGCTGAAGCAGGTGCTCGTCTCACTTGTCATCTGGTGCTAAAGCTGTTCAAGACACTGGAGATACCACAACCGGGCATGTATTCGGTCAGCACGTCGCCCAATCCGTTGCATGCGGTGGGCAGCGATTTCAGCATACGTTTGAGTTGTGATCGCCATCTGCTGGTGGGTGCACACAAGACAATACCCATTGCAGCGGTGCTGGCGGTGCTTAAGGCGATACTCATTGTAGTGGACAATGCGGCGCTTAAGACGCCACTTACGGCCAGTGGAATGGGCTCGTCTGGCAGCGGTGGCGGCGCATTTGGCAGCGGCAAGCGCAGCGGTTTCAATACGCCCGTGCATCCGGGCAGCACGCCCAAGAGCAACGAACAACGGCCCGCGGATCTTAGCCAGATATTGGGCACAAGTGATCTGCAGTTGGGCAGCCTGGGCAGCGAGCAGGAGTCACTGCAGCCGAGCACGGGCAACAGCCTCGCTGGCAACGAGCAAATCTCGCTGCTGGAGTTTGCGCAGGCGGTGCTCAAACAGATCTGCGCCCAGGAGCATGTGCTGGAGCGTTGTCTGAAGAATGCCGAACAGCTGTGCGACATGATTATCGATGAGATGCTGACGGCGAAGCAGGCACAGCGCGTGCTGCACATGATCTGCTATCCGGAGGCCGAGTTCAATATCATTTCGGAGCTGGATCAGCGTGCGATGATTGTGCGAATTCTCGAGCACTTGGATCAGTGGACTTTGCGCATTTCCTGGCTCGACTTGCAGCTCATGTATCGTCAGTCGCTGAGTCCCAACACGGAGCTCAATGCCTGGCTCGACACGGTGGCTAGAGCTGCCATCGATGTCTTTCACATGGAGGAAGTGACGTTGCCAGGCGCTGTAAAAGCCACGCATAAACCGAAGCCATCCACCTGGCTGGTGGCGCCTTTGATTGCCAAACTGACGCCAGCGGTGCAAGGACGAATATTGCGTGTGGCTGGTCAGGTGCTAGAAAGCATGAACTACTTCTCCAAGGTGTCCAAGTCGGATTGCAACAGCTCGGGTAGCGGCGATGAGCGCGAGAAGAGCAACAGCTGCCACAGCAGCAACAGCTATGGCGGCAATGGCAGTTTGGCGGCACGCAACAAGAAGATGCCACTCAACTATCAGCCCTTTTTGGGGCTTATACTCACTTGTCTGAAGGGCCAGGACGAGTACAAGGAGAATCTGCTCGTGTCGCTCTACTCGCAGCTCTCCCAGTGCCTGCAATCCTTTGCCGAGGTAATATATAAATATTTTAATTTATCCTATTGCACACCTTTTAATAATCTTCTTTCATCCGGTAGCTGGACACGATTGGCGGCGTTGATGAGCCACAGGCGCGTGAGGAGATTCTTGATGCATTGCAGCTGCGTTTCTCGCTGGTTGGTGGCATGTTTGATGCCATCCAAAAGAACAGCACGCCCACCACAGATTGGGCTATATTGCTTGCCCAGTTGGTGTGTCAGGGCGTTGTGGATTTGAGCTGCAATCGTGAACTCTTTACAACTGTGGTCGATATGCTAGCTACATTGGTGCATTCGACACTTGTGTCCGACAGCCAAACGGATCGCGATGAGACCAAGAAACTGTATCTCAATCTGATGAAGAAACTAAAGAAGGAAATCGGCGAAAAGAACAATGCGTCCATCAGAGTAATACGTCAGCTGCTGCCGCTCTACAAGCAGCCCACAGAGGTGAGTAAAACAAAGTAGAATCAAAGTTAAAACATTTCATAATGCTTCAATTCCTTCTCAGGTAATTGCCTGCGAGCACAATGGCATAGACAATAAGGGCAACAAGATCTGCGACATGGATAAGAAGCAGCTGCGCATCTCAGATAAGCAGCGCATCAGCGTCTGGGACATACTCGAGGGTCACAAGAATCCAGCTCCATTGTCCTGGGTGTGGTTTGGCGCTGTTAAACTGGAACGGAAACCTCTCACCTACGAGGAGGCGCATCGCAATCTGAAATACCATACGCACAGTCTGGTCAAGCCGAGCAGTTACTACTACGAGCCATTGCCTTTGGCTCCCGAGGACATTGAGCCGGTGCCCGAGAAGATTTGCATTGTAAGTGAAGAAAGCGTAAAAGACTATTGAGCAGCTATTAAAGTGTATAATTCCTTTATAGAAGGATGAGATTATGAAGGCGGATACGCCGTCTTCAGTGGATCAATCGCCCAGTGCGGTGGTGGGCACTGGACGTGGACGCGGCAAGGGCACCACAACGCGCAAACGTAAGCCTAAGAATCCCAAGACGCCGCCAGTGGTTAATACGCAACAACAGCAGCCACAGTTAGCGCCGCAACCACAACAGCCGCCAAATGCACAGCAGCAACAACAAATGCAACAGCAGCAGCACATGCAGCAGCAGATGCAGCCCAACCAAATGGGTCAGATGCCCATGAATATGCAGGTGAGTAAAGTCATTTAAATAATGCATTTATTAGTGCACAAGCTAACAAACTTTCACACTACCTTAGCAAATGAACATGCAGCAGTTTGGACCGAATGCCATGATGCAGCAACAGAATGCAATGATGCAGCAGCAGCAACAACAGCAGCAGCAAATGCAACAAATGGCACCGAATCAAATGCAACAACAGCTTAATGTGGGCGGCAACGGGCAGCCGAATGCGCAGATGAACTTTATGCAAGGACCCGGACCAGGCGGACCACAAGGCATGCCAGGACAACAGCAACCACAGCAGCAGTGGCACAATGCACCGCAGCAGCAGCAACAGCCGCAGCAGCATCACAATCAGTATCAGTATCAGCAAAATATGCAGAGTAAGTATCTTAACCAATTGCAATTAAAAGCATCAATTGATTATATTGTTGCTCTCTTCTAGTGAATCGTATTGAGCGCCCACCGTTGACTACGAACTCGAAGCAAGCATTGTCGCAGATGCTGCGCCAACGACAGCCTGGTTCCTTCCAGCAGCAGCAGCAACAACAGCCACCCGGTGGCTTTAATCCCATGCAGCAGCAGGCACAGCAGCAACAGGTGCCGCAACAACAGCAAATGAATGCGCAGCAAATGCGACAACAACAGCAGATGAATGCCCAGCAGAATCCGCAAGCAGCAGCTGCCTTCAATGCCATGCAACAGCAGCAGCCCAATGTGCAGCAACAACAGCAAATGAATCCCAATCAGTTGCAACAGCAGCAGCAACAACAACAGCAGCAACAGCAATTTATGCGCGGCAACATGCGTGCTATGGCACCCAATCAAATGGGCGGCATGAATATGCCCGGCGGCATGGGTCAGGGCATGCCACAGAATCCGATGATGCAGCAGCAGCAGATGGGTCAGGGCATGGTGGGCATGGTCAATCCAAATGGAAATCCCATGATGCAAGGCGGCGGCGCTGGTGGCAATGGCGGAGTTGGAGTCGGCGTGGGCGTTGGTGTCGGCGCTGGCGGCAACAATCCCAACATGGGCATGGGCGGCATGCCGCAGCAGGGCATGATTCAGCAGCAGCAACAGTTCCAAAACTTCCAGAATCAGTATCAACAGCAGCAACAACAGCCGGGCATGCAGCAGCAGGCAGGCGGTGCTGGCGGAGTCGGTGTTGGTGTTGGGGTGGGCATGGCTCCCAACCAACAGCAGCAACAGCAAGGTGGCCTGATGGGCAATTTCAATCCGCAGATGCAGCAGGCGCAACGCAACAATCCCGACTTTATGGCTGCCGCAGTGGCGGCTCAGCAGCAACAGCAGCAGCAGCAACAACGTGGAGTACCCGGTGGCATGATGGCCGGCAATCGTGGCCAGTACATGAATCAAGCACCGAATGTGACGATGACCAACATGATGGGACCTGGACCCGGCGGCGTTGGTGTCGGCCAGGTGCCGCCCTATGCACGCCAGCAACCCACGGGCGGCGGCAAACCCGGTGTGTTGCCAACGCAACAACAATTCCAGCAGCAACAACAGCTGCGTCACCAGATGATGCAAATGCAAGGCATGGGCGGCGGTGGCATGGGTGGTGGACCACAGGCCGGCGGTGGTGCCGGAGCTGGTGGTGGCGGCGGAATGGTTCAGCAGCAGCAGCAGACCATGAATCAACAGCAAACGCCTAATCTGGTAGCGCAGCTGCAGCGCCAAATGCCCAATCAGCCGAATATGATGGGCCAGCAGCAACAGTATCAGCATCAACCGCCACCCTATTAGATAACATATACATAGTTCTAGTAATTTAAGGCTTGCTCTAATTGTGTACCAATATTTATGAATGCTAATTGCAATAAATTGTAATTTTATTTTCAAGTCATTGTTTTTTTTGCGCGCTGCGGTGCTGCCAACTTCTCTAAATGCTTTACAAAGCGATTTGTTATCGATAACCAGATTATCCGCATTGCAATCAGCTGTTTGGCAAATCGTGTGTGTGCCTCTGCACAGGAGTGTGTGTGTTGTGTGTGCTAAATAAATCTCAATTTTTTTTATAGCAGCTTAAGTTTCGTTAGTTTAATTAGTTCTAAGCTCAAAGTTAATAAGTGCAATAAACGCAGTTCCTACATGACCCCCACTTCGCGAAGTTTAAACATTTCATTCATTTTAACGCGTAGCATCTGAAACAAAAAATAAAAAAAAAGTTTAGAATAAAACCAATCATCGTTGCTCATTCGCCAGTGGAAATATCAGTATTGTTTGCATTAGCAAAGTAGGTGGACGTATTTGATTAAACTCGTCATGAATGAAGCACCTGAGCACAGTAAAAAGCGGCAAAAGACGGTGAGTATTTCGACTATGTATTTACATATGTACATACAATATGTATGTACATATGTATGTATGTGTTTTATTTATCGATAATGCAGCTGGAAGCTTCTTGCAGCACAACTGCCCCAAAATATTTGTACAAATGTGTCAAGAAAATTCGGTGACACGGTCATGGAACCCAAAGTGTAAAGAGTGCACAGGTTATTTAAACAGCTGTTAGAGTTTTCAACATAAATTCTATTTAAACTTTTTTTTTATTCATAAAAACATTTCCTCACAATAATATGCCTGAAGTTTTGTATGGAACTACCATATTTCATATTTGAAAGGGAAAAGCCAATTTGTGACTTAATTTCACTTTATATTCTAGCGTATCGCTATCTTATCTATCATTAGCAACGTGCCTCGCCCACTGACCCACACACTATAGTATGGACAGTGTTTCTAATGCTGCTAAAATGGCCCACATAGATAAGAAACTGTAGAATATAATCAGGCAACTGGAATATTGCAACAAATTAGCTTATCAAGCAACCTTAGGCTTATATACGTACTTAGTATTTTATATTAATTGCTGAGCTCACAAAACACAAAACAATTTCCTTGGCAATGCGAAAATGTTGAGGAAATTTAAATTAAATGATTAAGCGGCATTTTATAAGTTGTGCCAAAAAGAAGTTGCAATTTCAAAAACATTTGTTGAATTGCAAATCTGATATTATATTATTTACTTGTCATTATTATTTAATACAATTTTCTATACTTTATGTATATACATATTTTCAGAAAATTACAAAATTGCTTAGGCAACAAGAAAGGTCGTAAATACGACTCATAAATTTTTATTTATATTCTCTGGTGAGCAACGAAATTCTACTTTTAATAACAGTATGTTAACAGCGGCTGCTAAAATGTTTATGATTCACATGTTGACATTTGTATTTAACACATTTCACCCCTAAACATCGCAATTCTTATTATGGAAATTTCAATATTAGTTCCAAGGCTGTGTCTCTGCAACAAATGTAAGTTTTTTTGGTCCAATGATTTGGCCATAGATAAGGTAAATGTTATGGCTTATCTTATGCAATGCGGCAGTGAAGCAGTCAACAGGTTTTTGTTTTGTTGTAAGCTTGTTTATTACATACACACTTGTATGCGATGTTATTGCAACCGCAGTAAAACTAGTTGAAATTGAAAAGAAAGTCAAACTATGTTTTGGGCCATGCTAACGAATTGTAAACAAGTTGAAATACTCATACGAGTATCTCAGTCACACTTCAGATCTGTTGATGTTGCTGTTGTTTTGTTTTGGCTTAAAACTTGGTCACTACAGAGTTGAATGACCACGTTAATAAGCGCAGATGTTGGTCAAGAAATATGGGTTTCTGTTGTTACTTGGCGACTAATTGTTTTTTGCCATCCATGAGTACTCAAATGTGGGTCGACGACAACAAACGAATACCATTCACTTTTTTACAATCTTTGCAATCTACTTAGTTCTTTTAATCTCTGTTTAAAGATAATATTAATATTTTTGCCATAGTTATCTATTTAATTCTAGTGTCAAGTGTCTTGACATACCCTCTAACAATATGTGTTTATTGCTATGCTTGTTTCTTTTTCTTATATAAACTCACAGCATTTATTTTATGGCTTTGTTTTGCAGTCGTTACATTACAAATGACTTTACTACATGACTTTCAAAATGTACAAATGTAAAACATAGAGTAATTACATACATTTAATGACATTGGCTGCAAATTCCAACACGATCTTGAAGTGTTTTTCAATTTTGTGTTTTTCTGCAACTCATTTGCCCTTGTAGATTATAATCAAGCTATGTATCTAGAAGAATATAATCAACCTATGTATCTAGAAGATACTTTATCTAAACCGTAATGAAGCTTACGCCCATTGCAAACAGTACCTGATAATGAAGTTGACAATTATTATATGATGTTAGTTTTACTCAGAATTTTGCTAAAAGTTCTGTCAAGTTTTAAAACTATTTTTGGAAGATAAGCTAATTTATTAATCATACCCCAAGGGGTTCTAATCTTTTTCTTTTATTTGTAGTATAGCGTACTTATCTATAATGAATTCTTAATGGGCCATAATCAAGATAATAACTTTTATAGTGGCAATTAATCATTAGATAGCTGCTTGAATAGAATTGAAAATTACTTTGTCATATTATATTTCACAAACTTCAATTAAATTAATTAAATTAAAAATTAATTATTTTGTATAAAAATATTACAAAATTCAATGAAAGATTTCCTTTTGCTTTAGCAAATTGTCAACTCGCTATTAACTCGGCTCCTCCCTCTTTCTGTCTGTCCATCGTCTGCTGTCCTCTTTGCTCTTTTGGCCACAATTTTTTTGCTGCATTTAACGCACGAATCGGCCAACAAATTTCAGTTGCAGTCGCGAGCTTCGTCGTGAAAGTTCAGCGGGTTTTTATTATTTTGCGGCCACTTCTCGGCTTGGGTCCGGGCAACTCCAAAAAAAAAAAACTCTCACTTGTTTAATTATCAAAGTCTCTCATTGTTGTTGACGCGTTGCCTGTTGACTGTTGCGCTTTCTTTTTGTGCGATATTTGTTTATATACCACAAATTTGGTTTTTCTTTTTCGGGAATAATAATGTTTACAAAACGCGCCAATCTCCTTAGTAATAACAATAATAATAATAACAACGGCCACAGCAACAGCAACAAATGCTGTTTGTTAAACCATGAAAAGTGCAGTGATTTGGTGAGTTTTCTTCTCATTCCAATGTAAACAAACTCAGCTCACATCGTGCCGAAATTCACTTCAAAAACAGTTCATGACATTGAACTCTCTCAAGAAATTCCCTCTTCAAGTATTTTGTATACATATTCGAGTGATATTTGGTTTAGTTTTTGTTTAGATTCTTGATAAATCAATGCCGAACTTGCTTATATACAAGGTTTTTCTTTTAGCATACCTTTTGAAAATTTTTGCAATAATTCCATCTGTGGAAGTATTTCCTATTCAATCTTAAATTTTATTTTTAGTGGCATTTAAGTTGCAATGCATCAAGTTTGACTCCCATTTCCTTAAAGCTAACATATAAAACCTGATTGGCCTGACGACGACTCCATCACATAATAATAATGATTAAATACATAGATACCAGTAAAACATTTCGTGACTGTATCGATATACACTAACTCTCAATTTGCAAGTGTATTTAATATTCGCCTAGCTGTTGATAACATTTCTTTTATATTATTATTTTATGTCATTGCAATCAATTTGAATCGCAACATTAATTTATAAGGGGAGAAATTTGCTATATCAATTCGTTTTCTATTTATTAAATTAATTTGATAGTCTTTAAAATTTATTTACATCACTTTGTTATATTTTTTCCCCACATCCAGTTTTTGGTTGTTTCTTTGTGTTGAAAATCAATTGTTGTTTATTTAATCAGCTGGTTTAGCGGATTTTAAACAGGTGACAAGAAGAATTCCTTGATAATCCATTTACGTCGCAAGATGCAAATAATTTTAGAATAATCTAAAAAAAAGCATGCGAAAAAGAAAAGAAAAAATGTAAACACAATGCGAAAAGATTGTCCAGACACACATAACACAGTACAGTACAAAGATGACAACCACAAATACAGTTTAAAGATAGAAAACGATCCGTAAAACCAGCTGGAGCACAGCTCAAGCGCCACAAGACAAGAAGGTTTCGCTCAGACTCTCTAAATACAAATATATGTCTCTCTCTCTCTCGCTCACACTCACTCACGCTCTGCTCCTCTCTCTTAGCTTGGCTTCCGCTCTTATAGATG
The DNA here is from genome assembly GCF_023558535.2 of Drosophila nasuta. Taxonomy (NCBI): domain Eukaryota; kingdom Metazoa; phylum Arthropoda; class Insecta; order Diptera; family Drosophilidae; genus Drosophila; species Drosophila nasuta. Next base: position 35,807,597 of record NC_083457.1, on the reverse strand, counting down.
AGGCCGCCATATAATAGGGTAAATATTATTGAAACTTTCAGTTCGCTTTCAACTCTCGTTGCGGGAGAATCAACGTCAACGTTTCAGCTTCGCCTTCGCATATCTTTACGCTCTGCGCTGTATTTGTTTCTCCAGTCAAACGTGCCAAAATTGTCTTTTATTCAGTGCAAAATAAATAAATAAAACATTCCGTTTAGCAATAAGCACAATGCCCAATCCACCAATTGGCTTCTATCCGCACATCAAGAGGAGGGTACGACCACACACCAGCGAAGTTAGGCAAAAAATGCTTAATTCAAAAAATAACCGTCTAAGCGCGGCGATTTCAAGTGTTCCTTGACCCAAATAGCACATTATTAGAACAGCTTTCAAATGAAACTCGACTGTGTTTTTGCCCTGTAAAAAAATGCATAATTGAGAAATTTAAAAAAATACCGCTGAATTCAAATTATTAAAAATATATGTTATAATCGTTTCAACATAATATGTTTTTTTTTAAGAGAATCTGAGATATCAATTAATATATATATATATGTATATATAATTTTTTTTGGAATCTTTAATTTTCATATTATTACATTAATTTCGTTTGAAGCTGTGCTTTCTTAACTCTTAATCAATTTTTTTGGAATAATGTGATATCATCTTGCGTGATCTGATTTTTACATGTATTTACATATTAATAAAGATTGCTGACTATAATGTTGAATAACTATTTATTTTCGAATCACAATCACGCTTCTTATTTGCTTTGTTTCTATATCGCTTAAAAATCATTTAATTTCTATTATAACGTGTAATAATCATTATATTTCCATAACTCACAACTTTTTACCATGACCCTATCTCGCTTTTTTCGTTCTATTGTATACTGTAAATGGGATATGATTATCTCATGCTCCCTTGGGGTAATGCCATTTGCGATCTTTCACACACGAGTTGGCGTCGTCAAAAGGGTCAACAAACTGTGTCGATTCAGCAAATCTTGAATAGCACTAACGTTTTTTTGCTCGCTCGCATCGCTTTAGGGTCAAAAGCGTCAGGTCCAAAGCCCCTAAATCGACCCGTAGGCACTTCTTGTCATCTCTCGATGAATATTCATTTATGTTAATATCGAAATCGAACCGTGGCAGCACCAGCGTCAAAGCCAACAGCATCTGCAAAGAATCTCGTTTGGCTCTTCTGATTTTATTTTCTTCTCGTTTCCATCTATTTTTTGCAGTGCCTTCAAGTGGCAACCAATGTGACGGAACAGAAGCATCATGTTACCCGCGAAACGCGTGGTAAGAATCTGGGTCTCTGTCGGGGCTTTCGAGGCTGCACTGTCTGGCTAACGGGTGAGTACCATCGACAGACAGATATAATTGATAGTTTCAGATCTCTCTCAATTTCTCGTGTTAGTTATGATTTTTAGGCCGCGTTCTGAAATTTCGCAATCGTCTCAATCTCTGTTATTAAGTTAGGTAGAGTTATGAAATTTGTTATACACATGGTCAGTTACTTAACTAATGTGGTATGGAAAACATTATGCGTCAATTACTTAAGGTTTCGTTAAAATTTTGTTTATAGTCAAAGAAGAAAACAACAAATGTGGATAAGATTGGCAGCAATAATTGTTTTGATACGAATAGTTTGCCAATAAAGAAGAGAAACATAAACTTACCGAACTTTTTTAAAGATTAGAGGAACATAGTGCAATCTCTATCATAATTGAAGAATTCATGGAATTTGAAATTGTTAATTTCTGGAATTTGGAATAACGATATCGAATCTTCAGGGAATCTTAGTTTTAGTGGAAAAAGTATAGATGAAAACCATTCTTATTATTTCTTGAATTAATTTAAAATAATATTAAGTATAATCGTCTAAAAAACAACTATTCTTATTCCCTTTTCTAGGTCTCAGTGGCGCTGGCAAGACATCGATTGCTTTCGAGCTGGAGGCTTACCTCGTCTCCCGTGGCATTCCTGCCTATGGCCTGGATGGCGACAACATTCGCACGGGTCTCAACAAGAATCTGAGCTTCACGCCCGCCGATCGCGAGGAGAACATTCGTCGTGTGGGCGAGGTGGCAAAGTTGTTTGCGGACAGTGGCGTTGTGGCCATCTGCAGCTTCGTGTCGCCCTTTGCCGATGATCGCGAGATGGCGCGCAAGATACACAAGGATGCCGGCCTGAAGTTTTACGAGATTTTTGTGGACACGCCTTTGGATGTGTGCGAAACGCGTGATGTCAAGGGATTGTATAAGAAGGCGCGCGAGGGCGTCATCAAGGGTTTCACGGGTATCACGCAGGAGTATGAGCGTCCCCAGCATCCGGAGCTTGTGGTCAACACCGATGGCTATACGGTGCGCGAGTCGACGCAGCTCCTGGTGACGCTGCTGGAGCAAGAGGGAATTATACCGCGCTCGCTGCGCGATGTGGATCAGCTGCCCGAGCTGTATTCGAGTGAAGCAAGCGAGGCGGACGCACTGCGTCATGAGGCCAAGTCGCTGCAAGCACTCGAGATCAGCACTGTGGAGCTGCAATGGGTGCAGGTGCTCGCCGAGGGTTGGGCTTATCCCTTGCGTGGCTTTATGCGCGAGGATGAGTATCTCCAAACGCTGCACTTCAATACGCTGCAAAGCGGCCTGGATGTCTCCTATCGCGAGAACCACTCGGTGCCCATTGTGCTGAGCGCCAGTGCCGAGGACAAGCAGCGACTCGAGGATGCCTCTGCGTTGACGCTCAATTACGAGGGTCAAGCGGTGGCCATACTGCGTCGCCCCGAGTTCTACTATCAGCGCAAGGAGGAGCGTCTCGCTCGTCAGTTTGGCACCAGCAATCCGCAGCATCCGTACAGCAAACAGGTGCTGGAGTCGGGCGAGTATCTGGTGGGTGGTGAACTGGCCGTGATTGAGCGCATTCGCTGGCGCGATGGTCTCGATCAGTACCGCCTGACGCCCAACGAGCTGCGCAGTCGCTTCAAGGAGCTGAATGCGGATGCCATTTTTGCCTTCCAGCTGCGCAATCCCATACACAATGGCCACGCACTGCTCATGCAGGACACGAAGCGTCAGCTGCTGGAACGTGGCTTCAAGCAGCCGGTGCTGCTGTTGCATCCGCTTGGAGGATGGACCAAGGACGATGATGTGCCGCTGCAGGTGCGCATGGCTCAGCATCAGGCGGTGCTCGATGCTGGTGTGCTGCGACGTGAAGACACGGTGTTGGCCATCTTCCCATCGCCCATGATGTACGCTGGTCCCACAGAGGTGCAGTGGCATGCCAAGGCACGCATGAATGCGGGCGCCAACTTTTATATTGTGGGTCGCGATCCCGCTGGCATGCCGCATCCCGATAAGCAGGCCTATCCCGATGGCAACCTCTACGATGCCACGCACGGTGCTCGAGTGCTCAAGATGGCCCAAGGACTAGACAGCATGGAGGTTAGATAATGATTTGCTTACTTCCTTTAGATCATTTAATTAAACTCTGCTCTTCACTTGATATAGATTTTGCCTTTCCGCGTGGCTGCCTACGACAAGACTGCCAGTCGCATGGCCTTCTTTGAGCCGCAGCGCAAGGATGACTTCGACTTCATTTCGGGTACCAAGATGCGAACGCTGGCCAAGACCGGAGCCAGTCCGCCCGATGGCTTCATGGAGCCGCAGGCGTGGAAAATACTCGCCACCTACTATCAGAATCTGCCGCAGGCGTAACAAACAGCAGCGCGCGAAGCGGCAAAGAGAAATTGTGCAATCCGTCGGACGTGATCAAGGGTAGCCCAACAGCACAACGCTTAGCTATAACAACTATGTACTACTGCACCGAATCCCTCGACACAGATCTATCATCTATCCAATATACATATATGTGTATGTATCCAATCCCCATTAGGTTCAGCGTGTGTGTATAGTTGCGAGTGTGTGTGCGTGTGTATTGTTTATTATGTTTAGTATGTTGTGCTCTCAATTCCAATTCATTGTTGAACTACAGTGTAACTTGTCCAACTGCTCCAGAAATGCAGCTAGCATCGACTGAGGTGCACCTATGCTAAGCAGATTATACTGTATGACAATTATTAATTGTATCTACATTTTAGCTTAACCAATTCTCTGTTTATCCTAAGACCAACAATTTGTCGTTTTGTGCAATGCAATTTTTCTACTTAAGCATTTACTTAATTACTATCTCAATTATATTTTCACTAAGATAAAACAGCTGTGGACTTTTATTTTCAATTAGGAACGAAAACTAAACTTCATTTCATTGAAATGATTTCTAAATTTCAAAATCTTTCAGCTAAAGTGCTTCGGCAATTACTGAATCGTTTAATTTCGTATACTAAAAATAACTTATTTAAACTGATGTTGATTGGCAAGCATAAAAACTGATTTATTAATATTTCCTAACATAAAACATTGCATATAAATTAAAAATCAATATCATGGCTATAAAAAGTCACATCGAACATTTGCTAGACACTATGCAAATGAATGGTAAGTAAGTTCATAATCTTAAGTGTTATTAATAGTCATGACATCAAAACTAAAAATATTATCTATCGAAACTTCCTAAGTAATAAAGAACGCTTTCTTGCACATGATTTATTATATAAAATTGTATACGTTTAATAATTAATATTACAAGTACATACATATATAATTAATTAATTAATTAATATCAAATATGCCTTTAGATTTAGTTATCAATTAATTTCACAATATGTATTTTACTGCTCTGCATTTGTTGATGCTGTTGTTGTTGTTGCTGCTGATTCTTCTGCTGTTGATGATGTTGTTGTTGTTATTCGTATTCGTATTGCATAATGCGCATTTCGTTATTCACTTTCCTCTAATCACGCAATTAGTATTAATTATTACACGCATGTATTACATTAGATTATAACGCTTCGTTTATTGACAATGCCCTGTATGTGAGTTTGGATTGTGGATTATATGTACTATGTATGTTATATGGAGAAAAAGCACCCGCGACTATATGACAACTATTTCGATATCTAAATGGATTGATCATAATTATTGTGCGTATGCCTCTAAAAACTGCGTTACAAAACGAATTAAAGGAGTGTCTGTTTATGTGTACTCGAAAATGGACTGAATGAATTCATAAACGAAATCGCATATAAATTATACGCATATCAAAATAAATATATATAAAATATATCTATATATATTTATTTACTAATTTATTTTAATTTATTGTTATGTCATTGTTTTACAAATTCCGAACAACCATGGCGGCTTATTTCGTGCTACAGGAAATTTATATAAATTATACATAATAAAGAATTCAAAATGAAAATATGCATTTCCCTCCCACAAACAAAGTGAGAGAGAGAGTAGAGGTCGATCAGAGCAGGGTAAAGTACGGATGCGGGGGGCAGGGCAATAGAGGCGGGCCGGGCGGGCTGGTTAAGTTTCACAATAGTCGTGTCAGTTAATTTGTTTAAACCTTTAAATTAATATTGTATGTATAAGTATTTTCGTATGCATATTTCGTACACGTTTTCTGTTGCTGGCCATGTTCTCAGTATAGCAAATACAAATTAATAGCTGTACTCTATTATTATTATTAATATTATTCATTCATTATTCTCGCATATTCAGAGGGAGTTTGCTCGCGTTTGTTGATGTTGATGTTGTGTTGAACGTTTTTGTTTCGGGACTTAACAGGAGTTAAGAAAACTACTACCACATACATTATCATAATTATTACCACCATGCCGCATCAGTGCCACACGCACATTGCCACGTCAAAGCAGACTGCATCTGGACAGCCAACTGTCCTTTGTTCGAATCTCTGTCAGTTTCAGCTGATGACCTCCCTTGGGTGGATTGTTTGCCTCCTACAATCGTAAGCAAATGTTTAATTAAAAACATAAAATTTACAAAGTAATAGCTGCTAGGAAAAACTTGCCATTCGCTTTTCTGTTTTCGCTTTAATGTCGCTGGCGAGCGTGAGGAATGCCTCTTCAACATTGATGCTTGCTTTCGCGGACGTCTCCATGAATTTGATCCCATACTCAATGGCCAGTTGTTCCCCACGTTCCTTTGAAACCTACGTAAAATGAATTGCTAATTATCATTTATTCCTCGCAGAGATTATTGGACAGCTCACCTGTCTCTTGTCGTTCAGTTCACATTTGTTGCCCAGCAGCATTTTCTCGACATCAGCGGCGGCATTTTCTTCGATATTTCGTATCCAATTTTTAATATTTTCAAATGATTTCTCCTGCGTTATGTCATAGACAAGCATAATGCCCATGGCACCTCTGTAATATGCCGTGGTGATTGTCCGGAAACGCTCCTGGCCGGCAGTGTCCCTAAGATTAAATTAAATTTATATTTATACAATTAGTTTGGAATTTTATCATTTTCTTACTTACCATATTTGCAATTTAATTTTCTTGTTATCCAATTCAATTGTTCTAATTTTAAAATCGATACCTGTGAATAAAACAGAATATATTAGATAAAAGAGCAGCTAGGGGAAAAACACGTGATAAGTTTACATAAAAAAAGAAAAACAACAAATGTATTTAGATAATATTTGGCAAAAACAACAACAAAGAAAAGAGCGACAGAGCGCAGAGACATCTGTTGTTGAGAAATACGCAATTGATTCGGATCCGGATCGTTGTCGTCGTTAAGTAAATAACCCAAATTGGAATTAGTGCAGGGAAATGTGCCAAATGTATAAATAGACAAATTGCCCAGCTCGTGCTTGTGCTCGTGGCAAACAACTTATTTGTTGTGGGTTGTGTGTTGTGTATCTTCTTGATGCGGTTAGCTGCTGATACAGACCAGCAAACAAACAACTGCGCAACTTATCAACTATGATCATCTTGAGGAACTGTCGATTATCGTTCAATGACACTAGCTACATTTGCTTATCTCGACTTATCTCTCAACTGCATGGACAGTTTTATTAGAAGCGTGTATTTTGTAGTGCCAAACTTCAACTATATTTTTGATGCCTCTTTTTTACTTCATCCTTGTCTTAGACGCAACAACAACAGTAAATATGACAAATACCAATCATTGCAGAGAGCCAGCAAAAAGAGCATTAAAAATGAGTCACATATCTATGTATGTGTGTGTAAGTGTGGTGCTTACAGCTGAGCCAAGAGACGAGATTGAGAGCATGAACATTGTATAAGTGTGTGTGTATGGATTCCGATTGCGATTGCTGCCCGGCGGCGTCATAATTAATTAAAAAAATTTACAGAGCGTAAGAGAGAGATGGAGAGAGCAAGATAGAGAGAGAGCCAGCAATGTTGATTACTGAGGATGACTGTTGTGTGGTGATGATGTATGCACTTTGAAATGTTTCCACTCTCTCGCTCTCTCTGGTTGCCTAGTTGTTGTTGTTCTTGTTGGGTGGCGTTCTTTCGTTGTTTTATGAATTAAGGATAGTGATAACTGATAATCTTACCTATTGTGGATATAAACGTCGTATTGAACGCATCCTCTGAGAATCGAAACAATATGCAGGTCTTGCCAACACCAGAATCACCGATTAGCAGCAATTTGAACAGGTAATCGTACGTTTTAGCCATTGTAGTGGATTTGAATCACAGTCGTGCTTTTTTGTTTTGTGCCAGATGCAGTTTAGTATCCGTATACTTTGAGTTCCTCCTCAGCACTCGTTGTTCTCTCACTCTTCCAACAACTATTTCTCCTTTTGGCCTTATCGTGTCCACGTCGATAAGTGCTGCTACTGCTTCTGCTGTCGTTATATGGCGGTGGTTGGTAATCAGTGGTTTTCGATTATTATTACACACAATTCTAATTTTATTTAATACTAATGCTAATGTCGGCGATTAAGTTACTCTATACAGCTGCTACTGCAGTATATAGCTTTATTTGTAGCTAGGTATGTATAAAAAATTCATAGACGTAACCACACATCAGACACAAACAAACACACGCAAGCAAGCACGCACAGTTTTTTTTCGTTTTCGTTTTCAGCTCTGACTCTGGTTTTCTTTTGTGTGTGTCGTCGTCGATTCGAGCCTGTCAAAAAAATGGCGACGTACTTTTAAACACTATCAATTGCAAATCACAAAAGGAACGCGCGTTCTTTTTTCAATTGTACGTGCTACACTCGTGCAATTGTATGGTATGGTGTGTTGTTGTTGGTTACACGTAAAAATTACGCTTAATTATTGCTTTCTAATTACGCCCGTACAATAAATTGGTTCGTTCGTTTTGCAGTGCTGTGAAATGCTCGCAACTAAGCGATGCGATTTATCGATAAAAAGTGCTGCAAAACGTCAAAGCCCTGACTAGTTGGTAATCAGATGTTTTTGTTTGAAGCTGAAAAAACAGCTGCTCACTTTTCTAATGAGCCCAACTAGCAGTATTTTTTGCGGTGCCAAACGTGGTCACACTGGTCACTGATAGTTAAAAAAAATATAAGCGAACGCGAGCAAAACTTTGTGTAAAAGCAATGAAAGTGTGACAAAGAATCAAGTTTATTTACAAATCAAAATACAAGAAAATTTGCATTTGCATGCATATATTACTTGGTGACTGTGATTTTGGCCTCAAGGCAACGGTAACAAAACAAAAACATAAACAAATGTGAGCAAAGAAGTGAAGTCACAAGACGACGAAGACGACGCCAGCAGCACTTGAAGAATTTGCCGTCGTCGCCCACCCAAATAATGGGTACAAAAGAATCCAAGCATGCTTGCATCAGTTATGAGGATGCAGTCAAACGAGGTAAGTAACCTTCAAATCCAAGCAGCAGCCATTGCCACTTTTGCTGGGGGCATCCGTAGCACACAACGACAAATGAAAATAAAATGGGTCATACGACGATACTCGCGTCAGGTTCTAGAACAAAAACAATACAATAATAGTAGTAGTTGTATGCACCACTACAGGTGTAATTGCGCTTTATCGATTCTGTTGTTGTTTCCAATTGCCATTGCCTATTTCATTTTTTTATTGCTGGTCAGAGAGTTTATTCTTTTCTCGTTCTTTTCGCTTTTTTCGGTTATTGTGTGCAAATTTCAGCACACTTGCATGTGCGTGTGTCAGTGTCAGTGCAAGTGTATGAGTATTTGCGTCGTCGCAGCCGTCGTAGTGACGTCACAATAGAAAAGCTCAGCAGCCGCCGTTATTTCGTTGTCTAGTGGTTGCGTCGGGGGCGGGAATTTTTCGTCGCGACGAAACAAAGAGGAGACAACAAAACGTGCAACCGAACACTGTTGCTGTTGTTATTACTCCTTCTAATGAACTTAGCATGACGTCTGCAAAAAGGGGTTTTTGCTTCTTCTATCGCTTGATTTTGCTTTGTTGTTGCTGTTTCCGTTTCCTTGTCTCATATTTGCGCTTGCTTTGCATCGGCATTTCATCTCGCGCTACTGTTGTTGTTGCGATTTTATGACCAACCGCGAAGGCAAAGAAAATAACGAGTGTTTGCTGATAAGATGCCCCGTCTATATTTGTACCTGTTACCCAGGTGAGCTTGGCAAGCAACCGCGACGTTGGGTGACGACGACCGGTTTGCTTCTTACACAAAAAACGCATGCAAGAGTCCAGTAGCATTTCGCAATGGCATTGCACACATTGCCTTGTCCCTTCACCTTCTCCTCTCCCTGTCTCTACAGGTGCTACGGGCAAACCATAAAAGTCCAATGCAGATAGAAAATTAATAATAAAAACAAACCACGGGCAAGCGAGTCAAAACCAACAACAATAAGTGTGCAATGAAATTCCGTTTTGTCGCGTGACGTCGCATAATAATAACAACAATTCTTTGCAATCTCAGAAATTATTCCGTATTGCTTTTTCATGCTCAATTTGTGATTATGAATTGCTGGTATGTTTAACCTGTACCCCAGCCCCTGCCAGCTACCAACCGACTGCCGTTTAAAATTGACAGTTAATTGATTACGTGATTTACGTTTTGGCCCTAACGTAACGTAGTAAATTGCACAAACACATTACGTAGAATTGCATGCAGCGCATGACTCAGCAACTTAACAGACGACACACAATGGGAGAATTATTTTGCCAATAAGCATAGCCAGACAGTGTAATTGGTTTCCAATAAGAATGCCGCTAATGCATGAACAAACAAATGAAACAATTTGTAATCTTTTTAGATTGTCCAACTAGAATACGAAAAGAACAGAACAAACATTAAGTACACATTTCCCCTGCTAGACTCGTCGCTCTTATCGCTAGATTAGTTTCCATAGAAAATAGCACAGTTAAATCCCAAAATGTCGCTATTATTTTGACAAATTCAATTTATGTTTATGTTCTTTAGTGCTGTAGCATTTCTAATGCTAATTGGCTATGGCTTAACTATTGGTTTAGAACTGCAAATACTGTTTATATGTCAACTACTTAAATTAAATGTTCATGATCACTTTAATGTCTTTACTCGGCTAATAGGAAAATGCATATGAACAGCTAGTCTTGTCTTTAATAACTAGCTTACTTGTGGTCTTTTAAAACAACCAAAATATAATGAGGAAGTTGAATTAGAAGGACAAATTCGCAATTGCCCACTGTACTTGTTCGATAGACAACGTCACATTAGCTGTCTGAGCTGCGCGGTGGGTGCGAAATGGCAAGATTGTAAATCGTGTTTGCTCTTCCCCTAGATCGATCATCATATTTTTGGTTAAACCCAATGATTTATACAAATCTATTTTTAAATTGAAACCGATCCGAAACTAATATTCACAATTAATCAATTAACAGTTAGCGATGCCGAGCTGAGACGCCTCAAAGATGCCTTCAAGAAATCAGCAGGCGTGGGTCGGCTCTACCTCAGTCGAAATGCATTCCAGCAGGATGTGCTGTGCGAGGGAGTGCCGCCTAAGATCACGGACATGTTATATGCCGCCTGTGGTGGCACACAGCGCGGCATTTCCTTCAAGGATCTGCTCTGCGGCTTGGTGCTAATCACAGGCGGCACTCAGGAGGAGAAAACCAAGTGAGCAAATGAAGTACATTAAATTTTTACCAACATTTATTAACAATTATATTCGTATCCATTAGATTTCTGTGGAATTTATACTGCAATGATGCGGGCACCTACATCATCAAGTCGGAGTATGTGCGTAATGTCAGCTTGGCGCCTTTCGAAAGCGTTTCGCTTTTTGCTCAGAGCGAACGCGCCAACTTTGAGCAGTTTCAGGACTGGATAATCAAGCATCGTAATGCCACAGTGTTGTCCAATTGGCTGTTAGCCGACAACTGTGTCAGCCTCACATCAGAGCTGGAGACGCCTACGTTTTACCAGAGCTTGGCGGGAGTAACGCATCTTGAGGAGAAGGTGAGCAGCTGGCGAGAATAGCTGAAAGAATAGTACATTGATTTTGAGTGTCTACAGTAGTCTGCCATTGTTTGTATAATTGATTACAAAGCACTTTATAAGAGCTAAGGTTATATTAATTGATTATGTAAAAAGCAGACAGAAGAAATCTTTTTTAAAAGCTTAACTACAAAAGTCATATAACCTTTTCAAGTTAGTTGTCTTTTTGTCTAACTGGTTTTAGATTTTCACACAGAACTTCTATCAGAAAAAAAAAACACTAATCTCAATTAGCGCTTAATCGCATTATATTTTTAGAATTTCCTTTATCAAACTCCAATACTACTTTTATATCTACTTCGCGACAGTCGTAATACCTATGACTAGTCAAACCACATTTTCAACAATCAATTTTGATTAAAATAACTATGAAATAACTGGCATATTAATTAAACTAATAGCGATATTTTCATGACAATAACTTTATTAATTGCCCTCTATCAATTTCCTGAACTTGTAAACGCAATTTTATCAACAATCACATGTCGCGCACTATTTATTATTTAAACTTTGTAAAGTGCTGAGCTTTGTCGTGTGTCTAACGTTGATTAGATTAGATTTAAGAATTAGGTTGAACTGAAACATAAGTGCTTAAAAGCGCCACCTCCCAATTAGTCATTAATGTAGTATAGTGCCGTATATTATACTAATATTGTTTTGTATTGCTTGACAGGATATTGGCGACTTGGAAAAAAGAGTTTTGGCGTTTGAAGAACACCTCGCAGAATGGTCAAATCGATTTGCAGTTTCTGGGTCCGCTCATCAGTCCGCCCATACCAAAGAATGCACTGGCTGGACTATTCAATGCCTTTGACGAGAATCGCGATGGCCACATTGACTTTAAAGAGCTGTGCTGCGGTGTTAGCGCCGCCTGTCGAGGTCCTGGAGTGGAACGCACTCGCTGTAAGTAGATTCAAGAGCAAGCAAATCATTATCTCAACTGTTTTATCCTTTGCAGTCTGCTTTAAGATCTTTGATGTCGATCGCGATGGTGTGTTGAACCACGAGGAGACGCTGCAGATGATCAATGTGCTGCTGTTTGTGGCCAAAGAAAATCGCGACACACAACAGTACAAGGAACTGACCAAGCAGCATGTCATCAGCGATCTGCTGGAGTTCGCTCAGCGGCGCAGTCCAGATGGCGTGCCCAGCACGCTTACCCGGGACAATGTCTCACTGACTGCGGAGGATTTCATGCTGTGGAATGTGCAGTGCGGCTTGAGGTTGATGCAACCGTTGCTGGACCTCATCTTTGAGCTCTGTCACATTGTCTTTGGCCTGTGGCCGCAGTGCAAGCACATGGAGTACGACATTGTGCGCGGTTGGCTACAACGCGAGGAGAGACGTCCCTACCGTGTGGGTCAGTTCTGGTATCTGATATCACGCGACTGGTGGCTCAATTGGATGCAGTACACACAGCATACGGCGCACACTTGCGAGTACTGCAAACGCTCGGCCAGTCAGCGGAGCGCCGTCGACGAGGCGCTCGTCTGTGATGAGAGTTTCAATACCCACAGTCTGGAGCAGCACGACAGCTACTCGCTGGGCTCGGCCTCCGGTAGCAGCGGCATCTCCGCTGGTCGCCACTGTGCCCAACAGCGACCCGGTCCCATCGATAATAGCAATCTGATCACCGTGAATCAGCATCGCAATATACGCACGCTCACCGGTGAGGGCGGACATCTGAAACGGGACACGCCTCTTGTGCAGAGTCATGACTTTGAGCTGGTGCCCAAGTCGCTGTGGAAGGCGCTGAATCGTTGGTACGGCGACAATCTGCCGCTGCCACGACAGGTGAGTCTCGGTTTCAAATTTCTTAATGATACAATCTGCTAAAGCTGTTTATTTGCTCTGTCAGGTGATACAACCACCCAACTCGGAGGTGGAGCTGGAGCTGTATCCACTCAATCTGCGCATACTGCTGCATCAAGCGCAGACAGCACCCACAGGCGCTGCTGCTGGTTCGCAGCTGAGTAGCTGGGGCTCCACGACCAGCGGTGGCTATGGAGTGTTGGCCTCTGGTGGCGGCTATGCAGCGATTGCAGCCAGCAGTGTGCTGCAGCCACCCAAGCGTTACTTGGCCTATACGGCGGCCTTCAGTCGCCTGGCCACGGTGCGTCAGGTGGGCGAGTTTCTGTGCGACCAGCTGCGTCTTAAGCCGGAGGATATACGTCTGTGGCATGTGCCACCATCGGCGGCCACGCTGGATAATAGTGCCATACTGCTGGAGGAGGATACCATGTGCCTGAAGGAGCTGCTCATACGCGACAACGATCAGCTGCTGCTCGAGATACGCAATAAGGATCTGACGTGGCCCGAGGAGCTAGGCTCCCTCGCCAGTGCCCAAAGCGTCGGCAGCGGTCCCAACGATCGTCGTCGCATGACTCGCACCTCCATCATGTCTGTGCATGCCCCGGGTGCCACAGGGCTGCATAATCTCGGGAACACGTGCTTCATGAATGCAGCGCTACAAGTGCTCTTCAATACACAGCCGTTGGCGCAATATTTCCACCGTCAAATGCATCGCTTTGAACTAAATGCGGCCAATAAGTTGGGCACACGCGGTCAACTGGCTATGCGCTATGCGGAGCTGCTGAAGGAAGTGTGGACGGCCACCACACGTTCTGTGGCGCCGCTTAAGCTACGCTTCTGTGTGAACAAACATGCGCCGCAGTTTGCCGGCGGTGGTCAGCACGATTCACAAGAGTTGCTGGAGTGGTTGCTGGATGCGCTGCACGAGGATCTAAATCGAGTCATGGAGAAGCCATATAGTGAATTGAAGGACTCAAATGGCAGGCCCGATAAAATCGTCGCTGCCGAGGCGTGGTCACAGCATCATGCGCGCAATCAATCCATTATAATAGATCTGTTCTACGGTCAGCTCAAGTCGAAAGTCAGTTGCCTGAGTTGTGGCCACGAGTCGGTACGCTTCGATCCCTTCAGCCTGCTCAGTCTGCCGCTGCCCGTAGAGAATTATGTGTATCTGGAAGTTCTTGGTAAGCGCTTGACTATAAATATGATCACTTATTTGGTACAACATTGTCCTCTTGCCTTGCAGTAATTCTATTGGATGGCAGCGTGCCCATCAAGTATGGACTGCGTCTCAACTCGGAGTGCAAATACGGCGACTTGAAGCATAAGCTGTCCACATTGTGCCAGCTACAGCCGAGCTTTATGCTGGTGTGTGAGCTGTGGAACTCGCAGATACGTCAGCTGCTGGCCGATGAGGATAAGTTGCGCACGCAGAGTGCCAAGGAGCTGTATGTGTATCAGTTGCCCGAGCAGAGCAGCACGAGAACACGCTCCAATTCAGCGCTTAGCATGCATATTGAACAGGGCCTCAAGGATATACAGCGTAGTTCAGGTAAGTTACAGTTTACCTAAGCTCTTGTCAATGGTGAATTAAATTGTTTTACCATTAGCAGCATTGATTACTGCGCAGGATTCGCTGTCGTCGCTTAGCACGCTGCAAACATCGAATCGCACATTGTCGTCGCGTGCCATTTGCAATGGGCATCTGGGCGACAGTCAGGAGACGGCCGCAGATGCGGATCAGGAACAATTGGCCAAATACCAAAGCAACCACATCAACAGCAGCCAAGCTGGCCAAGCGCACGAACTGCAGCCAGATGATGCCGGAAAGGTAAGCCGGTGCTTTGGAAAAAGAGAGTGCATGCCCCACAGTCTTTTTTGCTTCAAGGTATGGCTTCTAAACTATATTAACATATACACGTATTTAATATGTTAGATTCTTTTTCAAATATCCTGGGGAAATTTGCTGTTTCCCCAAATTCAATTTCGAATATTTCCCTCAATTGCCTAGGATAAACTCGCTCCAGCGACGACCCGAAGAGTCAGAATCCATTCAAAGAAACAAAGAAAACGAATTTTTCACATAACGAAACTTTTGTTATTATTCAGCGGCACATTCCGGCAAACGTTTTCGCCTAATGCCGTTTTTCGCCTTTGTCGAAATCTACATATATTAAATACCAATATGTTAAATCTGTTTGGTTTGTGGGCTACCTACCTAATGTTTACACCCAACTCCACACCCACACCACCACCACCAACCCCTGTAATTGTTCTTTGATTTCGTATACGCACCGTAAAATTCGAATATCTACTTATGCTATTATTCCTATTCTAGTCTAAAAATCTCTAATTCTCTAGTAATTTATGTAATTTATCGTAATTTCTATACTGCTCTTTGATATATACTCTCTCTATATATAATTACTAATACACACATTTACTTTGATGCTGGCCTTCTTTTAATACATAAATACTCTAGTAACTATTGTACATTTCTTGCTTTCAAACAATTCTCAACTTTACCACCTATCGGTTATCGTTCGCTCATCGAATTTGCAATTTCTTATTTGTTCATTTAATTTCGTTTGTACCATTTATTTGTACATTTTATCTCGTCATGGTACAGATTAGTCTCTCAAATGAGTCTAGACATTTGTCATAGCTTTCAAATTGTACATAAAAGGGTGATTCATGGCTATTTTCCATATTTATCGAATGCTATTATTAATTTTTTACTTTTAGTGTTGTTCAATATATTTCTTTGTATAGTGAATCTATTTTATGTTGAAGAATTTGCATTTTACAATTCTTTCAATATTAATTTTAACTATTCTTAACGAGTACCTAATACATTTTTAATTAAATTCAACCAAAAATATAGATTTTTCATTCAACGTTATTTAGTTATTAGTCCGAGAAATAAATCATATTTTCATAAAATTATTAGAATTGTAGAATTATCTTTATTTCTTTAGTTTTCTACTTCTTTCATGATATAGGACATTTTGTATTGATAAATATCACTAAAACTTGCTTCGAGGATTATTTAAAAATAATTTTTTTCTTGAATAAAATTTTTGGATAAATAATATTTCAAGATGATAAAAAAGACTGTACATTTCGTCGTATTTGCATCTAGTGCTAAATCACACGACAAAAATAATTTTGCAACTCCTTTTAATTCTTTATCAAATTGAATTTATTAATTTAGAATTAATTAGAAGTGTGGAGCCCTATTTTTAACATTCTTTACCGACATTTCGATAAGGACTGCAACATTAATCAAAATGGGATACCACAAGTCAGATTAATATTTAATATTTTTAACGAGCGTTAAATGAATCACCCTGCTTTGTGCATATTGCATTTACTGTTCTTACTCATTTGCCTTCTTAGAAACCACCTATAATTATTCTGTTCACAATTATTTAAAAAGAATATTGCAACTTTTTTAAATGCGTTCATAAATAGTACCCGTATTTTGCAGATACCTAAATTCTAATTCTAATTCTAAACACCCACAATAATTTCAAATGATTGTAGAACTTTGAGCGTTTATCCTAGTTTGAAGTTGACACAAATGTTGCCTATTTGCGAGTAGATTTAATTGTTAATTGTTTCAATTTCCAAGAGCTTAAACACACTACCTAAATAACAAACACACACAGCCAATGCACTTAGATTGTAATTTACTAATGAGCCATTTTGATGCAGGAGTCGCTGATCCTCAGCTGCAGTCCAGAGAACAATTTCATGGACGATGCGGCAGCACAGCAGAAACGTATCTCATCCACAAAGCTGCTGCACACAGAGAGCAACACCAGTTCACCATCGTATACGAATCACTCGGGTGAGAATTCCATGGAAAGTTCGCTCACTGAGCCAATGCCTGTGGCAGAGTTGGCTCTGACGAGTCGCCATGGCAGTAATAGTGATGAGGGCGTGCCCAATGAGCGCTCCAGTAGCTTGAGTACAGCTCGAGACAGGGATATGGAAGATGATGTAGATGATGATGATGTTGGAGATGGAGCTGTTGAAGAGGAAGGCGAAGAACTTGAGCAGCATATAACCACCTCACAGCCGGAGAGCACGAGCGGTAATCAAACGAGCAGCGGCGTCTACTCACGTCGCTCTTCGCAACCCTACAAAGTGGGCAAGTATCTGGTCGCCGTACATCGCAAGATCACACGGCACGACAGCTACTTTCTGTCCTACCACAAGACGCGACCCAGTTTGTTTGGTGTGCCGTTGCTGATACCCAACTGCGATGGCGGCACACACAAGGATCTGTATTGCGCCGTCTGGCTGCAAGTGAGCCGATTGCTGAGTCCATTGCCAGCGACCACCGAACAGGCAAATCATGCTGCTGACTGGTAAGCTGCACAGATAACCAAGATTAAAGCAATATAATATACTCCCAATGCTTTCCTTTGTAGCGACGACAGTCTGGGCTATGATTTCCCTTTTACGCTGCGTGCCGTTAAGGCGGATGGTCTCACCTGCGCTATTTGTCCCTGGTCGAGTTTTTGTCGCGGCTGTGAAATTCGTTGCAACAACGAGTACGTGCTTCAGGGTGCGCTGCCACCCATCAACTCGACGCCCAGTGAGTAAACTGCTAAGCAAGCATAAATCCCCAACTTATAAATCTCTTTCGTTTTGTTATAGACAACGCTGCAACACCAAAAATGAATGTGAAATGCCCATCGTTACCAAATCTGGAAGCGAAACGTGCACCGGAGTACACGGCATCGCTTTCTTATACGCCAACTACAAAATATTTTGAAGACTTCACCATTGCCATTGACTGGGATCCAACTGCGCTGCATTTACGCTACCAAAGCACCTTGGAACGGGTGAGTAAATATCTTTAAAACTTTTACACATTGTATACTTAATATTATATGTGTTTTCTTGCTCAGCTGTGGGTTGATCACGAGACTATTTCCATTTGCCGGCGAGAGCAAGTGGAACCCGTTGATCTAAATCATTGCCTACGCGCCTTTACCTCCGAGGAGAAACTGGAACAGTGGTATCACTGCAGCCACTGCAAGGGCAAAAAGCCCGCGACCAAGAAGCTGCAGATATGGAAATTGCCACCCATTCTGGTGAGTTAATTGCCTGCCATTCATTGCCACATACCACCAACGTGACTTCTTTTTTTAGATTGTGCATTTGAAGCGTTTCAATTGCGTTAACGGCAAGTGGGTGAAGTCACAGAAGGTGGTGCACTTTCCGTTCGACGACTTTGATCCAACGCCTTATCTGGCCTCGGTGCCGCAAGAAACAATACTGCGGCACAAAGAGCTGCTCGAGCTGCAAAAAGATTTGCCAAGCAATGAAATTGTTAGCGAACTGGATGAAGTCGATGCCGGTGACAATGTGTTACCCAATGATAAGCCAATGCCATCAAGCGAAGCACCCGCCATTGCTGCTACAAAGGAAACGCCGATAGCTCCTGGCAATGTGCTGCGCCAGAGCAAATCAAGTAATTCGGCCAGACGGCAACGCCTCATCTCCACCAGCCTCACAAAGACGCCAATAGTCGATGGCGAATTCGAGGACTACCATCAGCATAAGCTCAAAGCGGATGTTGATGAGTTCGATCCCAAGTACAAGCTATACGCCGTGGTGGTATGTCTTAGAATAGTTAATATATCTACATGATGTCAATGAATGTTTCCTTTTTTGCAGTCGCACTCGGGCATGCTGAATGGCGGTCACTACATTTCCTATGCATCCAACACAACTGGTTCCTGGTATTGTTACAATGATAGCTCCTGTCGCGAGATATCTCATAAGCCAAACATTGATCCCAGCGCCGCTTATTTGCTGTTCTATGAGCGACAGGGTCTTGACTATGAGCCATATTTGCCTAACATCGAGGGACGCTCGCTGTCCCAAGATGCCTCGCTTCAATTGGATGTGGATGAGACGGAGGGCGATCTTAAGAAAATGTGCACAATATCGTAATACATATTGTTGACATTATTGTATTTGTAGTAGCAGCTAAACGGGCTAAACTGGCTCAAGGCTATGAAGGGCTATTCATTCGCTTAAATCTGTTTAGTTTTCTAATTAGTTTGTGTGAGTTTATGTGTGCCTGTGTATGAGTGTGTGAGAGAGTGTGTGCGTATGTCTGTGTTTTTGTTATTTACTATTATAAGCTTATTTGCTGTTCTAGCTGCATAAGTTGGCCCCACAATATTTAACGTTTAGGGTGCAGATTTTTCTTGATTTGATTTTGATTGTTGTGAGCGCTTGTTTGTTATTTCGTTTAACTTGTGTACCATATTATATAAATATTATGCATAATTTTTAAATCGTATGTAATAATTCCAAACTTGGCTCGCATATAATTTGTTTTTGTCAGCTAAAAATACATTACCATTATTAGCTTATTTAGTTACATCGGTTTGGCCAATGTGTAGAGAGCTTGTTTGTTACATTTGTTCTATATTAATATTATTACATTTTTTTTTTAATTCTCACTTTATTTTGTTGTACTTTTGTAATTTGTATTAGGCCGTCAGAGCCCCGCTTGTAATTAATTACATTTACTCGTGAATATTGTGTATGTACGCATATGCATACGCGATATGCAAATTCCATTTAATTGTAACAATTGTAAATAAGATCGCGTTGCCCAATTCGCAATCGAAATGAATATCCAAATGCCTGTGGACGGCGCCAAATTGCTCGTCAAATTGATATTAATTAGCAATATATTTGGAAAGATGCTACGAATTTCACAAATTAGAAATCCGCACTCTACTCAAATGGCATAATTTATGATGATATCGGTTCTGAAATAATAGTATTGCGCTTATATCGACATAATAATGTCGTAATGATTATTTGATATTTACAAATTACAATTATACATAATATGTAGACAAACGAGTATATACACATACAAAACTTAACTAATTTATACTTAATATACATACATCCAAAACATATGCATGATAATTTAACAACAAATGTTACAAGTATCAAATAAAAAAATCTGTCGCTTGAATTTAAGTTGTTTTACTTACCGACCTTAGCACCAATAGACAACAAAAATATATGCATACTTTCGAGAGCTTCGCGAAATTGCAATACAGGAAAGCGCTGCATACTTTCAGGCGCTGGTTGTTTATGAAATCGATCGATAAATGGTGGGGGAATTTTAGAATCTGCGCAAATTTTCAAATTTCGAACAATTACCAAATAAAACTTCAATAGAGGTGTTCTTTTGCAATGGAATTGGAATTTATATTGTATTTGTATTCATAAATATGTTAAATGAAATCACACTGTAAGTAATTAAGCAATATTCATAATTGTCCATATATGTAAGTATCGTGTTTAATTGGATGCGGCAAATATGTAATTTGTGAACTGTTTTGATAATTTCATTGCAAATGATTATTTTTATGATAAATATATATGTTGTTGTGTTGTTGGGTATGCATTTAATATACGTATTTAAATTCTTAGCTGAAGAGTAATTAATTTCCATGGAATTTGAATGCGCTTAGGATAGATATGCAGCGGTTGGAGGAGCTGGTGCTCAGGAGCCGGCATTGTTGGACAGTTGACCGGGCACCGAGAACTGCGGTCTAAAGTTGGCGAAATTGCCAGCGGGTCCACCAGTAAAAGCTGGCAGCGTGGTGCCCTGGAAGCCAGCAGGAAACTGTGCCATCAATTGGGCTGCAAAGGTAAAACGTAAGGTTAAAAAGGGATCTAAATTTCCAAGGATATTATGCTTTACTCACCTGCATTCGAGGCATTGCCAGCGGTGGCTGCTAGGCGCGACAAAATGGAACGCTCAGACATTTGCAGGCGTTGTGCAACAGGTGGAATGCGTGCCAAAGTAGCTGGCAAGCGGGAGACATCGCTCTTCATGTCCGACAGCAACTCCTCCAGCTGATTAAGCACCTTGTGCAGTACAGCATTTGCAGGCTTATTGCCCGCCAGCGATTCCTTGCTCAGATGCTGATGCGATTCAGCCAAGCACTCGACCTCGGCGAAGCGTGCATTCAACGACATAGCCGGATGGCTGGGATCCTGGGCGAGATTCAAGAAGGCGGCACGTCGCAACTGCTCTTCAATGACCAGAGCCTGTTCTAGCAGCTTAAAGCGTCGCGCCAAGAATTTGTTTTTAATCTCCAGGAAATTGCCTTTGCCCACGTCCATTTTGAACGGCTCGTTGATGATGGCAAAGCGGATATCGTTCTGGATATCTTGCCAACGTCCATAGCCATGTGTTACAATGCCCGCGAGCAGCCAATAATCGTGGCGACGATGCCAGATCTCGTACTCCCGTCCAGGTACGGCGGCCTTCTCCTCGTTCAGCCAGAGCGTGTGCAGTTCCGTGAAGCCGCCATCGGCAATGTTGAACATGAATTTGCGCTTCAACACTTCGAGACTGTCCTCGACGAGTTTACCGCCGGCAGCAGCTGCCTTTTGATCCTTGGGTGAGTTGGCGTTGGCATTCGAGTTGGCATTGGCGCTGGGCTTCTCCAGTTCGCCGTCCTCCTTGACAATCATCACGTCATCATCATCGTCGTCTATGATGTTTGTGGTGTTGCTAGGAGTGGTTGTTGTGGTGGTAGTGCTGCTGCTTGAAGTTGTGCTTGGTTTCTCTTCACTGCCGCTGCTGGTTGCCTTCTCCTTCTCCTTGTCTTTGTCCTTCTCGTCGCTTTGCTCGCTCTTGGGCTCCTCCTTGGGCACAGCAGTTGCTGCCGTCTCTTTACCCTCTTCCTTGGGCTCCAGTTTGGTAGGTTCGCTCTTAACGCTCGCCTCACCTCCGCTCGATTTGGCGTCAGCATCGCCCGACTCTTCGCTCTTTTCTTGTTTGACAGCAGTAGCAGTCTCACCTGCAGTTTTCTTGTCCTCCTCAGTGCCCTCTGCTGGCTCCGTCTTAGGCTCTTGCTTCTCGGGTGTTGCCTTATCCAGTGCTGCCTTCTCCTCGCTCTTTTCCGAAGCAGGCGCCGGACTTGGCGCAGCACTTGTTGCCGGTGTTGCGCTGTTGCTGGTCGTTGCACTCTCTGCAGGCGCCTTACCAGCTGCTGGTGTTGCTGCATCCGCTGCAGACAGCTCCTGCTTGGCACCTCCAGCCCGCACCGGTTCACAAGGTTTGAGAATAAGCTCGGGCATGCTGTAATATCCATTGATGTGCTCAAACTCCTGCACCTTCTTCCGTATCAGAGACATGACGCCAATACGCGTGAGTACATGTTGCCGCGAGAGTCCCTCTCGAGGCACACCATCCGCAAAGGTTTCGGCATTGTCTGCACCTGGCTCACACAGATGGCGCATGAATAGCGAGACATAGGCCTTGAAATTGCGCTCAGACTTGCCGCGCAAATCCCGCACCAGCCACTGCGAATTGAAAGCATCCTGAGGCGGCATGCCGTAACGCATGATGGCATTGAGGAAGCTCTTGCGCTGTCGGGCATTAAATCCGAGCACCTCAATGTTGCCACCGACACGAGCGAGGAGTGGAGGCAAGGGACGATCATCGCGACGCTCCAGGCGACGCTTGGCTTTGCGTTCGCCGTTCTGCTCATCGAAATCATCGTCACCGGCATCTTCGTCGCTGCCACCCGAGTATTCGGAATTGTATTCGCTGCCATTGTCCTGCCAGTTGGAATCATCGCGTGTTGTGTCTGCGGCGACAACGCCGCCATCTGTGTAATTGACTTGCTTGCGCACACGCTTGCCCTTGCCCAGGGAACGGCCCACATCCTCCTGATGCTGCTCGTAATGGTGACGCAACAGCTTCACCCAATAGGCAGGATCGGAGTTCTCTGCATCCTGCTTAATAATCTCGGTCTCCTCCTCTTCCTCCTCCTCTTTGGTGGCATAGGAAGCCACCTTGAACGAGGACAAGTATTCGTTGGCCCAGGATTCTTTCTCCTCAATACCGCGATTGGTACGATCGAGCAGCTCAGCGACTGCCTTGTCATCGTAGTGAATTGCCTCTTCTTTGTCGTCCTCCTTAAAGAGATCCTCAGTACCGAAACGCAAGATATCATCCAGCTCCTGCTTGGTAAAGTTGGCGCCTTTGCCGCCCATGCCGGGACGCACCACCAGATGCGTCAACATCATCTTGCGCTTGGCCACCTGTGTCACACGCTCTTCGACCGAATTGCGCGTAACAAAGCGATAAATCATAACCTTGTTGGCCTGGCCAATACGATGGGCACGTGAGAACGCCTGAATATCGTTGTGCGGATTCCAATCCGAGTCGTAAATGATAACCGTATCGGCTGTGGCCAAATTGATGCCCAAACCGCCGGCGCGGGTACTCAGCAAAAAGACAAATTGTTGTGCACCGGGTGCATTGAAGCGATCGATTGCCTCCTGACGCACGGTTCCCGTGATGCTGCCATCAATGCGCTCGTATTTATACTGCTCGCCCTCGAGGAAGTCCTCGAGTATGTCCAACATTTTGGTCATCTGAGAGAAGATCAACACACGATGATTCTGTGATTTGAGTTGTTTCAGCATCTTCGAGAGCAGGACAAGTTTGCCTGCCGCCTTGGTCAGTGAATTGATCTCATAGATGCCACCAGCTGAGGTGGGCGCCTCCTCGGCTGCCGAGGGAAATAGATACGGATGATTACAGCACTTCTTCAGATCCATCATAATGTTGATGAGTGAGCAGGAACCGCCACCGCTCTTGGAATTGAGTGCCTCGTAGTTCTTAGTTAGAATGAATTTGTAGAACTTCTTTTGCATGGCCGAAAGTTCGACACGCACAATAAACTCAGACTTTGAAGGCATGTTCTTCAGCACATCCGTCTTGAGACGCCGCAGCATGTGTGGGCCCAACATCTCGTGCAAACGCTTCACTTGCTCCTCCTTGGAGACATCGGCGAATTCGCCTTGGAAAGCTTGCAAATCGTTAAACTTGTCGCGACTCAAGAAGTTCAACAAATGGAACAACTCCTCCAAATTGTTTTGCAGCGGAGTACCGGTCAGCAGCAACTTGTAGGCAATCGCATAGCTGTTGAGTATGCGGAAGAACTTGCTCTGATTGCTCTTCAAACGATGCGCTTCATCCACCACGAGTACGGCCCAATCGATGCTGCCCAAGCATGGGGCATCCATCGAAATCAATTCATAGCTGGTCAACAGTACATTAAACTTGTACTGTGTTGTTCGCAATCGGGAGACTTTGGTGCCACGTATGGCACCCTCATCGAAGGTCAGCTCATTCTCACGGATCACGGCACGCGAATCCTTGTCGCCAATATAAGTGATGCAATAGAAGTCAGGTGCCCACAATTCGAACTCACGCTCCCAATTGACCAATGTGGAGAGCGGCACAGCGACCAAGAAGGGACCACGACAATGTCCCTCTTTGTAGAGTGAGTACAGGAAGGTGACCGTCTGAATGGTCTTGCCCAGACCCATTTCATCGGCCAGTATAGTGTCGATTCCTTGTCCCCAGCTGTAACGCAACCAATTGATGCCCTCAATCTGATAGGGATGCAGCTGCATGCCTGTATCCTCCAGAAAAGCTGGCTGTCCTTCATACTTCTTCTTCAGATCGGTTGTGGGTTTCTCGGGCGGCGGTGTGTAATGCTTGACGGGACGATCCTCATCGTCCAGCTCCAATTTCTTGGTTTTGCGCCCCTTTTTGCTCTTCTTGCTACTCGAAGCACGCGTCTGCTCCGAGGTGCACACAGCACGCAAATCCTGATAGTAATCAATGGCCTGTCGCAGACCGGGCATATCGTCTCCCTCTTCCTCCCAAGTCGACTTGTCATAGGGTAGCTCGCGCCACTTCACCAGATACATGGTGCTGCCATCGCGTGCTGTGCGATGGTTGATGACACGCTGCACAATCAACCACTCCGGCTTGACGCCATTCTTGTAGAAGCGCTCCTCGAGGGCGGCTTCGTCGTCATCGTCATTGCCCTTCATGCCCACCTTGTCCTTGTGCCGCTGTATACGCTTGAAGCGTGTGTCTGCCTCGTCCAGGGATTCCTCAAACTTGGGTGGCTCCTCCATGTCGTATTTGCGCTGGAAGGAGCGTATCATCAGGGGATGATGCACATCCAATTGCACCTCGGATACCCATTCGCAGTGCCAGTAGGACATGTTGTGCCACTTGATAAAGTATTCGCGAACACGATTGCCCAGCTTGGCGCTCTTCGAAGTGGATGCCTCGCTGCTGCCGCGACGCTGCACCGCCCAACGCCAGGTGATGATCTTCTCGGCCTTGCCGGGCAGCGGTGGGCAACTGCAGCGCGGACAACGCCAGTCGCCGTCGGGTATGTTGTCCAGCGGTGGATTCAAGCAGAAAGTGTGATAGGCCGAGGGACAGGAGTCGCAGCAGAGCAACTCGCCGCCATCCTTGCACACACGACAAAACTCCTGATGCTCGTCGTCGTCCTCCTCCTCGGCGGCGCCGCCATCGGCTTCGCAATGCGGGCAGGACCATTTGCCCTCTGGTGGCTCATCGAGTTCCGGCTCCAGACAGACCAAGTGATAAGCACGCGGACAGGTGTCACAGAGAATGATTTCACCGCCTTGTTGGCACACCTCGCAATAGTCCTGATGCTCGTGCTCGCCATCGTCACCCTCCGGGAAGTTCTTGGCCTTCTTTAGTTTGTTCTTCTTCTTGAACTTGTTGCCGATCTTGGTCTTGGCCTTCTTGCGCACCACAGGCGTGCCGTCATCTTGAGCGCCGCTAGCTGCAGCCGACGATGTCTCTGCGGGCTGCTTTTCTTTCTCCTTTTCCTTCTCATCTGCACTGTCATCGGACTTTTGCAGCATTCGCTCAAACTCTAGATCCGAATCACGCTCGGATGCACCGCTAGCGTCTTGCTCTTCATCAGAGCTGTCGCGTTTGCGTTTGCCAAACTTGATCTTTAGTGTGGGCACCTTGCCCGATGGACGACGTCCCTTCTTATTACTGCTACGTCCACTGCGCTTTCGTCGCGGCTTCTTTTCTTCCTCCTCCTCTTCTTCGTCCTCTTCCTCCTCGTAGATGTCATCAGGTTTTTCGTTGCGCGACGAGCGCGATGAGCGCGGCTCATCTGCCGCCTCCGATGCACCAGCTGTGGACTGTGCCTGACCAGCAGTCTGCTGTTGTTGTTCCTGCTGGATGTGCGGATTACTCTCGCAGAACTCACGCCACTTGGCCGCGACAAGCATCATCAGCTTGGGTGCCGCGATCTTGGGATTCTCCTTTTGCAGTATGGGACGCACATGCACCATGAATGCCTTGTATGTGGTCAGATTTTGCAGATCCTCCTCGCTGTACTCGATTTCAACATCGCACACGCTGAACGCCGAGCACACATCCTCCACAGAAGGCATGCCTGCGATTTGAAAATAACATTAGTAAACATTAGTCCAACTATAACATTTTAATAGTATTTTATGGTGCCGAAGTTTCTTGTTGAATATTCAAACAACTCGTGCTCACCTGAGGAAGACTCCTTCTCCTTTTCCTTCTTCTCCTCCTTGCGCTTACGTCCACGCTTCGAGGAAGTACTTGGATATTCGACCTCCTCGTCGTGTTGCACAAAGTCGCTATCCTCTTCGCTCTCATTCTTCTTTCGCTTCTTCTTCTTGCGTCCCTTCTCCTCACCCTTCTTTGTCTTGCGCTTCTTTCCCTTCTTCTTCTTGCCCCCACGATTATCCTCTGGATCATAATCATCATCCTCGTCATTCTACAGCATTGATGAAATCATTAATGTAAGTTCATCGATATCATTATCACTATCACTATCTACTCACATTGGGCTTTAATGGGGCATCGGAGTCATTAGAAAGTTCCGCAGCCTGCGCATTCTCCTCGACAGCTTCTTCCTCTTCTGCGTGATGGAAACAAAATGGTTATCGATTAATAAGGTGTTGTACAAACTATCGCATGAGCGAATGCATTTACAACTCACGCAAGCTTTCTTTACCGTGGTTCATGTTCAAGCGAAAAACTCTTCAAAATCAAATTTACTATAACTGAAAATCAAAATCGCTATAAGTGAATGCTGAAAATCTCCCATATTAAAAAAAAACCAAAGTTGTTTTTTTCGATTCAATATTTTATTTGACTCTATTTTTTCTTTGCTTTTTTTGTTAAGTTTTTTGTTGTTGTCTGTTTTCTTTTTTTGTTGTTTTGTTTGTCGCCTTAATAATTACTAGTATATAACAATATCTCATTTTTTTTAAGATTTTTAATTCTGCTGGTTTTGTCAGCGGTTTTGCTCTTACAACTTACAATAATAATAATAATTATATAATAATAATAATAATAATTTTCTCATGTCTCTTGATCTGGTTTACTCCTTTTTTCCTTGCGGCTTACACAATCATTTTTTTGTTTGTTTTTTTCTTGTTGTTTATCATTAATAAGTTTCATTATTTCTTGTAATTGCAGTAGATTAGTTTATGTGTGTATATGTGTTGTATGTGTGTTCGTGTGAGTTGTTTTTGCTTTTGTTTTGTTTTTTCGTGTGTGGTGTGTGGGCGTGGCATTTATGCATATAAAACTAGTAAGTTCCCCTCATCTCATTTTTTGTTTACTTATCAAATGTCATTGTTGTATATAGGTATATGTATATATATAGTATTTTTTCCTTTTCTTGTATATAAATTGTATATATCATTTTAATATTGTTTTGTAATTGCTACAAATCGATTTTAAACGCTTGATTTTTTGCAACTTGATCTCATTGTTTCATTTGATTTTCCCTTTTCGTTTCATTTTTGTTTTTTCCTACTACTTAAATATGGTATATAAAAAATATTGCAACGAAATAGCTAACAAAAAAATTTGTCGGTTGTTTCCTTCCTTTCACTTTCGTCGTTTTGTGTTTTTTTTTTCATTCATTCTCTACCATTCTTATTCGTTTTTAGATATTTTTATTAAATATTTTTTGTTAGTTCTGTTTTTGTTTTTGGACACTAGAGTTTCAGCAAATTATTTTATAATTTCTCAAGCAAATGACTTTACTCGATTTATGTTTTTTGTGTTTTTTATACATATATTTTAAGGAAGCGTCTGTAACGTGCTTAAAGTTGTTCTAAAACTAAAAGCAAACAGCTTATTTTGGGGCCGCATAGCTCTGATACAACCGCACAATCATGTCTATAACTCATTTACTTAGTATTTCATTCTTGTTTTTTTCTTTTTATTTAATGTGTTTGTTTTTTTTTTTTGTTTTGAGCAAAAATTTGTCTAAACAGGCAAACGCAAAAAAAATAAATAATTTATGGTTAGCGCATTGAAATGTTTGATAAGAAGAAAACAAGTAAAACAAAATTATATTTTGTGTACGATTTGCAAAACACACACAAAAATATTCTTTTATAACAAAAATTAACTAGTTATACACAAATTAAAATTGAAATTTTTCTACACAAGCTGCTACAAATAAGTAAGTATATATACTTATATAAAAAAAATTAACAAGCCGTTTAAAAGTTCAGTCTATTGTTAAAGAGGCACGCCCGCATGCAACACCACCAGAAGAAGGGGAAGGAGGAGAAGCATATAGAAATGTGTGTTCTTGTGTCTGGCTGTGTGATTGCCAAAAACGAATTGCTTTTGTCACACTGTATGTTGTTTTGTCTTGGTTTGGAAGAGGAATAGGAAATTATATACTTATGTATTGGTATTTACATATTGTGTAGTTTATCAACAAAAAATGTAAACAAAAAAAAAACAAAAGTTTATATGATTGTGTACGTAACATATTGCTGTGTATGTTGGTGTATGTGTGTTGGTGTTGTGTTGTTGTTTTGTATAAAATAAGAAACAGTTGGAAAAAGTTGTCCGAGTTTTGGAAATCGCAAAAAGAAAAACATAAGCTCTCTCGCTTTTTCTCTTGCTGTCTATATTTATATATATAGATAAATGTATATATTAAAAAAAAGTTGCTTGACAATAATATAATTATTATTACACACAAAACGTTTAAAAAACAAAATCAAAAATCAAACATTTTACATTTGAATTGCCCCTAATTGTTTTTCAAGTCTACAAAAATTGTTTTTTTCTTTGCTTGTTATTATTGTTGTTGTTTAGGCATGTTGGTTGTTGCTTTTTGTTGCATTGAAAATATATGCGTTTTTCTTTTGCTTTTTACGACACGTTTTGCAAATAGTTTTTTTTGTATTTTGTGTTTTTAATTTTTTTGTTAACATAATTTCAACATTTTTTGTTTAGTTTTTTTTTTGTTTATTTAGT
Source organism: Drosophila nasuta (assembly GCF_023558535.2). Taxonomy (NCBI): domain Eukaryota; kingdom Metazoa; phylum Arthropoda; class Insecta; order Diptera; family Drosophilidae; genus Drosophila; species Drosophila nasuta. The sequence continues at coordinate 35,778,242 of NC_083457.1, read as the reverse complement.
ATAATTTTTCTTGTAGAACGCTTTGTTGTTGTTGTTGTTGGTGTTTCTGTTGTTTACTATAATAATTGTGTAATATATATAGTATATATATTTATATGTATAATAGTTTCTTTTTTTTTGCCTTTTTACATTGCTTGCAACTGTTGCAGCAGCAACTGTTGCATTAAAGTAGCATTTTGTTTCCGATTGTTTAATTGATTTGATTGGATTGGAGTTGATTTGATTGATTCGTTCATTCAGTAGTGTTCGTCGTCATCAGTATTGGAGTTGGAATCATCGCAATCTTCTTCATCGTCATCATCATCGTTGGAATCAGAACTAGCTGAACTATCATCCGAGTCGCTATCATGGCTGCCGTGATTGTTGTTGTTGTTATAATGGTGTTGCTGCTGTAGCTGTTGCTCTTGTTGATGCTGTATCGTTACGACAGCATGATGTTGCTGCTGCTGTTGTTGCTGATATTGCTGCGGTTGCTGTTGCTGCTGATGCTGCAAGTTATTGCTACTGCTACTCTCTGCCAGTCTTGTTGCAGCTGCGGCTGCTGCTGCGGCCGCTGCAACTGCTTGAGCCTCGGCTGCTGCTGCTTCTGCTGCAGTCGTCTGCTGCAAAGTCTTATCATAGTCCATGACCAGCTGCTTGATGTGCGCCAATTTGGCATGCAAATAATCAAATCGCTGCTTATCCTCCTGTGTGCCGCGATCATTATTAATGCGCTCATATTCGTTGACAATCTGCCGCTTGATCTGATCATAATCATCGCCTCCCCGCTGCTGAGCGCCCTCCAAGCGTTTGGAGAGATCCTGGAAGCGTTTGCGCACACCTTCAACGCTGGTCAACAGTTTGCAGTACTCGACATAGTCGCTCTGAAATTCATTCTTATAGCATCGACGCACCTCCAGCGTGCGTATCGGAGCATACTGACTAAAGTCATAGTGTGGCGCACCATCGTTGTTGGCATTGCCATCGGCATAGGCGTGAGCTGCCTCCGCCAGCTGCTGGGTGGGCGATGGGTGCTGGGGATTCGACTGCTGCTGCTGCTGTTGCTGATGATGGGACTGATGATTGCTGGCTGTCGACTCGCGATTGCTATGATGATGATTGTGGTGTTGTGGCTGTTGCTGCTGCTGCGTCTGTTGATGATGCTGCTGCTGCTGATGGTGCGACAACTGTTGCTGCTGTTGTCTATCCTGCTGCATTTGCTGCCTTTCCTGTTGCTGATAGACGTTGCTGCTACTGCTGCTGCTGTTGCGTTGTCGCTGACCATTGCTGCTGCTTTCGCTCGTGCGCTTCTTGCTGTTAGAAGCGGCGTGCGTATTGTTGTTGTATGAATTGTACTCATCGTGCGCATTGTTGTTGCTACTGTTACTATTAAAGTTGCTGCGTTGTTGTTGTTGCTGATGATGCTGCTGTTTCTGCTTTTGTTGTTGTTGTTGCTGCTGCTGCGTTGTCGCTGCCGGCGCCGACTGTCGCACAAAACTTGCTGCCAATTTTGGTGGCGTTGTTGAGGACTTGCGACTGTTTGCCGACGACGACGACGATGACGAGGACTGGCGACTGTTGCGCTCCTGCTGCGTCTCATAGCCACTGGAACTGCTCGAGTTGCTGCCTGTGGAATTGCGTTTATCCGTGCTCCCGTTGCTGCCTTGCTTCGATGAGCTGCTGCTGCTAGTGCGTCGACTATTGCCGCGCATCTGTTGCTGCTGCTGCTGTTGTGGTTGCTGCTGCTGCTGCTCAATGCTCCTGAACTCGTCAATGTTGTCCAGCACATTGTAGCTCAAATCACTACTGTGCTCATCCACCAGATGCTGTTGCTGACGCTGCTGCTGTTGTGGCGGCGTATAAGCAGCTGCTGAGCTTCCAGTTCGACTGCGATACGTCGACGTAGGCACACTATTTAATGAGGAGGAGGAGACTGATGATGATGATTGCGATTGTGATTGAGGAGCACTGCCAGTTTCGCGATTGTAATGACTGATGCGCATCTTTTTCGTCTGCACCGGATTGAACATTTCATCGTACTCGATGCTGCTGCGCTTGAGACTGCTGCCACTATTGGCGGACATCATATGCTGTCCTCCCATGCCGTGTCCACCGCCTCCACCCGATCCCATCGACATCAATGGCGGCGGACTGCCCGTGTGTGTGGATGTCGGACTTTGTCCGGATGTTGAGCTGCCCGCATCCGAGCTCATGGGTGGCGTCAGATTCTGTGGCTTACGACGCTTCAGCTGCTGCAGTTCCTGTTCGCTAAAGAACGGCCAATTCTCATCGACATCGTTCCACATCTGACGGCGCAAATTGTACGTATTGTGTTGTGGCATAACACTTATGTCCCTGAGTATATTACATATCATGTTGCGCTCCCGATCCTTGATGCCCTCATGATTAAGGCGTGCAAACAGCTCTGGTTTCTTGAACGGCTTCAGTGCCAGTAAATGTATCAAACGCTCGCGTATCGTGCGACGTGAAACCTCCGACATTTTGTTACCATTTCCACCTGCTCCGTTGCCTCCCCCACCTCCGCCACTTCCTCCTCCTGATTTGGTGTTACCATTGCGAGAATTGCTGCCATTGAGCATTTTATTGCGTCCATTGCCGTTGCTGCTGCTGTTGCCAGATTTAGCAACAGTTGTTGTTGTGCTACTGCTGATGCTGTCGCGGGGCGAGTTGCCGCTCAGACCTGCATAACCCTGCGAGATGCCATTGGCGAATGTGTTGGCCAGCGTGGCAGCGGCCGTGTTGCGACTACTGTTGCCATTGACTGTGCCACTGGCGCCCAACATATTGGGATTGGGTGAGCGTGAGGATAATGTTGCAGCGGCTCCCGCTGCTACTGATGATGTCAGACCATTAAATGGCGATGTACCTAACTTACGACTATTGTTGCTGTTAAAACTATTGCTGCTACTGCTGCTGTTGTTGTTGTTGTTGTTGTTGTTCCCACTGTGATGCGATGCCGAAGCGCTTGGTGGCTTCTTCACCTTACGCCCAATATCCGATTGATTTGGCTTGATCTCACGTATACATTTGCTCTTCTCCGTCTCCTCAGCCCGGGCCATCTTTGTGCGCGTTGTATCGTAGACATCATCGTTGGCATGAATGCGCATTCGACGCGCCAACGCACCAAGGACATCGAGCCTCTGATCATGCTGCTGTATGCACTCCAGCGTTCCCTCCAAGTCATCGATGGTGAAGCCGAATTTACGTCCATTCTCCATGCCATTGTTGTTAGCATTAGCATTACCATTGCTATCGCTGTTGGGAAGTGGAAAGTGTATGAAGCCAGTGTTGCCATTGCATTGTATTTTGGCGCATTGGCCGGGTCCCAGGCGATTGGCATGCTCATTTCTTTGATACTCCTCGATGGCACGGTACGCAGAGTCGGTGAGCTTAAGGAATATGTACTCCTTGCTATCATCGGTATAACGGTGGCTTTGTGACATACCATAATTGCCGGACGAGAACGAGACATTGGGCAGGCATTTTGTTGATGCAATCGAATTGCTCATAACGTGTCCGCCGCGCCCCCAGTCCACAAATTGTTGTATATAATGATGATATGGTGATCACAATTGTAGTTACCTAGTCGTCGTTGTTGTTTTTGTATATCGATATACTCTGCTGATGTTGTTCTACTTGCTACTTAAGTTGGCTGCTTTGTCGTAGTGACGTTGCGTGGCGAATGGCAAAAAATGGATTTGATAGACAATTCTCGATAGATTTTTGTTATTTTTTTGTTTTGTTTTGCTTTTGCGGACACGGAAGAGCGTTGGAAGTAAATTTTGGTAACTGGAAGTTGTTGTAAATTTGTTTTTGATGTTGAAGCTTCTTCAAGACGTTTTCAGGATGTGTCGTTACCCGTGGTCCAAAATGGCAATTGTTGGTTCAGTTGCTGTACACAATTAATAATATTTGCTTTTAGTATGTTGTAATCGTAAATAAAATTTACGTTGTTGCTAAGACGTGAACAGAGGCAAATGCATTTGATACACACACGTACGCACACACAGACATCAAATACACACGCACACTTTGATACGAAACTGCTCTCTTCAGAGTTGGTTTTTTTTTCTTGTTGAGCTGAGCTGCAAACTTGCTACTGTTGTCGTTGTTGTTGCGTTTTTCTTTCTTTCAATTTTTGTGATTTGAAATGCAGGCACTAATACAAACGCAAAACAAATCACACGCACAACTCTTTTTTCTTTCTTTTTTAAATAATTTTCGTTGTTACTGCTTGAGAATTTCACTTCCGTATAGCTCTCATTTCTTTCTCTCTTTCACTCGGTCGCTCTCTCTCCAGGTACGCTCTTCCACTTTCAAAAAGTCTGGTTCATATTTGCACTCCACGTTGTTGCTGCTCTTTTTGTGTGTGTATTTGTGTGCTACTTGCAAATAACACAATTTCTTTTGTTAAATAATATGGTATGTATTTTTTAATTGGGTTAAGGTAGGCATGTATATTCAATGCTCTTGTTGTTGTCGATTTATGTTGTTGCTGTTATTGCCGTTTTGTTGCTGCTGCTGGTGATTTTACATGTTTGCGTGCGAGGCGTGCGAATGATGACTGGTGTAACTTTTGCTTAAGTTGAAAGTGCGACTCCTGCGCCAGGTGCTCAAATTGTCTTTGTGTGTGTATATGAATCGCTCAAAAGTCAGGCGGCGGCGGCGGCAGCCATAAGCAAAATCAAAGACAGCAGCGCAGCACTGCGCGCAGAGCGAGCAATCAATGCTGTTCGCGCACACACACACACGTACGCACTCACTCACTCACACTAATATGGTTACACGTCGCTTGACTGCTTTTGGTGGTGTGTGCGCGCTCGCTCGCTGCTGGTTTGTTGTCTCTCTCGTTCTCTCGCTCGCATTGATCGATGTGTGACAAAGCGAGACAACTGCTGTTTTGATTGGCTTCACTACTGTTGTTGCTTGCTGTTGCTGCTTGATCTTTTTTCTTTTTTTTGCTTTTTGCTAAAAATCATCTGTGTTTGTACGTTGATTTTTTTATATACATATATATTTTTTCTGCTGCTGTTGCTGCTTATAATATTTTTTGTCCACTTCTATATTAGTTGCATATATGTTATTTCTCATGTGTATGTGAATATCTTTTTCTTGGCAGACACACACACTCGCACTCTCACACACAGTTGTATTATCCGATTCGAAATTGAAGGCACAGAGTTCAAGCACTCGAAATATTGTTAATTTTTAATGCCTTTTAACCACTTTTTTTGTTTTTATATTTGTATTTGATATCGTTGTGTGCGTGAGTATAACGTCGTATGCATGCGAATATATGTATGTGTGTATTTTGGGTTTTTACGCCAACACTTTTACTCAAGACATTTTGGTGCTTTGGAATTTTGCTTTTAACACATATTTATTTTTGTTTTTGGCACTGGAATTCTCGATAATTGAACGTATTGTTTTTATTGGTTTAGCAATTGATTTCCTTTTTATTTCATATGAATTGAATTTAAGAAGTGTATGTGTCCAAGGTATCTTAATCAACGTACAAAAGGTATCTGCTAAATGAAATCGAAACGAGTTGCTTTCAAGTGGTTGCCGTCGTCGTTGTGCTGCTTTGCTGCTGCTGCTGTGCACTCGTTTATTATTACACCACTCACCGCCGCCCCGTGGACAATGCTAAGACAGTCAGGCAGGCAGCGACGTCGACGAGTGTGACGCGACGGAGCAGAGCAGATCAAGCAGGCAGTTTTCGTCGTATCTCCCTCTCTCACACACACATACACATGGGTGCTCAATTTGCCGCTCTTTAGTTATTCTGCTGCTCTCTCGCAGCACGCTTGCTTTGCTTCTTTGCAGTCTCGACGTTTCGTTTGAAATACGTTGTACGTGCCTTGTATCACTTGCTGCTCTACTACTGCAAGTAGTATTTTTTGTGGTTGTTGCTGTTTTTTTGTTTGTAATGTAGTTATTATGGAAGTGAAGCGTAGAGCGAAGATGAAAACAAGTTTGCAATTTAATGTGCGCACTTGGCACTCTGCCGTCGCTGGCCGTTGGCCATTCCGTTATTCCGTTTACTACTCGAGGTTCTTCTCTTCGCCGTGCTCTCTGCACGTTGCTCTACTCTCACGCTCAATCGCTCTTGCTCTCGCTCTTTCTCTTGTGCTCTTCGAGATTGTCGTTATGCGTTGACTTTACGTTTTTTTTTTCTTATCTACATTTCGTATGTACGTTTATTTCTTGGTGTATTTGTTTATTTGTCTGTCTCTGTGTGTGTGTATCACAGAAAAGCTTGTGGCTCGTTGCACGTCTTAGCAAAAAAAAAAAATACAAAACTTTAGCTTACTTTGTTATTGTGGTTGTTGTTGATCGCTGTCGCTGAGAACGTGTACGTGTGAGTAATTATCTCACAACTGTTGGAAAAGCTACAGTCGCAGGGCACGCGTCACAATAATATATGAAAACAAAATACAGACATAAGCTCAATACAAATAATAAAAAGCACACAAGAGGCCCAGTGAAATGTACTTACAATATGTCTGTATATATTTACATTTATACGACAATAGCCATCAACGCGCTTTGTCGCTTTAGTAGATTTCAGCGACGTTGTTTTTTGTTGTTATAGTTTGCTTGTTGAAACAGCTGTTTTTGGATCTGCCACCTGCGCGATGCGATGTTCTTGTTTTTGCGCTCCCACCACGTCACACGCAGAACTTAAGGTTGTTGTTGTTGTTCTCACGCTGTTACTTGGCACGCACGCAGCAAACGTAAACCTTTCACTCTACCTCCCGCTCTCAGCCAGCAACACAAACACAAACAGCCCAATCAGCTGTGCGCTCGCTTTGTTGCTCAGCTAAACTGTGCTGCAGTGTTGAACAGTGAATTTATCGGCTTGTTATCGGTCGGCCGGTCAATCGATAGCCAAGTGCTGTTACGCGCACCACGAAAAAAGCTCTTCAATTTGGACAATAAAGTTGTTGCTGCTGCTGCTGATTTCTCTATAAAATGATTACCAATTGCAATGAAAATGACTTCCTTATGGAATATAATTCATTTTTTCGTACTTAGTGGTGGTTGATAATGCTGCTGCTGTTGGTTGTTGTTAATTTTGTAGTTGTTGATTGTTGTTGTTTTATGGCCGTGGTGCTGTTCTCCCTTTTGATTTCTGCTTTTACTGGATCTTTGTTCAAATTATGCTTTGCTTTTGCTTTTAAATTCACTCTACACTTTTTGGAAAGAAACGAATATGTTAGAAGGCACTAGTTTTTCATTTTTAAAATTTTTTTTTGTTTTCCGTTTCCTTGCCGCTCCGTGATTCTCTTTTGAATTTTACTTGTGTATGTGTGTTTTTGTTCACTTATATTTATTTACGTTACGCGTCCGCGATCACACGTTTGGTTACGTACAGCTCAGCTGTTTTATGTTTACGTTGCATACCGTTACGCTACACATTTTCTCTTAAGGGCTCTTCGCTCTCTCTCGCACTTCTTCGTTCTCTTGCCAAAGAGAGTTTATTAAAGAGAGTGTGAGAAGCGTAGACACCCGCTTCGAACTTTTCTGCACGGCAATTGTGTTTGTTGTTAATTCGTGTTCACTTTTGACATTTTTGCATACACAAATTTTCCGCTTTCAGGTAGTTTTACCGTAGACAGAGATCTAGCCTATGGGTTGTATATGCGTGTACGTATATGTATGTATGTGAGGTCGTGTGTTCGTTCGTGTCGTGTCGTGCCTGCTTTTTTGCCTGCTGTGGTAGGCTTATCTGTTTTTGTACTAGGAATTTTAGCTACCCCACACTCATCACGCTCTCTACGTGAAAATGTGTTTTACATTTGAGGAATTTCGGTGTGTGTGTGTGTGTATGTGAGTGCAAATATGTACTGCGGTAAATGGTCATAAGCAGCACACCTGACGATCTTTTATGATGCGGATTCGAATTTGGATTTAGGCAGGAAGCAACTAAAAATCTGGCGGCAGCAGCTGTCAAACAAAATGCGACAAGCAAAAACAAAGTCATAAAATGGCAGGAAAGTATATTTGTCTCTTTTTCGCATGTATTGTTGTCTGTTTGTCTTGTTATTCACTGGATAATAGCAGTAGTTGTAGTCGAACAGGATGAGATTTATAGCAAATCGCAAAAATTTTAAAGCTCGTAAAATCGCACACACATACTAGCAACCAACGCTGACAAACTCCACAAATAAAAGCTGTGAGCCAAGGTAACAACTTGAAGTTCATTTATAACAAAAAAAATAATAATATAATAATGTTGCCCCTGGATTGTTGTTATTGTGTATGTGTGTTTGTCAGTTTCAATAACAACAAATTTGCAGCCAACGTTTTATCAAATTAGCCGAAAAGTCAAAAAACAAAACCTAAAGAGCAGTAGCACCAACAACAACAAATACAATTTCAAGTTTGAAGCGCGCGCGCGACGCTATGTCGGCGGCCATTTGTTAAAAATGTTGTCGGTTCCTCCTCCGAGACGGCGAGCGAACGCCGCTTAAATAGCATTGAGAGCCCAGGCGAACTCAAAGGCCAATGCACTGCGCGTGACGACAACAGCGACGACAACGTGACACGAGACGATGCGAGCTAACGAACAGTGTGGAGAGAGGAGGAGGGGTGGTCGATGCCTGTATGTTTTCGTCTTTGTGTACGAGGACTCCACGTAGCAGACAACAACAGCTGGCCTCAGGCTTTAAACAATAACAGGAGCAACAACCACCGAAAAAAGAACCCAAAGAAAGACATACTGAATGTAGTATAGATGTGTGTGTTCATGTATCGAAACCTATGAAAAACGTGTGAACGTGTGCAATGGCATGCTCAAGAAAAAGAAGGGCAGTAACAATAATCTCACACGCTTCTAAATAGAATTAAATAATACACAAGTACACACATACACTCGCATCATATTAGTGTGACCAGTGCAGCTGACAGCTGTGTAGACAGTTTTTGCTTTGTGCGATGCGCTTCTTTACAATAACAAAACAAAAGCAACAAGAACAAATCCATTGATAACAATGCCAAACGAGAGCGGTCGGGTGGGCGAGCAAGACAGCGACAGCTACATAACACTATGGCACAACAACTAAGCGCGTTAATCTGCGCACCGGTGCCCAGTGCTGCCACCTTCGCCAAATCGATCGAAACTCAGTTGAATCGATAAATGGGCAGAACCACCACAACAACTACAAGCCAAACGAATTAAAGACACATTAACGGCTCCACACACTTGCATCCATATGCATATATGTATTTATGCAAATGTATGTAGGTTTGTGTGCACCACAAAAATACGTGCAAAGCATTTAAAAATGTAAATTTTATAAATGCGCTGATAGGCACAGTGCTGAAACAGATGTTCAAAAACGTTGTAGGGCAGGAGAAGCATCAGCAGCGGTAAACCAAAAGTCGAGTAGTAATGCGACAAAAAAAAAACAAAAGAAACGACAATTTTCGATACCATTAAAGAGGGCGCGCGTTGGGGAATGCAAGTCGCTCTCTCGCTCTCACACATGCTCTCTTCGCAGGCATGTAAGTGTGTATGTGAGAGTAAAATGAATAATCAATTGTCGTCGACGCGTCGCCTTCTCCCTCTCCCTCTTAGAGGGTAATAGCCCACACGGGAATCCCAAAATGCCATGCAGTATTTTGTGCATTTCCAATACCCACGATACAACAGGCAGCAGCTCAATTTTCTCGACAAGACCAAACACACACATGCATATTTTATAAGTATATTATGGCAATATTTTGTATATTCAACACTTTTGCTATTTTTAGCACCAGAGGAAAACAGCAACAACAACAATAACATCAGCAATACCATTATTAGGAAATGTGACTCACGATTCAGGCATCACATCAAACAGAGTGTGAAAATATTTATACTATATATTATATTGAGAAAGGCGTTAAATGGTGTCGCCTCACTTGACATGCTCGTTATTGAGAAGAAGGGTTGTATAAATAAATACAAAGCTTAACAACAAATACAATTTCATAATGTATTCACTCATAGACTATAAAAAAATGTTTGCCCGATAAACGTTATTTATACAGTTATGCGACATTTTGCTCACTTCAAAATTCACTCGAAGCAATTATTTATTATTATAGTTCACTGCAGATGCGTCATGAGTCTATAAAGAAACCTTACAATACATAGAAAAATAATATGCAATTTACTAGATTTTTATAGAGTCAATGCGGGGAAGCCCCATGTCATAATTGCAAGTAATAAAAGAAATACGTTTTTTTAAAAAACCTTCGGCATATTTTTTTAAGGTATTTCATACAATTTGAAATGTATTTCATAATAATAAAATGTGATATTGTAAATTAATGAAAATATAATGATTCCATAAAATATATTTGCAAACAATATCCATAGAAGAAAAGTAATTTGCAACTGCAAAATATATTTTAAGGTCAATTCATTAACTTTTTTCACCTCATTCTAAATATTCAAGGCCAATGAATTCGAAACAAACTCATATCGGTAGTCCCAATGAGATATCATGGGGTTCTTTGCTTGTTTGTACGATACAAAGTCGCAAAACAAACACAAAGCAAACAAACGCGTACTCGACTCGTACAATGAACTGTGGCCTGAACGGACTCGCAGTTCGCCCTCTCACAAAAGCAACAACAACAACTATGACGATGACAAAAACCAATCAAATTATAAGCGTCACCTGGAAGATCTTGTTGAACAACAGCAACGTTCATTGACCGATTTAAGCAACAACAACAACCCGATGTACATTGCATAATTTGCAGCTTTGCTTTTTCATGATTACCAAAAAAAAAAAACCAAAAATGTTAAACGGAAATGCGTTTGTTTTGGACTATCGCAAAATAATTGTAATCAAAATGGAAAAAATAAAACATTGACCGTGAATGGGCAGAAATTTTTGTTGGTTTCTTATTTATTTTGATTAGATTACAAACGCGTGCTGTCGTGCACTCTCTCTCGCTGCCGAGTTATGTTAGTGGATAACCTTATCTATTAATTAGAAAACTTTAAGTAAAAGAATTACTCAATCAACTCGACGAATAACGAACGAAAGCAACTGTGCTATTTTGGTTTTATAAAAAAAAAACAGCATAAATAAAATAAACTTTAAATGTGGTTTACAAATTCTGGTTTTATGTATTCTGCTGATTGAAAATCGACAATTAAAAATGTATTTAAATACAAGAATAGATCGAAAGATGCGGGGAAAAACATAAAGGAGGAGCTGAAACCAGTTTTCAAAAACGCTGCATAAATTAAATTATCGACAAAAAACGGACGAAATTGTGTGTTCTAAGAAGATCAACAAAAATAGGTTTCTAATTATAATTTAGCCAGTTTTATATAATATAAGAGAAAACATTTTCATAATCAGTCTATGTCGAAATATAATTATGGGAAATTACAACAATGTTCCAATTACGCTAAGAACTGGTTCAAAAGGTTCGAACTGATTATGGGGTGAACTTGTTTATTTTTGCATTTAATCCAACCTTATAGGTTTAAGGCTTTACACAAAACAACTATCTCACTTTGTCTTGTTGTGTTTTCGTTTCGTAATGTTGTCTGTCTGTCCATCGATCGAAGCGGCGATAGCTTCTGCTACTTACACTCATATACACATACACTCTCGCGTACACATAGGCAGTCAGACGACGAACACAACAAATACATGTGCATGCTAATCAGCAACAACACCCAAAAATTAAAACCAGATTCAACAACAGCAAAGCTAGAAGGCTCAAATCGTAACGAAGTCAAAGCTGTTGCCGCAACTCAGAGAGGGAGAGAGAGAGAGAGGAACAATGACTGAGCGAGCGGTAAACTAAAGTAAAACCAAAGCAGAGCTTGTTGAAGCTTTGGAAGCTTCAAAATCAAAAACTTGTCTTCCCAGATTCAGTTGGATTATTTCTTCTTATTGGATCGAGACGCGTGCGGCGCAGGCGTGAGGAAGGGGGAGAGAGACAGAGACGAAGATAGCACAACATGGTTGGCAATTTCGAACTGGACTAAAAACGGACTCACAAACAGTAACCAAAACAGACGGCAAAAACAACAAAAAGAGAAAAACAAGTAAGAAAGCTACAGTCGAATATGCGCGACTTTGAGATACCCGCCACGTTAATATAAAAGTATTGCTTTGCAAATTACTTTCCAAGTATATAATCGAATATTCATAAAATTCTTAGAATCAAGAATATAAATAAATGCCATCTAAAATGAAAATTCAATTTTCGATGTATATTAATATCAATAAAGTTCTGAGGAACCAGAGTATTTGTATTATGTCAAAAATTTTGATTTCTGAGGACAGACAGCAGAAGGCTGTAACACATATAAGAAGATTGCCACTAACTAGTTAGACTCAGGTACCCGATGTTAACGGGTATTTAAAGAGACGTACAACGAGAGATTGGTGTTACCACGACAGGGGACTGACTGGTATTCCCCACCCCCTCAGCAACAGCAACATTCAACTCTCTCAATCTTAAGCGCGTTGTCAGTATTTTTATTTAAAAATTCATATGCATGTATATTTACGATTTGTATGCGGCATCATTATATTATGGCTATATCTTTGAAAATGACTGAAGGTCAGCCAAATTGAGCGTACAATCAACTTTTTAATATTTCATTATACCATTTGCATGTTGTTATTATTTTATTATCGTTGTTGTTGTTGCTGGCCCAAATGAGAATGCATTTTTGCATGAAGAATTATGAGTTTAAGTTATTATTCGTCAATTGCAATCAAATTTTGCTATCCATCTAACTTGTGTTACTAAATGTTTTTCGACTTCTTTTTTTTATCACTCGCATTTTTTCCGCAGTAAATGCTGTGTGTTAATTGAACTTCCGCAGAGTTCTCGCTGACTGTTTACGGTTTTTTTTTACTGTGCCATTTCTATGTCTGTTTAGGCTGGCGTGTGTGTCTGTCTGTCTACATATTTGTGTATGAGTGTGCCCATATTTGTTTAGCTTTAAAAGTAGAACGTCAGAGCCAGGTCAGCCCTCACCTTCGTCTTGTTTGTTTCCGGTGTCTTTTGTCTGTATTCAAATTGTGAAATATGATGGAATAATTACAAAACGTGATGGAGAACATTGGATTTGGTAGCTTTAACATGTTTTTTGTTTGCATATTGTTGAACAATAAAAAACGAACTAACCTAAAATGAAAAGAGATCATTGGAACCCATTTCTTCTATTTATTTTGCACATTCTATTGGTCACACTGGCAAGCAAGTTCAACTCAAACACACGAAAATTCACCTCAACCCACCACTTGTAATGAAAATAATAAAGCACAACCACGAATAAGAAACCTCGGTATGCACAAGTGAATAAAAGATACGAAAAATTATATAAACATTATAGGCAGCCGTAAATATGACTAAAGCAACCGCAAAGCAGCCACGACCACAACAACAACACCAATAACTGCAGCAGTAACAGCGACAGCAACAACGATATATAACAAGTCGGGTGGCAACTACAAAAACGAGGGCCGCGCAACACAAAAAATACCAACAACAATAACAGCAACAGCTTTGACGACAGTAACAGCAGCAGTTGTTGCTTTTGTCGGCTGCTGGTTGGTAATTTTAATGTTGGTTTTATTTTCTGGTTTCTCGGCTACGAAACTATGCCAAAGTTAACGACGGATTACAATAATCAAAAAATATGTATATACATGCACTATTACAATAAGTGCGGCAATTATTCACCAAGTTGGCAACGCGCGCTCAAGCCGTCCACATGCCGACAACAGTTTGGCAACACTGACCAATTAACTGTTGTTCCTCCCATATGAGATGACAAACACACGTCAATAATCGATATCGATCTAGTTAACTTGATTGTTTAAAAATATCTGAACGTTATACATGTGTTTTTTATGTAGTACATTATAAATGGATTTGACACACCCATACAGTACAAAACAAAAAAATTGGTTACCTTCCTTTTCACATCAAACTATTTTTGGTAACAACTGAAGCAAAAATTGTGTTATATACACACATCCAAACATATGTATGTATGAACACACGCCGCCCGATAACAATTACAAAACTATTGAACCAATTAAGTAAAGGTCTATATAAAAAAAAAATAAAATTAACAACAACTACAACGGCAGCTATGCATGTTTTCCAGCGACAAATACAAAAAAGCCCCCGCACAAGTATGCGGGCCTGTGTGTGTGTGTGAGAGAGAGAGAGAGAGGGAGAGCACCACTTTTGATGTGTGCGTGTGTAGGTGAGAGCTTGCAAAACCACAATGGCGACAAAAATAGGCAGGCAGACAGGCCCACGGGAACGAGACAGAGGCATAGATACGTCTCATACAAAGCCATGTACATATATGCATTTGTATGTATATTCAGTGTACCTAGAAATGTACACACAAATACATACATATGTTTGTACGCGTGAGCAAATTGAAGTTTTGTCATTTTCGTTATTTTTATTTAACTCGTGTGCAGCACTCTCAATGCGTAAACATTCCCATATGCAAATATTAATGACCTTCACTTTCACCTCTTTTTTTTTTATTATTGCTGTTGTTGTGTAGAGGGCTGAGGCCAGAGCAAAAAAAAGTGAGAGAAGCGTTAATTAAACGCACCTATAAATGACAATGTTGAATTTTATTTATATGTATGTAAGCATTTCTGTTTCCAAAATTTCAATTTTCACAAGGCGAGTTGTTGTGGGCGCATGTAAGAGTAAAGTACACACACACTCTTACACGTGACAAATGAAGTGAAACAACCATAAAATAGCAGCACAGTAGCTACACATATACGCACATACATATTTATAATGAGAAGCGATACGGCCTTCTCTGCTCGTGATCGGGCAACGAAAACAACAACACAATTATAGTAAATAGGTGAAAAAAGACAACAGCGCGCAGTTGCACAAATATAAAAAGCAACCACAAAGCACAAGCACACACACACACCCCTACACTAGCATACATACATACACAAGGTATTACGGTAATCAATGTCAAACGCTGCTGCCGATTTCATTCGCATGCACAACAAGCAAGCAAAGCAGCCATAACAACAACAATATCCGACTGTCTGTCTCATTGTATTTTTGTGTACTTGTGTACAAGCACAAAAGCAATTTAAGAGCAATAGCAACTGACACACACAATCACCACAGCAACACAGATTCGTGTTAAATGCTAAAATGAGAAAAGCACCTACACAACTATAACAAACAACTTCGACGAGAGATCCGCTCTCTGAACTACACACATACATATATGAGCATGTGTAAGTCTCTTTTTGTATGTTTATAGGTGAAGACTGATAAACAGAATATTTAATGGACTTTTTAATAAAAACACACTTGCAAAGATCAAGAAAAGATCTTTCCAAAACATTTTGTATACTGTGCATAAGTACAAGTTCTTAAACACGTGCAATTAATGTGAGTAGTAAAAACGTTGAAAATGTCAACCTTAAGCACTCAAATCGAGACATGAGCAGCAAAAAAAAATAACGCCACTTGTTGTTGGCATAATTAAATGCAGTATGAGTGAGCGTGACAGCATCAGCATGCATGGCTATCGTTCGTCAATGCCTGCCTTACTCTCTCGCATACCCGAAACCAAAGCAAGATCGAAACACACACAATCACAAAGCAGACACAATACTTTCACTTCTTGTATTGAATTTTATTTTGGTTGGGGCGCCACACGCAGTTGTTATTGTTGTTGCTGTTATTGTAGTTTTTATATCTTTTCAACAGATTTATGCAAGTTTTCTGTTTGTATGTTCACACACATGCATGTATCTATGTGTATGTGTGACTCGACTCGTTGTTGGTTGTGTTGTGGCCCTCAGCAACAGTGAGCGAAAATACAAATTATAGAAAATCAGTGTGTCCACACACATACATATAAATAAAACAACAACCGACAAAGGTGGGTAAAAGAAACAAAAATACCGCGTCGTCGTCGCGTGTAATCCGATCGAGTGAAAGAGAGATATACATTTGTTGTAATTGGGTTATTGAAAATTCATTTATCTACCATCTGACTTACTTTTCTTATTCTCAAATTATGTACGATCAAAATGCTATAATAAAGTATTTTGGAACAAGCCTTGAGACACAACTGAAAGCTTGTTCAACAGCTTTGGCTGTTTGACCTCAAACGTGATGATCATATTGTTTGATAATGTATGAGTGCATCAGCATTATTCAAATTCAATCAGTAGAAACGACAGTTTGTTGCTGACACTAAATAAATGTTAATATTATTTACAGTATTTGCAGCTTATCTACGTAAGCAACAAAATAACAACATGCGTTAAACAGCACTTTACACCTGACTACCAAAGTATCGTCTGACTTACTCTCTCATTCGCACTCACTCTCCCATTTCCTTGGTCTTTATTTCTCTCAATATGCAGTGCAATACTGCAATATATTTACACACACACACACACGTACAATGGAATGGAGTGCAGTTGCTGGGCGCTCCCACCTTCATTCGTCGTCTTTTTCTCTTACGCGACGACGACGTTGGTTCGTCTTAGCTGTCACTGACAAAGCTTTTAGCATTTTGAGCATTTTCAAATGTCATTTTAATGCACAACATTCAAAATTAAACACTTTCTTCTTGTCAAATAGAAACCTAGCAGTAAAAACATGAGATTGGAATGGACATTAGCAAAAATTTAAACAAATTAATTCTGGTGAGAGCAGCCATCGAATTGATTTTGTTGCTTTTGTCGTGAATTAGGCCTTGCCAACACCACTATTCCGCTCTCCGTCCCCCATCAACCAAGCAACCAATGACGATATGCGCACACACAGCAGACAGCTGTTGAAATGTTTAAAGTGGCGAAATAAGACTATAATGATAGCAAACGAAGTGGGAGGAAGGCAAACATATGCATGCGTATATAGAGTGGATACCTTACGCTGACGTCAGAATGCAATATTTGTTTGATGCTCCAACAATTTGCATAGATATGCTATCGATAGCCGTGCCATTGTATATCGATAGCATACAGAGATGTGCGCGGCGCACATCACATGTTAAAATTAGACTGCTGCCCACGTTTGATTTCTAGGATAACTTCTATACATCCATGCAGACGCACAAACACATACACACACGCCCCCCCTCGTTTAATGCAACAGCTTTGATAGAAAACAACAAGAAAATACGAGAGGAGCATCGTAAACTGTATGCCGCCGGGTTGGAAAGGCAAGGGAAGAATCGAATTAACGAATTAACATACATATGTATGTTGTGCACAAAAAGGGGGTTGTTGCTATAGTTTATTGTATATTCGTTACATGAAGCCGGCGTTGGTTGCCTCTTCTGTTTTCCACACACCACATTCCAGCAAATTCTCAGTTCGTTCGTTTGCTCTTCTTTCTGCCACCCTCTGTTGCTTTTACTTTAGTGAGTAAGTAGTTGTGGTTTTTCTTTTTTATATTTGCTTTTTCGTTTTTGTTATTTGGAAGTTAAAACACTTTTGCAATCGTTATACATACATTTAAAGGTTGATTGCGGGTGATTTAAATTTGAGCTTGTATTTGTTATTGGAAGTAAAATTATTTATAAATTAATTGAAATCGCGTAAATAACGTTGTTGTTGTTGGCAGCAGCACCGACACGACGACGAGTGCGGTTGTTGTTGTTTGCTTGGCTGACGTTTTTGGTGGTTGAGCACGAGAGAGAGCGAGAGCGACGGGCCGACGACGAGGACGAGAGCTGCTGCTATTGCTGCTGGAGCGCGCGCGTGCATAACACACTCGTATATACACACACATTTACAGACATACACATACAAACGCTAGCTCCCATCAAGTGATGAACGGTGGGAGGAGAGACGAGCTTCTCTTGGCGAGCAAACGAGTCAAAACTCACACATGCAAGCAGACGTAAATATGTATTGCGATGTGTGCATATGTATTGGGTGTGTGTACATATGATGTATATATGTATATAAAATATAATACACGGCTGCGTTAATGATATTGAACGGCGACTCTGTTAAATGTAAATGGTGGCAACTGTCTTTGCCACAACTTTTAGACGGATTGACTAAACGACGATCCGCCTGGAGACGACGCACGCACACACACATACTTAGAAGTGGAGAAATCAATCAAACGCATTACGAATACGAATCCACGGCATTCGACGGATAGAAGGGAAGGCAACGGAAAACAATGTGTAAATTTTGACAATATTGCAAGTACTGCACATTTTTTTCCTTTTTGCTTCGTTTATTCTTGCATTTGCATACATTCGCATACACATGCACACACATGGCTTTGTGTGAGATGTATGTATTATTTTTAATTTTTTCTTACACAATATATATAGATATATGTGTTTTTCTATAGTTTGCACACACTTTATGTTACACTTAATTGAGCTCTTTGTTTTGTTGTTTGGTTTAATTAATGCACGTATTCCCCTTAAGTTAATTTTTCTAGTGTAATTTACAAATGTAATTTGAACAAAAAATTTTCTTTAGTTCAAAGTCAGAAATCACGTCATGGCTGCCACGTCCAAGCAACAATGAATCGTAAAATTTCCAAAGCAGCCCACTTCACGCGGCGTTATCGTCGGTTGCTTGCGGTTGCGAGTGCGTTTGTGAGCATCCGAGAGAGAGTGAGCGAGTAGCTGTTGCCGAATATCGATGCGCAGGTCTCACTTTACAGTGTATACACATTGTTTTTCACAAAAATATTCCTCGCATTGGCACATGCTATGCGATAGAGCAAGTACGCAATAGTGTACACGATAAAAACACCATAATTTTGCAAAAGAGAACAGACACTTGTGTTTTGCGTATTTGGTATTTTTTAGTATTATTTTAAATTGTGAATTAGTATACAATACTCTTATTTTAATTATTGTCAACAGGAAAATATCTAATCTAATTTTAAGCAACTTATTGTGACCCAATAGTCTTAACATGACCTTTGCCACTGACATTGGCAATTGCATTTCATAATTTTGGTACAAATGAGTCATTGCAGTGTTGTTGCCGTAAGTTAAAATAAATAAAAAATGATGCAATTCTGCGCTCAAAAATAAATTATATAATCACTCAATTATTTAATGAATGCATTTATAAAAATATATCCTTTTTAAATACAATAATAGTACAAAAAAAATTTTTTTGTAAATTTCAAATAGGCATTTTTATTACGCCTCTTAACATTCTTATTTGCCCGCCTTTCGTTTTGAAAAGAAGGAGAGATCAAAACAAGCGTGCAAAACATATGTTTTGCCATCGCAAACACACTTCAAGTGCGAGCGGGACAAATATATAGTTTAATGTAGTGCTGCATCTGCGAAACACAGTACATGAAAATGCAATAAATTTGAGTGGAATGAAGTAGACGCAAAAATGTGAAAAATCGCGCGTCAAATGTAAATTTTTCCCAATTTTCAATAAATTTTGACTTAATTATCTCAATGTTTATTATTTTATTATGCTTATTTTTATCAAATTGGTATTTGACCACAACAAACGAAATAAAAACAATAATAAAAGCCAACGCGCTCACGGCGGCAGCGACAGTGGCGGCAACGAGAGACGTCGTCGGCGGCCGCTGACGCCTGCTCCACAACTCGCTTGCTTGCTTGAACATGACCACGGCTCGGTCGGTATTCGTATTGAGCCGAAAAAAAAAATTTTCAGCACAGAAAAATAGGAATGAATACGTTGTACTTACCTTGAAAGTTATCGTCATTCTCTTCTTCGGATGCCATGCTTCCAATTAAATGCAAATTTTTAATGTTTTATGCACAATAAAACCACTAAAAAACTTTTCACAACAAATAAAAATTAAGCACACACGACACTAGAGTAGATAGAGGTGGAGAAACATCGACGACACTATCGAGATATCGATGTTTTTCCTACATTTTTTAAGCATCGATTTATAATGGGCATATCGATCTTTTTGCACTCAAATAAATTCATTGAATTGTGGACCCTTTTCTAATAAAAAGAAATCACATTTAAACTGCATTTTAAATTGAGTCCTCTTAAGTAAACCACTTAAATATGTAAGAATATACTTACAATTTTGTTATTACAGACTTTTTAATAGTGTGAAGAAAAATATGCAGATCTTGTAGACCTAGGGACATGCAAATACCTTTTTGAAAAAATTCTGCCAGTTTGACTTAACGATCTAAAAAAAAAAAAGGAATATTTGTCCAAACGATGCTTACTTGTACTCAGTACCCCAAAGTGAATAATATACTAAATTGAATATATACATATATATTCGAAAGCGATTCTGTAGTTCGATAACAGGGCTCGTATCATATCGATTAGAGACAACCCTGTCTTTTTGCCGAAGAAATTTTCACGAAAACGTTTTTACAGATAAACATAAAATAAAAAACCATTTGTGGATTATAGGCGGAATGTGCAAAGTTTTTTGGTAAATAACTTGTAACGTTTTAAGCCAGATCAATTTAATTGCGAATATTATGTCGTCTATTATAACGCGCAAGGATGCGGAGAGCGTTGCCGCCGATGCCGACGACGACCACAAATCGAAATCATCCAACAAACGTTCGGCGTCCGCTTCAGGCGCTGACGGCGGCGGCATCGTCGATGCTGCCTCTGCTGCTGCTGTTGCTCCAAAGAAGTCCCGATTCGACGTCAAGGAGAAGAATGGCAACCAAGTCGATGCTATGGCCGCCTCGCTAAGCTCCACACAAATTAAACTGATGATGGCTCATGCTCAACGTGAGATCGAGGAACGCAAGCGGGCACTGAGTAATCTTCGGGACAAGGATCCGCTGCTCGCGTCTGTACCCCAAATAGGAATGCCCGTGGCACTGGCCACACAAGCGCTGGCCAAAAAGCCCACGCCCGAGGATGCGGACAAGGCCAAGAAGATTGCGGAGCTGCAGGCGCAAATACGTGCCAAGTTGACGGGTAATTTGGCCAATTTAATACAGCAACAGCCCACAGCGGTTGCAGCAGCCGCCGCTGCAGCGGCCCAACAACAACAGGAGCGGCCCAAACCACTGATATTGGACGAAGAAGGACGCACTGTCGACAAAAGCGGGCGTGCCATCAATATACCAACGGTGACGCCCACTTTGAAAGCGAACATACGCGCCAAGAAACGTGAGGTATTCCAACGTCAAGGCACGGGCACCGAGGGTAGCAGTAGCAACAGCGGCGGCGGTGCCGGCGGCTCGACGGGCAGCACACACGATGATGGCGTCAAGTATTTCGATGATCGCATTGCACTGAAGCCGACGATAAGGAATAAGCGTACGCTGCGCTTCCATGAGCCCGGCAAGTTCCAGCAACTGGCGGAGCGCATGCGCATGAAGAGCCAGCTGGAGCGTTTGCAGAATGAGATATCACAAATCGCACGCAAGACAGGCATCTCATCGGCAACCAAGCTGGCGTTGATAGCGCCTAAACAGGATATGCCTGATGATGTGCCCGCCATGGAGTGGTGGGATTCGGTTATTCTCAGCCAGGACATGGAGACGCTGGACGAGACGAGTGGCAAGATAAGCATACGTCAGACGGCTATCAGCAATCTCATCGAACATCCAACGCAAATGAAGCCACCAAGTATTTGCATATTTTATATACTTTGTTAACATTTTAACTAATCATGCATTTTTATAACAGATGAACCATTGAAGCCCGTTTACTTACCTGTTTTTCTAACCAAAAAGGAGCGCAAGAAGCTGCGTCGCCAGAATCGTCGAGAGGCCTGGAAAGAAGAGCAGGAGAAGATACGTTTAGGTCTTGTTGCACCGCCCGAGCCCAAGCTGCGTATCTCGAATCTAATGCGCGTGCTTGGCACCGATGCTGTCCAAGATCCCACCAAGATTGAGGCGCATGTTCGTGAACAAATGGCTAAGCGGCAAAAGGCTCACGAGGATGCCAACAATGCCAGGAAATTGACCAGCGAACAGAAAAGCGAGAAGAAGCAACGCAAATTGAAGGAGGACACCAGCTGTGGTGTACATGTGAGCGTCTATCGCATACGCGATCTACAGGATAATCAGAGCAAAAAGTTCAAGGTGGAAACAAATGCCAAACAATTGCAAATGACTGGAAGTGTGGCGCTCTTTCGTGATTGTTGTGTGGTTGTTGTGGAGGGTGGTCCTAAGCAGCAGAAGAAGTATCGTCGTCTCATGCTGCATCGTATCAAGTGGGAGGAGGATGTGGTCAAGGGCAACGACGGGCAGGATGTGTCCAACTCGTGTGTGCTCGTCTGGGAGGGCACAAGTCAGCGTAGACACTTTGGCGAGATCAAATTCAAAATATTTCCCATGGAGAAGATGGCACGCGAATTCTTTCAGAAGCATCAAGTCGAACACTACTGGGATTTAGCCTATTCGGGCGCCGTGCTTGAGGCATCCACTGATCAGCAGTAGACTATACAAATTTTTATCCATTTAGACACCCCCGAAATTGTTAAAACACTTTTAGATCGTTAAGTATAACACAAAATTATATAAACATGAAACATTTATTTTGCGGTATATGGATCCTCTTTGATGTTGCTTTGTATGAACTCGTGGAGTCCTTGCTGCTGCAGCTTCTCAATGATTGCAGCCAGCCGCTGATCCTCTTGATGTTCCAGTTGCTTTTCACGCATATCCAGCACATGCTGCTCCTTCACACGTTCGGTAAGCACGCGTTTAATCAGCTGCCGCAGCGATTTGTTTATTTCTAGCGTGTAATCCAAGAGTTGGACATAAGTCTCAGGCTTGAGGTAACCACATTGTTGACACTGCGCCAGCTGCTCAAAAGTTTCCATGCTCGCAATGATGAGTAGGCCATGTTGTTGCACATCCTTTTGCTCCTCTTTCTCCTCCTTGGACTTACTGCTGCTGCCCAGCAGCGCATTGCCCGCTCTGTGCTGCCAAAGCAACTCCTCCACCTTAGCGGTGGGGTTAACGAATACATGATCACGATAAATGCATGCTGTGGAGGCGGTGATCAGGTCATATGTGGATATGCCACACTCGATCAGCGCAACACCGCAACAATTGATCGCAGTACTCAGCAGGCAGCCATCGTCATCCAAGATTAAAACTCGAATATCGAGTTGAAAGTTGACAAATTCATTGCGACAAACTAAGGGTTGCAGTGCCTTGGTCAGCATGCTGCTCAGGTGCTTTTCACGTTCCGGCACCGCTTCCAGATCATCGCTGGCAAAAGCCGCAAAGTTCACATAGCAATTGATGACACCCATATTCACACGACGCACGTTGGAGCGGATTAGTTCGCGTGGCGGGGCCACTATGGCCATCACCTTAGTGTTGCCATATTCCATGTAAGCAGAGCCTCTCACTGTGGTTAGTACTCCAACTCGTATAACTGCAAGTGATTAATAATTTCTTTAACAATAATATATACTTCAACATTTCATTTACTTACAAGTTGGACGTGGAGCTGCAACAACTGTCGTCGGTTTTTTCAATGCTTTCGAAGAAATCCTCACAATCCTGTGGGGTTGTGTATAGTTGTGAATCTATGGTGGCTCCATCGAGCAACGTATTTTTGGTTTGTGTTACGCGCAACATTTTGTTTAAACCAAAATTGTCCGCAGTCTGTAGGCGATCAAAACATGTGTTCAAATTGTTGATAGTTAGTGTTGGTAAATACTTAAGTTACAATATTTACCTAAATATAAGTTGGCAGTTTTCATTAAACATCGATACGTTAATAGAGCTAACGGTGAATAGTGATACCGTAAATGGCGTAAAAATTTGGTAAAAAAAAAACAAAAAAAATTACTTTAAAACACATATTTTAAAAGTTTAGCTTGCAGCCGCACTCAAACAATATTATACAAATTTAAACTTATCTAAAAGCATAAATTCTTTATTGAAAATATTTTATAATCATGTATTTGATTACAAAACACATCGATAATTGCATTCAAAATCGTTGTTGAAAGAAACTGCAAAATCATAGGTATATCGATAGTCTCAGCGGTGTTTCAACTCAGCTCTATCAAAAAACGCTTTGTAATTCTGTTGAGCACAACGACGAACGAAAGAGAAGGCGGAGCAAAAAAAGCAAACGCCGAATTGCTAAAAATCATAAATTTCTATATTTTGAAACATTCTAAAGAGGACTAGAGAGACTCGCATACACAAAAGATGGCTGGTGAGTCAAAACTAGAGAAAAAGCAAGTGCCCCCTAGCGATAAGGATGCAAAGGCAAAGCAAGCGTCACAGGGCCAAGATGGGAAAGATGCTGCTGGTAAATCCAAAAAGGATGAAAAAGATCAGCAACCCGAGCTTTCCGATGAGGATCAACAGCTGCAAGAAGAACTCGAGCTGCTGGTGCAGCATCTGCAGGAGAACGATAAGAAATTGTACAAGCCAGCGCTGGAAATGATGGCGAAATTGATTCGTGCCTCGACAACATCGATGACATCGGTCCCCAAGCCACTGAAATTCATGCGCCCCCACTACGAGACCATGAAAACGGTGTACAAGCATATGCCCGATGAGCAGACACGTCAACTATGCGCAGATATCATTTCGGTGCTCTCGATGACCATGGGCAGTGGCAAGGATTGTCTTGCCTATCGATTCCTTTGTGATCGCACGCAAACTATTGGCGATTGGGGACACGAGTACGTGCGCCATTTATCGGGCGAAATATCAGCACACTATCACGACACGACGGGCGAGTTTCGCACCCAGCTTATTGAGCTGGTCAAGCAGATTATACCCTACAATATGGAGCATAATGCTGAGGCCGATGCCTGCGATCTGCTAATCGAGATTGATCACTTGCATTTGTTGGCCGACTATGTGGATGAATCGGCCTATCCCCGTGTCTGTCTCTATCTGCAGTCCTGCTATCCTTATGTCCCCGAACCGGATAACACCATAATACTGGAGACTGCTTTGCAGCTGGCCCGCAAGTTCCAACAGCATACGCAAGCTATGCGTTTGGCACTAATGCTGAATGACATGGGCAAGATTGGCGAGATCTTCAAGGAGCCCAAGGAGCCGGCCATGCAGAAGCAGTTGGCTTTTATGTTGGCTCGCCAACAAGTCTGCATTGAGCTGGATGAATCGGTATCGGATTATGATGATTTGATGGAGATCATGTCGAATGCCAATTTGAATAAGCATTTCCTGAACCTGGCCCGTGAGCTGGACATTATGGAGCCCAAGACACCCGAGGATATCTACAAATCGCACTTGGATAACTCCCGTTCACGCTTCGCTTCGATTCAGGTGGATTCTGCCAAACAGAATTTGGCTGCCAGTTTTGTGAATGGCTTTGTCAATGCGGGCTTTGGTGTGGACAAGTTGCTCTCGGAGGATGGCAACAAATGGCTGTACAAGAACAAGGAACATGGCATGTTGTCGGCCACAGCTTCGTTGGGTTTGATTCTCTTGTGGGATGTGGATGGCGGTCTAACCATGATTGACAAGTATCTATACTCCACCGATGACAACATCAAGTCAGGTGCTTTGTTGGCTTGTGGCATCGTCAATTGCGGCATTCGCAATGAGGTGGATCCGGCGCATGCTCTGCTCTCCGATTACATTGATAATCCGAATAGCTGCATGCGTATTGGCGCTATTTTGGGCCTGGGCATTGCCTATGCTGGTTCCAATCGTGCCATTGTCATCGATACGCTGAAAACCATCTTTGCCAACAATGGCAAAACATCGCCCAGTGTGGAGATCTTGGGCATCACAGCGCTCTCGCTCGGTTTGATTAGCGTGGGTTCGTGCAATGCCGAGATTACCGAGATCTTGCTGCAGACCATCATGGGATTGACCAAGACGGACATGAAGGACACTTATACGCGTTTCCTTTGGTTGGGTCTGGGTTTGTTGTATTTGGGACGTCAGAAGTCGACCGAAGCCGTCATGATGACCCTGGAGGTGCTGGAGGAGCCGCACCGCAGCATGGCCACCACCATGGTGGATATTTGCGCCTATGCGGGCACTGGCAATGTGCTCAAGATTCAGCAGCTGTTGCATATTTGCTCTGATCACTACGAGACATCGAACGCTGATGAGGAGAAGGAGAAGGGCAAGAAGGACAAGAGCAAGGAGAAGGTAGGGCGCTTAATATTAACTTTCTTATTAAATTCGAATAATGACAAATTTCCGATTGCAGGAGAAAGACAAGGAGAAGGAGAAAGAAAAGGAAAAGGAGCGCGAAAAGGATTTGTCGGCCACACAATCGATTGCTGTGCTGGGCATTGCATTGATTGCCATGGGCGAGGATATTGGCGCCGAGATGGCATACCGTTCCTTTGGCAATCTGTTGCGCTACTGTGAACCGGCCATTCGCCGTGCTGTTCCCTTGGCTTTGGGTCTGATTTCTGCCTCCAATCCCAAGCTCAACATACTGGATACGCTGAGCAAGTTCTCGCACGATGTCGACGCTGAGGTGGCGCACAATGCCATCTTTGCTATGGGTCTGGTTGGAGCTGGCACCAATAATGCGCGTCTCGCATCTATGTTGCGCCAGTTGGCACAGTATCATTCAAAGGATCCCAGCAATCTGTTTATGGTGCGCATCGCACAGAGTTTGACGCATTTGGGCAAGGGAACGTTGTCGCTGAGTCCATATCACAGTGATCGCCAGCTGATGAATCCCATGGCTGTGGCTGGTTTGATGGCCACATTGGTGTCACTGCTGGATGTCAAGAATCTGATCCTCAATCGTTCGCATTATCTGCTCTACACACTGGTGCCCGCCATGCAGGCGCGCATGCTCATCACCTTCGACGAGGAACTGAATCAACTTCAGGTCCCCGTTCGTGTGGGTATCGCCATTGATGTTGTGGGTCAGGCCGGTAAACCGAAGACCATCACCGGCTTCCAGACACACACCACGCCAGTGTTGTTGGCCATTGGTGAGCGTGCCGAGCTGGCTACCGATGAGTATATTTCGCTGACGCCTGTAATGGAGGGATTCGTCATACTGAAGAAGAACCCCAACTTTGTCAAGTAGTCGCTGCTATTGTTTAAGAAATATGATATGTATGAAATGTCGCCCATTTAAAGAAACCTACCTAAACATAAACTTCCTGCCCCAAAAACAAAAATCTTTTCACGTCATACATAAATAAACACAATACTAATTATATAAAAAGAATTAAAATTCCCGTATAATAACCTTTATATCAATTAAATACGATTAAGATAGTTCTCTCTTTGGTTGATCTCAACTCAACTTTCTGGACAATATGTGGAAGCTTGTAATTCTGGAACAATTGATTCTATCTATTCAAGGTAGCTCCTATATTTATCTAATTACTGAAGCAAGTAAGCTGCTTAATGAGATCTCAGATACTCTCAGTTTATTACAATTAAAAGTGATTCATTACTATTCTACGCAGAGTTTTGGTTTTACTCTAGAAATACTAAATTTCAACTCGATTAACATTCTCTAAACATTTCCCACATTCACAATTAAAACAATTCATTTACAAAATTTTCAAAGTGGAATTTTCCTTAGTTTATTGCGTCATCTCGGCGCGTCCTGCGCCCTTGGGCATCTTTTTGTTGGTCGAATCCTCGAGCTCCTTGGCTTTGTAGTAATGTGGTGCCACTTCCAGCAGCCACTTGCTCTCAATTTCAATCACTTGTCTCATATACTCTTTGGAGGTGAACACCAGTTCATGATAGAGCACCCAACGTGGCAGCTCCTCAAACAGCGACGAATTAGGATGAATCATTACTGTCTGATTGTGCTTAATGGTCTTGTAGTTGCCGCCCTTGGACAAACGTGCCACATGATAAAAGTAGCCTGCAGTGGATGCTTTGCGCACATTGATCGTCTCTGGCAGACAGCTGACCATGTCGATCTCTACACGTTGCATCAACCCGACCAGCTGCTCCCTCACATCTCTGGCGCGCTTCATGGAGCGATACTGTATAAAGTTCTCATAGCACCATTGTGTACTGTAATCTGTTTCGGCCCATTGATTGTAGACTTGCAGCAAACTCAAATGATCGCCATGCATGTGATTGAAATTCTTGCGTGCAGTGTCTGCGTGTATAATCTTATCCTTGGGTCTATAGAAGATGGCGCTGTTAACTGACAGCATTGCTGCAATGGTTACCATCTCCTCCGAACATTTATATCTGCCAAATAAAAGATTTTAATTATAAAACATACAAAGAAAGCGTAATTTCTTCACTTACTTTTCGCTGGCGAGCAGCATTTTGCCCATCATGGGATCCACAGGAAACTCGGCCATGCGGCGTCCCAGCTTGGTCAGCTCACCATGATGATTGAGCGCACCCAAAGCATACAACTGCTCCAAGGCCAACACCAATGTTTCGTGCGGCGGTGGATCGAGAAAGTCAAAGTGTATCAGATCATTGATGCCCAATGCTTTAAGCATCAACACCGCGTTGCCCAGATTGATGCGACAAATCTCCGGCACAGTATTCTCCTCGAGCTCATGCTTGTATGCCCAAGCTGTGTACAGACGAAAGCATTTGCCTGGCGCCGTTCTTCCAGCACGTCCAGCGCGCTGATTTGCCGATGCCTTTGAGATGGGCACCACCATCAACGACTCCATGCCGGTGCGTGAATTGAAGTTATTCTGCTTGGCGAAACCCGGATCAATCACATAGATGATGTTGTCGATGGTCAGCGAAGTCTCGGCAATATTGGTGGCCAAGATAACTTTTCTAGCATTCGGTGGCGTTGGCTCAAAGATTTTCGCTTGCATGTCGCTGGGCAAATTGGCATAAACCGGTATGACGATAAGTTCACGTATTTTGGAACCCAAACGTTTGACACGATCCTGTAGCACTTCCTGGCACGTCTCAATCTCGTCCTGGCCCGTGAGAAATACCAAAATGTCACCCAGCGGTTGTGTGGCATGAATCTGCAAGACGCTCACACAACACGCGTCGATGTAATCCGCCTCTGGGGCTTTTGTATAAAAGATGTCCACCGGATAGCGACGACCGGGTATGCGAAAAATGGGCGCATCATCGAAGAAAGCTGAGAACTTCTCCGCATCCAACGTGGCGCTCGATATGAGCAGTTTGAGCTCAGGTCGAAATCTCGCTATATCCTTGACCAAACCAAACAGGATGTCCGTATGCAGTGTGCGCTCGTGCGCCTCATCGATGATCATAACGCTATAGGAACCCAAATCCGGCTCAGAAAGGAACTCACGATGCAGCGTGCCATCCGTCATGTACTTGAGTATGGTGCGATCCGAGGTGCAATCCTCAAAACGTATGCTGTAGCCCACCTCATTGCCCAGCTTGACGCCCATTTCCTCGGCGACGCGCGCCGCCACCGACATGGCAGCCACACGACGAGGCTGCGTGCAGCCAATCATCTTTTTGTCCTTGGTGAAGCCAGCCTCGACCAGATATTGAGGCACCTGTGTTGTCTTACCTGAGCCCGTTTCGCCCTCAATAATCAGCACTTGATGCTCCTTAACAGCTGCAATCAAGTCGTCCTTAAAAGGATATACAGGCAACGATCTACGGGTCTCATCGAGTGTCATGCGTTTGCGTTCCGTTTCGGTGAGCTCAGGCTCCTTGGATGCTTTTTCGCGACTGCCGTCGAGTGTCAAAGCTTGAATGAAATCAATTTGATCATCCAGCAGCAGTTCGTACTCCTCCTCAGCTTTGGCATCCTTGGCTCCAAACTGAAAGCGTGCTGATGCCAATTGCTCGGCCTCCCATTTCTTTTGCTCCGAGTTTGGTTGCTGCTCAAACTCATCCACCTCCACGTACTCCGCTGTCAAATACAAGTGATGAGTGGGTGTTTGCTCAAGAATAATGATTATAGCCTTTAAGCTGTTGCTTAGATTATGCTATACTTTAATTGCCAGTTATAATACTTACAACGTTCGCCCTTCTTGAGATCCTGCGGCATGTGATAGCGCTGCACGCGTTCCAGCTCTCGCGCCTTCTCATGCTCTTTGGCTATATTAAGCAGTTGCTTTTTATAGCGACGATCCTGTCGTTCACGCTCAGTTAACCTGTCGGTAAGAACAGATTGAAATAAAGCAGCGAAAAAGACAATACTCATCACTTACACATCATCATTGAAGAGATACTCGTCGTCCAAAATGTCCGCTTCCAGTTCGGCCACCTTGTCATCCTTGCGCTTCTCCAAGTACTGACGACGCGATTGCACGCGCAGATGTGGCACAATTTTGTCACGATCCTCGTGCTCCAGTTTCAAACGTTTGGTAGCCTCTTCAATGGCCTTGCGGCCACCGGTGGCTTCGACTACTTTACGCGTTCGATCCTCATCGCGTTGTTTGAGGCGATTGGCGAATTCATCACGCTCTCGCAGATCCTTCAGGCGCGACTCTTCCTCGCTGTCGGGTTCCTCAGCACTGCTGCTGCTACTTGCCGTGCGTTTGCGATTTTTGCTGGACATATTTTGCAATTACTTTCGTTTAAGACAAGCAAATAGTAATAAACACTTGCCGGGTTTACAAATTGCTGCTAGGTTTGTTTATCAGCTGTTGTGAATCGATTGGCATATTAACAACAGAGAGCTGCATACCAGCGACTGTTATCGAAAATTATCGGTTCTCCGATTAATGTGTTTAGCAAAATAAGCGCCAATTCAAATGGCCAACATATGGATTGTCTTTTACATCTAATCTCTAAAATGTAAATAATTAGAAATAAATTTAAATGCAAATATTATCGTCTGTCTCATTGAATGTAAGCCAGGAAGCATATATAATTGTTTTATATTCAATTAAAAAAAAAAACCAAAAATTTCAATTCCTTATTGGGTGAATAAGCATTTTGACGCCTTTATAGCTCTTCCATTGCCAGTGCAGTCGATGTGGATCTGTAGTACTTGGAGATGACAAATATTTTCCATTCAAATTACTAAAATGAGAAGCAGAAAACTGTGTCAACAATAAAAGTAAAGTTGTTAGGCTGCTTTATTTAAATTTACCATCCATAACGTTTTATACTTTCAAAGAACCACCAGCCACCATGATACCGGACTGCTATATTATCGGAGGAATTGTCATTATCCATGTCATGTGTGGAAAACTTGTGACCCAAATGATCGACTAATTTATTGGCAACATTGCCTGTCATTTTACCCAATTTCTTGAGTTTGTACATCTCCATCTCATTGCCAATTTGAAAATTCTCATAATGCGCATAAAAGATTTCATCTTTAAAGTCCGTTAGCTGGATATATAATTCATGCGGCTTATAGTTGGTCATCATATACAATTTTTGCAGTCCAATAAAATGTTCTCCGGTTACATCGCCGAATCCGTCTCGATATTCATCCCAATTTTTATAAAAGTCCACAGCACCATCAATGCGTTGTTGAATTAAAATCCAACCAGGTCCAGCCGTATCCCCATCGCAGTAAACGGAGAATGGGTCGGCTCCCACATATTTAAGGGTCAGCAAACCTGAAGTAAACCCAAGGGAATCGCAATTCGTTGATATATCAACTTCCTCGTCCTTTTTGCTATTCGTTGATTTATCAACTTCCTCGTCCTTTTTGCTATTCGTTGATTTATCAACTTCCTCATCCTTTTTGCTATTCGTTGATTTATCAACTTCCTCATCCTTTTTGCTATTCGTTGAATTATCAACTTCCTCATCCTTTTTGCTATTCGTTGATTTATCAACTTCCTCATCCTTTTTGCTATTCGTTGATTTATCAACTTCCTCATCCTTTTTGCTATTCGTTGATTTATCAACTTCCTCATCCTTTTTGCTATTCGTTGAATTATCAACTTCCTCATCCTTTTTGCTATTCGTTGATTTATCAACTTCCTCATTCTTTTTGTTATTGGTGTCATTGGGGTCATTGGTGCCATTGGTGTCATTGGTGGGAATGAGTTTGATTCCTTTCGTGGGTTCGAAGTGTTGGCATTCTTTACTATTATTCTTTGAAGTCTCCGCCATTTTGTGGCAAAATTTAAGTGCTTCTTCGCTACTTTTCAATTGCCTTTCGTTTACTTCAATTGTATTTTGCAACTCTTTGATTAATGCTAATTTGCCTTGCAATTCAATTATTTGAAATTTAAATTCAATTAGTTTTTTGTTCAGTTCCAAACCTTTTGTCTGGCAGCGTTCCAATTCATCCTCCAAACTTTCCGAGCCCTATAAGATTTTGATTATTAATCCTCAATCCCATAAGCTTGACGCACATTGTAAGCGTTGTTTAATTACCACTTTTTCATCCGCATTTCCCAATGAGAGGAACACAGTGCCGAAAATTAAGACCACGTTCGTTGCCAGCATTTCACTTGAAAGACGATTTGATTGTAAATTTTAAGCAACTATTTGCTTTTGCTGGTTAAAAGTTAATTCACTTATTACAGACTGTAGCTGGAACTAAAGATAAAGAAATTATTATATAAACAAGTCAGATACTCTACTTTAGGCTGTAATGAAATTTGAAGCCAACTCCTTTTATAATCTAATTATTTCACTTCTCCAGAAATATCTTCCAAAAATTATTTTAAAAAATGTAAAGATGTATACATTTATATTTAAAATGTAAACCTGCATAGAGTATTAAATATACGAACCTATTTAGTTAGGAAATTCATGATTTTAACAAGCGATAATAATTTGATAATTAAATTATAATCTATGAAGATATATATTTTTTCTATATTCAAACCATTTTAAGAGCTCAACAACCAGTCCCGAAATAAGTACATATTTAATTAATGCTAAAAAAGTTGATAAGCAACAATCCCATTCATCGGACATTGACCTTATTTCAGCTCTGGTTGATATTAAAATCAACGAGATATTTATTGTAAACAATGTATGCTAAAAAAAATAATAAACCTAAATATTTCTTAACAGAATTTTATATAATTATTAGACATTTTCAGAGAAATTACATAATATTAAAACAGTTTAATCGTGTGCTTTTTTTGTATACAGAGATGAAACGATAAGAAAATACAAAATAAAAATATTACCGATTGCCCTTGCCATATTGTATAATTATATTAAATTCTACATAGCATAAATAATGAAAAATTAGATATTCTTTTAGATTTTTGGTTCAGTGCAATACATACAAAATAGATTTAGACAAATGCAGAAATTCATATGTTAGTAGATGCACAAAATTTATGTATTTTAAATGTAGCATTTATTTAAATATTTTTTTTTTCGTGAATATGTGTGTGTATGTAATTGTATTTATTATGAAATGTATAACTCGACAGCATTCACTCGTGATTTTTCATTTACGTTTCGTTAATTCGCTATAAGAATAAGAAATTCATAAAATATAAAACAATCAGATGTCAAACTTAACGACACAATTTGTAAAGAGTTCGTCCGGTATTTTTAATAATCGCTGTTTAAGTTGTCCTTTAGTTGCTCGCTCCACCAGTTAAATTCTGTTCGCCACTAATCGATGTCGCTGGCGGTTGCTGCTGCTGTGGCGGTGGTGCAAAGACGTGCGCCATTTGGGGTGGCATTGGCGTTGGCTGCGTGGGAAATAGACCGCCCATCGATGGCTGCACTTGGGGATAGGAAGGCACCGTTTGGGCAGCGGCACCTGCAGTCGGATACGACAAGGTGGCTGGTGCCGACATGTAGATCTGTTGCTGCTGCTGTTGGGGCAGCGAGGCCATGGAGAACATCGGCACTGCGGGTGGCGGTAACGTGGCCGTTGTTGCCTGTGGAAACGGTAATTGGGCTGCGGGAATGCCGCCTAGACCCGCTTGATTGAGTTGCTGCTGTTGTTGTTGTTGCTGGGCATTCGGATCAAAGACGCCGGGTATGTAGATGTTTGCTGGTGGGGCCACAGCTTGAGGAGGCAGCACAGGTGGCTGTGCAGCAACAGGAGGGAGCACAGGTTGCGGAACTGCTACAGGAGGCAACACAGGCTGAACTGGAGCTGCAGGCTGTGGCGGTTGCACTGGCTGTGGTGGCAACGCTGGTGTTTCTACTGCTTCCGTGGGCGGTGTGTCTGTAATGGCAGCTTGCGTTTCGAGTGCTGTGCTTAAGGCATCTGTTGTTGCGTCATCGGGATTGAAATATGTCTTGAATATGCTCTGTGCTGGTGGCTCAATGGTTGGTGGTCGCACGTCCGCACCGAAAGTGTTGGCCAGCGGTGGTATATAAGGCAATGTTGGTGCCACAACGGCTGCGCTTGTAGCCGCCGTTGCAGCCACCAAAGGCACTGCCTGGGGAGGCGCCACTGCTGCAGTTGCTGGCGTGGCAGCAGCTGGTGTTGCTGTCGCCGGCACTGGTTGAATGGGAATGCGATGCAAGTAGCCAAAGCCAATACCACATCCCAGAGCTCCTTCGCCACCCCAGGCAGTGTTCGGTTTGATGGTGACCTCACGACACGCATCATCATCTAGATTGTAGACATACATCTTCAGCGGTTGCTGTTCGTGCGTCTCGATGAGCGTAAAGAGATCATCGTTCTCATGACGTATGGCATCGGCACCAATCACATAATCGCTGTAGGCACGCAACCCGGCCAGCTCTGCAGGCGAGTTGGGGTGTACCTCGAGGATGTGCCACACATTCTCGTTGGCGCCTTCAAACGAACAGAAGCGTATGCTGACGCCCAACAGTCCTTGACCACCCCAATTGTTGCAGGGCGTCAGTGTGAGCTCACGTATGGTTTGTGTCTTGCTTGAATAGACGGTGACACGAACCGGTTTATCGACATTCTGGCGCAGCAGCTCCTTCAGCATATCGTTGTCCTGGTCGAGCCGGGTGCCGGCGATGGCTACGATAAAGTCAAAAAATGCCTCCAGTCCGGCCTTCTGGCCAGGCGAATTGTCTTGCACCTTGAGTACGTGGTAGCCTAAATTGATAATTGTATAAATTATTGTATTTACTTTTGCTTCGACGTCAGTCTGTTTACGTATATGTGTGTGTATTTGTATGCGTGTGTGCATATGATTGGCTCTCATCATAGACAACTGCACAAATCGTTTACGTGGTTGTATTTACTTCCGTTGCTTGCTTACCTTCGGTGCCACCACCGGGTACGTGAACGCTGTGACCTGAGCCCATTGTTTTTTTTTATAGCTAATTAGTTTAAATTTGCTGACAACACCACAGCCAACAAAATATTGTTTGATTCTATTGCGGCACCAAAAGAGAATTCCGTTCTTCGTGGCACAAATTTCAGTGCTCTCGGTCTCAGTTTGTCTCACTCGCACTAGAGATGCATTAACAAACGATAGCACTATCGATTCACAAGTTTTTCTGCAATCTCTATGGCAGTGTAACCAGGTGGAAGTTGTATATTATGGTATATAACAACATCTGTTAAAATGTATATTTTCGAGCTAGTGGTCACACCACCAATTATTAAGGATTCAAAAATAAGACGAATTTATATTACTCATTGGTTTTAAGTTTTCTTTACGTGTACTTCATTGAATTTAATGTAATGCGTTTGTGTTTTACTGTCGTTAATGCCTACCAAACAATCACAAAGATTAATAAATAATAATTTATTGCTCTCCAACTATTTACTTCATGGCTGCTGCAACTTGCCATTGTTGTTGATACTTGGCCACAGCTTCGCGATGTTTCAGCATATCTTTTTCCCTGCAGTACACAAAAATTTATGACAATAAATTTTATAAAATAAAACACTTGCCAAGAAAACAACTTACATGTTCTCCAACGTATCAGTTGAACTTTTCAGCTCCTTGGAGATGTATTCAATACGCTTGCCCACATTTTGACGGGAGTCTTCCAGTTCTTGTTTCACCAAAACAGGGCCAAACAATTTGTACACTTTGTTATCAGGACCAAGTAAATTTAATTCATCCATAACACACTTGTTTTCATTCAACTGACTCTCCAGAAGAGCACGTTGCTTCACTACCTTAACACAAGCTGGAAATGAAAAAAGTTGTTCATATTTTGAATCCATAATTTGTTGTTTCATTTTGTGCTTACATTTCTGCAGGGTTTGATATGACTCAACTTCACCTTGCATTTTTTTGTACAAAGCCGCGCTGTTTTTGTCCATTTTGTTTGTTTCTTATGCAAGTGTATTTAGAATTTTCCAAGTTTTAGAAACAGTTGCCGGCCTGCAAAATATTTTGTAAAATAAAATTAAATGGATTTTACATTTCGTTAGTGTGTGTGTATGTGTGTGTAAATGGGAAAGGTGTTAAATAGGCAGCAGATCAAATGTATTTTGCGATTATAAAACTATACATCAGTTATTAATCTCCTTATTAGTGGATTTACCTTACTTGATTTACAAATTATTTTATTTGTAAACTTAAAAAATGCACTGAATAATTCCTATTTTGCAGTGGAACTGAAACTGTTAACAGCCGCTACAACATTGCACGCTTTTCTGTTAATGCATAGAGTTGCCGTATAGAACAGTTAACAGCAACAGCTGGCAGCAAATTTTGCAATATTTATAAAATGTATGTACACAGTGAATTAAAATATAATAAATTATATAATAATTAAGTAAATAGTAGAGCATAAGCTAGTTTGTCGTTATTAAGTTGATATTAATAAAGCAACCAAGCAATTCATTTATATTAAGCAGTGTGACCACTTTGAAATTGTATACAATTTTGGTACTACAGTGTTGAATAACTGATTGAGGGTGTGTAATTACGCGGATGGCTGAACTACACTGTACGATTTTGAAAGGACAACTAAAAAAAAAACTAGAAATTGCTGAAACCATTTGTTTAATAATAAATGGTTGTATTTTTATACATAGGGTAGTAGCGATTTAATTATTATAAAGCCATCATTGATTAGGAGAATGAGCAATTGAAAGTGGCAGCAGCACATGTCATGCAGTCGTCCCGTGCTGCGACGCCCATAATAACATCAGTAACGCTGCAACAAAGCAAAAGGTTTCGCGCCGAAAAGAAAAACGGCAAAAACACGCAGCAAAATTACGAAGAAAAAAACAAACAAAACATCATTCGTTTATGCAGCGGTGCAAATCTGAAAAATGTGTTAACAACAAATAAATGCAACGTTTGTAGTTCATATGCTGAAATTGCAGCAACGCTACGAGCCAGACGGGTGAAGTAGTGTGCGTTTGCGTGAGCGTGTGTGTGAGTGAGTGCGAGTTGTGTGTGTGTGTGTAAGCAAGCGGCGCGTTTGAGGTGTAACTGCCCTCCCCCATCTCTACAACTCCATCCCCCACCTGCTGCACAATGGCACCAACAAAAAAACGTGAAAAGGAAAACAACAACAGTGGAGATGCTGCTGCTGTGGCCATCAATGGATTGGCGGCAAGTGGAGCAGATACAACTGCCACACACGAAGCGTTGGCAGCGCCAACAGCAACAACAACATCGGGAGTAGCAACTGCTGCTGCATTAACCCAGGAAACGCATCCAAAACTTAATGGACACCAACAAGAGCAGGAACTCTTTCTACAGGCCTTTGAAAGTGAGTGACTGAAGTGCAAAGCAAATGCAAATTAAATTCATTAATATGAATACTATAAATTCCCATCTAGAGCCCACACAGATCTATCGCTATCTTCGCAATCGCCACGAGACAAATGTGAGTTACATTTTCCCCATTCAAAGTGCATAATATTATATATTCTGTTCCTTTTAGCCCATCTTTCTGAATCGCACACTCAGCTATATGAAAGAGCGAATGTCGCGCAACAACAAGAAACGCGCCAATTTTAAAATCGACACCATACTGGACACCATCACCCAAAAGTCTGAGGCTGTAACCCAAAACTACCTGCACGTCATTTACGATTCGCTGCACGAGAAACTCAAACCGGAAAGCGACACCGATCTGCTATTGCGTCCACGCCAGGATCACGATCAGGAGCCGGAACAGGAGTTGCTATGTCAGGCCGGTGAATCGGTGTGTGTGGAGACCACCTTATATAAGATAACGCGCAGCAAGCGCAAGGATAGCACACTTGATTTCCAAGAGTTGTTGAGCAAAAGCTGTCAAATTGTCTACAATCCCAAGGAGGGCATTGGTGAGCATTCGACCATCAGCATACCGTTGCAGACGATGCGACCGATGGGCGAGCAACACACGCTCTACAAGCTGCTCTTTCGCATCAAGATGCAGCCACAATCATGCAACGATGAGAATGCAGGTGAGCCGGCTATCAGTCAAAAAAAGATCAAATGCATATTTAAAGCAGACAATTTTGTTTGCTAGTCTGAGCTCGCTTTTAAGACAAAGACCTTTCTAGAAAAAATTGTTTAATTAGCTTCAACTTACTTAAGAATATACTACTTTAGTGCATAAAGTATTCTAAGTATTAAATAAGCTTATTGCGTTTAAAATCTGACAAAAGTTTTCGAGACAGTTTTGGAATTTTTGCTTTGGTCCTCGTATTTTAACAACATTTTTTGTTTTGTTTTTTAGCCACGCCTCCAAACAAGCGCTCGCGCTCCAGCGAAAAGCTCTATGGCTCCGAGTTGATATTGTATGAGAAGTCAAGTGGTTTCATCACCGAGGGCGAATACGAGGCCATGCTGCAGCCATTGAATTCGTCGAGCATCAAATCGTTCTCACCAAAGAAGTGCACCTGGGAGACCATGCCCGACAGCTACATTCCACTTTCGCTGACCTACGATGTCTATCAGCAGAGTCCCATGCTCAAATTCCATTTGACACTCTCCAATGAGCAATTGCCCGACATTATTGCAGCGCCCGAGCTACAGCGTTATGTACAGCATCTGGATGTGGATGCCGAACTGAGTCACATCAATAACAACAACAATCTTAACAACAATAATAACAATAACAACAATCATTGTAACAGTGGCTTGAAGAATGGCAGCAATAACATCAGCAGCATTTGCAAGGCAACACCGGAGCACATACAAATCGTCTATAACTTTATGTACAGTAACAATACGCGCCAACAAACCGAGTACACACAGGAACTCAACTGTCCCTGGTGCGGCTTGGACTGCCTGCGTTTGTATGCACTACTCAAGCATCTGAAACTCTGCCATGCTCGCTTCAACTTTACGTACCAGCCAGCGGGCAGCGGTGCACGCATCGATGTCACTATCAATGACGCCTATGATGGCTCCTAT
This sequence comes from Drosophila nasuta, assembly GCF_023558535.2. Classification (NCBI taxonomy): domain Eukaryota; kingdom Metazoa; phylum Arthropoda; class Insecta; order Diptera; family Drosophilidae; genus Drosophila; species Drosophila nasuta. The sequence goes on along the minus strand of NC_083457.1, from coordinate 35,739,206 downwards.
GCCGGTTCGCCATATGATCTGGCTGGACCGTCGGGCTCATCGTTTGCCCGCACTTGCGGTCCGGTGAGGCGCACCTCGGTCACCAGCCTAATGGTTTGTCGGCCAAGGCGACAGAAGACCTGCCTAGATGAATTCCTCGAGCTGGATGAGGATGACATCAGTAATCAACGCTCTTATATAACAGGACACAACAGGTGAGCCACGTGAAAAATAGGAAGAATTCTAATTAACTTTTACTAAAATTAAACTTTAAACGGAGTTAAGACACAAGCCATAGCCTGTATTTATCTAACACATGCATTTACGATTTTCGTTGCTTGCAGATTGTATCACCACACGGAAACTTGCCTGCCAGTGCATCCCAAGGAGCTGGACATTGACTCGGAAGGAGAGAGCGATCCGCTTTGGCTGCGCCAAAAGACCATACAAATGATCGACGAATTCTCCGACGTCAACGAGGGCGAAAAGGAGCTAATGAAGTTGTGGAATTTGCATGTGATGCGTCACGGATTCGTAGGCGATTGCCAGCTGCCGTTAGCCTGCGAAATGTTTCTGGATGCCAAGGGTGTCGAAATTGTGCGCAAGAATCTCTATCGCAACTTCATACTACACATGTGCTCCCTCTTCGACTATGGTTTGATTGCAGCCGACACAGTGTACAAGACGGTGCAGAAGCTGCAAGGACTACTCAGCAAATACGCCGCCGGCCAGGAGCTGATGCAGCGTCAGCGTGAGGCACAGCTCAAGTTCTGGCTGGACGTGGGCATGCACAAGAAGCAGGACGATCTGAAGCATCTGAAGTCACCGCAGAAACCAGCGACCAGCTGCAGCAATGATGCAGCAACTACCTCATCGGGCAGCGGCAGCGGCAACGCAGCCAATGCCATGCAACCGCCAAAACGCATGCCGGCTAATCTGAAGCGGGCCAATGCTGCGGCCACTGCCACCTCACTAGATGCCCAGGATGCGAACAGTGCTGGCAACAGCAGCAAGAATGTGGCCAAGAAGAGCGCCACAGATCAGCCAGTTAGCAATTTGGCCAGCACACGCGAGCGACGTTCCGAACAGGGCCAGAAACGTTCTGCCAACGGTGGACGGCTCAGTGCACCCGAAAGCAGAACTGCCACAAGCTCATTGTCCAAGCGGAAGCTCAGTCCGAAAGGTAAGTAAGGGGCTAAAATTAATTGCAATCATTTATCATGCTTGCATCGACTGCATCAAAACATTCCTTCTCCGTCATCTGAGCCATAGCATCAAATGTGTTGTCATTCATCTCAAATAGATCATTGGTACTAGGTTCGAGTTATAGATAGTTTGCTAACCCACTCTTAATTTAATTTGGTCAGCGACTTAATTTTCTAGCTTTGATGTATTAGAAATACATTTTCAACATAATTCTCGATCATTTCATAAATTAATTTTTAATATAGTGTTTTTACAAATTACATAAAGAAATTCGGATTATTTCATAAAAATATTATAACATTTTTTTTATTTTCATTAATCAATATATCTTTGATCTATATTTAATATATTTAAAGACCTCATTTATTTCATTTCCATTTGCATTTGAATTCTGCACTCATATTTTTGAGATCACTCTGCGCCATCGCCATCGTCATATCCACAATAGCGGTTCTCATTGATATAACCAAGAATAATCGATTCACAAGTGATGAAAAAAATAATCGTCAAATTTTATTCCAAATTCTTATTTATCAAAATTATTATGATGATGGCAAAATGCCCCAATGTGTGTATTTTTTCTCTCTCTTTCGTTTGTTTCGGATTTGCATTTGTACTCTACTGTTGTACTGTTGTCCTTCTTTGGCTAACACAGAAACAGAAACAGAAATGGCTGATGTGGAGCAGCTGGAAGCAATGGCTATGGCCACTGTGGATTTGCCAGTTGTTGTTGCTGCTGCCAGTGACAATCAAAATCACAATGAGAATGGTGTTAACGATGTTCGAGATGATGATCTTGATGTTGAAGGGGATGATGATGATGATGAAGTTACAGGGAGTTCAGCTGCCCCAATTAATGATAATTGAACCTAGCAATTTTAATGCACATTCATTTCACCAACTCTTTTACACTTTCTTTTACACACACACATGCACATTCATAGACACTGCTGTGATCAGCAAACGGCAGCGCTACAGCGATGGCAGCGCCAGCAACGTGGGATCAGCAGCGAGCAGCGGTTCGACGACGACGACGCGTAACAAAAGCAATAACCATACACTGCCAGCAAATAGCAACAACAAGCGACGCGTCTCATTGCAGCGCAGCAGATCGAACAGCAGTGCCGCCGGCAGCGCTGCACATGGGCTGCGCACGCGCCTGTCTGTGCCTGTTACAAAGTACGAGAGGCGCTGACGCAAGCGGCGCTGCTGTCGTTGCTGCTGCTGAGAACAAAGAATACTACGACGGAAGAAAAACAAGAAGGATCAGAAAAAGGATGACGTACGTTTCGTTAGATTTTACAGTTTGGTTTTGTACCTTTCAGGTTCAGACAAAAAAAATATTGTCTAGCAATTTTATATAAATTTTTATTATTAATTATTATGTTGAGTTTATCTTATGCACTTTACTTTATTTTTATGTTGGACATTTGTAAAGTCTTCGAACTATCTACTAAGATTTCCACAAAACCCATTTCTCTAAAGAACACACCATAACAACAAAAATTATAATAATACGATTGCATTAATATTAATTTTATTGATTAACTTTACATAATTATCACGTATCTTATAAATGCCAGTTACTTAAATATTGCATTGCTTTTGGCAAAAAAATTATTCAACATTTTGTAATAAATCACTCTGTGCGATTGAGGAAATTCTGTATGTGAACATCAAATTGTAATTAGCGCTATAATATATCGATACATATATTTCGAAAATTGAGAAAGCAACAATTTGCCTAGGTATTAAAGAAAAACCACAACAAATCAATTTTAGGAACTGCTGAATAAAATTTTGCATATATATTTTTACAATGCACTCAATTTGTTTAAATTATTGGGTGGTAGCATATTCGGATAACGAATAAATATTGTAGTAATCATACAGACCATCTTCCATCTGAATCATAATATTTCGAGATAGTTAAGGATTAATAACAACTTTATAACTAAATTAAAAGTCTTTATTTACTTAAAAGTATTAGTATTTATTCATAACGTAACATAATTCTTTAAAATTCAACTTTGTAGCGTTCAAAATGTGTTAGTTGCTCCCAATGTATTATTTGCTGCAAGAAAAGTTTTAAAATATTATTTAAAATGGATCTCTTCATGTTTTTTTGGGCATTATGGCTGAAGCTAAAGAAATTAAAATGCAGATAATGTGAAATGCGATCATTTTTAGTGATTCACTGTGCCAAATTTATGTATGTACAAAAAACTATAACATGGAGCAGAAGCATTTGATAACTAATCTTGCAGGCACCTCGTCTGAAAGTATTTCTCATCAATGAAACGGCAAAATGACACCAAATGCTTAAACTTTTGCACAGTTTGTGCCAGCGCCATGTTGGGCAACCTTGTGGTCAGTATGCTGAACAAATGTCCAAATGCAATAGCATCCCAATTCGCAGGGCATTTCACCATAGAAGAAAGGAGTATCGGGTGATTCCCTCAGTTTGTATTCCAGCGTCTCACAGCATTTTGATACCTTTTCGATGACATCGTCGATATCCAAATCGTTCCACTGATAAACTTTCAGCAGACGCAACGCATTGTTACGTTTGCTGTAGTTCTGCATCATGCTCAATGGCCAGGGAAAGACTATTCCATTGCGTGGCGCAGTTACCTCTTTGTACACACGTTCGTTCTTGAAGCTTATGTACAATTCGGCCATTGTAAAGATGTTCTCCACAAGCGAAACATATGTGCGCATATCTGACTTCGCGTCCTCATCTAAAAAAGCTGCCAATTGCCATATCCTTTTGCTCCACAAAGTTAACAATCGGTTCAAATTCGGCAAAAATAAAGGCGCCGGCTCGAATAAATGGCAATTTGGTCATGCGTCCACCGGGTGACATATGCTCAGCATTAGCACAGGATCGAATACCAAATGGTAAATTGCACATCTTCAGATAAGCTTTAACAGCCAGGCAACTGGCGTTCTCCGGCAACAGAATTTGTTCTGCCTCGAATGGCTATGTCAAAATAATAATGGTTAACAACGTACATATTAATTGCGGGCACTTATTTACCTGATAGATTGTGGCGTCTTCTGGCCATGGTTCCTCGGATAGTTTGTCTGCAGTATGCATTTGATTCAGGTACTGGGAAGTTTGCATTTTAAATATGTTTCACAAAAATGCTTTATTCAGCGATGAAGTAATAAACAGCTGTTCAACCAAGGAATGCCAACCTACCGCAAATTGTTCACAAATAACTGCCACTCTGCTGCTAATGGAATCAACTGCTCATAAAAATAAAATTTTGTAATATTTGTATTCTGTATAATTGGCCATATAATATATTTTGGCATTAGCCTGACTTGTAAAATTGAATTATGTGTTTCTGCTTTGATTAGTTTCTGATCACAAGACATTCTCATATTTTGTGGTATACATATTAATCTTCCCTTTCAAATACCGGTGCAGGATAATTTGTAATGTTCTTCGGATTAAAAAAAAAAATTTTGTTTTATTAAATTCTTTGAAGAGATATTTTTGTATTCTAGCCGATTGTCTATTGTTTTGGTTTTTTCAAGATAATTAAATATACATACAATTTGAACCACTCGGTTAGTTCATTTGAGCAGCTCGGAAATGCCTTGCAATTTTTTTTAGTATTTCACAGTATATAATTTGTAGTACCAAAACGGTATATTACGAAATTCAACCTGCGGCCACGCTGGATACGATTCTATTGCACCTTTCGCTGCGCGTTTTTCCTTGTGTTTTGCTTGTTTATCTTAAAGATAATATACATTTTTGATATTAACTATAAAAATTGAGATATTGTGCGACAACTGATATTTGGGAGTATTATACATATACAGACAATATTTCTTTAAACAAAGGTAAGTACGCGTCCACTTTCAGAATGTGTAAAAGTATGAGTATACAAATGTATATGTGTGAATGTGTGTGTCGACTCCTTTATTGCAAATCACCTAAAAAATATACTACAATAGCTAATATTATGCGAAATATTTGAATAATTTGCTTATCTATCCGCAAGCAAAAACTGCGCCACTCCCGAAAATATTTGCTGGCAAACAGAAGCGGAGAGCGCTATTAATGCCGGCCCCAGCGTCTGTGTGATTGTGTGTGTTGGTGTGTGTGATTCATGCGTCTGGGTCTCTGCCGCTGACTCTGCTGCTGGCCTCTAGTAGCGTTGCGTGCTGTGCATTTCTTTATCAAGCAGGCAGGCTGGCAGCCTGTCTAAGCAGCGTCATCGACGCGTACATTTCCTTGAACAATTTGCTGCCCTCCCACACCCGTCAAAAATTCATCACTCTTTGGCGGGGGGTCGTATACGTTGTTGTTTTTTTGTTTTGTGGCCTCTTCTGTTATACTCTTCGCTCGCTTTATCTCTTTCACTCTTGCTGGACTGGATTTAACATTTCAATATGTTTCTTTTGATGATTGGGATTGTTTCTTAATGTACGACACACAGACATATGCATATCTTCTGAGTATATGTGTGCTTATTGCGGTTGCCTGTTCATTTTGCATTCACACTTAATTAATTTTCGTTTTGTAATTGAATTCAAATACAATAGCAGAAGTGGAATTTGTGTTGCCAAAAAAAAAAAGAAAACACAAAAATTCGAAAATCCAAAAATCCAAAGAAAAGCAAAAGTGAGTTCCCAGAAATCGTATTTCAGCGATGCTTTGTTTTTTTCTCTGTTGAGTAATAAATATAATGAAAAACTCAAGCGAAAATATACAAAACTGTATAAAAATACATTTTTATTATCTCGTTTTGTCGTCGACCATGCGTCACAATAACAATAGCAATAATAATAACAAATAAACAGAAACAGCATCAATAATAAGTCACAACAACTATATTTAAATTACAATGTTATGCAGTTAGTTAAGAGGAAACCATTTTAAGTAAAGACTGGAATACAAATTGTAATGGAAATGAAAATGGAACGAAATTATCGCTTTGCACACATTGGGAATGGGCATAAAGCCAGCGACGTGTATTTAGATAATGAAAAGCAAAACCAATAACAATCTCAGATAATGAAAAAAAAAAACTGTAAAGAACAAAACCCTGCCAAGAGTGTGAGATGTGTGGTTGTGTTGGTGCTCAACTCATTCTGGTCAATATTATTCAATGCCGGCCGTCTAACCCGCCACCCCATCGACTCCCCCTCAACCCACCCCAGGCACCATCTTACGCTCTATCGCTCTGCATGTTTGTATGTGTGGGAGCATGAATATACACACACATACAGGCACATAGTTATGCCTTATCGGTAGCTGTGTGTTCGTATTTGGTTGTGCTTCACATACATACAAGCTTCTATAGTATGTGAACCCAGCTGCATCAATATTTTGTCCAGCTCACTTTTTCTACCTCTCTCTCGCTCTATACTCCTATGAAGCTTAGTCAAGTATCGTTCATTTAGGCGTTAATAATGGGTATATAATCAATAATGTCCAACATAATACAAGATCCGCACTTCGACTTTCATAATACTCAACAAAGTTAACCATATTCATAAAAATATTTGTATGTTTGCTAGACAACTTCTTTTATTTAACGACTTCAGCATTATTTTAAAGTGAATTCTGACCTTAAAGTTGATCCATCTGTAGGTAGATATTTGGGGAACACTGAGTCTATCAGTCAGTTATTGCAATGAATTTAATTTTGTGGTGATTAACAAGTACATTGAAAGCATGAATATAAATAAAAACCACATTAAGTGGTTTATAAATATATATGAAAGCAATCATGAACATATATTTATAATCATATTTACAATGGAAAATTTAATACATTTTCATATTTATCGCTCAGTTGAAGTGCCATGGCTGAAACAGAGACTAAACACGCTGAACCACATCATGATGAGGATGTGCACGATTCCAACTACCAAGCACCACCGGAGAAGACCATCGAAGAGATAATGGCTGCCGATCAGGAGGATGAGAGCCTGCGAAGATATAAGGAGGCACTACTCGGTGCCGCACAGGCCGAGAAGATTGTTGTCGGTAAGTGTAAATAGCAAATAAGATATTAAAAATATTTTTAAAATTCTATTTTATTAATTTCTCATTCAGATCCTAATGATACCCGTAAGGTGATTGTGAAAAAAACTGGCGCTAGTCGTGGAGGGACGTGATGATATGGAATTGGATTTAAGTGGCGATATTAGTCAGCTCAAAAAGCAGGTTAGTGTTACTTACTTTTCGCAATCGTGGTTGCATAATTGCAATTAATTAATATATCTATTCTGTCGCAGCTCTTTGTGATCAAGGAAGGTGTTCAATACAAGGTGCGCATTGATTTTATTGTGCAACGCGAAATCGTTCATGGCCTCAAGTATGTGCAGAAGACTTATCGCATGGGTGTGCCTGGTAAGCAAATCATTCACCTTCTCGCCGACTAAATGAAGTATACTAATTAGAGAGGAACTATTAAATATAGAAGGTGTAGATTTTGGATAGATGTTATATACCAATAACTCGTGTATTATACATAATTAAGTATTTTTTTATATTGAGAACTCTTTTCGATATCGCTTAACAATATTAATTTACATGTTGTCAATGATATTGAGATACTCGCTTGGTCAGTCTCTTGTAAGCCTAGTTAGCGCAGCACTTGTAGGGCTTTCGAGTAGAAGTAGGCGAATGGGCTTGTATTATGGCATTTCAGTAGCTATTACATCGTTGTCACAGTCAGTTCATAGAGTTAGTAGACTTTGGCAGAAATGGCAAGCACCTGGTGTGATGGAACATCTCTGTTGTGCTACTTAGTTAGCGCGATTTACATAGTGCTCTTTGCATTTGCAGTATTTACAGTAATAATGTAATGAGACACTTAATATATTTTTCTATATGTTTAATGCCTTACAATTTATGGATAATTTCATTTCTATTGCTTTAAGTTGTGGGTAAGCCGTTTGCTTTATTCCATTAATATCTGTTACATTGTCATAGACACTTATCCGAATTATATTCATTTATCGCAGTGGACAAGATGACGCATATGGTTGGCTCCTATCCGCCCAAGAAGGAAATCCAATTCTATTTGACGCCAGCTGAAGAGGCGCCCTCGGGCATGGTCTCGCGTGGCACTTACTCTGTCTCGTCTGTGTTCACGGATGATGATAAGCACATACACTTGAAGTGGGATTGGACCTTTGAGATCAAGAAGGACTGGGCATAAGACACCGCACACACACATGTACATCTTGAAACACTCAGACTCACACACACACGCAAACACACAAAAAAAACCTCCACATCCGCAAGGAAACACACACAACATTGTTGTACCAAAATTTATGTAAATTACTTTTGCAAGAATTCTTTGTAAATGTTACCCAAAATTCCCGAAAATTTGTCAAGTATTTTTGTTAACGGTATTAATCAAAATATTTTTGTATTTTAACAAATTTGTAAATGAGACCACGAAAAGTATTTTTGATACTATATTAACTTGAGTGTGTGTTGATGAAAAGCAATTTTCGACTATATTTCTATACATATATGTAAACATAAGTCAAACAGTCGTCATCAGTCAAGTCAGTCGTAATCAGTCAGTCAGTCAATCAATCGATCTATCAGTTAGCCATTCAGTTGTACCGCTACACTCAGTCACTTTGAAATGCCATTGGATATGTATAACATAAATTTGCGAAACTGATTTAATGATAAACAAAATAAACTTTAAGAAAGTTTTGTGCATTTTGCCTTGTATTTAACATAATTAATGTCCCCCATTTTTGATTTGTATTTGTATGTAAGAATTCAATTTAAAATTTAATACCAATGTCCAAAGATGTATTCATTGCAGACACATCTTCATAATAATAATGAATGTATTGCAAGTGTAATTGTTGAGAGCATTTTGATTTAATGATTAATGATTAATGTAAAACTTACAAAATAAATAAAATGCTACACTCTGTACTCGTATTCTAACTATCTGTCTGTGTAATTTGTGTACAATTTAAGCGAATGAAGAAAACGCAACTGAAAAGCAATGAGAATAAAAAATGTATTTAAATAGAACTAACACAAGCTTTCTATGTGCAATTTTGTGTTGCTCAACTGAAACATTTATGATAACTTCTTGTTTGCATTAACGAAAATAATTATAACTTGTTATCAATGTAATTATTTCTGCTAAACGTTTGATAAGCTCTGAAGTATGAGTTTGATAATGATAATGTTATTTTTAGCTATGACTAATTGTGCTAAACTTCCGCTGAAATCAAATCGTGTTATCAGTAGCAAAAACTGAAAAGTTGCGCATACGCCATGTGAGTTCCCCCGTGCGTGAGCGAACAACAGAACAAGTGTTTAGCCTTGTTTACGATTGTTGCGCTCGTTATCAACATGTTGCCAGGTGAGAAAACACTTTGCAATGCACACCCAAAAAGAACAAGTTAAATTATTGCTTTAAATCCACGCACAATTGCATGAATAAATAAGGTGGGCAGCCGAAAATGTCGAGGATGCCCCCGGAAATTGTATGAAATACACAAAGCGAAAATCGTGTAATGGAACATCAACAATCAAATGCTGTTCTCCGCCTCGGGGCGCAATATTTCCGAGAACACTCAGATACGTAAATTAGCGAGCGATGTGATTGTTTCGCATTCGGACAACAATATAAATAAATTAAAGTGCAAATTGCTCCTTTTGGAAATTAATTTTCATCTTTTTCGTCTGCCTCGGAAATAATACAATTTTAATATGCAGCTGCAATTGCATTTCCAGTGCCTTGCTTTATGGTTGTACATAAAACCATTGGCAGCATCTGAAAGGCATCGAGGCGTTGCTCGATGAAAACAACAAGCGAATGGCCAAGGATTAAACACGAATTCGAATGCTGGACTTAGAGATGTCCTGTAAATGCTTATTGAATGTGCACTTTCTGCTGTTGCAGGCAACTTTCGGCTCAACGAGCCACATTTCTTACTTCTGCAGGGTATTCAATGCAACAGGCGCAACAAGCGGCACACACAGTCGCACACACACACACGTATACACACAAGTGTCGGCCATTTTGTCGACATGTAGGCACACTTAAGTGCAGCTGTTGCAAATGGTGCCTGGCAGCATGCATTTATTGCCTTATAAATTTTACCTGAGGAGCACAGGTCGACTCTTCTTTTTGCCATGGCATAGCAATCGAAATATATTATATATAGATACATATACATGTCGGTTGTATGCAGGAGAATTTTGAATTTAACATCGACTAGAAACTGCCATCAATGCTTGTTTATAAACCGATTAAAAACTTGTATAAAATTTAAGTAACATTTGCATTAAATCTTTTATGAAATTGCATTTAGAAAGTCACTTTCATTTAACTTCCATTCATAGAAAGTGCAGCATACATCCTACATTCAATTTCAATTATAAATTTTGTATTAAAATTTAATTTGCATTGTGTTTTATTTGTGAACTTTAGATTCAGTTAATAACTAAAATGTCTCATTCTATTTAGTCGTTAAATTAAATTTGGGATTTTGTCCCGTTTTTGTGGGGATACATCTGCGAAATGTGTCTATTAAAACTTAATTGAATATGCCGAAGATTTGTGCAACTTCTTGTGCGTTGTTCGTGCGGCTCATTTTGTATGCGAAGGCGCATGGAGAACGTGCAAAAGTTTTTGGGCGATTGCCAGCAGGGACTACGTGGCGTATGATGAATTTAATTTGGCGCTTGCTGCGTATATTGTATGCATGTGTGTGTAAGTGAGCTTATGCGTAGTTTCAAAAGGATGCTTATTGTCCTTGTCGTGTACCCTATATTTCAATGACATTATTAAAATGGAGATTTGAAAAAAGCATTAATTATGCAATGCTTACTTATTATTTTTATTTAAATTTATTTGAGTTAATATCAATTTATTATTATTAAGAATATTTTTTTGATGCATGCAAAATACCCTTTGACCAGGCTTAGGGTATTGCTTTGTGGATTATTCTTGACAAGCTTATGCTTGATTTTATTATTAGATTTGCGTTAATATGCTAAGGCAATTTTGAATGCATAAATACGCTTAATCTATTGCGTCTGTCGCATGACATGTATTTTATATGTATGTGGATTTATAGCATTTAAAGTCATTGTTGACTAATGTTTATGCCTTTTAATATTAGTTGTGACCCAAGAAAAGGTTGAGTTCAACAAAGCATCAAGTATATTCATCACTCAAATGCTCATTGAAGCCTTAAAGCTTTAGCATGCCACTGCTTAAAAGACGGACACTTTAAAGGCATCGTAACATGGGGACGACACACACAAAAAGGACGAAGTGCTAAGAGACACGCGATAGACGTGGCCACAACACCACAGCCCAAAAGCGGCCATCAGATTTATGCGTGGCCCGACAAAGCGACGGACAACGTATATAAACAGGACGCACAGTTTTTCAGAAGGTAGACAAAGTTTTTGATAGCCGACAATCAGGAGGGGGAACGAGGGGAAACTGAAAGCTGGGCTTGCAATTCCTTTTTCTCCCATTGGACAGCAGAATAATTTGCGTTTATATTGAATTTCATTCTCGCTTCTTTTTTTTCTTTTTTTCTGCTTACGATTGAAAAATTGCGTGATTTGTGAATATATTTATTCAAATAGTCGTTGCGGTCTCGCTCACACTTTCGAGATAGAGAGAGAGAGACATTGATTTTTCGACATTGGCATGTGAATATTGAAGGTTCACCTTGCTGATTGAGTAATTGGGATAATGGTATGCAGGATATATATCAGCTAAAACAAGATTTAATCAACACTTTTTTTGTGCATAACAAAATTTTGTATTTTTGGTCATATATTAAGGTAAGTTGAGTATCGGAATTTAACAGAGCTCTTCAACATGTTTTATAGTTATTTTTTTGCACAGATTTATTAAGCAGTGGAATAACACATTATAGGAAACATATTCTGACTAAACATGAAGCTTATATCATAGGTATAATAATTTATTATAGTACTGTAAGGAATCTTGCAGTCGTTTAAGAGTTGCATTTGAAATTTGTTTTAAATTTACATCTGAATGCTTGGCAAAGGTTTCATATCATAAGTATACTAATTTATTATAGTACTCTTTATTATGTAAATCTTTGCGAAATCGTTTAAGATTTGCATTCGAATTATGTTTTTTAATCACATCTGATTTTTGTATTTAAATTTGCATGTTATTGCGTTTGTTTAGCAAAGTTTTGCAATGAAGTTTAAAGTGTTGTAAAACTTTATGGTTGTGTGTGAACAAACAAAACTAAAGCACACTTTTGGGCATTGTAAATGGCAAATATGACAAGCTATTGTCACACATACAAGCGCACAAAAACACACACACATGCTGATACTGTTAATTGTCTGTCACGCTGGGGCGGACTCATGGTTGTTGCTGTCTTTTATCGTTGTTGCTATTGTTGTTGGCGCCTTTGTTTGCTGTGCAGTTTTGCTGTTTTGTAATTAAGTCGAGCGCACTAATTAAAGCACATTCCGTAATTAGGTTTTATGCTGTGCCCAAGTGATGCCTCCTTCTCTCTTTCTCTGTCTATGTGCGCTCAATTTGATGCCCAATTTCTCTGTTCATTTTATTTTCTATTTATTTGAGTTTTCACTTTTTGGTGAACTGCAACTGTGGAGAGCGACTTAAAGGTTGCCTGCGGCAATTGATTTTTGTAGCTTCATTCGTTTTCGTGGCAAAAGTTCAAGGGTCAGTAGCAGTCATTACGATTGCAAGACTGCCTCGACAGCCGCGACAGGCACGACTGACAAGTCTAGGTCACATCAAATAGCAGTTCATTAAATAACCATTTTCATATTTGCTTGCCTCTTACGCTCTTAAGGATACCAGATACTCATGCTGTGATTAAAGCTAATCTGATTGAACTTCCATTTGCTGAATCATCCAGTCCATTCTTCGCTATATACAATATTTGTAACTGCTAATCTGTGCGATTGTGTTGCTCAAGTAATTTGCATTTGATCGATTACTTATTTAGCTTCTCACTCCGTGAAAACAGATCCGCTTACCGTTCTCATCAAAGGTCAAAGAAAACTTGAGCTTGTTACAAATGCACGACCAAGTTAATACTTGTAAAAGGTTTTCTCACGCCTACCAGAGTGTGTCCTTCCCTTACTTGAGCGTTGGTGGCATCGTCGTCGTGACCAAGTTTGAAATCTAAACGTAAACATGTTTTGATTTCGATAAGGCCATGTTTTATGCATAACAAGAGAACATTTGCCTATTGACAAGGGGATTTGTTGATGGCCCAAAAAGTGTCCACTGTTAAGAAATTTATGCAAAATCCATTTGTGACTTCAATTAGTTAATTTTTGCTGTTGTTTGTCCAAGTTTTTGCCAACATTCTTTTGGGGATTTACACATTTTAAATTAGTTCTTAATGCATTAAGTTTAGCGTATTCTTTTCTTCTTTTTTTTTGATTTACCAATTTGAACTTTATTTATTTATGCAAATTCGATATTTGCTTTAGGGCAAGTAGCTGGAAATTGCGTGGGCTGTAAATTTTGCCTACGAAAATATTGCACGCCATGCACATAATTTATGCGTACATTGTAATTGGATTAGGTGCTTAGCAAAAACCAAGCAAAATAGCGTAACATTATTCATGTGGTTATAAATATAAACTCTAGTTTCCCCCATATATATAATCCGTATAAAGTATCTATTGTTTACATGCAAGATTTGTGCTCAACTTTAACAAGAAATGCTTGAATTTATGCGTCTCAACGCTCATTACGTATACGCCCCTCTTCTTCGCTTCCATATTGTCGGACGGAAATTGCACAAGTCAGCAAACAAAGTGCACCACACTGTGGCATATATGTAGTTGTGGGATTGTATGTATGTATGTGTGTGTGTGTTTGTTCGTTTTGTTGTTTGTGTGCAAATACAATTTTTTTGTTGTTGCTGCCTTGTGATATTTTGCTGAGACGCCACCGGAAAGAAACGTTGTCAATATCCTGCTAAACTGAAATTAACAAGTGGTAAGGGATTCCAATCGAGCACAACTTCTAGATGCAATGTATAATTTAATTTAAATCCCACCACTGACAGCATGGGAAATTGAGGTTGAAGTGCAGGCGGCAATTGCATTAACAGTGTGTATTGCAAAGTTTCATTTCAAATCGACGCTATCGAGTGCAAATAGCAAAATAAAAAATAAAGAATGCATGGAAATCAATAAAACCAATTATAGCTATAACTTGTGGTGTGCTTACCTAATAGATAATAGTTAAAAGACATTGATAGATGACCTATTGTCTCCTCTACGAAACTTTGCGTTGCTCTACAAACTTCAGGGTATTTCTCTCTTAATGGTATTTTCTCACAAACATAACTTTATGCTTTCTTGTTTTGAATCAATTCATATTTATAAATTAATAAAATAATAATGGAAAATTTCCACAAATTAATTTTTCTTATTTTTTGTTTCAAATTTATTTATTAGGTGCACTTATTTCACAGCAATCTTTTAATTGCAAAACAAAATTGTAATCATTTAATAAGTATAAGCTTGCACTTATTTTCGGTTTGGTTTTTCTACTTTTATTGCCTTAATAAAATGTTGAATCAATTTTATACTGATTGATTAATTGATTAACTGCCAACAGCCAGACCATGGATAAGTATGCATGTGAAAAGTGTCACTTGATTAGAAGGCACTTAAAGAAACGCCATATCAAATATTAAGCATACGCAACGTATGCCAAATAAACACTTGCATGTCGATGTGAGTGTTTGTGCTTGTGTGTATGTGTGTGTGTTTCATTGAGTAACGTATAGGTGTATGTGTGTGTGGGCATTATGCCGGCACTCATGATAAAAACCAAAACAGAGCAACAGACTGTCAACGCTCTCAGCTCGATTGCTCTCAGCGGCTCTCACACTCTCGCAAGCTCTCTCTCTCTCTCCCTCGTCACTTGTTGTTCGCTCAGCAACATTTTGCGGCAAGGTCGGCAACATTTCGCTTTGCTTGTTGCTCTGTTTCAGGCAGGTCCGAAACCAGAGAGCACTCGTGCCGTTGCTTTATATTGGCGAAGCGCACTCTGCACTGAGAAAAAGTTTGGAATAGTTATCGGTATTTTTATTTTACTTAAATTATTCGTACTATATTTTTGGTAGTTATTTCTACGTTTCTATATTTTGTCATTGATAAACTAGCTATAGTCATTTTGTTTTATATATTTACATTTTATTTTCTTTGCATTTTACATGAAATACCAAAGTTTTGTCGCAATTTGTGGTATAGTTTGAAATATTTAAATTTTAATAAACCTATTTGGGCTTTATTTTTGTTATTTAAATTTTCGTTTTTAGGTCATTTCATTGTTTTTGATTTTAATTTGTTTAAATTTCAAATTTTATACAAAAATAATTTAAAAATTTGTTAAATAACAGTCATTGCAATTTGTGATAATTATTCATTGATCAAATCAATTGATCTTTTGGTTATACTTATCTTTTTCTGAATTTTATTTTGTTATTTAGTTTCCTTTTTTATTATAGATTATTTTATTAATATTTGTTTTTTATTGAATTGTAATATTTGTAGTGCAAATATAACTGTTAAATTTGAACTTTGCATACTTCTTTTTTTGTTGTGTAACAAGTTCAAAAATATCGCCGCACGACTTCGGCAAGCACGCGATTGACACTCGCTCTATGTCTGTGTGTGTGTTGGCATAAACACCCGACGACTCTGGCTGCTCTGCGTTTGGGCAGCCTCAGCCTGTTGGACGTTGCTCGTTTCTGATTAGAACGTGCGCTCAGTTCTGATTAGACCGTACGGGCGTGCGGTCGTCGTTTAATTCTCGTCTCGCTGTTCTCGTTTCCTATTTCACAGTTCGATACGATACGATTGTGTTGATTTCGCGCGTTTTGTCGCTGCGCGCGCGTTGTAGATGTTTATGCGACTGTGTGTGAGTGTGTGCGAGTGTGAGTGTCAGTGTCTGTGAATTTATTTAACAACGCGCGCTATTCAGCCTAATATATATAAATACGTATATTGATATAAATAATTAAGCTACATATACACATGTGAAATTTGTCCAAATTGCCAAGAGCAGTAGCAACAATAACAACAACAGAAGCAGTAAAAGCACCAACAACAACAGCAACAACAACGACATCAACTGGGTGGCAACAAGAGCCTACAATCATTCGGGTAGTGTATCTGTAATTCACACAATGAGAACTTTTAATTAACGCAAAGCCAAAAGCAAAAAGCAAAACAACAAACAAAACAAAAACCGGCGAAAATGAGCGCACATTATTTGCCGCCCTAGCTAATTGCTAGGTTCAATAGCAACTAAAATTAAGCTAAAAATAAAAAACTAAATACAATAAACAAAAATACGAGAAAAAACAATCGCTAAAACAAATCAACATAAGAAGCAAAAATACTTTCAAAAGGCCTCTGTCGAATGTGATAAGCGCGCTAATCGTCTTTGATTTCTGATTTCTATAATTAATTTTATGAACCTAGACAAACTGCTCCAAGGCAGCTCCACTTTCATTTCTTTCTTTTCTTCTTCGCATTGTCGTTTGGTTCTAATTTTTTGTTAAAAATAATTTTTGATTTTTGTGTGTGTTTTTTTTTTGGTTTATTAAATTAGTTGCTGCGCGAATAAGGCAGCCAATGAATTCCGCGAATTGTATAAATTGCTATATAGAAAACTAAATATATGCAAAATGAATGAAAATTTAAAAAATAAGCAATAAAAAATTATGTTGCTCTCAAATTGTCAGCTGTTGGCGACACATTGCGTCAGTTTCGTGCTCTTGCTGTTTTTGAATACTCTGACCCAAAGCTAATGTGACTTTTCAATGAAATGTGTAACACTTTGATATATCAAACAAAAATTATAATTAGATTAAAAGAGTGTGGCATGTCGTTCATTTGCAATTAGTCGGAGATTAAGAATGAAATATGATTTCTTAAAATGTATAAAAGATTTCCAATTGAATTAAATGCAAAAGTCTAAATTATTCGCGAAATTGATATTAATAATATTAATGATGACATATGATGTTTCTTATTTACTCAATTGCGGTATAAATTAATTGCAAAATTATAAATTATTCGTGAAATTGAAGCTAAAAGTTTTATTAATGATGACATATGATTTTTCTAATTTATTCCATTTTAGAATAAATTACATTCATATTTCAATAATATAGAAAGCTCTGAAAGCGTATAAACTATTCGCCAAATTGAAGTTAATAGATTTATTTTTATTTATTTTGTTGTTTTTGTTTTGTATTTGCAATTTTTTCGTTATTTCTGACGGCCGGACGCGACGCTTTGCCATGTGTATGTGTGTGTATGTGTGTGTGAGTGTGTGTTGTGTGAGTTTGTGATGAAAGAAATGATACAAAAAGCAGCACAAATAAATTTAGTTAGCGACTAGAGATATTTGTGGGGTATATGCATAACTATTTCAAACATCTGTGGGTGGCATTGACTTTGGCATTATTATTATTATTATTGTCATAAATTTTCATCTCAATAACTTATACTTGATTTTCTATTTTCATTGCGACATTTGAGTTTTTTTCCCCCCATGTTTTAGAGGTCAAAAGATCTTTTGTAAAATTTCAATTTTCCAGTTGGCTTACATTTTTAATAGTTTGACACATGGTGTCAACGCAATGCAAGTTCAGCATGATCAGTTGAAGATTTCATCATCTGTTGTCGCATGTAATTCCGTCGGCGAGCGTATAAAAATAATCACTTACTTAGTCGTGAAATCATTTGCCAAATGTTGTCTTTAAATAAATCAAGTTATAAAAATGCTTGCGCTGATTTTGCTTTTGGCTCATGGCTCAGCGTTAATAAATAACCACCCACACTTTGTGTTTCATATACATACAGATATATACATATATATTTAACGGTTCATTTTTTATCTTTATGGCAAGACAACGTTCAAATTCTATAAGAAAACGCCTTGCGATACATGTACACATATCAAAAAATAAAAATCAACGCAACGCGGCAATTTTCTAAGCATGTATGTATATCTGTGATAACTCAATGGGTTCCTCGGACGCTTCACGTTTCATAGTTCACATTTTTATTTTGGGCTTGGGGGTTCGGTTTTCGGGGTCTATTATCAGAGTCAAAGTCGCCCGCAGCCGATAGCGTCGATAAAATTATTTATTGAAGACCTAATAAGCTCAATGAGACAAATTATATTTCACATTTCATTAGGTTTAAATAATAACTTATATTTTTTTTCTTATTAACTAATCGAATTGCACATTCGCAAAAAAAAAGTTCACCAAATTAATAACTCATTATTGAAAGTGTTGTCAAAAAATGAAATGACACTTTATATACTCCTAACAGTTAAATATACTATACACTTTAGTCGGTACTTTTAAGTGTGAGTCATTGAGGAGAATATGTACATTCATTGTCATAAATTTTAGTAAATTACCAACTAACTGTTGAGCTGATTCACATTATGATGAAACTGTAACAAAAAAGTAAGAAAGCTACAGTGGAGTGAGCTCGACTGGGAGATATCTGCTTACTACTTTGAAAATATACCATAGAGTACAAAATATACCATATGTACAACAAAGAAACTTAGATTAAGAAGCATCAGCCGTTTTTGGCCATATGAAAACATTTCTTTAATAAGTTTTACAATTTTTATCTGATCGTGACCAAATATGTGAAAATCTACCCTATAGGTAGCGGGAATAAAACATTATTTATTTGCTTCTCTATAATTACGAATATTTTGATAGATATATATTTAAACAAGTATATATTGGATGTTTCTGTCTTGTCGATGAGATAATGAATTAGATCACGTTCATCTTTTAGCTATAGCCAACAGATGAGAAATACTATTGTAAATATAATATATTAGTATAAATGATATTAAGTAAGTTAAAAATAATAAAAAAATAATAAATAGATTATCTTCCATTTGCAAAGACACGATTAAAGAATAAATATGAACTGAATAAGTATAAATAACTTTGCGATTCATTGATGACACAATTTCCTATATGTGTCTCAGTGTGCATTGAGCACTTTTGAGATAATAATAATACGCAGATTTCCAAGTACATAAAATATGACATACATTTGTTTATGAGTACGTACAAAAGATTTTCAATTCGTTTTGAGTTCTTGGTTAATTTGGCGCAACAAACAAAAACATGCTGAAATTTTGATTACACTAATAAACAAAGCAGAGGTTTTAAAATCTTTTCTCGAAAGAGCTCTTAAAAAATTCCAATTTTATTTATTTATTTTGTTTTTGCCGCGAATCTGCGCACAAGTTTATATTTAACAAAAATAAATGAAGAGTTCGGATTATTTATTGTTCTTGTCGATTCGCATTGGATGCGAGGAGCGCTTTGACTTTGTCAAGTTTAAATTTTCCTTTTGTTTGTTTGGGTTTACTATATACGTATATTTAATATTCATTTAGTTTCTGCTTTCTATCTGGGCACAGTTTGTTAAGCAAATTGCATTATTGTAGATCTAGTTGTTGTTGTTGGTTTTCAGCAGGTCACAGAGCTTCTTATATTCCTAAAGCACCCCACACGTTGTGTTCTATATAGCATATATAGTACTTATATATGTCGAGGCGAAGCGTTTTATATTTATTTCTCGTTTGAATTTAATTAAATTTGCACATTTGTGTAAAATTTCATATACATGTGTCGACGCACGGGGCGTGTCTGTGTCTGATTTTGTAGCTGTATCTGTGTATCTCGTCGCCAATGTATCTCTATCTGTATCTGTAGCTGTATCTGTATCTGTGGCTGAGTGCCCCCCATGTGTCAGCCTAGACGCCTAATCAAACAGCAAGCACAACAACAACAATGATGATGAGCCAGAGCGGCGACAGCCAAAATTCAAAAGCCCTAAGAGCAAATAAATATAAAATATAATAAACATGTGTAATGACGGCGAACGAGAATCTGCTACCGCAACAACAATAACATTAATAACAAGAAAAACAAGTGTAGCAGATAAAATAGAAAAGAATAAAATAAAATAAGCTGCTCGGGGGTTATTGAAAAAGTCCCACGAAATTATTTTTATGTGACCGCCAATTGTCAAAAAAAAAAAAACAAAACAAAACGTGAAAAAGTACGACAAAGAAATGCTAGCAAGTGCATGGCGCATATCTAATGCTCTTTCTATGATTTTAATACGTAATTTGGTAGTAAAAACACTTTGACAATTATTAACAGATGATTTTAATATGAAAATAAGAGTTTCTATATCCGCTACTAATAGGGTAGGAGGGTATTATAATTTTGTGCTAGCAGGAAATGTATGTAACAGGTAGAAGTAAACATCTCTGATGTTGTAAAAATTATCTAGGAAATAGTTTTCTATGTCAACCGGGTTTTAATTGCTTGCCTGAGAATCTGAGACATTTTAGTACGATATGGTATATTTTGAGTGTAGTGCTATAAGATATACCAAACATAGCGTTCGGTACATCTTAGTATTTTTTCGGTATATTTATTCGTTATATTTTAAGAATATGGTTTTATATGGTTTTATTGAAAATGGGTAGCGGGTATCCCACAGTCAAGTTACCTTTTTACTTGTTCAATCTTAACAAGAAAATTTAAGATTAATATTTTGCTTCAAGACTTTTTCAATCAGAAATTTATATTTCAAGAATTTATTTTTTTTAAATTGAGAAGTCTTTTAACTGAAGATTTTAATTCTTGTTTTCATTTACTTATTTCTGTGTATATTCTAGTTTGATGAGAACTGTTAACAATTAATTCATTTTCTGTGGTAATTGTCAACAGAACAAAATAATAAACGCAACCTTTGCGTGCAGAGTATTAAAAGAAATGAAAACGTTTAAAATTTGTTCTCTGTGTTTCCCTAATTTGTTGCTCTGCTTGGCTTCAATATGTGGGTGCTCACCAACAAATAGCAGAAACAATAAGTTGTTTAATTGTTTTTAATGAAGCGTAATTATGGCAATAATTTGTTTTACACTTTTTACTCAATTACCGCGCGAGTGAGTTGAAAAGTTCTGCTTCACATGCGATAAGCAAATATACATTTTACATTTTCACTATTGTATTTACATACGATAAATATTGAATAACTTTAGCATTGACAAACTTACAAACCAAATGCACTCCGTACATTATATCTTTACAACAGTTTTGAACACAATTGTGATACTTAAAGGGAACAATAACGTTATCTGTAAATATTGGCAGGCCAGTCTGGTGATATTCTTCAGCTAAAAATAGAAATAAATGTTATGCCAAAACATTTGCATTGTGTGTAAGTTTTCCAGCAAAAACCCATTTTGAATATTACATGCATGATACAATAATAATATATGACAACAAAGGAGTGTATAAACATGACAAATACGCGTCATTTCTGCTATAGAATACAAGCATTTTACATAAGAATATTTCACATGTGAATAATGTTATTTATACGTATTTATTTATATGTAAGATAAACAGATACAGTTTAAAAAAGAACAAATCAATGGCCATTTTTGGGCTATTTATCAATTTGAGTTTTATGAACTACCCAAAATGCAGTAAATAAACAAAAATCGAGAAATGTTTATCACTGTTTAGTCGCCTTAGTATCATTAAATTTAATTATTTTTCGTTTTATTAATTTCCGGTTGCGACAGTTGGGGATTTATCCTTTCTTATCTCATTTGTCACTGAAAATGCAGTGAGCTGTTTTTAACGAGAAATGACTCGACTGCTAACTAGACGTGAGTTATCAGCGCAAACTTTTTACGACTATCGATTTTGGGAATAATAAATATTGTGAAAACAGGGTAGCTGATTGTTGAGACTGTGCAAATTAGAAGCTTCCACAAAAATATCTTATGTTATGCTAATTAATCTCAACAGATCAGCCAACTGTGCGTTATTTTTCCTTTCGCTTTTTGCTCTGTTTATTGGGTTGCTGCTGCTGTTGTCAATCGCCAGTGATTTGTTTTAGCACTTTTTCACACTTGCAGCGCGTTAAACTGTCAAAAATAGCTTACAGCATTTATCACAGTTTTGCAGAATTGATTTATTTGCTCATAATATTTGTGACCATAATTCAAAAATTGCTGCAGGCACCCAAAATAAAAAAATTGCAAAACTGCAAGCAACTGCGTTGACATCGCCATCAACAACAAGAGAATTGTCAACATCACCATCATCATCATCATCATCATCGACGTTGGCAAATCCTACGAATTTGCACAAATCTTTGGTGTGTCCACTGTGTTTGTCGACTTCGTCGACTGGTTGACGACGACCAAATGGTCGAGAAATTTCATTTTATGGCAAAGCAGGTTTTGGTTGCATTGCACAAAAGACGCACACAAGATATTTAATTACGTGTTAGAAACGAAAAGGCATTTTCATCAAATGCTCTGGAATATTATAACAATTCTTGCAAATTGTTTTGAGGGATTTCTTCTTTTGCTACTTTACTTGTGATTATGTTTATTTCTTTTGTTAATTACCTCGAGGTGCCGTTTTGGCCGTTTGCTCGACTTTGGTTTTTATTGGGCCGAATATATATTTTTAGACTTTTGATGTCGGACCGTTTTATGGTCGGGGCGGGCAGCTAATAAAATCGCTTAGCACATGTTTGAAAACATTTTGCTCAGCGCCATAAATGCGAGTATACAATTTTACAATTTTACGGAATGCAGCTGTAGCTCTGTCAGGAGTCAAGGTCGTAACCGGAAATGGATGACCTTAACAAGGGATAAGCCAACAAAGCCAGTGGCAAAATAGAAATAGAAATAGAAAAATATATATAATATATTGAAGGCAAAAGACAGATGGCTTAAGCAGCGTAATACTAAACAATTGCTTTATTTAGCTGTCCGTCACAATAATGATTTCTGGCTATGGATATCATTAACAAAAGCCATTTGATTGAATTGTGTTTCAACTAAGTGCATTAAGCAGCAAAACAAATTAAAGCAATGTGAAAGTCACGCTTCTCGGCGTTAATTTCTCTTACTCACATACGCGCCCAAAATCCCGTCTCTGGTTCTCTGGTTATGCTCGAGGAATCTACGTGCTGTGGTGGCATACTGCAACGAAGGCCAAACCGCACAACCACAATCCGCAATCCAACATGGCTATGGCCCATTCCCATACTAAAAGGCGCTTACTCTAATGCGCATTTAAATAGCTTACCCTCTCTCTCTCTTCCTGCGGACGTGTGTGGCTCACTGTTTGCCTGAGTTTTCCTAATGAATCAGCATTCATGGGCACGGAGCTGTAAGCCACCAAAAAAAAAGAGCAGGAAAAAAATGAAAAATAGAAAAGCTGCAAAAAAATGGCAACCACAAAAACTAAATCCAAACAAGCCCGCAACCATTTACGCCCATGTCCACATTTTGTAGTGATTTTGGCTTTGAAACACAAAAAATTAGCCCAACCATTCACCCATTGCCGACTGCCTTGGCACACGCGGCGTATACGCAACGTTTTTTTGTATTTTTTTTTTGTATTTTGGTAAACACTCAAAACTGGAAACTTTCGCTTGTAAACTCATGTATTCGTGTATTCGTGCATTGCACTCAATCAAATTGCATCAAGAGTGCATGATATGCTTTTAAGGCCGCAAAGTTATTGGGCTGTCAATTAATAAAGTTAGTTTGTGTGTAGCCCAATCTGAACTTTTTTGTGCTGACTTTTGTCGGCATCGGCGTCGGCATCTTCATTGGTATGTTAATTAAATTTTGCGCTTGTTTTGCTTTTTCGAAAACTTTCTGCAACTGTCGTAAGTCCAACAGCCAGCAGCACTGATATGTATCCATTGGCAACTAAACTTCTTCTTGAAGTTCTTCAACACATAGGACACAATTGACCATTTTAATTAAGTTGCCAGAGCACTTGGGCTTAGACTCATGACAATAAGTATTTGCCGCAGGCATTAAGGCCAAGTTAAATACGCAAGTATTTACATTTCATACAGATAAATATGCTGTTGAGAGATTATATCTTAGGAAATGTAATTTATGTTAAGTTTTAAGAGAGATAAGCAAATGTTGTTAACAGCGGAGGCGGGAAAATTAAATAGAAATGTTGAGCAATTTGTGTTGAGTGTAAAGAGATAAGTAATGTTAATAACAGACAACAATTAATGTGAATATTATTCACAAAATCTTAAACAAATATGCTTCTGGCACACCTGTTGCTACTAACAAGCAGATCATTTCCTGTCGTAAATGAAATTTACACAAAACAGATATCGGTTTGACCTGTCAACTGACTCGCGTTAAAGCAACATCAGCAGCACAGAGAGAAGCGAATGTTTGAGCCATATGCGTGTGTGCTTCAATTGAAATATGACAGCTTTGCGAATGCAGGAAACCCCCGGGAGCGATAAAAACTGTAATATCTTACACTGTGCACGGTGGCAGAGGCAATAAACACGGGCGTAATCATTAATCATGTGCGATCAAAGTCAAAGATACAGTGCAAGTACACACACTCATGCTTACACTCACTCTCTCCCACTCACTCTCCCACTCACACATTCACACTCTTGCGCTAAGACACACTGACATACTGGCACACTCAATCATGTGTGTGTACGAGTGTTTAGGGAACATGCCTCGGGTCGTTGGCTGGGGTCTGCTTTAATCAATTTCAAACAACAAACACTTGGAAAAGCGACGCGCAGCGCTAAAAGAATGCAAGGTTATTAAAGCAAATATACGTATGTATGTTTCGTATGGATTGTATAAAATGTTTATTGAAGGAAACGGCATGCGAAGCAAAAGGAAACGAACAAAAAAGTTAAACAAGATATACTGATATGTAATGGGGAAAGCATGTGTGACAAATGAGTGTGGCAGGCAAACAGACGACTTTACATTTTGCCAAATTGATCAATTTCGGCGTGCGCAACTTCTTGATGACTCTAACGGGAGCACAGTTAGTTGAAGTGTGTGTGTTCGCTTCGTTTTTATACCCGCTATCCATAGGGTTGAAGGGTATTATAATTTTGTACCTTCAGCAAATGTATATAGTAGATAGAAGGAGTCATCTTTGATGCTATAAAGTATTCAATCATAACTACAGTGTACTTTATTGATCTGGTATATTTTGTACTCTATGGTATATTTTTAATGTAAATATGACGATGTATATGACGACATACCAAATGCAACAGTTGTATTATAGTATATTAATTTAGTATAGATTAAGAATAATACAGTCGGGCACAATCATAACTACTGTCTACTTGATTGATCTGATATATTTTGTACTCTATTGTATATTTTTAATGTAATAGTATATCGGTAAGCCAAATATAATCGTGGGTATATTTTTAGTATCTTGCAATTTATTAATTTGGTATGTTTAAAGAATAATACCACATGGTTAAGTGGTATTTCACAGTCGAGCACACTCTCTAGTACCTTTCTTACTTGTTGTATATGCGTATACACACATGTGGTGAAATTTTTAGAATTGCACTAACTGTGCTCAATTTATGACTAGCCATTTAACAAGCGTCATTTCGTTGTCCATTTCCAGCGCCAGCGCCTAATGATGATTTCGATAATAACCGAGATGCAAATTAATGATAATTGACTAACGTTTCGCTTTAGTTTGCTCTGCTCTGCTCCACTCAGCTCTTCTCTATTTTTATGTGTTGTTGTTCGTTTAACCCTATCAGCACATTGTCATCAAAACATACGAGCCGCGCGTATACGTAATGTGAATTAAAGATTACGTATACGCAACGAAACGCCGACGCCGACGCTGAAGCTGTTGGCGTCATCAATGTGACCGACGAATATTAAAGTTCAAGTTCTGGGCAAATGCACATGATAAGTAGTTGAAGCACTGGGAATTGAAATAAATGAAAAAATAATAATGAAATAATACTCGGAATGCTTATATGGCATTTAAATTGCTTAACGGCAAAAAGTTGAAGAGTTAAACATCAATTGTAGTTTATGGCAGTTGAAATATTAATCAGTTGGCTTGCTGCAAATTGTTGCCGTCGCCGCCGCCTGCCTGCTGCCATTGGCAAGCCATTAAAGTCGTTTGTTTTCATCTCTCGCTGCAGGTGCTTTTGCTGCTGCAATGGCCTGAGTAAACTGGGTAAAATGCAACGCGGCTGCTGCCGGCGATTTGGTGGTGTAAGCAACAGCAACAAAAAAATTTGTACTTGTATATATACGAGTATGTATGTATATGCATAGGTATAAATAACAAAACTACACGCGCCAACGAGCAAAGCCAGGCGAAACAAAAGAGAGCACAACAGATAGGCAGATAGAGATAGCAGAACAATGCCTGGCTGCGAGTTTATTTATTTATGAGTAGTTTTCCAAGTAGTTGCTGCTGCTGCTGCTGTTGTTGTTATTCTTGTTGCTGCTGCTGTTGTTGTTGTTGTTGTTGTATTGTGTGCGGGTCAAACGCGTGGCCGCCTTTTTGCTCGTTTGCTGCTTAAAAATGCGAAAATCTACAAGTGGTTGGCGAGCGAAAAGCAACGCAATAGACACACAAAACAAAACAAAAACCCAAGTGAAAATTCCATTAAAACTGCTTTGAAATTATGATATGCTCTACTTGCAGCATGAATAACATCAAAAGAGGCCTATTCAATTTATTTAATACAACCAAATACGCTTAAAGCCAAAGGTGTCGGATTATATGCGAAATACATTAAATTAATTAAAATAAACCAGCTGAAATCTTTAAATATCGAAAAGCATTTAATGTGCATAAAATCTTCGACATTTGTTGCGATTTGTTTAACATGCACATAACTTGTTGCACTGGCGTTTTTATGAATTGCACTGAAATTGCGCATACGCCGCATTGCACACAATCGTGTCGGTGTGCTAAACAGTTTGAGGCCAATGAATAAGTTTTGTTGTTATTAAGCACGCCACTGTCGAGTAGAAACAATCAGCACATTTCAATGCATAAATACTAAATTATTAATTGGCTGCTTAATGCATTTATGGCTGCATTTATTATTAACATCGTTTTAATTTCATCAATCATTTATGATACTTGCAGGCAGCGAGTGCTTTTATTTATTTTAATCAGTATTCATTTTGTATACAGTAAAAGCATTTAGAAGTGCTGAGTTTTAATTTAACAGCAAAACAAAGTTACATTGAAATAGGAACTTAAAACTCCACTGGCTTCTTTCATTAACTAGATTAATTGAAACACAATGCGGGTGTCTTTTTGCCAAAAAAGCACATTCAAATCGCTTTGTTAGCGAACAAGCGAACAAGTGAAACCCTACTAAAGAGGTGTTCGTTTTAATTTTTTGGAGAAGTCAGCAAATCCTTGTGACTGTTTTTCGTTTTTTTTTTTGTCGACCAAGTAGAATTTTAATTTAAAAAAATGTCCAACATTCTTCTGCAGCCTTTGTAATGTTTTGTGTCACATAAAAGAGCTTGAGAATGCGTAAGATTTCCAAGCCCAAGCTATCTCTACAGTTGCAGAAATTTGTCGCATATCCTTTGACAGCATTCTGTAGGTCTCACCTATAGAAATGTCCTTTGTACGTCCCCTCTGCCACTTTCGTTTGCTCTATCTCCTGCCAACGTTGTATGAGCTCAACTGTGCTCAACGGAAACTTTTCTAATTGAGGCAAAGGAGATTGTTGAGAGTGTGGCTCACAGCGCACATACATATATTATATATACTTATTTATTTATATGTTTGTATGTCTTTATTTTTGGTGAACCTAAACTAACTGACGTTGCAAACTGACAACTGAAACTTTTTTAGAGTTTTCGCTGTCTTCGTTGTCTTTGTCCTCGAATGTACAAAATAGATAGGACAACTTGCTGGCTTTTCTTTAGGAAATTGTTAGCACTTGACGAATATCTAGTATACAATTCAATCCACAACTAAAGCACTTTGTTCTTGCTTGACATGAAATGAATTTGGAATGAAATAAATAAACTAGCATTTCAATAGAAAAGGGCAATTTCGTCTTTAAGTTATATATATATTTAAATAAGTTTCTCCTATTTTGATGTACAATTTAAAGTATAAATATTTTGTAAGCTTTATAATAAGCTTTCATATACGCTTGCGGAAATCCACATACATCTACAGTATATAATAATAATAAATAAGGAAATCCTTTTCTTCTTTGTTCTTGAAAAGAATGAAATAAATAATCTTGCATTTCTATAGAAAAGAGACATCTTTGTCTTTAAGTTGTAAACTGATTTAAATATGTTCTTCCTTCTTTTTTATATACTGTTTCATTCAATAAAATAGGTTCTAAAAAATGGAAAGTATAAATATATTTTATTCTTTATAATAAGCTTTTATGAAAGCTTAGGGAAACACATATAAATCATCAATATATGTATTCAGCTTAGCCTAAAAACAAATTTAAGTATGCTCATCGTTTTTTCGATGTACTTAATCTTCAATAAAATATGTTTTTAAAATAACATATCTATTCTTAGATAGAAAACCATCAATATTCGTTGTAAGTCCATATTTATAGAAAAAGAAATCAAAACTTTATTGATAATAAAAATTGAGATTTTTGTTTTAAATATTTAGCACGTCTGCTAAACTGTCGCTTAAGCAAATTTGGATTGGCACCTATTTGCACAGTTAATTGCATGTCATTTAACCGGAAGGAAACCCATTTTCATGCTTTCTCTTTCAATCTCGTTCAATTTCCTTTTAGGTGCCGGCAACAAGTGGAAAACGGAACGCGTTTTGCCTGCATTGGGCAGGCAATCGTAGCGCGCAGCTGGCGGCTGTGAGTTTTCCTTTGCGGGTTTTCTGGCTATTTTCTTTGCCATGGTAAGCCACAATGCGAAAATTGTGAAAACGGAAAATGGCACGAACGCGTCCATTATTGTAACTGGAGGCAGCGACTCTGGCGGTGGAAATGCAATGCAACCTATGAAGACAACGACGACAGAAGCGACGACGACTATGGCAACTACTACAATGGCATTGTCCACATCCCTGGCCGAGTTGAGTGACCAGGAGAATGGTACAACGGGTAAGTGTGAAAAGCTACTTTCCTTCACACTCTGATGCCTCCAAAGTCTAATCCTCCTTGGCAACCAAAATAAGTAGAGAAAGAAAGAGCCAGTGACAGTGGCTGCTTCAAATCAAATTAGTTTCATAAAGGATTCCTTCTCAATTTTTGCAATATTTCCGAGCTGCTCCCTTAAGTAAGTTCTGCTTTTGCATACCCTGTAATCGTAGCTAGAAAGTGTCGTTAATTTACGCCAAATACTGAACTAAGAAAATTATTTATTACAGTCTTTTTTTAAAATGTTTGATAACATTTGCTGTTATAAGAATTTATTTTTTAATTGTAAAGAAAGGTAGGAAGTCGTGAAAGATTCTTTATAACTTTTAGCGGTATTTCCTGACTGTTACCTTAAATAAGTTTTACTTTTATATACTTTGTAATCAGGAGTTGAAAGAGTGTCTATAAATTAGGAAGAATAGGAATTTCGACTGTTCGTTCTTAAACTGTTTGATGGGATTTGTTGTTTACATAATTTGTTTTTTAATTCCAAGGAAAGTCATAATACATTCTCTTTCAATTTTCACAATATTTTCTAACTGCTACCTTGAAAAGTGTTCCATTTATATATTCTGTAATCACAGCTAGAAAGTGTCGTTAAATTCTACTGAATACTAAACTATGAAATCATTTATTGCAGTTGTTGCTTGATGACATTTGTTGCTTACATAATTTATTTTTTGATTTCAAAGAAAGTTATACACGAATTCTTCTTAATTTTTGTAATATTTTAAAGCTGTTTTTGTATTTACATACTCTGTAATCAAAGCTTGAAAGAGTGGCTATAAATTAAGCAGAGGAGTACGGAACTAAGAATATTATATTTTTGTTTCTTAAACTTTTTGATGACATTTGTTGTTTACATAATTTATTTTTTAATACCAAGGGAAGTCAGATATAATATGTATATCGCTACACAGCCGTAAAATTCCCATCACTTTCTTGGCTATCGTGTCAACCCCATCGGCGAGTTTGTTATTCCATCAGCTAGTTGGCCTTTGTCCTTGACTGGTCGCTGATTAGCGAAACCACCAGCCTTCAGCTTTGAGGCTGATGTAACCCCAATGCTACTTAATTTGGGCTTGTCACGATAACATCAAAACCCACGCCCCGTTTAAATGCCGCGTATTCTGCGCAGTTCCTTTGACCGCCCTTCTTATATTAATTAAATTTGCTCGAGTTGAGAAATACATAATTATAATGTTAGTTTTTCGTTTTGATCGGCCTACGATGTCTGCCTCGAAAAAAGTTCAATTAATGCTCAACATAATTAAAAAGCGCTGCTTATGACTTTTACTTTGATTTCGTCTGCAACTATTTATTTTGAAATTACTCCGAAAAATGTTTGACAATTTATTGGAAAAGTTGTGACAGAAGTTAAATACGAATAGAATGAAAAATACTTTATTTCGCAGCTCTTTCGGCAACCTGTTGTCGATATCTTAAATATTGATTGAAGCGTGAGGGCGAAAGCAAAAAGTTTTATGAATGAACAGGCGAAACAGCCCGAAGGCTGAGTTTATTGATTGAAAATTCGGATGCTTTAAATAGGCGACCCAAAAAAATAAACACGACCTTCTTAGCGCATCATTTGTGTGTATGTCTGTGTGTGTGTGTGTGTGTGTGTGTGTGTGGGTGTCAGGCTGTATGATGATGTTCATGACACTTTTCGAGGGGCTCGTTAAACCGCAAGAAAGTTGTTGAATAAGTCAGAAAGTACATGGAAAGCCGCTGGCATCTTGTTAATTGCTTCAATTATTTTCAAAAAAAAATTATATGTGAATGGAAAAAATGTTGAAATACCAAACAAAAGTTTTCGGGTTTATTAGGCAAGATTAATTGATGATTCAGCTATCCGTGCATTTGAAATATTTGAAAAGAGTATCAATAAAATGTAATGAAATGAAATAAGCGGCAAATATTTAGGTTTGAGTAAGAAGGAAGAAACGCCGTCGGGCAATTACAAGTGGAGCATCCATCCATTAAATGCTCAACAATGCGACAAGTCTATTAATTTCTGTCTGAACAAGGCAACGGTCAATTGGGTATTATGAAAAATAAACAAATGCCCGAAAGTATGTTTATTGATTAACATTTTGCGGCCTTAAAAAGATGAACCCAAAATAACAAGGCATTTGTTTTGTGTCTGTGTCTGTGAAAGGGTCTGCTCAAGGCTCAAGGAATCTCTTCGTTTAATGATACTTAAATATATTATATTTTACATTATTTATTTTTATATTATCTTCTTTGGAATACCACAACAAAAATGCTTATTATTTTATGTATTTAAGGAATTAAAAACAAAACATGCAAAACACAACTCTGTTTGTTTATTAAATACAATTTTCTGAGAGTTCCATACAAATGTCTTACTCAAGAATACACTTCTGTTAATATCTGGAACTAATCCTATTTTGTTCTTTTTTTTCCACATAGTAAGAAAGTGCAATGTATATGAAGTATATAGAAAGACCTAACATTGTATTGTATTATGAAACTATTTTTAAAAATTATTTTTAAAATAATGCAACTTACAAGAGGAAATTGTGAATATCAGCCAATAAAGATAAATATTAAAACTGTAAATACCATAATTACAGTTATACTTTTCGACTGTGAAACAAACGATATTATAAGTAATTAAAAACAAAAGTCTCAGCGCAGTGACGCCAACGAAAATTAGTATGAAAAATGGGTTATGCTGAAATTAAATAAATTTGTAATTTTCTGCGTTATTTGTAATGTAAGTAGTCCTGTACTGACCATCACTGTAGAGACGAGTAATATGACTGAGGCGCAAATCATGAGCGATTCTGATATACACATAATTGCATAGAGCAATTCTGGCCAATGTATGTGATTTTGTTCCAATATGATACAGATAGAAAGTACAAGATGAAAAACCCCAATGAGAGTGCAACCATTTCTAAGTGTTTGACAATAGCAGCACTTTTTAGCCAAACATTTTTTAAAGTTGAGTTTTAACATTATTTTTGAATTTCGAATTTTGAAAGAAAAAGCGCAGGTATTTAAAAATGTAAAAATTAAAATTTACTGCTCGCCATTTGAATAAGACACCTTTAAAGTCGACTATCAATAGTTAATTGCTGCAAAACAAAACCATCTAGGAAAATCAATTTTGTTTTCTCATATAGTTTATGTAAATGTAGTAATTTGTCGACAATTTTAATATTATTCAAATTTTGTTAGTACCCAATAATGGAGTGTTCCTTTTGTCTTCAAATATGTTACAATTTATTAATGAGTACCATAATTAAAACAAAACGAAAATTGGTTATATTTGATTTTATATTTATTTATATTCGCATTAATTTAATGTAGGTAATGGACAATACTTTGTCAAAAAATAAATAGAAAACTCTCAAAGAAGAAGCCAAGAACTATATAGAAGAGCACAAGATAAGACTGTTTCTGAAAGTAAATTAAATTAAATTGTGCTCAAGGCTGTCAAAAAATGTGATACTTACCGTTAACTAAAATAATGGAGGCCAATTTAAAGTTGAGCTTCAATCAGAATGAATGAATTACCCAATACACTTTCATCATTTAACGTTGCCATACAATTTCATCTGGAGCAGGCAGAGAATGCAATGCTAAATATGCCAATGATAAAGCAAACCGTTCTGAGCAAAAGCAATTTTTCGTCAGAAACATCTTTTGAGATTTAAGCAAGCAATTTTTGACAAAGTTTGAATAAAGCTACACAGATAATGGATAGGTGAAAATTGAAGTTGCCATCGATTTATCCATTTTCTTTGTTTCTTTTACTTCTTTGTGGAAACTGTTGTGTCTTTGGATTTGGCAATTTGTAGTTGTGAGCGTTGTTGTTTCTTTTCCAAATAATAGGAAATGGCAATGTAAATGAAATATAACGAAAGGCCTAAAAAAATGTTTATTACAACTCTTATTAGTAACATAAAAATTAATTTGAACTTACAGACAGAAATTGCGAACCAGAGCCAATATGAAACACAAAAATATATGTTTATACTTGATATTAATTTGATCTTCATAGCGGGTAAAGCTATATTAAAAGTCAATGAATAGAAGAACCTCAACACAGCAACAACAATGTAGATAAGTATCGGAAAATTGCTTTTTCTGAAATAAAATAAGTTCAGCTTGTTTAAGTAGACGCAAATACAAAGCTACTTACCACGGTAGTAGAGATTATTAAAATGATACCTGCCAATACATTTATAATTATAGATGCACTCAAATGTTCTAAATGTTGAGAACACATATCTTTCTTTTTTACCCACTTAGAATTAAAAGCTGCCAAAGACAAGACAGAGAACATTATGCTAAACATGCCAATTATAAAGCAACCAGTTCTTAGACTCTGACAGCCGCAGCAAGTTTTTGCCGGAAAAATTGTCGTGTATAAATTGTAGCACATAATTTTGATAGGAGTTTGAAGGAAAATACCCAGATAATTGATGAGTAGATGCTAAAGTTTGCCATTGTCATGGAGCTTATCTACATAATGCCATCAGATTCATGCACAACAATATCTATCGTATTAGTAGGAGCATCCAGAGCCGTGTCAATGTGTTGATAACCAAATTTCACAGTCATTGCCCCTGTTGCTGTCGCCCGCCCAAGCAGTGTGTTAATATTGTTGACTCAATTTTCATTTTAATTCCATTAGCATCTTGATGAGAGAACTCAAAGCTGTGCCACATGGTGCCCTCCCCTCACACGCCCACGCTCACACACATGATGCTAATGAGGCTATAATATAAATTGCTTAAATTGAGAATAATGCAAAAAGTTAATATTTAAGCTGGCAGCACAGAAACAACAATAACAACAAGAACAACAGCCACTCAGGCATAAAGGAGAGACGTTGCGCATACGCCGCGTATCCGCATAGGATTCGTGCTGCTATTAAGAGCAAATTGCTTAAATTGCATATCAACAGCTGAGCAAGCAATAAAACATGTAGTCATCCTGTATCTCAGCTTGTGTGTGTGTGTGTGAGCGTGTGAGAGTAGTACATAAATTATGTATACGCCATGTGGAAGACAAGTAAAGAAATTTGCAAACATAATAAAATGCCAAGTGTAATGTGTATGTTATTCGGACAAAAAAGAAAGAGAAATATGTGTCGATTAATTTGCCATGCTTGCGAGATAAGTACGTTGATCTATCGTCATCATTATTGAGGCATAATTTAATTTAAATTTAAATTAAGCAATTTATATCTTTGCGAGTGCATTGTTTAACAATTGCTACTTAACCTTGAGCCACCGCAAAGATATGCTATTTGCAAGACCGGCAAAGTTGAAGTTGAAGTTGTTGTTCTTCTTTGGGGCAGGGCAACTTGGCCGTAAACTTGCCCGCTTAACTTTGCGGCTGTGTTGTAGTAGTGGAAAAGTTCAACAAAGTTGAGTTTCTTGCCACCACACTTGCACTTTGGGTTGGCCATTTGGCTGGCTTCGTCGTTACTTTCTTTATTGTTTTAATTGAAGGCAGCTGCTCGGTTGCTGCCTTTGGTGGTTTTACAAATTATGTGCGCAATCAATTGAAAAAAGTAGATTATCCTTGCTTAATAGACGGCAAAAGAGATATCGAGTGCGCCAGCATGTCCGGCATTAATATGCTTTAAAATAACGACTGCATAAAATCTATGCTCTGCCATAAGTTAAAATTAAATTCACTCCAGTCACTGAGAGCTGCTCGAAACCTCATTAAAAATGTCTCACTTGCCTATTAGTCTCTCATTTATGTCCCATTTGCACAGTGTCCCAGTTGGTGTGAGAATTAATGTTCTATCTTAATTAGTGCACGAGCACTCCATATGCTGGCTTTCATGATTGATTGCAGTGTCAATTTATTTGCCATCAATACTCGCACTCGAAACATCAAATTGTTTAACTAAAGTGTTGATGAGCCATTAAAAACCAGTGCGACAAAAAAAGGAAAGAGGAATCCCTAAGGGCAGAAAAAAATATGGTTGGCCACACATACATAGATATCCGTCCGTATGGACGCCAGCAACTCATCAGCTCATCTATCATCATTCGTTGATGGTGCTTGTTGTATCCAGGAATGCTTTTACACTTTCCCCTCCATCGCTTTCTCTCTCTTGCTTTCCCTACACACACATCGAACTCACACCCAGCGTATTTATAGCATCTTAATTGAATTTCAATTTTCAATTTCGCCTTTTAATTGAATTCAATGAAAAAGTGTCGATGAAACGGTATTCAGTGCTTTGTGCGATGCTTCCCACCCACATTGCCGCCCCCTTGTCACTCTGTTGATGCCCCCATCATCGGCATCGTCATCGCCATCGTCATCGTCATCATCGCTCTCGTTGTTGTTGTTGCTGTTATGGCTGTTTATTCAGCTGTTGCTGTTGCTGCTGCTGGGGAGCCCCAGCGTTAGTGAAGCCTCGTCTGCTGGCGCCAGAGAGATGACCCCTCTACAGAGCAGTTGCTCTAAAAACTGAACAACTGGCATTGGCATTGGGCCCACAATTGGCTCGGCCTGATTGCGTTCATAATTTTTTCACTGGGTTTGGTTTGTGATTGACTGAAAAGTTGTAAATTGATTGGGCGCTGTAAATATGGGCGCACCGAGATAAACAAACCATTTGGCCCAGCATAATGGGTAAAATATGTCTGCAATTGAACTCTCTGACTATTCAACAAGCGGTGAATTTCCCACCCATAAAATATTATACGTGTCAAGTGGCACAAGTATTTCAATTGATGTTATCAATTGAAACGATTCCGATGGGGCTTTTTATTTAAATGCCAACAGCATACAAATAATTAAACAATTTACATTTATAGTTTCTCTTATTTTTAACGTAATTGAGAACTTTACACTACACAAATTGACAAGAAAATGTAATTTCCATTACTTCAGTTTCTTGGCGCAGGTTCATCATTATTAATATCCGCTGTTTGCTTTGATTTATAATATGAGATGGCAATATAAATGAAATAAAGTGAAGTCACTAAAATTGCAAAAATATTTAAATTTTTGAATTCAGTTATTAGTTAGACTAACTTACAACAATAAAAAATTACCCATAGCCAATATGCAATGCAGACATTTTTGCTATAATTTGCCAGAATGTTGATTTTCATGGCGCAGGAAACTATGCTATAAACTAATAAATATAGAATTTGCGTCACAATTATGATTAAGTAGACAATGACGAAGAACGAAAATTTCTGAAAAATATTTACAATAATAAAATTATTTTTAAATCTAAAATGTTTCTACTTACAACCATGGTGGATATCAATAATATAATTGAGGAAAACAGCAATAGAAACTCAGCGGCAAGTTGACAAGCTCCCGTTAGCTCACCTAAATAAATAATATTCATTTTGAGTAGTTTCAAGAATTGAAAATTTATATATTACCTGTGAAAACATACTTGGTTTCGGCAACAGGAGAATCTGCAAAAGATACATATTTAAAAAAGGGGAATGTAGTATATTAAGAAAAGTTATATTTGTTACCATTTATTATTGATATTATGAAATCGATATTTAGGCCAGAGCATAGTATTCCATACAGCGCTATAAAGACGCAACCAGTTCGAAGATTAAGGCAATAACAGCACCTTTTGGCCGGGAAAATCTGTTCAATTCTGTTCATTCTTTATACTAAAACATAATTTTGATTTAATTTGAAAGCAAACACATAGAAAACAAAACATTCCAAGGATTGACATTTTGATTTTAATTACTCAATATTTCAAGAGTGCTTACACTTAAAAGAAAATATCAATAAATGGAAAATAAATTAAATAGGAATGTCAAGGCTTAACTTAAAAGTGCAGCAGATATGACTTGATTTATCTGAGATCTGATACAAAAATAATACTTTTGCCACACTTTTGAACTCTGTGTGAAAGTTGTCACCAACAGAACAAATACGCTGCAAATAGAAATTCAAATGAATGCTGCTTGCATGCGAAATGTGCGCTCAATTTCAATGCATATTTGCATCTGTATCCATGTCGGCGTATCTGTGCATATCTATCTATCTGACTGGGTTGAGGCTCATTATGCGACACAATGCGTCATGTGGCAGCCATTGCCGAACCTGATACAACCTGCTTAAATGCACTCTTGTTTGCATGCAGCCTACATGCTCGTGAATTGTCGGCTTCGAGCATATGAGATTTGTTCCACTCGGTGATGGAAATATCTGACAATACGAGCGGATTTCAGTGCCATGTATCAGAAGGCATTGCCTAAAGATAAAACAAGCAGCGACGATGGAATTGATCGACTAGTAGATACGCTTAATTTCACTTCACTTTAACAGAAAGGAAAAGCTAGCTAAAATATTAAACTTCGTTTAACAGAATCCAATTATGTTGAGAACAGAGCATGTTCTCCTGTTAACTGTTAACACACTTTCTCTAAATGAACTCCAATTAACAGAATGCTGTTATGAAACTGTTAAGAGCAGAGCATCTTTCTTTGTTAACAGTATGTGCTCAAAAAGTCGCAATTGTATTCATACAATACTCCTATACTGTCCCCATCAGCCTATGCTAACATGTCAGTGCTCATCACTGCTATAGGGTATAAAAGAAATATATGTCTACACATATATAAATATGTAAATTGCTTTGACAGTGGCAATGCGGCCTGGGTCTCGGCTCAGGCATTGTTGAGATTTCTTTTATTACTAAAATATGCATATTACTTACAATTTGAGGTTGACGATGATCTGTGATTCTGCTTGTTATGCTCGTACTTAAATGCGTACAAGGCATGCCTTTTGATTGCGCGCTGCTGATTTGGACAGCTTACGACAAAAATACAAAAAGAAGGAGAAAGGAAAAAAGTATTTCCATGTTAGAGACGAGCTCGTAAATCGTAAACCACAAATCGCATTTGTATTGCAAATCGTTTGTTGCGCGTGGCAAATTCAATTTGCAGTGTCACTGATTTTTTTTCTTTCTTCTTATTATTAAATTCGCATTTGTCAGAGGATAGTGCAAAGCATGTTCTCGAGGGTGGCAAAGCCTATCAATAACATTAGAGAGCGTAAATGCGATGCAGCTGCCTCAATCTCTTTCCCTCTCCTCCCACACTCCCCTCCAACTATTTCTCTATTCGGCTCGCACCCTTGTGTCTGTGCACTTACCGTTTTTTTTATGTCCACTTTGCATATTGCGAAAGATTTAAGTTATAACAGCCTGAAAGTGGCTGCCGTAATGGAACAAGTTATGGAAATATCTAGCTGTCAACTAAGTGCAGCTTGGAGTGGCTTTAAAAGTGATGGAGGGCTGCGAATTTGATAGCAATGACAGCTTTAAAATGGTATTGATGGCAATGCGATGCTACTTAACGTTCGTACTCGTTGCTTGAGGTCTTGAACTATTTGCTATTTCGAAATAGATAGCTCTGACATTTGGCTGATTGACTTCTTGCACTCAACCCCGAAGCCACATGGCTTGAAAGGTAACAAATATGAAATGACTAACCTAAGTAAATTGGAAAAAAGTGCGTGGCATTCGAATGTCAACGATGCTCGTTGAGCGCCTTTTTCCTTCTTTTGTCTTACGGGCCCATTATTTAGGAGCAGCCACGCACAACAGCAAACGGCAACGGCAACGAAACAACAACAAATAAACAGGAAGGAGGCCAGCTTCATGTCCTAAAAAGAAATTGCAAAATGGTCGCACATTGTGCAAGAGAAATAAGCGAGATACGTGCGCTGAGTGTCGACATGCCGGCACAGTGGGTACAGCAAGCAAGCAAATCCAGGCATAAAAACCAGTAAAGAAACATAAGCAATGTGTGTAATTTGCAATGGGTAATGATTATATATTAGTTATGTTTTTTGTCATTCAACAATCCATTCCATCAATCTACAGTGACCACTGTGCGTTGTGGCACAATTTCGGTTTCCCAATTTGGTGTTGACACTCCCCATGGCCAAAAAGGCTTCGACTGCACCTTGATTAATGCGCTGGCATGACATCCTCTAACGCAACGCTCACCTACTATTAGCAGAGCAGCACTTTTTTGTGTTTATTGTCTCGACTTGTTATGTCGCCCAATTTGTGGGCGGCTTGGCGAATGGCTTTTCGCCTCGGCATACGCATTATTTATTTGGGGACAAGCTGTTGATTACTTTTGGCTCAACTGTTTGTCAGTTGATTTATTTTGTGGCTGACAGTTAAATCTTAAACGAGTTGACTGCCAATTAAATCTGTTGGCTTAACACGGTCAACAACAACAAGCAAGCAACAAAGTGTTAAAGCAAACAAAGCGAAAATCTCATTTAATTTCGTTAATTTTGCTGCTCTCGCTTCCAGTAAATTTTAAATATGCAATAAATTTAAATCGAGTGGCATGTTTTGCCGGAAATCCACTGCAACATTTGCCACGCTAAGACGCTGCGAACGTGGAACGTGCAGCTCGAGCATTTTGTTTTGGCCTTGGTATGCGGCACACTATGCCACGTAAAGCTTGTAATACTTGCCCCGTCTTGAGGCACGTAATTTACAATGTTGCAGCAGGTGGCGTCTGTTGCGTGGGTGAGCTGACGGAGTTGCAACAGTTGTTGTTGCTGCTGCTGCCCTTGGCCAAAGAGTTTTATACTATTTTGCAGCATTTTACGGTTGAGCGAGCGTACGCCATGGCGTATGTGTAATATTAACATTTTGCAATTTTAAATGGCGTTTGATTAAAAATCGTAGCATACTTTCACGCGCACACCTTTGGTAATTTATTGCACAAAATCTTGCAGCGCTTTTTTACTAAGTGAAAACGAAATAGATTACAAGCATATAACAGCATTGTGTTGCTCAAAGGTATATTCGGAAAATTTGACGCGTTGTCATCAATCTCTGGCACACGGGGCACTTGCATGTGGTGCGCAGTGCCGCCTTAATGCAACTGCCGCAGAACACATGGCCACACGTGGTGGAAATTGGCTTCCGTTGGCGCACACAGTTCCAGCACACGGGGCATTTGTAGTAGGGCTCTGAACCGCGAACCTCATTCGATTCCTTCTGACTTTGAACTGGCTGCTCAACCTTTACACTCTCTCGCTGGCATCGCTCGGGTTTTGATGGTGGTGGAGGTGGCGGAGGCGGTGGTGTTGCAGCCACTGTTGGTGCTACTGCTGTGTGATTGCTTCGAGCTGCAAGCAAATCAGTAATTGATGGCAGTTGATAGCTGGATGGGATATCGGTCAGAGTGCCACTATGTGAACTCCATGCGCTGATATCGGTGGACAACGTTGATGTAGATGGGAAGTGTTCGCTACGATCGAAGTATTCGCGGGCTGTTGAATGGTCTGTTATCAATGCAGTTCCAATCAGTTTAAATTCTGGACTGCAGCGTTTATCTGCTAATATGGCAATTATTATCAAATAATCTTCAAATATGATTCGGTCTTACCTTTTCTAAAGCGCGCCAGATTATTCTCAATGGCCTCATAGTCACGTTGTACTGAAAGTTAATAAGAAGTAAATAATAATTTTGTTTAAGTTTTTATATTTCATATTTACTGCGCGCTAGTTCAGAGTCCATTTGTCTGTAGTCCAATAGACTTGATCGCCATGCTTTATCATTTCTCTCCAATTCCGTCGTAATCGGTCTTAAATTCGCATTTTCTGTGTTTGCCAAGTGATTGATGCGATGTGTTATCCCATGAGCATTGCTGTCGAAAGACTTGTACATTAAGTTGAAGTAGAGGTCGTCTCTCATGCACTGATCTTCGACTGCAATTGAGCTGTCCAGGGTTAACTGTGGTGAAAGAAAAGTTAAATTCAGAATTCAAATTGTACTTTGAATTAACCTGTTGTGGCCCGTAGGCACGGCGTATTGGGTGTGACATAACATTACTTGAATCTCCGCTCATTCTATACATGGTAGTTACCGAAATTTATAATGAGAAAAAATTAATTTCTCTGTTCTCTACTTTAAAGTTATATGATATATTTATGTTTGATATTAAAAACAAAGCTTGAACTGTTGAAGAGCTAAATGAAATCGTATAAGTGTAATAGTCTCATTTATTTCTCTTCGATATATTTACTGTTTATAAACTCCTTCATTTATTTCTCTTCAATATATTTACTGTTTATAAACTCCTTTTATAATAATAGCTCAGTCGATCACAAGTGACATTTTGCTATCGATTCTCTAATCTCTTTATTCGCTTATCGATGCATCTTTACATTAATTGTCGAGTACTACGTAATAATTACTTTATTCAAGTATTGAGTAATAAGTAATGATAACACAGTTTAAGGGCTGTGCAGTGCACAACATTTAACAGATAATAAATTAAGCTACTCTACATCATTTTTTCAAGAAATACCAATTGAAAGCAATTTCCAATAACATGTTGAAAATCTCTTTTTTTGTTGTTTATTATTTTTGGTTATTTAAGGATTTTGAAAAAAATATATTGAATATGGGTTGCGTATAAAAGTCCCGTACTATATTTAATATATGTATTTATGGCACTATGGATTTTACATTAATAAGAGTGACATAATCTTTTACGAGTTCGAATTCAGCGTTGCACCGAGCACTGTAAGCACTTTAAGAAACGAGTCAACATATTTGATAGGAGGTACTCAAATTTCAATTTATTTTGATTTAAGGTTACAATTCGCAGTCACGAAGGACTGCAGCTAAAGCCCGGCCATGCTGTCAATCCGAATGCGAGTGTAGCGCATTAAAATTTTTCGTTGGATGCCATCCATGGACAGATCCCTTAGCGTGTCGTGTACTTTGCTGTCTGTCTGAGTGCAATGCATTGACATGTGTCTGCACGTCTGTACTTAATCACATGGAATTCTATCAAAAGCCGTTGCGGCTTTCCGTTCGCCATTCATCGCATCCTCGTATAAAAATCTATGCCAAAAGCTTGGCAAGTCAACATCGTTGTGTCGCCTGCCAAAGACTTCAACTGTTTCGCTTTAGACGCTTTACTTTTTATGACCCACAGCGAGCGTAGCTATGCCATAGACATATGAGAGAGCATCTGTCATCCTTTCAAACACACACAACGACACACCTAGTGTGTGTGTGTAGCAAGAGAATGTGTGTGTGTGGGGGAGTTCAAGCAACGCTGCGAACGCTTTCAGTTGATGTCAAAAGAATTTCTGTTTGATTGCAGAGAATAAACAAGCGAAGGCAGCCACAGCGTATGATGTCGCCTATTAGCGAGAGGCGTTCAAAGAGTAATCCGTTATTTTTTTATTGGATTAGTTACAAATATTTGAAACTTATTTTCGAGTATGGAAATCTATCAAAATTAAGAAAATATAGAATATTTAAATTTGTTTTGATTTTTTGTAATACAGAATATCTATTATAATAAGTACTTTTTCTAGATATCTTTCGATTGTCTTTAGAACGCCTCTCTTGTTTAAACGACTCTGTTGATTTAGGTTTTTGCTCTTTATATTGCTTGTAGCACATGTAAAATTTTACACTCATCCGGTCTCGGGCAAGGATGGAGGGAATTTTTATCCTTAATGCGCGCCACAAGTTTGCGGTTAAATGCGTCGCTTTTTTGCTTGTGTGATGTCCCAATAAAAATTGTGA
This sequence comes from Drosophila nasuta, assembly GCF_023558535.2. Taxonomy (NCBI): domain Eukaryota; kingdom Metazoa; phylum Arthropoda; class Insecta; order Diptera; family Drosophilidae; genus Drosophila; species Drosophila nasuta. The sequence continues at coordinate 35,696,363 of NC_083457.1, read as the reverse complement.
AATGTCGCATTTATTAATAATAATGCACTTGAAATCATTTTGTATTGTTGTGCCTTATCTTGTTGAAGACCTATTATGATGAAGGACTATGCAGACTCTTAGGATTTATTGCGTCTCACGAGCTTGCTGAAAGTTGTAAATGATTTCTCCTTTCTTTTTGTGAGTGCTACGAATTTACCAAACTCGAGTTCTATTAATTAGCTTGTCTTCAGTATGTCAACAGCAGAAGGCATCTGAGTAGCCAAAAAACAACAACGGTCACTCAACAGTTTGCCAGACACACTTGACCCTTCAAGTTTATTTGGCCATTTGCCTTTAATAGCCCCAATACGCTCTTCAATCGATTTGCCACAATTTAAATATACGCATTTCGGAAAAAATACTCGCGAGAGACGAAAAATTTAAGCACCTGGTGGTCCAGGTATGAGTTACTATAAATAGCAATAACTCATCCCAAATACCTTGGTCGAGGCCGAGAGAGAGATAACATACACTGTCCAACAATTTGGTGTGCCATAAATAAATCAGAGTCTTTAAATGCCGCCAATTAGTGGGCCACACATGGTTACAATTCATATCGATTTACACACACCACAAACTAAACGAAAGAAATATGTTAATTTTGACGTGTTTGGCAATGGAAAAGTGCGTGTTGACCTTTTGATTTTGACGTTCGTGAGAAAGTGTCTGGCTGAGATTATGAGTGCGTATGATATATGACTAATGGTTAATTTATAATGGCATATTTAGACTATTTGCTGATAAGCTACGAATACGAACATTTATTAGATTTACGATTTAATCAGTCGGTTTATAGTCGTTTTATTAAATTATGTTACATGTGTTATACGAGTTAAAATACAATTATGTAGATTGAAATTTTAAGCCCTTAGCTAAAATTGCCTATTTATATGCATATAAGTAATGTTGGTTAAAGAGAAAACCTTTGATTATTTAATATGTTGGATATTTGATAATATATGTACAGTTTGATTTAACTTAAATCATAGTGAATTCGTCACATTATTGATGATACCCATAGCTTAGTGCCTATCGACTTGCTAATGCCAACCGATACCGATATTATCTATCGACTACACTCCGCCTCTGTTACATAAATTACTTCGTTCCTCAATTTTTAAATTATTTTGCATTTATTTGGCAAATATTCTCGTAAGACCTACATTAAATATACATATGTCCCATTTAGTCAGGTATTTAATATTCGAATTATTCACTTTTGAAATTTCATGACTTTAGCTGCAATTGTCCTTTTATGTATTTCACTTCCATTTCGATTTTCTTTTTTTATGTTATTCTTTTTATATCGTACGATTTATTGCTGCCAACTGAAATCACCTTTTCATGTCTAGCGCCATGATATGTTTTTCATTTGTTATTGTGGCAGTTTATTAAAACGATTTCATCTGCAATTAAAGTCAATTGGGGAGAACCAATGACAGGGCTTTGGCGTCAGGTGCGAGGCCATTTCATAAATGTCACAGTGGAGTTTATTTCGCTCTCTCTCTCTCTCTACCTGTGTCTGGTGCTAAAATACGAAATGCTTTTGTGCTCGCACTTTAAACAGAAAATTGCCCATTTAATGCCGCACGCTAATGGGCCAAACACTTGACTTTTCTTTACTTTGCAGCTGAGGATATACACCTAAACGATTTATATACACGCTATCGGCAGAGGCTGCGCAAGTCGCTGTTCAGATCGGGGCTGCTGACATCGCTGGTGGCATGCGTCGTATCCATAATAATTGGTATCGTTTACGACCAGGTAAGTTGTGGTGCACTAAGTGCCAGCCTCCTCCCCACTCCCCTAGCAGGCCTGCCATGTTAATTTCTATTGTGTTTGTGTGTGTGTGTGTGTATTGCGGGGGGATTATAGCACCTGATGCAAACACTGTTGCTGGTGGTGGCGGCCCTAATCTCTGGCTCAATACTGACGGCTCTACAGTTTCCGGCCGTGCTCAGCTCACCGGCAGCTGCTCTGGCCTTTGCCATTGTTACCACCTTCTCGCTGGGCACCATTGCGGCCATCACCGGCAGCGAGTTGGCTCCTCTGCCCATGTACGCTCTGTTTCTGGTAAGTCGCAACTGTTGCATCGAATATTGTAAAATATGTATTTTAATATGTACATTGCATTTGCAGGGCATTCATACGATGCTGCCTATTTCCTGGCCCGTGTCTGTGGTGCTGGCCCTATTTATGACTGCCATACACATCGGCTACAGATTCGGCTGCCCAGAAGATGAAGATGGACCTGATTTGGCCATGGTGAGTTTTTTTATTTAAACAACGCAATAATATTCCAATAAATGCTATAAAAAAATCATCTCAGCTTAGCATTATATTTATTAGTTTATGCAATCCATTTATAAAATAGATTTAAAGGGGACAACGAACTAAATATATTTTAATAAACCTCATAGGTTTAATATTATAGTATATTGAATAATAAAAATAATTATTTATAACTAGACTCGTAGTCTCAATTTAAATGAATTTATGTGTTTCCATTATTATAAATACTTAAATTTGAAGCGGAGATTAGTACTTTTTTTTGCATATGTGTAGCTAAATTTTTTTTTAAAATATATATGGGTTTCGTTATCTGTTATATTTATGGCTTTTAAACTAATTTTATAATGCATTTATTAGCTTCCAATAAAAGCTCACATTTTTGTACAATAAGTCCACTATTAAAGCAAGTTCTGCTGCAAATTAAAGACACAACTTTTTGTGACTTGCCAATCAGCTCCATTTATGTTAACCACATCATTATTCAGCGCCTATTTAGAATTTGCTTTTCACTGGTTAAACATAATTGCGAAATATGTTAATTACCAAATTTGATGGCCATCAAAATGCATAGCCTCTCGAAACAAATTGAGTGCTTTAGTTTTTCCTACATTTTCCGCTATTTGATTTGCTGGGGATGGCAATGTGTGTGAGTGTATGTGTTTGTGTGGTTCAGCCACAAAACACACACATACAGTCACACTCAAGCAGACATTCTGAAAGCCGAGTGGTATTGTGGCAACGTTAATTAGCTGCGGCGCACAGAATTGTATGTTGGGAATTTCGATTACACGCCTGTGGTCTAACTGGTTGTTTGGTTGTGGGCCTTCGCTTGCCGACTGCCAATTGGCTCTATTATTCATTGCTCTACCACTCCCTCTTCATCCTCTCTCTCTCTCTTGTCTGACCCCGTTTAACTGCTGCTGTCAGCTGTTTGGCGAGATTGTGATGCTGGCCAGCGCATCCGTTTCCGGTCTGTACTATCGCATCATGTCGGATGCGGCACATAATCGCACAGTTGACGGCACACGCACGGGCATCGAGCAGCGTGTGAAGCTCGAGTGCGAGCGAGAGCAGCAGGAGCAGCTGCTCCTCAGCGTTATACCCGCTTACATTGCCGCCGAGGTAAGTTCAGCATTTATGCTGTGCCTATAAATACAACTTGACAATACGTTGCGTATACTTTTTTTCAGGTTAAACGCAGCATTATGCTGAAGATGGCGGATGCGTGTCAACGTGCCGGCGGACAGGCTTCAACGTCAGCGACGCGCTTCCACGAGCTGCACGTGCAACGCCACACGAATGTCACAATACTTTTCGCAGACATTGTAAACTTTACGCCGCTGTCATCGTCACTCACAGCCAGCGATTTGGTCAAAACACTCAACGATCTCTTTGGTCGCTTCGATCAAATTGCACAGGTAAATGCTTGAGTTCTATTTATAAAACACTTACACATTCGTTTTCTGTGCTATTGCAGGAGAACCAATGTCTGCGCATTAAGATTCTGGGCGATTGCTATTATTGTGTGTCGGGTTTGCCCATTTCACGGCCACAGCACGCTACCAATTGCGTCAACATGGGCCTGCAAATGATCGATGCCATCAGGTAAATTTTGCTCTTATCAAACACTTTCTCGCATCGTTCTCTTTTATAAAGTCAACATTGTCACGCATTGCGTATACGACATGTTTGCCCTTGGCAATCCCTTTTGACACTCAATGTTTGGTGTGTGGTTTGCTTGTGTTCGAGTGTGTGTGTGTGTGTCTGTGTGTCGATGTAGTTGCTGTCAGAGCTTGTATAAACATTTGTTTTACTTTCAGCACTTTGATAGTTTGTCTGCTCGTTGGTTATAGGTTATAGCTGGATAAGCACACATCTGTGGCACAAGCACACAAACACAGTTGTAAACATTGATGCAAGCAACAATAAATTGAAAATTGCATTCACATTGCTCATAGCTTTAATATAGTACAACCAGCTTTAAATGGATGTCAGCTTATAATTTTATTGCCTCACTGCTTGCTCATCGCATTGATGTTGTCAACTGTAATTGCCAGCAGATAGACACGAACTCATGCGGGCCTCATCTTTATGGCGCCTATTAAAAGCGTATTATGCAATAAAAGAGCCTTCTAAAAATACAACAAAAAAAGAAGAGAGTGCAAAAATGAAATAACATAAAATACAATATACAATATCGACACAAAAGCAATTTTATCACATGCAAGAATTTATGTCCGAGTCGCGAACACATAATGCCCCAGAAGTTGCTCAATTCTATCGCACTTGTACTCTAACATTTGAGGTACTTCGACTATAAGAAACGCCGAAGAAAATAATGTTTTTGATTAAGCTAATATTCACATTTAAGGGAAGCACTCTTTAAATTAATCAATACCGTCTTCTAAAAGTTATTATCTTCTATATAGAGCATCTAATTATCAATGCAGCACGCTCTCTCTTTTTTATATTGTCCTGTTTTTTATTCGACATTGCACAAGCATTTCTATTGTGTTTATTATTTTGCTCTCTGGTTCAGTTGGCTTCTTTTCTTACATTTCATTTCATTCTCATTTTATTTTCTTTCATTTCTTTTGTTCCTTTGGCCAAACAGCATTTGGCTTTTCAATCTCTCGCCGACTCGGCGACTGTTGCTTTGCTTTTTGGCTTTGGCTTTTGTCTTTTGTTTCTGCTTTTGCCATGCAGCCCATTGAGCAGAAAACCGTTCGCAAAAGCGGCAAGTTTTCCACTTGGCCGTTGTTTTAATCGCCAGGCTTCTTATAAAAATTCCAACTTTTCTTGCTTGCCACTTGTTCTGCTGCTCTCACTGTACGTGTGTGTGTGGGTGTGCGCAGCAGAGCAAGGTGAAAGTTTAATTGTGCAACGCAGCGGCAGACGTCTTTTGTATTTCAATTTTTGCATATCCTTTTTGTCGCTGATTGTTGAGCAATGCGGCAACTTGTAATGCAAGCAACAATTGCCCGCAAAAGTAGGCAACACTTTTTTTGCATTTAATTCAAGACTTTTACCTCGGTTAAAAATTGAATATAACGAGAATTAAACTGAAATAAGGGCAGCTTTGAAAGTATATAGAAGCTTTAAGAAATATTCCCCTGTAATTTATAAAACTTTGTCGAATATTTGATATTTAAGCAGCCATAAAAAAGCTGTTGATTATGCTTAACAAATGACCCTTGGTTCAAGGGTTCTTCTGGCTTCATTCTGGCACATACGAGAGAGTAAGTCTCCTGTGGTCCCGCATAATTAAATGAAATTTGCAAAAGTTTTACAAATTAAAAGCACACACTTTTTAGACGACGAACTTTGGCTCTTAAGCAATCTCAGCTTACTCTTATGTATGTGCATACACATCTTCCTATCCATAATCCTCATTCGACACATCCTGAAACTGTTGTTCTTGTTATTTCTGTTGTTGTTGTTAGTGTCTAAGTATTACACTCGTAAAACAAACAGAACCCAATGACCCACAGAAGAACAAAAGCAAATAAACCAAAAGGGCTCCCAAGTGATTTGTTTTCTAAGGCGATTTGCTGTAGCTAGTGTTGCTTTTGTTGCGGCTCATTTGGCCCAGAAACACACATACATACGCACACACATAAACGCACTCGCCACTCTCATTACACTCGACTACAGAGAAAAAAGTATTTAAGGTTAATAACTCAAGGACTTGTTGGCCTAGACGCGTGCCATAAACGAGCAAAGGCCCAAAGCAATGGACGTGGCCAGTTGTTTTGTTTTATGTCTCATGAAATTGTACTTGTCGTTATACAAAACTAAACTACGCCTAGGACTACAGTTAGTTAGTAAATACTAGTATATGTTACCTCTAAGTGTGTATGTGTGTGTGTGCATATGCTCACTCAGTGCTGATGTGTGGCTTTCATTGTTTGTTACACTTGCTTTCATTTCATATTCTTTATGTATGTTATGTTAGGTGCCTTATGCCCATTTCTGTATATATTTCTATTCGTATTCCGGCAGACACGTGCGTGAGGCAACCGGCATAAATGTTGACATGCGAATTGGCATACACACGGGCAATGTGCTCTGCGGTGTCCTTGGCCTACGCAAGTGGCAATTTGATGTTTGGAGCGATGATGTTACCCTGGCCAACCACATGGAGAGCGGCGGCGTTGCGGGGTAAGTTCTCCTCATTCATTACTACAAAGCATTCGCGTTTGCGTTTGCTTTTGCATTCGCGTTGATGACACGCTTCCAGCAAAAAAAAAAGAAGCACAAGAACAAGGAACGCAAGGTGTCAAGGCAGACGTCATAATGGCAATTTAAACGAGTCTCCATGAGCGTTGCAATTAAAACCGCCTCAACATTGCTGACTTCAGGCCTTCGAGCCAACAGTGCTGCAGACCTTCAACTAGTTGCGGCAGAAGGTCAAGTTAAGTGGCAAGTGCCAGCTGCAATTAGAGTTGCGCCCTAGTTCAAATAATAGCTTATGAACTGAGACAACTGACAAGTGCCTGTGATTATATCGTTGGCACAACTTTCAATCGCAATATGCGGTATAATAGAAAGGTTTTGTTGCACCAGTGAAATTGCTTGCTAATCAAAAAAATCTATATTGAATACGTGATTCAAACCCATGAATTTAGCATTGATTCGATATAAATTTGTTGCTCAATGACCGATTGTTATTTGTTTCATAAGTATCTAAATTAATACTTTTCATTATTCAGATAAAATAAGCATTTTAAAGACAGCTATAATTAAGATTTATTGTCTTAATTTAATGACTATGAAATGCCTCATGTCTCAAATATAATTTTATTTTATAAAAATTCCATTTATTGAAAAGCCTAAGTTGGAGTCTAAAGAGACTTGTCAGCTTACAGATTCTGTTTAGTATTTCTTGCAAATTTCCCAGGATTTCCAAAGCCAAAATGACAAGAAATTCGAATGAATAGCGGGAAAATACTTAGGCTTCTATTCAATTGACATGTATCACAGACTCACGTAGATTGCAATTATTTGAAATTGAATTGGAATGTTGCTCAATGAGCCGCATGAAAGTTGGGGCCACATTTTGCGTGTTCCGCACGAATTATTTGGCAATGCCTAACAAAGGCATAAATAAAATTACAATCAAAATACGGAAGTGGCAACGGAAGAAAACAAACGACACCGAGGGGCAGAGTAGAAGAAGAAGCATAAAAGCCGCCTTAATTTGCATGTGAAATAGGCATAGGCAGTAATAAGAAGTATTTGCGCCGTACAACTAAATCCACACATCACTCATACGCACTGTTGCTTGCAGCCGTGTGCACATCACCAAGCAAACTTTGGACTTTCTGGGCGATAAATTCGAGGTGGAACAGGGCGAGGGAGGCGGACGCGATGCCTACCTAGCAGACCATAAAATCGAAACCTATCTCATTGTGCCACCCAAGGTAAGTGCTTTGTTTTCTCTATCCTTGGTAGACCTCAAATTACTAACATAACTGTCGCAATGTCAGCCCGCCTACATGCAGAGTGTGCCACGCGTGGTCGAGTGCATTGAGAACGCAGATCCACCCCACGAGCCAACAACGCCAGTCAAAGAGGATGGCGATGTCACCGAGAAGCTGCTGCCCGCTGTCGAGTCGCGTTCTCCGGTTACAACCACCGTCGAGGCTCCCGAGAAGCTGTCGCCCACTTCCACCAACAGTCAGGATGCTGCGTTGCATGCACCGCTGACCTCGGCCGCCTCCATGTCCATCAAGGAGCTGTCCGAAGAGGAGGAAGATGCCGCTGCCACCGAGCCGTTGGTTGGCCACACACAATCAGAGCAGGAGCAACTGGTCAATAATGAGCCACCATTACCGACTATTGTGCATCGTGGCAGCGGTGACTCTGCTGCCTCGGAATCTGCCCCGAAATCAGCTGCTCTATCGCTGCCTGCCGAGGATCTGCTTAGCATGAGTGGCAGTGAGAGTGGCATCTCCAACGGCGGCACTCCCGCAGCAAATGCATCCAATGCGGTCAGCACGCCCACCACAACAACGGCAGCTGCTTCGACAGCTGGCACCAACAGTCTAACGGTAGCCGAAGCTCCCGAACGCTCGCGCCGCAAATTGTCTGTTCAAGGTAAGTTTTTTAAATTCTTTGGATTATAGATTTACTAAATAGAAACTAAAATATATTAGTGTCTTATGAACAAGAATTGTTTAGTCTTGTAACTTTAAAGCAGACGATTTATAGAATTTAGAACTTTGAAAATACATATTACATCTAAAAGAGTTGGATAGGTTTGTAATTTATGGTGAAATACTAAATAAAAGTTTTCAGATAATGAATACATTTAACATTTACAAAAGAAAGATAAGTACCAAGAGGTACTCTCTACCATTATCAATAAAATCCGAAGATTATTATTGTTTAAATAAACCAAATCAATTTTATACTTATTAATGTTTTTTTAAATAGAGACTTGATAGATGAAGTATTATTAACTAATCGGGAATATAAATAAATGCTAAATGGGCAACTAAGTTCATAAAACAAAAATACAAAATACTTTAACATAAGTTACACGATAAGTAAAAGTATGATACTCTAAAAGAACTTAAGGAGCATAAATATTAAATATTACTGCGTTACCCCACAACCTCAGATTGAAAGCAAGTTTTAGCTGCATTTGCAAAGTTGATGAGTTTTTAAGCCTTGCACACTTGGTCGTTAACTGGTTTAATTCATTTTTACCCGCTTTGCATCTTCATCTTGCATGCAGGTCTGATGTCCTTTGCCGACAGACGACGCTCCTCCGGCGCCTTCATCGAGGGACGCAAGCTGTCCATACACAGTGGCGAAAGTTTTCGCAGTCATGCGGGTGAGTTGACTTCTTCACTGTGTGAGTGTGGCCGGTGTGTATGCGTATGAGTGTGTGTGTGTGTGTGTGTGTGTGTGTGCGGCTTCCGGTGTCAGTTGGGGTGTGGTTTGGCCATAAAACGCAACAGTTGAAAATCACTTTCGCAAATGAGCTACGGCTTATGCATAATTTTATCGCTGCTGTCGCAACTTTTGCATCGTAAATTTGATGTGGCTACCACATTGTTGTAGTTGTTGTAATTTTTCATTTGTTTGCGGACTGGCCTCTGTTGACCATTGATGCAGAGTCTGGACCACATTGGCCAGCATGCCAATGGTAATTAAGCGCCTTTGACAGCCAGCTGAGCTTTGTCTGTGCCCCTTTCAGCATTCATCGTGGTTTTATGTCGCTTTATGCTCGTACTATACTATATACTATACTATATGTGCTTTAATCATGCCAAGGACATCAGGTGCGTCACGTAGCCGCTGTGGCTGCAAAATACTCAATTTGATGGCATTTTTGATGTGACTCCGACGCTCGGATCGTGCCACTGCACATTCAAAATTAATGCGGTGCTAAAAGTTAAGCAACGAATTAACAAAGTCAAGGATTAAGGCAACAGCGAGTGAAATCACAGTGGATCATCTAAGAAGTGAACAGTTGCTTTTGTTTAATTTCTTTTTAGAAAAAAAAAAACAAATTTTGAGACAACATTTTTCTTTTAATCAAACATTACAGATGTTTCTATCAATTTGGTAGATATTTTCTATAATTAGGAGTATTATAAAGAAAATTAGAAACAATAAAGAATTTTAGTATAAACTTTGGTTCACATACTTTTGGATTTAAAGAAACTTAGATTCTACAAAAGTTTTTTTTAAAGTTCCTTACATAATCCAAATTTAATTCGATTTATTATGATACAACAAAATTTAAAGATATAATGAAAAAAATTAAAAATATGAAGTGCTAAAGTCTTTCAGAGTATTCATTTAGTTTAATTTAAAAAGAACATTAACATAAGAGAAATAAAGGATTGAACTCTTTGCATTATTGACTTTCCTAGTTCACTTTATCGAGCACACACAGTACTTGCTGCTATTTACCAAACGAAATTGAATCGAATAGCTTTTGGTTGCTACTTTATGGGGCCAAACCAAGTTTTGAGTGTATTCGATTATGGCATAATCAAATTGCCGACTTTATGATTGCAGGTCATGTCACACGCAATCGGCCCTCATCGAAGATGACCAAATATGTGGAGTGCTGGGGTGCCGATCGACCCTTTGCCAACATTGCCGAATCGAAGCTGGTCAAGAATATTGGACTTGCGGTGAGTGTTTGTCAAGCATCGGGGTCAACAAGCTGCAGCAGCTGTGCACAGAATTAAAATCAAATTTCAATTCAATGTCAGCAAATCTCCTGCGAAATTTTGTACGCATTTGGCCAAAGTTTTGTTTTTGGTTTGGCCAAATAAAATGAAACAATCAACAGGCAAGATTTTGCTGGGATTGTGTGCCGTCTGCTGTGGCTGCTCCTCCTCCTCCGCCTCCTTCTCGTGGCTGGCAATTTTGCCTGAAGGCGGAGGGAAGTGGCAGTAAAAGCAGGAAGCTGGCAGCTGGAAACTAAGTAAACTCTATTATCATCCCCTTGGCTCATGGTCTTTCGTTCGTCATCGTTGCAGAGCATTGCCATGATTGAATCAAATTTGCTGCCGCCGGAGCGTAAATGTTTCAATTTTAACTTCTTTGGGCCGCCCACGGAGCTGAAGCCGCTGACCATGTGGTATCGCAACACGCCCCGGGAGGCCATGTACCGTGAGCAGCCGGATACGCATTTCCGCTACGACCTGATATGCGCCTTTGTCCTCTTCGTCTCCCTGGCCGTCGTCCAGTTGATTGTAATTGAATTGTAGGTGAGATCTAATCCTGCCGGCGATTTGTTTTTAACTCTGTTTCGCCTGCTCTCTGTCAAAACTCGCCTTAACAGGAATCTGGCTCTGGTCGGTTCGCTGCTCGCCAGTTTCATTTCGCTGTCGCTGTTCCTCTATCTGAGCAACATGTCTGTGCCGGATGTGCACGCATCGACCACGGAGCGCAATGGTCCTGGACAGGTTGTGGCCAGCAGTCGCTATCTGCGCTTGGCCATGTTCATCATCGTCAACATACTCGTCTCTTCATGTGCCGTATTCAGCGTGGTAAGCTACAGCTGCTGTTAATCAGATATAAATATAATTTAAGGAAAAAAGAGATACAGTTATGATTAAAGACGATATTATCTTATTATCTGTATAAGCGAAAAGTTTACAGAATTTAAGTTAACAAGTTTGTTTGGGTAATATTCATGTGTAATGCATTGCATTCTGGTTAAGTTTGTTGCAGAATTTAAGCATACTCTTTTAATTAACTAAAAAATAAATTGCAAAGTGGAATGATTAATCATTCTAAGTTTTATACTTAAAACTTACTTAAAATAAATTCTATATATTCTCAACATTCTCTGATCGAATAAGTAACTTGGAGCTTGTATTGAGTTAAGACCATAAAAACCCATTCATTTCGAATACTCGTTTAATGCGTTTGTACGCTGCATCCGGCCGTAGATAATTTGCATTAAAAAAGTTAGGCATACGCACCGTGTGCTCACTCCCTTTTTGTCACAGTCCTGACTTTTCTTCGCTTTATGTCACTGCAGATCAACTATTCACTGACCGATGAAGAGCCGTTGCTTATGGAGAGCAACAACAGCACGAACATCACCAGCAATGCGTACAACAATAACACCAACACACTGCCGGTGGAATCATTTAAGCCGTTGGATATTGATATTGACTTAGCACCCATTTTTCTCTTCTGCTGCGCCATTAGCTTGGCGGCAATATCGGCATTTCTGCGATCTGGATTCATACTCAAGCTGATCACCATGCTGCTGGCGCTGATCGGACAGATGCTCGTGCTTCGCTATAGCGATCTCTATGAACAGTACAATCTAGTCCACAATTACAATAGGTAACTATTCATAAAATTATTGTTTCGAATGATTATTTTTTAATACGAATATTCAATTCAAGCTTGCCGCTGGAAGTAAAGGGGTTTCTGCTGTTGCTGCTCGTGATTGCTGTGCTGCACACGCTGGATCGCCAAGGTGAATATGTGGCACGCACCGATTTTCTGTGGAAGGCCAAGCTGAAGGTCGAACAGGAGGAGGTGGAGACCATGCGAGGCATCAATAAGGTACAAATAAATTAGCTAAATTGCAAACATTGATTACTCATTGCTTATGCCACACTTAGATATTGCTGGAGAACATATTGCCAGCTCACGTTGCCACGCACTTTCTGCATCTGGAGCGTTCAACGGAACTGTATCACGAGAGCTACTCCTGTGTGGCAGTAATGTTTGCCTCCATACCCAACTATAAAGAGTTCTACGATGAGACCGATGTCAACAAACAGGGACTCGAGTGTTTGCGTTTACTCAACGAGATCATTTGTGACTTTGATAAGGTATAAGATCTTACATACATAGTTAAACAATTTAACACCTATCAAATATTGTCCTTCAGTTACTTTTGAAACCCAAATTCAGTGGCATCGAAAAGATTAAAACTATAGCCAGCACCTATATGTGTGCATCGGGTTTAAGACCTGGCAAGGAGGATGGCGCTACGGTAAGTTGTGACTCAAATGCAATCTGCTGCCTATTCCATTGTCTTTAAATTGCTTTAATTAATGTCTTTTAATGCTTTTTACTAATCCTGTATATATACATAATCCGCTAACTCGGGCATGCTCAAAATAGTCGCGTAGCTTTGCGGTAAGTTTATTTCCCAAAAATATATTATTTATGTTTATTGGGTACATATAAATTAGAGCGTTAAGAGTTTTCATTTTTAGTTATTAAAATAAGTACGAGAATTTCTGTCATAGTCGATCGATTGTTTCTAGTTAAATAACTGATTTAGTCGTGAAACTAGTTATAGAAAGAATTTGTACAGGACTCTTTAATATTAGATACTGGAATACTGTGTAAATTTATCAGAAGCATTCAGAGCAGTTTCATCATCCACAATTGTTATTTCAGTACTGAATCAAAATCATTTTTAAGAAGTAATTTGTGTTAACTATATTTAGGAATAATTGACGATTTTTAGAAGTTGAATTATTAACAAAGCGGATAAATCGCATTAAAAAAACAAGCTGAGCTTATCGGACCGTAAAAATCATTGGCAACACATTGCAATAAATGGCCAGTTTCAATTGCCCAAATGTTATTTAGTGTTTAAATGCCTTTTAATCGCTGCTTAGAAGTTTAATTAAACTTTTGGCCAGCACACACGCTAAGAGTGTGAGAAAGGCAACAGAGGAAGAGTGTTTTGAGAGTGAGAGAAAGGGATGTAGTTAACCCAGCAGTTAAATCAAACAATGACCCTTCATACACAAAAGAAAGAAAAAAAAACGCAACTGAAAGGACTCCAAATGAGGGTTGGCCATTGCGATGGCCAGGGATTAGCCAAAGTTTAGGCGGCACACGCTCAATTGGCTTTCATATTGGCTGACCAGGCCAATAAAGGCCAAAATGCGAGCATAATACAATACGAAGAGAATACCTAAAAGCCAACTAAATGTAATTTTCTATACTTGGTTTTTTTCTGTGCAATAGGATGAGAAACGCACTGAGGAGCACAACGTGGTCATATTGGTTGAGTTTGCGATTGCTTTGATGTCCATATTGGATTCAATAAATCGCGAATCGTTCCAACGTTTCCGTTTGCGCATCGGACTGAATCACGGCCCGGTAATTGCGGGCGTGATTGGCGCCCAGAAGCCGCAATATGACATCTGGAGCAACACCGTGAATGTGGCATCCCGCATGGATTCGTGCGGCGTCATGGGACGCCTTCAGGTAAATGTGTACTACTGAACTATTCATTGGCTTGACCTCTACTCACTCTCTACTTTTATTTTGTGAACAGACTACGGAGAATACAGCTAAGATATTAATGGCCGCCGGATACGAATGCGAATGCCGGGGCCTCACCTATGTCAAGGGCAAGGGAAATCTAGTCACATATTTTGTAAAGACACCATTCGATGGTAAATTGTAATTGCGATGCGATGCGACCAGTTGGCCAGCGCAATTTGTTGTTAATAATAATGCTATTTATCATTATTGTATGTATAGGCATATTTATGTTAAGGCATGTTGTTATTTATTTTCAAAAATATTTTTTAAGAATTTTAAGCATTTAATCTACGTTGCACACTAGGAATTATATTAAGTCAATACATTTGTTTTAGTTAGATTTTTAATTGTTATTTAGCACGATTTATTGTTGGCAATTAGTAATCAGCAGAGTAGCTCACTTAAACAGCGAATAATTATATGACGATAAATTATACTATTATGTAAACAAAATGACAACTACTCATGCATACTAATCTACTTATAATATAATACTATGAAATATTTAATGAAATTTATGCAAAACTAACCCGACAAATGGAAAGATACAAATGCAATTTAGCTCACCCCTCAACAAAAGAAAATGAAGAAATAATTAACGATACCAAGATTATACTACAAATATAGAATTTAATCATATTTATTGTATTAACGTTTTTCCAATAGATTCTGTTCGTAATTATTCGTTATTCGCGTCTATTGGAGAAATGCTTAAATTTATAAATCGTTAACTAAACAATGTGCCATCACAGGTCGAACACAACGCGGTTAAAATATAATTTCAACGACCTCAAGCTAAATTCTATCAACAAGATTTAAACTACTTATGATATAATGTAAATTTTATAAACTTTTCTACTATCACACCTCTATACACCAAATGGATCTGCTGACAATGATTTGAATATTGCACACGTATTCGTTTATATTCAGCAGATATTCAAACTGAACATATCCCAACCAATATGCTATACCTCCGACTCTTAAACTATGGAAACTGTACTCTATGCATATCTCTGTAATTGCTATCCAAAATTTACAATTAACCACAGATATTATCGAAATATTTACGAATGTATTTACGAGTCAAATATATTCATTTGAATATGAAATCGGACGTTTCATTAGCTTGTTATCAAGATTATTTTTCCCATTTTACAGCATTTGACGTATTTATGATGATGAATAAAATAAAACAAAAATTCTTTGAAATAAAATATATCAAAACTTTATTTTCACTTGTCTCGTTTGTCAAATACGATTTGTATATTCTTTATTACAATCAAATTATTTTCATACATTTTGTTCCCGAAATTTCTGAGCCAAAGTTACTTCCATGATGAATTTGAATTCCGCATGGATTATTTTTAAGTACTCTTATATTACTTACATATGCTATATGAACATTATGAACATAGCACTCAAGGGACGATATACGGTGCAAACGGAATACAAAACATTTCTGATGGTGCCATACACAAGAGAAACTATATTGCTATATAGTGAGAGGCGCGACAACACGATGGTGCCAATAATTGCCACCCTCTTGGGCTGCGTATTTTGGAATTTTATCAATCATGTGCGTTTGCGATATTATCCGCAACATGACATATTTCAGCGCTTAATGTTAAGAACTTACTGGCTATTCAAGTTGCCAGTTCTTTTGATTTGTGTCATAGGCATGATCACGATAATACTGGCCAATTATCAGCTCTATAAGTTAAGAGTTATACTGACGAATAAGAACGTCGTAGATGTCATATTGATTGGCTACAAAATCAAGTTGTTGTGGCATATCTTCTTCTTTTTGGGGGGCTATGATCATCTGGATGGACGAGTACAAATTGTATACTCACATAATGAAGCCAACAGTTGTACCCGCTCCCGCGCTTGCGCCCCGATAATGCTTATGTTGAATTTTTATTTTTGTAAAGTACTTTTCGAGTTATGTAGCCCCATCAAATTGGTTTCCAGTTACAACATCCAGCCGAGAGACCATCAGCAAAAAATTTGGAATTATCGTACTACGTGGCAGGGCCTCTTGATGAAGTCAGCAAATAAATGTAATGGATCGGATTTCTAAAGCTGATATTTAAGTGGAGTTCCTCAAATCGTCAAATCACAACGCAGGCGCAGACTCGAATTAGTTGCTTTCTAGACGTTCATGCTGTCGGTACTTAAACCTTTTATCAAATATTTCTAAATAAAGTATTTTACATAGATGTGAGTAAATTCATTGGATTCTTTTAATTATTCTTATAATACAAAGTGAATACATTTAGATCTACGGAGATTTCTGAAGTCAATTCGAGTGTTGTGTTCATATGGCTTAATTGTTTAAAAAAAATATTCATTTATGAGCAATACGCATAAAACAAAAAGTAAAAATAAAACATAACAAATCACAGAAGAAAACTGCAAAACAAAAATGAACTTAATAGCTAATTCAGACGCGTCTATATATACACATATAAATTCTTAGCGGCTTCACACGTTTTAAAAGTGTGGCAGACACACTTTGCCGGCAAATAACTCGGATACAACTGTGATCCACAGCGCCAGCACAAACATTATATAGGATATGCCGATTTTGAATGTGTTTGGCAGCTGGTAAGCCTGGCCGCCGATCTCTTCGATGTGAAAACCGAGCGGAAAGACAACAGCGGCAAAACAGAAAAGTACCATAGCTGCAAATCCTACCCAGCGTGCATACGGAATAACATTGCGATCCCAGGTACTTGAAGCGAGCAATATTACTGTCGTCGTGATGCAAATGCAGCCAATGAAAATACAAACAAGCGCAATTAGCCACTCCGGCTGCAGGTCGGGTGTGTAGCAAACTTGTGGGCGATTGTACAGTGTCATACAGGTCCACATTAAGCCAAGTCGTATATCACCTGTAACGCAATATAATAGCAATTTGTTATTGTTTCACAGATTGGTTTATTTGTTTGCTGTGTTTACCAGCTTCCTCAGTTATAATCCAATCGGGCAGTGCTAGGCTCACAATAGCAAATACATCGGCGGCCATAAAAAGCGTCGCACTGATTGTTGTTAGTTTATCCATAATTATTGTCCAATTTGCTGGTTTTACAATCTTTTTCCTATTTATTTATTTTCTTTCCACAATGCAAGCAAAAGTGTGACCACAAAGTTGAATTTTATAAATTTCCCATTTTGCAATGAAAATATACTACGAAATATACCAGAATGTTGATGGCGTTGCCAACAAACATTACATTTATCGATAAATAAAATAATTGCGCTAATTTCAAATTTAAAATTTAATGTTGGATTGAAAATTAAAAATATATGTGTAGTAATTTTTTTGTAATTCAAATAAAGTGATTTTAACTAAATATTTTAATTATTACCAATAAGAGGAATTACTATTGTGAATGAATCACATATAAGTTCGACAAACATAATTAATTGACAACTTGTTGAACACTATTAAAACCGTAGCTATTATTAGAATCAGTTTTGCATTATAAAAGTTATCTATAGACAGTCTAGCTAAGTTCAAAGACACCACAACACAATTACAGTTGCAGTCACATTTAAATGTTAAGGAATTATAAGTGGTCAGGCTGGACACCTATACAGCCGATGGCCATCAATGGGCGGCCGAGTATTCGGTCGACATTTACGGCGTACACGAACTGCGCTGACGTGTCCCTAACTGTGGTTAACCGCAGTTTAGTCAGCTTGTGCTATACGTGTACAATCCTCTTACCATGTTCATTATGAACTTATTTTTGTACTATCTAACGGATATCTTAATTTAGTTTTCCCCACTTTAGACTTTTCTATGCGCCATAATTGTTCGGTCACATAGGTGTTGCGGTAGTCACACATGCACTCACATATTGTATTATTATTATTTGTTAATTTCTGTTGCACTCATTTAGCATTCGGCTCTGCAACGCGAAGCTCGCTCATTGTTTGCGTCGGCTAAAATTTCGTCGCGCCTACGTTGCTCCAAGACCCGAAACCGAAATTAAGGAGCCTTCAGTCTGAAAATGGAACGCTCTTGTCATTTGTTTATTATTGGTTGGCGCACCAAAGCATCGAGTTGTGATTGCAAATAAACTAAATTATGTGCAGCCTAACGACAAAGCTTCGCGCGCGTCAAGTGCAAAAGTAAGAAGAGATTTTCAGAAACACAATTCTGTGAATTATTCATGTATCATAATTGTAATTGATTTTGGAATGAGACGCTGATCAATAAGGTTTAAGTTGTACAAGATAGCTAAAGTTTTTTATCCAAAGTTTAAACGCTTTTGTGTAATCGGATTAAGATCAGTTGTCATAAAAGCTGACGTGGGCTAGTATAAATCGAACTATAATATTGTAAAGTGAAACAGCTAAATTATTGTTGAAACCTCATAATTCAGTAAATATTGATGTGTTTATTTGATTGTAGTGCGACTGATGTGTTTTTTTGGATTGTATGTGGAGGACCGCTTTGATAGACGAAAGACTATCGAATTTCACAAAACCAAGAGTCAATCAATTCAATGAAATCCTCCGTTGAATGTGAGTTTTTGTAAACATTGATACTGAATTTGACTGTGGGCTATAAAAGCGGTGGACAGAGCTCTAAGTGCATACAGTTGACAGCTCGACATGAACGCGTACGAATCCCAATCCGAGTCTGAATCCGATTCCCACTCCGTTTTGGTAACAATAAGCTCAGAGCTGATTATAAATGAGTAAGAAATAAAAAAAAAAATTATAAATCCTTATTTTAACATAAATTATATAATAATAGAAACGAGAAAGAGAAGAACGAGGTCAGTGCTGAGCAGACATCGGATGAGGCCCAAGACACTCTTTACGTTTTCGAGAAAATACTTTCACCGCATAAGTAAGTTATCTCTCAGACAGTGCAGATTATGATGGAAATTTTTATTAATTTTGGATAATGTCAGAAATAACAAAGATCACCTTATTGGGGAGAAGGAAGAAGCTCAATTAAAGGAAGGTGAAGACCGCATTGTTGGTCTTGAAAGCTTTCAGTCGCTTTTAAGGTATGTGATCTTTTAAAAAAATATTTCATATTTTTCAAATACATTTAATTTTATTTTTTAGTGAAAAAGCAAACCCTGCGTGTGAAAATCAGCTACAAAATTCCTTAGAGCATCATGAAAATAATACGCTTGACAAAGCAATAGAAAGAAATCCAATGTGAGTTAAGCAAGAACAATACTTAATAATTACTAATGCAAATCATATTATACAGTGTTATAACAGAACAGGCATCGGAAAACAAGGAAGAAAATCGCCCAAGAGATCGAGAGGAAAGACCACTAGTTTTGGAAGAAAGACACTCGCTTTCAATGTACGTCGATTTAAATAAAAATGAAAACAAAGCTTAGCAATTTGTTTTTCATATTGCAGAGCGGAGACAAAAAAACGTCGCGCCAGTGTTTATTGTGACGATAATCTGTTTATCCCTCGGGAATTGGCTCGTAGTGAGCTGCATCAGCGAAGATTTCCCACAACCGTAAATAACTTGGATCGAATCAGCAAACACAGTGACTACCGCTTACGAATGCTAAAGTTTCCAGTTGGATCAGGCCGAGCTCGTTTTGTGGCGCAGCAATTGAAGAGGAGAAAGTTAAGGGAGCAGAGAATGAAGACTGAGGAGAAAAGAAAGCTGCTTGAAGACAAAAAATCGCAAATGAAAGCGGAAACCCAAATAATGCCTAATTTGAATCAAGAGAAATTGCCCAGCGATGAAGAGTGTTGCATAATTTTGGAGGAAATCGTTGTGTCAGAGACCGAAGAGGATGGCACCGATGAGCTGATAGAGCGCGTGTCAAAACGTCAATTGAAGCGATCCTCCAGCTTGGACTTAAGGTGAGTGAAAAGCAATTAAAAGAATGAATTACGACAATTATATGTATATTATAGTCGTAGCAGTGCCAAGGAGCTGCTGGCGGATAAACAAGATCAGCAACAATTGCCGCTGTTCCGTTGGCACAATCCGGACTGCAGCGATAACAGCCGAAAGATGGGAATCCTGGAGGATATAAGTCTGTCTGCTAGCGTTGATATTCAAGTGGGCTTCAGCGAAATGCCTAACACATCAAGTGAGACAGCTTCTCAGCAACAACCACAGCAACATCAACAAGTTATTGTGGAGGTGGTGGCTGCTGAATTGCAGCCACAGAAGCAGCCATCGCCTCGTCCATGTGCCGAGGTCGTTGAGCAATCACAGCAAGTAGTAGAAGTACAGCACTTGGAGGTACAACGTCAGCAAGACCAACAGCGGCTACAGCAGCAACACCAACAGCAGCAGCATCCTCAACAACAATATCAGCCACATATTGCTGCTGCAGCAAAACGACTGCCAGCAGCAACAACAGCCAATTCACGCGATATGGAGCCACTTCGTCAGCAACTTATGCATCGCATCATCTTGCCACAACTACAAACTGAAGACTTGCCGGAATCTAGCATCGTTAACAACAATGCTGTTAGTCTAATGAATCAAAATCTGCAGCCACATTTTATAGATAGTTCGATGGGTGACAGTGAATGGACGCAGCTTCAGTACGATAAATATGCACTTGTTCTGAGTTCTCAACATCAGCAACAAAACCAGCAGCAGCAACATCAAAAACAACAACAACACCAGCAGCAAAATCAACAACATCAACAACAGCAACAGCGACAGCAACAGTTAGTTCCTTTGTGGCAGCAACAGCAGCCATCGTATCAAATGTCCCATCAAGAGCATCAACATTTGGAGGCGGGACGAGAAGAGTTGCAGCAATTGAATGCACAATATCAGCGCTTAAAGTGCCAGGAGGAGGAGAAATTAAAGTGTTTAAATAATACACTCAAAGAAGTCTATGCGGATCGATTGCTAAGCGAGCGGCAACACGCCGATTTACATCGTTTGTTTATGCACAAAATGGTCGAGAGTAAAAAACATGAGGATAGTTTGCATGCTCAAAGGGATCAACTGAAGAGACAGCTAAAAGAGGACTTAGACAGCTTAGAACAGCGCATTGCTGAGAAGCAACGACAGTTGCAAGAGCGCTCCAGATCGTGGCAATGGCAGCAGCATCCTCAACAACAATATCATCACCATCATCAACATCCTAACCAACAGCAGCATCAACAACAGCGACAACTGCAGTATCAGCAGCAGCAACAGCTTCAGCTCACTTATAGTCAGCAGCAACACCAACATCAGCAGCAGCAGCAACATCAATATTATTTGCGTCAGCTGCAACCTCCTCCGTATCAACCACGTTTGCAGTGCTTTCAGGATGCCTTCTCGCAATACGCCGAGTCGCAGCTGGTAGATTCCAATAACACACTGATGCCACCGCCACCGCCACCGCTACCGCCCCCACCAGTGACGACAACAACACTAGCATCACTGCGACCAACGCCAATGCAACCACCACCACCAGTTGCATATCGCACTGACATCAGGCAACAACCTCCTCGCAGTGGGCGCATGATGAGACGTCGCCACACCATCGATCATAGAGCCAATAATATGATGTTATATCCACCATATGCAACACCAGCTGCTCCACCAAGAGACGCACTTCACCGGACAAATGTCACTGCAGCAACTACAGCACACTTTTCGCGACCTGACACATCTACAACAGTTGCCAACGAGAGAAACCATGTGAATCAGGCAATTGAACAAACTGCAATTACGTCCATCATCAGCAATTATGTCACAAACTATTTGAATGACATGGAATCAAGAAATCCATAAAATGTATTATATTATACATAGTTTTATATTATATGTATGTATATCTTGTGATTTGCAATTTTTAAAGTGCCTTTGCTATTTCCGAATGGGTAATATTACCTTCAGATAAATTCACAATCAAAATTAAATTTATTCCATGTTTTTATAATAGTATTTCAAATGTGTATGGTATTACTACTACTCATATACATAAGTAAGTTTTCGACATCTATTTCAAATAGATCACAAAAAGTTGTAAATAATATATTTTAAGTGTAAATAAAAAAAAGCTAAAACTATGTCTAAAATTCTGGAAATATAAACTTAATTCAAATGTTTATTTATTCATCATTGATTTAGTACTATGGTTTAACTTCGATGCGCCTACGATCGCTGATGATGATCACAGGGATGATAGCAGCAATGGGAACAGTGCGAGCAATACCAAGGTGGGTTCATGCAGCTATGGCCATTACCATTTGTATTGCTGATTCTATTACCATTTCTACAGCCATTTCCATTGCCATTTCCCAGCGGAAATGATGGTCTACGGCCGTAGGAGTGTTGTGCATCAATATTGTTGCGTTGTGGACCCGCTTTCCTACTGATTAAAATAGGTTTTTTGGGCCCATCTCCTAGATTCGAACATGGTAACGAATGTGTTGGCGATGATGCTGTTGAAGGTGCTGATGGTGTAAGGGGTGGTGGTGTAAGGGGTGGTGTTGCAGGGGGGAGGGACACAAGTTTCTGTAGACTGCGTCGATGTAGAAAGTTTCGTTGGCTTTGACTGCGTAGGCAAACTTTCAGCTGGAATTGGTAATGGAGGAATGGAAGGCATGGAGGGCATGGATCCGGCATATGGCAATGGCAAGAGCTGCAGGGCGAACGGTGGCTGCGGCTGCTCGGGATGCAATTGACCCGATGTGAATCCCGTGAGCATGCAGGGTAACTCGAAGCGCATCAATGCTGGCGGCTGAGCAGCAAATGTTGGAGGTGGTTGTTGTTGTTGCTGCTGTTGCTGTTGCATAGGCTGCAAACTGTGTACTTGAATATGACAGCAAGATGGAGCTGGTGGCAGATTTTGAGGAGGATACGGAGGCGGTGTAGTTGCTGCTGCTGGCGGACACATTACACCGCTGAGGTAGGCCAATAGCTGATTAACTGGCATAACAGTCACTGGAGGAGAAGCGTTCATGTCGGGGCTCATCTCAGTCGAGGGCGCATAACTTGTTGGATAACTTGTAGAACAACAATGACACACGCTAGCTGTTGATTGCGATTGCTGTTGTGACTTCTTTCGGTTACGTTCTACTTTGGTTTGCTTGACAGACTGAGGCAGCTGATCAACCGGCAATGACACACCAAGATTATTATTGTTATTGATGTTGTCGTTACCGCCGGGTGTCGCTAGGAATGACAACAACTGCGGGTTGTACCCATCCAGATTAAAGGAATTCGGAATTGGCACATTGCAGTCGATGCTATATAAATAAAACTACTATAGAACATAATTTTACAGGATTAACTTCAGCTACCTTAAGCCCTCTGGCCCCTCGGTCACAATGCAGGTGCCCATGCGCTGTGGCGCCGAATTGCAGTTCTGCATCCACAAATCTGCAGGCGGCAATGCATCACAAATCATGCTGCAACTCGGTTGCTGAGGATCGAAACGCAATCGCTGTTGCTGCTGCTGCTGCTCCTGCCGCTGATGCTGTTGTTGTTGCTGGAGCAGATGCTGTTGTTGTCCCATCTGAGACGATTGTTGCTCCACTGGAGCAGCAGACTTCTTCGAACACAAAATGCGCCCAGATGAGGTCGCATTAATGCCGTGCTCACAACTTTCGGAGCAAAACATTTTATGTTCGTCGTTTATTCATTTATTATTCAGCCCAATTTTGCATTCGTTGACCCAATTGTTGTTGCGATCTGCTCCTGCCAGACAGCAAGAATTATCAGCTTCTAAATTAGATCGTTTGGATTTAGCTCATTTTAAGTCCAGAATTTATTTGAACACATTTAAATATTTTTCTATGAAAATAAACAATCGCCTACTTCATTTCAAGGGTTTAATAAACCTTTTCTTTTTAATCTAACTATAGAAATTTAAAAACTTCGAAAAGTGATCAAGATGGAAATTATCATACTCGTTTCTCTGCTTGTTGCAAAAATCTTTTTTATGTATGTGGATTTTTCTTTTGTTTTTCCAAGAATTAGACCAAGACGACGTATAGAAATTTATTTTAAATATATTTCTATAAAAAAAAACAATCTGAATCTAGCAAAACTAAGCAGAGTAGTTTCAACCTCAAACTAGCCAACAAAATATAGATCAAATCCACTCTAGAAATATTGCCCTGCATCGTTTCTAATATCAACCATGTTTAATTTATTTTACTCGAATAAACGTGGTATAAATGTATATAACAAACACTTTAAAATCAAAATTATTTTATTAAATTTTTTGATATTTTTCGTGGAAGTACAAACATTAAAAACACATGCCACCTAATTTTTTCTAAGAATTTCCATATGTCTATAAATCAGTGGTAAAATTTTCTTTCGCAGGCCTCTAACGGCACACGCACAGTATTATCACTCAATAGGTTTTTTTTTAACACTACACACCACTTCGGCAACGAATAACAAAATAAATTTTACCACACTGAAAAAAATGTGGGAAGACTATAGATATTGTGTACAGAAAATATAAGTGGGAAAACATAAATAATTTCAGGGAAATCCGTTGATATGATCTTAAAAAAATCTGATGTCATACATATCAATAAGTATTTCAAATGGTTATTGATTAGAAGAGAGGACATAATAAGTACTAAATACTTTTCTTTCAAATATTTTAATACATAATATATAATATATAAAAATGTTGAGCTGATTAATATTTTTTATTTTTGGATTAGTATTGATATTAATTTTATTTACACGTACACGAACGTGGAAAGTTAAATGACGGCCTATATAATTTTACTTTAGACATTAATGACCTCATTAAATTTAATTTTGTACTTCTCTTACTTTTGTTAGAATGCTTAAACATAGTTGAATTAGCTTCCAGTGTATTTTGGTTATTTGATTAGCGCAGACCGTCCTCTTAAATAATCGCATAGAACAGTTCGTTCAGATATTTTGCTCAAATCAACAATTTTTTAATATTCGATAAAGAACGAGCAAGTGTTATTATTAAACAGATCTGGCCCTCAGTTTAGTTTTAGTTGCGATTTGTTCTTTGGCGGACGCAGTTCTGTTTTAAAATAATAATAGTCACATATAAAAAAAATAAAGTGCGATGAAGCTGCTCCCATTGGCGATTTCTTTGCCGTCTCTACTGGTACTGCTAATCTTCATCCAGTCCAGTCATTCAACACCGATTCTAGATCCGAATAATGTAGACACGTGTTTTATAAAGGCAGCTAAAGAGATAATCTCATTTGTACGCTCAGATATTGATGAATTAGATAAAGAAACGGGCAATTTTGAAACGGCAAAGATCCGCGAAAATCAACTCAAAGTGATTCAACATTTGAATAATGTCACCATACAAGTTCGTCAAATCAAGAATCAATTAACACTCTCCGAAGAATGGTCGTATTTGGATTTTGATACCAAATTCCAAATAATAAAAGATTCATCAGACCTTTTACAAAGCTTCGGATATTTTAAGTTATATTACGGAATGGGCGATTACATCCCACAATACTTCGATAATTTTGTTGAATCAATTTCTGGGCTAACCATCGACCGGTTCCCACTTAACCCAAACTCTACAAATGTGTTTTATCAGATAATCCACGGATTTGAATGTAAACAGCACGATGATGAATGTAAAAAAATCATAAAGAGTTTTAATGAATTGCGGAGTATATCTGAAATTCCTGACAATTTAAATTATGAAAAACAACAGTCTCCTCAACAATTATATTACTCGTTATATAAAGAAATAGCGCTGGGCGAACTTATGGCATATATTCTGATCGAATATTCATTGATGATTAAAAAGGTCTCTGCAAATGACAATTTTATTACAAAAAGAAATGCTGTTCGACACAACTATGATGAGATCACTAAAAATGCTCTCAATTCTCTCAAGCATGCAACGGAGAAAGCTGATCGTGCTCTTTGGCGACGGGATCCCGATGAACGTGTGTATAATGAAACCTTCGCCGTTGTCGAACTTCATAAAGAAAATGGTGATCGTTACTTCAATCTTCGAGAATCATTATCGGACGTTAAGGCCAACAAAGTTGTGACTGGAATACGATTTGTGAATAAGAATCGCATATTCCATTTGCAAATACAGCAGGGAGAACTCTTGCCCCGTGGTCTCATCAATGAATCAACTGTGGAGTGGATACCAATCGATAACTATGAAATCGGTAATTCTAATGTTAAGGAGGGAATCGACTATCATACATTGTGTGACCAAAGCCGCGCTATAGATCTGGATGATGTAATTAAGACAGATGATAATACATTTGTGGTAACCGGCGTGCGTTTCCAGGTTGTGAATGAACATCTGAATCTGAAAGTGCATCTCAGTAAATTCGATTTCGTGAAGGGTGAATTAGTTGATCCGCAAATAAATGGCATTTGGCAATCGAAAGAAAATGTTTACAACCGACAAAAAATAAGCGTCAACAATCGGAAATTTCCAGCATTTAATCGAAATAATTTAAAATTATCGAAGGATACCCAATATCTAGAATTTACCAACATGTATATACACGATATTCAAAGTAAAGCTTATCTTCCATTGATTGATCTGCAGAATGTCGAATTTGATCCGCCATTGCCTTTAGCCGGCATTGGCATCTATCACAGAGGTAAAGAGAGCTTCGGTGGCCTCGTGGCCCCAAAAATCATCAGCTACGATCTTTCTCCTCACATTTCTTCGACGACTTATTGAAAGCTTTTATATCAAAAACAATAATAACAATAAAATTGCATTTCGTATTTGTCTGTGGATTGCATTCAAAAAAATTAAAAAATAAATAAAAAAGCTTCACAGAAACGCAAAAGGTATTTTCTTTTATAGTAGTTGATTTGAAATGTAAAAAAAAAGTTTTTCAGAATAATCGAAGTTGCTATGTGAAATTATTGTTTCATCTGAAGTAACTTAGTTGTCAATTGTATATTCTCAATTCATTATATAAACAAAAAATTATTCATGTTGTAAGACGAAGAAAAAGTCTATTTTCTTATTCGGATCTTAGGGAAAGTTGATGCTGCAGATGCCGGACGGGGAGATAAACTATAATACCAATAACTGTGATATTACTCAGATGGAG
Source organism: Drosophila nasuta (assembly GCF_023558535.2). Lineage (NCBI taxonomy): Eukaryota > Metazoa > Arthropoda > Insecta > Diptera > Drosophilidae > Drosophila > Drosophila nasuta. The sequence goes on along the minus strand of NC_083457.1, from coordinate 35,669,228 downwards.
CAGCACAATGGGATGCGCAGTTTTGTTGTCACCGTCGATGATAATGGCAAGATCGAAGTAAATCAAAAAAACCAGGAAGAATTCTGCCAGCAGAGTAATTGCAACCATAAGGCGAAAAAGAGATTGGGAAAGGGAAAACAACGCATTCGAATTGCACTCATCGAAGAGGATGCCACCGGCAGCTCTGACGTCGAGCAGGATGAGAATGGCAGCATTGTGAGCATTGATGCGCAATCGTTTGATGCCATGCACGATCGTTTCGTTAAGATCTATAATAAAAATGTGCGCGGCAAGCCGAGCTTTGTGGTTCTTGAAGATGCGCTGATGCGCAAACGCATTGAGGATACGCTGCAGAATCACTTCGATAGCACCACTTGCCACCACCACCAACAGCAGCACTGCCACGCCCAGCAACAGACATCGCCGTGTGATATTGGCGCCCACACAGGCTCCCAAACCGATGAGTTTCTTCTGCAATGCGCCATGCGCTCTCGCTTGCCAGGCCACAGTCGTGGTTGTCAGGCCACCGACCACACTTACAACAATGTGGAGCTATCGCACAACGCTAGCTCCTCCAGCAGCAGAAAGCATCTTCAAGTGCCCTCGCTGCGACGGCTGAATCAATTGAGATCGCTGCCTTTCAACAATTCGACATTGTCATCAGCAACATTGGCAGCCCCGGTCGTCAGTGCACCACATGTGACCATCACCGTTTCACCTCCATCTACAGCAAACATGCCCGTTATTATGCAGGCGCAGCAACAGCCATTGCAACAGCAGCAGATCCAACAACAGCAACAACTGTTGTTGCCAGCAGCGACGCACAGCTATTGCAATTGTTGCTCCAATTTGCAGCCTTGCATAAGTAACAGCTGCAATAACTGTTGTCTCCCACAGCCAGTGAAGAGCAACTACTGCCTGCCTGCAACTAACACCTGCTTTCTCCAGCCACAGCAACAACAGCATCAACAGCAATACCCTGCAATGTCAACAACATATGGCAATTGCTGCTTGTTGGGACCCACTTTAGCACAGACCACGCTTGGCTTTGGGCCCACGATGTCCGAGTAATGCAGCCATAATATTTTAGAGACATTATCACTGCAACAATGCCAGGATTGTCCTGCTGCCAACTGGTCCACGCAGATTTGCAATCATTGTCTATACTATCCAATGTCAAACTACAATATGTCTGATTTTGGACGGGTACATTACGCCAGCTGTCCAATGCAACAACAGGCGCCGCAACAGGGTCCACAACAGCAACAAGCGCCACAACAGCAACAGGCACCACAACAACAGCAGGGTCCACAACAGCAACGGGCGCAACAACAGCAACCGGCCCCACAACAGCAGCCAGTTCCACATCAACAACTGTTGAAACAGCACAGACTGCAACCATACAGCCATACCAACTACTGCAAATACCGACACAGCATCAACAATCGCAGCAGCAACAAAGGAAGAAGCAATTAGAAAACAAATCCGATTCACAGAATCCTTCAGAACAACTTTCAAAAAAGTTAGTAGAGGAAACATTAGCTGCATCTGCCGCCAAGCTCGACAAGATTGCGAAAAAAGTGCGTTACAAGTTGTCTGGAACAGCTGCGTCCAATAAACTCTATATGGCACGCTTTGGACGCACTTGCACCTCAGTTAGTGCTTTGCCGCAAAAGAATATCAAAAAAATGTAGTATACATTGATGATGATTCTGTTGTTGCTGATGCAAATAGGCGGAAATTTGATTGCTATCTAAATGCTGTTGCCTATATCTACAATTGCATTCTTCTTCTACTTGTATATGATGTGGCTGTTGCTGCTGCTGATACCTAAGTCGTTGCTTCTCCCGTTGCTGCTGCAGTTGCTGCTGTGCCTCGTACCACTGCTGCTGAGCGACTTGTCGCTGCTGTCGTTCCATGTATTGCTGCTGTTGCATTTTCTCAAAACAGGAATCAGTTTTTGGCCCATGTTGCTGTAGACCGCACTTAATTGTTTCAGTTCCCTGCAACGGTCGCTGTCTTTCCAAGCATCTCTCATATGCTTCATTCGTCTGCCTGAATACCTCTTGCAATTGCAACTCCTGTTGGCGCTTCAGTTCTCTGTAGTTTTTTATGCAATCGCAATATTCTAGACTATCCTGTTCTAGACCTTTGTGTTCAATCGACGCACATAAAGGTGCTGCTGCTGTTGTTTTCAATGCTGTTAGATCTTCAACACTGGTTGACCGCAAGGGGCGCGGCTTCATAATAATCTTAACGTCATCTATTGTTGCATGAGTTTCCCTTGGTGATTGCTCAACATTTCGCAAATTATGTGCCCCTGGACATGCCGGTGATTTGGGTCTTTGATGGTAAGGCCGCTCTTCTTCATCAGAATTCTTTTGCATTTGCTGAACTTTACCGTGAGATATCTGAGACTTCGAGTCTTCATGTTGTACTTGTTGTTCACTACTGAAACTGATATTTCTTTTGATTTTACCAGATCGACTTGACGACTGCGATTGTTGATTTCTAATGTTTGAACTCCCGATGCTCATCTTTAAAACGATTTATATTTTGTGCAGCACTGGGACTTTTCTGTTCATGTTCACGTCTTACTCGGTGATCATTATTAAAACGATATGCATTATGGTCAGCAGTATGATTTGGTTCCGTTTGTTGATTTCTAGAATGATCACGTCTTACTTGATGTTCATCCTTAAAACGATTTACCTTATCTCCACCCCTAGAAGTTTTTTCGTCTGTTCCGATCGAATTCGGGTTGGTGTCTATTTGTTCGCAAGGAAGGTTGAATTCCAAACTTTAAATAATGCGCTTCCTGAAAACTTTCGCGTTTATTATTTCGATGAGAGCGTGATTTGAGCAATTATGATCGCCTTTTTGCTCTTAAAGAGGATTTCGATTTTGGAGACTTAGAACGATACCGTGCTTGCTTTGCCCGATTTCAGGAAATTCTGCTACCGACTTTTGAAGGGACCGAATCATAGGATGGAGAAGTAGGCCCAGTGCTTTGATCAGATTGAGATGTCATAAAATGTGAGGAATACGTAAGAGAGTGTCGTTCTTCGCTGTGAGATGCGTGTGCATTAAGAGAACGAGTCTCTGGTGATTTAAATGGAGTACTTTGTAATTCGCCCTTATCATTTCTTGGGATTGAGCCCTTTTCTGGATTTTCAGCTGACTTTTGTTGGGTCTCTTGCTGTGTTTCCTCAGTTGGCGATGACCGTGCAACATTCTCTGGTGATTTAGATGGATTATTTGCCGATTGCTCTCTGTTGTTTCTTTGAAATGAATGAGAGACACGTTGGGACGCAGACGGTTTTGTTTCACCACTTTGATTAGATTGTGGTATCCCCAAACCGGTTCTGTATAATAAACAGTGTTTTCTTACGATTAGTTCCGATTGACGTTTAGAGCACTGGCATCGCTTGGAAGAGAAATCCGACCGTTGTAACTTCGACTCACGACTTGGAGTTGACTTATATCGTCCAGTTAATCTCTTATTTTTAAGGAAAATGTTTGATGATTCAGATGGTTCCTTTTTGTTCGATTTTCTAGCTGGCAACATTTAGGCAACTTCAGCTATCTCCTATGAACACATTATTAACGAGGCTAACTTAAAATGCTGATACTTACCACTTATCGGGTTTGCACATGCCAAGCACTCCTCCGTGATGTTGGCTGTCTGGTCGAAAGGGCACCAAGACCACAGGCTTGCGATTGTCGGCATTGTAGCTGCTGAGAATATTATGTTAGACTATGTTAGATAGTATTCATTTCACACTTACTTGATGGAGTTTTTCTTGCAGAACGTTTGGAGGTCAGTCAATACGATTTTCACGAACTTTCTGCCGAGTCGCAGTTAGCTCACGACTATCAATATCTGATGTCGCGTGTTCAAGCCATTGATAATTTTGTTGCGACAATGGCAAGCTGCGAACTAACATATTTAAAAAAAGTTAGATTCATCTGCGCTCAATATAGGAACTTTGTTTGTTCTCCTAGATTTTTCATCATTCTGATCGAAGCGCATATTGTGCTGTTTATCAACTCTATAAGATTCTGATGCACATCTGAACCGCGTCTACTTCTTCGTTGATTATCTCCACCTCTAATATAGTTATACTTATCCTTATTTTGCTTTAGGGATTCGTAATAAAGCTCGGAGAAACTATTCAAAAATTGTGATACAACTCGATTCAATTTCAAATTGGTTTGACTTCGACCTGCTGTGGATCGCTACTGGTTCTGAGAGCTTCTTAACATACTATCTTTGATTTAAGATTAGAATCTTGTCCTCTCAGGGAGTTGTGCGATTCCTTAGAGTTTGTCCACACTTTGGTATCGTTCTTTGATGTCCCTCGCTTGGATTGCATAAATGTATCTGATTTGTTCAATTCTAAACTCTGATCGCCTTTAAAACAAACTTTAATTGCAGCAGCATCGTCTCTTTCATGGTGTATCATAGATTTACTGGTGTGACTTGAATCACTGCCTTGATTTTTAGATCTCCGTCTTAACTCAGATCACTCCGATTTTTGGGAAGTAAAGGATTTTTCTAAACTATCAATTGGCTTATTTATTGTGCCCACTAAGCGATGCGTTGTTTCATTGGGATTTAAATTATTTGGTTCTGTTACTGAACGCTTCATCAATGTTTGAGAAATATTTGACACAACTCCTAACGAAGGAGCAAATGACTTCAAAAAGGTATGCAGTTTTTGACGGAAGGTCAATTCAATTGCATTATTTTCCTGACTTGGTCGAGGCGATTCTTTAGATTTTTTTTCTAATAGTTGTATCAGAGTTAATTCGATCGTTTTTATACCTTCTGTCTATCAATTGAGTCTTAGACTTACTTAGTAAATAACTTTTTGATTCTTTGCCAGAAATGTTTTCTCTAACTTTGCTGTGAGCTGACTTAGATAATGCATCCGGATTATCCGCAAATCTCGAGAGTCCTTCCGACTAGACCTTATGATTAAACTATCTCGGGAGTTTTTATGAGATAGCTGTTTACTTGAGAAACCCACGTTCGATGCATCCTGCCTTACCAAATATGTATCGAATGTTTTTTTGAAGAACATTGTTATCGAATTAGTATGTGGGTAGTATAAAAGCGGTGGACAGAGCTCTAAGTTGACAGCTCGACATGAACGCATACGAATCCCAATCCGAGTCTGAATCCGATTCCCACTCCGTTTTGGTAACAATAAGCTCAGAGCTGATTATAAATGAGTAAGATATAAAAAATAATAATTATAAATCCTTATTTATCAGTGCTGAGCAGACGTAGGATAAGGCCCATGACACTCTTTACATTTTTAAGGAAATACTTTCACCGCTTAAGTAAGTTAGCTCTCATAAAGTGCAGATTATAAATATAATTTTCATTAATTTTGGATAATGACTGGAATAACAAAGATCACCTTATTGAGGAGAAGGAAGAAGCTCAATTAAAGGAACCACGCATTGTTGATCTTGAAAGTTTTTAGGCGCTTTCGAAGTATGTGATCGAATCAAACCCTGCGTGTGAAAATCAGCTACAAAATCCCTTGGAGCATCATGAAAATAATACGCTTGACAAAGCAATAGAAAGATATCCTATGTGAGTTAAGCGAGAACAATACTTAATCGTTGTGTCAGAGACCGAAGAGGATGGTACCGATGAGCTGATAGAGCGCGTGTCAAAACGTCAATTGAAGCGATCCTCCAGCTTGGACTTAAGGTGAGTGAAAAGCAATTAAACGAATAAATTACGACAATTATATGTATATTATAGTCGTAGCAGTGCCAAGGAGCTGCTGGCGGATAAACAGGATCAGCAACAATTGCCGCTCTTCCGTTGGCACAATCCGGACTGCAGCGATAACAGCCGAAAGATGGGAGTCCTGGAGGATATAAGTCTGTCTGCTAGCGTTGATATTCAAGTGGGCTACAGCGAAATGCCCAACACATCAAGTGAGACAGCTTCTCAGCAACAATCACAGCAACATCATCAAGTGATTGTGGAGGTGGTGTCTGCTGAATTGCAGCCACAGCAGCAGCCATCGCCTCGTCCATGCGCCGAGGTCGTTGAGCAATCACAGCAAGTAGTAGAAGTACAGCACTTGGAGGTACAACGTCAGCAAGACCAACAACGGCTACAGCAGCAACACCAACAGCAGCAGCATCCTCAACAACAATATCAGCCACATATTGCTGCTGCAGCAAATCGACTGCCAGCAGCAACAACAGCCAATTCACGCGATATGGAGCCACTTCGTCAGCAACTTATGCATCGCATCATCTTGCCACAACTACAAACTGAAGACTTGCCGGAATCTAGCATCGTTAACAACAATGCTGTTAGTCTAATGAATCAAAATCTGCAGCCACATTTTATAGATAGTTCGATGGGTGACAGTGAATGGACGCAGTTGCAGTACGATAAATATGCACTTGTTCTGAGTTCTCAACATCAGCAACAACAACAGCAGCAGCAACATCAACAACAGCAGCAGCAAAATCAACAACAGCAACAGCGACAGCAACAATTAGTTCCTTTGTGGCAGCAACAGCAGCCATCGTATCAAATGTCCCATCAAGAGCATCAACATTTGGAGGCGGGACAAGAAGAGTTGCAGCAATTGAATGCACAATATCAGCGCTTAAAGTGCCAGGAGGAGGAGAAATTAAAGTGTTTAAATAATACACTCAAAGAAGTCTATGCGGATCGATTGCTAAGCGAGCGGCAACACGCTGATTATCATCGTTTCTTTATGCACAAAATGGTGGAGAGTAAAAAACATGAGGATAGTTTGCATGCTCAAAGGGATCAACTGAAGAGACAGCTAAAAGAGGACTTAGACAGCTTAGAACAGCGCATTGCTGAGAAGCATCGACAGTTGCAAGAGCGCTCCAGATCGTGGCAATGGCAGCAGCATCCTCAACAACAATATCATCACCATCATCAACATCCTCACCAACAGCAGCATCAACAACAACGACAACTGCAGTATCAGCAGCAGCAACAGCTTCAGCTCACTTATAGTCAGCAGCAACACCAACATCAGCAGCAGCAGCAACATCAATATTATTTGCGTCAGCTGCAACCTCCTCCGTATCAACCACGTTTGCAGTGCTTTCAGGATGCCTTCTCGCAATACGCCGAGTCGCAGCTGGTAGATTCCAATAACACACTGATGCCACCGCCACCGCTACCGCCCCCACCAGTGACGACAACAACACTAGCATCACTGCGACCAACGCCAATGCAACCACCACCACCACCAGTTGCATATCGCACTGACATCAGGCAACAACCTCCTCGCAGTGGGCGCATGATGAGACGTCGCCACACCATCGATCATAGAGCCAATAATATGATGTTATATCCACCATATGCAACACCAGCTGCTCCACCAAGAGACGCGCTTCGCCTGAAAAATGTTACTGCAGCAACTGCAGCACACTTTTCCCGTCCTGACACATCTGCAACAGTTGCCAACGAGAGAAACCATGTGAATCAGGCAATTGAACAAACTGCAATTACGTCCATCATCAGCAATTATGTCACAAACTATTTAAATGACATGGAATCAAGAAATCCATAAAATGTATTATATTATGCATTGTATTATATATAGTATATATGTACATATATCTTGTGATTTGCAATTTTTAAAGTGCCTTTGCTATTTTCGAATGGGTAATATTACTTTCAGATAAATTCACAACCAAAATTTAATTTATTCCATGTTTCCATGTATAATAGTATTTGAAATGTGTTTTACTACTACTACTCATATGCATAAGTAGATTGATTATTTTCGACATCTATTTCAAATAGATCACAAAAAGTTGTAAATAATATATTTTAAGTGTAAATAAAAAAAGCTAAAACTATGTCTAAGATTCTGGAAATATAAACTTAATTCAAATGTTTATTTATTCATCATTGATTTAGTACTATGGTTTAACTTCGATACGCCTACGATCGCTGATGAAGATCACAGGGATGATAGCAGCAATGGGAACAGTGCGAGCAATACCAAGGTGGGTTCATGCAGCTATTGCCATTACCATTTGTATTACTGATTCTATTACCATTTCTACAGCCATTTCCATTGCCATTTCCCAGCGGAAATGATGGTCTACGGCCGTAGGAGTGTTGTGCATCAATATTGTTGCGTTGTGGACCCGCTTTCCTACTGATTAAAATAGGTTTTTTGGGCCCATCTCCTAGATTCGAACATGGTAACGAATGAGTTGGCGATGATGCTGTTGAAGGTGCTGGTGGTGTAAGGGGTGGTGTTGCAGGGGGAGGGACACAAGTTTCTGTAGACTGCGTCGATGTAGAGAGTTTCGTTGGCTTCGACTGCGTAGACAAACTTTCAGCTGGAATTGGTAATGGAGGAATGGAAGGCATGGAGGGCATGGATCCGGCATATGGCAATGGCAAGAGCTGCAGGGCGAACGGTGGCTGCGGCTGCTCGGGATGCAATTGACCCGATGTGAATCCCGTGAGCATGCAGGGTAACTCGAAGCGCATCAATGCTGGCGGCTGAGCAGCAAATGTTGGAGGTAGTTGTTGTTGTTGCTGCTGTTGCTGTTGCATAGGCTGCAAACTGTGTACTTGAATATGACAGCAAGATGGAGCTGGTGGCAGATTTTGAGGAGGATACGGAGGCGATGTAGTTGCTGCTGCTGGCGGACACATTACACCGCTGAGGTAGGCCAATAGCTGATTAACTGGCATAACAGTCACTGGAGGAGAAGCGTTCATGTCGGGGCTCATCTCAGTCGAGGGCGCATAACTTGTTGGATAACTTGTAGAACAACAATGACACACGCTAGCTGTTGATTGCGATTGCTGTTGTGACTTCTTTCGGTTACGTTCTACTTTGGTTTGCTTGACTGACTGAGGCAGCTGATCAACCGGCAATGACACACCAAGATTATTATTGTTATTGGTGTTGTCGTTACCGCCGGGTGTCGCTAGGAATGACAACAACTGCGGGTTGTACCCATCCAGATTAAAGGAATTCGGAATTGGCACATTGCAGTCGATGCTATATAAATAAAACTAATACAGAACAGAATACCACAGGATTAACTTCAACTACCTTAAGCCCTCTGGCCCCTCGGTCACAATGCAGGTGCCCATGCGCTGTGGCGCCGAATTGCAGTTCTGCATCCACAAATCTGCTGGGGGCAATGCATCACAAAACATGCTGCAACTCGGTTGCTGAGGATCGAAACGCAATCGCTGTTGTTGCTGCTGCTGCTGCCGCTGATGCTGTTGTTGATGCTGGAGCAGATGTTGTTGTTGTCCCATCTGAGACGATTGCTGCTCCACTGGAGCACCAGACTTTTTCGAACACAAAATGCGCCCAGATGATGTCGCATTAATGCCATGCTCACAACTTTCGGAGCAAAACATTTTATGTTCGTCTTTTATTAATTTATTATTCAACCCAATTTTGCATTCGTTGACCCAATTGTTGTTGCGGTCTGCTCCTGCCAGACAGCAAGAATTATCAGCTTCTAAATTAGATCGTTTGGATTTAGCTCATTTTAAGTCCAGAATTTATTTGAACACATTTACATGTTTTTCTATGAAAATAAACAATCGCCTACTTCATTTCAAGGGTTTAATAAAACTTTTTTTTCTACCTATAGATCTAATCTACCCATAGAAATTTAACAACTTTGATACTCCATTGTTATTTTCGATGTTCAATCGATGGCTATATCATAAGTTGCCTTCATAAATTTACAATGAAAATTAGTTTTAATTTTTTACTAAATCTCATACTCGTTTCTCAGCTTGTTGCAAAAATCTTTTTTATGTACATATGTGGATTTTTCTTTTGTAGAGACGACGTATAGAAATTTATATCTATAAACAATATGAATCTAGCAAAACTAAACAGAGTAGTTTCAACCTCAAACTAACCAACAAAATATAGATCAAATCCACTCTAGAAATATTGCCCTGCATCGTTTCTAATATCAATCATGTTTAATTTATTTTACTCGAATAAACGTGGTATAAATGTATATAACAAACACTTTAAAATCAAAATTAATTTATTAATTTTTCTGATATTTTTCGTAGAAGTACAAATAATTTTTTCTAAGAATTCCCGTATGTCTATAAATCAGTGGTCGGCACAGCAATAAAATTTTCTTTCGCAGGCCTCTAACGGCACACGCCCAGTATTACCACTCAATAGGCTTTTTTTTTGCCACAACACACCACTTCGGCAACGAATAACAAAATAAATTTTAGCACACTGAAAAAAATGTGGGAAGACTATAATTATGTATATGCATACTATAATTATTGTGTACAGAAAATATAAGTGGGAAAACATAAATAATTTCAGGGAAATGCGTCGATACGATCTTAAAAAAACTGATAGAATACATTACAAAGCGAATTAAAAAGGCTTATTGATTAGAAGTGAAAACATATTAAGTACTAAATACTTTTCTTTAAAATATTTGAATACATAATATATAAAAGTGTTGAGCTAATTAATATTTTTATACCCGCTACCCATAGGGTAGAAGGGTATTATAACTTTGTGCCGGCAGGAAATGTATGTAACAGGTAGAAGGAGGCATCTCCGACCCTATAAAGTATATATATTCTTGATCAGCGTCAACAGCCGAGACGATATAGCCATGTCCGTCTGTCCGTCTGTCCGTCTGTCCGTATGAACACCTAGATCTCAGAGACTATAAGAGATAGAGCTATAATTTTTTTTCGACAGCATTTGTTATGTTTGCACGCAGATCAAGTTTGTTTCAAATTTTTGCCACGCCCACTTCCGCCCCTGCAAATCAAAAAAATCGAATAGCAAACGTAATTTTAAAGCTAGAGTTACGAATTTTGGTATATACAGTAATAACTATAGTAGTTATGATCCCTGAAAATTTGGTTGCGATCAGATAAAAATTGTCGCAGTTATTAAAGAAATACTTTTGTATGGGCAAAAACGCCTACTTACTAGAGGTCTTAGTTGCTTTGGCTGACAATCTGGTATATTGTGCCGTCTATGGTATATTTTGAATGCGGTACTATATCGATATACCACATATACCATTTGGTATGTTTTTAGTATTTTTGCAGTATATTTGGTATATTTTGAGAATAATACCGCAAAATATATTGCTTTTATTCAAAATGGGTAGCGGGTATCTCACAGTCGAGTACACTCGACTGTAGCTTTCATACTTGTTTATTTTTGCTTCCAGTGTATTTTAGTTATTTGATGAGCGTAGTCCGTCTTATTAAATAAATACAGAGAACAGTTCGTGCCAGATATTTTGCTCAAATCAGAAATTTTTTAATATTCGATAAAAAACGAGCAAGTGTTATTAAAGAGCTCTTGAGCTCAGTTTAGTTTTAGTTGCGATTTGTTCGTTGGCGGTCGCAGTTTTGTTTTAAAATATTTATAGTCACAAATAACAAAAATTAAGTGCGATGAAGGTACTACCATTGGCGGTTTCCTTGCCATCTCTACTGGTGTTGTTAATCTTTATCCAGTCCAGTCATTCAACACCGATCCTCGACCCGATTAATGTCGACACGTGTTTTATAAAGGCAGCTAAAGAGATAATCACATTTGTGCGCTCGGATATTGATGAATTAGATAAAGAAACGGGCAACTTTGAAACGGCAAAGATCCGCGAAAATCAACTCAAAGTGATTCAACATTTGAATAATGTCACCATACAAGTTCGTGAAATCAACGATCAATTAACACTCTCCGAAATATGGTCGTATTTGGATTTTGATACCAAATTCCAAATAATAGAAGATTCATCAAACCTTTTACGAAGCTTCGGATATTTTAAGTTCTATTACGGAATGGGCGATTACATCCCACAATACTTCGATAATTTTGTTGAATCAATTTCTGGGCTAACCATCGACCGGTTCCCACTTGACCCAAACTCTACAAATGTGTTTTATCAGATAATCCACGGATTTGAATGTAAACAGCACGATGATGAATGTAAAAAAATCATAAAGAGTTTTAATGAATTGCGGAATATATCTGAAATTCCTAACAATTTAAATTACGAAAAACAACAGTCTCCTCAACAATTATATTACTCGTTATATAAAGAAATAGCGCTGGGCGAACTTATGGCATATATTCTGATCGAATATTCATTGATGATTAAAAAGGTCTCTGCAAATGGAAATTTTATTACAAAAAGGAATGCCGTTCGACACAACTATGATGAGATCACTAAAAATGCTCTCAATTCTCTCAAGCATGTAACGGAGAAAGCTGATCGTGCTCTTTGGCGACGGGATCCCGATGAACGTGTGTATAATGAAACCTTCGCCGTTGTCGAACTTAATGAAGAAAATGGGGATCGCTATTTCAATCTTCGAGAAACATTATCGGATGTTAAAGCCAACAAAGTTGTGACTGGAATACGATTTGTGAATAAGAATCACATATTCCATTTGCAAATACAGCAGGGAGAACTCTTGCCCCGTGGTCTCATCAATAAATCAACTGTGGAGTGGATACCAATCGATAACTATGAAATCGGTAATTTCAATGTCAAAGAGGGAGTCGACTACCATAAATTGAGTGACCAAAGCCGCGCTATAGATCTGGATGATGTAATTAAAACAGATGATAATGCATTTGTCGTAACCGGCGTGCGTTTCCAGGTTGTGAATGAACATCTGAATCTGAAAGTTCATCTCAGTAAATTCGATTTCGTGAAGGGTGAATTAGTTGATCCGCAGATAAATGGCATTTGGCAATCGAAAGAAAATCTTTACAACCGACAAAAAAATAAGCGTCAACAATCGGAAATTTCCAGCATTTACTCGAAATAATTTAAAATTATCGAAGGATACCCAATATCTAGAATTTACGAACATGTATTTTCGCAATATTCGAAAAAAATGTATATCTTCCATTGATTGATCTGCAGAATGTCGAGTTGAAACCGCCATTACCTTTAGCCGGCATTGGCATCTATCACAGAGGTGAAAAGAGCTTCGGTGGCCTCGTGGCCCCAAAAATCATCAGCTATGATCTTTCTCCTCACATTTCTTCGACGACTTATTGAAAACTTGTTTTAAAAAAACAATAATAACAATAAAATTGCATTTGGTATTTATCTGTGGATTGTATTCAATTTTAAAATAATTAAAAAATAAATAAAAAAAGCTTCACAGAAAGGCAAAAAGTATTTTGATTTATTTTTAGTAAAATAAAGTAATGAGGTAAGCACTTGAAATGTTAAACACATAAAGTTGTTCAGAATAATCAAAGTTGCTATGTGAAATTTTGGTTTCATTTGAAATAACTTTGTTGTCTGTTGTGTATTCACAATTTATAATATTATCAAAAAATTATTTATGTTGTAAGACGAGGAAAAAGTCTATTTTCTTATTCGGATCTTAGGGAAAGATGATGCTGTAGATGCCGGACGGGGAGATAAACTATATATCCAATATATGTGACACGATTGATGCTCCAATGGAGCAGTAGACTTCTTTGAACACAAAATACGTCCAGATGAGGTCGCATTAATGCCGTGCTCACAACTTTCGGAGCAAAACATTTTATGTTCGTCTTTTATTAATTTATTATTCAACCCAATTTTGCATTCGTTGACCCAATTGTTGTTGCGGTCTGCTCCTGCCAGACAGCAAGAATTATCAGCTTCTAAATTAGATCGTTTGGATTTAGATCATTTTAAGTCCAGAATTTATTTGAACACGTTTAAATGTTTTTCTATGAAAATAAACAATCGCCTACTTCATTTCAAGGGTTTAATAAAACTTTTTTTTTAATCTAACTATAGAAATTTAAAAACTTTTATACTCCATTGTTATTTTTGATTTTCAATCGATGTCTATATCTTAAGTTGCTTTCATAAATGTACAATGAAAATTAGTTTTAATTAAATAATAATCGAAAAGTGATCAAGCTGGCAGTTCTCATACTCGTTTCTCTGCTTGTTGCAAAAATCTTTTTTATGTATGTGGATTTTTCTTTTGTTTTTTCCAAGAATTAGGGCTTTAGTAGAGACGACGTATAGAAATTTATATCTATAAAAAAAACAATATGAATCTAGCAAAATTAAACAGAGTAGTTTCAACCTCAAACTAGCCAACAAAATATAGATCAAATCCACTCTAGAAATATTGCCCTGCATCGTTTCTAATATCAATCATGTTTAATTTATTTTACTCGAATAAACGTGGTATAAATGTATATAACAAACACTTTAAAATCAAAATTAATTTATTAATTTTTCTGATATTTTTCGTGGAAGTACAAACATTATAAACACATGCCGTCTAATTTTTTTCTAAGAATTCCCATATGTCTATAAATCAGTGGTCGGCACAGCAATAAAATTTTCTTTCGCAGGCCTCTAACGGCACACGCACAGTATTATCACTCAATAGGCTTTTTTGGCACAACACACCACTTCGGCAACGAATAAAAAATACATTTTAGCACACTGAAAAAATTGTGGGAAGACTATAATTATATACTATAATTATTGTGTACAGAAAATATAAGTGGGAAAACATAAATAATTTCAGGAAAATGCGTCGATACGATCTTAAAAAAACTAATGTAATACATTTCAAAAAGAATTTCAAATGGTTATTAATTAGAAGAGAGGACATAATAACTACTAAATACTTTTCTTTCAAATTTTTTTAATACATACATATTTTAATACATAATATATAGAAATGTTGAGCTGATTAATATTTTTATTTTTGGATTTGAATTGATATTAATTTTATTTACACGTGGGAAGTTACTTTGGGCATTAATGACCCCATTAAATTTAATTTTATACTGCTCTTACTTTTGTTAGAATGTTTAAACATAGTTGTTTGCTTCTGGTTGAATAAGTTTCCAGTGTATTTTGGTTATTTGATGAACGCAGACCATCTTAATAAATAAACACAGTTCGTGTCAGATATTTAGCTCAAATCAGCAATTTTTTTAATATCCGAGAACGAGCAAGTGTTATTAAAGAGCTCTGGCCCTCAGTTTAGTTTTAGTTGCGATTTGTTCGTTGGCGGTCGCTATTCTGTTTTATAATATTAATAATCACAAATAAAAAAAATTAAGTGCGATGAAGCTGCTCCCATTGGCAGTTTCCTTGCCATCTCTATTGGTATTGCTCATACAGTTCAGCCATTCCGCATCGATCCTCGACACGATTAATTTCGACAAGGGTTTTATAAAAGCAGCTAAAGAGATTGTTTCAGCTGTTCGCTCTGATATTGATGAATTGGACAAGGACACAAAAATCGACGTGATGCAACATTTTAAGAGTGTTAGCAGTCAAATTCTACAGATTAAGAAACTACACTCAGAAAACTCAAAAAAAATATTCGTATGTTGAGTTTGCTCATAATATTGAGATAATTCCCGCAATTTCTGAGCTTTCAGATAACTTTGTTATGTTTCAAATTTTTGGTAACATACCGTCATACCTCCTGCGATTTACTGAAGCATTAACAGGGTTGAGAATCGACCCATATAACACAAAAAACTCCCAAATTGACCCAAAATCCATTAATGTATTTTATCGAGAACTACACGGTGCTCAATGTGAACATACGGATTGGAAATGTGTGCACACCATGAGGTACTTGAACTCATTGCCGCAAATATATAAGGAACTGACAAGATGTGATCAGCGGCAATCGCCAAAAGAATTATTGCACTCGATACATAACCATATCGCACTGGGCGAACTGATGGCATATGTCCTTATTGAGTACTCAATGGCTATTCAAAGAGCTTCTGGAAATGGGAATATTATTGCGGTGCGGAATATTGTTCGACGCAACTATGATGACATTATTCAAAGAAACCTGAATACTCTCAGGAATTTGACTGAAACAGACAATCTTTTCCTGAGGCGTTGTGATCCCTATCCCTATGAACATATATATAACGAAACCTTCGACGTTATAAGACTGTATGAAGAAAATGGTGATCGTTACTTCAATCTTCGAGAATCATTATCGGACGTTAAGGCCAACAAAGTTGTGACTGGAGTGAGGTTTGTGAAAAAGAATCACATATTCCATTTGCAAATACAGCAGGGAGAACTTTTGCCCCGTGGTCTGATCAATGAATCAACTGTTGAGTGGAAACCAGTCGATAACTATGAAATCGGTAATTTCAATGTCAAAGAGGGAGTCGACTACCATAAATTGAGTGACCAAAGCCGCGCTATAGATCTGGATGATGTGATGAAAACAGATGATAAAACATTTGTGGTAACTGGCGTGCGTTTCCATGTTCGCAATGGACATCTGAATCTGAAAATACATTTCAGTAAATTGGATTTCGTCAAGGGTGAGCTAGTTGATGTGGAACTCAATAGCATTTGGCAATCGAAAGAAAATGTTAACAACAGACAACAACTCCATCTTGACAATCTGAACGTGCCAGTTAGGGCTACGGAGAACTCACAAATTTCCAAGGATACTCAATATCTAGAATTTACCAACTCGATGTATGATGATTACGAAGATTCACAAAAGCCAATGACAATTCCATTTATTGATATACAGGATGTTGAGTATAAACCGCCAGTGCCTTTAGCCGGCATTGGCATCTACCACAAGGGCGAAAGAGACTTCGGTGGGTTCTTAGCCCCCAAAATCATCAGTTATGACTTTTCACCTCACCTTTTGTCGAATATTTATTGAATGTACGAATAAAGAAATTGCTTTGTTAATATTTTCAGATTGTCTTGAATTCAAAATATATGGGAAATATGTTTATTTTTGATTTTAACTCTTCTTTCAGCCTGCCTATAATTTTTTATTCATCTGACACAATAAAACTAAAAACACTAAAACCTTACAATATGGTATATTTTAAAAGTTTTAGAAAGTTGTTCGAATACGCGAATAACTACAAGATTGAGGCAACTATTGATTCATTATTATAAATTAAATGAAAAAATTTGTACATTGAAAGAGCTTTCTTTTAAAATACAAATAAATTCATCATATATAGAACGAATTCACGAGCATTTGCCTGGTTATAACCTATGTAATTATCCTCACCTTGGATAATAAAAATTCATCGTTGAATTGTTGGAACAATCAGCAAAGACAAAACATTTGATAAATACCATGAATAAATATCATGAGTTTTACTGATATCAGTACAAACTGAGAGTTTTCATTTGTGCTAAAAAGAATTTACAAAAATACATAAATACACTAGTATTACATATGCTATGCTAATGAAATAGATATGATAAGTTTGTTGTTTTAATACAACCAAAATATAGAAGTACATATATATTTAATATCAACAAAATTGTGAAACAATATGGGTTTTTCAACACTAATTAGCAAGCTAATTTTCCACTTCTCTAATATCAATCATGTTGTTTTTTACTTCTGTAGTTGACTTGTATGAACCTTAAATAAACGTATCCAAACATTTCAAAAATAAAATTTTGTACTTAATATGTCCAATATAATATAATATGTCCAAATATTAATAGCACATTTAACTTATTTTTTTGGGGAATTTAAAAACATACAAAAATATATACCTTAACTACAACAACAAAAATGTTTCCACAATTCTAATACCAATCATGTTGTTTTTTTTTGTTCTATATTCAATGAACGTATACAAATAAAATTACAAACATATTAAAAACAATTTTTTTTTATTTACTTAAATTTTCGTGGAACTACAAACATTTATAACACATGCGCGTGCTTGTAATTTTCCGTGCCGAGCCCAGCCGGCAAACGCACTGTATTGGTATTCGTGTAGATCGCTCAACTTCGGCAACGAAGAAAGACAGAAACATAGACACACTGAAAAAAAAATATGGGAGTACTAACTAAGGAAAATATAAGTGAGAAAATTGAATTTATCTTAAAAAAATAAATTGTATGGAATATATTTCAAAACGAATATAAAATGGTAATTGGCCAGAGTAGAGGGCATATTAATAACGACTTTAAAATGTTTTAATACAAGCTAACATTTCTAGTATATTAGAATTAAATAAAAAAAATTTATAATTAATTAATTTATTTTAAATATTCGCCCAAAAGCTTGTTTAATTCAGATTTTAATTAACAATGTCCCGGTGTAGTTTGCTTATTTAATAGGCGCAGATCATTTTTAAATAAAGGCAGAAAACAGTTCGTGTCCGATATTTTGCTCAAAAAGTCTGAGAGTATGAGTATGAGATATTTTGATATACAACAAAAAACGATCTAATGATATTTAAGAGCTCTGGTGTCCAGTTTAGTTTTAGTTGCGATTTGTTCGCTGGCGGTTGCAGTTTTGTTTTAAAATATTTATAGTCACAAATAACAAAAGTTAAGTGCGATGAAGGTGCTTCCATTAGCGGTGTCCTTGCCATCTCTACTGGTGCTGTTAATCTTTATCCAGTCCAGTCATTCAACACCGATCCTCGACCCGATTAATATCGATACGGATTTTATAAAGGCAGCTAAAGAGATAATCTCATTTGTACGCTCAGATATTGATGAATTAGATAAAGAAACGG
Source organism: Drosophila nasuta (assembly GCF_023558535.2). NCBI lineage: Eukaryota > Metazoa > Arthropoda > Insecta > Diptera > Drosophilidae > Drosophila > Drosophila nasuta. Next base: position 35,650,658 of record NC_083457.1, on the reverse strand, counting down.
GCAACTTTGAAACGGCAAAGATCCGCGAAAATCAACTCAAAGTGATTCAACATTTGAATAATGTCACCATACAAGTTCGTCAAATCAAGAATCAATTAACACTCTCCGAAGAATGGTCGTATTTGGATTTTTATTCCAAATTCCAAATAATAGATGATTCATTAAAGCTTTTCGAAAGCTTCGGATATTTTGAGTTCTATTACAGATTACATTACACCCCACAATACTTCGATAATTTTGTTGAATCATTTTCTGGGCTAACCAACGACCGGTTCCCACTTAAACCAAACTCTACAAATGTGTTTTATCAGATTATCCACGGATTTGAATGTAAACAGCACGATGATGAATGTAAAAAAATCATAAAGAGTTTTAATGAATTGCGGAATATATCTGAAATTCCTAACAATTTAAATTACTATAAACAGCAATCTCCTCAACAATTATATTACTCGTTATATAAAGAAATAGCGCTGGGCGAACTTATGGCATATATTCTGATCGAATATTCATTGATGATTAAAAAGGTCTCTGCAAATGGAAATTTTATTACAAAAAGGAATGCCGTTCGACACAACTATGATGAGATCACTAAAAATGCTCTCAATTCTCTCAAGCATGTAACGGAGAAAGCTGATCGTGCTCTTTGGCGACGGGATCCCGATGAACGTGTGTATAATGAAACCTTCGCCATGGTCGAACTTAATGAAGAAAATGGAGATCGCTATTTCAATCTTCGAGAAACATTATCGGATGTTAAAGCCAACAAAGTTGTGACTGGAATACGATTTGTGAATAAGAATCACATATTCCATTTGCAAATACAGCAGGGAGAACTCTTGCCCCGTGGTCTCATCAATGAATCAACTGTGGAGTGGATATCAATCGATAACTATGAAATCGGTAATTACAATGTTAAGGAGGGAGTCGACTATCATACATTGAGTGACCAAAGCCGCGCTATAGATCTGGATGATGTAATTAAAACAGATGATAATACATTTGTGGTAACCGGTGTGCGTTTCCAGGTTGTGAATGAACATCTGAATCTGAAAGTGCATCTCAGTAAATTCGATTTCGTGAAGGGTGAATTAGTTGGTCCGCAAATAAATGGCATTTGGCAATCGAAAGAAAATGTTTACAACCGACAAAAAATAAGCGTCAACAATCGGGAATTTCCAGCACTTGATCGAAATAATTTAAAATTATCGAAGGATACTCAATATATAGAATTTACCAACATGTATATAGGCCATATTGAAAGTAAAGTTTATCTTCCATTTATTGATCTGCAGAATGTCGAGTTGAAACCGCCATTACCTTTAGCCGGCATTGGCATCTATCACAAAGGTGAAAAGAGCTTCGGTGGCCTCGTGGCCCCAAAAATCATCAGCTATGATCTTTCTCCTCACATTTCTTCGACGACTTAATGAAAAATTGTATTAAAAAAACAATAAAATTGCATTTGGTATTTATCTGTGGATTGTATTCAATTTTAAAATAATTAAAAATAAATAGAAAAGCTTCACAGAAAAGCAAAAGGTATTTTCTTTTATTGCAGTTGATTTATTTTTAATAAAATAAAGTAATGAGGTAAGCACTTGAAATGTTAAAAAAAAACAAAAAGTTTTTCAGAATAATCGAAGTTGCTATGTGAAATTATTGTTTCATTTGAAGTAACTTAGTTGTCTATTGTTTATTCCCTATTCATTATATTAACACAAAATTATTCATGTTGTAAGACGAAGAAAAAGACTATTTTCTTATTCGGATCTTAGGGAAAGTTGATGCTGTAGATGCCGGACGGGGAGATAAACTATAATACCAAGAACTGTGATATTACTCAGATGGAGCAGCACAATGGGATGCGCAGTTTTGTTGTCACCGTCGATGATAATGGCAAGATCGAAGTAAATCAAAAAAACCAGGAAGAATTCTGCCAGCAGAGTAATTGCAACCATAAGGCGAAAAAGAGATTGGGAAAGGGAAAACAACGCATTCGAATTGCACTCATCGAAGAGGATGCCACCGGCAGCTCTGACGTCGAGCAGGATGAGAATGGCAGCATTGTGAGCATTGATGCGCAATCGTTTGATGCCATGCACGATCGTTTCGTTAAGATCTATAATAAAAATGTGCGCGGCAAGCCGAGCTTTGTGGTTCTTGAAGATGCGCTGATGCGCAAACGCATTGAGGATACGCTGCAGAATCACTTCGATAGCACCACTTGCCACCACCACCAACAGCAGCACTGCCACGCCCAGCAACAGACATCGCCGTGTGATATTGGCGCCCACACAGGCTCCCAAACCGATGAGTTTCTTCTGCAATGCGCCATGCGCTCTCGCTTGCCAGGCCACAGTCGTGGTTGTCAGGCCACCGACCACACTTACAACAATGTGGAGCTATCGCACAACGCTAGCTCCTCCAGCAGCAGAAAGCATCTTCAAGTGCCCTCGCTGCGACGGCTGAATCAATTGAGATCGCTGCCTTTCAACAATTCGACATTGTCATCAGCAACATTGGCAGCCCCGGTCGTCAGTGCACCACATGTGACCATCACCGTTTCACCTCCATCTACAGCAAACATGCCCGTTATTATGCAGGCGCAGCAACAGCCATTGCAACAGCAGCAGATCCAACAACAGCAACAACTGTTGTTGCCAGCAGCGACGCACAGCTATTGCAATTGTTGCTCCAATTTGCAGCCTTGCATAAGTAACAGCTGCAATAACTGTTGTCTCCCACAGCCAGTGAAGAGCAACTACTGCCTGCCTGCATCTAATACTTGCTTTCTCCAGCCACAGCAACAACAGCATCAACAGCAATATCCTGCAATGACAACAACATATGGCAATTGCACCAGCAACTGCTGCTTGTTGGGACCCACTTTGGCACAGACCACGCTTGGCTATGGGCCCACGATGTCCGAGCAATGCAGCCATAATATTTTAGAGACATTATCACCGCAACAATGCCAGGATTGTCCTGCTACCAACTGGCCCACACAGATTTGCAATCATTGTCAATACTATCCAATGTCAAACTGCAATATGGCTGATTTTGGACGGGTACATTACGCCAGCTGTCCAATGCAACAACGGGCGCCGCAACAGCAGCCACAACAGCAACAGGCGCTGCAGCAGGGTCCACAGCAGCAACAGGCACCACAACAGCAACGGGCGCAACAACAGCAACCAGCCCCACAACAGCAGCCAGTTCCACATCAACAACTGTTGCAACAGCAGCCAGACCAGCTACTGCAAATACAGACACAGCATCAACAAAGGAAGAAACAATTAGAAAACAAATCCGCTTCACAGAATCCTTCAGAACAACTATCAAAAAAGTTAGTAGAGGAAACATTAGCTGCATCTGCCGCCAAGCTCGACAAGATTGCGAAGAAAGTGCGTTACAAGTTGTCTGGAACAGCTGCATCCAATAAACTCTATATGGCACGCTTTGGACGCACTTGCTTGATACTGAAGCCCAATATGTGTTCCATGCCACCGAGGCTGCTGACCAAGCCCATCAGTCGTTGCACCTCAGTCAGTGCTTTGCCGCAAAAGAATATCGAAAAATGATTGCAAACAAATTAAAAACATAACATACTAGATCCGAAAAATAAAGTCTCTTCTTTTACTCATACTTTTTTTTTGTATACATTTGTTAACTGCCGTTGCTTTCAATTTTGTTGATGTTGCTGTGGTTGTTTCTGTTGGCATTGACAAGGACATTGAGCACAGCAGACGTGTGGTTGTCGAGGTTGGTAGTCGCTGGGCAGATGTGGTATGCCATATTTAAGCAAAGTTTGTCGATAAAAACTAGACGACACATCTCCTATATCTAGTGCAGGGGCAATTGAATCAGTGAAATAGCTACGAGCCTGCAAAGCGTTTTGGGGTGAAGCTATCATATAATTATTACAGGGGCACAAAGTCTCTGTTTGGAGTCGCATTTGTTGCTGCTGCTGTTGTAATTGTTGCTGGTTATGAAATTGTTGTAATTGTTGCTGCTGTTGCAACTGTTGATGCTGTTGCGATTGTTGCTGCTGTTGCAATTGTTGCTGCTGTTGCAATTGTTGCTGGTTATGAAACAGTTGCTGCTGTTGCAACTGTTGTAGTATACATTGATGATGATTCTGTTGTTGCTGATGCAAGCAGGCGGAAGCTTGACTGATATCTGAATGCGGATGCTGTTGATTTTGCACACATTGATGATGACGCTGTTGTTGTTGCTGCAAATAGGCGGAAATTTGACTGACATCTGATGGCTGTTGCTGCATATATTGATGATTAGACTGTTGTTGCTGCTGCATATAAGCGGAAGCTTGACTGCTCTCTGAATGCTGTTGTCTATATCTACAATTGCATTCTTCTTCTACTTGTATATGATGTCGTTGTAGCTGCTGCTGATACCTAAGTCGTTGCTGCTCCTGTTCCTGTTGCTGCTGTAGTTGCCGCTGCAGTTGCTGCTGTGCCTCGTGCCTCTGCTGCTGAGCTACTTGTCGCTGATGTAGTTCAATGTATTGCTGTTGCATTTTCTCAAAACAGGAATTAGTTTTTGGCCCATGTTGCTGTACACCGCACTTAATTGTCTCAGTTCCCTGCAACTGTCGCTGTCTTTCCAAGCATCTCTCATATGCTTCATTCGTCTGCCTGAATACCTCTTGCAATTGCAACTCCTGTTGGCGCTTCAGTTCTCTGTAGTTTTTTATGCAATCGCAATATTCCAGACTATCCTGTTCTAGATGTTTGTGTTCCAATGCTGTTAGATTTTCAGCACTGGTTGACCGCAAGGGGCGCGGCTTCATAATAATCTTAACGTCATCTATTGTTGCATGAGTTTCCCTTTGACGGGAACTTGGTGATTGCTCAACATTTCGCAAGTTATGTGCCCCTGGACATGCCGGTGATTTGGGTCTTTGATGGTAAGGTCGCTCTTCTTCATCAGAATTCTTTTGCATTTGCTGAACTTTACCGTGAGATATCTGAGACTTGGAGTCTTCATGTTGTACTTGTTGTTCACTACTGAAACTGATATTTCTTTTGATTTTACCAGATCGACTTGACGACTGCGATTGTTGATTTCTAATGCTTGAACTAGAAAGATCACGCCTTTCCCGATGCTCATCTTTAAAACGATTTATATTTTGTGCAGCATTGGGACTTTTCTCCACATGTTCACGTCTTACTAGGTGATCATTATTAAAACGAATTGCATTATGGTCAGCAGTATAATTTGGTTCCGCTTGTTGATTTCTAGAATGATCACGCCTTACTTGATGTTCATCCTTAAAACGATTTACCTTATCTCCACCCCTAGAAGTTTTTTTCGTCTGTTTCGATCGATTTCGTTGCCGCGATTGTCTTTTTTCAGGTTGATGTCTATTTGTTCGCGAGGGTGGTTGAATTCCAAATTTGAAATATTGCGGTTCCTCAAAACTTTCGCGTTTATCATTTCGATGAGAGTGTGATTTGAGCAATTCTGATCGCCTTCTTGCTCTTAAAGAGGATTTTGATTTTGGAGTCTTAGAACGATACCGTGCTTGCTTCGCCCTATTCCAAGAAATTCTGCTACCGACTTTTGAAGGGACCGAATCATAGGATGGAGAAGTAGGCCCAGTGCTTTGATCAGATTGAGATGTCATAAAATGTGAGGAATACGTAAGAGAGTGTCGTTCTTCGCTGTGAGATGCGTGTGCATTAAGAGAACGAGTCTCTGGTGATTTAGATGGAGTACTTTGTAATTCGCCTTTATCATTTCTTGGGGTTGAGCCTTTTTCTGGATATTCAGCTGACTTTTCTTGGGTCTCTTGCTGTGTTTCCTCAGTTGGCGATGACCGTGCAACATTCTCTGGTAATTTAGATGGATTATTTGCCGATTGCTCTCTGTTGTTTCTTTGAAATGAATGAGAGACACGTTGGGACCCAGACGGTTTTGTTTCACCACTTTGATGAGATTGTGGTATCTCCGAATCGGTTCTGTATAATAGACAGTGTTTTCTTGCGATTAGTTCCGATTGACGTTTAGAGCACTGGCATCGCTTGGAAGAGAAATCCGAACGTTGTAACTTCGACTCACGACTTGGAGTTGACTTATATCGTCCAGTTAATCTCTTATTTTTAAGGAAAATGTTGAATGATTCAGAAGGTTGTTTTTTTGTTCGATTTTCTAACTTGCAACACTTGGACAACTTCAGCTCTCTCCTATGAACACATTATTAACAAGGGTAACTTAAGATGCCGATACTTACCACTCATCGGGTTTGCACATGCCAAGCACTCCTCCGTGATGTTGGCTGTCTGGTCGAAAGGGCACCAGAACCACAGGCTTGCAGTTATCGTCATTGTAGCTGCTGAGAATATTATGTTAGACTAAGTGATATAGTATTCATTTCACACTTACTTGATGGAGTTTTTCTTGCAGAACCTTTGGAGGTCAGTCAATACGACTTTCATATTTTTCTCGTCAATAGCACTTAGATTTTCCCATTTTCTGGAGGAACAAAATGTCTCATATCGATTATCCTTTCCGCCTTTCTGTAAAGGATGTGAGCTGTGGCTACGCGTAAAGCCAGCCACATTGTATTCCTCTAAAACCGGAGGGGAGTCATCATTCTCTTGCCTTAATAAACATATCTTCAAATCCTCTTGTTTATTTTCTTTACGGTTGCGGTATTTATTTTTGATTTTGGCCTTTGCATTATCATCCGACGTCCGACATTGCTGTTCACGAAGTTTCTGCCGAGTCGCAGTTAGTTCACGACTATCAATATCTGATGTCGCATGATCATGTTCAAGCCATTGATCATTTTGTTGCGACAATGGCAAGCTGCGAACTATTTCAAAAAGGTTAGATTCATTTGCGTTCAATATAGGAACTTGGTTTGTTCTCCTAGATTTTTCATAATTCTGATCGAAGCGCATATTGTGCTTCTTTATCAACTCTATAAGATTCTGATGCAACTCTGCTCTACTCTTCCGTTCCTCATTTAATTGCGCATCTGAACTGCGTCTACTTCTTCGTTGATTATCTCCACCTCTAATATAGTTAAACTTATCCTTATTTTGCTTTAGGGATTCATTGTAAAGCTCAGAGAAACTATTCAAAAATTGTGATACAACTCGATTCAATTTCAAATTGGTTTGACTTCGACCTGCTGTGGATCGCAACTGGTTCTCAGAGCTTCTTATTATTTTTGATTTATGACTAGAGTCTTGTCCTCTCCGGGAGTTGTGCGATTCCTTAGAGTTCTTTGATGACCCTCGCTTGGATTGCATAAATGTATCTGATTTGTTCAATTCTAAAATCTGATCGCCTTTAAAACAATCTTTAGTTTCAGCAGCATCGTCTCTTGCTTGATGTATCATAGATTTACTGGTGTGGCTTAAATCACTGCCTTGATTTTCAGATCTCTGTATTACCTCAGATCTCTCCGATTTTTGGGAAATAAAGGATTTTTCTAAGCTATCGATTTGCTTATTCATTGTGTCCACTAAGTGATTCATTGTTTCATTGGGACTTAAAATATTTACTTCGGTTGCTGAATGCTTCTTCAATGTTTGAGAAATTTTTGACAAAACTCCTAACGAAGGAGCAAATGAACTCAAGAAAGTCTGCATTTTTTGACGGAAGGTCAATTCAATTGCATTATTTTCCTGACTTGGTCGTGGTGATTCTCCCGATTTTTTTCTAAGAGTTGCATCAGACTTCTTCCTATCGACTTTATACCTTCTGTCTATCAATTGCGTCTTAGGCTTACTTAGTGAATATCTTTTAGATTCTTTGCCAGAAATATTTCCTCTAACTATGCTGTGAACCGACTTATATAATGCACCCGGATTATCACTTCTTGAATCTTTTTCCTTGTACTTTTTTCGCAAATCTCGCGAGTCCTTTCGACTCGATCTTATGCTTAAATTATCTCGAGAGTTTTTATGAGATATCTGTTTACTTGCATCCCGTCTTACTAAATATGTATCGAATGCTTTTTGTGAAGAATCATTTCTAAGCTTTCCATCCGCATTTTTGTTTGAGAAAGTTTCTGCGTTTTCATATTTTTGATTCTTACTCATTCTTAAATTTGTTGTAGATGTGTTTTGAGCATCATATTCTTTTTTTGTTTTATCTTTGGCCTCACTTTCTCTCCCATCCGAAACGTTTGAATTTTGTCTGTCCGTTTTTCTATCCTCATCTATTGAAATTTGTGACCCTACTAGGGAAATTTTTTCCTCATCTTGGAACTTTTTTTGATTGTTGTTTATTCTCGAATTTCTTTCAGACGCTTTCTTACTAACTTTTATAGATAAATCGGAATTAGTTCGAGTATAATATTTTCGCCCTCGTAAATTTTCAGATTTTTTATCATTCTTTATTTTGTTATCATTCAATGATATTTCAGTTCCTTTTTCACATTTATATTGATATTTATGAGTTTTAGAATTTAATAATGATTCTTCAGAATATTCTCGATTTTTTCTATCTTTCAAGAATAACTCGGATTCTTTTCGACAAGAAGCTCTGCATTCATTTTTATTTTTATTTATTTCTAAATTAGTTTTCTTTTCTTTTTGAATATTTTCCGATTCAGACCTATTTTGAAAAATATATTCATTAGTTGCTTTCAATGGTAATTCTGCATTTTTATGAATACAATTTTGACACTTTTTCCGATTATTATCCATAATTAAATTGTTTTCTTGTATTCTTTGGGATTGACCTTTATGAGTTTTAGAATTTAATAATGATTCATCAGAATATTCTCGATTTTTTCTATCGTTCAAGAATAGCTCGGATTCTTTTCGACAAGGAGCTCTGCATTCATTTTTATTTTTATTTATTTCTAAATTAGTTTTCTTTTCTTTTTGAATATTATCCGATTCAGACCCATTTTGAAAAATATATTCATCAGTTGCTTTCAATGGTAATTCTGCATTTTTATGAATACAATTTTGAAACTTTTTCCGATTATTATCCATAATTAAATTGTTTTCTTGTATTCTTTGGGATTGATCTTCTAGAGCTTTATTCTTATTTTCTTGTAATGATAGCTCACAACATTTGCGAGTATATTCTTGCGACAGTTTTGGATTCTTGCTCAACTTTAAGGTCGTTTCAGATTCTCGCGGAGAAGTGGCATCTTTGCTATTTGCATCTTCATTTACTTGAGACTTTGATTCAATTCGAGGAAAAGCTCTATTTTCCTCCTCATTTGCTTCTTGGCTCTGATGACACAGTTTCCTTGTTTTGCATCTCTTACAATTTTTTTTGCAAATTTTTCCATCCTCAGTTTTCCTAACCGTATCATCTTTTCGAATACTCTCTAGTGACAATCCCCGATTCTTACAACTTCCAAAACAGGAATTGAGTCCTTTTCTTGTAGAAGAATCTCTTGAGTTTTCATTAGTTAGCTTCTTGTGTTTAGTAGCCTCAATCTAATATGTAAAGAAATTGTTTATAAATTTAATAATAAAATTAAATTTGTTAAAATATAACCTTTTTCCTTAAAGGCAGCTTCTTTACATGCGGTGGAAATTCTTTTGCAACTGGATAAATAGGAGTACCTGAAAGAAAGGGTAAGGCATCAGGAGACGAGGCACGAGAAGGCGGGCAAAAAGCTAAAGGAGGCAGCGATTGAGGTCTCTTAGCTTGTTTTAAAGGCAGATGAATATTCTCTGGAGGTTCACTGGCAGGCGGTGGACACACATTCGGTGCAAGGCCAATGGGACGAATTGTAATGCATAATTGACGTGCCACCTCATGTGATGTTGCTATCGGTGGAGTAACCTTGGCATCTGGTTTTGCTAAGGTCTTTGTTTTAGCGTTGGGCTCTGGTAGTGCTTTTAGATTGTTATTATTTGCGGGAAGTGTGTTAGTCATTGAATGTAATAGATCCCAAGGAGCGCCTCCGAAACAAATGTTTGTTGGTATGCTAACACGTAGTGGCACATTACACTCAAACCTGCGAGAAAGGTGAGAGTATAAAGCAGTTTTAATACATCTATCGATCAATTTACCACATGTCCTTCCCTTCTTCTTTTTCTGGTGTGACCTGACTTACTACCACTTTTCGCTTAATCTTTCGCTTTGGCTTGCTCTTGGCCTGCGATTCAACTAGCCGCGCTTTAGTGTCATAACAACGGGGTTCAAGCTGGCCTTCCTGCTTGAGTTTTTTTTCTCTCAGGTATTTCATAATTCGCTTGGGCTTTTCCTTGGGTTTGACTTCAGCCGGTTCTTGCTGCATTGACCAATTATTTGAATTTAATTCAGCCCTTTGTCGTGCCGCCATTTTTCGCAGTTGACAATTACAATGACAATGGCAGCAATTCCAACAGTTCTAAAGTAGTGCACAAAATTAATTAAATTTGTACGACTATAAAATTCTTTATTTTCCACAAAAATACAAAAATCTCATTAAGACAACAGAAGGTAATTTTCATACCACTAAGTATGAGTCTTAACTTAACAGTTTATTAACTACTTGTAATTTCCGGAATATGGTATCAATGAAAATTAGTTTCGAACTCCAAAATTCTTCTGGATTAAAATTGGTAAATAACCACTTTAAACCAAAGATTATTTTTATAATCTTATTATAGATCTTAGAAAGCTAAATATATTGAAAATTACAGACCATCTCAAAATATATGTATAATGGATATGACTTCCAGAAGCTGATTCAGGTTAAGCCCTAAAAAGTATGCTTTAAAAATATGTGATTTCTATCTTTTATAAACTGTTCACAACATTCAACTTCAATTACCACAAATTCCAATACCTTTCAACGCAACATCAGCTTTTACATTGTGCCTACTCACCAAATTGTTTCTTCTTTGCGGAAAAGCTTGATTGATGATTCGTTCAAAGAGAAAGTAACTATCTCTTGGCGTTGCGGTGCCTTGGTCTACTGTACAATTTGTAGCACGAGGTAAGACTGCATTTCTTTGATTTGCTGCCATCGAAATGGGAACTTTGCTTAAGCGCTGCGGTAGCACCTTTTTTGAATTTGATGGAGGCAAGCTTGCGGAACTTGACAGCGAAGATCCATTGCGACGCGATGCTTTAGAAGATGCTGCTATGCTCGTATCGTTGCATTCACACCCCAAATTTGTTTCCCGAGATGATGGCGACATTGTGGAGTTCTTCGACGTGACTGTGCTCGTTGTGGCACTGTGAATGCACTCACGGAGTTTTTTACTATGACAGCATATTGCATTGAAATTACACATTATTGATTAAAAACAAATACGATGGATAAGCGGTTTTAATAATGAATCTGTAATTCGAACGAAATATGTTGTCGGTAATCTCGCATTCAGTCAAGATAAATCTGGTTGTGGTCTAAAAAAGGAAAAAAGAGAAACTTCCAAATTTTGTCAGCAAACTCTAGAAAATTATTATTTGAACGATTGACAACAATTTCAAATGATGCGCTCAGAAAGAAATGGTTATTTTTACTACTGACTGCACACAACTTGCTAAGTACAATATAATGGTATAATATATGCAGGTGTTTTAATTAATCTATAATTTTATTTTAGCTGCTATACGAATCGGAAGCATTGTGTCACTCATCTGCAGTTTCTATAAGTTTGTAATATATCGAACTTTGTACATATTTTATTTTCGTACACGGCACGTTAAATTACGAACTCCGCCGATGGCGATCGCAGCAACGAGGACGTGGCATCATGAAACGCATCTGAGCATAACGCTGCCGGCAACAAGGCGTCCAGAAGGTATTGCCACTGCACTGTGGTGCAGGCTGTTGAAATGTTGCTTGCTGCTGTAGAAACTGTTGCTGCTGCTGCTGTTGCTGTTGCTGCTGTTGCAGCTGCAGAAACTGTTGCTGCTGCAGCTGCTGTGGCTGAGGTTGATTCATTTGCTCACATCCTTCGGTCGGTGTTTGACAAAGACCCAAAGGCATGACAGCTGGTGCCTCATTGCAGCACAATGCTTGACCTACAGTCGCTTGTGAGCAAAATGTTACATTGGATTTCCCCAAGTTCTGGCACGGAGACGCACTTTGTGTACCACTTATCGTTGGCAACTCCTCGTCCACTGGAGACTGTTGCGGCAACGTAGTGACTTCGGTTGCATCAAACGATGGCGGCTTCGACATCTTTGCTGCGCCACACACGTTGTAAAGTTGCAATTGCACTTGAGCGATTTGCGCCTGCGCTTGCTCCATTTGTTTCTGCAACTGCTGAGCCAATAGTTCCGTGAGGCAATCCTGCTGTGGCGGTGGCTGCTGACTCTGCTGCTGTTGATTCTGTTGTTGTTGTTGTTGGCACTGTTGCTGTGAACACTGTGGCTGTGAATACTGTGCCTGTGAACACTGTGGCTGTGAACACCGTGGCTGTGGACACTGTTGCAGCTGAAACTGTTGCTGCTGCAATTGTTGTTGTTGCTGCATATGCTGTTGTTGCAGCTGTTGCTGTAGCTGCTGTTGCTGCAGCTGCTGTTGTTGCTGCAGATGCTGATGCTGTTGTGGATTCCACATGTTGTAGGCGTTCTGTTGGCCTTGTTGTTGCTGCTGTAGCTGCTGCTGTCGACAACCGGGTCTATTGCAGCCATAAGACATCCTTTGGCCTGGCTGTGATTGCAGCATAGTTGGCCCATAGGAATAAGGCATATTACTATGCCAGTTGACCTGTCCCTCGCATCCCGGATACATATAATGCGAGATGCCATATTGAGGTAAGTTCACGTTCGGATGAAGTTCCGAGTCTGAGTTAAAGCTAAGGATGAAGAGATCGAGAAATTAGTTCAATACTATCGATAGTTTAGCAACTAAACAAAACTAGCTAGTTGATTAGTTTTCGCATTTCGCAATTAACTAAGCATCAAAGTCACTTCAATAAACGTTTAAAATTGATTCGTATTATGTTAGCTTCTAAAATTAAGATTTCAAGCCGCGATTACCCTATGAACTACAACTAATATCAATTTTGCCTTATCATTACCTGATGAAGTGCTCCTCGGTTACCGAACAGGATCTTAGCACATTGCCCCTTGCCTGATTAATTAAATTGCTGGTGCCATTGCCGTTGCACTCGCCGCAAATGATCGAAGATGGACCACCAGTCCCTCCTTGGCATTCGTTGGGATAGCAGTGAAATATCTCAATATCTGGTACTTCTTCCTGCTGTCCGTCCACCACACTATCCAGCTCCCGCTCGCTAGTTGAATAATATTGAACATCAGGTCCTTGACTATCAACTTTTGATTGCCGTTCCGAAGTTGATTCAGATTGGCGTGCCGATGGGACCTTAGGCTCTGGCTCAGGTTCAGCTTCAGTTTCCAATACAGTTTCCTGAATGGATTCTTGCTGTTCAGCTTCAACTGGAGCCTTCACCGATACATCCGACTCATCTGGTTGCTCTACGGGTACTGAAGCAATTGTTTTTTTTTCGACGCTTTGCTCAACCGATTGGGTACACTGCCAGAGGTCATGCGCAGCTTTTGCATACTTATGGCCTTCTTCACCGACATTATGGATCTTCTGCTGGGCTTCACCATAATAAGTTGGGCAATATTTGTGGCTCTTTGCGACGCTTTTGAGGTTACATCAATGACTTGCGGTTGATTTTCGTTATCATCATCGGACTCTGAGGCTGAGGTGGAAGCTCGACTCGTAGACGGTTCCTTGAGGTTGTTGCGTTTAATCGTTGAGGTAGAAGCGAGTCCATGCCTACTTGGATAGCTCTTACGTTGTCCCCGTCTCGGGGGGCGATAGACTTCGGCTGGTAGAGGAGACAAATCTGTCAAGAGGTCGAGCCGTTGCTGTCGCTACATTTCGTAACCCAGTCGTGGGAGTCTTGCTGCGGCATCTTGGTCTACTTCTCGTCGTACCACCATCAAATCTGGGTGTTGGCACCACGCACCCTCTGAATTGATTACTAGGTGATATGCTTCTGGCGCGAGGTGGTGAGCGCGATATTGGATACATTTCCATCTCTTGGCTATATGATCGTATGCGTTTTTCAAAGGCAGCCACTTCTTGTTTGCAAGCAGCTAGTCTGTCTGCCAAACACTTTTTCCGTGAGTATTCCGCTGCAGCCGTATACCACATCGGAGAGTTTCTCTGATCCTTGGTCTCCTTTCTGGAGCTAACATTCTTGCGCATTTTGCCGGTGGCATGCAACCAAATTCAGCAATACTTCCGTTCAAATTTGTTTGTAGACATGTTCCGAAATATCAATATGCTCATTTACTCGAAACATTCGACAACCTTGATTATTGAAAAATAACTAATCACACGAAGTATATTTGAACATATAGAGGGGATACCTAATCTTAAGGATCTACATAGTTAAAAAGGAATAAGAAAGGTGGAATAAAGATACAAATATTCCAATTTGTTTTAAGCTTTAATATTATTATTATTATATTATATTATTATTATTATTATTATTATTAATATTATTATTATTATTATTTACATATGACAAAAGAATTAATTACAAGTTAAAGTTTAATGATAAAATCCTTGATAATACAGTGCACGGATATTTTTATGCCTTCGATTCGAAATAAGAAAATATTTGTAATATGATAAATGTATGGACTATATTTTATTTGAAATGCAAATTACTTTCAATTTATTAATCATTTAAAACTCAGCCTAGACTTAGACATCACTTATTCGTTTTAATATTAGAATAAATTTTATGTTAATGACCTCTCGGTGTAAATTTTAGTGGATAAATCGTTTTTAAACATGTTTGACTGTAATACGTTTAAGTAAGTTGCACTATCGTCTAATAAGTCATTAACTAATATTTCATAATTTCAAAGTAGCTTTGACTGCAGCCCATATTACAATGGATGGTAATTAAATAAACAACTTTTAATAATATGAATCTTAATTCTCAAATCCTGTATTTTCCATTTAGCCCTCCTACAAGTGCTTCACTTATTACAGAGTTTCCGAAACAAACTGGGCCCTTTGTTGAGAAGAAGTTCTCAAATTTTATTCCCCCTACTTTTTTGCTTAATAGAAATGCCCCTAAATCTAAGGTTAAAACGCGTAGCTGCAGTTGCTCTGCTAAAACTCCAAAAGTTTCGTTTAATTGTAAATGTAAAGACAAAGGAATTTCAGACTGTAGGAAGATTGATAAGGAATCCGGACAACGAGTTTGTAACAAATCCTGTGATGCTAAGAGCGACAATGTCTCTGAAGCCGATGATCATCGAGTTATAGGGAAGTCGAGCAGCGGAAAACGAGTTTATTGGAAGACTGGGAATGGTGAAGAAGCTCAAGAGAAATCTAGCAAGGATAAGAGAGCTTATAGGAAGACTGGGTACGGTAAAGAGCTTCAAGGCAAGTCTAGCAATGATAATCAAGTCCAAGCGAAATCGAGCAGTGGAGCAATACCTCCCGAATCGAATCCAAATAACACTCTAGGAATCTCAGGGGATCCCCAGGCGTCTGAGGGTGTATGGTCTGGCTCAGATCCTGTAATACCTGTGTACGATTATCGGGACGAATTAAATCCAATGAACCAAGTATTGGTCACAAATGAGATGCCCGTTTTGAATGAAATGCCTCGACCTCTCAACGAAATGCCTGCTGCAGGGCTGCCCACTCGAAAGAATCCTCAGTTTGATCCCTGCACAGGCCAGGAACGCCAAGCTCCGTCTCAACAGCAGGCAACATGTGCAGCGCCTTTTGACTATATGTATCCAAATTATTGTCCCATCCCGTCTAGTCCCTTGCCATGTTGTCCCTGTCCAGCATCTATGAATATGTATGCTCCAATGCCAGGTTTTCAACAACCTGCCAACATCAATGAGCCAGAGAAGAATGCTGTTGAAGAAACTAATCCAACTTCTGAAAGCACCTCAAGGGAGGGTGTAGAGAAATCAACAGATAAGCGGTAAGTTCTAAATTAAAAATTAAATCGACTGTAGGAGGTCATGTCACACTTTTATTCCAAAAAAGAAACCTCTACTTCATTCAATAAATTCTTTATTGCTACTAATTTAGCAACGCATCAAATCAAGAAGCTTCGACCCAGGACAAGGAAAAGACAAAGAATTCGAAGCGGGAGAATAATCGCGCAATGAAAATTGTTAAATGTAATGAAGTCAGTAAGGATCTCATCAAGCAGTGAGTTTAATGTCAAACCCAATCTGAGATCGTAACACAAACATCAAAACACAACATGTAACACCTCAAAAAAAAAAATACATAAAACACTATAATGAAATAGTCCCGTGTTCGAGGTCGTCATCGGTGTTGCCTTATACAAACTTGCTCTTTCGTTTGGCAGGATTTGCAATTCGCTGCAGATTTCGCGTCCACCGGTCGATTGCTATATCGTGTTACCCATTCCCATGGCGGCCAAAAGCAAAAGCAAGACCAAGACAAGCTCAAGTGAATCCAAGAAAAGCTTTGACTACGACTCAACCAGCGCTGCTGAGAGTAATGTCGCTCCTCCACCTGAAAGGAAATCTGCGAACGCAGCTCCTCCTGCAAAGTTAAAATGCAAGACACCAACACGTAATTGTGGCTGCAATACAACGATCACGGGAAAGTAAGTGTCCCATCTCAATTGCCACCCGCATCACGCTCATCCTTTCCTCATAGATTCGATGAGAGCTCTGACAACTCTGAGGGTACGCCGGCTAGCAAGGACAAGGACAAAGGAAAGGACGATAACAACGGGGCTTGCTGCAGCACTGGCGGTTGCTATTATCGCCCACGCTACAAGTATTGCTACAATCCCTGCACAGGTTGCTTCTATTGGCGCAAGCAATGCTGTTGCTGCAATGGCTGTTGTAGCAATGGAGCCGGCGGAGGTGGCTCCTGTCCCATCCAAAAACAAACTGGCAAACCGGATGCGAAGACCGCAAATTCTACACCTTCGTCAAGCAAGAAGAAACCCGATACCTCAAAGGATTCATCGAGAATTTCGACGCAGTCGAAGCGTTCCACAGCTGGAGCTCTGTCGGCATTCCAACCGTGCTCGCAGGATACGTACAATCAATGGATGGGATTCCAACAGCAACCCACATCAATGACACGGCCACCATTATGCTATCGTTCTCCACGATTTTTTCCGTCACAATTCCAGATGAACAGCCGGAGATTCGTCTCGCAGTCCCAACTGAATGGACAACATCAATCACCGGACATTGATTGGACGCCACAATAGGGATGAGCAACCAAAAAAAAAGATAATTTCTCATTGAAATCGAACTTACAAATTGGTTAGTGCATTTGTTTGAAAAGTTGCAGCTAAAAAACTAGCGATAGTTTCGATATCCCGTGCGCCAATTATCGCTACTATCGATAGTAGAATTAACTCGAATCAAATCTTTTCATTGTCTATCCAATCTATCGAAATTGTAAATGAAATACGATCGTTCATAACTATATTTCGTAGTACTCTCTTTTATTAGTTTTTAATTTTTATTTTGCGTTTCTCTTTATTTTATACACTTTCGCATGTGTTTTCTTGTTGTTGTTTTTGCTGTTGATTGCATATCATATACATATATAGAAGTATAGATTGTTCTTATTAAATTTGTGGGCTTTGTAGAAAAACTTAAGCTTGTTTTTGTTTTTTAAAATTATTAAATTTGTTTGTTTCCATCAGGAAACCTAACTAAAAACTATGAACATAGCACATTTATATATTTTGCGTGTATGTGTGTGTGTGTCTGTTTAGTGCAGCGATAAATATGCGTGTTCTAAATATATATCAAAAGTAATACCAAGATGAAGTTTGTTTGTTTTGAATGGAAATGGAAGTGGATATAATATTAAAGTCTGCCTGCACCCGTCATAAATGATTTGTAACTGAGTTTTGGCTTGCAAATTGCCCCATAAACATTAGCAATGATTATCATTTGTATCATTTGTGTTTCATTTTCTTTTTCTTTACATATAATAATGTATATATATAATATTTATATATATATCTTGTATATTTATGTGTATATTTGTAGGCTTAAATACTATATGGGCGTCGAGCAGGCGTAACAAAAATAATAAAAGATAAACAAAAACTACGTACATGTTTCAAACTATTTACATTGGACATTTGTCAGTTTGGTTTTGTGGTTTTGTGTTTTTTTGTTTTTTGTTTAAACATTGCTCAAGATTAAATGATATCATTAAATATGTGTGTGTTTATCTATGGTCTATGTGTGTGTTTGTAGTTCTGCTTTAATCACATGTTTTACGACTCAACTCAACTTATGTGGGGGGATTGAATAACTTAAGGAATTGTCGACAAATTGATGTTGTGTTCCGTTTTAGGCATTCTCATCGGTCACGTAGATATATCCATGCTGTTGCAATATGCTCAAACGTTTCTCCACCGCATCGCGATCTATAAAATTAATACGATTAATACAGATATATCAATATATAAAGCTGATAGCGAACTTACATTTATTCAACAGCAATTTGTCCTGGGGATGATTGCACTTCTGGACCAACGAGTGCAGCAGAATGTGTGCGGTGTTGTAGCGCTCAAAGCAATTCTTCGTGTTCTTCAGCAACTCATCCAGCGCAGCCGCCTGGCACTGTAGAAATAAAAGCGGTTTACTTTAGGATCAGTTTAGTTAAACGACTTATTTAACTTACCATATCCAACGCATAATCGTAGAGTATCTTGTCTGCGGTTATGTTAAATGCATTTGCCTTTTGGAGCAGGCCGCTGCCATTGAGACGCTTCGACTCGAACAATATGCTGCGATACTTGGCGTTCATGGTGAGCAGCGCTAGAGGATTGCAATATAAGGTTCATAAATGATTTCAAATGTGGTTGTTTACCATCACTTACCATTCTTCACATTGGATGAGGGTTTCAGCTGCCCGTTGCGCAGCTGCTGCGATGCCAAATTCAGGCCGGACGACAGCAATTGCAGAGCACGCACCAGCAGCACTAGACGCTCGGCACGCTTGCAGTGCTCGGGAGCATGTGGCGGTATCTGATGCTGCTCGGCGGCCGTCTGGCTGCCGGCGACCATGAGCGTGGAGAGCGGAGCACAGCGTGAATCGGCCACCTCCTGAATGCAATCGGTGAGGGCGAGCACAAAGTTGAGTTTGGAAAGGGTTTCGTTGTGCTCGCGATCCATGAGCGTCTCCTCGGACAATTCGGGTGCCTGGAATGCATGCGGCTCGCCGCCCACCCCGCCAGCTCCAACCGCGGTATCTAGCAGACTCTGCAGTCCGCCTGTGGCGCCCAATTCGGGCAAGGTGAAGGCACGTGGCCCCAACATGTGATGTTGATTGTTATTCTCCGAGCCGCTGCCAGCCGAACCAATCGAACCCAGCGAACCGGGCGCCACTAGCAGCGTGGGGCTGCCCAATGTGGGCAACTTGGTCAACGCAGCGGACGGCAGCACCGGGGAACTGTTGCCGCTTCGGCGCAACGGCGACTGCGAGTGGCCCGGCGACACTTGCCATGTGCTGGGCGCATGCGGAGGCGGTGTCTCCGACAGCGAGCCACCCGACGCGGATCTCACACGGGTCGGCGGTGTGCCAATGGCAAATTGCACCGCTGGCGGCGATATCGAATTGATGTCGCTGCTCACGCTGCTCTTGCGCTGATCCGCACGCGGCTGCTTTACGCTAATGGGCTGCGATCGTGGTATTTGCTGGCCAGCTGCCGCAAGCGTAGCCACTGTCAACGGCATGCCACTTCGGCCGGGAGAACCTGCTGCGGCAGCGGCGGCCAATCGACGCGCTGGCGCCGGCACTGGTTTGGGCTCCGAGATGGGCAGACTGCTGGGACGCGGTGGACTGGATTGATGCTGTGCTGGCTGCTGTTGCTGGCGTGCTTGGGCAGCAGCCGTTGTCTGTCCCTGCGCCTGGGCTTGACGCTGATCCTCGGGCAGGTTCTTGGGCACCAGCACAAAGTCATCCGAGTCCTCGTGGGAGCTGCAAGAGGCGCTGTTGTTCTCGCTATCACAGAGCACGCCCACATTGGTGATGGTGGCACAAATGGCCGGATTAGCCACCACAGAAACTGGCAACATAAATGGAAGATTAGTTTAAGGAGAATTGTATTTGTATTTCAACTTCAACTTACCGGTATTCTCTTCCTCCTGTGCGGCCTCCTGCTCCTCGCGCTCCTTTTGCTGCTGCTCGGCCAGCTTGACCAGCTGCAGCTCCTGCTCCATCTGCTGCTGCAACGGACTTTTAGCCTTGACGGGCGGCGTGCCACTCGACAACGGCGGCATGTCAACTATAATTTAAAGAAAAGCAAAAAGATAACATCAAGTTCAAATGGAGCACTTATCCAGAACTAACCTGGCGACACTGCTGCCTTCTTGCCCTGCAGGAAGGGATGCACAAAGAAGTTCTCATAGGATATGCGATCCTTAGAATTGCGTCGCAGCAGACACAACAGCAAATCGCGCAGATCCGGCGACACACCATGTGGAATTCTAAAGAGTGTAAAGACGTCAAGTATTTAATACTGTTATTCTTGGGAGAACTCTCTGAACCTACTTGGGCGCCAGATTGGCGTTCTGCTCGTAATAGAACTTCAGCTCGTTGGGCGTTTGTGCATAGAATGGCGCCTTGCCCGTCAGACACTGGTAGACAATGGTGCCCAGCGACCAAAGATCGGCCTTGGCATCATACTGCAATGACATAATGACTTCCGGTGCCTGTCAAGCAAAAGGTTTTTAGTGTTAACAACTAAAAGTCATTTGATAGTCTTGCTTTTAGTTTACCATGTACATGGGAGAACCGCACAGTGTGGCTGCCATAACGCCCTCGTTTAGGAAACGCGCGAAACCAAAGTCAGCTGCAAGCAGAAAATAAAGAAAATGGATGATAATGATATATGATTATAAATATTTGTTGTCTTAATTGACGGAATCTGTTGATATTGTTAGGTGTCAAGTATACAATCAACTTTTCTTTTGCAATATAACCTTATGAACTTGCTTATAGACTATCTTATAAACTTCATTGATAATCACAGTACTTATTCTATATAGTAACTTTTTTTTTCTAAATTTGAAACTTACCAATTTTAAGCGTTATTTTCGAAGGTGCTGGCAGAGTTTTGCCATAGTTGTGCGACAATAGAATGTTTTGTGGCTTGAGATCACGATGCACAATTCCTTTGGTATAAAGTGCTTTCATGGCACCAGCTACGAATTGAATAAAAACCAATATTAGTTAAAGCTAGCACATAATGAAAGTAGTTGAATAACTTACCTAGTTGTATAAGAAAGAGTCGGACAGTATCTTCGCTCAGAGTGCCCTTAACGCTCAGATAATCCGCCAAATCACCGCCATTACAATACTGAAATAAAAACAGATAAATGGGTAAGTAAAAAATTAAAGCCTTTTTGATTGCTGCTTTAAGTTACGCTTTTAATTAATACACATTTATGCATTACGCTGCGATCTTAAATGTACAAGAAAGTTGTTATAATAAAGACTGCTTTGAATTGTATCTTACAGATGCATAATGAATACATAAGAATATATATATTAAATTTGTATCTTCTTCATTTCTTACGCTTACAAATATTGCATTTAATTGAATTGTAATTTTCAAGAAAAATATCTACTTTTAAAGATGCACTTTAAGTGTATCTAAATCTTTTTTAATTTGTATCTGCTTTACTTCATAAGCAACAATTTTTATCTTCACTAGAATTTGAATTCTTTGAATTTTTATTTACTTCCCACTACTAAAGTTCAACATTTAAGTCTTCAATTGTATCTAATAGATACATTTTCATGCCATGCATTTCTGTGCCTAGA
Organism: Drosophila nasuta; assembly: GCF_023558535.2. Lineage (NCBI taxonomy): Eukaryota > Metazoa > Arthropoda > Insecta > Diptera > Drosophilidae > Drosophila > Drosophila nasuta. Next base: position 35,628,907 of record NC_083457.1, on the reverse strand, counting down.
AGAGCTTTAAAAATCTTTCTTTCTGGCCTTATTGCTAATCTCTGCAAATTGTGGTGGCTTCTGAACTGCAAAGTTGGCACAAAAAAGTATTTGGCGGCACGCAAGCTAAATGTCCAAATGCAATTAGCCAACACAAATATCCACTCGAATGCTATAAAATGCGCTGTAAACTGAATGAAAACATCAAAGTTTCGACGACATGGTGGACGCGGCGGGGGCGCTGTGTAACGCCAGCGAAACGCCTCTGTTGAGGCCCGAGGCTCGCGTCTCCTCAGGCAATGGAGAGCTGCAGCTGCTGGGATGGAATGTGCCACCGGATCAGATACAATACATCCCAGAGCACTGGCTGACACAACTGGAGCCGCCGGCCTCGATGCATTACATGCTCGGCGTCTTCTACATCTTTCTGTTCTTCGCCTCGACGGCGGGCAATGGGATGGTCATCTGGATCTTCAGCACATCGAAATCGCTGCGCACGCCATCGAATATGTTTGTGCTCAACTTGGCAGTCTTTGATTTGATCATGTGCCTCAAGGCGCCGATGTTCATCTACAACAGTTTCCATCGCGGCTTCGCTTTGGGCAACACGGGCTGTCAGCTCTTTGCGGCCATTGGTTCATATTCGGGGATTGGAGCTGGGATGACGAATGCAGCGATTGGCTACGATCGCTTCAATGTGATCACCAAGCCAATGAATCGCAATATGACCTTCACCAAGGCCGTTGTCATGAACATTATCATCTGGTTGTATTGCACGCCTTGGGTCGTCTTGCCGTTGACTCAGTTCTGGGATCGCTTTGTGCCCGAAGGATACCTCACCTCGTGCTCGTTTGATTACCTGACGGACAACTTTGACACGCGTCTCTTTGTGGGCACCATCTTCTTCTTCAGCTTCGTCTGCCCCACGCTGATGATTATCTACTATTACAGCCAGATTGTGGGTCATGTCTTTAGCCACGAGAAGGCGCTGCGTGAGCAGGCCAAGAAGATGAACGTCGACTCGCTGCGCTCCAATGTCGACAAGAGCAAGGAGACGGCCGAGATACGCATCGCCAAGGCGGCCATTACTATCTGCTTCCTGTTCTTTGTCTCCTGGACACCATACGGAGTCATGTCTCTAATTGGAGCCTTTGGTGATAGAAGTCTACTCACTCCAGGTGCCACCATGATACCGGCCTGCACTTGCAAACTGGTCGCCTGCATAGACCCCTTCGTGTATGCCATCAGTCATCCAAGGTACCGCTTGGAGTTGGCCAAACGTTGCCCCTGGTTGGCCATCAATGAGAAGGCGCCAGAGTCCAGCTCGGCAGCCTCCACGACCACGGAGCAACAACAAACCTCGGCAGCTTAAGACAAATTGATTATCGATCTAGGAACACGCTGAACCCGCTTTTCGACCATGACACGACATCGAACTAGGAACACTTTCGTAATATTTATGCCAACTATACTATAATATTTTCTTTTTATTTTTTTGTTACTCTATAATTTAGTAGTATTTTATTGCAAACATGTGAAGAGAAAAACCCAAAAAAAAAAAGTGATAAAAAGAAATAAATAAATGGAACAGCAGTACTTGAAGATATAAATCAAATATCTTCCATAAGCAAATCGCGTATGCGAATGAATTAAGCTCAATCAAGAGCTGCCAGTGTGGCACGATTGTATCTGAATTATGAATTGAAATTCGCTTCCACTTTTCTCTCAAGGGGTTCAGATTCTCGTGAGTCTCAGTCTCGTTCTCGCTCTGGTTTCGCTCGTCAATTGTTGAAAACATGTTTTAGTTGTCCCGCAAGGTCAAAGTGAAATGAATTATGACAATTTTCAAGTCGGAAATCAGAAATTTAATGAGCTTCCTTCAACAACGCTTGCTTATAAGGGTTGGATGGCAAAATTCTTCTATTGTATTTGAACCTTTTCAATTGCTTGAAGATTTTGCAGCTGCAGATTTCAGCATCTTTGAACAATTCTCTAGTGTTTATTTCCTGTGGGACATTTTAAGAACTTAATGGTCATACAATTATTTAAGATGTATCTTTTGAGTTGGTTCTATAATAATTTTAATAAATTTTGCTAAACATATAAAAAATCGAGAAAAATATCTTATAAATTATAAATTTTATAGCATTTTCAGTAATTCCAGTAATGAAGCGTAACAACACTTCATAAAATTGTATGAGCTATGTACGTATGAGATATGAATATTTCTCCGTCAATAATTTTGAGAATATTTAATCACAAAACTAAAATGCATTCAAAACTGAAATGTATTAAATCGATAAAAGTCATGAATTTCTTTAAGCAAATAAAATAAAAATCAGAAAAACTTAATCAAGATTTGCTCAAGAAGTAATTCATAAAATAAACGTGATTGATAGCCGTAATATATTATGAGTTTTAGAGTTAAGAGCTGTGTATTTTTCTTCATTCATAATAATGAATAAAAAGTGTCTGCAATCTTCATAACATTATTCTTATCTAGACGTATTTTCGCGAAAGTATTGTTTGTTTAAAAAGACAAAATCATAGTTGTACTGTTAATTTTTTCAATATGAAGCAGAATATTTATTATATTGATATCGTTTAAGTACTCTAGCAACCTATCACATGCCTGCCTGAGCATGGCAAGAAGTTTGCGAAAGTTAAAACCAGTTGTTTTTGTTAATTTCAGTTGTTTGTCATTTGCGGGGCTATAAAGGATTTGCGATTGACCTTCAGACTACGACTGCAAACAAAACGCCAAACGAAAGAGATAGAAAGATGCCTGTTTTGTGTGCAGGAAAGCTGTTTTAGCTGGTACAAATTTTCATGCATAATAAGCACAGCAAATTTGGATAAATATGAATGACAAAATGGGTGGGCTACTTACACTGTAATGAGTAAACAAAGCGCTGCTAGTACTAATAATAATAATAATAGCATACACAACCACAACAGCGACAAGAACAACAACAATATTAGGCAATTAAAATGACAAAAGATTCTACTTTGGATTGCATCCAAAACAAAAATGACAAAATTAAAAAGCTACAAAAAAGTCATTGACATGTAAAGTGCTCGCCAGCAAACAAATAAAAGACAATTCTGCCCGAGAGAGAGAAAGAGAGAACAACATTTTGATAATAAATAAAAGAGCGTCAATAAACAGAAAGAATAATGCAATAACTACTGCGCATGAGTCAGCGCATTATCGAAATTTTCAATTGCTAAATTTAAATGCAATCCAATCTAAAGAGAACCCAAAAAAGAGAAACACATTGTCGGACTCAAAAGCTTCGCCTCTCTTAGGCTTTAGCGATTAAACTTTAAGCGACTCGCCGTTAACGTCGACGACGCTGCTCAATTCAGTTTGTCAGGGACATTCGCGACATTCGTTCGTCTCTCGCGCTCTGTATATAAATGTATAAAAAGCTATACGCATACCAAACAATCACATAAAATGCTCGCAGCTTGCGGAATTTGTGGAAATCAAACATCAAGCGCGTTATAGAGAAAAAAACAAAAACAAAATTAACATTATGACTAGGGTAATGCGTACTATAAGCGACTTAAGACGACATCGCGACTAAAGGTCAACATTTTTCCATCGGTTGTGAAGCGATAAAAGCTACTTGTTGTGTACATGACTGAAAATTCATTCAACGAAAGCTAGTTTTCTGATTAGCTAACGCAATTAATTACATCCATACGTATTTAATTATTTCAAGTAGACGCAAAACAATTACGAATGCTAGTCAATAATTAAATGTGTTCTCTGTAGTTATCAACAAAGTGAAAACATTTTTTTTTTTCCAATGCAAGCAGAACAAACACACACAAATGATAAGATTAAAAGATTAAACATTATTATGTCTAAACAATAAAGTAAAAGTAGAATCCAATCAAATCAAATATCAAATATTTATAAATGAGAGAGATGACGTGCAAAATATGCCGCCATCATCACGTCACTGAAGCGCAATCGCAGAGTGCTCACTCGTTCTCGCTCTCGCTCACTTGCTACCTTAAGGCCTTTTATGCTCTAACACAGCACAAAACAATATATACACCTGCTCAGCACACTAGGCATAAAAGCAAAAGTTCACTCTCCCTCTCTTTCGACTACTGTTGGCAGCTTTTGACTTCGCTCCGTCAGTCACAAGTTGGCGGTGTTCGCGTTAAGTTGGCCTCGCTTCAGTCGAAGTGCCATTCAAATTGCGCGACTTGTGTGACGAAGCTGCAAAAATTGTGATTTCTTATTGAGCAGATCATAATATATGTATGTATATATGGCATACATATGTAGTATATATAAGATTCGACAGAGATTTCATGTGTTTTGTTAGAGAAAAGTAAACAGAAAATGTTGCTGAGTGAATAAGAATCAAAAATGGAACGAAATATTAATGCCTCGTGCTATATAAAGTGAAAAATGTGATTATGTACCGACAAACTCGAACATTTACATAGAATTGTGTATTCCAGTCTCTTTACTAAGATATTTGTTGTGACTCTCTTGAAAAGAATGTTCTGTTTCCACGGATTACTCAGCATGATAAGCCAATCTATAGAATTCCATTGAAACAAACCTACAAAATTCCTCATATGATTTGTTAATCATTTCAAAGATTTAATGGGATTTACATATATCATTTAAGTAAGGTGTATCATAAAAGTGTGCACATAACTTTTGACTGTTTTACTTGCTTTTAATTATATAATCAACAAAAATTTCTTCAACTTTATTCAACAGCAAGAAAAGTGAATCAACAATTTCGACAATGACATGAGCTTACATTATCTTGCATAATAAAGTAATAATAATAAACTACCATAATAACATTAATAATAAGAAAATATATAATTTAAAACAACAAAATGCACGTGTATTACAAATTTGGATTACTTTTAATATTTCTGCTGAGCGTAAGGTAAATGAAATCAAAATTCCACTTGTTTCTTTTTTCCCGTTGCCCCTATTAAATAAACAAAATACATAAATGTATTATATAGAGAAGAGGTTCTAGTTGCGTATTGTACTTTATAATTCGAATTGATCGAAACTTTGACATGGGGAATTAAACGTATTCTACATAACAAATTGATAAACCTTTCGCATTGCTAATATCGGGAACCGGGGATGGTTTATTTATAGACAGCTACAGCAAAGTGGGGGCAATTACAGAAACAGCAAAGACTCACTGAGTACAAAGTTCCACAATGGGTGAAATTCGCGCAATGGAATCACACAGAAACCTGTTGAAAAACTTCGGTACATCAAGTGCTACCGAACCTTGAACCGACTTTACTATATCAGAAATTCTTTTTTTTTTGTTTCTCTTTATAAAAACGTCGTTTAACGACCGCCACGGTAACAGTGACAAAAGTTCCACTCGTAATTAATGTTATTATACTGTATATTTCGTTTTGTATGTGTGGGGGAATGGCCTAATCGGCCAGTCGCGAGTCGAGTTGATAAAGCAAACAGTTGCAACGATAATATATACTATATACTATACTATATGCTCGCTTATCGATATGTTTACCCGATGCGGCAACCATTCAAAAGAAAACTCAAGACAAGCCAACTTTCGACCAGTTTTTATGACTCACATGTGGTCTCCATTTACAGACAACTGGCGCTAGTCGAGAACTTTACTTCTATTGATTTATTTATTCCGCACACACTCGTAAAGTCACAGTGTAATATAGTCTCAAGGGTCGCGCAGTTTTAATCTATTTACGGCAGCAGTTCTATTTAAACGTATACGTAATATGTCACTATCCTTGGCACACATCATTAAGCGATTAAGCTATAAAACTACACAATTATTAGCTAGTCGACTAAATACATTCTTATAGATATAGTATTTCTCCCTGCTGATCCGCTGAACTGCGATCTAAAGTTGCATTCTTAATTCGCACGCTCACAATATAGTATTTCATTACGATTCGTGGAATCAAAAGTCACGCAATTTGTGCGAGTTGCATGTCGGCGATTATAAGACTTGAAACACACTTGAACTGGGCGCACAGTAAGTCACCTCGTAACATTATCAACAAAAACAGCAAAGTCGCCACTAAAAGCGCTGCTAATGAAGGAGGATTCAGGCCGTCAACTTGGCCAAAATCTCGACAAAACGAAAGTGAGAGTGAGAATCAAAAGAGACATGCATACTATATACAAAGCGCAAAAGGAGACAAACGAAATAAAACACGGCCAAGTTGTGTCGTGTTTTAGCCATGACGTAAACAGGTTTTCCGACTGTTTTCATTCATGTGGCTCCAATAATAAACAAAAGCGAATAATGATAAACAGCAAAAGTTGCAAAATCAAAATGTTACAAAGATGTGCTTAACATCCAACACACCCTGTAAATGCGAAATCACACGATAAATGCATGAAAATAATGAAGAACAAATCAGGCAAACCACTTTCTCACTATACTTTATTTATGCCAAGTCTGTACAGGGTCTCGTTGCCTTCGAGTGTCTGTCTGTTTAAATGGGTCAAGTGTGCTTTCAGGATAAATGTGCTAGGTGTGTTCACAATGTAATCTTACGTCACTTGAAAATTGCCACCATATTTGCAGCCAATTTGAGAGTTTTACTTTTGGCCAAAGCAACTTGGCAAAAACAGTTGCTAATCAACTGAGGCTAAGCCCAGTTAATTGCCCAATATGTGCATGACAAGCGAGTTCTAATTCTCAGTTGCATTTTTGTTCAATAGCATTAGTTATACGGCACCAGCGGAGAACAGCGAAAATGGCAAGAGCAAAAGCTTCGACGATGATTACTATGACTATGATGATGATGATGATTATAATGAGAGCAACAGTCCAGAGATTGCCGCCAATCGTCAATCGGATTCAACATCATCGACAACAACAACAACGTTTCGTCCTATATTTAGTAAGCACAATAAATTCATATACTTTTTATTATAAATGAATTAATAAACTTAATTCCCATTCTAGCCATTCCACGTCGCAGCAGCCACGTGTTAGAGCCAAGCTGTCCAAGGAGCTGTCTCTGCTTGGAGGACTTTAAGTATGTCCAGTGCATCAATGCCCAACTCACTCATGTGCCATTGGATTTGCCAAAGACGGCAGCAATCGTTGACTTGAGTCACAATGACATTGCCGAGTTGCGTGCCGAAGACTTTTCTGGCTTGGCTAAATTGGTGGAAATCAATTTAAGTTACAATCTGCTCAAGCAAGTTGACAAGGAGGTAACTAAATTCATTTATTATTTAAGGAATCAATTAACTCAACAACTAATTCAATTTAGGTTTTCAATGGTTTGGATCGTTTGCGCCGCCTACGCTTGACCAATAATCACTTAACAACCATCGATCCTGACACCTTTGCAGGCGCCACAGATTTGGCGCTTTTGGATTTGAGCAACAATACGATTGTACAGCGCACGGATGGCTCTTTGCTCAATCAGCCCAGCTTGACAGAATTCACATGCTTCAACTGCAACTGGACGGGCTTGCCGGAGCAGATATTCTCAAACTTGAGCGGATTGACTTCACTGCGTTTGGATAACAACGATTTCAAACGAGTAAGTTACGCGCGCCAAGCATCAAAAGTTATCGATAGACTACAGCTGGATATCAAGTTGGCAGCTCTACAGCCACACGCACACAGTATAGTTGTCTCGCTCTAACTGTCGCATGCGCCGTCGCGATTCGCACAATATACTGATGCTTCTTCTTCTCGTTTTGACAGCAAATCGATACGAAAGCTTTCACGCCGCTCAAGAACATAGTTAAACTGAAGCTGCCCGAATTGAATCAAACAAAAATTGAAGAGCTGTGCCAATTACTCAACACGATTGATATCATCAGCTTCAAACATTTCGATATCAGTTGCTTTGAGCGCGTGCTCGGCAAATCGTTCAACGACAGCATCATCTGGGCCACCGATTCACCGACCTCTAAGCTTGCCACGGCGTTGCCCAGCACACCGAAGCCAACCGCGCTCCTGCCACCACGCACAGGTAACAAAAACAAATAACAAAAACACATTCAATGAAATTGTGCAAATACAAATGCAAATATTGTTTCAGCAGCCAATCGCAAGCCTCACAATAAACACATGGCCAGCAACGAGACGACGGCAACTGTAGCCAAGGCGGGCATCATGACTGAAACAGAGATAAGCACCAGCAAAGACACAGAGAGCTCATCCAACCAGGTGGCCATCGACCCGGAAACCATCAACACGCTACTCATCTGTAAGTAATTGACTTTTCAATCGCGAATAACAAACTCTAACTCTGCCCATTTTCAGGCATCATTGTGCTAGCCGTCGTGGGCATCGCCGTGGGTTTAATCTGTCGCAAAGATATCGGTGGCATTAAGACAAAATGCTGCCGCACCAGCAAACCAGAGCCAAAGGATCAGGTGCATCCCACTGAGGAGATACCGTTAAATAAGCTAGCCTAAGACGCACGCTCGCTGCCTTACACAACAAATACAATAATTATCAATCCATTTACAATTCGGGACAGCAAAATTCCAGCAGCATTTTTGACATTGCGCATTGTAGTTTTTTGGAGAATTGAAATTGTAGATCTTAGTTAGTCAGTTAGTTTAAGTCGCCTAGTCGATTAGTCCTCTGTTATATAGAAAGAACATCCAACACTACTCCAACTTGTCCCCATTCACCCTTCGTTTTGGTCCCAAGAAGAACAAACATATAACTATTATATATATTATTCTATGGTTACGTTTGGAGCACACATCATACTGTTAATTGACCTAAATGTTAGTTGTCGTACTCTTAATATATAGACACTTTGCCAATTTATACAATAAACATTAATTATTGTAAATAGCATAAAGAAATGACGACTCTTTTTATTCATCATTTCAACAGAGGAAAACTAATTTTTAGGTAATTATATTATTCACCAACGCACCACCAACAACATTATCTAGACTTTTGTCCATTATTAAAGTATTAAATGATGCTAATCTAAAACTACAGTTAGACGATAAAAACGAGACTCGTACCACCTGACACGCAAATATTCAAATTCAAAGCTGTCAGTGTAATGTATATAATTTGGTTGATATTTCAAGCTGGGGAAAAGCAACGCGTGCAACTGAGTCAATAAATGACACGAGAATAAACTGATTACATTAGAAATTAGACAATAGGGGCAGGGAAGGGAAGGGCAGGGAAGTACTTGAAGCACAGAGTAAATAAACACGAAATGGGGTCAAAGTCAGATGAAACAAACCAAACTTATCGCATGTTAATTCGCAGTTTGACACGATTACACATATAGGGGAAACTCAATCAAATTATATGACAGACTTATAACTACATACATATATATTAATGTCTAGCTCCAGGAAAAAATACTTTCTAATAAAGAGAAGCTATTGTTATCCAGTGCGTAGTGAAAAAGTGCGTAGATAAGAAATCTGCCACAAACACAATCTTATCAATGGCTAAAACATTGGCCTATTTACGAAATGCCTTTCATTTTGATCAATGAACACTCCTCGCTAAAAGTATGCAACACAGGTGTTGCAGCCAAAACGCAGCCAAAATAAGCAATTAGAATCTAGGAAGTAAACAACTAAATGCGTTAATCAATAAAGAAGTAGGTCAACAAATTTTAGTTAAAGCGGCTCGAGAAATATACGCTTTTAGTCAGATTGCTAAATGGCAAATACCCTGTGCAGATTAATAGATTAGATAGGTAGTAGTTAACTTGCATATAATTCTTTGTTCTTTGATAACATTTGTGAATACCATTTAAGGAAGAAGAAATGACATCACTCGTCACAATCGTAAAACTATCGATATGAAGAAGACGAACAATATGTTGAATAATCTTTCTTTGATCACATAGATAACATAGCTCTAGTTTTTAGTAATATTAACCAAACAATATTTATATATTAATATAAAAACTATTTTACCTTCGAATTGCTGGCTAAGTATAGGCAAAAGTTTTATCGATATAAATCGATAGTATTCCTCGATAGTATATTTTACAAATATTGCACGAAACATCTCAAAATCATAGAGCATTATCTAGTCGGTTACCCTTTGCTTTGGCGTTTCTGCATATTTATTTTGTTTTCGTGTAGACTTTGCAACTTCCGCAATTAATTGCGTAGCGTTTTAGCTGAAAGTGCCATGACTCGTGAGAGTCAGAGAGAGGGAGAGCGAGAGGAAGAGGATCGGGGAGCGTATGACGTGGAGCTTTGCCTACGTGCACTTTAGGTGCAATGAATATGGACAATAACAACAACCAAACTGAGTCATACGATTGGGCCACATATCATTAATATTAATGCATACTATATAGGATGGTTCTATTGTATATAGTGAGTTTGTTTTTTTGAACAATCGCCGCGCAAAGACATAAACAATGATGGGGCAAAAACATTGGTCAGACTATAGATAAGACTTAAGACTTAAGGCTGTACACTCACCTCCATAACCAGATTGACACAATCCTGGGACTCCTTGCAATCCAAGAGAGCGACAACATTCTCATGATGCAGCTCTGTTAGTTCCTTGAGAATTTTAATCTCCTTGCCGAGTAAATTCTGCGTCTTGATCAGTCCCTTCTTGGTAATGCACTTGATGGCAACCGGCATGTGTTTCTGCAATAATAAACAAACAATTTATAAAATAACAGTGTTAATTAGCACCCATTAGTGTTGGTTAACGAACTAGAGGCATTGAACCCAATCGGCGAATGACTTTCAATTAAAGTTGAACTCATCGAAATGTTTGATTTATTGTCAACACACAATTGAACATAAAATTCAATTGAATCATATCTCAGTAAATGTTCTAAAAAAGATTAACTCCATGCGATGGCACTGAACGTAACAGCAAATTAAATGCTGATCACACAGTGAGCACACTTGTTTAATGACTCACGTGTCAATTAACGTAAAATGTGATTGATAAAATGCACAGGTAGACAGCGTAGACTTGCAGTCCCATGCATTTAAGTACATAGACAGTTTTGGAGTGCACATTGTGTTTTGAAGTGATTGTCATGATTACAATAATATTCTCACTAAATTGATAAATTTACCGCATTCTATTAAATAACAATTTCAACGGTTTTATGCATTTAAAGCTAATTTTCCATGAATATTGAAGCTTAGCATTTCGAGAATTTAAAACCAAAGCAACAATGTAGCAGCTGCTGCTTGGCACGCAATGGAAAACAATAAGAAAATATAAACAGTTAGGTTTTAAATACATTGGAATAAATTGGGTAATTACTTCGTTCAGTTAACTAATTTAAAAGTAAACAAAGTTGATGTTGTAAGAATTGTTTAATAGCACTAACTTATTGCAATTGAATTGGGATGATACCCAAAGTGTGTCTAATTAAAATTGTATAACTATTCAAAGCAAGCAATTATATCATGCAGCTAATTTCAAAGTTTTATCGCTTTACAATACTAAAAATAATGGAATTAAATATGTAATTCTTAATGTGGGATTGGTAAAGATAAAGATAGTTCAAAGATAATGGTATAATTATGAAATTCAAGTAATAATTTCATTTGGCTAACTAATTTAAATTTGTTTTATTTTAAAGTCAACAAAGTAAATGTTGTAAGAATCGTTTAACAACACTTAATTATTAGCGTTGAATATGTAATGCTTAATGTAGGTTTGTTTATCATTGAATTTATCTAATGATAATTGCATAACTATTCAATATGAGAATCGCAAAGAGAGGCCTCGTGTTTTGCAGCACTAAATCATTGAATATCTACTTTTAGCACACACTTCTCTGCCTCGTGCATCACACAATAATTGCAATGGTTGCCCATAAATATATGCATAACTAATTAGAAGCAAGTGCCGCTTGCAACGCAGTTGCAAAATGCGTATAGCGTGCAACGTGCTACGTGCAACTTGTTCCGTGTCCCGTTGTTATTAATAGCTACGCAGAAAACACAAAAACGCATTGAGCCATTCACTTGACGAGGTGCGTCAAGTTTACCGTTTGTCTTGGGTTTAGTTTGCGCTTCAGCGATAACAGAGGAGCTATCTCCTCATCACCCTTCCTCCCCACCCAGCACGCTATTTACCTCCGCACTTAACAAGCGACAATGACTCTTTGTCTGTGTTTACCTTAGCCAACAACACAACAAAAGAGGAAAGTGTAAATTTGTGCGGCAACCTTTCATTTCGCACTTGCATTAAAAAATATGGCATGAAGCCAAGCCTCAACGCATCTGCAGATACGATCGAATGACTGAATTATCCGACCTGAGTAAACTTTACTTTTTACCAATTGTTATTTGCTTTCATTTTGCCGTCACTTCATTACCTATTTTCATTATCTCTCTCGTTTCCATTGTTTCAAACCTGAATAATCGCACAAACCAGTTAAAGCTGAATATTTATATTAAAAATAATTGATATTTACTCCAGTTTTGCATTTTTGTTTTTTTGAATCATGTTTACAATCAATAAATACCGACCACTTGACCGATAACAAGCGGCATTTGTATATTGCATCTTGTTGTTTGTTGGGAGAGAGTCTATAAATATACTTTGTTGCTGCGGCTCATTGATTAAAAATGTTTTTTGGTCCCCCTAGAGATTGGGATTGACGTTGGCTTACAAACAGCAGTTCTACATTGAGATGCAATGTTTTCTTGAACTGATTAAAGGCTCTGGCCTAGGTCAAAGTCAAAGAAAATGGCACAGCGACAGTTGTTGATAGGAAGAAATGCAGATTAAGTTCTTAATTCTTAGAGAAGGCACTTAGAACCAGCATGTACAACTTTTTTAAATAACCATCGAGTATACTCGACTGTGAGATACCCGCTAATCATTTGAAATAAAAGCAATAATAATAATAATACCAAAATACTAAAAATATACCAAAGGTAATAATTGGTTTATTGATATCGCACTACATTCAAAATATACCATATAGTACAAAATGTACAAGATTCAAAGAAAATATAATACTTTTAATATAATGAAAAATATACCAAGGGTTATATTTGGTATATAGATAAAGCACTATATTCAAAATATACTATATAGTACAAAATGTACAAGATTTAAAGTAAATACAATACTTTTGATATAATGAAAATAATACCAAAGGTTATATTTGGTATATGGATAAAGCACTACATTCAAAATATACCATATAGTACAAAATGTACCAGATTCGAAGTAAATATAATGAAAATCTTGAATCATTTGCTATACAGCCCTTAAAATATATGTTTGTTTGTAAGTTGATCAATAATGTCATTAGTAGTTTTGTAATTTTCATTCATTTTATGACAAATCTCTGTTTACGTTTTAACGAACGGAAGTCACAACTGTTGCTTTTATTATGCAATCGTGAAAACAATCATTAGAATCAACGCAAATGTATAGTTCATTAATAACAAAACAAATCCTATCGAGTTTCAGACATGTCTCAGACATTCAAGTAGCTTGCTTCCACGTGCAGACTAGATGGCGAAATATGCGCATAAATTGTTGTGCGCCGTATATGGAAACAAATACGGGCACTGTTCAGAATGAGAATATCGGAAAGAAATATCATAATTCTCACGCGAGAAACTGGTTTAACGAGCATTTCAGACTAGTTCCAGTTCGCTGCCAAAAGCAAAAGTCAAGTCGAGTCTTAGACACACTCTTTTCTAATTCCATCAGGATGTAAAGATACTTCTAAAAGAGAGAGAGCGTATTTGCAAGTCGTTTGTGCTTAGCTAATGTACACGCTCTGTCAGTCTTTTCATATCGAGTCAATCACGCGTTGTGCGAAATTGAAAACCTGCGACGCAGTTTGGCCAAAAGAGTTTTCCGCCTGACGTTTCGGATTGCCTTTCCAGCTATATATTTTCACCCAAGCAAACCAGTTAGTGCCATATCTTCCCAGCTCTGTGAGTGACTGTGAGTGTGTTTGTATCTGTCAGATACTTTGTGCTGTTGCTTGTGTTGTTTTGTTTCTCGCATTTTCTGCGCAATTATTTTTTGCTATTTCTGTCCAAATTTTTCTTGTTGTTGCTTTCCTTTTTGCCCATTTTATTTTTTGTACATAGTTGGGGGCCGTTGCACTGTGCGGCATCGTCATTTCTTCAATTCCATTTGTGGTCTGTAGCGCACCCCGCTTTTGGCCTTATCACACACTGACTGAACAGCAATCAACTCAACCCAACTCAACTCGTACGGTGCATTGAACTCCACTGAACCCAAATTTCCATTCGTCATAAGTAATGTGCAAACTAATTTCCCCCCCATCCTCACAATATGTGCAAATTGGGGTTCAGCGGGATCGTGGGGTAAAGTGCTCGCTCAGCTTCCGCTTCGCCTCCAAGCAAAAAAAAAAAAGCACAAACAATATAAACAGCAAACGAGCAAATGACTTGTTAACTTTCACATTCGCTTCCACACACGATTTGGGTTTCCATTTGTGCCATTTTATACAAATTTTCTGCATATGCTTGAGATTCTGATTTTTTTATTTTTCGCAAAATGGGTGATTGGGTCAAGAACTTTTGTTATCATTCGAGGGTAAATAAACTTTTAGAGAACGGCATTGAAAGCGAATTGGTTTGCAGCTGGCTGCGAATATAATTTGATTAAAGTTAGTTAATCTTTATGTCTGATGAAGCCAATCAACTGTAAACGGCATTGTATTGAAGTTATCGATAACTATTTATCGTTCTCGAATGATCGTTTTAATGTACAGTTTAACTTAAATGAAGCAATTTATTTTTGGAATTAAATTATTCCATTTAAATGGCAAATGAGTAATTTATATCAGATTTGTCTCCTTTCAATAATAATAATAATTACCAAGCACCCATCGTTTGTTTTTGATTGCTTTCAATGACAATAATAAAATATTTAACTGTATGAATTTACCTCTGTCTAATTACAACCCGCGCTTATTTAGCTAAAATGATTAACTGCTTGCGACGCGAATTAAACAACTTCGCACTATTCTCACAAATCTAAAACTGATTCAACCCTTTACATGAATTGCATTAGATGTCTGAGGTGTCCACGATGACTGTTGAATAATTCTGATTCGATTAGAAACGCCTCGATTCGCGCCGGCTGATAATTTCTCAAAACGCATTTAATGCACTTGAATAATGCAAAGTGATTGCAAAATAACAACAACAACAACAATATCAACAAGCAATAACAAATGGCGACAAATCAAATACAAAATGCAATTGCTAACAATTATGAAAAGTAAATATGCTAAAAACTATAAAACAACGCGAAATGAAACGCGTGCATGCAAAGCGACCAGACAGATGGACGGGAGCCGGAAAGAGGGAAGGAAAGAACTGTGATATTACGAAACCTTGCGGCAATATACACATTACGAAATATGTAGAGAAGCGCGAGGGTTGTCAATAAAATAGTAGATAAAAACTATAGAAAACTTGGCATAAAAACTGTTAAAATTTGCCTAAGAAGAATATTGTAGTTTTAAAAATCAAATATTTTATAAATGGTTATACTTAATAAATGTAAAAGGCCCCATTATAAAATATAAATAGTATCCTAATCCGAAAAATTACTTCTTATATATCGATAAGTTCCTTTTGTGTCACCTCCAAGTGGTCTATCGCAAAGCCATCAACTATGGAAACTACCGATAGTTTTAATAATCTAATGATTATTAAAATAAAAAAACTTATTTAGTTTAATTGTAAATATATAATAATAGTAAATAATACAAATTTATTAAATATAACTTGCAATGATTCTAGTGTACAAATTACGAAACGGATCAAATTTTTACTTTTACAATTTAAAATTGTATCATATATCGATAAATACTTGAATGATGTACTCTGTCATCACTAAGCGGTCTATCGCTATGAAAAAACTATCGATAGTTACAACTATACTTTTTCTGCTGCTCATATATACAAATATTAAGTATACGCATTCATTTCTTTTTCAATTTCACTTACGAGCTGCCCTCGTCTATGCACTCTTTACGAATTATCAGAATATAATGACTTTTTGCATGATTCTTACTCAATGTGTGTGGGGTTGTGCCTTATGCAATGCCACGAGCACAAAGAATATCGAATGGAAAACCATACTATATATGTATGTATGCATTGCATATACCTAGTATAGTAGAATAAACAGGAACAAAGCAATGTAAATTGTTGGAACACGTGTCAATCGAGCAACGATTTGCACATGTGTGTGTGTGTTTGTTTGTGTTTTGTGTGTGCAACCAATGGTTGTGCATTAATTTTCATTCATTCATTTTGTGTTTTCCACAGCTGTAGTAGAGATATATGATGGGGAAGGGCGGCCTACGATCCGTAGATTTGTGTTTATTTTTGGGCAACACAACTTGCATTGTCTGTCTACAGTTCTGTGGCTGCGGCTGCGGATGCACTCGTGTATCTGTATCTGTATCTTTTGTTGTCTGCACATGCACATGTTCCATGCGGTTAACTATTTTTAGAACGGGACCATGGTGCATCTGCCTGGCGACATGTCAAGAGATTAGCGTGTTCTTCGGCTGTTTAGATATTTTTTCAACGATAGCCGCGAAACCGCATTGAAAAATGTTCAACAGTTTATGCACAATATTGATCAAAAAGTGTATTTTTATAAATTGCTAATAGAAGCATCACGTCAGGAAATAGTAATGCATGCACTGTGAGAAAAAACTGGACTATATTGTCAATTGAAGGCAGCTAAATTTAGATTTCCAGTCGTATTAATAATAAAAATCCACTTTGCACAAATTATTTCGGATTAGTGAATTAATACATGCTCCTCGCATGCATAAATAACTTATTATAGTTTTGCAAATTGAAAGCGAAAATTCAACACAAAAGTCACGTAAAAATCAAAGCGAAATTGAAAACAACTCAGCAAACAAACAAGCAAAGCAAAAGTTTTGCGGCAACAGCTGCCCGTTATTGCATCAGCTGTTTTCTGTATCCATGAGATACGCATCTTCTTCGTATACAAACATATACTATATCGATATATCTACACATAATAACATATGTATATGATGTTTTGTATATAGACAAACCTCACAAATTTTGTGTGACGCTCTGCTTTCAATTTGTTTATGAGAAGAAAATCTGTGGCAACAAAAAAAGCAATCACAGCAAAGTTTATCAGCTGTGTGATTTGTGTTTGCTTTTTGTTTTTGCTTTTCGAAGAAAAAAAAAGTTGCTCAAGTTCATTTCGAATTTAATAGGCGCACTCTTTAATGACAATGCAATGACAACAGCAACAACAATCACCTTTAACACCTACAACAACAACACTAACAATTACAATAACAAAGTGTGCCCCATTTATTTCACAGCGACTGTCATTTGTCTCAGTCTCTCAACGCGACCTGTAGTGTTGCCATCTCTTTCTCTTTGACTTGGTCTTCCCGACGATTTGTTAATCGCTTTTTTCTTTCGTTTTTTTTTTCATTGTATTTTCGAAAGAGCTGTAACTTTTGATTTTATTATCACTTCGATTTCTTTTCTCGGGGACCTGTTTTGTTAATTTCCCAGCATTTCCATTTATCATTAGTAGTGCCAAATGAAAGGCAACAATACGTGCAGAGAAAATTCAGGTAAACTCATTTCTGACTTCTCAGGGCCACAATTTCATCAGCTAAAGTCATCAAACTCGATCCTGACAACCGCTGTCTCTGACTCAATGCGGTTCGCATAATATGCATTAATTTTAGAAAGAATTTCGCTTAGACTACCTATATAAATCAGTTATTATTAATTACTGTCATTGTGCATTATTTCCATTGTTTTGTTGTTAAAGTTCCCTAAATCTTCTAACTCTACAAACGTCACCATCTATTTCTGTACAGCAAAAAAAAAACAGAAACAGTGTGTACATACACTCTAAAAAAATAAATCCGCCTACAAGCACATGTAGAATATTTGTTGTATGCGTTGTGACCATGAAATAGTTCAAAACACTATATTGAATACACACACCACCACGCATATGTACATACATACTATATGTACATATGTACGTATGTATGTTCGACACACAGCGTAAATTGTAAATAGGCCTCAGAAAACGAGTCGCAAAAAGGAACGAAACGCACGTGTTTGTGCTTCAATCCAATGAATGTTGTTGAAATACACATTTAAAAACAAAACTAATGAGAGATAAGGGGCGCCATAGTGCCAAAATAAAATATAAACAGAGACAAAGAGAGAGAGAAAGAGAGCGACTAACGTCAAAGGAATTCGCAATAGCAAAAGAAATAAACAGAAAACAACAACAAGGGGCAACGCGCTGATGTTGTTTTTGTTGTTGTCGCCGCGACTCATCAGCTGACGTCCCCTTCTCTTAAGTTGCTTTTGCATTTAACATTTACCAAAGAGAAAATGAGGAAGATACCACTACTTTGGTGTTAGTGTGGATACACTGTTTTTTTTTTTTTGCTAATTGCGTTTTATGCGAGTTTCGCATTTGCTGCGACAATGGCGCATTGTTAATAACAATTTGTTATTGTTGTTGCTTGTTTTCTTTATTTTTACAAATGCGAGCCAAGCCCACACTTTGAAAACAACAATAACAATAAAATAAAAATGCAAACACAATTCCAGCTAAACAAGTTATTACATGACGTCGCCGTCGTTTTCTTACCTTGCGATGACGTCCTTTGTAGACCACAGCAAAGGCGCCATGGCCAAGCATATCCTTGGAGCTGTATTCATATTCCCCGACAATATTCATTGCAGGCGTCGCCGGCAGCGAGACGCGTCTGCTTTGGATCCTTTATCTCTTTCTTTTGCTGCAGCAGCAATAACAACACACTCACACTCTTAACACACACGCGCTCACTCACTCTCTCACACACACCGACACTGTCGATTGGGGGTGTTGGTTGGGTGAGAGGGGAGGGTGGATTTCCTTTTTCAGCTGCTTTCGGCCGACTTTTTGCAGTTAGTTGCAATCGTTGTGGAAAATCAATTTTTTCGCATAACTCTGGCAGGAATTTTCGTAAACTTTTTACAAGCACTGCTAGTTGCCAGCTGTTTTGCTAACCAGCACTTGCCATAAACAATTACACACTCACACACGCACACACCTGCCTTTGCTTTTTTTTACTTATGCTTTTTGCTTGTAATTTAATTAAACTCTGTGTAGCTTTTGTGTGTTAATCGCTGCTGTGTGTGTTTGATTATTTATTTAGTTTGCGCAGACACACACACTCACGCGCACACAATAATGGATTATTAGTTCACTCCCGGTCGGTTTTTTGATTAAATTAAACGTTTTTCTTCGCAATTTATATTGTATTTGTTGGAGAGAAAAGTATTTTTGTGTATGTCTTTTCACTTCGCGATTGGCAATGTTGTGCTATACAGTATTTCTTCCTCTTTTAGGAATTCTTAACATTTAGCTTCTTTATTATGCAGCAAGTGTTAATGTTAATGCTCTGTTATACTCAATATGCACTGTAGTCACTTTCGATATCATCGATTAAAAAAATGCGTTGTCGTCAAAATCAAAAATTTCGACATTTTCTCATAATGCAATTCATTATTATGGTACCCATATTTAATTTAACGATAACTTGAGACGATATACTAATTCTTTTGCGCAAATAGAATAGACGACAAGAAATGTTTTTTGTTCGAAAATTACACCATCGCTAGCAATAATGTGACCAGATATACTCATTACGGAAGTGGTATATTTTACACTTATATTTCCATTGGTATTTTTGGGTAGTCAACTTACGGCTGAAGTTGTCCCTAGAAAAATTATTAAGATAAACAGAAGTGTACACAAAAAATAGTGAAAATTCTGAAATTGTACTTCAAAGTACAAAAACAAATAGCAAGGTAGGTAAGTGGGTTTAAAACCGCCTCGTTTATCATCGGTTTGTGTTTGTTTTGATTGCTTATTGCAATAAGACATTCAATTCATACGTATGCATGTGTACACATCGCATTGATAAGACGAAAAACGCAACAGCATGAAATCGAAGTAAACTAATTTTGTTATTTCCTGTGTTCACAGTATTTGCTCAAATAATTATATACTGCGTTCTTGGACAGCATGAGCGCATCGAGTGAAGGCGGCTCTGGTGGTCCGGTGGGTGGAGGAGGAGGCGCTAGTGGTACAGCTACGACAACGGCGCCTGGTAAGTGTATTTCTAGCGATATCTACTTAGTATATATGTTCACAATTGTACATATTTGTACATACATGTGTTGGCATTAGTATGTATACATAACATTTTTGGTGCTTTGCAATTGCACGTGTGTAGGTGTGTGTTTGTGTACGTGTTTTGTGTTAGTGTGTGCGCTTTCTTGTTAGTTCTCTTTTGTGCTCGCATACGCGCGCAGTGTTTGTTACACTTTTCTTTTGCGTCCCACATTCGTAGCATATGGCTGCGCCATATATGTGCAAGTGCGTTAGTATGTGTGTGCGTACATGTCTGTATATGTCTGTTTTGTTGTTACTGTCGATTCGTTATAGTGTTGCCACCACCAATCATTAGTAGTACTTTTCGGCGTTGCCACTAAACTCAATTGAAAAAGTGTTGCTCCATTGCTTGTTTTTTTATATATTTATTTTTGCACATACAGCAACACTAAAAGCCGTTAAGATTCGCACTCATCCAACAAACACAAAGCACTTGATAGCCCACAACACAGCAACAACAACAGCCAATATCAATGCTATGGCAATACCCACATATTCACAATTTCGTGGCGCCTTAAACAGATACTCATTACATCAATTGCCAACATCCTCCTCAGGGCATTCCACAGTGGCAGCTAAAATAACGCACGTTAAACCGGATGGCGGTGGTGGCATTTCCATAACGGGCACGCCCATCCTTAGCGGAGGAACAATTAAAGTGGCCGCCGCTGGCAACACGGTGCAGACATCCCTCAGCGGCACACCCATCTCTCTGAACACGGGGCAAGCAACCACGGCTGCCTCGATTCGCGCAATTGGCGCTGGCGGCCAATCGACCCAAGTACGTGTCGTCATGCCCATGATTAAGCAGCTGGAGAACGTCACGGCAACTGGTCGCACCCAAATCACAGCCATACCAGCGACGCCAGCAGCACGCAGCGTATCCAATGCCTCGATTACAGTCACACGGCCCGTCACCCAAGCCACCTACTTGCCACGCGCCAGCGTCACCGCCACCCAGATGAGCGGCGTGGGTGTGACGGGTGCTCAGCGACTTGTGACACCATTGCGTGCGACATCTACAGCCAGCGTTAATCCGGCATCTGGGCCAACGGGACTCGGTAGCAGCGGCAGCTTTGTGCGCACCTCGCAACCATCGACGGTCATCTCGTCGGCAAGCAGCGCTGCTGCTGCTGCCTGGATGCAGAGTCCCACCGCAGTGCAGTTGATTCGTGCCATTCATCAGCCCAGGCAACGCATCATCACCACCTCAACGGGCGCCAGCGTTTCCACTACAGCTACACCAGTCCAGGCAAACACAGGTGAGTCACTCAAGTAGCCACATTTCATACCCAATCTAATGCATCACTCCTTTCCTTCTAGCTCTCTCCGTTTCGGCGGCTCAGTCGCTGCCACCGCAGCAAGCGGGTCCTTCTGGTGTGCCACAGGCTTATGTGGCCACTGTGTTGCCGCCGCGTCCGCATCAGGCGACGCTAGTTTATTCCTCAAATGTCTCAGCCGCCGGCTCGCCCACCACAAACCCAAATACTGGGCAGCAATTCAATCCGCGTTTTGCCGTCGCTACCCCGCTGGGCGCTACAAATGCCGCTGGTGGCACCGCCACCACGCCCGGTGGCACCACAGTGACGCCACGCCAAGTACGCCCCATACTGGGCAAGAGTTTTCCGACAGCCAAGCTCAATACGACCAGCATTAGCATTCGCGCTCCCAGCATACCGCAGCTCAGTTCGAGCGTTGCTCCACCGACGCCTGTGAGCGTCTCTGGTGGCGTCACTGTTGCAGGACGCGGACCAGGAGGAGCTGGCACTGCTGCCAGCGTGGCACCAGTGGCTTTGACTGCTAATCTGCCCACCACACGCATCATTCAGCTGCAGCAGCCGGCAACGGGCGGCGCCCAGCAAATAATTGGCTCGACGGCACGCTTGGCGGGCAATGTTATGCTGCAGCCCTTCCTCATGAGCACCACCCAAGCGGCTAAGATGGGTAAGCTTGTCATTCAATTGAGAAACTTGACTTTAGTTTGTTAAATTGTAAATGTTTTTTATCGAGCATACTCGACTGTAGCTTTCTTGTTTAAATTAGTCAAGAGCTTATATCATCAAGTCATTCAAAGCAACTTGTTTAATTCATTTAAAAAAGTTCAATATTTGTGTGCTCAGACTTGCACTCTGAAGTAATTCTATCTGAAATATATTTTGACTATACAAAAGTCCGAAAATTAGGCCAAGGAAGTATCTTAAAAAAAAAGGTTCATTAATCATTGAATAATTTATATTCAAATATTAAAATGTAACCGGTTAAAACGATTCGAAACTAGTCCGAAAAAAACGTCTTTTACAATTAGTTTTAATTAGTTTGAAATACAATAATGCAATGAACAAACAGTTTTGTTTGTCTCACACAACGTTTGCCTTGCACTTCTTTCCAGTAAATTTTCAATATGTAAACTCTGCGTATGCTTGATATTTGAGGTTTCTGTTGACAGCTCATGCCAAACATATGTGTGTTTGTGCGTTTGCATAGAAACGTCAGCTAGTAATGAGTATTTCTATTTTCATTGACTGACGTGCAGAAAATTTGCTTGTAAAACATTTTCTAAATTGACATTTTCCATTGATTTCCCTAGGTATTCGACCGCCGGTAACAATGACAGCCAAAGTGCAACCCTCGCTGACCATCACACAACTGAATCCCATTGGCAAACTCTCCACAGCAGGCGGCGCAGCTGGCGCCACAATGCAGCCACAGGGCGTGGCCAGCATTCAAGCGGTGCCTAGTGTTTCGGCCACCAGCGTAACAACAAGTTCGGTGCCGGCAACAACGGGTGCAACGGCAGCAGCGGGTGGAGCCACCGTGTTGCCACTGACGCTGGGCGCACGTGGCGGACCGGCTAGCAACATCTTGACGGGCACACTGACACCCATCAAGAATGCCAGCGGCATCACCGTGGGCAAAATGATGATACCACAAGCCGCAGGCGTGGATGTGGCAGGCAGCGGTGGCTTGCCACCCGGCACCACGCCCACCAACGTCTTTATACAGCAGCGTGGCGGCAACGCGGGAGCCGTGAGTGTCTCGGCGGCCACAGCCACCTCGGTGGCCACATCTGTGGCGGGCACATCGTTCCTGCCGCAAGGCAGTTCTGCTATCTACTACGAATCGATGCCCGCATCGACGGGCGTTCTTTCGCTGACGACGACGACGGTGACGCAGAGCACACACACTCACGGACAACAGGCGCAGGCTCAGCTGGTGAGCAGCGGCGCCAGCAGCAGTTTGTCCGTCTCCTCGCTGCCATTTGCCAGTCACGCACAAGCCATTGGCTCCGCAGCTGGCGGCTCAACTGCCACTTTCACCGTGCTGCCATCGTCGGCAGCCGGCGGCAGTCGCACCATTGGACATCAGCAGCTCATCATACCGGCGGGCGCAGCGCATGCGGGAGGTGCTCCGCCCCAGCACATGGTTATACCGCTGCACACGTCGGTCAAGGTGACAACGGGCGCGGCGCCTACAACAACGGGCGGTGGCGCCACCGTAAGTGCGCTACCCATGCCCATCCCTGTGCCAGTGGCAGCCAATGCGCTGGTCTCCAATTTCATGCGCAAACGTGATGCTGAAGGATCGCCCATTCGAGGCGTTAAGAATCTGGCTCCCACGCTGCTCTCGATGAGCAGCAATACCAATGCAACAAACGCATCCACAGCTAGCGTGACAGCTGTGAATTTGGCTGGCGGCTCTGCCTTCAATCTGCAGCCCGTTTCTGTGGCGCCAGCACCACAAATTGCTGCGGCTGCGGCGTCGGCGGGAGCAACTGTCACCAGCTCGGCACTCACCGTGGAGGCGTTGGCGAAGAAGGAGCGCGAGCGAGTTAACTCTGCGATTGTAAGCGCTGCTGCAGCGGTCGCTTCGTCGGCATCGACAGCATCTGCTTCGACTACAGCGGGTAGCATTGTGAGCACACGCAATATGCGCGCTGAATCGCCGGCATCCTCGGATGGTTCCACGACAGTATCGGCCAATTCGTCACCCGGCGTGGATCAGCAGATACAGGACAGCAATTTGAGCATTAATCGCATTGGGGATGAAGCAAGCAGCTCCACTGCAACGCACTTCAATCCCATCAATGAGGTGAGTTGCGAAATCGTGTTGATTAAACTAAATAATAAATCGCTAATTGATAATCTCTGCCTCTTCAGATGTATGCAACTCATCAGTCAACGCTGCCGCCAAACATGTCGCACTCAACACTGGTCGCACGTGTGGGCAGCGCCTTTGTGGATGTGTCGCAGCTGCAAGGTGCACATCATGTGGCCAGCTCTGGACAGTTGCCCCAAACGCGCATGAATGGTAACAGCTACGATGGCCTGGCGCGCAAGAAACCACGCCGATCGACGTAAGCTATTTAGTATTCATGTATTGGTATGCGTAATTGAATATTTGTATTTGCTTCACAGCAACGACAGTCAGCACTCGAATCAGAGCCAGGCTTCGTTGTCGTTGTCGCTGCCGCCGCCAACTGGGAGCGTGAGCAGTCACAGCAGCAGCACCACACAGGAAGCCACATCGCTATTCATTCAACAGCAGCAGCAACAACAGCAGCAGCAACAGTTGCAACATCAGCCGCACAACAATGGTGGACTGCTGGTAACAGCAGCTGCAGCTGGAGGCAGCGTAGCAGTCACAACTAATGCCAGCTCGAATGCCGCAGATGTGAACAATCATCGTCTGGCGGGCAGCGCAACACCAGCCGTTGCTGGCAACAAGGAGAACGCCAATCCAGTTGACTTTGTGCTGCGACGCCCGCGCAATTGTGCGCTGCTCAATGTAAGCTTTTAAGCAGCTCAACAAAGTGAAGTTCAATTTATTAAGAGTTTTCCTTTTTCTACGACAGACTTACAAGCCAACGCACAAGTTGGCTAACAATCATTTCCATCGCTATACGGATGTGAAGCCTCGCGAGGAGCGACGCGCCACAGTCATTGATCTGGCCAATCAACCCAATGTCCAAGGCAAAATTAGCGGCTGGAAGCTTTACCATCTGCGTTCACAAATGGAGGATTTGGTAGGTTTCAACAAAATTATATTTCGATTGAGTATAAGTAATAATTATTTTGCATTGTAGAATGATTCGGAAATGGTTAGTCTCGGTCAACTGGAGACCATGTTGAAGGAGCTCGAGAAGGACAAGGACAAGCATGGCGACATTGAGCGCGTCAGCGAGCTATTAAAGGTTAGTCTTTGCTCCAGTTGTAGATTTACTATAAATACTAATTTAATTTAAATGTTGCAGGGTAATATACAACGCAGCAAGATCATAACCGATGGCATCAACGAGGCGCAAAATCAATTGATGAAGATCTTTGACCACAAACCTCATGTGACTGACATTATCAATCGTTTGCAATCGAAACGCAACTTTAAGAAACGTGAAAAGCTATAAGAAAAAGCAAAACGCCAAGACAATGTGAAAATGTAAAGCAAATGGAAGCAGACAACGACACGTTGAGCCTTTAGCTATATGGACTTCATGTATTTTATAGGGAATGTGTATATTTGCCTAATATATATTTAACTATGTATGTCATTAGCTTAAAGTTAGCATAATCACTTTTAACATTTGTAAGATACCAATTTACAAAAACAACAGACCCTAAACCATAAACAACAACAAAAATGAAAAAACTACAACACAACAATATGCAATATTTTTTCATGTTCTTAAGAGAAAGTAAAATAAAATACAAGATTTTAAGATATACAAATTTGTGAATACGATTTATTGACTTTCCTTAATTGTAAAAAAGAATACAACGAAGGTTTTGTTATAGATTAAAAATTTATTGCTACTGAAAGAGAGGTTTACAGCTGATCTTCTACATGGGTGGAGGCGGCGGCACACCGTTGAACATAGGATGCATGGCTGGACGAGGTGGCCCAGGCATTGGAAAACCGGCTGGTGGTCCCAAGGCACGATGTAGATTCGGTGGTGGCGGCGGCAAGATCTTGGGTTCGAATTTAAATGCAAATTGCAAAAAGAATTGTTTGGTATCTCGATTCAAATGTGTCCAGAACTTGCCCTCTGTCTTGTCGACCTCGCGCGAGGGCACTTTAAAGCCAATTGTCTCGTATGGTTCAGCCGCAAAGAGTAAGTACTGCCATTTACGATCTGGGGGCTCAATCTTTTGCTCGTAGGCGGACATAAAACGATGGCGCGGCACAACACCTTCGCTGATCTCGGGATAATCGATTTGGAAAAGCAACGACTGCTGGCCATTGGAGAGTTCACGCTGTTTGGTTACCCGATAGCCGGGACGTCCGATTTTCACAAACTTCTTCGGCTCCACACGCGGTTTCTCCGGCGCTAGCAGTGATGAGGGTGCCTCCTTGGCTTCTTTGGCGGCACGGCGGGCCAAGTTCTCTTGATGCTTTTTGCCTTGGGTGTGGGCCAAGTAGCTGCCCTCGTTGTTGTGCAGCGTCAAACAGAGTTTGCATTCATAGGAACCGAGATGGTTTTTCATAAAATAAGGATCCTTGTTCAGATCGATGGTTTCAAGCGCCAGCTGTCGCAGTCGCTCCTTGCGCTCGCGATTTGACTCCGACCATGAGGCGACGCCACCGCTACCGGTTTTGCCACCGGCGCGATTTTGGAAATCCATATTTTTAGTTAATTTTTTTATAAAATACACACCGAGCAAAACGTAAACGTTGTTTTAAGAAAAGAAAACAGTGTTGTCCAAATGTTGCAAAAAACCGATAAACATTCATCTACAATGAGCCCCGATACTTTTTTTCTCCGATAACCATTATTTATTAAGTTAAATGTTTACTATTTCCGGTATTTAAAGAAAAATAAATAAAGTTATATTAATGTATTTAAAAATGCGATTCTCCCATGAAAACTTTAAAACCGGCATTTATGCATAATAATCGCTTGCCAGTGTTGCTCTGAGTACTTGATAATCAACAATCAATCGATAGACAATCAATCGAGGCATCGACCTATCGAGCTGCACATGCTTCAGTCATTTGTATTTCGTACAAAAAAATGGTTAAAAAATTTAAAACTCTTGATTATCACAAAATAAGCGTGTATGAGAAAAACAAGTGGTTTTCAAAAAGTGTACAATTTTAAAATTTCGTTGTGATTGAAAAAGTGTCGTTAAGAAAATAGAAAGAAATACTTAAGTACGCATGTAAATTGTGAAAATTATTAACATTTTGCTGCGTAATTGTTGCTGACTACCAGTTGAACCAACCAATTGAAATGGATAAAGATAGTTTTAAAGTACCGCACGGAGTGGTCAATTCAAACCACGCTAGAAACGACCAACCAAAAGACAACAGCAACAATATTGCGATGCCCTCGCAGTCGCCGTCGTCGTCAACGCAGGCGTCGCCTTCGACACAGCCTAAAAGAATTATCAATAAAATTCCATTGGATTTCACAAAATTAAAACAGGCTGGCTTAGACAGAAAGCTGGCAGAAGCATTGAGCAAACAGCAAAATTTGTCAGCGGTAAAGAAAATTGCATCAGCAACAACAACGTTGTCGCCGTCGCCAAGCTCTGCTTCCGTCACTGCCGCTGCCTCTGCTACAACACCAACAGCGACGGCGACAGCATCCTCAATACAAAAGCAAAAGCAACGTGATCGCCCACCTGGTAATTTTAATAAATTATTAGTTTTGTAATTGCATTTAAAAACAATTCTTGAAATTTTCTAAAAAATTTACTTAAAAAAATATGTATTTATGTTGCTATTTTGGCAATCGAATTTAGGAAATAGTTTGTGGCGGTGCTCGTTGAGTCCGCACACATTTTTGATGGTTAAGAATAAACTCACCCTGGGTTTGATTTTGACATCATCGTTCTTAAATATGTGCGAAACTTTTTTTTGTTTATTGGAAAGTTTTAAAGCGTAGGAATTTATTTTTTAAATTACATAAGATTTTATATGGGATCTGTGTATAAAATATTTATTTTTAAATTTCATATTATTCATTTATTATTCTTAATGATTTGAAAAAACACTTTTTTTAAAATTATTTTTGTATAAAAAAAAAATGACAGTAAAAATTAATATTTAATAATACGCTAAATGACTTTATATGGCGTATTATATTTTTTTTTTGGACTCCAGTATCGTGTAATAGTTACAAGAGTCACCCTCGACACGATGTTGTGGCCTCTTTCGATGGTGTAGTATGATAATGTGCGGGGTATGATGTTACGACAAAACAGTGGTCTAGAGTTCAATTCACAGTAGAGGTTAGGTTGCAATTTATGAAAACAAATTATTTGCGCTACTTAAAAATGTTAGTTTTTTAATTGCCTCTATTTAATTTAATTTAGTAGATTTCTAAAAATTATATATTTTAAAAATTAAAAAAATTAACAATTTTTATATGATTTTAGCTGTTTTGCCTACTAGAAAGAAGCAAACGTCGAATTTAGTTGCTGTGGACGAACAATCGTTGCAGATAAAAGCGATGATTAAAAATAAAATACTTAATAAGATGACTAAAAATCATGAAGCAAACACAACAACAACCACGACAACGACACCAGCAACTCCGGAAGTTAACACGAACGCAGCAAGGAGTTTTACTTCGCCTATCGCAAAAGCGGATGTGACAGCGCGTCCTAAGCTGCTGCTCAACTTGGTTAATCAATTGCCCAAGCATCGGGCAATGTGCGGTGTCAGTCGACAGGCACGTCAACAGCCAACACCAACCACATCTCAACCAATGACATCGTTATCACCATCGCCATCCACACCACAGCCTAAGCAACAACAGCCAGTTTCTCCGCCAGTTCCAACTTCGAAGCCATTGATTGTGCTGGAGAACAAGGTGTTAGCGCCCAACGAAAAAATCGATCTCAATGATCTGCGACTGTCCAAAGGAGCGCCTATTGCGCTGCCGCCAAAGGTCGTGAATGCCCCGGAATCGGATAGTGTCAAGAGTGCGCCGCGCATTTTGCAATTGCCTGGCTCGGGTGCCAAGAAGGTCATCTTAAATGCCCATAAGCTGAAAATGTCGCGTGAGCAAATCTCTCAATTGGCCAAGCAGATTAGCAAACAGGCGGAACAACATCCAGTTGCCAAGCCCAAAGCAGATGCACCTCCAACTCCTCCAAGCATTCTACAAGACATCCCTGCAGCGATAGAGCAACAGACGTCGCTGATATCGCCAGTCGTCGAAGAAACTAAAGATAAGAGGAGGGCTAGGCCTTCGTTAAATGCGCAACCTTCATCAGATGCAGCTCCAATTTCAAGCATTATTCAAGACATCCCTCCACCCTTAGAGCTGCAGACATCGATGATATCACCAGTCGTTGAAGAAACTCCAGCTAAGAGGAAAGACAAGCCCTTATTAGATCCACCACCTATGCCATCACCATCACTCTCCGCCGTGGATTTTATTGCACAGCTAAAGGCAAGCAACTCCATCAACTACATGGATCTATCAGCCGAGGAGATGAGCATGAATGCTTTGTTTATGGGTTGCGAAACTCCCACTTCTTCAGCAACTCCAGAACCATCGTTTGTAAAAGCTCTGAAGTCACCATTTATACCAACGCCTGCTTCAACTCCTGAACCAAGTTCAACACCCACATTTCCATCAACTTCTGCATCAATTCTTGAAACGATTCCCGCACCTAGTTCTCCTGTTCTTTCATCCTCTTCTGCCACGATTTCTGAGGCATGCAATGCCGAGGATGAACTGCCGATTGGCAAGATTTTGCAAATGGATGACATGGATATTCTGCATGCAACAATGAATGTGAATGATAATGAACCGAATGTATTGTGCATTAGTCCAAATGCAATTAAACTGCAAACAAGTCTGTTGATTGCAGAGCCAATTATGGAGACAGATACCACAGTCTTAGAAAGCCAGAGCAGTTTGTCAACTACTTCAACAGAGGTGGTAACAACGCCTCAAGAGGAGCCCAAGAAGGTGGAGGAAATGCCAACAACTCCAGTTGAGAATAAAGAGGAAAAACCAACAAATACGCGGCTGCCTTTTAGATCCAAAAAGGGCAAAATAAATTTGGTGCAGCGTAATAAAAAAGCTAGTGTTGCAAAAAATACCAATATTAAACAAGCTGTAAAAAAGGATGAGGAGGAGACTGCTGCAGCCGACGGAACAGAGATGGAGATTAATGTTAATTTTTCCGAGAAAATGGAGGAGGAGGTAAAAAGTGTAGGAAAACATAATAACAACATATTCGAAGAAGAAAATGAAGAAATTGCGCATAAGAAAAGAAAAACTAATATTCAAAATGCTAATGAAAGCGAAGTAATTGTTAAAAATAATATTGAAAAAGCTAATGAAAGCGAAGTAATTGTAAATAATGTAGTTAAAGTTAATGAGAAGAAAATTACAGAAGTTGTAGAGGACCAAAGAGTAGAAAACACCGAAATTAATATTGAACCAACTTCTGAAACCAGAAAAAACGAAGAAGTTGTTGAGCCTAACGAAAAATTGGCAAATAACGAAATAAATCAAGTTAATTTAAATTCAACCATGGAAAGTAATGAAGGTGCAGAGGAAACAAATGCAGAATGTTTAGAAAAAGCAGAGGAAAAGGAACCGAATACAACGCTGATCTCACCAAAGAAGGAGCTTAATAATTCTGTTCAAACGACTGAAGAAACGCCTTTAAATGTCAACAGGGAAAAGAATCTATCGCAGCTATATCATCCACCCAAAATGACAAGGTCTAAGCAAAAGTTAAACAACACTGATGTCAACAAAAGCGAGGAAAACCCAACATCATCCTTGTCTCTTATGGAGGTGCTTTCCCAAGAGGAACCACAGCCTCAGGGAGAACCGCAGTTGCCATTTCGTCAAGAAGCCGTAAATTCAGCGAGCGTCGAAAAAGCGCCAACGGAAGCCAAGGGTATTCAAAATTTGTTGAAACACTTGGCAGCCGAAAATGTTGTGCCTCTAAATAAAGAGAGTAAGGATAACAAGGAGACCAAGTCTGAGGAGCCGGCCAAAGCGCCCAGAAAGAAGCTGTTGAAAACAAGACCCGTGTTGAATGCGAAAAGAGCATCCAAGGTTGTGCCATCAAAGACAGAAGCGTTGCATCCGCGAAAGAGAGCTTTGCTAGTGGAAAATAAAACGAATGGAGCGCATCGAACATCAAGTACGAGCGATGATGAGAATATCATGTTTCATGGTTTCGATGTAGAAGCTGGCACCAGTAAAAGTGTGTCGAGTTTAAGGCATACTGGAACGGATATTAGTGACGATGCCACGCCCGATTACGATGAGACGGAGGAGGATCCGCAGCCAGAGTGCGAATCGGTGGCCAAGAGACCAAGGACTGACCCGGCACCAGCCGAGAAGCAGCTTGAGGCAATCCCCGAGCAGATTGACAAGGAAAAGGCTGAAGAAATCCCAGAGCAGATCGACAAGAAGGTGAGCCAAACCTCTGAGCACCTTGATAGCGAAAATGTTGAATCAATATCAGAACAGATCGAAGAGGAGGAGAGACAAAAGACCACAGATCAGCTTAATAGAGATACGATTGAAATTATAACAGAGCACATTGAAAAGGACAAGGATGAAACAAGCATAGAGCAAAATGATGAGATCAAACAAAAAGTATTTGACGAGCAAAACCACAAAGATTCAGAGGAGATGAATAACTCGGAAGCTACAGCAATTTCTGAACCCATTGACAAGGAAGAGATTGAAGTAATTCAAGAACCAATAGAGGACAGAGGGCTTACAGCAAAACGAAACCATCCAGTCAACAAGAAAAAACTGAAGGATACACATGAGATTGCTAAGGCAGAAGTTGAAGCAGTTCTCGATTCAATAGAAGCAATTACAGAGCCGATCGACGAGAATAAGCATAAAAAAGAACCAAAGCCGACCAAGCGGAAATCTAAGAAATCTGTTAAAGATCAATTGAATAATGAAGCGATAGAAACAATCACACAGCCCGTTGATCAATCTCAACCAATTTCAGAGGAACAAGTCCCTAAGCAGATAGATAAAGAAGTGCCGCAAGCAATCCCAGAGCTTAACGAACTTCAAACAATCTCAGAGCCAAATAAGCCTAAGCTAAAAGTTGTTGCAAAACAGAATAACAAGAGAAAGCAGAAGAAAACAGAGAAGAAACACGATCAAACTCTGGAAGTAGACAATCAGGTTCAACAAATCCCAGAAGCAGAAAAATCTGAAGGCAGACTTGATAAAAAACGATACGGAAGAGCCCAAAGCAAGCGAACCACCAGAAGTAATCTCAGAACCAGAAAAAAGCAAGCGGAAAGTAAGCCGAAAGTCTAAGGAAAAAGAAAAGCTTGAAGAGGAAAAACCAAGCACTTCAGGTGAGAAGCAATCAGAGCTAGCTGAGACCCTAGTTGTCGAGCCAGCAGTCGCGAAAAACAGACGCCGTCAGCGATCAAAAGTGCCAGAGTCTAGCCAAATGGAATGTGTACAAAATAAGACTGAAGCAATAGAAGCTGCAGCGCCTGCCACAAAAAAGCGCAAGCGGCAGAGTCAAGATGTTAGAAAGTCGACGGATTCCACGGAAGATGCAACAAAAGCTGAAGTAGAAGATGTGCCACTGGCAAAGCGAGCACGCAGAGGACGCCCAGCAAGAGTCACTCCAGTGTCCACGAACGCTGAGTTTCCAACTCCTACCGGACGTGGCCGTAAAAAGCAAAACAGTTGCAGCAGAAGCTACAACTGAGGGTCACACAGAATCCAAGCCGGATATTGTGTCCTCCACACCCATTAAAGCAGAGACAACGAAGCGAAATCGTCGTTCAAACATCGCTACACCTGCAGTTTCTACAGATTCGGAAAACGTGGAATCGGATTGCACAGCTATTCTTTCAGTTACGACAGTCAACTCCACACCGGAATGTGCACCTAAGAAAAGAGGTCGTAGGCCAAAGTTGTTTGACATTTCAGCGCTTGACCAAACTCCAAAGACTGAGGGAATAAGAGAAAATTATGCCGAAGGGCTAACGTTCAAATTCGAAGGTCCAGATTACTGGCCAAAATCAGTGGACATAAATTTACGCCTCTTTCTCATACGCAACCGTGAGCAGCTGGAGACCGACGAAGATCTACGAGAGGATGGTCGTGGTGAGGGACCAGTACAGTGTGGACTGTGCTTTGTGCGTTGTGAGAAGGACCAATGGAAGACTCATCTCTCCGAACACTATGGCGTTGGTTGGCCCATTGACGCTAAGCCATATGTGAGTAATAATTTGTTGTTGATATTTGTGCGAATATACAAATGAATGTAATTCTATTTTACAGTACGTCACGCGGAGTCTTATGCTGGCTCCGATGATGAGCTATGCCAAGAGTGGACGTCGGCTAACTTGTCGCCTCTGTGGTCGAACGTTGGCTTCTGGTCTGGGCATGTTGTTGCATCTGGAGGGCTGTGGCGCCGTACATCAACGTGTTCAATGCGATATCTGCAATAATTTCTACGCCACAACGTTCATCACCACCCATATGCGCCATTGCCAAATTCGTCAGGTAAAAATGGAACCAGAAGCTGCCACGGATACAACAACAGCTGATGAGAGCACTCCGGTATTCAGTAACGCGGGTCGCGCAAAGCGCAAGTCAACCATCAAGTAAGTCATAGCAAATAATTATATTTTATAATTCTTTGAAATTAAGTGAATAATCACAATTATTTATAATCAGAGCTGAAACAAAGCTGCAGAAAATGGCAGCGCAACTGGGAGATGAGCAAAAGCGACAGAAGGGAGCTGATTTTGAAAACGATTCCTCGGATTACGATATGAACGTCGATAAGGAATCATCGGAAGAATATGAGTCTGAAGGTGTAGACTCCAATGAGGAAGATGATCAAGCTAATTCAAAAGGGGAAGATTACGTAAAAGGCAAGAAATCCCGCGACGTTGGATTAGCTGCAAATTCCTCACGCATTTGTGAGTCAAATAATCTACGCAAATTAAATGAATTTACATAAAATATAATAAATATTACAGCTGATCATAATATCCTGAAGTCGGAAGGCGATTTAGCTGTGCGATGGAAATATTTGTAAGTCAAATAATCAATTATTCTAAAAATTATGTTTTTATCAATTAATTGATCTTTCTTTAATTAGCATTGCCAAAAACTATTCCAACAATCCGCTGTATGCCAGTTTATTGCCCTATTATGAACAACTGTCTCATGCCGAGGCCATCAAACTGCTGCCCTCCAGGGAGTCGTCATCAATGCGCTATGCCTACGGCCATAAGGTTCATGACTGGCTGCGACTAGCGCCCTTGGAGGCTTTTAATAAGGAAGGCAAGTGTAATATTGAAGCACTTAATGAACACTTCATTTAATTAATTATATTTCTCATTGCAGATGAATTTGTGTGTCATTTGGGCAAGCCTATTAAAAAGCTCGCCTGGGTTCCCTTGCCCCCGTCCGTTGAAACGCAATATTTGTTGTGCTCTCAGCGTCCAAAGATGCTTAGCTTTACGCGACAGTTTAAGGACAAACAGCAGGATGATCTGCTGTTGTTGATGGAGTGCAAAGTGGCTGCGAGTGACAAACGGAAAGAATGGCCTCTGCAAATTCGTCTGCACTATGGCATACGTGTTCAGGAAACAGTAAACAGCTTCGAATTTATGCCAAGTGGTGGTTACGATGAGTCCACTAATCGATTGGGTCTTTTAGCCGTAGGCAGTTCAGCAGGTGTGGTCATTTATGCGCTGCCGTTGCTGTTGACTAAGAGTAAGACTGTTCGTCAGGATGAAAGTCCAGTAATTGTATTGGAGCCAGGCATCACATTAAGCCTTGATATAAATAATCCTGTGCGGGATCCTTGTAGCGTAATATCCTGGTCTCAAGTATGTCAAATTATGTTTAAAGCTTTGTCAAACTATTGACATAATTTTCTTTAATTTGTAGGCATCTGGCCACAAGCTGCTGGTGACTGGATATGCTAGCGGAAACGTTGCCTTCTGGAATATGGACGATGTGGACGGTCTCAATTGCATTGAGCAGAATAACCAACGGCACTTACTGCCAGCACACTACTTTTATTTCGGCGAACGCAGCATACAAAGTAAGTATAAATAATAATAAGATTGTTATTTACTATTGGCTTATTCATCAATTTTTTTTGTAACCCTCTTTAGACTTGGAACTGCATTATGATACAAAAGGCGCACGGTGGCTGGCTGTTGGCACCGCTGTGCGTAAATACTGCGTCTATGACATTGCCAATTGGTCTCATCCCTTAGCAATACTTGGGGATATGATTATCAACTTGTTTCTGGGCAGCATGATCTGGTCTCCCTTGTGGAGTTCCTTAATCATTGGCTGCTCTCAGTTGACGAGAGCTCGTAAGTGTTTCTATCGTTCATCCAAACTGTCAAAATTTCTAATAATAATTTCATTGTGCTTAGAATTTCCCCGTTTGATTTCCATAAATCCTTTGGAGATGATTATCTCTCGTCAAAAGACTCTGGATGTGATGATGAACACCATTCGCGATATGCATTTCAACTATGATCAAAATATGGTCGCATCGATCTCGGACAACGGAGATCTTGCTTTTATCCAAGCTAATGAGTTTTCATCGGACTCTGCTTTAAGAAAACGAAAAAAGAAAAATCCTTTCATCGCCTGCGAGGCGAACTTTCTGGGTGATGATGTGGAGCCAAAGCACGTGAGCCCGGAAGTATTTCAAAGAGATTATGGTCTTCTGCTTAGACCAATCAGATGTGGAGTGGAAAGGGACAAGGCTTCCAGTTACCAAGACCCGAAGCGAGAGCCCAGTTTTAGTATGCGAAATATGATTCGATCTAATTCGGTGCGTTGGAACTGGAATAGTTCAGCAACGAACTGGGTAGCTGTCGGAGCTGAGCATGGACTGTTGCGGATCGTAAGATACAAAACGGACAATTAAGTCTAGGTCGTTAAAATTAATATTGAGATTTTTGTTTACACTAATTAAGAATGTTGATTGCTTTCTAAGATTATATAAAAATTTATTTGAATATAATTAAATAATTTATTAGAACTCGTTATATAATACAAATAAGAAAATACATGTTATTGTAAATATAAAATATACTATGTATTTAAATTAGTATAAAAATTATATGGAATATATTTTTAAAATACAAAATATTTATTACCTTTATACAAATAAAATTTGAACACAAAAACACAGTTCTCTATTCTATTTCATTCAATTGAGTTTTTAGCGTATTTTTCAAAACTTACCTCACTTGAATAATGTTTTCGATCATGTTAGCTCTGTTAAGTATATCAATATAACACTCAACTAATATTGTTAGTGAGTTGTTAAAAGTGTTCCTCAGGTTGTTTCAAAATTATATAATACCAAATTCATATTCAATTTTGTTTTCTAAGCGGCTTCACAATGAATTGCAGCCAGCAAACGAATCAGCTTGAAGATTATAATAGGCGTGTGGCCAGTTTGATTGAGCGCATGGAGCGGCTAGAGGCGTCATTAAATACTCTTTCATTGGTTACGCTTCACAAACGGAAGCCGCTGGTCATCGATGGAGTACCGAATGAGAATTCAGAAAATAAGCAAACGACCAATCAAGATGATGAAGAAGACGTCTTTGAAGAGTGTGAAGATAAGATGATAACCGACGATGTAGAGAAACTTGAGGACGCAAATAAAACCTTTGGAGATCAATTTTAATGTTACCCAAAAGACAATGGTAATAAAAGATTTGTTTTCAAGTTTATTTACAACATACATATATTAATATATTTTTCTCACTACATATTTAACTGCATCGCGTGTGATGTACATATATGTTACATACATTTGATTTTTTAGATAGAATTTACGTTGATATTTTAAAAAAATTGGATGCAGATTATTGTAACAATGATATAACGCATGTAACTTTTGAGCTGTTGTGTGATGCGAGTAAACAGCGATTGTGTGATTGAATATGTTTAATTTTTTGTTTGTTTGTTCCATTAAAAATTATAAAAATCGTTTCGACAATAAATATGCATGGCTTACAAATAAAACAGACGCTAAAATGCTTAATGTAAATACAATTTATATATTAAAAAAACTGAATGTTTCGAATTACGCACAACAGACAGTTATTGAACCGACAGTAATTCATTTTGATCTATATAAATACACACAAAGCATTTGAATATTTGCTATAAATACCATTTAAAAAGGATTGTTCCAATTTTCAGATTTGAGTATGCATATATTATAGTACGTGTTAGTATGTATGTGTGTGTATATATATAGCACTTACTGTTATAATTCTATTGTCTTTTGTATGGCCGCGTGAAGTTAGCAAGAAACGGAAATAAAATAAAACACAATGGCGGTTAAAATGTGTGTGTGTGTGTTGTGTTGTGTGTGTGGTTGAGCTAACAGTGCGTTAACAGTAACTTAACAGAGCCCTAACATATACATATATTATATATATCTGTCTATTATGCACTTGACCTTCAGTCTTCATTCTTGCAAACTCTCCCATTCCCTTCATTCTCTTCCATTCTGTCTATCTGTCTGCTTTGCTGTGCTCATATTGAAAACGGAACTTTACCTGCACTTAACATAACGTAAAATGTAAAAATCATTTAACTGAAAGCAAAGCTCGTTCACTTTTTGCTCTGCACGCCATTCGATTGCTCCACTACACTGCGATTGCCGGCGAGCTCCTGCTGAATCTCGTTCAGACTCTTGCCCTTCGTCTCGGGTACAATGAAGAAGACAAAGACGATGCCGACAACGGTGAGGCCAGCGAACAGCCAGAAGGTGCCGCCTGTGCCCAATCCATCGGTAAGATTCTTGAATGTCTTCGTGATGATGAAGGCCAGCACCCAATTGGTAGTGCCTGCAATGGAGCCAGCGAATCCCTTGATATCGGTGGCAAATAGTTCACCCATCATCAGCCATGGTACCGGGCCGAAGCCAATGGAGAACATGATAATGAAGACGCACAAGCTGGTCACTGGCAACCAGCCAAGATTCTCCACTTGAGCCTCATCCTGGTCCTTCAAAAAGAAGTACACACCGATGGCAGTGGTGGAAAGAGCCATCACAATGCCCGAGGCGAGCAGCAGAATGCGACGTCCCAGCTTGTCCACAACCAGGGTGGAGACAAAAGTGGCCACCACCTGCATCACACCAATCAAAATGGTCGACATACTCTCATTGATGCCAGTCTTTGCTGCCTGTAAATGAATAAAACTAAATTAAACACCGAAAGCCATTATTGATTTTGATGGAATGCCTACCGTAAAGATGCCAGCGGAGTAGAAAATGACAGCGTTGATGCCGCTCACTTGCTGGAAGAACATGAGACCCAAGCTGATGCTCATGGCCTTGATGGTCACTGGACGGGTCAGGGCAGCCCAAA
The DNA here is from genome assembly GCF_023558535.2 of Drosophila nasuta. Taxonomy (NCBI): domain Eukaryota; kingdom Metazoa; phylum Arthropoda; class Insecta; order Diptera; family Drosophilidae; genus Drosophila; species Drosophila nasuta. Next base: position 35,590,346 of record NC_083457.1, on the reverse strand, counting down.
TATTAACTTCCTGCTCACGAATCTCACGGTCAATCTGATGCAGTTCCTCCATCTCTGGGGCGTAGTCATACTCTTTGCCACGCAGCCATTGAATGGACTTGATGGCAGCCTCCGAGCGATTCTTTGAAACCTATACAGAAAATATTATTTATTAGTTTATCACTCAAACTTCAAGAGCTGTTGAGTTACTTACCAAATAGGTGGGCGACTCCGGCATGAAGAAGAAAATGATGCCAAAGATGATGGGCAGCAAGCCACAAACGATGCTCATCCAGAACACGTTAAGACCAGAGCCAACACCGTACACAAACAGAATGCCTATAGTGATCATCAACTGGAAGAAGCTTCCCAGCGTGCCGCGAATATCCTTCTGCGAGATTTCACCGGTGTACATGGGAGCCGTAACACAAAAGGCACCGCCAGCGATACCCAAAATGAAACGTGCAATGTACATCATGACCACATTCTGAGCCCAGATCAACAGCGCCCAGCCCAGAACGAAGGGCAGGACGAGCAACAGCATGGTCCACTTGCGTCCAATGAAATTGATGAGGAAACCAATTGGAATGCAGACAACGGCAGCACCCAGAGTCATGAAGGCGCCAACCCACGAAAATTGCTCATCGTTAACATCAAAGCTATAGGCATCTCCATCGGTGATCTCCTTCTCTGAGGGCGATGTCCAGCCGAGCAAAGTACCAGCGGCAAAGGCGCCACCAGCTGCTGCCAAGGCTGCCACATATTGTGGCAGTGTTCTCGACTTGTTCTCCGTGGACGTGTGCACCATGTTGCCCAATAGATTCTCCTGATCCTGTCGAACGAATAATAACGAAGCACAAAATATACGTTAACCAATGGTGACTTCAAGTGTGTAACTATTATAGTATTTGGTGTGTGAACACGGTTGGAGTGCCTGACTAACTACCTGACTCTGTTGATGGCGATGTATTATCAAATCAATCGAATCGCCGTTGGGCAATAAGCCTCATGATTATGCCCCTCACCCGGCGATTAGAAGCTTTATGACGCTGCGATAGTGTTAGCCCGACTTTTTTTTTCGCCAAGTTGTTTGAGACAAATTTTCCACACTACCCCCAGCTGTCAAAATGTTGAGAAGTAAACAGAAGGACAGGCTCGTGGTATATAAGACCCCGGCTTACTGATAACACGCAAAAGGAACGTGCGAACATTCAGAGGTATTACCTACTTGCTGATAGCTCTTCCAGATAAATAACAAGTAGTGATTTCCTCAATTCGCTGGGTGCAGCAGTTTGATTTCCGACTGCGAGAGTTAATTTTGAGGCTATTAAACCATAATTAGCAACAAGTGCACAAAATATTGGGCATTGGAATGCTGAAAGATTACTTTCAATTGGAGAATATATTTATGGATGTGTAGATAGTCTAATCTTTCTTTATCAAGGGGGCAAACTAACTAAGTATATAACTTGAACGAAAGTGCTAGATTATTAGAGAACCACTTAATCTTACAGTACTGTTAACACTACTTAAGTGGCTGTTCAAGCTGTTTAACAGTGGCACTTTGTTAAGGGGTAAATGATTGAGAAAAACAGAACCGAACTATATATGATCGTGAACTCTTAACATAACATTATTAATACTCTGTATATATTATGTTATTCCCTGTTAACTAAACTTGAACAATGTTACTTTGTTAAATAAATTAAGTGGCAAGCTCATTAAGAAAAAGCAGAACTGAACTATGAACACACCGATTCATTTTTATTCTAACAAATAATTTGTTATTACATTATGATGATCGAGAATACGAAAAACCAAACTCTTAACACAATATAGGATATCATTAATATTTTAAGAAAACCACTCTTAACACTCTGGAATTGTTGTGTTATCAACTTAAGATTAACTTGAGATCTTTGGCTGTTAACGGACCTTTAAGATCTGAACTCTAAACGCATCATATCAATTAAATTTCCGACTGTTAACACTCTTTAAGTATTCTGCTGTTACCTTAACATTAATTTGGGTGCTTTGTATATCCTTAGCGAATCCACGAATAATTTAAATAAAGGCAACATTTGCCACTTGCTTGCGCTGCTGAACTAAACAAAACTAAACTTCGAATAAATAGAACGCCCTCAAAATGAATGGGTTTGCATTATATTATTGCGAACTTATTAATATATATTACATATACGATATGGGTGTGCTGAAGCGCTGCCAATTAAACATTTGCCAGCCTTGGCCCTGGCACGCTTCCTGGCCATAAATTACATTGCTATCGATGAAAGGTACTACATATGTTATCGCGTGCCCAATCGATATGCCAAATACTGAGGGTATTATCTGTGTGTACCTGGCCATAATTCTGCCAATTAATAAACGATAATTCAGTATCAAACGTCAATGGACTTGTAGTCAATGAAAGCTCCGGCAAAAGCTTTACCTAATTCTTTTTATTGCCTCTAATGCGACCTAGTAAAATTAAGTATACGTAGATTATATTTATGACTGCTACCTGAGTTGCAGTTTTAAATTGAAATTTGCATGTAATGGTTGATTGAAAAGTTGATTATGTAAATATAGGCATGAAAGCTCAACATGATTTCAATTATTTCTGCGATTTTTCGTATTACTAAATTAAGTATACGCTGTTGACCATTTTAAATAAGTAACTTGTTGAGTGAAGGACTGATAATTGTTTATTTAAGATTTAAGATAATATTTAATTTAATGACAATCCATTTTCATAGTACACATTTCATATTTTCATAGTCTGCAGTCATCATCGTTAAACGTCTAGTTTACTTTGCTCCTCTCTGCTAGTTGTCGTTTCCTTTAGCCATTTACTTTATCGTATTTGCCGCCCACTAAAAGTATGTGGTTTAATCTCTGCTGCAATCCCATAAATATAATACATCCACATGCTCGTACACTATACATCCAATCACAGCCCACGTCAGTGTGGAACGCAATATTCATTTCCGCATATGGCAAATGCTGGCCGAGAGTTGCAACCGCAAAGAGACGCGCCCACGCGCCTGCTACAGTTGCATTAGCTTTCGCTGTTCTTGTTATTGTTGTTGTTGTTGCTGTTGCTCTTAACGTGACTGGGGACACACCTCCGACGCGGCTGTTAACCAAAGTCGGGGTCTGAAATCGATATTTTGCTATGCTGTGTTGGCTTATGTGGTCAGAGTGCTCTCAACTATATTTAGATTAACGTTGGCAGTTAACCGGCCCAATAACTTGTTGTTGTTGGCTCCTACGCAACTACGCCTAAGTATTCTCTCTCTCGCTTCGAGCCGGGTCAACATGATAGCCGAATGTCATTGCCATAGCTTAGTCCTTGTGTCTCAAGTTCGTTTCAATGTCACCTAAGGGAATACGCAGAATAAAACTTAACTGCATTTTTATTCCCCAAAGAAGATTATTTCCTGAGTTTTCAACTGAATTTAATTTAAATGCTCGTTAGCTGTAAAATTCCCGGCTACCTGAATAAATTAGTAATGAACATAAAATTTTATGATGCAAATGCATAACACGTTTACACATGTGAATTTTTATCCAATAAAAATTCCTCGCGTATTTTCTGGATATTCAGAACAAGTTTATTTCTTAATTAAGAAATATCCCATATAAGAAAAATACCCGCAATGTTTTAGGAAATAGTTTAAAAATACTTTATGCTATTATTAGATCAGTTGAAATGAAATGCATATACTATATATATTATTTATTTATGCTCAGCTAGTAAATCTTTATGTATACCCAAGTTTGTGCTATACTTAGACAGCGCGAGTGTCGCAATTGTCGCTTCATTTGGTGCTCAATCAATTGAATCATTTCAATCAGAGTGACAAATAAATATATTCATTTCAAAACTTAAGCTACAATTTAAATAATTATTAGATAACAATATCCACTAATCAATGATCATTATATGGGAAACTTTGCCTAATGCTCATAATGTTGCTGAATATCATTAACGTCAATTTGTTAACCATATTTGCTCTAAGTCTTTGTGGTTTCGTTCGACATATACGAGTATGTCAGCATTTTTTCATATCTATATTTTTGATTTTTTTTTTTTTTTTTTTGAGGGCTTATCAGTTAATTGGATAGGGGTACAAGTATACGAAAAAACTTTCTATTTTCGATCAATTTTTATGGTTTTTAATTTTTTCTTCGCTTGTGTGTTTTTTAAGTTGGACAAGGTCGCAAGATGCCGCAGACATGATAAACAAAAATCATTCATTAATAACAAAACGAAACTACTTTCAAATGCTTTTCTGCAGAAAGCACCGATATGATAAGCGGCCTTATCGCTAGAGCTGGTCCCCAATGAGGGGGCGTATAGATCACAAGCACGTGAGTCAGTAGCAGTGAAAATAATAATATTTTGTTTGCTTAATTTACAAAAATAAGAGAGCAACAGCTATACACGAAAGTAAAAAAAACCTAAATGTAATTTAATTATTTCAAACATGTTCCGGACAATGCATTCAATGAAATGACTGTTGAATATTTTTGTTTTTGTTTTATGCGTTCGCTTTGAATCACATCCGTAATGCGGATTATGGTTGGGCGCGTTTCCGAACACATGAACTTCATATGCTCAAATATAGAGGTATTTCCTTATGGGAAGAATTCGAATCTGTTTTGACGTAATTGTTGGTAAATTGAGTTGTTTTTTGGAAGATTTTTCAGTACAAAATTTATTTTTCAGATCGACTGTAGTTCTCTCTACTCTGACTTCTATGATAGCATTATTAGCTTTCCCCTTTCTGAGATAGCATACTGAGTAAATATTTATGATATTTCCGGCAAGCTAACTGGACAGAAATTCACTTCGCATAACGCTAATTAGACAACTCCAGTTTGTTTTTTCGTTCTTTCTTTGTCAAGGTCAAACATAGACAAAGTCGGCAAATACATTTCGAAAAGGGGAGAGTTACTTAAATTATGTTAATATGGGGTTTTAGTACCAGCACCAGTTAGCAAAAAGTTTGGTAAATATATGCGATATGGCTCATTACTTGCGGACTGGCATTGGCACTTTCAGTGGCATTAGCTTTGACTATTTTTACCGCTTGCCGGGAGCCATATTTGGCACCGTTTGTCTCGTTCGTCTCCAGCAGGTGGGAGCTCTCCTCGTTCTGGGCCTCGGCCTTTTTATTGGCCTCATCGCCGCTGGAATTGCTATAGGATGCCGTTGACATATTGTCAGATATATGTATTTGTTTCACGAGATATAGATTGTAGTTTATAGCTGCGAGACGCACTAATTGATTGCTTAAACACAATTTGAAAGCTCGTCTTTTCTTTTTGATGTGTATTATGTCACTTGTGGATATGTTTGGTATTCAATGCGTTTGCTTTTGTTTCAGTTTGTTTAATTTGTGAAGCACGTCGTTTTGTTTGCGATTATTTCTTTTTTTTTTTGGGTTTCGCAATTGCCAAGATTGTTGAATAATAGGCGAGAAGTTCGAATGTCCTTTGGCCGTGCCCGAACAGACGTTTGTCCTTTAAATGCGTTGCCCACCCACGTCGCAAATGTCGAGTATACTTTTAGGCGCATGCGCGATGCTTGGCAAACATGTTGCTGTCTACTATTAACTGCACTTCGTTTGTCCCTTGGCCAAGACACACACGCAGCTCACACGCAATGTTCTACACACAGACTGACAGACACTCGATGAATGTATCTCAGACGTTTGAAACGAAAAAAACGTATCTGTATATCTCTTATTTTTTAACCGCACGCAGCGACTGTTGGCTCGCAAATGACGCGCCAAATCATAAAACCAGCAACGCCGGGCTCTACACTGGATAATGGACTCTCACTCAGACGTTCGCTCGCTCTCTTTGCTCTCTCTCTTCTTTGCTGTGTGTGTGTGTCGCGCTCTCTTTGTGCCGCTCTCTCGCTGGTCCACCAAGCGGTGGGGTGGCCACTGAGGCTATTGACTTGCAACAAACTGGAATTGTAAGCGCCTTTGATTTTTGTTCTTCGTTTTCTTTTCGCTTTCTTATTTTGCATCAGCAACAGACAGTTGTTGTTCTTGTTGTTGTTCCTGTTGTTGTTGTTGTTGTTGTTGTTGTTGTTAAGTGCAGTCTGCAGTTGCATTCACTTTGAGTTTCAAGGCGAGCGACGACTTCGCCGCTTTTGCGAGCACGAACATGCAGAAGGCTAACGATCCTCACTTCTGCTCACTTCCATGTGACCTCAATTGCGTTACAATGCATGTAAATGTATGCCTGATTGTAAAGTTCTTGCATATACACAACCATATAAATTCTGCATTTACCCAAAAACATACAGAATGCAAAACTAACTGGGAGCAATTCGAGCTGCATAAATCAATTGCTAAAATGTTGACCAATTAAGAACCCTTTAACTATGTATAGAGTTATTGGAGTGTTAAAACTTTACTTAAAGGCATGTATAATTTATTCATAAATAATGAATGGCAGCTGGAAAGTTTTCGAATAAAGTTCTCAATTGAAGTGATGAGACCATTTTATCTTATTAGTATTCAAACAAATTATTGGAGCGTGTTACATTAATATCAAGTATAATTTATTCTTCAAAAGTTGAGTAATTATTTTTAGTTAGAAATTTAAAGGAAATATTCATTATTAAGTTAAAAATATATTATAAAACTTTGGGTTATAAAGAGTAAGTTTATTAAATGTTTAACAATCAATGTCCCATTTACAAATGTCATTTCAGGGTTAATACACTATTTTATTTACAATATATTTCCAGAAATTCTTTGTTCGATTCGCTTACACAAAGAACCTGTTAAATATATTTACAGATTTAATTACGCAAATTAATTTTCCCCGCTGACATTTGTTATGTATTTCATTTCAATGCTCCAGATTCAGTGCGAAGCAAAGAAAGCTAAATGATTAAAATTGCCCATAATCTAGATGCATTATAGATAGATATATCTATAGATGCATACACACATGTGGGGACAGTGTAAATATATGCATTTCCATATACAAAAACGTGTACACAGCACAACTCCAGCAAGCTATTTACATTGTTTGCATTCGATACGAAAAATGCACGAGTCCGATGAGAGAATGAGAATTTTCTTTTATGTACTTTACGATAAAGACGCATTCATTCTTGTCTACTCAGTATCTGGGGGAAATATCTGTTTGTGTTTTTCTTATGCATCGATGCATGTATTCAATGCATCACGTTTGTCTTCCTGATATACGAGAAAACCTAACATAACATATGTATATTCCATAATGAAAATGAGGTACTCAGTCAATGAGTGCATGGAGGCACAATTCGTTGAGTATTTGAGCAAGCACATATGAGTGTCAGTCTGTGTAAATTTATTGAAATTCTTGTTCCACATAGTCAACAACTAGTTGGATGGCCAATAGCGACTATGAGATATGCTTTTCATAAATGAAAAACTGTTAAAAAATATTTTTTTTTGTTAATAATTAATGACAATAAAATACTTTCTAATAAAAATAAATTTGTTTACTGCAAGTATTCTTATCTGTATCTAGCCCATGACTTTCCAAACCTTTACAGGGTATAATAGGCAAATGAATAAACATGACAATGCTATAAACAAATGTTACGACTGTACGCGTCAACTGTGGCTTAGGAAATGAGCTCATTATGCACGCATATCACACAAACAAATAGCAGCAAAACAAAAACTATTAAACAAACTTTCGATTATATAAAAAAATGTTATCTATTTACCATAGGTAGATAATCGTTGTGTATGGAAATGCAAGTAGGCATTCTATAATGGTTCTTTACAGTAATAAATTATAAACTACTAAAATCTGAATATTTGTTTTCACAATTTAACCAATTTTTGTAAAGATAACATTTTATTTCAATTTAGGTAATCAAATTTAGTTGAATACAAATTTCAAGAAAATAAATAAATAATAAAATATTATTCATTGCGATTTCTATTATTGGTATACAGTATTATTTTCAAATCCTAAGAATCTCTACTACTTTAAATTACTATGTTAATTTCAAAATTTATTTTGCCGATGTATAACCATAAACCCATTTTCTTAGATTGACCAATAAAACATTAATTTCCTTTTAAAGATCTATTCTTTTCCATATCTGAGTTCATTAAACTGAAGTTTCACTGTACAACTTTAACAAAGTGTTTAACTGGCTCGCTTTTAAGTATGACGTAGTTAATGCATGCGCAGTGAAAGTGAGTACGCGTTGTATCTTGTATCTACATCTGTTAAAACCGCAGCAAGCTGGGACTGAAATACAACCAAACATTTGGCACGCTTCACGGTTGGATCAGGCGCGCAGAGCGCCTAAAAGCATGCTAGCATACCAAGTGTGTAGAGTATAGCTGTTTCTGTTTTTATGTATCCGTAGCTGTATCTGTATCTGGTGGTATGTACCTATGGGGCATGACCAGAGCACGCAATGGTGCACTCTTAGCATTGTGTGTGTATACTAATTACGGAGCACAGACGAACAGTTAGTGCTGAGCAAACGGCGAAACTCTCTAGAGCCCCCCCGCATCGCCAAGTGTTACGTAAAAAGCTCATTAGGCTGAATGTGTGTGTGTGAGCGGTGCAGAGCGGTGCGGTGAACTACGTCAATGCCAGCGACGTCATGCGAAATGTATCTCACAGATACATTTACATTTCAGCATGTATTTCGGTTTGCGGTGCGTGTGACGTCACAAGAGCCAAGCCCCAAAACACTTGGCCAATCAGCAATCGCCGGCAGACGTGCCCCTCATCACATACACACACATACACACGTAAACGCTCTCGCATCGACACACATGCAGTTGCAGATATATTTATATTTGTACTCAGCACACATCATATATTTCAAGATTTGAGCTACAATTTCAGTGCCGTTTATCTACAATAGTTGCTGTTGTTGCCACACAAATCACGCGATTCTCCAACAGTTCAAGTGCAACTATGAGATTTTCGCTGATTTGTCATTATTTTATTTGGTTTGACCTACATTTGAACTTGCGATGTAACACGCGTCCATTTACTCGATAAATCGCATTTACTTTTTCTTTAGGCCGTCGGCTTTCGGATTACGGCTTAGCTTAAAAATCGATACGACGCCCTCGCCTGACTGAAGGTCAATGTATCTACGTGCAACATCGGCTGATGCGTCCTTGAGTATGAAAACGAAATGAATGTGAATGTGTGGAGGCAAGAACCAGAACAATAACAAGACATTCGCTTGGCTGCCAAAAACTTTTAGAAACTGTCACAATTGCCGCATTGTAAACACACTAATTTGCTAGTCTATCTCTTTCTAAAGTTTCTCAACTTTTCATTTTCCAAATATAAATAAATATATAAATCCCGTTGTTAAAATGTATTTAAAATTATGCGCAAAAATTAATTCGATATAACAATAAAGTATTCAATGATTTCATATAGTAGTAAAGAATAAATTACCTTTGATTTAAATTGCAATTAAATCCCAAGTTCGACTAAGTTTCTGTAAATAAAACAATAAAATGCATTTGTTTATTAAATTTATTGATTTGAATTAAATCACGTTTATTGCGCCTTCAATTTATAACGGACAAAAGCACTCGTTGCAGTCAAAGCTTCTAAACAAGCTTTTCTACAGTTTGAATATCATGTCGTGCAATAGCTTATGCACTGCTACCAAAACTGTACACGAACGCGAGACAACAAGCGCTTCTAAAACTGTACTAGGCAAGCACTCGCACTAAACGTGTTGATTACTCAGTCAATTTTCGGCGTGTTTATTATTTAACAATTTAAATAAATAAAGCAACATATGTTTCAAATTTTATATAACACACGACGTTAATTTCATGTAAGAGTTATACATTTTTTTTCATTTCAATCTTCGGTTTAAGTGAAATTTCTGAAAATGAAATTATATATTCTAAAGCACATCTCAAGTGGATTTACATACTTATTTATTTGGGCGCACTTCCTGACTTAAGCCATAAAACTCATTTTACAATTTTCGGGCGTCAAATATCCTAAACAAATCTCAAGACCATATGTTCTTAAATATTAAAACCTATTGATTTTCCAGCATAGTACTTAAGTGCGTATTTAGACACTTGAGAATATAAGACGACGCTCACTAATCGAGAAGTGCGCTTATCAGCATAACCTAAACACAGCGCTAGTCTTATCTATATTTCAATACCACACGATGAATACAATGGCTGTATACATACATATATATGAGTGTTTATAGGATTGTTTAGCCATATATATTGCACCGAGCATCGATGAGTTATCGTTTTAGTTTTCCCGCGGCTTATCGCGATATTTCATATGGGTGTTATACCCGTAAATCGCTTTATGACCCCCCAGATATTATTCAGATATGGTGCGCTTATTTTCGGTTATTTATTGACTGCAGTGTTATTTGATTGACAGCCGGCAATATAAAATGTTGTATTATTCTATTTACCGAAATACACGCCCAAACTCATGGAATGATGCGGATATACAACAATAATACCACACGCGTCCGTTAACAAGTAGTTTCCTTATTAAATTCACACACAACAAGAAATAAATTAAATATTTGAATGAAGCGCCTGATAAAATCTAATAGTATTAGTGAAGCAACTACCTCGAGCATTTATTAGAGGCAATTGAGCGCACTTTTGTTTTATAAAAAGAAATCTTTACGACAACTGAGATAAGAAAATCAAGTACAACACTGAGATACTAAATGACATCATACATTACTATTATTTATCTGCTAATCAAATGCACCTAACTATACTTTATATATAACTAACTTTAATCACTGTTAAAACACTTAGTCATGGATGCTGAGAATTACAAAGAACTGAAGTTGTGGTTAAGATAGACTATCGATCGACATCAATGCTGAATCAGGCTTTCGTTCATGAACCGTTCAACCATGAGCTTTACTAACTACTTTGTAATTCTTAAGAAACTTTCAAGCAACCGCAAGTGTTCAAGTTCAAAGACTGTGACTCTAGGGTTATACACGTGCGATTAAACAAACAATGAAATTGGAATATTTCTTCATAATCTCAAGTAATTACAGTCAAACTCGCCTACAACAACTTTGGAATGTTTTAATTCAACATTGAGGAATTTTTGAAATTGTATTCGAGAATTATCTGTGAGTTCAACGGAATATTCACTCAAGTCCAAGTCTCAAGTCTCATACTATATATATGTTGTTATTCGAACACAGCACAGATTGACGCAAGGAAATGATGTCAATTGCCGGAGATAGGGACGAGCCCCAAATGGCTGCTCTATCATCAATTTGCAACAATTTGATTAGTGTGGCACACAGTCGGTCGTACGATTATCTGTGAAAGGTGAGTGGGCGACTTGCATGGCCATCGCTTGGCATTGGACAACATCGTGGACTTGTCGCCTCGACAGCGCGACAACAAAAGATCACCGCAGGGGTTATCAAAGACGCCAGTCCAGAGGCCCGCCGTAACGGCTGGGATCTCAATTAAATTGAATACAATACGATCGAGCACTTGGGTGGTTTTTCTGTCGTTGTCGCTTTCCTTTACGCGTTGCTCGTTGCGAATGCTGGGCCCCTAATGCAGGAAAAATGTTGTAAACTCTACCAATCGAACAAAGTACAGGCGAGTGCACGATGATAACAGCTAACAGTAGCCAATTGAACTGATAAGATTTGAGGCTGTTCCAAGTAACTCATTAAACCTTATACTAGACTATGTACACACATGCATTTTATTGCTTTCCCCTTTGACCACGCTAAGGATCTGTAATTAAATCAAGTGCCACACTTCAGTCGAGGGTTCTGCACTTCACTTGTAATCGAATTATGAAAAGAACTACAAATAAAAACCATGGCAACATACGATCTCATAGATAAGTAGTCACTTTATCATTGTTGATGGCACTTTGGTACAACTCTTATCTACATAATCAATAAATATGTTCCAATGAACGGTAATTAAACTGTTGTTTTTACAACTCTGCTGAGAGGGATACGCAAATAAATTAACGTAAAATATCGGGACAGCTTTATAACGTTTTCCGCTTGGAAACTTTTTTCGAAACCAGCTTAGTTTTCTTTTCTAGAACCGGTAATTGTTTTCAATGTATTTTTCGGTTTTTTCTATTCTATTTTGATGAGCAATAGTCAGTCACTGTTGTTGTTGACACCGCTTTATAAGTCTGATAGCAGTAATTGTTTTTACTCACAACTGTTACAATAATAATGTTGACTTATTGCGTGTTTCGAAACCTAGTTATTGACTAAGCTATAAAGCTATTGTAGACCTGGCGTGTTACTTATGGAAATTTTGACATTAATTAATATTTCCTAATCTTCACAGTTGTGCTGTAGTTTAGTGATAAGCTTTGTTTTCGCTGAGAACAAACATTGTTTAAATTAATTTCCATTGTTTTATTTGTATTATTTCAATTGCTTCCTCTTTTAAAAGTATTTTGAATAAAATCCTCAAATATCATTAATTTAATACGTGATTTTGTTCACTAAATCGAAACAGAACTTTTAATAAATTAAGCTCAAAAGCAACACGAAAATAAAGTAAACGAAAAACGTGTTTCGCAACAGATGCAATCGGATCGAGCCGTTATAAGTTCTTAACCTTAACGATAACTTCCTTGAGTCCCAAACCGAAACAGTTGTAAAAATAAACCACATAACGTATTGTGAGTAATTTTTGCCGCCTTTAGCTTGCTTTCTTTTAAAGATACAAAGTAACTTAGTATTTTTAGGTTAATTACGTTAATGATTTTACATTTTAAATTAAAAATTCAGTCAACTTCTCGACAACTGGCATTCGTGTGATGTCGATTTCATATCCTATTAACCTTTCCAAAATGCCAATATTATCAAGTACAATGCACGATTTCCGTTTCAAATAGTTGCTTAAATGTATAATTAATGTAAACTTCTAGTTCTAAGACAATAAAAACAAACGTTACTGCAGCTGTTCAAATTAAACATGGCACCTAATGTTTATTTAACAACAATTAAGCTACATTTATTATGGCGGTAAATGAAAAGAAAATAAAATCTGAAATTCTATTTAAAAAATATATTAAATGGTAAGTTATTATGTTGTACAGTGTTTGCTCGGAAATCTGAATATTTTCTGGGCAAAATTTGGCACGGAGAACATTGTTTTTTGTTGCGTCAGTGTATATGTTGATTGTACTCAGATCGGTATACTATATCACATGGATAACATCGATACTATGCGCAAAAAAATAATATAGAATATATACAGTCTATATCTCATCACGTTCAAGAATTGTTTGATATATTTTTTAGAAATAATCTACAAAGAGTTTGCGGTTTTTTATTAGTATCTAAAGATAGATTTAACCACTTGTATTTAATAGTAATTAAGAGATATGTCGAGAACTAAAAAGTACAACGTTGACACGTGACTTTTAAGCAGTTTAATTCAATAATAATATCATACGATTCGTTTCGAGTGTTGTTAAGACTTTGTTTACATTCATACGTAACAACAGAAACAAACAAAATTGTTGAAATAAGTGCAAAAATATTATTAAGCGAATTTGTGATGCTTGCGACAGAAAGTAAAAAAACAATAATACATACATATGTATTATGCAAAACGCTGAACAGTTCCAAAAGATAATCTCTCGCACTCTCTACGTACGCATTCATTCAGCTGTTGAGTTATTTTGTCTAGATGTCTACTTAGTATATATTTAATTTTAATTCAAAAAATTTTCCATACGCAATGCGTGGGCGTTGAATACGTGATACGCCCTCAAATTTTTCTTGTGAACGTCACAAAGACATTTTTCTTTTTTGCACTATTTATCATGCGGCTTTTCGAATACATAAATATTAATTTATATATTTTTTGCATACATTTTTGAACTTGATTTTCAACTAATAAATACTTTTAAATTCTTGTGACTTGTTGTGCCTTCTAAAATATTTTCACCTCAGGCAGAACAGTTTCATTTTCTTTTCCGCCTTTGCTTTTGTTGTCGTTGAATCAAAATGCAATCGGAAATTTTCAATTAGCCAGGTTCAATGCGAGTCAACTTGGCCGTAACTGTAACTGTAGCTGGGCCAACTTGTTTACAAATTGGCTGTGAAAAAAGACCCAATAGTCGCTTGACGTCATCTAGCTGTGGATGGAACTGCCACAGCCACGCCTGCCACGCCTTTTTTACGCCTCAAAAAACGACACTCACCTGTCATTTGCATAGTGCACACGTGATGCGGGGATGTTAACTTGTGCCGTTACATGTTTTTCCCGATTTTTCATTCCCCCGGGGCACAATAATAATAATAATGATTCCAGCAATTTGTTATTTTTCACAAAATGCAAATTATCAGACGCCAGGTAGCATCCATCATTAGAAAATCTATCATATTTCCTACTAAGCCTATTGTGGGTGCATCGCTTCGTAAATTGCAATCATTCATTTAAGTCTGTGTTAATTAACATTTGGTTTGTTTACGCCGTGCTTTTTTGCTACACCCTTTGCACATTTCACAGACGGCGGGTTGAGCAACTAAAAACAAATATACTTTGATATTAATAAGTAATTTCTTAATCAACATGTTGATTTAACTAAAAGTGTGTGAACATATCTGTATATAGGGTACTTCCTCGTTGATCAGTCTAGTTTAAAGCAGTATAACTACTTGTTGCAATTGCGTAGCTGTATTTCAGGGGAATTCTCTTTTCTCCCGTAGTAGTTAATGATTTTCCCTGGAAGATTTTGCTCATAGGGAGTACGTCAGTAATTGCACGTAGATGCAAAAGCATTGACAAACTGATTTAGTACCTATCAGCAAATTTAGCGAATTCATTTGAAAAACTTCATTAATCTTGATTGTGGCATTCATAAAATTTATAAACCTTATCAGGCAATATCAGAACGCAATCCCGACCACAAAATATAGTGCATTAAACAGGAAATCCCTAAGTACGTGATTGTTTTTCAAATATTAGAAAGTCGCATGTTTGAAAATAAAATGAACTAAAGTCAGCGTAACGTGTCAAGCAAAATAATTATCTCCAAACTGGGGATTTTTTTTTGTGGTTGAGGTTGAGAGTCTGTAATGTTTCACATTAACTGTCTACGGGAAGAAATTCTATTTAATTTTACCTATTCGTGTGGGAAACCAATGCGTATTTTTGCATTTGTCACCGGGGAATATTTATTATGCTTATTGCAGATATGAATCAATTTGTTTTGCATAATGTTGACAACTGGCACGTTCCAATGTCTCGCAAATTTCAAGCTGAAGTCAGCAATTTTTTTAAGCTTGGACCATTAATGTAACACGCCACTAGTTGATATAGTTCTGTTGTAGTGAGCATGATTAGGAACTGTTCAAACTTGGGATATAAACACTCCAACCACATAAACATATTTATATGAATTTGTGATAGCAATAATAGCGCTATATTTAAAAGTAGAACAATTAACTTCCTGAGCAATTATTCTTATCGCTGGATTATTGTATTATAATATCCCAGATTTATTTATTTTATATTTGAGTAATAAAATTCTAATGAATTGAATATGTACCACTCATTTATTTGAATGAAAGTACGCACACTTTAATTTTAATTGTTATAAAGCAATCGTAAGCATTTACTATAATTAATATTTTTAGTTTCTTTTAATATAATTACACTACTTTCATTCTACGCGTAAATTAAAAGCTACCAAAAAATTATTTCTGTTTTAATTTAAATTTTCTTTTGAGTTCTTTTAATCGGATGTAAATAATTTTATAATTGTTCTCAGCTCATTATTTTTACTGTCTGCCTTTTGTGCGCATTAAACTAGTAATTTCTCTTTAAATTTCAGAAACAGCACAAAACGGATGCCGAATTGATTGTCCGTTATAATTGCAGCAGTGCTTTTCAAACTGTACAGATACCGGCAAAAACTTACCCAAAGATGGCAAAAACAACAATCACGTGTTTTCTTTTTGCTTTCGAAGGCTTTTTCGGTCTTCACAGCTTCCAGCAGCACTTTGAACTTGAATTGTCCTTAATAGGGGGGAGGGCAGATGGTATTTGTGCTTTCGAAAGCGCGCGTAATTTTATTAAAATATACGAAAGTACAAAATAACCAACAGAGAGGCACAGAGACAAAATTACAGTTTAATACACTTGATTTTTTTTTTACAGAAACATTTGGTCTCCCCGAGAGAACACAAGTACACCT
The DNA here is from genome assembly GCF_023558535.2 of Drosophila nasuta. NCBI lineage: Eukaryota > Metazoa > Arthropoda > Insecta > Diptera > Drosophilidae > Drosophila > Drosophila nasuta. Next base: position 35,574,128 of record NC_083457.1, on the reverse strand, counting down.
AAATTATGGACATGGACATGGGGGAAAAACGAAATCTTTTCAGCTCGTCGCTCTTGTTAGTTACCGCGCGCGACGAATTCGCTAAAACAACTGATATCGTTGATATGACGGGCCTCCGTTGTTGGGTAAGTAGCTCGACAGAATTTCACGATGAGGCGACTGCGCACAGTGTCACGAGTGCCAGCAAAAACATCTATAAATAAAACGTTTTTCACAGCAGTCTGTCTAACAAACTGTAATATATTATTAACAACTGAGAATAATAATGCGTATTGTGAAAAACATGATGAATGAAGTGCGTGCAAAACATGTGTTTATTTCTTTAATTTTTGAATAAATTTGCAATCATGGAATAATTCAATTATTCTTTACATTCATAATTTTTCATTTTATATTTCGTTACACATTTTTACAATCACACTGTGCCGGGCAGCGACGCAGACACAGCGGCAGAGATGCTGCGTCAAAGTGGGAAATTTACACTGCTTTTACTCAATGTTGTTCTTATTGTTGTGACAATTTAATCTTTATGCTGGATTCTAATAAATCGAATAAAAGATGAGGTAAAAAAAAAAAATAACGTACTTCTGACGTCAAGTGTGGGAAGAAGCTGGAGTTTTAGTCGCTTAAAATGCACGAATTTCGTCATCTCATCGTACAGGATGTGTGCACCAGTGTGAGTGTGAAGGTGAGGTTTTGTTTGTGTATGTGTGTGTGTGCCTTGGGGATGCTGTGTGCTGGGCATTGTCCTTGGCAAAGGACGCTGGTTTCGTATTTCGTTGAAGCTTACGTAAGAAACGTAAGCTTCATACGTAATCATCTGTGCAATTTCTCAATGGTGTGCGAAAAGCTTTGCTTTACGCACACGCATTCGTCTGGGAATTTAAAAAAAAAAAAAAACTATTGTTTGCGAGGGTGATTCAATTCGTTGTAAGTAAGCAAGATGTGTTTACTTGCAGCAAGTATCTATTGAATATTGTTTTCTTTTTAATGATAAATCGCAAACAGATCAAGCTTTCAGCATTAGTCTATGATTATCTGTAAGCTACTCTATATATTCTTATATATTCAGCATTAAGCATTGTCTTTAGATATCTTTCAAAATATTTATTCAGTACACCAGTTTGGTTTTATTTTGTAGTTTCTTACTAATGGATTCAAAGCGTTTGCTTTATATTTTTGTAGCATTGGAAACAGAACAGATTTTAACTCAATAGAGGTACGTTTTAATATTAATTCGCAACGAGGTAAGTATACATAGCAATATCGTTTATTGTCAAATTAGTATGAAGGCAAATTAGTTCTCAACAAGCTCTGATTCAGGCATCTAGATACACAATCTCGGAAGGCATGAAATAGAGAGATCGCATACATCTCAAGCATGAGTAATAATCATTTGCATCTAATACGTTGCCTTTGACAATTAAAAGGAGAAACTGTTAACGATTCGATTACCTAAATCATGCTGCATAGAGCCAGAACTTATCAACAGATGGAACCGTCAGAAAGATTTCAACCAATTGCGTTCCTTTTGGCTATGCAATCGAAGTTCATCAAATTCAACTAACTGAAATACCTTCATTATCAGTGATATGCAATGGAGAGATTGTTGGTGTCGGCTGGCTGGTTTTTCCACAGAGATTCAGGTGATAATGACTACTATAGAAATTAGACTGATGGATGGCGATTTCTTTATCAAACTTGAGAAACTCTAATTAATAATAATTATGAGTTCTACATACAAATAAAACTTTTTAATTGCGATTTTGGTTATGCTCGTTACGATGGTTTTGTCATTGGCAATGAAATGTGGGGTTCTGAACTTGATTTGATGAGCACGGTGATCAAATCTGCACAATATTTGATCAAAATAATGTGAAACGGTAACAAGAAAATGAAGTCAACTTATCATGGTAGATGGTAATATAATATATATGTACATATATACCTATTTTCAGGTCAGTGAAAAAAAAAACAAATAAATGTATGATAACCTTATAATTATTGTGAATGGTTGCAGTAATCTAAACGGGAGGTTTCTGAAAAAGGATGCATATTTTGATGAAGCTATTTTGTGGGGAGCCGCATCTACTAAAAAATCGAAGCGGAAACTTCACTAGTTCTATGGCGAATATAGAGAATAATTAAATTTAAATTCATGTACGAGAAAAAAAGGGCCGTTCTATTGTTTTATACAATATTAACGTTACACAAGCAAATTATAAAGCTATATAGAAATAAGTAGAAGCCTTCAAGATCAGAAAAAGAGGTAATCCTGATATCAATCTTAAATATCAATAAAGAAATTTACGAATGCTAAACAAATTCAGCTAAATTACTTAATTATCTTCTTAGTAATCGTTCATATGGGTATCATAGTAACTCTTTACTGAAAACACAATTGGTAAGTTTAGCATAAAATTAAATTTATTGGTTCGTTATTAAAAGCATTTGTATGCAATATTTTGTTTGGTGTCTTTCCATAATATGCATGATCTCTGTATACAATATATTGTAATTAGAATTTGCTTACAAAGTACATTTTAATTGTTTAAATAATTGAAACGGTAGTTCATTCTCTATGTGTAAGAGAGATAGAGTATGTGTGTGTATGTTTATGTTTATGTAAACTACTTGCACTTAGAAAACTGGTCTCATTTATGTGATTGCATCAAACACATTTTTGGTTAACATTTCAATTGGCGGTCCTCTCACCTCTCCTCACCACTTACCACTATGCGATACGATAGACGTAATTTAATTAAAGCATTTAATTGTTCTTGTTGTTGGTGTTTGTTGTTAATGCTTGGCTTTCAGTATGCCTCGCTTGAGATTGTTGCATCCAAAGAATCGTCGGTGAAACCACAGAAACTCCACTTGGATTGCTCAGACTTAAAGAGATTTGTGTATTTAGTTAAAATATTTGCGAGTTCATCGTTGCTCTTCAACTCCAGAGATTTAAGTAGCATGCTACGCAGATAGCTGGCAACACTGCCAATATCCACACCATGTGGATGCAAAACCAGATAGGCCGAGGTTAACGCAATAATCTTTGCTTCAGCCAGTGCCAGCGACTTGAATTCACTCTGTAAGCAAATTAGAATATTAATAAACATTTATAAATGAAATTCGTTAAAAACATATTCAGTTATCACCTCTTGTGTGGTCTTAACTGGAATTGCCTGCACGTTAGCAACCTTCGGGCTGGACTGTGATTTGACTTCTACAGTTTTCTGACAACTTTCTGCCGAGTTTGATTCCTGCTTCTCATCATCCTCGATCTCATGGATTTCAACGACGCCGCTTTGATGTTCAATAATACGCACATCGTCATCCACTTTATCTATATCGATAATCTCCAGTTCTGGCACTGTCTCCTTTGGTCTAGCATCCTCCTCGTTGTGACTGCATGAATCACCGCTGCTATATTCGGCATTGGAAGCATTCGAGGCGCTGTTGCTGTTGCTGTACGCTTCTTTGTCTTTTAGCTTATCGACAGTCTCCTTGATTTTGGTTTTGAGTAGCAGTTGTTTAACGCCAGCCTCTTTAAGATTGCGCTCCAGCTGCTCAATGGTCTTCATGTCCTTCTGTTCGCGTAACTTCGTCTGCAGCAACTGTGTCTGCATGTTGCGAATGGTCTCCTGCAACACCTTTATTTGTTTCTCTCGTTGCACACAATCGCTGCGCTCCACCGACATCTCATTGCGTATGGCTTCCAGTTGGCAGCGTAGCGAATCATTCTCATCCTGTAAAAGGAAATTTATTATGAATTGAACATTGAAATAGACTAAATTGAGATGAACTTACCTTGAGCCCATCGCTGTCATAGCGTGTGCGTTTGGTTCGCTTCTCATAGTCGCGGTCATCATCGGAGATTTCCATTTCGTCATCGTCGATCTGGACCGTTCGCAGTTCCTGCATGGCATTCCAAAATTATATAAATTCATTAATAACTTGTCGTGGACAGAACAGTCAGATTCCATTGCTTACGATGTTAAAAAGTATTCTAGTACCTAATTATAAAATTATATATGTATAGTTCTTATATTGAAAAATGCATCATCAAATTCTCATTTGGCTCTCGGTACTAATTGTCGATCCATTCATTTACTTACCTCTCCACAAAATTCTAATAAACTTTTGTAATTTCGGTTTCTTGTGGTTTTGCATTGTTCGATTTCTTTTTTAAAATATTATTTTGTATTTTTAGTTTCTTACTGTTTACCAACTCAAATTGCACAGCCAATCGAACGTAGTGAATCTTGCAAATGTTTTCTTGTTTTCTTTTTTTTTTTGTTGTTGTTTGTTTGTTTTGCTATTTATGAAATCTATTAATTTTTGTTGTTGTAAATTACATGTTTTGTTTTTGCCAAGTTTATGGTCATTCGTCTAAGAGTTACATTTAGTTATATAAGTTGAAATCGAAAGCTTATCAGAAATTTGTATGCAAACGCTTAGTTAAATTGCGAAAAAGTTCAGAAATAATTATACAAAATTGTCGCTAAGATATGTAAAGCATATGAGAGTTACTAGCTAAACCTGAAATGAAGAAGAAAACTGTTTCAAACATTCAAAAAAGGAACGATTAAAGACTGGTTGGTGATAATGTTAGACAAAAGTATTGAAACAGTTCCCTTTTTTATTAGTAACAATTCATTAAATGAATACTAAATACCAACACGGTTAGATAATAACAATAAGCGTGACGTCAATACACACATGTTAATTTTGGATAATGAAACTCAGGCGGGCACAAAAACAGTCGCAAATGTGTTAAATGTGGTGCAAATGAATCGTTGAAATTAACAACTAATTATTCAATTAAAAAACAAAAGGAAATTGAATGGAAACATGTTGATAGAGAGTATAGGACATGCAGACAGATACGAAGTGGTAATTGACATTAACAATACTAAATATTTGAAATTTTAGACAAGCAATAATACTGGATAATACTGGACAAGAGGATAGGGACAGCAGGCACGATATGGGCATGAATGTAGCTCTATATATAGTACGTATGTAGTAGGTTTTTATAGGATTACTTCAGCTGCTGAACTTGTTGTAATTCATTCTTTTTGAACATATTTGTACGTACCGTGGCCAATTTCTTCCATTGATCGATGTTTTTTCTTTGGGCTTTGGTGAAATGGTCCCAAACCTTCTTGTGACTAGCGGCATTGAACACTTTTTCAATCTGAGTGACTGAACAATAATGCAATAATATATAATAATATTAAGGGAGGACAGAGGGTAGATATTTTTTTTGTTTTTTTTTTGGTTTTGTTTAGTATTCATTCTTGACGCTTTTAAACTAGTCTCGGTTTTTTTTTTCTTCTTGCAAATAACATCAGTGAGAAATGATAAGTAGAATAAAACTACTTGAGGTACCCTGGTATAGATTTATGTATATAATACAGACTAGAGAGATAGAGATAGAGTGAGAGAGAGAGAGATTATACAACAGCTTATTACCTACACAAGTTTTATGTACTTTAAGGACTTCGATTTGCAGTTAGTTGTTGTTTTCGATGATGATGATGTGGTTAGTTGTTTTTTTATTTCATAATTATAGTGGTTCTTTTCTACAGACGGCCAGACAGCGGCGGTTGGTGTCTGGTCCGAGAGCTACGTTGACTTTATATTTATAGTACGACTATCTCAGTTTGGTCTACAAACCTTTTGTCTGGACTTACACTTCATACATGTGTCGTCATGTGCATTGCCATCAGATTTCGAATTGTACAGTCCTCAGACACAGAGAAACGAGTCACTGCACAGTGGCACAAAGCACAGATATTGCGATTAAAATGCAAATTTGTAAGACAATAAAATATATTGGTAAATATTTGCACAGGTAACGTATACGCATTTGAAATTTAAGTTGATGCCTAAAAGCATGCAACATTATTTTCAGTAGAAAATCTGCTTCAATGATTAAAGCCAAAAGTTGAACGGCAAAAAGTTAACTGTTCATAAAGAGAAATTTTTATAAAAGTTGATTCTACAAAGACTTTTAAACTCTTAGAAATTAGTATGAACTAAGAAATTCACAAAAAAGCATGTGGTATTATATTTTCTTTAAGTATGTGGCCACCTAAAATGCGACTCTGAATTGAAATTTTTGTTTATGACTGGAATTCTTCATTTGATCGCTTTATCATCTGTGTTTTGACCAGTATGCAGTGCTGAGATGTGGCTGGACTTTTACCTGCAGCTGTTGCTTCACTTGCGCCTTCGTCGTCTTCAATTTTGTCTTGTTTTTTCTGAGCAAATTTTAGACAGTGAAATCTTGTATGTGGAATTGATAATTGTATTTTTGTTGTTTGGCGCGATGACTAAATTGCTAGTGTGAGTGTGTGTGGGTGTGTATATATGTGTGTGTGTGTAGGCGTGTATATGTATTGTATGTGTTTTTGTATAGAGACGCTAGATGCTAACCGGGGTCGCAACAAAATCAGAGAAAAAAAAAAGAGTAGAAAGGGAGCGTACCTATAAACCCAGCTAAAACTACAGGCTAGGATAATACATAAGTGGACTTACATTGCGTAGACATGGTGCCCATCTGCTTGCGGAAGCATTCACGCGCCTTCCTAAGATCTTCCTCCACTTGCTGCTTGTCGGCATGCAAACGTCGCACATGCGCATGTGTACTCTGAATCATCGAGTAGAAGACGTTCGCATTGCGCTTGGTGCAATCGCCACGCTCCAGCCACGCTGTTATGGTTTGTATGGCCTTCACAAAGGTGTCGTTGTTGCGTAGATGCTCCGCCACTGCGGTGGCCTCATGATCCGTGTAATGCGGTATGGGTGGCGGCGACTGCGAACGTAGGCGATCCAAGGACATGCGTTCACGATGTCGCTGCTCACGCTGCAACTGTCGCTGCTTGCACTCGTAATCATATTGATCGTCGCGCGCCTGGGCGTAGTCAACATGCAGGCGGCCAAAGTTGGGTGGCTCATTGAGGCTGGTGATCCGCAGCCGGTAGCCGGACAAGTAAATGGCTCGATCAATGGCCGCCTCGTGGCGATAGCGTATGTGGCAAAAGTTCTTTTTGGACATGCGTAATGTGGTGATTTCACCGCATGACTCGAATATCTCGCGAATGACCTCCTCCGTAATGTTCTCTGGCAGTCCGCCGACAAACACTGTGCGACAGCCGGGTGGACGCTCACGTATGGTGGGTGGCGGTGCATTTGGATTGGGTGGAAACAATATGCAGTTTTTGGTCTTGATGACTTCTTTTAGTGGTGCCGCATTGCCACTGCCATCTATTAATAAAAAAGTTGTTAATTTAAGTTGTTGAATGACAATTATTAGATCAAGCCTTACCTGTGGCTAGACTTGGATCAACGCCTGCATCCGTTGGCATGCCAGCGGCAGCTGCAGCGGCTGCATAGCCCACAGCTGCATAGTTGTGCTGCATTTGTTGCATTGCAGCCGCCATCATAGCCGTCGGATCCATCAGCATTTGGGCACTTGAATTGCTGGCATTGTTCGCTGTTGTTGCGGCAACTCCGCCACTTGGCGCTGTTGCCGCAGCGGCAGCTGCCACGGCTGCAGCATTCTGTGCCGCCGGAAAATACAAGTAGCCTGGTGGCGTATGCATCAAACCGTTTAAATAGAGCTGCTGCGCATCGGGTAGGTTTAGCGTGCTGCCTGGCAATTTGTCGGCTGGCTTTGCTGCGGCAGCTGCTGCCGCTATGACATCCGGTTCATCAAGGTCGTTGTCATTTTCTAAATCCATGGGTGCGCTTCCCTGTGCATTGTGTGACTTTAGTTTGTTCACAGTTGACTTGTTTGGCGTTGATGTTGTTGCCGATTGCGACGCTGCTGAATTATTGCTGCTGCTGTTGTTGTTGCCGCTGTTATTGTTTGTTGTTGTGGTAGAGGGCGCGACCACGCCTGCCGTGGCCGTTGTAATGGCAGCCGCCAATTGATTAATGAAATTCGGATGATTTGGCAGGCTTACGCCATTTGGCATGTTGCCAAAAACAGGCACTGCAAGAGAGAATTCAGTCAGTATCCAGTATTGATTGCCGGTGGCAAAATAAAAACAAATAAAAATCAGCTGTTCAGCTGTGATAAAGCGAAGGCAACAGCAAAGCGTACATAGCAATGTCTGAGCGCACAAAGCACACACACAATTGAGGGTTTGGTATTTTTTTCCAATTGTTTGATTTGTGGGGTGCTCTTCATTACACACAATGATAACTTTAGTTGCAGTTACTTGATTATCTTATTATGCATAGGAAAATAACAGTTTTGCGAATATATGCAAGTACTCACACATATTATCGGCCAAATTTGCAAAATTGAACGCCATTTGGAAGTTTTACGTGTTATGCGAACAACGAACTACGCGAAAAATACCATTTTTGGTATGTGGAAAAATAGAGACAAGTCGTTACGCTACGTTAAATCGGAACACGTTTGCCACTTGCTGCGCGCACTAGAAAGAAACGCATTGCTTTTCCAATCATTTTTGATTATTTTTTATGTAATTACTTTGCTTTTAATTCGGTTTCTTCACTAAATCTTTCGTGGCCCCGTCAGAAACGGAGCGAGCGACCGTCGTGCTCCCCGTAGCAACTACTGCACTTTTATCTGCGAGCCAGGGCTACAGTAAATAACGTGAATATTATGTGGTATTTTTTAGGCATTCCGTTGCGGCATCGCAATACACAGTGTGTACACACTGTTTATGATTCATCAGCTGTCGTTAGTTCGAGAAAGTTGAGAACGAAAACAACACGTAAAAAGAACGCAGTTTACAACAAGTCGGTTAAATCTTTATTGTTTAGAGCATTACAAAAACTTTTCGGAATGTCGATCAACACGGCACACGCCAATAATGGCGTGCTAATACACGCAGGCGAATAGTAAGTAGAAAGCCTTTTCCATCCAAATAGCTAAATCTGACGTCATTGATTATTTTCTAAGCTTATTCCGGTTGTTTTTCTATTGTATTATTAATTTATGTATATATACATATTCATGTGTATTTAATGATTAAGCTGTACACAGCTGAATCTAGAATTAGAACTGGGTGGACGTGTTCTTCGCCATAAATTGTGAAAATAAACAGCTGCCGCTAATTTGTGATAAGATGTGGTGAACTGTACTAATCCAAAAACAATTATGTATCTTGCTTTCTTTTCGCCGCAGCATTTTATTGCACAGCGATAGTGTGACCATGGACTTCTCGGGGCAGGATAATCCACTGTTCCAGGGCTCCAAGCAGGGACGCATCTATTTGACGTCGCATCGTATGATCTTCAACAACAAGAAACCAGCCGATACGATGCAATCCTTCAGCGCACCTTTTGTGGCTCTATCGGATGTAAGTATTTTATTTAATTAATAGTCAGCGGGCTTGTGACTTGGATTGTAACTGATTAACTTAACTTATCTTGACGAAGAAGTTCACCAATAACCAACTTAACGGATTAATTTAAATTTTAATTGATGACATTTTGGAAATCCCCTTCGTATTGCACGATTAAATGTAGTTGTAGGTTTCTCGCTGTTTCTATTTGCACTATAGGCTTCTATATATAAATTACTAAACTAATATTCACTCCTTTTATATCTTGCAGGTGGAGATCGAGCAACCCGTATTTGGTGCCAACTACATCAAGGGTAAGGTGCGCGCCCAGCCGAATGGCAACTACGTGGGCGAAGTGAAATTCAAGCTCTACTTCAAGGCTGGAGGCGCCATCGAGTATGGTCAAGCATTGCTGCGTGCTGCTAAAACAGCGCAGGGCAACTTCCATCGCGGAGGCCTAGCTGGCGATGATCCACCACCCTACGCACCGGCTGGCGCATGGCATGAGGCGCCACCACCGGCGTATCAGCCGCCACCCGGCTACTATGGCTGGTTGCCGCAGCACGATGCCTTCAGTGGCCCAGCTCCGAATACGGTGTACATCAGCGACAATCCGCCGCCGTATCCGGGCATCAGTAAGTAGTGAATAATAATATTTCTATTGAATCCACTCGGCTTTTGTTAATGTACAGCAACAATTGGCTATGAAATGCGTGCATGACAAATCATTAATCGATAGCACGCTTGCTCTCTTAACTCTAACGCACCATTTGCACACTTCCATTTCTTTTCAATTCCATTTTTAGTACCACCAACTAATCCACAAGCACCGCAACCGCACCAACAACCGTACCAGCAACCGTATCAACAACCGCAGCAGCCACCACAGCAGCAGCCAACTGAACCTACTTGGTATGGTTTTTCAGCGCCACCAGATCAGCAACCACAGCAGCCACAACAGCCTGGCTATGGAGCACAAGGCTGGAACGGTGGCTATGCTCAGCCGCCACCATATGCGTCCGTTGGTGGTCCAGCAGGGGGTCCACCTTATGGCGGTGGTGTTCCGGCTCAAGTTTATGGAGGCGGCCCTGCTGCTCCCTATGGAGGCTACAATCCCAATATACCCAGTGGTTTCATGCAACCCGGCTTGCAGCCAGCAGGCTATCCCGGACAGCAGCCGAATGGCTATCCCGGCGGTATGCCACCACAGCAGCAACCAGGTGGCTATCCACCACAGCAACAACCTGGTGGCTATCCACCACAGCAGCAGCCAACAGCTTCTGGCTCTGCTGCCAATGCCGCGGGAGGTGCGGCATCTGCCAACTTTATGGGATTCAGCTTGCCACCTGGAAGTGAGTATAAATCAGCATAGAACTTGTTTATGTATCATTGTTAATCCCCTCATTTGTTTTTATTTTTTGTCTAGACTAATTACTCATCTCAAGCAAGAAAAGAATCTCATGCGATGTCATATAGCACATAATTTATTCGTTCTTGAAAAGTTAGTTAAGTTTACAGTTTAAAATTTTATTTTTTATATAACATCTTAATTTTATAGTTAACATATGAGATTAATGCACATTATTAATTTTGGTTTTCGAAAAGATAGTTAAATGTTTTTTTTAAATTGTATTTTCCCAGTCCGTTTATGATTTAGTAGTTATCCAACATAATTAAGAGCTTTTTATATCAGGTTTAAATCAGAATAGGTATTTTTATTTTCAACGCGACAAGTTGTAGGAATCATTATGCATTAAATGTTGTGGCTAATTTATTCAACGAAATCTAACAAGTTACTAAACACAAATTATCTATCACTTTTGCCATCTGAATCGAACTTTTCTTTTTAACTATTTTTCACAGTGTAAACTGCAAAAATTACTGTACCGTTAAACCGCAAAAACCAAGTAAGATCTTGTAAGCTGTGCTTCAAAATTATAACAAAAGCCGAGCCGAAGAGTTTCGAAATTATTTTCTTTTTGTTTAGTTTGTATTTAGTAACTTGGCGTAACGATTTCTTTCTTTCTTTCATTCTTTTTTGTCATGCAAACTTTGCAGGAACCAGCAGCACACAATATTATTATTATCCCAATCGTTATCCAGTTGCAAGAACCTTGTGTTTTATACCAATACCTGTTATATATCCATAAAAGGACTGTAAGACATTGTAGCTTTAAGTAGCAAATATTGGTTAATTACTTGTAGCATTTACTTTTGTAAGAAGACTGTTGCTTCATAAGAAAATTTAGAAAAGAAAATTTAACAATTCATTCATATTGGTTCAACTATCTTATGAACTAACGTCAGCTACTTTTAATACTTTATCTCTGATGTGTGTAACATACATTTTATGTATAGAAATAAGGCAAATTCTATGCTACAGAAGTTAATTGTATTTTCCTCGTTCTTATAGATTCAAAGGAAGCTGAAGCTGCGGCCAGCGCCTACAATACACCCTACAACCAAGGACCTAGTGCACCCGGACCCAATGATTTACCGCCATCCTATAACGTAAGTAATTTATAATCTTTTATAAATGCTTTTTTTTACTAACAGATAATTTTTTTTTTTTTAGAATTTGCCACCCAGCTACGATGATGCATCGAAGAAGCATCAATAATAAAAGCTTCTGTTAACAATAAAATATTATAAATATATAGTAGACCACAAAACGGCTCATTCCACAATCCTTAAATTGTGCAAGGACTTGTATAGCATACGACTTAATCGCCTAAACAATTGTTTATAAAATTTTGCTTCGTTAAATATGCACTGCAAAAAGTATTGATTCAGCTATTGTGTTTTAAATCGCATCTCAAAACTAATGAAAAAAGCGCGAATAATCTGTTGTTGTTTTTTGACGCTTGTTGAATTTTAAACATTTTTGTATTTGGTCTGAAATGCAGTCACAAGTATGTAATTGTTTCTCTTTTTATACAAATGTTATTTAACTATTTTACAAATGAAAACATAGATCTATGCAGACCAACTAAACATTCCACTTGAAATCCAATATCAACAGAAATGTTGAAATTGACTTTAGTTTTGGAATGTGCAACTGGTCTGATTACTCTATACATACTATATAACGAATATAATTGTACATGAAATATAAATATTTGTGTATCTATAATACTATAACAAAGTTAAATGCATTTTTTGTGTGGTTGCTTCCTTCGGAATATTGCTTTGGCTTTCGATGGTTGACGCTTGCATTTTACTGGCAAGCTGAGAGATTTCCGTGCAGAAGAAGCATCGAGATTGTAGAATTCCATGTTGATAAAGAAGTTACTTCCTCGCTTGAATTGAACACAAGTTGATTTTAAGGGAAACAGAATTCCGCAACATTAACGATGACTTGCACGATAGCCAGCTCCAAGTGCGGGTTATCGTTCAAGTTGCAAATTTCTGAACCATATTCCTATGCTCAATTTTTACACATTCACACTATAGCAGCTCCAGCGTATCTATAATTCTTGGCAGGACATTGCGCCGTGCTCACTGCTTCGAATAATGCCATAGCATGGGAGCTCGGCCACGACCACTTGATGAGTCATCTTTTTGTTGTCTATTTCACTATTCGAAGCATTGCAAACTACGGAACGATATCCTGCATACTTATAAATATAAAATAATTGGATTAGAAGGAAATAAATTTAGTGTATAGACAATTTAATTTGGCTGTTGTGTACACCAAATTTGCAACAAGTATTTTTTAAGGACCGTTTTTAATGCATACAAAATTATACTTGCGTGTCAAACTCTGCAACACCTGTTGAAAAAAGAAAATTATGATTTTATGAAATACATATTTTTTTATTTTCTTCATAGAAGATTAAAGCAGCTTTCGTCTAGACATTTGCAATTATGTATATAATAAGTGTTACTTACATATTTGTACAGACAAATTGAAGCAGAGCTTTGAAATAATGGCAACCTGTCAGCGTGGGGTCCACAAGGATAATAATGACTGTCTGGCGCTGGCAGCTTAGAATTTACGACTTGTCTGGTTGCATGCAATGAAAAATCAATCATACGCCGCATGCGCGGTGTGTGGCGTGGTGAAATGACGATACTGGCTACGAGCTGTGTTGGCAATTGACAGCAAATTTAGTTGTGCATGTCCTGTGTGTGAATGCAGCATGCTCAAACTAAGCTCGCCACAACATCCGAAGCAACTTGATAATGCTGAACAAAGTGAAAAAGTGTTTTTAATTGGCAATGAAATAAAAGCGTAATGTTTATAACGAGAATGAAATGCGAATTGAATGTGGCATTGGAGACTGTGCAATTCGCATTCGACTAACGCAATATTGGAGCAACAATTCAGCAACGTTTGTTGTTTATCGATTTGTGTGCGTGCCACAAATAACTACACACAAAGCGAGAGACGACACCCTGTATAATTATTGTGTGCAAGGCGAACAATCTGAGAGTAGTACAAACGCAACGTTTAGATATTCCGTCGGTTTTCAACGCATCAATTATGCAAACCCCAAACGAATTGTGCGTTGACTAAATTTCCAAAAAATAAATAAAACATAACAAAACTATTTGCAAAACAAGAAGACCAGCATCAAGCATAACAAGTCAAGCGAGAGCTAATCATGGATGTGGGCGGACAGGAAACAACATACGAACCACTCGAGGGTCGCAGCAGCGGTCGGACATCGGGCGGCGGTGGCATGCGGCATCCGAATAGTATTGACAGTCCCGAGTTCGACACACGCGCCCCAAAGGACCAACGCCATGCCGTCTATCTGGCACTCCTTGCAGCGGGCATTGGATTCGTGTTGCCCTACAATAGGTGAGAAGCACTCGAAATAGAATTCAATTCAGCTGGGGGAATGAGTTGCACTGTGAATGAAAACGAATCAATGAATGAGTTGCGAATGTCGCGCATGTGATGAACTTGTGCGCTATAAATAATTCTGTTTTGCACAGCTGCATCATTAATTTAGTTTGTCATTTACATTATGAAAATTTATATAATCTACAATTTCTCTTATCTCTCCCATTAGCTTTATCATCGCCGCTGACTATTGGCAGGCACGCTTTCCGGGTCGCCCGGTGGCCTTGGACATGTCCATGACATACATCTTTGTCGCTTTCTGCACAGTGCTCTTCAACAACATTGTTCTTTCGCTGGCGCCCTTTCAGACACGCGTCCTCTTTGGTTATATGGTGTCCTTTACCACTCTGATCTTTGTGGCTGTCTGTGAGGTGGCCTGGCATGCCTTTGCCACGAATACAGCGTATATGGTCAACATGTCAGCGGTGGCATTAACCGCCATCGGTTGCACGGTGCAACAGTCGAGCTTCTACGGCTTCGCCTCGATGCTGCCCAAACAGTATACGCAGGCGGTAATGGCTGGCGAGAGCATTGCCGGATTTCTGGTGTCTTCCAATCGTGTGGTGACCAAGCTGCTCATCAACAATGATCGCGTCTCGACTGTCATCTTCTTTTTGACCTCCACGCTATACATTCTCTTCAGCTATCTGCTCCATGTGGCCACGATTAATTCGCCCTTTGTTCGCTATCACGTGGACGCGTGCTCCAAGATTGTCCTACGACCTGATGAGGTAAGTAAGCTGTGAATTTAATTTCGATGGAGAGAGAGATTTTAAACCAAATAATGGATTTTAAAAAAAAAATCACTTATCTTTGTATCGAGTTATTGAAAGTCAATAGCTGCTTTCTGTAATTATTTAAAGGAATTTTTTAATCATTTAATATTGAATATTTGAGGTTTTTATTCCAATTATAATTCTATCAAAAATATATTCATATTTTGTATATATTAACTTTATAATTACAATTTTCTTAACTACCTTAATATTAAGATATCTGAGAAACATGCCAGACTTGATATTAAAGATATTATTAAACTAAAATCTATAAATATTTAATTCAACTAGATTTCTTATTTAACAAGTTTCTTTTGAGAATTTTGTTTTTGTAATAATAACATTTTATTATAATGCTTTTCATTGAACAAAAAATAATATACTTGGGTATTGTATTCTAATTATTGTATATTTATTTCACGTAGATTTAACAAGACATGTTTTAGTTTTTTTAATTAAAATGGATATGGGCAAACATCTAAAGAAAGATGACAAAATTTCTTTTAAAAAATGGCAATAGTTTTTGAATATTTAAGAAAGAAGTTTCTTATATACAAAATCAATATTTATATAATATATGTACATAAATCCAAAAAGGAAATCATAAATCAGGAATAAAAAAGTCTTAAGGCTATTGAGCTTAACTAATGGGTGTTATTATCTTAAAAGATCATTTGTATGTAAGTTCCTATTTTTTAAGTCAAACAATTTTGGCAAATGTTAATACTCGTTTCATTTTCCTAAATTTGCAGCAAGAAATCGATGGTGCCACGAGCAGCACAAAATACGGAGTACTCTCTATGGATGGCACAACGACTACAACCTCAGCTGGACCGCATCATTCCAGCGTGAATGCCACCAACACCCTGAGCTTTAGTAATCCCGTCTACGAGTTGTCCAATCCCACGGCAGGCGAGAGCATCATCGAGGGACTGGGACAACTGCCCGATTTGCCAGCGACGCCGCACGAACCGGCCACGCCCACAACGGTGGCCTTCAAGGTGGAGCATGTGATAACGCCGCGCCGTTGTCGTCCCAGCAAGCTGAGTGACATACGCGAGGGATTCGTCACACGCTGGCGTGTGGCCCAAGTCATCTATCCGTACATGGTGTGCATTGCATTGGCCTATTGTGTCACGCTCTCGCTTTATCCTGGCATCGAGGTGGAGATCACTTCGTGTGCGCTGCGCTCTTGGATGCCCGTGCTCCTGATGTTCTGCTTCAACACGTCCGATGTGGTGGGCAAAATACTGGCAGCCAGACCGTATCCCTGGTCTCGGCGACAACTTGTTCTCTTGTCGGGATTGCGTATCGTGTTGGTGCCCATGTTTCTGCTCTGCTGTGCGCCGCGACATCGTCCAGTCATCTCCTCGGAAACGGCTCCATTTCTGTTCACCATTGCGCTAGGCATCAGCAACGGTTTGGCTGGCAGTCTGCCCATGATGCTGGCGCCGGCTAAAGTGCCTGGCACCTTGAAAGAGGTCACCGGCAATATTATGACGTTGTCGTACAACATTGGACTCTCGGCTGGATCGCTGATTGGCTACGTGTTCGAGGGCATGTTGGGTCCGCAGCTCGATAATCCGTGTCCCATGCATCCGTGGTCGATGCTGGATCATTACCACGACCATTTGCCGCCGCTGCTGCCCACGAGCAGTCCAACGATGGCAGTGAACACAACGCTGGCGCCGCTCCTGCTCAACACCACCATGGCCAGCATCTCAAGCACCGAGAGCAGCTCGACGAGTGTGGTTCCGGTGCCCGCCTTGGCCACGGTTATCACGACAACGGCACTGGCTCTGTATAGCACTGTGGCCAGCACCAGTGTGGAGTTGATTAATGCCACGGTGACCACAATGCTATCGGCGGTTTCATCAACGGTCGGCGACATCAGCGGCGAGTTGGGGGGTAGCACAACGGATCCGCAAACGCCCGAGGCTCTGATGCAGGACATCTAAATTAAGGGATTGTAGGACTGATTGTAAAGCAGGCAAGCAAACAAAGAAGAGCTCATATTGAAATGTATCTTAAAGATACTTTTTTTGGAGCACATTCTTTAAATCTATGCTTTAGCACCGAGGAGAAAAAGAGACCTCTGCAAAATTGTATAGCACAAGTTTCTCTCTCACTGTCTCCTGTATCTTGTAGCAAATTTTTGATTGACAATGGATTAGCAATCGTAGCTCTAACTCTATTGTATGTAACAATCTTAACAAGAATCTATTCAACAGCAAATACCTAGATAATATACATATATCTGTGTGTACTCTTAGGCAAGTCTTCTCACGTGCAAGTTAGGTTAAACATTCACTTTGGAAGGAGAATTTATCAGTCATGTACTTAATGTTAACTTTAACTTGTGCATGAGAGGACACACATAATATATTACTATTAATCCAATTAAGTGCTACGATACTCAAGTTGCAACCTGTTGATTTCGAGTTATATATGTATAAAATCAAATTAGTTAAGAAGAATTCTACATATACGCTTTGTCCGTATGTCTATAAGTAAGTCATTAGGTTACGGATTAAAATAGGCTGGTTGAAATGTTGCAAGAGAAACAAGATGAACGTATTGTTGGTTACAGAGAGAGAATATTTTTATAAATAACGATGGGCAAACTGCAATTGTTTGACATGAATATACATATATACAATGTAATAGATTACAATTTTGATCTGAATGTGGCTCAACTTTACAAGTTTTGTTAAGTTTATAATACTATGTGAGGAATGTTCTTCGATTGCGGATATCACATAGCTTTTATAGACACCTTTTGTTTGTAACTCGTAACACAAAACTCCGTTCCAAAAACAAATATATTAACAAATTGCATAGTATATATAAATTATGTTATACAAAATATATATTGTATGTACATTGTGTATCAGAAGATGGTTAGCTAAGCAATTTTGCCATGGCCTTGTTATGCTCGATATTATTTGTATTGTTTTCATATAAATATTTTAGCCAAATCTATAGCAATAATATGTTGTGTTTACTATGTTTTTGAATTGAATCATATGCTACTACTCTTAAGTATTGTAACAATAATATTTCAACAAAATAGAAATAAAATTATTAACACAAAATAAGAAAAATTTCCGAATTCAGTTCCAAGTGTGTAGTATCCTCTCTTAACTAAGTACAGGGTAATGTGATAAGTGTATCACCCTGTTTTAAAGAAGGATTGTTCAAAGATGGCGACAGAGTTTCAAGCCGACAAAAAGCCCAAGCTTATAATATTTTTTATATCAAAAGGACATTTAATTATAGTAAGAACATTTTATAGTACATGATTTGTATATTATAAGTTTGTATAAGAGTATTTATAGCAAAAAATTGAACTCGCAATAGATGGCGACACATTCCTCAACAGAAAATAAAATATTCACAAAAGATGGCTCCCTTAAATATTGAAAATAAAGCAATTCTATAATCATTGAAGAATATATAGCAGTACAAACACGATATGTTAAAACATGTAAGCATTTATTTTGTCTGGTTTCTTCAATTTATTAAAAATATTATAGTTTCTATTTATAAAACAAAATTGAACTCGCAATAGATGGCGACTCATTAATCAAAGC
This sequence comes from Drosophila nasuta, assembly GCF_023558535.2. NCBI lineage: Eukaryota > Metazoa > Arthropoda > Insecta > Diptera > Drosophilidae > Drosophila > Drosophila nasuta. Next base: position 35,555,578 of record NC_083457.1, on the reverse strand, counting down.
AAAATTAAATTTACGATAGATGGCAAGTGTTTAAGCATGACAAAAAAAGCGTATCCAACTTCTCCTCCGCCTAACTGACTTATTAACAAATAAACCAAATGGTTTTGATCATATTTAACTTGTTCTTATCTGCCTAACTAAATTATCAACAAATAGGCCAAATGGCTGTATCACAGTCCAACACATTGAAAACTTGATTCTTAAAGCAAGGATTCGTATTTCCCTTCACTAATCACTTAAGAGTGCCACAGAAATCGCTTTCGCTTAAAAAATGGGATCTAATCAACCCTTATCCAAGCACCAAAAAATTCCGACTATGGGCTGAAATAAAATGGTCACTTTTGGTGACAATCGCTAGGAAATTCTGTGACATCCCAGTATTACAAATATCCCATTTTGTACCTCCAACACTAGAATTCCCCACAATAATCCTGCAAATATTCTGCAAACCTGTAATTGGTTGAATATTTCCTTATATGTATTTAAATTTGTTCTCTTGAGTACTTTTTATTGGAATTAGCTTTTGTCTAGAAAAACACTTCCAATGTAATAAACGGTAATAAATAAAAGGAAGTCAAGGACATACAATATCCTTTGGAAAATATTTTACTGGTATATAAATAGAGATCAACTCAAAAGTTGTGCAACCCAAAAAGAGTTGATTGTCTTATTTAAAGTCGCAGTTATTTAAATTCTTAAATCAAGGATATATATTCCCCTTTACCTTTTCAATAAGGGGTACGATAAAAAACGTTTGCTCTCAAATCTGGGACTTTATCAAGCCTTGTAATCTAAGCAGCAAAAGGCACTACTGAATATGGAATGAAATAAAATCGTTGCTTTTAGTGATTATCCAAGTCTTTAATAAATTCTTATATCCATGTATTACAAATATTCTATTTTCTAATTCTTTCACGTAAATTCCCAACATTATGATTCAAATATTGTGCAAAATTGAAATTCGTTGAATATTTCCCTTCCTTGCTTATTTGTTATTGCAGTTAGCTTTTGTCTGGCAAAACGTTTCCAGCGTCATAAATGGAAATAAGGAAAGCAAGGATATGGAATATTCGTGTAGTGGGACATAAACACATGAGTTAACCACCCCAAAAACTCTACACCAAAATAATGGTACATTTTAGTTAACTTCCCACTTAAATTGGGGTTGTACCCAGTCAGGGGAAGCTCAAACTTGGGGAAATTGGTGCCAAAAGGATTTTGAGATGCATGTTTATTTCAGTTGGTATAACTCACGGTCAAACTTCTATCAAACTTTGGCTTAGTCTAGTTGGGTCTTTAAGCACTTAAAATTTAAATGCTGTAATAAGATGAACTCTTTATTAGCAATTACATATATCCATTTTAGAGTCAATAGTGATTATTATACCAACGACTTTAAAAGTGTTTTCTGCTTTGCGAAATATCGATTGCTTTAAATTAAAGAAGAGTATAAATTTCATAAATGTTAATTGGAAATCAGTGCTGCCGTTAATATGATTCCATCATTCACATTAATTACTGTTGAGCATTGAATGCCAACTGCAAATGAGTATTGGATTGTATGTGTAATTATATGGGACGTCAAGTACCTGAACAAATCATTGGGTTTGTCGAGTGCCCAAATGAATACAAATGAAATCAATTAGGAAACATCCACCTTGAATCTCAGGCAGAAGCAGATGCGCAAAGAACGCCAACTTCAGCTGAATTTAAATTCAAGCATTAAGTATAAAAAAAAATGAAAAATATCGTTATGTGTGTGTAGGTAATTTGAATTTTTATATCTTTGCCTTACCCAATGCAAAATCAATGACTGGCGATTTCCATTTCCATTTCATTTTCCATTTATTTTGTTGTATTTTCTTTTATTTCTTTTTTTTTTTGCATTTTTAATCGTAAGCGGCAACCAGAAAAAAATATGCAAAAAGCTGGTTTTTAGTCGCGAGATACTCAGTATCGCAAAACAAAATAGGCAATTATAATTTCACTTTATTTTCGGTGGAAAGGAAGTGCAGTAAAACATAGCTGATTTGCATTGCCATCCGGCTAGGATTCAAGCTATCGCCTACAATCGTTTAACTTTAGCTAAACCCCGGCTGGGAATGGAGAAAGAAGAGCTAACAAGGCAGCAACTTCGACCTCGAAGACTGCGGAAGTTGCATATGGAGTGAATTTTATCGATTGGATAAAGTTCGCACATTGCCTACTTTTAGGTAGACAACCCCTTAAAAGGTGTTCCGTTTATCGCCTGTTTGCCAGCCTGACGACTGCCTTCCTCGTGTCATTGCCCCCAAAAAGCAGGGCTAAGCGAACGCTCTTCTATTGATTTGTGGGGCAAAACAATCGGTGCGAGATTAATCTAAAGATATTACAAGAGCTGTTAATGCTTTGCTTTGGTTGCATATGAAATAAATGTGCGATTCGTTACTTTGTGTGATTAATGAACTGAGTTTATTTAAATTGTTTCTTTTCAATTTGTAAATTTGCTTGATTGAGTCAAATGGGCTGCTTTCATCTGAACTGCTATCACTGATCTCATCGCTGCTGGACATCGACAAGTCCTCCCAGACTGTCGAATTGCCCGGAATCGAACCTCCAATTTCTTCTTTAATTTCTAAAGAAAAATTCATTTGATGTATTTTCACTCAATTTTCATTCATTTTCTCAATACTCTCGGTTTCATTCGCTTGATCGTTTACCTCATTTTCATCATCTTGCTCTTCCTCGCAGTTTTCTTCATTTTCTCCTAATTGTTTATCTTTATGATCGATTTCCTCCCTTCCTTCATCCTCGTCGTGGCCTTTTTCCTCTTCCGCTTCGGCTTCCTCTTCTTTCCCCATGCCATCATTGCATAGTTTTTGCTTTATGCTAAATGCGGTGGAATAGAATGCCTGGAGGAGATCTCTGGCCCGTCGTTCCTCTTCTTCGCTATATGATTTTTGACATTGCTCGACGCTACTTTCAGCGCGCTTAAGAGTATAAAGCAGTTGGGTAATATCTTCATTGTCCAACACAGGTGGATCGAAGTCCTGATGATGCCGGAACAGATTACATCTGTCATAGGTCGGCAGAGATGGGTGCTCACAGACGCTATGGTAAAACTCGTAGAAAGTTTCCACTTGAACATGGAAGTCTTGAAATATCTCATTAATTTCGAATCGGAATTCTTCGACAGTTCGGATGGCACATTGGTCAAGTCTTAGCGATAAGATTTCCAATTTGTTGTTGAAATACCTGTGTATACTTCTGTCGTCCTCATTCGAAATGGAGATCTGTAGTTTTCTCAACAATTCCCGACACTGACGCTGAACGGCTTCGTTGTTCTTCTCCGAGCCTGAGCCACGGGGATCTTTTGTGCTAGGCTTTTCCTCGCCTCGTGGCATCTTATTGAGCACCCTGTGAAAGAATTTCTCCAGCTTCTGGCAGTTACAGTAAACCACATCCCCAGGACGATTGAATGTGTAACAGTTGCTAATTACCAAACGAAAGTCATGAACCAGATCATCGACACAATGATAATACCGATTATGGACACGCTTGATAATCGTGCCCACATCCATGGGTCTGGTTATCACTTGGTAATAATTGGGCACTTGCAGTGCCACCGCATCCACCGGTTCCATGAAGTCCATGGCAAACTTCTTGGTAACCAGCTCGTCGAGCAGATACTTCCTCAAGTAGTGCAACTTATTTGTGTACTGACCAGCCCGACCCTGCTCTGGCATCACTTGCGGTTGCACTCGACTCAATGCGTTCGTATCGTCACTATACTGTTTGTACTCATACTAAATAATTAAAATAAATTTAAAAAAACTATAATTTAAAAATTAGTCTCACCATTTCGATTAAATTTCAATTCAAAACTGAACAACTGCTGCTGTTCAAACGTGCTGCTGAACTGATTATGAAAATTACAGTCTGTTATATTTATAGATTTGGAATTGTCAAATTTAGCATGGAAACTCTGTTTTGAGATAAGTGAACACTGGCAGACTATATCGATAACACAATGTAAACAGTTGCAAACTTATCGACTTCATTTTGGCAGACTGCATTATATCGATAACAATGCAAGCACATTAATGTTGTTGTGCGATATGTTTGTCTTAGCTTTGTTGTATTATTTTTGCGGATAGACTGCGGAATAGAAAATATAACTGTGTATTTATCATTTAATCATATTCAACATGTAAGTGGTATTTGTCTAAATGACTTTAAGCACATACATATCTGAGTACATTTAGTTTGCCGTTGTAAATTGCCAAAGAATTAAATCTAAATTATGTTGTTGGAAGAAAGTAAACAACTAAATGAACCTATTTATATTAATAGTGTTTCATGAAAGCAATGATGTATCAATTAAGTTGTGTTGTTAATACTGCTTAAGTTCAATGTATTGGTTTTAATTGTACATTCATTTGATCTAATATACATTAGGCAAATAATTAGTAGCATTGGATTTTAGTTAGCCAGTTACTGTTTAAAGTGCTTTGTGCAAGCTGTTTACCAACATTCCAAGATTAAAAGAGCAGCCTCAGCCGGCAGCAAACTTCTACTATTAGCAGCATTGAGTGCGCTCCTCTTAAGCTGAGTTCGTTTGGTTGTTGCTGTGTTCTGTTGCTGTGCAATTACATGACAGCAGCAACAACAAACACGAATAACAACAACATTTCAAATTACGATAATAATTTCCATTTCTAATTTCCTCACCACGCCAAAGGACTTTGCAGTTGCGAGCTATCAGGCGCTGCTGCTTCGAATCTTTTGCTCCCCTTCGCCCAGTTTCCGCTTGCAGCACCAACAGCAAAAGCACCAGCAGCAACAACAACGTCATCGGCAATAGCAACAACATTTAAGGACGCACTAGACGCTTGGCATAATTCCAATGCACAAATCTAGCAAAATGTAAATGCAATCATTGATTTTTTAGCTTATTTCGAAATAAGCATTGCATGTTGTAGCTGTGTGTGTGTATTAGTGTGTGTGTGTGTGTGTGTGTGTGTGCAAACAGGACATTCGTTTTCACATGGAATTGTAACTGGACCTTTTAGTAGTAGGGCGAAATATAGTGCTCTCAATCATGTTAGAGCTGAATCTGATTTGTTAGCTAAAATAAAAAATATTTCAAAAATATTGAAAGCAGCCAAATGCCAATAAGAGATATTCACACATACATAAGTGCATTTATTCGACTAATAAATACTCTATAGAGATAAGTATTTGTTCAACAATTATCACAAGTTTAGAGAAGGTTTTGGAGATAATGTTTAAAATGTTCATAAAATCTTTAAACCTTTCACATCTTTAAGTTTAACAAATTTGAAATATAGTTGTATATTGTATATATAATAATGACAGATTTTTTAAAACTTTTCATACCTTTAATTTATTTTTTGTATTTTTAATAATTTTGTATCAAATTAAAGGTATTATGTATAAAATTATTGGTAACCTTAAAACTTTAAAAATATGTATTCAAAAATATTACATTTGTTTAACGCTATACAGTATGTAATTAATTTGCATTACTTATACTGTTATTATCGTTTGTTATACCTTTCTTTAATATTATAGGGTATTTTTGAATCTATATTTATTTGTGCAGTGCTTTTAGTTTCGTTTGATTTTTAACTTTCGCTTGACAATTTGTACATTTTGAATTCTCAATTCCAGCCAAGACTACTGTGAGTTTCTTTTGTGTGTGTGTGTGAAAAGGAGAGAGAGAGAGAGAGAGGAAGATTTAGTAGAAGATACGGAAGGAGGAAGTGAGTGGGAGAACTCAGCAGGGACACTCTGGGTTAACTGTGCGCTTCAAATGAGGTGTGCGACGTGTTTCTCGATTCCAATTGATGTTGGCTTTGTGAAGAAGTTAAGCGTTGGGTTGAGACGAAGGATAACAATATTCTTTTTATGCTCTTGCTCTTGTGGCTGCACATTATGTAGACACGCCCACAACGCCTACGTTGATACCGCCACTGACAAGGCTTTTGTCCTTTCTGTTGTTGTTGTTGTTTTTGTAATTTGATAATGCATTTGATTAAGGAAATGAAATTTTTATTAAGGCTGTTTGCTTATTCGCTCGCTGCCAGTCCGCGTTTGCTTTTATGTTTATCCTGCAAGCGTGTGTATGCGAGTGTGTGTGTGTGTGTGTGTGTGTGTGCTGCCATTTTGTTGCCTGTTCCGTTCTGTTTTGTTTGCCATATTCCACACTTTTCTCTCGCAGTCAGAGGCAACAGTCAGCTTTTCCCCCAAGTGCTGCATTTTTGTTTTCGCATAATTTCTTTGAGTGCGGTTGGATCTCTGCGATTTTACGATGCGACCGCCAAAAAGGTGGGCAAACCTCGATTCTCGGCGAATGGGTTTGGAAAATGGGCCACGGTTGCCTCACTGAATCCTTGTATATCGCTCTGTGTGTCTGTGTCTGTGTCCGTGTGTGTGTTAGTTTGTTACTGTTGCTTGATTTTCCTCCTTTCTGATTTTTTTTTATTGTTGTGTTCTTTCAACTTCATGCTTCTAGTATTCACACACAACTGCTGTTTTCACAAGCGTTGTGTGTGTTTCTTTTTCTCTACCCTACTCTCGTAAACTGCGTGAAGCGGGTATCATAATGTTGTGTCAATGCATTTGACAGTCAAATGGCAAAAAAAAAAGCATCAGACATTCTATGTGTGCAAAGTGTGTGTTCTAAGCAGAGCTGTGCTCACTTTTTTTTTATGGTTTACATTGGCAAAAGGGTAGCTTTCAGTTGTGCAGTCTCTATTAATGAATTTCTACCTGCTTGCGTTTCTATTTTTGTTCAAATTTGCATTGGCAATAAGTAAATAAATAATTTAATTTTTCTCACAGTTTCAATATGCAAATTGTGCTTTAACTTGCCACAAACTGGGCAACTGTTGAGAAAAAATTTGTAAGAAATTCAACAGAAGACATTTGGATAACACTTTTTTAAATATTTGCTTACTGGTTTTTTAGAAAGTAAATTATTATATGAAAATATTCCAAATAAATGTGAAAATGAATGGAGAAATATTTTCATTTGAAACCAATTTCAAAATGTTTTCATCAAGTTTATTATATTTTTGTTTGCCGATTTCAATAAATTAGCTTCGAGGATATCTTATATGTCGTCATTAAGCTTTTAATCTATTAAAGCTAAAACAATCTTTTTCGCTTCCAAGGCGATATTAAATGACATTACAAATTCAATTTGCATACTAAATGAAATCATAGCTTATTTTCTGCTCCGCGGATTGCCTTCCACACTTTACATTTTCCATTTCACATTGCTCATTTCTCATTTCACATTTCACATTGTTTGGCAACTTGTTAACGCGCCTATAGAACAACGGAATGTATTCTCAACACCACCAGAAAAAACGACTAGAAAAAATACTGTAGAAAAAACAATAACAAGAAGAAGAGGAAGAGGAGGAACTAACCCTAACCCAGCGTACACTAACTAAGTGCGCTCATTCAACTCCAAAACAAACTTTTGCTATTGTTATTACATCTTTTTTTTCGTAAGCGTTTGCCGGTCATTGACTTTCTCTCAACTTGCCGCTTGACATTTAACGAGCAGAATAAGCAACAAAAGGCAACAACAACAACAACCACATCCACAACAACAACAACAACAGCAATTGCAAACATACGCCCACACATCGAGCAAGTGGAAGAGGGGTAAAAATAATAATAATAACAGCAGCGAATGTAATTTTAACATGTTAAGTGTTAAAATGAAGCCTACTTTTGAGCACTCGCCACAACCCCCGCAACAGCTTTCGCTGTCCTCTTGCAGTGGCCGTTGTTGTTGTTGTTGTTGCATGCATTGTTTTTGTTGCGCTGGCGTTGCCGTTGTGCCTGGCTCAGACATTGTCCCGGACAACAAAAGCCGTGTTGATGTTGTGCTGCCAAGACCCAGACCTCAGACCTCAGCCCTCCGCAGTTCATCCCCTGCTCTCTCTCTCTCGAACCTCATTCTCCTCACTCCCCCCCACACACGGTCCACCCGCAACCAGTGCGGTTGCAACGCTTAAAGCATCAAAGAATTTTCACATTTTAACAGAAATCTGTTAAAGCACGTGCAGTGTTAAGCAGCCAAGTCAAGCCAACCCATCAGGCCGCCCTCATATGTGGGTCAGTCGCATGAATTTCCACTTATTGATCAATCATAAAAGCAGCTTAGGGTAACAATAATTGTGCTGTAAGCAATTAATAGGTTCGCAATCAAATGATTATCATAATCATCTGGTCAGTTGTGCGTATCGCTTGTGTCTTAACTTCACTTTAATTACAGTATTGCTGGAGCTAAAATGGAATTTTGTTTATTTAATGAGTTCACGCGAAACTGATAAATTTGTTGTCTTATAGACATCTCTATGAAATAAACAAGACTATCTCATACTTCTTATAAATGTTTACTTTTACGGCTATTCAAACTCAACAAATTCTATCTAATCAGCAAATCCAAACCTGATACTTAATATTAAGAAAACACATTCATTTTCCCGTTATAAAGTCTTCTAACATATATTCTTATAATATAAGCAGTACTAGTCTTTAGTGCGAACGAACTTCAAACATCTTTTAACCCCTCAATAGTAGCTGTTAAGCTGCTGCCGCCCCTGCAACTTGTGCTCGGCTCTCTCAAGCATGTTAGCTACGCTCTCTCAAACTTGTTTGGCACACGCTCTCAAACACGTTCTATGCTTACGCTCTCAAACTTGCGCTCTCTACGTGCTCTCAAACATGTCCAGATGTCAAATGTTATGTTGGAATCCTTGATTTTGTCGGCGTTTCTGTGAGCCAACAAAATTCATATACATAGTGTAAAAAACGAAAAAAATGCCGACGGTAAAACGTGGAAATTGTAAAATGTAATGGCAAGGTCCTTAGAGACAGGCATCGAACCGTTTGCTGTGGATGCGATGGTACTGTAGACCTACCTCAAAGTCACTCATTTGGAATAGACAATGGGCCACAATTAAAGACACGCTGCTGAAAATCTGCCACCGCCACCGGCTCAAAGTTGTTTGATTTTGTTTACGAGGAAGCGGTTACACTCTCTGCGTCTGTGTGTGTGTAAGTCTCTTTGTGTTTATTGTTGTGCGGTTAGCACTAGCATGGACAACGGAAACCGGAAGTGGCGCTGCATGCAGCGGATATTGCAAATTATTAACCTTTTCGCTACAATTTCGTCTTTTTGCCTCGTTTGCCTTTGGTGCCTTCGCATTTGCAAAATTTTCAGCCGGAAGTACGGTGTAACCCTCGTAAAGCAATCCTATGTAGGAGAGCAAACACTATGTGAGTGACTCGTCCTCCAAATACGGCTTTCAATCGTCCGCCTGCGGTTGCGAGCACCTGGAGAAGCATCTGGCATTGGTTTGGTTTGCCAGCAAAGCGATTTATAAACGATTTGCCAAAAACTTCATTTCGCTTGTGACCCGTCAGCCGTTAGTCCTTATCATCCTCAGTCTGTTTCCGTCCAAAACTTTTGTGGTCGAGTGTTAAGTGAATTTTTTGTTGTCGTTGTCGTTATCGGTGTTGTTGTTGTTGTTTCTCTTGTTGTTACGACAAATATTTGCTAATGAGTTTTGCTAGCCATTTACATTCGACAGCCTCAAATTTCGTGGCCCTTTTCAAAAAATTAAAACACACACACATAGAAGCAGTTGGAAATTTACAGAAGATAAATACATGTACACTTATATATAACATATTTACTTATGCAAATGGTTATTAGGGTTTCGTGTGAAGAGTTTTACTCCGAGCAAATGTCAAACAAAAAGTATTGCATACTTTTTGGGGGTCGAGACAGACATTGATGCGTATAAGTAGTGTTTAACTTGCAGCTAATCCTCAAACTATGCGGCATACATTGCTGGCAAACTGATTTAATAATGGCATTTGCAAAATGCCAAAGCATTTCATTTGCGGCCACATCAAGTATTTTTGGTAAAGCACATATGTAGACACAAACAAGCTGTGTGATTTATCTAACTGCTTGGCAGGATTAAAGGAAAATTCCTTTTGTTTATTTATACTTTAAGAAACTTGTGATTTATTGCAGATAATAAATACTCCTTATTGAGTCAGATAAATTATATTAATTAAAAAGGGAATCAAAGCTCTAAATTATGATTACTTTATTTGCAGTTGTTATTAAATTGTGCACATTGTTTGTTTTAGAGGGAATTCAATGAAAAATATGCAAAACTCGTTGCTAATTATTTGCATTATTTAAACTTGTTACACATATTATACAGTATTTTATTTCATTTCAAATATGCACATTTTTTTTTTGTTTGTTACACGAGCCGTCAAAACAAGTAAACTTAATTAGCCTTTGTGGCGGAAGGAGTTAACATAAAAATACAATTGAAATAATAATAATGATAATGATAATGGCTTTGGCAATGGGCTAGGGATTGATAATGACAATCAGTTTGTTAAATGGAAACTGTAAAGTGATTTAAATTAATTACACAACATGCTATTAAATGCGTATAAATGGAATCTGTGCCATCTATAAATCTGTGTTTGTCTGCATCTGTGTGTGTGTTTGTGTGTTTGTTCACGTAAATGTTTGCAAATTTTGCGAAGCGTTGACGGAAATTGATAGCCACAAGCCGCGGGCCAAGCCACTAGCAGAACCACAAACACACCAAAAGACGAAAGCCAAATGGTCCTCCTCCCCACACTCGGAACATCAAACAAGCAGATCTCCTTCCATCGCACTCTGCAATTCGCTGCCCCCCGCATCGTAAATTGCGGAATGCGAGCTTGTGGCACTGCGGTAGACACCGTGGCGTATGGACAATGCAAATTGAATTCCAATGACGAGATATCATTGATGCGTGCCTGAAATTTGCAATTCGTGTTTGCTCGCTCAAGCGGAAACAATCACAAATACACGCACACGCACAAAAAATAAACGCAACGCAATGAAACGTTGACCAAAATTGACGAGTCGGACACAAACAGAGAACACAGAAAGAGAGCAGAGTAAGCGAAGTGAGAGCGACATCCACAATTACATTGGCAATTTTAAGAGGCCTCCTGTTGCTGTCCCCAAAAAACCCAGCAACGCACTTGAGCGCTCTGCGATTGCTGAAGCGATAAATGCCACAAATTGTGTTACAAGCCACAGTTGCAGCAAAGACACGAAAATAATCTTTTAATGAAGCGACAACACTGTGTTCTGGTTGGTTTTATAATATATGTACTTTTTTTTATTATATTATATAAATAATATAATTACGAAACTTATGATGATAACATCTCGTAATCTATTTATAATTACGTATTTTCATTTTTATTTTTATTGTTTTCCGCACAAAGTTATTTTTATTTTGCTCTAGTCTTTATGATTTTCACTATTTTAATTTATTTATTTACCCCAATTAATTTTGTTACTAGTAAGTGTAAGACTTTTTAGAAAATCGATTTTAAACACTTATTAACATAGAGTATGAATGTTAATTTATCTACTTATTGAATTTTCCTTTTTTTTTTATTGATTTTGTATGTATTAAAGTAATTTTGAAAAGTTATTAGGTACAACTAATAAATTACGTATACGCCTCTTAGCTGCTTATTTGAAATTTGACTTATTAGTTTATATATTTAAATAATTATTTACCTAAAACGTATTACGTTTTATTTATTTATTGATGTTTTATGTTTTAAAGTTATTTTGATAAGCTGCGTAGTTCCACTAAAAGAATTGCGTATACGTCTCACAGCTGTTTGTATGAAATTTCTTTTATTTATTTACTTTTTATTTACTTGTTTTTTATGTATTTGTTATTTTTGATGCTTTCCGTGCATTTTGATAATCTGCTAAGCACAACTACAAATATTACGTATACGCCTTGTTTATATGAAACTTCTCTTATTATTGTGCATTTTGAAACACTACGTATTATTTTATGTTTATTTTCTATTTTTTTATGTTTAAAAGTCACTTCGATAATCAAATTAGCACAATTACAAAAATTACACCTTTAAGCGGTTTAAATGATTAAAACTCTTGTTTATTTACTTAAGTATATTGCCTTTATTATTTTATTCTACTATATATGTACATATGTTTATATTATTTTTTGGTCTTTTAAATTCACTTCGATAATCTGCTTAGCCCAACTACGAAAATTACGTATACGCCTTTTAGCTGTTTATATAAAGTGTCTCAACTACTTTAATGTGAAGTTGATTCCCAGCTTAGTGGTTAGTCAATTTCTTCAAGTATTTTAAAGATACACAAAGCTTCGCACTTGCAGAAAATTGCATGCTTTGAGGCGGCTTGTGGTGAAAGCACTTGATATTTTAAATAAATTGAGTTGAATTTTCTTTTAAGGCAAAAGATTGCTAAGAATTTTGTGGCTTAGTTGTTGTTGCTGCCGCTGCTGCTGCTGTTGAAAATCGAAAGCTCATTTCATGCAGCAATTACAATATAATAAATATATTTCTAACTAGGATTAATGTTTGTGCTTTTCACACATTTTGTCTGGGCTTTTGCTGTGTGCCCATTCTATTGTTTTTATTTCTTTAGCATTCGTGCTGCTGCTGTCGTTGTTGCTGTTGTTTGTTGTATTTCAAGAGGATTTATCGCACTTGGACTGCGGGCGCTTTGTTTGCGGGCACAACTCGGGGACTGACAGGAAAATCCGAGCGACGCCAACGTACCAAAAACTGCAGCCACATCGGTCAGACAGTCGCATTATTTCCTTTTTTTTTTGCTGTTTTGTTCTCCGGTTGAGGAAGTAAAGGCAGCCTGGGGTGGGTTGAAAGTTTTTTTGGTATCGTGGAGGGAGCCTCTAATGCGGGGCAGCAACACTGCTTTGTGACCGTCTGCTGAATGTTTTGGCGCCAGTTTTGTAAGTCCTTTTAATGCGCCATTCTTTTTGGCCGCAGGGTTTGTCCTTTTTTTCACCCAGAAACCCTTCCAGCTGCGAGTGTGTAGATTGTGTGTGGCGGAGGTGTTCGTTTTAATTGCATTCTTCTATACTACACTCAGAGTGTGTGCGAGTGTGTGCGAGTGTGTGTGAGTGTGTGTGTGTGTGTGTCAGTGTTAGTTCTGTTGTGTTGGAAAATTGCATGTCATTTGTCACGAAGCCCATTTGCATTCGCCTAAGCTATATTAATGTGTGTGGTTGGGTGGCGTTGAAAATGCCATTTTCGGTGGCTCATCATTGTCTGTGTGTCTGTGGATCATTCGTGGTGCATAGCATAGATTAGTGGCTTCTTTGTGCAGCGATATGAATGAAATTCACATGAATTGTCGATTCGATTGTCGCAATGTTAATTAAAAACCCATTTAAATATGGCATTAGCACTTTGTTCTCTTCCTTTTTGCGTTGAATTAATTAAAAATCTGCAGAGCACCAAAAAAAAGTAAAAACAAAGTTGACTGCATCGACGGACAACATTTTAATTTGCTTTGCTAAGCGACGGCGACAACTTTGGAGGGTGTTCGTTGCATGCAACAAACTGCGACAGCAAAAGGACAAGAAAGACATTTGACTCCCTGTTCTTGTGTTGAACAAATCGCACACAATGCCTTCCATCAACCACAAAGACGGACGGGGATAGGGAGAATGCCCTTCAAGTGCCAATTAATCAGTTTCTGCAAGTGGTCGACACTTCAAAGCGAAAAAAATAAATTTGTATAGCTTTTTATACCCTCTACCCTTAGGGTGGAAGGGTATTACAACTTTGTGCCTTCAGCAAAATTGTCAGAGGGAAATTCAAGAAATAATTCTATAAGGCTTTTGGTTGCTGCCGACAATTTGGCATAGTTTATACTCTATGGTATATCTATCTATGGTGTATCGATATACCAAATACAACATTCGCTTTCTTTCAGTATTTTTTCAGTATATGATTTTGTTGGCCGGAGCTTATTTGGTTGACAATCTGACGTATTTTATACTATACGTTATATTTTTAATGTAATAGTACATTGATATACTAAATTAGCATTCAGTAAATTTGAGTATTTTTTCAGAAAATTAATTTTCTCTATTTTAACAATCCGTGAAAATTAGAAGTGGGTATCTCACAGTTTAACAGACTCGACTGGAGTTTTCTTGCTTGATTTTTTTGTTGCTCTTTCTAAAAGTGAGTTTCCGGGTTTATTTTTGTTTCGTTCTTTTTTATAAGTATTTTTCCCCATGCGGGCCCCATTTATAAGGCTTCGATTTTTATGTGCCCGTACTTGGCGTAAGTTCACATAGTTTATGGCTCTCAATTTTTTGTATGTTTTTTTTTTCTTTTTTTTTTTGGCGCAAAACATACTTACATAGTTTTATGCCACCAGTAAAATGTATAAACTTATTTCGGCCCATAAATATGGCTTCCAGATTGGCCTAATTGAGTGTAATACATGTTGGCCAACAGCGAAATTCTGATCTGTCTCTCTCTTACACTCTGTTTCTCTCTCACAAACGCCCCAAGTGACTGATTTTTATATCATTTTCATTGCAGCAACGAAACGCCGAACGATTTGTAAAACACATAAAAATATCTTGTAGTGCAATTTGTTCAAAGTTTTCGCACTCACCCAACATCAGTTGTGGCTTTCCAAGCGGAAAGCAGCATCTTGTGTTATCTTTTATACGTGTGTGTGTGTGTGCTTCCTTATTAGAAATTTCAAATAAATCGAAACAGACAACCATTCTCAAGAATACAGACACTCTGCTGTGGGCCATCGACCCTCCCAATTGATTAGTTTGTTGCCGAATTGCCGAAGAGCTTTCATATTAAAAGGTTAAGCAATATAGTTGAGCATTTGTTTCGAACGGATTGCGTATTCTTAAAATGTAAGTAAAATGATTTTAAAAGTGCATATTTATTCATGCGTAGACTATTGAAATGAATTGTAGAAAGCTTTCAATTTTTTTTGGCAAGTCAGCAAAACAAAAGGTTTATATATTTATGGCAACTTGATGTTTTAACATATAATTCTCTAAAAATTTCAGTTAAACGTCATGCGATTTATGAAACTTAAAAAACAACACCTAGTTGACATACATACATTGTTTTGATCTATATCTTTTTGATAATCTTTTTTTTGGCATTTACAAATCTTTTTTTTTTTTGCTCATTTCCTACTCCCACTCAAATTTTGCCTTTGTATGCCAAACTTTTGAGCAGAAATCTTTGAATTGAGTTTAGAAAAATATACAATACAAAACAAGAGAGCGAATAAAATGCAAATATTTGGAATGTGTTTTTTGATTTAACAACACGAATTCTAAAGCGTTTCTTTTATAATACTGCCACGAAGTGAAGATAAACAGCACGTAGTAGTCGACGGTATAAAGCATTTGTTTAGTTAAAGAACTGAACTTGTGTATTTGTCTTAGGGGCCTATTCATGAGCTTTTGACCAAATGCCGCTGTCATTGAGAGGCAAGTAAGTTACTTGGCAAACTTTTTTGGGGCCCAAACAATGACAACTAATAAATGAATATTGACAGGCGGCTGGGCTGAAAACGGTGGGTCAAATTGCCGGTCAGCCGGTCAGTTCTTTCCTTCATTTGGTCAGTTTGTTTGGCTAGTCATGCAGTGAGAGAGAGAGAGCGGAAGGGGCGGAAGGGTGGGAGTGGCATTTGAGCCAGCCTATCGACATAAGAACTTGGCTAATCGCACAGTTATCGACTTAATGGTTTTTCTTTTCAAAAAAACAAAGTGAAAAAAAAACGGAAAACTGGAGAAAAATTTCTTATTGAAAGGCACTTTGACATGCACGATACAAACACACCAGAAAAAAAAGGAAAAAGAGAGACCGCACACATTTGACAGGGCAAAGCGAACACTTTGCCGCCACTGACCTCGAACGACTTCGTCTCCGGCTTCGGCTTCAGTTACGGCTTTGGCTCAGGAGCAGCCACAGCCAGTTGAGGAGTCCTTTGAACTGCAAGTCAAGTCAAATGAAAAACGCACCAATGGCAACTCAAACAAAAATGGCAAATGGTTTTGCCTTTCGCAGAGAGTGAGGGGGTTAGAGAGTTGTGTTTAGCGAAGCAGAGTAGAGCAAAAGAAAGCAAAGTGAAGAATGGGAGGCAGGAGGCAGGAGGCAGAACCTGGACACATGTCGCTTTAAGGGCGTGGACAGACTATAAATAAAAGGTTGACCTCTATTGATTTCATTGCATGCAGCAAAACGAACTCGAAGCGAAAAAAACTTGAACAGAAAAGGGAAAATCGTGAGTGTGTTTATCTTCAGTTTGTTTGCCTTTTTTGTTTCTCCCTCCTTGGCTCTCAGTCTCTCAGTTTTGTCTCGTTGGGCCTACAAATCTCTTCTCATTCTTGCACTTTCCCATCTCTTTTTGTCTCTGGCCTACGGCTAATGGAGAGAAATTGCGTTTTAATGAGTCGACAGCTTTATCATTCTACTGTTTGCCTTTTTTTTTAGTCTGGTTTGGTTTGCAGTTTTGTTGCTGTTTTAGTTTAGAGTTCTTCTTCGTTGTCGTCTTTGATGGCATTATCTGTGTGTTATGATCTTTTGAAATTATTGTCAATTATGCACAATTATTTTGATTCATTTGGCCAATGCACGAGCTAACAATTCTCCCTCTCTCTCGTTCGCTCATTTTGAGCTACTTTAATTTGATTTATTTGAAAATAATTGCGCATATTAGATGGCAGTCAAGCAGTCAAGTTGACAAATTGACAGACTGCCTGAATGATACAATGACAGGCACAACATAAAATGACAGAAAATTGCAGAAGCCAGTCGCTAATGACAATTGATTGTCTCACTTGGCCCCCATATCAATCGAAAAGTTCATTCATATTCAATACATTTCGTGTACTACACACAATTTCATGTCTTGCCAAATTATAATTCCGCTGGGAAGCAAGTGAAAGTGAAGGCCACACAATTATTTTCTATGATTAGCAACTTTCAAATCGCTTTTATTATATCAATAAAATAGTCAGAAATTTGTTTTATTGTTAAGTGTATTTCAAAATATTTGACAACAAAAACTATTATTAATAAATTTAAGCTTATGTACCAAGTTTTTATTTTATTCTTTTCGAATCAATTATTTTCTTTAGGAACTTTTCTATGCATTTTTGTAAATAGGACAAAATTTTAAAATCCTTTATATGTATGGTAAATTTGTATTTTCTCTCATTTAATTATTTTACTTTTAAAGTTTTTAAATATTTATATATTTGTAATTTATAAAATTTGTAATATAAGATAATTCTTTTACAAGTAATTTATTTATCTTACAACTCTCAATGAAGCATTTTTAAATATTGGCTAATTTAAAAACAATCTTTGCCTAGTTTTAAGATTTTCTAAAGCTGGAATAATAAATTTGTTGAGAAGTAAAAAATGGTTGAAGTGCAATACCTTGCATTGCTTTCAATTTAAAAGTGGAAAACCTCCCGCAATTTTTTGATTAACCTGAGCAATGTCAGTTGAGGTTGAGAGTCGAGGCCCGGCAATGGAATTCAATGGCAGTGGCTCGAATGAACTTTTCTCTTCGCCAGAGCTACGCAGCTATGCAAAAGGAGGATTCCTATATTTGTCGACTGGGTTCCCTTTGCGCAATTTAGTTTGCTGCTGGGCGCGCATTCCGCTGCAAGCTCGTAAATATGCGTGCATATGCATGTTGAATAGCAGCAGCAGCAGCAACAACAAAAATGTGACTATCAAGAGACAAGGCAAGAGGCAGCTATAGAAAAAGAGAGAGTGGGGGATAGAAAAGAAGACAATGCTGGAAGGGATCTATGTTTGGAACACGGTTACGGCCTACAGTTCGTTTGCTTTACGACTCCATTTGTGCGCTTTTCATTTCCATTTTTTTGTTGTTGCTGCCGTTGCTTTTGCTTTTCTTCTTTTCCCCAGCAGCAGCTTTTCACGGCAAATGCTGCATTTGCTGTGCTCTTCTATGCTGTCCCACTTCAATTTGTTTTACTTTTCTTTGCCACTTTTGAGCGATTTATGGAGGCAGCTGGCGCAAAAGACAAAAAATAAAAAAGAATGGGAAAACTGTATAAGAGAGAGAAAGAGAGAGGAGAAAGACCATCAATAGATAAAACCAGTGTCCTGCCTGGCAACAAATTGATTTTGTTGTTTTCCCAATTTCTTTGGCTGCTCTCAACAATTGTTGTATTGATTTTAATGGCTGCGTCTCTGATAATTTTCCAAGGTCGACATTTTGGGTAATAGACCTGTCTTGATTTATGTGAGGCTGCCGCCCAAGAAAATTGTTTGATAAAATGAAAGCGGATTCTTTTTCGAATTTTTGAAATTTTAGAGCAACGTGTGTGTCTGAGAACACTTTGCTAAATAATTTTCATTGATAAATGCTTGCTAAATTGAACTAGATTTCAATCCGTTGAAGCTTTCAGCAAACTGTCTCATAATTGAATTCGCAATCCAACAAACAGGTGAGTTTCTGTATCCATTTCAATAAATACAGCGTGCTCTGATTACAATATCTCAGAGGCAGAGTGAACTACATACTTGAGAAGTTGAGCCTTATTATCCAGGGATAGATACGGGTATCTAAGTAGAAGAGAAACATACATACATACATACATACATATTTACATAATCGTCGGATCAAAGCTTGGGCTCAGCGTTACAGGCGAAAGTTGAAAGTTCATTAGTAAGCCATAAAGTAGACTATAAATTCATGCATACACAACATATGTGTAGCACACACACTCAGAGACACACACACACACACACTCGCACACATGGTGAATGGCTCATTATCAACACCCACGCAGATGGCAGCGAATCTGTTAAGCAGCAGCAGCAACAACAACAACTGAGGATGTGGCTACGACGCAGTTCAAGTGGTTTTTCCTAACGGATGTGTGTGTGTGTGTGTGTGTGTGTGTGTGTGTGTGTGTGTGTGTGGGTGTGTTAGTGTGTGTGAGGGGCATATCTTTAGGCGCCATCCAACCACATATCTACATTTAAATTATGCAAGTTGTTGTCTAGGCTCCTTCGTCTATTTCTCTCATGCTGCCATCCTATCTCTCCGTCTGTCTATCTCTCTCTCTCTTTCTCTCTCTCTTCACTTTTTTGCCATCTCTCTTCATCGGTTTGTCTGTCTCTCTGTCTGTCTGTTTGTTTGTTTGTCCTGCCGCCTGTGTCTTTGACCCAGAAGCACACATTTAGGCACCGCGCCGCGTTTTATGCTACGCTTTTACACACAGCACATCTAAATATATGTATATGTATACAGTAGTAGTCTCTATCTGTATGTATGTGTGTGTGTGTAGAGCAAACTTTTGGGGCAGCTCACGGTTTTTATATTTGCACATGTTTGTCAGCCTGCAGCAATTTGGCTACATACTTTGCTACCTTCGGATTCTATATTTTTTATTTGCGCCTTCTGCTGTTTATTTGTTTAAATTTAACGCATCCTCCTCTGCTTCTCCACTTTCTTCTCTTTTTTGCTTTGCTCTGCAGTTTCTATTTATATATGTCTAATACAAAGTCAGCTTTTTATAATGGGCGTTGCGCCAAATTATGCTACAACTTTTTTTACATTATTCTCTCTTAGCCTATGGGCAAAAAAACTGTGTTTAATTTTGTTTGATAATTAAGCTAATTAATAAAAGAAATGTTGAAAAAAATATTTGATCTTTTTTTAAACAGAATATTGTTTAATCAAGTCTACTTATTTGAATAATTCAATCATTTTTATTTTAATTTTGAGACTTTTTGCTAGTTAAATTTAGTTAATAATTTAACATGCTTCAAGCTCTTTATTAATTATGATTTCACACTGACGCAAATCAATTTGAATAATTGAATATATTCTATAGCCTAAAGCCAAAATATAAATTGCGTGTTAATAAATAAATTTGATATTTTCAACTGATTTCTATTGAGTAATTGCTAAGTATGCAAAAGGTCATTGTTTTGACATGTTTATTGATAACCATTCAATCAAAGGTCAGCAAACCATTTTGATAGATTTTTCCATTTATTTCTTATATATTTTCCTTTTACTTTTACTTCAGTTTCGGTTCGATTCATTTGTTTGCAGCAGTCGAGAAATTATGTAGCTCCTGTCCTACGTTTGGTTTCGCTTTCACATTGCTTGAATTTTCTTTTATTTATATTTCGTTTATTGCGCGCTTCGTTTTCAATTTTCATTCCACAATATTTATTTTTTTTTTGTCGACGTCATTGTGTCGTTCTCTTCTCTTCTCTTCTTTTTATTATTTTTTATTTCTCCTTTGGGGTGGACGATGTCTAACCCGTGGGCTGCGTTGCGTGAAATCGCATCAGTTGTACAAACTTTAGGCGCGTTATTTAATTTGCCATTGAGGCAGTGCGCTCCATTTATTCAGTCCACGTTCAGGTCCTTGTCCAGTTCAGTTCAGTTCAGTTCTGTTCTGTTTGGGGCTAGTCAAGTTTTGGCCAGGAGCAATGAAAAAGTCCGCTCAGCATTTTTCCCCCAATTGTGTGTGTGTGTGTGTGTTTTGCAGGCAAAACTTTTCGTATGCCAACAATTGTAGAAGCTTATTTTTAGGCTTGATCAAATTTAATTACAGACAAAGGCAAAGCCAAACGCTGTATTAGAAAAACCAACTTGGAAAAATTAGCACACTTACCGTCACAGTTTGGAGAAAATCAATGTGACCTTGGCAAACTTAAGTCAATCAGTGTGGGGCCACTCGAGTCATTGAACATGACCCAGTTTGATACTTGCTAAATAATTGATCAGTTGTGCAGGAAGTACAGCAGCTTGGATCTGAGCAATTCAAAGAAAGAACGAGAGACAGCGACTCAAAGCCACCCGCTGAGTCAGTTTGTTATTAGCCATTGTTCGACACGTGCGCCAAATTTCACCCTCATTGAAGGTCCTTAAAGTCCTTGGTCGTATCCGTATCTAATTCTAGCTGGCGCCATTGACGTCTACCTTCTGCTGCCTGTTGCTGCTGGCTCAGCTTGAATCTAATCTCGTAATTTGACGCTATTCTTAATTTGCGAATAAATTCAAAGAATATTTGCCAGATTACCTTTTGCTAATGGCATTCCATTGAATTGCGTCGTAATGCGAGCTGAATTAAATTTGTACAACTTTTTTTTAGGATTAAGTTTGATTCACTTCAATTTGTTTGCTGACCTTTATCTGCACTACAATTTGACCCTTGAACATTTATTAGTCTAATTAATAAGTTGAATTATGCAACCGACAAAACTTTTCGTCAAGTACGCACTTGGGGGAAAAAATATGTAAGAGGGAAAAGCCTCGGCATAATTCAGTTTAATAATTTGACTTTGCCGTATGAGTATATTAAAGTTGTTTATACTTTTCGGCTGCTGCAAGGCTAATGATATTTAAATTTCGCCTGCCAACAAACTTTGCACATTTGTTGGCTCCGAAAAAAGTCCTTATTAAGTTGCTTCTTGTTTACGAGTGCACATTTAAGTTCTTGGACTAGACTTGACTTTGACTTAAAGTGCTGCCGTAAGTGCCATAAACGTGGCTCAAATATTTAACGAGCCTTTCACTTGCCGCCTTATTAGGGCACTCGCTCGCTTGTATATTACACATACGCAGTGTGGTCGCAGCTCGTCAAAGCTGCTGACTGAGTAGGCGCCTCGTTCAGTTTGATTCATAATTACACACTTATTTCCACTTAATGGCCACATCTATATCTAGAGTTAATGCGCTTGCGGTCGTTTTGTTGCCGCCATTTGCCTTTTTCCTTTGGCCTCCGCTTTTATTCTTCTGAGTCTTGCCTATGCACTTTATTTATCTGTTGACCAAGTGCTGGACAGCGCTTTAACTCAGCACAACTTTAATGTGCTTATTATCTGCAATTACGCTTGTTAACTCTCAACAATAACAGTCGAGTTTATTGTTCAGCATTGATTTAATAAACATAATTCGAGTTTATTGTTTTTAATTATTTGAGTTAACTTAATTCAAAAGATTTTAAAGCTGCCTTAAAACTAGTAAAGTTTTACTATTTTAACTTGGCAAACATTGTAGTTCACGCGCTTGTTTAACATAAGTAAAGTCACACTTCCAGCTTGTGTCATTTTGGCAATTACTATTATCGCCAGGATGCAAGCGGAGCGACTGGGGGGAAGACGAAGCAAATTCTACTTTGCGCCTTAACCCAAATCAAATTTGATCGAAGGGTGGGTTAAAAACTTTTTGCGAACTACATGAATTACTTATGCGCTAACGTGTTTAACGAAAAGTTTTCGGGGCTGCTATTAGTTTGAATCTCCGCCTTCTGCATCCTGGAGGGCGGCGGCTCATAAATTATGTCAATGATGCCAAATTGTTATCGGAGCGTTTGACACATGTGAAACTAACCGAACCTTGTAAATAATTAATGCCAAAGACCAGAAATTGGTAAGCGGGCAAAATAGATGTAGAGAAGTTCAAGGTTAACTAATAGGATTACGCATAGCATAGCATAGCGGGAGTAATATGCAGGACACGTGAAGGATGCGAATATTGTGGATAACCCAAAATGAGTTGTAGACTATGCTGATTCAAACTCAAAAGCGTGTGTGCAATTTGCGCGCATGTATAAGAAAATATGATGAGCGTCGAGCCAAGAAACGGCATTCACACGCACACACACATACATACATGTAGAATATGCAGGGACGACGACACAATAGCAAACAAGCAAGAAACAACTTTTGTATAGCATACTTTTTAGCGAAATTATTTACATACAAATGCTGATGATGTTGATGAAAGTGGAAAGACGACGAAGAAGACGACGACGACGACACTGGCAATGGATGGATGAATGGTTGGTTGGTGGGTTGGTTGGTTGGTTGGATGAAGAGAGGGAGGAGCACACACATATAGGGGGGCAGAAGGAGCGCAGACAAACAAGGACGTCGTCACGGCGCGCCGTCGGCGTTTGCCAAGGATCCACAGCGCAGCGGAGGCACTTGAAACTATTGCGAGAGGGCGGCTAAAATGCCTTTGCTGCTAGTTTGCTGTTGCAAATACTTTTTTTTCGGCATACTTCTACCGTAAAGGAACAGAATGGAGGGAGGAAGTTAGTCAGTTTCCTCGGCTTTTCTCTTCGCGCTGCGTGTGTGAAATGAACAAATTTTTGAGCGCGCGAAATTTCACTTGCTGCCATTTGATTAAGTGAAGTGCGCGTGTGTGAACCCCACTCTTCATTTCTTCGCTTTCGTTCGCCTCCCTTTGGCAGCGAATTTAAATTAAATTACGAGCATACAATTTCGCCGTGTCAAAGTGTTGTCTATAGAGTAATTGAAATGCTATTTGAGATTAGCTCAGTAGTAGACTCAATCTTATTCACACTTTTTAGTTTGATTTTAAATTTCAAGTGAAATTGTATTTTCTATTTCGAAATTTTTGGCCATTATTTTATCCAGCAATGAGCGCAATCTCTGCGCTGGCCCACAGTCTGCTTCAGCATGGCATTTCCAAGAGCAGCACACGCTGCTCTTCAACAGCGTTGTTTGTGCCCTTTGCTCGTGTTGAGAATTGCAAAGACAAAGATTTAACCAGTGTGGAAGCTGCATTCGAGCAGGACACGAGTCCGCTTAAGCTCAATCTTTGTGGCGATCACTATCGCAGTCCAAATGGCAAGCCGTATTTATTTCAGGCAGTGCGCAAGGCAAGAGTTGCTGTGATCTGTGATGACACTTTGCCGCATGAACCGTTGCCGCCACTTGGCAATCCCGAGTTCAATCGGATTGCCAACGAACTGATCCTCAATAAGGCAGCATCAGCTATAACTCAGCAGCGTGTAGGTTGACAGTTCATTAAACTTTTTATTCGATTTTTAACCTTCTTCTCTCAGGTACTCGGCATTCAAACGCGTTCCGGCTTAGATGCACTGCGTTTGGCGGCGCATTTTCTGCGCGATAAGATGAAGTGCAATGTCTGCCTCCTCGCTCGTCCTTGCTCGGAGCATTTCGAGCCCATCTTCAAGCGAGCTGGTTTCACCTGCCACAGTTATCAGTATTACAGCGAGGAGAAGGTCGAGTTGAACATTTATGGACTGGTTGCTGACTTGATGACTGCTCCGGAAGGCGCAGTTATCGTTATGGATGCCTGTGCCCAGAATCCCACCAGCTTGTCGCCCACCATCGATGAGTGGAAACTGATTGCTCACATTGTCAAGTGCAAGAAAATGATTCCCGTTTTCAATTTAGAGTTCCATGGCTTGGCCAGCGGTGATACCAGCCAGGATACGTGGCCTGTGCGTTACTTTGCCGAGTTTGGCCTTGATTTACTATGTGTGCAGTCGTTTGTACAGAACTTTGGACTCTACGGTAAGTTGAAGAGTAATGTGTGATGTCTTGGCAGGAGTTTAAATTACATTTTACAGATGAGGCGTTGGGTCATCTGATGGCTGTGGTCAGCAATGCCACGCACTTGGAGTCGGTGAAGGATCAGCTGGAGAGCTCTTTACTGGAGCACAATGCACAGTGCTCTTCAGTGTTTGCAAGTCGTGTGGTGTCCAAAGTTCTGACAAACTCAACACTGCGTCAAGATTGGTAAGTAGGGCTTTTAGTTAAGACAGCATTCGTAAGTATGTTTAAATTTACTCTAGTTAAGTCGTTTTCTATTTTAATTATCAATTATATATAGTGCAACTTGTCATCAATAGATTTTTGAAAATGTTGATTAAAGTTGTTTTCTTTTCGATTTTATTTCATATATAATATGAATTTAATTAATTTCTTTTATTATCTGATTTACCCTTATATGTAATCATTTAATTGTGAAAAGATTATTTCATATTGTACTTTTTGGCTTTATAATCTAAGGAAGTCTTTTACTATAGAGTAAGTAAGCTTCTCTTCAAGTTATTTTCTCATTATTGGTTTTTATTCATATGTACTACATATGATTAAACGTTTAATGATAATTTAATTCCAACTTATGCGCTGAATTTTTCGTATGTCGACTTTGACTTCTAAATTTTATTTGCCTCAATGAATGAAACATATAAATCGCTTATCAATTGAGTCGCTTAAGAATTCTGTATCGATTTCTCTCCCTTTGCCATGCATTCTTAATAAATCCTCTATAAGTGGCATTAAGTTGAAAGTGCCTGCATTAAAGTAACTTCCTCTTTAAGACCCCATTAAGTATCTACATTGAATAATGTGACATAAATATTTGCCAACTATTTCGTAACAGGGCTCTGACGCTCAAGGATATACATCAGAATATGCGACAAATGCGTTTAGCGTTGAGCAATAAGCTAGAGATCCTTAGGACGCCCGGCAACTGGGCTCAAATGAAGGACCAACAGGGTCCCCATCTCTACACAAATCTGAAGATGCCGCAACTGAAGGAGCTACGCAGTCGCCACATCTATGTGCCAAATTCCGGAAGCATCAATGTGGGTGCCCTGAGGCCGAACAATGTGGATTATGTGGCTGGTGCCATCAATGATGTAATGATCTCAACAGTGAAAGCCGACGCTGCTGCTGTCAAGACGAAGGAAACTAATTTAAGTGCTATGCAGTGTCTGCAGCATTTGAATGCGCCCTAAATGCTGGTTAACTAAATTCAAATTCAAAATTCATTGTAAATGCAATTTCAATAAAAAAAGAAAAACACGAGTAAACTAATTTATGCGTTAAGCGGAATATGCTTTGTGGAAATATGCATAAAAAGGGACTGAAATGTTTCGGAATTCCTGTGGAAGTTGAGTTAGTTTTCGTTGTCAGAAAATGATAAAAAATGCACTTTGTAATTCTCGTCATCGTCATCATCATCGTCGTCGTCGTCATCGTTGTAGTCATTGCAGCACATGTCGTCTCCCAGCACTTATAAGCGTCACATTAGAGTCAGTTGCTACTGCCAGAGATATAATGCGTTTTGCCCGGAAAAACAGTGATGAGCAGGGGGTGAGAGAGCGGTGGTGGGAAGGTGGTAAGGTGACTGGGGTTATGGCAACAGCTCGTTAAACTACAGTTTAAAGGATCTGACGTCGAGGGTGCTCTCTAGTAGTACACGTACTTGTGTGTTTGACACGCAGTTTTGCAGCTTTATGAATTTATGCTTTCCCCAGTCTCTCATATGAATTGTACTATAAACTCTGCGCCACTAAGCAGGTTAAACATTCTCTTTTATGCTGCAAGCTTTAAAAACAATAAAGATAGTTGCATATTAAACAAGCGCCGACGCGCAAGTATGAAAAGTATGTTAAGGCGTATGTGATGCTATGAAAGATGTGCTCTAGGAATTTCACTTTACTTCAGACTAAGCCAAGTACTTGTAGAGAAGAGGAAAATAAAATATTATATTTAGGATTGCCAGTGATGATTTGGCATTTAAACCATGTATTATACATATTTTAGGCTCCTTATTCTTTCGGCGTGATATATAAAAAAATACAGATACAAAAATACAAGTTAATATTTTGTTAATACGTAATAATATTATATTAATTAGCTTACTTATTCCTGAATGTGTTTTAAATTGAATTATAAGCTAATTACTTACATGTTGCATTTATAAAATTATAAAGAAAAAAGCGCCGAATAGTACTAAAATATAATAAGAGCTATATTTGATATATTGATATACTGTTACATTCAAAATATATAATATAAATGAGCACAAAATACACCAGATTGTCAACTAAAGCAACAAAGATCCAACTGCATCAGCTATTTTTTCCATACAAAATTATTTCTTAAATACCTTTTACAATTCACAAAGGCGGGTATAAAAAGTCTACAGAGTAACTTAAGGTCAAACATACTCGATTCTAGCTTTGCAACTTGTTTGATTTAAAATTAAAATCCGTTTATACGAAAATATATAAACAACAAAGTTATCGCGTATTTCATGGCAACTCTGTCAGTGTTTATCTTAAACGCACTCCATAAACCGTAAATGACGCGGGTTGGGTGCCAGTTTAGAAGTTTTTTTGGTTAGTTAGGAACTTGTTGCGTCCCTAAAATATATTCACATAAATCGAACCCTTTTTCAAATGAATGTGGGTGTGTGTGTGAGTGTGTGTGTGGATGCCTGCAATGCTGCCGTTGGCGTATTTAACCGCAGAAGCCATAAATCCTCAACAGGAGCAGCTACAGACAGTAGAAAATAGATTGAAATACATTTTTTATGGCAATCCGCGTATTTGCTTTTACTTTTACTTTTTTACTTTAGTTTTTTTTGGCAATGCCCCCTTGAACTCTCTAGGGGTGAATGTTGCTGCCGCAATTTGTCAGCGAGGGCGTGTTGGGGAGGAGGAGGAGGAGTGGACACTTGGTGTCGGGCAAATCATTGTCAGGGTCAACTGAATGCCTTAAAGCGTTCTAATGAACGCCATTGAGCGAGGAACTCAGTCAGTGACTCGACTGCCCTTTCAAATCCTCAACGATTGGCGTGGAAACATGTTTCCAATTCCCCTACTTTTTCAGCTTTTCTCAATTCAATTCAATTCAATTGCTTTGACAGTATCAAAAGCAATAAAACTAGCAAGCGTGTGTGTGTGAGTGTGTCAAACATTTGGTATTTTTAAGTGTGCGTGCGGTTTTATCATTGATTGAACTTGTTTAGACGCCTCGAAGAACTCAAATTTACACTTGAAGTGTCTCGGGCGACAACCGACCCAGTTCAGGTCAGCACTTCCTTCCCTCCCCTCCCTCGCGGTTGCCAGACGTGCTGAAGCGAAACGAAATTCTATTAAGGAATTTGACAAGAAAAATGCCACATCCATGAAGTATTAAATGCTCTGATTCAATTGGTCTTAATGAAGGAACAATTATCTAATCAATTGGCTTTATTTGTGAGCTTAAAGACTGATTTCCTGTTGTAAAATAAACGGAAATAAAAAGTCATTTGATTTATGAGGGCGTCTGTAATAATATTTTCACTTGTTTGCCTTTCATTTTCCAATTCCTCCATCAAAGAAACAAAAGAGCGCTGTTTTTAAAGATATGCTCCAGTCACATATGTACATATTCTTGCTGTTCGTTTTACCTTTTTGCTGTCTCATATCTGCAAGTGCTGTGGCAGTTTTGCTGCACACATTTTTGGTAATCGTTTTACCGCGTTTTTGTGGCTTCACATGCATTTCTCAGCAGCCCGCAACGATACAACCGCAGCAACATGCCAATTGTGGCAAGTGTTGCTGCAAGTGCTTCGGCCTTCACTCTGCTCTTCTCGGATTCGGCTCAAGGGAAACGTGTGCGCTAAAAAGCGCAGCACAGATTGCCGAATGGGAGAACATAATACGCGGATGCTGCTGCTGGTGCCGTTCTGCTGCCGACAGTCTCTTTGACAGTGCTGCTAAAAACGAGCTACGTATACTTAATATCTTTGCTCTTATTTTCACGTATCGCAATGTGCTGAAATTGGTTTATCCATTCAGCATATGTTTTTAGTGTCGTCATCTTTTTATACATCTGTTTGTCCAAGTTTACGATTCTGTGAAGTTATCTCAAATATTTTTTCATATATTTTGAGAAATTTATGTGTCACTCTGTTTGACAGCATCGTTTAAGATATTTTTGCAGTTGCACCTTTTGTTTTAGAGGCAATTTAATTTTAACATTTGCCTATTTGTGATTTGATTAGGATTTTAACACGAGCTGTAAACTAGTTTATTTAGTGAAAGGATTTGCGTAGAAAAGCAGGCTATATTTATTTTATGACCAACGAGTTGAATGGATAAGTGACAGAATTAGGTTTCTTACAATATATAGTTTCAAAAAATAATATACATGTATTCATAAATTCTATATTACAAATACATCAAAAAGGACAGTTGACGCATCTCCTAAATTTAGCGATTTCTTACTACTTTTTGAAGTAATCTAGGCAAGTTATTAAATCCTTATCTAAAATATTCAACAGAATTCCAAATAAAATATTTATTGTACATATGCCCTCAGCTACTAAAACAATCACTGTTTATATCCAAATAATAAAATTATATGAATATTCCATAACGTTATTAGAAAACAAATCAATAAAAACTGTTCGCAAAATTCCATGAAAATTGTAATGCGACACAAGGCCGTCTGATGTTCTACTTTAAGTTGTCAACGCCAAAGGCTGGTTTAAAGTGGCGACAACCGTTATAGTCGCCACCCCCAGCTGTCTCCCACATTTTTGAGGGCAATTCACTCTACCTGCGGGGTAATTTGAAACAGGAACAGGAAGGGTGAATAAATTGGTTTCTGTCGCATAAAGCCATTACTTGGCAGCCAGCACAAAGGACCTACAACAACAGTACAGTAGGTATGAATTTTAATATGTGCGAATATTTATATACATATATATTTATATATAATATTTCATAAGCTGTAAAAGAGGCAAAAACAAAAGCAACAACAACAACAACAAGAGCACCAAGGACAACGTTATTGCTGCTGCTGCTGCTTTGGTGCCAACAACAGATCAAAGGGTTTTATCGTGGCCCTTGCCGTTGCCAGCGTACAATTGGACTTTTGATTTTTAAAACGCGTCAGGTTAATAGCCCCTTATGCAATCATATACATTTTTCCTTTAGGGTCACTCAATTTGCTTTTAGTGTTGCCGAACGAATAATAATTTAATTGATTTACAACCCTCTGAATATGTGCAAAAGCAAAAGAGTGGCGTTTGTAATAGTGTGTCATTAAAAGGAAAAATATTGCTGGATTAAATGCAAGGAGAGTGAGCTGAATTGTGTAGTATTAAGCGAAGACTAACAACAATAAATGTCGAAATATAAGTCAAAATTATATTTTGTAGATAGGAAAAAAAAAATCCACTGCAACTTAATCTATTCAAACATATTTCAAATTGTATTTCAACAATAAATGCTTTGCTCATAATTTTAGCCTTAATTTAATTACTAATAAGAACTAAGAAAATAAGAATTTATCATTAAATTATCAAATTATCATCAAATTATTTTTTTGTTTAACGTAAATTTAAATTGGTTCTACATTATAAATTTGTTTGATAGCAAATTAAGGGTCTCTTTAGTCGACGCTGTTCGGCGAGGTATTAGGAGAAATAACGTATAAGCCCATTTGACGTGTTCTTTAACTTACAAAATAAAGCCTGATTTTTTTATGTCATGCTTGTGAATAGTCGTGGCGTTTGCAAGCGGAAACCATAAAGTTCCTTCAAGGATGTGGGCTGGCTACTCGTACTTTTTCATAGCTTTGTAATGCAAATGTAGGAGCAAGAAAATGCGCTCAGAGAGTGAACTGTAATCGATTGGCGAGCAAACATTATAATTCAATTCATTGCATACGTATAACATATATTTAAGATATAGTTACGTTTACAAAAGCAGATTTCTAGATTGCGGCACCTGTTTGTAGTTGACACCTGACACTATCCATAATGACCAATTTGCATGGCTGTCTTTCTGCGTGTTTGCAACTCGACCTACCACTAAGCCGTAGGAGTCAAAGCAGCCATTAGTCCATTAACCAAACACCTTGCTGAGGTAATGTCACAGCATGAGCACTCAGGATCAGCCATGTAGCAACGTGCGAATGGCGAATGGAGAGTGGCGAATTGCAAGTTGCAAGTTGCTCGTTGCAAGTTGCCAGTTGCAAGTTGAGAGTTAAGTTTCGCCAACGACCACATCCTCATTAGGATTGCGAGTGCATTTGCTGTAACTGAAGGCGACCATTTGCCAGTCAGCCAAGTTGGAAATTGTGAGGCAAGCAGAGCAAAAGCAACGCAGAGACACTCGAAGCTAAAGCTAAAGTTAAGTACTTTGTTGGCCATAAATTTGCCTTTGCGCCAACAATAAGGATATTAGATGTCACTGTCGTCATGTTTGCCTTCTTCTAGCCGCTGCTGCTTTTGCTGCTGCCATTGCAATTTCAATTGGTCTGCAAGTAAAATGAAACGCCAATTTCTTGGCCATTTTCATATTGTATTCAAAAGGGTTTCTCCCTCTCGCTTTATGTGTCGGACACATTGTTCATTGTGTGCACGTACTTTATGCATGCCTTATCCTTGTTGTTCTCGTTGTGCGCTTTTTGAATTGAATTAAGCTCAACTTGTGTGGAATTAACTAAATTGTTGTTAAGTGGAGCGGGGCCTTATCCTAGATCTGTCGACCCAGTCACCCATTGAATATCGATTTAAGAAATGAATACAGTTATGAATAAACCTCAATTTTCCAATATAAATCATGCCGCTTACATGCGTGCTTCCTGTTGTGCCTTTGTCCCCAATCTCCCCAATCTGCAATCGACTTCCCCTGTCACCCTGAACTCGCTTCCTCCATCGATACACATGTAAATGTGTGAGTGTGTGTATTATATTATATACTTTTTGTCTTTTGGGAAACCTACGCAACATTTAACAAAATATTTCAACTTGGCTGCCTTTCACATGCAATCCAAAGGACTTGCCCCATATGTGTGTGCATGCATGTGTGTGTATGAGTCCCAGTTCGAGCTGTGTGTAGCTGCACGGCCGAACGGAAGGAAACAAGGCGAACAAAGAGAGAAAGAGAGAGAGAGAGAGCACAGTCGGGCACAGGAAATTATTTATATTATATTTTTATGCTTCAATTTGTATTTAATTCATTCCATTTTTTTTCTTCACTGTTTTTACATTGCCAAGATTTAATATGCATTTTAATCAAAATATTAAAATAAAACAAAAAGGCGAGAGTAAGAGAGAGAGGGAGAGAGATGGCGAGCGTTGCCAAAATGTGGCAATATTAAAAAGTGTATCGTGATCAAGCCGCACTAACAATGCCACGCGCCGAATACAAAATATAAATAATAATTTCCGCTGGCGACCACAGGACACAACATATCCTTCTTCGCAACACAGCACAGAACAGAACAGGAGCCAGAGCCACAACAACAGCAATGACAACAACACCAAAGGCATACCAGACAACAGCTGCGTGAAGTGCGTTCAATTATTATTTTTTGCTGCTCGCTTTTTGTTCCTTCCGCGGTTCTGGTTCTCGCTGCTGCTGCCCTGGTTTCTGCCTTCGCTTCCCCCCTCCGCAACCCAGATAAACTTTCATCAAGTTTACAAGTGCTATACCGAAAAAGAATGAAAAGAAGCAAAACATTTTTTTAAGCGAAATATTATTGCCAGAAAAACGAAAGTCACCAGAGTAGCCGGTCCCAAAGTCACGTCGAACCCAGAAATAGAATGTGCCAACAAAGAAACACAATTTCTTCACTGTTTCAATGTCTCGGAGAGTTTGTTTTGTATTCAATTGTGCGATTTGAGGGTGATTGCTTAAGGTTATTCTTAAATCACAAACAAACTTTCGAAATATAAATGATAATTGTGTGCATGATTCTGCTTTGATGCAAAACAAGATCATAAAATTGAAGGAGAACTAGCTTTACTCTAATATTTATAACGAATAGTTTTTATTAGAAAATTGTGATATAATTGTGAAATTAGGAATAAAGATACCTAAATAAAATAAATTACTCTACACACAACAAATATTTATTTATTGTATTTAAAATCAATTGGCATTAGGTTATTTAGGCCCAACTCATTCTGTCGTCTGATGATCTTTAATGACGTTTGGCAAACAGTTAATTGAGTTAATATATGTGAGTAACCATACACATAACATAACATAACATAACATATCATGCCAACCATGTGTATCCCCTATTATTAACGCTCGTGTGATTTTGACACCATCAAATTGGGTCGACGCGTCGACTGCGGTCTAGGCTTAGGTCAGAAGAGGAGGAAGTGAAAGCAGGCCTCATCCCACCGGAGTTGCTGTTGCCTTGTTAGCTTGAAGAAATGAAATAGGTCTGTATTACCTACCCACATAACACAATTTGTTCCGCAACATTGATTTAATCCTTTTTTTGCCAGCGTCCTCGCACACACTCGCACATTTCTAAACCGAAGGAAGTACAAAGGCCTTAGCGTAGTCGTCTGGCACAATTTCTTAAATTTTCCGTTGGTTTTGTTGCCGTTTTCCGGCATTTGCGTCCTTGAATTCTTTTCTTTTCTTTCGCTTTCTTTCATTTTACACATTACCATAAATTCTTTTTCTTTCTTTTCGTTGTTCGTTTTTCTTGCTTTTGCCTTTGGTCCCATTTGAGCTTTCAATACATTTACATTTGCATTTACTGATTTGAAAACGTTGAAACGTACTTCCAACTGCTTTCCGCACGTTTAAAGTCCTTGCTGTTCCGTCCATCCGGAAAGGAAGTGCCAGAGTTGGGGTCGAACAATATAATATTTTTTTTTTTTTTTATGTTAGCCAACGGTAAACAATATATGTGTAAGTAATCTCTGTTGACTTAAGAACCTTAAGAACCGATATAGAAAAAAGAAAACGTACTTCTTTGGAATCTGTTGTATGAAATTAATAGAAAACAAAACAATTCGAAAATTCCATTTTCCCCTGTTTTCTTTAGCATATTCCTGGAAAAAATATTGGGCTAAGAATAAAACGTTTTCTGAGAAATTCTTGAGTTATAATTGAATTGTTGAAAGCAATTTTATAACTGGAGAAACGTAGGGTAAGCAATAAATGTAAAGAATGCATTTCACTGTTAGATTTGTTTAGTGCCAATAAATATAATATATATAATATACTATAAAACAACAACATGAATAAATGATTTTTACGTTAATATTTTTATTAGATAGCAAACTTATGATTAGTAATAAATATCTAATGATAATGAATTAATGGAACAGGTTCAGTATTAAAATAGAGTTAGGAATTGAGATACAAATGTAATCCAATTTAAAATTCTGTTTATGTTTAGAATAAAACACTAATTTAAATGGGATTAAAAGTAAATAAGTTAAAATTCTACAGAATGATATTCCCTTTAAAGTTAGTCGGAGTCAATGATGTCATCTTCGCTTAACTCATGATCTTTCAAGTCTTCCCCTAAAAGAGGCTCGTGTACCTCTAGAAGATGGGGTGGCAAGTGTCCCACCGCTCTGGCCACATCCGCAACGGTGCAGGCATAGAGATATCCCTTTTTCAAGTTCTTCTGCTGCAGCGAGCGTAACCAGGGCACATACCTTGGCGGTATTCTGGTCTCACAAATCATATATGACTTCCAAATCTCGGGCCAGGTGGCATGGGGATTGTTGACACCCACGATGGCTAGGCCAGACCATGGCCTATCATTGTCGATGACCAGGCGATAGAAGAGAAGGGGCACAGGCAAAACGTGATTGTTATTGGCATCGTTGGCCAGATAGAAGCTCGTCTGAGTAGCGTTCGGCAGTGGCATGACGCCATAGGTGCCCGTATATATGCTCAGCGAGAGCTTCTCGCGTGCAGCAAAACGTCGGGTGGCCTCCTCAACAACAGCCCAGTGGCCAGCATTGAGTGTCTGCCACTGGGGTGCCACATTCAGATAGTTGAAAGTGCTGCGTTGTTGGGTGGCATAAATCAGATCAGCCTTGGCGGCCAAATGTCCGCGAGCAAGAAAAAGGTCCTTCGTATCAAACAGCGTGGACTTCATGTCCACACCAAGACCAACACCAACGCCAACATCAACACCATCAGATGGGGCCGCCTGCTGCAGCAGTTGCTTGGCCCGCTTTTGCTGATGCGCCTGTGAGTAGAGGCGCTGCATGTCGAAGCCACAAAAGTGGCCGGCGGAGCTGAACTGTGGGCGCTTCACGTGTCGCTGAAAGTGCACGCTTGCCGGCAGCAACTGATAGTACACATACTCGGTTCGCAGCTGCTCGGCATCGTGACACAGCTCCAGGGTGCGCACAAATCTCCCTCCGCTCACATTGTAGCCCACACGGTAAATGCGTGCCGCTGATGTCATATTCCCATCGCCACATGGCTGCTGCTCCAAACGTTCCACGACATATTTAAGCTGCTGTGTGCAGTAGAAATCCTGCAGCTCTTGCTTTCCGCCTGTCCACTCAAAGGTTGTGTCGTGCAGGCAGCGGGCATGAATGGAGACGGTCTCTTCCTGACTGTCCATATTCGCAAATGAGGAGTCGCAATACAGCTCAATGCTGGCACCGCGTGGCACCACCAACTGACCATCTCCATTAGGCAGCCAATAGCTGTCCGTGTGCGGATGCAGGTAAAGTGGCTGCGCTCGTTTCCCTGACGGCAAATCTTTCTGGATGTCCAGCATGCAGGGGGCCCCTGGGGAGAAAAGTGAGTAATAATTAATGCAACAAGTGAATCAGCTCAATTGGTGTCTTTTATATTGCCTGCAGATTGAATACATCAGATGTGCTGCCCTGGGCTTTGTGCACAAGTATTTAATAGTAAGTGAAAATAATAATAAATAAGTAAAATTTGGACATTTTGCCTTCTGTTCTTTTCTGTTATAACAATAGAAATAACATTTTTGATTTCGTCTTAAGCTTTACACCTATCTCACTGTATTTTTAAATAATATGTGAGTTTTCAGTAAAATGTATGCATATCTTGAAACCAATTTATTAACGTATGTTAGCTAGTCACCTAATACTTTAGTCACCTCCATAAGTTAATCAGTAATATGTTTGTTTATATTTTCGTGTTAATTTTGTAACTGCCAAATGTTAATATTTTAATACTTTGAAATTTAAAAAACAAGCTTTTGAACTAATTTAAGTAGTATTTTCAAATATTTTTTTGATTGAAATTGGTTGTTTCGATTTCATTCGCATATTGCTTTCTCATAAATGATATTTGCTTAAGTACACATCTTAATTATATACCGTATTACATGAAATTAAAGTACTGAAGATTACAATCTTATTAGTGAAAGCTGTGTATGCTAAATTATAATTTGTATTATACTAACAAATGTATATAGTATATAAATTATCTCAAGTACACTAGCACTTACCTCGCTCAATCGAATCATCAATATGCACTTCCTCAAGATCTTTGATTATTTGACCTACTTCAGGTGGTGGTCTAATTGCTTCTCGCGCCTCATTCTCAATCGCGGTCACGATCAACAGTAAAGTGAACAAAAGCTTTTGCATAATCGGCTGTGAATCGTTCTCCCGAAGTGCCACGCGCGGTGTTCGGCAACCGACTAAATTATCTGAGCGTTATACAGGTGTTTTTATATTTTAATGTCATTCCCACTCTCACTTGCATTCTTTTTCTCGCTCTCGTTCTTTATCACTCTCGCACTCTCCCGCTGATTCTCCGCTTTGTTAACGCTACCTCTTGAATAATTCGCTCGCCATAGCCGGTTTTGTAATGCGCACCTTCTGAATTTTAAAAGTGTAAACGAAAGAGAGAGCTAGAGTTAAGTATATTATTATTTGTTTACTTAACAACATTTCCGAGTTGTGCTTTTTGATTATTGTTTGAACAGCTTTGATTATTCTGCAGACTAATTAAGATATTGCTATTATTTCCATCTCACGAAATTTAAAAATATTTTTTTTTAAGTTTATACTTAAAATTAATAACGTTTTCCAGTTACGCGTAACAATGTTCGTTTATAATAAAATCAAAGTACTATGAGTAAATTCTAAAGTTCATTAAAGTTCACAAATAGCTTGTAATATGTCAGGAGTATTGTCTAGCATGAGGAAACATTTATTATTAAATAAAGCTTTTAGACAATAGATATATAATTGCAGTTATAATATATTTAAGCACATTTGAAATACATTAAAACACATATTTATATTAGAACCATGAATCATCCGATGAGGCGGTATTATTTCGCCGCGGCCTCTGCGAGCTTCCATTTGCTCCATTGGCTGAGCTAACGGTCACAGAACTATCAGCATTGATTCCATCGGATTGTCGGGAAACTGATAATTGTTGATCTCTTGACACGTTCATTCCCTGTCCATTGCTCCAGCTTGACTGCATTGTGCCCATTGGCCGCCCATTCATCGAGTACGAAGATTGTTGCATTCCCTGGCGACCATTTGCGAATGTCGATGACTGTGATGAATATTGACTATTGCCATTGTTTCCATTATTCCATTGGCCTCCATTGCCACCCATTCCTCCACCTCCACCTCCACGTCCACCCATTCCATTGTTTCCCATGCCGTTGCCGCCCATTCCATTTCTTCCCATTCCATTGCCATAACCGCCCATCCCATTACCACCCATTCCATTGCCATTCATTCCGTTTCCACCCATTCCATTGGGTGGGCCCATTCCATTGCCTCCTCGGCCACCCATTTGAAATCCATTTATTCCATTTCCACACATTCCTGGAGGTCCCATTCCATTACCTCCTCCCATTCCATTGCCACCCATTCCATTTCCATTCCCACCATTTCTATTGCCTCCTCCCATTCCGTTTCCGCCCATTCCATTGCCATTTCCCATTCCGTTTCCCTGTTGTGCCGCATCGCCTTGATGCGTTAAACTTTTCACACTGCGCTTTAGACGTCTGAATGAATTTGAATTGCCGTTCATTCCGTTTCTATTCATTCCATTGCGGTTCATTCCATTACCATTTCCATTACCATTTCCATTACCATTCATTCCATTGCCACGCATGCCATTACCATTCATGCCATTACCATTCATGCCATTGCCGTTCATTCCATTACCATTCATTCCATTGCCACCAAATCCTCCACGACCTCCCATTTGGTGCCACACATTGGTGGTGGCGGCCCCATGCCGCCGCCCATTCCATTTCCACCCATTCCATTGCCATTACCACCCATACCATTGCCACCCATTCCATTGCCACCCATTCCATTTCCACCCATTCCATTACCCATTTGTCCAGCCTCTCTTCGATTGCCAAAGCCTTGCAACGATCGCTTCAGTCTCTCCCAAGGTAATGCCTGCATTGATTGTTAAAGTGAAGACAGGATTAGATAACTACATTATAAACTACATCAGTATTATTATATTTTGTAGATTCCCAGTGTTTTCTTGTTGTGCTCTTTTATTATCCATACGTATTGTAATTGTTATTGTTATTATTGTAGTCATTATAATTATTATTATTGTTGTTGTTGTTGTTGAAGTTGCCATAGTAAGGTGTCTGTGTGGTGTATTGTGTGGCATAGGTGGGATAGTAGGCGGCTGGTCCATAATATTGACTGGGAGTGTAGCTCACGCCCGCAAAACTCGATACGCCAATGGGAAGAATAACTATGGGTTGCGTTATGACCTGGGTCGGAGGTATATACACAGGCATAGGCCAAGCCATTGGCGAGGGCTGATAGGGAGGGTAATAGATGCGAGGAGCTGCGATCGGAATAGGCTGAGCGATTGGCATTGGCATGGGCATAGGCATTGGCATTGGCATAGGTCCAGGTATATATTGTCTTTTGGTAATATTGTGAAATGATTCTGATTCGGAATCCGAGTCAATGAAGTCTGACGAATCTGAAGAAAAAATCGAAGATCAAGAGAAGAACAAGAAGTGAGGTCAGAAGAAGCTTTTTCGTTTTGCTTTAAGAGGAGCCACCCGAGAGGGGTAAATTCACATTGATATTGTAGTAATAGCTGGGCCTAGGATTATAGAAACCAGGATACACCTGTACAGCCTGACGAGCCTGAGGTACTCCTCGGTTCGGATACATATAAGTAGGATAGGCCATGCTGATCGATAGATACGGATTCGCGTATTGTGCTTGATATTGATATTGATATTGAGTCGGATATTGTCGGGGAACCGGACGTGGTGCTGCTGCACCAGCTGGTACTACAACTGGCCCCATGGGCATCGGTGACATTGGAATCGGTGGTGGATAAGGAGGCATCTGGGGAGAGCGACGTGGTCGTCGGCCAGATGCCCGGTCTGGTGAGTAGAATAGAACAGAAGAAGAAAGACGCACTAAATTGTGATGTACATCAGATAGTTGTTGGTCTGAGATGAAGCTCTCGCGGAGCGGGCAAATGGATAGCCAGAAGCCAAGCGAGGATAGCAATTGTAGTAGCAGGGTGGTGTGGGAGGCACCAACTGAGGGCCTGAGGCAGCTCGTGCATTGCCGTAAGCTGGTATCGATCTAGAGGCGGTGGGTAAGTAAGGCGAACTCGGATAATTGCAGGTATAGGGATAATAGGGGCTGCAGGGTTGCCGCCAGGGCTGATTGTTGTAATTCGGATAAGTATTGGGATTGAGATTGGGATTCTGGTTGCCCTCCTGTACAATGACCAGAACATTGGCCTGTCGCTGAGCTGCATGACTGGCAGCCGGATCAGCGACAATCGGATCCGGAGCCAAGAGTTCAAAGTCCGTCTGAGATTTATGTTTCGGCTGATGATTCAAAGTCAAGGTGCTGGTGATGGGACTACTCGATAACAAGGTGGATGAACGTGTGTTTGCTGTGGTGGATGTGGTGTCGATCAGTTGCTGATCTGCAAACGGATCAGTTAGCTGATTGACAGCATAAAGAAATTTTAAAACGTACCTGCTGCACTCAAAGAACGCTCCACACATCTGGGATAGAGCCCGCAGTGCTCGCCATCCAATTGATCCCTCTCACAAGCTACATGCGAGACAATGCAATGCTCATTAACCGCACAGCTAACATCCCGACAATCCTGTCCGAACTCTGATCAAAGCAAAGGGAAACTAAATTCAGTTACAGCTCTGGGTGAATTGAAGTTCCGCACTTACTTTTGTAGGCATTAACGTGGCCCGCAACTATTACAATGATGGCCAAAAGCCAGCAGGCTACTTGGCCAAGTTGACGCCTCTTGAACATTTTACAATTTCTCTCTCAAATTTTAAGCAATCACTGAACCAAGGTTTCATCTGAACTCTAATTTATACGATTCTCTTGATATGCTTCAATTCATGTTTTAATTATTTTAGACACATTTAACCAATGAATTCAAATTACGCATATAAATTCATTTTGATGACAACTGATCAATTAAATTGGTGTCGATAGTTATGGTTTATTAAGTATAGCAGCGGCTTGCTAACTTAATTATCAAGTGTTTACAAATATTGCGGCCTGCTTGACTATTCAGTGCTCTACTTCACTATACATTTTTGACAAACAAAATTTATTTATTTTATATGTTCTATAATGTTATAGCCTAATTTAGTAACTATTTTTTCTTTTCATGCGCAACCTTAACCTAATGTTTAGCAATATTTCACAAAGTCCCTGGATTAAAATAAACCTTAATTAAGCGTTTAAGTAGTTATTAAAAATAAACCAAATCATTATTATGTTTCAGGCCATAGAACTTCACTTCAGATTAGATTAATTAAACACTTCAACAGATTATACAATACTCAATTCAGAGTACGTGAATCCCTCGCATACTATAGATAAGTGAAATACCAAAGTCATGGTAAGCTGCTCGGGGTCAAGGGTATTACTGGAAATTCCGCCTTTGCAAAACAAAACTGGCGTTATCAAATGACATTGTTACAAATTTTCTATTTATTGTATTTTTAGTTCTTAGATTAGTCGACTATGATTGCAATCTACGAGTGCCTTGCAGTTACACCGAGCACTCCGCTCGTCACCAGATTCTCCAGCGGCAGGTCCGTGACTACTTTAGTGAACTCTTCCACAGTGCAAGCATAGGAATATCCCCTGTTCAGAGTCTCCTTATTCCAGCTAATCCAATCGATTTGATCGCCAATGTCTGGACAGATGACGTAATCCTTTTGAATCTGCTCCACGGTGACATGAGGATTGTTCACACCGAGCACAACAATGCCCTGACGACTCTCACGATCGATGATCACACGGAAATAGAGCATTGGCACTGGAATCAAACCGTTGTTGTTCTCATCAAAGTCCAGATAGAGTTCACGGTCAATGCCATCGACATCGGGCAGCGTGGAGACGCCCCAAGTACCAGTGTAGCAATCTGCGGTGATATTTTCATCGGACACAAACTTCCTGACGCTATCCTCAATGCGTTCCCAGTTGCCGCCATTGAAGGTCTGCCACTGTGGTGCCACATTCACAAAGTAGAAGGTCGCCTGCTGTGCGGCACCAAAGACAAGGTCAGTCTTGGCCGCGAGATGTCCGCGGGCGAGATAGACATTGCTACTGATGTTGAAATAAGGTGAGGCATCCATGCCTAAGATCTGACTGACGGTGACATTCTGCTGCACCTGTGTGTACTTCTGGTTCACGTCCTTGACGCCATAGAAGTCTCCGGTGATGAAGCTGGGCCTGCTTACCGAACGCTGATACATGGCGCTGCCTGGTAGAAGCACATGGTGTACATAGCGTGTGACCTCCAGTTGCTCGTCGTGGCACACATCGTACATGTGCAGGAAGTCGTCCGCCGCACCGCTCTCCGCCAACTGGAAGCCCACCTCGAGCAGATTGGTGCCGCCATTGCAGTCGCGAGTGGTGCGTCGTGCCGTGTGTCCTGGCCAGGAGCTGCAGACAAAGTCCTCCAGCTGATAGACGCTGCCCAGCACCAAGAAACTCTTTGCGCCCCAGCAGCTGGCATTCAGATGTGAGTAACCCTTAAAGTAATCCTTAAAGCTGCTGCTTCCGGTGCAGTGTAACTCCAAGTGCTCGCCATGCTTCAGCTCCGCCAATCCAGCAATGTTGGGTTCCAAATACTCAGCCTTGCCCTCGGCAGTGCGTAGAACGAAAACCGGCGCCGGATCGTTGAGATCGCCGCTCACACGGAAGCTGCAAGCCTGCTGCTGTTGCTGCTCTTGGGTGTCAGCGGAAACTCCGAGTAGTCCTGTCGTCTGCAGTTGATCCAATGGCAAGTCCTTCACCACGGCAGTAAAGTCTTCGACGGAACAAGCATAGGAGTAGCCCTGTAGCAGCTGTGTCTTCTGCCAATCCAGCCAATCCAACTGGGCGCCCACATCCTGGCACACCACATAATCCTGCTGAATCTCCGCCAGAGTGGCGTGTGGATTGTTTACCACCACCAACACAATGCCCTTCCGACTCTCTTGATCGATGACCACGCGATAAACGATGCGAGGCACAGGCAACTGCTCTGCCTCTGCATCCAGATAGATGGGTGTTTGCACGCCAGCTGCGTTGGCCAAGGTGGATACGCCCCAGCTTCCCGCATGCACGCTCACATTAAGCGCCTCGTCGGCCACAAATTGACGTAGACTACGCTCCACGGCCAGCCAGTTGCCAATGCTAATGCTGCGCCACTGCGGCACCGCATTCACATAGAAGTGTGTGGCACGCTGTGCTGAGCCATGGACGAAATCCTGACGAGCTGCGAGCTGTCCACGCGCCAAATACAAGTCACGACTGCTATCCAAGTACTGGCTGGCATCGACGCCAAGCAGCTCACTCAGCGCCGTCTGCTGATATGCCAGACCGTAGTAGACATTCACATCCTTGCCCTGATAGAAGTCGCCACGCAAATATCCTGGCTGTGCGACATCCCGCTGATAGGCAACGTTGGAGGGCGTGAGCTCGTAGCGTGCATAACGCGTAATCTGTGTCTGCTCGTCGTAGCATAGTTCGATTTGTGGCAACAATCCAGCTGCCACATTGAAGCCAATCTGCAGCAGTTCGGTGCCGCCCTCGCAGGCAACTCCACTGCGCACCGCCTCGTAAGTGGGCCAGGACTGGCAGCTGAAGGAGCGGATTGCAACTTGCTCTCCCTCTGCTTCGTATAGTTGATTGCCCAGACAGCGAGCTGTGAGAGCCGTGTAGCGATTGAAGGGCACTGCCAAGGCTGAGGTGCAATGCAGATCCAAGCTACTGCCCTGCTCGATGGTGTAGACACCCGACTCGTCGGGCAACAGCCAACTGAGAGCGCCCTCTGGAGTAAACAGCGGTGCGGGATCCCTAAGATCCCCGTTTATGTTAAAGTGACAATCGTTTGGATTGGGCGTGGGCGTTGGTGTGGGCGCTGCACTGGTTGTACTTGACGAAGTGGAGGACTCCGTGGTTGTTGGAGTGGTCTCTGTGGTAGTGGGCGTGACAGTGGTGGAAGAAGTAGTCTCCGTAGTAGACTCGGTGGTAGACTCCGTAGTAGACTCCGTGGTGGAAGATTCTGTAGAAGACTCCGTGGTGGTGGACTCCGAGGTGGTAGACTCCGTCGTGGTGGACTCCGTAGTGGTGGATTCCGTGGTGGTGGATTCCGTGGTGGTGGACTCTGTGGTGGTTGATTCAGTGGTGGTGGATTCCGTGGTTGTAGATTCCGTGGTGGTGTACTCTGTGGTGGTAGACTCCGTCGTGGTGGACTCTGTCGTGGTCGGAGCGGCGGTGGTCGTTTCCGAATCCAAGCCAAGTACACCGTTTGTCTGCAGATCCTCGAGCGGCAAGTCCTTGACCACCGCTGTAAAGTCCTCCACAGTGCAAGCGTAGGAATAACCCTGATGCAGATCCTCCTTCAGCCAGGTAATCCAACTAATCCGATGACCAACATCCTCGCAGAGAATGTAATCCTTTTGGATTTGCTCAAGCGTCACATAGGGATTATTCACACCGATCAAGACGATGCCCTCGCGAGTGGCGCGATCAATAATCACACGGAAATAAAGCATAGGTACAGGAATCAACCCGTTGTTGTTCTCATCAAAGTCTAGGTACAGTTCGCGCTCAGTGCCATTGACATCGGGAAGCGTGGAGACGCCATAAATGCCCGTGTAGCAATCTGTGGTCAGATTGCGATCAGCGACAAACTTGCGGACACTCGACTCGACGCGTTCCCAGTTGCCGCCGTTGAAGCTTTGCCATTGTGGCGCCACGTTAATGAAGAGGAAGGTGGCCTGATGGGCGGCACCAAAGATCATATCGGTCTTGGCAACCATGTGACCACGCGCCAAAATGCGATCCTCGGTGTAGTTGAAGTAGGGCGACGCATCCAGGCCTAGAATTCCGCTAATTGTGATATTCTGCTGCACCTGCGTGTACTTTGTGTTCACATCTCGACCACCGTAGAAATCCAATTCGATGAAATTGGGCCGCGAAACGCCGTGCTGATAATCATAACTGGAGGGATAGAGCACGTGATGCACATAGCGCGTGACCTCGTTCACCTCATCGTGACAGACGTCGAAGGTGTGCAGAAATCCGCCATCCTCGACCTCGAAGCCCGCCTTGACCAGATCCGTGCCGCCATTGCACTGACGTCCAGTGCGCAGCGCCGTGTACGTGGGCCATGCCGTGCAGCTGAAGTCGGAGAAGGGATGAATCTGTCCGTCGACGAGGAAATACTTTTGCTGCAGACACTGAGCTGTCAGCTGGGTGCGATTAGCGAAAGGTGCCGCAAATCCCACGCCAGGACAGAACATATCCAGAAGTTCGCCATTGGTTAGACGCACGGTATCCGTGGGATCCGGCACAACTATTTCGTAAGAAGCGTGGCGTGAGAAAAGCGGTGCGGGATCATTGAGATCGCCATTGACAAGAAATTCACAATCGCCATAGATGGGCACACCTTGGTCCTCGTCCGCGAAGGGCAACACACGCGGCAAACGTCCGGCGGCGGTCCTGAAGCTGACCAGCAGCTGCAGGATTAGAATTACACTCGCGTAGCACTTCATGGCGTTGTGGCGTTTTAGGCCAAACTGCTAACGCAAACATCAAATTGCCACAATCTTATATGACTTTCCATGTCGCGCATGGCGTTATCTTGACACTATCGTTATCGTTATCGTTGGG
This sequence comes from Drosophila nasuta, assembly GCF_023558535.2. Classification (NCBI taxonomy): domain Eukaryota; kingdom Metazoa; phylum Arthropoda; class Insecta; order Diptera; family Drosophilidae; genus Drosophila; species Drosophila nasuta. Next base: position 35,511,129 of record NC_083457.1, on the reverse strand, counting down.
ACGGACACTTGACGCACTTGTTTATGATCATTGATTGGGCTTTTGATGGGGAAATCGTGGTCACTTTTTAAATGAGATATGCTTTTGGCCATGGCGCATACTGGCTCAGCAAAAATTTGGGGTAAATCATTGATGTACATTTTTTGAAGTTGATGTCACTTCGAGGCTATAAATTTAGCAGATTATTTGGAAGGACTTCTCGGAATTATGGCATCGCTACCTCTAATTCAAAGACGTAAACAAATGGCATAATAACTGTTATTTGATTTCCAGTTGGACGCTATAAACTCTTATCGAATATCAATAACCCAAATAATTTTATGAGATGCGTGAAGCAGAATTTATTTCCCACTCTTCGTATATTTAGAAATGCAGCAATCGTGCTAATTGAGTATTAATCAGTTCAGAAAATTGCCAATTGAAATTTTGAGATCCCCACTTAATAAACAACAATCGATCGATTTATGAGCTGCTTGAGTTGATCAATTATTCATAAATTTAATAAAAGTTAATTTCATTAATTGATCAACAGTACTTCAATAATAAAAAAAAAATGTCATTTGCTAATTGATTGTTTCTAATCCGAAAGCTGTCAGCAACAAAATATCGAATTCAAATGTGTCTCGGAGATTGTGAAATGAATTCCATCAAAGTCAGCAGCAGGAGCAAAGCAAATGAATGAGTGCCTACAAAAATCGTTCGCCTGCCTGGTCTGCAAACTAATTTGCAGCACTGTACGTGCGTATGGATTTCGTCAATTGACTGCCCGCAAAATTTGTGTGGGGACAAAAGAAAAACAAAAATACTAAATAAAAAAAAAACAGAAAAAACAACGTAAAAGTAAAGAAAGCAAGTAAAATTATATGTAAAAACAAATCATTAGGTAATTGGATTTGTGGGGAAACACAATTTATTCGCATTTGCTGCTGACAGCTGCTGCTCACAGGCAGCTCACCCAGGCCTTGTCAATAAAATTCAATAAACATGTGGATAGTTCTCTACTCTCTCCGCACTTTACTCTTGTACTCGTATGTGCGTCAAATCAATTGAAAAGAATTATTTATCACTAACACTGGCACTTGACAGATTTTTATTATTATTATACTTTTACTATGGGGTAATATAAAATTGTAAACACATGTTCGTGTGAATTGATAAAACGACATTGATAGTTAGGATTTCATTTTTTTGCATATTTAATGCATCTTAAAGAAATACATTATTTATATCTTTTAAAAGACATATTTCTATTTTGAATAAGAGAAAACTAAAGTAATGTTGTTTGCCATTTAATTTATTTGTGGACATTTTAACGCATGTCGTTCGGTATTTTAATAAACTAATTGCCATATTTGTTTGTGTTGTCTGTAAATTGGGCTAAACAATTTTAACAGATTCCCATTAATCAACGTGTGTTGTGTCTAGTCGGTGTTAAACGGCCTGAACATGACAATTCGCGCATAAATTCTAATGCGAGCATTCTCAATAATTTATGCCAACTAATGGTAACACATGGCGTATGCGTAATTTACTTGTCATTGGCAACCAATTAAAACTGCGGCAGAGGGGATAAATCAGGGAAGCGCAACGAAACGATGAATGTTGCATCTGGCACTTTGGCTCTTGTGTTAATGGCAACCTTAATTATAATCTCGCTTTTTTTTCATTTTTGCAGTTGCATTTCTTTTCAATTTCGTCGTCGTGGCGCGTCGCGTCGCATCTCGTCTCGCACTGTCCGCCCTCGTTTTCGTTCTCATTCTCGACAGGTGGCACAGGGCTCAGCTCAATTAAAAGTGCATTAAGATATCGCATGGCAGGACACAAGGTTAAGGCGCCAGCAGCAAGCAGTAAGCAGCTCGCAGCCATCTGCCACTTGATAATTTCTTGCCTGATTGCAGTTATCTAATGAAAGTGCATAACTCGCTCAACAGGGGAAAATAGTAAGTGCAACAAATGACATTGAACATTGTCTGTGCCATAAACTTACGCTATTAAAAGATGAATGAATTTCTGAGCCATTAACTTATTTAATAAACGCGCATCGAATTCGATTGCGAAATATTGAAATTCGTTGCTTGGTTTAAAGAAGCGACTAAAGGAAATTAAGAGATACACAAAAATATGAAAACACACAGAACTTTATGGCTTCATGAAATTGTGCAAGTTTCCTTTTTGTAGTCGCGTTTCTTTTTTTCCTGTATATGTATGTGTATGTGTCTTTTGGCCGAACGAGAAAGTGAGCTGAAAAGCTCTTGTATGGCGCATTAAGACCCCTCGAATAACACTGATACGCCGTGTTGGCCGACGCTGTTGATGGCGTCGCAGCGGCATTGAATAAATGAAGAATAAATGTAGATGGCAATGCTGCTGACTGGCTCTCGCCTCTCGGATCTCGGTTGTTGGCTCTTGGCTCTGTTGCCTACTCTTGCTGCTGGCTTTGGTTTTGTTGGGTTTCTGGGTGTTCGTTGGTGTCGACGCTGGCCAACTCGAACAGTGGCCACTGGCAGTGATGGCCAACGAGGCGGCTTTCAAGTGCAGCTGGCAAACGCGACAACTGCAAAAGACAGCGCCAAACAGGACAGCAAAAAAGAGCAAAAATATTATACTGTTCTTTTTTTTGTTCATTTCATTTTCTCCTTTTTTATACAACAAAAAAAGTATGTGGCTGAGATTGTGTTTTATGTAGTACTTTTTTTTTGCATTTTTTCCAGGCGTAAGCAATTTTTTGCAGCTCTCTTTCGCTTAAGCGAAACATTTTAATTTAAATGTTAAAACGTGACAATAGCCGAGTCGCTGGAGGGAAGCGGACGATACCAGACTGTCTCATGTGTCGGGATGTCAGTCAACGACACATGCAGTTACTCAACTCTGTACTCTACTTAACGCAGCAAGCCTTTCTGCATAATTACAAGACATTTCGAAAGGAAATAAAACGAATAAATTTGTATTTATTTCAATTGAAATAAATGTCAATAAACTTCAATTTATGTAATCTTAAAGAATTGCTTAACTAATAAATCTGACTTTGTTATCACAGATATCAAGCACTTTTTATCGATCGCTGATTTGATGCGGTTATTATTTATGACTGTTGGTGTAGAGTATGCTCTTGTTACTGTTGCTTCGTCGTGTTCGTCAACCTTGTTGCTGTCATTTTCAGCTTTGAGCTGTCTGTAGACGTTGTTGTTGTTATTGCTTGTTATTTGAGTGGATTACCAGCAATGTTGAGAGTCCAATGACCAAAGGGGCTGGCGAAGCAAAAACAAAACCAAAAAAGTGAGCGCTCTCTTAAATTATGCCTGCTCAAAAAGTTGAATGACGGCGCGAGCTCAACGAGCTTTTGGGATGAGGCCGAGACTGTTGGTCTCTGTGTGTGTGTATGTGTATGTAGTAACCACAGCTCAAGTGCCAATTAATAAGTTTTTGCCTTTGGTATGCGTTTGAAAAATAACAGCAGCAAACGAGAGAGTCACAATGAAATGAAACCCCTTTCGTCAGCAAACGAAAAGCAACCCTTTGGCCAGCCATCCAACAGACTCCACTGATTGTTGTTGATGTTGGTCAGCCTGTGTTGTATGGTATACATGAATAATTCAAAGAAAAGGATATTAAAAGCAAATACACGCACTCTCACACACACACATACATATGAGTATTTTTTGCATACTTGCACGTGCATCAGTGTGTGTGTCTCAGTTGATGTTGTCGTTGTCGAAGGATGAGTACGCGCTTGAGTAATTGGAAGTTTTTACTGCCGCCTCGTTTGCTTCAATTTCGCTGTTGTTTTACTTCCTTCTCATGTTGTTCTTTTGCTCATACTTGCTGTTGTTGTTGCTTTTGTTGATGAAGCAAATTTTAATGAATAATGTGCGGCTTCACACATTGTCATAAAATATTCATGCTGTTGCCAGGATGTTGTTGAATTTCATGAGCTAAAATTTAAGACTCTCAGTGTTGTCGATCCTTAACCTTCAACTTTCTGCAACTCACTTAGTTTGTCTAGCAAATGCTTTAGCCAAATTGTAGTTATATTAAGTTAGTTCTTGGTTAGTAACTTGGCAACTTGGCACGACTTCAGTTATCAATAATTTGATCAGCTTAGCATCTTGCAGCGATTATTTCCAAGATTCATTCTAATTTCCTTTTGCCCTTTTGTTTGCGATTTGCATAATAGAAATGCCAAGTTCTCGCATTATAATATATACTATAGCATAATATCATATCAGGTTGGTCTCAAGTGCATTGTTGCCATTGTTGAATGCTCCTTGCTCGATGCTTTCTGCTTGCTGCCTGTTGCTGTTTTTCTTTCACTTCACTTTCCGGCTTCGACTTCAGCTGCTGCTGCTGCACTGCACTCTCTGCGTTTGCACAAAAGGAAATTTTTGCAGCAACAATGTATGTTGATTTTCACTTTACTCTACTGCTGCTGCTTCTGTTGTCGCTCCCTCCCCCGTCTTGTTGTTCTTGTTGTTCTTATTGTTATTGTTGTTTGCGTTATCGTTGCTGTTGTTATCTGTAATGTTGCTGGTGTTGTGCTCGCTGCAACGTTTAATTCAATGTAAACGTGTTAAAGCGTGCCCAGCATGCGGAAAAACAGAAAAACTGTTTTAAATTGAAACAAATAAGCGATGACGGCTCAACTGATGCATTCGATGGCACCTCTTGGCCATCTTATGGCCTTTCGCCTCCTCCTCCAGTCATCAGCATCATCATTAAGCATTGTTCACGCCTGACGTCTCATCAACAACAATGCGAGTGTTAAAAAATATATATGTTCATTAATTTGAATTCAATTTCGACCCGGGTGCATTGTGCATTCAGCTTGTGGCAAGTGCAATTGATTCTCGGCCAATAATCAATCAGACTGTAATCAAATGCAAACATCTCGGCCATTATCGGATTGGATGAGTCAGAATAATGAAGATGGCTAAAAGAGCATATAAAATTGATTCAGTTAAAATGATGAAAATAATAATTGAACAAAACTCACCTACTTTAATTATTTATATTAAAGGTCAGCTAGAGCTTCCAGGAATCTTCTTCGAATGGGGAACAGTTCAACAGACTATTTCGAAACGAGAATTGCTATAAGCAGAAATGTATATTAAAAAAATGTTCTAGATTTTCCGCTGTAATAATTGCTTACATCAATAGATAATGTATAGGTTGGAATAGGAATTTCCAGCTGCAGCGGTGGTTGGATCGTTTCTCTCCGATTACTGGCAAGCAATTTGGCCACGTCGTTGATAAAATCCGCTGACAAAACTCCAGTTGCAACGCGTAGCAACTGCAGCTCTTTGCATTCCCCGACAACTTTAAGCAACGCATTGGAGATGTCGGGTCTACTGGACATCCACACAGAGAGCTGCTGCAGATGTTTGAGATGCGACAGCATTTCCACGCATTCGGCCGTCAAACAAAAGCATTTCAATTGCTGCAGTCCGTTTAGTCGAACAATTTGCAGAATTTCCTCTGGACTAAGGCTGCCGCCATCGATTTCCAGCTGCTGAAGCTGCGGCCTCATAGCCAAAGCACTGAGCACCGGCTCAAAAGAGCCTTTGCGTCGAATGCCATAGTGCAGCAGCCGCTTTAATTTTGGCAGCTTCGCCAGCGGCTTATAGGCAGCTGCCTCGGCCATCATGCCAAACTTGAGCGTCTCCAGTTTGCCGCAATGTGGCACTATGTCTTTCAGGTTGCCCTGCACACAGTCATAGCCTAGCTGGAGAACGTTTAGATTTGGATTCGACTTGCAGCATTTGACCAGCACTGATGAAGGTATTTTGGGTACCAACAATTGCAGCTCTTCCAAATGGCGCAGTAACCACAGATTATCAAAGCTCCAATCTGGAAAGCAAAATAATTAAGAATGAATAAATAAATGGAAAAAAAGAAGTAAGAAATCTACAATCGAGTAATCTCGACTTTGAGATACCTGCTACCGAATTTAAATAAAGACAAAATCATAAGTAATTATGTTTAAAATATACCAAATTAATATATCAAAATTAAATATTCCAAATATTCGGTATAATATTACATAAAAAATATACCACAGAATACAAAATATACCATATTCTCAACCCAAACAATTGATTCAACAAAAACTGAAGGTATATATTCAATATGCTTACCATTTTTGGTGCGTATTTCGAGATTTTTCAGCACATTCAAATTTTTGAGTGCTGAAAAAATTTGCTCAAACGGCTTTTCAATTGGCGCATTCAGCATATATTGGGGTTGTATTATCTGCAAGCTTTTTAAACTTATCATGCCTTCTAAGGCAAAGCAAAGTGTGCTGAAGCAATTGATGGGAGTTTGGCAACCAAAAGATCGGTATGTTCGAGAAGTGTCAAAATGACCCAGATCAATGATGAGATTCTCAACTAACTCGCGACAAATGCAGAATTTAATCAGTTGACTTCGTGTGCTGCTTTCGACTACCGCAAACTCTCGATTTTGTTTACCGTAATGTTCAATGAATACATTACGAAATTGCTGGCAAACCTGAGCGAAATTATTGTAGTCGTCCGGGGGCAAATAACTCAGTATATAGCCCAGGCAATCGCTATTCAATTCCAAAATATTCATTGCGCTTGCCGAGAGAACCAGCGCGTTTAGTTATAAACAAGAGACTAAAGCAACATTTATTTAAAATTGCAAAAGCAATCTAAAGCCACGTGTCTTAGGCGCATGAGTAATCAACGCTAGATTAGATATACGTGGTAGCAAGTTTATTTTTGTTTGAATTCAGTGCGACGTGTCGCATCGATCAGGTTTTAGCTTTGTATTGAAACTTACCTACCGCAATTTTAGCGTCCGATGAAATTGCAAGCAACAATTGACACAGCTGTGTGATGAGATCTCGCTTGATAGGCATTATTGCACAATTGAATTGACGATTACAATTATGGAAAAGGTTCTTTGTGACACGAATAGACACAACTACTACTAACATATGTACTATATATATTATTTGTATATTCATATTTTGTTTTCAGCGGAAGATAATGATTAGAAATATTTGTTCTTATCTTCAAAATTCGTCAATAAATTTAATGAGCTATTGACAACTGGCAAGCAATATAGAAATATTTATATATGTGTTTGTTATTTTTTGTTTTTAATTATTAAACTTTTTACTTTACTTTTTTTAACATATAAACAAAGAGAACAATTTTTACATGATAACTTCTTTTTTGTTTAGATTTGAGAAATGACTCTTTGCAATTATTTATGAATAGTTTAAAATTTATCCAAGTTTTCGTTGAAAATTCATAATTTCATGAACCATTTACAATAATTTTATGTGTCTGTTGTCAAGAGATGATTGCTGAGTATTTTTATAAACTAATCTGAATAAGGCTTCCGACATAATTCAATTGTGAGATACCCGGCCGACCTGCGTATTATTAAATGTCTAATATAGAAATGAACATTTAACTTTTCTTCTGTCACATATTATCAAATTAATTAATCAATTCAAAATCATAAGCATATGACTTGGGAGATATGTTAGAGACCACGTTAAAAAATTCGGACTTCAACTAATGGGTATTTTTCCGATGAAAATGGTCTGTTTCAAATTTGTAGATTCTATAGAATTGATCTTTGTTAACATTGCATAGATAAGCAGAAATATTCATGCCAAGTTCAGAAATTTGCGTCATTGCTCGGCAGCTTAGTTTGAATTCTGCCTTTTTTGTTTGTGGTCGCAGATCTGCTGCAAAATCTTAATTGCTACAACACAAATATTTACTTACTTACGATGCAGCTGCTCCTATTCGCGTTTTTGCTCGTCATCTCTGTCCAGTACAGTCATTCAACATCGATCATAGACCCGAATAATGTCGAGCTCGGGTTTATAAAATCAACTATTGAGTTAATTTCATTTGTGCGTATGGATATAGAACAATTAGAAAACGAGATCGGTAACTTTGATGCGACGAAGATGCTCGAAAACCAACTCAAAGTGTTGCAGCATTTCAAGAATGTCAGCATTGGAGAAGCAACACGTTACACAAAAAGGAATGTACAGCGTTATTTATCGAGAAAATGAAGCCCTTCATATAGGCAAAGAATTTTCAATGGTTTTGAGGAATTTCGAATACATGGAGCTTAAAGACTTTGAACAGGATGAAACACTCTTACGATTAATTGCAGCAATATCGCGATTGAGAAAGAATTCATTTGGGTTAAATTATATAAGCGATATTTATCTGATACTGTACGGTGTTCAATGCAACCATGGAGATGAACAATGTTAGGAGATCAGAAGCAATTTAAACAGATGCCCAAAAATTGATTGATTATATGGTACTACGTGCTGGAACCTGCAATCGCCCCAGTATATGTTTTACTTGTTCTATAAGGAAATCACACTGAACTGATGGCCTATATTCTTATCGAGTACTCGATGATGATTCAAAAGGCTTCTGGAAATGACAACTTTATTATAGAAAAGAATACAGTTCGAGAAAACTATAATGAGATCACCAAAAATGGAATCAATTCACTTAAGAATTTACTGGACAATGCCAATCGTCATCTATGGCGTTGTGATCCCACGGAGAATATACCCAACGTTACTTACGATGTGGTTACACGACTGCTTCAAGGATACATTGAGAACGAAATGAATCTAAACAACGGTGCCTCATGTTTTCAGACTTGTGAATATTATCAGAGCACAACCAGCAAAGGTTGCTTCGATGAAGAGTTTTGCACTGAACAACCTAAATGCTCGGGTCGCATTCACGACTGTCAATTTGTAGACTCGGTCCTATCAGTATACCAATCTCCAGAGAACAGCACTCGTCGCTATGAGTATATTGAATACGGCGAATCGAAAAGTTTGGGAACGTTCTCTAATTATTGGAGTAAATTAAATAAGGTGGAGAGCTGGAATAGATGGATTTTCTTTGAATGCAGCTACTGCTTCTGTCTCTGTGATGAACAAAGCCCAAAGTCGGATCCCTACTTCAATCATCGAGAAACATTATCGGATGTCAATGCAAACAAAGTGGTGACTGGAGTGAGGTTTGTGAAGAGGAATCGTATATTTCATTTGCAAATCCAGCAGGGAGAACTCTTGCCTCGTGGTCTCATCAACGAATCAGCTGTGGAGTGGAAACCAGTCGAAAACTATGAAATCGGTGAGTCGACTATCACACATTAACTTACCAAAATTGTGCTATAGATCTGAATGATGTAATGAAAACAGATGATAAAACTTGTGTGGTGATTCCAGGTTTTGGATGGACACATTAATCTGAAAGTGCATTTCAGTAAATTAGATTTTTTAAAGGGCGAATTAGTCAACCCGGACGTAGGAAATTGGCAAACGAAAGAAAATGTTTCCATAAGATAATTCGCCTGTGCCACCAAGCAGTGGTGTATACACTTCATCACCGGAATGAACAGATTATTTGGAGTTTACCAACACTGGAATGTTGGCGGATGTTGCTCAATCGACAATTCCCTATATTGATATACAGGATGTCGCGTCCATTCCACCAGTGGCTTTAGCTGGCATCGGCATCTACTACAAATATAGAGGGTTGAACGGTGGTTTTGTGGCACCCCAGATCATCAGCTACGACCTTTCTCCTCACTTCTCGTTGATTCCAAACTGAATAATTTAAAGTCGATGGCTATTGAATATCAAATAAAATTGAACGAAGAATATAAATATGCTTCTGTAGTGGTTGTCTTCCGATTGAGTTGAGTTCAAAATAAAAATATTGGCAAATATTTATTTTTTTGTATTTGATTATTTGTTATTTTATTTTATTTTTCAGCGTGTGTTGTCTTTTTTGTCTGACAAAAAATGATAAGCGAATCAGATGAATCAGTTTAATGGCGTCCCGTAGTCAGTAATTTCTAAGTAACCAAGAATAATTCTTAAAAACTAAGAATTGTCAATTTTATAAAACACCAAGAACATTAAGTGTTAATCGAAGAAGAATTGACTTCCACTTTAATAGCTACTTGATCTTGTATGTACTCTGGAACAGACATTCCCGACAACAAACTTTTACTTGTTAATGGCTGATGTTCCACTTTTGTATTGACAAAAGAAGAGAAGAAGGAGGATTGTGAAGATAAATATTTAAATATCTATTACTAAAAGTTACAAAGTTTTCAAAACAATATTATTATATTCAAATTATTTATGAAATTTTAAATGAATTGATTATGAAACCATATGAAACGTTTTTGAATACGAACACTGTCTAATCTTCGCTTAAAAAATAGAAACAGTGGAACTGTGTGTCGTCTGTCAATAGAATATGTGTCGTCGCACAGTAGAACAAACGTTGCAAAGATTAAATTAAAATCAGATTCCCCAAATAATATAAAATTTTTCATTTACAATTTATTATTGATAATATAAATAAATATGTATTATATACTCTTCGGCATCTATAGGTTAATCGCAATTTATTTGTAAAAGCAAAAATAGTGCCACAAATAAGCATTCGATTATAGTATGATAACCAATAGTTTATTATGTTATTAATTTTACAAAGGAAAAACTAAAAAAACTTGCCTATGCCTTATAAAATATGTAATTAATGTATGCAAACATTGTCGTGCCAAACACGCTTTAGTTTTGAATCAGCTCGTTGCACGAGATTTAGATATTTAACATTATTGTATTTCTTTATTACCCATTTTAATTGGTGCCCAAGTTTATTAGTCAAAATAAGGCAGAATTCTTTGTTCCAAAATGCTCTATTAATTAAATACAAGGAAACTAATATTTATTGTTAAAAAATTATCATTATTAAAAATATCGATCTGCGATTTGAGTACGCAAGCTTTATAGCAAAGATGGAGTAAGAAACTTGGTAGTCCAATTTGATTACTCGATCGGTTGATCGTGTCCGGTCAATAGAGATTTCACTGTATTTGATTGGCCTTTGCGCACATTTTATAGATTAGCAGACACACACAAATGTATGAACTTTGCGTCTTTAATCATCATCAGCTTCGGTTTAGTTCCGCTTTATTTGTTCGCGATCACAGTTCTTTTGTACTCGCAATACAAAAATACGTACGATGCAGTTGCTCCATTTGGCATTTTGCTTGCCTTTACTCCTGGTGCTGTTAATCTTCATCCAATCCAGTCATTCAAGCCAAGACCGGAATCATGCAGACCTGGCTTTTATAAATGCAGCTAAAGAAGTAGTTTCATTTGTGCAATTGGATATTGAAGACTTAGACAAGGAGACGGGGGACTTTGATGCTGAAAGGGTCAGAGAATATCAACTCAAAGTTATTCAACATTTCAAGAATGTCGGTGCGCAAGTTCGCCAAATCGAGAAGATACACTTGACATCACCTGAAAGACGATTGTATTATTATTTCATATACGATCGTTTTATAGAATTGTCTTTTCATGCAATATCCGATCACTTTAGTGCTATGATGGATATGGATGAAAAGGAGGAAGATATTCTGTTGATTTTCACTGAAACTGCTTCTCAACGTAGATTTAACCCATTTCTGCCAAGACCTATTGACTTGTTTTATTTGCAATTGCACGGTTTTGAATGTAATAAGTACGATGATGAATGTAACGAGTTTATAAGCAAATTAAACATGTTGTCGAAAAAGCATGAGTTGCATATATATTTAAGGTGTTCGAGACAAAAATCACCTCAACAACTCTTCTACTCGTTATATAAGGAAATCGCTCTCGGTGAACTTATGGCATACATTTTGATCGAGTACTCAATGATGATTCAAAAGGTTTCTGGAAATGGCAATTTTACTACAAAAAAGGAATTCTGTTCGAGAGAACTATAATGAGATTACTCAAACGGCTCTCACTTCTCTCAAAGAAGTGACGGAAAAAACTGATCGCCTTCTATGGCGTTGCGATCCTTCGCCACATATACAGAACATTACCTACGACGAGGTTACGCGGCTGCTACAAGGATACATTGAGAATGAGGTGGATCTAAACACCTATGGGTCATGTAGTCGGACTTGCGCTGATTATCATAACACAACCAGCAAAAGTTGCTCCGATGAAAAGTTTTGCGCTCAACAGCCCAAATGTTCGGGTCGGATTCACGACTGCCAATTTATAGACTCGGTTCTGACTGTATGCCAATCACCAGAAAACAGCACTCGTCGCTATGAGTATATTGAATACGGTGAATCGAAGAGTTTGGGAAAGAACGAAAAGTGTTGGCGGGACGTCAATAAAGTAAAGAGCTGGAAAAAAATTTTTGTCCATCGATTGCAGCTATTGCTTCTGTCTCTGTGATGAACAAGGCCCAAAGTCGGATCGCTACTTCAATCTTCGAGAAACATTATCGGATGTCAATGCAAACAAAGTGGTGACTGGACTGCGGTTTGTGAAGAGGAATCGTATATTCCATTTGCAAATCCAGCAGGGAGAACTCTTGCCTCGTGGTCTCATCAACGAATCAACTGTGGAGTGGAAACCAGTCGAAAACTATGAAATCGGTGATACCACTGCTAAGGAAGGAGTCGACTATCACACATTAACTTATCAAAATCGAGCTATAGATCTGGATGAAGTAACGAAACCAGATGATATAACTTTTGTGGTGACCGGTGTGCGATTCCAGGTTTTGGATGGACATCTGAATCTGAAAGTGCATTTCAGCCAATGGGATTTTGTAAAAGGCAAATTAATCGACCCGGAGGTAAATAGCATTTGGCAGTCGAATGACAATGTTTACAATAGAGAACAGCTACGTCTCGATAATAAACAAGTGCCAACACTAGCCTATGAGAACCCGCGATATTCAAAGAACTCTCAATATCTTGAATTTACCAACTCGGGAGGGTGGGGGGATGCATCACAAACGACAATTCCGTTTATTGACATACAGGAAGTCGAGTTCAAACCGCCAGTGCCTTTAGCCGGCATCGGCATCCACCACAGAGGTTATGAATACGAATCCAGATTCGCTAGTGGCTTCGGTGGCTTTGTGGGCCCCAAAATCGTCAGCTACGACCTTTCCCCTCATCTTGGTTGATTACTAATTGAATACTTATATATATTTCAACAACAACGACTGTAAGATTCTATAAACATTATTAACATATTTCGATGTTCATATTTAAAAAGAAAGAAAATGTTTGGAAATCTGTTTTTGTGTTGCTTGTCTGCTGATTGAATTGAATTATAAATAAATCGTTTGACAAATAGTCTTTTGTTTTTTTAGTACATATACATATTCATTCTAAGTTTTGTTCATTCAGCTGTTCCAGTCTCAGATTTTGTGTCGAGCGTAAACAAATTGACAGAAATTGATAAGGAAACTATTTGTGTTATAAGGTTAGACACGCCTGTGTTTTTTTTAAATAAATACAACATTAAAACTAATATTTGTAATCTATTGTCAGTTAGTTGCTCAAAAAAGTAAGAAAGCCATAATCAGGTTTGCTTGAGGTGCCAAATTACACTCTACTCTAAAAGACTTTAAAGATTTTGGGTACATGGTATATCTCAGTCAAGGTCTCTTGACTAGAACATTCCTACTTATTTTTATTTATTTTATTGAATATTCTTCTTAATTGAGACTAACAATAGGATACAAAATCTAATAAATAAACCATGTTTTAGAAGGGTATTAAAACTTTGTGCTAACTGAAAGTGAAAGCGAGGCATCTCCGACCCCATAAAACATATATGTATTTTATTTATCAACTTTAAAATCCTAGACGATATTGTGTGCCTTCCGGAGACTATACAGATAGAGATGCGTTTTTTTTTGACACCAGCTTTCATTGTTGTACGTAATCGATAAAACGAATTTTTGGTAATCATAGCATAATATATACTAAAGTCTTTCCGACTACCCAATTTAGTTGCGATCAATTTACAAGTTATTCAAACAAAATTGTATTTTACTTAACCTTGGTTCTCATTCTCTTTATTTGGTGTTCTATGGTATTTATTGATATACCAAAAAAGGAAATTCATATTGAAAATATTTTTTTTTTAATTTATTTGATATTTTTTAATTATACCACACTAATTTGCTTTAATTAAGAATGGTATTAAGTAACTCACAGTCGAACACACTTACCAGTAGCTTGATTATTTCTTTTGTTTGTTTGTCGAACAATAATAGTCGACTGTCAAAGAGGTTTCACTGTATTTGATTAGCCTTTGCTAACATTTCAAAGATTGTCGGCTAATCTACGCCAAGCTGTGAAATTTGTGCCTTTGCTTATCATCAGTTTCGATTTAGTTCCGTTTTGTTTGTTCGCGATCACAGTTCTGTTGTACTCGCAATACAAAAATACGTGCAATGCAGCTGCTACAATTGGCGCTTTACTTGCCTTTTCTCTTGGTACTTTTAATCTTCATCCAGTCCAGTCATTCAACATCGAACCCGAATCATGCAGACCTGAGTTTTGTAAATGCCGCTAAAGAAGTAGTTTCATTTGTGCAATTGGATATTATAGAATTAGACAAGGAGACGAGCGACCTTGATGCTAAAAGGGTCAGAGAGTATCAACTCAAAGTAATTCAACGTTTCAAGAATGTCAGTGCGCAAGTTCGGCAAATCGAGAAGCTATACTTAACAACGCCTGAGAAAAGCTTGTATAATCGTTTAATGAACGAACGATGTATATTTGTAGGGCTTCATGCGATAACCGAGCATTTTAAATATATGGAGGTTATAGATGAAATAGAGGAAGATACTCTCTTGATCTTCACTGAAACAGTATCTCAACGGATATTTAACCCATTTTTGACAAGACCAATCGATTGGTTTTATCTTCCACTTCACGGTTTGAAATGCAATAAGTACGACGGAACATGCGGGAAATTCAATTGGAAATTAAAGGAATTGTCGATGATTTATGAAATTCCTATGAACATACGGTGCAAAATGCGACAATCCCCACAGCATATATTTTACTCTATATATAAAGAAATCGCTTTATTCGAACTTATGGCTTATATCCTGATCGAGTACTCAATGATGATCCAAAGAGTTTCCGGAAATGGCAATTTCATTATAAAAAGGAATTCTGTCCGACAGAACTATAATGAGATTACCAAAAATGCTCTAACTACTCTCAAAGAAGTGACGGAAAAAGCTGATCGTCTTCTATGGCGTTGCGAACCTTCGCCACATATACAGAACATTACCTACGACGAGGTTACGCGGCTGCTACAAGGATACATTGAGAATGAAGTGGATCTAAACACCTATGGGTCATGTAGTCGGACTTGCGCTGATTATCATAACACAACCAGCAAAAGTTGCTCCGATGAAAAGTTTTGCGCTCAACAGCCCAAATGTTCGGGTCGGATTCACGACTGCCAATTTATAGACTCGGTTCTGACTGTATGCCAATCACCAGAAAACAGCACTCGTCGCTATGAGTATATTGAATACGGTGAATCGAAGAGTTTGGGAAAGAACGAAAAGTGTTGGCGGGACGTCAATAAAGTAAAGAGCTGGAAAAAATTTTTGTCCATCGATTGCAGCTATTGCTTCTGTCTCTGTGATGAACAAGGCCCAAAGTCGGATCGCTACTTCAATCTTCGAGAAACATTATCGGATGTCAATGCAAACAAAGTGGTGACTGGACTGCGGTTTGTGAAGAGGAATCGTATATTCCATTTGCAAATCCAGCAGGGAGAACTCTTGCCCCGTGGTCTCATCAACGAATCAACTGTGGAGTGGAAACCAGTCGATAACTATGAAATCGGTGATTCCAATGCTAAGGAGGGAGTCGACTATCACACATTAACTTATCAAAATCGATCATTAGATCTAGATGAAGTAACGAAACCAGATGATACAACTTTTGTGGTGACCGGTGTGCGATTCCAGGTTTTGGATGGACATCTGAATCTGAAAGTGCATTTCAGCCAATGGGATTTTGTAAAAGGCAAATTAATCGACCCGGAGGTAAATAGCATTTGGCAGTCGAATGATAATGTTTACAACAGAAAACAGGTGAGCATTGACAATCTACATTTGGCGACATGGCAGTGGTCGGATCCGCGATATTCAAGAAATAACCAATATCTAGAATTTACCAACTCGGGAATCTTGGACGATGCATCACAAAAAACAATTCCGTTGATTGATATACAGGATGTTGAGTTCAAGCCGCCAGTGCCTTTAGGCGGCATCGGCATATACTATATGGCTAAAAGCGACTTCCGGGGCTACGTGGGTCCCAGTATCATCAGTTCTAACCTTTCCCCCCACCTTTCGTTGATTACTAATTGAACTCCAACAATTACGACTATTAACATATTCATATAGAATTCCATGACTATTTTGTATTGCTAATCTGCTGATTGAATTCAATTAAAAATAAAACCTTTGGCAAATATTCTTTTATTTTGGTATTTTAAATGTTGTTCATTTAGCTATTTCAGTGATTGAGATTTTTCGTAAGTAAAAAACTCGAAATATGCTGATAATGAAGGTCTTAAGGTGAAGGACGTCCCTAGCGGTTGATTTGAAATTGATGTACTCTTGAGTAACTTTTTAGGGCAATCAAATACTCCTATTGTTCAACGAGCAAAAAACAAAACAAGTTAGCAAGCCATAGTTGAGATTGCTCGACCATAAAATACCTATGCGATTTATTGTCACAGAGTTTGGCGGCTTAAGCATATGAAAGACGAAGATGACTGTGTCGACTAGGACGCTCTAGTCTACGTGTTGCATACAGTTATAGAAAACTAAAATACCCTATGTCGGCCGCATTGAATATAAAAATAATTCTTATTTGCACTCAGTTTGCTTCAATATTTTTGTTATCAGTTGAGTGTTCCCGCCAAGCTATATATGCGTAATTCTCTGGTAAATGTCGCGTGCGATCACCCTTACAGTTAAAAACAAGTAAGAAAGCTACAGTCGAGTGTACTCGACTGTGAGATACCCGCTACCCATTTGGAATAAAAGAAATATATTTTGCGGTATTTTCTCAAAATATACCGAAAATACTGCAAAAATACTAAAAATATACCGAATGGTATATTTGGTATATCGACATAGTACCGCATTCAAAATATACCATAGACGGCACAATATACCAGATTGTCAGCCAAAGTAACTCAGACCCCTAGTAAGTAGGCGCTTTTGCCCATACAAAAGTATTTCTTTAATAACTTCGACAATTTTTATCTGATTGCAACCAAATTTTCAGGAATCATAACTACTATAGTTATTATTGTATATACCAAAATTCGGAACTCTAGCTTTAAAATTACGCTTGTCATTCGATTTTTTTTGATTTGCGGGGGCGGAAGTGGGCGTGGCAAAAATTTGAAACAAACTTGATCTGCGTGCAAACATAACAAATGCTGTCGAAAAAAAAATTATAGCTCTATCTCTTATAGTCTCTGAGATCCAGTGTTTCATACGGACAGACGGACAGACGGACAGACACACAGACGGACAGACGGACATGGCTATATCGTCTCGGCTGTTGACGCTGATCAAGAATATATATACTTTATAGGGTCGGAGATGCCTCCTTCTACCTGTTACATACATTTCCTGCCGGCACAAAGTTATAATACCCTTCTACCCTATGGGTAGCGGGTATAAAAAAACAAGTAAGAAAGCTACAGTCGAGTACACTGAGATACCCGCTACCCATTTTGAATAAAAGAAATATAGTTTGCGGTATTTTTCTCAAAATATACTGAATATACTGCCAAAAAAACTAAAAATATTCCAAATGGTATATTTGGTATTTCGTTATTGTACCGCATTCAAAAAATATACCAGATTGTCAGCCAAAGCAACTAAGACCCCTAGTAAGTAGGCGTTTTTGCCCATACAAATGTATTTCTTTAATAACTTCGACAATTTTTGTCTGATCGCAACCAAATTTTCAGAAATCATAACTACTATAGTAATTATTGTATATACGTATAAATTCGCAACTATAGCTTTAAAATTACGCTTGTTATTCGTTTTTTTTGATTTGCGGGGGCGGAAGTGGGCGTGGCAAAAATTTTAAACAAACTTGATCTGCGTGCAAACATAACAAATGCTGTTGAAAAAAATTATAGCTCTGTCTCTTATAGTCTCTGAGATCCTGATACTGATTCATTAATTTTTTAGTTTTGCGTACGAATTTGTTAATTTTTGCAATTATCAGAACAGAAAACAAAACAGAAAGAAAATTCCAAAACCATTCTTAGCTCAAATTAAAGTACTAATCTAGAGCTATAAGAGTAAACTTTTCTTATTTTTAAAATTGTTGCAGGTTATGTTTTTTTTTTGTTCACTGAAAAGATGATCGCATGCGACATCCGTCAGAGAATTACCCAAATTTAAATGATATTTATTTTTTGTATATAAATTATATTTATATTTTTTTTTAAATATATTTTATATTTATCATTAAATATTTGCGTGATTTAGTTAATCTAAAATTTTAGAATAGAAAATAATATATTTATAGATATTTTAATATATTAAGAAGTTTAAAATTTACATAGAAATGAATCGATATTCACGTGTCACGCAATGTGGGCAACGTTTTCATGTGGGCTGCAAATAATGAGATACACACGTGACTTTCTGGAAGTCATTTTATTTTTTAATTGGCAATTTATTGATGGCTATGAAGAGTAGACGATCCTACAGTTCTGCAAAAAATATTCCGTACCGCATCAAATGTTGGAGGTTCTTTGAGAGCTACAACTGAAGGAAACTTGATTTCGACAATTGAAGGCGTTATAGAAGGACCCCGAACAGGCGTTGAATGTTTCTTCAATGTGTTTACGATCTTTGGCTTTTCACTGCCAGAACGAACCCATTTAAAGCTCGTGCTTTTGACCGATAAGGGAGCGTTAACCGTATGCAGAGTGCCGGCTCGTTTCCTCGACTTCGGCTGTGTATTGGGTACAGCGTGAGAATACGGCGATGTCTTCGCGTTCACGTTCATTGTGGACGGCATTTTGAGGACCGGCATTGTTGGCCTTATGCGGTGTGGCAACGGCGCATTGTTATCAAAGACGATGTTCTGAAGAACGATGGAACCGTCGAGGAGAACCGGCATAAACAATTGCGCCTCACGACCCGGACACTCGACCAACAAAATATTCTTGTCTAGCAATAACTTCATTGTGAATTTGTGCTGATTGTAATTGGATTTAAAATGCATCATTGCGGGGCCCAAATGATTTCAGTTAACGAAACTTTAATACAATTGCTTTACATTACTGGTTGTAGTGAGAGTACATAAATATTTTGACATCTGAAAGCCTATTTAGCATATGATGTGATGATCTAATGTCATGCGATCGAACTTTGTCACAACTTGTAGGCAGAGGAAGGAGACTTATATTTTGCAAGTTCCTTAATCTTTGCGTCACCGGCTGCTTTCAGTAGAAGCTTCGAGTTCTTTTTCTTTTTTTCCTTCACTATCAGCGACGATGACGTTTCACTGCTTACAATATCTGAAGGAGACACCAATAGCTTGGTTAAGCCCACGGCCTGAGCTGCCAGAGAAGCAGCCAGTGCGGCAGCCGAGCCTCTGCCCTTTTCAGTGTTCTCATTCAACGATATTTGCCAGGCATATCGCGTTAATTCCAGAGCGGAGACGCGTTTCATGGTAACGGAACGACTAGAAATAAGAGGCAAGAATATCTCAGATTCATAGCCGTTACATTCCACAAGCACCACGTTTCCATTCGAAATGAGCTTGATATCGAATTTCAGACCCAAAGTATTTGCCTTAGCCAGGGCAGGCGTCAAACCCGCAGTTGCTGTGATCAGTCTGCGGTTTGTTATTCGATTTGATCGGATCAAGTTGGGACGAACACTAAGTCGAGTTTCACTTCTCTGATTCTTCGGCTGTCGACTGCATACTACATTGGTTAAAGCGATGCGATTGTTTTTCAGCTGAGGCACAAATATTTCTGACTCGAATCCCGTGGCTGTCACTAAGACGACGCTCTTGTCCGAGAGCAGTTGTATGTTGAATTTGCAGAAATCTAGTTTATTAGATTGTTTGCCCATTGTACGGGAGAAAACACAAAATTGACTGGAATTTGGTATGATTCAATTCACGTGGAGAAAGATATTATCCCTGATTAGGATAATCTTCGTTGTTGTTTGTTGGCGTCTGGGAGAAACTTATTTATATCTAACATCCAAAGAATTTGTCAAATTTTGTAAATAAAAATAAATATTTAGTAATGTCAAATTGACTTTACTATATTCACATTTTATAACATTAATAATCTTAAGTGTTCGCGATTGATAAAAAAAGATACTAAGCTCGCCATTCCATTAAAAGCCATTTTCGATAGATAAGAAATAGTAATAATATTTTAGCGGATTCTCTGTAAAATATCCTTTTACTTTCGACATTTCCTTTCGGTTTTACTAATGATTTTTTCTACGGTGTTTTTATGGTGTCTATACCACGAACGCCCATTCAATATCGCCTCGAAGCCACGAAATTTAATGGCACCAATTCACATCAGTTTTCCACGAAGTAACCAATAAAGAAAACCACAAAACCAGCCACGTTAGGCTATCAGCGATGTACTAGAATCGAAGAGCAAGCATTTCTCCTAATTGTATCAAAGAGCTACCGAATTTATGGGCTCCAACTATTAAATGTTCGAGCTTCTGGCGGTGCTGTGCCGGCTGTGTTTTATGTGGAAATACCGGGGAGTTGAGTAGAAAAAAAAACGACAAAAGAGAATACCACATAGACCGCTCATGGCTGGTCAGAGTTGTTTCAGTTTCAGTTGGTTGGTTGGTTGCTTGCCCAGCTCAGCGAATTATAAAAAATTCAATTATAAGCTTTTATAATGGCATGGGTTCGGTTACACCTGGTTCCCTTTTCTTTTCTTTTTTTTTACTTTATTTCATTTCGTTCACCTCTACAGGATAATGCACTTTATCTGCTGCCGCTACTAATGTCTGCCTGGGTTGCCTTAGCTCTGCATTTAAATTTAGCTGGGGCTAAATTATATTAGCCTGTTTAGCGTTTAGTCTACTTCAAATGTTAGCCTTTAAAACACATTCTTAGAAATGGAGTATGCTAGATTTGTTTTCTAGGAATTGATTAACCTAATAAAACAACATTTTATTGAGAAGCTAAATGTTTGTATAAGATATTTAAAACAATTGAAGCCCAAGACTCTTTTGTTTTGTAAATTCAATTTTGCCTATGAATATTTAGTATGAAATAAATAAGAATAACATTAACTTTGAGTAAGTCTTATATTTTTTTTTTTTGATTTGCCAATTGGCCAGTTCTGTTAACAGGGTTTTTATCATCGTTTGCCGCTCACAAAAGGTGTAGAGAATTGATTTGTTGTGTTTGACATGCATTTGATTTGTATTCGCTTCGAGGAATTGACGTTAATTTGTGACTTTTGTGGGATATTGAAGGGCCCATGAATGTTGCGAGCATTTCAACGGCTGTCGTCTGGCCAAGTAATTTAATCTGACACGAGCCAAAAATAAAGTAGGCTTAATGTGCGAAGAAGTTGACAGCAATGTGTGTGAGGGGAGGGGCCTCAGCATCTCCACTCCCAGCGGCACTTTTCAGCTGCCCCAGCATATATATTATTATTTATCCTGGTTACACTCGAATCGCCTCGAAAGACACGAAAATAAGCACAGCATTTGCATAAGAAAGTGTGAAATGGGCTCTCAGTTTGAGTGTCGGTGTGTGTGTGTGTGTGTGTGTGAATTTTCCATAAGCCGTTTTTGCAGTTTTTGACAAATGACTTAAAGCCTTAAGGGTACACAGCTTTGAAAAGGGTTAAAGTAATTTGTTGAGACTGTTAAATATTGAATGTGGACCAGTCGCAAGGACAACAAGGAAAAACAAATACATACATAATAAAAATGAAATATTTCCGTATACAAGGACAAGCACAAGCAGTTGCCTTTTCTCTGTCTCTTTGCTCATTTTCTCACTTTCCCACTCGTTTATTTGCTGGGAAGAGGGGGAAAAGAAAATAAAATATATTTTCTTTTCGAATATTTATAGTTGTCTTTACAAATGACAATCAAGTTTTTATAAAACATTAAACTTCTGATTCGGTATTAAATTTCACACAAGACTTGCCATTAAGCAGTATATATTGTATATGCAAATTCTGTTTGGGATACACCAAAAAAAACACATAACAAAGTTTACAAAAACTGTAAATTTAAGAAAAATAAGAATTATGCTTTAAAAATGTTTAGCCATAATAATAATTTTAATTTAAATATGCTAATAATATAGTTAGTGCTAGACAAAATTCTGATTTGTGTCCGTGCTTCCGATTTATATGCATAAATTCTTTAATTGTGATTAAGTCTTTATTACCAAAATTAAATAAAATTTAATTAAGTAGCTTTCGACCAAATTCTGAATTTAAAAAATTTTGAATAAATGTATATTGCCCAAAATTCAATAAATTTACATATACAAACAATTGTGTTAGATGATTTTCATGCTCAGTTTAATGAATTATGATTAAATTTATAATACCAAAAGCGTAATTTTTCAACTAAGTCAGGTTTAAAGAGAGTCACATATATTTATTCTTATACAATATTTTAACTTAAATGTGTTTTATTCGATGACCTCTAGCAAATCTTGCTGTGCATATGACTTATGCCTTTGAAGTATGCACATAAGAAGCGAATTTCACAAACACACATGTGTCACATATATACACACATACATCTATATATTTATCCATAAGTATCCTTCCAAATGACATACTTAGCGGAGGAAACTAATGTTGGATATGTGACTGATCAACTAGGAAATTCCCTTTATATAAAATACATATTTTCAGTTAAGTAGGATAATATTTTTAATCATGAATCTAATTTACAAAATACAAATTTCAATTATTATATAATTGGTAATATGAGCTGATCATACCCTTGACATAATTATGTGTACAGAGGGTATAAGCAGGCGAAAGTTTCATGCACAGTTTCATTTTGGTTTTATTGCGCCAACTTGGGCTGATGACAATGGCGGTCGAGGTGTGCGTTTAATCCGGAAACTTATTTATGTATGTACATGAGCATGCAAGCCGTATGTGTGTGTCCGTGTGTGTGTGTGTGTATCTTTCCGGTCGTTTGCCTGACGCATTTCTCGCATGTGTAAGCGGACTGGGAAGGAGGCGAGACGACGGACACTTTCTTATGACACGACCGCGCACACTTTCACTTTACATAAGCTCTTTGTAGTGCTTACAGCCCGACACCCTCAATCGTCTTTGTCCAAGTGTCTGTGTCTGTTTGAGGTTATGTGCGTGTGCGAGTGTGTGTGTGTGTGTTCGTGTTGACAAACACTTGATAATTCCTTGCATACACGCACTTTGGCTCGTCTGTATGTGCGATAAGTAAGTACGAGCGTATCTGCAGGATAATCTTACGCAGAAGAGAGAGTAGAGCTTTTGCTGGGCTCTCGTCTGCCTGCCATCCTGTGTTTGTGGCTGCCCGCAAGGGTCTCTTGAATTATTTTAAATTGTTTCTGCCATGCATTTTGATCGACTTTTTATGTATTCATATGCGTGTGCCACACAAACATCTACTACTAACATCGCTTGCAAATAAAATAAAAATAAAAAATAAAATAATGGGCCTCCGCGCCGCACTTTTGTATTTGCCAAAGGGCCATAAACTGTGATTTAGCGTCTCCGCCCCAATTCGGGCTTCTATCAGCATTTAATCTGGCAGATGGTTAAGTGACCGATTTAATGGTTTGTGTGGTTCGATGGCCAAACAGTTTCCCTTTTGAATTTCCCCCAATTTTTAAGACACACTGCATAGATAACCCAAATGCAAAACATACAAAAAAGAAATGGGCTGCTATCCTATCTACTCTCTCAATAATATGCAACTTGAAATAGTCAGATTTACTTTTTACTGGTTTTGTTCATCTAATTCGAGAGTTGGGATGCCAAAGTTGATGCCGTATTTAGTTTCCGGTCGTTGGGCGCCAGCTTTGTGGCTGATGATGAGCACTTGCTGTGTTAATTTAATTAACGTGCAAATGGCTGAAATTACTTTCTGAAAAGTTTTTCTGTTTATTCTGCCTGGTTGGCAGAAGGCTTCAGGGCTATAGGGCTGGGCCATAGATCAAAGCTGCTTTCGTGCTGTGCAACGTATCCCTTTCTCTGTGTGTGTGTGTGTGTATGTGTGATTTGTGTCTGCTCTGTCAGCAGGTGTGCTTTGCTGTTTGTATCTCTCCCTTTCTCTGTCTAGCTGTGTGTGTGAGTGTGTGTGTGTGCCAGCTTCGGTTTTTATAAAGTAGGTCAGTAGTTGTGCGATGCCAATAAAACTTAATGCGTCCGTGTGTGAATGGTGTATGGAATGCCGGTATTTGCCAGCCAGCTTGTTGATATTTTTTAATATTTATGGAATTTTTAAATGACAGCTAAGAGTAGTTACATACATATTTAACATTTAAGCACAACCTGCCCAGAATTGAAATTGTATCATTTATTCCAAATTGCCTTTCGAATTAATACCCTAAAAAAGGGGATCGTTTTTATGTCGTAAAAAATCTGTATATACTCAAACATTATGGTTATTTCAATCATTTGCTCATTTTGCAGAGCTTTTTAATTAATTAATCGATTTCGATTCGAAAATGGGAGGGAAAATGCCCTTGTATGTATTTTGAACTTAATCTTTGTTTAGAGATCCGTAATATTTTTGTTCAAATATCACTAAATATCAAAAAGAATCAAGAAAGCTACCATCGAGTCTACTCCACTGTGAGATGCACAACATTGCGGTATTATTCTTATATGACAAATTAAAGTACTAAAATATAAAATAATATACCAAAGACTATGACTAAGACTATTATTAAATTTAAAAATAGCATAGAGTGCAAAATATATGAGATTGTCTCGCGCTCTATTCTTTCAATCACTCTTTCTTCTCTTAGGTTATTTCTCTCTCAGTGAATCTCTTCGCAAACTCTTTGCCTTTTAAGCTCTCTTACTGATTCATCGATCAAATAACTGCAGGCGTCTGTCTGCATATACTGTTATCTGTTCATACACGTGTATACTCAAATATTAACTGTTTACAGTCTTATCTATATAGATAATTTTTAAAAGTCTTAAAAATTTGATTAAGAACTGAAAATTTGGTATAAAGAAATACGATGATAAGAAAGCTTTAGTTGCAATCGCGTTCTTGTATCACAATGAAGGCAAACGAAAGTAGGGTCCACATATTGCAGCTCAATGATTATTGTCTGGAAACTATTTTGAAATACTTGGAAATGGAAGATCATCTAAGTTTCGCAGAGACATGTCATTATTTTCGTGATGTCTTCAATCGTTGGACAAGTAGTTTCAACTATACACATATTGTGCTTATGGCCGAGATATCTGTGCATGACTTCAAACTGCTGTCGGTAGTTTATAAAAATGTAAAAACATTATGTGTTGATGTCGATGACCTGATGCATTCTTTGAATAAACACTATGGCAATGAACGAAAATATTATTTTAGGCAATTCTGTAAACTAATAATTGGCATGCAGCAACTGCAGAGTTTGAAGTTATGGCAATTCGATTGCAAAAAACGACAAAACGCTCAGAATATAATAAAAATGGCAGGAAGTTTGCATCAACTAAAACAATTAGAAATTTTCTCATACAGTGAGTAAGCCCTTTTGCAATATTTACAGTGGAAATGACTCATGATGATTGCTTATTTCGCAGAATGTGGAAATATGAGCAGAGTACTAAGACCTTTCAAGCAGTTGGAAACACTCACCTTGGACGTAAACTTGAGTTCTAAAGAATTGCGGAGATCGTGTCATTCGATGCCGCATCTACGTCAACTCAGTTTAACATCACGCGTGGATAGTTCCAGTTTAAAGGATGTTATTAAGGATAGTCCCCAATTGGAGGAACTCAGCTTCTACCTTAAGCCCAAAGCAAAGACGCTCTATTGTTTCCAAAAGCCAAAAGCTTGTTCTTCCGAAATACTTCAGAGTTTAGCTTATAGCCATGTGAGCTTAGTATCGCTGGATATTAGACACATAATATCGGATCTGAATGAGGCTAAACTGTTGGCAACAATTAGTTCGCTAAAGATTCTCACCTGTCGCTTTTCGAATGCCGATTGTGTGCACTGGTTGAGACAACTCAGTTTGTTGGAAGAACTACGCATTTCATTGCTGGAAACTATCATTGATATGACAGAGATATACTTGGATCTTATCAGAACGTGCACACGTTTGAGATTCTTGCGAATATTCGATTTACATATATGCGAAAATTTTGCCATTCAAGTGTCAAAAGTGCTAGAAGAATGCGTGGACAGGCGTCCCTTGGAACTCATTATTTACGGAGATCGTGACTCAACCATTATAAGAACATCAAAAGTTATAGATAGTTCGCATTTGATATATAGCCGCATGAATGCACGAGAGCTAATAAAAGTGTTTTAACACACACTTGTAAAGATAGTACGCAAAGAATGGCTTTCAGACCCAAAGAAATGTTCGCCTCGTCGTTGACCTCATTCCGAACATCAAAAAACACCTTAAGGCAGAGCAAAAAAATCTTCAAAGCTGGCATCATAAAAACCAAAACAGATTTCGCAAATGGCAACAACATTTTCAATTATGCTAAACTTCGAACTGTTAATTAAAGCTGTCAGAAACAATTTGGTAAAATGTTCACTGAAGAGCCCAAAAAACAATTTATAATTAGAAAATTGCGTAGGAAAAAACAAAAGCATTAACAAATGCAAATTGTTTACCTGTTAAATGAGCAATGTATGTGTCAATACTAATTAGAGATGCGACACTTTAATACCCTAAGTGATAAAATTAAAAGTTACAAGTATTTTCATAAGTTTAAGAAGAGTTTATCAAATACATTAAAACTGACATACCCAGTAGTAAAAAGTACGGGGTATAAGCAATTCAAGTGCAGAAATTGCGATTGCCTTTCACAACAAACAGACAAATGAAATGTCCACGCAACAAAATAGCAACTGTCGGAGCCCGTCGGAAATACATCAAGTGTGGACCCTCAGAGTGTTCAATGACGAAGAGACGAGATGCGATGCGAAGCGAAGCGATGTGATGAGATGAGATGAGTGGATGAGCACGGTAGCCGGATGGAGGAGGTAAAGATGGCCAGGAAACGGCCAGGCGACAGTATCCTCAAGGCAACCGAAAGCATTGTCTGTCTCTTGTCTGTCTGTCCAACTGAAACGTTGACAACAACGGAAATTATTGTTTCTGTTCTCGTTCTCGTTTTCTACTTTCTCCCATCGATTCACTTGCTAGCCAAGATTAGAACTGTTGCAGTGTAGCACCAAGTTTTTTGTCAGTCTTCACTCTTGGGTCCAATTTCAAAACATTTTCAGTTTTTTAAAGTTGTGAAATAATAATTTCAAAGGTACATTGTGTCAGCCACTAAGCACAGAGCTGCAAGTTTGTCCACGAGTGTGAATATAACTGATAGCTCTTTAATTATACCCGCTACCCAAAGATTATAGGGTATTATAACTTTGTGTCTCCAGCAAATGTATGGCGGAATGAGTCATCTTCGATCTCATGAAGTATATTTATTCTTGATCAGCATGAACAGCTGATTCGATAATCTGGTATATTTTGAATCTAATCCTATGTCGATATTCCAAGCACAGCCTTCGGTATATTTTAGTGTTTTTTCAATATATTTATTTGTTATATTTTAAGAATAATCCTACACAGTTTTGCTTTTATTGAAAATGGGTACAACGTATCTACAGCTTTCTTACTTGGTTTTATACCCACTACCCATAGATTAAAAGTGTATTATGACTTTGCGCTTCCTTTAAAAAGATATTGATATACTACATAATAAAGTCGTTGGTATATTTTTGCATATGATCAGTACATTAATTTGCTTTGATTTGCTTTTGTTGAAAAGTAGCACGTATCTCATAGTCAAGCACACTCAACTGTAGCATTCTCACTTGTTTTCATACTTCATTCTCGTTATTTTTATATTTATACTCAAATGCTAAGTTCGAAAAAGGGCGAACATATCGCTGCCATAAGTTCGATTGCAATTGAAAACTTTTGGTTGATTTCAGTTACAGATAAGAATGTTAAAAGTTCAACCAATAAGCTGAGCTCGAATTTTGGCCAAGCTTATGAAAAGTTTGGCCAAAGCAACTGGCTGAAGATGTTTAATAAAGATGTAACGTAATTCGGCATTTGGCCAGGCTTTAATTAACTGTAGCTGTAGACACAGAAACTAGTCAACAAATTGCTCATGTTGAGGTTCTTCAAGGAGATTTTCTTGAGCCATAATTGCATTGTTTGACAAAAGAGGAAACTGTGCGACCTTTTGACAGTTTATAGTCTTAACTTATGTGTGTGCTGTCATAAAAGGGGTGAAAAGTTTCCGCAAAAGCCTTGTTGTTGACTCTTGAACTTAGCCAACAAGCAACAGCAGCCGTCGACAGCCTGCAGCTGATGCAAATCTTTTTGGCACTAGAACATTTCGATTTTTTTTATATATATATTTTTTTTTTGGGTGAATTTTGTTGAAATTTCTTTGACATTTCATGCAAAACTTGTTGAAGTGTTTCAATTAAAACTTGAGAACTTGTTGACATTTATCGAACACTGTGCGGCACTGGACAATGTCGTTCTGCCAGGCGCTTGTCAAGTACTCATTCACACACACACACATACACACACAAATACAGAGGCAAATAAAGACTTATATACATACATACATATTTGCTTGGCAGGCTACGACATCTTTCTTAGCTCAGCAGCACGACATTGACTGTATTACTTAATGTCATTGTTGAGGTCCTGCAAGCTGCATTGTTTAGCACATCTTCCTCATCCCCTCTTGTCCTCTCGCTTTGTCGTTGAAGTGCGTCAAAGGATTTGCAGCTCTCGGCAAGTTTGTTGATCGAATTTCACTGGAAGTCAATAACAAAATCAAGCACAGTTTAAAAGCCTGTCAGATTAAATAGATTTCCATTCGAGTGGCCTCTTGAAGTTTGCATTATGTTATGCAATTTTCATATTGATCCATTAAATGTGCAACCATTTCAACGATTTTCATAAACAATAGTCTGTCTGTATAGTCATAAAGGTTGACCAATTCCCTCGACAACATTGGAAACAATGTTAAGCGCATACATGTATTATGTTTACTCTAAAACAAAAATAATTCACAGCTTAGTTTTGAAAAAACAATTTTGTGGCAAATTAATTAAAAGCGTATAATAAATAGGTACGTTGTGTTCACGATGCTATGCAAAATATACAAAAAGGGTCCTATTAACTTACAAATAAATTAGAGAAATATTTAACAAATAGCGAGCATAATGTTAGTGTCAATTGCAGAGCATAATTCAGTCTGATAGTTGAACATTATAAACAATTTTTTGCATTTTAAAGCACTTCTAATTAATACGTATGAGCTTGTCAGATGATACATTAATAACTCGTTCAGCTGGCTGGATTTTAGTTGAATTAAGTAAATAAGGCATAGATAAATTTACCGACCCAGAATTCGTTATTGTTAAACAAATATGACAAGGGTTTAAATGCATTTAGTCATGAGACTGGAAATGGCGTGGATCTAAATATTGCTCATACGCCCCGGCTACCTCATACTAATTGCTGGGAAACTGATATTTTCAACGTGATTTTGAAGCTTTGTTACAACATTCCGTAACCCAAAATCGTTTTGTTCCTGTTAAACTAGACATACATAATCCAATTAATGTACAAGGACGACGCGTCGCTCCTTTTGATACTTAATTGGTTTACGGCAAAAGGTAACAGCAAAGGTAACGGTAACGGCAACGGCAACTGTAAATGTAATGGTAACTGTAAGTGTAAGTGTAAGAGAAAAGGCAACGCCATCAACATCTCAGTTTGAGTGGAGGCTTCGTCGCGGCTTCGTTGCCGGTTTGAAGTTTCAGCTTGTGGCATCCACTCACGGTTGGCTATATAAAACGGCTAATTGGTTTTTCAGAAAGGTAACATAATTGGCATGTGGCTAACGGCCAATCAGACTGTCTAATTGAATGTGTGCCAAAGGGTTTTAATGTCTTCTACGCATACATAACAGGAAGAGCAGATCGATGTCACAGACGAGTATTTCAAAACATAAAATAAAAATAACATATGTGAATTAAACATCTAATATTTACATAGTTTAACGCACATCTTTTAAACTATTTTAATAGAATAATTATAAATCCAACATATGCTTAACAGTTTTCAAAGTTTTCCCTACAGGCATCGATGCAGTGGTGCATTAAGAAAAAGTTAATCAATTTTCTGGAACGCATTTTTAATTAACTGCATAAATATTTATGTTTGACAAAGGGTAATAATTTTTAATATTGGTATTTAATACATAATTAGTACGGTCTTTGGCCCTGGCATACATCACAATACGTATACGCATGAGTTCGAGCACTCATAATGCAATTTAATAAACTTGATGCGAACAAAATTCACAGTTGAAAAATTCCAGAAAATAAACATGTGTGTGCAGCGGCACTTTAACTTTTTTGAAAATGTGTGCACTTATTGCAGAGTGAATAAATGGCTATCCGGATTGGACAAACATGCGGAAAAAATCAAATGAAAATATATGAAGTGAAATATGAGTTCATAAATATTAAAATTGTGCACGGCAAGAACACAAATACGAGACTTTACTGATTAAGTATGTAATTTAGCTTAAGTGCTTAAGTGCAAATGCCGGTATTTTTAATTCAAATGCAAACCGAATTGAGATACATCAATACTCGGATGCCACTTAGAAGGCATGTAAACCGAGAAGAACAACAGCAACAAGAGTAAATAAACATTAAGAATTGTGTGTGTCAGAAAAGTGCTGACATTGTCTGATTGCCAATTGCAACTGACCAGACCACAAAATGCAAAATACGAATGCGAAATACGAAATACAATGCAAAGTGCAATACATTTGCTTGGCCAGTTCTTTGGGTTTCGGTTTGGGTTTGCTTTGGGATCACCTCACTGGGAGCAAACTGAATGATTTTGCTTGATTTCAATTCGTTTGCTATTTGTTTTGGCACTCAACGACAACCACTTTGGCAAATTTATTCGTTGGCATATTTAATTGGCACTGCCTGAGAACTGACAATGTGCAGCCAGACAGACAGACTTAGAGACGAACGGACGACCAGACTCAACAAATTATGTCAATGTGAGCAGAACGCTAATGCAATGGGCCTAAATAATTGATCGGGTATTGTGTCTGAGTTTTCAATGTGTAAATAAAATGCTACACACATACGCACACACACGCGTGCTTGTTGTATTTGGGCTCTGCACACAATCGATACACTGCGTATACGCAATTTGCATATAACGCATCCGCCCCAAGGCGCGCTCAACACATTCACTGAATGGAACCGGGACACCTTGCGACTATTGTCTATTAGATGCCAATTTAAATTCGCAGCTAACGAAAAATACTCAATTGTTGTCAGGTGATTGACACTTGAAATATGTTTACAAATATTGAACATTAATTGTGCAAAATTTATTTTCATTATTCCTAATGCCATAGAGCATCCGCTGTCAGTTTAAAATCGAATCGAAACACATGTCTTTAAATATTGAGAAAACCCCAAACCACCCAAAACATCAAATTTGATTTGGAAGGCGATGCAAATGCTGTTGGATTTAATTTAAATTCAAAATAAATAAATAAATAGATACATTTACAGTGCCCTAAGCATCTAATGCATTGCAGCTCTCAATTTCTTGGCTTCTTAAGGTGGAAACTGGTGAAAGCTGTAAATAAAATTTGACAACAAAATAGACATAGTTTTAGTCATTTAGTTTCCTTTTAATTGTGAAGCAGCTGTTAAGTGCCATTAGTTGTGATTTAAGTACTATACTTTCGAGATATGCAACTGCTGTTTATTATTTATTAGAACATTTCAAAATAAAATACGATTGTATTGCAATCAGATTAAAGCTGTATAAAATAAAGTAATTCTATAGAAATGACTTTATTTAAATTATTTGTTGAAGAAATGCACACAATTGTCCTTAATGGCTGAACATTAAAATGTTTGCTTTAACTTTTCATTGCAATTATTATTTACAATGGAGAAATTGAATTAAAAATCACAAAAGCAAGCGAATAAATAATATTTTTCATCTGCGTAAATATACGACTATATTACAGGACACTGAATCAAGTGCGTGTGTGTGTGTGTGCAGCATCTGCCGTGTTCCTTTTCCATATCTACATTTCGAACAACAATTTTCACACAGAATTTAACACATTCCCGAGTGCTCTGGGAGTCACCTGAAGGCAATAACTCTTGGGCTCACCTGGGCAACCAGATGCTGAGCGTTGAATGGGATTGGGACTCCGAGTGCGAAAGGATGTTGCAGGCCTTGCGAACGTTGTAACTGGATGCAACTGTTGCGGTAGCCGCTGGTGATTAACTGTGGACTTGCGGACTGCCTGCCAGGCGTCATTAAGTCCACCAGCAACAACAGCTTCCTCGGCTGAGGAAGCGACTTTTAATGCAAAACTTAAAGCGCAGTTAAAGTTGTTTGCTTCACTTTACACCCCGATGGCCAAAGTGAAACTGGCAGCTGCACTTCATTTGCAGGCAAGCAGCTCATTTGTGCTCTCAGGCAGTATTTTTCTTCTCCTACTTTGCGTGGAAAAACTTTAGACGTCAGTTACTCATCTCTTGCTCGCTTCTCATTCTCATTGTTTCGCTTTTCCCCTCTCTCTCTCTCTCTCTCTTTCTTTCTCTCTTAGGTGCATACCGCGTTGTATGCGTGTAATCTACTCAAAGCAAATAAATTTTTAATGTTGACTAATGTAGAAATTGTGCGCAGAAATTTACCTGGGTTCTGGCCATCTTTCATAACACTAAGCCATGGCATAGCAGCTCGGCAAAACAGGCTCAGCAACTATGCAAGCTACACAAATTGAAAATGAAATCCTGGACCAAGTTTCCAAGACATGCAAATTTACAGAATGCAAAACAAGCGCAAAGTGAAATTTCAATGAGATTTAGCTGCGTTTACAGCAGTAGCAGCAGCAGCAACAACTCACTACAAATATATTTTGTACTCGCAAAGTCAAGCGAAACATTAACATGAAAAGAGCAAACTGAACGATTTCATATAATTAAACCCTACAAAGGGATGGGGAAAAAAGAAAACCAATCTGAAAGAGAAAATTAGGAACATTTGTCATTAAAAATCATTTTAAAACAAACAGGACGAAAAACTTGTGCCGTCTGCTAGCGCCTGACTTGTCAAATGCTAAAATGTTCACAATAAAAGAGAAACACTGAAGAACAATAGGCAAAACTCATAACGAGACAGACAGTCGCCAGCGACAATGAGCTCGGAGTGAGATGCTTTGCCTCGACTCTTGTTTTGGTAATGAATAACTGAGGGAAGCGTATTGGGTTGAGCTGGGCAAAAAGTGGAAAACTGGCCCAAACATTAACGAGCATCAGCGAAAAACTTGCAACTTGCAGCCAGTGAGAACTTGTAACTGGCAACTATAGAAGAAAGAGGCAAGAAGAAAAAGGAAGTTGAGTTTTTGCTGTTTGCATTGTTTGCAAAATGCTTCAAGTAAATTATGCAGAATTGCAGCAGCAACAGCAATATCAACAACAGTAGCAACAGTGGCTGCGGCGATGGCAAAAAGCAAAAGTTAAGCGCACAACAAAATAGAATTTACGCTGGCTTTCTACTCTTGCGACTTTTTCGCAGTGATGTCTTTGTAGTAGCTGCTGCTGCTGTTGTTTTTAATAAACTTAATAACTTTGCAATTTGTTGCTGCAATCAGCGAAGGACAACAGTGGCCAAAATTGCCATTCCGCAGGCATGCAAATGACCAGCACACCAGGCGACACATGGCGTATACTTAATTTTCATACAAATTATGCAGGCGACAAGCTATAAAATTAATTTCGAACGAACATTGTGCAAACTTTCGTCAAAATTTACATGAAAATCATTTTGGTCAACATTTAAACAACATGATTATGGTTTTTTTAATTTTTGTTTGAATACAAAAGAGATTTGTTGATGCATATAGCTCAACTTTATTTGATTTGTAATTGGATTTTTCCAACTTTGCTTAAAGCGAATGCCAAGTTAAAGCAATGCCAAAATTGAGAAGTGTGCAGAAGGATGAAGCCCTAAACAAGCTAGCATATGTGGCGAGTGAGGTCTAGAGCACAAATTGAATTTGCGCACAGCGCCAAACAGCATAACAAATAGACGTTACGCATACGCCAAGTGAGCCGCCGTGTG
Organism: Drosophila nasuta; assembly: GCF_023558535.2. Lineage (NCBI taxonomy): Eukaryota > Metazoa > Arthropoda > Insecta > Diptera > Drosophilidae > Drosophila > Drosophila nasuta. The sequence goes on along the minus strand of NC_083457.1, from coordinate 35,476,824 downwards.
GACAAACCTAACCGCACAAGGACGCACATGGACGCCAGTTGATAACCAAGACAGTGGAAACCGAAAAAAAAACACATCACAACAGCAATGGAAAATAGGAAAACACTCACTCAACTAGCCAGGCCGGTCTGACCAGTCAGTTAGCTAGCCATGACGTTTAGAAATTTGGCATGCGTGGCGTTAACTGAAGCTGACTGAAGCACGGCCACAGCTGCTGTTAACCAAATGCCAACAAGAGCAACATCATTGGGTGAGTGGATACTGGCGGTTGATGTCGCCGCAGATGACAGTTAACAGTTAGCAGCCAAGCCAAGGTAAATAAATCAAACAAAAAAAGATGCCAGCTTTGGCTACGTGACAAACCAAGTACCAAGCGTTGAGCATTGAGTCGAAGATTCAACGTCATTTGGCTACAACGTTCTGAACAGTTTGACTGATTATCGGTCAGCTGCTTATGACACATGGCCAAGTAACGAAACAGAACCGGAACTGAATCCCGTGCTGTGCGTGACACAAATTGTGGACCAGACAAGTTCGGACAAGTCCAGACATGTCGAGTTACAGACAGTAGGTTGGGCCACAGCAAGTTGAGCATGTCGAGCAGCTGCTGCTGCATTGACAAATGGCTACCTGTAAGATGTCTCTGTTCGTGTTCTGTGTCGCCTATCAATGTCCTGTCGATGACATGTCCTGGCCAGCGACACGACAATATCAACACTTGACTTCTATTGACACGACGACGATAAACTGAACTCGAAAATGGTGTGAGTACAGCGACAACGACACAGTTTACTGTGTTATATATAATACTGAAATTTATCTAGAATTTAAATAATGATGCACTGCTTTAGTTGGACATATTAATTGTGTGTATGTGTGTCTGCGTTGACAACATGCAAGCGAAATTTAAGACCTCGTTGTTGACCTCCTTTGACCTGCTGAACTCTCGAGTCTGAGTGACCCACAGCGAAGAGCCTTGCGTCCAGGACACTGGCTGATATACAGAGCATGTGCATGCGATTCCATTCGAGTGCCTGCAAACTGCTGCAGCACAGCAATGTGTAATAAGGCTGCATATATTATGGCATTTATATTGTGCCATATATTAGAGGCTTACACACTCTGCTCCCCTTGGCTCCCATCGAGGCGGCATGGCTGATTGTTGCAGTTGTTTGCCTTGCGGTGATCACTCAATTTGAATTAATTTGCGGCTGTCATCCAACCCAAAATTAGTTTATGCCGATTTGCATAAACACAAATGTCAAACTCTGCGACTGTTTCGCCATTGGCCACTAAATTGTTGTGGGCAGCATTCTGGCATAGCTACCTGGCACAATAATAATAAATAAAATGCGCTTTAATTTTTCACATTTCACATTTGCATTCAACTATAAAATTAGCAAATTAGCGATTACTACTTTCGATAATACTATCAGTTCGATAAATTTTATGCTATGCGTGTTTCGATAATTTACTTCTGCTAGAGATCTACCATATGTGTGTTTCGATTACACGATACTATCGCCCATAAATGCTAGAGATGATCCCTGTGCCTGCTCTAGGCTTCTGCTCGATAAAAGAGCAAAAGTTAACAGCAGCTGGCCAGACCATAAGCCTTGGCCATTTGAAGTTTTGCGGCTTTTGGAGCAATCTGCAGAAAAGTGAACAAAAACCAAAAACCCAAAAAAAGAAATACAAATATTTTGGCTCTTTGCTTTTGGCCTCTTCTCGACTAATTCCGTTTTTGTTTATCTCGGCACACACCACAAACACACACTCACTACACACACTTGGCAGTTTTTATGCCGCATCGCATCGCCTTCTGTGACAGGCACTGCTGAGAGCAAACTGCAATTTGGTCGCTTTAGAGCTGGCTCAAAACAGCTGCGTCTCCGAATGCATATGCTTCTTGCCACTTGCTACTGCAGCGGATTAACGTGCCACAAGGCCAAACGAGTGTTGAATTTTATTTGCTACTAACACGAAGCCACTTTAAAACTTTTCTCTATAAACTGCACCGATATACGATGTGCTGTTTTGCTGCGATGCTTTTTAATGCACTTTTCCTAAACTCAAAACTTCATTAAAACGCACATTAAACTTGTCAGTTGGCCTTGCTTAAGCTGCCAAATAGAACTGGAAACTCAACACATCTGACAACATCGAAATTTAAACACATTTTAAAATTAATTTTAATTATTTTTATTGTAAATGATAATGGAGGAGTTTGAAGAGAAGCGAGTGAAGAATGAAGAAGCCGTGGATCTACTACCGCGAACACCTGGAAAATGTCCTGTGACGAAATGCGATGCAACTGTCTTTCCCTCCAACGTCATGATGCACATGATGGACAAACATTCATATGCCGATGGTACCATCAACTCAGAGATCTATGACCACAAGCCAGTAGCATTCCACTTCGATCCCTCGAGACTTGAGTTTGGCGAAAATCGTTGTGTAGCTACCTTGGCTTATGGTGGCTCGATAGATCGGCCAGAGACGCAACCGGGTTATGACTTCATAAGTCTACCGAATGCTGCACTAATCAACTATCAACATAGCTATGACAATTTCCTACCAATCATGATGATGGTTTGTCGATCCAATTGTTTTGCTCTCCTCGAAAACAGAAAGCTGGAGCAAGAACTGTCATCGCTGAGAGGTCACAAAGCTGGCACCTATGTCATCTGGCTGGTGGCACCCAAGACAACTCGCAAACTGTACTACACTCTAACCATTCATGATCGTTATTATCACATCTCCAGAAGTGTTATACGTTCAGTGCGAGATTTCTGTGCCAGCCAGAATCCCAGTGAATTTATGGTCAACGATGATAACTATTTGCTGCTGCGCGACTCGGAGATACTTCAGCTCATGAGCAAGCCCAGTACCAAGACAAAGGGCAAACAGAAACGTGGCATTCCAGTCGAGCTCATAGTCTACCAGTACCCAAGGGATCCCGACAGTCAGTGGCAGAAATCCGACCAGGGAAAGAAATTGCTTATCAAAATGCCGCATACAAAAGCTCAAATACAACGCACAATAAATGGAAAGTTATCGCTAACCAAAAGACCTCTTTCAAAGACTGTTCTCTAATCTCGTTCACCACAACCTCGATTTATAAATATTATATCTGACCAAATTTTAGTGTGCAATTGCTTTAATTAAGACAAATAAACATTCTAATTGTATTACTTAGATTTATTTGCCTGTTCGCCTATATTTTGCTAATTCGCCACACAGCTAATTGCAACTAGTATTTTTGTTTATTTTATCAAATGTTAATTTTACTCTGAATATTTAAATAAACATACTTTAGTTATAAAGCCGGATAAACATGGATTTTGTGAATTTATTCAGCTGCCTAATTGCAAATAATCTAAATCAATGAAAATAGTTTTCTGTGTGTCAAATGATTGCTGTATGCATCATATTATCAAAGCTATGAATTAAGCCAGTTAATCATGTGTCATTGAAAATATATTTAAAATTTTTGTTTTTATACAAGAACTTTTAAGTACACTTCATAGCCATTTTTTCAATGATTTTTCGTTAAATAAAATGTTGTCAACATTCGTATTTTCAAAGTTGATGAATTATATATTTGTGGAAATATTTTAAAGTGATAATATAAATATTATGTGTATTATGTTTGAAAATTATTCAATTCTCAATACAATTCACAACTTTATGCTTTTTTTTTTGATGTATTATTTATGCTAGATACCCATAAATACACGTTACGCATAATTATATGTCATAACTGGTCTAGTAGCAACTTCAATGGAATTTCTAGAAATTTCTAAAGCTAAATTGAAATTCACAGACTTGCAAAGCACCCATGGCAAGTAGCTAAGTGAGGCATTTCGGATATGAGCGAAGCACTTGTGCAATTTAAGTGCTCAGCACATAATTATTTAATAAGCCGACAGCTGATTGAAAATCAGTGGGCGGGAGGAATAACTCACAGCTGAAGCGGACTGAAGAGTGGCTAAGCGGAAGCTAACCCTTCCCTGCTGCCGCAAGGTGTGCGGACTAAGCAGCTTTTATACACACACTCCCACACACAGAGGCACAGTTGCATACGCATGCAAGCATGAAACATACCATGTAAATGACGCTAATTGTATTACAATTTGCTTGAATGCCTAAAAGCTGGCAATGGCAAATCACAAACCGCTTAGTTCGTATATTATATGGGCATGCGGTTGGGTCGAGAGTGCCTGAAGGGCCCTCCGCAATTGTTGCGCATTTCAACTGAGCCATGCCCCATCCCAAGCAGTTATCGCCCATGCCCCCATCACCACCGCCACTTGCCACACATGCAATTTTAATCATGAGAAATAGTACACACAGCATTGCATCCGCAATGATGAAGCGTGACCAGCGGGTGGAGGTTGAGTAAGTGGTTACAAACTGTATTTGTGTGTGGTGCTGGATGAGTCTGCTCACAGTTGAATTATGCCTTACATTTCAGTTATTCAATGTAATCGGTGGTTGACTAAGAATGAAGAATGCTGCCAGAGCCAATAATCATCTTGCAGACTGGTAACTGCTTTGCATACTTATGTTTGGTCACGAATTGAGAATGCACTTCAAACATTCCGCTAATTGAGCAATGTAATCGAGCAACTTTTATTTCTTAAATATAATTAGATATCATAATTTCATTTCTTGTCACTTTTTACTTCAAGTGCAGCTTGAGCAAGTTGAAATGTGGCACGCAGTAGAGCTAAAGAATGAAAATATATCTTTATTATTAAATCCTGATTTAAATTACTTCATTGGCTTACTTTACTGCTGTCAACTGCAGATATGCTTGACCCAGTTAGGTGTAATTCAAATGGTTGCTCCGCAGTTACTCCATTTCGGAATAGAATAGCCAATGCCTTATCAATACATCGATAATTAATTAAAGGACAGAGTGTAACTTCTAAGAATCGAAGTGTTGGGCACTCACGCAATATTTTCAACAAATAAACATTGTTCATATTAATGCAAGAATAAAGCGATAATTCTTGCAGTTGCATATTAGTTAAATGCCTCAAACAATTCATATCGGAAAGTTCACAGGAAAGTGTGGTTAGAGCCTTTAAGTGTGAAATGCGATTTGCTTCATTCGCAAAGATGTACTTTCCGGGCATTACCAGCTTTTTTAATTGGTCATTATAGCGTAGATCCAAGTGATTGATGAAAATAAGTGTACTTGACTTTTGATCATGAATTTCCAAGGACTTTAGATTGGGGAAATAGGGCACGCTTCTCTGTAATCCATTAACGGCATCGTACAGTTGTAAGTTCTCTAAATTTCCACAATGTGCTGGCAATGCGCGAAGTGTTTCCATAGTCGGCATGGTAAATATATGCAAGCTCGTTAGATGCATCAGTAGTTCTGATATCTTATTCAATAATTCGTAATTTAAACATCCGATCTCCAGATGCGTCACAGATGTCAAGCAATTCAAAGCTGTGCCTAAAATGTTATGTACTTAAAATATAGATTTTTAATCATTAATACTTCTACTTACATTCCCTGTCCGTGTAGTCAAAGTTTCGTAGACTTAGTTTCTGCAAGCGTGGCAATTCGCTGAGCGACATTAACAGCTCTTCGATCGATGCCGGACCACTGAGTGCAATCTCCTCGAGACTTTGCCATTGGGGCAGAAAACTTTGCACAACTTGCAGATTGTCACTAGTCAGCGATATGTTGATCGTCCTCAACTCGGGACAGAACTCTTGAGCTAGTGACCAGCACTCACGGCTCATGCCATAGCCGCCGTCATAGATGTGAGTCAGATTCTTGCCGCTATATTGCATAACATAACGCCAATCGACGCTTTTGTCTCCGGCTGCCACATGCTGACACATGGTTTTGAACAAATGATCGTTGTCGAAGAATGGAATTGCAAATGGAGTCAATCGATTTTCAACATTATCATCCTTTCCATTGGGATTTACAGAGGTATTTTGCTCATCCAGTTGAAGCATATGAGTTGCATCAAGCTCAGTTTCATCCTCCATCGTTGCATCAAAACAAATTATCACTTACTGCGGACAGTGTTGGTAAACGCATTTCATATGATCGTGAATTTATTTCTAATCGATAATGTCATTGAAGATCGATAAGTTGGCTGAAGTGTTACCACTAATCGTTTGAAGTTGTGAAATTAAATAAAGCGTTTGTTAAAATGCCAAAAGTGATATATGTACATATGTAAAAAACAAATTTTTCGTGGCATCGAAAAAACATATGTTAATAAGATTCACACATAGAAAAAACTATTATAATTCCATAACCTTTGAATTGGTGTTTTTTCTTTTGGAAACTGTCGCAATGGAAATTTAATGATTTTTGCCACCCACATAAAAATATAATAAGGTTTCATATTTTCTCTCATTTGGGTGTAGCTTTTTTTCAGCATTATTTTGTTACATGTTGGCTTATTCTAGCTTATTTTTTTTTCAAAAATCTAGCTTATACGGGTGCTCAAAACCTGGCAACACTGCGCAGGAGTTTGATTTTTTTCGATTGTCTGCCATCGATATTAATGATCCTGACTATTTCGCACACTACAAAGTGTGCAATTTTGTATACGTGTCGCTGTGAATGTCAGGAAAACGATGGCCAGCGCTTGACAAATTCACATTCAGATCTACTCCACTTCCCACTAGTTCAACACTGCGCTTTTTATCTCTCGACATACTGGCAGTCACTTCCTTATACTCGCACTTCGCATTCGTATTCGTACTTCTATTGTTTTTTTCTTTTATTTTTTTTGTACTTCTGCCCACAAGCTGAGCACAAAATGTGCCCATGTGCCTTTGTGATGCATTACATTTTGCTATCCAAACTGTCATCTTTCGGTTTGCCGGAGAAGGGCACAGGAGCAGTGTGACAAGTGGAGAAAAAACGGAGCTGCCAAGAGCCAGTAACTGCAGCACTTGTAGTTTGCGGCATGGGAAAGTAACAGCTCAGTTTGGATCACTTGGGGATTAGCCGATTGCTGAGCAGATGCAGCACACAACGTTGTTGCTATCAAGGGCAAAAATAAAAACTACATACATACATATATGGAAAATGCTGGAGTTGAAGTGATGCACCAATTTGACTAGCAGCAGCAATAACAATTTCAATTTTGCCCTAAATGTGATTAACATGTAAGTTCAGAGACAGCAACAACAAACATTGTGTTAGTGGTATTCAAGAAATTGCTTTTATATTCATTTAAATTGACTTTCTAATGATATCGAGGCTTTAAAATGACTTTCTAAATTGCCAAGCTCGTGCGGAATTTTCTAACCCTAAGATTTGTGCTGTTACTGTGCTGGCTTGCAAATTGGGACATGTGAACTTTTTATAGTTTAATTAAAAATGTTAACTTATTGCCTTAGATAATGAGAATTTATTCGATAGAATTGGCCAACTGTATTCTACACACGTGCTAATTTGCGCACAACCTCTGTAAAATGTGCCCAAAAAGTTTCAGATCATAATTTTCAATTTAAATCGAATTATTTATAATTGAGCTAGTTCTCTGCATGGTGGGAAATGTAGGTAATTAGTTGGGATATTTATTAGACTTGTAATAAATACTTACTTACGTAGTTAGTCTTTTGATTGGTCTCTTTGCACTTGGTAAACAAACTTGCGAACGCTTTGTTTGTGTTTGCTGTACATGAACATTAACACTTTGCCCCTCTTTCATGATAAATAGCTGTGCAACAACAACTGTTCAATTGTGTGTGTGAGTGGGTGAAGTAATGAAGTACACAACAATAACAAGAGACAGGGCAGAAGATAGATGGAGAGATCAAACAATATAATGATATAATATTAATAGAGAAGTTTCCCCAAGGAATAAAGTATTTGTTTACGACAACATGTAATCTGACATCATAGAAAGTAGTTGTAGATAACTATAAACAAATGTATTGGAAAATATTCTCAATAATAGCTGTAGATATATTATAAAATTCAAAATGAATCAATTGGTTTAATAACTTTTGTTTAATTGAAATACATTTTAATTTGGTTGCCTCAAATTGATGAATACTTCATTGCATTAGAAATGTTGTGGGAATTTTAAGACTAAATCATGCATAATTTATGGCAACATTTGGTTGAAATTGTCATATAAAATTATTATCCAGCAGATAAAAGCAAATGTGTCGCACCCACAAGCACACGCACACGCACACAAGCAGAACAATTGATTTGCTAAAAAATTATGTTATTTTGTGGAAATTTATGATGCCATTTGGAATGCTAAAAATTGAGCAAGTCAATTCTGGATTTCAACTTGCTTATGCTAAGTCTCTTGTTGTTGTTGTTGTTGTTGTTGCTGGTGGTGTTTTTATCACTTGAACGGGAAGTTAGAATTATTGTCATGGCTTTTATTACGGTCATAAATTGAGCAGAGCCAATGCAAGTGAATTTACCGTGCTGCATTACGAATGAGTTATTGCCCAGATGGTATTAAAGTGTGCCTTAAATTTTAATTAGTTTGCTCGTCAAATGCTGCCACTGTTTGCTTATCGGACACGTGTATACGAGTGCGATTCGTTTGTACCATTGGGATTGAACAAATGGAATGAAAAATCTAAGAAAAGATAATGCAAACTACATTTAGCTTCAATTGTTTACTGTTTGAATTGCACGAATCATCTGACCTTTGTTTCTATGCATATCAAAAAGGGTTTTGTTGGTCCCTCAGTTTATCTCCCATTGCCTTCGCTTTGAATATTTGCATAGGTAAGCGTTTGCTGTACAGGGATTTGAAAAGAGTTTGCATATTACCACAAACACTGGGGAGCCTCAATGGACCTGCAAAAATAACGATATATTTTCTAGAAAACGAAAAGCAATGTAGTCAAAAGTGTTGAACTATGTTATACCTCGCTTAAAATCGATAAATCTAAAGAGCAAACCACAACTTGTGCTTTCCCTACTTTGTTATTGATTTAGCTGTGGGCATAATAATATCTAATTTATCTTGCATAATTTACTCGCTGACAAAGCAAACAAAATATGTGTTTCTAGCTGACAATGGTCAACAATTAAGACAAGATTCGTGTGTGTACAATAAACAACAAATCATGGCGACTCCTTGCGACTAGCTTGAGGCAAAGGAATCTACTTAGAAAATAACGTATAAGCACCACATGAAATTTCCTGTATCCCTTGACATTCTGTGGTTGCCATTTGACTTCATTCAACTGCCATTGAAAGTAACTGCGATTTTGGTTATAAGACATGTGGAGCTTTTGTCATGGAGTCATGTCGTGATGACTACCGAAAATAGAAAGCAAACACAACTCGTCTAAAAAGAACAGAGTACATGTTATCCTAAAACAGGGAAGAAAAAAAAAAATAATTTGAAATTTTCGTACGCTTTTTTCTGGCAAAGAAATTAAAGCAATGTGATAGTCGCATTTACCAGAAAAGTCCATTAAAGCACATGGAAATACGTTTTCAGTCAGTTGCCTAATGGGCAACATTTCACAACTCACACACACACATAAGCACTCCAAATGGCCTAAAAAGCAAAAGGTGCAGTCCCAAAGCCACCTCAATTTACACTTTACACACACATTCTCACGTAGACACATACACACACACACACACACACACACACATGAACGGCATTCCAAGCGTGACCCGACGTGCAAAAATCTAAGAATTTACAAAGGATTATGCCGAAAGAGGCACACACAGGACACATACTAACTGACGTATACTCGACAGTTTAACTACGCTATAATGAACCTAGTTAAAAGCGAGCTGCAATTATCTTTTCGTAATATTGGATTTCAAATTTAAGTTTAAATGAATTCCTAATAGTTACTAACAAATAATATCATTGAAAAATACTACTAAGCATATTATCTAAACAATTTACAACAGCTAAAGTTCAAAGAGGGTCGTAAAAATTGGAAACAATTGCAGCTAAGGTGCAACTGAAAGTTGACTTTAAAAATCACGTATACGCAGTGTCATAATATGAATGTTAGTTGCCTTTGCCACTTCTGTCTGCTCTGTCCTCAACTTGTGTGAGTGTGCTTGTTTTTACTTTTCTCTTTTCTTTTTTTTTTGTGTTATTTGGGTTGTGTTTTTTTTCATTTTTGTTTTGTATGTAAATGTTTGAACTGTCTGCACGAGTGGCAGCACAAAGTTGGCCAACAACAATGACACAAAAAGGGGGTCAGGGGTTTGCACAAACATCACGCACACACACGTGGACATAGCAAACACACAACGACACACACACACACACAGTCACACATGTTGCATTAATATGCGAATATGGAGGAGCACATTTTTGGCATGCACTCAGCCAGTGGATGACGTGCATAGTCTTGTTTTCCTGGGCGGTAACTGCAGCTATTTGATGTCTGGCATTTGCTTTTTTGTATGTTACCAAAATATATGAAGAAGCTAGAATTATGATCGGGCAGCTACATACAGACACATGTAAATTGCAGGCTATAAACTGTAAACAAATTTATTTCACATTTTGCCATGATAGATTTGGCCATACGCAACCATACGTATGCGCAATATCTTTCAATCAGTTGTCTGCTGTAGAGTAGTGTAGTGCGAGAGCAGAGTCAAATAGCTGTGCAGAATACAGAGTTTGACGTTGCATGCAACCCAATGCGGTTGCTCAGCCCTTCGGCCAGACTTAAGCTATGCTGAAAGTCAAGTCATCAGCAGCAATTGAGAGAGAAGAACAGCACAAAAGGAGCAACAAAGCACAAGCACACACAAAAACAAAAACAACAACCAGAAACAACAACGACAATCAACTTCAGCACGTCTGACAGTCGGTGGGGTAACCTGAAATCGATCAGCTAAGTGGGTTGCCCAAGTATCCAGGATACTGGCTCTTTAGCCGCCTGCCCTCCGCCCGCCCCTCTCTTTGTTTTTTGCTTGATTTTCAGCTACAATGACAGTGGCAATTGAATTTGCTTTGCGCTTTTCCCCTTCGAGCTGCGATTTGTTGGCGCTTAGTTTTTGGTACTTGTTGTCGTCGTTGTCGCTGTTTCTGTTGCTGTTGTTTTTGGTGCTTTGCTGTGTACCTCTTGGCGTTAACTGCACATTAAACAGCTTGATTGCAGAACCCCAATCAACCGAATTTCTTCTAACATGCTGTTGACCCGAATCATTTTGTTGTTTCTCTTCTTTTTTTTTTGTTAGTTGCCCTTTTCTCCATACGTTTTTTTCACTCTCTCTCTCTTTCTCTATCGAAGCTTTTGTTTTCGCAATACGTTGCAAAGACCCAAATGAAATTATCCTAAAGAAATAACGTGCATTGTTTGCTTTGCCTTTGTTTGGCTCAACTCTTTCTTACAATTGATTAGAATGTGCTTTTGTTTATGCCCCCCAAAAAAAGATTCTTTTAGCCGAGTGCCTCTGAAATGGGATTGCAGCATCCAATTTGAGCCAAAGTGATCTTAAGAGTATAACTAAATTAAGCGAAAACGACTGTGTTTAACCTAAGTAGTTGTCTTCTCTTGTCAACAAGCTTACTCGAATGATAATGCCATTCGCTGACAAGCATTTGCAACACTTAGTTTTCAACCTGCTTCCATCTGTCTGTAGTTGTCTGTTCGTGTCTATTAATGTTGGCCAACAGTTGAGCTTGGATTTCGCCATGAATAACTCCTCAGTAGACGCCAAGATATATATCTTGAACGGTACCGGAAACCACACACACACACAGTAGCACAGACAGCGGAGGAAATGGTAGTTCGGTTCGGTCTTCCGGAAGTCGCATTCGCACACTTGTCGCTCATAACTTTAAGTTGAAGCCGCTTTGGCGCTTTGTGTTCAGGTGTGCAACGGAGACGAGAAACGAAAAGCGGAAAACGAAATAGAAAACATTTCGAACTTTGTACACTTTTTTTGGGTCAAATGCAATTTAAACGATGATACTATTTTTTTTTCGTATTTCTTCTTCTTGTTCACTTTTTTTTTGGTTGTGCAGCAAAAAGTGGCAAGAAAATGTGCTGAAAAGAGGGCGCGCGCACACAGAAAAAGCGGAACCGCATTTGAGCCTTTTTTTATCGAGCAGCTATACAGAGAGAAAGACAAGAGAGACAAGAGACAGACCAAGCAGCAGTGCAGAGCAAAGCAAATTTATATAGCCATAGAGTCAGGCAAGAGAAGAGAATGGTGAGAATGGAGTCTTGTCTACCAGCTGTAGATGGAGAAATGGAGCTTGAGCTTGTGGACTGCGGACTGTGGACTGGCGACTGTGGACTGTGGGCTGCTGGTGGTTGGTGGCGTTTTCGGCTGTCGTTGCCGTTGCCGTTGCTGTTGCCGTCGTACAAAGTGGAAAATGTGGTTAAAAACCGCAATACGAAATAAATTACTTTTTCTGCTTTGAGCTGCAGTCCGAAGGCTGTCGTGGCTCCTTTAGCAAAAGCAAAATGCAGCTTGAAATTGAAAGCTTCCGTTACCGCCGCCCAGTGGCAGCCATTTATTCAGTCACCCATTCTCCACCCACAACCCACCAACCACCACCCATCCATCCACCAAAACCCCGAACTCAAACACCCACCGAACATTAGGCCGCGCTCGCCATTGCTCGCTTCCGTTTCCGTTCGCAGTCGCTGTCGCAGCTGGCGTCGCTTTCACATTCACATTCTCTCTGTGTTCCATTGTCTTCGAACGACCCAATTTTGGTCAACTTAAAGCATGCTTTAAGGCGACTTCTGTCCGGCCTATTTGTCAGCTGGCCATCGCAGCCCGCGAATGCGACGACTTCTCTTGGGTCGGCGGCCTAATTTGAATTATGGCCATCAAAAAGTGGCTAAACTTGTTACTGCCACTGGCTGGCTGGCTGGCCCGAGGCCAAAAGCCAAAGCCATGTGGCAACTTCTTGGCATCGCCATACGTTTCGCATATTGTGTAGTTCTTTGCGAGAGCTTTGCTCTGGCTAAATGGCCATATCATTTGCTCATATCTTACAGTGCCAGATTAGCACTACAAATGCAAAGCCAATAGCTTATTCTATATATATATATATAATATTATAAGTTTTTAGCCAAGATCAGAAAAATATATTTAAATGAATAATAATACAAACAGTTCATTGCTGTTTTGCTATTACACCTGTAAATTGTGTAATTTTATATTAAGATAAATTTGGGAGAAGAAAAATTTAAAAATATGCTTACTTAACACTTTATTGTAATACGAGAATCTAATATCCATTTCATGTCCAAGTTTACATGCTTAAATGCCGGTTTATTCTTAAAATATGTAATAGGTATATCGATATACTACTATATTCAATTATGTTATTGATGTTATATGTTACACAATATATATATAAGTAATATACCACCAAAATACTAAAATATACCAAAAGCTATATTTAATACATACATCGATATACTTCTATGTTCAAATATGTTATTGGGTACACAATATACCAGATTGTCAATCAAAGCCATTTTGTCAATATAAAAAGATTTATTTAAAACCTTTTACAATCAAAATTGTAGGAATCTAAAATTGCAAGTATTTTCGAATAAATTAATAGTTATACCTATATATTTTCTAGGCTGTTGAAAAAAAACATAACATTTTTAAACTAACAATGCATTGCAGTGTTTACTTTAATAAACTTATCATAGTAATATTTATGCTTGATTTTCTTTTGAAGGTTTTAAGTTTTATTAAAACATCAACAAAAGTTGTTAACAACACTCTGATAAACTTAAAAATGAAAGATTTAAAAGTTCGTCCTTAACTTCCTACATTAAACTATCGCTTATTACACACGTAGTAAGTTAAGCTTTAAGAAATTAATGTTGTTACTTCGATAAGTGGGTCAGGGCTTCGTACTTACCAAGGCTAAACAGAGAGCAGATAGCTTTTAATTAGCTTTGCATACACTTGCCGTAATTAGTTTTAAGTGTTTAACTGGCAAATCGTATAGTGCAAACACGTATAGTTGCCAGCGATATTGACAAGCATTTGTTGCAAATGAAAATAGTTTTCAAAACATTTATCCAACACAAAGGCGCACACAATGGCATTTGAAAATTGCAAAGTAAGTCGCATTAAAGTAAAATAGCGCTAAGTGCGCAACTACAATTACAATTACAGTGCCGTCGCGACTCTGCGCCTCGTCCTGCGATCTGAACTTTCTATGACAATTGTTGCCTGGTCAGCCCCATTGTACTACATAGTCACTTGCCCTGGCTTCGCTTGGACTCGTCTGTCCTAGTCTGCACTATTCTCTTCTGTGCTTTTCTTGTTCTGTTCAGTTCTGTACTATTCTGTTCTGTGCTCTGCCGTTATGTTCTGGCAGGACGGACAAGACGGCCATTTATTTGCCGTTTGCATTCAACGAGCTGATGAATGGCCATTAGAAGTAAGCACAACGCTCTACGAGATTACCTTAAGTATGCGGCAATTGCACAGGCAACTTTCTGATGCCTCCTCCAGCTCCTGCTTTTCATGCTTGATGCCAATACCGAAGCCGAAGCTGATGCTGATAAAATAAAGTGCCCCTCGCACGCTCCCTTTGCACCATAATTTATGCGAGACTTGGAACATCTCGACATTGGAGTTGTTCTCCTTCTGCCCCCCTCCCCACACCACACATTGTTCTTTTTGCAAAGGAATTACAGGCGAGGCGGGCAAATTTATGGCCTACAAACAAAAGACAGCTGCCGGTCAATGTCTAAGAAAAGTACTGGCACTTATATGACAACGCCCAAATGGCTACTAAATAAACGGAAATTGATGACGCGTAAAAAGCGACGTTGACAATTTTAAAAACTTGTATTGCCGTTCAATTTTATCCTATAACAAAAATACCTTGTAAAGCGTGAGAATGCGGCAATGTCAGAGGAAGAGTCTTGAGCAAGCTTAGTTGCGAATATTTTAAAACAATTATATACATTTTCTGTTAAGTATTCTTATAAAACATTTAATATATCGTTATCCTTAATATTATTATGATCATGCCAGAATTTTATAAATTTTTTATTAAATATACATCACAAATATTATTATGAATTTAGCATTGAGAATGTTCTTGATATTTTGTTTGATTTTTAAAGCAACATAACAACATTAAATAAATGAATACAAGAATATGAAAGTATAAGTTATATAATACTATTATAATTAGCAATCCGTAAGAAATTGTCAATAATTCTATATGATTTTATACTTCACTTTATCAAGCACACAATCTACAGCGCAACTTGTAGTCGAGTATTGCTTGAATCTCTCTCAAGTCGCTACTTGCTTCAGCAGTGTGTCGCACACACACGCATTTATCATAATCGAAGTTTTGTGTGGGCTGCAAGGAGCTGCAGCGACAGCGACAAAGCGATGAGGATTGCGACGAAGAGCAGGATGAGAACGAGGACGATGACGACGGGTGCCATTTGTTTCCATTTTGTGTTAACGTCAGCAGGCTGAGCGCGTTGGAACAAAAGCCTGAGGTTGAGAGTGGGACGCAGGCTGGCAAAACTTTTGGTGACGTCGCTGGCGACGCACAAAAGTAGGCAACGGCAACGGAAGTGCAAGTGGCGCTGCATTGACATTTCCGCTTCGCAGAGCTTTTGGGAGGTGAGGCAGCAGCATGACAAGGACAAGCAGAATATTGGGCTGCGAGCGAACGAAGGGGAGAGTGGCAAATGGGAGTAACAAGAAGTTGCACAACTTTGGCAGCAGTTGGCGGTAGCCCGGAGCTTATTTTGCAGTTGGTGGCTAAAAGAAAAGAAACCGAAAAAAATGGAAGTTCCACAAAAAGTAATAGCGAGAGTTAGTTTCATATTATTTTTAGCGTTTTTATTGCGTTGCGAATTGATTTAGCTGTTTCTCATACAGGAAATCAGTTCATGCTCGTTTTCTATTTATTTAAAAAGCACATCGCCTAGCGACTTCCCCGCTATTTAATGAAGCAGTCAAATCTCAGCAAAAATCTTATTTCGCCTTCTCTTTTTGGTACTTGCAATTTTTTTGCTGGCTCTTGCTCGATCTCATGCTCATTTGATTTTGGCTGTTGCTTCTCTTTTTTTTTTAACCAAGCGAAAAATGCTTAATGGGCACGGGAAAAAATAAAATAAAAATGAAAAAGAAATGGGGTGAATAAAAAATAATATAAGAAATACTTTTTGTGGCTTGCGGTTCACTTTGCAGTTCATTTTGTTTCTGCTATGCAAGTGAATTTTCAGATAAAGTTGGTCCTTGAAGTGAGTTGAGGTTGCAGCTTGCAACATGAGCTGAGTTTCCATTACAAGCTGTGTGTCTCTCTATCGTATATAATATATATTTTTTTTATATATTCTACAAATTTATTTTTCTGCGCAATTTAATTAATATTTTTTCAAAAGAATTGTATGAGCAACAAGTAGCTAAGCTAAACCATAAAAATGTTACGCAAAATTAAACAACTTATTGGCTTTTTTTAAAAGTATTTCGCTGCCTTTGCGCTCTTTAATTTATGCAAATTTTATGCTACGCGTGGCGGCCCAACCAACAGTGCCACCCGCTGACTGAGCATTGACACAATTTTCCGCCACTCAACATGTGGCAAAGTGGAGCAGCGGAGCAATAGTGAAGCCAATGTGAACAATGGCAGCGTCGAAAGCTGTTCGAGTGTCAAATGTCTTTGTGTTAAGCGTTCAGCTCAGCTTTAAAGGACCCTGTCTGCAGCTTTCCCCCTGCTCTTCTTCTTGCTTCTCCTCTTTCTGTCTCGATTCCTTCGACGCCTCCAGGCACCGCCGCGAATTTGTTGCAATTCCAACTTGCTTTATGTTGAAATTAGTTGAGAAATTAAATTTCCAGTTCTCGCTGCTCGCTGGTGAGTTTTCTTTTCGCTTAATTTTTGCGCCCTTTGTTTGTGCAACTTTCCCTTGCATTCACCAACACACACAAACACACACACACTTAGACACATACAAGCACTTTCACAGTCACACACAGACATGGTAAAGTTTTTAAGTTGAAATTATGCAAAACTCGCAGTGCTCTGTATGAAATATTATTACGTATACGCCATGTGGGCGACGTTCCCTGTTCGCTGCTTGCATGTTGCACGTTGCACGCTGCGCGTTGCACGTTGCACATTGCATACCTGCAGGCGCCGCATGAGTCAAAAACTTTGAATGCAACAATGCGGGCTAACTGTACCGCAGTAACTTCTATTAAATTTTCTTGCACATTTTTCATATTAAAATAAAACAAAGCTGCAAACCGCTGCCCCAACTTTCTGCTCGTACGCGTACTTAAAATTCAATTTACGTTCGTACCTTGCACAAGACATGCAACACAAAAAAAAAGTATATACATATATGGGTAAACTATGAAAATTCGAATTTCGTGTGTTCATTAACACGCAAATTGGCAAAGTAACTAAGTGAGTGAGTCGACTAACAAAATACTAAGTAGTTTAATAAGCCAACATTTCGAGGGATTAAACACATTTTAAAACGGTATTTGAACAAGTGTGTACCAATATCATTTTAATGTTTTTAATTATAATTGCATTACCCACAAACATTTGAACAATTTCATACATTTTGGTAATTTTTTGTTTTTTTTGAGTTTTTAATATAATTTGTATATGTACCATAATTATTTTGTCACTATATAATTGTAATTATGATTATGCTTAAAACCTTAAAACTAAATAATTTTGTGTATTTTTATTGTTATTTATTTTTTGTTGTTAGTATTTTAATGCGAAATTAGAGGTACGTTTACTTTAATTCATTTCACCATTTAAAATACCTTACTATATAAAATGATTACTTTACACAATTCATGAGTATTTGTGGAACTCTAGGTCAGATTGTTTTTCTTGTAGATAAACTTATCACCTGATCGGTATAAATTACACTTCCATGTTTGCTTCTTATCTAATACGATTAGAACTTGTCTGTTAATGTCAGAGAACAAATACTTTGACTCTCTTGAAAGCATTACAAAAGTGAAAGAGATCATTTTTATTGCTCTTTTAATCGCCGGTTGACGCCGGTTGTTGTTTTTGCTTTGCTTTGCTTGTTTATAAATAGAGAGAGTGGCAATGTGACCTCTATCTCTCTTGGTGCAAAACGCCGACTGTAGCTTTAGTTATCAGCAAAACGTCAACGGTGAAGCACATTGCTCACAATGTTTATAGGCAGAATTGCTTGTTAGAATTATGAGTCATGATTGTTTTCATTTGTTGTTGAAATACTTGTGAAAGTGATTGGAAATTCAGTTCTTACTATTACAACATAACTAAAAGTAAAAAAAATGGTGTCCAGCACGAATCTAATAAACTTGAATGCAGTTTGTATTATTGAAATACTGAAGCATATTAAAAAGAATTGTGAAATTAATGAAAACACTAATTACACCGATCTAATAAACTTTGCGTTGACATGTGAATGGTTTCGCGATGTGTTCTTGGAATGGAATTCTTCTCTATATGAAAAACTTAAAATTGATCAAAACTATTTAGTGCAGTCAAAAAGTATTGTCGTAAATTTTGACAAGCTATATAAGCGACTAGAAAAATTAACTGAAACTGAAAAAGTTGAATTTTGGAACATTTACTTGAAGTGCATTAAATTTTATAAACGCTTACAAAAAATAGAATTCAGATATAATTCAAATGAATATGATAAATATCATGGCGAAATTATCAATTTATTTATGGATGCTATTACATTTAAAGGCAGATTAAAGATACTAATTATGAATATGGAAGGTGAGTACTTAGCTTGAAAGCATTTGAAAGATTTATGATCTAAGTTTAACATATATTTTAAGGATGGTATCTTCAAAAATTACCTCAGCTGCGACAATTAAAACAACTGTCTGTGAATGTAAAAATTGATGCAAAAGATTTGGTTGATTATTGCAAGTTAAATTCAAATCTTACTCGATTGGATTTAATGAAGAAAGAGCATACTGAACAACTCGTCGAGATAATAAAGCACTGTAAAAAGTTAAGAGATCTTACCTTTGTAATTAAAAAGGATTTAGTCGATGCAGAATATATAGAATTGGTGGAACTTTCTGATTTAGTAAACTTGCGCATACTTGGAGTGCA
The DNA here is from genome assembly GCF_023558535.2 of Drosophila nasuta. NCBI lineage: Eukaryota > Metazoa > Arthropoda > Insecta > Diptera > Drosophilidae > Drosophila > Drosophila nasuta. The sequence continues at coordinate 35,457,751 of NC_083457.1, read as the reverse complement.
TGAAAGCGGTTCTCTTACTTCACTATTCAAAGCATTGGCCGCAAAAAAATCAAGTCGCCTTGAAAGATTGGTTATAGATACCGCGCCCTTGGATATCGTTGAGATTGCCAAAGCTTGTGAAATAAAATCGCTGGAGGAATTTAGATGCAGATTTGTTAATTTGCCGACTTTTTATTTAATCATATATCGTGTCAAAGGCAATGATTACGTTAATTTTACATTTGAGAGTGAAACAGATGCCACTGATCTGGCATTTCTAGCAGATTTACCAAAATTTCAATCTCTTCGCATATATGGAAGACACAAGCCTGGAACTTTGAAACCACTCTTTAAGAGAATTGCAGCAAAGGAAAATCCACATTTCCAGCGCTTGAAGATATTACAACATAATGGGATTCGAACGATGTTTAATAATGATGAGATGCAAGAACTTTTGAGAATCAAAACTCTAGACACTTTGAACTGTGGATTCGCTGATGAACGTCCTATCGATTTTCCAACACAATTGCCTGATCTTTACATGGTTACTATAGAATCACATGAAAGTTCAGCTCTACGTTCCTTTTTTCAGGCATTTTGTAATAAGTTGGATTGCAAACTTCAATCCTTGACAATCACAGGATTTCCTATGGAATTAGAAGACTTGCTGCAAATTGCTAAAATTCAATCAATAACTAAACTCAATTGTGGTTTAAGCGATTTGAATAGCATATGCGAACTAACGCGTCTTTCTCAGCTCGAATTGCTTACGATAAATTCGTCACAAGAACTTATCGACTTCTCTGAAGCTATTGTAAATTTTATCAAGGCCTCTAAACTAAATGTCATCTTACTTAGCAATAAGAATGGCATTGGGTTCCATCGAAATGAAAGAGCTTTAACAATAACAATGTCGGAGAAAATGAATTCTGCAGGTCTAGCACCTTTGGCTAGAGTGCCAAACCTAACAAATATTATCGTCTACGGAGAAAATCAACACAACTGTCTGACGGGTTTATTTAGAGAGTTTGCCAATCACGAGGCTACAGTGCTTCAGGAATTGTCCTTTAATTATGAAAATCTTCTCATAAGTCTCGATGAAGTTACACAAATTGCGAGGATCAAAACGTTGCGGTATTTGAAATGCGGATTCTCTGATCCTCACAGCTTGGAACTCTTGCAACATTTGCCTCAACTTGAAGCTCTGAGAGTGACATCTACGCATCATTTAAGGGAAATAGCTAACGAAGTTTTAACAATTCTTATGGGTTGTGCAAATGAAATAACCATCTCACGATCTTTCAGAGATATCACATATAACAAGCATCAAAGGAGATTGACAATTACAAACAGTTCTTACGAAAATGAAGTATTAGATGCTCAGGAATACGCAGCACTTTCGCAGTTGCCTCAAATGAAATCTTTGCATATTGTTGGCAGGCACAAGCTGGGAACATTTAAAGATCTTTTTGCAGAGTTAGCGATGAATGTAAATCCAACCCTTCAAGAAATAATCTTCAGGAATAAAGATAAATATCAGAACGATACTCAAAAGTTGCTTATTAACAATGAAGAAACCGAGGAAATCGTTAAGATATCATCAATTAAAAGATTGAAATGTGGCTTCAGTGATGCAAAAAGTATTAAACTTCTTACTAAACTAATCAACCTGCAAGAGTTAAATATAACCAGATATCTAGATGGTTCTCTTGAAGTGTTCCTTCAGGAATTGTCTTCACTGCATTCTCCTAAACTTCAATCTCTGAACTTATCTGGCAAGTCATTAAAATACGAAGAGATTGCTCAAGTTGCCAAAGTTAATTCATTGAAAAGAGTAGATTGCGCGTTGGGCGATGGACAAAATGTTGAACTCTTAGGACATTTAAATCAATTAGAAGAACTTAATATAAGAGCAGATGAGGTTAGCTCTTTAGCAAGATTATTTCAGGCATTGGTTATTACAGAATCAAAAACTCTTCAACATTTAAAGATTGCTAATCGAGCTTTACAATATGAAGAGATGCAGCTTGTTTCTCAAATACAAAATTTAAATAAACTGAGCTGCACCTTAAACAGCACAGAGAGCATAAAACTATTAAGCAATTTAACGCATCTGAAAGAAATGTCAATAGAATTCGATCAATGTGAAGTAGAAGATATCGAAATGTTGGCTCAACTAAAAAATCTAATTTCCTTAGATATTAAGTCTCCAGAAGTTGGATCTCTCAGAAATATTTTGCCTCAACTTATAAACCTGCAAAGTTTAACAATAAGCGGAAATGATATAAATTCAAGTGAATTTTCTGCGTTGGTAAATTTGACAAATCTTGAAGTCCTGGAGATAAAATCATTTTATATTGACGATAATTATACATTTCTGTTAAGTTTAATGCAAAACTGTCGTCAGCTGAAATCAATAGTTTTACATTATGCAAGCCGTTTCGTGGGACTCGATTTTATGAAGAATGCTTTGAGAATTCTCAAAGAAGTGAGAAATCCCCAAGAACAGGAAGCCCTTAGACTGCAAATTCCTTATTTTGGAGGCTTAACACCAGAGCAAGTAAGTCACAAAAATATATTAATTTATGCCTTGCTTATTTTCTGGATTACATTTTAGATTGCCATCTCAGAACCAAACTTGATTATCATATGCAGATTTGCAGAGGAACTTGACTGAATTCTTCGAAGACTTTTTGTCGGATTTTCTTTAAGTGGTTGCTCTTCAACTTTCCAGCAGATTAAACATTATCCTGTTAAAATTTATGATTGTCCATGCTTATACAACCAATTGAGTAAATTTTACTGCCGCAAAAGCCTAAAAGTCAGTTAATTGTTAATTTTTATGCCTGAAAAATGCAAACAAGCGAATTTTTGTTTCGATATTTATCTTTTGTTGTCTTGTTCTTGTTGTAATAACTTATTTGGTCTGGCTTTTGTGCTACGGTTAGCGGCAGTATTTTATGTTTAGGTATACGAGAGAAAGCGAGACTATAGACCAAGATGAAGAGATTGAAAGATATCAAGTTAAGTGCTTAAATTTAGCTTTATAACATTTTAATGGTCCCCGTTCGGTCGGGGTGTAGTAGACCTTGCTTCAAGTTTTAAAATGTCATAAAATTTTCAACAAGTACTTTAACTTGTTCGCAGAACAAGGACGAAGTGAAGAGAAGGGACACTTGGGTTTTCCGAGCTGCTGCATTGAGTTGAAAATTTTGAAAATTGCGCCGTTTGCGATAAGCGTCGAGCACTTAAAATGCTTTATTTCCATTTTGAGCTACAAAGCAATTTTATTAGCTTTAGAAAATTACAACAAAGTCGCAAGCAAGTCGAAGGCAGCTGCAACACAAAATTATGATGACTTTTTAATTAAGCAACGAAGTGGCAACAAAACAGTAACAAACAATAAAAACAACAACGACGATGGCGATGGCGATGGCGAATTTCGTCGCCAAGTGAAAAGCAAAATTGTGCAGCTTCTTCTGCTCCGCTGATGCTGATGCTCATAATGAAGTTGTCGATGCTGTGATGATGTTTTGCTGAGCTGTGCTGTGGTGTGCTGTGCTGGGCCAGACAGTTGCCATTTGTTGTTTGGCCAGCGTCACGTGATGCGCAAATTCACAAAATGAGAGCTAACCAAGCAGGCCAAGAGCAGAGACAACACCCAAGGCAAACAATTCAACAACTCGAGATGCATATTCAGTCAGTCACTGCTACAGAAATAAAGGCTACTCCTGCTACTGCTGCTGCTGCATTAGATAATGCTCCCTGTGCTGTCCTTGAACAGCTGCAAAATCCTAGATATAGCTACGCACAGTTGGCAATGGCCAGATTCAAACAAACATTTGCTGTAAATATGTATATGAAAAGTCAGCGAAAAGTCAGTTGAACAATAAAAGCCAAAGCCAAAGCCACCGAGCTGCCAACATCATTGGATTCCCTCCATCATCTCCTTTTTTCATCGTCCATTTTCGACTGTTAATGTGGTAGCAAGTCTGTCTCCCGCTGTCAGTCATTAATTTTAGTTGAATTTTCCAGCAGTCTAAGCCACAGCAAAAAGTGGTCAACAAAAGCAAACAGCAAACATCGAATGCTATGGCATTTCACTCCAATAATTAATGACTAAATTTTATTATATTAGTTGACAATAAAACACAAATAACCAATAATTTCTGATTTTTATAATATATATATAGATAATAAATTTCCGTGCAGCGTATTCAATAGTCATTGCAGCTGAATATTTCGTTTCATTTTCAATATGAATAACACTTTGTTGAAGCGGATTTCGTTGCAGTATTTAATATTATCACATTGGAATTCATAATTTGCAGACTTGTAATCCTATGAGTCACAAATAAATACACAGCTTATTTTTATTTTCTGTTTATTTATGCTGCTTGTCCAGTCAAAAGTTTTGCTTAAATTTAACTCAAATGAAATTTGCATTTGATTTAGATTAAATTGTTAATTTTCATAAATGGCAATGGAGAAACATTTTAATTCCGCTGGCAGAACAAAGACAGTCTATTCTGTCTAAATTGTGGAAAATTATATTTCAATTTCGTCAAACATAGACCAAAGAGCGGACCAAGGATACTAGATGCACATGGCATTGATAATAAACTATGCACAATTTTGCATATCAAAAGGCAAAGGCAAAAGCAGCAATTAAAATTAGCGTAGACCGGAAATGATAAATGATGGGACTATGATGCTTCAACTTCCAACAATAATTTCTGATAGATGCATGAATATAATGTCTGTATATATCTGTTGTGAATTCGCATAGATATACATTTGTTCCCCCCTTTTGCCCATGTTTAACCTGCATTATGTAAAACACAAATGCGACACACTCTGTTAATTTTCACGAAATTAAATTCCCACTTTCGCAGCGGTTGCCACAACAATTTGTGTAAATTTACTTAATCTATTGTCTAAAAATTTATTATAAATTTGCCATGAATTTAATAAATGATTTTATTTATTTAATAAAATATTTATATTATAATTATGCCATTTATTTTGTATTATAACTTTGTGCCTTCAGCAAATGTATGTGACAGGCAGAAGCCGCGACGAGAATATGGTATATTTTGTACTCCATGGTATATTTGACATATGACATATGAATATGCACATATATGTAAATGCATATGTCAAATATACCATAGAATACAAAATATATTATGTAATAGCATATCTATATATAATATTTTTTTCTTTATGAATTTTATCTGCTTTTAATAAAAATAGGTTGCGGGAATCTCATCTCACTCGTCTTTCTTATTTATTTTTTTATGTTTCATTATTTTTCATTTTATTGCATTATTTTTAATCCTATATCAAAAAATTTTGAAATATACCGAAAGCTATATTTATGATTATCATATTCCTATGATTATCACAATCTATTTGGTTGCACCTCGTTTTGGCGGTGCGCGGTTTTCTGTTTATGTATGCCGCTCATTTTCCACACATGAAATAATTATAATTTTGTGCGTGCTTTGATTTTTCGTCTCTTGACAATTTTCCGTTGCGTTTCCTGTAAACACAAAATGGCGCAGTGCTTAGTACTCGCGTTTTTGTTGCTGTTAATGTGGCAGCCACATTATAATATGTATGTTGCACACTAATTTGAAAAGCAACCGCTACAGCAACAGCAACAGCTTACAGCTGCGAATGCTGATTGGGCTCACTTTGATTGCTCCAAATTGTGTGTGGGTGTGTGTAAGTATTGTTCGGGAATTGTGCTTGCAGAGTGTGAAATAAATGAGATGATGAAACGCATTTTAGACAAATTCATAACAAATTTGAACGTAGATTGTGAGCAGATTTTTTTTCAAACTAAAAAACCTTTTGAATCAAGTGAAACACTTGTAAAATGTTTAATTATACCCGCTACCCATAGGGTAGAAGGGTATTATAACTTTGTGCCGGCAGGAAATGTATGTAACAGGCAGAAGGAGGCATCTCCGACCCTATAAAGTATATATATTCTTGATCAGCTTCAACAGCCGAGACGATCTAGCCATGTCCGTCTGTCCGTCTGTGTGTCTGTCCGTCTGTGTGTCCGTCCGTCTGTCCGTATGAACACCTAGATCTCAGAGACTATAAGAGATAGAGCTATAATTTTTTTTCGACAACATTTGTTATGTTTGCACGCAGATCAAGTTTGTTTCAAATTTTTGCCACGCCCACTTCCGCCCCCGCAAATAAAAAAAATCGAATAACAAGCGTAATTTTAAAGCTAGAGTTACGAATTTTGGTATATATAATAATTACTATAGTAGTTATGATTCCTAAAAATTTGGTTGCGATCAGATAAAAATTGTCGAAGTTATTAAAGAAATACTTTTGTATGGGCAAAAACGCCTACTTACTAGGGGTCTAATTTGCTTTGGCCGACAGTCTGGTATATTGTGCTGTCTATGGTATATTTTGAATGCGGTACTATATCGATATACCAAATATACCATTTGGTATATTTTTTTTGGTTTTTAGTAGTATATTTGGTATATTTTGAGAAATATACCGCAAAATATATTGCTTTTATTCAAAATGGGTAGCGGGTATCTCACAGTCGAGTACACTCGACTGTAGCTTTCTTACTTGTTTTAATCATGTGCTGAGTATTCCCTAATCTAGCGCAGCTTTATAAGTTCTCCAGCGATACTTTGCAAAGCTCTCAAAAGTATCTCAATAAGCAGCGTAGTCAAATGTTTTGATATATTCCAGACGCCTAGGCAAGGCACGTAACACACAGATACCTGAGAGACACACGTCGTATGCGCAATATTTTTAAATTAGTTTTGCCAGGTAATTAATGTACGTTGAACTTGGTCGGTTTCATTCCTTTTTTTCATGTTACCATTACTTTTCTTTCACTCTTTCTCCTTCTGTCCTTATTTTTTTTTTTTGAGTGTTGCCTTTTACTTTTTACATTTACTCACATGCTTGTCGTCTACTTTGTTATGCAGAGTTGCTGTCTATGCATGTGTGTGTGCGAGTGTATGTATGTGTTTGTTAATGTAATTGCGTAGCTACATATTAAAAATTCATTTTCTTTCAAATCCAATTAAATTTCTAATTAATATGCGTCGCATATGGGCTGAAGGAAGTAGATAAAATACAATAGCAACAGCTGCGCATACAAACGCACAGTACTCACACACACACGCACACATACAGAGAGAAACGCTCCACTGTGAAGTTCGTAGGCAAAGTTTGTTAATCTCGCCAGGAAGTCAGAACAAGAGAGTGAAAGCTTATCTTGTATGGCTTAGATAATGGTTTAAATTTCCATATTTGTCAACTAAACGCATTTAGTGTTTTCGGTGACCTATGCAACGGTAAATTACCGCAAAATTCCCCACATGTGTTGACAGTTGAGCTGAGCACTTGACCTTTGACACTGGCGCTCTATAAAAGTTTTTATACTGCACCCCGGCCAGGTAATTTTGTGGTTTATTCATTAAAAACTGCTTAGTTGGCGCACTAAAAATGAATGAAAAAAAAAGTGCCAGAGTAGAGAGAGAGAGAGAGCTTAACTAAGGGAGAAACGGATTCATCCCTCGCTTTTATGCGGTATGTTGACATAAAAATTACGCGCATGAAAGTCAACATGGAAAATGAGTTAAATAAACAACATAAGCAAAACGAGTTTATGTGTGGGGAAAAAGCGCTCAAATTAAATTAGTTGCATAAATTGTGTTTTTCCCTCCGTACGCTAAAATATTGCAATCAGGGTGCAAATACAACATAAATGTATATAAATTATTAAGCTTAAATTTATATTGCTCAAGATGCGTTTCAAACATTCTCTCATTTTGCAGTTGGAATTATTTGCTCAACGAGTTAATCGCTGGAAATGATCCGAGAAATTTCATTAGCACACAACCCAATTTCCACAGATGAAATTGCATAATCAAAAGCAATTTAATTTTGAACGAACATCCTCTGTTTTATTGATATGATATCAATGCGTGCATTATGATAGCGAGCATCTTCAATGATATGCATTATTGTGTAATTATTAATGTTTAACGAATGTTGAAAACTATCCGTCTTTAAGCAATTTAGTTCTACATTTGGCATCGAATATTGTGGGAAGTTTACCACCTGTCATATTGACAGCCCTAAGCTCAGTTAAAAAAAAAATAAAACATCGTTTTGGTTTACTTTTATCGATGCCCTCAATATGTTGTTAAACTGAACAACTGCATGAAATGTGTTTGCTTTTGGTTTCGTTGGGTTTGGTTTGGTTTCGCATTCGCTAAGCTCTTAAGCGCATTTTATTTATATACATCAATGTTTTCTATCGTTTTATTTTTTTTGCTTTTGCAAAATTTTATTTATTACGCTTGCAATGATAAAACATATTTAAGTCTAACCGTGCAATCGTTTGCATAAATAAATATATACAAATATAAAAATGTTTTAAGCTGATTTCCGCGTGGAAATGGATGATATCACAATAAGATAAGCTCTTGCAGCTTGTTTTCACTTGTTGTTGTTACTTTTGTTGTTGTTTTTTTATTGAATCGTCAAACGAACTTAGCAGGTAAAATAAAATCTCTATTTTATAAATGTTGCAATATCATTTTGTGGCATTTATGCGTTGGCCACAAAGTGCCGATAAATTGATTGGTTATACACTTCGTAAATAATCCGTGGGTGGTTTATATATTATACAGCAACTTTATAACGCTCTTTAATTTCCTCAAACTATTCAATTGGGATTTGGCAAAAAAAAAATATTACGTAAACGTATACAAAATAAATGTTTGAACATTTTTGTGCTCATAAATAAATGGGACAATAAATGCATATGAAAATCAATTTATCGAGTTTGAAAATTACTGAAATAACGCAGAAATGCATTCAAATAATTAAAAGTTTTGTCATGAAATAATGACTTATGGATACGCTGTAAAAAAATAAATTAATTGAATAAATTTTTAAATAAAAAAAAAATTAAATTTTAGCAACTTAAAAAGAACACAACTCGACAATCTACTATAGTATGTATTTATTTTAAAATTAAAATTTAATCTTTTGCAACAACGCATCCGTATCAATTTGATTACAGAGTATCAAATGAAAAATGATATCACTAATTGCAATAACCAAGCGAGGCCATCACCGCCCAGTTGTCAGGTCATATACACAGTGCAAAAAAAAGACCGAAAACACGTCACGTGCTGCAATATATGCATGTATATGTATATGAATATTGCCAATAAAAATAAAGAGAGCGGACACCCCAAATGTTAAATGTGCATATGCCGTTCTCGATTTTTTTGAGAGAGACAAAAATGTGTCCCACAAATCAGGACAAGTCAAAAAAAGCAAATGAAATTGCAAATAAAAATATATTGTCTTCGTTTTTTTTGGCATAAATATAAATATATACATGAAAATATATGTATGACGTAATTGTTGTATTGATAGAAGCGCTTTTTGATTTGTTGATTGTGTCAATTTGGCATGGCGTAAAAAATACATATTTGTTTGGCTTTATGGATTATCCAATAGCGACCTATTTATTTTGTGGTCAACAAAGCCCCTTTTTTAGGCTGCTCATCAAAACAATCATCGGTTATTTATTGATTTATTGCAAGTACTGACTCTCTTCTACGCTTGTATAATTAAAGCATTTAACATAGATAGAAAATGCTGATACAACTGTGCGTATACGTAATATTTGGGCTAACTAGATCATTCGATTAGACTGTAACGACCATCAGCGGTCATCAATGGGCACAACAAATTGTTTCGCCTAAAATTGCTTTCAATTTTGATAATTAGCCTAAATCGAAATGTTTGCCTCATTGAATCCCAATCAATTATCGAAACAAATGCAAATTCCGCTTAAAGCTCAATCAAATTTACATTTGACCATCTAAATTGGAATTACAACAAAAAATGTAATTATGGTGGAAATCAATAAAATGAGTTGTATTCAAAATTAAATTTGAAATACACTTTGTTGTCATTTCCGTTCGATTAACACGCATTTCCGGAACAAATATAATGCATGTTCCTTTGGCTAGTTCAACTTTAAGAACAAACGTTGTCGATACGTTGGAAACAGTTGTAAATTAGAGTACGAAATTTCAGTTTGTACGCAACCAAATAGTTTGACCTCTGTCAAGCCAAACCGGAAGCAAAATGCTGTGCTAGAGGGAGCGGAGAGAACTGTGAGGGGAGCAGCAGCTGCAACTACATGACGATGGTCAGAGCAAAACTAACCGCAACAAAACCGTAAAACCAAAAGCAAAACGCAAACTCCAATTGCAACTAATTTCTATTTTATGGCCCCAAAAACACAAAAACATACAGCAGCCAAAAAACAAAAAAAATCGTAAACTTTTGTTTGCGCTGTTTGCCACATTGACCGCGTGGCTGAGTTTTCGATACGCTTTCAATTTCCTAGCAGGGTCACTTTACAAAAGTCGACAAAAAAATATAGCATATCGATTCATGCATGCTGTGTGATTTTTACAATGTAGAACAGTGGGCATATTTACGGAATGAATTCATATTTGCTCGATATTTTATAAAAGCTTTCGGATTAGTATGTCAACTGCAAATCAAGTCGGAAGCAGCTTACACAATTCTAAGAAAATATTTCCAATAATTTTAAATTTACGCTGAAAAATATATTGGGAATAAAGCGACATTAAAATATGAAAATATTTTAAGCTCTAAATTGTCAGAAGCTTCTCAAAATTTATATATTTATTTACTGTTTAATTGAATATCTTCAAGCATAGCATACAATTTGCCTTATTGCAGTTGCTGTTTGTCATAAACTTAACTTATTTGCGAACAGACAATATGATGTTTACAACTTGCTGTGCAACTGTATTCTGCAATTGTTTGTATATCATTTAATTATTCTGCATAGTTGACCAAAGAGTCGACAAATCCTTTAATGCATTTAGTCAAGTCTTTGCAGTCAGCATGAGGAAATGTTTAAATCAACATAAATAAACCAATTAATGAGAACGCAAGCAAAGCGAATCTGTTTAGTTGATTTCTGCATGCCTCAAAGCATATCCATAAACCAAGTGATTCAAGGACAGTTGTTGTTCTACAATAAATTGTAATCTAGTCGTAATAATATTTTAGAAGAACAAATGAACTCCCAGCACACATTAATTAGATACGAGTGGCGTCGGGTCTTCTTTTGCTGGGTCACTAAATGAGCGCTTAAGTGAATGACGCAAAGCTGTTGCTGCTGCTGCTGCAACACTCGGCGTATAATTAATTTTAAATGCGATTGGGCATGAGACTTCCCTCATATGTCACACGACACTCGCAACTTGTTTCTCTTTATCTCTCTCTCTCTCTCTCTCTCTCTCTCTCCCCAACATCCCTCTCGCTTTTCTGTTCTGTTGACACTTTTGTAAGTTTGCGTTTTTATTTACACAATTTAACATGGCCATATTTATTGTTTAATTACTGTGACAACTTTGAAATTAATTTAAACAAACAGCAGCAAAATGTTGTGAGCTGCTGCAATCGTATTCTACAAAGGACATCTGTGAGAACTGAGTAATTAACTGCATCACTTTAATTAGTAATTGTTGGTCACTGACATTGCATTTATCAATTTGTGGAAACCTCTGTCAATTATTTTCCAGCCCTTTTCCATACGATATTCGGTATTGTTTAAATGAAAATAATTGACTACAATGTCGAAATATGAACTTTTTCGTCATTTATTTATTATTTGACAAAAGGTATTTCATTTTTAATTTTCTTTGTAGTCCAGTTGAGTGCAGGTAGTTGGGCATTCCAACTGAGTGGGCGATTGTCCATTAACTTTTTGTGGTAGAGAAAGAGAGCACTCGACTCATACATAAAGTTTAGACAACAATTATAAACAAACGCCGGTACAGTGAAGCTTATAAATATTCAACATAAAAACAAAATCCAAAAATGGCCAACTGTTGTGAAATAAAATGGAAACTCTCACTCAAAAAAGAGAGACAAGCGAAGAAAAGTTGCAAGGGAAAATGTTTTATGGTCACACCACACGCAATGGAAATTGCAAGTGAGGCAGCGCCAAAAAACCAACAACTAGAAGAACAATAACAAATAATAAAAAGGACAAGAAAGGAAAACATGAGGAACTGAAAATGTTTTTAGCCGTCTGACGGCAAACTTGACAAGATGCCAAGAACAGCGAGTCAGTGTTGTGGCCACAAACACTAAAATGGTTGCCTCTATGCGCTATATATACTATATCTGTGATATGGGCGGTGTGTGGAGGCGTGGCTGGCAGAGGTGTGGCAACTGTTGCCGTGCTTGGATTGGTAGGTGTTGCTTAGATAAACTGACATGATTTAAATAGCAGAAAAACTTTCGGGAACTCTGACAAGCCACCACCTGCCACAAATGGTAGAAAAACTCAAACCCACACACATTCGCACCAACACACGCGCAGAGAGAGACACTCATAGGTGTAGTTGTGACATTTTTCAACATGGCAACTGTCATCTTGCGTCTGTCATGTGCCTTTGCATTGTGACATTGTGGTCCTGGATATGTTCCTGTTCCCGTTCCCGTTCCTGTTGCTTTTCCTGTTCCACACTCTTATCAACTTGCCCGTTGTTGATTGAATAAACAGGCCCAAGCCCAAGTATGTGCGTGTGTGCTGTTGCCCTTTGTTATAATTGTGTGTGTGTGTCTGAAAAACCTTTTTGACATGGCCACAGAGACCGACACCATAGCAGCAAGCGAAGTGAGCCAGAGTGTAGGATAAAGTAGAAAAATAATATTTACATGCCAACCGAAAAATTGTCAGAAAGCCTTTGCTTTAGCGTGTTGTCATGCGGGCCAAAAGAGAACACACTGCTGGATGCGCATGAACTTCAAATGAAAAATGGCCGCAAAATATGCTGCAAAATCTCAATGGAGTCAGTTCGAGCCGCTAACCGAGTCGCTAATAAATCATTTCAAATGTCCCTTCAGCGACAGTAATGTGTCAGAGAAATCAACGAAATGAGTTTGCACAAATCCAACTCAATTATTTAAATCAGAAAATAACTTTTTCATTTTTTCGCGCGTGTGTATATGCGTGTATTTCTGATTGTCTATATTTAAAAGCATAAAATCAATATTTGTCATGGCAATTATTCAAATTCCAAAATCAAAATCAAATGTAAAATGTGTTTATTAGACTGAGACGCAAAATGTTGACTTCCTTTATTGCTTTGTCATGTTCAGCTCTTTTATCAGTTTGCTCACATCATTCATTCCGATTTCTGTATATTTTCCAAAGGTCAAAGTGCTATGTGATTTATGTCACTCTGATAATTTTCACTTTATTTGTTTACATTTCGGAATATTCATTCGCATGTTTTACATACAGTCTGCAGGAGGAGGAGGATTCAACTGCTGTTTCGTGCCTAGGCGAGGCTTGGGGACTAATGATGACAAATGTAGAAAAAAGCAGAAATAACAGACGGCCAAAGGTCAGCAGGTAGAGAATAGTCGCATATGTTGCGACAGCTTGCGACGCTGGTGGACACCGTTGTTGGACCATTTGGTCTGCTCATTGTGTCTGCATGCAAATGACTTTATTTGAATTTTAAATGTGTAAATTGCGCTCGTGTTGCTTGATTTCTACGGCGGTGCGCTTTCTCGGTTTACGACCTGGCCGTTTGTCACTGATAACGGCGGCAAGTGAAGGACAACGGCCAAATGAAAATTGCACTGGAAATGGCAATGGAACAATGGCCGCCGCAATGACAACAACGTTGCCAACAATGGCCAGCCTCCATTTCGTGCTTCAGCTGCTGCGTCACCTGCTCTCAAACTCCAATTCGGTGCTTGTGCTTGTGCTTGGGCCATGCCAAGGAGATATAATCATTTCCGTTGCCGGCCCACGTACGTCTTTTATCTCTTTCAAATTTTCGTTATTGTTATACGTTTTAAAAGGTTTCCTTGATAAAGGAACTGCAACATAAAAAGGTGAAGAGTGCGAGCGAGCGAACGCTCTACAACAAAAAAAAATGAAAAGATGTTGACTCACCTGGTAATTTCCGGCGCCTGCCTTTTCTTTTGCCGCCACACAATGCGTATACGTAATGCGCCGCGTATACGTAATACGTGTAATTTGCTATGGCTTTAACACATGAACACGAACTCCCCCAATTGGAGTTGAACTCCATGCAGAGAATAAAACTCCACTCCGTCAGGCAGCATGTTAGTTGTGAACGCCTCCATCTGCTCTTGACAGCTTTTTAATTAATTTCAAATGTGTTTCGAGTACCTTCAACGCAAATATTCCAACTACTCGAGCCGCATTTTCTTATACCCAAGTTCATTAACAGCACATGAATTTACAAAACGTAAAAAACGAGATACAAACAAATCGAACAGCAACTCAAATAGAGAACTTCATCTTAGGCGTTTTACTAATTTGAATTATTAAACCATTTACCATTAATGTTTGGTCTGCATAGATGCTTTAATAATTACCTTGATAAATCTGAATTATTTGCGCAAGTTTTGAAGTTTTCATTGTGTTGCATATTGAAGTTGCTTTTGCCAAAAGTTTTGACAATTCCAATATTTAGCTGAACGGAAGTTTGAACTTGTGTCTTCCATCTCCATTTCCATCTCTATCTGCAGCAAAACTTTTTGCCAACTATTAGCGAAATCGCTTGAACAAAGCGCCAATAAAGCGAATAACTTGTAGCTTTCGCCCTTTCCTCCGCTCCCAAACACTAGCTAAAGAATTACGACGGAGTCGCAGAATTTATGATCCATCGAGCGAGCGAGAGAGAGGGTGCAAGCCACAAGCTCGCAGCGACCCGGACGGAGCCCAAGTATGGATGCGGAAAACCGCTCAGGCGCTGAAATCGTGTGCGTGTAAACATATTGGCTGCCTACCGAGAATATTTACGGTCTCTCTGTCTGTACGGGGCCTTGTGTGTCATTGATGTACGGCTGCCGTATGCAAAAGGTAACTGTAGGCAATTCCACTCCCCTACACCGTCTCCCTACTCTCTCTCTTTCTTTCCGATATCCCTTGCAGTTGAACCTTGTGCCAAATGTCGTGTGGCAGACATGAAAAATGGCAAATTAACTGAAATTAATGGCAGGCCATGTGCGAATTTATTAAAATTGATACCCGCAGCCAGAATCGTCAGCTTTCTAACTTCATTTACAGGGGGATTTATGCGGCGACCTAATCAAATAACCAACCTGACAACGCGTGTGCTTGTTTCTTCCTTCTCTACTCTTTATTCTTTGCTTCTTTTTGGCCAGAAATCCCAATAGCAACTTGTGTATCAATCAAAAGTCAAATCGATAAGACTTAAGTCTTACACTCTGTGAGTGCTGATTGAGTGACCTCCTTCTTTCCATCGTTCCTTCCTTGCCTGTGCCACGCTCTAGAAATTTACCCAGCCCGTAAATCATGCAGCTTATGTTATCAATATGAGCATTAAGTTCCGCCACGCATTTATTCATTCACTCATTCATTCAGTCATTGAGTCTGCTCAGTTTTAACATTGATCGGAGTGTTGAAGTTCTCGTTTTCAGCGCTGCGCATTTGCCGCATTTTATTTATTTATGGCTTCAATTTGCTTGTAAGTAATTAAGCCGAGTTTGTCTGGATTATTGGCGTACACTGAAATTGGCCAAATGCCTGTCAAAATGCCGACCGAGTTGACTGGCAGCTTAGGCTGAGTTTGGTTAGTAGAGTTTACGTATAAATTCACTAGGAGGAAGACTTCACAATAGTAAGATAAATACTTATAAAGCATTTCATAGAATTTAAATCGAATAAATTATTGAAAAATTGAAAAAGAAAATTCACTAAGAACTAACAAAACACAGGCAAAATATAGTTTGAAAATTTGATTTTATAAGACTTGAAATTTAAAACCTCTTTTGCAAAAATAATTGAAAGTAAATTGAAATTTACGATGCTAAAGTCTATCAAAACTTAGACAAAATATAGTATAACCGGTTAAACGAAATTTCAAATTGAATTCATATAAAAAAATCTATTAAATTGGAAACCTCTAGCAAATGAAAGTAATAAGAATGCATCAAATGCATTAGAAATTATTCGAACAGTCTTTTGTTTCTACAGTTGCGCATAGTCTAAGCTGCTTACAAGTAGAAAGGAGAATGCCGTTAATTAGTCGAGAATGCACAATGGCGGTCTCATTACAAAAATATGATTTGCAATAGTGTAGAAAATGTAAAAAGGAAACAAATCATAGAATATTTTTGCATACGTTTTTAAAATACAGTAACTCGTAAAATAACATGTGATCTAATTCATTTTTATTTGTTTTTTTTTTTTATAATTTCCTTTCGCGTTCAACTAGATAAAAGCAAATGATTAAAGTAATAAATTGATTGTATTCAGCTGGAGCCAATTGAAGAGAATCCTCTTGGTAAGAGTTATACGCACTTGTTGCGCTGTGGCGGCTTTCGATCCGACAGAAGACTGGATGATGTGGACCCATTTGAGGACAATCCTCTTGCTGAGAGCTTTCCAGACTTGGCACGCTGAGGCGTTTTTCCATTTAATACAAGACTGGATGTGGTGGAAGAGCCTCGTATGAGTCTTGGCGTTGTAGTCTGAAACATGGATTGTTTGCGTCGCTGTATTTCATTCGCTTTAGTCTGATTATATTCCTCCCAATCCATGGTTATTTTATGCATTATCTCCACGTTGAATACCGTAAATTGTCGACCCTCAGACTCTTCAAAGTGTCGCACAAGTTCACCGAGTTTGGCCTCAATCTCGGGCAATTTGCCCTGAATATAATTACGTTCTTTCTCCTCGCGAAGTAATTGCCCACCACGATTGCGATATCGAGTTGGCTCACCAGCTAAATGATCCAGCTCAGCCATGCGTGTCCACAACTCATCACGCTTGGCGTACAGTTGAAAGATGTCGCTGTGATCGTGGTAGAATGTCTGAAGATCAATTACCTTCTGCTCCAACAGCTCTAATAGCTCGACAGACGCGCAATCCTGTTTGCAATGCTTCATGTTTGAATGCTGCAATGTCATGTTGAACCACAGATAGATTTGTGACCACACACGATCAATGAGTATCGAAAGATTGTCATGACGAAGCGCCTCGCAACGTTGCAACTCTTGGCTGAGCACTTCATAGTGTGGTTGTGAGTAATCCTCTGTATCGCATAGCTTATCGATTGCCGCCATATCTACAAGGCCAACTTCACCCAGAGTGTGGGATATCTTTCGGATCTTGGCACGCATTCGGTCCAGAGACTTTTGCCACTCGTGCAAACGCTTCTTTGCACTGGCTTCATCGCGATGCCGCTGCAACTCTTCAGTTAGGTGAACCATCAATTCGTGCAACCGAAGTTTGTCTTGTGTCAGCGACTGACTGTTCTCCATGTTGATAGTCGTATTATTCAGTTGCTCTGCCAACCTCTTGGACTTCTTGAGCAGAGAAGAAATATCCGCTTGAAAGGTAACTAGCTTAAGTGCCCAAATCTTGCACAGTGTATCGACACTCATCTTGCTCTTTTTATTGTTATTATTTGTAATAGTGATGTAAATGTAAATTGTGTTTAATTTTGCGGAAATTTAAAACTATTTGCACTGTATTATAAATATTTCTTCGTGAGTTGATTTTGGGATTGAATGTCTGTGTACAAATTTATCAAAGCCAACTGTCTGCAAAAATATTTTGACTGATAACTTAAATGCAACTGCTCAAATAATGTGAATTGTTGTGATAATGACAAACATCAAACACAAATTCAATATTTTATATTAAATTTTATAATTTATGCACGTCATAATTTAAATATGAATATTGGCCTATATAAATTGCGCAATAACCTGCTGCCACATATGATTTATTTGTGTGGAATGTCAGGAAAAAAAAAACAACTTGAGGTGTCAAATAACTTTGGGCTAACAAATGGCGAAAACAATGCGCAAAATAAAATCCAGGTGATAATTTGCAGCAGTTCAACAAAAATGACAATTTTATTAAAAATTTTGAAGCAGTTAGCGAAAAAATAATCAAAAGTTGAGAGCATATAAAATGCACACATACACTCAATAGGAACACACACAGCCACAGCATGCACAACAAATTATTCAATTGAATTGAAGCAACCGCTGCAGCTGGCAGCCGAGTGGATTACTATTCATTGAAGCTGACGCTGCTTTTTTCACTCCGCACAGCAGCTGCGGTCAGCCAACCCAATAGTGACGTCTATGATGGACGCCCAACAGGCATCCTCTCTCACCACTTGTGATCGGAGCCAATGGCAGTGATTTAAATGTGCTTCGGCATCAAGAAGAACAATCGGCAAAATAATAATAAAAAGAGATAGAGGGGGAAAACAAGAAATCAACTAGCCGCAGAGGAAAAAAATCAATTGAATCGAAAACCACGAGCGTAATTAATGTTGAATAAAGCTGCACTCAGTTGTTTTATCAGCCACTGAGGCTACGGCACCAGAAAGGGCAAGAGTCTAGTTAAAAAGCTTGCGTGTGGTTAAAAAATTGCACTGGAAATTAAATAATGCGCCGCTTGGAAAATGCGCTTTTGTGAAAAGCACTTTTAATGCCTCACCAAAAAACAAAATTGCAGTTACAAAATACGATTATTGATACAAGTGCAGATAAAAAATGAACGAAAAGATCCAAACGAGCAGATATATGAAGAATACTGATACCAGAAACGAGTTCAAAGGAGTTCATTATTCACTTAAATTAAAAAAAGAAACACCACTTTCATATTTATTTATACACAATTAACTTAACACACTTTGCGCACAGCTTGGGAATAGCAAACGAAAATAAAAAATATATCAACAAATCCTTTTTTACCATAAGGTAATTTAAAACATGTCGAGTGTGCTCGTCTGTGAGACACCCCTTAATCTTTTTCAATAAATATACCAAATTAATATACCCAACCAATACTAAAAATACTAAAGGCTATATTGAAATAACTCTACATTTAAAATATAACATAGAGTACAAAATATACCAAATTTTCGATTTCGGCGGTGGAAACATAACAAGGGTCGGAGGTTCCTCTTTCTGCCTAATACAAATGTATGCAGCAAATTTTAAATTCACAAATTTTAAAAACTTTAATGCCAGAATATACCAATCTTTTTATATATTATATGTACATGAATATATAGAATTTATGCAAGCTAAGTTTACAATTACCTCCAACTATTATCTGCTCTTTACAAATGCAAAACCGCAATTGTTGCACTTCGCAATTTGCTTTCGTTCTATGGTTTTTATGGTTTCTAATTAAGTGCTTAGCTTTTCAACAGCTTCTCTCACACATTATTGAACTAAACTCTGAGCGAAGCTCCACGTTCATTCGTCGTTCTTTTTGTTGTTGTGGTTGAAGCTTTCCGCCGTTTAGCAGTGTTTGAATTTCCGCAGCGAAATGAACTGCTTGCCATGCAAATCGCACCATATTCAATAATTGTAGCGCGGGAAAGGCGAATGCGAGAAAAAACCGAAGAAGGCAGAATAAAAGCCTGCCACAGCATTGTTATTATCATTTTTATTTTGTGCTTCCGCTGCCAACACCTTGCTTTTGTTGTTGTTGTTGTTGTTGTCGGTGTACAAATTTCTCGGTGGGGTCGCACATGTTTCACATCCGTTGACTCAATTTTCTTGGTTGACGCCGGAAAGTAGGCAACAGTTTTCGGTTTATTTTTTTCGTTCAGTTGCTTGAAAGCAAATTGCGCACATTTAAATGCAAAAATCGTCGACAGTTGCGCTTATAAACGTAAGCGTCTAGGTGTTCATGATTGCGTTGCCACGCCCATATTTTTGGGGGTTATTTACTGGCTGTCTCCGACTGTACTATGTTCCTTTTTTGTTGGATATATTTGCCCAAGATTTATGTCACATGCAAGCAAACGAACAGAACACGCACAGCTCTCTCTCCAAGTGAGTGTGAGTGCGAGTGTGTGTTATGAATATGTATGTGTTCATTATGCTGGATTATTGTTATATCAGCGGAAATGGAGCACAACTTTGACTGCATCGTATGAATACTATTTGAATATTCGCACTTTGTTAAGCTCTGCGTAGCAAACCAGACATTTGCACTCTCAAGTGCCTTGTGCAGGAAGTTCTGTCTCATATGTGTGCTTGATGCAAAGTCTTAAGCTGAGTTTGTTTAAAGTATTGCAACGTGTAATTTATGTATAGAGTGTTTGATGTATTTTTGTAAATGCGATAGCAGCTTAAAACTGTTGAAATGTGTCGCTAATAAATTTGCCGCATTATCAGACAAGAGCGACAAATGCATAAATTTAAATAATTTGCGAGTGCGAGTACTCGACGAATTTAGCAAATTGTAAATTTACGCCAAACTGCATTCACCATTCAACCATTTTGCTGTCGTCATTGATGCGGGACGTTAGTTGGCAGAGAGGGGAAGGGAAAGTTGGCGGGATTGAACGAGGCTGGTTCATTTGGCAGCTTAGTGCAGTTTTTGCATTTCCGCTTTGTACACGCTTTGGACCAAGGATTTAATCTGTGCTTCTGGCCAAACACGACATTGCCATGGCAACGACAACAGCGACGGCAACGGCAACGGCAACAATTAAGCCGTGCGTACAAATTCCCTTGCAAATTTCTCATTCATCGCCACACGGGGCCAGTAGAACCGCAAAAGCGAACTCCAAATGCCCAATGCCAGTGATGCAGTCAGTTCGGCGGCCAGCGAACAATTCCAATTGCAGTTCCCATTCCAATTCGCCGCTGTTACTTGGCATAATGAAAGCGACTCACGGGTGACATACATTTACAATGCTCTTCACTTGCCCAGGGACAACCACAATTGCTGAAGCACAACAGCGATGACGATGACGATGACGCTGACGACGGGGATGACAACAATACGTCGATTGCTGCTGTGATTAACTGCATCGCATTTGCGCATTTTTGGTTTGTAGCTTTTAATTCTAAACAGCAACGCGCTAATTTGTGAGGTAACTTTCAATACACAGCCCTCAGAGCTGATGATGCATGTTGAATGAGAGTAACTTTCCGCCTCCGATTCCATCTTATTACTTAGTTCATGAGCTTTGCCCTGTGCGACATTTAATCTGCTCATTTTCTAATTGCCTGAACAGCAGTAGCAGCAGCAGGAGCATACATCGAAATCAAATTAGACCCAGCATGAAATCCAATGAAATTTCTATCTGTCTGTCTGCTGCTTCGATTGACAGCCAAAGTTCAGAATCTGTCAACGAAATGTAAGCAAATAACCAGGCCAACGAGAACAGCTTGAGTGCTCTCCCCTTCCAGACACACATTTAATCAGCAAAACGAAGCAGAAGTTAATGAAGGTAGTCAGAAGGCTTGGGTACAAAGATGAAACCAGAGTACGTGTAATGTAATGTCAGCACTTTGTCTACGCATTCGGGTGTAAAAGTTTTGCAGGTGTCTGCTGCAAGGCAATCGCAAATTAATATGCCAGCAGGCGCACTTAAAAGACCATTCTCACATACACGCACATAGTACATATATATTTTTGTGTACTCCGATGGGTATCTCAGGTGCGCACTTTCATAATCATAAAACGGTCTGACAGTCTTTTTTCATTACATGTAACTCCACTAGCAAGTAGCATCAGTAGTTATGCATGTTATGCGAAGGCAGCTTTAGGCGTCACCATCTTATCGTACCTTTAATTTCATTAAAACCTACAAGATTGACCTACTCCCAAGCACTGCAACGCAATAATTAAAATGTCCACTAAAAAAAGCTATAATAAAATATTCTATAAAACTTAATTTAAAATTTTTATAAACTATAAATTCTAAAGTCTTTTACGCACACTCAAACTGTGTGTTCAACATATTTTCCATAATGTTTTTTAGCATTTGCAATTAATGTTAGACATAAAATAAGCAGCAAGTGCCGTCAACAATTAATTGCATAATTGCAGTGGCATTCAAAAATAAATTAAGCATAAAATGAAGATGAAAACTTTCCTCAACAATGCACACTACAACATATTGTATATCAAATGTTATGACTACTGTACTACACACTCTGCAGCTTATTTTTCTTTCGGCTGTTGGAAAAACTTTTCTGAATAGAAATAAAATAAATGCGCTCATTGCAATGAATGTAGAGCAAGTGTTATGCTGTTCTGAGGAAAATTTGAAAAGTTTTGCAGATGAAATTATAGTTTTAACAAAATAAAAATTAGTTTTTCAAATCTAAAAACAAAAAACAAAAGAGCGAAAAAGCAACAACAAATTTGAGAAGCAATTATTTGTGCTTATTTACTATATATATTCGTTTCATTTATAAATAACAATTTATATATGTTATAATAGCCTTTTAATAATAAAGCAATAGCTTAAAGTTGGCATTGCATTTTTAACCAAAAAAATGCAAATAGTTTTTTAAATCTAGTATGAACATAAGATGTCCACAAATTGGAAAATAATTATAAGTGTGTATTAGCCACATTTACTATTTATTCTTTTTATTTACAAATAAACATTTTTCTTTGAAACGATAACGAATCAAAGCTTTAGCTAACGAAAATTATGTGCTACCTTATTTATTGCAATGGTCGTTTATTTGCCAACAATAGCTCCAGGCCAATAACAGACAGCGGTTCGTAAATAAGGAGTAAAAAGAAGTGTAAGCAAAGCAAGAGACAGTACAAACAACTGAACAACGATAAAACTGCCTGAAAAACAGCAAACAGCAGGCAAAAGGTAGAAGGCAAGACAAACTCTGGCCACCCACACACACACACAATAGTAGTATAGTAGAATAAAAACTAACACGCACTATGGCAGCAAGAAGTACAACAATAATAATAGCAACAAGAATGTCCGTCTTGTCTGATATATAAAAAGCAAAATAATTGGCGTGTCAGACATTTTGTTACGCCCAATTTAAGTGCTTCCGCCTTTGCATGGCAGTCAACTACGCTCCGCTCTATTCTGCTCTGTTCTGTGTGGCACGCAGTGTGGCAGACAAAGTGGCAAGTGGCAAGCTGCACTCACAAGACCAGAACAGAAGGGGAGTCTAGATCGAGGGTCGAAAGTCACACCAATCGTGCGCTCAACCCTCAACACAGAATGCTGTAGGAAAAAAAATTTAAATGATTTTTCAGCTGGCGAAAGCAATTTTGCATAACTACTCGGATTTATTAAATTGCATTGTTGCAACTATTTACCTGCCGCATAAAATGCAGATAGGTATTTTTTAATAAAGTCATGCCTTTTTTTTTGCGTTAAACAAGATTTGCTTAGATTGTAAATTCAATGAAAAGTCCCGCATTTTTATGAATGCATATTTGCAATTATGCTGCATCATTAATATATATTTCGTAATTACGATTATTTGCAAGCCATTCATTTAGAGTGTCTTTCGAATTAATCAAGTGCATTCAGTCGACATATTGACATTGTCGCCATTTATATATTATTATT
The DNA here is from genome assembly GCF_023558535.2 of Drosophila nasuta. Lineage (NCBI taxonomy): Eukaryota > Metazoa > Arthropoda > Insecta > Diptera > Drosophilidae > Drosophila > Drosophila nasuta. The sequence continues at coordinate 35,434,295 of NC_083457.1, read as the reverse complement.
AACATTTTTTTGCGCGGTTGTATTTGTCCACACTAAATTAAAATACATCCGTCCGTTGGTTCCGTTGACTGTGAAATAATTAATTTCCATAACAAAATTTGCATTAATTAAATATACCAAAATGGCGAATGTAAATGCGCATTTGAATGTAAATAATTAAATGAAGCATTATTCAATTGCCTCGGGCCAATAAATGCAATTAAGATCGATTAAGAGATGACAATATACAAAACAACAACAACAAAAAAAACATACGCATATCAATAATAACAGTTGGATGTCTGTGAACGCGCTTTACGTGATTTTAATAGTTAATTTAATAATTGAATTTTAATGTATTATATTATTGATTTTGCGTGTATAGATAATTTGTAATGCATATGGTAATATATAATACTCTTTAGATTTACACAAATTTAAGTTACTGTGTTGTTTAAAAATCCTTATTTTTAATAATTTTCTATTTGATAATGAAGTGTTTATTTCGGATAACTATTGTAGCTTCCCTAATTTTATTATACCTTAAGTTCTCACACGATTTGTAATAATAGCCATAAAAAAGAATATTTTCTAAATAATGTTTTGGTTATAAAATAACACACATTTCTCCACAACAATTTCCACGTTTTACGATAACTGAAAAGTTAAATGCCAACACAGCTTTCGGTGTTCGGAAAACAAACCGTTTGCGAGTTTGCATGCGATGCAAACATTTAGCCGTCAATCCATGTAATTACCAATACATACACAATCGTGCATACATATATAAATGTGGTTAGAAAGCTGCGTACTTCCGTTTAAAACCTTTGACTTCCGTTTAACAGTGCAGTTAAAATGTATGCAACAAGCGAAAGGCAAAAACATCTGAAATATTGAGCTTGTATATTTCTTCTTTCTCCTTTTTTTTTTGTGCATCGCATGCGACACGCACATGTAAATATTTTTCCCCCAATTTTTTACTTTACTTTATTTGTGCAAAGAAAAATGGGAAAGACTGAAAGATGATGTTGATATTTGTATGCGAGCAACGGCGATGGAAAGTATGCTACAGAAATATGTATTGAAACTGTCGCCGTTTGGGGATCTGCTGCGTATGCGCTTGCATATTATCGCCTGTAAATTATGGCGACAAAAAGCAATCAATTTTTAATTTGCGTTTAATTAAAAATGTAGCAGCCGAGGCGCAATTTAAATTGTGAACCGGGCCCAAGAGGCCGCCGCCGCCAATGTCAATAATGTATTTGGATCCGATGCTGATGCTGATGCCGATGTCGATGGCGATGTCGCTGTCGAAAGTTAGCAAACGCAAAGCGACGCTTAAATGACAGCAACCAAAATCTGGTTTTGTTGCAATCAATCATGTCCAGTCTCCAACAGTACCCAACACTCACAGTCACAGTCATCCGGGCGATGCAGCGTCGTCATCGGTAATTGGAAATAGGTGGCGTTGTGATTGCGTGGTCAGCGTATGCCAGTTGACACATGGATGTGCATATGCAGCTGCTGCTGCTGCCGCTCCTGCTACCAGCCATCGGCCACCGGCATTGTGGTTGCCACTCAAAAAGTTTCGCATGACACTCACTCACTCATTTTGATGACTTTATTAGCGGGCGAACGTGGCGTATACGTGATATGCGCATAATAAGCATACGCATAAATTTGATAAACATCCAGCAAACAAAACCAACCAATAGCCAAATGCTACGCGATTGAAGAGCTGCTCGTAAAGTCAAGTCAAGCATGAATACAAATGCACCTGTTGCCACAGAGATTAACTGAAGTGCGACTCCGAAATTCGACAATCCAGTCGCCGGTCACAGACGCAGCAGCTCGTTGTTGTACAAATTATGGGCCATAAATTACTTGCGAGTCACCCGAGTTGGGACCATTGAGAAATTCCATTAACGTTAATGCAAATGTGCCTGTCGCCCAGTCGCCGCTGTCGTCTGTCGTTTAAAAATGTCACAAACATGAAATTTAATAATTCTAATTTGTTAAATTTATGAAGTTTATTACTTGTTTAATAGACATAAATGCTATGGTGCCAATGCCATCCCGTTGCGTCGACTGCCACATTGTTTCGAATCCATCGCACCAGAACCATGGCCAGAAACAGAAACAGTAACTACCCCGACACCAACTCACCAACACCAACACCAACACCAACAGGAACAGCAACAGCAACACAAACATGGTGGGGAAAGCCACATCAAGCCACAGCACAGCAAACGCTAAGCATATACTTACAACAGCAGGCGGCAAAATACATGTATCCGTGCATGGGATAAGTCTTTGTTGTTTTAAATACGACGACATTAAAATACGCTCTCTACAAAAGTTGTTCGAATTTATAAAGCTTTACAATAATAAGATTTTATAACAAACAAGTATTAAATCAACGACTGAGATACCCGATAACCATTTCAATAAAAGCCAAACAGTGAATTTTTTTTTTTTAAATACACTAAATTAATATATATATTCCTTTCAAACAAATTGCAATATTTTTTAAGCTATTTCTAATTGTATTCTTTTAATTATTCTCTCGCATTTTGAGTGCATTCAAAATTCGCTCTTAATATTTTATTTGCCCAACATTTTTTCTCTCATATTTTTTTTTTTGCGTTCTTTAGCTCGCATTTCATGATGTTTTTCGCTGTGGGAACTTTGTTGTGTGGCTCTTGTATTTTTTTTCATTTTATTATTTTTATTTTTCTTTTGTTTTTTTGTAACGCGGCGTCATGTCGCACTTGGAGCTTAGGCAAGTCTTCGCCGCTGTGGGCTACGTGCGGAAATGTCTCTAAATTGTGTGTAAAAATTTTTGGCTTTTCGTTATTTGTTTTCTCGCTCTCTCGCACTCCCTGTACATGTCTGTCTGTGCCGCTTTGTGCCCTTCTGACACCATATGGCCCCTGCAGATAAGACTAAGTAATTGATGGACATTGTGAAAGTTAAATGCAAACCAAAATGCTTTGCTAGATCTATCTATTAACTTGAGGTGACTGCAGGAGGGGGAAAAACAACATTAAATATACGGGAACTGGAGTAGAGACTATTACTTAAAGTGTGACTCCATTTAAAACAAGCGTCCCAGCTCGCATGGCAACCACAAATGACTAGCAATAGTTCGTTTCTAGTTTCTGCTAGCTGCAGTTGCAGTTGACTTGCTTCGGCTATCAAAATCAGTGTTTAACTATGAAATTGAGACATGTTCCTTGACTACATTTTGCGGTTTACTCAGATGGCACAGTTTTCCAGCAGCAAGCACTAAAATCCATGTACCGTAACGAGCTGCACTTTGTTTGCCTAAAACTTATCAAGGCCATTGCATGTGGATGCCCAGAAGCGGGTAGCCAGAGCAAACAAGCGGCTAAATGCTTCAAGCTGCATTGATCTAGTTCCCTCCCCAAGCTCTATTCACATATGTGTGTATGTGTGTGTGTATAGCACTCGTATAGTCAATTGTCGATTTTCTGTGGATATTGTGCACTCCGTGTGTGTGTGTGTGTGTGTGTGTGTAGCCTTTTCTCTCTCGCATATCTCGATTCGAAGGGGTTTGCTGGTCATTTTCACTTGATTGGGCAATTTCCAACTGAACATTGTCTAAGCGACCACAAGCTGATGGCTAAATTAACTGGCACACATCGCATTTTCCATTTGCCTCTGACTACTCGACTCGCTCTTAAATGGTCATAAGAAATCAAAGAAAAGAAAAAGTCGATAGAGGCAGCTAAAAACAAAACATTGAATTGTCGCTTGTAATAACTTTAGTAATAACTTGAATTCAATAACAATTTGCCAGTTAACTTAATGTTCAATTGAATTAATAAAACATTTGATATTGTCTGCAAACGCAAAACATTCATATATTTAATGTCGAGACAGTTGCTCGCTTAAGCCACAAAAGTTTTTGTGCTACAAAACCATAAATTCCGCCTGAATTTTGTAAGTGTGCATAGTAAATGGTATTCGCAGGACTCTGGTCAGAAGGCCCAACTAAAAGCTGTCAACAAGGGCAAAATACAATAAATATGCGCTGCTTATGATTAATGATTTACGCACAAAAGCAAAACCCCTAAGAGAACCAAACACAAGCGAGTGATAAAGACAGATGCAGAGAGAGTGAGAAAGTGAGTGTGCCTAAAAGCAGGCAACGGCGAACGTCAACAGCCAGCGGCTATGGGGCTGCGGCTTTCAGTTTGTTTGGCTTTACAGGCAGCGTAGCGTGTATTAAGGGAATTAAAATGTTATTATATAAAATAAGAATGAGGGCCCCTGAACAGGCTCAGGCTCAGTGCTCTGTGTTGCTGTAGCTGAAGCTAGAGGAGGGTGCCAAGTGGTTGGCTGTTTGGGCCAGCCACTGATCCTGGATAACGATGCGATAATCACACCCAGCACACAACCAACAGCAGCAACTACCATATGACAGACGAAGAGACAGTCGAATGGACGCTCAGACGGACGGACAGAGGAACAGAATAACAGACAGGTGACTTGTGCATAATTCTCAATTTTCACTTCTCTTGCTCTTTGTGCTGAACTTAATTTTACGCTCTTGCATTCGCCAACGGAAATAAGCTAGGGTCAGGGTAAAGCCAAATGGAGACGACGGAGGATCAGAGGGGAATGAAGTGCAAATGGATTTTGAAAAATTGACGTCCTGGAATGAAAGCCACCCAAGGTACCTCCATTTTAATAAGTTCCTCCTGTTTATTTAATTTAAAAGTGAATTTAAAGCGCAGAAATTTAAGATCAGTAAAATACGTTCTAAGCTTAAAGTTAAATTTAAAGTGCGTAGCTGATAAATTATATACAAATTAGAATAATGTATTAATATATGTAGTATCAATTCCAAGTAAATTTATCCAGTTAATATAGTTGCAAATTTTTTAGAAACTGTAAATTAAGCAATATCAAAAACTCTATATTAAATTACTATAGAAATGATGTATACGCACCGTTTACAAAGCATTGTAAGATATATTATATTATTTTATCATTGCTCTAAAGAATGTAAACAATTGATATGAAAACTTTAGCATCTGCTGAAATAAATATTTAAATAGAAGCAAAAAAATAACAATATTACGTATACGCACCGCCATGTATGTGGCCATAGAGACGGGTGTAAACTTGTAGGTGCGCAGCACACGAGACTCACAAGAGCGCATGATAAAGAAGAGCAACATGCGGCGGTAGTTACGATCGCCATCATACCAATTATTGTAGAAAGCAGCTGGCAACAATTTGTCGCTCTATAAATAAAATAAAACTAAATTGCATATTATATTAAAATTAAAAACTAACTTACAGCCAAGGTGAACTGAGTGCCGTTGTAGCAAATGAATACGCAAAATACGAGAAAAGACATGAGGCCGACAGAGTACTTAAAGGCGGCAGCCAAATTGATCATGACCATGGCAAAGGCCATTAAACAGATGGCAATCGTCGAAGTGGAAAAGTTGCTCAAAAACATAAAGTTAAAGATGCGATTTATTTGCTGCTCAATATGCAGCAAACGACAGTGGTAGACTATCATTTCTTTTAGCTGCTCATTGGCCTCCGAGTGACGGGCATCCAAAGTACTCAGGCCATTAGCCAATGCATCAAAGTGCATCCGCATCTGTGTGGTGAAAAAGCACATCAAATACTGACCGCTCATGATGACGGCCACACCGGACAAGGACGATATAGCCTGACAGAGATATGAGGCAGCAAAGCTTAAAGCTGAACGCTCTGCTAAGAACAAATGCCAAGGATACCAGGTATCACTCTGCGCCTTGTATTTCACTTGCTGCGATGCCGCCAGCAGTTCGTAGCACAGTTCCACAATGGGCAGCGAATTGTAATAAGCGTATGCAAACAAGAAAAACGTTGTTGAATGCTTCATCAAACGCGTCGACTGCTCGTAATAGTGTTTGATGCGATAGATTCGGTGTCGCCTAGGAGGATACAGTTCTTGCAGTTCACCCAGCACAGCTTCGATTTCTCGGCGATAATAGAGTAACATCCACATATTACTTGCACCAACTAAAGTGAGTCCCATCACGCTGCAAGTCTCTGATATTTGTGCTATGAATGCGGAGAGTTCCTTTTGAGTCTCTGACAGACTTAGATCGATTACCAGACCGAGATTCTGATAGAACAAGTTAATGGCACCCAATAGAAACCACAATTGCTGGATAAAAGTTTGCTCGACAGCTGGCGATTTACTCCCTCTCCACTCGTAGCATCGTATCATTGCCAAGCGACATCCCAAATTTGGATAGTACATAAAATCCTTTAGCTGCATGATGAGGCACTCGAATGAAACTTGAAATTGTTGAAATTTGCTTTGCTTTCTCACTTTTATAGCAACTCTTTGGCATAGGAACTTACCGATAATTGAGGAAGAGCTCATTAAATAATCTTTTTTCACTTGTGGAAATTACGAAAATTGCACAATATTAAATGAGCTGCTTGGGAAAGTGCAACTGAGCTGTTAGATCGATAATTTCTAAATTAGATAAACTATTTCAAGAATATAATCAGATAAGTTTGCAGCGAAAAAATGTCACAAACTTTTCTTGTTTTTAGTTGATGAAAACTGCAAAACAACTTAAATATTAATATAAAAAGCTAAAACCGAGGTGCTTTTAAATATTTAATACTTCTATTTGCCCGGTTTGTGTTCGGTAAGTGTTCAAGTTTCGCCTCTCATGAAAAATGGCAAAACTTCCGAGAGCAGCGAGAGCAGATTTATCACCGTTGCGTTTCAGAAGAGGATTCCTGCCAAAATAGAAATGTTGCACTACAAAAAATACGAAAATCCATTTATATATAACGAAACTAAAGAACTAGAATTTTCAAAGTATTTATACAATTCCAAATTGAACTAAATGGAAATATTTAAGAAAGAGAAAGTAGTAAACAAAATGCTATTTTGGAGATTACTTAAGACAGCTTATCGTAGTCATGGTAATAAAGGTAATTAAGAATTTAAGTTTTACAAATCAAGATGGCAAATTCCATTTAAGATGTTAACATCTGTAGTATTTGCTTTATGAGCTTATGAAGTTGATAAGGTGTATAGGTAAACAGATACATACTCATACATATGGAGGCTTGTTTTATTATAGGTTTTTTTATTTTATTTAATTTTATTTTATTTGTATTGAGTGCATTCAGAAGCTGATGACAAGCAAATAACGAAGCGCGTTGTGTCGCGTCTCGTCTCGTTTTGTTTATTTCTTTTATATTTGTGTCAACCTCATAATGTGATGCCTCTAAGCCGAGCTATCAGTCTTTTATATTTGGCTCGCTGCTGTTGCCATTGGCGTTGTCTGCCATCTTTGTGCGTCTATTTGCTTGCACACGCATGTGTGTGTGTGTGGGTGTTTGTCTATGTGTTTGTGCACTCCATTTCCGCCGGAAGCCCTGCGACAAACATACAGATTCGTCGCGCACTCGTGTATGTATTGTACTTACCGCTTGCTGCCTTGTTTATTTCTTTGTTTATGGCCATTCTTGTTTTTATGGGCGACTCTCTCACTCTCTCGCCCCCTTCCATCGCTTCTCTGATTGTCGCTTTTATATTTATGTGGTTTATACGCTCGCGCGCCTCATATGGTAACTCTGAGTCTGAGTCTCAGTCGCTGAGTTGGAGGAGTCTATGTCAAGCTATATGGCTTCTATGTCTATGAATTTCTCAGGGCTTGGCTTGGCCCTTTTTTGCTTTATGGTCTGCTTATGGTGCTTTATTTATCCTTGTGAATTCGTTAGCGTCTGTTTGCTCTTCTTTTTTCCCCCGGCTTTGGCATCACCTTTTGTCAGTCGTTTGTTGTGGTAATTAAACTTTGATTGCTTTCAAATTGTTTTTATTGATTGGCAGATTTTACTTCAGCATGAGTCGCCGTCGCCGCCCTCTTAACGAGTTTCGTTGGCATTTTCCAATGGTAAACCTAATAACAATTGCTTCTGTCATTCGAGCAACTAATTGAGCTAACAAGTTGCTGTCGAAACATGGAAAAGCGAGCATAAAATAATCAAAATTTCAACATACGGAATTCAGCATATTTTGTACAAAAATTCAAGTTATTTAAATGTATTTCAATTAAAGATATTTTATTTAACAAGATATTATTAAGTGAAATTTTATTAAGCAAATAATTAGATTTAAGCAACGAATTTACTTAGTCAATTTTATTTTGTTTAATCTAACAGATTATCAGAACAGAAAATTTAATGAGACTTAAAGTTTTTCTAGTTGATAATTTTGGCTTGATTTCAGACTCGAGCAAATATTTTGCATTGATCACATTTGGGGCAGCTGCAATTCTGCATTATGTGAAAGCAAAGCGATGCTTTCAGATACTTTGAATGCCATTTGGCCAACAATTTGAGTTGAACGTGTCCGCACAGTCCAAGACAAACAGCAGAGAAACTTGGCAACGCCAACAATTGGGGGAGACGAGGTTGCAAATAGACTTGCCCCGCGGAGATGCTACTTCAATGGCGGCAGCACGTACACAGACAGCCAATTGCCAGCCAGGAGGACTCAGGCTCAAACACGCACAGAAAGCAGAGAACAGAGAACTGAAACTCAAACTCCAACTCCGACAACAACTGCAAGTCAAACTCAAATCGAGCGGCAGCTGCGCGAAATGGACAATCTGAATTATAACCAAGGCAAAAAGGACGAGTGCAGAACGATTCGTGTGGCGAGAGTGTGAGTAATAGTTTTTTGGCTGGCAAAACGCCGAGTGTCGAGCGCCTCCGCCTGGAATTTATAGACGGAGTCCAACGGAGTGGTATTCATTTTTGAATACTCGTATTCGTATTCGTACACTTGGCAAGCCAAAGCAGCGACATCACTCTTCCGGGACTCACTGACAACTGCAAGGAACTGCGCCCAACTGTTGGATTTATCGATCCTCCGTTCTATGGGGGCACATGGGTCGTATGGGCTATATGGGGCGGAGGTCATTGGGCTTGCCTTTTAAACTAATTAGGCTCTAGCTTATGGCCAGGACCAACACATGCTACTAATTTCCCCAAAAAACAGTTCACTTGTTTGTTTTTGGCCGCAGTCGAAATAAATTGCCAAAATACTTAGATTGGGTTAGGTTTCGGACGACCCTTATGCGTACGCCACGCCTTCTCCGCCCACCTCTGTACGTTCAGAACCTTTGGCTATAAATTCAATTCAAAAACTGAATTTGAAGCGGTAAGTTTTGTTTGCGTTGTTTACAAGATGCTCCTGTGCCAAAATAGTATCCTTGGATTTAGTTTACCTTTTTTTTCCTTCTTTTTTACACTCGTGCCAAAAAATTATAGCCATTCGGAGAATTTATGCGCCACATGCCCATGGAAATTAAACGTTTTAGAGCAGTTTACGAGCAGTCCAAACAGCTGCATCTACTTCCGATTTCCACACTATAAAAATAGTGTGAAAAATTGTTGTTGCCGCCACAGTTAAATTTTTAAATTAAGATAAATGTGCCCATTAGTCAGCGAAATTTATTTGTTTTGATGCGAATTAAACGATGCGAGCAGAACAATGCCGAGTCCCTTGACTTAGGCTAAATAGACTAATGAATTAACTATGACCCCAGCATCCACAAAAATATATCACATGATGATCACAATGGTAAAATGTACAGCAATAAATTATAATTAACTTTAAATGTATTATGGTGAGTTTTAATATACATGGAAAAACAAAGCAATATGCACTTAAATTTGAATGTCAATGATTTAATAATACAAATTATTATTCTGTTTTGAAACATGTGTTAAATTGTTATTAACTTTAGGTTTGTATTTGGTATTTCAATTAAAGAATATATATCAATTTTTTAATGCAGTTTAATAAGAATTTCAATAAATCATTATTAAATTCATGCAATAATAATGTCAATGATTTAATAATGTAATAATTATTGTTCTAATTTGAAACATGTGAAGAAGTAATTACCTTCAGAATTTATTTTTTTTTAACAACAGAATATATTATATATAAATAATAATTATTTATGTTAGCAATAACTAATTACATTGACATTGATATCAATAACTGAATTATTTATACAAATTATGAATTTGAAGCATGTTTTAAGATTTTGAATAATAAAAATGTTTAGTTGAATATTTGAATGTACTCTCAATAAAAAAATATATATTTAATAATATAAATTGCTATTTAAAATATTATGTAGCTTAACACAAAGTCGGAAATACAGTTGTAATGTCTTTCACAACTTGGATTTTAAACAATTACTAAACTTAATTTCATGAAAGTTTTTATTTTATTGGCTTATCTCATGAATTTTGGTGGAATTTACCTTTTGCTGAACTGAAATGCTGACACAGTTGTAAACGCGTTACTAAATCTAATTACGTAATAAGCCGAATCGCAAACATAAAAACAATGTTTCAGCCTGTCTGTCGAGAACTTTTGTGCGAAGTAAATTCAATTAAAGTAATTCGACTGATAAAAACAGCCAAACAACAACGGAAAAAAGCGAGTTGATGCCCGTAATAACATGGTAAAAATAAAATCAAAGGGCGAAAGGTGAAATGCGAAGGGTGAATTGCGAATTGCGATGCGGATGTAAGCTTCAGGTTAGTTCGACTAATTTGCGCACCTCTGGCTGGCAATAAATTTAATACTAATTAAGTAATGAAAGTGCGCACACACACATTCACACATAACTGATGATGGCGCGTCGACTTGCGTCTATATAACTGCCCTTCAAGTGCCTCCATATGCCACGAGTAAATAAGCGAATGCACATCAAAGGGCATGTACTCGCAGTTTGTATACCCTTTAGCTGTGAAATCCTGCAAGCAAGTAAATCACGCGCCAACACACACAAAGGCACACACACAGAACACGCGCAGACATCAAGCACTGCAAATGTATACAGGATTCAAGGCATAAATCACAATTTCTTAGCCATTAAGACGAAACCGCAAAGATTTGCGGCACTTCTAAAGTTGATGATGAAGCGAAAGCGTCGGGTTTTGCTCCCTAACCACCAGGGGCCTCCGAAATTTGAATGGGACAGCCTTTAGCCGTGGCAGTGGCACCCAACACCCTGGCTAAAGTGGTGGTAACGAGGCCAAAAGAATGTAAAACCTCAGACACTGCCACAAAACGGAAACTTCTTGCACTTGCAAAAGTCGAAAAGTAGCTGCAAATTGTAAGATTTTACTAAATTTATACGTGTTGCCAAAGTATTGAATTTTAAAATAAATTCTTAGAGTAAATAAAAATTACAAATAATAAATATAGATACTTGCTCTTGATAGTTTGATTTTTAATATTCACAATTATTGTTGATCTCCAACCAACCTTCGATTATTTATATTATAGCGTATCCTTTAGATATTCTGCAGTATGACACACCTCATTTCTTACAGTGCAGTGTCGTAAGCTGTGGCTCAACAATTTCTCGCTTGTTGCTAACAGAACAAGAGCCGTCACGACATTTTGAAGAAGCCAACAAACATATTTTGGCACTCGCGACTTCAGATACATTTGTAACATAGATGCTGCGACCGCAGCTGAGAGCTGTTTAATAACACAGAAATACACACACACACAGACATGTGTATATAAATTTATATAAGTGTAGGTCTTAAATCAGCATTCGAATTAGTTGCTAAAGTTATTTTTTTGGTGGAAACTTAAAGCATGAATGTACACTTTAATTTGCTTTCACTTTGCCAAATAGCCACAAATAAATTCCGGCCACATGCTCTGCCCTGCTCTGCCAAGGAGGAAGGGGAGAGGTGAACTGAAGTGAAGAGGGTAGCGGGAGCAACCAGTAAATTACATTTGCAGGACGCTCTCTCTCGACCCGCTAACAAATTGCTTTGGCATTTTGTTTAGTTGCCGGAGGTACCGAAAAGTAGGCGGCCTGCCGTTAGTATAGTAGCCTATATAACATAGTAGGGCACAGCCGAAAGCCGAAACCTACAATTTTCTTCACTTTATTTCACACTTGGCCACTGTTGCTTCCCCTCCGCCCTTTCTTAGTAACCAGCCGCACATAAGGTGTGTCCATTTTATCTTGTTGCCCCAAAAAAAAACGTAAGAAACAAGTAAGAAAGCTACAGTCGAGTGCACTCGACTGTGAGATACCCGCTACCCATTTTGAATAAAAGAAATATATTTTGCGATAATTTTCTCAAAATATACCGAATATACTGCAAAAAATACTAAAAATATACCAAATAGTATATTTGGTATATTGATATAGTACCGCATTCAAAATATACCATAGACGGCACAATATACCAGATTGTCATCTAAAGCAACAACCCTAGTAAGTAGACGTGTTTGCCCATACAAAAGTATTTCTTTAATAACTTCGACAATTTTCATCTGATTGCAACCAAATTTTCAGGAATCATAACTACTATAGTTATTATTATATATACCAAAATTCGCAACTCTAACTTTAAAATTACGCTTGTTATTCGATTTTTTTGATTTTCGGGGGCGGAAGTGGGCGTGGCAAAAATTTGAAACAAACTTGATCTGCGTGCAAACATAACAAATGCTGTCGAAAAAAAATTATAGCTCTATCTCTTATAGTCTCTGAGATCTAGGTGTTCATACGGACGGACGGACAGACACACAGACACACAGACACACAGACGGACAGACGGACATGGCTAGATCGTCTCGGCTGTTAACGCTGATCAAGAATATATATACTTTATAGGGTCGGAGATGCCTCCTTCTACCTGTTACATACATTTCCTGCCGGCACAAAGTTATAATACCCTTCTACCCTATGGGTAGCGGGTATAAAAAAGCGAAACTGTAACATCGAGTGAAAAACTTTTCTCAACTGCTTTTGCTTTTGCTTTTCACTTCGCCTACTTAGTTACTTGCCAGCGTCCCAGTTACACCTACACGCCACCTGGCGGCTGTATTTATCAGTGTGTGAGTGTGTTGAAGTAATTCAACTATAGCGGCTGCATTTGTTGCTGCCAATCTGACAACAAAGATAAATTAGACAAAACACAGTCCACACTTCTTAGTTGCCTCAAAAAAAGTATACTACAATTTTGTTCCAAATATTTTGCACGTCATTTAATGTTACACCAACAACTATTTAGAAACACTTTACTAAATTAAATTTATAGTATTTATTTCATATTTTACTATTAGTTAACGTAATAAAATGAATTAGACAAAACGCAGTCCTTACTTTTCAGTTGTTGCTTTGCAAAAATATTTACGAATACTTTGATTGGATTGAAATGTATCGTAGTTATTTTATATTTTGCAATAAGCTAATGCACATTTTGTTCTCAAATATTTGCAATATTTTCATGGTACAAAAGTGATAGGAAAAATGCTTGAAAAACCAAAGACTTTTTGGTCCAAGTGTTGACACACGCATTGAGCTGAGATGCCCAATTGCAATTTAGCTTTTCGTTTGCAACTAGTATTTTACCTTGAAGCTCTGCTTTAGTTTGCTGTTGACCCCATTGCGACTATGCTTATTAAAAAAGTTTTTTTTTTGTATATGGTAAATAGAAATAGTTTGCTGTTTTGAGGTCAGAAAAAGTCTTGTGGATTTAATGAGGCAGTTCAAATATGAGTAAGACTGATAAACGTTGCCAAATTCAACACACAAAGGGCTCAATTGCAGCTGGGCGCCAGCATATTATGCGCGTAATAATACTGGTCGCAGTTTGTGCCACTTTGTAGCACAGGTAGAAATAATTTTCAGAAATTATATATGACCACTTAAGGCGTCATTAACGTTAACGACCAGGCCAAGAAGAAAAGAAAAGAAAAGAGAACTAGGCATGTTGCGGTGGTATTATGAAATGTTTAACAGCCTGGCTAAGTGCTGCCTGCAAGCTACTGAATTCTTTTCTTTCCTCGTTCTTCGTTTATTTTTTCGGGGACCACCAAGCTGGCGAATTGGCTAGTGCTGGTGCTTGGGTAATCCAAAATTAATGGCCTGTCAGTCATAGTCGTCTACCACCGCACAGAGAACAGCCTGAGCCGAGAGCCAACTGGCAGCAGTTAAGAGCCCGTGTGTTTGGCCTTTCGGCACTCGTGTTCGCTGCCGCCTGCTGCAATTTCGCCTCATTTCGGTTGCAGTTTTGGGGCCACTTACTCTCGTAACATACAACAGCGCAGGTTCTGCTACATCCTGTCTTTGTGTAAATTTCCGCTTCCTTTCGAAAGTGTTTGCCAGCCAACCAACCAACCAAAGAGTCCAACAGATTCCGTGCTGCGGCTCAGCACAAGAGCGGCTTAATCGAAAAACGTATGAATGTAACACACACACACAAACACACAGGCAGGCACATTCTTTTCGAAGGAAGTCTGAAGGCTGCAGGCAATCGGGTCTACAAGCCACAGCACCGACTGCACTTAAGTCCTTTTCGTATTGCGCTTTCTCGTGCGCAGGATGGAGATGGAAGGAGAGAGAGATGGGAGCCCAGTCAAGTTATTACAAGCGCAAAAATATTTTCACTTAAGTAGCTGCCACTATTTTGCTCAATTTATTTCAACATTCCCCAAACTCTACTTATTTTTAATTTCTCTTCTCCTCAAAAAAAAAAAGAAAAAAAGGAACCGCATATGCCATATACCATTTGAGTAGGTGTCGTTTTCTTTTCAATTTGCTCTTCTATGGATTGCTACACAAATAAAGCACTCTTCGGTTCGCAGACTGCAGTTGCAATAATAATATTGTTATATGTTCTTAGAAATTTCATTGCATTTTCAATGCATTTGAGCAACGAAAATTCAATTGATTTGTGCCAAGAAAATGTTCGCAACTGGATTGCAAATAATATTGAGAATATTGTACACTTTTTAACTTTTGACAAAAGTTATAGCATTACATAAGTGATGTGGTAATTGGGGAAACAATATCGCTCAATGAACTAGTCATTTCTTTTTATTCGACTTTTGCCTTTCGTAAATTTTCTTTCCATATTTTGGTACAATTCTCATCTTTTGATTTACATGCTTTTATTTATTATTTTTTTCCCCCTCTTTCTGTATAATTGTGGGTGCGTGCAACTTGTAATGCAATTTTTGGGCATTTATTTCTATATATACGAACAGTTTTTGTACGTTGTGCAATGCAACCATGTGCAAATAGTCAAAATTGCAGTCTCTGAATATGAGCTACAAATATGTAAATACCCATTAGTCAAGAAAACAGAAAGGGTAGATAATATTTTGTTTTTTTTTTCTGTTTTTTTTTGGTTGACAATTTAAATCTCCAAACATTACATTACAGTATTTAAAATAATAAGACAATTTTTAAAATTGAATAATCATTTTTACAGCGTATTTAAAAGCCTTTCATTGTCTGTAGTTTAGTGCAAAAATCGACTGCCCAAATATGTTTTCCCCATGGTGGTGCATGGTGGTGCATTCGTGTGCATTTGGGCATTTAACAATGTGTGAAAATGAATTCATTTCACTAATTGAAATGCGGCGTTTCAGAATTTCATTTGAAACGAATTCTTGTCCCGCTCTGTGTCTGTTATTATTATTATTTTTGGAAATTAAGCACATACACTCTGCTGTCTTCGTTTTTTTCATTCTTGTTTGTTTGGTTTGTGCATTTTTCACTTTACTGGTAAATATTAAAATACTTTCACCCACATTTTGCTCTCATGTGCGTATAAATGTCATTTTCTGCAAGTTATAAATATTTATTTTGTTTATGAATATTTTAGCATGTTGTAGATTTATCTACGAAATTTTCTTCAATCAAGCACATGCATTATTTATATAAATTAAACTTCTTTCCGCATTAAATGAATAAATATATGTGTCAACTTTCAGTTCGAAAAAATCAATAAAAAGTGTTGAGCCTGACAACTTGTCGTAAATAATTCTCAACCTCTCACACGTCAAAATACCCAGAGGCATGCCGTGAATTCCCAAGACTTGAAGCCTTGATTAGCTGCAAATGAGATGCAATGAGATACAGTGCGAGTTACTGGCGAAAAAGCCGCTCGCGCCTAGTATCGAAAATTATGAGACGTTTTCGGCCAAAACGTATGCGAGTGACCCATAAAATAGCACGTATACGCCACGTATGCCGTGCAGACACCACACACATACATACACACACACCACAGCGTAACACACGTAACTGGCGCGTTATGCTCGATGCGTTTTTATGATTTGTGGCATACTGCCAGCCCAGCACACAGCTGATTGTAAATCTATGCGGGCAAGCCAATCCCCTCGCTGCTTCTTCTTCCCCTAACTGCGGTTATTGCGAATTTTTTGTGGTGGTTGTAGAGTTCAGGGCTTTGGGTTGATTTCCACGCACAGCAGCAGCTGTCACTTTCATCTTTAAACTTTAATGGTAAAGCAAAGTTTTTGTGGTGCTGAGTTTTGGTCAGCAGCATCAGCAGCAGCAGGCCCGCACGTCTTGGCAACCATTTTTAGTGGTGATGGTTTTGCTGCCGTTGCCATTGCTCTTGCTGTTGCTGTTGCTGTTGCTCTTGCTAATCCCCAGTACGTGTCCTGCCAGCGAAACGTTTTTCGTAAATATTTATTTATTATTTACTTCTGTGGTTCGTCCGCTCTCGGTTCTATTGCGCACCTTGTTGGGCGCAACCGAAAAAAAAATAAGAATTGACTTGACATTGTTGCTGCTGGCAGCGGATCTAAGGAGCTTCTCGTTTCAAATACGTGCCGTTTTCTTCTGCTTGTTACACAACTAAAAGCTGTCAAACACGGCGTATACTTAATATTAATTACATAGACAACAGGAACAAGCAAAGCAAACGCACTTTGTAATGCCCGCTGCTAATCTTTTTGCTGTCACACCAACAACAATAACAACAAGCCCGACGACGAAAAATCAAAAGCACACAGCAAAATTGTGTCCTGTAAGTGGACTCGTAAGCCTCAGCGACTCAACGACTCAACGAAGTCTCTGTGCTACGCAGTGATAAACATCTTGAAACTTATCCCGCTGCACTGAAAACATTTGGTTGCCGTTTGCTTTGCTTTGGCAATCGACTAACTAGCAGTGTATGCAATAATTAGTCAGCTTAATTATATTATTAACTCGTTAACGTAATTACTTTAAGCGGACTCACTTGAGTAATGCTCTTATTGCCTTTCACAGCATAAGGAAATTAGCTGAAGTTTGGGTGATTGATGGGCAAGTCGTAAGTTTAGTATATACGACAGAGTCGAGGCTCTTTAAGCGCTCCCTCTCTCTTTATTTAAGTTGGAGGTATAAAAATATGCCAAGTTTTAATTTGTTACCTACATTCAATACCGCAGTATTTTTTCGCTCAGTGTAAACACTTTCGTTTCCTGCCCAAGTATTTGAAAGAGTGTGGAACACCCATCCACTTGCAATTAACACTTAAATTAATTCATATTAATTAAGGCCCATGCTCCGCCCGACCGAAGACCAAATGAGAACGCACTTAACGCTTTGTGTGTGGAGAGAGAGAGGCTGTTCGCCTTTATGGTTGCCCAAAAAATTGGTTGGGCGTAGCAAAAAGTAAACGCATTTAACCTCAACGCAATCAACATGGCAAAAGCGGCAAATATTCGTATAATAAATAACAACAACTACAAGAACAAGAACAACAACCATGACGACGGCGACGGCGACGTCGACGAATAGCCAAAAGTCCTGGCCAGACACAACAGGACTCATTAATAAAGAGCGTGAAAGAAAATTGTGGCACAGCGGGACATGAGAACCACAACCACAAGAACAACAACGACAAGAAAATATTAATCACGTTTAATAAGTTGTAGAAATTAGCCAGCGTCTCGGACGGTGGTCAGTTGTGCTCCAATTTTGCTAATTATTATGAATCCCTATACATAGGAACTTTGACTTTAACACGATATGTGCATGTGGTTAACATTTGTTTTGCATTTTCACCTGAAATACAATACGACCAAAGGCAAGCAACAATTTTTACAGGGCCAAAACGACCGACAATTACACATGAAATAAATTTATTCAACTGCAAATGAGTTAAATATCAAATTTCGGAACAAAGCAAAAGTTTTGCCCACACACACATAAAACTCTGCATGAAATGAAAAAGTTTTGTTTTTTATTTTTCTTTTTTTTTTATATTTGATACATAATATGCGAAAACAATTGCAATAAAAAGCGAAATAAAATATGCATGTAATGAAGTCGGTTCGTTAGTAAATATTGGCATGTCGACAGCTAAAACTATGTTGTGTTATTGGTTCAATTATTAAAACGCAATTTCAAAGTTGTGTATCATATTTTAATTGGCAGCATCAGCCATCATGGTCGTCGTCATATGTGAGTAACTAAGCACTATATGATCCCCAATCAATTTCAGTTTCTTGAGCATCGAACTGAACTGCAAACAAAAAACTTTTCGGAGAAACTTTTTGTGTTGTTCTCGCTCTTGGCACTTGCAATTGCAGCATAAGCTGATGGCAAGTTGACGTTAAGTTCTTTGCCAAAACTGTAAGTACAAACAAGACACGACATGACACAGAGCGCTTCAGACAGGTGAGAAAAATACGGGTATGAAATAAATAAAGCAAACTAAAATGCAAGTGAAAAAAACTTAATAAAAATGTATGTATCAAAAAAAGAGAAGAAATGCTAATAAATTGCGATTTCTTTGCATGTCAAAACGAATAAATGGCCAGGAACAATGCGAAATCCATGCCGGAACTTTGATAAGCGAAAATTTGCAATGTAACAAGCAAACGGAAATGTTTCTATGGAACGTGAATTTCAAAGGCTTTCGCTTCGCCACGAGAGCTAGCAAGTAGAATATTATTCCAAGATTCGCTGGGATATAGTTTTCCGTTGATATATGACTTTAATGCTGAACAACGAATCCTTCGACAATGACATGGCCACAGAATCCCCACAAACTCCAAGACATAAATATCAATCAGAGCACTTTGACGGTGGAACGCCCACAAGCGAATTGAATTGCCTTTGAATCTATCCACGCACACATTAAGCATCTAGCATCCCACATCCAGAGAAACCACGAAAAGCAACCACTGTCTATGTTAAGCTTGAGCTTGAGCTTGAACACAGGTGTTGCCACCTACACGACGCTTGATTTGATTGCCTATATTTAGATTCTGCTAAGAGCTGACGCTGAAATTGCATTAATATTAATATTTCGCCAGCGGCAGAGCAAGTGACATCAGTTAATCTAAGTAGTTCCCAGTTCAGTTCCCGTAGCTAATCAAATATGCAAGCTGTGTGTGAGTGAGTGGATGTTTATATGGTTTAATTTGAACTCACACACAAAGTTTGGCAAGTTGTGGATGAAAATAATTGGTAGAGTTAGTCGCTTGAATATATTATTGAGTATTCAACTTTGAGCTGACATTTGAAGGCCTTCACCTATTGTGAATTACACTCGAACAAGCCAAAGATGACCCAATTATGCCTTATTAACATAGTAACTATGAAAATTACAGAGTTTACAGGAACTTCAGTATTTCAACTGAAAGCAGAGCCATCAATTGTTCACAAAGCTACCACAAATTTGTGCAGAAAAAGTGAAATGCAAAACCGAACTAATAAAAAAGTACACTCCAGTTTCAGTTAGTTGGTTTTTGCTCGCCACAAAGAGCAGCACAAAAGAGGAATGAGAGGGTATGAGCTTATTGCAATTTTATGATAAATTTGAAATAACTGCACAGCTTCGATAAAGGTCATTTAAAAGCAAAGTTGCCAAAGGAGGCAGCATTCAGGGTCTGCACTCGCTTCCAGTTGAAATAATTTTACGCACAAGAGCACAGCGTTCACTCCACTCTGCCTTTCCGCTCTTCCGTTTGTGTCCCCCCATAGACTACTGTGTTCATGTTTCGAGCAATGTTTGGGCCAAACAACAAAGTCATGAATCAGACATCTTACTTCCCGCAGTCGCAACAGAAGACCGTCCCGACCCCATATCACATTTGCTACCAAAGTAACAAGAAAAACGAAAAGAGAAGGAAAGAAAAGCATTGGCAGAAAGGCATAAGATGGAAACCAGCAAAATAAAAGCAAAGAAAAGAATGCAGAAGTAGACGCAGCGCTGTAAAAAATTACTTATCTGTGCCCCCCAAAATGATTTATTGGCCCAAATGGCAAGCAAATAGCATTAAAAGTGCGCTCTTGCTGCCTGACCGAAGGGTTGCTGCATAAATAACCAAAACAAGACGCTTTCGAATGCGAAAATAAAATGCTTTAGTCAGCTAATGTGGGCGTGGTCAAGTACTGCCTGAATAGCCTAGGTGCTTGTGGCTGGCAGCTGCTCAAGGTAAACTATGCAAGCACAACAACAATACAACAAACGGCCAACTCGTTTTAGCCAGACGGGCGTGAACTCAAGCTGAAATAGACCAAATTGCGGGTCAGAGCCAGCTCCAAGCAACAGCTGGTCTGGCACTTAAATCCACGCTAAAATATCCCAAAATATTTTATAGATGGATAGCTTAAATATACACTAAGAAATTTAATATCCTTATACCTAACCATTTTGAATATTTGGCCTTCGAACAAAAATGTGAATGAAAACAATTTGTATTGATGAGGTAAAGCGATAACCTATTAAGTACAAAATATTTCAAATTTCTTTTGTGTTTTATTATCTTTCTTTAGTAGGAACTGAAATACGCACTGATATTTTTTGTTATTTTATTAAGTTCAACATCTGAATGAATAATAATAACATATTATATTGAATAACATTCCTAAATTCAGTTCATGCATATAAGCTTCATTTAATAAATCATTATAATATTTTTTAATCTTATCTAAAACCTAAAATTCAAAATTTATTTTTAGCATTTCATCAGTCATCAGTACGAGTACTGAGTAAAATCAGAAAAAGGTTGACATCAATTAGTGATCCCAATTAGTATTAGTAGTTCAAAATAGAGAATACTAGAGCGTTGAGATTTAAAAAATATGTGGCGTCACCTTGGGCAAAAAAATAACAATATATTAGAAAACTATGGTCAAGATTGAACCATAATAGACCCTTTACTTTCGATTGAACTACTGAAAATTTACGTAACTCGAATTAGTTAGAGATTACTGCTTAAAAATACAGATTATTTTAACAAAAGTAAGAGAATAAAATATATTAAAATTGTAAA
This sequence comes from Drosophila nasuta, assembly GCF_023558535.2. Classification (NCBI taxonomy): domain Eukaryota; kingdom Metazoa; phylum Arthropoda; class Insecta; order Diptera; family Drosophilidae; genus Drosophila; species Drosophila nasuta. The sequence goes on along the minus strand of NC_083457.1, from coordinate 35,413,168 downwards.
ATGAACTTAAGCAGGATACCGAAAAGCTTTATATCTCTATAATTTAGATGCTAAGACTGATTCTGAATATATACATATAAATACTTTTTTGTGTCGAGTAAGTCTTCTTTTCCTTGTGCGGTTTCGCAAAATTAATAGACCCATGTCACTTAAAGTGTAGGTCTAAATAAAGATAAAGATTCTATATATGTTGTGAATACATTGTATAATATTGTGATTTGAAATAAATGATTATCAGTATTTATAAAAACACTTTAGTGCTTTGTAACATAGCAAGCAGTGCGCATATTTTGTAATTTATTGCAAGCAGTTTAGAACTAAAGAATGAACTAAAGAATATTGAGTTTCTTGATGGAATTTTGACAAAATTCTAAACTTGTTAAAAACTTATCCACAATTTTAACTTTTAGGAAATGAAATGTTTCTGCGGTTAACTTGGCTTCAAGCTTGAAGCGCTTTTGTGGTAGCCTAGCCCAAAAGAAATTTAATAAAAATCATTTTCGCCTGATGTGCAGCGCTCAAAAGTTTGACAGCTGTCGCTCAAGATCTAAGCTAACTTTGACCTGAAGATAACCTCAGCTGTGATTGAACCTTCAGACTTGAGATTACATGTCTGCAGATAATATGATGAATATACATATTTACATAAATAGGTGCGATTTATATATAAATCTATATTTTGTTGCACATTAATGAATTGCTCCCAATAATCCCAAAGATGATAAGACTTGGCTGGCTGCGTTTTTCATGTTTATGTCAATTTCGTTCAATCAGTTATATTTCACATTTGCACAGCTCACAACACCGAGCGAAATGTTTGCTGGCCGATTAATTGTCATACTACTGGTGTCTTATATCAATAATGGCGATGCCGTAACTTACACAAGTCTCCATCAATCGGTATAAATTTTGTGTCCATCAAATCGATTGTTTGATTAATTCTGTGTACTTAACAGTGTGAAGGCCGAACGACACCGGAAATGCATGAGAAATGCGGCATTTATACGTTTTACAAAATGAAACCTCTTTTACTGGATTTGGGAGAATTACAGGCTAAATTACTAACTGCTGAAAACGAGAATAAAGAACTGCAAAAAGATGTAAGTGGTCTTCAGGCCAAAAATCAGGAACTAGCGTCAAGCGTCATCCAAAACGTTAAACGAATATCAGATTTGGAATCCGAAATTGATAGGCAAAAGGTGAACAACAAATTGCAGATCGAAAGACAGAGAACTCTCCAGAGGGAGAATAGCAATCTTGAAGCTGAAATCAAGAATCTGGAAGAAAACTTTAGGAAATATAAGCAAAATGGGCCTTGGTTTTCTATTTAATAAAAATAATAAAATATGCAATAAATTTTTATGAAATTGAGTTAACAACTAACATGAATACAGCATGAATTTTAAACCCATCGTAACCTCAAACTAATTTAAATTTTATGTTTTAGTTTTTTAGTCAAATATTTAGAGGTAAACCCGTTTCTATGGCGTCGTAATCGATTTACATGTGTAGTAAATAAAAATACATATTATTTTTTACTTGTTGCGCATGTCAACGGACAGTTTTGCGCTTTGCTGCTGTCCAATCAACCGAATTCGTTAGTTCGTTAAGAAATAATAGTTTTCTGTTCATCAGAAAAAAAACACACTGAAAGAGAATACAAAATTCTGCAATTGAATGCTTGACTAGAAAATACCTTCAAAAAAAATATTTTAGCGCGAGCAAAATTGTTGCTGAAAATATAAGGGAACAACAAATTGTCTAGTAACAGCAGCTTTGAACTTTAATGTATTTGCTGTTGAATAGTTTTAAGGAAACTGTGACACTCAACATCACTATGGATTGAAAACTCCTTTGTTATGCTTAACGTTGCAAAGTATTTTTTCAACTAAATTGACACACAGATTGTTAAACAAATAGCAAAACATTCTGCACTTGATAGCTACATATGTAAAACAAATAAAGTACACACGAGTACACGTTAAATTTATTAATTAAAATGTGTTAGATGCCTTTGAATAAACATCAGCTTAATTGACTGAAAGAAACATAATAACGTTTTCGTAGCATTCCAAAAAAGGAACTTTCGGTAACCATTTAGCGCAATTGCAAAAAAAATTTGCGATATAAAATATGAATTAAAGAACTTATATTACATATACATACACATATCTGAAAGAATGTCAACGGGTTATATGCTAAAGTTGTTCTCAATATTGTATTCGTTAAAGTTAATATGAGATTTTCATGAGTAACTGATTTTCTTATTTCCGTAAAAGGCGATATCGTAAGTGAGAATAGTTTGGTATATGTGTTTTACACGTACAAAAATCATAGCAACAACTGTCATCAAAAAAAATAAAGGAAATAAAGGAAAAATGTAACCAGCTTCACTTTAAATGTATTTTTGCAATTTTAATGAAATGAAATGCATGTGGGTTCAGGCTCGGGCTCAAACACAAGCCCAGCCTCAGGCCCAGGCCCAGGCCCAGTGCCAGGCTGAGTGTAAATGTAAATGCGCCGTCAGACACGCACGTGCAGCAGTAACGAAACAGCAACGCAACTGCCTCCCCGCACTCCCCCCGCAACACAACCCTATCAGAGCGGCATGCCTTTAAGGTTTTTACTTTTTTCGCTGCCTTTTCCGTGTATGAATGTGTGGGTGTTTATATAGATGTGTGTGTGTATGTGTGTTTAAATGCAAATTACATTTCATTTCATTATAGTATGCGGCATTTTGCACGTTGGGCATGAAATAAGAATGCAAAAACTTCTCTGACTGCTTACTGCTTACTGCCTTCTGCTTTTGCTTTTGCTGCTGCATGCGAAACGAGTTTAAAATGGCGGCCGTTACCGTTAGATTCCGAGTACATACAGCCTTGAGGTACGCATTAGAACCGGACTCGGAGTCGCAGTCGCAGTCGAAGTCCGTTGTCGTTCACAGTGGCTGCCAGTTGAACTCACACTCAGCGTAGGCACAGACACAGACAGGCGGAGTCTTGTGCTGAGCACAACAGTTATGAACATTCACGCTAATGCGTTGTGAATGTTCCAGCATTACCTATACCCTGTGATGAAATTATAGAAGCTGGGTATTGCGAATAACCAGCGAAACTAACTGAAATGCATTTTTAAATAAGAAAATCACCAAAGTAATCAGAAACTTTAGTGGTAAGTCCAGAAGAAAGTAATAAGGGATAAACGGAAACGAATAAGATAGGATAGGATAGAAAGAGAAGAAATAAATATTTATAAACAATTAGAATATTTTCACGATAATAATAAAATAATATGAACAATATTTACGAGGGATATTTCTTAGTCGATCATTATAAAATGGCATTCCTCTGCTTGTTTTTATGTATAAATAAATGTTAGCAAGTGTTGCTCATCGCATTGGATACCCAGAAGGAGCTGTCCTCCTCTCTGCTAATATGCAGCACAGTGCCCACTTCTCTCCTTTATGCATCTTACCTCTTCTTTGCCTCATCTACTAGTATATCTATGTACGTTACTTCATGCCCTTGCCTATCCCTTCGTACTTGGCTCGTCCAGTGAGGCGACTGCACAGGTGCGCTTGCACCTTTTTTTCCTTTTGTTTTGCCAGACACTGTTTTGCATGGGAAATTAAATTACGTTTAAGATTTAAAGTGCAGAGCACAAATTGCCATTTGCCGTGTGCTACTAAATATAATGAATTATAATCAACTTTTCGTTTCGCAAAATAAAACACAAGCAAATTGCGTTAGGTTGACGCAAGAAAAGTGACTCAAAATTCTCATTGCCTTCTACTTCTTCTACTTACTCTATTATTATGATGTTTTTTTTTTTGGCGACGACAAGAAATGGATTTGTGTTGAGCAACAGCCACTAAAAAGATTTCCTCCAATTTATTTCGTACTAGTTTTTCGTACCTCGGACAGACGTTAAAGTATTTGTGTGGTCTGCAACATTTATAGCCGTAAACCGACCCAAATTGCCATGCATGTGCAAATGTGCGGAGCGAAGCCAAATATAAAACATGGCTGGCTTTTACTGAAATTACGTATACGCACTGTGCACTGTGTCACAACAAAGAGTGCGAGGGTGAATGTGTTGTTTCTTATTGTAGCTGCTAATTTAGTAGCACTTCCCGCAGCCCCTTCGCCAACTACCTCCTCAGGCAAACAACTAACCCCTTGTGCAATCCCTCTAAAAACTATGACCCATAAAGTTTTGCAGCAACAGCAATCGCCTCTCCATCTTTTCTCAACACCCCCCCATCGACCACCCGCCACACGCAGTGCATATTTCGTTAGCAAATCCTTGTAAGCCACAAAGACTTGAAAATTTGTGCGGAGCTACAAATTTCATGGGAATAAAATTGCAACGAAATAAACTTATACTCAGACGCATACACATAAAAAAAGCAAACAAACAAACACACACACACACCCACATACACACGCATAGCCACAACAACAGGAAAACAACATCAAAAGAACACCGAAAATGCAATTGAAGTAAAAAGCACTCGAAAAATCAGCGGCAAAAACCAAAAACGAATGGGCACTCAATAGCCTGGTGGTCTGGTCTGGTTCGGTCTGGTCTCTAGTCTGGTCTGCTTGCACGGGAATTGGATGGATGAACTGAGAGCATTGAGTACTGTGAAAACTGTGAACTGTGCTAACTGCTAGCTGGTGACTGGTGACTGGTAAATTGTAGCTGGGAATGCAGCACTAGCAGCAAACCAATCGATTTGGCAATGCGTACTAGTTTCCAATTAAAAGTTTACTAATTATTTCTAAACTTTTGTGCAGCGATCAATGAGCACTGAGCATGCAAGCCAACAACTGGCAATGGAACTCAATAAACAGTGGACCCAAGTGAGTTAATTGCAACTAAAATAATGTAATGTTGTTTTAATGTGAAAATGTTTAAGATAAGATAAATGGAAAATAAATCTATTTAATTTGTAATCTGTTACAAAGTAATAATCGAATTCCAAAGCAATAGAAATAGCAAATAGAATAAAATCGAATATTTAACTAAATATTCGCCTTTTAAAACTTAAAATAGCATAAATTTTTATTTCTATACTTTTTAGTGGATAATGTAACTATATATTTTTGCAATACATATTCCAAATATTATTCGTTTACACATAAATAAGTTATTTCTTAAAAAAATAAAAAGTTAAATTGACATGTTATGTTAAGAGGTTATTTTAGTTAATTATTTTTAACGAAAGAACTTTTGAAATTGGTGATATTTTTCATTTTGCAGATATACAAAAATTAATTTAAAAAAAACTATTTATAAATAGTTAAATTGATTATATAATATAAATGAATTGATGAAGATACTTTAAAAATCATTAGCAAATATGAGAATACAATTAAATAATATCTAGGACATCACAAAATGTTGTGTTTGCAAGTCGAAAATGAATTTGAATGAATTATAATAGCAAGAAGTACTTAAATGAATTAATATATAAGTCAAATAATATTCAAAAAAAAAAAGTAAACTATAAAGTAAACTATTTGAACTACTAATTAGTTATATTGCTCCACTGTGCAGCAAACAGACAGACGACAAAACCAAAAATCCAGCCGCAAATTGGTTACGATTGCGAAAATGTGTAAGTGCCTTCGTGTGTGTGTGTGTGTGCGACTGTAGGTGTACAACTGTGTAATAGTGTCAGTGTGTGTGTGCGTGTGTAGTTTACGATTTGGCTAGAGGTGTGCTGACCAGGCAGCCATTTGGCTGATGAGACGCCCGGGATGTGTTCTCGTGTCCTCGACATCGTCAATATGGCAAGTTGCCGTAATTGACTATGCGTTGACTTTTGTTAATTTCGCTGCGTTATGGGCCGGCGCTTGTGTTTGCTAGTTCCGTCATTTTGTTACCACACTCGCACACACACACACACACACGCACACTCACACGCACACACTCTCACATAAAATGGCTTGCATTGAGTAGTCAATCAAAGCACAAATCGATTGCCATGACGTCCATTTGGGACAATGACTCGCAACGTGGGAGGCGGCATCAGCAGCGGCTTCTGGTATTAACGGCAATTGCATTTTGCCCGTGGCCATGTTGATTGTAATCATTGGCTTTCGCTGATGTCTGCGCCATGCCCATTATTTTTGCAGTCTAACGAGTTTTGCCAAGAATCCAGCCACCCCCGTCTGCCTCTCATCTCAAACTGATTGGCACGAAATCGAAGTGCCAAAAGTCTGCAGCCAAAAATGAAGAAGACAGGTAAAACAGAACGTGTCGTTACCAATTACAAGTCTAGCATCTAACACAGTAAAACTTCGATAAGCCGATCAAAAGTTTTCATTAACTTCAACGTGATTTTTTAGTTAAGATGATTTTATTAGTGGAAAGGTAGGAAATCGAGTGAATTGTGTCAGTATAAATATTAAGACAAATAGTCAATAATTTGTTGTATGGAAAATCAACTTAAAATATTCTTGTTTACTCGCATTTAATGTCGAGTTAATCGATCATATGCTGCTCTCACTTTGAAAGCCACATCGTTTTCAATTACATTGTTAAGTAATTTTCAAGCACTTTAGCATGCATTTCACTGGCAAAACAAACAGCAGCAGTAAAGTCAGATGACAAATAGCTCGACTACAAATAATACAAGCGCAAGTACTCAGACTCACGCTCACACTCGCTATCGCTATCGCAAACGTATCTGATAGATATCCACGAAAACCCTATATCACATGGCAATTGAAAATGCGACAGCACTTTGCACATCGACCAATATTTGTTATTGCAGTCCATACGCCAATAGAGCGAGAGGGAGAGGGAAGGGGGTCTTACCGCCGACACATTTGTCGCCGATTTGTTGGCGTCATTATGCCCCACAAACGTGAGCGGTGGGGGAAAAAGGGGCAGTATGGGTGGGAGATAATGCTCGTCGTGTCCCATGTTGACGCACTTAACATTGCAATTTGCAAGCTGTGCTTTATTTTCAGTCGCCATACGCGTCGTATACGCAACGCCAGACAAACAATTGTACACTTAGCACATTTACACAGTTACCTCACTCTCTCGACAGCAATTGACTCGATTTGTCTATTGTTTATCAAATGTTTGTCTGCATGTGTGGTCGCTTAATTATTTTTGCCTGCAGCGTTTCAAATTATTTTCCACTAAAGTCTATACCCCGATTATTTAGCTGACACTTCATTTTACCCCTGCACTCGCCATTGTCTGCTAGCATTTTTCAAATTGCGATTCATTAAAAACATAATTTAAATATGCAATCAATTTTCATATTTGCGTTTAATAAATAAACTCAATAGGATTTATCAAATTTTTATCTATTTAATAATGAAATAATTTAGAGAATTCCAAACGTTTTTAATTAAAACAACTGACAGTTGAGGGTGTCTGGCCAACGGATATCCTACAAATATATTATGTATTGTTGTATTACTGTATTTAGAATATAAAATACACTTTTTTAATGTATTGACATATTTAAATTTATGAATGAGAAAGGGTATTTCCTAGTTTCCCCTTTAATACGCTCGGCTTTTGTTTTATTATTTTCGTTTGCTGTACTTTTTATTGCCATTCTATATAGACATATGTATGTCTATATATGACTTGCACATTTATTGGCATTATGTTTGTTGTTCGTGTTTTGTTGTTGTTCAGTTTGTGATTGTGATTCTGATTCTGATTCCGATTCTATTCGCTCTGTTTAGACATTTTTACAGTCCGGACCGCACTGCGTGAGCTGCATAAAGGGATTGGATTGGGGTGCTCTTGGCGGGCCCAACAAACTTCGCAGCACGTGATCACAGACTATAAACACACGCACACACACACACTCGCACACACACAGTGAGCTGGAAATGTACTCACACACGTTTCCGCGTTATGGCATTTTATTGGCAGCATTTTATTTGAAACGCGTGAGTCGCCAGAAACGTTTTGCTTTTGCTTTTGTTTTTGTTTTTGTTTATTATGCATACGAGTCTGAATGAATCCACCATAAAGTAGATTGATGACTCAGTCATAGAATAATAAAATATACGAATACGCGGATTAGTTTATAAAATTGTGCTATTTTTAGTCAAGCTGGGATTAAAATCATAAAATATCTATTCAAATCAAAATCGAGCTTTAAATTTATTTATTAAGGCTTAAACTTGGTGGAATCGAAACATGTTGTTGCATATTTTAAACACATTCAACGCTTGGGGAGCAGATAAGAATTGCATCCGAAAGTTTAATGCCTGCATTTGTCGCTGCTCTGCGGCAGTGTAAATAAACGACAATACAACACGTCAACACGGCTGGCAGTTGCAGTTGCCATTGCCATTGCCATCCCCATCGCCATCCCCATCGCCATTGCAGTTGCAGTTTTGTGCCTGCTGCACTAAACAAATTTTATTTGCTCACACACACACACACACACACACACTCACTGTGAGACGAACGAAGGAAAAGTTTTGCCATTGCCCGAGGCTATGACCACGCCACCGTCATTGAAGCAAAAGCAACAAAAAAAAAGAAAAGGGAAAGCTGCATGTTTGCGATTTTCATCTTGTACGAGTTTATTTAATGCCTTTTCTTCCCCTCTCCCTCCGTCGACACTCCTTGCCACAGCAATAGTCCTCGGGCTAGACTCAACTCGACTACTCGTTCTCTTGGCAGCCGGTTTGCAACGTCATTTCGTTGTTGCGGGAACTGCGGAAATGCCATGCTCCGGGTTTGTTGCCGCTGTCTGACGGCATCCGAGTGTGCTCAAGTCAAATAGTCAAACTGTCAAACTGCATGTCGATATATTCTTTAGCGTCTCTACTTTGAACCTCCGTCAACATGTTGCTCGCACTTGTATAATGATTTCAGTTGTCAGACGTTGTCGGGGCGTATGCGCAATTTTGCAGCCTGATTGAAATAAATCGCCTGAATTGCCGCTCGCATTCGCATCGCTTTCATATCTCGGTCACATTTGGCGTGACCCGCTTTTTATTTATTTATACAATTTTTACCATTTTTTTGCGCTTTGCACAGACGAGAGGCAATTGACAATTTATTACACATTTCATTGGGTGAAACATAAAAACGCACTATATATTCAAAGAAAATAATCGATCAAGCTATGCATAATTTACAATTTATTTGAATATTATTTTAAGCGCAGGCGACAAAAAAATTGTGAAAATACATTAATCTAGATACAATTTCAATCAGTTCAGCAAATAGATGTCCCATTAAAGTATTAAATTTGCCGTGAACTGCGACGACTGTAAATACATTTTGTGCAAGTAAGCTAAAAACACAAAAAAGTTGACCAACTTTAAGCATACAACTTGTCGTTTAAATATGCAGCTCAAAAGTTGTCACTTTAATCCCTGTTCCTTATGTTTTGCTGCTTGACTTTTTATAGAAGATTCTTTTTATGCTTTTTTGCTTTTTCGCTTGCCGCTTTTCTTACGCAGACGTCGTCTCTGTGTGTCGCATGTCCCCAAAAGTCTCCCCCTCTTAAGTCTGCCGTAATCCAACTGCTTTTGAGCTGCAACTTTATCTTCTGTGTTCTGTGTTCTGTGTGGCAATTTCAGTGCTGATTAATTGCTGCCTCTTAACGCCGTGGCTGACCACTCAAGGGCCGTCGACTAAGAGCACTTCCTTCACTTCACTCACAACAAAAACGAGAGCAACAACAACATCAACAATACAAAAACATCCGCTTTTGCCGCGTTTGCTGCTCTCACTCAGCTGAGCTCAGCTCACTTCCTTCTTTACGTTGCTTTGCCCTGGCCAAAAGTTCGAATTAATAACGCATTTTACTTTTCAGCATCCCTCGACACAGTTTTTGCAGTTTTTTTCTCTTTTTTTTTGGGTTTCGTTTTCGTTTTGTGCTTGCTTTCAGTCAGGGTCAACGCTGCTTCGGGGTTCGGGCTTTGGGATTTCTCAGGACATGCAACATGCATTGAGTTGCATTTTTAATTAATTGAAATAAAGCTGACGCACTTGGCCACAAGCTGTCCTTTTGAAGGCCACATTGCACTTTGAAATGAGGTTAAAGCATTTTAAGAGCCAATTTCAGTTGCGCCGAAAGAAAAACAAATAAAATATTCACGAGTTGTAAGTAATGTTTGCGAGTAATTTAAACCCGCTTTCGCATTCTCTTTTCTGCCGCATTTTTTTGATTATTTATTTAATAATTGTTTATTATCTTACTTTCTTTTGCTGCAGTTGACCGTTAACTCGTTTTAAAGATAATCTTAAAATCGTCTTGGCTAAACTCGGAACCAAATTTAGACAATTAAAACAAAATATTGGCCTAACCTGAGCTGTATTTAGCACATTTACTTCAATTAGAGCAAAGTCTTTAACATGAAGTCAAGTTGGGGGGAGCAAAAGAAGTTCAGGGATAAAATGCAACAAAGTACATGTTATAGATACAATTGTGTTTGTTGTGTAATTACACAAATGCATTTATGTTGCGCAGAGACTAAAACACACATTCACTCTCACACACACACATCAACAAATTTGCAGACGTTTTGTATTTGTGCAGCCATTCAGAACAGAACAAAACACAACAAAACAACTCACACACACACAGAGAGAGAGCAAAGTGTAAACAAAATATGTACATGTATGCCAACATTTTAGACTCGCTCGGGCGCACAACATTCCCCCCTCTCTCTACACACACACACATCACACACAACACACACATAATCAGTGGCATTTTCATTTGGCTGAATCAGCACAAAAGAGGAACCGACTCAGACTTAATTAAAATTTCATTGTATATGTGTGGTTCACCTTTTACTTGTTGTTGTTGCTGCTGTTTTTCCTCACATTTGAGATTCTGATTCTGATTTTACCCTTCGCCAGTTAAACAATTGTTTTTTGTGTTAATGCGTTCGACTCGCTCTCTCGCTCTCACTTTCTCACTCTCTTTCTCAGTCTCTAGTTGTCGTTTATTGTTTGCCTCTGACCCTTGAGACATCCACACACACAATGCCCACTTGTTAGCCCTTGCATTTTAGCCATGACTTTCTATACCAGCTTGCGGCTCCCATTTACCAACAACCAGCTACCAGTTAGCACTTTTCCCATTTTTGCAATTGTCTTTTGCTGGCTCCGTAATTAGCGCCAATTGCACAAAAGTATGCTGCTGCAAACACACACAAGCAACCGAAAGAGTGAGATGGAGAGGGAAAGTGAAAGCCACACCCTTTCTGGTAATTGGCGAGCTTTTTGGGCCACCGAAATAGTCCGGGCCACTAATTTGCAAAATTGCTCAAATAATTGGCCAAGTTGATGTATTTCATTTTAAATTAAACGACGTTTCACTCCCGCAAACTGTCCCACCAAAAAAAAAACGAAAAAAAAAATAGAGAAAAACGCACAAGGAAAGCGAAGCGAGAAAAAAGGGAAGCCACATTGCCACAACAGCGCAGCACAGTACAGCAGAGAACAGCACGACTGCAATTGGCAGCACGCTTTGAGCTACGAATTTAACTGAGTTTTGCTTTTTTAAGTAAAAGCGTTCTACAAAGTCCTTGCCAGCCAAAAAGAGTTGCGTAAACATACAACACCATTTGGCAGTTTTTTCAATTTTAAATATATTTCCTAGTATTTTTTGTGAAGTATCAAAAATTACATGTGAGTTAAATTAAATAGTCGTATACTTAATATTTTCAAATATGCTACTTACATTGTCTGCAATTATAGTATTATTTTGTAAATACATAGACAGTCATAAAAATTATATTGTTACTGATAAATTAATCTCATATCATTGCATTTATTTTTATGTTCGTTTCATTTACTTGAAGAACGACAATTTCTATTTGCAAAATTATTTCGTTCGTGTTGAAATTCTTATTAAAATTGTATTGGTATATAATTTGAATAAATGTTCTTAATTATTACCTCTTTTCTTTTTCTTTTTAAAGTTATAAAATTTTTAATTCCTCTTAGAGCATTCACAGTTCGTCTATAATTTTGGGAACTTTTTCTGTTTGCTTTCTGCTTAATGTACATTTTTGCATGTATATAATTTTAGCCAATTAAGCGCATTTGCAGTATTTGCGATAATTAAGAATGTTGTGCAGCAATTTTTGGTGCACGTTACGTATACCCCGCGTGGTCCAAGTGAATTGCGGCTTTAAAACGCTGCGTCATTTAATCATAGGAAGTAGCACATATTTTTGCGTCATAAAATCAATAATAAATTTCATAATGCATATAAGAAAATTAATGATGTTCTCAGGCTCTCACGCCTGCGTGGAATTTAATGTGGCTGCTTTTGCTTTTGCCCCTTGGCGTTTGGGCTTTTGCATTTGGGGTTTGAGGTCACAAGTGGAATGCTGAATGGCTGAAGCTGTAGCTGAAGCAGAGGCTGAAGCGATGACATAGATATAGACATACTATATATATATATTAAATGGATGGCATATTTATGGGTCAGCTGATTCTTGCGCACTTTGTTATTGTTGTTGTCGAGTCTTTTGCATTAACGGCACTTCTTTTTGTCATCATTTATCATCGATTGCTTGCATATGTCGTTGTCCTTCGAGTGGATTTTGGGTCATACAAATGACGACTATGGATCGTTAAAGCCAAACAAGATACAGATACTACGTGCTACGTGTCTGCGCTTAACGATAAACTGTGAAGCGTTTCATGACGGAATGCGAATCGATTTCACTTTGCCACACAATTAAGGCGATATATAACGCGTTGTTATTGCTATACGCTCTCTCCCTACAGATTTACTGCCTTCTATGCTGAGAAGGAGATTGTAATACCCTTTCCCAATGGACAGACTTAGCTCATTTGCGGGCACTCATTGAGTTTTCCCAGTCATTGCGTAAGTAGGTTTTGTAAATCAACTTCAAATTGGCAATAAGCATGCAACATGGCAACAAACTTCAGTTGGCAGAGCAGCTGCATCTACTATTTACAAATTAAGTGCACTCAGAGTGCGTGTGGATTTGTGTGTGTGTGTTTGGGTGTGTGTGTTTACATGTGCTGTGTATTTGGTTGTTGTTTGTATTCACATCAGCTTGTATTCACATGCAAATGAGTCAATATTCACAAGCCACGCAGCATAGCACACATAATGTTGGCAAATTTACCGCAAAATTTTATCATTTTGTTGGCAAATTGTGCACCGATTTATCCCACAGTGCACACACACGCACGCATTTGTGTACACTTTTAACTATTGCATAATTTGACGGAAAATGCGCTTTTCAAATTCGCACTCATCTGCTTGTCACTGTGTTCAACATTGTCGGTTATCTTTACTGCTGCTGCTGTTGTTGTTGTTGTTGTTGCCGTCGTCGTCATAGCATTCGTTGTCTTTGTTGTTGCACAAAATTGATATGTCAATCAATATTTTTGCTGATTGATCCCATTGTCAGCGTGTCAAATGTTGAAGCTTCACTGTGGTTCATAACATATGATTAATGTTCACTGCGCGCTCATAGTCAAGGGACAATAACCAACTTATCTGATGTTCCAATAATTAAAGGTTAAAACGATTTCATTTAATTGCACCAAGCGAGAGTAAGAGTGAAAGTAAATTACGTAAAATAATATTTAAAAATACCTATATTATTTGTATTCGACTCTTCTGTAAGGTTTAAAACACGCAGCCCTGACAGCTAAGGCAATGCATTATTGATGAAGAAGCTGTCACACACATCTCGCGAGCCATGAGCGCTAGATGGCGCTAGTATAGTCTTTCGATATTCATATTAACATTGATAGTTTTTATAGAATATATAAATTTTGTAATAGAAATATATAATACATATACACAAATATATATAATACATAATTTGACATATAACAAAATATTCACTTTTTTACAAAAAAGTATAAAATACCAACTTCTAGTACTGAAGTATTAATAAAAATGAATGAATAATACACAATTTTATATTTTGGGGAATATGAAATGCAGTGGAATGTTTGGTATGCGAGTTTAAATTGTAACCTTTGGCTGTGTTGGTAGGTCCTAGTTCTCCTTGAGAACTGAGGCTTCGTGTCGCTTCGTATGCGTTAATAGACCTAGTTACTCTTCTGTTCTCGCTCTGAGATGACACACGTATGTTCAATAAAAAAAAAAAGTAATAATTATGAGCAATTAATTAATTATGCGAAGACTCATTGCATCCCCACAATTAAATACTGGACACCAGAACCAAGAGCAAGCGACTAACGGATTAGACATATATAAAAACTACTACTTAAATACTTTTTTACATTAAAAATTTTAATAATACAATTATTAAAATGTATTTGTGTTTAAGATAAAATATTTTATGCTACTACTATTAAAGGAATTAACTTAATGAAAGACAACTGATTTTATATAGAAAAATATTCTTGAGGAATTTCTAAGTAACAATTCATTTCTATTTGCTTGCATATTTGTGATTCGTAAACTAAGCGAAAAGCTGTTATAAGCAGCAGTACTCTGCCCAGTGCAGTTTGTTAATAATCTGTGCTTAAGTTGGGGAAATGTTAAATAAATCTGCTGACAGCTGCTGCACACAAAATGAGCCAACAATTGACCAAGCTGGCGCAAATGAAGAGCTCGCTTCTCAGTGGTTCAGTGGCTGCATTGCCTTGTTATTAGTTTTTGTTGCTGTTGGCGTTGCTGTTGCCATTACCACTGCCGTTGCCATATTGTTGTTGCTGTGCATTTCGTTTTTGCCACTTTGAGTTTTGCTTTTGAACTTGCCAACTTTTTGTGCAAGAACGAAATGAAAATCTCAAATGGAGTGCGAGACCCGAGCCCCAAAGTCCCGACGAGTCCAAGTACGAGAGTCGAGAATACAAAAGACAAAAATTGTTCGGCATTCAAAAGCATTTAGAGAGGTGCGCGGGCAATTCGAAAAGTTTGTCGAATAGTCGACAAATGGAAAAATGGACAGCATGCCAACGAGAATGGGTGGATGGTGGGGAATCTTGAGACTTCAATTTAAACTTTTGGCAAATTCATTTATTTTTATTCGGATTTTGACAAAATACTATGGAGATGGTGCGTTAAATTAGTCGACTATGACACTTCAGTTTAGGCCATGGCTTAGAGACTTTGACGTTTTAATTTAGCATTTTGCCTGCCATCCAAAGGGTCGACTTAGCTTGGTAATCGCATTTGATTAGCCGCCGCAAATAAAAACTAATATTGAAATTAAAATAAATACAAGACGCTTTCGAGTGGTTCCCCCCGAATCAGAAAGTATCTCTGTCCTCCGAACACATGTCCAAAATTTTGATGTGGGTGCAAGGCCACCGACATCTCAATTTTGACCACAAAAGCCTGGCTCTCTAATGCCATGAGCCGCAAAAAGGTCTTGTGCTCCCTTTTAGCTACATATATACAGCAGGCGAAGGCTCAATTCGCTTAGCTTCAAACTTTTCCAAACCGAATTTAATTCAGAAAAAATATAGATTTCTTTTCATTTCACTCCTCCTCTTCCAATTTTGCACAGTTGTCAATAGTTTTTGTGGCAGGCATGCAGTGCCTTCAACTTTATGTTATCATCGACACTTTGAAGTGAGTTCAAAAGGTGCGTATCTAGTTAGGCACTTTGCCTATCTCTCTCCTTCTCTTCCTTTTTTTCACTCCCCGACGCGTCTAGCGTAAATTTGAGAGCTGCCTATTTTTGGGATGACTCGCACAGTCACACAAAATTGGCATAGCCATTGAAATGGATATATGGAAAAATTCCATAGACGAAAAGGCAATTGGAAATAAGTCAAGTATGTGCGAATAGCAGGTAAAGAATTTCAACAATTTTTTAGATCACAATTTGCATATTGATGACCGGGAAAATGTGACGAGAAAAACATGCAAACATTTCTGATAGGACTGCGACTATACAAGAATATTTTTGTAAATTGTTGATACACCATAAAGTGAGAATTAATAAATTACAAATCAGAAGCAAAAAGTAAAATATACATGATTTTAATCTACAGTTGAATTCATACAACAAGGAAACAAATTTAATGAGATTATAAAATTTTTAAAGTGAAAATTATTGAATAAGTAAATGTATTGGAAGTTGAAATTTACAAAAATATTCTATCGTCTGAGAAGAATATTTTAAACATAAATTGTATTGTTAAATGACATTCATTCTATAGTGAGAACAAATTTCTGGCCAGGAAAATACTCTTCTATAAAGTAATATTAAAATAATGTTAAAACACATTCCGTCATAAGAGAAATAATCTAGTTGACAAGCGTTAAGCTTCAAATTAATAATATCCATATCCATTTGTTTTTAATTCAGTTCATATTTCGATCTTAATTTTAATCGCTAGATATATATTCCATAGTTTCCACATGAAGAACAATTAAATAAATCGATTTTAAAGTAAATTTTAAGCTGACAATATGCCCAAGGTAGAAGTAATCAACAAACAGATATGGGAAATGGAAATGAAGATGGAAAAAAAGTTGCAGGAAATCAAGGATAATGAGGTAAAAGAGGAAGAGCGTCGCAAGGCCATAACACATATATGCCGAGTGCCTGGCTACTGTCCGGTTGGTCGATGCACCGAAATCGTATTCCCATCGAATCTGATGATGCACATGCTGAATAAGCATAGCCGGAATGCCAGCATAACCACGTCGGAGGTCTTTGAGCACAAACCTTGTGTGGTCTGCTTCGATCCCACGGGCTATGAATATGGGGAAAATCAATGTGTCGCATCGCTGATGTATGCCGGTGTGAAAGATCAACTCGATACGTTGCCAGGCATCAGCTATTTGAGTCTGCCGAATACGGCGCTCATCCACGATCATCACAAGTTCGACAATCATTTGCCCATCATGATGATTGGCTGTCGCTGCAGTTGGTATTGTCAACTGAAGGATAAGAAGCTGGAACGCGAATTGGTCGCTTTAAATGCCAACAATTCTGGCATCTATGTCTTCTGGCTGGTGGCACCGAAGACAACACGCAAACTGTATTACACTCTGACTGTCTATGATCGACACTATCTAAACTCTCGCAGTGTTATTCGCACTGTTCGCGATTATACAAATTTTCAAAATCCCAGCGATTTTCTGCCCAACGAAGATGATTATTTGGTGTTGCGCGACTCCGAAGTCGATGAGTTCTTGAATATCAAAACGAAGAAGAAATCTAAGAAACCGCCTAAGCGTGGAATTCCAATGGAGATCATAGTCTATGAGAATCCATCAACAACGCCTATTAAACATAGCAGCCAAAAGGAGTTGAAAGACGCAGCAGAACAAGTTGGAGTGCAGTATATTAAGGGCACTTGCTGCGATCACGCTAAGCAAACCGGCAAATCGTCTTTGAAGAGAAATCCATGCCGAACATCTGCGAAAACCAATTCAAACTTATCCGCATAAATCGAGAAACGAAACATTTCTGTCATTTCCTTATTAACCAAATTGTGCAAATAGGCATTAAATATAACAAACTCATTATAGATATAAATATAATTTGCTTTACTCAAAGCTTCATTTAAAATAGACAGATTAATAGTTTAAAATTAAAGACATTTGGAAAATCTTATAATTTATTTGTCTGTTTTATTAAATTTTCAATTAAAACATTCTCCAATTTTTTTGTGAACATTAAAAGTTGAATTTAAATATATTTTCTTTTTATTTTTCAAATTCATAATATTAAAAAACATGAATAAATATACAACTTCTGTTATCAACAAAATTTGGTTTCCTAATCTTTTTAATTCAAGATTAAAACTTATTTGATTTCCTAATGAAACTCTTAATTCATTTTGAATATTATTTTGATTAATACAATAGTGGCTTGTATCTTATACATATATATTTTCTATTCTTCAGTAAAATTTCTATTTGGCGGTCATATGGTCGTAATTTAATTGCATAATAAAATAAGAACACAACGAGGTACTTAAGAGATTCTGATGATTCTGAGTGAATTACAATAATCTCTAAAATTGGTTTAAAACTCAAATTGTTTAAATTTCAAATAATGGAAAAACTGCTTTATTGATTTATTTAATATAACATATATATTTATTTAATATAATGAATATATTAAAATATATTCTCAAAAAAATGGTATAATATATGATAACACCCATGGGTTATATATGCCGTTTTCCAACTTGGTTTCCCTTGATTTGAAAATTCACAAATCTAAAGTAAAAACACTTTTCATTTCAAATTCCAAATTGTTGTAATTGAATTGGATATGAAAATGAGAGCACAACATGTGTACTTGCTGGTTGCTTCGGTTTGCAACAGTTTTCTCACAAGTGTAATTAATTACAACCATTAGCTGACTTTGCAGACTTATCACCTAATCAACTGTACAGAGTGGCGTATGTGTATGTGTGAGTGTGTGTGTGGTATATACCATTATAATGCTTGTTACTAATCAATATGGTACAAGTTAATGAGCGTTGCGAGTGGACATGCAACAGGCAACGAATGCCGCACATTTCACTCATTTATTTGACTCTTATTTAATTTTCATTACAAATTTGAGGCCGCACGTGATGTGCATGCCATTTTCATTTCCCATTTCCGCATTTTCATTTTCATTACTATGTATTTGCCTTCGAGTAGATGGGCAGAGATAATGCCATACCTAATACATACTAACATGCTCGACCCTTGGCTCAACTGTTCGCATTTGTATGCGCCATTAGCAGATGAAATACAATACAAAAATTAGTTCATGCCATGGCAGAGCGACAGACAAAAGGAAGTGGAATACAATCGAGATATCATGTTGTTTTCAGCCAGCTGCTCTTGGCCATTTTCCTGCTCCTTATTTAATTAAGCACTTAATTATTTAATGCGCTGATTGTGCAATATTTCCAAAGTACCCCGACCTCCTGCTTAAATTCGCCTTTGCCTGCTTAATCAGAGCTCAGCCAGTTGCAAGTAGTGAAAGTGTCAGTCTATGTGTATGTGTGTGTGTGTGTTAAGGTGTCATAATTACCACATGCAGCTGAAATTTAATCAGGCGACCACAAGCCGTTGAGTTGAACATGGCTCAAGTCAAACTCACCTGGGCCTTGGTAATTAATGACGCATTTCCACTGGGCTGCATTTAGTCGCATTATCTCAGCACCAACTGAGCTGGCATTAGTCTTTGGCCAATTGATTGCATAATTGGGCTGCTCACGGTTCAATTGAATAAGCATTTAACGAAACAAACTAAATAAATAGCAAGCCAGCAAACGATTTGACAATTTCTATTTCGAGCTACCTTCTTTTGCCTTTTCTCTCAATTTAATTTAATCATGCTAATATCTTCGACCTCAGACGTTTATTTGTCGCCATCTGTGACTGCAAGTCTGCTCTTTTAATTATTTTAATATAATTTTAATAGTGCCAGCCATTTTTCTTGCCAGTTGCATTTCATTACCATATGCTGGCGTTAATTAAACTTTATGAAATGCCCAGCATTTGTTGCCCGTCCAGCATTATTAAACACTTCAGTGGCGTGTGTTCCGACTTCGGATTTCTCACAAATTCCACAACAATTTAAAGTGATTATTTCTCTATTGTCAAAAACTATCATATCTAAATAGCAGAACAGTCTGGTGTATGCATTTTGGCTTTTTAGTCTTTATTTGTGGTCAGTAAACTGTCAATTTATTGTATGTGGCATCAAATTGATTTAATTAAATGTATACGAGAGCAATTTATTTGGCAACTGTTGATATTTGAACATTGAATATGGTTTCAGCTTCAACACAAGAGATCAAACGAAATAATTATTTGGAGACTGTTGGCAAACAATGTTGCCCATAAAAAGCATAAATAAATAAATATGTAAAACAGAATAAAAATGTTGATGCACTTAAATTAAGAACACAAACGGCTCGCTGCAATTGTGTAAGCAAACAAATGTGCAACTATATTAAATGGTAACGCATACAAAAATTTGTTGCGCCAACAAATAAAAATGTTGTAAATAAGCGAGTGAAAATTGAAAACAGAGAATAAATATGCATAAAAAATTAAAATAAATACTTTGTTTTAAGCGAACCTATTTACAGCGCATAAGAAAATTACTTGGTGTAAAGTTAAAGTATTGTTTGTAAATGCATTTCATGCTCAACTGTAGAAGGACGACAACAAATGGCACACACTGTTATCTCCATGAGTATACAAGTACATATATGTACATATATATACTATATATTGCGGGGGACTGAGGCAATGCATCTGTATTATTTCTGTTGTGCAACAGAAAATTTGCACTATTAATATTTACATTCAACTGGCACAAGCAGCTCCCTCATCTCTCTCCCTTGTTGTAGCACTTGGATCTTTCAACACATTCGCCAGCGGCATTGTCAGTTGACAATGGCAACGGCAACGGCAGCGAACTGTGGCGGTGGGCGTGGCTCGTTTGGCTGGCAATGATGCGTATTTTTATGCGAGCGCCTCTGAGTATCTATATTTAAAAAGGCTCAAGCGGCACTTAACTTGTGCTCAGCCCATTTGCTACATTGCAGCACAGTGGCGCAACATTGATTGAAAAAGTAACAAGGAAGAAAGTTACATTCGAGTGTGCTCGACTGTAAGATACCCGATACCCATTTTGAACAGCAGCATAACAAGTATTATTAAAATATATCGAATTAATATACCACATAAATACTATAAATATAGTTAAGGCATTCCTTGGTATATTGATACATTAGAGATATACTACAGATTACTAAACATACCAGATTGTCCGCCAAGACAGCTAAGACCCTTTTGCAGTAGGAGTTTCTAAAATAACTTCTGCAAATTTTCATAAATACTGTAGTTATTATTATGTGTTCCAACTTTAGCTTCATTCTAGCTTTAAATTATGACTAAGATATTGTTCGATTTGCGAAGGAAAGAAGGGAAGAAAATTAATCTTCCCTTCTTTCCTATAGGTAGCTGGTATGTTGGTCACCTTTAAAATTAGTATTTTCAGTTTTATATATATCTTTTCTGTCATATTTTAACTATAATTTTTCATAGGCTGCTCCACTGTGCCATGCACGTATTCGTAGCATACTTTTATGCGTCGCTTGTTGTGGTTGACTAAATTCATACGCTTAATCGCTTAAATATAGCTGAAGGGTATTAAATACATAGATCAATGCCGCTCTAACAATGTGTATAAGGTGCAAACCCCACAGCATACAACTTTAAAATAAAATAACATGCATCGCTTTTAGTAAATCTATTAAAAATTTGCAACTTTCTACAAGTTAATATTATGTTGGAGTGCATAAAGTATGTAAGCTGATACTCTTGTAGCAACCGCGAAAGTTTTGCTTAACATATAATATAAATTTAACGTTTATTATTCAACTTTTATAATCTGCTGTTTCCAAAATTAACTCCTTTTACTCTATACCAAATTGTTTAATGAAGTGTATAAAAATTGTTAAAAACAAGTATTTTGACTACAAAAAAGTGTTGAATGTTAAAAGTTTAGTTATGTAAATCAAACAATAAGCATAATTATGCCTACATTCGGTTTATATATTCAAGAATCAAAAGAGTTTCAACTTTTAATTAATAATTGACAACATTAATCGCCTGTCATTACGTATGCATTGTGCAATAAATGTTGCATTGCCATTAATTCTTATATAGTAATTGATTAGGGATTAGTTTTTGCATATTTTATACAATTTTAATTGATAATATTCAAATATTTTTTTTTACTCTTTTTAATTACAATTCTACAAAATGCTCTTTAATTAGGAAAATAAAATCGTTTGAGCTTTTACAAATGCAAGAGAATCTCTGTCAACTAATAGCGCTAACAATTCTCTTTGAGTATTAGCACTTTAACACAAAGTCTTTAAATCCCATTGAATTGACCAAAGCTGGCTGAAATTCTGACAGCAGCAAGACCCTTGGCTCGTTTTCAGTTTATTTAACGCATGTGTAGCTTATGATAAATGCGTTAGGCTGATGGATGGAGAGGAAGTGGGAGTAGCGAGGGGCAGGGGTCGTGCTTTTGTTAAGCTGATGTCAATTATCTGTGCATACTTTGTGGCATGACACATATTGCTGTATCGCCGAGGAAAACTGTAACGGTGCGTCGACATCGAGAGACAAACAAGAAACAGAAACAGAAGCAAAAGCAAAAGCAGCAGCAGCAGAAGAAGAAAATCCCTTTTGCCAACAAGCGCCGCACACTGTAATTAAGAGACACTCAACGGTGATGAGGTGGGATGGCAATGGAAATGGGAAAGGGAATGGGAACGGGAATGGAGATACTAGATATATGTATGTGGTATATGGAGGAGGTCTGACTGTGCCTGCGGCCAATGGCAATGGGAAAACAATGATGGGCAGACGTGGTGCGCCCTCAAAATGCTGCTGACCCAATTAGCAGACTCTCGCTGGGATGTTTCTTTTTTTCTGTTCTTTTTTTTTTGCTATGGTGTCTGCTTGGCATCGATGGTGTTGCTGATGATGACGACGCTTAGCACTAGTTGGATGCCACGTTTTGTAGCCACGTTAATTAAATTATCACGTGTCAATTAATGCTGCTCCCAGGGCAACAGGCAACAGCAATGGCAGCACTAGCAGCAGCAGCATCATCAGCAGCAGCGGCAACTCACAAAAAGAGACGGTGCACATATGACGGTGCGTATGAGTGATTTTAATGCAGCAACTGCTTCGGTTCTGTTGTTGTTGTTGTTGTTGCTGCACTGTCTGTGCCAACTACTATCAACTGTCATAATTTTTTGCACCGTCTCTTGGCAACTTTGGCGATCCGCCTCGCTGCGAATTTATTTTCCACACTCTCCAACCAAAAAGTGTCGCTCACAAATTTTTGCGTTTTTGAGTCTGCGTCAAAGTTGCCGCTTGTGGCATTGTATTGGATGGCCTGCCACTCGCTGTTTGCTGCTCTCTATTCTCGGCTCACTGCAAACTAAAAAGTGTCGTTTACTGTGTATATATATATTCTCTTGGGACGACAAGTCTCGTTTAAAGTTTTTCAATTAAACGCTTAAATTCAGCGCACTTCTCGCTGTTCGCTGTTCGCTGCTCGCTGCTCAGGTTTAATTAAACTCCCACGGGGCAACAGAGAAACGCTAACTGCCACCGAGAGTCTCTAGAATTTTGTTTAGATTTATGCTCAATTTGATTGGCAAAATGCCTGAGGCCGGCACCAAATCATTTTGCGTGTACTTCTGGTTAATTAAGGTCCAAAACGTTGAGCCATGAGTTGGCAAAGCTTTAAGCACGCGACGCTTGCAACGAACCAAAACCAAAAACCCGCCTACAAAAGGCAAATTTTTGGTCCACAAAGTTTTTAGCAAATAATCGCTGAACTTATTAAGATTACGCCTAAAACCTCGCTCATTAAAAAGGGCAACATTTTGGGCAAACTTACAAGATTTCCCTAAAGGTTGACTGTGCTTAACTCAAGAGTGAATCAATATGCTAAAGTAAAAAGAGAGGAAATGTATATTGTAATTTAATGCTAATGCGTGTGATAGACAAAAGGTGTCTATACTTTTTGTATATCGATTTACCACGAACGTAGAAAAGCTGCCGTCAATATTAAAGCAGGCGAAATTCTTTAATAAATACAAAACATATTCAAGGCGTAAACTGGCGCCATCTAGTGTTCGTGTTAATAAATTCACGCATATTTTCATATTAAGCAACCGCAACAAGTCGCATATTAAATTTGCCTGGTTTTCTCTACCCATTATTTTGTGTTAAGCAAAAAATCCGATTAATTTAAAGCCGTCAATTTGGCAGGCGCTTCGATAATCAACGCGTTGAATGTGCATATGAATTTATATATTTAATAAGGGCATTTACAATAAAAATCTGGCAAAAGCATATTTCACGCCTAACAAGCTTAACAGCTCTCCCAGAAAAGGACTGCTGTTGTTATCCTTTACCTGTTGTGATGTTGTTGCTGTCGTTGTTGTTGTTGTTGTTGTGCTTAAAAGGATAACCACAAAACCGCAAAATTTGTGTTGCATTTGCCAGTTTGGTAGCATTTCAAGCACTCAGCTTATGTAAATGCATAAATATACATTATACAGATATACAATATGTATGCAGTATAGATATATATGGATGTGTATATGTATTGTGTCTATAGCATAGTCTCAATTTTAATAGCACACTTTTGGGCGCTGCGCCAACCACCTGTTCAACAGGAGGAAGGAGAGGAGAGGAGGGGACACACAGGCATACATTCTCGAAAATGTGTCTCAGGTGTGAAACATCAACGACACGTTATTGTCGCCATTGCAGTTGTCCATAATGGTCTCCCCATAAGCTCCGCCAATGGCGCAGCACACAAAGAGTGAGAGACAGAGAGCGGAAGAGGAATGGAGGGGAAGAGAGAAGGGGAGTGGGACACACAGATACGACACGGTCCCGCAGGACAATTGTCCTGCCTTGGCCGGCACATGCATAAACATTAACAAGCGCTTTTTATCGCCAGCGCAACATGCGCCACTTGCAATTCCTTTCTTTTTTATATCTTTTTTTCATATTTCTTCTCTTTTTCTGCGTTAATTTTTTCTCTCTTTTTTTTTGGTTATTTGCTAGGCTCGCTTTTAATTTCACTTGAGGTTTTACGGGGCGTCTCGTTATGTGTGTAATTATGTGCAACGGAAATGTTTAGCACCGGAAATTATGCAGCAATAACTTTAACTGGCAGCCAAGCACTTAAAACACATTGCAAATATTGCCATACTCACGCACACCAATACACAAGATGCCCCCGCACACTCACACACGCGTAAACACGCGCAACACCCGCTGATCCTTTAAGCAAGCATTGCGTATACTCGATTTTTATTGTTTGTCATTTGTTTTGGTTCTGCTTTTATACGCTGCACAAGAAGAAGGCGAAGAGGTATATTAGCAGTGTTGAAGTGTATGTAACAGACTTGAAATATTATAGGAATAATTATTGATTATTATGTTTTAAAAGTAATTACTAATGAAAATTAAATGCAAATATTAGTCTATTGATGAGGCTCTTTATTAGCTACTACATTCATCATGTCTGCATGTCTAAAAAGCACTCCTTTCGCTTTTCAAATTTGTATTATTCACTATCATGAATATTCAATTAATTTAGTATAATTAATTTAATAAGGCAACAGTCTTTCTTAAAGTTTAAAGGGTATTGCTTAGTCTGTCCACTATTTTAGCCCGTCTTAGCCAGTTCCCCAGTTAGCAGTAAAATTCAGTGGCAACAAATATGAAAAAGACAAGCCGAGCATTACGCACTGGTTGCTGCTCAGGGATTGCCATTGGAATTGGAATTGGGACTGGAATCGGAATCGGAATCGAGCTGACATTGCAGCACGAAATCTCAACATTTGTATTACCCACTTAGACAAAATTAGCTTCAGTCCGTCGATCTGTCTGTCCGCCAGTCTCTCTCTCTTTCTCTCTCTCTCTCTGTCTGCCTTTGTATGTTTATGTTGTTTGAATTTGGTGTCTTTTATTTGCGGTTCGGCGATTGTGTATTTTATGGTTATATCATAAGATTTTCATAGCATTTATACTTATGTGGCAAAAAGGTGGGCTCAAATTGAAACTGCAATTCAATCTGTTTGTCTTTCGCAAGGATAAACCTGCTAAATTGTGCAGATTTCTCCCCAAGGACTTTCACAACCGTTTCGTATTATTTCACAGTAAATACTACAGTAGAAAATTAAATTCCCAATCGAAATGTTTGAGAACGAATCACTTTTTGGTGACTCAAATCATAATCTACAAAATGTATAAAGCTGTTCCAGAGTTAATTTAAACCACAGTCTTAATGGCTCCTTCACCAACTTTCATTGCATTTGCATTGAAGTAGAGCTAAAAAAAAAGAAAAACTTTTAATTTTTGGAAAAGAACAAACAAAGCGAACCATACAAAGTGCTCTATAATATGATATGATATTATATTGATAACGCAAACTGAAAGCATGTACGTGAATGAATATACTACATATTATAGTTAACGCATGACGATGCATCCCGTCTTAAGAGACTGCGAGTATGTGGCAAAAGCCTTTAGCAGACAGAGAGAGATAGAGAGAAAGTTAAACACTTTGTGGCAACGAGTAAAGTTTCCACAAATGAAAACTTTAAAAATGCATACAGCTTAAGAGCTGCACATCAGAATTTTTGGGGAAAGTTCCAAGCTAAAAGGAGAAACCGGTTCGAGTCTGAATAGTTGACAGGAATTTGTGCAAAAGCTTAAAAATCCATGTCCGGAATTTAATAAACAAAAACCGAAAATGGCCGCAAAGCAAACTAACACACACCCATTCATGTATACGTTGAGTACACACAACACTTGAGAGTTTTCTGGTGAATGCTGCAATTGTTTGAATCATGAGATGGAAAAATTGATTCAAATTGCATAAACATTGGTGCCCCTTGAGTCTATTTCGAATCGTAGCTGGACAGGCTATCTAATCAAATGGATGGCCATGTCTAACTTATGGCAATTCCATCCATCAGGAGAGCCAGGAGATTGGAGGAGAGGGCGATGAGACACTTTGGGGCAGGGCTTTCTAAGCCGTTAAGCTCTCAAGTGCCATCGCAATAGTCGCTTCAGTGACTTTTCCTCTGTTGCTGTCTCTGTTTCTGTCTCTGTTTCTGTCTATGTCACTGTCTCCATCAATAAACTTGAGCAATTGACTTTTGTTCTTTAGGGCTGGCAACTTAATATTCATGATTTATTTGCCTTTATGCCTTTATACTATTGTTTTGAGGTCATCAAGTGCTTCAATTTGACCCCATCCGCAACGAACTGTAATACCATTTTAAATACATTTAATGCTCGTAAATATTCCACCTGCCATTTTGCCTACAATTTTGTTATTTTATTTGCTGTCAACGTTTCTTAAATAATTTATCATTAATCATTTTCGCGGCCAGGACATGACCAGGACATTGAGCTCACTGCCAGTCACAATTTTGTTTTTCCTTTTTCTGTCGCTTTTTTAATTTTTTGTACTTCACTTTTGACACAACATGGAAGAATTTCCATTTCATTGTTGCTTTTTGCCACTCTATGCTGTTGGTTTTTAATGCATTTTAAATCGTGTACATTGACCAATTGTCAAGATCTGAATTAATGAGAATCTCCTTGATTTATGAATGTCGCCTGGCATTATAGCAGATTTTTAACTTTCATTTTGTTTTTGTTTTTTTTCAGCCTATTTGAAATTCATTATAGCAACAGCGACAACATTAATCAAAAGTGCTAAAAAGAACAATGATGATTTGCTGTCAGGTTGAATGTCAAGTATACTGGGCTGGTATTTTTTGCTTTGAAATATACCAAATCGATCAAAACTGCTTAGCACTGCTTTAAGAGCAGTGGGTCATTGAACTGCTTTGTTAGCCGTAGGCCATTACACTGCTTGCTACATTCACAACGCAACAAGTATTCACTGACTTTGCTTATTCCCTCGATTTCTTTTTATCCACCTTCGTTTTATCTCTCACCTTCTATCAATCAGCTTATAGTCATTGCTATTGGATATGTTCAGTCTGGCCTTGGGGATACAAAACTAATTAACAGCCCATTTGAATGCCCTTGGCTATCATCAATTCTTTGGCCTTGCTAAGTTTGCGTCTCTAATGTGCAAAAGACACCTGCCCCTCCGCCACACAGATAAATTATCCCTTGTGTCTGCCTCCCCCTTAGAGCAAAAGAGGGTGAGCTGAGTCTATCCACCCAGCCATCAAACAATGGGGTATATCCAGCTAAGCAATTAAAAATCCTTTTGCGTAACATAAAAATACCATTAAATCTAGGCCGATTATCCTTTTGGGCCTTGTCTGCCGCACTAATGCCGGTCGACGCATGTGTGAGTGTGCACGTATGTATACGGCGTGTGTTACGCACACTAATGCGAGTACATATACATAGATGTTTAGATAAACACCGAGGACTCTGGACCACTAATACACCCCGAGTGCTTGTCCAGTCATTTGGACATATTTCAGTTGTGTCCACTATGTAGTTGTCCTTGTTGTTGTTATTTTGATGGCCAATTGCATTTTTTACATAGCTCTGTGGCTGGTCCCGACGCGCCTCCTTATGGCCATAATGATTATTTTCGAGGATTATTTCTTCGGGTACTTTTCTGGCTATGCGCCTTACTTATGTTTATTGGCATTGTTAATATTTGTTTTCTTGCCCCATTGTTTATTTCCTCTCTTATTACATACACACGCCATACACATACACACTCATTTGGTTTTATGTTGTTTTACTGTTTTTTTTTTGGGGCACAAAGTATTAAAGCCATGTTTTTGTGGCAACTTAAGCAGCAGCTGCTGCGATTTAAGCTAGGACATTTTGTGAAGGCGTTGAAAAGTCTCAACTTAGCACACAACGAAATATTGCCCCCAATATTACCTCGATCCCTAAATAATAATAATAATAATAATTTTTGGCGTTCAGATACAAATCATTGCTTTCGTTATGTGTGTATTTCCTAGAATATTATATATAGAAACGTATTTAATAGAAAAACGCCGATGGTGTCTTAGATAAACATTTATGAGAGAATTTTCCAGGAAAAGTAATTTTCATATGTGTTGAAAGAATAATAAAATATTTGTCGTCGGCTCACATAAAAGAACTCAATTATTTTAGCAAACAAATTTTGGTATTTTAAAATACTTTTTAAAGTAGTTGATGGGAAGTGTAAATCATGAAAATAAACTTTAAAGTAACTGTACTTTAAATCTATTTTAAATTAATCAAAGTTAAATAAATGGAAGCAAATTTTATTAGATAGTTTTATTATTATTTTTAAATCACTTTTTTAAGTCGGTAATTGCGTGTATAAATATTTTTATAACCTATTATAGGTTGATCTAACTTTCAACTATTCGTAACATAATTCATAATTAGATAGCTTTGTTTTTTATTTTATTACTTTTTTAAATAGTTTACTTAAAATGTAAATACTATTTAAGGTATTATTTATAAACTAATTCAAATCTAAGTTAAAGTATACATAACATATATTGTTAGATAGTTACCCTCAGTGTATTAAAGCATTCATTCATTATTACAGCTTCGTTTAAAAAGCAAATTC
The DNA here is from genome assembly GCF_023558535.2 of Drosophila nasuta. Taxonomy (NCBI): domain Eukaryota; kingdom Metazoa; phylum Arthropoda; class Insecta; order Diptera; family Drosophilidae; genus Drosophila; species Drosophila nasuta. The sequence continues at coordinate 35,384,072 of NC_083457.1, read as the reverse complement.
TTACTTTCAAACTACGCGTACATCCAAAATTTATGCAAAATAACTCAACTACATAGTAGATGCTAAGATACTCGTATCCAATATGCACACACTACACTCTAATATAGGACATGGCGCATTTGCCTATCGGTTGGAGGAGAGGTTTCCATTGTTTACGCCAAATTGGCACTCAACTTTATGGGGTATTTGTCCTGCGATCCGCGAGCTGCGGCCTTCGTGCTGTGCTGCAGAGTCTCGTTGTATGTAAATTCGCTTTGTGGTCATCTGAAATGCGACTCTCGCTTAGCAGTCATCGCAATTGCGGCATAATTACAATTTCAGTTCGCGTTTGCAGCGTTGCAGTGCCATTTATGTAGCTGTAGCAACAGCCACAATTTTCTTTGCTATTTCATTAAACTGCTCTTTGGTTTGCCAACAGCACGCCACAACCACACACACACACACTCACACACATACACGTATACATACAGTGTGGCAGCACTCTATATGCCACATTTCGCTGCAGTTGCAGACAGCAAACTATTAAAGGCCACTTCAAAACGAAACCGCAGGCGGTCCACAGTGCTCCAAAACCTCTCTGTCTGTATATACGACTGTCTCTCTGTCTGTCTGTCCGTTTGTCTCTGCCTTGGTTGACTGCATGACTGTCTGTCTGATTGCTTAAAATTTCAGTTACGTGCGCGGTATACGTGTGTGCCACACCTGCCCCAATCGCAGTCACCGTCGCAGTCGCTGTCTCAGTCAGAATCGCACTTACTGTTGGGAGACAGAAACAATGGGGTAACTGCAAACTGGCAACGGGTGAGCTACGTAATTTAATGTTTTATTTCTAGACACTCACACACACACACATACACATAGAGTTGGCCGCGCTGGCGTATACGTAATAACAGTCGGCACACGTCGAGCACGCGATGCCAACGTGCTGCAACCTTTTCCTAACCCTATGACGTTAACGGCTAACAAATACCCACAACAACAGAGCTGAGCACGTGATCGTCTCACACACGACTAAATAGTGGCTCATAAAAATCTTTACTGAATTGAAGAAATCTAAAAACAGATATATAAAAATATTATTATAAAATTGTATAGGTATTTAAAAACGAACTCAATTTTAATTCAATTTAATTCATTAGTTCATTAAATTAATAACATATATTCATAAAGATGGATTATAAATAATAAAAATATTTGAAAAGCTTTTCAAATTGGTTACTAAATATAATACAAGATTTACCTTAAAGCAATTTTTGAAATTTTCAGAAATTTATCTATACTATATAATTTATTTATTTATTAAAATTATAAATTATGTAAATACAATTAATTGGATATTCGACTTTGAATAATAAATGAGTTTTTTAAGCTTAATTGTACCAAGCAAAAAATATGAAAAATTTTTGAAGCAATTTCTAAATATCCTTTGACAATTTTCATTAACAGAACATTTGAGAATTCTAAAAATCATTGATTCTAGGCATCAGACTGTAAATCTAATCCTTCAAAGAAAGGACTTTCTAACTACTCATCGAATTCTCTATTGTATGTGAAACTATCACGCGTGCAGCGCAGACATTGTGGCAAAAGTTTTTGGCAGACAAAAGTCAAAGTCCAAATTAGAGTTTAGTCGTCACCGTTGCTCGAAGTGTTTTCCACACCGCCCCGTGTACAATTAGGATAATTAGTGCTACGTTGTTGCTATTAGTATTGCTGCCAATGTTGCTTGTTGCTGCTGCTGCTGCTGCTACATATTGCTGCTAGTGTTATTGCTGTTGCTGCTGGGCATACACACTCGTAGAATAACATGCAAAGCCATTTTCATGTTACACATGCATAAGTATCAAAGCCCAAACGCCAACGCAATCAGCCGTTCATTTATTTTGTTTTTCGTGTTATTTATTTTTGTTGTCGTCGCGTGTTCACAACAACTTCATTGCTGTTGTTGTTGTTGCTGCTGTCGCTGCTGTCCATGTCGTTGTTGCTGTCGCTTGTTATTGTTGATTTAAGTCGTGACATCGAATCACTGCCATACCACAAGTCTTGCCCCCAATTGACCCTCCAACAGGATTGGCTTATGTTCTCCATTCAATTTACAAAAATCAAATACATTTCCAGCCGCACAATCGGAATATGTAATTAGAGGGTTCACTTCATTTGCATACTCGCACACACACACACACACACACTCTTTCTCTGTCATGGCAAATGTTTTGCAAATTCCTTCATCAACATATTTATCCTTTTTTTTAGAAATTTCACTAATTAATATGTGCATGTGATTAAATTTAAATTGATAATAACTCGTTGACCTGATGTTACCATCAAAATTAAATGTATTAAATTTTCTAAATAACTCTTGAATTTATGACAGATCAAATTTAATAATATACTTTCGAAATCAGACAAATTTACAATGAATAAATTTATAGATTGTCATAACAAACAAATACCAAAAAGTGCTTATAACAGCTAATTTACTTATTGAACACTTTTTATTGTTCTTGCGCCTTTTTCGAGTTTAAATTAAAATTCTCTTCGAAGGCGAGTGTCCAATGCATGGTGAAGAAATGCACTGAGCACACAACGGTCTCCTTTTGGATCTAATTAGAAGCACAAAAGCGGCTTCTGCAACGGCAACAGCAATGAGGCGATGCGATGCGATGAGCTTGGCTCGCATCTAAGCGCATTAAGTATGCGCCTCGTGCGCCAATTAAGTTGAGTCAGCTTCGTATCAGCATCAACATTGGCGTCAGCAGCGTTGTCAGCTCCGTTGGTCTGCCGCGTGGTTAGTTACACATTTTTTCATCAAGCCGCTTACAAAGCAATTAACCTTTTCGCTTCGCAGCCGCTTAGCGTTTGTAAATCTCTTAATCGCTGCGGACTTCAGGTGTGCCAGGAGATTGTTCCAAGGTAAACTAAAATTAAAAAAAAGATGGCAATATTAATTTGTTTTCATACAACAAACTAAGAGTTTACCTAGGTTTATTGCATTATAAATATGAAACAATTAAAATATGCCTCTAAGTAACTCAATAATAAACCTAAGCGGGAACATTAAGTATTATTAGAATACAACATTTGTGGCTTGAAGTAAAATGTTTTTCTGGTTGAATTCAAAAAACTGTTATGATTTATAGCTCGAACTAAAAAGATTATGAAAAAATACCAATTAAATTTTTCTATGAGCAAAAGATAATTGACCAAACGAAAGCTGGTAACACCAAGAGTGTTTTGCTCTTCTCTTTTGACTCTCTCATTCTTTCGATTTATCTATCTACCGTAGAACGGACAAGTATTAAACGTGGATTTAATAACTTAAAACAAACATACGAGTTGTTCTTATTTAATTCTAATACCTGAGTAGCCTTTTTATAACAGAGTTCTTTCTGGTATAGAATATTAAGCAATTAAATGCATTCCCAATTAAATACATATATAATCATTTTCAATCAACCTCATTTATTGCTGCGAAATATAAATGTTATTGCAAAACCGAATCAAGTAATACAATATTCGTAGCTTACCAAAAGTCGACCAAAGAGAATTTACCTTGGAAACCTAGCAACATAGCAAATTTAGTTGCAATTCATTTTGCTTGACTTTACTTAACTTGCAGACAATTGTCTGTCGTCTGGCTGCCATGACAGTTAACTCCTCTTGTACCAGAGAAGATAATGTTTGGTGCATAGCAGCGGAGCAATGGAAGACAGGGAAGGAAGGTAAGCTGCTGTGCTGAATGTATTGAGAGTTAGTGTTCATGGCTTAAGCCAAAGTCAATTGCAATTAGTAAATTTGACAATTAAAACATTTGCCAATATCTCTTTTGGTAATTTGCGGCACTCAACAACAAACCAGGTTCCGGAATACAAGCTTATTGGCAAATAGCACTCAAGAAGCCCTTGGCCCTCTTTGTATTGGCAAAATTAGTCAGAGAAGCCATTTAATAAATTGGTCAAGCTTTTCTCACTGCAACTGGAAATTTAAATTGAATGTTGGAAATTGCAGTATATGGAAATGTGGCATCACGTTGGATGCAAAAACAGTAGTTATATACATACATATGTTATCGGAACATCACATCACTAAAATATTAAAACAGTATATATTATTTATCGAATATCGATTGATGTTTGGTTGTCGGCAATAAAAAAAACTTATAAAACTAAAGTCTAAGCATAATGGCAATAATGATACACACATTCCACAAAGGGAAGATGATGCAGTTATTTAAAATCTTTAATTGGTTCAACTTTATGGCTATTGTCTGACGCCTACTTTCATGGCAAGCAGTTAAAGAAAATAAATTGCAGTAAGAAATTAGCTTAAATATTAAAAATAAAACAAAATTACTAATTGCAATAATGTTTAATGCAATAGTAGGCGAACCTTGTCTGTTTAGACTTATTTTCATAGTTTACAAATAACTGTCGACCGTTTTTTTTTTTGTGCTCTCGTTGCGAGCACAACCGAAAAAGTTCATACTCTCTCGCTCTGGGCAAGAGACTTTTGCTGTGTTCATTTCTGTTTTCTGTTGAGCTCTTTGTATTTCGGTCGTTCAATGAGCAGTGCGTAAAGAGCGGAACGAGAACCGCTCGCACAAAAAGAGTCAGCAAAAGACCGATTGACCGAAAAACTCAACGCAAACGGTCTTCACAGCAGTGCTGCCAGATTCTTCGGAGTAAACTTTGCTAGATTTGAGAAAAAAAGTAGCTAAAAATTGCTAAAAATTATAAAAAAAAATTGCTAAATCTTTTCAAGGTTAGTTTTGATAGATTATATTCATTTTATATTAATGTAGGAATAAAATATTGAAATTAGAAATAAAATAATTAAAATAAATAGGATTTCGTATCTTCTTGTGTTAACACCTATTACAAAAATATCCGAGTATTTTTCATTTTAGTAAGTACTCATAGAGAAGTACATACAATAACAACATTTTTCATGCTTATGTAGCCCATAAAAAATAATTTTTAATTTGTTTTATTTATATTAAAAATATTTAAATTCCAAACTAACCTTATAAATGTTGTTTATATACTTTTGTTATCTTCATTCAATTTAAAACAAATAATAATAAAACAAGTAAAAAAGCTACAGTCGAGTGTGCTTGACTGTGAGATACCCTCTACCCTCTTTTGAATAAAAGCAAAATATTGGGGTTTTATTTTCAAAATATTCCGAAAATTCTACAACATTCTAAAAATATACCAAATTGTATATTTGGTATATCGATATAGTACCACATTCAAAATATACCATAGGCAGCTCAGTATATCAGATTGTCAGCCAAAGCAACTAAGACCCCTAGTAAGTAGGCGTTTTTGGTCATACAAAAATATTTCTTTAATAACTTCGACAATTCTTATATGATCGCAACCAACTTTTCAGGAATCACTATTGTTATTATTGTATTAACCAAAATTCGCAGTTGTAGCTTCAAAATCACGCTTTTTATTCGATTTTATTGATTTGCAAGGGGGGAAGAGGGTGTGGCAACAAATACTGTCGAAAAAAATTATAGCTCTATCTCTTATAGTCTATGAGATCCAGTGTTTCATACGGACAGACGGTCAGACGGACAGACGGACATGTCTAGATCGTCTCGGCTGTTGACGCTGATTAAGAATACATATACTTTATAGGGCCAGAGATGCTTCCTTCTACCTGTTACATACATTTCCTGCCGGCACAAAGTTACATTTCAACCTATAGGATAGAAGGGTATAAAAACACTTGGCACAGTGAACTTTGGAAATGCAGTCAACTTTTCAAGTCAGTGAACTCAAGTAGCTCATATAATCGAAGCATTCAGTTAAATAAAAGTATCGATTTCATAGTGAACTATTAATCGCAACTTTTGCAGTGAATGGCAAAAATACAAAATAAAAAGGCTTTAAGTAAAATATAAATGTAAAATTGCTAAAATAGCTAACAAAAAAATAAAAAGTTGCTAGATTTGTAGCTAATAGCATTTTCAAAAAAAAAATTGCAAATATTTTGAAAAGTTGCTAGATCTAGCAACTAAATTGCTAAACTGGCACCACTGCTTCACAGTGTGAACTTCACACTTACTTTCGTTGTTGTTGCAATTAATATACAGTAGAATCCGGTTATAGCGACTTACAAGGGACCGTCGTTATATCCGGAAGACCCACTAACCAAAAGGAGAAAAATAAAATTTTGTTTATTTTATAGTTGCCATAGGTTTTTAAAATATAACTAATTAATTTTTTTAATCAATTTAATTTGTATGGGGACCCACCAAGTCATCGAGTTTTCGTCACAATAACCGAACGGACGCTATAAGCGGCGTCGTTATAGCCGGATTCTACTGTATTTCGTCTGCAAAGCGAACGCTTCACGATTTGCTTGGCTATGCGTGTGAATGTATACCAATACATACGCAAAAGACATTTTGCTTCACTGAACACGGCAAAACAGTCTTGGAACAACCGAAACAAAACAGAATAGAAAAAAGGGTTTCGGTCTGAGTGCGAGCGATCTCATTCAAGAACCCATAAATCGGTTACTCTTTGAGTCTTTTCGTAAAGAGTCAGAGAGAGACACTTATTTGCAGACAACGAGAAACGGTCGGCAGTTATTTGCGAGCTCTGCTTATTTTTGCTAGATATTAATCGAAAATCGAACTTCATTAGTAATGCAAACAATACATATATCGAAGCGAATTGTCATACTCGCTTTTGTGTTTCATCCCTAATTGCAATTTTGCCTCTTCCGTTTCTTTGCTGTCAATATTCGAAGTCATATGTTACATTAACATACATATGTCTTTAAACTAACTTTTTTAAGTTCACATTTTAGATAGCTGAGTTGCACTAGTAATTACTTGTTAGCGAAAGTAATACTTATTAAGTATTAAGACTGCGCGAAAATGAATGGGGCAAACAACAATTGTGCAATCTGGAAGCAGTGCGACAGCGATAGCGACGATAGCGTGTCTACATTTTCCTCTGCACCACTTTGGAATCATAAAGGAGTCAAGTGCGCCTCACTACTATCGCATGAAATGCAATCGCTGGAAAAGAAATTACAACGCATTATATTTATACAGCAAACGGATCAATCGTATCACTTGGCACTAGACGATATTCGTGATCAGTCCGAAATATCTTTGTTGGTGGAGCCCAGTTTTTATGGACGCCATTGCAGTACATCTGTTATCGCAATTGCCACATCGAATAATACCTATATTTTTGATGTCCGTGCACTGGGTAAAATATTCAAGTCACTGTCGGAGCTGCTGGAAGCAAAAGTTCCTCGCAAAATAATGCACTACAGCCATCGGATCTGCGATTTATTTGCTCATAAGCACAACATTAAAATTGATGGTATTTGCGACACTTTCGTTGAGCTGTGTGTGGTGCGTCAGGATCGAGGACTTTGCTCTCTAAGGGAGGCCATATCTTTAACATTGAATATACCGATGTCCGAATTAACCTGTGATGAGATCGAAAGCGTAAGTTTTAAACTACACACATTGATCTCGTGAAATTCCTTCTCCCACTGACTGAACTATAACCATTATTAACACTAAAATTGGTCTGACAGAGGAGATTTCGGTGTGTATTTCTACATTAAGTTCATGTACGACCGTAGCATAAATTTCAAGCAATTTTTATCGAAAACAGCATCCAATTAGGCGTATTTTTAATTTTAAAAATGAAACGGTTTAAATTTACTAGTATATAACGAATCGAATTGTATGTTTTTTAAAATAGTATGCCTTAATTAATTTTTCTCATTGCAGCCAAGGGAGTCGGTACGGAACTTTACCGGTCGTCCGTTGTCTAAGGATCAACTTCAGATCCTGGGAAAGCTTGCCATATTGCAACAAAAATTACACGACAGGCTAATTTATGGAAACATTTGCACTGAGCTGCAGCAAATGACTACAAACTTTAGTTATGAATTCAAAAAACATTCGAATTCCACTGAAGAAATTGCCTTAAATATGGCACCTGAAAGCAAAATAGGAACCGAATGCATCAATCAATTTTATTTAATTTCTACCAAAATGAGTGACTCCTGATTTATTTCTGTTAATACATTGTTATTCGAACTATGCATATAAAAACCTGCACGGACTACAGTAGAATCCTGTTATAGCGACTTTCAAGGGACCGTCGTTATATCCGGTTTTTAAAATAAAACTAATTAATGTTTTAATCAATTTAATTTGTATGGGAACCCACCAAGTCATCGAATTTTCGTCACAAAAACCGGACGGACGCTATAAGCGGCGTCGTTATAACCGGATTCTACCTTATCTATATTTTTGCTTGGCTCCATTCCAAAAAAAAAAAAAGTTTATTTTTTACTTTCTTTTGTGTATTTAAAACTCTTTTTAGTGGATACTTCCCCAGTTTACCAGTCTTGACTACTCCAAATATATAAATTATAATACTCTTCTACACTATGGAAACCAGATAATTGCAAAAACATATCTAAGCAGAGAATCGCCGCCCTTTCATTGTAAATGTTAACTCCGTAACTCCTACTTTCCATTTAAAAAAATGAATGTTGATTAAATTTATAAATGTTGCAAAATATGACTTTTATTTAATTGAAAACTTGTATATATACAAGCATATGTTTATGCTTATCATTGACATTATATATTTGCTGCGCACAATTTGGCCCGCATTCATTTAACGCTTTATTGAAGAGTACTTTTGTGAGCACATCTGATTAGTTTGAATTATTACGCGGGCACTTCTTCCAATTATCGAATACAATATAGGTTATAGCGATAGAATTAAATTCGTGTTTGAATTATCGATACAGCACAGCTATGCATCGATAGCAGCAAAACTTTAAAAGCATCGATACAAACAAATAATTAGATAATTTTACGAACAACTGCGACCGGCCCGCACGTGTAGTGAAGTTCAATTGCAAGTATCAATTAAGTTTTAGTTCATTAAAGCGCTCCAGATTGCATTTAATAATATAGAAATGGTGAGCAATAATTTAGCAATATATACAAATAAAATTATCATTCTATAGAATATTTTTGAGTCGGGCTTCTCGAAGTTTCCACACTGATAACTCGCCTTGCCGGGTTGTTGTGTAACTTTCTGGCCCCAGCATAGAAGGCAGATTAATTGATTAAATGATGTTTCTTCAATTATATGTTTGCAGGCTGCTGCTATTAAGAGAATCATCCCCATGTTGGATCGCATTCTGGTGCAACGCGCTGAAGCTCTAACCACAACCAAAGGCGGCATTGTCTTGCCCGAGAAATCTGTGGGAAAAGTGCTGGAAGGTACTGTTGTGGCCGTTGGACCCGGTGCCCGCAATGCTGTGAGTATATTTCATAATTAACATGATAATTGCAACATTATCTACATATTAATTTTTTGCTTTAGACCAATGGCAACCATGTTCCAATTGGCGTTAAGGAGGGTGACCGCGTTCTGCTGCCCGAATTTGGGGGCACCAAGGTTCAATTGGATGAGAAAAAGGAGCTGTTCCTTTTCCGCGAGTCAGATATCTTGGCTAAACTAGAATAAACCATGTTTCATTTCAATTAGTACGTAACCCTAACAAATAAACGTTTAATGCAATGTTTTTGTTTGCATGACCCACAAAATAAATCTTGGAATCTTCGCTTACTATATGTATATGAAAACTATATATTTTATTTGTATAAAGCTTAAATTAATCGAGCTTCAGATTGCTCAGTCCATAGACCTGATTGAAGGCTGATCTGCGCTTAATATCTGGCAATCCCTCCACAGCGGCACGTTCCCGTGAAATATTCACCAAGGCCTCAAAAGAGCGCGGTTCCCAAATCGCCAAATCCGACAGCATTTTTCTGGGAAAGTAGTGAATACAATAAATATATATGTTTATCTTAAGTATTGTGTATATTGCTCACTTGTTCAGCAGAATATCGGATCGTGCGAGACCCTCCTTAAATGTGTCCAAGGCGACTCCGTATTGCTGGCAGCCAGCTTCGACGCGTGTCGTCCACAACTGAGCCATGTCCAGCTTTTTGAGTTTGCGTCCCTTAGTGGCATAGGCGAGGGCACGATGCACGCTACGTATAGCAAAGGTGTAGACATTGCGTGTGCGACTCCGATAGTGCTAAAAAGAATTATTTGTCAGTTAAAATATGGAATGGATTTGTTTTGATGGCTTACCGCTGCTAGTTTGAAAATACGTCGCTTGCGCCAGAACTCATCGGGGCCGCGTGCGCGAACCAACAGTGGCAGGTTTAGGAACACCATAACGCAGTGTTTTACAAATATTTATGGTAAATTTAAGAACTTTTAATTAATAAATGTAGCAATTTACATAACCTGCATGCCAAAATATATCGAATTTGTATTCGGCACAGCTGACTATCGGCAAGCTGGCAGCACAGCACAAGTATCGATAGCTACAAAGAGTATTCAATAGTGAAAGATTACGCCAAACACAAAAGTCACCGGTTCCACGTGACGTCACAACATACAATTTTTGTATTTACTTTATTTTAAAAAAAAATACATTATTTTCTGCAATGTAAATAAGTGTGGAATGAACACTTCTAATTAGTTTTTTATTATAGTAAATTTACTTACAACGTAATTAATTTGTGTGACTATTGATGACGTACATGCAAGTTTGCATTGCGACGCAATCTTATACATAGGAATACTTTGATTCCAGTGTCAATAAACGAGTTACCAACGTTTTGCCGGTCAACAGACTTCTTGCAAATGATGTGAAATATCTAATTTTTAATGTGTTTTGCAAATCGCACAAAAAATCTTGTTATTTAGTTGTAATATTGTGAGAAATATCAAACATTTTCCCAGCATGCTGTGCAAAGAAGGCCGCGTCAGCTTGTATTGTTTTCTGATCACAGCGTGCTGTGTCCTGCTGCCGTCGATACCGCAGATTTATTATGGAATTGTACCAAATGTTTGGGGCGCCATCCTCTGGGGTCCTGTGTTGTATTACGCACTAATTAATATCATCATACGCTTTGTGCTGCGCAATACCGATTATCAGGTATGAACTACATGACTCACTTTGTTGGCCAGCTTTCATCATTGTTTTGATTTTTATTTTGGTTTTGAAGGTTGCCATTCGAGCCTCTTTTCTGGGCTTCACAGAAGCTGTAAGTGTGCTGGTCATTTGCTTTGCGCCCATGCAATGGCAGCAATTTGGCGTCTATGGCTGCTTTATGTCCTTCTTCCACTATTCGGAGTTTTTGGTGATTGCGTGGGCCAATCCACGCACGTTATCCTTGGACTCCTTCATGCTTAATCATTCGGTGCACTATGGGTTGGCGGCCACAGCCAGCTGGCTGGAGTTCATACTTGAACTCTACTTTTTGCCCGAATTCAAACGTTTTGGCCACATATGGTTGCTGGGCGTGGTTATGTGCACTTGTGGCGAGCTCATACGCAAGGTGGCCATCATTACAGCGGGTCGCAGCTTTACCCATTTGGTAAATTAAACCCTAATTCGTCTTTACTGTCAATTAGTTGCTCATTATATTGTCTATTGTCATTAAGGTGCAAGATGAAAAGCATGCCGACCACAAGCTGATCACCAGTGGCATTTATGCTTATAGTCGGCATCCGTCGTATGTGGGCTGGTTCTATTGGTCAATTGGCACACAGGTGATCATGATGAATCCCCTGTGCATTATTATCTACACACTAGTCAGTTGGATGTTCTTCTACGATCGTATCAGAATCGAAGAGTATTCCCTCTTGCAGTTCTTCAAATCCGATTACGTACGCTATCAGAAGCGAGTCTCAACGGGCCTGCCTTTTATCACCGGCTATCAGATTGAGTAACACACAACCCCAACACAAAAAGTCAGTAAAGTCAATCACACAAACAACAAAACAAATGTAGCATTTAAGATTTTGTAAGGTCAATAAATTATAAATTCAAATCAAAGCAATTTATATTGTTTAGAAAATAGAATTCTTTGTATTTGGTATTGTATTGAGTCTTATTTGTGTAACAAAGAAGTAAATTATATGTTGCTTACACGGTGGATTATGAAACCAGTGACAAGCGCGATTATAAAGATAAGAATTCCGAGATAAAAAGCAGGTGTGTCATATGTATACATATATAAATCATTGTCCGATATGGTGTGATATATTATAGAGAAATAAATATTTGCCATACAATGTTGTGGCCATAGCTGTAATCCTGTCAATCTAATCTGAATAGCTAACTCAGCGATTGCGCACATCCCGGAAACTGAACCGAGTTTGACCAGCTTTAATCGTTCAAATATGGTTCGTTTCCTCAATAAGCAATTTTTGTTTATTCTTAAAAATATTGCTGTTTATAGAAGATTTATCAGTTAAGTTCATCTCTGGATCAGCAATCCATTGTGCTCGTAGAAACAAAAAACAAATTGTGTTTTATTTTTAGTTTTTGTGTATGTTAGTGGTATTTGTTTTTTATTATTATCAATTTAAATTCGAATATTGCTCTAACTTTTGTATATAAACCACAAGGCCCACAAGTTGTTCCGTGCATAGCTCACAAAAAAGTATATTAATGGGTGTCCATGTGAGTGTGTGTGTAGAATATATGTACAAATAATTATCAACGTTAATAAATTGTCTTAGTCACTCTTTGAACTTAATATTTGCAGTTGGTGGCTGCAAATCTCTATTTGCGCAATGCTTCTGCCTCTTACAAGGTTTGTCAGTGTCTGTGTGTCTGTATGCTTGTGAATGTGTGTGTGTGTGTGCTGTGTGTAGATTATTTGATCCTGTGTGTTCCGTATTCATTCAACAAACTGCGGCGCACCGGAATACGTGCAACCGGGATTCTTGATGATGTGACCGGCCGCATAGTTGCCACAGCGTATGCACACGTCCAACGACTTGCCCTGCACAAACTGCGCCAGGAAACCACCAACGAATGCATCCCCAGCGCCATTGGTATCCACAATTTCATGCGCCGCCAAACTCGTGACCTCGAACTCTTGAATCGAATCGTGCTGAATCAACAGCACCGGGTCACAGCCCTGCGTGAGGATGGCAATGCGCGGCCTTGATGCATTAAGCTTGTTGAGAGCAACCAAACGTTTGCCAATCTCACGCAGATCCTCCTTCTCGGGCCAACCTTGGGCGGTGGCAAAGGCATGCGCCTCCGCCTCGTTGCCAAAGATGATGTCCACGTAGGGCATGACATCGAGCAGCGGCTGCATGAAGAATTGCGATATGAATGGTGCGCTGAGGTTCATTAGGAACGGCCGCTGCTTGGCAAGGGCGGCAGCTGCTACGCGCATTATGCTGGGCGGACTAACGGTCAGGAAGAAGCCCTAGAACATTGAAAGATATAAATGAATATAAATATGACGCATTTATAATTCCATAATTTCACTTACAGATATATAGTAATAGAGCGCATTCTCCACCAGCGCCTTATTCGCTGGCTGCTCCAGATGATCGATGGTGAACTTGTTGGCCGCCGCCAGATTGGCACACAACGAACGATGGGTGCCCGTGATGAGCACAGCACAGGTGCCAGTTGGTGTGTCCGCACTCACTTGATAATGTGCATCGACGCCGGCCTCTCGTGCCTTCTCTCTCAAGGTGGACGCATAATCATCTTGACCAACGCAGCCAAAGAAGACGGCCACATTTGGTTTGCCAATGATCCATTGAGCAATGCGCAAAGAATTTTGAACCGACCCGCCAGCGAGAAATTCAGCCCTGTGATTATCCACAAGCTCACGATATATGGGCATGTGTCGCTCCTCGGCCAGGATTGCATCATCTTCGTTCATCTCATATTTCTTGAGGAAATCCATGGGAACGGTGGCGGAAATGTCGAGCAGCGGATTGCCGCATCCGACAAGTGCACCTGTCCTACAGGGAAACAATTTTTAAATCAAAATTAGTATTCATCGTCAATTTAGATGCCAAAAAATAAAATGTGCTTAAAGTACGAAACCTTGCGCCACACACTGATTTACACTGTTTGTCGCACATGCTGCCCCGAGAGCTTGTTGTAGTCTAATTAACAATTAGAAAGAAACTGAGACTATCAACATTCATCCGCTGGAGGCAAATAATGTTTGTGGTTGTTATTGTTGTCGAGCTGCCTCATTCAGTATCAGTTGTCGATGAACTATAGCGATAGCCCCCAAAAAGAATACACTGGTGACTAGAATAATTCACACAGACTTAAAAAACAAAAAAAAGAAAACGTAAATAAATTAAACGCAAATTAACTACTTTCAAATCTTTAACGACGTTTCGAAGCAAAGTAAAATTTTTGAATTTCGATATATTTTATTAGAAACTTCTTTTATCGGTATCGCTCTGAAGTCGTTATCGATACATGCAATCCAGCTGTTAACTGGCACATTTTTATGGAAGCCACTATATTCCAGCTTGTTTACGCTTAGCCTTTTGTTGTATTTGTTGACAAAAATGCCCGTTATCAGCGCGGCACTTTCATATGGCAAAAAATTTAAAAGTTCATTCATGCCCCGACCCGATGCCAAAAGGGATCAACAAAAAACACACACCAAGAACTTATCTCACACACACATGCATACACATTTAGTACACAGCCGCCAAAGAGAATGTGTCGATGATGGCACACGATTTTCACATGTCACTGTAAATTTTCGGCAATTAGATTGAAACGAGCAACACGAGCACGTGGTGATTTTTTGTAGAGATTAGGAAACTATGCAAGGGGCATAAAGAGGGGAGCGCCGGGCACCTCAACTTACTGTAGCTCGCTTGTCATTGTTGATGATGTTGTCGTTGTAGTAAAAACTAGTTGTACTAGCTGGTTATGTAAACATAAAAACGTTATTGCACTTAGGAGATGCTAAAGCCTAAAATTGACTTTGTAACACTTTACAAATTATTGACTTAGTTAAACTACACCTATTACGCTATATGTGGTAGAGGTGGAGAGACATCGATAGCACTATCGATGGACAAGCACTATTGCGGCTATCGAATGTAGTTTTTACAATCGATATTGTATTGTGTTTTGCGTTTTTAAAATCACGCGCAGTGTTGCCAGTTTAGCAAATTAGTTGCTAGATCTAGCAACTTTTCAAAATATTTGCAACTTTTTTTTTGAAAATGCTATTAGCTACAAATCTAGCAACTTTTTATTTTTTGTTAGCTATTTTAGCAATTTTTCATTTATACTTTACTTAAAGCCCTTTTATTTTGTTTTCTCTTTTTGCCATTCACTGCAAAAATTGCGATTAATAGTTCACAATGAAAACGGAACTTGTATTTAACTCAACGGTTCGATTATAAGAGCTACTTGAACCAAAACCCTTTTAGTGATTTAGCAAATTTTGCGCTCAAAATCTTTTCCCTACCTTGGTCGAACGCTGAAGTTGAGCGTATATTCTCACAAATGAATATAGCAAAACATAAATTACGTAACTGTATGAGCATTATAACATTAAATGCGATATTGCATATAAGGTTAGTTTGAGTTTAAACAATTGAAAATACCAGCCGATATAGCGACAGGTTGCTAGTCTCGCTAGGAGACTCCTACCAGCTAGACCGTTGAGGCGATTGAAGCGTCAAGGTTTCGCCAAAACGATAACCCAATCGTAAACTTCACATAAACTAATATGAGGTTTGGTTCAAAAAAATACATTTTTAGCTGTGTTGTTATAGTACTATTTTCTTCCTGCTGTACTGGTTCGATACTTAATAAAGAAGCTAATTATATGAAAAAAAATTAAAAAAAAATATTTATATATGTATTGGACTAACAAATGTTGCCATAATTATGTACTTCCCTACGAGTACTTATGTAGTTAAAATTTCAGGAAACGTAAAGTACACGGATAGTAAGGAAGCAGAAGAATTGGACGAAATTCTAAGTATTTTGTAATGTTAACAAAAGAAGATATGAAATCCTGTTTATTTAAATTTTTTAATTTTTAATTTCAATATTTTATTCTCAAATTTAAAAAATGTACATACTATTTGAAAAAGAACATTTAAAAGATTTAGCAATTTTTTTTGGCAATTTTTTGATAATTTTTAGCAACTTTTTTTCTTAAATCTAGCAACTTTTACTCTGGCAACACTGATCACGCGCTGATAAAATATCGTTTTATATAACTACAGCTCTCTCTACATAACTATTAATACTACCGCGGATTTATGAGGAAGGATTAGTATTGGATTTTCTGTAGATATATAAAAAGTATTTCTTTTGATACATTTTTTATTAAGAAAATACGTTTTTTTTTAACACATGAGTCGCAGTGTGACCATAAAAGTTAACACTGAAAATATACATATACTAATGTACGCAAACCCGGTCAAGAAAGTCCGCTTGGTTATACTTTCAAGATTCGGTGTCGCTTTAAACATTACAATTTTATGTTGAGCTTTGCGTTGGTATTTCAGTTACCCCGAACACTTTTAAATTGATAGATACCCTAACTATTTTGCGTTCTATTCGTACACATCTTTGTATTTCAATAGCATTTACCATGATAAGTATTCAAAAATCATTAACTTCCAAACTTTATTTTTCTAAAAATATTTGTCAGAGGTTATAATCGCATTCTTAATTTTTTATCATTTCGGACTGTTTTTTTAAGTACGCGGCTTTAGGAGTTAGTGCCATCATGACTTGTCTGATATTGTTGCACGAATTTCCCGAATTCATCAGACCCCAATAAATGAATTCAAACTTATTGGTTATTTCTTGGCAAGATATGTTCCCATTTAAATTGCTGTAGAATTAAAAAATAAAATAAATTAGAACAATATATGTAAACAGTTTTTTTTTAAAAACCTAAAACTCACCAAAGTTGATGATCACCCTTAAGGTCCCACCAGCCCCTTTTTAATTTTGGGCACAGACAGAATTCTTGATTTTCACTAAGACGCATCATATCGCCGGCATTTCCTTTGTAATCACCCAATGACTTTAGCTTGTAGTTTTCATCTTTCCCGCCAACAACAAAGTTGTCATATTCAGCAAAATATGTTTTTTTGGCATAGTCCCACATTTTAATTCTGAGAACATGCGGCTGATTGTTTGTTATTATGTGAATGTATTCCAATCCCATCCAAAATTCACCGACTGTTTCGTCTCCAAATCCTTCATGGTATTCAATCAAGGTTCTTTCAAAACTAAATTTTTCGCTAAGACGACGCTGAATCAGAAGATAACCAAGATCATCAAATTTATACAGCTCAACTCGAAAGGGTGGAGTGTTTGGAATGATCATATGCATTTCACAACTTCCGTAAGGAAAGTAAATGTGTAAATCATTTCCATATTCGTTAATTTTTTTAGTTACATCCGTCAGGTTCTTCTCTTTTTCAAAAACTTTGATATTTAATTCTGCAAGAGTTTCATCTAGTTTTTTGATGGTTGATTCACTGCTTTTAATCGGCTTATTGATGTCATTATTAGTTATCTGATTTAACTGTTGAGAAATATTTTCACCTTCGTAGACATTCTTGTCAATTGATTTATTATATTCAATGTTTTCTGATTGATGACCTTTTTGATATTCACTTGTGAGCAAATCCATTGATTGGGCGACTGCATTTTCAATTAAAGCCCAGTTATTCGACAACGCGGCGATAATATTATCCTTCTCTATGATTTTCTGGTTGAGCATATTTATCTGCTCTTTGCAATCAGATAATTTTCCCTGAAGTTCGGCTACATTTTCTTCTTTCATGTGAAGAATCTGTGCAAATGCGTCGACATCAACTGAATGCTCAAGCAATACCTTGACAGCTCTTGAATAGACAGAATCGCAATGGGATTCCCCAGAATTGTTCTGGAAAATAAATTACACATTAAAACCAACCGAAGAAAATTAAATTGTTAATTTACTAACAGAATCATTATCTGAAGCGTTTTCCTTCTTATTTTCAGGTAATATATTTAATTCATTTTTTCCAGAATCCATTTTTTTACTTTATTCTTAAGACTTGAAAGCGCTTAAAACACTGTACCGCAAGCTTCTAATGTGAAATAGTAAATGTTGAAGACTTTAGAGATGGCGCTTTTCAATGCATCGATATTTTTTTTTAAATATTTTAAAACATCGATTTTTAATGGGAAGCATGTATAAAATAAATTAATTTTACTCATATTAAGAGATATCAAATATTTTTAATGAAATTATATCTTCGTATACCATCTATTAATTATATATATTATAATATTTTGGTAAAAGGGGAGTAAAACCGAAAATTCCCGCAAATAAAAAATGTTTTATAGCAATCAGCTTGTACAATTGCACAGTGTTGCATTGCTGATATCGAACTATCAAAGCAACCCTAAATCCATGAAGTTGGCTGCAACACAGCTAGGGTCTCTTTCTTTCCGGTTGTCAAAAAGGTACGAAAGTGTATTAATTGTGCCAAAGCCGCATCTCTGAAATTAATTCACAAATATGTGAGTAATCCTTAACAATAATGGTTTAATTTTTATCGTTTACAGTGCAGTGCATCCTCAACCTATCAATTATGGCCGACGTTGATGTGTAAGTGCAATATGCTCAAATAACAATTTCCAAGCTCAAGTTTGTTGATGAAATTAATTGGTCCGTGTTTATGAATTTACGTTGATTATAAATCTTCCAATTACTGAATATCAAGTGCAAAACGAACTGATAAACACAATTTCTGTCATGACTTGACAAGATTATAAATTAATATTAAATTTTCTACCCGCAGAGATGTTCCCTCCGCTGCTCCCGTCCTTGGCGGTGCCATGGATATCAACACCGCGTTGCAGGAAGTGCTGAAGAAGTCTCTGATTGCCGATGGACTCGTCCATGGCATCCATCAGGCCTGCAAGGCTTTGGACAAGTAAGTAAATGCATTGAATTCTATTTCAATTGGCGTATCACGTTGATGAAATTAATTGGTCCGTGTTTATGAATTTTACATTGATTAACAATCTTTCCAATTACTGAGTTATTAAAATTGGCCGAACGCATGCTAATAGATTTGAATTACATGGTAGCTAACTTTGATTTTTCAATTATTTAGGCGTCAGGCTGTTCTCTGCATTTTGGCCGAATCCTTCGATGAGCCCAACTACAAGAAGCTCGTCACCGCGCTGTGCAACGAGCACCAGATCCCACTGATCCGCGTCGACTCGCACAAGAAATTGGGCGAATGGTCGGGTCTGTGCAAGATCGACAAGGAGGGCAAGCCCCGCAAGGTTTGCGGCTGCTCGGTGGTCGTCATCAAGGACTTTGGTGAGGAAACGCCCGCTTTGGATGTGGTTAAGGACCATCTCAGACAGAACAGCTAAATTAAACGGCTTATGTTCTTGTCTGCTGAATGAGAGACTACGTGGCATGATTTTTTATTGCTAAACTAAATAAATTCGTAAGAAATCCCGACACATTACATTTTTGGAATGCTCTTTTAATATGGATTTTTGTTTAAACTATCATTGATGTAATTAGTTTGCCTGACAGGCATTTTTGTGCGTCGGCCAATCCTTTAATTGACACTCGCTGTAATGATAAGATTGTTTAAAGAGATACCCGGCTAAACTGAAAACTAAACTTGATCTTTACCGTGAACAGTAGTGCACGTGTTTGCAGTTCGCGCATTTCTTTTTGGCCGGCTCCTGACACGTGCCGCATTTGTGCGACGTCTTCAGCTCCGCATCTACACCGTCGCCAGCGGCACCTTGTTCCGGCATTACTTCCTGCGGCTTCTGCAGTTCGAGATCAGCCAAATGCTGTTCCAGTTCACAAAGAGTTTCCGTACCATAGGCGCTGCTCAATCTGGTGGCCAGCGCGCATATCTCTTCCTTGTTGTTGTTCAAGAAGATGCCATCCTGACTCTGAGCTATTTGATAGAAGCCACCATCGCTTTCTACCTGCTTCAGAAGTTGCTCCTGTATTTGGGGCATGTCCTCTAAAATGAGATTTTGTTGCTTGTTTGCCGTATTCCCACTGAGCGTTAAGCGGCTGACGAACTGCTTCAGCTCTATCAATACAGGCAGCTGATCTAACAGCGTCTCGTGCAACATTCCCAGCAGCTGGAATAGAAACGATCACAACTGAAATGATGATTAATAAGCCTCATTTTTCTTACCTTAGAGAGTTGCTTGCAACGCGACTCGTTTAGCGTGTAGTTCTCCATGAGCTGCGAATTAAGTAGCAGCTGGCGCACACAAAACCAAGCTTGCGCTTCGATCTTGGTGATCTTGGCAGCATCCTCGACAGCTGTCCACTTCTCGTCGATGAACTGCTCAAGTCCCTTGCTTGTTTTGCGTTGCCACGGCCGGAAACACAACACATCCACCATCAGCCAGGGAATATCGTGTGTGACAAGCAAACGACGTCCGGCACTTAAATGGAACAGCGACACATTGTCGGCCACATAATTGAGCAACGAAACGCAACGCAAACCGATCTTATAGAGAAGATCGCGCTTTTGACGCTCCAATTCGGTGAGCACCGCTTCATCCACATCGATCTTGGTCTCGTTTTCATGGTAACCCATGCTCACCAGCCCAATGACCTGGGCCACGCTTTGGGCACAGTAATCAATCAAATCCAGCACTGAATCCTGCAAAGATTCACAGCCGCTGGGATGATAGAGACAAAGATCTAGCAGCGCCACGGCAGCGGCCTCGTGATACAGTGCGGTGTAGATGAGAAATGTGGCCTGCGGATTGGGATCGATCTCCAGCAGATGTGGCAGCACCCGCGATTTCCACAGATTTACACAGTATGCCTCATGGATGAGCACCGAAAGTTTATCGCGCGAGATGAGAAACTCCTTAACCTCTTCCTCGCGATGCTCGGCCACCTCGAGTGCCGCCTGCTGACTAAGCTTGATGATCATTTCGTGGACTTCGAGCCATTTGCTGTTGCCCACATCGCGGACTTGGAAGCAGCGAATGCTCTCCACAAATAAATATAGCTCTTCTGGATATACAAAGTTCAGCATTTTGCTTATTTACGATAGCGAAAGTTACAAGATTATGAAATAATGCTGCCAAACGTTGAATTGAGAGTGAGGAAAACTGTTAGATAGATAAATAAATGTTGTAATAGGGTTGCCATGGAAATGCAGAGGTTGCTATGCGAACTACACATCTATTTTGTACATTCAGATTTGTATTTAAATTACAATACATTGGGGAGATATGGGGTAAACAAACTCACATCTATAATTATAATTGGGAGATTTTGGCATACATGAAATGCAACTTAACTATGTCATTTTGCTAATACTTTAAGTAGTGTGTGTATGCTTTCATCTCTCAACGCAAACATATCATATACATTAAGAATCGAGAATAAATTGGTAATATATATGCATCTATATACATATACTATGTTAATGACTCGTCGCTTTTCACTTAATCACACGTTTTCAGTTTTGAATTGGAATTAAAATGCAGCCAATTCCTGCTCTTAACTCGTTAACGATAGAGCTTCACTTGTTTCTTAAGCTCACTATCACTGATGCGATCCTTAAGATTCAATTCATCCTCTTGCTTGCGCAATAATTCAAAAATCGCTGCCAGCTGTTCGCGCTCGATGCGCCGCTCCTCCTCAATTTGACTCGGCGAAAGATTCTCGGCCAACTGGTGTTGATAGTGCTTCGCTTTGATTTTCCCCATTAGATTACTGTAATTGTAATTGTTCGTAGCCTTGTCGCCATCACCATCGCCATCACTCTCGCTAAACGCTTCTAATTGCTCCTCCTCGTCGTCCTCTTCATCTTCTTCGTAGGCTTCATCATCATCGATTTCACGTTGAAGTCGGGATCGAAGCTGTGCCTGCAGTTCGGCATCGTCTTCCATGCGCACCTCAGCTCCAATACCTTCGTCCTCAAGCTCCTGCAATGCAAGGCGTTATTTTACATTAATTTGCCATAGCAACTGAAATTTTAATATGATTTTGTTTACTACTCACTGTGTCGTCCTTTAAAAAGTTGGCAAAGTATAATGATATTAATATGCAGAGCAGTAGCGTCGTCAAGGCGACCACATAATACCCAGATGGATCGAACCATATGTCGCCTGCTGCTTTCACCGTATGCTGCATTATTTTTTTCACTTTATTGTTGCTTGGTCTTCTGCGTTTCTGTTTTGATATCACCATCTAGTGTTGGCAAAACAATCGATAGCATGGTAATCAAATGATTTGCTTACAATCGAAACAAAGCCATCCAATGTATTCGATAGCAAACTAGGCAAATGTTTTGCCTTAATCGATATGCAATTTCTACCGTTACTACCAAAATTACCAAAAACTAAAAACTAAACAAAGACGACCTGTGGTTTATTAAAGAAAAAAATAATTATTTTCGTATAAATTTATTTTATTCAAATATTGGTTAATTTTGGTATAGATTATATACATATGAATAAAGACATCAGTTAAAATACTCAGTTATGATTAATTCATCTATAATTATTTGGGAAATATTACCATTTTGACTCCGGAGACGTTTTGACATGTATTTCCCCAATCCTTAAGCCCCCAGTAAATGTATTCAAAGTCATTCTCTTTGATGTCACTCGAAGTTTTTCCGTTTAAATTACTGCAGAAAAAAATAAAATATATAAGAATAATGTAAATAGACTGGGACTTACCAGTGCTGCACAGCATTTTTTACGTCCCACCAGCCTCTTTTAAGTATGGAACAAACCTGAAATTCCTGATTTTCACTGAAACGCATCATGTCATCTGCATTTCCAGTGTATTTGCCCAGTGATTTTAGCTTGTAATTTTCTTCTTTACCAGCAACAGTGAAGTTGTCATACTCAGCGAAATATTTTTTTTCCGCAATCCAATCGAACATATCAATTCTAAGAACATGCCTTTAATTTGACGTTATTCTATGAATGTATTCCAATCCAATCCAAAAATTACTGAAAATGTCGCCAAATCCTTCATAATAGTCTTTCAAGTCTCTATCAAAACTGAATTTTCCATTTAACCTATTTTTAATAATGATGGCTCCTCGTCCTTTAAAAGGCTCCACTACAACTTCAAGGGGAGCTGTGTTTGGAATATGTAGAATTTGTCTTGAAGTTCCATATGGAATTGCAATTCGTAGGCGGCCTTCCCATTTCAAAAGCTTTTCGGATAATTCTAAAAGTTTCCCGTCTTTTTCAGTTAGTTTGGCAGTTAGAAAAGCAATAGTCTCCTCTAGTTTTTTAGTGGTGGGTTTCAATGGATCATTGATGTCATTAATTGTTAAGTCATTTAGTTCTTCAGTAATTTCTAATGGAGAAATGTTGCCTTCTTCGTGTACGATATTGTCAGTAGATTCGACAATTTCATCATTATTTGTGAACGTTTGATTATTAGCAATAAGAATTTCCATTAATTTGTCAAATTTAGTTTTAATTGAAGACGATTCATGAGATAATACGGCTATCAAATCATCCTTATCTTTCATTTTTTTGGTTGTAAATATTTATCCGCTCCTTATAGACTGATAATTTTATTTCAAGCTCAGTTACTTTATCTTCCGCATTCTTTATTTGATCGTCCTTTATTTGAAGAATTTTAGTAAATTCTTCGAATTCATTTCGTGTAACAATTGAATTTTCGAAAAATTCTTTTACTTTCCTAGCGCAGACAACTTCGCATGGGGTATAATTTCGGGAATTCCCCCAAATTAAACTAAAAAATATGAATATTTCATTAATTCAATGTACACCCATAATACGCCGTATACTAACAGAAAAGTTATCCGATGAATGTTCCATAGCATTTTCATCTAATACAATGTTCAGTTTCTTAGGATCCATTATCACGCCAGTCAAAGAAAATTAACAAAACTACACAACTGGCTTCTTGCGTACGTGATAGGACAATAAACAGCTGATTGATTATCGAAATTTTTAACACCGATCAAATACAACTTTGTTATCGATATTGTACCATCGATCGAATATTCGATTATCTTGCTTTATTTAAAAATGTGGCATTATTCAAAACTTAAAAATTAAAAAAATAGAACACTAACATTTCTTTTACCAATTCAGCGATTAGATTTTATAGTTGTAAGTTCTTTTTTAAGGTAAGCGGCTTTAGGAGTTATTCCGATTTGAACATAAGCAATATTGTGGCACGATTTTCCCCAATTCATCAGTCCCCAATAAATGAAATCAAACTTATTGGTTATTGCTTTATCAGACAGTTCCCCGTTTAAATTGCTGTAAATTAAAAAAAAAAACAAAAATTGAAATTAATTTATATGTAAAATATATCTAATAATATTTAAAATAGACCGCAACCTACCAATTTGAAGCTTCAACCTCTTGGCTCCACCACCCCCCCCTAATTTGGGGCACACCTGGAATTCCTTATTTTCATTAAAACGCATCATATCGCCGGCATTTCCTTTGTAATCACCCAATGACTTTAGCTTGTAGTTTTCATCTTTCCCGCCAACAACAAAGTTGTCATATTCAGCAAAATATTGTTCTTCGCTATAGTCCCATAATTGAATTCTAAGAACATGTGGTTGATAGTTTGTTATTTTGTGAATTGTTTCCAATCCAATCCAAAAATCGTCGCGAGATTTACCAAATCCTTCGCAGTATTCTTGTAAACTTCTTTTAAAGCTATATGTTTCGTTGGTCCGATTTTGAATAATAATATAACCAAGTTTACCAAATTCTTCCACATTAACTTTAAAAGGTGGTGTATGTGGAATGAACATTAATGCATTCGCTGTGCCATACGGAATGCAAATTCGTAAACCATTTTCAAAATCGTCAAGCTTTTTAATTAAATCCGACAATTTTTCGTCTTTCTCAATGACTTTGTCAGATAAATTTTTAATTGTTTCCTCTAATTTGTTGATGGTGGATTTAGTTGGTTTATTGATCTTATTAGTAGACAGTTTATTGAGTTCTGTACTAGTCTCTTTTTGAGATATGTTTTCGATTTCGGAAATGTCCTCATCATTTAAATAATCAATTGGAACCTTATGTTCATCAGTTTCATAATTGTTTTGCTGATTTTTCTTTAGCAAATCCATTAAATTATCGATTGTATTTTTAATTGACGTTGAACCTGCCGACAATGAGGTTAATAATTCGTCCTTCTCTTTAATTTTCTGGTTGCAAATGTTTATCCGTTCCTCGTAAAAACATATTTTTTTCTGAAGCTCTGTTATCTTATCATTCGCATTCTTTATTTGTTCGTCCTTAATTTGAAAAATCTTGGTGAAAACTTCGACTTCTACAGAATGCTCGAGCAATTCCTTCACCGCCCTCGAGCAGACAAGTTCGCAATTTGATTCCCCTGAATAGTTCTGGAAAATATGTATGTAAGTCATTGATTCAGCACATGTATGTACATATGTATGTATGTAAAGGAGAGAAAATTTAAGTGTAAATTCACTAACAGAATAATTATCTGGGTATGTTTCCTCCATATTTTCATCGAATAGAATGTTTAATTTCTTAGCATCCATTTTGTTGTTTTTTTTTTATGAGTTGAATACACTTCGATTAAACAGAACAGAAAAAAACAAGACAGATCTGCGCGTTCCACAAACAATACATTAATATTAAATATTGGCTCCATGACAAGGGTGAACAGCTGATATGGTATCGATATGTTTAATCTCCGATTTATCGACTTACTAAATCGACATGCAAAGGATCTTCTATAATTACATACATATGTATGTACATATATCGTAATGGTTTTCAGATTCAAACCGTTTTTGTCTTTACAAATTGTAGAGGAACTAAATTTGATGGGTCATGTTTGTATTCGACAAACTTTATTAATTTATATTTAATTTGAAAATGTTTAACAAACAATTTGTTTTACAGAAATCAATCATTTTTTGGTCTTATCAACATTTGAACAGATTTAATATGATTTCGCCCCTTTCCCCATTTGCCCAGTCCCCAATATAGATAATGCCAATCATTAACTTGGGTATTAGAATATTTTCCATTAAGATTGCTGCAAAATTAAAAAAATAAATATGTCATTCTGGTTTAAAGAATTATCATTATTTATGGTCTTACCAATTTGGATTTGATTTTTTCAAGTCCCACCATCCATTCTTATATTTTGGGCAAACCCAGAAATTTACTTTTTCGCTCATTCGCATCATATCGCCTGCATCTCCGAAATAAATACCGAGTGACTTTAATTGATATTCCTCGTCTTTGGAACCAATTAAAAACTTGTCGTAACGTGCATAGTGTGTCTCATTCTCATAATCGACAATATGAATATAGAGTTCATGCCGTTGATGAACTGTAATTCGATGCATCCTCTCCAGTCCTAGCCAGAACTCGCCGTGGGGATCGCCGAAGCCTTTGTGATAAGTGGCCAAGTCTCTATCGAAGTCGACGCTGCCATCAAATCGACGCTGAATGACAATCCAGCCATTGCCAGCAATCTTATCATCCAGAGTTGGCTCAAATGGTTCAATGCCAGGTACTTGCATTAGTCTAGCCGTCGTTCCATAAGGTATATAAATACGAATAACCTTTTCACTTTGTGTCAATTGTTTTTTGATTTCTCTTTGCTTCAATTTTAAATTTAAATCTGCAATTGTCTGCTCCAGTCTTCTTATTGTCGACTCTTGTGATCCAATTTGCGATTTGCTTTCTTCAATTAACGCGATATTCTCCTTTAATTGAATGTCATTGGATTTAATTTTCGATTCCAAAATAGCAATTTGGTTATCCTTCTCCTTGATGGATGCTTCATTTGCCGAGATTTGATCGTCACAGGTTGATATTACCTCTTCCAATTTATCCATTTTGTTTTTTATCGAAGACGTTTCAAAATCATCTCCCTCTTTTAAATTTCCGTTGAAAATAGTTGTCATTTCCTTCAAAAACTGGCTTTTTTATTCATAAACTTAACAGAATATTTGTTGTAGATATTACTTTAGTTAATTAAAGAGCTCTTTCAATCGTGCAAGCACTTCCAACGTTTCAATAGCAACTAAACTGATAACTTAAAGTACAAATATCAGTATTGTGAACTGATAAGATGTCTGTATATGCAACTTGTAGATAATTGCCGATTACATAGTTTAATGACGTACATGATTATTCTCCACAATTAATCTTATGTGACTATTCTTAGCCTTATCGATTGAAAGTTTTATCGCTCTTATTACGTACATTTTAGTGAGCTGATGTCACTTAGTACATACGAATAAATTAGATAGATAGATAAATGAAGTGAATTTAGTTAGTTGGTTGAGTTATTGGCTTAAGATATTGTTCCGGATGTTCAAGGAATGTATCCAGAAAAGCAATGCCCTTTGGTAGGAACTGAATTTTTTCATCGAAATGATACAGCGGCGGCTCAAGAATATTTTCAAATGATAACTTCTCCACATTAGTGATTTCAATGATAAAATTTGTTTTCTCATAGCGAGAGTGTGCCTCATCCTTTCTTCGAGTCATTTTTCGAATAGTTTTTCTGACTACAGTGCGATTGGGTTGCCTTAACGAATGAGAAAAGAATTTCGTGAATTAGTTATAAAAATAATAAAGAGCAATAAATCTCTTACCTTATGAGCAGGGCCTGTTTTGATATTAATAACAAGCGCAGATCATTGCATAACTTTTTGGTCTTCACGCAAATACTATCGATGTGTTTTAGAAATTTCACGACATCATCCACTTTATTGCCATCTAAAAGTATCATGAGATTCAATGGCAGTGCAAGCCTTAATTGAAAGTCCATCAGATGCGAAAGTACTCCCCATTGGGCTGTATGAAGTAAGAATAATTTTAATAAGTTTTCTGAGCTACAAACATTAATGCTTACACTTTGGAATAATGGTGTAAAATGTCGTGGCTTTTATGTTGCGCACTTTTATCTCAGTTTCCATAATATCCAGCGGTTCATAGTTGATAACCAAGCGAAATGTACTAATTGTTTTATGCGTGACGATATATTGACGATCGCATTGGAGTTCAGAATCGAAAATCCAACGAGGTTGTTGTTCTTGCAGTGCGGTCTTCAATCGTTTGTCATAAGACCCAACTATAACAGGTTCGGGCAAGTTTTTCGACATTCTACAAATAAAATATTGGCTCAATTAGTAGGAATAGGGTAAGACTGAAGGATAGTATTCGATAATAAAAAAGATAACTGGAAGCTTAGCATAACACGTGCGACAAACAAGAAGATAATGAAACAGAGATCAACTTACTCCTCAAATTTGCGCTTGAAATTAGCAAGCAAATCTTGTAGTGTTATGCGATCTGTATCCTCATTGGATGATTCGCTGAGAGTATCACTAACGCTGGAATACCGTTCCATATCCTTGAGTTCAAAATATCTTTCGACATCATCAAGCGTTGGATGTTGTCGCAAACGCTTCAATCGCTCAAGTCCCAGCTCAAGCGCATTCCAATTTGGTAACTCAAATGTTTCATCTGTTTCATTTTCCAGCGTTCCACTTAAGGATCGTCTGCAATGTGTGCATTTCTTGCACGCATCCACAGACCCAGCTGCCGCTGGTGGATTTACTCGCTCGAGGCATGCCTCAGGCTCAGTTATAAGTTCAGGGCCCGCCTTGAGTTCGATACCAACGCCATCAACAAAGCTGGCTTCCTCCTCGTCTATCAAGGTTGACACCAAACTCAGCCGCGTCTTTTCAATTTCATTGTCTTCGAGCGACAAGTCAATAACTTCAGCGGCGTCAAAGATTTCCGTATCACCGCTGAGATTGAGAAACTTTTTGTGCGATCTTCCATAGCTTTTATTGCTATTCTCGTTGGAGCTGCCGCTGGTGCTCGAAGTGTTCTTTGCATCCTGCTTGGCCAGTTCCTTTTGTGCTGCAAAATGACTTGACACATCGGATATGGTAATCGGGTTGTCCTCATAAGTTGCTATTGTTCGTTCTTTTAAATTTTGTTCCATGGGTCGCAAGGTCTCTACACCGAAAAGGCTACGTGTTTGGCGTATCATTTGCGCTCTAACCATTTGAACAGTGCCATCTATCTGTTCGGTTTCTGAATATGGCGAGTTCAAGGATTTGCGAAGCACAGGAATATGTGATTTGTTCTTGCTAGTTGAAAGATGTGTATCTGTTTCTTTAACTGTTATATCCAACTGAAGTTGAGAGCTGTAAAATAAATAAATATTCGAATTAGTGAATTAATTTAATTTGAATATCAACTTGACTGACTTGTTTGAATCGTTTTGTATTTCAGAGTATTGTGTATTGCGTTTCTTTGGTTGTGGCAGATTTGGAGTCAAATGAGTAGGCAATCGTTTGACGTTAAAGGATGCCAATGGCGTACCAAAGATGGATTTATCCACTTCCATGTTCACAGACTGTTTCGATGCAGCATTTGTCGTTGCTACTTCGGAGTTGTCGATATTACACATCTCCTCCAAGTCTAAGTATTCGATAATTGAATGACCAGGTGTGATGGGGAAAACGCTTCGTTGCATAATTTTCTTGTTTTTGGGGGTTTCCATAGTCACTTTTCTGCTTTCTGTTTTATCATTGTTGGGATTCACCAAAGTTTTACGCATCTTGGCATTCATTTGAGCAAGCCGTTCGGCCGAATCTGAGGGAGAATCGCAACCGGCCTTGTCTGCAACTGGGCTGAGAAATTCCAAATCCATATTCTCAAGAAACGTCATTCTTGGTTGGATGCTACTTGGCTCAGGCGGTGTAGTTGCTGGCATGTCATCTTCATTCATATCTACGGACGTACATAATGTCTGGTGAGGCTTTAGCAATGCTGGATATGTGGGGACTATTTTAATGCAACTGTCATCGATAGCTAGAGTTTGTCGTTGATTGCTTTTCGAGGTCGGCTCCTTTTTAATTACTTCCCTCAAATGCAGCGTTGGGCGCTTCTCCTGGCGAGAATCTATAGGAGCAGCCGCTTGTTTAATGTTTCCACTGAAAGAGTCCTCTTCGATGGGTTCAGCCATGTGTAGTGTTTGTCTATGTTTATTGCTTTTTTGTTCTAGTGAACCACCTCCTACACTTGAATGCATTTCACGCTGAAGGGGTTGAATGTCTTCTTCCATTTCCTCCTCAAAGTGCAGTGTCTGTCTATGAATTCTTTGCATCTGCAGAGCAAAAGAAGCACATTTTGCTTTAAGATGAATTGGTACATTGACTGCTTCCTCTTCCATTGGCTCTGCCATATGTATCGTTTGTGTGCGTTTGTTGCTCTCTTCTTCCATTGAAGAAACTCCCTCATTTATCATTTCGCGTTGTATGGGCTGAATGTCTTCTACAATTTCCTCCTCAAAGTGGAGTATCTGTCTGCGAATACCATGTGGCTTCACAGCAGGAGGAGCCAACTTTGCTTTAGGATCATTTGGTATAATAAGCAAGTCGACTTCTATGGGTTCAGCTAAGTGCATTGTTTGCCTGTTTCTATTGTTAATTTCATTCATTGCATTAGTTCCTGCTTCTTGCATTTCCTCCTCAAAGTGCAGCGTCTGTTTGCGAATGCTGTGAGTCTGTACAGCAAAGGAAGCGGGCTTTTCTCCAGGATCACTTGATATATTTGGCAAGTCTTCTATGATGGGCTCAGCCAAGTGCATTGTTTGTCTGTTTGGCTTGAACGGTTGCTCAATCTTATGCGTACTTGGAGCAACTGAAATATATTCCTCACTTGCTTTCCCAACATATAAAGGCTTGGCTCGGTGTCCAGCAGTTAATGGCTTTAATTGCATTGGCTCCTCTTCAATAGGTTCGGACAGATGCAATGTTTGCCTGCGTCTGCTTTTTGACTGTTCTCCATTATCAGCTGCTGGTTGCATTGCTTCTTCCTCGATGGGTTCAGCCATCAACAATGTTTCCCCTGCGTCTACTTGATGCGTGTTCGAGTGGAGAAGGCAGATGTTTATTTGGTAAATGCTTTCTGTAATCGGTTTTGCGTTGACTGGTTTGATATTCCTTCTGTGTGATCGTTTCTGATTTCATTAGATCTTCTTCGATGGGCTCCGCTAAGAGCAATGTTTGCCGTCTGTTCGACTGATGTTCCATTTCAGCAGTCGGAAGTTGGGGGGGTTAAGTTCCTCCTCTTCGATGGCTTCCGACATTAACAATGTCTCTCTGCGTCGACTTGATGCGAGTTCAAGTGGAGAAGGCAGATATTTGGTTGGTAATTGCTTTGTTAAATCTGCTTTACGTTGGCTAAAAGAAGAAATTGACTGTACTCTGTTTGGCTCCTCTTCCATGGGTTCAGAAATGTGCAATGTTTGTCGCCTTCTTTCTTTTGGCTGCTCTACTGCTGTAGTTTCTATTTGTGGGTTCATCTCCTCCTCTTCAATGGCCTCTGCCATTAGCAATGTCTCTCTTCGTCGACTTGATGCGTGTTCAAGTGGAGAAGGCAGGTATTTAGTTGGTAAAGGCTTTTTAGCAGAAGCAGCTGACTGCACTTTCATAGGCTCCTCTTCCATGGGTTCAGACATGTGTAATGTTTGCCGCTTTCTTTCTTTTGGATACTTCACTGCTTCAGTTTCGAGTTGTGGATTTTGTTCCTCCTCTTCGATGTCTTCTGACATTAGCAATGTCTCTCTCTGCGTCGACACCGAGCGTGTTCAAGTGGAGACGGCAAATATTTAGTTGGTAATTCCTTTTTAGCAGATGCAACTGATTTATGCTCTTCTTCCATGGGTTCAGACATGTGCAATGTTTGTCGCTTTCTTTCTTTTAGACACTCCAATGCTGCAGCTTTTAGCTGTGGCTTTTGTTTCTCCTCTTCCATTGATTCTGACATTAGCAAAGTCTCTCTGCGTTGATTTGATTTGTGTGTTGGTGGAGCAGCTTGAGATTTGGGTTGTGTGTCGATGATAGGACTTGGCATATCTATATCAATAGCTTCCGTAAAGCATAAAGATTGCTTGCGTTGCTTTTTGGCAGGTTCCATTAATGGATCTTTTTGTGGCGGTTTCACCTTGTCCTCTTCAATGGGCTCTGCCATTAACAACGTTTGTCTGTGAGAATTCGTTTTAGCTCTAGAAGTTGCATGTACATTTTTTAATGGGCTTGGTGGATCAATGGCTTCAGCGAAGTGCAGCGTCTGTCTACGTATATTGTAATCCTGTACAACAGTAGGAGCCACCTCGTTGGACACTTTTCCGACATCCTCTTCAATTGGCTCAGCCAAATGCATTGTTGGTCTGCGTCCACTCGTTGGCTGATGCATTGCAGGAGCTAAAGATTGCGAATTAACGTCTTCATCAATGTCTTCTGCCAAGTGTATAGTTTGTCTGCGACGATTCGATTGGACTTTGAATTGTGCCTGCGGCTTTGCTTCCTTATGTGGCTTTTCTGCATCCACATAAATAGATTCGGCCATCAACAACGATTGTCTGTTGACTGGCAATTTTTTTTCCTTTTTCGCACTTTGCATTTCTTCATCCATGTCCTCAGCGAAGTGCATTGTTTGTCTTCGCGCAGCTGTACGCGAATCCCTTGGAGGACTCTGCTGATCTTCGTCGATTGCTTCTGCAAAGTGCATTGTTTGTCTGCGTATTACATACTCCTTTTCCGCAACTGGTATTGCAGGCTCTTGAATAGACGTATCCGTACCTATGGCTTTCGCCAATTGTGATTGATTTTGGTCTACTTCAATTGATTCATTCATCTGCATAGTGCGACTGAGTCTTTGATTAGTATGAATATCACTCTCATCTATTGCCTCACAACGCTGCAACTTTTGTTGGCGTGTGACTTTCTCGAGAGCAGCTACAACGGCTGCTTCTTGTTTCTCAAGATCATCTAGTTCCATGGCAGTATTATCGTAGGTGGTTTCTCGCCGCGAGGCACTCTTGGAGCTATTTCTTGACTGTGTTTCATCGCCCATTTTGGCGTGGAGCAAAAAGTTTGTATTATCCAGCATAAATTCATCAGCCTGCGAAAAGCGATTGTTGCGCTTAAACTGATCTTCCTTCTTTTTGCCGCTAACTGGATCATCTATAGGATTTTTCATAGGTTTATTCGGTTGTTGCGATACTGGCGATACCATCATGCTTTCACTAAAGTTGAGCGTGCCACGCGGTTTGATGGCATCTCTTAGTGGCAATTCCTGTTGATCCTGCTGCTGTTCCAGTCCATGCCAAAAGCGTGGTGGCTTCACAATCTTATCTGTTGTTGGTGTTCTCGGTCCATTGGGAAATAGTTGTATACGACCAGAGTTTAAGGCATCATTAAGCTGCCGAAAGTTGAGTTTTCTGCTGATGTTGTTTTCGTTAATCACATCCAATGGTATCAATGGTGACGATGTGGATTCGTCAGCCAAATAGTTGAAACAATCTCGATCTTCCATAGCAAACGATTCATGCTTCGGGGTTACAGCAACATTAACAGCAACCGCAGCAGCTGCTACACTTTGCTGGGGATCTGCAAAAGTAAGAAATGTAGCTGCAGTTGCTTATTTATTAAAATTGCTTACCAATATCACTGAAATCACACGTTATATTATTGTCCTCAAAGAGCACGGTTTTTTGTTGCACAATATTTTCCTTGTCGGCCACACAACTCATATCGATGGTATTTAAAATCGTGTCTCCCTTGGCCGATTGCTTGCAGTCCAGCTGTCATACAAATAATTAGTAAATGACAAATAAATCTTCGACCATATAATCTCAATTTACCTCATCAATGAACATTTTCTGTGGCATTAAATCCATAGTTTTCTCACTTAACGGCACTCTATACATGCTATTTTCACGCAACTTCTCGCGTTCCACATCCGACAGCGACAAGCTATCGAACTCCATAGGCATCGTAGTGGTTAGACGTCGATTTTTGGCCAATTCGTGCGGCATTAGCGTCAGGTTGACGCTCGTCTGCAGTTGTAGCGTGAAATCGTTGTGTTGTTGCTGATCGTATTGTGTTGATATCGATTCTCTTATGCTGATGCTCGTCATCTTCTCGTTCTCCTTGTCTCCTTGCCGCGCTGTGAGCTGCAGCAGAGTTGAGGTTGCTGCTGCTCCAGTGCCATGGCTGTCGTCGCCATTCGTATGATCCGAGATTTCATATGAGTTGTCATAGTCTCGGGGCTTCTCTGTGGTATCGAATTCGCTAAAAAAAAAAATGATACACTTATTATTATGTTGTGAAGGTAGGGAATGTTAGAATGTTGTGTTTGGGGACATGGCCTTACTGCTTCCTTTACTAAAATAATAATATATACCAGGGGTGCACAGATTCAAGAAAACATGTACATATGTAGCGGCGCTTTTGTGTTGGGGCGCAGCTGTGCACTGAGAGAAATTACGATTATATTTTGTGTTTACATCCAGAAAAAAGTGCTCTCCAATTCATCACTCATATTTCTAACCCGCCAAAAAATTTAACATAACACTTACGGTGTTCGAGGAAAAAACCAAAACAAAATACATTGCGGTCAGCGAAGCATGACGACGGAAAGAGATGTAATGAAGAAACAAGCAAAATTGTTTTTGTTTCGCATGCAAATCGAAGCCCATATGCACGGTGCTTATGGGCGCACTACCCATAAGCACAGAGCATCTACAAAAACAAGAGTGCACGCAGTGTATAGGCGTTGAGTACCTCTGATATATAGGCTTACTTACCGTACAAACTTTTTGCCACTGAAACTGATGCGACGATTCACTGATTTTATGGTAGGATCATTTTCGTCCGTCGCGGCTTGTTTCAGCTATAAACAAATATATTTTATTTAATTTCAATCGCAATTTTTTTAATTATGCACTCACCGAACTGCGGGGTTTTCTATTCATGTTTGTCTGCTCAAATTAATTTGTAATCATTTAGTTTTCAGTTTGAAACCAAATAGACGCCAACATTGGAGTTAGTGTGACCAGAGTTTAAATTTTCAAAAAGATGCAACATTGCAATGCAAAAATATACCAAAATAATGGTATATTTAATTGATATCTATGAACATATCGATAAATATATATATGACTATATTGAGACGTTATTTTAAT
Organism: Drosophila nasuta; assembly: GCF_023558535.2. Lineage (NCBI taxonomy): Eukaryota > Metazoa > Arthropoda > Insecta > Diptera > Drosophilidae > Drosophila > Drosophila nasuta. The sequence continues at coordinate 35,349,139 of NC_083457.1, read as the reverse complement.
TTAATCAGACTCAATCACGATCTACAATGTGTCGAAATCTCTTTGACGTTTTTAAACCAGGAAATTTTCTATTCATTTAAATTCATATATTTCTTTATTTTTGTATCAATCGGCATTTCACTGACTTATATTCATAGCTGAAGTATCTGAGCTGACATTGGCAATGTGAAATGAAGCATCTTCAGCCGGCATGTCATCCTCATCGGTGTATAGGCGACGCAATCGTTCCTTGTACCTAAATAACATGAAACAGCATTAAACAACCTGTTGACATATGCAGAGTTGATACGACTAACAGTTCACTATCGGGATTATTGTTTTGATTGCGGCACTTGTCCAACTTCTTTTCAATTGCTTTGACTGCCTCCCGATCCGGTGGTTCATAATTCTTGACCAGCATACGAATTTCTAGTTTAATAAAACAAACAAAATGTGATAATATACTTTAAAAATTGATTAAGCAATCAGTTTCTTACTGCGCACAGCTTCAATGAGACCTCGGAGTCTCTCTGGCGCAGAGACAAAGAGTAAATCGGTCACATAACTGTCCAGATTTTCCTGTTCCTTGCTGGCAGCATGCAGAATGGAAGCAAGACCAATCTGCGAAGGAGTGTGCAGCATGCAGGCGTCTGTGAAGAATATGGAGTCAATGAAGCTATCAATATGTGGACGCAAGCGATCTGGATTTATCATTTTGCTACGTGTCTGAAATACAAACAATTATAGTTAATTTGCCTATTAATTAAGGTATATCATTTGTATCTACACACCTTTATATCAATAAGAAAGCCTTCGATAGGTCGAAATGGATTGTGCACAGTGAGATAATAGTTTAATTGGCCAATTAAGAGTAATTCATTGGAGAGCACAATGTCCGTGGCCTTGTTGCGATCGCCTTTAATGTTGTTGACAAACTGATTGATGGACACATTGAATTCCTCCACTTTGCAGGCAACAAAAACACATGTGGCTCTAAAACGTAAAATGCTTAAATGAATTCCATACATAATTCATATACGTGCATACAATATCTCCTTGGGATGATAGTCCATTGGTGTATTATTGAGGTAGAAGCGTTTGAAATAATGGAACGCTGTGCCAATCACACATTTTGGCATTGGGGGTTCGAAACGTCGACAAAAGTCCACCAAGTAAATTTCATATTGCTTCAGCAACAGGCGTTCTTCTTCCGGCGTCAGAAAGAAATCGTTTAGATTGCCAGTTGATGGAGCCTCAGCTTCGTGCTCCTCTATGTACTTGGTGTTTTGTTCGACGCGAAATACGCGCAACTGTTCTTCATTGGCAAATGTCCAGGAACGTCTTTGCGAACTAAGTGGATACATTATAGCATCCTTTGCTTTGTCCACAATTTGTAAACTGTGCTGTCGCCGACAGTGTGACCGCAACTTGAACTTTGAAATATGCCACTTTCTCAGTATCGATATTTAAGCAAAATGGTTTGCCATTCTCAGTGGACAAACTCGTTATCGATATTATCGTTTTCGTTCTGCTGCATACTTTTAGGCGCCTGTTTTAAATGCAATAAATTCGATAGAGTCTCATTTGTCCAGCTGTTTGGGTAACACGCACGCGTTGTGCATTTTGAACGGACGCAGCAACAGGAACAAAAGAAAGCATGGTGAAGGAGATGAAAGAGGAGTCAGGTCCAGTCGTCGAAATTGAATTAATTTTAGTTGTTGCTTTTGTCTTGATGTTGATTCGGCATGAAATTGGGTCATTTTGATTGTTTGTTCTCTCTAAAGTGTAAAGAAGTACAGATTTTAAAGTTGACACTGAATTTTGAAGACTCTTTCTTACAGACACAAACCATGTTTGGCCTGACAAAGCCAAATATTTTTGGAAGGCTTTTCAGCTATGTCACCAATCGCATTGAACAGTGCTAATACCCTAATGGACTGAGTATGCTACTTTGTATGCAGGAGCTGTGTTCGTTGGCAATAAAATTGCAATTAATTTTTATTGACAACTCTGAACTCTTGTTACAACAAGCGATTTGTTGGCGATCTTTTTGTGATTTCACTGTCGCGATTCAGAGTTCAGTTTGTGAGCAAGCGCCAATATTATATTAACAGCTGCTGCTTAAGATTGAGTCCAAGTTTGTTTTTAGTATCTCGAAATAAATGCCTTTGTTGATCAAATTGGACTAAAATGTGTACTACATACTTATAGTATTTCTTTATGTAGACCACCCAAATATTGGGATCTACTTATGTAATACAACACAAAATAGATTTTGTGACGATTTACGACTGAACTGAAGTTTGGGCATACAATAAAACCGAAATAAATAAATAAATCGCTGGTTGAAAAAGAAATCAGTTTACAATAAAAGCTGGCGAGCATTTACAAACAATGAAATTCAATGCAATAATTCAATATTCAATTGAATTTTAAGCACGCCCGACTCCAAGTTTGAGCCCCCAAGTTGAAGCTGACGACCTAACTTTGGCTTCTTGCAGCTCTGAAACTAGAAACGGGCAACTGGCAACTGGCATCTGGCAGCGTCTGACGGTCAGTCAGTCAAGACTCAGTGACGGCAATCCATCTTGGCTTGTCTGCGGCGCACGCGCACTGACTTGACTGAGGCGTAGCTGACTCAGACTCGGACTCAGACTCCAGCTCAGATTCAGACGAATGTTTAAGCGGGAATTGGCCTCAAAAAGATGACGGGCAAGCCGAAAGAAATGTGGGGTGGCTTATGGGCGGCGATGAAGAGCACTGTTTATTGGCTATAAAACTGGACTGCTCGACGAGGCAAATACCATATAGAGACAAAGACCACAAGATTCCACGTACACAAATTTTGAAAAATGTGACCTACTTGACGTTTATAAATTAAGTAATCGTTGCTTTAATATTGAATATAAAACATCTAACAAAACTGAAGTTCTGTAGAATTTACCCTTGAGCAAGAAAATCGAAAAATAACAATAAATTTTTAGTTATACTTTTATCTCTTAATACTATATTTTCTAATGTTTTTTTCTGTATATACATTAATCATAATATAACATAATATTTTTGTCTAAAAGGACGGGAACTTTTTAATTTAAATTCTTGTTTCGAATTTTGCAAATATGTACAAATTGAGTGCTTAATAAAAAAAAAGATATAATTCAAATTGATTTTCATCATTAATATTTTACAAGCAGAAGTTGTAGCACTGGGTTATTATCGCACTACCTTTCTTCCATAATATTACAGGGTATTTGTATTAAATACGAGGCGATTCTAGTTGTTACTTATCGTGTACCCTAAACAATTGCATTATTCGCATGCTCTGCTCTCGCTTTGTGGTTGATCACAATCAGCGACATCAATAAAATCATTGCAAAAATATCTCCAACAAGCAATCTACACACACAACACTCACACACACACATCCACACACTGAGGAACACTCACTCGCATACACACTTGTTGGCCTGATCACATTCGGTTCGCTTTGGTGCATAAATGCATTTTAAAGGCATTTGCCAGACGCTCGTTGCCTGTCTGAGAGACAGACAGACAACACACAGTCTTGTTTGTATTTATTTATTTATTTGTTTGTTTAAAAGATTGTTGCAATTGCTGTTGCTGTGGCTGTTGCTGCTTCTGTTTGGCTGGCTGCTAATTGTGCGAGTGTCGTGGATTATGTTTGGCTTTTGGCATCTCACTTTGTCGCTACTCTCTGGGGGCGTGTTCGTACACACACACACACATATACATACATTCAATGCAATCAATATATACATATATATGTATAGTTGTCTTGTCACTAGACGCTAAACCAATGGGAGTTATGTACATATACTTATAAAACTTACTTTAAGCATTCATTGGTTTGGCTAATTTCACTTTCAGTTCGTTGCCTAAGTCATTTGTTTTGCGCGCATAAAAGTGAAAAAGGATGTTGGGGTTGAATTGTTTGCAATTTAAGCTTGAAGACATAATAAAAAATAACACTCTAGACTTAAGAGATTTGTTTTATACTATTTAAAATTAATCTATATTATTTTTGTTTAAATGGTTTTATAAGTGTAATAAAATTTAATTAAATTGTTACAGTTTACCTTTGATTACTCTTTCCTATTGGTGTATAGGTTTTTAAGTTCGTTTCCTTTGATTTGCTGATTGGGTTGGCTTATAAATTTATTGCTAATAATATTTAAAGTGGCAGTTTACTGTATAAATTAAAATTAAAATAAAATTTCTTTCAGTCGACTTTTCTTTGCTATGATCGTTTGTTGTTTTACCCATCAGTTCGTTGCTTAAGTCATTTGTTTTGTACCTTCGCTGATGTCGGAATCAGTTGTCATCTGTCGAGCATTGTCATAATTACATTTATATATAGTCAATAAACTGATAGCTGACATTTGGAAATGCGTCAACACAGCTTACGTAAGCGCTCTTGCCTTTGGTCGTCTTCCAAGGAGCCTTTGATCGTGTAAGCCCAGAGCATGTGACAGTTGAATCGCAAATATATTGAACAATTTGCTGTAAATGGTCATGTAAAGTCCACTCATGTGTCAATTCATTTTGCTGTGCGCTGACTTTCATAGTACACAATATGATTTTTTTAATAACAAATCATCGCAACTCAATCATGTCTAGGAATGAAAAACAAAAAAGAAAAAATCTGTTTAAATTGCGATTTGAGTTTTCTTTTCTTTTATTTGTATCATTTCTTTGCTGTCGCTTACAATTATGTTTTCATTGCTTAAGTGTCTACTGAATAAATTATTTAAAAGTAAAAAACAAACAGAAAGTTCAATTGGCGAAAACAACACATACTACTAAGATGACGAATTAAATTAATTGCTATAAATACGGGCTTAAATAAATTACGTAAAATAATAATATGTAATAATCAAAAACACAATGCAAATGACAGTCAATTAAAAATTTGGCTAAACACAATTATTGTATTAATTATGCTTGATTTGAAGTGCGTTTCAATGCGTTTGAATTGAGCTAAAAACAAATTATTTGTACATACTTTCACTGGCACCAATATCAAATATAATATATTTTTTACGGTAGTACGGAGGCGATTACAGAGTGACTGTGCTACAAACGACCCCAACTATATGTGTGTGTGTGTGTGTGTGAGTGTGTGACCCATGGCACTCTCTAATGAATTCCAGGCTAGCTAGCTGTGATCCTCATCCTGTCAGCGTTTGGGAACGCACTAGCGTCAGATCAAGCGGCGTCGACTTGCGCACAAATGTTGTCGTGGAGGAGGACGAAACGGATGGCAGGTTGGCTGACTCGCTGAGCGGACTACTATTGGAACTATTGGCCACCGGACTAACCACATCCGAGCGCGATCGCAGCGACAAATCAATGGGTTGCTCCTCCTCCTCGTCTGGACTTGCGGCGGGGAAGGGAAACAACAACTCCGATTTGAATTGTTCCTTGAAGATGGGCAACGGTGGCATGTTGCTGCCCACCAGCGTGGGTGGTAATGTGAATGGCGGGAACGAGCTGTACAACGGCTCCGAGTGACTGCGAAAGATGTCGAGCAGCTCTTTGTGTCGCCGCTGCTGTTGCTCCATCAAATCAGCCTCGGAGCTGCCCGCATATGTAGAGCTGCTTGGTCGCAGCGCTTTGCGTATGCTGCTCGTCGTGGCACTCAACACGCTGGTGCCATCATCCGTGGGATCGCCGGCCGAGGAGGCGCCCGAATCGCTGGGCGTATTGCTGAGGCGGGACTCGAGCTTCAGCTGACGTTGCTGCTGCTGTTGTTGCTGTTGCTCATTCAGATATTTCGCTGCCTGCAGAAAGCCAGGCAGACTGGGCGACGAGGCACCGGCTGAGGCGGCTGCCGTTGCCGCTGACGCCGCCGATTGCAGCGTCATGCTGCTGGGCGGCGTCGCTGCTGTGGCCGATTTGATGCAGGGATTCGTTTTGTCCTGATACGTTTGACGCGCCTGATTGCTCGCCTGCTGCAGTCGTGCCAATTGATCCAGATTCGCATTGCCAACGCTGCCGTTGCCATTGCCCGCGCTCGCTGAGCCGCCTTGCTGCTCCTGCAGCAGACAGTGGATCTTGAACCAGTTGGAGCGTCGGCCATAGCGCGATCCGCTCTTGGACATACCCACCAGGAGACACTTGCGCAGTCGGCAGGCTTTGCACGCCGTCCGATTCTTTTTGTTGATCACGCAGTCGCCGTTGTGCTTGCAACCGGCAATTGCCGCAATGTTGTTGTAAGTGCGTCCAAAAAACGACTGCAATGAAAAAGAGGTTCAACAAACGATTAGTGAAAATTATTTTATTTATTTATTATATTAAATCTATCATTTAATAGTACATTTAATAGAAAATAGAGTACTGGGACCTTCGACTTGAAAAATAGTGAAAATTATCAAAATTTTGTTATGAATAAATTTATACCAAAATTTATTAATAATTCTAATTACTTTTGCAAATATTTCAATTCACCAAGTTAATATATTTTAATTTTATTTTTAATGGTTGACAAATTGTAAAAGATGATATTACTTAGTGATTTATATTTGCTAAGTTTATTTGCTCTTAAAATAGCTTGAAATTTACATTTGAATTTATTTATTATATTTATATGAATAAATGATATTTTATTTAAGAAAACTTCTACTTTCTATCTATATTTTTATAGTTGTTTTAACTATAATTATCAGGTGATATATATTTCTTCGTTAAAATTGTTTAAAATTGACATTCGAATTTTCTTTTTATTCAACCAGAATCATAATAAATATTTAAGTGATTTATATTTCTTTATTTTGTATATGTTTATTTTTTCTTATTAAAATTTAATCAAAATTTACATTTGAATATATTTATTTTTTTACTTACATATCGCAGTCAAAACTTAAATTTTCTGCCTATATCTTTCTTTTTATACAATTTTATTCTTAATAATTTTGTAATTGTATTACTTTTTATTATCATTATTGCTATTAAATTAGAGAAAACTTTTTTTTCCCTACTCTATTATTATACTATTTTTAGCTACAATTATCATAAATAAATATTACAATTGATTTGTGAAAGTTTTCCACAATATATAAATAAAATAAATTGTATTATCACATTTTATTTGTCTAAAATATTTTATGCTTTCCTATTTATTTACCTTAGAAACCAAGAGATTTCTCATATCTCGCTTTTTCTGTTTTACCTTTGCTCTTTTTGGCACCTGCGCGCTCACCTGTGATTAGCATTCAGCAAGTGGCATAATTTCAACAATCTGAATGCTTCAATTACCAAATGCGCGTTAATAAATTGCCAACTCGCAGACGAAGGGGAGTTCCATGCACTATTTATTGTATCTGAATACACTTTTGTATCTTTGTGTTTTGTTTATGTTTTTTATGTGCTCTTTTTTATATATATATTTTTTTTTTTTGGTTTTTGGCCAACTCATGCTCGAACTCTGATTGTCTTGGCATTTGCCGCGCTGCTGATGAAGTTCATGTTCAGCAATGAGTTTACAATTGCGCTGACTCATCTAATATGCATGTAATTTTTATTTGATTGACTGCAGTTTACAATTGTATGTTAGTTGCCTTGATCTCGCTGTAGCTGTAGCTCTAGCTCTAGCTCTATATAGTATCGCCGTGTTTGCTGCTCTAAATTCGCAGAAATCTTTTTCCCATGCCATTCGAATGGTGTATCCCATTGTGTGCTCGCGACTCCGACTCTACGGAGTCGTAAGTATCTACTTAAAGTCAATTAAAAATCGATTAATCTACCGAATTGAATTTTAATTATAGCAATAACATTTTTCACTCTTTACTTTGCTTTTTGTTCCTTTTATGCTTGAAAAGTAAAAGCCAAAATTAAGTTTATTTTTGCACATTTTGTGGGAAATACATACGTATGTAGAAGGAAAGTAGTACTCACTAAAATTCGTGTCTATTACAGTAAGTTTTCTGGCAAATATTTTTTTTATGTGTAGAGAATTGGCAATTAAATAAATTTAACTCGTCATAAAAATGAACTTAAAAATTCTGTTTTTCACTTTTCTTTATATTTATTACATTTGTTTCCTAATTTTTGCTGAAATTATTTTTTGCAATCATTTTTAATATCTGAAAACCTTAATAAATAGCATAATTTGAAAATCTTTTTGATTTTACCTTGCAACCTTCACATGTAAATGCTCCAAAATGAAAACCAGCCGCCGGTTCGCCGCATACTTTGCACAGCTGGTTCATCTGAAATAAAGTCATAAATTACTTTGCGTATTTGCTAATAAATCTCCAATATTATGTATTATTAAAATAAATTATTGTTATCTATACAATCTATACAAATAAATACGAAAATATTATTACATTGGGTATGTTGTTATTCAAATAATTTTTAATAATCTTTATAGATATCTTTTTCAGATTGATTGAGTTAATTATCAGTTTGCTCAGATTATTTCAATAATCTTTATAGAAACCTCTTTTACTTGCCATCATTTTGATGCCATCATTTTAGTTGGTTGCTTAATTGCTTTGGATCACAATGTGGTATATTTTGTACTCGTAAGGTATATTCTAGTACTATGTAGTACTATACCAATGTATATATAGCCCTTGGCATAGATTAGTATTTTTGAAGTATAATACTTAGGTATATTTTAGGAATAAAACCGCACTGTTTTGGTTTAATTTAAAATCGGTATCTTCCAGTTAAGTATACTCGACTATAGCTTTCTTACTTGAATATTATTTATTATTTATTACATTTCTTTTCTATTTTTTTTTTCAGAATTTATTTTAAGTAATCATAAAATTTTTAAATAACAAAAAAAAAAACTCCTAATAAATAGCATAATAAAATTAATGTAATTTCATTAAACGTTTTGGCCTAAAGACAAGCAAAGCTAAATCTTTCACGATTGTCCTTGTTGTTGTTGCTGTTGATGTTGCTGTGGTCGGTCACATACCCAGAAAACAGTGAAACTGCTTAACAACAATAATAACAGCCAGAATAGCAACAACAACAACCACAACAACAATAATGAGAAGAAGAAGATGCATAACCGATGACCCACTGCGTTTCTCTTTAGTTTTTTTTTTGTGCTTTTTGTGATTTTTCGCCACAGGTCGTGGTTAGAAATTGAGGTATGCAAGCGACCGGTTTGGGCTGGCACCATATCCAAGACTCGATTCCTTGGCCACTGTCGCTTCTTCTTCCGCATCTTCTCCCCATCTTCCGCCGCCACCCGTTGCCGTTTCCCTTGCCGGCGAAACGCTCTCTACATGTGGATGGGTCGTGTTCACACATCTAATGTACGTAGTGACTTGTTTTGCTGCGCCTGATGATCATAAAGCTAAGGTCAAACAGAACAAAAAGAAACTGGAGAAAAAATTACAAACATTTTGCGTCAAATATTTGATCAGCGTGAAAATGTTTGGGAAGATCACACAGAATTCTCTATGGTGTTGTCGAAGAGGGGCATGAAATTGCCAAACGACAACGGTCAAAATGTGCAATGCAAAGCTGCTTGAAGAATATTTGATAACCTTCTCATATGGGCAATAAAGTAACTTTTATTTATTGACTGTAAATAATTAAATTAAAGCTATGAATTAATGAAAAAACTTAAATTTCAACAATGACAATAGCTTAAATATTATTCAAATTAGGCAATATTTAATCATATATGAAAATATAAGAACTTTTGATAAAATATGAAATTAAGAAATTGAAAAATATCTTTTTAAAAACATTTATATGACAACATATATATTTACATTTATATTCTATCTTTTAGAATTCCATATTAAAAATTCAAAATTTAAAAATTTATTTATTTTTTTTTAAATAATATCAACAAAATTTATGTGATGACTATTAATTTGTTCGTCATAACTATTCTAAATAAATGGTATATTTTCAGATTTTGAATGATATATATGTGAAGTGATAATTATTTTTCTCTCTAAAGTTTGCAAATAAAAACTTTTGCTTTCTTTTGTTGAATTGCTAAAGTAAACATCGATGTGTAAGTATTGTGTCAAGGATGATCAATAGTAGACTTTGCTAACACAAACAACTAGGTTTTATCGGCTACACGAAGCGCAATACATAAAAGTTAAGCTTCGGCGACAATAAAGATTATCGATGGCACTTAGCACTTGGGGGAATTTTGGGTCGTCTTCTCAGGCTTTTCTTCTGGCACTTTGTCGACTTTTCGCCATTGCAAATACAGTTTTTTATATGTTTCTTTTTCATTTTTATCTGCACTGCTGCTTCTTTTCTGGAAAAGCGCACCGCTGTGCCTAAAATTGTCACGGTTTTTTTTTTCTGCGGCCGCTGCCGCTGTGAAGGTGCAAATTTAATGTTTGCCAATTTAGCAGCGCTCGCTGTCACCTTTGGTGTCCATTAGCGCGCGTTTATATGCAAAGTGGCGGTCTGGCGTGTTCGCCATTATCACAGGAGCAGCATCACGCCGGGGCCACCACCTGCTGAGCGTTGCTCTGGCTGCCGCACAAACAACAACAGTTGTGTCGCACCGCACCGCACCGCAAAAGCCAATGCAAAAGCAAAAGCAAAAGCTGCCAAAGCGATTCGCCCTCCTGCCCAGCAAAAAGCGGCAAAGTCAGTGTCAAAGATATGGACACACAATAACGAACCTAAACTCGCAAATGCAATGCAATGCCCAGAGACAACTGCCAAAGACGTGAAGTGCTTATGTTTAATGCTCGCCATTTACCCCCTTTTCGTTACTTTATTGGGTCAAAGCACATTTGCAGGCTATTTTCTCAGTGAGCTGAGCTGCATAGCTGCGAAGGAAATCCGGATTGATCAACTGAAAAGTGTTCTACTTATTTTATAGCATTCTCATATCTCAATTATTTTCACTTAATTATATATTTCTTTGTATACTAAGACATCAAATATTTGGGTTTATTTATAACGTAATTTAATTTAGTAGAATTTGGCAGGATTTCAAATAATTAAATTCAGAAAATAACTGTACACAACTCACATAAAGAATTAAAGAATAAATGCTTTTGAATTGTTATCAAAAAATGTATTAAATAATTTAATTTTTACTAAACATTTTATATTATTCTTTTTACTTTCAAAGTGCTACAATAAATTTTTAGTTCAGTTTATTTATATATTTAATTTTTCTATATTTCCTATTTCTTTTATTTAATTGGATTAAATGAGGAATGCACTAAATAGAATCGTTTAGAGTTGAGTATTCTGGTTTTGATTAGAGACCTTGCTAGCCACAAGATATTGATCTTAAGCCGATCATTGTCGATGTTTCGAGTGGCTGTAGTTACATTTAAATTCAAGTTTTTCTTTTTGGTGTTTGCATTTGCGATCAGAGGTAAAGACTCGTTCATTTGGTAACAATGAGAACAAGATCAGTTGTATTTATGTAGCTAAAGTTTTGAACAAGCTCATCAAGTAGCTGTTGACAGAGGCAACAGTCGAAGGACTTGCAGTCCATGAGTGTGGCATAGTAGAGTAAACAACAATAATAAAAAAAATGTGTCCTTAAAAGCAAACAAAATCATGTACAATACTCGTACAAATCAGATAAAAGCTATTGCTGACAGACCTGAAGAGGGAGAGCCATTAAGAAAAGGTGTTCAAACAAGCAAACCACGATTGTTGAAAATATTTTGAAGCAGCTACAAAATAGAACAAGTCCAAGTCCAAACAGGAGCAGAAACAGAAACAGAAACAGCAAAAGCAACAGCAACAGACAGACACACAAAACTGAACAAACTAAAAGATCGAGATCGGTGACACACAGCACAACCCCGAATGGACGACGACAATAAACAATTGCCCGTAATATGCTTTATTATTAGCCTTTTGCCAAAAGACATTGCAATATGCAAATCCATTCAACAGAGTCACACGCTCTAGTTTGAATTGTTCGCTTCCTGACTCGATCGTCTCCCATCTCAATGCTTAGCCCTTTTTGTACTTGATTGCCAGCAGCAGTCAGACAATTAAATGCATGAATATCTTCAACATTTTACTCTTTTTTTTTGGTTTTTGTATATTCCACATCTTCGTTTTACCAACAACTCTTGTCGTCCTATTGTAATCATTTCTTGACACTTATCGCACAAAAGGCAATAACATAATTAATGAGCATGTCAATGAGCGTCTTTTGTTTTCATTTCTGCTTCCTGAATGTTGTCGCTTAGGTAATCCTTTGAGCATGACAAAGCTGTGCCCAAGCAAGTGCCCCCAGACATGTGACCGAACTGGTAGCTGATCCCCAGTTATTCGAGTAGCTAGATTATTTGATATAAGTTTCTATTTTCTACTCTGTGATGATACAATACGCTTTAATATTTCAGTTACATATGCTGTTGTATTAGCATATGATATAGACAATTGCTAGCTGATGCATTTTATTAAAAGAAAAATCTAAAATGCAGCTACGACTCACTAGCCATAAATTAGCCAAAAGGTCAAGGCTGGCAAATAATGATCAATTTATGCAAACACTTTTGCTGTTGTTGCAGATATTTAATTATAAAATTGAAAATAAAATTGAATATTAATATTATTTAATCGAAAATATTTTTCACATTCTTTTTTTTAATTAAAACTTTAATTTTATATAATTTTTTCGCAAAACTTTCATATTTAACTGCCTAGTCTCTAAAGATAATTATATAATTATTATTAATTCACTTTAATCTGCACTCACCCTTTCACAATTCGATTGTGCAGAAAACTGCACTAAAACATAAATTGTATTTGTAGTTTTCTTTTATTTTGACACAATAAACACACTTTATTAACTTTTAATAATTTTCACAATTTATTTGAACTATTTTTATGAATGTAAAGATCATTCAATCAATTGATCATTTTTTGTGCTTGTTTTGTTGTTGTTGTTGCATTATTATTTGAACCAATTTAGCGACGGCTTTTCACACGAAACTCGTGAGCAATCACGTGCCGCACATAACCGATAGATAACCGCGATATTTATATCGCGAGAGACACTTTGAAATAGCGGTATTCTGCAGCCTTGCGATGCTTTGCAGCGTAGCGCCCATCCGAGACTAAATCCTCATCATCGTTCTGAGCTCCAACCAACCGACTGACTGGCCCTGGCCTCAAAGATCATCAGCAGCAGCACCAGCAGCAGCAGCATTTGAAGTCGCGCGCGCACGCGTCTTCTCTTCTCTGTGTGTGTGCCTGCATGCATGTGTTGGTGTGACACACACTGTAACATCCCAGCAGGAATTTATTCCGGCTTGGAAGCATGCAATTGGAAAGTCTTTTTGAAAAGTCTTTTCTTATTTCTTAAAAATATAAATGTTTTACAATATGATTTTTTTAAATTTTATTTTCTAACTAAATAAAAATAAATAAATATATTTTAACGGTATTATTTAATATGTATTTATCTATCTTTTACTTATTCTGTTTGCATGAAAACTTTTCTGGTATTCAATTGATTTGTATGTATATTCAGTAATATGCCTTCAGAGTAAGGCATACATAAATCATTTGATTTATATATTCAGTAATATGCCTTCAGAGTAAGTCATTTTTTCTAGACTTTAATTAAATATATAAAATTTATTTCATTTGATGATGATACTTTTTGTTTACATTTAAGGATATTAATTAAAAACTATTATATATTGATTAATTACAATTCAGAAACTATTAGAATTATTTATTTATAGTTAAACATTGCTTTTTAGATAAGAAATTGCTTTGGTTATAAATAAACTGTAGTTGCTTACACAAATTAAAGCGAACCCCTGATGTTTAGGCTGAACATCAGCAGAAAATTCAGCTACTCGTTTGACTACGCATTGCAGAGGGCAATCACGATTTCCTGTTTACAAACAGCTGCTGCTGTTGTTGCTTCTGCTGCCGCTTCTGCTGCTGTGCGCTGTTAATGTTAAGTGCTGTGAACTGTTAAAAGCCGGCTTTTGGTGCTCAACGTCGTTGTTGTTGTTGTTGTTATTGTTTTTGCTAGTGGTGGTTGGTGTGCTCTTTGGATTGCTCTTTGCCTTTTCATGCTGCATTGTGGTTGGCTGTTGGCAGCGGCACGATCTGCCAGCGTTCGTTTGTTTTCATTGAATTTCTCGATGTGGTTGGCTGTTGATTTTTTTTCACGATTTGCTTTGCTGTTGCTCTCTTTGTTGTTGTTGTTGACTTTACACACAGTACAGTTATTATCGCTCGATTGCATGTGCCAGTCGCTCTGCTAGTCTGTGTGTGTGTGTGAGTGTGTGCGAGAGTCTGTCTCTGAGTGTTTATATTGTAAATGTGCATTCATTTGTATTCGTATTGGACTAATGTGCCAAAGAGGTGGGCACTTAATGCCCGTTGAGCTGTGTAAATAAAAGCGCCAGAGCGAACAACATTTTCTAATGAAATTAGTAGCTTGTTTACAAAATGGTGAATAAACGAGTTTGTTGCCTAAGTCTTTCGTTTTATGACACTATGATTTAAAGCGAATATATTTTGCGTGTGACCAACAAAAAATACTGAGGTGTTATTTAAGTTAAATGTGGTTAAAGATGGTAATATAATCATCGTTTTTATGACTATGAATTATTATTTTTCAATATACAATACTCTACTATTACTACTTTTCATTTCACAGGCTGATATCTTTATAACTGTAGATTCGAAGGAAATCTACTTAAGATTAGCTGCTCCTCAAAATGCAAAGATTACGTTGTTAAAACACACCACAAGGATTAACACAATGTGGATATTTTTTGGAAGATTAGTTGTGGCATTCTTAAGCGCAGCAGCAGTCAGAAACTATTCGTGGCGCGCGTTTTAACGCGTTCTTTCTTTATCTAATTGAATTCGCTTGTCATAAGCCAGATCTGTGGCAGTTGAGATCAGTTGTGAGTGGTTCCCCGCAGGGGCAGGGCAATGTCAGTAGTAGGTAGGACCGCTTGTGTCACTTCATGATGATGATGATTTCATTTTAATAACACCACTTGCAGTCCACTTGCAGACAACAGTCCGAGCTGAGAGAGTGAGAGCGAGAAGAAGATCCATTTAATGCTCCAGACTCAACAGCACCACAACCCGCTGGAGCCGTTGTATGTCAACACCAGTTGACGGAGTAACAAGGAAGCGCAACACTCTAAAACGACGTGTAATTTATCACAGCACGAGCAGCATTTAGCCATGAAACTGGACGTGTACAATGCTGTTAGATTTTCCTCACTGACTAACTACGAATATGACTTTAACTCTAACTCCGACTCTGGCTCTGACTGTGGCTGTTGCTGTCAGCAGCGCTGTCCTCGTCATAATCTCTTTCTCTCGCATTCGCATTCGCAGAGTCGTCATAGTCATCGTCATCGTCATCATCATCGTCGACATTTCTTCTCGGTAGGCAAATCTGTTGCATCTGGCAGCGTTTTAATTTTAATTAAGTTTACGCGCTAGTCTCGGACGACGAACGGCCTTAAACCTCATAAGCTGCCGTCGTAACTGCAGACTCGCATTCGCGTGCTCATGGTGATGAGTTGGGGCATTAGCTTTGATGCCTGCTCATATTTATTAGAGCGCAATCTACTTCAAATTATTGTTGAGTACCACTGTGCAGAGAGTAAGATTTATTTACGAGCTACTCGTAAAAATACTACACTCATATCTGAGTATGTGCTTGTAAATTCGCTGAACTATCTAGATTGGCTGAAGATCTAATTTTGAATAGGATTTGCAAGTAAAAAGTGAATAAATTTTGTACAAGAACGTTTGGTTTTCTTTTTTCATTAATTCTAACAGATTAAAGCTGAAGTAATATAATTTTATTTAAGAATTATAGGAAGTGGTTTCTAGATACTCTACATACATATATTGAATTCTTCAATTAAGAAATATGTTCTAGATTACATTTTTATTATAGCTCAAAGTTATTAAGATATAATTAAATACTCATATTAGCTATTCAGTCAAATAATAAATAAATGGATAGTATAAAAAATCAATAAAAGTATAGAAAGATGCCCAAACGTCGAATTCGAATACGTATGTAAATGGTAAGCAAATCATTGCATGAGAATTACAATGACAGCAAGGCCAAATAAAAAGACCAAAACGAATACCGATGATGAGGATGTTGAAAGAGTTAAACATG
The DNA here is from genome assembly GCF_023558535.2 of Drosophila nasuta. NCBI lineage: Eukaryota > Metazoa > Arthropoda > Insecta > Diptera > Drosophilidae > Drosophila > Drosophila nasuta. The sequence goes on along the minus strand of NC_083457.1, from coordinate 35,333,034 downwards.
CAACATTTCCAAATACAAATTGTCGATTGCCAAAAACAGTAGCAGGCCAACAAAATAGGCGACAAATCTGCTTCTGCATGCGGCCAAAGGCATGCCAAGTGCAGCAGCAACATCGCAGGATAGCCAAGCACCTGAGAGAAGACTGAGGAGTGGGGAGAGTAGAGAAGGAGTACGCTCGGAGGATAGACAAATGCGACATGGCCACATGGCGACATTGCGACATTGCGACATTCGATCGCTGCCAAATCGATCCAGATACAGATACTTTAAATCACAATTTCAACTGAGCGCAAGCCAAGCCAAAAGCGTTGCACAAAATCAAAATGAGAAAAAAGCAAATAAAAAATAGCTGTGCGCACATGTCAAAGGCGGTAGCAAAAAACTACCAGCAACAGCAACAACTACAACACCAACATCAGCAGCAACTTGGCAGCAGCATTTTATTTCAATTTCAATTGATTGTCGTACAATCGCCATGAATAATTCAATTTTACAATTGCATTGCTCTTCGGCTAGAGAAAGATAGAGTCAAACACAAACACACACACACATTGACTCACACACTCATAGAGGTGGGCGTGAGTGCGAGTGCGATAGAAGCTAGAGTAAGAGTAAGCGATACGGAACATATTTTAGCCACTGTCTGAGCTGCTGTTGATGTTGCTGCTGCTGCTGCTGGTTGTCAATGTTGCTGGCGACAGTGAAAACAACAAAAAACAACAACAGCAACAAAACGGTTTACGATGAAGACGACCACCTATAGTAAGTATTACAATTACACACGATACTCGTAGTTATGCCAGATATTAAAGTCCCACTTTGTAGTACCTGCTACCAGAATAAACTGAGTCACAGCAGGAAATCGAAAGCTGCAGATCAATCAATAAATCGTAATTTTACTCTCTAATTTTTATTGCACAATTAATTTATTTATAAAGTTGTTAATTACAACTACGGCATAAAGTTTAGTTTACGAGTTAAATAAATAGTTGTGAAATTCAAGTTTAATTTATTTTTTTAGATTTTATGAACTACAGGATATCAAATATTGATGGCTTCAGCAGCATGCGGTAATATCTAAATATAGTTTTTTAATGGTTGTTAAAAAAGCGTTGAAAACATTTAATTTAATATATCTTATAGCAGGTCATCAAAGTTTATAGACATGTTTAATAAAGTCTCGCACTCATTATTGAATTGCAATAAAACAAAATGAATTCAATTTTAAATATATTAACTTCCCTTTCCAACTTAAAAATCCAACCACTTTCGCTGGCTAATTTCTTTGACAGCAAACTACAAATGTTAACAAATGATGGCAGATGGGCTGGGGCGGAAATAACTGAGGGGAATGAATCAAAATATCATCTTGAACCATTAGCAAAGTTCAGTTATGTTACCTTTTTTGAGAGAATTGAAATGGACTGTGGACTAGTTCATTCATTGTTTGATTAATGAGTTTATTATGCAACAATTATGTATGTAAACATTTCCAGTTTTCAAGAGCACGGCTCATGTCAAATTAATGAACTTGGCTCTTGACTTTGACACTTCATAAAGGTGTCGACGCTCAAGGATGGGAATGGGAATGGGAATGGGATGAATGGTCCAGGACATCGTGCTGCATGCAAGAGCTTAGTAGAGTGTTCCTAATTTCATTTGGCGCAGTTTTATGCAGAAGCAGGCGCTGACATCCCAATCCCTGACGCACATAAATCACCGCACTGAAGAGCCTGGAAAATTTGCATAACTTAACAGCACTGATGCTGACGCTGATGTTGACTCTGACATTGAATCTGCCTTGGAATCTGGAAACTGAATTCGTTCTACTATTCTCTACCTAAAACTAGTTTGCATCCTGGCATGGGACACACAACAGCTACTACAACGACGCTTGCAACCTCTTTGCCACATGATGAACGAGTGTCAACACAATGCTCAGGCTCTCTTCGAGGCATAGGTCGGCATCTGCGTCATCCAATCTGTGTGTGTGTATGTGCTCCGCTGCGCCGCGCCTTTTTGGGGCACATATTTGGCCAGTGATGTCATCGCAGCGCACATTTCTCCAGCTCGCATAAGTTCGTAGCCCAATTTGTTAAGAGCGCGTGCTTCAGTTTCGCTCCTCGCAACTCGCAACTCGCGACACGATGCGACGAGCCGCGGCGATTGTGGCGGCATTTGCTCAAAAGAGCCTAATAACAATTGTGCGATCTGGTTTGCTCTTCTGGCCGTGCTTCACTTTGCTCCAGACGCTCCTCTTCACAGCTAACGAGCACATGTTGGCCAAGGCGTATCACAAATGCTCTAAAAGACATAATTTGTTTTGTTTTTTAAATTAAAACATTTAACAAATATCAGACATTGTTTTAAATACATGTTTTTAAATCGAGAAAATGATATATCAAATTTTAATATATTGAGTTTTCAATATATTTTTAAATTCTATTAAGAAACAAGATTGTGTGCATAATGACTAGAACATTTTTCGATCCAATATCTAGATCTGTAATAAATAGACTAAACTTTCTTTACATTATTATATAAAATTAAATAAAACGATAGCTGAAAGTTTATGCTATCATTCATTATTGTGTATCTATTTTATCTATTGTATTCATAAATAAATGGTTGACTCCTCCAAACTTTTTTTTTTTAGGTAAAATATGAAATAAATATAAAACATACAACTCAAAATTATTTTAAAGTATGAACTGAGGATATTCTAATAACTTTGGATAAACACTATATTTGGGGGTAAGACTGATTTTTCTGTTTTAGGATAAATTCGTTAAATTCGTTTTTTCCCTTTTTGCACAAATTTAGTATTTTATGCCTTTTTGTTAATACAATTTTAAAACAGTTTTTATAACATTGGAAATTTTGATGTACATTCTTATATCAAATTCAAAGCTTATTAAATTTAACTAAACTTTTTGAAATTGCAGTGTATATAACAAAATTTTGCATTTGGCTGTGCAGAGCCTACAAAAAAAATTCAGAAAATTAAAAAAAATATACGTATATAAAACGAGTGACAAATTGGAGCGCCTTTAACTTGAGCTTCAGCTTCAGCTTGGCACTGGGTGTAAGTAGCGCGTACAGCTCGCGACGCATGTGGAAAGATTTTAGGGCTTGGCTTTAAGTGGATTTCATTTCGTTGCGCCCCACTACAAAAAATTGGTTTACCCTATAAATCTCTGGTAGTACGAGTGCGATTATTTTTTCTCTTTTTACGACTGACATTAATTGAATTTGGGGGCTGTTGTTGGAAGCTTATGTTTTGGGGCTGCCCTCAACTTTTGGCATAGCACACGCTTCATTTGATTTATGTGCAATGCGTAAGCGACTTTACAAATTGCCAAAGTTCGGGCTTCATTCGGGGGTTCAAAGAATTGCATATGCCACAGTGGGAATTGGTTTGAATTGCCTCGCCTCAGCTTTTGCAGCGGCTTTAGAACAAAGTGCAACCGAAATGCCAAAGACAATTGCATCACATTTTCATTTCCCACCCGCCACGCTCTTACTCTCTTTGCATTTGCAACTTTCTTTTGGTATGCTTAATAGTGCAGACCAACTGGGCTAGTGCCAGTTTCTGTCTCAGTCCCCGCGACTAGTCGGGTGCTTTGGGGCAAGATCAAAGCTCGGCGATATAATTGGTCGTTGTTTTGTTTGACCGCAGATCTGTGCGCGCACAACATAGCACTGCACAGCATTCACATCCAGAACCACATCGAGATGCACTTTGGTGCCTGACTTTGCCTCTGCCCGCTTAATAATAATTCGTTTTGGCAAACAATGTAAATTCTTCATTAGCCTAGCTTCCTAATTTGCTAGGGGGAAAAGAACGTTCGCTACTTGGTAATTGAAGGCATGCCAGCCAGAGCATCCGAACATCTTCAGCTTCAGTTGGAGCTGGAGGAGCGAGATCTGGATAAAGGTATTTATGAGGGTTGAGTTGAAATTCGTTACATTTTCAAATTGTTTTGCTATATTGGGAAATGTGTCAGGAAAACAAACGTTAAACGTTAAATCATGGCATGAAATTGTATTGCACTCTCTCATTGGAAAGTCACATTTGATAAATACTTTGATATATTCTCCATAGTTGTGTGCATCCTCATAGTCATTTGATGAGTTTCACAATGCGACATTCGACATTCTGGCGTGTGCATATTCGAAATGCTCTCACTGTCGCAATTTTTCACTCCACATGCTACTCTCTTGGAATGGGAATGCTCTGGTGATTGATCGATTGATTGAGTGATTGACAACGGCGCCAATGAAATCAAAGCTGTCGCTTAGTATAAGTTCACGTTCTCTCTCTAATTAATTAAATGTCAAATGCCAAACATATCAAAATCAAATCAAATATGGCAAAAGCCTGCACAGTCTGTAGTTTCCAAGTCTCTCTGCTAGACTCTCTTCTGGTTGGAGGTCTGGGGTTTCGGTTGATGTTTTGGGTTCGGGTTTGGAACTCCGCGGAGTATATTACAATAGGAATTTCCTGTTTTATTGGTGCTGTGTTTATTTTGGCCCGCTCTTCGGTGTCGACGACTTAGACGGCGACTGCAACTGCGACCATTCTTTACGAGCGGCAATAAATTTAACAATTTGTTTAGTGGAGACACACACACACACACACACACATACACACTGCACTAGAGACACGCAAAGTGTCTACGTAGCACCATATATGGCATATGGGGACCTGAGGCGCAGATGCCAAAAGCAAAGCAATTTGTCCAGCGGTAAACAAAAAACGCTTTGGGGCCGCTTGGGAGTCTGCGTCCAACTGGACTGGTTATAAGACTTGCAGTCAATTGTTCTCCCAGACATTGAAAAGACCTCGACTTATAGCGGCACCCGTCGAAAGCAAGAGTATTAAAAATGTTGATGCTTTATGGACTTGAACCTTGTAATCTAGCTGTATTAGAGCAAGAAAAATAACATTTTCTATAAAAATATTTTGGAAATTATAACTAAAACTAAAAAGTTGAGAGGAGCGAGATCTGGATAAAGGTATTTAAGAGGGTTGAGCTGAAATTCGTTAAAAAAAATATATATATATTTTATTAAGGATTTTTTTCACTTCAAATGTAAAGTAGTGATTGCATTTTTTAAATACATTTAATAATGGTTTTTCTAATAGTTTCTTTAACAATTAATTTTGAACTTAATTTTAATTTATTCATTTCATTTTATAGTACTATATTTCATATCAAGGCTATAACCGAAAACTAAATTACAAAGAAATGCATTTCAATAAGATAAGTGGGGATTTTCCTTAGCTCAGTAGTGATTGCATTTTTAGTGCTCTTAAATAAATTTAAGCAGGATTACCTCAGAGTTTATTTAAGTCAACAATCTAACAAACTAATTTAAAAATTTGTATATAAGTTTTTTTTACATAATTATGCATTTATTTAAATTTATTTTTGACAAAGATCAATATGGATTTATCTCAATATTTCTTTTAAGTCAACTCTCTAATTTGATTATTTATATTTAACATTTTGCTCATATATTGATTTAATCTATTTGGTTTGCAACACTTTTATTGTTACCAAATTAATTTACAAAGCAATACGAGTTTTAACAATTGATTTTTGATTCTAAAACATAACTGCAAGCAACTTTCTCTGCTGTTGCTAGGCAACTGCACTCTGATGGATAAGTTAAATTCGGCACACTGAGCACTGAGATGAGAGAGAGAGAGAGTGCAAAGGTGGAAAGGGGTTCGAGGCGGTCAAGGGGTCGCTGGATGGCGCGGCGTCTGGACAACTCTTAGCAAGGCTATACACAATATTTCTTAAATTAAATTATCAAAAAGAATTTCGCTAGTTGGCATGCCTAGCCCGAAACAGCATGAAGAAAGAGCGAGCGAAAGATTTGCCCCACCACGCCCCACTCGCTTACAGCTGCAGCCCCAAAAAAAACAAAACCGAGACAAAAACCTGTCTGCAGCGAGGGGCCTAAAAGAAATTCCGAAAATTTTCCCACACTTCTTGGCTGGAACAGACGACGACGTCCACGAGGAAGCCAGCTAGCAAGCCAGCACAGGCTGCACAGCTACTCATATTTGTTTATGGCCAGGTCGTTCTCTCTGTCGCTGTGTCTATGTCTATGTGTGTGTCGTGAAGCACATGTTGCATTTGCCTCCGTCTGTGGTTGATGAGCTGCATTATATGGCTGGCAGTACGAGTATAGAGTATCGGCATCCATCCACACACGAGGCCGTGGCCAATGTGGAGGCCGATGCTGCCAATGCTGCCAAATGGGCATCCACTTGTTGCTGCTATTTACCTTTTGGTTCTGCTTGTTGCATTACCTCCTTCTCTTCTCTTGGCTTTTCACTTCTGTGTCTTATTGTTGCAGTTACTTGTACATTTCTTGTTGCTGCCGCTGCTGCTTCTGCTGTTGTTGTCTTCGCGCATTGACACCAATTTTATTTGCATATACGCCCTTTCTTTGCGGCAAGTGGAAAACAACTGAAATCGAACACTGCCTTGCAAATAAAATTGTTATGGCCATTGAAATGGAAACTCTAAATCTTCTGACTATTATCAGGATGCTTACATCTTATCTATCTTTTTAAATACCCTTTAGACACTCTGCAATGGCAGCTCAAATTGGCCATATACTTATATTTTAGTACAACTTTAGCTTCTCTCTGGCTACTACAGCATAAATCTTATTATAATAAAACCAAAATTTATTTGAAACGGATTGGTGCTAAGTTTGAGATAAGCTACGGACTTCGTAATAATACACATTTGTTGACGGTTCATTGACAACATTTTTTTATACCCGATAAAGGTATAAAATCTTGATAAACTTTGAAAATGATACAAATTGTATAAGTTATTTATAAAATGGTTTTAAATGCAAAAATGTTTCTGCTGTGGAGTCTTATTTGTTTCGGTTGTCCATCTGGTATATTTTGTTTATGGTATATTATGAACGTAATAGTATCAAGTATAGTCTTCGGTATATTTTAGTATTTTTTCGGTATCTTAATTTGGTTTATTTTTAGAATAATAAGGCTAATTGCTTTAAATAAAGCTGAGTAGTGAGTATCTCATAGTCGATCCCAATCGATTGTAGCTTTCTTATCAATTGATTTTAGATTTATTTATTTAACTTTCAAAAATATGAATACAAATTTTGTTATTTTATTACGTTTAGTTTGATTTATCTTTTATTCTTACAAATCCTATTCCCTTGTTCATTCACTTTTATTTGCTCGCTATTTATGCCTTTTACCGAGTTGCAGTTGATTGATATTTCATCATTCTTCCCTGAGCATAGCAAGTCATCAGCCTCATCATCATCATCATCATTGTCATCGTCAACATTACCATCATCATCATTATCATTTGCGACACATTACAGAGATCTCGTTTAGCGACGCATAGTTTAGTTTATAACGTCGATTAGTTGCACTATAAGCAACACCTTTAACTGCCAACAAATTACAACTTTATCATGCCGCAAACGATGACGATGACGCTGACGCTGACGATGCAACATTGCCTGGCCATGCCCATGCCACTCTATCCATTCTGCTCTCCATCGGTTCGCTTGCCGCTTACTCTGAGTCTGAGTCTGAGTCTGAGCCTGAGTCTCAGCTCGCATAATTAATGAAGTGCAGGAATGGCGATGCTCCGGGAAAACCGCAAAGGCAACTGCCGCCGCGCGACACAAATGAAGCTATTGCCGCTGGCCGAGAGTCAGTTGGCATCTGAGACACCAGCTCAGCAGCCGCTGGCTGCAACTTTAGCTCGGTCGCAAGCTCCTCCATATTTATACAGAGCGAACACGTTAAATAAAAGATAAGCAGCAAATGCGGCGAGTGTCACGCGCGCCATAATTGCCAGCTGATGATGTCTGGCAGCAGGATGTTGGGATATCGAGAATTGGCTGTGGGGAAATATGACTGAACTATCCTTTGCAAGAGCAATGTAATAAACTACAATCGGTAACCAAATTAGAATAGTGCGAGAACACATTAAATAAAACTTATGAAGAGCAGTTCTGTACGTAAAATTCGAAATGTTCATAAATTAAAATAAAGCTAATTCCTTATAAAAACATAAAACTTTATTTACTTTCTACAACTATGCATAAAACAGATTCAGCAATTCTAGATATTATTTCTTGTTAGACGCATTTGAAAAAATATATTCTAAATTATAGTGTCTTAACTTGAACGTAGAAATAAGGCAATAATAATTGTGTTAAGGATTAAAGTTTATAAAATTGAATTGCAAGCCGAAAAAACGAAAAAATTAATGCCTTACATATTATAAAACAATAAATACCAAAATAAATAAATATATTTTGAAGGCTGTGAAACTGAGTTGCACCAGAAGTAAAAATCTAATAAAAGAAAAAATTTAATAAAAAAAAGTAATTTTATATATTTTTGAAGTCAGACTTAAAATATTCAGTGAGTAAACGACTTTCTTTAAATATTTTTAGATATTCATTGACTTAAACTAACTAACTAAAATGTAAATATAATAGTCTAACAAACTAGAGTCCTTTGTCGTAAGAAAAGTGTAGTGCATTTGTCTTAATACTAAAAGCCAATACAAATTGAAAATCCCTGTGTGCCAGGACAAGGGCAGCAGCTATTAGTATGCTGTAAATATAGTTTGCAATATGCATCATTTTTGATTTTTGTATGCGTGTGCACGTCGTCTTCGGATCGTTGTCGTTGCCTTTGCTTGGTTGCTGTTCCCAAATGCATTTGTCAATGTCGTCAACGTGTCGCTCTGACACTAGCACTGAATGAAAGTCCAAGTCCTCCGTTCGCACACAAATACAAAAAATAAAAAAGAAAAAAACTTTCGCCTGCGCATTGTTGCATGCAACTGAGCTGCGGGCAAGCGACTTGGTCATAGTTACAGTTTAAAGGAGTTGCAACTAGGTGGGCAAGAGGCAGCAAGAGGATTGGGATGCAAAGTCGCAGTTCGAGTCGAAGTTGAAGGTGGCCTACAGGTACTGAGTAAAATGCGTGACGTGAACGAGAGGCGTTTGACTTGGTTCGCTTTTTTCGTTTTTTTTTGGCTGCCCTATTCATAGGACTGTGGCATATAACATAACTCTAATTTGCAACATTTCACGTTCATGGCCCAAACAATAAATACGTTTTGGGGGCAACTAGTTAGTGGCAAATGAGTTATGACTGTTGCACTTGGTACCGACACATTAACAATGTTTGACGAATGGCCAAAAAAAAAAAATAACAAGTAAAAATGCTACAGTCGAGTGTGCTCGACTGTCAGACACCTGAATAAAAGCTAATCAGTTTGGTATTATTCTTAAAATACAGCAAATCATATATACCGGAGGCTGTCATATAGAACTTCATAAAAATATATCATAGAGCACAGAATATATCAGATTTTAAGCGAAAGCTACTAAGACAATTAGTAAGTAGGAGTGTTTCTCCCAAACAAAAGAATTTCATAAATAACATCTACATTTGTTATCTGATTGCAAACAATTTTTCAGGAATCACAATAGTATTTGTTATTTTTGTGGCAAAACTTTTAAATTAGCTTCATCTGCGTGCAAACAAAACAAGCGCTGACTTCAAAAAATTATATCTCTATCTCTTATAGTCTCTGAGATGTAGGTTTTCATACGGACAGACAGACAGACGGACGGACATTGCTAGATCGTCTCGGCAGTTGATGCTGATTAAGAATGTATATATTTTATAGGGTCGGATGCCTCCTTCTGCCCGTTACATACATTTCGTGGAGCCACAAAATTATAATACTCTTGCACCCTACGAGTAGCGGGTTTAACAACGGTCAAAAAACTATATAAAACGAGACTGAAGCTGAGACAGAGGATGCTTCAGTTCTCAGCTGTAGATACTAAAGATCCCAGAGGCAGTTCCCGTATTTGGGTTGTCCAACTTAGAGCACTGCAATTACTATATGAGTGAGTATATTCATACGCGCTGTGTGAATACACTCGCAGTGATACTCGTTTGCATTACGCACTTGTCGCTCTAAGCTGATCCAGCTTTGCCATGCCTGATTGCCATCGCTATGAGGCTGGCAAACGTAATTAAAATGAAATCAGCATACGGCTTAATTTCGTCTTCTTCACTTTGCAAAGCAAAAAAGATCTCTTGGATTTGAAATTTTCGACTCGTCCGACTGCTTCTTGTTTGTCTAATGCGTAACATCGTTATACCCCCGTCCTCCGCCCATCTCTCATTGCAGCTGTCTCTCTTATTAGCCAGTCTCTCTTGCTCCAAATCTGTCCGTTCTCATAAATCTGTCTGACATTTTGCATGCCAGTCATCAGCTCTTAACTCGCGCCATGGATTAATTTAAATCCTTTTTCTTCCGATTTACTCAGGAATTTTCTAGCCACACCGTTAACACTTTATGGATTTTCCATGCTTTTTCCTGAAGTATTCAACAGTTTTCTAATCGCGTTATGCATAGAAATGCCCTAATTGAAGAGTAACATTTGACACATTTTAATAGTAATAATAAAATAGTAAAATTCAAAACAAAAAATTGAAGATACTTTAAAAATCTTTTCCGTTCGTTAGTCATCTGCAATAATTGCAATAATCATTGTCAATTTTTATTAGGAATTCGGTAACTTGACACATTTTAATTCTAATAATAAAAGTAACTGCAATTATTAGTAACTTGCGATTCTAATAATCGATAATTTGGCACAAAATATAAAATTTTTACAGTAAAAACTAACTGCAATAATTGATGTAAACCTTGGAAATTCTATAGATATTTTCCAAAACTTTTCTACCTAAAGGTAACTGTTATAATTGCTAATATCATTGGCATTCCTTAATACAAATTTTATCGTTTGCCATGTTTTAATAGTGAAATTAAAATGAGTTCGTTCTTACAACAAGATTTAATTAAATATATATATTGAAAAGCTTTTCAATCTTTAGCTACTGTAATAATTGGCAATTCTAATTAAGAATTTGATAAAAAAAGTAATGTTCTTGATGCAACTAACATAAAACAACTGGGAGTCTCTGGAGCTGCGTTGGTTTAAGGCCATAACATAATGCTGCTTACGGCTGGTGTTTGCCTTATTGTGTTGACAGTTTTGTAATTGATAACATGGACTAAACTGTCATAAACTGTCGTAAACGATGTACAGAAATGATCTTGATCTAGATTGTCCAATACAGACGTCAGATGTAGCAAGTAATTTACCAAAAATGATTGAGAATGAACTTGTTGCAGTTGCCGCCACAGTGTCTCTCTATGACTATAAACAATTAAGAGCTGTAAGAGTTGTGTGGTGTGAGAGCAGAAAGATCTAGATGCTGACTGGATCTGGGGACTGTGTCTGACTGTGTCTGGCTACCGAGGTGAACTTGTAAGGAGAGCCCCCAAAAAGCTAACACAACACAAGAGATGCCCCCAAGGCGCTGCCGTTGTCGAGTCGCATTTCAAAAGACAGCGCGGAGCACAAAGATATCGACCTGTGGGTATCATCGATCATCGATCATCGATCATCTGGCCGCGGTCTAAAAATGGTTTCCAGCTGCGTAGGAAAACACCATCGCATGACCAAATCGCAATCGCTAAGTATTCGATACTTTCTTCATCTCTTTGCTCGAGTTGTGATTGCGTTTTGCGATCTCAGCGTCAGCAACAGCGACAGCGACGACAAGTTTGCTTTTTTCCACTTGCCTTATTTTGGGTTGATTATTATACATTTCTTTTGTATTATTTATTATTATTATTATTAAATATCAACGTCGTTTGTCGTTAGACAATTTTTCGTTATTTATGAGCTCAAGTTATGCCTTTTGGGTGTTTTTGAAGAGAACCAGCGATGGCGATGGCGATGGCGATGCGATGGTGATAGAGACAGTGCGGCGACATATAGACGTAAACGTAGACGTAGAGTGGTTCGACCCGACCCCATAATACTATACATACATATAAGCAATGCCAATTAATGACCAAATTAGTGGAGGCACTCATGGACAACACTTGACCGCTTATGGCACGGGATTTTCTACTGATTTGGTTCGAATTGTGATTTATTTGAGCGCAATGTGAAGGCTCGCTTTGATTTCTTTGTTAGTCATCGGCAAATGGCGGTGGCAATAGCGGTGGCGGTGGCGGCGGCGGTGGCGAAAGTCCAACGAAAGGAACCAACGTTGGAGAACCAAGTGAAATGAATACGAATGCGAAAACGCGCACTCACGCACTCACAAAATCGAATCGACTTCAATGTCAACTGCGCCTGCCATATGCCATATTCATAGTTCTCGGCTCAACATCAAAGCTTTACGATGCCTTTCATATATTCCCCTTAGCAAAAAGGACACCAAATCAAGCTATCCCACATCTCAGTCATCATACAACACAACAGTCCAACCAACATTCAGTCGTTCAGTCTAACAATCTGTCAGTCGTCCAGTCTCTCTTCTCTGTCGTCTATCTCGCGCGCGTAGTAAAAGCTGACAGACCATACAAGGGCCCAACTATTGCTGTGAAATATGATGTGGACTAACTGCTAGTTACCAGCAATAAAGAGTAATTAGCGCCCGGCATTTAATATACCAAATTTAGCACTCTCAATAACTGTTAAATACAAAGTAAACCCTTGCTACTGCATTTACGACACATGTCTGGCCATTCGAGTAGCCTGAGAATCGACTATTTTGTTGCCAATTTTCTCATGACGAAGGTCAGCTTTGATTGTTAACCATTTAAGAAATGAAGAAGTTATGTATTTTTAGTTTTAATATCTTAGTTCATCTACAAGTATTTTTCAAAAATTAAACCTTAGCAATCAATATTTCAATATGCTATTTTGCTGCCAAATTAGTTATGTTGAAGGTCTGTTATTATTATTGTGGGCTTAAAATAGTATCAGCTTTTAATTTTATTTCTTTACGACGAGATGTTCTGTATAGTACTTTAATGTTTTCTCTCATACATTATCTAAAAGTGTTTTGAAAAGCTACAACTTTAACAATCAATATTCTAATCGACTATTTTTCTGCTAAATTTTCCACGCTGAAGTTCAGCTTTTATTGTTGTTATTGTGAACTTAAAATAACATCAACTTTGATTGTTGAAACTAAAATAAATTGTGAATTTGTGGGATCATTTTTATAGATTTACTCTCTTAACTTATTTACAAGTATTTTTACAATCACTATTTCAATTTTTATTGACTACTTTATCAGAAGTAAAAATTAATCGTTTCTATAAATTTACTTCCAATTTATTAACCTTTTCAATTAATAACACTCGACTCATTACATTTTTACTATGATTAAATGCAATAACTTCAACATAATCTATTTTATGTACTACAGATTTAAACAGCAGTCTTTAGAGCAACATATCATGAATATTTACGTCATTAACTTAACTTCTTCATTTTACTATGATAGATATTTATCTCTTATATGGGTACACCTATATATAATTTTACTATTTAAAATGTTATATTTCAGCTTTAACTTACTAAGACCTTCTTATTATTACTTAAAGTAACAAATGATCGAGTATATGTATTTCAAATTTATAGGTATTTTTGCTGTTTCCTATATCCAAACCAATTACTAATCGAAAATTTAATTTCAGCTTCAACTCCTTATTTAATTTCGTTGAAAATGTGATTCGCCTAATTTATTGCTATAAATTCATTTAGTATATAATTGTTATTTCACAGACATTTGAAGCATTCATTTAAATTGGTAAATTTTCATAGTTGTAGCTGGTAAATTGTTATAAAATTTTCCTGCTGACTGCAGTGCAATTCTTCCTGTCGCTCTTCCAGTTGCAGGTTGTTTTCATAACTGGCTTACAAATTGAAAAACAAATTACTGTCATAAATGTCAGCATTACAACATGACGGCAATCAATACATCAACCTGTTGTCAGTGCACAAAACACAAAACACAAAACACACTGCACACTCAACAAACATCAAACAACACACACAACAAACAACACACAACAAAAGTCAACACAACACAACACAATAAATTATGACAGTTTCGAGTGCATAAAGTATGTAGGAAAAAAACTGAGTTGACTTCTTTTTTTTGCTCCCTCTTGTGTTGCAATTATAAACGATCAACTGGCGTCAAACTGAGCTGGGGATCGAATGGCCAGCAACACATTCGAGAAATTCTACAAATGGCTGAGAGCCAGTGAATGCATTTAATGAAATCAAGAACAGCGCCAATCAAAAGATTGCCTCACAAACAACAGCAAACAAAAAACAGAGCTACAACTAAATGATTACAAAAATCTAAATTGAATTTCGCCATAAATTGAATCAATGGCAAACCTGGCGAACAGCCAGATCGTCAGATCATTCGCAGCTAATCCAAACATGAAAGATCTTCGAATAACCAAGTTGCAGTCGCCATTGCGACTGTATAAATTCTAAGATGAACGCATAAAATATATCAAACGGCACAAAAAACGTCAAAAGAGCTCGACGAAGTTGGCAAGGCAGAATCGGGGAATACACTTTAGTATGGGAAGTTTGTTATTTCCTTGATATAAATAAATTTTTTTTATTTCTAAATTAATCCACAAAAAATGAATAAGCTAAGGCCTTGCTTACTCGAAAAAGAAAAGAATATTTTATGATTTTAAATAGCTTTGGGTAAATTACAAATAAATATTAAATGTTTAATACGCACTAGCTGACAGTTATATTGATACAAATTTAAAGATAAAACAGACTTAAAATAATTTCTAACTCTTAATAAAGGTTTGCTAAGATAAATTTTAAAATATTTTTTTTTTTATTAGAGAATTGAAAAGAAAAACAATATTGAAATCAAGAAAGTAGATGTTTATGCTTACTTTATTTATTTATTTTAATGAATGCAGATTGTTAAACTCTTTTACTTATGAGCTTTATGGTGACATAAAAGATACATTTATAATACGTATTGAAATATTCTGTGCAAAACTCAGTTGATTTAAAATAATCAATCAAAATCCTTTTTAAAGGACGTACAACTCGTCTGTATTAGCTGATATACCCAAGACGACCTATTTTCTGGCACTAAAGGGCATCTAAAACGTTGGGTGCTATTGTAACGGTGCACCGCTGAGATTATCTAAGAGACTTAGCTTGGGAGCTAAGCTTAAACGTAGTTGGAGTTGAAGTTGAAGATGGACCTGGAGCTGCCTGGATGGCGATGGCAGCTTGGCGGCTTGTGGAGCTGGCAGCTCGCAGATCACAGCTCGCATTCGCAGCGTGGCAATCAATAACTTAAATTACAAAGTAATTGCGCTGGCATTCACAGCACGCTGTATCAGCTTCTGATCCAAGGAGCCATCTAGAAGAGAGAGAGAGGAGCAGCACCTGAAGCACCTCTTAACTGTGGCGGCGGCGGCGGCTGGCATCTGTCTCTCATCTCGTCTTGTCTCTCTATCTGTCCATGCTGTCTGTTCGTCTGTTCGTCTGTCTGTCTGTCCGACGTCTACTTGCCTGCCTGTCGTCACAAATGTTACACTTGATGGTAATGATGATGGACAGATTGGTACCAAAGTCACTCAAAAGCGTTGCCGTTGCCAAGCTCTCAGCTTCGAGCTCACAGCTCACAGCTCCCAGATATCTGTGATCTCTCAGCTTAGCTTGGGGCCGAGCCAATCCGGTAGCCGCTCTGTCAGTAAGTTGAAAATTGTTTTAAAATTGCTGTTACATGTCTGAATGCAAGCAGATTGAATTACAAGCTCACCGCGCAACTGCTTCAACCATCTCAAGTGCTTCACCTCTCTCTCTCTCTCTCTCTCTGTCTCTACCTTCCTCTCACTCGATCATTTGGTAGCGAGTAACTGGCGCGTTTCCAGTCCAAAATTAAATATTGCACATGTGCACAGCACCCCAAATATGATCGCGATTACAGTCTGAAAATCAGTCAACGCGTATATGGTATAATCTAATTTTAAGTGTTGACACATTCGATTCGCACACAGCTGATTGATCAACATAAAAGTGGCAGATATAAAAAAATATTTACAAAAAAAATACATGTGGAAAAAGTTTGAAAAAATAAGTTTTACCAAATAAATAAAAGGTTTCTGAATATATTTTCCTCAAAAGAAATAGAAGATGCCAAAATTCTAATTTTCTCGTTTTGTTTGTCTATTTACCCGTGGACTCTCGCAAATATTTAATTTTGTAATTAAGTGTTCCTTGAATTAAATTAGAACATACATATGTAATGTTCTAATTTTTGTTTCTCTAGCTAACACTTAGCGAGCAGATAAATCAAGCAAAAAATTCAACTTGTTTTTTTTCATTGAAATTAATTCTTTGTATCGTTTTAATTAGACATCGATTAATGTTGTATAATGTGAATACATACTCGTATGCTTAATAAAATAGTTTTTCTTAAAAATACAGTTTGTGTGTTAAAGCTCTTTAAAATATGTTTCAGTTAAGTTGGCGAATAATTTGAGAAAGAATAACTTGAATAATAGTTGCACAATATTCTAAGCACTCCCTAGTCGATTACATAATGAGCCAGACGTTAACCAACATTACGATTGTTGACAGTTTCTCGATATTGAAACTGAGATATTTAAAATGTGCGCACTGCGTACGCGGACCATATTTAAAAGGCTTTCGGACTGACTGTGAAATTATGGCACCAACTGACCGTATTTGGCTAAAAGTGTTTCGGTTTTTGGCGCGGACATGAACTAAAGCATGATTTATGGTTGCTATTGAAGTCTTGGAATGGACCATAAAGAAGTGACACGTTAGCACACAAAACCAGGCGCAAAGGCATCAAGTGGCGTTCACTTGGCTTGCAGGAAGTGAGAAATCAACTGCATTCAACAGCTACTACTCCTATGTATAGAGCAGAGTAGTATCGATGTGCACAAGTTTAGCTTATGATAATCCGGGCATGAGTAATGCCTAAGCCACAAAAGATGATTCCCGGAGTGTGAGCAATAATAAATTTCACTTGTAAGTGTAACAATTTGTATGTTAAACGCGCCCAGAAACCTCAAGCCTCTCATCTGTTGCCCCGCAGGCGGTAACAGGAGCTGCAGCAGGTGGGGCAGGAGAAGAGCTGCGAAGGAAAAGCGCAGACAGACAGTGTCCCGGGGGAGTCGTTTGTGGCGCATCGCATCGCAGCGTAGCGCATCGCACAGTTGTTGCTACCAGGCGGCGCAACTTGGCGGTTGCATTTGAAAAAGAATAGACAATTGTTTGGCTGCCGCAGCATAACAAGTTGAAGGCAAACGCTCGCACGCTATGCAACAAGTTGCAAGTGGCCAGGGGAGCACTCTGCTTGCCAGTGGCAGCAAAAAGCAAACAAAAACAACACCAAACAATATAATAATGCCGCACGGAGCGGGTAAAACGCGAAACGCGCAATGCAAAAGCAATGCGAAGCAAAACCGAATGAAAATAGATTTGTATCGAGAGGCGGCTTCTCTGAAGCGCGCCTTGCGATTTGCAAATATTTTGTCATTGTGTGGCGAGATTTATGGAGTGGAGGCTGCTGCGACTGCTGCGACTGCTGCGACTGCTGCGACTCACTGCAGTACGAGTAGCAGGCGAAAATGCTGCACACTCGACGATTGTTTCCAGGAAAAACTTTTGGCCAGCAAATATACCGCTAGCTAGCTGGCTAAGGTTTGCTTACTTAGACGCAAACCTAGCATCGCGAGTCGAGTGTCAGCGCATGACTATGTGACACAATTCTCACTCACCTGACATCCACAGCAGGCTGTGTTTGCCGTGTGCAAACATCTCGGCTGCTTCTGCTTCTGCTGGTTGGTGGGGGCAGCACTTGGTATTAACCAGGCTCAGCATGTGCTATGTGAATGTGTCACGGGGCCAGCACGCTCACCATCCACAGCATGCCCACGATCTATCCTCGAATAGTCACATTCTGATGATGATTCCATTTGTTGCCGAACATAGAATATTCCTAAAGTTACCAAGAATCTGCTCAAAGATAAAGTTTATTTAATTTCAGTTAACTTTGTTTTTAAACTATATTAAATTTAAATTAATAAGCAAAGCAATCACATTTCCATTCACTATCTAACAGAATTCTGATGATTATTCCATTTGCAGCCGAACATAGAATATTCCTAAAGTTGCCAAGAATCTGCTCAAAAATAAAGTTTACTAAATTTCATTTAACTTCTTTTTTCAATTATTTCCATTCACCACCTAACATAATTCTGATGATGATTCCATTTGCTGCAGAGAAAAGAATTTTCGTTAAGTTGCCAAGAATCTGCTCAGACATAAAGTTAACTGAAAATTTTATATAACTTTCCTTTTAAGATTTTTTAAATTTAATAAATTAAATTAGACATAATACACAGATATAAGAGCAGAATTTGAATGATGATTTGCTGCAAAGCCAAGAATATTCGTAATGCCAAGAATCTGTTCAAAACTAACGATAGCTAAATTTAATTTAATTTCGTTTTTAAGATATTTCATATATAATTTATTTAGCAAAATAATCATATTTCCATTGATAATCGAACTTATCGCATTTGATTTGCTATCAAATAAAATGTATATATCTGTGATGAACCGATCAACCATCTCGAAAATAGCTGCAGCTGGCATTCAGCGCAATTTCATGGGGCAATGAAGACAAATGACCAACATGCAAGTCATTACTTATCCACACTTAACACATCGCGGGGTAATCAGTGCGCATCAAGTTTGTCGCCTAAGTCATTCGTTTTTTTCTTTCTTCGAAGGTGTTGCTCTGAGTAATTGGCCAGCGCAGCAATGTGATTTGATTAGCATGTAGATCATCATATGATCATCAGAAACGAATGTGATCAATGCTGTCGCTGCAGTGAAGAGCAAGAGCAGCAGAGGAGAGAGCAGGCGAGAGGGAGAAAAAGAGAGGGAAAGAGAGATGGAGCAAGCTGTCTGACAGACACAAATAGATAAATTGTTTTGGCGAAAGATTGGCTCGACTCAACGGGCGATCGGGCTGTGAGACAGTAGCATAGGTTATGTATTCCCTCCCCCTCGCGATCCCTCGATGGCAATGCCTGCCAACAATTTAGCGCTCTACGGCAGTTTGTCGCCATTAGCGTCGAAGTGAAATCAAATGCTCCATCTGGCTGGCTTCAAACAGCAACCAGGCAGCAGGCAACTGGCAACAGGCATGAGGCATGAGGCAGCCTGGCTTCAGTCTGATGTGGCCACAAATCTGATCGCCTGTGACGGCATTAGAAATACATACAATACAAAAAAGCAGACGCGGCACAGCCATACATTTGTGTCATTTGTATGCAAGAGTAACAAGCGAACGAGCCAACAAGCCAAAGCAGCCAACGAACGATCCAAGCGATCCAAGTCTCGTCCCAGCAGATTAGCAGACCTCGACGCTAACAGCGAACAGCGTCCAGGCCAAAAGACCGCCCCAGAGCTCTGCCTATGTGTGTGTGTGTGTGTGTCAGTTGAAGTTGGACAGCGCCAGAGAGATTCATGAGCACACACAATGAATGGCTGTCGGGTTGTCGGGGCTGCCGATCAGATCGATGCCAGAGCTCCATCGATTTAATTACAACAAACGCGTCAGCAAATTGCCTGACGCGAACATTTGCACACTTTGAAAGCAAAGCAAGCAGCAAAATCACAAAATCACCAACAACAACAGCAACAAAAAAATAGTATAACAAAGAAAGCACATTTACAATTTAGCGAAGATTGAATACTCTAAAGGGAAGCGGATTTGTACTAAAGATACAAAATAAAAGAAAAAATAAAATAGTTTTAATTCAAATTTAGTTTAATTTGAACTGTGCAAAATATTAATTTAAATAAACCCTTTTTTATTTATTTTTATTTTTACATTATCAGTAATAATATTGTAAAACTCTTTCGCAGAGTATGCGCAAATAAAATAAAAGCAATTGCTGACACCGCTTTGCACTGCCTCTGGGAAGCTTTGGTCACTAGACACTAGTTACACTCCAATCCAGCGCAGAGCAGCGCAGCACATCGATATCCACATCCACATCGAGGTACAGGTCCAGGTCCAGTGCAAGAGTCCATCGTGTACCTTGAGCGCCATCGAGTTAACAGCAAGTGGCGGTGAAATCGCTTTGATCTAAACTCAAATCTTTGTTTTGTTGACTGTTTTCCAGCTGCGCTTTTGGCATTGCCCTCTTCTTGTTATTGTGTGCCCGCTGATTCCGAGTGGTTCTGCCTCTGTTTTCCACATATCTTTGCCACCGCTCTGCCCCAGCTCAATGTTAAATGCCACCAGGTTCACTTGCTGTGATTGCAATTGAATTACAAACACACACATAGTTTGTGCTTGTATTCGATGAATGACATTGACGGCATTGGTTGCTGTGCATGCAACTCTTCTTTGTGTGTTTGTTGGATTTGTTGGTTTCGATACTCGGTACTGAAGGTGTGAAAGGTGTTTAGTCTTGACTAATTGTTGGATTAAAGTGACGAATACAAAGAAGAAACTGACTTTAATGCTACCAACAAGTTCGGTTGTTAAGCTGACATCTAAGCAAAATTACAACAGCTTAGTCTACGTGTTTTTAAAATACAACAAACTGTCGCAATACTTTTCAATAATTAAGTTAAATATTCAACAATAAAATAAGTTAGATATTTGCCAATATATTATATATTATATTATCATTCCAAAAGTATGATTCAAATTTCTATTACTACATTGACACTTTATTTTATAAACTTAAATTTTATTTTAGGGATATTTTAAGTATTTGCAAATATTTTCCCAATATTTCTGATGTTATGTTCCTAAGCTAATTTGATTAAGCAGAAGTTTGTATTCCTTAAATCACTCTTAAATATCCACTTTTTTTTATTAAAGTGTAATTTGAATCAAAAACATGTTTAAAAACCAAAGCCTCTCTAACATAATTTATTTGCTTCAGAGGTATTTTTAATCCGATGAAAGGTAAAATAATTGCATAATATAATTCAAGCCTCTTTAAATTGTAATTTTAAAATGACAAAAGGATCAACAAATGAACTGTAGGTAGAAGCGTGGAGAAAGGTACGTGAATAACTATTGCGAATTGTCAAAACAAATTGATTGTTATATAATGAACTATATATTGTTCGAGAATGAGTTATGCGTAGCAAATGCTGCAACAAACATAATGAAAACTGTGCTGACAGTTGGAAAACAGAGTCAAACATCGATCGAGAAAATGCCGAGTCGATGCTTGACTTGTTCAACATTATTTATGGGCTTAGTTTAATGCCGTTTTGTTTCATTGGCTAGACAGAAGGTCATTGTCATTGGGTAGCTGTGGAACTGTGCCATTATAGTATGTTTTATCGTATGTGCGTCGCTGCCTTTTGTTGTTGTCTTGTTGTCCAACACGAAACGGGGCATTAATCAATAAATTTGTTTGGCTGCCAGCGACGACACACCGCACAGCTCCGCACCGCATTGACAACCCCTCGGTCGAAGCATCAGGACAACAACAAACAATCTGTGTAGCGAAACAAAGCGCAATGTTCTTTCAACAATAAAAGCAAGAGCCAGATAATGGCATGTGCTCTCGCTAGTCCTTGTCCTGTAAATATATATTATCTATGTGTAACTCTGCGCCCTTTTTGTTGTGACACACAAACTGAAAAACTGATGACAACAAACTGAGAGTCAAGCGGGAGGACCAAAAGGGCAGCTGCAGTCATTTCAGACTGTATTTCGTTAGATACAGCGAATGGTAGGTGTTGCAGCGATATGTAGAGTTACTCCTTCAGTTACGACTCATTAAACAGCAACTCACACTTATTGATAATGTGCCAATATCCGACTTATTTTAAGCACTAACCACCGCGTTAATGATGTCGAAGCAACGCCATTAATTTACTGCTGGGAAAAGTTTGGCAGCAAAGTATCAGAGTTATACTCTTGTAGTATGATGTAGATTTTTCTAAAAAGTATTTTATAGAAATTATAAATATATATACGTAAAGTTTGGTGGCAAAGTTAAGGATAAGTTGATGGAACTTAACATTCATTTGAACAAAAGTATTGGCACCAAAATTAGAAAATTACTATTCATTCATTACCAAAATAAGAAAGATTTCCAGCAAGGATGCAGAATTTTTAATTATTAAAAATCAAAGTGTTACAGATAAATAGAAACATATTTTACTATTTAATTTTGTATTATATTCATGCTTGATTTAGAAATAATACTTTTACTTTTTTATCACTTTATTTAAGATATTATTCTGCAATGTATTTCTCCTTTGTTAAACATAATAAGTGAATAAATAAATTGTATGTTGAATAAGTAGTCAAAAAAGAAATATGACCAAAATTTGTGCTCATTTCCAAACACTTTTTCCGTCTTGCAGCAGCTGCTTAAAATAAGTTTTTGTTGCTTTAATGATTGAGTTTATTTCTTGATACTTTTTTTGCGTTTCTCTGCTCAGCAGCTCTTTTTGTAGTGCAGCCAGGTGTGGAGGAGGGTCGCGAAATTCCCCGATTATACCGAGTCGTACGCATGCCAAACATAGCCCGAATATCTGAGCGTTTAAAGGAGCGAAAAAAAGTGTGAAACGCATGCGCTGCTGTCTTTGTTGGCAGCTGTGTTGAAATGGTGAGCTGAACTGAGCTGCAGAGTCCAAGTCATTGCTGCTGGACGACAATGGAAGCGGCGAGTGTTGCAGCCAGTTCAGAGTTGGAGTTGCAGAGTTCAGAAATGGTAACAAACGATTACATCAATTTATGCGAGCAAACACTATAAAGTAATTTTCAGCTCAAAATAGTAATGGAGCAGCTTCACTTGGAGCACTTGGAGCACTTGAAGTTGACAATGGAGCCGCTATCCGGAATGGATCCGAATGGTTATTGTCAACCAGGCAGTTGACTACCAGCTGCCGTTACCAATTTGGCTCAATTGCAGCTCTATCTATATCTGTGTATCTGTATCTGTATCTGTATCTGAGAGTTGCATTTGTAGCTGTATCTGTTAGCGGCTTGATGAGTGTTTGTGGTAATTGTTGTTGAGCTTAAGCCCGAGGCATGTATTAATTAAGTTGCCTCTTGGCTTTGCCAATAATAATTCAAAATGTTTTAGCTACCAGCAACAATTGCAGACATGCAACAAGCTTAGCGCAATGTGCAGCGGCAACATGTTGCAGCTACCTGAACATGCAACCGAAGCAGAAGCAGCAGCAACATCAGCAACAACAGCAAAAGCAGCAGCTGCAACAGCATTGGAATCAGATAAACATGGCGCGTAGTTTGCACTAATAACAACTCAATAAATAATAAATGCAACATTCACCGCAGCCACACAATAATAAACATGCGCATCTTTATTTTTATTTTTACTATTTTTCACCCATTTTGCTCACTTTTTTGCTGCTGCTTTTGCTGTTGTACTATTTGCTTTTCAAGCCTTATTTGCCTGTGCAAATTTTCCTTAACTTTAGCTTTTTTTGCTGGTTCCCAGAGACGCCGTCGCCGCCTTCGCCTTCTTCTTCACCGCCGACGCCAACATCGAAGCAACCTGCAAATGGGGCTTCCCCACAGTTCCCCACACCATGTGCTCCTTGGCGATGTGTCTGTGTCTGTGCGATCTCGTTCCCAATTGCGATTTGTTGCCGGCAACATTTTGTGGCAATGGCAATCAACTGCTGCAGCAACATTTTGTTGTAGCCGGCGTAAAATTTATGCTAATATCCATTATGTCCAACATGTTATACTTTTTATACCCTGCATTTATTGCTGCGGACGGTATGATGTACTCAACTTTCATTGCACTATAGAACCAATAAAAGGCAAATGTTTAATGAAGATGATGATTTAATAAAAGATATATACAATTTTAAAATACTTATTTGCTTTTATAATATTGAAATATCTTTAAAACTTGTAGATTATTAATATTTTTAAAATACTTCATTGAATTGTAAATATGATATTTAAATATATCGACTTGAACTGTTGCTAATAAGTTTTAATGGTAAAATTTTGTATCTCTAATATTATATAAATTTATCAACTTAACTGTTAGTACTAATTTCAAAAGAGTCTTTCTATTCTTCTCTTCTATTTATTAAAGTGCACTTTCAGTCGCCCTGCTACTAAAATGCAGACAATAGAACAATTTAATAAACTGAAGAATATAGAAAAATATATTAAAATTGCGATTCTGATATTTTTATTGCTATTATGCGCAGCACAACAATGTTGCCTGCTTTTCTATTATTATATTTTAAGAAATAAAAAATCCTCTTTTTTTAATTAATTCAATGATTAGTTCATTTGTGAAGCACTAACCACAAACTATTTAAAACGAATCCCATGCTTAGCTGTAGTTCGATTAAATATGTTTTTCTGTTTAGCTACAGGATATGCTTGTAGTTCGTCATATGCAAAGCTGTGACGTTCTTCTTTTTTTTGGCCAATGCGGGGCGTTAACTTGAAAATTGCTGGTTGCCTGTTGCCTGTTGTAAGTTGCAAGTTTGTCTGTTGCAAGTTGCTCAGTAGCGCAAGTGTTGAGCTCTTAATAGAAAAATCGAAACGCCGCCGTTGCTGTTGCACTTGGAGCAGGAGTTGGAGTTTGTATTGGCAATGCCAAGGCAAAGATCCGTAGGCGGCGGCATCAACTGGGGGAGCAGCCAGCCTCGCATCTGCATGCGATGCTGACGTAAATCAGAAGGTGTTATCGTCTGCATAAATATTGATATTGTTGGCGCGAGTGATAGCCGGCGTCGCGCTTGCAGCAGTAATTGCAGCAGCCTCCAACTTGGACTCCTTGGGAAAATTGCCATCGCCATTGCCATTGCCATAGCCTTTTGCCTATAGACACACTAATGTTGCCGCTTAGGTGCGCCTAATGGCTGAGTGTGTGTGCGAGTGTGTGTGTGTGTTTGTATTTTGCCTTGTGAACGCCTACTTCATTGGCAATTGCTTTTGGGTCTTTCGGTCTTTCGAGGTTTCGCTTCACATTCGCCTCGAGTCGAGTCGAGTCGAGTCGAAGTTCGACTCGATTCGTTGGCTCCATCGACAATTTAGTGATTCGAGATTAGGAGGTGTAAATGCGCTTCGAAATTAATTTGTTAGTCACAAATTAAATTTTTATTATTAAAATGCCTTTGCGTGTGGTTTATATGCCTTTCGCCGTTTGCTGTCTTCTGACTCTCGGGACAAGTTAATGATCGTAGCCAAGACTCTGACTGCTGATTCAGCTGTTTCTAGCTGCGAAGTGTATGCTAATGGCGTGAAATTAGCCAAAGGATTTTTACTACCATTTGAGAAAATGCCATTAATGTGACCGGAAAATTAAATTGAATTCAATGGGAAAGCAGTGAAAAATTCCACAGTTTTAGGAAGGTTTTTTCACTTTCAAAGCTCTACTTTAATGTGAACTCTTCGGTGTATCGAAAACCAAATTAATTGCTTCCTTCGAACTTCTTTGAACTTTAATAAATTTGCAATATTTTCTATTCGTATTGTCGTTTCGTAATGCTGACCAAGCTGACCTCAATCGAGAGACAGAAGCCAGTATCTGATCCATTAGCATAACTCTGGCATAAATGAAGACATTTCGATCTGTTTATTTTTTCATTTGGCAAACACAGAAAACAAATATCAACATGATCATGCCAATAATGGGAATCAGAGCAGCACAAAGGCAACTAAAAATTTTCCCAGCTTTTATTATCGCAAAGCGATCTTCTCCAAACATTGTGCTTTGCTGTTGTACTATTTGGTTGGCAAATGCATTGAATTAAATTAAAATTCAATGACAGCATTTAGTGGTTGGATAGAGGAGAGAGCAGAGAGAGGAGACGAGAGGAGAGGAGGGAAGGCACCTACGATACGCTCTTGTCGTGTGCAAAGAGTTTTGTGGCTCAAATCAAAATGAAATCACGGACAAAAGAACACGCCAACTGGAGTCCCAGGTCCAAGTGCTCGGCGGTTGTCCAAGTCGAAGGCATTTCGAGCAATTCGTGACTCAAATGAACCGCAGAAAATCATCACAAAAACGAAGACAACTACAACAAATAAAAAACAGTAGCCAAAGAGCAGAGATGGAGGAGGAGGGATGACAGCAGGGTTGGCTTGGAGGAGGCGCCATGACAAAACAAGATCAGTTATGGTAATGATCATGGCAGATTTTGAATACACTCCATGAACATTGAAATAGACATAGACAGAGACATGGACATGGGAGCTACTGCTCGCCAGCTTAATACTTGAAAGCGGAGCTACTTCTGCTACAGTAGTTGTTGTAATACTCGTATGCCTAGCAACAACAGAAACAGCAACAGCAACAGCAACAACAATACCGACAACTACGGGCAAATGACAAATCCGCTGGAGAGTTGGGAAACGACGACGACTTCGACGACGACAAATGTGAACGGAATTGGCGGCAAAAAATTAAAAGCTTTTGCGCACAAGGGAAAAACTCGGCGAAAAATTATAAATTTAGGTGGAATGTCAACGTTATCGCCGCGCTCATATCTATCGGATGCATCTGCAGCATCAGCAGTCGCAGCAGCCACAGCAGCAGAGCTTCCACTGTCACCAAGTAGACGAAATACACTGATAAATATTGATTGGTAATTAGAAAAAAACTCTATATTAGAAATTTTAGAAGCGAACAAGTTTTAAATTACAAAAAAAAAACAATAACAGGCTAATTTTGTCTTTGCTACTTTAACATATTTATTATACAAGAATTTTTAGAGAAAAATTTACTATAACAAATTCAGCAACGAATTCTTATCAGTAATTATGATATTAGTATAATATTTATTCCATTCTATTCTTCACATTCACATTAAAACATTTAATTTGAAATTGCATTTGTATTTATTTAAATAGGAACAAAAATAACGAAATACATTATTCTAAAAATTATTGAAAAAAAAAAGTGTTTTACCAACAGAAAATACTGTTTCAACAGACTATATGTCATATTGTTGAATTATTAATGTATTTATTAAATATAACTTTAAAGACAAACAAAGACTACTTAAATGAAATTTCACTTATATAGTAAGTACTCATAATAATTTCATATAAATTAAAATGCTATTTTGCATATGAAATTTTTCTTAAATTCAATTATCTTACAGTTTATCCGATTACAATGCTTTTAAACGAATATTACATAAATGCAAGTATGTATAATAATATTCCAAATCGATCCATGTTCAATTTTAAAGCTATTCCGTTGATGTAATTTCAATGTAAACTTTAATTCTCTTTCTAATATTCCCGTTATATGACTTTACTCGTCTTTTACCTATAGAATCTCAGAAAATTTCTCTAGGTGTAGCATCAGCGGCATTTAGGCATTTGCATGCCGACAGACAGAGTTGCCTTCAAATAATGGCCATAAGCATTTGGTAGGTGTTTCATGGTAGCCACCAAGTCATCGACAAGCCACCTAAACCACTATATACACATATATCCAGTATAGTATAGTATGGAAAAGCAGGCAAACACCAAAACCACAGCAACAACAACAACAACAACAATTGGCATCGCCCCATCGGTTCGGGGCAGGCAAATTAAACTGTCGAAACTATTTCATGTCCAATGCGCGATTTGGCAAACAATTTGTGACATTTGAATGGACGTTCAATGACAATTGTGGCTTGGTCAGGAGGCTGTTTAGCTGGCTTTTTAGCCAGGCATTTGATACGCTTTCGGCATTGCACACACCAAAAATTCTATTGAACTTTTGGGTTGGGTTCACCAACTGCGAGAAATGTGGGAAATTTTATGATGCGCCAACCAAAGGTAATCACGTCAGAGGAAAAAGTTTTTCAGGTTTTGCAGGTACACTTACGAATTTATAAAGAGTACTATGTTAATTTGTATACTTTTTGGTTATAAAATAACTAATGCTAAAGTTGGAAAATGTTTCAAAACTTATTCTGTTTATAGACCTTAGTTTCAAAACTGAAATTGGGATGATAAGCATATTTTTGATGCTGAAATGTAGACAGGTAAATACCTATCAAATTTGTTATAGAATATTTCCTAGTATTTTATTGAAATACTAAATATTGGGCTGACAGAGTTGACCCTAAATATTGTAAGCTTTATGAATAAAATAAAATAAATAAAAATAAGAAAACTTCATATGCAAAGTGTTAATTAATTTAAGCCACAAGTACTTAAAAATGTAGTTTTGTAAATGATTCTACACTCTGTTGATTGAGTTTGTAAATGGCAAGCACATGAAATGATCAGAAGCACTCTCAACAAATCTTTGGTTACTGTTGCAACAGTAACAATCAGAACAAGCTGAACAACAAATCCGACAGAGGGAAGAGCTGAGAGAATACTGTGTACAATGATTAAGATTAAGTGCTGATCTGATGGTGTTCAACAATAGATAAATAGCGCATTTGGTGTGGTGGGGAGATCTCTTAAAGCACTCGGCTTCGGCTCGTTTCCAAACTGTCCAAGCGAAAGTCAAAGACCATTTTGTAAAATGTCTCACGTTCTGATTTTTAATCTTGACCACAGGCAATTGCTACCTTTCTAATGCGCGTTTTTATTGGTTTGCCACAGCTGCTGTTGCTGGCTGCTGATGCAGTTGTTGTTGTTGCTGCTGCTGTTGCTGTCGCTATTACTGTGTTGCAGTTGCAGTGGCAATGGCACCTCAGTATCGGCAGCTCGCAGCTGGAATTGTGGCCTGAACCTGAAGCTAAAGAGCTAAAGCTGGAGCGCATCGCATCGCGTCGCTGGCGTGTCAATGCCAGCATAATTTGCTTGCAACATTCAAGTACAACACACGATGCGCAGGCATGGAAAATCTTTTTGCCACTCATTGCAACTGCAACTGCAGTGTGTGCAGTGTGTGTGCTAATTTTGTGTGTGCAACATTTTGCCGACCCGCATTTAATTTGCGCTCATTTTAATGGCCAAATCGGCCAAATGCAAAACTCATGTTCCACATTGTGAAAATGTACGCACTTTGGACCCCACTATCCCCCAGTAATGTGTATGTTGCAACATTTAGCTTGCTTGTTTACACTGCCTGCCAGCAGTTTACTCTCGCCACTTACCACTTGCCAGTTACCAGTTACCAGCTACTATCATTTACCATCGACCAGTTAAGCCGTAATAGCCTATTTACAAAGCACTACAACTAACTGTAGCAGTAGCTGTCTCTATCTCAGTGTCAATGCATTGCCTTTTAGTGCTCAGTGTATAAATTACCGGACTCTTGAACTGCTGTCAGACAGCTACATCGGAGCAATTGATCACTTGCCAAGCTTCACTCTCGATTGATATTGATGCTGTAGAGCTGCCTGCTCAATTTATTTTGTGAGTTCGATTACTCTAAGGATAAGCAAATTAAGAGTGTGTTACTGCGATACTGTAAAAGAGGCCTCCAAATAAATATAATTTCCTAAACATCTCTATTATTAGTTTATTTAAAATGAAGATTGTGGTACCAAAAAAGAGTGCTGCAAACTATATGTCTATATCAATATTCAACTTTACAAAAGATACTATACTATTTTTAGATTTAGGTATATTAATATACAATGTATGAACGCATCTCTCATTACTTCTTATAAAATTAATAATAAATATAATATACATTTTTTTTATTTAAAATTTTAAAAGATGTTTGGTTATTTTTAGATGTATGTACATTGATATACAATCAAAAAGATCAACTTGCAGGTCTCTTAATTCTTACTTAATCGTGAAATTAATCTAAAGTAACTTAGATTCAAGTTTCTAAATCTTTTTCTCTCTCTTCTCGTGGTGATAAAGTGGCTGAAACAAAACAAAAAGCGCATGAAAGCTGTCAAAATGCATTCGGAACTCATCTTTCAGGTTACTAATATATTACTTTAGTATAATATGAAATTATTAATTAGAAGTAACATAAATAAATTTATAATCTTTTATAAAAAGCTACTTAACATGCTACAAAAGCTTTCTAACAACACAAAAACACATGAGAACTGTCAACTTCCATTTTAAACTCCGTTCTTAGGAATTATTGCATCTCTATTAAAAGTTTTGCTAAAGAGTATCTAGTATAATAAAAATAATATCAATATTCAATAAATAAACTTTATAAAAGAGGCTGAATTACTTGCACCTTTTGGTCATTTACTTCTTACTTACAAATAAAAAATACTAAATTAAAAGTAACTTGAATAAATTGCCATGTTTATATCAATCGTTCTCTTTTCATGTTGATAAACTTGCTGCTTAAGTTCTCTTACAACAAAAAGCACCTGAAAGCTGCTTACAGCCATTCCAAAATGCATTCTAAACGATTGTTGCATCTGCAATATGAGTCAACATTGA
Organism: Drosophila nasuta; assembly: GCF_023558535.2. Lineage (NCBI taxonomy): Eukaryota > Metazoa > Arthropoda > Insecta > Diptera > Drosophilidae > Drosophila > Drosophila nasuta. Next base: position 35,302,700 of record NC_083457.1, on the reverse strand, counting down.
AACCGGGGGCTAGTTACTCATATTTGCAATTCCCATGCAATGAAGTCGGAGGCAACCAAATTGATTTTGGCATTAAATGTCAATACGGCAAGCCTTTTATGAGAATTGTAGCGATCGCATTTGTGTGCTCCATATTAAGGATTATTATTGATTTGGTTGCCAAAACGGGGAACAATTGCAGCGATTACCCGACGCTGATAGACTAAACTGTCAATCGATATAAGTATTTGAGAGTCCGAAGCGAAACCAAATTAGTGCAACAATGAGTGCAACGTACACAGTCCAGAGTCGAGTGTGGAGTGTGGAGAGACGAGAGTCGAGAGTGCAACCTCCATTTCGACTACTACATAATGTCAAAGTGTCCCGCACAAGTTGGCAACAAAGTTAATGCACTTTGGAAATTGTTGTTGTTATATGTATGTATGTGTGTGTTTGCTCGCATGTATTTTAATTAACGCTTTTGCAACAAACTTGCCATTAGTCAGATTTTACAGCCCGTGATTCTTTTTGCAACGCCCGCATTACAAATAACAGTCAAAGCTATTCGCAGGTTCCTCTTTGTTGTTGTTGTTGCTGTTGTTGTTGCAATTTTTAGTAGTAGTAAAAATTGTTAAATAGTCTGCGGCAGGCCAAGAGGTTGGGCCTAGGCCAAAAGTAGCAGCAACGGCAGCAGTTCAACAACAGCAACAGCATCAGCATCAGCAGATCGGCAGCTCGACAGCAAACGCACCAGATGCATAGATGTTTAAGAGGAAAAAAGTGAAACCACTTTGGGATCATTAACATCGACTCTAAGCCATCACTGTCCATGCACAATGGTTGAAAGAAACAAACTGCTATTAAATTCCATGATCACTCAAAGAAATTGTTCATCGGATGTACTAAATGTATAACCTTTTTTATGTTGCTATATTGAAAGAGTTTTTAATAAAACCTATATCAACAAATATTTTAATGTAATACAGGAAAATATCGAAAATGCAAATGATGTTGCATAAGGTCGTTTTAATCTATTCGATATGTACATTATTTAAAACCAATATGAAGAAATATTTAAATGCTTTCTTTAATGAAATTGATAATACAGGAAAATATCGAAAATGCAAGGTCGTTTTTAACTATTCAATCATTACATTATTAAAAAAAAAGGAAATGCATTCCATTTATTTAAGAAGAAATGAATTGATGAAAACCTTAGTAATAATTTGTTTGGGCCTTAAACCTTAATTCAAGAAATAATTGTTGGAAAGCTATTAAAAATTATAGATATATAATACGATCATTTTAATAGCAATGTATGTATATCGTTGTAGGTTACTATTACAAATTTCAGTTTCGGTTTGCAAATTTTGCGTGTATAATTGAATACTTTATCCACTGTAACGTGCTTCGGTTTCACGCCGCCCTCCTAGAAATTGGAGATCATCTGCTCAGTCGCACAACCTCATCAGCTGGCTGCCACCTTTTGTTTCTTGTTGTATGTTTTTTTAATTTTCATTTGCCCCCGCAAACATTGTTGCACCTGCACCAGAAAGCCCTCGAATCTGCATTGTAGGTGAGCTGGTGGAATACGAGTGGCATATTGAGTGTGTGTGTGCATTCCATACTATACTACACACATATACATATATGCAGATCGCCTGCTGATGATGTTGCCAATGCTGTGGTTATTGGCTGCCTCTTTGTCTAGTAAATGTAATTGGCAACAGGTTTAGCCAAGCAACGGCAGCCCGCTGCTTATTAACAATTTGATTTATGCCCAGTTTCAACTAATTGCCAAATGTTCAGACGTTTTTTGATGGATATGAATGTGATTTGCAAAAGGTAAAGCTGTGATCTCATACATCTTTAAGCTCCTAGTAGTATATCATAGTATGTTGCAGGAATACATTACGAAGATTTAAACATTTGTATAAAGAAGCTGCTCATTAACAAGAAACAAAAATTATTTTAATATTCTGATAAAACTATAAAGTTTTATCGTAGATATAAAGTTTTATAAAGAACTGATTGTTTTTAAAGAACTGCTTCTCATTATGAAACTTGATATTTACGATACAACTTTATAGTTTTATCAGAATATTAAAATAATTGTTGTTTCCTTTTTAAAGAACAGCTTCTCTCTACCAATGTTTACATCTTCGAAATGTATTCATGCTTTATAACAAGAAACGATACATTTATTTTTATTTATTCTGATTTTCTGATAAAGATTTATAAAGAAAAGAACTTATAAAAAAACTATTTGCTTAATATTCTTATAAAATCAAAAACTTGTGTTGAGAATATATCAAAGCCTTAAAATAATTAATTACAAATTTTAATATCTTAATTTTTTATATATTTTATGAAGATTGATATGAAATGTAGTTTGTTAATTCAATCTACATTTATTTAAATAGTTTTCTACTTCACCTAATTCATATATTTCTTAGCTAGTTCACTGTTTGCCATACAATTAAGCATACGCCTAGTTGGCCGTCCTTTAATCAGCAGCTTTTGCCTTTTGCTTGTGGCACACATTTTTGGCATTGCCACAAAAGCAATTGCCACGCCGCAGCGACTGTAACTCTGACTGCAACTGCAACTGCAACTGCGGCGGCGGCATATTCGCCTCAGAGGTTGACAAAATCGTGTTGTTGCAGTTCCGCATTGAATTGTTGCACAACAAAAATTGGTCGGCGGGCAGCCGAACTATGCGGCGTCCTCTGCTGCTGTGCATCTTTGCAACTGATTTATCCTACTTCTCCCCTCGATCTTCGGTTGCACAAATGTGCGAAAACATTTTAATGAATTAAAACGATCAAATGGCAAAATACTACAACACACATATTTATTTCTTTCCGTTGGCTTTAACTTATTAAAAGTGATTAAACTTAGAAGATGCTGGCAATTTCAGCTACAATTCCGATTTGCGGCGACCATAATCGAAATTGTTAAATAACAATTCAAATTTATTATACCACTTTGGCATTTAGAAGGTATTTATGAGCATTTGTGCAGCTGGTGAGCAATGCGATTAGTGTAAGAATTATGAAAATGTATCCAATAAATAAGATTAAAAGAGTGCAAACAATAATAATGAATTCTTGCAGTTATGAATTACAATTTGTAGATGAATATGAATAAATAATATTAGTATTTGTAATAAAAATTAAGTGAACAAATTAAAGAATAATTATTATAACCACTGATAATTATGATTTGTAGGTCAAGATGAATGCAATAATATATAGAAATTGTATAAATTAGATGTGGATCTTCTTTAAAAAAAATGATAAAACGCAAATTTCAAAATTATATTATTTTATATATATATTTCTTAAATGGAAATAAAATACCATTCAGTTTGGATCACCAACTCTAAAAGTAGTTTATTCGATTGCTATTTAAGATCTAAAATTAGTTGATGTTCCAAGCTGAATCTTATTCGATTTAATGGATATGTTATATAAATATTTAATTTTTATAAAATTTAAAAATCTGCCATTTAATTTACATTTAAAATTGTAGCACATTCTGATAATTACTTAAATTTTGAAATACGTAATCTCATGAACTGTTTATAAACTACATTTTAAATTTTGGATCTATGCCTTTTCAATTTCAACCCACATGAATTTATGTCAAATCTCATAACGATTAATCGCCCGATTAGTGGCAATATAGATTTCGTTTGCAACATAGAACCAGATATATGGGATTGCTAATAAGGCAATCTGGGGAGCAATCAAGTGTCAATACAGGCACATAAAGTGCCAGATTGGTTGGAAGACAAAATAGATGCGCCGAGTCGACCATTTATTACAACTAATATGCAGCTCGAAGTCGAGATTATCCCCCCTTCGTACTTCTTCTGAGAGCGCTGCCAATCGGGCAGCGATAAAATATTTGGTGGCATTTGATTGGAGCCCGAACATGAGCAGACTCACATCGTAAAGAAGCAACACACGAGAGAGAGAGAGAGAAAGGGAGGAGGAAAGAAAAGATGCGTATATTTAGTACGTTCCGGTTTTTGGTTATGTATCGTTTTCATAGTGCGAAAAGCAATGCAAGGGATTCGAAAAATTCCCAGGCGTATGGAGCGACGACGAAGCGGACGACGAGATGGCCATCTAATAAATTCAACTAATTAATGGCGAGTATGAGAGCAGAACAGATTGACTCTTCTGTGTGTGTGTGTGCCACGTAATGCCGCACAACAAAAAGAAAAGCAAAACCAGTGCCGAGGCTGCACATTAGCACAAAATCTACATGATATTGAGATGCCGATGCCGATGGCGATGCAATGCCAATGTTGACCATGGCCAAGTTGCAAGTGCCTATTTGGCTCTTGCCTCTTAGCTCTTGACTGTTGGCTCTCGGTTGCTGCCAATCGACAAAGCGCACACCTGAATTCCAGGGCCAAAAGCAAAGCCAAGATCTCTCTGCTCATTACGCTCCACAGAAGCGTGGCGTGGCGTGGCGGCAACGTCCTTAGATACAGATTTCTTATCATTAATTAAACTTAAGCATGTTAGCTACCGTGTTCACAGATATCGAGCGCAGTCTCTCACTCTCTGTCTCTCTCCCACTCCTCGGCTCTCACACTCTTTGGCCCCAAGGCGATTGATCGCGCCACTCAGCAGCGAGACTTTGTTGCAACTGTTGCGACTCCGGTTGCGGCACACGCCTTATCACAGACATGCAATCGCCCACAGCTTCGCATTCCCCTTCACCTTCCATCTTCCATCTTCAACGCGGCAAGGGCGAGAATCTTTTTACTATACGAGCATGTGGACAACTTCACTTGCTTATTTATTGCACCTACTCATGATGTTAACAGTTATTAGTTTAGCTTAGCAAGTTTAAGTGAATTATTTTCAGTGAACAATTTATATAGGCTATAAAGCATACATTTGATTTCTTAACTTAATACTTTAATTAGCTTTAAGTTGGTATATAAATTAGACTAATTAAATTAGATTACATTTATTAGAACGCTCTTTTTTTATTTCTCATTGGTATCCCTCAGTTAAACATAAATCTTTAATTTATATTTATTTAGACAGAAAACTTACTTTTAAAATATTTTTTTTATTAGATAAAGTTTTAAAAAGTGAAATATGCAATTTGTTAAAATATAAAGCAACATTTAATGTAAGCCTAAGATTTATTTTGACTTAATTACACTTTGTTTAAAATATATATTAAATAAAACAAAACTCTTGCTGTTAAACATATAAAAATTCAAGTATTGAAATGCATTTTTTTCCATCAACATCAAGCAATATACATATGTAATATGAAAGCGTTAATATACTGACTTTTAATGTGGCAATTTTGTGACTTTCGAAATCAAGTTATTTTTTTTTAATAGAATAGCCAATTTTTTCTATTTTATTGAAAACATTTAGAAAGTTGTAGGCCTCTGAAACCCATATCTTCGAGTGCGACATTTATGTTTACAATGAAGTTCTTTACAGAACATTATTTTTAAGAATAAAGAGTGCCTTCTTATATTTGTCTATAGCCAACTATTTATATAATGAATTATTTGAACAAGAGTGAAGAACCTTTTTAATTATCAATCATAATTTATTGCATTATAATTAATTTTGAAAAATATTTGTGATACAAGTACCATAAGAAAACCTTTTCTTTGATTATCATTCTAAGAGTATTCTATCTTGTTAAAAATACGTAAATAAAGTAGAAAATCTTTCCAAAATTGTCTGAAACATCGCTATCCGTTTATCTACTTGTGAATTCTGCCGGGGTATCTAAATCAATACATTTCTTACAACTGTGTATTTTCTCTACCTAAGAGTTCTTCTGCGGGACCTTGACAATGACACTTTTAACTTCTGTGTAATTGGACAAAGCATATTCGCCATTCTCTCGTCCATGGCCGGAAATCTTGTAGCCCCCAAATGGAGCCTGGGCGGGCAGGTTATTGTAGTTGTTGACCCAAACGGTGCCGGCACGCAAACCATTCGCCAGATAGTTAGCCTTATCCAGATCCTTGGTGTAGATACCAGCAGCTAGTCCGTACTCCGAGTTGTTGGCTCTCGTAATGGCATCGTCAAGATCCTTGAAGCGTATCAGCTGCTGCACAGGACCAAAGATCTCTTCTCGGGCAATGGTCATGTCATCCTTGACATCGGCAAAGACGGTGGGCTGAACAAAGTAACCAGGCATATCCTCAGGACGTTCACCACCAGCCACCAGCTTGGCGCCTTCCTCCTTGCCCGACTTGATGAGGCACAGAATCTTCTCCATTTGCTCTTCGCTGATCTGTGGTCCTTGCTCGGACTTCTCCTCGAAAGGATTACCGACGACACGTTTCTTGGCGCGCTCTGCGCTGCGTTGCACAAACTCATCGTAGATCTTGTCCTCGACAAAGGTGCGCGAACCCGCACAGCAACATTGACCCATGTTGAAGAAGAGCGCAAAGTGCGCCTGTTCCACTGCAAACTCCAGATCCGAGTCGGCCAATATAATGTTGGGTGATTTGCCGCCCAACTCGAGAGTAACACGCTTCAGATTCGTATTGCCCGAGGCTAGCTGTATCAAATGTCCTACTTCTGTGGAGCCGGTGAAGGCAACCTTATCGACATCCCAGTGATTGGCCAGCAAAGCGCCCGCTTCACCGAAACCCGGCACCACATTGACCACACCCGGTGGAAAGCCTGCCTCCTTGATCAGTTGCGCAATGTACAAGGCTGTGAGACTCGTTTGCTCCGCTGGCTTGAGGATGATCGTGTTGCCAGTGGCCAGAGCTGGGCCCAGTTTCCAGCACATCATTAAAATCGGGAAATTCCAGGGTATAATCTGGGCGCATACGCCCACCGGCTCGTGGCGAGTGTAGGCAAAGAAGTCGCCATCGATGGGAATCGTTTTGCCATGGTTCTTATCTGCCCAGCCGGCAAAGTAGCGCAAACTCTTGATCGACATGGGCAAATCCACGTTGTAGGACATCGCATACGGTTTGCCATTGTCCAGCGTCTCCAGACTTGCGAGATAAACCCAATCGCGTTCTAAAAGTGATGCCAACTTATACAGCAGTTGGCCACGATCCGAGGCATCCATGCGACGCCAGGGGGGAACCCCACTTGAAAGCCTGACGCGCCGCCTTGACGGCAAGCTCAACATCCTCCTTGCATCCGCATTGCACTTCGGCAATTGGTTCCTCGGTGGCGGGATTGATGCTCTCGAAGCTCTTGCCCGACTTGCTTTTCTGCCACTCGTTGTTGATGAAGATGTCCGTATGACGCACTTCCGGGCAAGTTTGCGGCTTTGGGATTGAGCTGGAGTACTTCAAGAAAGCAGTTACAGTTCGGTGTCGTATACGTAATAAAGCGCGAGTCCTTAAAATATTAAACATACTAAACTATTAAATTAAAAAAAAAAAAATTTTAAAAATTTTGAGAAGCCTACGTGCTGTAAAATGAAAAGGGGAAATGACTTTGCTGTGTCAAGTCAATATTTTAAGGGGAAAACTGTCAAAAATAGATTAAGAAAATAAGCATTTTAGTTGAAGTGCGAATATTAAAAATATATAAGTTTTGTTGTTTGATAAGTTAAATTTAAGTTTAAAAATATAACTTTTAAATAAACATATTAAAGAATCTCAAGAGTTTTCGTAATTGAATTTGCCACTTTCGCAATCGAAAAGCGGGATTGTTGTGGCTTAGCTGTTTTTCAACTAAATTTACTCCAAGTGTTAGTTTACATTGTTATCCTAACTTAACTAAAGTGGCGAAGCCACTTAGAAAGCTTTATTGCGCTTTCCCCTCACCCTAATTTAAACAATTTTACTAATTCCCTCAGAAATGACAGCAAAATATTTAAACATACTAAAAAACAGTTTAGTTAAAATAATTATTTTGTATAGTTTTATTCTTTTATTGTGTTGTGTTATAATATCGCTTTATTAAATTATTCATATTTTTCATTGAATATATTATTTGTGTATCCACATTTTATTTATTTTATATAATATATATTATTATTATTGCGTGTAATTCATTATTGAGTATTTATATGGATTTTGAGGGAATATTATAAATTAAATTATGTATTATTTGCAATATTTATATATAAGTACAACAATTCCCATTATACAAAGAAAATCCAAATGAAAAAATAATATAACATTATGAAAGTTTTCTTTTAGAATATAAGTTTCTTACATCTTATTTTCATTAAGAAAAAGTAAATATTAAAATGATATAAAGTGAATTTGAAAGTGATAAGTACAGATATATGAAAATAGTTTGAAATTAAAACTGAGTGAAGTCTTCATTATAAATTAAGTAAGTTTGTTTTCAAATGAAAAAGTTGTTTTTAAAAAAATAAACGAAAATTCGCTAATTCGCGAAAATAAATGAAAGTTGGACAGAGAAAAGGTTTGAGTTTTGATATCCCAAAATTGTAGCCGCCAGGCAGTTGAAGTTTAGCTGCAATTGAAGTTGCAACTGAAGTTGAAGCTGAAAGCTCTCGAGCTGGCGTTGTCAACAAGGTAATTTATCAGGTAAGCGACATAATTACCTGCCACTTATGGCAATAAAAAAACGTCCAGCCCATGGCAGCAAACTTAAACCGGGATTGCAGCAACTGCTGAGAGAGAAACGGAGAGACTGAGACTGGCTTTGGCTTTGGCAGTGAACAGGAGACGCATTCAAATGCCATCCACAGGCAGTGTGGCAGCATCACAGTGGCTGCGGCAGCCGTGTTGCAAACAGCTGAAGGATTTATGTTCTTACAAAACGCTCCAAGGCGCCTAACAAGTGACCCAACCAACACACGACGACGACGAAGAAGAAGCTGCTCCACAGCAATAGATTGATCGTTGTTGTAGTTGGCGATGGCGAGGACAGGGACGGGCGGCGGGCGTGCAATGTCCGGCATTGAGGCGGGCCAACGGGGCGTATGTGCAATGAAAATTCCCGCCGTTTTCGGGCTTTTTGCCACCGTTTAGCGCCTCGCTTGCAACTGCAACTGCAACGGCAACGGCAAAGCTGCAACTGATTCCCACACCAGCTGTGCCGGCATTTGTGCTTTGATCTTTGTGCTAGGAAGCTGTGAAGTGCTTGCAAATCTTCCAGCAGGAGCTTCGTGTTTCTATCAACATTGTTGTTGCTGTTGTTGTTGCCGCTTGCGAGAGTTTTGCCGCTGGAAGCGTTGACAAGTCACATGAGCATTGTCCATGGCTTGTGTTTTTTGTTGCATGCAACAACAGCTGCTGCAATGCGTCCATTGTTTTTTTTTTGCTTTGCTTTTAACGAAATCGAAACAGGGCAACACCCACATTGAAGTGCAGCTCTTCAGGATTGTAATTTTATGCAAAGTGATGAAATGGAAGCTTCACTTTGAGTTGCTTTTGGCAGCTGCAGTTTTTCACGAAAAAAGGTAAATAAACAAAGAACTGACATAAAGTACTTTAACTTAGATTAAAATAAAGGGAAATTGAAAAGCATTTGCATCCAATAGTTGGAAATTAACAACCGCATAAAATAGTTTGAAAATTATCTTAAGTCGAATATAAACATTAAAGTGAAAATAGATTTAAATTCTCTTCAGTTGAACAAAGACATTAAAGTTTTGTTTAAAAATTATAAAGATACAGGAAGCCTTTTATTTGTATTGCATTTTTGTAATATTGTAGAAATCCTTTTACAGGAAACTTTGTGCTTGAACTTAAAATCCTTAAATCCATGAATTTTATTATTGTTTTTAGAACTTCATTCTTTAGACGAATGACATATTTTACAATGATATTTACAATTACTAAAATTCAATTTATTTATTTTTTTATGAGATCTAGTATTAAATTCTAAATTTAATTGTACAGTAATCAATAATTAGGTATTATATGGGAAAATTTACTTCTTCGGAAAATACAATAAAGATTTTAGGTCAAAAGTCTCAATAGTTATATTTAGCAATATTTGAGACTTAATCAAAATAGTCTTCTCTTTGATTGTTATATAAGTAGTCAATCAACACAAATTTAATAAAAATATAAAAATTACGTAAATGTTACCATATATTAATATTATTAGTACAAGTTTTTGCTTTTTCATTTATGAAATTTAGTCAAATAAATTGCCTTAAATTAACTAATGCACGTATTTAGCGATGTTTCAGAAATAATCAGTTAACGACAGTCTCCAATTTTGCATTTTTTACATTTTGAATCAACACGGTTCAATATGTAATTTTAATACTATTTGAATTACTAAAATATGAGCATAGGTCAAATATTATTGGATTCAGCGCTACTCTACCCTCAAGTTAAGTCAGTAATTTTTTATTATTACTTGACTATATACTATATAAATACAAATTTATTGGAGCATAGCTTTCGAATTTATAAATTTGTAAAATATTGTCAAAAAAATAACTTTAATTTAAATAGTTATGAACAGAGTTATTATTGAAGTTCAGGGCGATGAAAATTTTAAACCTAAAACTCATAGCTGAGGACTCCAATGCCACAAATAATTTAACTGGTCAGCTACCGATAAACTAGGCAATTTCCTTCTAGATGTCTCTCTCTTTGTTGGTCTTGGCTCAATAAAATGCAATGGACTGCTTTGACTTTGACCCGTCGCTGATCCAATGAACCCCACCTGTTATTATATGCCGTTAGATAAATGCTCTGCCCGACTTCGTAATGCTAAAGCACAAAAAAAACACAACATGTAAAAAGTCGCAAGGAGGAAGGAAAGGAAGCAACAACAAACTGCAGACAGACAAATTCATATTTTATTGGCTCTGACCAAGCTCGGCCGAAAGCATTAACAAACAATGCTCCAGCAACAACAACAATAACAACAACAAAAGCAACAAGAGATCAATGCTAAGCAAATATTTTCACTCTATGCGATGTTGTTTTGGGGCTGGTCGATTGCCTAATCTGAATTGAGCTTCTGGTTAGCAGTAGTTTGTTTGTCTTTTGGCCATTGTTGTTGCTACTTTTCGACCAAATTGCATTTTGAACATAATTTTCATATGTCGGGCTAGCAGTTATAATCACGTTCACAGCTCGTTAGCCGCATGAATCGCTGGCCAAAGCCAAAGCCAAAGCTAAAGCTAAAGATACAGGCACAACCACAACCCACCTGTAGCCTGGCTGTTTTTGGCCATAATTGTCCGGGCCACATATCGTACATAAGACGCCATCAGCATCACCATATTGACCATTAGCCGAGTGCGTTTGCATTTTGTGCATCTTCATCGATTTCACCACTTGGCGCGCGGCGCATAATTGGCCAGGCCGGGTCAACAGAGCCGACGGCAACCAGGCAACAAGGCAACAAGGCAACCGGGCAACAGGTAACATCAGCAAAAAGTCAGCAACACGTTTTATTGTTGTTGTTGTTGCTGCTGCTGATGATTACCGATATTGCCAGGCAGTGAGAAATGCGTTGGATGCGTGGAAAACTCTTTTCTTTTTTTTTCTTTTTTTGTGTTGCGCTGCATTTTCTTGCCAAAATCTGGTGGCTGGCGGCTGCTTGGAAAATATGCACTTGTGTCGTCGCATTGGCTGGAAAAGCGCTTGCATGGCATTGCCATTCGTGGAGATCGTGCACCCGCGTTGTGCAGTTGGCCGCAAAGGAAAATGGAAGCGGGTTTAACACCCGCAGTTAAATGCATTTTCCTGCGAAATAAAATAATCTAGCGTAATGATTGGCAATCACATGGATAGTATTAAAGAAATGCAATTAGTTTATTCTTATTTGTAGAACTGAATAAAATCCTGAAGAACTTTACAAACACCATACTAAATTAAATTGTATCTTACATTTTCCACTATTCAAATTTACCGCCAACCAGTCTCAGCTGTTTGCTGCCGGCATTGCCAATCGCAACTTTTACAACAGTGTGGCAGCACTGTTTGCTCCCGCTGCGTGGCAACACTACACAAAACTGTTATTAACAGTCGTCCTCTGCTAAGCGAGTTGTGCTGTTATGCTGCCGGGCAAACAACACCAATACTATGGAATTCGCACCACCAACACAACAAAAGACGCCAACGCCAGCGCCGCTGCTGGCAGTGAAAGCTTTGGACCAAGCGCCGCTTCGGCATTGCAACTTCAGCTTCAGGTTCAGTCGCTGTTCATTTTCTAACGGTAACGGGTTCGCTGCGCGCCGTTCGTCCAAGCGTGTCCAAAGCTTGCGTCGCCGTCACCGTCGCGTCGTCGCTTTGAGTGTGCTACACAAACAATAATAATAAAAAAAAAGCGCTAGACAAAATAATAATAGATGCTAATTGGCTGCCATTGTTATTGTTGCCACTGTTGTTATATCGATCATATTAAATGCTGACCAAGCCCAATAAATACAGCTAAAAAGTTTGGCCTTTCGCATTTCCAGCGAATTCGGCGAGTGTAATCAAATAAATATAAAAATTAAAAGCAAAAATCCTTAGTACACTCACACGTACACACAAATACAGCGTGTGTGTTGTGATTGTGTGCGTGTGTGTATAGAAATGCTTCAGTGCAGCAAGTTTTAGCGCATGCGTCGACGTCGTCAACCAAAAAAGTCGCTGCTAACTTTTGCATTAATTGTATTTTTCGACGAGCCAAAAAAAAGCAACATTTGCAATTACAACAACAACAAACACTGAGACCTGAGACGGTATGTAATTAGATGCAAACATATACACACATTTTCGTATACAAGCGAACACGTTATGTTTATTAATTTACAAACATTTTTGTTGGCTGTAAGCTTGACGCTCGCTTGCCGACGACGCCTCTGCCGCTGCCGCTGCTGCTGCTGCTGCTGCGTCGATGTCATCAGAGCCGTTTGTTTGGCTTGTCCCCCATACCAATACCCACCCACGGGCACGCACACAAACACACCATTCGTACTCACACAACAGATACACACAGACACACACACACACATTCACGCAACCAGTCAAACGAGCCGCATTCGTCGTACTCGCACCCCCCCTTCACTACTTCTGCAACCCAGCAAACAATACTCCACTTCCACCCGCACATTTACTACGCGCGCTTGTCGAAAGCTTTTTCCAGTTGTGCTCTGCGGCGTCGGCTACCATTAGCGTAAGCTTTTTCTTTCATTCAAGTTGTTGGGAGCATCGCCGCCGCTGTCGTCGTCGACGCAGCAGTCGTCGCAGTCGACGTCGTTATGTTGCGTGAAAGTTAATTCCGTTTACTATCGGCATTCATCAACATCATCAGCGGTGTTGGCGTTGCCACTTTGCCATCATCACCCACCTCATTCCCGGTCTCACCCCCTGCACAATGGCCTGTCCTTTCTTCCCTCCCCCCTCCCCCCAACCACTCGCTGAGCGTCTTGCCGGCTTTTGTGTTAAGCATTTAAGTCATAATTGACATGCATTTGGCGATATGTGTTGACAGATAACTATAATTCCTTTGCTCTTTGCCGAGGCTTTCAAGCAGCTTTGCCATTTTTGCGCCCTCAAAAGCTAAAAAAAAAGAACTACGATGATTATTTTAATGGCTCTCAGCATTAAGTCCATAATGAAGGTGCAGATGGTAGCTCTAGCTCATGGAATTAAAAGTCTTGTGCTCGCAATAAAAGATTGTGAGGATTTCATGGAAGTTATGGCTGCTATTTATCATACTTGTACATCTAAATAATCTGAACGCGATTAGCGTTTAAGTATTCTAAATGGAAATCGATTAATCTGTCTCAATTGAAAGTACTTATTTCATAAAGGCGTAGGAAATGGGAATTCTAGAAGTAAATATTCTATTGATTAACTATATTATGAATTAATTAGACTTTCGTGTTGAGTATCAGCTTTTAATAATGACGGAAAATGGAAATAGGAATACATAGTATCTCGATTAAATATATTCTGGATTAAGTTCGAACTTCTGAAATAAAGATAAAAGAAAAAGGAATTCAAAAAATAAATAATCAATTCATCAAATATCTTATGGATTAGATGATAATCTTGTTGAGTTTCAACATGTCAAATGAAGCTTAATTAATATGACTTAAATAAAAGTTTTTTTTTTTTAAATAAATAAATTGTCTACGGAATACATTTCTGACGGATTAGTTCGATCGAAAATCTTTAATAATAGTATAGACATAAATATTCTTTAGATTATACATCATTTGAATTAGTTAATTGTTAATTATTTTTAGGGAAAGTACTTAATAAGAACATATTCAATGGGAACTCTAACAAAAAATGTTCTGTAAATCAAATATTTTGAATTAGTCAAGATACTATTAATCATTGTACATTTTCTCATTTAACATTTTTTTAAAAAGACTTTGTTTACTAATATAATTTTGATACATTTACTTAGCAGAAACTGAATTTTAAATGACTTACATTTAGTATTCCACTATTAATTATTATATATGATTACTTCAGTTATGCGTAATACTCAGAAATGATTAAATATTAAATGGTATTTATATTTACCACTCTTCTGTTAATCATTGTAATTCAATTAATTATTTAATCTGTGCAAATAGAAAATCAAAGCAATTGAGATAAATACACATCATCGTCAATGACTTTGTGCTGCTTGAAAAACCACAGACAACATGTTCAATTAATTCAGGACAAAAGCGATTAATATTCTAGGTGTTGACTGCGCAAATTCAATAATTTGTTTTTATAATTTAATTGAGAGCCGACATAATAGATTGTTAATGCCCTAATCCCCTTGTAATATCCAGTCTTGGCTATTATGTATGTGTATTCGAAAAACTCGGGCTTTTTATTTTATCACAAAAACAAAACAGAAACAGAAACAGCAAAAGCAAAGCTCTTGCTCTCTAAAAGCATTTGCAATTCTGAGGTCACTTTCAAATTCAGCGTGTAAATTACATTTGAAAGGACATAATCCGCTTTTTGGCTTAGCATTTTGTGCGAGACAAAAAACCCAAATTGCGATGCTCCCCGCCTCCCTCCTATGCCTCCCTTGTCGCCCCCAACTTAATCAGAGCGACGTGCAATTACTTGCATTAGGGAATGAAAATGGCAATGGAAATAGGAATGGGAATGAGAATGCTGAATGCGAATGCGAACTTTGTGCTCATTCTCAACGTTCAGTTGGCTCTTGTGCTTACTACTTCTTCTCCTGTGTGTGTGTGTGTGTGTGTGTGTGTGTGTGTGTGTGTGTCCTGACTGCCGCCAACTTCTGCTGGCAGCATCCCGTGTTCTTGCACCTTTTGTCATCATGCCTTTCAGCAGCTCAACGAAGCGAAGCACGAGGCACAGTACAGCAGAGTGAGAGACAGAGATATCGCACTTAAATTGCACTTAATGAAGCTGCATCATCACATTTTGCATTTCATCCTCGTCTCAGTCTCAGTCTCATCGTTTCATCGTCTCAGCCTCGTCCTCTCTCTCTCAAGTACGTGAGCTGATTCTTGACTTTTGTGTGAAACAATGGCAGCAGCAGCCACTTGCATTCAGCAGACAAATGAGTGGAAATTATGCCAAGACACTGGCAATTAATAAGTGGAAAAGGCGACGGCCACCATGGCTGCCACCTGCCCAACTGCCACATGCCGCATGCCGCATGCCTCACCTGGCCAAAGCACTGGGCTGCCATCATAAAGATTACAAACGCCCCCGGAGACGCACAGCCGCCTGCCTCATTTGGCACATTTGCCTGATTTGCATTCAAGCATTTGTTGCACAGCCCAAAGAGTAGAGAGAGAGGAAGAGAGAGAGACGGAGAGAGGAGGTCGCTTCTAGACTAAGGGGAGTATTTCGCCAACGGGACTCCACATAATAAACCCCCGAACATAGCCGAGTCCACACAATCAGCACTTGGTAATTGTTATGGGGAGCCAGAACGTGAGAGAGAGGGAGAGGGAGAGAGAGGGAGAGGGAGAGAGAGATTCTCATTCCCAATCCAAGCGAATGTGCAACTAATATACATAAACAGACACGCAAGCTGTACGCTGGAATTAAGCAGAGACCAAAATACACACACACTCCACACCTACTCACACGTAGAACACACACACACACACCTCCGCACTCACGTACACGACAATCAATATAAACGCATTTTCATAATTAATCAATGCTGAATAATTTGTGAGGCCGCGCCAGCCAAAGCCAAAGCCAAAGGCTCTCAGCTTGGTTTGTTGACATAGGCTGTGTATGTGTGTATGTGTGTGTGTGGCATTAGGTGTGCGAGCGTGTCAATGTGTGTGCGTGTGAGTGTGTGTGTTAATAAGCAAATCTCAGAGGTTTGCTTTTGGCTTTTATCGGTCGCAGCGGCGGCTTTGTGGTTACCCACATAACATATCAATATGAAAACACACGAACGGATTTTCCAGTGGGTGGACGTGCCAATAGCAACAACTATAACAACAACAACAACTATAACAACAACAACAACCACAACAACTATAACAACAAACAGAATTACAATAACAAGAGCTCTGTTTAGACTAGCAAAGTGAATACATTTTTGTTCAAATTCTGCTATAAATTGAATTTACTCTATAAACATAAATAAGCATATTCATAATTCCCAAAAGATTTATGATACTGTTGGCTGCCTTGTCAAACCCTTATCACGACTGCTCAACATTATTATGAATTATTGGCTTCCAAATTGCTCAACTGATTTCCAACTGAACATTTAACCGATTTTTGACATAAATTCAACACTAATATCGCATTATTTCAAAATTTATGTTTTATAGATATGAATTTAGTCTTAGTTTTTCTGCTGTAGATGCAAAAAAAACTTGTTAGACGACATATTTTAAAATATTTATATAAATAAATTTGGTTAGAGAAGAGATGAAATCGTTTTAAATATAAAACTTGATTTAAGCTCACAAAATACACACAATTTTTAAATTTATGTATATTAGATTATTTTTTTACTGAACAATGAATTTATGTGTTGAATGAAAAATAAATATTTTCATAAACATATTTTGTTAGAAATGAAATGGATTCGTTTTAAATATAATGGTTAACTTAAGCTCACAAGATGACATAATTTTTAATTTTGTGTTATTTATATTTTTGTTTAATTGTAGTTTTTGCCTTATGTTCATCCAACAGTTTTAAATGAAAAGTTTTGCGAAACTTTAAAAAAAATATTCATATGTATTCATTTTTTTTTGAATTTAGAGTTGTTTTTAATGTAGGTTTTGCTGAATGTTTTAAATGAAAAGTTAAGTCAAACTTTATTTAAAAGTTTCTATTACAAAAGTGTGTATTATTGAAATTTATGTTGTTTTTAATAGCAAAGGAATTTATTTGTTTATTTATTTGAATGCAAAATGTTGTGCAAACACATTTATAAAACAAATTTTAATTAGAAAAGACATAAAATCCTTTAAAATTGAATGGGTAACTTGTTGACATAAGCAAAATTATAGAATGTGCAGTTAATTCTCCAAATGTTCAGGAAATAATGCTAATTATGATTTAGCAAACAAACTATTTGCTAAATGATTTCCAAAAAGATTAAAATACAATCATAAAATATAAAAAAGATAAACACTAAATGTAAGACAAGCCGTAACTTGCCTAACGTAGCTAACTTGGTAAATTCAGCACACAAAAAACAACATAATTAAAATGTATTCAAGATAAACATTTCCATGTAACTGGTGTGAACAGGGCTTCCATTTCGGATTGACTTTCAGTGAGCTGGCATTGGCAAAAACAAGCAAAAACCGCAACTAAATGACTAAAGCATCATCTCAACTAAATTTTCCGACTGTTCGCACAATACACACACAAACACACAAAGAGAGTGGGAGAGAGTGTGTGTGTGTGTGTCTGCGCATTATGTGTATTTAAAGATCATTAGTGTACAATTTGTTGCACGTATAGGTTTAATATACATATCGATTTCCACCAGTTGAGCGGTCTTTGAGCTTAATGCCAACAACGTCGACGCCAAACGCGGCATTGTTAAGAATGATTAAGAGGCTCACCGCACGGATTGCCGGCGAATGGGAGATGGAGTTGGAGTTGCTGTTGGAGAACTTGCAATCGCACTCTCTCTTTTATTAAATGCCCCCTGGCAGCGGCAACATTGGCTTGTGGCAAGTAGCTGCTGGCAGCTGCCAGGCGATGTCAAGGCCATATGCGTTTAACTGTGTGTGTTTGGCGTATCTATATGTAATTATCGAAATATAATGTGACACGGGTTATACTTATATATACAGTATATAATATTATATATGAACGACCTGCAGCATAAGAGTACGTGAGCAGAGCACTTTGCCTTTTCCTTCTCGTTCTCGTTCTTGTCTATGGCGCACTCAACTCCCTCGTTGGCAACTATTAAACGCATTTAATTGACGCTGGCAGTTTGCTGGATAAAAACAAAAATTTCATTTTCCGAGCACATCTGCTGTGTGTCTGCTTTCTGCCTTTTTCCAAAAATTCAATTCGCATTGCCTCTGTTTTTGCTGCTTTTTCTTTAAGCAATCAAAATCACGTTTTATCGTTGAAATTAAATTATTCTTTTTTTTATTTTTGTCAATCTAACAGAATGCGTTGAGTGCACGAATTCGGCTTCACATCAAATATATATGCATGTTTATTGCTTTTTTTTTTTTAACAATTTGTATATTTGCCACTAAAGTTTAGATACTTCACAAGTATTTAATAATAAATACGATTTTTTATTCCAAAAAGTTTGTGGTTTGCCATTTGCAGACAGCAAACGATAATTTAATATATTTGCAACTGCAGTTTACATATTTAAAAATAAATGTGAATTTTTATTCCAAAAGTCTGTGGTTTGACATTGACAGACAGCAATGTTAATCTAATCTATTTTGAGAAATTTCGATATTTGCAACTGAAGTTTATATGGCTTGAAAATAAAAATGAGAATTTTTATTTAGGATGTGTCATTTGAAATGCACAGAATAAAATGGTACTTTAATATATTTTCAACTGAAGTTTAGATGAGTCAAAAATATTCAACAAAATTTGGGAATTTTATTCAAGATTTGTGACAGACTAAAATGAGAATTTAATATATTTGTAGTTGAAGTTTAGATGACTCAAAAATATAGAAAAAAATTCAATTTTTATTTACAATTTTTGGTTTGGTTTTTAAAAATTTATTTATGTGGAACTCAAGCTTTGAAGATTAAAAATTCTTGAGTAAAAAAAATGACAATTTTCATTTAAAAACTTAGTTCATCTAGAAAACCTTTTTATATTTCACTTTAATATATTTTTATTTGATTCTCTCTGCCTAAAAGAAAAACTTATTATTAATTTGTTCTAAAACAGAATTTTGTACAAATATTTTCTGAAATTCTTTGTACTTGCATTTAGTAAAGTTTAACATTTTTATATACTATCCAATCTCTTAGCTGACCTACATAAAGTCAAAGCAAACAAGCAGTTTTTGTTAGCAGAACTCATTGTTTGACCCTATTTCAATTGTTGAGAAGAAAATGTTATATACTTGCTTGATTTTCCACCTGTATAAGCGCTTAGTGCGATACTATCTAAATATATTATGTGACATTTTGTGTTTTTTATTTAACTTACTAACTGTGTATGTGTGTAGGAGTGTGAGTGTGTGTGTGTGTGTTACAAGCGAGTGCACAAAGTCAATTGAACCGTTTTGTCGAGGGAAAAAAAGATTACGAATGAAAGTCGGAGGGAAGAAAAACATTTGCCAAGGTTGGCAACAAATTAATGGTTGCAAACGTGGCAGGCGTGGGAGTACATGTTGTTGCTTGCCACATGCAGACATGACTGTAATGAAGCGGCACCCACACACTCAAACAGCCACATATACATGCATATACACACACATACTTATACAGATGGCGCTGGGGTAAATTCCGCGAATGCTCGCGGCTGAAGCTGAAGCTGCAAAGGAGCAACCCATAAATATTTTTCGAAATAAATTCTCGTTTACAAATTATGATTTTATGACTTTTTGATGGCGCAGCCACAAAACTCCCTCACACACACACACACATATACATACGCCTACACACACACACATTGCTATAGATATGCAGAGAGAAAGAGAAAAAGACAGAAAGAGAGAGAGAGACAGATTGGGGAACAAAGTGTCGAGGCAAATGCTGCAAGGCAAATGCTTGCGTATTTATTTATTGCCGCCTCACGCCCTCTGCGTTATATCAATACAAAAACTCTCGCACTCACATTTGCACATTTTAAATTAAAAAAAAAACCCCACACACACACACACACAAGTGAATAAAATTGGCACAAAAAACAAAGCTGGCCAAAAAGAAAAACTTTAAAGCACAAAATAATAAAAACAAAAACCAAATAAAAGTTATTTCTGAAAAGCGCGCATAAAAATTTCGAGTTGAATGCAACTTGCATGTGTGCGCTTGTCTCTGTCTCTGTGTGTGTGTGTGTGTGCGAGTTTACTGCTGTTGCTGCTGCAACAGCAGCTGCTGCCATTTCCCAGGCATTTTCCCGATTCGGTTTTTTTTTCTCATTCACTTTTTCGTTGCCTACTTTTCGGGGAGCCGCATAATTTATGACCGCCTAGCATTAAATTAGCCAAAGCGCAGCATGAAAAATGGCCCCGCAGACGGCAGGCGACGTCCAACGTCCGGCGTCCAGCGCTTATTAGGCACCTACAAAAATAAGCGAACGAGTAAAAAAAAATACACAGAGTAAATGTATAGCGAACCCTACCGCCAATTGCCAGGATGGCACCCGCGGCGTGTGACGTTGAAGTTGTTGAGCATGGGAAGAACACACACAAACACACACACACATACACACACTCATGCATTCATAGTCTTCGTCGCTCCCCCGAGCTATTAATATTACGGTTTGATTTTGAATTGTTGCACGAACTTCGTCTAATTAGTCACAACGCGCTAGCAGCTTGGATGGATGGATGGATAACTGGCTAGCTGCCAGGCATAAAGTGGCATCAGTGCCAGCCAGCGAGGGCTGCCCATAAAAAACTGGTTGTAATATTGTGTTTTATACAAATGTTGGCAAATTTCCTTAATTGCAATTTATCGCAAATAAGGAATAACAAAAAGCTATTAGTCAATGCAATATTTTTGGTTAGCAAGTTAAGTTTAGAAATACCAGTTTTTTTTTTAGATTTACCAACTATTCATTTAAAACTTTAAGTATTTAGGTATTAATTATAATAATTATAAAAATACAAAAATCGATGAAAACTTTAACTCCATTTGAAAAGTCTTTTCTTCAACAATCCTTTTCAAACATGCCCAAAAGTATGCTATGCAATTTTTCACTTCTTTTTTTTTACAAATTGTCTAAGTGAATACGTATACGTATAAAAGTTTATAAGAATCTTAAACATTAATCTTCACTATTTCCAAGAATGTTCACATAAGGCGTTCTGCTTTTAAATTGTATTAAGATTTTTATCTCTAACTGAAGGATCTGAAATAAAACGATCTTACATTACCATTATTCATTTAAAAAAACTTGCAAGTCCGAAACACACACAAAAAAAAATATCATATTCGATAACTTTTTTAAATATTTAAGTCAATCAGTCAAAAATTAGATTAATAGTTTATAGGCTTCAACTAAAAATGATGAACTTGTTATTCTTTCATTCATACATTAACTATTTTCAACACATACATATATTTCTGAAAATGGCTAATTTCCAATATGATCGATTGCTGCTATGTTTTTACTACAAAATATAAATGAATTCATTTTTCATTCCTTTTTCAAGTATTTTCAATACTTATGTTGTCAAAAAAAGAATTTCAAATTAGATTCAATATTGCCATGCTCTCACAACATAAACTCTTATCTGGGATTCATAAAATATTTTCAATATTTTTTTTGGAATAGAATTTCCATAGATGCTATGCTTTCACTTCATCATCTTATCAGAAATTCATTCATTAAATATTTTCAATAATTACGAATCCAAATGAATAGATGCCATGCTTTTAGTTACTCCTCAAGTGAACCTCTCTGAGCACATGAATGCCATGTCTCTTTAGCAGTAGCTGTCGACATATGAATTCATGTGTGTGTGTTGTGCTGTTACTGTTGCTATTTGTTTGTGTTTACTTACAATTATGAGTGTGTTGTCATCTTCGTCGGCGTCGTCTTCAGCTGCCTCATCCACATTCAAGTCCACGTCAGCGTCAGCGTCGTCGTCATCGTCTCAAGCATTCGCACACTTGGCGCTTTTCACAAAACTTTTTGCTATCCTTACTTGAAGGCTTGGGGCTGTGGCTGTGGCAGTGGCAGTGACAGAGGCAGAGAAGTGTATGCAGCATTGCAATAATAATTACAAATGTTGCACAATAAATTGCAAAGTAAACAGACTCAACGCTCTCTGGCAACGTTGTGGATGTGGCAGGGCCAGAAACGAAGACCGACTGCAGTGGCAAAATTACTTCCTGCTCAAGCGTCAGCGGAAATGTGCATACAAATGCCAGACACACACACACACATACATGCGAAGCACACACACACACACTCACTCGGAGAGTGGAAGTAAAGTTGACTGCTTGCCGTAGCAGAGGAGTGATGGGGGAAGGGTAGAGGGGTTACACAGGGGAACAGTCACTTGTCAAAAACAAAATCAGACAAAAACTCCCCTCGCGGCAGCGACAAGATGCGTAATTGCAGCTCCTGCTCCTGCTTCTGGTCCTGGCTTCTGTTGACGACTGTTGCGCTCCTTCTGACTGAATGCGAATGCGAATACGAATCCGATGGATGCACAGGATGCGCACAATTCGCTGCATTTGCATTCTTGTTGCTATTCCAATTGCTCTCCTTATTGCTGTTGTTGTTGTTGTTGTTGTTCTTGTTGCTGTTATCATCTTGCGCTTCTTCTTGCTCTTCATATTGCGTCGTGGAATGCAATAAATCTTGCCCAGCAAAACAATGACAAATGTTGTGACTGTCCTGTCCAAATTTGTGGTTTTGCCCCCTGCGGACACTTCATTTGATATCCGCTGTTAACCCCAAACATGTTTCCTATCTCTGTCTATCTTTCTCTCCCCCTTCTCTCTACCACACCCGAATGAATATTTTGCAGATTTGCCGCACCGGAAATTGAGGTGTTTATGGCCAACAGAAGCCACAGTCAGGTGACTTGGGAAGTCTCCGGAGAGCAGAGTGCAGCAACTTGAGGCTTAGCTTGATATTGGGGAAAACGCAGCACAAAGCTCAACTCGATGTTTTCCCCAAAGAAATCGCAGCTTACTTGAGTCTTAGTCGTCAAGAATGTGAACTATCAGCTGCACGGTTTGCGAGCAATATTTCAGAATTAATAGGAAACTGTTCTGCTTCACAAGTTGAGTGCAATTGAACTGATTTAAGTGTGCAATCAATTTTCAATTTCAATTTTAAATTGTTCAACAGTGATTTTAATACGAGAAACAATGAGTCGTGTAGTATACTAGTTTTTTTTTTTAGCATTCTAATCTTATAAAACTACTACAAAAATCTTTATATTGCAAGCTATAATAATGTAATTTAGTATTGCAAAGAAAATGGTGCTTCAAAATGTTCAGCTAGTGTTATTTTTACTAATTTTGTGTCATCCATAAACAAACAAACAAAAATGAATTTTTCATGTGAACGAACTGAATAGAGCTTTTCTTCCTTTTCCAGTTCGTTTTTATTTAATTTATTTTAGATTCCTAGTTCAATTTTCGTCAGTTATTCACTTTTAATCTTGGTGCTTACTCATTTCATTGAACTTGTTTTCTGGCTCGTAGTTTTCCTTACTAGTTATGCCATAAAATGTACTTATTATCAATTAGATAGATTGTTTATAAACAAAATAAAAATAAAAAAAAAAAACTTTCAAAAGGTTTGCATATGATGTAAAAATAAAAAATGTTGATTTTATTTGTGTTATTAAAACTGTATAAAGTAAATGCTTGAATCTACACTTTCTTCAATTAAAAATCAAACAAAAGCAGAATACAACTGAACGCTGTGTAATAATACTGAGCGATATTAGGAATAAAATCCAAGGAACAAAAAGCACGCTCTATTTCACTGTTTATTGGAATGAACTAACGAAATTATTCAGTGTGATATATTAGATAAGGTATATTTAAATACTATTTGGCATTAAAGTGCAAGGCTTCCTATAGGTCTAAAGTACAAACCATTTGATTTATTGTCAGCTTTAAGTCAATTCAAGTTTGCATTGTTGTCATAGATATCTTTAAGTAGTTAGATAATTATTTTATTTAAGTGTACTTTAGTATTTTAGTATAATTGTTGTATCCAAATGTTCAACTTCTTAAACGTCGTCTTATTTCAGCTGGCGCTGGCGTTGCAATGTAGATCACACCGTGTGGCAAACACTGTAAGCTAGCGACATGGTGGAATCATCGAGTTTGGGGCGCACGCCGCCAGCGGCACAGCAGCCCATACCACAGCAGCATTCGCCGTCGCCATCAGGAATGCGTTGCGGCAATCTGGAGACGCGGGTGCGCGGCTCCTGGTATCGTGTGATGGTCACACTTGAAACGGACTTTCTGGCCATCAGTCTAGACGAGTCCTGCGAGTCCTCGCAGCACTCTGGCGATGGGCAGTCGACCACATTGAATGGCACACTTGGGTAAGCATCGATAGCATCGAGTAGATAAATGTTAAATTATTGGAATCGCATTTTTGCAGAAGCAATCACAGTGGCGGCGGTGGCGCTGGACAGAATGGCACGCTGCCCAGCTCGGCATCGTTGCAGGGCATGGTTGTGCAGGACACGGAGCTGGATGGCACGGGTTCGGGCAGCGGAACGGGGGGATCGGTAGCGGGGGCGGGCACGAGTAACAACGACAACGGGGAGCTGTGCCTGAACAACAATAACAATGCGGATGGCGTGGGGCTGGACATGTGCGATGTACCTGATCATGTGGCCAATCAGAAGCGACATGTGCGCATCATCAAGTCGGACAACAACGGACTAGGCATCTCGATAAAGGGCGGACGCGAGAATCGCATGCCCATCCTCATCTCGAAGATATTCCGTGGCATGGCCGCCGATCAGGCCAAAGGACTCTATGTGGGCGACGCCATACTCACGGTCAATGGCGAAGAGCTCCGTGATGCCACCCACGATGAGGCAGTGCGTGCGCTGAAGCGTGCCGGTCGAGTGGTGGATTTGGAAGGTAAGTACCAACCTAAACACCCAACCCCATCAACTCATGTGTGTGCTTGCTAGTCCTGTCAAATGCTGACATTGTTGTTTGGCCCCAAAAAAAAAAGAAATTGAGATAGAGAAAAAATAAGAGATAACGTGTGCAGGAGTGCGAGAGTGAGAGCGAGAGCGGGAGTGCTTAAAAAGTGCCATTGAGAGAGTCAAACTAACAAGCAAACTATGTGCACAACTATGCACTGCAAAAAAAAATATTGCAAAATAAAAGTACACATAAAAAGTTTCACGAAATTTTGAATTGCAGCATTTTATAAAAGCTTATATTTTTTCAACATGATTATAAAGCACATTTTTAGGTTGGCAAAAAAAGCAAACAAATTTAATTTGAGAGTTTCTAGAGAAATCTAAAAATATTTAAATAATAAAAATACTTACTTCTGAAAATATGGTTGTATTTTATCTAGATTTGTAATCTTCATATTATAGAATTCTTGAATTTTCGAAGTAGGGATATTATTATTTATTTGTATTATTATTGTAGATTTTAGCAAATGTATCTTAAAAGAAATTTAACATAATAGTTTCATTTAATCTTAAATCTGGATTGTTTTTCTTTTATGAAATGTAATCTGAAGATGACGTTTTAAGCTATCTTGAAGTCATTTACGTCAATTTAGAATTTCGGTCTCTTATCTTAACTGAGCGATTTTCTTTTGGAAAATATAACATAAACTGATCAATGATGGTTCAGAGTTAAACATACTGTAGGACATAATAAACTAAAGTAACTGAATATAAATTGTGATCTTACTACAAGATTACTTTTTTAAATATTAAATGATTTGTTCTGAAGTTCAGAATCTGAACACAATTTTCAACGAAAGAAGTGAAACTAAAATTTTTATTTAGGTTTTAAACTTCTGCACATAAAGCGAAAAACATTCATTAAATTACAAAAACGTAACTATATATAAACTATGATCTTGTTAGTAGATTCTTTGCTTGATTTTAAAACGATTTTTTCTCACTGTGCATTGCTTTTGACGCAAGAAACGAAACTTAATAACGTGCACAGCACGAAGTTAACGCAAATTATAATTTTGCCAGTTTGACTTTAAAACTTTATCAGTTTTTTGTTGCAGTGCAGCTGATGCAGTGCATACGTGGGATGTGGGATTAGTCAGCACAACATGCGAGTTACTGTCCGCTGTCGCTTTGTTGCTGTTGTTGCTGCTGCTGCTGCTGCAGCTGTGTACTGTTATAAATCCCCCGCACACTGTGCCGAGCCCCTCTCCCAGCCCTCTTTTGCTGTCAATGCACCCCACCTCTTTTTGCCTGTTGACTCTTAGCTGTTGACTGCTGTTAGTTGCGTTTGGTTTTGTTGGTTGCTCGCTCGCTCGCTCTTCGTTCGTTCGTCGGTTCGTTGGCTCGTTTTGTTGGGTGGGTTGGCTGGTTGGCTGGCTGGCTGGCTGGTTGCTTGGTTTGTTTGTTTGCCTTGGCTCGGCTTGGCAATGAGTAATGAGAAAAGTTTTCCTTCCATTTGATCAAATGGCCCCAAAATACATAGTAGTCAGCCACCAGTGCCGAGTGGGCGTGGCATTCCACTTGCCACTTGCCACTTGCGAATTGAAATGAATGCTACGCACTACATTTTCATACGGCAAAGCAAACGTAGACTCGGTGCCAAATGCCAATATATACATATATACATATATATAGGATAATAACATGCCCGAATGCGAAACGGAGATGCTCTACTAATTACTTGGCTAAATACGCAAGTTGCTTGTGGAATTTTCATACCGAAAAGCAGAAAAACTCGCATCAGCAACGTTAATCGAAATGAAGCGATCCTCGGGCCTCGGGCTCTTATTATGTGAAAGTGAGCCAAGCTATAAAAGAGCTTTGCCTTTTTTCGGTAGTTTGCCATAAGCAGCAATTAGATGATTGAGCTAGACTGGCAAATGGATTTGGGGGAAGTTTAAAGCAAACAATACGCAATGAAGCATTGAGCACAATTTTGCTAAAACAACACAGAGTACTTGTGTATGTGCATGTGTGTGTGTGTGTGTGTGGCAAACACGCACTTCAGTTTGACTTTGATGCAAGTCAATTCCATTTCCGGACAACAGCTGACGAAGCACACGAGAATCGAGACTCGAGACTGAGACGATGAACAAACAACAAACAAGGACTTATAGGCTATCAGCAAATATTTATTATCCATTGTCGATTTGTCAGCTGGGGTCAGTTGAATTTGATTCCGAACTTAGTTCCGACGACGCAGACGCAGACGTTCGCTGCGACGTTGCTTGGGCCGCTCAACGGCAAGAATGAGACGTCCGAATTGACCGCCGGCTGCGTTAATGGGCAACAGTATCAGGCGACCGCTGGCCAAACCATCGAGGGCCGCCGCCTCGCTGAGCTCCTGTTCCGCCTCCTCGACCAGTTCCACCTGTGATTCATCCACCTCCAGTTCGTTGTCGGGCTCCTCCAGCTCGGGTGCTCCATAGCTGCGTGCAGGTGTGTTTGGTGCTCCATAAAAGTTGGCTGGCGTTGTGGCCCCAGCGAGGGGGGGCAACTCGGCGTCATTGCTGACGCCGCTTAGCGGCGCCTCGGCTTGGTCAGGCAGGGCAGGCAGATCAGCAACAGGCTGCTGCTCAATAGCAGGGCCATCAATGGCAACAGCGGCAAAATCCTCCACAGCCTCGCGTGTGGGTGGCTGAAACTCCTGTGACGGCGCCTGGGCAACCACCTCGATGGTATCCTCGGGATTCACTTCGGAGTCGGTGTCGGGTGCGCCATAAGTGTTGGACGGCGTGCGTGCATTTGTCTCAATTTCCGTTTGCTGTTCCTCTTGCTCCTCCTCTTCAACTGTGGTCGTGGTGCTTTGGGCATCTGTGCTGGCGAATTCCTCGACCTCAACCTCAACATCGCTGCTTGAGGTGGCTGCGGCTGGCGTCGTTGTGGTGGCCAATGGCTCCTCCAACTTAGGCTGTCGCTCGCTGGGCAAATCGAAGGGGATTTTGGGACGGAAACCAGCTGCCGGATATGGTGTGCTTGCTGCCACCAATTCCACTTGTCGCTGGCTCTTTATCGACTGCCTTGAATGCTTGCGCAGCGGTGTTGCCGTTACGATGGTGGCGGCCAGCATTAGGCTGATCAGGATTAGTCCAGTGAATGACTGCATGTTGCTGCTGCTTGCTAAACGGTATATGACTGGCTGCTGTGGGTGCACTTGCTTTTATATCGCCGTTGAATTGAAGTTGCGTTCGAGTTGAGTGCGGATTCTACATCAGAATTCAGTAACGGTCGCAAGGTCGCCTGTATTATGTAGTTTTTCGGCTATGATAACGATAACTCTTCGGGGCAATGCAAATGGGACACGAGTCGCAATATTCGCGCAATTTAAAAACGTATCGATGGCCCATCAAATGAGCCATCAAGCTCAATGTTAACGCCGCTTTAATATGATACAACCTCACGGCGACAATATTCAACCTCAGCTCCGCACACTCCCACGCCCCTGAAGGCACATCAAACGTCGACGTCGACGTCGATATCCACGTCCACGTCCGTTTCCATTGCCCATGCTATCGCTAGCTTCGTCGTCATCGTCAACGTGCCTCGCATTTCGATGCGTGCACCTCGCACACATGCCGCTCCTCTCGCCCCCCCTCCCTCACTCGCCATTCGTTGGTCGACAGCTCCATCGCTGATCCATTTCGCCAAAAAGTTTTGTCAGCTACCGCCCCGTTCCGCCCCGCCCAACAAAAATTAAGAGCACATAAATTCCGAGCAACTAACTAAGCCACCGCTCAACGCATATTGAATGCCCTAACTGGCTGTAAGCTAAAAAGGGTTACGACTCACACAAATATCCTAAAGCTAGTCTCATTTTCACAGCGACATTCTTAACTTTCTCCTTGAGCATTTCATTTTGCGAAATGAGTTACAAACTGAATACTCTCTGACATTGTTTACATCGTGTATTTAATGTTATTTTGCTTTTGTATTATTTCATAAGATATTTCTTCTTGATTATGCTTAGGAATAGCATAAAAGAAAATAATTAATTAATTTCTATAAAGAAATTACATTATTTAGATCATATAATTAATGTTATTTTACTTTTATATTTAAGCTAAATTATTCGTTTTATATGCGATTTATTTTCAATTAAGTATTTAAAAAAATATAGTTTATGTCCATCAACAAAATTACAATATTTAAGTTATACATTAATGTGATTTTGATTTAAATTTCTAATAATTTATTCGTTTTCCTTATTTTTGAACATGTATAGAAATAGCATAAAGACAATGAAATATAAATAAATTTGTTTCACATTGAGTGAAAGACTTGGCCAAATAAAATGCTAAATCGAGTCAATTATTAAATTTCAATAGAAATAAAAAATATTTTAAAGAAAAAGATGCAGATGAAAATTTAGCTTGACTTCCTTAAATAAAGAGCTTTAGCTTTTTATGCAAAGCTGAAAAATGTAGACGAAATTTAAAATTCAGAATTAAATATTCAGTTCGCATTTCTTAACAGACTTTACCCTTAAAAATAATAAGTATTTGTTGGGCTAAATTATGCAAATTTCAATTGGTATATCAAATGGACAAATAAAGACTTTAGAAAACATGTCTTTAGAAAAAGTTTACCACTTTAATTATTGATGATCTAAAGTTGACTTAAACAAATGTTGAAATAAAGTTGAGCAACTTGCTTTACTTAGTAAAAATACCTTTGTAAGGCTAGTGTATATGAAATTAGCCTTTTGTGTTGATTTGATTATGCATTTTAGGAGGCTTTCATAATTTCAATGGGGGACTGGGCATTAAATGAAATTGGCCCAGATCTATAAGCACGTAAAGTGGCCCAAGCAAGCATTAGCATTAACCCACACACAATGACAGTTGGCAATTGCAATTGCTAAGGTCTTTTTTGGGGCCATGCGAATGGACTGAGCTGTGACTGAGACTTAGACTGCGAATGAGAATGAGAATGGAAATGGGAATGGATTAGGCTGCAAGCTGTACGCTGTAAGCTGTAAGCATGACCCGTGCCTGTTGGCATCTTCGGCTCGAACTTCAATTTACAACTTGGTCCAAGTTGTTTGCCAGACTTCGTTGCCATCGTCGTCTTTAGCCATGCTCATTGTAATTTAAATAAGCTACCCCCGGCCCGTATAGCAACGATTCCAGCGGCGCGAAGCGGGAGCTGGCCAACTTTTGCCAACCGTCCAGTTGCACAAATTCCAGCAAAACTCGCTCCGAACTGCCAAATGTCAACGCCAGATTTCATCGCCCAGGCAAAAGGCGTCGACAACAGTTGGCTACACAGCTTCGCTTCAGTTCCTTCCCGTTGTCCCCCCTCTGTCACCGTAATGTAATGCCTTGCTTTGCCTTGCCTTGGCATTCTTTACCCTCTGCCTACTAAAAGTCCATTAGCAATGGTTTTTACAGCTTGGCATACTTTTGTGGGCAGGCAGTCGACACTCACACACACACCGACACACTCGCATACACACATCCGCCCGCATCTGTACGCTGCCCCCTCTGACCACTCGCCTTCGTCTCTCTGGCAACGCAGCGCGTGAGATTTTACTCTAAAAACTTTGTGCAAAGTTTTAACGCACGATTTGCGAGTGAGAACCGCCTGCACTTGATATCATATTTGTGCGCCCACGGACACGCCCACTTTGGCTGCCTTACGGCGTGATTTATGCGGGCGTACTTCGCTTCCCTTGCCAAAAAGGTGTACAAAACTTACTTCTCCCTCCCGTCTCCCTCTGCGCCACACACCTGTGTAATCTTTGGCCAGACTTTGTCTGCTAAATGCTCAACTCGTATAAGCTGCATTTAGCACTTAGATAGACGGACATGGATAATTGATTTTAATTAAACTTTTGCAGTATGCTATAAATTTCGTTGTTTATATTTCTTATTTATTTTGAAGGTAAATTTATTTTATTTATGTGTATGTATGTTTGCTATGTTTGCAAACTATTGTGAAATATATATTAATTCAAGTTATTTGTTAATTTTCATTTTAAGCATTGACATTGATTTGAATTGTGTGAAGTCGAGCTACACGTTTTCCATTCCATTTAATCTTTGTTGTTATGTTTATTGTGTATATATATTAATTTTCATTGTACATACTAAAATTTATGTCTAATATTTATTAACCAAATTATTTTTATTTATTTACCAAATATTTATAATTTATACTTCAATTTATACATTCATTTTCATTATAAATATTATTGTGTATTATTATATCAAACTAAAATTCATATAAATTTAAGTTATTCATTAGCATTTAATTTATTTGTCTAAAGTTAAGCGTTAAAGTGTTTTCTAGCAAGATTCATGTGAAGCAGCACATTCAACATATTTTAATAAGACAACAAATTGCTTTTCATTTAATTAATGAATATTTAGCATATTTATGTAAACAGTTGCTTGGTAAATTAATTTGTACGAACACACAAAGCAAATTAACTTTAGAAGAGTTGAGTTGCCCCTTTGTGCAAAGGTGACTCTCACATATCAAGTATACGCACATAATGTGAAATTTTAATTAAATTAAGGACTGCAATTAGTTTATTGTTAATTGCGAGCAATATGTGCAGAATGCCGTTAAGGGAAATATTGTTTTTATTTTTCCGTGTGTTTCTTGCAGTATTTGCCAGAGTTTCAATCAAAAGTTGAGAACTTAAAAGGTCATGTGAGTTGAGTTTGCTTTAATATACTCGGCTCATATAAAATATATATTGTATACGAAATGTAATATATATGCACATATCTGAGTGTGTGTTTGTTATATAACTATAACAGTTTACATTTGGCTTACAGCATTTATGGTTTGTTATTGTTGTTTGTTTATTTTCAGTTGTTGTTTTATTTCTCATTTTTGTTATTCTTCTTTTCTGGAATTGCAACTTTATTTACACTGAAATGCAAAAATTTGCACAACTTATTACAGTTGTTATTGTTGTTTCTAAACTTTTGCGTTGCGTTTAGGTTTTGTTTGCTTTTTAGTGCACTCCAAGCTTACCAAATCTCCACCCGCTGCTGCCTCCCACACTTCTAAATGCTGCTGCTCGGCTGCCCAGTTCTCAACAGCGCCTGACGCTATGCTACATTTTTTTGTAGCTTACTTGCTTGTTTGTTTGCTAGTTGTCGGTTGCATATTTCTGTATGTAAATGTTTACTGAGCTTCCAGCTTCAAGCTAAGGCAATGGCAACGACAACGGCAACGAACAACGACGACAACGTCCACTTGGCAACCCGTTTGCTACACGTAAATGCCAAGCAATTAGTGCGGCAATGTGGCCAAGAAGCAAGCGAAGCTGGGAGTTTGAAGTCTGTCAGACAATTATGGCGGCGGCTCGGGAGCCGTCTGCACTAATTAGTTGGTCTAAACACACGAATTGAGTCGCATAAAACGACCCAAACCCTCGGCCAACAGTTGGCATTAAGTGTGAAAATTGAATTTTCAAATCACTCGAACGACAACAACAACAACTACAACAACATCGACAACATCCTCATAGTCCACATCGTCGTCGACGTCGTCAACGGAAATGCAAATGTGCAAATGTTGTGGGCGGAACGGGGTCCGGTGCCCAGATAGACGAGCATCTATGTATACTATACGCATATACATACATACATATACATATCTGCCACAAGCCACCTGCCATCAGCATTTGCATAGAGGCTGCACAGTGGTGCACAATCCATTGAAAATGTCTTAGCAATATGAAAAGTCGAAATTTACAGAAATTGAAGATATTATCTCAATTTTGTAATTCTTACAAAAACTGTTTTTTATTAACACGAAAATGTATTTTACAATATCAGCTATAATCCACTTCTTATATAATTAAAATCGAAGTCAATAACAATACAAAATACGCATATAAAAAGCAAAAGAAAAACTCAGATTTATTAAAGATTGAATGTTAATTTGAAGACTCTAAAAATCATGTGCACTTTAAAGTTATGTTCATTTTGAAATTAAATTCGAAATGCAAAACAAAACATTAATACATTATTTTAAACGATTGACTGATGATTTAAAAATTTGTTTAAAGACAGTCCAAATTGTATTGCGTTGTATGCGGTGGATTCTGTATTGAGTTGGATTCTGACGTAAAGTAGAAGATCAACTTACTAAACTGCATTCAATAAAAGACTCTTCCATAATTCTGTATTTGTCTAAACTTACATCATTACCAAGCAAAGCAAAATTTTCAATTTGTTTTTGGGGCAGCTAAAGAAACATTGTAATTTTGCGTGCTTAAGCTTAATAGAAAAGAAGCTTGACAACTTTCTGTTGACACGCGTACCACAGTGCGTATGTGTGCTTGCAAATCGAATAAAAATGGAGCGGAAACTCTAATGAATTTATGCCGCAACGTTTGTGTTTGACGCTGATGCCGTTGAGAGCGAACTGATTGAATGCTGTGTGTCTGGCTGGGAGTATGTGTGTGTGTGTGTGAGTGGTTGATGTGTCACCACATCCTGTGCAAAGCGTCACAGGTGACGCCATGGGGCAGGGAGGCAGTCGGCAGGCAGGCAGACAGACTAGCAACGACCACAACCCCAACATCCTTTTTGGCATGCATATTCATGTGCCTCAATATTGATGTCTGTCTTCTGGCTTCTTCTATTTGCAGTTAAATTCCTGCGCGAAGTAACGCCCTACTTTCGCAAGGCGAGCATCATTTCCGAGGTGGGATGGGAGCTGCAGCGAGCGTTCCTCTGCCCACTGGGTCCGGGTGCGCCAACATCGCCGCCAGCTCCGACGCCCAAGACAACGCCGCGTGCCGATACGCGCTACATTCCGCTGCAGCTGACGCATCTGGCGCGCAATCTGAAGTACATCGATCCGGGTAAGTTTCTTCCTCACCCCCGTTGCTCCCTAACACAATAATAGTGGATAGTGTGAATTGTAATCGAACAATTGCTTTGCAGAGAATCGCTGTCTGGAGCTGCATTCACCGGATGGCGTGCACTCGTGCATTCTCCGTGCGGCCGACTCCGCCGAGGCGCTCGTCTGGTTCAATGCGCTCCACTCGGCCATGGGCAGCAGCACGCAGCGCGCTTTGGTCGAGGCCAATCGTGCGTTGGTGAATCTCATCGGTGAGCTCAAGCACATTGGTTGGCTGAGCAAGCGTCTGAATGGAGGCGGTGGCGGCAGTTCTGGCAGTGCTGGTGGTGGTGGCGGCAGCGGTGCCGCCAGCGGTGGCAGCGGCACATCCAATAGCGGGGGTGTTGCCGGCGAGGTGGTAAGTGGGAAGTTTACAATGTGAAGCACATTTGACTAATCGCTGTGAATGATTTGTCTTTAGCCAAGCGGCCGATCCAGCTCGGAGAGTTCTGATGAGACCGACAAATGGTTGCCCATCTTTGTGGCGGTGACCGAGCGCGAGTTTCGCATATACGAGAGTGCTCCTTGGTCCGTGGAGGCTTGGAGTCGACCCTTGGAGAGCTATGCGCTGGCCACCACACGTTTAGCGGGCGCCGGCAATAATTCCTCATTGAATGTAAGTACATTATAATGTCGATAAATTGTATATCTAATAAAATTAATCAAAACAAAAGTTTGAAAGATGGCTTTGTAAATATACCATGTAAATATAACTAAACATTCTAAAATATACTTTTTTTTTGTTATTTTTGTTGTGCTAAACAAGTGGTATTATCAATTCATTCTAAATATATACCATTTAATTCAAAATATTTCAAACAAGTGGTATTAATTTAAAATATACCATTTCATTCAAAATATACTAAACAAGTGGTATCATATGTCAAATATGCCTAACAAATATATCAATAAATTCAAAAATATACGTAAGGCCTATATACCATTTCATTAAAAATATACTAAACAAGTGGTATTATTTATCAAATATATCTAATGAATATACCAATTCATTCTACAATATACGTGCTTAGACCCCATTTCATTTAAAATATACCGTAGATAACAGAATATAATAAACACGTGCTATTATCTACTAAATATACCAAATAAATATATCCAAAGTATACGAAAGAGCTTATATACCATTCCATTCAAAATATACAATAATGTACAAAACATACCATAGTATAAACCAATGCAATTAAGCTACGCCAACTTAAGCCGGTTTTTGCCACATCAAATTATTTCTTAAAATACTTCTAAGATTGTATCTGACCGCAAACAAATGTTGAACGTACATCACTTTTTTTTGGATACTCGTACAAGTAATTAGCTTAATAAATAACGTAGTTATTATCTATAGTATATAATATGTTCTCAAATATTTACAGGGCCAGCAAACGACAGTGTTTTGTGTGCGCTGCGGCACAGCCCGGGGAGTGCTTGTGTATTGGCTGCGATCGGAGACGCATCGGGATATGGCTGCGTGGGCGCGAGCATTGGTTCAGGGCTCCCATCAGGCGGTCAATTTGCAGCGAGAGTTCTCGTTTCGCTGCCTGTACCAGGGCAGGCAGTGTCAATTGGTTGTGCACATAAATCGCGGCTTCTTTCTATACGATTGCGGTGGCTTTGCCTCATCCACGCCTACAGCGGCGGTGGCCAACAAAACGCAGCTCTGGCAATTTGCGTTCGATAAGCTGAAGGGCTCGGCGGACGATGGCAATCGCATGCTGTATTTGGATTTTGGCGACGATGGCGAAATCGTAAGTCAAACAGCATACATCTACTGCATCGATACCCAAATTCAACCTTCTTTTATTGCAGGAACTAGACATGGAGTGCTGTCCAAAGCCAGTCGTGTTTGTGGTTCACAATTGCCTCTCGGCCAAGGTGCACAATATTGCCTAGACTGAGGCAGAAGCTGCTTAGCTGGGTGTAAAATCTCTCAGAACAGCCACAGAACTTGAACAATTATGTATTAGCAACTTTGTTTTGATTATATTATGATTATTTTTAAAGTGTTTTTGTTTTTTTGTAATATTTTCACTTTATTTTGTGTTTAATTATTTAATTGATGATATTAATCAGCACATTTATTTAATTTTTTTGTAAATTAGTTGTATATCAGTTATGTTTGTAAGTGATTTCAACATCACATTTTTGAGCTACCATATCGTTAGGATCTGGCAAATGCCGAGTGAGCATTACGTGCTTCCCCTTGGCTATGGGCTATTTGTAAGTTTAGCAAAAAGAAACAAAAGTAGAATCTTTTTGAGTGCGAGCATGAGGAAGAAAATAACTAAAACAAAATAATATTGAAATAACAAAAGAAAAGCACAAACCAAAACAATTTTTATATTGTAAGTAGAAGTAAATTCATTTTATACGTGCAGACGAAAAAGAATTAGAGCAAAAAGAATACCATCTAATATGATCTAAAATTAAAATTTATATCGAAATCGAATATCTACAAAATAACTAAAATTTACATCTAAATCCAAATCTGATATCTACATTGAATACACGTTGAACAATAATTATCGTAATTGTACTTAACTAATTGTATCTTGTATCTAAACGAAGCACACATATCTCTCGATGTATTAGGCCCCTCTACCCATATACATATATACATATAAATACATACGTACATATATCGAATATCAAAATCAAATCCATCATGCCATACCAAGTATAAACAAAATAATACCTAGCAAAAATCCAAGAATAAGACAAAAAACAAAAGATACGCATCTATGTATTTTCTTGCCATTTCGCAACTTCCCCACAACATTCTATTTGTACAACATCGATCGATCATATGCAATTATTATACAAACAAAACTAACGTATATAACAAACATGAAATATTCATTTTATGAAATTAGAAATTTCGTTAAAAACAAAAAACAAAATTAAAACCAAAACATAAATTCAAACGAAAACGAAAAACAAAAAATCAACCAAGAAAATCAACATAAAATCATAAACTTAAGACGTATAATATTTTTAACGTAAGTAGTGTTGAATCTTCGATAATAAACTTATATATAATAATATAAATAAAACATAAAACATGTGTTTTTCAATGGGAATGTTAATTGGGGAAAATTAGATTTATAATCATGAATTGCAAACGTTATTCTTAGCAGCGTTTTCTTTTTTATATTAATAGAAAATATTAATAGGTTTCATTTGATAAATAAAAGATATCAAGTAGTGAAATTCCATATAAAATTATTTTAACTATTTCGATTTATGGAAAATGGCGAATAAGATTCTTATAAAATCATTCAAATTTAATTTGAAACTTGCTGATATTATAAATGTGACAAACATCGTTGGAAATTATATAGAGCACCTTAGGCTTTAGCTTAAAATTCATTTTTACGTTGCCATCCCATCTAGAATATTCAGGAAGACAGTTAGCTTAACAGGAACTGGCTTAGTTTGCCATGCAACTTTGATGTTGAATGGCTTAAACAGATGCAAAGGATTGTTAGATGTTTAGTTATTGACATGACTTTACAATATACATATGTATATAGCACAAGGAATGACCATAGATATATATATATATATTTGTGTATGTGTGTGTACCTTCAGAGAGTACGAGAACATGTGGCTATTTATTTCAATTTTCTCAATTCGCATTTAAGACGAAAACAAAGTCACCGAGTGAACGTGACCAGCATGTCGAACATGGCCAACGCCGACAACGACAACGAACACAACTGACACTGGTCAGCCGCAAAAACTTTGCTCATCAGCAACAACAGCAACTACAGCAGACAGTGTTTGCTTGCGACGAGACAGAGTGAAGAGGTAGATAGGTGGGTGGGGGAGGGAAGGAATGTAAAGCGATTTTGGGGCTGACTCGGTGACCATCATTGCGGTCAACGGGCAGGTTTAAGGTGTAACGAACGATGTCCGCCTTTTGGCCTCGACGTTGACACGATGACCACGACTGAGACACTGGCCACCCACACAACCACACCCACGCACACACACACACACCGAAGCAGATAGAGAGAGAGAGAGAGAGAATTACATTTCCGGCTTTTTGGAGGGCGGCATGCGGAAGTAGCGCGTCAATTTGGTCACCTTCAGGGCTAAAATTATGACAGCTGCTATTGCTGCTTTAGTTGCTGCTGCTTCAGCTGGATACTGAGTGAGTTTTTCGGGGATTGACTGGGAATTCGTATAAATACGCGATGTTGGCAAATGACAGCGCTTAGTAGCACATTCAAATAGCAAATAAACAGAACTAGACCGAAACCTAGAAGATGTGGCAACGATTTGGCATTCATGTGACACTGATGCTCGTCATCGTCCTGGCGAGCACACACTCGGCTGTCATACGCCCAGCAGAGCCAGTGGAGACGACAACAGCAAACACATTGAACGATGCCGAGGAGACGACGACAATAGCGACGGTGGAGAGCAGCACACCACAGTTTGCAGTGAGTCGCGACAAGGATGCGACTGTGCAAATAGAACTTGAGGCTAGTGTAGATCCAGCGCCAGGTACAGTGGAAGGTGATCTGAATGTGAGGCTGGACAGGCAGCCACAGAAGTCAGCCAAACTGTTGCTGCTGAGCACGCCCGCCAAGCGACCCGCTGAGGTGGAACAGCAGTTCGAGGAGCCGGATGAAAGCGAGACCGCAGCTGCTGGCAGTTCGGAGGCCAACGTGCCGACCACAACGCCACAGCAGCAGGAGGAGAAATTGGATAACACCAGCACCACGGAGCACACAGAGACAACAACAGAGACGGCAGCAGCAGTCACTACAGCAGCAACAATTGACCGCAAAGCAACAACTGCAACAACAACCAAACTGTTTGCCATTGATGCGACAATATCCTCGAAGGACTCGTCTGAGCCGAACGTCGCTGTTGCCGTTGCCACAGACAATGCCACAATTTCGATTGCCGAACAGCCGCAGCCAGCTGGCAACAACAATGTGGCCATTGAGTTGGCCCTCGTTGAACCTGAGGCCGAGTACGTGCTGCTCGACACAAGCCCGGACCTGGCATCCGTCTCCGTCTCTGTCTCGTCGGTCACACATGATGAACTGCAGCTGGGCAGCTTCACGCACATTGACAGCGATGCTCACTTGCAGCCTGTGGTGCATTCTGTGGAAATCGTGCCCACTCGCTTCGATGACCCCCTCATTGTCAATTATGTGCACAATTTCCGCTGATTCTCTCTCCACGCAGCTAAGCAAAATGGCCACATCCATCGCTGTGACCGCAAAGTTAATGTTTGTTTTTATGTTTTACACAACGAAATACATTTAACAGAATTAGTTTTAGGCAATTAACAATCGAAAATTTATTAAAAAAAATATTTACTACTCTGAGAAAATTGTATTTGATTATTGAGTAAACCCTTATACTGAAGGTGAAGCTATCTCTTGATAGGCTTATCGCACCTGTTATTTTAGGTGATAACACATTCAGCAAATATTCAAGTAATACAGGTTCAATTAGTATTTTGTAGCTGTCAAAATGTTTATTTAATTAACATACTTTTGATACTTTAAAATACTTTTAAAATATCTGTTTTAATTTAATTACATATATATTATATATATTTTGAATTGTGCAAATCGCATTTGCAGTTATCTTATCAGCCAACAAGTAATCGAAGAGACATTGTGGGCAAAACAAAATTTTTTATGTTAGTTGAATCATTGACAATAAACGAAGCTTTTCAGATTAAGCGCAAAAGTAAAAAGAATCAAGAAAAAAACAGAACACCAATACAAATGAAAAAAATGGAAATTATTAAATTTGCAATAAATTTACGTAATAAAGAAAATGAATACCATTATAAAACATAAAGCTGAATGAAAAATTTGAAATTCAAAATTCAATTAAAAAGAGCAATGTTTACAGTAACCAATCTGAACCGGAAATACAAAAAATATATTGTAGAGTTTTTTCAAATAAGCTAAAAGAAATGAATGATTCTATTAATTAAGTAGAGTCGATGGCCTTAGTTGCTAGCACTCCCTTCTTTTAGTTATTATATTATTTTGTATAATAATTAACATGTAAATAAATAAAATAATTAATTAAGTAAGGTATAAGATTTTAAAGTTAGGCTTCCAACATTGGTTAGGGGCAACTTTAAGCTGAGTTCCCTACCAATACAAGATATCCATAACCCATTTTATATAGAAGCAAAACACCACGCTATTTGGTACAACTTTTGTTTTATCTTAATATAGCAAATGAATAAACTTAAAAAATGTGAAAATATATCAATATACTCTTCATTAAAAATATACCATCGAATACAAAATATACCAAAGCCATTTTGTCCCAGCTGTTGTCGCTGATAAAGAATAAAATTTCTTTATGGTTTCGAAGATACATTCATTGTCTGTTGCAAACATTCGCTGGAGACACTATCCTCTTAAATCTAAGATAATCAAGATAATCAAAATCAGATAATCACAAGGCTTGGCAGCGAAATTTCAATATATTACATATATTTCTGAACCAATTTCTAAATGATGTGTGCATTATTCTGAAATAGTTCGATAACAAGGAAAACAAACGACTTTAATATAGATAAAGGGGAATTACAATTACTCAAAAGTTAACAGTATAATAGGATTGACTTATTGCTCTACCAACGCTGCTCCACATGCGTTGTGTAGGCGAATCCACGACGTGGCGCCTGCATTAGAGGCTGAGAGCGTAGCGGAATCGCCACCGGAATGCCATTAGCTGATACTGGTGCTGGGACTGGGATTGGGGCACTGGCAACGAGGACAGCTGGTCCCAGATTGCCGGTGATAACGACACTCTCAGCATCGGGTTCGTCCTTGGAGCCCGGCTCCGGTGTAGGCATCAATGGATTCGTGCTGACACCGCAAACTGGATGATTGGCATTATCCTCAGATGCAACTGGAGCTGCATCAACTTGTTGCTGCTGCTGCTGCTGTTGTTGTTGTTGCTCTGTGGGCAGCAGAAATGCGCGACTTGGTCGATAGCCGGCTGCTGGATACGGTGCCTTAGCATAGGCGCGTCCAGAGCGCAACTCAAACTGCGACGGAGCTGCTGTTGTTGTTGCTGCTGTGGCAACTTCCAGATTATCCACTGTGGTTGTCAGCACGGTGGTTGTGCTCCAGTCAAGTGACTCTGTTGTGCTTATTGTGGCTTCATCCAAAGGCAATTCAGTTGTTGTTGTCGTCGCTTCATCGCCACCAGCTCCTGAACCTTCACTGGTCGCGTCTACCTCACCCGGCAGCCAGAAGGCGCGTCCCTCTGGTCGATAGCCAGCAGCCGGATACGGCGTCGGCTTCAGCTCTTTAACATCTGCCTGCTGTACGTCATCCTCCTGAACGCTGGCCGCATAACGATTGATTCGTATCTGACGTGTCTCGGCGATTCCAGATGCCCAAAAGCATAGAACGAGAGCGAATATCCACTGCATTCTATATATAACGTCTGCTATCTAATTCACCCGATATAAGTGTCTCAACTGATTTGCGGCCCGGATGCGTCTGCTCTTTTTATACAATGTTCTCGGTCCGTCTAAGGTCTCAGCCAATGAAAGCGAGAGTCGTCCCAATCCAGTTGGAGAAGTCATATCGAGAAATATATGTACATGTGTCTATATACTGAATCGGTTTTGTGTATGTATATGAGAGTGCATAAATGAGACATCATTAGGCGCACGGTTATCACATTTAATGATTTATTTTATAAATTTATACGCAATGCTCATTCAATGTAGCTAAAAGAGGGTATTATAATTTAATAAATTGTTAAATTTATTATATTAAATAATAAAAAAAAAAGAAATTAATATCCCTATTTCAATTTGATTATTGAAACAATTGTATTTATATTGCACATACTCAAAATATGTACAATATATTATATATATTATTAATTGAATATTATATTTTAAGAGTTGTGATCACTGCGTACAGGGTATTTTGTTGTCTAACATTCTCAAGTGCATATTTGACATTAATTTTTGTTCACTTCTGGTGTTTGCCAGCTTATCCACGTCCACCACGTCCGAATCGTCGCCATGTTCTATGGAAATAAAAATGCGTTTCCTACGTGATAAGAAAGTTAAAATAGACTAACAACACCATTGACAACTTGGCCACATCAATTGAAAGCGAAAACTTGTTGTCAATTGCATTATGTCAAGTCTCGATTCGTTTTATTTACATATCTATACATTTATGTGTAGGTATTTATTTATTTCTTTTTTGAGTGTTAGAATTTTTATTAAACACTTATAATCGATATTTATGCGATCAACGACTGGGAAGGGAGGTAATCGTCAAGGGCAACTATGACTAACTAGCCACGTCACGTCACGTCAAGTCCTCAGTTGGCACACCATAAATATCGCATATTTGTATATAATAAATAATTTAATATTAAAGAATAAATTGTACATATCTGCTCCTAAAATAATATTCTAATTTCCGTAAAATGTTGGAAACATAGGAATTAAAACCAAAAATATGAATATTAAAGACTAAGTGAAAATATAATAATATAAACGTACAGATAGAGAAATTAAACCTAAATAAAACAATTCGACAAACCTATGAATGAAATATAATAAAAGTTGGTCATTCAAAAAATTAGCCAGCTGTTTTTGGCTTATCAAAATGTAGTTATTGATAACAAACTAGTAAACAAAAAGAACTAATTTACTCAGTGATTAAAATTGTTTACTAGATTATGACTAGTGCAAACCTATAAAAGTTGGTCTCTTCAAATGCATTCTTATCTTATCAGCATACATTTGAATTTGCGCAAATTTCTTTGCAGGTTCAGACATTAGTTTTCCATCAACTTTGTAGAAGAGAAGAACACGCAAGTTAATTCTTAAGTCCTAAATCAGATAATCAAAATGGAAGATAAGAAGCTTAATATACAACTTGAAGAAAATGATATTTCTCAGAATAGCCTCGAGAACAATTTGGTAATGTGAATAATAGAAATCCTACTTCTTTTTAATAAAAAACTGAATTTTTTTCTAGATCGATATCAGTTCAAATTTGTTTGAATCATCATGCTTTAAGGCTGTTAAGCAATTGATGGAACACTCCGATAAGAAAGCGGAATTCAAGGAATTTATTTATATGGTGCACATGAGAGATAATCAATTAATGGACATAAAAGATAAACTCTCAGATTTTGAGCAGCAAATCCTGGAGAAGAATAAATTAATAGACAATTTGAAAAGGAAAATGCATTTATCAGATGAAGCAAAAATTAATAACTATGAAAGAACGATTACAGAAACCAACAAGATCAATGCTGAAACAATTAAGGCTAAGGATCAACTAATAGAAACACTTAAAGAATCACTTGAGTTATCTAAAGATAATCGAAAGCTATTAGATAGTAATCAATTAGCAATGACAACAAGAATAGATCTTCTTTTGGCTCAACAGGCAACTGCTAATGAGAATATGATTGAAAGAGATAATGAGATTATACGGCTAAAATCAATAATTGATACAAAAGAGGTAGAAATTAAAGAAAATATAAAAATTATTGACGAAATGAAAGATGAAATAAAAACTGCTAATGAGAATATGATTGAAAGAGATAATGAGATTATACGGCTAAAATCAATAATTGATACAAAAGAGGCAGAAATTAAAAGTAATATTAAAACTATTGAAAAAATAACAAAAAAATTAGATTTTTATGTTAGGCGAAATAATATCCTTGAAGATATAGCAACTGATTCTTTTGTAAACGGCTGGCTTGATAATTAATTAATTTTTTAATTTATTTTTTAATTAAAAACAATTTTTTGTTCAATATAAAAATTTTTTTTTAAACTTCAATTAACAAATTTCTAATATAAACGTTATCTAAAAAATGATGGAATGATGAAAAAAAAAATGGGATGACTTCTAAGTGCCATACTAAAAAAAGATTCCTTTTTACTACTGACACTTCGCCTAAAAAGTATCATAGTTTGAAGGCTAGCAGTTTATATTACACATTTTGGACGCCACTGATTCACACTTTCGGCTAATAAAAGAGTTAGATTGAATCCACTTGAATCCAGTAAGTTCGACTCCACGAAAGACAGGTGTACGCTAATTCGGGTTCGTTGTTAATACACTGAATTACCACTACGTTTTATGAGCTACTATTATTTTAAATAGTTTTTTATACGTAATACACGTTTATCTTTGGGGCTGTCCTTATATTACGTAATCACGTTTTCGGCGATTTTTGACCCCCTCCCCCCTGGTAATCAAAAGTAATCATTTAATGAATTTCGCATCCTTCGTATGATTGAACTAATAGGCATTCTCCCTTTCGCCGTCCTGACACACGGTAAAGGGGTGTCTTTGATTTTGTATCGAAGCTTACAGCTACATTTTTGTATATATGTTGGAAAATCTTTTTGTTCGTTTTTTATTTTGCTAATATCAATATTGCCGTTGCTTCCTTTTGACAATCCGACGGTCTTTTATCGATATCGCAGCTTGCATGATTTAAAAACCGATTAAAATAGTTCACTTGGGTTTGAGTCCATTGCAAAACACACGAGAACATATCACAACCGAAACTTTTAAACAGATTACGGTTAATTCCATAATTTCACAACGAACATCTGATTTTCGATATATGTACAAATAATAAAATATGTACATCGACTTAATTATAGAGTTGCATTCTGTACTTATTGATGGAGTAAACCAATTTTTGAATAAATAATTTCAACAACAAAGTTTTTATAAAATGATTAAGTAATCATTGTCCAAAACACCTCCCCCCCATGTAATCAAACATAATCATTTTCTTGACCCCCCTCCC
Organism: Drosophila nasuta; assembly: GCF_023558535.2. Lineage (NCBI taxonomy): Eukaryota > Metazoa > Arthropoda > Insecta > Diptera > Drosophilidae > Drosophila > Drosophila nasuta. The sequence continues at coordinate 35,257,821 of NC_083457.1, read as the reverse complement.
CCCCTAAGTGATTACGTAATATATGGACAGCCCCTTATAGCAACCAATCAGGAATTCATACTGACTATAGTTATGTATGTAGCAAAAATTTGCGGGGCGGAAGTTGAAGTCGCAAATATGTAATACAAGTCTAATCTGAGTTCATACGAATAGACCGATAGACAGACATGACAACATCATCTCGGCTATTGAGGATGATCAAGAATATACATACTTAAATACTTTTGGAACCGGAGATACCTCCATCTGCCTTTTACATATATTTTCTGTAGGCGCAACGTTATCTATCATACGCTTCTACCCTATAAGTAAGATATAATTTACTCAATGGTTGCACTCGTTTAGAAGATTACGACTATCGCAAACCCATAAAAGTTCGTATCTTCAAATGCATTCGTATCTTATCGAAATCTTTGATTTCGTGGAAATTTCTCTGCATGTTCAGACATTAGTCTTCCATCAACTTTACAGTAGAGAAGAACACGCAAGTTAATTCTCAATTTATAAATCAGATAATCAAAATGGAAGATAAGAAACTTAATATACAATTGGAAGAAAATGATATTTCTCAGAAAAGCCTCGAGGACAATTTGGTAATGCAAATAATTAAAATCCTATTACTATTTAATAAACTCTTATAAACTGCTATTTTACTAGATCGATAATAGTTCAAATTTGTGTGACTCATCATGCTTTAAGGCTGTGAAACAATTGCTGGAGGACTCCGATAAGAAAGCAGAATTCGAGAAATTTTTTTATATGGTGCACATGAGAGATAATCAATTAATGGACATAATCTTAGATCTTGAAGTAAAACTATCAATTTATAAGCAGCAAATTCTGGAGAAGAATAAATTAATAGACAATTTGAAAAGGAAAATTTATTTATCAGATGAAGCAAAAATTAATAACAATGAAAGAACGATTACAGAAACCAACAATATAAATGCTGAAACAATTAAGGCTAAGGATCAACTAATAGAAACACTTAAAGAATCACTTGAGTTATCTAAAGATAATCGAAAGCTATGGGATATTAATCAATTAGCAAGGACAACAAGAATAGATCTTCTTTTGGCTCAACAGGCAACTGCTAATGAGAATATGATTGAAAAAGATAATGAGATTGTACGGCTAAAATCAAAAACTGATACAAATGAAGTAGAAATTAAAGAAAATATTAAAATTATTGACGAAATGAAAAATGAAATAAAAGCATTAGAAGATACTGTTCTTAGACAAAATAGTACCCGTAAAGAAGTACTAAATAAAATATGTCAATTGCCCAATCGTACTACTCTTAAATTGATTTGTGTGGAAATGAATTTTCGTAGTCTAATTGAAAAATTGGATTTTCGTGATTACAGCGCTCTTGAAATGAAGTCACTTAAATTTAATCTTTCGCGTACTTTGGATTCCCACAAAGCCATCAGAAATACAATTAGAGAAGCGTTATTTGCTGTAAACCGACTATTTGCAAAGCCTGAAGAAAATAAAAATAAAAATTCCTTAGTAGTTCGCCCATAAAAATGTTATACATAAATGTATGTATAAAATAATATAAATAAATAATATAAATAAAATAATAAAATATAAAATAATTTAAGAAAGCTACAATCGAGTGTACTCGACTGAATGATACCTATTACCCAATTTCAATATAAGCGAAATATTACAAATTTGTTCTTGGAAAACCAACATATTATATCGACAATACTTTTAAATATACCAAAGTCGATATTTAGTAGTCATATTTAGAATAATATACTATTATATTGAAAAGATTTTCAACCAAAGAAATAAAGACTCTTATCATATCTTATCTTGGGACCGGAGATGCCTCCATCTGCCTTTTACATATATTTTCTGTAGGCGCAACATTATCTATCATACGTTTCTACCCTATGAGTAAGATATAATTTACTCAATGGTTACACTCGTTTAGAAAATTACGACTATCGCAAACCCATAAAAGTTCGTATCTTCAAATGCATTCGTATCTTATCGAAATCTTCGATTTCGTGCAAATTTCTCTGCATGACAGGCATTAGTCTTCTATCAACTGTGCAGAAAAGAAGAACACCCAAGTTAATTTTGAATTTATAAATCAGATAATCAAAATGGAAGATCAAAAGGTTAATAAAAAAGAAAGAAATATTTCTTAACTTATTAATTAAAATTCTATTACTTTTTAATAAAAAACTGATATTTTTCTAGTTCGATATCCGTCAAAATTTGTGTGAATCATCATGCTTCAAGGCTGTTAAACTATTGCTGGAGAATTTCAAAAAGAAAGCGGTATTCGAGGAATTTATTTTATTTATTTTATTTTTTATTATTATACTAATTTTATTATTTAAAACTACATTTAATAGAAAAGAGAGTACTGAAACAATTAAGACTAAGGATGAACTAATAGAATCATTAAAGGAATCACTTAAGCTATCTAAAGAGAGAATAGATCTTCTTTTGGCTCAGCAGGCAACTGCTAATGAGAATATGATTGAAAGAGATAACGAGATTGTACGGCTAAAATCAAAAATTGATACAAATGAGAAAGAAATTAAAGAAAATATTAAAATTATTGGCGAAATGAAACATGAAATAAAAGCGTTGGAAGCTACAGTTCTTAGACTAAATAGTAACCTTAATGAACTAAAAGAAGAAATACTAGAACTATTTCGCACAGATATTTACAAAGCATGCAGTACAAACGAAATACAAAAATGCATTAAAAATTTAAATATTCGTAATTACAGTGACATTAAAACTAAGACATTTAAAATAAAATTTTCGGAATGTATCCATGCGCAACTCATTTACAAAGATACTATTACGAAAGTAATAAATAATTTTAAAGAAACTAATGGGGGGACCTTTGAAAAATATGCCATTTACTAAGTAGTTCATTAATGCAATTTTAGTTCATAAATGTATATATTGTATAAATTAAAATAATGGTTTGTTGTTAATATTTCGAATTACAACCAAAAAAATAATAAACAAGAAACTTACAATCGAGTATGCTCGACTGTGAGATACTCGCTACCCTATTTCAATATAAGCAAAATATTACAGTTTTATGCTTGGAATATACCAAATGAATATACCGAAAATATTATTAAATGTACCAAAGTCGGTATTTGGTATATTAATGTACTACTATATTCAAAATATACTATAGAATTCAAAAGATTTTTAACCAAAGAAATGCAGCCGTGTCATGTCATAAAAAATTATTTCATCAATACTACTTTTTTATCTGAAATCAGAAATTTATAAAATTAGTAATCATAGTGACTGTAGCTATGTATAAAGCAAAAACTTGCAGGGGGGGGAAGTTTGAATGGCAAATATCTAATGCAAATTTGGCTTTTATAGACTCTGAGATCTAAGTGTTGATATAAGTAGACCGACAAACAGACATGGCAGCATCGTCTCGGCTATCGAGGATGATCAAGAATATATATACCTATGGAATCGGACATGCCTCATTCTGCCTGTTACATACATTTTCTGTAGGCACAAAGTTATCATGAGTAACGGGATTACAGAGAAATAATTTACTCACTGGTTAAACTCTTTGAGAAGATAACGACTATCGCAAGCCTATAAATGTTCATATCTTCGAATGCATTTTTATCTTATCAAAATACATTTAGTGCAAATTTCTCTTCATGTTGAGACATTAGTCTTCCATCAACTTTGCAGTAGAGAAGAACACCCATGTCAATTCTTAATTCATAAATCATATAATCAAAATGGAAGATCGAAAGGTTAATATAAAATTTGAAGAAGTAAATAATTAAAATTCAATTACTTTTTAATAAAAAAGTGATATTTTATCTAGTTCGATATCAGTCAAAATGTGTTATAATCATCATGCTTTAAATCTGCTAAACAATTGTTGGAGAATTCCGATAAGAAAGCGGGATTCGAGGAATTCGCTTATTTATTTTATTTTTTATTATTATACTAATTTTAGTATTTAATACTATATTTAATAGAAAAAAAAGTACTGGCACAATTAAGACTAAGGATGAACTAATAGAAAGACTTAAAGAATCACTTAAGCTATCTAAAGATAATCACAAGCTATGGGACAAGAACCAATTAGAAATGACAACTAAAATAGATAATCTTATGTCTCAACTGGCAACTGCTAATGAGAAAATGATTGGAAGAGATAATGAGATTGTATGGCTTAAAACAAAAATTGATACAAATGAGGTAGAAATTGAAGAAAAGATGGAAATGAAACATGTCGTAAAAGTATTAGAATATGCTGTCCGTAGACTAAATAGTAAACGTAATCTACTAAAAAGTGAAATTCGTATTCTATATCACACAGATATTTACAATACATGCAGCACAAACGAAATACAAAAATTTATTAATAATTTAGATATTCGTGATTACAGTGAAATTGAAATTAAGTCACTTAAAATACAAATTTCGGAATATATCCGAGTGCAACTAACGTACAAAGACATTATTAGGAAAGGAATAAATTCTTTAAAAAATACTTGTTACTACATAAGTAGTTCTTCAATACAATTTTAGTATATAAATGTATTTATGTATATATAAAATAAAATAATGGATTGTAATATATATTTTGAATTGCATCCAAACAAATAATAAGCAAGTAAGAAACTTACAATCGAGTGTGCTCGACATTTGGTATATTAATGTACTACTATATTCAAAATATACTATAGAATTCAAAAGACTTTCAACCAAATAAATGCAGCCGTGTCGTGTCACATAAAATTATTTTATCAATACTACACTTTTATCTGATAGTAACGAATCAAGAATTTATAAAATTAGTAATCATAGCGACTGTAGCTATGTATGTAGCAAAAACTTGCAGGTGGGAAGTTTGAATGGCAAATATCTAATGCAAATTTGGCTTTTATAGACTCTGAAAACTAAGTGTTTATACGGACAGACCGACAGACAGACATGGCAGTAGCATCGTCTCTGCTATCCAGGATGATCAAGAATATATGTACCTATGGTATCGGATATGCCTCATTCTGCCAGTTACATACATTTTCTGTAGGCACAAAGTTATCATACGCTTTTAACCCATGAGTAACGGGATTAAAGAGAAATAATTTACTCACTGGTTAAACTCTTTGAGAAGATAACGACAATCGCAAACCTATAAATGTTCATATCTTCGAATGCATTTTTATCTTATCGAAATACAATTCTTGACAATTTCTCTGCATGTTCAGACATTAGTCTTCCATCAACTTTGCAGAAGAGAAGAACACCCAAGTCTATTCTTAATTCATAAATCAGATAATCAAAATGGAAGATCGAAAGGTTAATATAAAATTTGAAGAAGTAAATAATTAAAATCCAATTACTTTTTAATAAAAAACTGATATTTTTTCTAGTTCGATATCAGTCAAAATTTGTGTGAATCATCATGCTTTAAATCTGCTAAACAATTGTTGGAGAATTCCGATAAGAAAGCGGGATTCGAGGAATTCATTTATTTATTTATTTTTGTTTTTTGTATTATATTAACTCTAGTATTTAATACTATATTTAATAGAAAAGAGAATACTGAAGCACTTAACACTAAGGATGAACTAATAGAAAAACTAAAAGAATCACTGGAGCTATCTGAAGATAATCGCAAGCTATGGGACAAGAACCAATTAGAAATGACAACTAAAATAGATAATCTTATGGCTCAACTGGCAACTGCCAATGAGAAAATGATTGATAAAGATAATGAGATTGCAATGCTGACATCAACAATTAGTAGAAATGAGAAAGAGATTAATGGCGCGATTGAGATTATTATCGGATTGAATCGTCATATAAGTGGTGACTGTTAAACAAATAATTGGATAGTATGGAACGCCAGATAACGGTCGATGAACTAGGTTTGAATCCTACATCCTTTGTGAGGTTACCAATTATGTCAAGTGTATTACCCAATCAAAAAAAATTAAAACACCAAACTTCTATTCAAAAGAAGTAGGTAAACAAATTTCTTAATTCTCATCCAAACAAATATTAAAGTCTAGACTTTAGTTGAAATAACTTTCGATTGTTGGCCTAATCGATTTATTGGCGATCAAAAGACACTCTCCAGTCACTCTACAATCGGTCCGCTTTTGGATTGATTAATGGCGGAACTATAAATTCAAGCTTCCAGCGCAGCGTAGCTCTACTGCTAGTTCTTCTTTCAGGTCACGTCTATAGCTCATAAAGCCTCCCACCGATCGCAGAATAGTGTGCCGCATGTGTGTGTGTCGACGTCAGAGCGTGTGCCAAAAAAGGATGCCCAAGCATGGAGTATGCGATGCGGCGCACACTAAACAGCTTAGCAATTCCAGTGGCACTCCCAATGCTTGTCCTAGGTATAAAAGCGATGCGCAAGCCAGTCAAGAGCAACAGTTGTCGGCTTCAGCTTTCCAGACGCAACCCTCAGCAAGAAAATCCTTCGCAGCGATATGGCCAAGTTTCAAGTGGTGCTCATGATTGGCTTCGGCCTGTTGGCCATCGTCGGAGCCCAGCAGCAGCAGCAACGGCAGCAACGACAGCAGCAGCAATTTCAGCGCCAGCGTTTGAGCCGCGGACGCTCGCGTTACTTTGCTCGTCAGGAGTTGACACCAGCAGCGGATGCCGATGCCGCCGTTACGCCATATCCTCTGGCCGATGAACTTAAACCGGAAGTGCCATTCGATGAGGCAGCCGCTCCAGCCGCTGCTGAGCCGACGCCAGACGCCGTCTATGGGCCACCAGATGCAGCGCCAGCACCCAACAATGTGCCCGACGAGGTCTACGGCCCGCCCGATGTCACTGGCAACGATCTGCCCGCTGCCGCCGATGTGCCTGCCGAGCAGCAGGCGCGTCTAGTGGCCGCCAGGCGTGCGGCCAAGCTGCGTCGTGCCAGCCAGCCAGCAGCAGCAGCATCTGTCAGTCGTCGTGTCGTCTCCGCTGCGGCACGTCCGGCCAAGCTGAGCGCAGCCAGACGCTTCTAGAGAGATTCCAGTGCATCTGCTTGCGAGCTGCCTGAGCTGGGCAGTCGCAGAGTTAGATTCCCCGCTAAAACCCATGACGATACAAAACGACGATACTTCGATGATAATGATGATGACGGCATGCAAGACACACACACACACACACACACACACACACACACACACACTGCCACAACACAGCACAGCACAACACAGCACAAAACATTCACTCACAGCGTAAATAATATATTACTTTGGATTGTATGAGAATTGCAAATAAATTGTTTGGAAATCATAACAAAAGTTCTCAATATACCTATCTAACATATGTACGTATATGTATGTATACTATACTTGCCTGCATTCAGACAGACATTCCCACTTGCCTCTCTGTCTGTGAATCACAGCGAGCTTTTGGCGCGGTTTTGCTCCCAAATGGTTGTCTGGGGTCCATTGTTTTAAATCGCAAACCGAAAAACCGGTTGCGGGACGTACGCGTGCGCGTCATAAAAACAAGAAATTGATGACGAACCTCCCAGAGTCAGAGATTACAGTTGAGTTTGGGTATCTCCCTGACCGCAAGTAAACAAGAAATGCGCAATCTCTCAGCATTAAGTCGCTGCTGAAATACCCTCAACAAATTTACACCCGACCGGACATAGCATTTGTATATTACAAGTTTGTGCAACTGAGATTACAACAATAGATATTTAAATATTTTAGAGCCCACCATTTAACCTTAATAATTGCTTTGGCAATGCCAATTATTGACATCATTAAATTAGACTTTATTTTTCTGACCATTACAATACAATACAAAATAGCATAAAAAGTAAGAAACATAACTTTAACTGTAACCATTATAACATATACACATCTTTCTTTTGTGGATTTATATTTGATATATTTCTATTTAAAATTTAACCAAACATATTTAGAAAATGATATGACTTAGAGAAATCAAACAAGGCATCTTTTGTGGACCTGTACTTAATATTTTATTTGTCTTAGGTATATAATTTTCTAAGATTGTTTTGATAAATTTGTTCTGCTTTGATGCTTTTATTGGCAAACATTTATTGTAATTTACTTTTTCGTAAAAGTGACTTTTCGATTCAAAACTTTAACTATAATATAAATTATTTCCATTCAAAAGATGGAATCATCTTTTAGATTCCATGCATACTTGAATTAAATTTAATTATAATTTTCGAAATATATTTTCAGTTATGTTTCCTTAGCGGAGAATAAAATATTTTATAAAATAAAATAAAAACGGATACAAATGTATTTAATTTATATTTGAAATATTTCTTTCATTATAATTTTCGAAATATATTTTTAGTTCTATATATTTTTTCATCTGTGTAATTAATTAATTAATAATATGTAATTTATTTATATTTGAAATATTTCTTTTACTATTTTAGTAAATCTGATTAAAATTTTCGAAATACATTTTCATTTCTACTCCTTCTTCTAGAATATTTCACAAAATAATATAGAAATAAAAGCAAACTTGAGGACACAGCTGAAATACCCCAAATTTAATAACTTAAAACCGTAATAGTTGCTGTGAAAAATTATTACAGAGGAGCAGTGAAGTGTACAAATGAAATTTTACGACTACGTGCATATAGAAATTGGAAATTTGGTATGAAAACACAAATCAGTATGTGACATTCGGAATGATATGGCAAAACTGGAAATAATCGATGGGGTCAGCAAGGGTGTCGAATCGTTTTGATAAGCCCGACAACTTTATTGTGGCTGGACTCAGTCTCGATCTCTGTCTCTGTCTCTGTCTAACTGAGCGACTTCGCCTCTGGACTGAGTCAATTAAATGCTTGTCGAACAGCATCTGGCAGCTTATTTAAATAATTGCGAAAGCTTTCAGCTCTCAGTCTCAGTGTCAGTCTCAACAAGACAGCAACGTAACGTAACGTAGGCGAAAAGTGAAATTGTGCCAAAAAAAATATATGGTCAAAATGCTGCGAAATTTGTGCATATTCATAATACTTGGCGTCGAAATGTCGCTGGCTCAGCGACCCTCGTTCGCTGGCATCCGTCCACCCGGTGGCCTTAATCAGAAAGATAAATATTTGGGCACACAGAATACGGCCGTGGAGAATCTATCCGGCGTTAGCATTGCCACACGATTCGGTGAGGAGGCCGTTGCCCAGAAGACGCCAATTAATCTACCATTTGGCGCCTCACAAAAGCCGCCAGTGGGCGTGCCCCTAGTGCTGCCCGTCAACAGTTTTGTGCCACTCTCCGACCCTGTGCCAGTGGCGCCTTCACAACAGTCATCAACAACAGCCGCGACAAGCGTGGTAGGCGTGGCCAATCGTTTTGGTGGCAGCAATGATGCAACGATTCCACTCAGCGGGACCGCGGGAGTGGCAACTGCGGCTGCCAGGCCAGCGGCCAATGCGCTGCCCATCGATGCACGCGGCGATCAGGCGTATGTGAATCATCTGAATTCGCTGCCCGAGGATCAGCGTCCGTTCTGGTTCCTCAACTATCAGGCTATCGAAGCATTGCGCAACAGCAGCAGACCCAATGTGAATGCAGTTGAGAATCGGGGATCTTTCTTTGCGGGCTAAAAAACTTGCTTTTCAGCTTTTAAGACATTGCTTTCTTAATATAATTAAAACTAAGCACTCTCGTACATAGAAACAAGTATGCGCACACTCGAAAACAAATGAGTGGAATTACACAAAACGTGAGCTAAGTATTCCACGGAATCTGAATCTGAGATGGCGATAATAATTCAGTGAATTATTAAGTCTCAAGTATTTAAATAAATACATTTTGAATTGATCACATACACATCTGTATATGAGGAAAATGTAAAACAGTTGCTCCTTATTGAATTTGTAAATATTATTTATTCATTAATAAATTAATGTACATTTAGTTTATATTATACACTTCTTTTTTCCAGCCATCCAGAAAATGTATTCTTAATCAATACATCTCAAAATAAGCCATTGCTGCAAACTCAAAGAAAGTTAATTCAATTGAATTCCCTTTAGTTTCTGTTTATGCTAACACATTTTGTCCTTTTCATCATACGTTGAAGCTTTCACCTTAGGCTTTGTTTTGCAATCATCTATTTTGGAATAATTCAATTAAATCATTCTGTAATATTTCAATTAAATCATTCTGTTCTCTAAAAAGCTTGTAAAACCGTTCAAACATTTCGCCATTATTCTCAAAAGGCTCCAGTTGAAGATTACTTTCCTTAAAGTTATCATTATTTCCGTTCTTGAACGATTCAATGCGCAATTTCAAAAATTCAATTTGATCATCCTTATACTTCAGCTTATCTTTATACAAATTCAACTTTTCTTCGTCCAGTGCCGCTTTCATTTCAAGCTTTGATAACTTAGTTTTTAGATCGTATATTTCGGTATCTTGCTGTTGTATAACGTCGGTTAAATTCTCCACTTTATAATTTGTTACACATTGATTGTCATAATGCTTGATCTGAAAATTTTATAGATTTCGAATTAATTTCCTGGGATACATATATGAATTTTCATGGTACTTACAAAATAGTGATCGAAGGTGTCACATTCCGAATTTTCAGCTAATTGTAAATTTAGCGTTTTACCTTCCATGATATAGAGAATGCTATTTTTCAATGACGTGAATAGAAACTTAGCTGGCGAAAGTGAGTGACCACAACTTTACCTCCTGAATTCAAGATGTGAACTGACGTTTTCTTTTTAAGATTCTAGGCCTTATATAGTTATCATAGAGGGGTTTCTATTCTAATGAGCTTCTTCTAGGTAGTGTTTCGTCCTTTTGTTTACCTGCGATGCTTAAATGTATAATCCCTTTCTGGTGTTTTACAATGGGACTGTTTTATGATCAGCCATCTGGTGTTAAAGTAATACGACTCCAGATGGCTCATATACCTGACAATTTCTTTAATCCCCGATGGAATTTTCGGATATGCATATTATATCTTTAATATAAGCGTGACCTGCTTTTGTAATTTCGACAAACAACGATTTGTAAAAATTACATATTAATTTAATATTATAATAATTTCTATAACAGCATTGCATTTAATTATTTGGGCAATTCCTTTATGGGCCTTATCAGCATTTGCACAGATTTGATATAATTCTTCTTATTTCCCCACGTCTTGTATCCCCAGAAAATATATTCGTGCTTCTCAATACTTGTATCGGTAACTTTGCCACTAAGATTACTGCAAAAACAAATGAACAGTGATAGTAAGATATTAGCTTCGAATTAATTGAACTAATGGCTGCTTACCAAGTGGGCTTCACATTCGGCATCCACCACCAACCATTCTTGTATGCTTTCGTGGCAACAGAAAATGCTTTGCCCTCATTTAAACGCATCATATCGTTGGCATCTCCGCTGTAATGACCCAATGACCTCAGCACACCTTTCTCCTGCCTGCTGCCCACAACAAAGTTGTCGTATTTTGCATAATGCGCAATGCCATCAAAGTCAACAATGTGTACATAAAGTTCATGCCGCTGATGCGATGTTATTAGATGCATTTTTTCGAGTCCAAGCCAAAAGTCGCCAGTCCTCTTGCCAAACCCATCATAGTACTCGCCTTCATTTCTCTCAAAATCACAGTTGCCGTTGACACGACGATGTATGACAATCCAACCTGGTCCGGCAATGTTATTCTCCAGCACAGGCTCAAAGGATTTCAATTGTGGTACTTTCATCGACAATTTCGATCCACCATATTCCATTTGAATACTGATATTATCATTTTTCGTAACCAGTTCGCAGTTCTTCTGCGTATAATTTTCATTGTTCTTTGACGGTTCATTGGTCAATTTTAAAGACTCGATTAGATCCTCTTTAGATTGCAGTTTATCCCTATACAACTTGTCCATTTCTTCATGCATTGACACTTTCTTTTCAAGCTCCGATAACTTAGATTTGAGGTCGTTTATTTGACAATCTTGCTTTTGTATAACATCGATTAAAGTTTCCTTTCCGTCATTTAGGTTATTTGGAGAATCATAACGATTGTCAAAATGATCAAACTGCAGAATGAATAGATTTAAAACTGAATTTTATGGAGTAACTTTGACATTTATCATACTCACAATGCGATCGTCTAATAAGTTGCATGCTGAATTTTCAGCAAATTGTATGTTTAGCTTTTTTGTCTTCCATAGTTATTTTTTCGTACAGAACTCGATCGAAACTGAACTGATTCACGAAATTTTCACGGTTATAAATATTTTTCTTTTACTGATAAGAAATTGTACGATAACTGCGAGAAAGACCCCCCATTATCTAATTCCGCATATACATACATTCATGTGTATATCGATCTAAGCAGCTAAATCAAAGATAAAAAGTTTCTTTGTTGTTATCTATTATTATCAATCATCAATGCTACTCAGTAGCACTCTTATAAAAATGTATTAATTGTGAATTATTTGCTACTACACTAGGGAATAGAAACCCCATAAATTTATATACATATACTATGAGTCAATTAAACTAATGGCTTGTGATTCTATAAGTTAGTACCATAAACATGACACATTTTGTTCAAATCTGGCGTTCGAAGTTCACCATTAATTGATTGTGCATTACTCAGAGGGTGTAACAATAGGATTTACCTTTAAAAATAGAAGAATTTGCCAGCTATATATAATATATAATAAGAGCAACCAATGAATTGCTGCAGGAGAAGAAAAGAAAACTAGCTGAAAAGAAGAACAAATTTAAAGTTGTGCATGTTCGACAGCGAGACACGCTGTATTCCATACTTAGTATTAGATACAAGCATAATTAAAAATTACTCTGAACACTAGATGGCGCCAGTGTTTTATAGTATTTTCTTGAATACATTGTATGGCAAAGTTTTTCGTACACTTATACAAAATGATGTCTTGAAGAAATTCTGAACCAGTATTCTCACCTAATAAATATAGTTTTCAATTAATGTTGCTCAATAAAAAATACTCACACATCAGAAATGAATGTTGCCCTGAACTCTTGGGTTCCATTTGCAATGAGCACAGGGTACAATAACATTTTATAAGCAAGCGAAATCATGAAAAATGCATTCAAACGCTGCTCTGAACGCTGAGAACAAAGGCGAAACAAGAGAAATGCGCCGGAGAAAAGGACACTCTAACGACAGGACGAAATGGATTCAAACAATGCAAAGTGCTTGGCAACTTGAGCTGCACTTGAATGGCTTGTTAATGGCCAATGATTTGTCCAAGTCGAAGGCGCCAAAGTGTCTCAAGTAAAAGAAAAATGCGAAAAAGAAAAATAAAGTAGCAGCAAAGTTATGTTTAACGTTATTTAATAGGCAAAAACACAAATAACAGCCTAGGCCTTAACACGTTCAATAACAATTAGGCAATCAATCGATCTCTACCAGCCCAGCTGCTGTGGAGCTGCGTTGTAGGCCACCACATACGGCTGCTGGGCACCGACATAGTAGAATTGTGGGACTGGAGCAGCAGCAGCCACGGGCACGGGAGCAGCAACTGGGGCAACAGCAGGGGACAGCTCCTCGAGACGTGCGATGCGTTGACGCTGACGCAGAGGCTGAAGACGCAAACGTTTGGGTTGTGCCTTGGCCAGCTGCAACTTGGCCAGACGCTGGCGATTGATGCGCAGACGAGCTGGAGCAGCAGCGGCTTGAGTTGTCGCCTCCACGGAGTTCTCATCGGTGTCCAGCTCTTCGGCATCCACATCCACATCGACATCGTCGCTTGTCTCGGGCTCTGGCTGCGGCTCAGCATCGGGTTGGAAACTATTCACATCCGGCTCCTGCTCGGCGGGCAGCTCATCCACATCTGTGGACGGCGGTGGGCCATAGATAAGAGCTGGTTCCTCGGGCTTGAGTTCATCGGCCGAGGGATATGGCGTTGGTGCCACCTCCTGGCGAGCAAATTGCTGACGTCGACGCAGCTGGAGGCGCAGACGACGTGGCGCTTGCGCTGCCGTCGAGGCAACCAAAATGGTCAGGAGCAAAAGGGAGCTGATGAGCTGATAACGTGCCATGATCGTATAACTTGTGGTGAAGCTTTGTTGCCATTCGTATATGGAGCTTGTACTTTTATACTCATAGTAGTTGGCCCCGTGGCCCCGTGGCTCGAACAATTCTAGACCAGCGCCGCAACGCAACGCATATAAAGCAGTCAATAATTTGATAGTACCATTCAAAAACCAAAGAAAATAAACAAACACAAGACACAACACAGCACAACACAGCAACAAAAAATAATTGACCTGCATGACAAACAGGCGCCGCACAGTGCTTCCAAATGCGAGTTAACATTGTGCGAGCAACAAACACTTTTAATGGGGTTTTCGGCATTTCACAGAGGTTGCCTTCGAACACTTCTGGGAAACAAGCGCACATGTTGGGGCCTCAAAATAACAGCGAGTTCAGTTTTGCATTGTCAAAGCATTTCAATATTAGATAAATTAATAAAAGATTCATTTCAGCTTAGTTTCTTTTTGTAATTTGTACAACAACAAAATATACAACTTTTTTATAAGTGCTGATAAAGAAAGCTGATTTGTAACAGATCATAGTAAACAAAAAAGCATACAATACTCGTATTTAAGCAATTTAAGAATCTTAAAGAGTAAACTATGAAAATATAATCAAATATATTAAATGAAAATATAGCAATAATGCCGATACTCCAGTCGATTTGCCGATATGTTTTTAATAGTCTACTTATAAAATAATTTTATATATTATATTTATTTCAGAAATTAAACTGAAATCTATCTGATTGTAAAGAAACAAAAAATTTTAAATTTATCACAAGCTAAAGTATACAATATTTGAATATGAGAATACTTACTTACTTTTACTTTTATATTAATACTATAAACTTACATAAAGAATAAAGCTTAAGCCAATATGATGGTAAAGAAAAAGGTAATTCTGATTCTATCACAAATATTTACTATATTTTAATATAAAAAAAAACTATTGAAGTTAAAGAAAATCTTGTATTACAACTTGAATGCAAAAATGATTACAATGTCAAAACCTCTTTTCAATTATACTAAATACTATCAAATATCCTTTTTTGTGTTGAATGGTGGAATTTGTCGCGTGCGACATTATAAATCAATTTAAGTAATGGTCGTTCTTTTAGATCTGGATTAGCACTATATTTAGAGCTACGATTAATTGTATTACGATAAAACTATATAAATTCGTTCATTATGCAGTTTATACGAATTCGTTAATTTTCGAAATTATCTTAAAACAGAAAAAGAAATCCGAATAATTTTGGATCTCTCTAATCAAAGTGCTAAATTCACAATATATTATACACATTTTTTTTTTTGTACTTGATTAAGCATTTTTTTGATTGATGAAACCACAATTTAAAATTAATTGATTGCGTGGCTTCTCACATTTGAGCAACATCTGAACGCCTTTGCTCCAGTGTGCTTTATAAGTGATTGTCTATGCAATGATCGCTCCTCGTATGTTAAACATAGCGCATTTGGTACCACTGTGCGACTACTTTAAAGCACTTGGAGTTCAGAGTTAAGTGCCCAAGCGAATTAATGGTCAATGGTTATGGGATGGACATGGGCCCTTGACAAAATATTGTCACGTAGGTACTCGAACCCCGCAAACAAAATACAAAAAAAAAACCATCATAATAACCACTTTGTTGTCCCTCACGGTGCCATTTATGACTGCCAAAATGTTGTGTATAAAAGCTGCACGATTGCCACTCGATATCAACATTCTAACACCAATCAACAATCCAGCAACATGGCTTTCAAGTTTACCACCTCTCTGCTCATCCTGGCTGCCATCGCCGCATTGACTTCCGCGGAACCAGCGCGTTTGCGCAGTCGCAGTCGCTCCTCTCGCCTGCAGCTGGCTCGCCAGGAGGCTGCTCCGGTGGATCCCGTTGTGGATGCAGCACCCACGCCCGCCTCGGCGCCTTATCCACCAGCTGGCGTCACTCCCGAGGTACCATTTGATTTGCCCACTGAGACGGAGACGGAAGCGCAACCAGATTTGACTTATGGCCCACCTGCTGAGCCGGACAACACTTACGGTCCACCAGCTGAGTCCGATAACACTTATGGCCCGCCTGCTGAGCCCGACAACACCTACGGTCCTCCGGCTCCCTCGGCTGATCAGGATCTGCCCGTAGAAGACGCTGATCCAGCCTCCGAGCCCATCCCAGCCAGCCTCATCCAGCCACGCAACAGTCGCCTCCGCTTGCGTCGTCCAGTGGCAGAGAAACTTCGCGCAGCTCCAGTCCAGATCATCCGCTCGAGGCCCGTTCTAGTGTACACCATCTAAGGTCTAAATTGTTGTTAATACTTAAGCGATATATCGAAATGTTTGTTACAAATAAATTATAAGAATATCTTTGTTGGCATATTAAACGGAAACATTTTTTCATTACTTTCGTGGGGAAAAACAATATCCAAACGAATCACAGAATTTCTTAAATCGAATCTATAACTCAAGAAGTTGCTGTAAGTCCCCTTGGGCGTCCCCTGACGTTACTCAACAGAATTTTACTTTCGAAACATTTGCATAATCATAAAATGTGTTTGGAGAGTGTTTATGGTACTCGTTTTTTGTTCTCTTACCGTTAAATTAAAGTTCCAGTTCAGTTTGATATTTGTAATATTAAAATAAGTATATTTAAATACATATCTATATATTGAAAGCTAACTTGTTTTTGAGAATTACTGGTTTCACTTCAAGGTAGTGAATGTGTTTTATAAAAAAAATTAATGAAAATCAAATATTGATTGATATTGATATAATAAAGTTATTACTGACATGCACTTAGTCAATAAAATTCAGTATGTTATATTATATAAAATATACTATAAAACAGAAGATTAATATACAAAGCGAAACTTTGGAAATAAATTGTTAGCGTTATTACACCTGTTTTCAGAGCCTAAAGTATTCTCAAATTTATTTTAGGCTCTGAAAACATTTAATAAGCATTAAGATTTATTTGTCTACTACTATGAAAAATGAAAATTACTACCTTTTTGTTTTTAAATAAAATATGTATGTTATTTAAACAATAATTTATTAGATACGCAATACCCTAAAAGAGAAGATATGAGTAAAATTCCTTGCGCTCTAAATAAAATGATTATTTCCATTTCAACTGGTTAAAAATTATTTCCATTTATATAATATATGGGTAATACCATGACGGATTTGTACCATGCGAGACTCTGTACAGTGAAAATAACATAAACTGAAACAATTTTAAAAACAAGAAAAGGGAATTCTTTTATCTCTAATTTAGTACTTTAATTAGAGCTAAAAATGGTTTAACAATTTTTTCTGCTTTAAGATAATTGCAAAAAAGGAAAAATTCGTACGCGAACCAAAAAAATTAACGAATTTATATATTTTTTTAATCGTAAAACAGAACAAGTTCCTAAAATCAATCTTAGCTCTAAATATAGTGCTTATCTAAAGGTCTAGGAATAACATTCATTTATTTTTAAAATTTTTTCAGTTTATATTTTCACTGTAAAGAGTCTGGTACGGAACAAATTTCGTCATGGAATTACCCATATTGTATTGTTAATTACTAATATATTTTCTAAGCAAAACACTAAATGGAAAATTTGATTGAAATTAATTCTTTCAATTTAAATAATTTAAAAAAAAATTATAAAATTAATAGGTGTGAATATTCTTCTTAAACAATACTTTAAAATATACGTAATAAATAAAATATTAAACTATTATAATATTAGGTTGGCCAAAAAGTCTTGCGGTATTTTTATTGAATTTTCAATTGTTCATAAAATTGGTTAGAATAATGCGATTTAAGTCAAATATGCGCCGTTTTGTTCGATGACGAGTTCCCAACGAGATGCCAACTTCATAATGCCCCTCTTATAGAAGCTCGCTTTTCTATTGGCAAAAAATTTGGAGAGCCAATTTTCACAGGACTCTCTTGAGGCCAATTTCCGACTACCAAGGTCGTTCGCCATGGACAGAAATAGGTGGTAATCACTTGGTGCGAGATCCGGACTATACGGTGGATGCAATAGAACCTCCCATCCGAACTCCCGGAGCTTCTGGCGCGTCACCAAAGATGTGTGTGGCCTGGCGTTGTCCTGATGGAAGACAATTCGGCCTCTGTTGACCAAAGATGGCCTCTTCTGCTTGAGTGCTGCATTCAAGCGGTCCAGTTGTTGGCAGTACAGGTCCGAATTGAGCGTTTGGCCATAGGAGAGCAGCTCATAGTGGATGATTCCCTGCCAATCCCACCAAACACACAGAAGAACCTTCCTGGCCGTCAATCCAAGCTTGGCCACCGTCTGGGCAGCTTCACCGCTTTTCGACCACGACCGTTTGCGCTTCACGTTATCGTAAGTGATCCACTTTTCATCGCCAGTCACCATCCGCTTCAAAAACGGGTCGATTTTATTGCGATTCAGAAGCGATTCGCATGCATCCATACGGCCAAAAATGTTTTTTTGCGTCAAGTCGTGTGGCACCCATACATCTACCTTTTTTTTTTAATCTTAGCTTCTTCAAATGGTTTAAAACGGTTTGATGACTCATGCCAAGCTCTTGGCCGATGCTACGGGTGCTACTATGCCGATCTCTTTCGATCAATTCGGCGATTTTATCGCAATTTTCGACGACAGGCCTTCCGGACCGTGGCGCATCTTCGACCACCTCCGCACCAGAACGAAAACGTTGAAACCATCGTTGTGCGGTGGAAATGGAAACTGTATCGGGTCCATAAACTGCACAAATTTTATTGGCAGCATGAGTTGCATTTTTGCCTTTATCGTAGTAGTACTGTAAAATATGCCGTATTTTCTCTTTATTTTGCTCCATGTTTGTGACGCTATAACTCACGAACGACTCAAGACAAACAACAATAAATCAAACACGTGTTAGCGCGGGAAAAGAGCTTTCCAAAAAGGTATCGCATGAACCGATTCGATAAATAGAACTAGAACTACGCGCTTGCAAAGACACCTATCGGAAATACCGCAAGACTTTTTGGCCAACCTAATATAATATTTATTATATTTCGTTATAGTATTCATTTATAAACAATTCACCATATTATTATAATATATTATTTTCAATATTTTTTAATGTTAACAATAACATATAAAGATATTTGATTTAAAGAAAGGTTCTGCAGTCGAGTTTAACAATATGTGGAAGAATGTTTTCAAAGTCTTATACTACGAATAAACTGTCGTGTAGGGATAATTTCGTTTTATCCAAGATGCAAAAATGCCATAAGATATATTTCATAATAAATCGCAAAAGGAAATAAAAAAAAGCTGTGACCTTGATAAGAACAGCATAATTGGCAAGGTGCAAGAACATAATTAAAGGCAATGAATATTTTATGATTATTGCCTCCGTTTGACCTAGAGAAGAATTATGTCTAATGGGAAGGGCACTCCTCCCAACACCCAACACGTTCCCCCCATCAAGGCCACTGGATTCATATGAATATAAAAGCCATCAAATAAAATTATGAATAGCCAAGAACCAACAAATTGTCCAGCAACAAAAAAAGAGAAACGAGCGGACAATTCGATTACGAGCTAAAGCTACCATCGACGACGGCGTGTTAATGAGCAAGAGCTCATCGTAGAAGCTGCCATGTGTTGCATACGGCACATGGCACAAGGCACATGGCACTTGACGCTGTTAGCATTGGCCGCTAAAATTGGGAAAAGGGTCACGTAGTCAGCATTAAAAGCAAAACCGAAACTCAAAAGCCGCCTCGATCGGGGCAACATAATCAAAGTGCCGAGTGCCGAGCGAACGGGATAAACAACAACGTTGCTTGGCCAGGCCTAAAACTAAAAACTGAAACTGAAAGTGACGAGCATAAATTATAAAAACAAACTGATCTGCCGTCAACCGTCTCCCGTGACCCATTCGAGTATAAATAGGCCGCCGTGTTGCCCAACTCAGAACATAAACCAAACAGACTTCACAATGACTAAAGCAACAACTTGCACTGCTATTCTACTGTTGGGCTTCGCCGTTTTGGCCAGCTCAGAGCCACTGCGTCAACGCTTTGTGCCACGCCGTGGTTTGGCACGACAGGAACTGGCTGCGCCTCCAAGTCCAGCGCCCACAGGCTACCCAGAGGCGGGCATTACGCCCGAAATACCCTTCGATTTGCCCAGCTCAACTGCGCAACCGGAAGTGAGCTATTTGCCACCGGATAACACATACGGACCCCCAGACAGCGTTTACGGACCGCCCACAACAAGTGCGGACGAGCCAGCGCCAGAACCCGAGCCGGAGCAAGAACCAGAGCAGCCAATTGAAACGGATGACATTCCAGCACCAGAGGAGGAGGAGGAGGAGACGCCTGGCGATGTCAAGCTGCAGCCGGAGCCTGCACCTGAGCCTGAGGATGAGAATGTGCTGGTGGAAGTGTCCGATGATGGCACCGTCATTGCCGTCTCCACGACACTTGATCAGCCAAAGTCAGCGAGATTCTACCAGCGATTCCCCCAAGGACGTCGCCGTGAGCAGCCAGTGCCACAGCGTCTGGTGCTGCGACGCAACTGGTGAACACTTAATTTCTAATCCATAATCCATAACATGTAAACGCTATTAATAAATCTTTGCTTTACACGTAATCGTAATTGTTGTGCTTTACTCACCATCGTCCACCATTATTTGGGCACGTAACCTCTTTTTGGGGTTTGCCGTATAAGTCATCGGACGACCTTGTCGGCATTTTGGTCACTGTGGCCAATGTGTGGATGAAGGTCATCCATGGGCGTATTTAAAGCCACCTTTAGACTGTTGCTGACATCAGTTTATGCTTGTACAGCAAAATGTTTGGTGGTGCTTCTTCTGTTCGCTTGGTGACGCTTTGTGTGCTGTTCAGCTCGTTGGCTGCCAGCGAGGCGGCAAGATTACGCTTTCCGGGTCCTGCGCTGCAGCGTCAGGAGGCAGCGCCATATCCAGCAGCTGGTGCAACGCCTGATCCACCATTTGAGTTGCCCACTGAGCAGGAGGCAAACTTCCCTCAGCCAGACTTGACTTATGGTCCACCCGAGGAGCCGGAGTTGGTGTATGGGCCACCAGAGGAGCAACCCGAGCTGGTTTATGGGCCACCAGAGGAGCAACCTGAGCTAGTTTATGGGCCACCAGAGGAGCAACCCGAACTAGTTTATGGACCACCAGCTGACACTTATGGCCTTCCAGCTGCAGAAGTGCTGCCTGATCAGACCTACGGGCCACCAGCGAGTGATGATGCCAATGCTGCAGCGCAAAGTGCAGCCACCATCAGTTTGGCCAGCTTGCGACCTGCGGCACAGTTTGTCCTTCCTCTCGTGCAACGTTTCAACACTTTCCGGCAGCTGCGTCGTCCAGCGGTTTCGTCACAGCGCAGACCCGCAAAGTTGACGGCACGGCCACAGCGCAGACCGGCAAAAATCGTTACGGGTAACGCAGCCATCTTTCCGGCCACTCAATTGACGCTTCCGTTTGTTGAGCGTCGCATTCCGTTTAGACCTGCGCGCCTAATTTTGAATGCGCCATTGAAGCGAAAGCCGGCGAAATTAACGGTTAATTCACTAGCACAATTGACGCCAGCTATACGTAGGCCTATTGTATCGGGTGGTCGCATTATTGCCTATTCTGACAGAGCGCAGAACTGGTAAATAATTATAGCACTTGTAAAATATGATCTTAATAAACACAAGCACTTGATTTAAATTGTCGTTATTTATTTTTAATTGGAGAATAATAGAGATGGGAGATTTGAGAAAATACTGTCTGCGGTATTTATGAATATCGATATATTTGTATATCGGAAAGCGAAAATCATTTGATGTATATTATTTTCGGGCGATTCACTTTATGTTATTATCATTTTTATGTTTTTAACAGGAAAAAGTTGTTAATTCAATTTAAATTAGTAAATGCAAAATTGTTAGTATTTTATTAATATCATAACATTGAAAACATGACATTTCTTAATGGTTCATTGGAACTAGCTCAGTTCCAGAGCATGCTTCTGTCACACTGTTTTTAGGAACTAAACGAAATAAGCACGCTAAACCAAAAATATTTAACAAGTGCCGGAAGAAGTAAATAAAACACGACTTATTCAATTAAAACAGTTAGTACCATATTGGTTAATTAAATAACTATAAGATCAGCAGCATTTAACTGCTATGAGCCAAACCACAAACTACAAATCATCGACAACGTGAAATTCAACAAAAGGTGCGATTTTGGCGGCAGCAATAAATGAAATTAGTCTAATAACATTTGTTTTTAGTTAACATGGCTGGAGTGCTATTCGAGGATATATTCAATGTCAAGGACATGGATCCAGAGGGCAAAAAGTTTGACCGTGTCTCCCGCCTGCACTGCGAATCCGAATCCTTCAAAATGGACCTTATCCTGGACATCAACTCGTGGCTGTATCCCATGGAATTGGGTGACAAATTTCGCTTGGTGCTGGCCACAACGCTGCGCGAAGATGGCTGCCCTGACAGCGGCGAATACAATCCTATGGAGCACGAAGGAACGCGCGCAGACAGTTTTGAGTATGTGATGTATGGCAAAATTTATCGCATTGAAGGCGACGAAGCGCACAACGAATCCTCACGTCTGTCGGCGTATGTTTCATTTGGTGGCCTGCTGATGCGTCTGCAAGGTGATGCAAACAATTTGCATGGCTTTGAAGTGGATCAACATATGTACTTGCTGATGAAACGACTGGCATTTTGAGTTGTATATAATAAATCAATTATATTTCTACATTTGCGTTTCTTTCCATTCAAGATTTGCAATAACAAAAACATCAGAGCAGTGTGGCCGTAGATTGGCTCACCAAATATACCATTCAAATTTTATATGCCTAAAATGGTTATGCGCTTGAGATTATGGAAATTTAAAAATCCATTTGTTTTCAAGAGTTCAGCAAGCAACAATGCTCGGTTTAGTGCAATCGAAAATAAATACAAGCGAATATGCATATATTTTGAATAAATTCCTGGATATCGTCGCACTTGGTATATTTTTCGACCTCTAATAGAATATTCAAAATCGCTGGTCTCACTGCAAACGGCACAGCGGGTGTGTGTGTGTACGTTGTAGGGAGAAAACTAATTAAACACAACATAACAACTAAACAAATCAATTACTTGGTTCTCCTCTTTTTGGAATGTAATGCAGTGCTGTAATTGGTGTTTGTAAATTATAAAATGTTGTCTGTGCGGCTTCTTAAGGTAAAGCAAATGTGTAATGTGCAGTGCAAAAGAAAAGAAAGGGGCGTTCGCTGGGCGATTGCACTGAGAGATAAATAAACAAATAATAAAATGCAGAAAATTGTATTTGCCAAGCCAGCCCAGCAGAAACTGCTCTCTTGGTTGTGTGTGCTTCTGTCTGTCTTTGTGTGTGAGCTGCGTGTGTGTGTGTGTTTGCTTTACTTTTGCTTGCAGCTGCTTCATGAATTAATCACAGTTCATTTTGCGGGTAAGTCCGTCTTTTTCTCTGATTTAGTTGTGGTGTTGGTTACTTATTGGATAAATTGTAATTATAGTAGCTGTAAACAATTGCTATTGGTGCTGGTTATTTTACTAACAGAAGTTGTTGATCATTTGTTGTTGTGATTTCAGCGCCACACAAACAAAAGACTTCAATGTGTTTTGACCCCCAGCCAAGTCAAAAGTCTGCCCCTTTGGTGTCCCCTTCCTTCCATTTGCCTATTTAGCATTACAAAATTGTGTGCTGCTGCTGTTTTTGTATTCTTTTGTGTCGCACACCTTTTGTGAATTATTTTCGCTGTCGTTCGTGCTTTTTCCAACGTTCTCTTTCAATTTAATGAATCGCGCTGGTCGCTGGTCTGCTGGGCTGACTACCGTGCGAGCGAACGAGAGAGCAAGATGGAGAGAAGTACAGCTGGGCTGCAGTACTCATAGTTACAGCTCTTTTTTGGGATGGGTTTTGGGTTTGTTGTTGGTGCCTCGCGGTCGCCAGTTCACGTTCGCGCTTTCAATTCGCTTTTCAACAGTTGTTTTCATTTTCGTTTTACGCTTCATTTGCGTAACGTGCAGCTGTGTGAACGGTGACTGTGAATATCGCTGTCCCTGTCCCTGCACTTGGAGCAATCATGCTTCAATGCTGCCCTCATCGTCGCCATCGTCATATTCATCATCGTTGTACAGTAAGTTTTTGGCATGCGCCACCCTTTGGCTCAATGAAGCGTCGCCAAAGGTCCACACACTACCAGCATGTGTGTGTGTGTATATAATTATGTATGTGTGTCTGAGTGTTCTCACATCATGGGCAATCTGGTCGCCAGAACATACAATACTTAGCGCTAACTGTGCCCAGGGTCATCGTCAACTACTCTTGATTTTTACAGTTTTTCTTTGTTGCGCTTGCATTTTCCCAATCGTCGTTTCATTAGAACTTCCGAGATCGACAGCAGCAGCAAGTACAGCGGCAGAAATAATTTAAAAAAGGTATAGAAAAATGAAGTTACCATATTTTCCATAAGTTAACTCTGTTATCAGTCTCTAGACCTTATCAGTTATTGCCTTTGTCCGTTCGTGGCTTATCAGTAATACACGCTCTCTTTGTCTGCCTGCCTCCCACCTCACATTCCCTTCAGATATCTCGCTCGCATTCGCTCTCGCTGCGTTTCCCAAACAAAAGATTGAGAAAACAAACTGAGAAACTCTTCCAAGTGAGCTCCATGTAACGTGTATGTGTGTGTGTGTACCTGGAAATTCTAGCTGATAAAGTGATAAAAGCAAATATTTCGTATTGCTGCACTGCGCAAAATTGTGAGTGAATTGAATAAATATGGGTTATTCTATATATGTAAGTACGTTGTTTCCTAGCAGAAACTTTGGTAATATATAGAATTTGGCGGAAGGTTTTAACGTCTTTTCTGAATAATTTTTACATAAAATGGTAACATTTTCTCTCGTTGTATTTCGTTTGAGAAAAAAAAACAATATTTTAATGCCAGTTGCATATTAAGAGATTGTATATAAAAAAGGAAACATTTTAAAGAAACCATTTATTCTAATCTCCCAAAAATTGATTTCTTATATAAAATATTGAATGTTATATCTAACATCAAATATTATGAGATAAAACCCATTCATTTCGCTTAGTGTATTTGCTCCAAACACTACGCTCCCCATTTAAAATTGTTCTTATCGTTTACTTCAGTTTTAAAAGTTCGGTGGACACAGCTGAAATTCATATTGTTGTGTTTCGTTTCATTCCGTTTCGATTCGTGTTTTATTCTTTTGTTGTTTATTTCTTGTGAGTTGTGTCGAACGTGGCATTGTGAATGCTAAATAAATAATAGAACTTCAAATTTCTCTTGCAGCAAAACGCTTAACTAAATCGCTATAACACGGTGTTTGGGACTCCTTCTTCTTAAACTAAACGTAGACCAAAGTTGAACTCTCCTCGTAGTAACATTAACCCCCTAACAAATCCCATAAACAACAAATAAAAGTAAAATAAAGTAAAGTAAGCAGCTGGTGCCGGGTGCAGCGATAGCCATAAGACTTAACTCCCAGCATGGTGCGCAGTCGACGCAGTCTCTCCAAGGAGGATGCCGCATCTCTGCTCACCGACAGCGGCATCTCGTTGTCATCGCCGCCGGCTGCACGCGAATCCTCGCCCACAACAACGTTACCACCGATACCGATAAAGCGACGCAAGAGCAGTCTTGCCAGTCTGCAGGATTTGTTTGTGACTGGCGCACAGGATTCCACAGATGACGATGACGATGATGCTGCTGATGAGGGTGATGCCGAAACGGACGCAGACTATGTGCAACCGGAGCCAAAGAAATCGCCACGCAAGGCGGACACAACGAAACGAAAGCAACACGTGTGCAGTCATTGCTCCAAGGAATTTGGTGGCAAGACGGATCTGTTGCGCCATGTGCTTATCCACTCGGATGAGCGGCCACACAAATGCACGGAATGCGGCAAATGCTATCGCCAGGCGGTGAATCTCAAGAATCACATAACCACCGCCCACGAGCACAAGAAACAATTTGCCTGCACCGCATGTCCCAAAACTTTTGCTCTCAAGGAGCGTCTGAGACTGCATATGCGACTGCATTCAGGCGAAAAACCGTATCCATGTGCGCTGTGCGACAAACGCTTTGCTCGCGGAGGTCAAGTGAGTTAAGCAATGCTAATTTCCTTTCGAACTCACAGTTTAATAGTTTGATACCATTTACAGCTGCAGCAGCACATGGTGTCGCATCATAAGACGAGTATACAGCAATTTAACTGCACCAAGTGCTCGGCCAGCTTCTCCACGAATGCCAATCTTCGCGTGCACATGGAACGCCACGAGCAGGGCATGGAACACAGATGCACCATCTGCGAGAGTCAGTTTGCCAACGAATTAGCGCTGCGAGCACACATCAATCAGGAGCATCACAAGCTTAGCCGTTTCGATTGCGAGATATGCCACAAAACCATTGAGCCGGATGAGGATCTGGCCTCGCACATGCAGAAACATGCGGCAGTCAAGACGCACGTCTGCGAAGTGTGCAATTCGTATTTTACACAAAAATCCCAGTACAATGTGCACATGCGTATGCACACAGGAGAGCGTCCCTATCAATGTCGTGTGAGTTAAGGCGGGAGTTTAGAGTATGATAGATATTTATGTAGTTTTTTTTTTGTGCCTTGCAGATCTGTCATCAGACCTTTGCCCACTCCAGTGTGCTGAAGCTGCACATACGCAAGCACACGGGCGAGAAGCCGTTTCGCTGTCAGCTCTGTACGGATGAGGTGGCCTTCTCGCAGCTGGCGCATCTCAAGAACCACATGAAGAAGATACACAAACAGCTGAAGCCCTACATGTGCGAAGGCTGCCACGAGTTCTTCAAGATCAAGGTGGAACTGCAGGCGCATGCGGAGCAGTGTGCCAAGTGCAAAGCTACGCAGGATGAGCCCAACGATAATCAGACGGAGGATGCGCAAACATTGTCCAGCATACGCTTTAATATGGCTGTGGTGCTAAAGAAGATTAGTTCGGCACAAAAGCTGCGACAACTGGGCTACGAGAAACGTCTGATTGATAATGTTATAATTGCATCGCTGAAGTTAGCGCAGCGGCCATCGCATGATGATGCAGCGCTGACACCTTTGGCCAGGCTGCGCTTAAATGTTGAGGAGTTCCTCAAGTGGATTGTGCCGGCACCCACAATGCAAAAGTTTAGCGAGGAGCTGCTCTCGATCGATACGATACTCGATAAGATTGCGACGATGTATATGAAGCAAAAGTAGAAGCTGTTGAAGTAGTGAAATACTTTCGCGAGTGATTGTGCCATAGATTTAACACATTTTAGAATTAGTTCTTGCCATTTAATTTAGCCCAAGAAATCCTAACAAACGTTGCAACCAAATGATTTAGCCCAAAGATATAAACACTTTAAGCACTGATTTATTATGTGAATTTACCCAACTTTATTATTTTTAAGCTTAGTTTTGCTATAACCAAAAAAATGAAGATACATGAAGTAACAACTTGCCAGAGCAGTGCTTAAACTTTAGATTAAGTTCTAATTTAATTCAATGTGGCCATGCAGAATTATTTACATGAGTGTGTAAGCCAAATGCATTTTGTACAACCTCATTGTAATTAGTTTTAAACTGTGCACAACCATTTAACAAAACCAAATATCGAATTCAACAATTACATATAATGCAAAAGTACAAGTTAAGAAATGCAAACTGTAAGTCAAAGAAAAACTTGTAAAAAAACGAAAATAAATGAAGTTAAAAATGCAAAATATTCAAATATAAACTTTATATTAATAATGTATAAATGCTTAATGAATTGTGGCACTATTATTTTGTAGGGTGGATATATCAGTTAATTTATTCATTGTGTTTATGGTTAAACAGTTCATATGCGCTTATGTATTATGTTTTATAAAAACGCTAAATAGTTGGCGTGCTTCAAGGCAGATCGGAGCACACGCATTGCAAATGGACAACAGAGGCAATAGTCGTCAACACACCCAGGGAAGCAAAACTGTCTAAATGGCCAGCGAAGAAACCACAATAACAGTTATCTACAATCGTCAGGCATTGGATCTAGCTGCTGCTCGACAGTTGGTGGTCCCCCATGGGAGCATGTGACCATGGGACGATGGAGCCATGGGCCCATGGCTGTAATGCTATATGCTATATATGGTCGCGTTTGTGCAAATTTATAAGCCACTCACATTAAGGCGGCAAATATTTTTATGGCCATGTGGTTACAACTGCTGCTGCTCAGCACTTAGACATTCACCTGCTGTCCGCTCCAGGCTTTTCATTGCCCCGTCTCACTATGATCTCCTCTCTATGAATTGCGATTAATGAAATTTTCACAGCGAATTTATTGAAATGGTTGCTTGCCTTGGTTGGGAAAACTTCAGCGCGCGAAATATTTGAAAATTGTATATAACATATCTAATACTATATACTAAACAAGGTTGTCTGAGTGTTTGTAGTGTGTGTGCATATTTTTTTATGATGGAGCCCAGAGAGCTGTGTGGCGTTGGCGTTTGTCCATTGCGTGTCATTGGATGTTAAGGTGCGCCTCGTCTGCTTTGGCCACGGCCAACAGCTTAATGTCTACATTTGTTCTGGCCATTGCGTGTTCAGTGGCTGCCCTTTCCTTTTGCCATGCCCCACCACCACCTCCTCTTCCTCTTTGATCCGCTCTGTGGCTCCAGCTGCAAACCAAAGCATTGCCATTGACTTTGGCCACTGACTGCGGCTCCAGCTGCTGCCAAGGCGCATTAGAACAAATTGTTCTTGTTACGATAGGAGGATGGACATGCCTTTTGCCTTGTTTGGACCGATGGACAGAGTGCCACTGCTGCGGCTGCCTCGGCCTCGGCTGTTGAGGCTGCTGTCATATACCCTGTAAAGTGATTCGCAGTGCAATAACAGATTATGCTTCAAAAGAAATATAACACATGTTAACAACGAATGTATGAATAAATCACATCGTAATATATTTTATTATTTTCACTTTGTAATACTATTCACTTTATTACTTTTTATAATTTTTAACTAATACATTTGAAATTGATTGCATAAATTGCATTATATAATGAAATTCTTCTGATATTAGGGATAAATTGAAAATACAATAAATAGTGACAATATTTTTATACTATGAGATTAAATTGTTTGTAAGTAAATAAATTTCTTGAATTTCGGAATATTTAAAGATTACCAACAGCCAAATATTTCTATGGAATAGTTTTTCTAATAAAATTCCTAATTATTTATTCTTATGATTGTTAGTCGAGGATATTTGCTGGTTGATCATGCCCCAATTGAAGTAGCTTCAATTGAAGATGTTTGTTATTTGTTGTTGTTTGTGACTACTGCCATTGTTGTTGTTGTTCTACTAGTTTAATGCGCTGCGAATTCGTGAAACAAATAGTCGCAGACACAAGAGCTCTGTAACTAAGTACGCATGTTTCTTGGCCGGCTTCAACTTCATCTGCATGCAAATTTCGCCTGGGCAATGTTAATGATGGGAAAACTGTGCGCTTGATACAAAACTTAAAGAGCTGCAGACGAAGACGGAGTCGGAGATGGAGACTGAGGAAGACACAGAGAACCATGGAGAAGAAGGAGGATCAGTACCAATGACAGTGCTGTGCTTGGCTTAGCTTAGCTTGGCAGCAATGACGATTCTGGTTCTCGTTTTCATTTTGTGTAGCGCAGCAAATTGATTTGGTTTGGCTTGTCTGCCTCTTGCCTCTCCCGCCTTTGCAGTTGACGTTGCCCGTTTTGCATTATATAATGTGCATATATAATTCTTTTGTTGTCTGATACTAATTTGCAAAATTTGCGCTGACATTGAGGTAATGTCATAGCTGAAATCCCTCAGCGAAACCAGAGCTGATACCTTTGCAACGAATCGTGTGGCAAGTTGACCAGCAAGTTGCCTCTTGACTGAAGAAGAGCATTGCTGGGCCTCTTAAATATAGAAGAGCATTTTCCCAAACAGAACCTTTTGGTTTATAAAGGAGAATCTTTCGTAGTTAAATACTCTCTTTTTTTTGAGTCTTGCCTTGCAGCTAGTTTGGCTAGACCTTAACATTTAGGAGTTTATGGCTGCTTGTTGCTTGTTGACCATGGAATTTGGACAAAAGCTCATCTGCCGACACATGTCGCGGTCATTCAACTTAACTCAACCTGACCAAAGTCAAAGCCAAGTCAAAAGTCATAAAAGATATGCAAGCACACAGACTCCAACTCAAAGCATAAATATACACACAAGTATGTACTAAGATGTAGATGTATGTATGTACATATATGTCTACATATGTATACGTGTTGAAGTATGTGCGTCTACATCTGCTGTTGCTGCTGTTGTTGCTGGTAATCCTTGTCTGCCCTTTGCAGCAGCAGCAGCAGCAACAACAATTACAAATGAACGACTTCTTTGTTCTGTCAGCAATGCTTGGGCCCAAGCCTCAAGTTGCAGTCGCAGTCGCAGTCGCAGTTTGCGGTAGCAGCCCAAAAGAGGGGGCGTCGTCAGCGTCTACAACTCACACAGAAGAGTGTTGTACTCCAAAGAGCAACAGCAGCAGCAGCTGCTACGCATAAAGCATAAGCCATTTGGCCATTTGGATGCTGCTGCTGCTGCTGCTGCTGATTCTGCGGATGGGCTGGCCAAAACAAATACACAAGGATGAGACTGTGAGGCTGTGGCAACAAAAATGTGCAACGTTATCATAACTAAGTGCATGGGATGCGTGTGCTCCCCGAAAGCGCCTGCATATGCATAATTCATGCTATTGAACCCTCTCTGCAGACAACAACAAGAACAGTCTCAAGAGAGCAAGATGAAGAGCGGAAGAGCCAGAGAGAGAGAGAGAGAGAGAGGGAGGCAGCAGGCGAGACTGGACCCTGGACATGGACATGGACATGAACCTGGAGTGGCTGTGCGGCCTGGCTAGAAAAATTATAATTTCACAAGTCATAATAGGATTTGCAATTCAAATGCGAACGCAGAGCACAGACAGACACACACACACACACACACAAACACACAAGCACACAGACAGCAGAACTCGGAGTCGGAGTTGGAGTTGGAGTCATAGTCGAAGTCGTAGTCGTAGTTGGACACAGACACAAAACGCAAATACAGAACTCGCAAGTCGAGTTGCGCAAATTTCTGTGGAAGGCGCAGTCAACAAATGACGACAACAATGAGCCTCTCACAGCTCACAGAGGGGACGGGGAAGTAGCCGAGAGGAAGTGCAGCCATAGTTAGCGGCATGGCAGACAATGGTTTCGGACACAGCACACGGCATGGCCAATATGTCAAAAATATTAAGAGACATGGGCCATCGAGCAAGGCATAAATATGCAAACGATAAGGCGCTCGCTCGCCTCTATAAAGTTGTAAAATTGACAAGCTTTGCTCGCTGCTCTCTCCCTCTCTCCTTCTCTTTCTCTCTCTCCCTCAAATAAAGCAATAAAATGCGCTAAAACATCGAAGACATGAGGACCCCATCGCTCGACCAGTAGCCGTTCTGCCTTGGTCCAAATGCAAAAATTAGAAATGAAAGCCAGCGGGTTGCCTGCCTAGAAATTTATGCCAGTCCCTGGCATCGATTGGGTTTTTGGTCTGCTGCTGCTGATGTCTGAGGTCTGTTTTTGGTGGCTGCCGACGACAGTGGAGCTAACTCAATCAGTGGAGGAGGCACGCTTGACCATCTATTGAAGATCAATGCATTGCATTGGCATTGCCAATGTGCCATCGGTTGATGTTGTTGGCCTGGGGAGGAAGTGCAGCTCAAGAATCCTACCTGCAGATAACTAATGCGCTACCATCGTCATAATAATGTCAACTGTATGCTGATGATGTTTTCCCCCCCCATTGGGGACACTTGTCAAATTGCGGCCAAAGAAGCGGAGGGGCTGGCGAAGTCAGCGAAGCAGCTACTGCTTCTTTATGCTGCACATTTCTGATTGTTTATCTTAAGTAGGAAGTGTGTGTTTAGCATTGTTCATGAGGTTGCCAAGGGTAAAATGTGCACACAACTACTAAGATATGGCATACGGAGGATCAACAGCGAGGAAATAAATTATTAAGCTCCACTAGTATAGGGATTAGAATAAACACAGCAATTAGTTGAACTATGGTTCAGTTTTTCTTTTTTTAAGAAAATTCTCAGTAAATATAAATATATGAAGAATATTTTAATTCAATGGGATTTCGTGTTTTCTGGTTTTATGATTTGATTTCCACGTATTTACTTTAAAATAGATAATTTTCTGTATTTTATTTTAAATGTATGTCCGCTTTCTTAGTCAGTTCTTCGCTTGTTTTACACATTTTTATTTAGAATCCTTGAAAGTAGCATAGTATTAAATAATATTCTTCTACTATGTTTCAGTCTTTTATTTGAAATACCTGCAAATGTGATGTTGATTGTCATTTCTCTTTTCTTTATTAGCTGTATCATTTGTTAATGGCTAATTCGTTAACAACGATTAAGTTTTTGCTTCTAAAAATCCTTAGTATGAAAAACATTTCTATTTAATATGAGATAGCATATTTAACATTTCTTTTTTATGTATTTAAGTTGATAATAGATAATTTTCTCCATTTTATTTGTTTTGAACACCAAGCTAAAATGATTTCCGTTTCTGAATGAGTTAGTTTTACAAATTTTTATTTGGAATCCTTGCAAATGTGATTTTTATTCCCATTTTCCTTTCCTTTATTATCCGTATCCTTTGCGAGCGGTCGTGTCAATGGCTAATTTGCCATTTGTTTAACCCATTTGTGCTTCCACAGAACACAGCTGAGATGAACGGAAAACAAAAGACTTGGACAACGAACTTGACAAAGTTTTCTAGGTAAAAAGGCAAACGGTCAGCTTACTCGTAAGTTGCGCTCAGTTTTGTGCTCAGCTGGCGCGTCATAAATATTTAATGATAATGATGATATGGCGAGGCAAGGTAAAGGCAAGGTGTGCGCATGCCACATACTACTCGAACCCTAATCCCTGCATGGCCATAGAAATAGCCTTGATCTTAGCCTTAAGCTGCAGCTTTGCCGTTGGCTTTTACCTTCAATTTAAATCAAATGTGCGCGCCGATGCCGCGCTGAGGTTTTACCTTATATTTCTCATTTTGTGTTGTGTTTTATTTTTATTGTATTTTATTTTTAGCATAAGCATATGACCGACACACACACAAACACACACACTCACAGACAAAGCTAAGTTTTGCGCTATTTTTAGAGGTGCATTTAAGTGGCGACCGCTTTTGCGGCCTGAACTCTGGCTAAAATATGTCCCGCTGTGAATTATGTGTCTACATAAATTATCAGTCCAGGAATTAATCATTTTTTATGCAGGACTGCTGCGCCGGACTGCGGACCCGCGCCACACTTCAGCCTCGAATCCAGTTCAGTTCAGTTTAGCTCAGCTCAGCGCTCAACTCAACTGAACGTTGTGTCCATTAGGTACCAGGGCATACTCGTAGTCATAGTTTGGCATCGACTCGTAACTGGCCCAGGCTTGTGGCCACTTAAAGTCGCTTTGCATTTTTGTCTTTGTCTTGGCGCCTTCAGCAAACACTCTGCACATTGCAGTTCAACAGATTGCAATAATAAATAAAAAAAAAAAAGAAAATACATAAAAATAAAATCTATTGACTGACTACAAGAAAGAGAGGAACATGATATATTAGCGTGTTTGCATAAATTGAGCATAAATCATTTACTGTTAGTTTAGTTGTGTAAACAACAAGTGGATTGCCGCATGCTTCTATTTGCTTGCGCCGTGCTGTACAATTGATTTTCTGGAGCAATTCCCATTGCCCTACAAGCGCTTTGGCCCCCAAACCAATAATTTGATGTCGTTGGCCATATTGAGATTGTGCTGCAAGTTGTTGTTGCTATTGTTGTTGCTGTTGCTGTTGCTGTGGTTGCATATAATTGATACGTGTTGCACTGTGCGCAAAGACAAAATCTGTCCGCGGGCTATTTGCTTTGGCTGCTCGCTTGTTCAGCGAGAGAGAACGCATCTGCAACACGAGTGGGGCGTGGCAGAGGCAGCCAGCAACTTCGACTGCGACTGTAGCAGACAAGTTGATGCCCGCCCCAAAACTGCTGCGTCGCCAGTTTGCATTGCATAAATGTCAAGGAAATCGCATGTCCACCCTCGTTTTGTGTGCAATTTTATTGCGCAGTATCAAGGCTGAATAGCTCTCCACAGCACCGTGTGTGCTGTATGGGGCGTGGCAGGCTGGCTGGCTGGCTGGCTGCAAGAACTTCTACTTCAACTGCAACTCCAACTCCGACTCCAACTCGAACCCATTGGGGCCGACCCACTTGTAAAGCATTTTATAATTTAATTTTCATACGAACGCCTGAAACGTCGCGACGTCTGCGCTATCAAGTGGGTGTTGCTATCGATTATTATCGATTACTTTTGTGCCCTGGCAAGCATAAATCAGTGCTGGGTCCTGTAGGGCTCGACGAGAGCACTCCTTTGCCTCAGCCCACGCCTTCGCTTCATCCTCCTCCCATTTCTTACTTGTCTTTCAGCAGTTCATTTATCACTTGGCAAATGGCATAGGAAAACAAAAGACTTAGGCAACGAACTAAGTGCGGCTGTCTTCTAATGTTCTCATCTGTCGCCTGTCTGTCTTCCAGCTTCTTCCTCGACCAGCACTTATACTTGTGGCGTGCTACCGTCCGGCAACAAAAGTGATAATTAATGTGTAAACTGAATCCCAAAGCGCTCACCTTCTTTGCATCTCTCTCTCTCGTGTCATGTCCAGGATGCTGGTCGAGCGAAAACAAAATTGTCAACAGGGGGAGCAGAGACAGAGTGAAAGAGAGAGGGAGCGGGAGAGAGAGAGAGAGCGCACTCCGCACTCTGCATGCTAACCGAGGTGCTGACACTAAGCACTTGTCACCCAGCCCCAAGTCTCCATCGAGTCCAACTCGCTCGCTGCATGCGTGTGTCTCCGTTTGTCTCAGTTGCAGACTCTGCCTTTGCCTCTGTCTCTGGGTTTGTCTCATGCAGCTGGACAAATTGCAGTTGTCGTCGTCGTTGTCGTTGCTGCTGTTGTTGCTGCTGTTTCTGTTGCTGCCTCCTTTGGCCCCTTTTATAATATTTCTGCCAGCATCTGCCCGTTGCTATGTGCGTAGTTATGCAAACAGTGGCCAGCCACAAACAAGTTGTCAGTATGTGGTTGTTGTTGTTGTTGCTGTTTCTGTTTGTGCTCCTGCTTCGGTTGTCGTAATTAAAGGTCAACATTTGTGCATGTTGTCAATGGCATGATCAGGCAAACGGAAAAGCAAATTAGACCTGCACAGCCGCAGCATCGATGCATGTTGCCAGCTCAATTGCATGTGAAAAATGTGCTTAAATAATTTTCAAAATTGCGAAATAAACATTTTATGAAATGCAATTTTTCCTAATGCATTTTCAATCAATCAGTTCTTTTAAATGATATTAATTTTATTGGCTCGAATTGATTTTTGTTCATGATTTTTTCTCTTGTAAGTTTACAAGTTTTAAGTGATCGTAGTTATCACTTAAATGTCGCTGAACTGAAGATAGCTAAATAAATTTCGTTCTTCATACTGCAATTAGATATAATAATTTATATTATTATGTATTCTAAATTGAATTTAATTGAATATATTTTAATTTTTCATTGACATTAATTTTATTTGGCAGAATTGATTTCATTCATGATTATTTTAAACGATTTTCTTCTTTTTTTGTGATTGTAGTTAGTGCAAAAATGACGCTGCACTGGCGATAAGTTGCTGGAATTATAGCTGCATTATCGATGGATGTTTCCCGCAATGTTAAACTCTGCTCAATTGTATGTGAAAATTGCGCATAAGTAATTCTGAAATTTGTAAAATAAAAATTTTTTATAAAATTCAAGTTATCCCAATGCATTTCACGTAATTAATTCTTTATACTCAATTGAATT
Organism: Drosophila nasuta; assembly: GCF_023558535.2. Taxonomy (NCBI): domain Eukaryota; kingdom Metazoa; phylum Arthropoda; class Insecta; order Diptera; family Drosophilidae; genus Drosophila; species Drosophila nasuta. The sequence goes on along the minus strand of NC_083457.1, from coordinate 35,221,804 downwards.
TAACTTGTTTTAACTTTTAAATGATCTTCTTATTATTTGCTAGAATAGATTTCCTTTATGATTTTTTCTGTTGTAACTTTCAACAAGTTTTGTGTGTTTTTCTTTCTCGTTATTTGAGTGAGTGCAGTTCTAGCATCGATGAATTGTAAACTTAGCTTAATTGCATATGAAAAAAATAGATTTTTTTTGAATATTGATAATATAAGAAATGCACTTAAATATAAGTAATTAGTAAATTCATTAATTCTATATTCTTAGTTGAATGTAATTACAAATATTTTTAAACAGTTAAATGACATAAATTTTACTTGCAGATTTCAACAAGTTTCTGGGTGTTTTTATTTCTTGTTTTTTGGCTGATTGTAGTTGTTACACAAATGTCGCTGAACTGTCGGTAAGTTGCCGGAACTGTTGCAAATACAGCCAAATGGGAAGTACTTAAAAGCTGAAGCTGTAAACTTGGCTAGTTTCGACAGGCACTATCACTATAACTAGCCTTGGCAATGGCTTTGACTGTGGCTCTGACTCTTGCTTTTGAGTCTGGGATGTTTGCCACGCTCATTTGCAATTTTATATAAAAGAAAATTTCCATGATGATTGCCGACTGCGAGAGAGCATCTTGTTGTTGCTGTTGCTGTTACTGTTGCTATTGCTGTGGTTAGTTTGCAGCTTGTTGCTTGCGGCTGCTGTCGATGTTTTCAATTGCTCATGGGCTGCATCAGGTGCAAAAATTTCACTTTTCGTTCGTTTGTGTGCTGCCGCATTATTACTATTGTTATTCAACCAAAATAATTTTAATTTTAATGAAACTGGCCGAAGTTGCTGCTCCATTGCGCGCACAAATTGCAATCTGTTCTGCGGCCTTCTCTTCGATGTCTGCAACAAAAAATTTTACTTCGCTGCTTTGACTTCGTCATGCTTTCTTTGTTTTAATGCACAATGTGCATTGTTGCTGCTGCTCTCCTTCTCTTAGTTGTTGCTGGTGTTGTTTTTCCCTGCACTAATTACAGCCATAGCTGGCTTTTGTGATTGATTGCAAGTGCAGCGTTGCAGTTGCACTTGCCACAGTCTGCTCCCATGAAGCGTGGCACGTGTTGCGTTCACGTTCGCATTCGTTTAATGTGCAGTTTCTATTACTCTCGCCTCTTCTCACTACTGCTGACTGAAAGTGAAACTTTTAGCTTTATGAGCTCAAAACTCTATCTCAATCTGTGGCTGGTGCTGCTGTTGTTGATGCTGTGGCTGTGGTTGTCGCTGATGCTGATGCTGGGGCGGGGCCTCGGCCTAGGCTTGCCAACAACTTGCACTTTTGATAATTGACCTCATTTAAGATGCGACTGGTGCGATAAGCCAGATAGGAATTAAAAGCGGCATCCACTAATTTAGCCCAAGTTCGAGGATCGAAAGAGACAAAAAGATAGAGAGACCATCTCAACCAGTTGCACAGCCTGTCCAAGTCCAATGAAACTAGCCAGCCACTCAGCAAGACTCTGTGTGATGCTTATCGAGCGGCCCTTAAGCCTAGACCAAAAGACGTTGACGTTGGCTGCTGATGCTGCCCGATGCTTCTGCTGCTGCCGCTGCTGCTGCTGCTGTTGCCAATTGCCAATCGCGGCCAGCAATCGCGCCTCGCTAACGAGACGACGACGACAACGTGCTGCAGGCACTATCAGCGAGGGTTTATTCAGAACATTTCCCAATTTTGTCACTAATTAAAGGAATGTCAAAAAAAATAAAAAATATTAGATAATTTAAGCCAAATTTATTTGATGCAACTTGCTACGAAAAAGACTTAACACTTAAAAAAATAATATTATACAAAAATTCTGATTAAATAATATGTATATGTTAAAGTGTGACCAAATAATACAGTTAAAAAATAGTTTTTATTTAATTTTCAAAATGCCTAATAAATTATCAAGTATTTATACATAAGTAATTGATGGAAAGCCAATCATTTTTATTAGCCTTATTAACAATGAGTATGACAAAATTATTTCATGTTTGTGACTTCATAAACTCGAGTCTTCTCAACTTTTTATGCTTCACTAATTTTAGTTGCTAAAATACTTTATTAATAAATCAGAGTAATTTCTTGTAGATAATTACAAAATACATTAAATGACTTGGAAATATTTTTATGGTATTTTTTAATTTGATTAAAAAAATTTTTGCGCTGTATTGGTTTCAGCTGCATGCATATTTTCAAAACAAATCATCAATGAATGACTTGTAAATATTTGAAAATATTTGTTAATTGCAATTATTAGCTACAATGATTTGAGCTGCTGCAATATTTTCAAAATAAATCGTAGCATAATAAATAATAATAATAATAATTTAAGTTATTTATTAATGTGTTGACACATTGTTGGCAACTTTAGGAGCTACCCTCGTCCATTTGGTTGATTCTAAACCTGAACCTGAGACGCGCCTTGCGGTGGCTGCCGCTGCATAAGCATCTGTAACTTTTCGCGCTTATCTAAGCAATAAATCTTCGATGGCGGTGGCAAGTTCCCAACTTGCAACTCCCAACTCCCAACTGCCAGCTACCCAGTTCAAGTCCAAGTCGTGCGGGCGTTGGCTTTGCCTTTTGCCTTAGGCCAACGCTAATGCCAATGCCAGAGCTTCAGTCGCACTTGATGGCCAACTGACTAAGTCGACATCTGCCTCGCTGACTGACTGACTGACAATCAAAGTCTCGATGCGCAATACGCGATACGCGCAATCGCTGCCCAATTCTTGGCGATCCTCAGCCTTAGTCTAATGGTCGAATGTCACACTTCCTATCGACCAGAGAGTTGCAATCATACAATTGCTGCTGCCTAACAAATGCGACCCACATACGCGACCAGTTGGCTGACCAAATTTTAGATTGACTCCCCTTCCCCATCCCACCTTTTGCTGAATTGTGTTGCGGAACTCGCTTGCATTTTGCAGTGGCTCAGTTGCAATAAATTTCAATTTGCTGCCTGCAACTGCAACTGAGACTGCGAGCCAGGGCCTGGACTGTCTGCAACTGAGTCTGTGTCTGTGTCTGGCTAGGCTGCTTGGCAACAATGCAATGCGGAGGTAAAATGATAAAAATTCGATTACATTCAGGTGTGAAACGTACATATATCGCAGCGATTTACTTGTTTTGTACACAGCAAACACTTCAATCGGCAACTGGCTCAGCTTGGCAGTCTTTGCTGATACCCTTTAGCCATAAATATTTAGAATATTAAATAGTTGCCAAGGCAAGTTGAAACGTCGTCTGCTGATATCCTTGAACAATTTATAAACTTTAAGTATTTATAATATTTTAAAATTAACTTATATTTTCGATACGCACTTCACATCTAATCTCACCAAATGTAGAGAAAGAAAACAGGAAGGATATTTAAAACAAAATACGGTAAAGTTTGTTATGCTAATTATGATATATTGTTATAATATGGATACATTTACAACAACTTTTCTTTTCGGTCAAAAAACAAGTTAAAATTGCGACAGTAGAAGTTCTTGGCAGTCGCTGCAGTTTATATTCTATAAGTACATATTTAGAATAATAACTGCTTTTCTTCCTCAGCTCTTTAGTTGATATACTTTAAGTATTTCGAATATTTTATAACTACTTTTCCCTTCAGTCAAAAAACAAGTTGAAATTTCGTCAGTAGAAATTCTTGTTGCCAGGTCGCAGCAATCTTTCCATCTGTGTCAGAGCAGCAGCCACTGCAGTAGCTCATTGGAGAATCGGCTCAAATATCACTTGGGCTGAAGCTAGAAGCTTGCTTGGCTGGCATCCTTTTTCCCTTGTCGTTGTTCTTTTTTCTGTTTTGCTGCTTTGCTGTTCTGCTGTTCTCTTACACGACTTCCATTTGGGATTGGCCTCGGCCCTTGTTGGTCATTAATCATGCGCTGTGAACGACAAGCGTATAAGTTACTAGCGCATTGGCCCAAAAAAGGCCAATGGAATGGAGCTCAAGAGCTCTGCTCTTGCCCTGGCTTAGGTCACTCCTGTGTTGGAGGCTAACAAAGAAAGTAGTATATAGAGCTAGCATATTGCTCAACAAACGCCTAATTGGATGCAGATGCATAACGTGCCACATACATATTTCGCGCGATTTGCGCTCCGTTGAGTTTTTCGGCAATTTTCCATTGCGGGCATGCAATGGATTTGTGTCATAACTGAAATAGCATTCGACTGGTTGCACGCGATTTTCTAAGCGCATCGCCAGCTACAACAATTAAAACCAGTTTTCACTTTTACCACCAATAACCCCAAAACCCTTTTCCCTTCCTGGCCAACGAACCAAGGAACCGAGCAACAATGCGAGCATTTTCTCTACTCGCATGTGAAGTGCAGAGACAGACAGATCAGAGTGCTGAGAACATTTCGCATTGGAATTTCTATGAGTACACCCACAATGGACACTCAGTGCACTCACAATGCACTATTCACTATTCATACTCCAAAGCCAGCAATGAGTTTGCCATACTGGCCGTTTGTTGAGCCGTCAACAGCCATTAGCACTTTGGCACATAATTGATACGTGGCCGGGCCATAAAGCAAAATGCATAGACAACATATACAACCATACACACACTCTCGCACACACTCACACACACACACATCCATATCGACTGGCGACTAGACACTTGGATCTCAGAAAATGACGTTGTAAAAATGGCAGCACGTTGAGCGGCTTTTTCATGCTGTGTTTTTCCCCGGCACAAGATTTTCTTATACAACACCTCGGGGGCGTTTTGTGCCGTTTGCCATACGACACCAAAAGAGATGAACAACAACTACAACAACAACAACAACAAAAGCAACAAGAACTTAAGAAGGGCTGGGATCTCTCTCCAGCATCCAGCTTGCAGCTTGCACTTGGTGTATGGAGTATGGAGTATGAGGTCTGCAGTCCGCAACGTAACTAACAATTTATTTAATATGCTGTACGTGCGCTTTAATAAAAGGCTCAATCAATCTGTGCGCGAAGAGCAACAACAACAACCACATAAATCGAAACAACAATAAGAATATAACAAAAAAAAGTGAACCCTATGAAAAAAATCAAACATGTGGGAACAGCACATTAACAGCTGCTCGACGCAGAGATGCTCTTGTCAGTTTATTTCAATGCTTAATAAAACATTATCTACAAGAATTTATAGCAACAATTTGTTACAATATTCGCAGTTAATACGATTAAGTTTAAGATTAATAATTACACACACAATTTAAAAAAAAATATTGAGAAAATATTCAGATTATTGAAAGTCCATCAATTTATGTTAAGACAATTAATCGAAAAGACATTATTATATTATTAATAATTAATAATTTTAAAATTAGATTCAATTCTTTCTATTAATAAGAAATATACTGATAAATAAGTTCAGGATTGTTCTATTAATATTATATGTTATTAATATTATATGTATTTCTATTAATAAAAGTCATTCATTCCAGTTACTTGTTGTGAATTATGAACTTATTGAATTATTATTTCCTTAATAATATGAATATTAATTAAACCTTACAAATAATTTTAGAATTTAAAGAAATAATATAAGAAATTAAATAAATTTTCTTAACTTTAAGATTCTCTAAAGCAAATGTTATTATGTAATTTCTAAATTTAAAAGTAATTTTTCCTATATCGACAGCGAATAGTCGACTTTCAATAAGTAGATAAATATAGGTCGACTTATATGAAAACAAATTCAAAGATTGTTTGATTTCCAATAAATATTTTAAATATAATATAAAATTATAAACAGTTTATTGTTGTTCCTTATGCTCTACAAGCAAGTTTATTTTGGAATTATATGCATTTATTGCATATTAATATTTGGCGTGGTTTTTGTTGCATGCTGCATCGCGCAGAGTCAACACTCGAGTTTGCATATGCCACAAGGGCATGGCGAAGAAGAAGAAGAAGCACTTTGAAGTGTGCATACAATGTCTGAAGTGCTTGGGGCTTGTGATGCGAGGTGATGTGATGCTGGGTCGAGCTTGAATTTTAGTTTAAGTTTAAGTTTGAGTTTGACTTTGAGTTCGAGTTCCGACTCGGAGTCAGAGTCCGAGTCCGATACCAAGTGTAGTGACAGTGAGACAACAGCGACGTCGTCGCTGACTTGATGACTGCGTCGATGTCGATCCTTTGCCCCTGTCCCTGCCGCTGTCGCTGTCGCTGTCGCTGCCGCTGCAGACAGCGTGTCGAATGGGATATGTGATGGTGCAGCGATGCAGTGTGTGCAGCCAGCGGCTTGGTGTGGGGCGTTTTGGTTGCTGAACGGCTTTTCGCTAATGAAGCCATAAAGATATGTATTATTCCTATGCCATAAATTTAGCTGAGCCGCCTTGCGCTTTGGTTATGACACCCACATGGAAATGGAGATGGACATGGAGATGAGAGGAGCAGCCCGAAAGGGGTAAACAGGAAAAAGAGCGTCCCTTTGCATCTGGCACGTCGCCGCTGTGATTATCTGGCAAATGTTTATGCATTTGACGATGGTGCTGCATTTAATTTTTACAACAATTAGCCACGCAACTGCTAAAGCCCCGAGAAGAACGCTTAATGCTAACGCTGCGCTGCGCTGTTGCTGCTGGCCATGTCTAACCCTTGCCTTAAAGGTTCTTATTCGATAGCTGTTCCAGCTGTTTTTAGCTGTGCTCCCTCTCTCTCGTTGTCGCTCTCAAATGCCTAACAAGGTGTCAATATCTTAAAAATGTTATCTTTCTGCACATAAAACTCAAGCGGATCATAGTAAATCAGCCTTTGGTAGGCAGACGATGGCCCAGGCTCTAGCTGTGACTATGGCTTTGGCATTGGCTTTAGCTTTAGCGTTGGCTTTGACGATGGCCTGGCCAGGCCGACGAGCCCTGCCCAGCTAGCCAAAAGAGATTCAACAACAATGGCCGACCGATCCAATGGAGCGAGCAATGCGCCTTTTATACGCCGGATTTACGAGCCAAACCGACGACGTCGTGGCCAAGAAATATTCGATGGCCAGGCAACGATTAAAACGGACTCTTCACGCATGCGCGCGCACACACACACACATACTTACACAAACATAGCACTAGCGATGCTGCTGCTGCTGCATAATGGGCAGCAGCTTACAGACACAATGCTGTTCAGCTGTTTAGAAACAGTAGCAATTAATGCAAATTATTACATTTACAAATTGTGAATCTCATTTTATTTTGGAAGCGAAGACCTCACCATTCAGTATTCTCTTTACAGTGTAATTAAAGTTAATATTTAATACCAGCTTTAATATAATAAAATAAATAAAAATAAAACACATTTTATAAATATTTTAAGTTTAGTCTTTCAACAAATATAAGAATAGAAAACCATATATTTGCACATTTTATTAAAAATAACTCTGATACTATTTAACAATCATATTTATTTATGGTCAGAACAGTGGACTAAAAATTATTATTAAATGTATAAAGTAATGAATCAAATATTAAATTCAATTTTATATTATAAATAATAATAATAATTTTGTTTTTCTCCATTATAAGTTATTTTTATTATTTATTTATGAGTGTAGAATCCATGGAGCAAAAAATTCCTTCTTAACAATTTAATTTAATTTGAAAGAAGCCAATGCTTATATAGACGTATGAGAAGTAGTCTGTTCTTCTATATAATATTCTTGAAATAAATCAATTATAGGCAGAATTCTGCATTGAAAATAATTAAATGAATATAATTTTTGATCGGAAATAATATGAAATAAATTTCAATAACTTCCGTATATATAATATATATAATATTTTAACATATAATATAATATGTATAATATTCTAAAAATAAACAAGTTTTAAGTAGTACAATTTAAATAATAATAATTCATCGACAGATCACTCCAATGAAAATGGTTAACAAAATTGAAAATTATTCTAAATTATTATTATTATTATTATTTATTTTTCTACTCAGAATTACATTCACTCTATTTATTTGGGGTGTCACAGAAAACACTTCCCCTCGAATTCCACTTCAATCTCACTTGTAGGTGCCAAAATCCTAAATCACTAGTGATTTCTGTGGCACCTCTGTATAAGAAATTTGACGCATAAGATTTTATCTCAATGTAAAACATTTGTTGATTTAATTTAATTTCTTTTTTCTTTCCCATTTTCTTGACTCATGAATATTTAATTGCAATTTAAACAATACTTAATGAGCAGCTCCCCCACTTTTGTGTCCAGCATTGTAAAAAGGGGCTCGCTAGCTGCCTGCTTGGCTGGGTGTTTGCCCTGGCAGCATTTGCAACACCAGAGCGGCATCGACATGAGCATCGGCATCGACATTGCACTCAGCTACAGCTTCAACTGGGGCTGGAGGCATGCATGGTGCATGGCCAGAGGGAGACGAGGGAGGGAGAGAAGCGGGAAGGGGGGAGTCGCATCATGTGCGCATTGCACGCACGTGATTAAAGCGCAGCCCCGTTGAGTAAGTTGAAGGGGACAGGGGGGAGAGCCCCGCTGAAGCGGGCGTGCGAGCTCTGCTTATAAATCAGAATTCTCTGCGCTGCTCCCAATGACGTCGACAATGAACTCGAAAAGCCGAGCAACTGCGGGTACGCAGCACATATTGATAAATAAATAAGTTTTGCCAAAGGCTTTTGTCTTTACAAGTAACTTCAGTTGCTGTTCCTGATGCAGCTTGTTTTTTTGTTTTTGTGTGTGTTTTTTTTTGTGCCAAGTTCAATGCACTTTATGCAACTGGTTTAAATTAAAATTTGAAAATTCATTTTGGTTGATTTATGTGCAGCATCTCTGGTTGCACGTCGAGTCGCCTTCTTTTATACTGTTCTTTTTTTTGTTGTATAGTATATATTGAGCAAATTAATATCAGAATGCTTTACGATGCAAATTATAAGAGCCCGAAAGAACCTTTTTGCGAATCAACATTCACATTTCAAACGGCGTCCATGGCTGACACTTGACCCTGGCGCCGGATCGTCTTGTTGCCAATAAATTAAGGTGTTCAAAGATATGCCGCAAGGAGCACAAAGCAAACAACAACCAGAATAAACAACAAACAACCAGAAATCTGGTTTGCCAATCAATTGACTTCAAACTTTCATATAGAACACGAAAGAATACTGCAAAGTTTTTTTTATTCTTTCTTTTTCTAAGATGCTGCAATTTAAAATTATTTTTCTCATTTCATACTTAGCATTCTTGCTGGTAAATTACAACCTCATTTTGAAAGAAAATTACATCTTCTGCGCCTCTGTCAATGTCAACTTAGCTGCCGCCTAATCCCAGCTTATGCCGATTTAATATCTGTCTGCCTTCAGAGCTCTTTAATTAAAGTGTCGCCTGGCCAACTCTTTAGCATAAGCATAATCCTCAACCTTAAGCACTTAGCCTCAAACTCAACAAAATTCTAGCTAGCTAGTTTTGTCGCGTCGCTGACTACGCATTTTGCCGCTTCGTTGCACGATCAAATTTCAGTGTGCTCCATTGACAAACCGGAGACACATTGCGTTAATAACTGATGACTGCACAGCGAGTTGTTGATTTGGCTCGTGCGCAGGCAAAAAAAAAAATAAAAAAAAGAGTTAATTATCTTGGGCTCACATTTCATTAGCAATTGGCTAAGATTTCCTTTCAAGTATGCTGACTTTGCAAAAATGCCAAAAAGAATTTCGAGTATAATTTTTTTTTTTTTCAAAAATTTCACTCTGCATTTCGTCGAGTGTAGTTTGCGTCTACTGTTCGTTATGCAAACTTATAAAGTTCGCTCCTTACATGCTTTCTTTATCAACATCAAAACTACACTGTGAATACGAATACCGATATGAATAGTGGAGTGAGTGTGAGTACTACTCATAAATGCGTGTTAGGTATGCTGACACCTCAATCTGGCAATCAGTCATGTACAGTTCAGTTCTGTGGCTGATGCCGACCGCTTGTGGCAGGCAGCGCAACGCACAACTTGGACTACACCTTCATTTATGTGACGGGACAAAAGTGTTGGGGCATGCCGAAAGGTTATTTACCCGCCTTTACGTCAATAATGGAGTACAACAACGGACTGACAGCCGGCCGGCCGGCTGACTGGCTGACTGCCTGGCCACAGTTCTAGCTTAGACAGATCTCCACTAACGATACCGTATGCGGGGCAGTTGCTCTCCCTTTCACCCCTCTTCACACTCCCACTACAAGAGCGAAGTCAACACGATCTACATAACATTTGCTGCGGCTAATGGCTCGTTGTGCGCTATGCCAAATATGGATTGGAATGGAGATGGCTGGATGCGGATTTGTTTCTGGATTTAGATTTCGATTCGGATGACCAACGGCCAATGGGCAGAGTGTCCAATAAATGCGTACACTTTGCAAAATAAATTCAAAATTGCTAATAATAATTACCAATCCATTGTACTGAAAAATATTTCTATCAATATTTATGAAAAAAAATGTTTAAAAAAATAACAAGGATTCTCAAAAAAATGTAATGAATTTCTTCATAAGTAAAAAATAAGTTCAAAATTAAATAATATATTTCATTTTATTTAATTAGTGTAATATATGACATAATTATAAATTTAAAAAAAAAAATTATCTCTAAAAAGTAAGGTTTTGTAAACACAAACAAAAAATATAATAATTATTGCTATTATTACGACAAGCTAAACATAATTTTTATTTGTAATCTATTAATTTAGTATTCGTGGAAATTTAATTATTACGACAAGCTAAACATAATTTTTATTTGTAATCTATTAATTTAGTATTCGTGGAAATTTAAAATTTAAAAACATCTCTTTTTAATTAATGTGTTTTTCGCTGCTATCGACATTGATCAGGCAAAAGTGTAAAAGAAATTTAGCAGGTCGTTAACAATACAAATTTGCGGGGCCATTGCCAATAATAATACTTTCGAATGTTGCATTGTTGATAATGGATTTGCAAGTGTAAGCTCGACTTGATTCTAACGGTGCTCCAGAACAATAAAAGCTGAAGATCAGAATGTTGCCGCAGCTCTCAGCTGAGTCTGAGAAGAGTTGAGCTGAACTATATCGATATATCATTAGCAGTCTTTTGATTTACAATCGCCTTTGTTTTGGTCTTTTGTTGGGCCCATTTTGGCGAGTGGTTCGACTCTTTGGTGTTTGGTGTTCGCTTAGCTTAGCACAATAAATGTGCCTGAGTGCGGCTAATAGCACTTTCCAGCCAAAAACCAAAGACAACAACAACTGAAAAGAAGAATACTATTCACATATGCAGAACGAATGAAAGTGTTCTCTATAACAAGCTCCAATTCGCTTCCAGACAGAGTGAAGAGGGAGAGCAAAGCAGAGCAGCGCAGAGCAGAGCAAAGCAAAGCAGAGAAGAGATCAAACCAAAGTGTTTGGTATGAGTTGCAAGCGACTTCAAACATGCCTCAAACGGCTCAAGACTGAACCGGGGGGCCAAAGCAAAGGCGAACTTGCAGAGCGGACCAAGACACCAGTCGATGTTGGTTGGGCCTGGCGAGCGGACGTGACGAGCGCGTAAAACGTAAAAGGCGAACACAAAACGATACGATAAAAAGCGATAGCGTTGAACGAAAGACGAAAGCGAAGACGACGAAGAAGAAGTAGAACGTGTAAACGACGCGTTTCTGTTTTGTGACTGTGCGTGTTTCTTACTGTGTGAGTGATTTTGTGTTTGTGTGTGTATGTGTTGAGCATGTGCAGCATTTGAGTTAGCACGTAACGGGCGTAACGGCGACTACTCGATCCAAATGGCCAACTGGACTCTGGCCAGACGCTGGATCGAGGCCAGCAGACTGCTGCTGTTGCTCTTGATCATCCTGCAACTGATTGCAGCAACGCCAGCGGCGCGCAATCCCAACACCAACTACAACACAAACGGCAACAACAACAACAACAATGTGAATAATAATAACATTTGGCGACGCGTGCGTCTCGTGACCAGCGTTAGCGCCAGTTCGCCTGCCCAGGAGCGAGAACGCAATGCTTATCAGCTGCTCAAGGCCAACAATAGCAGCTCCACTTCAACAACAACAACAAGCACATCAACAACAACGACGTCGACGACGACATCGACGACGCCTGCGACACCGCGTCGCAGTGCCAAGCAGCTGCTGCGTCGCGAGGATCAGCTGCATGTGCTCGAGGGCAATGTGTCGAGTGCGGCGCGCTTGGAAATGTCCACGGAATTCTTTGTAGTGCCCACGTTGACAGCGGGCACCAGGAGCAGCAGCGGAAGTAGCAATCGCAGCAGTGTCACCACTACAGCCACGCCCACGCGCAGTCAGGGCGCCCGAGCACGCGCCGCCAATACGCCGCGTGCCACACAGAGCAGCAACGGAGCAACTGGCAACAGCAATGCGACACCGCCCAGCATTGTGTCCACCACTCAGCTGCCGTTCGCCGGACTGCGTAAGGAGGTGTGGGTGGTGCCCGTGCTGGTGCTGGCCAGCTTGACCATGCTAATGATGGGCGCCTTCGAGATCTTTGTGCTGTTCAAGGCTTGGCGCACTTCGCCGTCGCGTCGCCATCTCTTTCTGGGTCAAATGCTGCTGCTCGGTCTCTTCGCCTGCGCCGGACTCGGTGCTGTCATCACAGCTCAGCCCACGCTGCTGAGCTGCGGCGCCATACGCTTTGGCGTGGGCGTTGCCTATGCTTTGGTCTTTGCCGCGCTGCTCGTCAAATGCGTATTCCTCATCAGTCTGAACGGTGGCGTATATTTGCCTGCACCCTATCAAGGATTGTTGTTGCTCTTTGCGCTGCTCATTCAGGTGGCCATCGGTGCGCAGTGGCTGCTCACGCAACCACCGGAGATCTACACGACAAGTGTGCCGGTGATGGGCAGCGGTTTCCTCTCCACGACTGTGGCATCGCAGACCAATTACTCCGCACTCTTCTATCCCACATCGTATACGACGTTGGATGGCACGCCGGAGATTTATACGCGCATTGCGGCTGTGAGCACTGTGTTGATACCGCTATGCAAAACTCAGTTCTCGGAGCTGCTCTTCTCGCTCATCTACATTGTGTTCCTCATCGTTTTCATTGCGGTGCTGGCGATCAAGTCGCGCGGCATACGCGACAATTATCGCGAGGCGACCTACATCGGACTGGCCATCGGTGGCGCCATTCCCATTTGGCTGGGCTGGATGCTCTGCGGCCTAGCTGTGGCAGAGCGGCATAAGGATGCGTGCATTGCTTTTGGTTTGGTGGCCACATCGGCCACTGTGTTTCTGGTGATGTTCATGCCCAAGGGCAGGCAGCTGGCGGCAATGGGCAAAGAGGGACTCTACGTCGAGGATCGCGAGGAGCAGTTCAGTTCGTTGAGTCGCGCCGGTTCGGGCTATTCGCCGTCCTTCTTCCACTTCAAGCCCATCAAGTACGGCGTGATGAGTGGCTGTGGCATGCCCAATTCGGCAACGAATACGGGCCAGGGACTGAGCTCCAAGCACTGCTCCAGTGCCAACAATGGTGGAGGTAAGTCTCTCGTTCAGTGTTATCTGATGTTATATCGTTTAGCTTAGGCTTAAAGCACTCTTTGGAGTTTGTCACAATTGCGTGCATCGAATCGCATTTGCAGGCCAGACACAATCGTAGTCACAGACGCAGTCGCAGACTCAGACCCAGCCTTAGCTGCAGGGTGTCCCTCGCCTCAGCTGTCAGTTGCTATTAATTTTGTAATAACTTTCTTTTCTTGCTCCACATGTGCCGAGGGGTTGCGGGGAGGGGGGTTTGTGTGTGTGTGTTGCAAGCCTCGAGGCGAACTCTTGAACTCTTTGTTGTGTTTATCTGCTCGTTCGGTCTTTCTAAAAACAAAAACGTAGAAAAGCAAAAGTCTTGACTTTCAAACGGTAGCCAACACACTGCACAGTGGTCCAAGCTGCAACTGTTAAGTCCACAATTTAGGCATTGTGCACATAGCAAGCTCATTAATTATAGAGCTTAATGTTATTGTTTGGTATTTTACAAAGTTTTTCAGCAATTTTTCTTAAATTTCATACAAACTAAAACAAAAGACTTAGGCAACGAACTTGTGAGACATTTATACAATTTGTAAACTTTGTGATGTTTGTTTTAGGCATTTTAGTTATTGTTAAAATTGTATATCGCTCAAGGAATTTCATAATAAATTATTTTAAAGAAAGTATCTACAGATAAAAAACTTGGCTAACTAAGTAGAAGAATTTTTGGATTTTGTTGATATTCCATGACTTTTCCTACATTTTATGCAGTCAAAAATGAAGACTTAGGAAACGAACTTGTAATTAATATGAAACATTTAGGGGCTTGATGTTTTGTGTTTGTAGAGATTAACATTATTGTTTCGTATTATCGACATACAGAAAAAGATTTAACAAATTCCATATTTCATTAATTTAAATGAAGAAGCTACAAGCAAAAAAACTCAGTCGTCAAACTAGCATCATTTATTATATTATTCTACAAATTATTTAGTTTTTTTTTTATAACAGTCAAAAACAAAAAACTTAGGCGACGAACTTGAGCTTTATATTCCATTTTTTTTTTGTTTTCTTCAGAATATTTGAACCATATAAAAAGAATATTTCTTGGAACAAAGAGTTATGGGTTTGTATTCCCCAAGCTAAGAATTTCAAAGAATTTCATAATTTCACGATGATACAAATAAAAGATTCAGGCAATGAACTAGATACATTTTTTTATTAGCTTAACTATTGTGGAATTATTGTAAGAACTATAAAAATTCCTCTGCAATTATTCCTTTTTTTCTCTGCCAAAATCAAAAGACTTAGGCAACAAACTTGACACACATTCACAACGAAAGGAAAACTTCGCCGCAATAAAGCTCAATTGTAGATAGCGCAAATTGTATATCATCAATTGCTTATTGCTGCGCCGCTATGCTATCAATTTTGTGCCACTGTGCAGCGACATCAACTGGGCTTAAAATTGTTTTGCCATGCCGTGTAATTGTTTGGCATATTAATTTCCTCGAGGCCGTCGTGTAAGCCAAGTGTAAAAAGAGCACTCACACACTTACACACACACACACATACACACATGGAGTTATCCATCTGTCTATCTGCCAGTCTGTCTTTCTGTCTGTCTCTCCGTCTGTCCCACTGTCTGTTTGCCTATCTATCTGGCTGTCTCTATCTCCATGTTCATTTGTGTGCTCGCAACGGCTGCTTTCATTTTCGTTGGTGAGAACGTCGCACAAGTTCGTTGCCTAAGTCTTTTGATTTAGTTCCCTCAGCTACGGCGGCTTTCTTAATAATTTTTGATAACTGCTGCGGTTGCTACTCTTCTACTTGTTGTTGTTGTGCTAATGGAGCCATCAACGAGATCATATTTATTAGCTAGATTTCACATCTGGTCATTAAATGGTGTTAAATGTCATTGTCAATTTGTGGAAATTGGCCACGACCTCCGACAAAAATGGCGATAGTCAAAGTGGCAAGTGAAACGTTGCCACGGGCAAACAGAATGACATCAAAGGAGATCATTTCATTTTGCCAGCATTTTTGTTTGAAATTTCTAAACAACAACAAAGCCGATCAGCAAACAAAACACAGTCTTTTCTTTTGGCTTTCTAATGAAAGCAAAAACAGTTGGATAAGTTGGCAGACAGCAAGAGGGGGGGGAAGTAATGAGTGTGCGTGTCCGAAACATGCAACACACATTTTTTACACTTTTACGTAATTTAATTAATAAAAATCCATTAAATTTATGGTTGCATTAAACAATTAACAACAATATTTATAGCCCAAAAGAAAGTAAATAATTGAATAAATACGAATTCGAAATGCACTTTCTAGGGTTGAGTAAGAGTCTACTTTAGTTGAATAGAATTGTTTATTGCAATAATTTAAATACATTAATAGCAATTGCTTATTTTTAATTAATTGTTTATAGTTTATGTCAACACTTGACAAACAAAGTTGTATGTTAATTAGAGCTATTCAAAACTTAATTAATTTCCAAAGCTTACAATAAATATCAATTAATGTCTAAATACTTAATTGCTTATCGATTTTTAATGCGAAAACGCAGAAGCACAAATTGCATTATTTAGTAACGGATTTGTCATGAGCAAACGCAATTGATGACTCGCCATGGGTTATTCTCGGCGTTTAAGCTGCCATAAGCCAACTTACGTAACAATTCTTCTGGTTAGGGTATAAATGTTGCAATAATTTACCGAATTATAACACTGCGCCGCTGGGCTTAAGTAGGAAGCGTTGCACATGGCAGCTACTTGACGATGACTTTATGTGTGTGTGAGTGTGTGTGTATGTTAGATTGCAGCTCATGCCACGCATGAAAGCAAATACAAGCGATACAAGAAGCAGAGACCTAAAGCCATAGCTGGAACTGGAGCTGGAGCCGCGCACAGCCCACTGCCGAAACGCTTCGTCTCACGCCAAGTGCCTGTGGGCAGCCTCGCTCTCTGCATCGACTGCGTTGCAGAGCAAAGAAAGCAAGGCAAGCAGAGAAGACAGCTAGACAGACAGACAGACAACAAAATATAGGTAGGTTCGTAGTATATACACACAGATAGATAAATGAAAGATATAGTACTTTTGCCAGGCTGCATATATACGTCAAACTGTCTGCAATTGAAAGTGCATTTGAGGGTAACAGCAACAGCAACAACGACAACATCAGCTATGACAAAAAATATATAAAAAAAAAAACGAAACTCAAAGACAAATGTCTGGAGACACAGAGCACAAAATCAAAGTTGGCACAGGGCTTATAACAAGCCGGAGATGGAGATGGAGATGGAGACGGAGCTGAGCTGAGCCAAGCTGAGCTGACATTATCGGGTACCGTCCCCAGGTCCGGGCCTCTGGCATGTGTGTGGGTTGTAGTTGTGATTTGAGCCAACCGAAGCCAAGCCAAGCCACAGCGCTGAGTGAAGTGACTGAGGTACAGGCAAAAAGGGTTTTCGCTTGATTAAGGGCAAAACAAAAATCAAAATCCAAATAAAAAAAAAACTGGAGCTGTACGTGGGTTGCAAAGTGAAGAAAACAAAAAAAAACGAAAACGTAACAACAAACAAATTTACATAAACCAAAGTCAAAAGCAAAAGTAGTTGAGTAACAACAACAAGAAGAAAAAAAAAAGACTCAGGAAACGAACCTGCACAGAGCAGCTCAATTTGCAATGATTGAAAGGCTTAAGAACATATGGAATGTGCTATCTGATTGAATTGAGAGCGAGCGCAACAAAAAATGAAATATCCCAAGTTGTGTCGACTTTTGATGGCAGTTGCGATAAACATTTTTAAGCTTCAGCAGAAGTCCAGTCATTAAATCGTAATCGAGGATAAACTCAAAGGCAAATAAATGAACCGTTCTAATATAAAGCACAGTCAAATGGTTTCTAATAAACCCACAAGATCAAATTTCCTGTCAAACAGCACAAGCATACCTGCAACTCTAAGTATGTGTGTGCGATTGTGTGTGTATGTGTGTGTGTGGTCGTTCTCAGTAAGCAGTTCGGCACATAATTCACTGAGCAATTTGCAACAATAAACTAAACGACAGCTAACGGCGTTGACGCCAAGGAATGAGCCAAAGTCGAAGTCGAAGTCGATGCCGAAGTCGAGGTTGAGCCACAGACTCCGAATCACTCGATGATTGTTGAGGCAAAGGCAAACCAAAAGCCAAAGACGAGGAACGCAGATTGACAGCTTCAGCTACAGCTACAGCTTCAGTTTCAGTGCTTGGCAGAGCTCACTAGTCGGGTTGTTGTTGCTGTTCGGCTGTTTGGTTGTTTGTTATTGTTGTTGCGACGCGTCGCCAACATGGCCAAGGATCGGCTGCTGAGTTGCTGACTCGCGATACGGCCGATATGAGCAGGCCGGCGGTTGCCGTTGATTGAACGCGCATAAACCGCTTGAAAAGAGTTCAAGGTTGCTCGCTTTAATTGAAGGCGCATTGTTGTAACAGCTACAACACCGCCAACCTGGCCAACACGACGACAGCAACGACGACGACTACGACAACGATGATGATGACGATGACGACGACAGCAACAGCAGCAGGGAGCAATGGAACAAACTGAGCGATGACAGGCCTAGTCACAAAAATAGACACTCAGAGGGAGGTTCAATAAATATGTGGGTTTCACCACACAGTGCAACAACAACAACAAATGTCGTAAATCAGCTAAATAAATACATTAAGATCTGTGCAAGAAGTCTGCAAAATATCAGCAAAAACTATGACATGAAATCAAGTAATAATTAAGGAAGTCTGCCAAGAGAATGACTTTCCATAAATGTTTGTTTATTTTATTTTCTTAATGCAATTATAAATGTGGGTTACAAGAAAAACTTAATAATATTTCCAATATATAAATTGATTAATTAAACACTAAAAGCTGACTCGTAATTCTGTAATCTGTGTTCGTAGCAGCCAAATAATTAAAGACACCACTGAATTAAAGCTAAGCGCATACAAGCAATAAATAATAAACTTAATGACACAAAATAGGATGATCAACACTTTTGTCCATTGGGCAGATAAGCCCTTTACGCAGCTAACTAAGTACTCAATGAACTACCCCATTATTTAGGTACTTCCGCCGCGGTTGCATGATGAAATCATTTTTTTCGTGTTGTTGCGTCTCAGTTGAGTTTTTTTGTTCAATGATGTGTCGTCGTCAGGCACTTGAACTGACGATGGCCACTTGGTCAGTAAGGTAGAGGCAGAGATGAGGATGAGAGATGCATCTGCCTTGTGGCCTTTGTTCTATGCGACGGCACATTTTTTCGTAATTTTATTGAGTGACTTTATGCCAGGCAGCTACATACATAAAATCAATCATTCATGCCGATGGCTGCAGCAACGACAACAGCAGCAATAACAATAACATCCAATAATAATAATAATAATAATCGTAGCAACAACAATGCTAATTCACTTACTTGTATTGCGTTGTCAACGTGCTTAACCGGGAGAAGGTTAAGAGCTCTGCGGAAGTTTTTTTCTTCGTCTCGTCTCGTCTTGTTTCGTTCGTTGTTTATCTTGGGGATATGTCAATAGTTATCGCTACAATAAGCCGCCTGAGGAGGCCATAATGGCATATCGATTTAACTGTGCCGACTTTGAGACTTCAAATATACTTGAGAAACTGATCGATCTTTCAATGTCAACAAAACAAGCAAAACTTTAAGCTTAAGCGACTCGACGAAACGTAAAGAAAGTTCTGTTATAATTAACATAATTTCTGATATTTACAAGAATTATTCATAACAGAATCATCACAAGTTGCACAAGTCTTTTGTTAAACAAATTGTGGGCCATCAAAAAGCATGTCAACAGTTTTCCCAGCTTTATCTAATGATTTGATAATTGAGCTCGAATTAGTTTAAGAATTAAGGCAACTGTTTTCTAGGTGTGAAATGTTAAATAAATATAGATCTCAAAATGAACCTCTTATTTCTATAGAATTGTTCTTGTGAAGAAAGAAACAAGTTTGTGCCCTCAGTCATTTGATCTGGCAGTGAAAGAACCTTCATAATCATGTAATACAAACGGCAGCCTTAACAAATTTTATTGACCTTCGAATAGCTTTCCAAAAAAAAGTTGTTTTGCTAATGAAACTTGAATCCGAAGAAGAACTAAAAACAATTAATAATCGATATCTGTATGCGAAATAGTTATTGATTACTATGACTAAAAAATGTTCGTTATATTTTTAATAATATTATAATGTTGTATCATCAATCTATCGTTTAGAGTTTATTCAACTGTTTTCCAATATGTCCAATACACAACATTTACTTTTCTTTTGTCAAATTCCCCAATTTGAGGCCCTATAAACAACAATAACAGAAAAAAAACTAAAACTGGCTTGATTGCTTCGAGTGGTTCATTGGATTGCTTTGACCACCAGCATCAGCTGTCAAAAAACAGCAAATATTGGAGATGGAAAAAAATCGATTAGCCTCAATTGTTCTAAGCCCTCTTCAGCAGCACAAACAAAAAACCAAAGACTTAGGCAACGAACTTGAAATTGAAAAATACTACTCAAAAAAAAAGCAAGGAAGGAAAACAAATTGAATTGAACAGAAAATGGACAGCAAAGAACTGAGAACTGAGAGCTGACGATGGCGATGGCGATGACTATGGCGTAACGTACAAATCTGTGAAGTACGTGTTGCTGAGTATCTGTAGTATCTGTATCTATATGTGTGTGTGTGTGTGTGTGTGTGTTGGTAACTTAATATATGAGTCGAGTAAACGCTGCAGCACGTGCTTGAAACGAGCGTCGCTGTATATTACCACAAAATTATAGCGGTTTTGCAATAACAACAGCAGCAGCAGCCCAGCCACAAAGACTGAGACTGCGACTGAGTCTGAAACTCTTGGATGATATTTAAGTTTTGCGCCTAGAAGTGGACTCACAGAGCTGGGAGCTGGGAACGATGTGGACAACGACGGCGCCGTTGTAAACGTAATCGATAACCAGTTCCGAATTGTTGCAATGAAACCGAAAGCGGAAAAGCCAAGCGATTGAAGCAGTAGTCAACCAGTTAGCCAGCGAGCCAAGCGAGTGGAGCAACAGCGGCAGCCAATGAGCCATGCCAACTGCATAAGTTAAATTATGACGCTAAATTGGCCAAGACCAAACTGATGCTGCGTACGGTATCAGGCACTCACTGATTTGCGGTTAATGCCACAGCACAAGCAGCACAGCGCTCGGATAATGCAAACTGAATTGTACTTATGTTAGCAATTTGAAGGTCAGACGCCCTTCCTTAGCCGAAATATGCAAATTGCCAACTGTGTTATCTTACGTTTGCGCTCGCGTTGCGTTTGCGAGCATGTGAAAAATGCAACTCTTCCGCTTAGGCCTCTAACTGTGGCTAGACCCTTGCTCTCGGCTGGCTAAAAGCGAGCCACGTTCATGACAATGAACTCTGCACACATTCAGTTAGAGAGTGAGAGGGAGAGAGAGAGCTCCCAACGAACGTGGCCAATTAGTTATAATGCTGCTTCGTGATATCACAACATCTGGCAACTCACTCTCGAAGCACACACACACACACATTTATAGAACCCAGAGTAGTAGTAGTCGGGGGACGGAAGACCCCAGAGTTGTACGAGCTGCAGCCAATAAGGAAAAACTCGACGCTCGCCAAGGAAATTACTCAAGTCTGCAAAGTATGTACGAGCAACAAACAACAACACTAACAACAACAACAATACTCTAAGCATACTTGGCAGCGACTAGAACAACGACAATAAGAACAACAACAACAAGAGCGAACAATGACAATCTGCACGTAGCAATCAGTCAACGTGCGGCAGTTGGTTTAACTTTAACTTGTTGCCAGCGATACTACGTGTGAGACTCAGCTAGCGAGAGAGAGAGAGAGTAGCGAGGGGTGAGAGACAGATAGAGGGGCGAAAGAAGGGGAAGAGGCGGGCAGATCCGGCAACGAACGACAACTGCAAAATGCAAAACGTGGAAAAACGTTAGCGGTTAGTTGACTGTCAATAGAGATGAGCAATTATGTGATTTTCATGGTCAAGGTGGAAAGAAAGAAAAAACGTTCAACTTGCCAAATGGCAGATGAAAATGCCGGAAAAGCTTTGAAAATACCAAAGCGTATAAACAAAGGGAAACTGCACAGTTATCTGTCATTATAGGTACTCGAACAACAAACACAAAAAATTGCTAAAACAATTTAATTTCGATTGTTTGATTTAAGCAAAATACAATAAATTTCCTAAATATATACAAAAACAAAATACATATTTTATTTGGCTTTGTAAATTAATACATATTTCTCAGATTTTCATAATTTTTCATTATAAAATGAAATCTTAATTTAAACTTCAAAAATTAAATTCAAATTTCAAAACTTGGAACAAAATATTAAATTTGATTAAATTTCACTACTTACCTCTTAGTTGATTTTATTAATTTTAATAAAAACTTTTAATATTCATATAATTATTTGTGAATAATATAAATTTAAAAAAAAAAATACAATGCATTTTTATAAACATTAATTCATTATATACATTTTATAATACAAATTACTTTATTAAATTCTAAATTATCGTATTAAATTCTCATATTTTTAAATCTTGTGTTTATTAAATTTCAAAACTTCATTTAACTGAAATTCAAAGCTAAGAACAAATATTGAATTTGCTATATCTTCAATATTTGTCTCGTAATTTGTTATATATATCTTTCAGAGCTTCCAATATTGCTAATTATTTAATTGGATATATGTAAATACAAATTTCTTAAATATATATTAAAAAAAATAATATTTATTTTGTTAATCTTTTAAATATTTTCTACACTTTGCAGTCCTTTTGAATATTAATATTAAATACATACTTAGATATTCCAAACTTAATGAAACTTAAATGCAAAAATAATTTAAAATTAAAATAAATTTAAAATAAATCTTTTAATTTTGATAGTTATTTATTAATAAAATTTCTTTTAATAGTACTATGATAAGTGGCTCTTACAGTCACTGCAATTAGTTGCCAGTCACTGACAGTCACTTGTAGTCACTGTCATCGCTAGCGAACTGTAACTTTACGCCCACACATGCAAAGTCTGGATGCACCAATACGAATGCAGTGCGGAACACGCACGAGTTGAGTCTGGTCATACATATTTGCACTTAATTAGCCATTTATTTTTGCTGTTTTGGCTCATTTTCTAGCTGGATTTTATGCAGTTGTCGTTGTACTTGTTGACGTTGTTGTCGTTGTTGTTGTTGGTGTCCAGAATAGACAGCTGTGGCAAGTGGCAGCAGTCGCAAAGTGGCATATTTTATGCAAGCGAGCATAATTCATAATGGTAAAGCGAGCTAACTGACAGACACTTTAGCACAGACGCGCAGAAGCTGGTGAAAATCTCATTTAGTTGGCTCTGCAAATGTGGAATCAGGCAGCCAAGAATTAAGCCAAATTTGCCGCTTCAGCTGCAGCAGCAGCAGCAACAAACTTGTTTGCAAATGTGCAACACACACACAACACACACAGACAGAGAGAGAGAGGTGCATATGTATTTTCATTTTCTGACACATAATTCCAGATTCACAGCTCGTGCGCTGCCAGGGCAGCAAGCAGAAACAAGCGAGCTTAATTGCAGTATTTGTTCTAAGTTAATTAGAAAACCAAGACGGCCACAACTAAACCAGCCAGATGGAAAGGGGATAGGGGAAGGGAAAGGAGGGAGAGACACAGAGGCCAGTCGGGGCATAGGCTTTTGCAATGGCATCAGAGAAACCAAGTCAGCATGTGTGTAACTGCTGCATTTAACACTGTCAAGAGTTCAGCAGCCAGGCAGGCAGCAGCCCAGTCAGCAGCCCCAATCTGAATCCCAGTCGCCAGCTTCTGCCTCTGCCTCTGCTCTCAGAGCTTAGCAGAATTTCCAACGTCGACGTTTTTATTTATCTCAGCCTCTGTTATTTTTGTTCAGTTTTTATGTCATTAACATACTTTACTGCACGTGTGAGTGTGTACGTGTGTGTGTGTGTGTCGTTTTCTTACATTGCCCTGCAAGCTGTTGAAAATATAATAATCATAATTTATAAGCCATGTCTGAAAAATCGGGCAGCGACAGGCGAACAGCCGGCTGATTGGCTCGCATTTGTTTGGCTTTGCATGTTTTACTTTATTTATTTATATACCTTGTGTATAACAGATGCGGAACGAGCGAGCTAATGATAAGCTTGAAATTTGTGCACAAAAATAGAATTTCAAGTGCTGCCAAACAAAAGACTTAAGCGACAAACTTGATGGTGTAGTTACCTAATTACTGACAAGTTTGTCTTGTTCGCACTATAATGTAATGTAATTGTTGCTAAAAATACTTGTCTACTGCTAATTACAAAGCTTATGCAAACAAAAGACTTAGGCGACAAACTCAACTCGCAATGCAAAAGACTTAGGCAACGAACTCGTGAGCGCAGTTAATCATGATTATACAAAATGTTATTCATAACACTGCAAAACTAAAACAAGATTTACTTAACAAATATTTACAAGTTTAATTGATCTGAATCGAGCGATAGCGGAGACAAAGCACACAGCTGCGTCTAGTGGGAAATACTAATTTTAGCTATAGATTCTCAGTATAATTAGAGCCGCAACTTGTTTTGTTTCAGCTTAAGGTCTATGTTGTTTGTTTCTATCAGCACATCTATTTTTTTATTTTGTATTTTTTCTGTTTTGTTTTTTGTTGCTGTTAACTCGCTTAATAAACCATCTTGTTAAATGGTTGAAACTAATGGAGACTAGTAAATCACGCGAGCTATTGATAAGCATCATATTTGTGTGATATATACACACATAGTTCAATGACATGCGGAGTTATATGATCAGCCGGATCGTGGTTGAGAGAGGGGACTCTGATCTCTGATGAGTGCAATCAATTATATGCTTATGCGAACTATAAAATGTCATAAAACAGTTTCTTATAAATCGATTTATGCTGTTAATGACCTTGTCGTTCATAAATACACACGCAAACTGTAATACGCTAAAGACAAACTGACGCTTTAGGTTTTTGCTCAATACGCACCATAATCAACAGACTTTCTCTATGGCTTGAGGGTGTTATAAAGTTGGCCCATTGACACGAAAGGTTTTAGCTCAGATTTGGCATCATTAAAGCTCACCATAAATTGCTGCTTAACTCTCTGCATTTTGTATATCTATGGCGCCTAGGCAAAAGTGTGAAATATGACAGAGTAATTTTGGTTTGTTTTTTTCGGAAATTAGGTTGTGTGTCTGGCGGCCAGTTGGGTCAACGCGGCTAATTAGTGGTCGCAGCTACATAAGTGGTCAGTGGTCAGTGGTTAGTGGTCTGAGCCGCAATGTGTGCCCAATGCAGCCATTGTGACATCTTTTTTCGTTTTTCGTTATTTGATATATAAAATCTCGTTTACGATTGTTATGAACTTAAGACATTTATTTACCTTGCACTCAATTCATTTTCATATATATATACCATACATTTTTCTATCACATTTTTCTTTGTCAATCCATCAAACATCATGATCATCATCATCATCACCAACATCATCATCTTCATCTTCATCATTATCATCACGTTCATCATCATTGCGACATACAAAAAACACAATCTTATCATTACAACGGCAACAACTTCAATACCAAAATCCAATGGTCACCCTCATCGAATTTGTCAACATCATCCAAAATTCTCGACACGCTCACGACTCACACACACATACACACACTCGCACACACACGCACGTACACCTCAATGTACATTACATAATCTTTTCATGTTATTTTTGTTGATTTTTATTATTTTATTCATCAATCATTTTGAATATCTTTTTCTCATTTTTGGTTTTGTTTCCGGTATTTTACCTTTTTCAAATTTAATTAAATTTACATTTATTGTCAAACCCAACACAAACAATACAAAAAATAACGAACGACACACATCTGTATGTGTGGCACAACCAAAATAATTACTGTACATATATTTACACACTCTCTATATATATATATTTATTATTATACTCGTATGCCTATGTGTATATGTGTGTGTGTGTGTCACGGCTGGGTTTGATTTTGGTTTGGATTTGGTTTGGAATTGCTATCGATAAAACGCACACATGCACGCAACTGCACACACACACACACAATACAACTTCAACAAAACCCTATGCACACCAACAACAACAACAACCACTTGGGCTCCGGGCCAGCAGATCGAGTCGCTTTGGTCACCGCCGCACCGCCGAGCTATACACGTATGTATCACTATTTTCCAGCACATTTGAGCGCGCACCCGTTTTGCTATTACCCACCCGCACCACCACCACCACCACCGCCCGCACCGCCCACACAGCTGGCCACACCGCTGACCCTCAAACAGCTGGGTAACTCGCTTACCTCCATGACACAGGCAACGCAATTGGCCAAAACGCTGCGCTATGCGCCAGGTAATAACATACTAGCATTCTTTTTTGTTTATGCTTAGCTCTTTATATTAATAGATCAATAAAGGCGGCAGTAAATTATTCAAGCAAACAGTTGTTTAAACCTGTTATCATTTTAAGCTATAAAGTATTTAATAATTTAATAGAAGAACACTTGGTTTGGTTGATGAATAGAATTCACTTTTTAATTTGAAAAATTTGAAATACAATTTTTGATTTTATTATCTGCAAAATTAATCTTAACTATTCAATACATTGTACTTATTAGGAGTAAGAATTTTTTTTTAATACCTTATTTCTTTTTAAAAATACTTATTAATTTGCCTTTACAAATTTGAACTCATCTTTATCAGTTATTTCCTTGATACATTATCATAACATACCTCCTATTCACTCTTTACTCCCTCCACATCAGGCATGTTTATACGACCCGACGAAACGAACCTTTATACGACGCTGGAGCCCACATTGAGCAGCAATCCGAATGTCTACTTCCAGCGAAGCGGCGCTGTGCATCCGGGAATATTGTACTGATTGAAGGCAGGCGAACAGGAGTCAACAGAGAGCCACCGGAGCTATCGAGAACACTGGAACTGAGTATTTTTTCGTAATATTAAGATGCAGCACATAGCGCTCCCTTCCCATACCCACACCCATTCCCTTTACCCCTTCCTCCCTCCCCCTCTCATCTAACCCTAATACGGCTCCCAAGGAGCAGCAATAAGTGAATGATGATTCAATTGAATAGTGTAATACTTTTGTCATAATTGCTAAGCTCATAGTTTGTAACGAATTCAATAGCATATAACAGATATATATACTTAAGATATCTTATGATAAAATATGTACTGGAATTTTGATATATTTCAGCGACGACTCGAAATGGATTTGCAATTTGTAGTCCTAGTTAAAAGACAAAAAAAAACAGACAAACGAATAAGTTTAAATCGAAGCATAATTCACCATTTACACAGGCCATATAAGTATATAGTACGAACGTTGATCTAATCAGTTGATATTGACTATAGCTATTCTCATTTAGTCTGCAATAATGGTGAAATTAAGAACTATATATATATATGGTAGATATCGATTGTTGCAGCCGATCGAAGAGAATTTAAGTAATGTAATTTAACAATCGATATCTATTATGCAAGATCTACAATAAAAATAAATAGAAAATAGAACTAAGAATATCAAGTCTAGATGATTTTTTTGTGTAGTATTTTATAATTTGTGTGCAAGTTTATAATAATTTAATAATTGTAATAATAATAATCTTGATGATTTCTGACAGTTTTATAACGCACTAAGATTTATGCCTCCACGAGCAATTAAGCCCCCAATAATAATAATGGTCAA
This sequence comes from Drosophila nasuta, assembly GCF_023558535.2. NCBI lineage: Eukaryota > Metazoa > Arthropoda > Insecta > Diptera > Drosophilidae > Drosophila > Drosophila nasuta. The sequence goes on along the minus strand of NC_083457.1, from coordinate 35,194,488 downwards.
CACAATTTGTTTAGCCAAGTAAAAGATCGTTTAAGCGAACACAACACAATAATGTTATATGTATGTACATAATGCCCCCGGGCAAACACACACAGACACACTCAAGCACACACAAACACGATGAGCAAATACTCTCAATAAAAGCTGATAAAAAAAAAATAAAGAAGAAAACACAAAACAACTGAAAACAACTTACACTCAATTACGAGTTGTTGTACCACACAACGATTACGATTACAATTGCAATTACAATTACAATTAAATATAATTGCAAATTATTGGCATTGCAGCGCCTATTAACGCCTTCAAACAAACAACAACAAGAGGCCTCAGTAACTGGCATTGTCTATAGCATAGTCTATGCTTCACTTCAGATTGCAGTGGAGTGGATTGGACTTGGGAGGGGGGGAGGTAGAGACCTATATTATTGGGATGCCGATGCGGCAGCGGCGCTGCATGTTTCAAATAATTTCTTAACGCTTTGAGAGATTGGGTGCCAGTTGGCTAAACGTTAATGCTGCGCTATTATAGCCAAGTTCTAAGCGTAAGTGCCTTAAAGCAATTCCATTACACAGCAAACAGTGGCATGGGCCAAAGACGCTTTGAGAGGGAAAAGGATTAGCCTTTTCTAATTCAATTGAGATTCTCTTTAAATGTTTTTAAAGTGAATACAATGTATAAAGAAAATATAAAATATAAAAACAGCTATAGGAACTTATTGAAACTATTTTAGATAATAAAGTATGTTATATAAAATCGTATATTGAATCCGTGGCGAATTTATGGATGGGAAGATACAATTTTAAGTATGATTTCTTAAATTGAATTAAAGAATAAATTTAATAGTGTTGCTTGAAATTAAATCTTTTTGGAATATATAAAAATAATAAGGATGGATATCACTTATAGAAACTATGACAAAAACAAAGCACTAACCTTTTTTTTTGAAGAAAGTATTTTGTATGTATCTCGATTTTGAAATTTTGGATTATGGACTAGACGATGAACTTTTAAGTATAATTTCTGAAAGTAATATAAAGTATAATTTTTAAGGAGTAGCTTGACATTCTTGTTGAACTTTTTTGAAATGCATAATATACATAACGATACATAACACTATCAGAAAAACAGTAAGAAATCTAAAAGTATGAAATAATTTTTCGAGCGAGTGATTATAAATCATTCTTATGCTCATTTTGAAGTTAGATTATTGAGTAAAAGATGAAGTCTTAAATATTATATGTGAAATTTATATAAAGAACTATTGCTTCATGTTATTGTTGGATGTTTTTTTGGAATGTATAAGAATTATAGAGAGGAATTTTGTTCTTACAACTTTTTGTTATAAAGCCACACAAAAGGCTTTCAGTTCTTTTTGCTTTTGTTCTCCAGACTCTAGAAAAAATTCCCCTACTGCTAACGCCACTGGACATGGCCAACGCCTATCAATTGACCTTATAAGGCGAGACACAAACACAAATGCATGCCGAGGGCGTGTTGAGAACGGGCAAAGAAGTGATCCAAAGACTTGCAGCCTCGCATTAATTAAGTGCAACAATGCAGCATACAGAGTGAACACTAAACACTGAACCGAGTACAGATGCGAATGCTGGCTGAAGATGGACACACATAGTACGTAGTACTTACATAGTTACGAGAACCACATAGAGAAGAAGCACATCCACAACACGTCGTTCGTATTAATGACATTTCTCACGAACATTTTGCTCGAGCTACTGACAACAACGCAAAAGACACACAGAGGGAAAGGGACGATGGAGAGAGACAGTGTCATGTCCAGATGTCCAGTCTCCAAGGCATGTCAGTGTCTGCATCTCAGCATCTCCGCACTGGACTCCACTTCACTGCAGTCGCAGCAGTTGCAATCGCAGTCGCAGTCGCTGACTCGCCTCGGTTCAATTAGGCGCGCCTTCAAATCACAAGTCAATCAAAGTTGTTAGATTTGCCGTCCTTAGCTTTGAAAAAGCAACAGAGTCTAGGTCTGGGCCCATCTCTTTCTCTTTCTCTGGACTGTGTCCAGCTGCGGTCTGGCGGTCTAGGTTGACATCTGTGACATGGCACTGCGGCGGCATCAATTACAACATCTATGACAGCACAGCGTGAAATGTTTGTACATGTCTCGGCGGCGCTTCCGATGGGACCAATTAGCCCTAAGTAGGCATTTCAATGGACTCTGCAATTAGCCAAAATCGAAACCAACAATTTCATTTCATCATACCCATCATCATTATCAGCAGCCAGCATCTAGCATCTTGCATCTAGATACAATATCAGTTTCGATATGCAGCTCCAATTGCGATAGCCCCCAAAAGGGGCGTGTCAATATTTACGTGCAAATGGCGTTTGGTAACGCTTTATGGCCTAATGGGGCAACACGACTCGCCACAAATGCGCTTGCCACAGTTGCAACAACATCAACTGCGAGGGCGAGGAAAGCCACAAACATTACAACTGGCTGTCAGAGATGAGCAAAGTCACGGCAACTGGAGCATAGAATATTTAAATCAAATGCAAATACATTTAATAAGTTATTAGACCAAAGAGAAGAAGTTTATTCAGTTCACGGATTGGTTTAATTAAACATGTAAGTTTATTTACTTTAATTACTATGTTTATTTTATTTCAAGTTAGATATTTGCAAGACTTATATTCCTTAAAAAAAAATTAAATTTTGATTGATGTTTTTTTTTTATATGTATTAACTTCATATTAAGTAGTTTATATTTATCTATTTTTAAAGTGTGTAGATTGTCTTTAGTTACTCTTTAAATTTATTTAACATATGTTACTGGTTAAACTAATAAGAGTATGTACTTTTAAGTTCATTATTTCATTTATGTTTTATATTTGAAAGATTTTCCATTATTTTGACCATTCTCAACTATTGGTTTATGTATTTTGTTCATATAAGTTTTATTTATTTAAATTACTTCATCTTCTTATAATAAAATGTAAAGTTTAAGTAGTATTTTTAGAATTTTTAAATTGATTAAAAATAAATCAATTATTGGCTTACATATTTTGTACCTATAAGTTACATTTAGTTAAAGTAATTGGTCTACTTTATTATACTTTATTATACTTTTTTATTTCATTGTTCATTTGTTCTTCCTGTTTGTTACACTTTAAACTGTTTCAACATAAATCAATTAATGTTTTGGCATGTTATTTCGATCATATTTTATTTCTGTTCCTCCCTCTCCTAACATTCGAATGAATGAAGAAAATTCAATTATTTCAAAAATTTTAGTTAATTTTTTTTACTATGTTCATGTATTTAGAACAAGGCCATTAAATATTCATTATTCTTTTCGTATGATGTTTATTGATTTTGTTGACTTTAAGATTGATTATTGGCACGTCTAGTCAAGATATTAAGAAGCTTCCCAAGATATCCCACTGCTTGCACATATTCTGCGCCATTAGAAACTAGAAAGTCTGGCACTAAACCGATGCACATAATACGTATTAAGTTAAAGATTGCCTATAAACATGAAAATGCCAAAGAAAATATTAGGAAGTAAAACTTGAGCTACTGCACAAAAATACTCGAAGTCATAAAATATGCATTTCGGGATTCCGCTTTAAGTTCTTGCACAATTTTTAATGGATGTTATGTGACCTTTAGTTGAGAGAGTTGTTAAGCAAGATGTTCTTGAACACCTTTAACTGGCATTTCTTCTGTTAGTTTGGTTTTTGTTGCTTTGCTGATTTATCGCCTTTCGGACTTCTTATTATTTTGCACATATTTCTCACAACACACTGCAGCGGAGTGTTTGTTGTTATTGGCTTTAAAAATCGCAAGTTTATGGTTTGGAAAGCACATAGAACACAGTCCCAAGCGATTCTCCTGCTGATCACTGTTCACAGCCTCATCTCATCTAGCCAAGTATTTGGCTAGCTGTCTGTGTCGGAGACCGTGGAACTTGGACTCGAGGCTGAGACTGCGACTGCGACTGTGACTGGGTCTTGGGACTGTCTAACGCTATGTCTGGTCTTGCTCTTTGCTATTTTCCTTTTGTTTTACTCGGTTTATAATAATTTGCGTTGCGGGCAAATTAAATTAGTTGGCCAGAGCATTAACCGTAACATAATCCTTGAATGAATGGATGCCTGCGAACTGGCCACTGGCAGAGGCACCTCGGTTACTATTACTACTATTATTGCAGTGCAAATGTTACAGCCGAATAAACTTCTCTCTCTCTATATATATATATATAAGAATAGACGTCAAGGAATGACCATAACACTGTTATGGGCCCCAAGGGCAGCGTCACGTTGCTGTTGCTGATTTGATGGTCTGCAGATGTAGATGGCGATAGAGTTTGGCTGCAGTTGCAGTTGCAGATGAAGCTGAGGTTAGTCTGGCGATCGGCTGCTGATAAGCTGGGGCAGAACTGGTAATGCGTGCATTGACCGAGCACAGCCCTCGAGCTGGAGCTGGAGCTGAAGCTGAAGTTGCGACTCTTCGCTGACGTAAGTTGGAATTAAATTTGAGGTAAGGCCCCCATTTTAGCCTGGGCAGTGAGTACAGTTAACCTCGTTTAAGTGCGCCACGCACACAGCCGGATGGTCGGGCAGGCAGCAGAGCTGAGGAGAGTGGAGGGTAGCAATTGGACAGGCGTGCCAGTGTAAGTCCAATTAACAGTACCCAGAGTGCCCAGAGACGTCGCTCTAACTACGTGTCGTGCCTGTCGCCGTCCTGAAGGAAGTCAGCGGTGACTTGGACGGCATTTGTCGCATGCTCCTGCTTATAGCACAAACTATAAGATACTATATATATATATATATATATGTTATATAACTGGTTCTGGCGACCGACAGACCAACCAACCAAGCGACCAACTCAGCCAAGTCGAGCAGCCAGCCAGCCAGCCAGTCGAGAAAACCAAAACGAAAACCAAACCAAACCGATGCAAAGCAAATGGCAAACACCTAAGCTTAGAACCGGCAAGCCGGCATACAAGTTTATAGCGGATGCGTAAACGCATTTGGCTCAAATGCCGTTAGGGCCTTTGACTAAATTGCATGACCATGGACAGGGCCCCTTGCGCCTTCGGCATTGACTGCGAGTGAGACTGAGACTTCGACTTCGACTTTGACTCGAGTTCCAGCTTCAGACTGTGTCTCTCACACACAAAGTGTGGCATTTGCATGCTGCGGCAAGGCTGTCGCAGTCGGGTAACGAGAATTGCCATTGACTTGGCATCTATCTTGAGCAATGTTAATGCATTACGTCCAAAATAGCCGCCCAGTTCGAAGCGACGCAACGCAACCCGATGCGATGCGATGCGATGCGACGCAGCAGCCGACCATTTGACGTAATCAACACAATGGCCCAAAATGTTTGGGTCATTGAATTCTTTTGCCTCGTATCTTTGAATCTTAACGGTTTTTACTGCTCTCCTCCGTTTTTTTTTTATTATTTTGTTCTACTACTTTTCTAAAGGCGCGAGATCAATGTACCCACCACTCTGCCTCTCTCGCTCTCCTCTTCTTCTGTCTGCATCTCAGGTTGAGCGCACGTTGGAGTATCATTGAAACTGCTCTCATGCTCTCATGCCCTTTTATGTACATGCTCCATTGATTAAATAATCCCCCAGTAAAACAATCATATGAGAGCTTCATCAACAGCTCAACACTTAAATGCTTAAATACACTACCGAATAGTTTTACACAAATGTGCAATGTGTTCCAGAAAATAAAAGAGGTTCTAAATTCTATTCCTGGATTTCTTTGATATCTGTAAGCTTTTTAAAAATTCGTTTTACTTGTACTTGGTTTTTTAATTTATAATTTAATATTGTTTTTTTTTTCAATTTCTTAAAGAATAGGAAAAAATCTAACAAAAATTTGTTTTAAAAATAAATATTATTGCTAATCTTTAAAACTCCGTTATGAAATCTTAAGAAATAAATTATTATTTGAAATTTTGTTCTGAAAACTAAATAATAAAAGATAAACAAACCGGCATAGAAAATGTTAAATACCCCAATCGAAGAGAGAGAGCATTACGCAATAGTAAACGAAGTACAGACTATGTAATTATTTTTTATGATCTTCAGTGAAATGGCTACCGACTCATCGCTCATCTCCCATCTGCCATCATCTATCTTTATTCGGGCCTCTAAACTTATCTGTATGCCATTAATTTTGGGTTGAGATCTCGTGTAGTTGAACTTTAAATGCTTGGAATTGTTGAATTGAATTAGGCCAAAGTGTTTCAGCAGCGTTAAGAAGATTGAAATGTGTTTATTTTTTTGTTTTTCTTGTGTTCGGCTTCTTTTTTTTTTACTGCCTCCAGCAATGAAATGCAAGTTCATTGAGTTGTTGTTGGGATTTAGTGATAGAGTTGTTGAAAAGTACGTGTGAAGAGTGAGAGAGAGATGGAAGAGTGAGAGAGTGTGAGGTGGAGAGATTTGGAGGTCGTTTAATTGTGATTTATGTGTAAAGAAAGTAACCAGGCTTAAGCTAAGCACTTTTCAACAATGAAAATTGCTAAGAAAACTTTACCTTCATCGCAAAAGTGAAAGAAAAACAATTGGAAAATTGAAAAAGAAAATTGTACCAAACTAAATACACAATTTATTGGTAAAAATAAATTTTTTTTGTTAAGTATTTGCTAATGGAAAATCGTAATAATTTTTATTGGAAACTCATTATTCAAACAGATTATTAAGCCATCAGCATGACAAGTGATAGAGTTGAATGGCTGAGAATGAAATGAGATATCCAAAGTTAATTTAAATAAATAAATAAATGTTGTTCAATTCGTGATGATATTGCAATTAAGAGGTTAAAAGACAGCTGCCTTTTGTAAGCATCTTTGATCGCTGATCTATTTAAAGCTTCAATCACGATTCTCGCTCTGTCTCTCTGATTCTGGCCTGTCTTCAAGTCTTTCTGTCTGGCTGCCGTGGTCCAAATCATCTTTTCAAGATGTGTTCTATTCAGACTGGCAGTTCCCCTCTGTGCGACTGTAAAGACAAGCCATTGTATGCAAAAGCCTCAAAACGTGCGCTAAATATAAAATTTAATATTCCAGCTTTTACATATGAGAGTGTGTTTAAGCCCAATGTAAGTAAGTAAGATGATGGGCTGGCAGGATCTGATCTGCGCTGATCTTCGTCTCCAGCAGTCACTTGGCAGTTCTTTCAGTGGGCTGTGGGCTAATGGGTGCGCTTAGCTAAAAAGCTCAAAAGTTCAATTGCCTTTTGGGATTGCTTGGGTTGATGTTGGGAGTTTGGGATTATTTGCTGATTTTTTACGACTATTTTGTATCTTAAAGATACAAGTTTATTTATGGCCAGCGCCAGGTTCACGATGTTCTGGCCGTAAAGTGCAAAAAGTGCATAAAATGCAACGAATGACATTGCAACACTCGACAACACACACACACACACACATACACTCCTTACTCCTGCCACAAGTTGCCGCATCAGCGTCAGAATTCGAATCACAGAATCAGCCACTAAAGATGCAGTTTATATGTACGTATAAAGTTGGTATGAGCGTGTGTGAGTGTGTGTGTGGGTAAGTTGAGTTTAATGTAGTTTGCTTGCTAAATGCAAACGCACAGCAGCAACAGCAGAAACAGCAGCCACAGCACCACCAACAGCAGCAGCACCACCGTGGCCACCGTCGCAGCTGAATGCTAAAAGGGTTTTGCTTTGGATTCGTTTATTTTATTTAGTTTGCAGTTTCAGTTTGTTTTTTTCGCATTATTTTTGTTCCTTTTTGCTGCTGATGTTGATGTTGTGTGTTGCGTTGATGTGCCTCATTAGGAGTGGCAAGCGGGAAACCAGTTTCCAGGGGCACACACAATCCACACAGACAATTGACAATTTAAACGAATTTCTTTCAAACACAGCACTGACATGGCTCCAACACACACACACACACACAGATATGACGAATAGTCAGTCATTCAGTCAGTCAGTCAGTCAACCGCTGCGCCTGGGGCCGAAGTTTACGCATGAAAAATGCAGCTCAGGCGAGGAGAGGCTAGAGAACAGACAGCCGCCTGTATGAAGTGTCATTCATCTGCCCATAAACGCATTATTCAATATACAACTTCGAAGAAGGCGAAGGAGGGCGAGCAACAGCAGGCAGCAGGAGTTGCAGGACTGCCGCAGCTAGACAAACGAGTGATCGGCAGACGAACAAGAACACAACAACAACAACAACTGCAACTGCAACGACGACGACGACGACGTCTGACTAAATGCCTCATACTGTGCTGGGGTCTTGAGGGGCTGCTGCTGCCTCCGACTGTGGCCAACTATCTGTCCATGCTGTCTGCTTAGTTTCAAGGTTAACAAGTTGCATTTGCAATTTGGGACCTCAGCAGCCGCAGCAGCAGCAGCATCGCTCGGACCTTTCCGACATCGACTTGCGAACCGCATCAATCGCTTTCGGTGAGAATTAAATGTTTATGGCTTTAGTGTTTGCCCAGCACCGCCAACCATTTTAATGAGCGACCTCTCCCCCATCCAGTTCCAATCCCAATCCCATTCCCAAAGCCAAAGTCAAAACCATCGCAAACAGCAAAAAGCACTCTACACGCAAAGCAATTGATATCCCAGCAACACACTAATCCAATCCTTTGCCTCGCTTAAAATGTTGCTAAACATTTAAGTGCAGCTAAAAACAATGTTGTCGGCGTATACGATTATACGATGTAGATATCTATGCGAACACATCTCAATGGGGATTTTGGGCGAATGCAAATCCCAGCGATTAATAGTTAGGGTTGCCTGGTAGGCAACCTTTTCATAAATTATCGTTCATATTAAGTACCAGAACGACTCAAATTCGTGTATCTACTTAATCACTTGTCGTTAACGTTTTGTCAGGTTCAAAGAACGCAGAAATTTGCGTATCCTGTTTATGCTAAATATGCTGTTGTTGGCCATAAAGATATTTTGATAGATTGTATGTGAAAAATGTGGAATTCCAGATATATTTACTTCATTTATAAATTGTTTTTAAAAAATAAATTAATGAATAAAACATTTTAGACTTAATTCAAATCATAAAAAAACCCATTTTCTAAGTATTATTTTATTTATTGCTCTTAAAAATAATAAGTCTGAAAATAATGCAGCAAATTGTAAATAAATAAATTTAATTTAATTTCTTATTTACTGAAAATATTGAAAGCAAAACTATAGATTTTTAATATATTTGTAATTAAAAAAGTTAATCTACATTTTATTAATATATTGATTTTATACTCTTAAAAATATATAATTCTATAAACATATTTATAATATTAAAAAATTCTGTATCTATTGGTTTTTATATATAAATGATAATAAAATTATAACTTCAATTTAAAATAACTATTAATTTACTTACTTTCTCGTAACTAGCCTGAAAAGTATATAAACTATTAATTGATCATAATCTGTTTGAATTTAAATGGCATCAATATAAAAATATTTACAATCGTTAAAGAAAATATGAAGTACTTATTATTAAAATAAAACTCCCTAAAAATCGAAATCGCATGGAAATCGCAACTAATTAAATTTAATGTCATTTCAAGTTCATTGAAATACTTATGAAAATGAAGTTGTAATTGGATTCGTTGCACATATAAAGTGGAAAATAATTAAAACAAATGATAATAATGACATTTGTGGTCTGACCGAACGAAACGTTGTGGGGCAGAGTGCGGTGTGGCAACAACAACAGCGGGCAACAACATCAACTCGCAAGCAACTGTGGCAGAAGGGCAGTAACGAGTGGACGACGCTGATCTATTATTCACTAGATTGTAAAAATGTAAAAATCACGCTTTCGTGTTGTGTATAAATTGAATGCAATTTATAAATGTCCAGGCATTGAATTAAATCCCAGTCCGGCCACATGGCCACGATGTTCCACCGACCTTCCTCTCACCTCGGCCCCTCTCGTGCTCTCTCACTCACTCAGTGGAGCTGGTGATTTTTCAAAATAAACAACCTTGAGCCGCAGCAAAAGAACAATTGCTAGGGCAGCAACAACAACAACAGCAAAGGCAGCAGCAGCAACAATAGACAAGAGCCAACAGCAACAAGAGTTGAGAGCAAAGGATCCGCGGTATCCCCTTAAAGGCACTGGGAAACGATGAAAAATTGCGCCAATTGAATTTGGCCAGCGATTGTGCCCTGTGTGCCCCAAAAGGCACAAGGGCGAGGGCCACAGCAACGTCAACAGCAACGGCATCGCTTGGGTGCAAATCTACTGGGCGGTCGCTTAGTTTTCAACGCATTTATCAATACCCAAGTGGCCGCAGTGCAACATTACCTTAGTCACTAGCAACATCACCAATATCACAGTCAATGCCAGCCAGGCTTAGCCTGGGTCTCGGTCTTGGCTCGATCCAGCTCAGGCGTTGACAATGCCAGATCCCATATAAAACGATGCCGCCACCAAATGGAAATGTGAGAAATCGATTTGAATTGACTTAAACATCTGTTGTGGATCTCTATTTACCTATTCGCAATTTAACAGCATACCATTACACTTACATAAATTGCAGCAATCCTTTATGTTTTGTAATTTATTTAATGCATTTTTCATTTTGTATCAATTTAATATATTGTTCGAATCAAATAAATATATTAGACAATTTTCAAACTGAACAGAATAACATAAGTTGTAAATATCCACTATACGTTTTGTTTCTATCCGTTTTTTAAATACTATAATTGTTTAATTGGAATTTCGTTTACCTTAAGAGTTCTACAAAAATAGATATATTTTCTCTATGAATATATTCGAAATAGTTTGGGTTATTAGCATAGTTTTGAGTGGATTCTTAAATAAATAATAGTAGTAATAGGTGTGAAGGCAGCAATAAGTTGCGGGACTAGTTAGCCTGGAAGTAGTTTTACATAGGTGGGTCAGACTAATCTTTTGGGTTATTCACTCACAGAATTGCACAATTCAATGACAAAATTAACAAAAAAAAAACCTAGATTGTTTCTTTTCAAAAGAAAGACAATAACATAAAACAAGAGAACACAAATTAAGTACAAACATAAATTGAAACTAATTAAATCAAATGACTAATTGTAATTGTAATTGGATATGACTGCTCAAGTCTGCTCGGCAACCGCGCGTAGCTCCTCCATCAAGGAGGGCATGGGCGTTGGCCGAGTTGAGCTCGGCTCCAGACTGGCGAGCAGTTTATTTAGATCCAGCATATCCTCACGGCAAGCGTCTAGATCCTCGCTCAATTGGCACAAATTTGGCTGACAACGTTGACTGCGCTCAATGAGCTCCAGTATGTAACTGTTGCGTGGACGTCCCGTCTCCTGGGCTGTTTGTTGAATGAGCTGCGAAAAAAATTCGTTAGAGTGTATTCGAAATTGGTATTTCAGTGTGCTTTACCTTTTTATAGTCATCAATAAGATTGGCGACTTCATGCGCTGGTTCCAATGGCGCACTGCTTGCTGTTGATTTACCTGAATCGGATGATTCGAAACGAGATCTTTCCGCGGCCAATGTTTCCTCCAGGAACTAGAAAAATGTCACTCAATTAGTAAGCCAATTCGATGGAGATATAACTATCTTATTTCTCACCTTAATCCTGGCCAGCGCCTGCTCGTGTTTACCATTTATTTTGACCAGTTTCATTTTCAGCGCTGGGAGCTCTGCTACAGCTTTAGCGGCTCTCAACTCCTGCCGCAGCATTTTAGTTAGCTGCGGCCAATTCTTGACGTGCTGCAATTTGCGACCAGTTTCCACTTCCAGCACCTGCACTAGTGTTTTGTGCCGCTGCCTGGGCGCATTCTCACGTTCCTCGAGCAACGCCTGCACTTGTGCTCGCAGTTCAATGAGAGCAACTGCATCTGAGGCTTGCGCCTGCTTAAGTTGCTGCAGCTCATTGTTGCTTTGCGTTTCATGCGCCTGACTCAGCAATTGCAATTTCTGCAGTTGCTCGTTTTGCTGGGCAAACAGCTCATTTAATTGATGCAGTTCCTCGGCTTTTTGTTGCAGTTGCAGCTGCACTTGTTGTTCCATTTGTTGTGTGGCTTGCAAGGCTTCCAGCAGCTGCCTCCAGTCCGCCTCCATTTCATTGGTGTTACGTATTTTTGCATCCTGTTGCTGCAGCAATTGCTGCAACAAAGCAACTGTTTGTTGCTTTTGTTTCTTCACTGCCTCCAGCTGTTCCTCGAGCATCGCAATGCGTTCCTCCAGCTCAGAGTTATCCTTGACAACAGCTGGTGTTTGAGTGCCCTGATCTTGTGCTGCTTTTCGCTGCTGTTGTTGCTCTAATTTGTTCTCCATTTGCAGCACCGCTTTGCTTAGTTTACTGCACTGTTGCACATAGTGAGCCAGTTGCTCTCGTAGCTGCAATAGTTGCTGCTGTTGCTCCACATTCTGACTTTGCTGCGTCTCCAATTGCGCTTTGGTGTGCTCGCATTTTGTGCACGTCTCTGCATATTGTTTGTGTAGCTTAACCAGCTGTTGCTCCAAATTGTGCACCGTTTGTTGTGTTGCCTGCAACTCATCAGCGAGTGCTGCCTTCTCAGCTGACAAATCCTCGAGGCGAGCGTCTTTTAGCGCCTGCTCCAGTTGCTGTGCCTCGAGCTGAAAATTGAGCTCCTCCAGTTGCCGCTGCTGTTGCTCGTTCTGCGCTTGCAGTTGTGACATCACTTGCAATTCCGTTTGAAGATCGTGCAGTGCGTGTTTCAGAGCAGCTATTTCGCTAGTCTTAGCATTGATCTCGCTATGGAATGCCAAGCTATAGATGTGCATGGCATCTATGCTACACTCACTGCTTAATTTTTGCTGATAGTGTTGCTTCAGTTCCACAAACTCTCGCTCTTTCAACGCCAGTAGCTGCTCCTGGGTTTGCAGCGTCTCGGTTAGTTCCGCGATCACTTGACGCAGTTGATCTCGCTCCGCTGCCACAGTGTGCAACGTAGACGCTTTCAATTCCAGTTTGTGCGCTAATTCTCGTTGCTCATCCAACAGCTGCTTGCACTGGCGAGTCATGTGTTTGTTCTCGAGCTCCACGCCGGCCAATTGGTGTTGTAATTGCAGCAGCTTGTCGTCGCTATCCAAACTTAAACGCTGTATGTCCTCCAAGAGTGCTTTCTTCTGCTTGCGCAGCACTTCAATCAATTGTCGCTGATCCATGAGTCGCGCCTGCTGCTGTTCTGCCTCAAACGCATCTGCAATGCTGCTTGATTGGTCTGCTTCCAACGGAAGAGGCTGTGTTGCTGCAGCAGCTGCCGTCTGGGCAGAGCTTTGCAGCGTGGCGCATTTCGCTTGCAGCTGTTGTGATTCCTGCTGCAATCTCTGATTTTCCAACATGTATTTACGCTCCTGTGCATAAAGGCGCTCCAGCGTAGCCAGTCGATTATGTTTTTGCGTCTGCAGCTCATGCTTGTACCATTGTTCTGATTTACTCAGACGTTCCACTTCATTGCGCGACTTGCGCAGTTCCTGCGTCACCAGAAATAGCGAATCCTTGTGATCCTGCTGCTGTTCCTTGTTGGAATGGTTTGTTGCCTCCTCTGTCTCCGTTTCGCTGCTACAGCTGAACAGCCCCGAATCATCGGCCAAGGCTGCGGCACCACAACTGCTGTCGGAGTCCATCATGAGTCTACAATTGAAGTTAGAAGTGTAGCAATCTGGGAAAAGTAAACTAACTCATTTACAAACTTGCTGGCGTCTTGTGTCCTTGTTAGTTGCTAAATATAGCAGTAGTTTATGTAATTTGGTTGTTTTATACGCACTGCAGAGCGAATAAGCTACATTTTTTGGCGTGGTAAACAAAAAAACACAACAATTGAACAACAATTTTTGCCAGCAGCGCAGCTGTTAACAAGAAACCAATGTGACCAGCTCTGGCTAAATATACAACATACGGAAATATACCAGCGATGTAGGATGGTCAAGTGAACTGGGTCCAATTAAAACAATACCAATTCGAATTTATAAAAGCAAAGTATTCCATTAAGAAAATAAAAAACAATTGTCAACACATAACAGCCTAATTTTAAATATATGTAAACAGTAAATAAATAAATAATCCACGTAATATCTAAATATTTAATAATCTAACTTCAGCTATGTTGGCTAGTGTAGGTTTAGTGCTTTTTGCGGTTGGCATTGCATTTATTTTTTGGTGCCGCGGTCACACTTGCTCGCAAAACCATCACAAAAATAAAAACTTGTAAGAATCTAATTGGTATTGTATTTGGAAACGCGTTCCCGTTGCAAATTTATTTGCAGCAATTGCAATTTACACATTTATACGACAACGTGAAGAATGCTGAGCTGAGCAATTGGACGCGATGCGAGCAGTATGTGTGTTTGTGTGTGTAAATAAGTAAATAAGAAGAGTGCAGTTTGCAATTGCGTGTTACAAAACTGGAAGGAGTCACCCACGAAAATAACAGCAACAACAACAACAAAATACAATGTCCAGTTCCCAGTTTGAGTCTGGTGAAGCATTTGTCGTCTACTACGATGGTCAGGCGTTGCAGCTGCAGTGGAAGGGGGTACCGCCCTTGACACGATCGCCCGCATTGCGACTTTGCTCCATAGGCGTCGATGAGGTGCGGGAGACGGAGGCGGGAGGAGCTTCAACTAATTGGCTGTTACTGCTGACCGCCGATCAATCGTTGTACTCCGCTCAGCTGCTGCCTAACAGCAAGATGCTGGAACTGTGTCTGCTGCGCACGGACGTGGTCGACGTAGATTTCTGTCGTGGGAATCGTCAACTATTTGTGGTGCTTGCCAATGGCAGTGTGGAACGTCAGCTCATTACGGGCAACAGTTATCGACCTAATGCCTGGCAAACACTGAGTTTTGATCCGCTCGAGCTGCACGACGAGGGCGTGTCTATGCGTCGTGTCTGTTGCTCTGCACAGGGCGTGGTATTTGTCAGCGTCAGCGGCGCCACCTATGTGCTGGGCAGCTGTGGCGAGGTCTTCAATGCAGAGGAACCGCGGCACATGCGTCTATGCGAGGAGGGTAAACAACTGCTCGACTTGGCCGCCGGTGATGAGCATTTTGTAATGCTGCTAGCGCCGCATCAGCTCGCAGATGATGTACTCCAGCTGCAGCAGGAACAGTTACCCGACGAATCGCAGGCAGGATCCCTCAAGTCACTACACAGCGGCAGCTCGGAGCACAGCTTCGCGGCGAATACGCGGCATCTACTGCAACAGGGTTACTCCTTGCTGCACACGCAGCTCTTTACGTTTGGCGCCGTTAATGGCGGTCTGCTCGGCACCGGGGATCACATACGACGTGCGCATGTGGCGCGCTTGGAGAAGCTAGACGGCATGGGCGTCTGCAGCATTGCGGCGGGCAGGCAGCACAGCGTGGCACGCACTTTGGACGGGCGGCTTTATCACTGGGGCCTCAACAATCGCGAGCAGCTAGGCGAGGATCTAAGTTCGCCTATGGAAATCTGTCTAGCGGAGCAACTGACATCGGAGCAACAGACGGCGCTGGAGGCCACCTGCGGTGACTATCGCACGCTGCTGCTGAATGCAGCGGGACAAATACTACAAACCTTGCCACATGCTCAATCCCAGTCCAGCACATATGAGCAGACGCTGCTGCATCTGCAGCTGGGCGCCGCATGGCCACGTCAGATGCGTTTACTGCACTGCGCCGGCGGCTATACGTTGCAGAATTGCCGGCAATTCCAGCGACAGTATCACTACTTTCTCAGTCACCTGGAATCGCAGCTACAGCTGCTGCTCAAGCAACGTCAGGCGGTGCAAACGTTGCTCATCTGGGAGCTGCCAGCTCTGGCGCCGCTCTTGTTGCAATGGGAGCGTATTGTGTGTCTGGTAACGGCGACCTTGCACTCGCTAGAGGGCTTCTATCGGGCGGACTACGTGCAGCCGGCGGATCTGTTGTTCATCTGCTATCATCGCGAGTACATCGAACTCTTTGAGGGCTACACGCGTGCCTACTGCGATGTGCTGTCGGTGAATGGATTTGGGGAGGCGGTGGCCACCATAGCAGCTCCGCCGTTGAGCAATCACAACCCGCTTGCCGAACTGGCCGAGGAGAGCTATCTGACACGGCTGTTCCAGCAGCCATTTGGTGTCTATCAGCAGTTCATACAGTTCATGGAGCTGCTAGTGAAGACTCAGCCGGAGTACGAGGAGCACCGCCTGGCGTGGTCGGAGTTTGCGCGTCTCAGTTGCATTAGCCAAGAGTTGGCTGTGAATACCAAAGAATTCTGGAGCAGTAAAGAGTGCACGCCTCGCATTGCGCATCTGCGCGAACGGAAACGTCGTGTCATATTAACATCGGCGCTGGTGCCGCTCAAGCTGGACATCACCGGAATTAGCATGTCCAGCAATAGCTTTATACTCTTCTCTGACTTCCTATGTCAGCTGGGCAGCCGTCATCTGCACACATATCCACTGAATGCGCTCTGGGTATGGTCCGAGGGCGAGCTGGGACTGCGAGTAACCACGCCGGAGAAGAGCTTTGTGCTGCTCACCCGCAAATCGGAATCGCGCAAGGTTTGGCTTGATCAGCTGCAGTCGAGCATTGTGGCTGCTTTGGGGCGACCCTTGGGCAGCCCGGTGCCCAGCGTGCGCTCCGCGGCCTATGAGTACAGTCGAGAGCATCCCAAGTATGCGAGGGTCAAGGCGTGTGGCACGTGGCGCAAGGGCGTGCTGCATGGCAACTGCTATCTGGAGTATCCCGATGGTAGTGTCTACTGCGGGGAAGTGCATCACGGCGTCATCGAAGGTGAGTAGCCATTTAAAGTCAGTATATTTGTTACATGAGGGATAGAAGGGAATTGTACCTTAGTGACTGTCGGGAATGTACAGAACAACTAGAAGAAGGCAGTTCTAAGACCTTAGAGTAATGAAATTAACTGCCTCTTTATCTGTCTGTCTTTCCGTCTGTATTTATAGCTAGATTTGTGACAATAATGCTATAGCTATGTATTACGTCTATCTTTTGTGTCTTCACTATAAGCCAATTCCTAATAATTTTTAGCGCTGGACTCAATAAAATTAGTTCCAATGGTTCTGTAGTTTAATAGATTTGCTTCTTTAACAACGGTATAAATCCAATAACTCGCTTAATTTGGTGCATTTGATAATACCCGTATAATGAATGATTTCTGAGAATTTCGATGCGAAGTAGCAGTAGCAATAGTTTAGAATTCCCCGTTGGACAATCGAGTACATTCAATTCACTGTTTCTTTTCAACTCATTTAATAAACTCCTTTTCCATAGGTTACGGCAAGATGGTCATTCCCTCCACTGGAGTCTATGTTGGCAACTTTAAAGGCGGACGGTTTCATGGCTACGGCGTTTACGAGATCAATGGCAGTGGCAATGACACGGAGGTATATGAGGGCAACTTTTGTGAGGGACTCTTCCATGGCCATGGCATGATGCGCAACAATCGCTACATCTATGTAGGCGAGTACATGGCGAACACACGTAGTGGCTATGGCGTCATGGAGGATCTGCTGAGTGGCGACAAGTACATGGGCATGTTTGCGGACAACAAACGCTGTGGCATCGGCAGCTGCATCACGAATCGTGGTGACTACTTCGAGGGCAACTTTGCCAGCGATGATCTCACTGGCAACGGTGTGGCGGTCTTTGAGAACGATTATTACTACGAGGGTGAGCTGACGCTGCAGGGACCGAATGGGCGTGGCGAGTATTATATGCCAAGTGGAGATGCAGGCACTACTCTGGGCGCTAGTGAGGAAGACGATGACAACTATGAGCTGATTGGCAACAAGATGTTTGGCCATCTCAGCGGCAGCTGGGAAACGGTGCGCATACAAACTGGTGAGCTGGCGCTTAATCGTCGCTTTCCCAAGTATCCCAGGTGAGTAAAGAAGAGCTTTCAATTTTCAACAATTCACTAATGTTTACTGTTTGATTGCAGCTCACTTGGTCGCATGCTGGTGGATCACAATCGCAAGTGGCGCGCATTGTTTCATAACTTTGAGTCGGATGTGGCCAATTGCAGCATGATCAGCAGCAACAGCAGTCCCTTGCTTAATCTTTCCATGGGCACGTTGAGGAAGTCGTCAAAGACAACGCTGAGCACTGCGCAAATCTGGAGCTGCATTGCCATCTACATGAACAAGCAGCGGGCACGTGAAGCGGCCAAGCCAGGCAACTATTTCAGCAACATACTGCTGAGTTTGCCGCTGCCACAAAAGTCGTCGTCGCCATTGTTGCCTGCCTCGAGCAGCACGCCGCCATCGCAGACCTCTCTGAGTGGCAAGCAACAACACCAACCCACGCTGAGTATGCTCAATTCGACGCCGCGTCGCATTCACTCACAGGAGACGCTGTGCCATAAACTGGATCAGCTGCAGCGTTCGGATAGTTTGCTCTCGATTGGCCACAACTCGACAATGGACACGCGCAGCTTGGCTAGCTTTGGACTGGACGAGAGTCTGTTGAATCGCAGCTACAATGGCGATACTGGCGCTGGCAATCTGAGCAGCAGCTTCAGCGGTATGACACACAACCATACAAACCACAATAATAATAACAACAATAACAACATATCAAAGCTGAGGAAGAACAGCAACTGCTCGATCACATCCACAACCTCGACGACGAGTGCAATGCTGGAGCAAGTGCCCAGTTTTGGCATGGCTTCGCAACTCACGGAGCATGATGTTAGCTGCATACGCTTGTACCTGGAGCAGGCCTTCAAGGATCGCCATCATCCGTTGTATGCGCTGAACGAGCGCATTGCCAACTGCTTTCATTACTCGTATGGCTATTGGAAGGTGAAACCCACGCCCATTCTGGCCAAACAGGCGATGCGGGAATGGGAATCGATCTCGCGACGTATCTATCGTTTTGTGCGCAAAATGTTTCCTGCCTTGCCCGAGGATTATTGTCATCTGGAGGGCACCAGGGAGGTGATCTCACACATAACGCTGCTCTATCCACTTGTGCTGTCCGAGGGCATTTATTCCACACTCTTTGTGCTCTATGCCAACAAGTATAATCGCAAGGATGAGATCTACAGACAAAACTTGAATCATGCCGAGAAGCTGAGCGATGACGAGCTGGTTCAGTTGCTGGGCCATGACAGGTATGTACACAGAACACAGAATTATCACAATCTTTACGATTGCGATTCTCTAAATTTGGGATTTGTGTTGTTCGCGATCGTAATTTATTATTTTCGCAGTCGTAGAATTCCTCTTAAAAGCCATTAAAGCTACATGCGCTAAAAATTAAGCATAACGAGGGAAGTTTGTGGAGTAATGAAATGAGCAAACACTTTTATTGTTTGTAGCTTTTTTAAGTCATTGAACTCGCCTCGCTGTGGATATAAATAATTGTAGTAACACTTCATTCAGCAGAGGGATAACAATAATTTGTGAGCTTCGCTTGATGACGCGCTCTAGACAATGTGAATGTATTTTTTACCTGTTTTACCTGTTTCCATTGTCCCATTCGGTCGAATTTATTAATGATCTTCACTTTTGCTTTCTTATGTTTTGCAGTTGTCTCAATGCTGTGATGCTGGCCACGCAATTCGATGCCGCAGTGCAGACACTCAAGCAGCTGCAGGAGAAGTTTAGTCCTCAGGATATGTTGACTGTGATACAGCGCAGCATGGAGCTGCTAACTGAAGCTTATGAGCACGCCATGGCCGGTAAGTAAATCGAATAAGACTTGTTCATACATGACTTCAATTAATTTACTCATTTATTAATTGCAGCAGCAAAGGGATCCCAACTGAATGCCGACAATATGATACCGCTATCGATGCTGTGCATGCTGCGTGCGGCAGTGCCGCATTTAGGGGCAGAGCTGGCGCTCCTCGATGACCTGACGGGTGGCCCCAATTTCCAGGCCGAAATGAATGGCATGGCCGGCTATTGCTACACCACGCTGAAGGCTGCCTACGAGCATGTCACAATGAGGGCACTCCAAAGGACACCTTGAACTCGAACTGGAACTGGAACTCGAACTCAGACTCAAACTTAATGCGCGTTTGTGTGTGTGCAGTTATTATTATTTTTTTGTTATTATTGTTATGGCTTTTTATGCAACGATCAATCTACGAGTATAGTGGCTAATTTATGCATCTTAAATGAAAATATATATTTATGTAATCGTTATATTGAGACTGTATATAGGCGAATCCATGTGCAACTGTTCCCATAGCTTAGGCTTAAACACTTAACTGTACAGTCTTTTGAAAGGTGAAAGATCTAACGATCTAACTGTGTATAATAATTCATAATAGCTTACAATTTAAGACTAACACATTCCCATTAAATAAACTATTTAAAGCGACGCAAAGTTGATGGCATTTTTTTGATTTATTTATTTAATATTAAAAGATCTAAGTAAGGAAAATCGTAATTCAAATTACTCAACAGCAAAAAGAAGTGTTGAAATGGAAAGGAAAGAAAATATATGAATAGGATTTTAAAACGTTTAAGTCAGAATCAGGTAAACTTTAATTTTGAATTCGGTTTTAAATTACTAATTTTCAATATATAAACTTTATTTAAAATGTAACTTAAATACGTATTCTATTTTGAATAAAATTAAAATAATTTTCTTTTAATTAGCGAATAATTTATTCTTTTAATTAAAATAATTTAGGACCTTCTTAACGTCTTAACGAATTTTCTTACACACGTTTAACATACTTTTCTTTAAAAACCAAATTCTTATTCATTACATTTTACCAGAGAAATTTGACTGAGTTTCGTGATTTAACTGTTTACCTGGTTCACCTGGTTTAATCAAAAAAGTTTTGAGCCGTCGGAAACAGGGAAGCGGACAAATGTTCCACGAAATGCAATTTATCAAACTTGTAAATCAAATACTTCTCTGGAAACGTTGTGCCCGTGTCAGAATTGTAAACCAATACGATGTGCTCTCCATGTTTGGCAATCTGTCGTGAGGCCAAATAGGCCAAACCAAACACAGCTTTGCGGAATATGTTCCGACGATGATCTCGAAAGGATTTGGTGCGAAACGAAAGCATTGTGACATTGTGATAGAGCGAGACGTAATCCTCCGCCGAGCGCATGTGGCTGACAAACAAAATCGAAGCTTGTGGCCGAAAATGCGAGATCTTCTGAACCATGCGTGTGGTGACACCGCAGACGACAATGACCTTGGCTTGGACCTCCATGGATGCAGCTACAATTGCCCGAGCAAGTCCATCGGCTCCCGTGTGCGAGGCATCGCAATGCGGCATCTTGGAGAGCGCCGCGACTGCAATGTGATCGAAGATGGCACTTTGCAGAAAACTAAAGTAAAAGGAATGTCCATTGTTGTCCGATTTGAATACATATTTGTCCGGATAGTAGAAGGCATAATAGTAATGCGATGGATCCACTCGCAGATTCTCCTCATTAATTGTCCATGCATCCAGCAGTATGGGCTTCTTGGCCGCATACGCCTGCTGCATAAAGCATTCGGCATTGGGGCACAAACGTAAAATATCCGGAATGTTCTCGGGATTGGCCAGCTCCACAATGAAGCCATCGTAACGCTCGGCAATCCAATTGAGCTCACCATCGCAGCCCTTCATCTCATTGAGCACAACGCGCGTATAAAGACGCAGACCATCGCACTGCAGCGACGACATCACCTTCTCCATATCATCGACGTAGGCGACGCTGCCCGAGATGTAGGAGACAACCACATTGATTCCCACCTCACGAGCGAATGTCAAGTCCTCGATCTCCTCGTAGGAGACACGAAAGCGACTGCAACGCGCTGGAAACAGCACGGGCATGAAGGATTGCAATATGCCCGGTCGACAGACACAACAATAGACATGCTCCAGACGCACCGATCGCACCATCAGCTGTATATCATCGCCCAGGAGTATGATATCGAACTCCTTCAAATCGAAGAGCAGGAAGCGGGCATTCACATAGATCACTTGCGATGTGCACATGCGCGAGTAACTGCGATCCGTGGTCAGCATCACTTTGAAGCCCTTTTTCATCTCGACCGGCGCGGTCATCCGAGGACTCAGATAGCCGGTATATTGATAGCGTGGCGACAACTTGGCAAAGATGGTGGACACCACCGGGAAGCCGTACTCCTTGGACACAGCGATCTCTGCCTCACGCAGCTGCACAATCAGATCCTGATTCTCTTGCAGTGGTCCAATGAACAAATCCAGCAAAAAACAGCGGATGCCAGAGACTATAAATGAGTTGCGAGGAAACTGAAGGGAGAAATAAAGAATTTTTTACTCACGCAGATACGTATGAAAGTCCTCTTGGCTTCGTACGGTGGTCAGTTCAATGCACTTGCGATTCTCGTTCATGGTCATGACGCCAGTTGAGTCCAATATCTGAAAGCCCGTAAAGAAATTGCCCCAACGTTCTTCTTCGAATGGTAGCTGACACATGTCCTCGCTTATATCCTCGTTCGTCAAATCCTCACTCACCGAACACATCGGAGAGAAGCGCGACAAGATCTTCAGACTATGAATCGATGTCAATCTCGCGAAATCCTCGGGATTTCCCTGCACCACATCATCGTCGTCCAGCCCAAATAGATTAATAAACGCTTTGCGTCGCTGCAGCCACGAGAGCAGCTCCTTGGCCCGCAGCACACGTTCCACATCGTAGGCGGTCACCTTGAGGCGTCTGCAAATACTCTTGACCACACGCTCCATATTCCTGGGAGCCTCCGGTGACCCCTCAGCACTGGCTGCACTCACATTGCCCTCTGATTCAATTTCATCCATAGTTGTGGTAAAAACTTTAACGAATTTTGTGTTTTATTTGACAAGTACACAAATTTATAATGTGACAGACTACAGAAATTATATGTAGTTTACTTTTATGGATTGATAATAAAAAAATTTTACAGATTATAAATCAATTCAGATACAAACATTAAAATATCATCACATATCATGAAAATTATAGGTAATAACAAACTTCTCAGCAGCGAGAATATGGCCGATATAGCTATAGGGCTTCATTTGCTCTAATCTCAAAATTCTGTTTGATGACTTGATTAAAAATGCATTCTCTATGGGTGAAATAAAAGAGATTCAATGATTTTACTTACCCAAATGACAGGCATCGTCTTTAATTTATACACCTGTTATTTCTTAAAATATTCTTAATATTAATCTATAATATTTACATTTAAAATATACAAATATTTTATAAAAGTACAATAAAAACCTATTTTAACAAAATAGGTCCATAACTTTGGGAACACAATACTTATGAATTTTATTGAAAATATAGCATATACAAAAAATTTAATACATATAATTCATTTTTCCACTAGCATAAAAAAGTATCTATAAGTTATTTATGATTTGCTAGACGTCTCAGCGAAGAGTTTCCTCTTCAATCGTTTTGCAGATCTTGATTTTTTCGTAGAATTTCGGGCGATAAAAGAAACCGCAACTCAAAGCGCAGGTAAATTTTGTATAGAATTCACGTTGATATGCTTTGTTTTTTGTTTGAATTTGTTTATTTCCGTAATTTATTTGGATGTTTTGTGAAGCGAGAATGTTAAATTTAGCAACGCGTCAAGTGAAATGTTTACAATGTGAGAGAAAGTTAAATGGAAGCTGGCAAGCAAATATGTAGCTAGGCTATATTAGCTGGCTAAGCATCCGAGTTTTCCTTCTTTTTTTTTTTTGTTCCCCTTATTCGCCCCAAACGGGGCCCAGAGCACTTGAGCAGCCGAAGACTGCAGCCGAGGTAGAGGTAGCGAAAGAGCAGGCAGCAAGCGGCAGGCGGCAGGCAGCAAACAGCGGACAGCAGGCAGCATCATCATTCTACGTCCCGAAAACATAAACATTCGGAATGTTTAGAGAATAAAAATTCATATTCCAGGCGAACACATTCCGACTTCCAATTCGTTTCTGTATTGCTGTGTGTGTGTGTGTGTGTTGCTAGCGTTGTTGTTTATTTTCGCTGAGAACTGACAGAAACACGGTCTGCTCTTGGGTGTGGCCAGTGCCAGTTTAGTCTAAACAAAAGCCAAGTGAATTTCCCTAACACAGCCTACACCTAAGCAAACCGCTTGAACTTTGACGTGAACTGCAGCACCGACAACAGCAGCCATCGGATCTGGCACAGCACAAAACATCGCAGCAGAATCCGAAACAGAGCAGCGCAGAGTGCGACTCCTCCCTAATAAGCTATTTTGTCCGTTTTTAGAAACAATTTTCTAACGCAGCAACATCAGCAGCAGCAGCAGTAGCGGCAGCAGCGGAAACGTGTGTGTGGGTGGGAGATGATGATGATGTCTAGGAGGGGGCAATGTGGCGGGCAGGGCGGCAGCAGACGGCGGGAGGACCATGGGAGGCCAGCTGCTGATGGTGAGCATCGCACATACGACTACGTTGAATTGCCGTGCTCGTCGTCGACGTCGCCGTCGTCGTCGTTTTGGTTCGGTTCGGATCGTTCGTGCACTTGAGTTCCGGGCCCGCTCTTTGCCTCTCACTCCCTCCCGCTTGTTGCCCTCTCGCTCTTGCCATTCGTTTCGTTCTTCATTTTCTACGATTTTCGAATAGAATTTTTCAACAATATTTTTTTTTTTGTTTTCTTTTTGGCTGTCTTAGAGTTTTCAAAATTTTGGAGCGTAGGTGCAGTGTGTCGCGACGCGTCAGCGTGTACGGATCGGTGCGCTATAAGTTTTTATCCCCCAAAAAAACTGACTACAAAAAAAAAGGAATATTCCCAAAAATATTTAAACAAAATATATATATAGAAATGATCCGAAAGTTGTGAAAGTTGGTGCTGCAAGTGCTCTCGATAACAAAAGGATACAATGATTGGTATGAAGTGTTCGCCGTCTTTAACTGGCGGAAGTGGGCGTTATTTTTGAGACTGTTGCCAAGTTCCATATGTCTATAGATACTATACACGTACTCGCATACATACTATATTTATGTACGTACACAATTCTTTCGGTTTTCCAATATTTATACTCTCAGCCTTTTGGCTAAAAATATTTTCCGTTAAAAACGCTGAAATATCCAAAAACCAAAAGAAAAAGAAACAGCAGCAAAAAAAAAAAAACAGAAAAACCCGAATAGCATAGAGAGAACTCAGTGCTGGTTGCCGCCTGCCGCCTGTTTTTCATAATTTTTCATCTTTATTTATTTATCGCACACATCTACACACATAGTATAAATACATAAGCTTGGTATATAGTAGAAAGTATAGGTGTATTTTCTCGTGATGTTCTCGTCAATTTTGCATTGCGTTTTGCTTATTTTGCATGTCGTCATTTTTTTGTTTACCCCCTCGCAAGATGTTCGCAATTTCGCAGCATTTCGCGGCCTTTGGAACGGAATGGTAGACGGAAAATTGGCATAAGGAAAAACTAAAATCAGAAAACTAAGAACAAATCACAATTTAATGGGCAGTGCGCGTAGTTT
Organism: Drosophila nasuta; assembly: GCF_023558535.2. Lineage (NCBI taxonomy): Eukaryota > Metazoa > Arthropoda > Insecta > Diptera > Drosophilidae > Drosophila > Drosophila nasuta. The sequence continues at coordinate 35,169,080 of NC_083457.1, read as the reverse complement.
ACAACTTCCTTGACTACACAGCTCTTTACTTTTCCCAAATTCTAAATATGTAACGCATGCCACGACATCAGCATCGCCATCACCATCGACATCGGCATCGGCATCGACATCGACATGGGCATGGCATGGAAAGACAGCTGTGTCTTATGTGGGGGAAGTCCATAAAAAAAATATGAGACTAAAATCAAAACCAGCACACAAGTTATAAAAATAAAACTATTTTTGTATGGCATGCGTAGATCAGTCGACGTTTTGAGCAGCGCATTTGCCTTCTTCTTTGTTTTTTTTCGCAAAAGACATCAGCCTCTTGGCACAGTTTTCCAGATTCCCCCTAGTCGAGTTCATAAATCAATCAGGGCAAATTCAATTAATTCAATTCGAATTTCGAATACGAAATTAAAGTTTTGAGGCAGCAATGTGTTAAACAGATATGTATATATAAATCGTATCGTACGAGTACATATATGTAAAGTTCTAGTCGATTTGTCTTTTTCCGCTTACTGCCGTTTTTATTGAGCGACGACAGGAAAGGGAAAACGGCGTATTTACTAAGAATTTAATCATCAATTTACATATATACAAAAAATTCTCCCACACCTGCAGTGTATTTACTTGATCCTACTTCAAAACGGGTGAGTATCTCATTATTTATATTCATTTCGCCTTTTTAAACTCCTTCTTAATGCGATAATCACAGACGACAGCTTAAATGAGGCATTCAGTCAATTTTACGCTTAGTCAAATGATTCATCTGATTCACTAATGACTCATCTTAATTGTGCCGAAATAAATGTATATCTTAAAAGCATAATAAAATCCTAAAAAAAACATACATACTTGAAGATACTTGAACAGCACAATCAATCATAGAATTTAGATCTGTTTCTCATCAAAGCTTTTGATCTATATAGCAATGTGTACATATAACTTGTTCTTCCTCTTCTATGCCATTATACATTTGTGATTATATTTTTTTGTCTGAATTCTAGTTCTTAATAATCTCCACTAAGCGAAAGTGAAGCACAGCTAGTTTCTTCGATATCAGATAAACAAATTCGCATTAATAATGACGCTAATTGTTGGGTAATTAATTCAAATTCTCTCTATACTATAATGCTTTGGCAATTTTCAGAGGTACGATTACCGCCATATATCTATCTACGTATTTAACACTTTCGCTGAACGTATTTAGACAAATGAACAAAGAAATTATAACTGCAAATTCCAGGCTAGGCAACACAATGTGACGTCTCAATTAAAGTGAATGCATAAATTTCGAACGTGTCAAAATACGACGATTCATACATTGTTCTGAAACATTTCAAATACATTTACGTATATTCTCAAAATCGAATTTGAATTTTGAAAAAAATAATTATACTTGCTAACATGAATTGAATTTATTTGTTCAATTTATGAAATTATTAATCTTTAAAGCAAGTCATACAATGATAATGCATATTCTTCAAAATTTAACTACAAAATTGAAATTTTTTGTATTAAAATACTGAAAGATTCATTAAAATAATATATGGTATCATTGATTCTCAATGTCAGCATACATTTAAAAAAAAAAGTTTCCGAATGCTACCGAGATATTTAAGAAATTTTTAAATTAAATATAAAGCCATTCATTATAAGATGATATATATATATTCTGACTTATTCTGAGGATCTCAGTAATTCTTATTCTAATAAAACCTGTTTAAGTACGCACAGCAGACAGTTTAAAAATACATTAATATACATACTTGTTATACCAGCGAATAACAATTAGAATGTTAATTATTGCACAATTGAAAGCACACAAAAAATTAAAACAAAAAAGGTCAAAAATAAATATTTAAATGAGTTACAAATCAAGAAAAAAAGAGAAACCAGTAATTCCGTTATATCGAACAGGCGACTTCTACAACGAACAGTCTATACTATATATTTGAATATATATATTTAAGATCTGTTATTAGTCGATACATGTGTACATTGCCATATATCAAATTTATGTCAGAATACTATATGTGCATGTGGTCAAGTAATAGAATTTCCAGTTCCAACTATATGTACCATATATTGAATTTGCTCTCGATATGTATATGATGTATACTTATATTTTATATATGTACTATATATACTTATTCATATATATGTATATATAGAATCATACCACCCCCGTAATCGGGGCATTGATATTTTTGTAGCATTTCTAATGAAACGAAATTAAATGTATAATTTATTGTTGCATAAACAAAAGCCAAGAAACCGAATCAAAAATCGAACGAAACGCAACCGAAGCGCATATGGCACCTTTAAGTATTTCGATTTGTAGCTTCCCTCCCTCCACCACTCCATCTCTCCATCTGAGGTCTCTCGGGCTATGCATTGTGTTCCTTCGTTTAGAGGGTGCTGGAAAATTTAGTGCTCTCTCTCTAGCACGAACCGAGCCAAAAATAACAGAAATGTTCATTTGTGAGGGCCGCGGCGATGAAGATGTGTGTTTGTTGGCGGGGCACTGAAATTTGTTTATAGTTTTCCTATAAACAATTGCAATTGAGAAGTCTTTCTTTGTTCGAGAAAAATCGAGGCAAACTGCATGCAGCCAATAAAATTCCGTAACCGAAAACAAATCCAAATCGAGGAGGAGGCTGAATCAGTGGTAACAATGCATGCAGAAATGTTGTTGGCGAACCGCATCATAATTTAATCATCATCATCATCATCACCATGATCATGATTGTATTCGACACTCTGGTGGTGTAAGTATAATCATGTTGAATTAATGAGTACAAACCGAAACGCAAGAGCTAAGTAAACAAGTGTATGGAATGTTGCGAAGACCCATGAATACCATTCCCAACTACACTTAACACACGGAGCAGCAATCTCTAGAGTACCGCATCGATTGGCAGCTCGATTATTTCTGTTCCCCCTTAAAATTACCGGGGCGTATGCAAGCGCGCTTAATTGATATTAAATTAATTCTTAGAACGAGTTTCAGCGTGCGATTTGAACGTCTTAATGTATGTCACTGGTTGCCAAAAAACAATCGAAAAAAGAAGTGCAAAAACCGGTAAGGAAGATGGCCTATATAAGACGTCTGCTCAACAGCAGCTGAAGTCAAACTGAGCCCAGCCAACGAATCAACAGCAACATGTTCAAGCTCGTAAGTTTCAAGCGCATGGATAACCCGTCGTGATCCAGACTCATTAAACTCTGCGATGATCTCTCTCTTGCAGTGCCTTAGTGTCTTTGTCCTGTGCATCGCCAGCGCTCTGGCCGCACCCGTTGAATACGCGCCTCCGGTGGCCATTTTGGATTCGATCAATGAGAAGAATCAGGATGGTTCGTATCACTTCTTCTACCAGAGCGAGGATGGCACACATCGCGAGGAGACAGCTGTGGTAGTCGATGCCGGCACCGAGAACGAACATCTCGAGATCAGCGGCAACTATTCGTACTACGATGCCGATGGCAAGGAGGTCGTTGTCAACTACAAGGCCAACGATCATGGCTTTGTGCCCGAGGGTGGCAGCATCTCCAAGGAAATCTCACTGGCCGCTAAGCAGGCCAGCGAGGCATAATATGTGCCCGAGACCGATTACCAGAAACCGCCAAAGTTTTAAGTTTTAAAATAAAAATAATCCCTACAAAGTAAAAAAAAACAATTTGCGAGTATTTTTTATAGTAGTTTTTTTGTAGGTTTTTTGTTCGATTAATTCAGAAACAATTTCAACTAACTACAGGATACGATTGCTAAGCTGTTCGTTAAAAATAACAGTGCGCTGAACAAGTTGAGAGTACAAACTACACAACTACTCGTACAGGGTATATTATAGGGTATACATTGTGTATATAGTATATAGTATAATATAGGGGCATTATATAATACAGAGCTCAAATGTTTATATATCGTTTAAAACAATGCAATAAATATGACATTAAGTGAGTAGGACATAGATACATCTTATGCACATCAGACGCATTTCTACTACTTCTTCACTGGCGTCGCCGGCGGCGATCGATAGGAGTTGAGCAATCCTCCAGCATTTCCAGGCTTGCGGCTCTTCAGTCGCTGCTGCAACGTGTGCAACAGTCCAGCGAGCACATCGTGATTTGGTATCTTCTTGGCAAACAGCAGACGCTTCACGGAATCATCGTAGGTCAGCAGGGCGACCATGTTCTGCAGCAGAAAGCTCTGGCAGTACTCCAAGAGATTGTTGGCATTGTACACCTGGCAACGAAAAATTCAAAGTTTATAAATTAGACAACTATTCTTAAACGTGTATAAAACTCTTTTGATTTACCAAGTAACTAAAAATAAAATGATATTCTTTTAAAATGGATTAACTTATTTATAGAAATTCACAATTTTGTTTATTTAACTAGTAACTAAATTAATTTTAGAAATTTACAATTTTGTTTATTTGATTAGAACAAAAATAAATCAATTACGTTTGTATAATTAATTATTTGAAAATAGTTTTCCACTTGTTCATATATACTTACTTTGTACTATTTTAATGTGAATATAGTTTTGTAGTTTTATAGTCAAATAATTTTTTTTTAATTCCTTAATTGAAGATTTCTTTCGTTTAATATTCGAAAATATTTGTAATTTGCATGAGTGGCAATAAATACTTTTATTTCCGTGGAATACAAAGCGTTCTAACTATGAAATATTTCTTTGAAATTCAATGCAAATGTGAGTGAATATAAAAATGTAATAATAATAATTATTTGTATTTACTATTTTATTTATTAGTTCAAAGCTGTAAAAATATATTAATTACTTAATTTCGAAATACGAAATAAGAATAAGATAGTTTGTCAAAATTTCCGTGCCAAATTTGAAATTTAATCTTTTGAATTGTGATACAGTTTTTTATATATGCTGCCTACAATATTTATAAATACAAACTAAAGTAGAAAACTGCTTGTAATGTTGCCTATGTAAGAATGGTAGTAAATTTAGTAAGCTACTCCAATAATCGAATATCTTTTAAACTTATGTAATTATAAATGAAGTTATGAAATTTTTAAGCTGAACACTATTTGTAATCAAGCTCAAAAACCGACAAAAATGCAGCACTCACTTTGGTCTGTAATGTTTGCATTATTTATAAAAACAAAGTAAAGTGCAAAACTGCTTGTTATCTTAACTATTCAAGAATTTTAGTAAAGTTAATAAGGTACTTGAATAATAAACTACACTTTAATGGGTTGCCTTTATAAAAGCAAGCTAAAAACTATTTCTACCCAAACTTAAAAACCGGCACTCACCTTGGCATGAATATACATGGCGACGACATTGTCGACATCAACCATTTCGGAGCAGCGTGCCTCGGTGTAGCGTAAGAGTGCCTCCAGCTGAAAAAAGCTAGCGGCTGCCATCAGCTCGAGGACATCGGCGTGGGAGACATCGAGGGCATTGCAGCCGCCGCTGTAGAGGAACTGCATGACGAGCTGGAAGATGTGATAGCGTATGTCGTTGATCTGCACAGTTGGTGTGCTGTTGGCATCGCTCAGCTTGGAGCTGAGCATGCTCTGGAAACGTGGCGATGCGGTGACCAAAACAATCTTGTGGCCATAGAAGATTTTGCCCTCAACGCTGTGAAGGAATTAAAATTAATAAATGTGGAATGTGGAATGTGGAATCTAAGTTTGACTTACCGAAAAGTAACATCGCTTAACTCTGGATTGTTGACAAACTTTGGATCGATGCGTGTGCCCTGCACGGGTTGCATGGGCGGCTGTTCCTTCAGCGGATGCAGTGCCTCCCAACCGAAGCAGGTGGCAAAGATGTCGGCCAGCAGGAGCGTGGTGCCTTCGTTCTTATTGCGAAAGATGTTGAAGAGCAGGGGCAGACACTCGCTGACAAACTGGGCGCTGTAGTCATCGGGACACACCTGCAGAAAGTCCTGCAGCAGCTGATCAATGACCGCATCAAGGCGCAGCTCATGTGCAGCCGACAGCGCATGCATCCAACAATGTAGAGTCCAAGGCACGCCCAGCTTGCGAAGTTCAATGGTAATATCTACAAAGAGAGAGAAGCGACTTTAAGTAAATAAGCTCTTAAAAATTGGATTTCCTACGCACCCAGATGATTGTTCTCAGCACTGTGGTACATGGCCTCCTGCAGCCGCTTGATCTGCGTCTTGTTGAGCAACGGCAGCAAATCCTCTCCAGGTCCAACCGAGGCAGCTCCAGCGCCACGCACGCCGACCACATCACCCTCGGCCAGCATCTCCTCTAGGGAGAGCACATCTCGTGTGCCTGGCGAGACGGGATGCGTGAGCAGCTTGCGCAGACAGCTGCGATGTCCGTGCGCCGCTGCCACCGAGATGGCACAGAAGCAACCCTTCTGCGCCGCCGCAGCAAAGCACAGCGTGTCCTTCTGCTGCGTGGAGAGAAAAGCATTTGCGCCATGCGCCAAAAGCAGCGCCACCATCTCCAGATTCCCTGTGCCCGCAGCCAGTTGGAGGGGTGTTAGCGTGCACTTCTCCTCGCTGCTGCGTGCACCGCCTTCCACTTTGCCACCACGCTCCAGGAGTATCCGCAGTGCCACATAGTTGGCCCGACTGGCGGCGAAGCTCAGCGCCGTCCAGTGCTGTGTGTCCGGCTGTATGGCCGGATAGCCATTGCTCCCCGCTGCTGGCACCTCCACATTGGGATCACAGCCCGCGTCGAGCAGTGCATGTAGGGCCACCTCATCGTTCCGTATGCTGGCCACCATCAACGCAGTCAATCCGGCGCTGTTCTGCGTATCGTAGCGTGTGGTGGGCGGCAACAGCTGAGCTGCTTGAGCGAGCAGCTCAGCGCGTCCGGTGAGCAGCAGCTTAAAGGCCACGCCGATGGTGGCACGTCGTCCTAGCTCGGAGGTGTCCTCGCCAATGCTGCTCACTGCCGCCGCTGGCGAGCTACAGCTGCTGGCGGTGCCTGTGACGCTGCCGCCGCCTGTCGAGCTGCTGCTGCTGCAGCTGTTGCCGAAGTGCGTCTTCTTGGTGGGCAGCTCCTCGTCGTGGGCCACAGCGCGTATGGGGCAGTCGACGCCGGGGAGCAGCAGACGCGCAGCCTGCAAGAGCAAGGGGTAACGATAGTTATGGTAAGGGATTTCAGTGATTGAAATATACTATACGAGAAGCAAAAATTTAACAAATACTAAGAGAAGCTAAATGTATGGGCATTAAACTATCAGTCGCTTCTTATACTCGCTACCTATAGAGTACTTTTGTATGGACAAGAAACCCTCGTTATTACGGGAAGTAGTTTCTTTGTCTGACAATCTGGTATACTTTAAATTCTATGATATGTGTTTAATGTATTACTTATCAATCTACCAAATATAGTCTTTGGTATATTTCAGTATTTCTGTTTACGCACAGTTTTGCTTTCTTTGCGAAATAGGTAGCGTGTATCTCACAGTCGAGCACACTCGACGGTAGTTTTCTTACTTGTTATTAACGTCTAAATATTGACAATATGTTTCTTACATTAATGCTTCCTCTCTAACTGTAGATATAATTTAATACACCTGCTTAATAGTTGAAAATAAAGAGATGATTCCAGTTGCTCATTTACTAAACTTAGTGGCTCTTAATTTCGATTAATCGCTAAAGAATATGTAAAGGGTTTCTCATTCTATCGAATGTAACTTTTATATACTATTTATGTTCTATATAATTATAATATTATATACTACTTTCTCACCTGCAGTATGTCATCCTTGTCGATCATGAGGCCGTTGCGATGCTCGGCATGCGCGGAGGCGACTCGCAGCCACTCGGCCAGTGGAGGCAACACGACGTAGGCACGTTCATAGCACAACTCCTGGACATTCTGGGTGCCACTATTGGGCGGCGCTTGGCCAGCTGTGGAGCTTTGTGCCGCCAGCTCGGTGTGCTCCAGCTGGGAGCAGCGCATGAAATAGAAGAGCGCACTCAGAGCGGCATTCGACAAGGCGGCAGCATGCTGGAACTCTTGCTGAGTGCGCAGCGCCTTCTCCTTCAGCTCACGTATGCTACCCACACAAGTGGCCAGGGAGAAGGGGCTGGCCCAGCGGGGCATGGCCAAGGCGCCGGATGCAATGCGTCCGGCATTCAGATGCGCAAACGGTTGCAGCAGACCCCAGAAATCGCCGCTGCTCGCGATGCTTTGATCCAAAGCAGCGGCCGTGGAATTGCCGTTGCCATTGCCGCATTGCAGCATGATCTCCTCGAGCAGATTCTCAATGCCAGCGCACAGATAGACCGCCGCATATTCGTGTATAAATTTGCCCAGTCGGGCATCCGTCATCCATCGAAAGAAACTGCCCACACTCAGCTGAAGTCCAGCTCGAGCGGATTTGCTCTGCTTCAGCGCACTCTCGCCGGGTACAGCGAACATCGCTGCAGCACGCAGACACGCCTTGGTGCAGGAATCAGCCAGCGTGGAGCATAGCACCACCTTAAAGGCGCCAGCCACCTCCTGCTTGGAGCACAGTCCCAAGCCTGCCGAAAAGCGCTGAATCTCGCGGGCAATGCGCACTAGCGCACGCTGCAGCAAATAGCCCAGCCTCGAGATGACCTCGACGGTCACCTGTTCCGCCTGCTGCTTGCAACGTCCGTGGCGCAGCACACGCATTATACACTGCTGACTCCACGGCGGATGCTGCAGCTCCACGAGTCTATTATGTGAATCCACCCACACAAACTCATCCGCACTTGTGCTCGTGATCACCGTCTCCAGCGAGGAGTAGCGTCCCAGGCGTCGCGCTGGCTCCGAACTCTCCGAGCCGGCACTAAGGCTGCTGTAGGTGCTGCTGCTTGTCTGGGAGCGCATCGTCAGGTGCTGAATGGCCAACTTGATGTCCTCCAGCCCAGTGCCGCTCCACGGCGCCTTCCCTCCCGGCATGATGCCACGATGCCGCCTCGAACGTGTGCTGCGATTGGTCACCCCAGCAGCCAGTCGATCCTCGGGCAGCGGTCCCAAAGTCATGCCACCCGCTGGCGAGGAACTGTGGCCGCCTGTGTCCGACATGCTGGCATGGCCTGAGCTGCGATTCTCATCCGACGAGCTGTGGCATTCCTGTACTCGCTGCAGCGCCCTAAACTGTTCATGCTGATGTCTGGGAGCTGCTTGCTGCTGTGGTTGCTGCTGTTGTTGTGGAGGCGTCGCTGTGGGAATGCCCAGCGTGGGGCGACTGGGCGAGCTCTGCAAACTGCCGCTCAACTGCGGTGGCTGCGACTTCACTGGCGTGCTCTGCACTGTGAGGCGAGCCGGTCCTGTTACCGCCCGCTGTGGCATGCCTCCCTTGGCCACGGAGGTGGCCAGCTGTGGCTGTGGCAGCGGACTGCTCACCAGCTTACTGCCACCCACTGGCGCTTTGTTCGGCTGCTGTGCCAGCTCCTTGAACACTCGTGGTGCTGGCGTGGCCATCGCCACAGCCAATCCAGCGCCTCCGGCCTGCGGCGTGTGCGGCGCCCCCTGCAACTGTTGCAGCTGCGCTTGGGACTGCAACGCCACGGGCGCCGACACCGGCACCGGCGGCAACCCCGTCATCTGGCTCGGCGGCTGCTGTCCCCCGAAGTTGGGCGGCAAATTTCCGGTCGGTCTGTCGGCAGAATAGAAAAGAAAAGTAGAAAATTGTCCATTAATTAAGAGTTAGAAATTTAAGGAATTTGTATAGAGAATAAACAAGCGATATAACTGATAGTAAATTATATTTAACCATAAATTGTCATATAGACTTTCCCTTCCAGAATATTCAAGAAAATGTAAATTTGTAACATTGAAAATCTTAATTTAAAATGAAGTAAATTTACAATTAATTATTAGTCTGGAATATAAAAAAATTAATTAAAATTCAATACAAGCAAATAATATAAATCTTTCCTAATAATAGCGAAAATTTGAAATATCCAGTAAAACAAATTCGTAATTTTAGATCCAAATAAAATTTAGGGAAGATTTACTATTAAATAATAGTCCGAAATATAAGAAACAACAATCCAACAATAATTTGAGGAAACAGTAACAAGCAGAATACTACATATTATTGATAGTATTAGGGAAAATTTTAAATTTTAAATATTAAATATATTAATATTATAATTAAAATTAATATATTTTATATTTTATAAAATTGTAAATATTCAATATTATAAATGAAGACAATGAAGAAATCAAAAATATGTTTTCCTACTAAAAAACATGGAAATAAAATAAATTAAGGAAATATTAAAATATAATAAATATGTTATACCATTTAAAATAATAATGAAAAATCAAATATATTCAATTATCTATACGTCTTATACTAGTTCAAAGATTGAAAATACATTCAACTTTCATTCTTAATCGATAATTGTGAGGATAATACGTTCAGTCTCTAACGAAATTAAATTATACAGACACACTTTGCATATAATTATAAACAATATTTGCCAAATCGTCTAAGTAATTGGAATCGAGTTCTGTCAATACTAAGCAAAATTTAATCCACATTATTTCTAATGCATAAATATAAATGTGATATTTATTTAATCACTAAGCAGGTCAATGACTGAATTTGAATTATTTCACAAAAATTCAATTTCAATTGAACAATTTTGAAATGAATTAAATTATATTCAACTCGTGCCTATAAACACTTCGAGAGAAATAAAAAGTAAAGCTCAATAAAAATGCGTCATTCAGCAAAATATGAAGTTAAATAACAAATCTAAGAGCAGATATTTATATAACAGTAGAACAATAAGAATTAATTTGAATTAAAATCAACTAATATTTAAACATCTATTAAAATTCGGGAAGAAGTTTTGTCGTATGAGTTAATACACTGAAATAAATAAAAAGCGGAATAAAAAAGAAAGCAATCACATTTAAATATGTTAGCAACCGTATAGCAAAATTTGGCCCACATAAAGAGCACTTCAGTTATGCAACTCATTAGAATTCAAAAACAGAACGAGACAAAACAAACAATAAAACTGCTTCTAACGGACTGTCATATATCTGTCATATTACCGCTTATCTTTCACACTGTCGTGCCAATCGAGTTGGCCACCTTTTCTATATATCTGCATATTTAAAGTATCGTTGAGAATGGTCTGAGGCTTGGGTCTGGTCTTAAGCATGAGCTTGAGCTTCAGCTTGGAGGAAAGGTGGCATCTAATTAAAAGCAGAGCCACACTCTCATAATATACTCTAAAGAACCGAATGAGCAATACGAATAACTCAATAAGGTATACTATTGTGAAATAATAGTTAAATAATCCTTGGCATTAAGTATGCAAATTTCTTGCGATTTTGTCACCAGCATAAATAAATTATATTAAGTAAATGTCAGATATAATTATGATAATAGATATTTGCGACTTCTCATCTCTTATCTTCTCTTCATTAACTTGTTAGAGTATTCCCTATTCTGAGTTCGGGCTGAGCTTAACATTTCCTTTTGTTTATGAAAGTGGGTTGAGATTTTTGTTCTCACATTTCTGCACTGTCTTTGCGATCATCATCATCTTCTTCTAACTGGGCTCGGTCAAAATAAAAAAACATAAAAGGGGGAATAGAAAATGAAAAGCCAGTTACGAGCAACTCATTTGCATGCCGCCAAAAGATGCGAATTAAATCGTTTGGTTTTATTATGATTTTTGATTTCATGTTGTAACATAAAACTTGCCTCTTATGTTGCTGCTGCTGATTGACCTAGAATTTTTGGCAGCAAAGTTTCTTTTATTGTGAAAAGTGTCTATTGTTCTTGAAGCTGGAAATCTGACAATGCGTTCAGCTAAATGCGATTTATTGTTTTTGAATTGTTTTTACAATGCATTGACATGCTCCCATTTAATGGATCTCGCGTCTTTATTCTGCGATCACCGACCTTTTGACATTCTTACAGTAGTCACAAGTTTATTTGGCAGTCCAAATATTAACAGACTTTAACTTGAGTTAAATACAATGGGAAAAGCTGAAACAATAGTGCGAGAAGTTTTTGAATTTTATCATTGTATAATTAAAAGATATTTATCTGTTTGTCTAGCTGACCAAGTTTAGCTGCTCATAAATTTGGAGTCTAAAATAAACATATGACTATAGTTTGCAAATTATAAATTAAGTTTTACTTAGCATAAAATCACCCAATACACAAACTGAAATTTATCTAAAAAAGTGAAAATTTTCATTGCATACTTTTAGCTGCTAATTTTAATTAATTAATAACGCATAGGAATATCTTAAAGATGCAGCTGCAAAGCAACAAAACTGTGAAAATTCAATTGAATTTTTAAAAAGTGAAAAAATTATAAGAAAGGTAATAAAGAATACAATCTTCAAGTTCAGATTTTCCCTTTTACTATCGAATCCCATGCAAATAAGCCCAACAGCAACAAAACGTAATGAAAAAAGGTGGAAAAATTAAATTGAAACTGTTTTCACTTGCTATTCAGCTTGGCTTTGGGTGTTTTTTTTGACTGGGCTAACCCTCTGCCTCCAGTTTGCTTTCACAATACTAGAATGGGAGCCCAGACAACAATTGTTGGAGTGGAAAGACAGACAAAAAAAACAACCCAGAGTGAAAAATGGGCGAAAAATAATGGCAAATCATTTGAAATATTTTCACTACCGTCTCGCAGCACGTCGCCACTCCTGAACGTAGCTCCAATCGCATGAATCCGACTGACTGGCTGTCTCCGCATCGTGGCCAGGGTCGCTGTCATCATCGTCGTCGTCGTCGTCGTCGTTTTGGTTATCATCATTGCGATGATGATGATCATCATCTGCTGCAAGAGCATCGGGTTTCATTTGGCCAACAACGGCTAGAGTTGGCTTTGCCACCGTTTCCACCAGCGCACTGGCACGCCGGTAATTGCCTTCAATTTTGATATTAATTACGCCATTCTGCACGCTCTCAATGTAGGGCGGTAGTTCATCAGCATCACCACCCGCAGTCACCTCCGTTTCTGCCTCTGCCTCTGGCACTGGCTTCGCCTGCTGCTTTAGCTCCAAATCTGGCCCTGTTGCTGCCGCCTCTTGATCTGGCTCTGGCTTCGGCTTAGGCTTAAGCTTGTCATTGGATCCATTGGCCTGCAGTTTGTGGCACATCTCCTGCAGCAACTGTGAGCGCAGATTGGCTGCTGCATCTGCGGGTTGTCCTCGATTCATGGAGTCACCAAAATAGATGACCACCTTGTGATTTGGTTTGACCTCTCGATCTCCTAGATTCCCATTCCCGTTCCCATTCCCATTGCTATTCCCATTTCCATTGCCTGGCTGTCTGCGCTGTGTTGCCGCCCAGTCGGGCAACTCTTCGATGGGCGTAGGCGAGGGCGTTTGTGTAGGGCGTGGCAGATCGCGAGGAGCCAACTGACACATTTCGCTGTTGCGCAGCGATTGCGGCTGAAAGTTCTTCAGCGAGATGCCGCGTCGCCTCAATATGAAGTTCTCATTTAGCATGCGACCCAGCAGGAAACTCGGTGGCGTCACTCCCGCTCCCTTGTCTCCCTTCTGTTGCTGCTGCTGATGCTTTTGCTGCTGCTGCTTGGATTGCTGTGGCGGTGCCTTCTTCAGCTTGTAATCGCGCAGTTCGCGGCAAAGGCGACAGGTGCAATCTTTGGTGCAGTACATGTTGATGAGACAATGATGAGGCAAATCCCAATGTTGAATACACGATGAAGATGATGGTGATGTTGCAAGTTGATTTAGAATTTAAATGTTGAGATTTTTCGCTTTGGTTTCATTTCACTTTGCACTGAAATTGCGACGTTCGGCGACATACACAATTTAATACACAAAATAATAACAACAATTATGCAAATTATAAATTATCATTGCTCTAGCGCCGTCTGCGCAACGTTCCGTAACCGCATCCAAACAAAATCTTTCAGTCGCAATCTCTCTCTCTCGCTCGCTTCTAATTCCGATTTAGATTCGAAAACTCCGATTCAACTCTTCGACGTTACCACGCGCGCTCAGACATCAAGCTCGACTGAAGCTTGCCAACTGCTAGCCGGCGGTTTCAAAGCCAAACCCAGCTGCTGCCTCGCTGCTTCTCTGCTCGCAGTCGACGCTGGCTGAGCTGCTGACGTCGACGCTAGCGTTGTGTTAACGCTAGTCATTGTGTACGTCTCTGTTTTTCCTGATTTTTCACAGAGTGTGTACTCTATGCAGCGGCGTAGGCCTGGCTCTGCTGCCTTTGGGGCCCATGCCACCTTGCAGGTCTTTGGCTTGGGTAATTTCAGCTGCCGTGAGTTGTTGTTTCTCAGCTGTGTGACCAAAACAATGGCACAACTGTAACAGACAACAGCAGCCAAGGGGCAGGTAGAAGCACAACAACTATAACAACAACAACAACAGCAGGCGGAGATTTACTCCAGGGCAGAGCCCACAACAGCTCTGCGTACTCCCATTGAAAGCGATACTCGCTGAGCAAGTTTTCCCAGTCACTGTGATTGTGGTGATTGTGATGGAAAAACTATTTCGAGTCACTTTTACTGTGAACATTTTTCATTTCAAATATATATCAAATGAGATATGATTTACTATCAGCCTGTATCTATGTTTTATTCTGATGAGCAGTTCTTAATAATTTATGAATATGTTGGAGCAGTCTCGAGGTCAGCATTGTCGTTTAAAAATAAACGCGACATAGTTCCAAAAATAAATTGTTTTTAATTTGCTTTTCGAATCAAACATAATGTTGTAAAGTAGCATATTCCTGTTCCAAATTTACTTAATGAAATGTTTTTAAAATAGTTTCTGGCGCAATACAATAGTTTATTTCTTAGTCGATGTTATGAATGTATGAAATTAAAATAAAATAACTTAGTTTTTAACCGAGTTTTAATACAACAAAATACATATCAACATATTTTAAATAAATATAGAAATAAAAAAACAAAATTTTAATTTTACTTTTTATATATGTATAATAGAATATTTATTTCTGAAAATGTATGGATTATTAAATTAAAAATACATTTTTATGTTTGCATTTAAACAGAGTAAATTATATATTACAAAATATCACATATATAAAATATATATACAATTTTTGGATATTAAAATATTACAAAAATATTTTGTTCTACTCAAGTAACATATAAAAGTGATTTCATTATTTCTAATACACATTGCCTACACTAAACTTTAATCTATCACTTTATGCTGCTCATCACTGTGCCTTGAGTTTGTGAATTTAATTATGTACAACTGTTTTGAGGGGCCGACTGCTGTGGCCTGGGACACACTCGAAGGTTATACAATCTTGACACTTATCAGATCGTTTTGCTAGCTTCCTTCCTTCCGCGCCTGGCCAACAGCAGCTGGGAGCTGAAGCTCTTGGGTTCCCTCAGCTCAGGTTGAGGCTGAGGTCCAAGATCACGTTTTGTGTTCTGAGCATGTGCAGACACGCGTAGGTTGAGGCTCAAGATACATCTTGTAGATACATTTCATGTGTAGCAGTGATAAATTGGTAAAGCGTAACCTGCTTCTAATAATTTACAGCGCTCATGCTGATGTTGATGTTGATGCTGATGCTGTTGATCTAACGGTTGTTTGAGGTTCTCTCGCTCTTTATATTTTATTGGGCAGCTTTAACATATTCTTTTTGTGTGGTTCAAGCAAGAATCGAATCCTAGGGCCTGCAGCCCAAAAACCACAAAACGCGTACGCAATTAGAAAGTTATGACCAATCGTTGGTCATTTGGTCAACGAAAGATGGAACGATGAAGAGAAGAAAATACTATTCCAGTGAGGAGGGGAACACAACGCCCACGTAATGCGGAAAAACCAACGCAAAAGACACGTCTAGAGGAGTGCGCTCTACACTTGCTAGTTGGATTATACAATAACTTTCTTCTGTGCACTCTTTTGACGGGGTTTCTAGCCCAACTTGCTGGCGTAGTTAATTATTTAAAAAAACAAAATTATGAACGAAACAATTTGCGCATTAAAAAGTTTAATTTACGGAATTGTAATGACAGACTATAAATATGCTTACACCCATTACACACAGAGAAATATTAAAGAAACAAAAAAAAAACGACTTAAACAAAAAGAGCCAAAAAAGCAAAAGTTTAATGTAAGATTTGCGTGTTTATAAAACAACTCGACCAACGCAAAGAGTGTGAGAGAGAAAAAGACAGAGAGTGAGGGGGAGAGGTGGAAAAACTGGCCAAAGGCGGCAACTGCAATTCAAAAAGCCAAAAGGCAAAACCTCAAAGAAAAATTCGAAAGACAAAAAAACCTATTATCTCTGCCCAGCCCTTTGGGGGCTGCAGTAATATTCCAAAATATCCGAAAACTATTGAGTATGTGTGTCATTGCGAGTTGGCCAACTAATGAGATTACTGCAGTTACTCGAACCGAGCCCAACCTCAAAGAGAACTTTCGTTTTTCATGCCGACATTCAAACAGGAAATTGTTTTTGGGCATTTACTTAAAGTTAGTAGATCATTAGAACTCGGTCTTTGAGCAGACGTATAACTTGTTTGCCTGTTGTTGGCCATTAATAACATCGTTAAGACATAAATATAATTAGAATTAATTGCTAATGTTCTCGCAAGGTTAACTCAAGACTTTGCGTCGATTTCTATTCAACGCAGCTTGGAAAACCTCAAATTCAGCTGCGATAAAGAAAGACTTTTCGTCACTACATTTTGACATTAAATGTTTTGAGTTGCAAACGTTTGTGTCAAGTCACTGCTTCAAG
The DNA here is from genome assembly GCF_023558535.2 of Drosophila nasuta. NCBI lineage: Eukaryota > Metazoa > Arthropoda > Insecta > Diptera > Drosophilidae > Drosophila > Drosophila nasuta. Next base: position 35,152,393 of record NC_083457.1, on the reverse strand, counting down.
TCTGGGAACTGAAAACCCGAATTTCATCCAGTAGTAAATCTCGATTCGTTACGAAATGTAATGTGCTACAAACAGAGGATTTTAGATCTAAAGATAGAAAATCTTATTGTCGTAGTCAAAGTTAGAAATCAATGCACAACCTCATTTTACATACACTAAAATAGTTAAGAATAGTTAGAGAGTTGGCAATAAAATAAAACTGGTTCTATTAAATATATGTTGATAAATCAGGGCTTGTCAAACATGATAAAGTGAAGATGTTGATCCAAATAACGTTTTTAAACGGAATCTAATAGATACCAAAAAGGGAAAATAAATATAAAATTTGACAATATTTTTATAGTGAACTCAAAATATAAACTTGAGATTATAAAGGAGAAAAGAAGCTGAGAATATTTTAATGATGATATGTGCTAACAAACTAGAAATATTTAAATAATAAATGTATATATGACTGCTGATGAGCAAACAAAGTATCTTTTAAGATAATTATTGTAGTTGGCAAAAAAAAAGTGACTAAGAAAATAGAAGTATCTAGTTAGTCTGCTGAAATTACCCGCCTAAATACTAGTTGATTTAATAAGTGGTAGTTGAACTCAGGAAGCATAGATTATTCATGGAAGAAATTGAAATTTGAATTAATTAAGTAAAGCAAAAATTGCGTATTTAATTATGAGCCTCTGAAAACATTGGCAACTCAATGACTCCATGCACGATTTGATTAATAAAATAAACTATGTATTATTTGTTTATGGTTTACAACAGGAAACGTAAAGCGGGTCAAAGACCAGCCGAGACTTTGATGTGCGTCTGCCGCTGCTGCCGCTGAATTCATATTATAGTTGTAGTCATAAGTTTGCTTTCGTCGTATTTTGTGGATGTTTTGTTTATGCAGCTAATTGCAGTGCTTATATAAGGTCTCTACTATAAGCAAAGCAATCAACGTAGCACTTGGTTGTTTTGTTTTGTGCTTTTATTATCTGTGTGACTCTTGTGTAATATCCAGATTTGATGCCTTAGTAGCTATCATTACATCTGCACCTGATTTGTAGATACATTTATAGATACGCGCGTACATGAATACAAAATATATGCGTTGATTGTGTTGGGGCGCTAACAAGATTTCCGCATCTTTCCGCCTGCTTTACATTGCTCATTAAGCAGCATCAGCATCAGCATCAACTTTGCGAAGAGGAAAGGAAGAGAGAGTGAGGAAGAGAGCAACAGTTGCGGTCATTGGATTGGAGGCGCGGGGCGATGCTTCCGTTGAGCTGCAACTTAGGGTCGCATTTGGTTTCAACGGCTTAATTAGTCAAGCGAGTGACGTTGACGTGACTATCTCTAACATGTGGCTGCTAGTTGCTAGTTGCTAGCTGCTAGCTGGTGGCCTGTGGCATGCGGCATGTGGCAGACTGGGCAGCAGCTGACACTAGGCTGCCACAAGCAACTCCCACACTTTCGCGTCCAGCAATGCTGACTGCAGTCTCAGATATTTTGACAAGCGTTAAAAGTATCTCACAGATACACGTACAAATGTATGGATAATGTGCCTGATTTCGTTGCGCTTGACTTTAATGTGGCTGGCGCTGTCTTTGTCTCTCTCGCTGCCTCGCGATCTGTGTGAAAGAAAGTGTTGGCACTGGCTGCGGCAGCGGCTGCGACAGCGGCACGAGCAAGGTAAAAAGGTAACAACATTTTCACTTGCCTCATGTCGTCGTCGTCGTCGTCGTCGACGTCGTCGTCGTCGCATTGAAGATGCTTCATAGAAAAATGTAACAACTATGGCGGGGTTTATTGCCCCCAACATTGCACAGGCCCCAGGGCTAGGCCCATGCCCAGGCCGAGACCCAAAGCGTATGCCATTGTCATTGGCGTAGATAAAGATAGCAACAGCCGCGAGTCAGATACAGATACAATTAGTTTCTGTTGTTGTTGGTGTTGTTGTCAGCAGATAGCTAGCGAATTGTGCGCGGCTGGCAAATATTTCGAGTAAATTTTTCCTATTTCAGCTCGCTTGCTGTGTGTATATATTATTATGATTGTTATTGTTTGCAGCTAATTATTCACATTTTGCCATTTTCACTTTCATTTGTGTGAATTTCTATTCGTACTGTCATTTGTTTGTTGTTACACGTATTTCAAAACCTTAGCTTTTTAATTGTTTGTCCATGCAAAAAGTTTCCAAAATGCCAGTCATATTTCGGCTTCCTGTGTTGTCTTCTGTTGTGCACATGCATCACACACACTCTCAAGCACACACACATACACACACACGTACGGAGACATCTCGAAGAGATTGAAATCTGCAATTGTTGCGGCTTTTGTCTACTTGTGAAATCGAATCTGTAGTACAAAAAATTGATATATGTTCATCAACAGTTATGCAGAGTTTTCAATTAAATTGAATTAGTTGAATGTATAGTGACTGGCAATAGTCTAACTGAGTTATTTTTCCAAAAATAACTATATTCATAGCGTCAAGTCATAAAACAAGTTTGTGATTGTTTTTTGGCCCACATCCGATGACCAAGTGCAGAAGTGAAGATCTTCTCTGCTCTATTCCGTCTGACACTGACAACGTTGGCATTAATTTTCCCCAAATTAACCTTGACCGGCTTCACAATGTGATTTCAAAAAGATATCTAGACGTCTTGTACCCGTTTCTTCTTCATCTGAGTCTTCTTCTACAATAGTAAGAAAATCAAAAAAACAAATAGAAAAAACTGTCTGTAGATTTCCTAAAAATGGTCTGACTCTTTTGCTGTTGCCATTATTTTGTTGTTTTTGTTGCGTGTAATGGTATTACTGCCACTTCCGAAAAGAAGTTGGTCGCAGTTCAGAACGAAAAAAAAGACAGCAACAAAAAGTAGATGAGAAGAGGGACAGCAAACAAAAGTAAAGTTTATTGTCCATTCAACGTTTGGACGCTTCACGCTTTTGTGCACAATTGTGCATGCAAGTGTCCAAGACCAAAAATAGTATCCATTGTTTGGACTTCGACTCGAGACCTATCGGAAACAACAGCCGAGAGATAAAACAAACAAGAACCAAGAACGCAAAAAACTATCTCTTTAAGCACCATCGATACTTAAGCAGCTTCAAGGCGTTACTAACAGAAAGTATCGATGCTAATATAGTCTGAAACTACAGCAAAGATTTTGAAATATGTATTAGAAAATATAATTGTTATGCTGTGGTAATTGAAAAAATAACTGAATTTTCCATTTAGAAACAATAACAGCGTGCTGCAATTTCTTGTATGTTTGTTATAACATTCTGGAGCTTAAGTCATAAAGGCGTGAAAACCCGCGTCAAATAATTTACACGAATAAATGCATGTCACGAATGTCAAACAAAAATTGTTGCATACTTTCAGGCAGCTCGTATAAAAGTCAGTTAGCGCCATCTGTGGGTTGTTGGATGCTCTAACGACATGGTCATGGTATGGCAAATTAACAAGTAGACATTAACTTAAGAATATGATTTAACCAAGAATAAACTTTACTTAACTTAACATTATAAATATGATTTAAGCAAAAATAATTTTAAAAAAAGTTGTAAAATTTTCTTCTTACCTTCGCGGCTTTGGGCGCAGTATCTCATGATTGGCATCTGTTATGCAAAGCGGACTCAGTGCGCCCGCTAAATGTGCCACGCCCACGCGCTCTGTATCCCAATTGTGGCGAGTGGGCATTTTGGCAACACAATTTTATAGCTGATATTTATATCTACAGACGCAGCATGTTGTAACACTGAAAGTGGACAAATAAATAGTAATATTAAAAGTTGATTGAAGTGGATTGGCAAAGCGCAGACATTGAACGCGTTTTGTTGTCGCCAGTTTGTTGTTTGTTGTAGTCTAGCCTCTAAGGCTAGTTCTACAACTGAAGCAACCGCGAGTGCAATTAGTCGCTGCCAAAGTCGTCTGCACTTCCTCTGCTCATAATAATTAACGCAGCAGCAGCCACAGCAGCGTCGCCAGAGAAAGCCAACGAGAGTCGCAGACACTGATAGAGAGACTGAGATTGAGTCGGAGACAGTGAGACAGAGGCAGGGGCGGAGTTGTTGAAGGAGGAATGAAGGCAACAGGAGGAGGAACGAAGCGGTAGCATTGCGTGCTTTGCGTCATTCGCCTTGAAAGTTGATCGTCTGTTGATCGTCTTGCTACTCTATAAATGGTTACTTGTCTGGGCTCTGGCTGCAGGTGTCAGCCAAGAACTTTGGAGCCACATTGGCATGCAATCAATGCCGTTCGATTTCATTTCGTTGAAAATTGTTGCCGGCCATAATGTCAGGCATTTCTGCTATAAAAATGCTTTTTATATACCCAGCACCCAATAAGCCAACGGAAGAGGCATATTTTGAGTAAAAGTTTTCTGCAATATACAGAATAAATATTCAGAATATCTCAGGAAATAACTTTTAACAAAAAAAAAATAATTAAAATCAATAAGAGATCGCGTGCTCAACTCACAGCTCTTCGTATCAAATTACAGCATAAACACCAACACAAAGCTCTTTTTAAACGGCCTGTGCTCATAATTCTCAACCTATTTAAGCGTATACTTGATATTCGAAACTTTGACAAAGGTCGTTAGAAACAATCTGACAGTCAACGATTTTTTGAAATCGAATAATCAACAAATCATGATTTATTATATGTATTTTTTAATTCTTTTTGACAGAACTTAAATATATGTAAAATCTATTTTTCAAGCTTAGTTTAATTATGTAATAAATCATCTTTTGCGCGCTTCTTTAATTCGGTTTTGTAACTGGTGACAACATATTTCTCGCAGTGCATACACTTTTGAGCCCTAATATATGATTATTTTCTTTGGTAACAGGGCATCATCAAGTTGAGCAGCTTCAAGTGCATCACACCAACTTGTTATGTAGCTAGTTGTGTTATCGTTCCTGGTAAAAAATGCTCAAGTTCAGGCAAATAGCAGGCCGAAGTGTCTGCTGTCTGTTGTCTGTCTTCTGTTCTGTTCAGTTTTCTGTTTCTATTGAACACTGTAGTGCGATCTTATCGGAAGTGCCCAAGGGGACGGATGCTTGGATAGCTTAGCATGGATGGATGGATGGATGTGTGGATGGGCGAGAGTGCGAGATGAGAATGCATTGCCAACGCCTAGTTTACTCTCTAAAATCACTCTTTGAAGATACGCCAATGTTTCTTCTTTAGCTTTTCAGCTGTTTTACGATTACAAGCCTCGAACAACGACTCTTCGACATATGTCGGAGCTAACCATCCGTTATACGTTTTATGATTAATGGTTTGCTTGGATTTTATTCGTCGCTCTTTCTTTCTCTTTCTCTCGTCAAGGCGACCTTATGAATTTCATAATTTTAGCAGATGTTTATTGTGCGGGCTTCCGTTGTTAATGGGGTTCGAGAAGAGCACTCAATGAAGAGTTCACATTGAGCTCGCAAACGTGTCTTAAATATTTGCTCAGCATTTGAACCGTTTGGCCCTTTAACGTTATCAAAAGCTTTATTTAACCATTTGAGGTCATCTCACAGAGAGATTTCTTTTTGTGTATATATTTTTTATGGGCTCTTCTTCTGTGCCGGGGAGTGCATTAATTAAGTGTGCCTGCTTTGAGAGTCGATAATCGAAAGAACGTCGATTGATACCCATATAAATAGCAGCTAAATTGCCGCATTTTAAACGGCATTAGTCGCTGTCCAACTCCATCCAGTTGTCCCATCGTCCCAGCCTCTAGTCAAGTCACCAGCTCTCGGATGCTCTTTGGCAGATTTATGGGGCTCCGGCGAGAAAGCTCTGTGAACTCTCTCAATGATTCTGTCTAGTCAATGATATCAATTTACACAGTTTATGGCCAACAGAGCTAAGGAGTATTATTTCTTCTTTCTACGTCTGTATTTTGTTTATTTTTTTCACGAACTGTGATTTCAGTTAAAGATATTCTACAAAAATTCTTTTAGAGTATTGTTTTATTTTTACGAGAGCAGCGCTTTAAATAGAAACGAAGTTCTGTGGAACTACAAGTGTGGCATGAATGCCAGAAAGGTTGCAAAAATTTCAAATTAGAACTAGAATTTTGCAATAACTTCAAAGAATGTTGGGAGAATTGAATTCTAAAGGGAAATTTCTTATTTACACATATTGTAAGCAAATGTCGAATATCTATGAATAATGATTAATGAAAAGGTTGTTGAATTTGGTAATTCATAAAATTATGCAAATATAATTAAGATGACTATTTAATTTTCTTTTCTATTCTGAGAGTCTGAAGTTGATTCAATTATTCTGAATAGAAAAGCAAAGTATAGTAAAAAGAAACGAAAATTAATAATCACAAAAGAAGACCCGAAAAGTCCAAGCTAATTGTCTCTGTAATTTACATTAATAAACTCTGCATTTAATTACACACATTATTATGCTTTAATGTTTGTTTCCATTATCTGCACAAATAAATCAGAAAAATTCACTGTGCGTATTTTATGGCACGAAAAGAAGAACGCGTAACAGGCTGGCCAAAATATGTGGTCAAAATCTGATTGCACTGCTTACCGCTAAATGGAATCCGAACTGACCGGCTTGAGTATGTGTTTATATATTTTTTTGCCCCCTCTCGGCTTTTTATTTTTATGTGCTTTATGGGCAGTTTTTTGCGGCTACCGCATTCCGAAGTGAAAGGCCAGAAAGTCAGAGAGAGACCGTGAAAGATACAAAATGTGAAAAAAAAAACAGAAATAAAAACACAGGCACGCACACACTGGCACTCACACTCACACAGACACCTGGACAGGAGATATGTATATTGGTTGGTGGGGAAGAAATTTCATAATTAATATGCCGTACAGGGAACTAACTGTTTGAAGCTGGCATGCCGCATTAATATGCAACAATGTGGCAGCAAGAAGAACTGACCAGGCGTTGGTGTTATCGCCAATGGGTTATTGAGGTTTGAGGTTTCTTTCTTCTGTCGTTTCCTCGGGTTTTTGGCCGGGGAACGAATTCTCTGTTCTAGCCGCATAGACGTGACACTAATAGATGTGGCCTTCTACGCCCTTTAATAATCATTTGAATAACGAAAGACAGTCCCTTCGATAAGCTGGTGCTTAGCTAGCTGTGGCCATCGCATCGCTATTCACTCGATTTGACTCTGTCGTTTTTTGGTTCCATTCATTAATCATACTAAAAGATACACGCTGAAAATTTCATATAATTTTCAAGCCTCCGGCTGTGATTTGTGTTTGTTGTGCTTGGGTTTCGGTTTCTGTTTCTGATTCGGATTTGGATTCGGTTCGATTTCTAGTTATTACTAAGATTAATTACGTTGCTTATGCAAATCGATTGTCATTAGCCATTTATAGCCATATTGCGGTGGCAGTCAAGCGCAGATACATTAAGTCAGATACAGATACAGATACGGATGGCGAACGCGATACAGATACAGATTGCGATTCAATAGCCAATTCAAAGCAAAACCCATTCGGTTAGCTATCTAAATAATTTCATCGATTTATTTATAACCAATTTGGTTAGTATTCTTAACTATGTGCCAAAAAGTATCTTATTTCTCTCTCCCATTATTTCATTATTTGTTCAACTTCACCCAAGTATCTGTCTGTCTATTCTGACTTTCCGTCTGTCCATATGTCTTTCTGTCAGTCTGTCTGTTTGTTGGTCTCATTTATGGCCGGGGGCGCAAGCGCGTGTTAAAATGGCTCAAAACAAACAAATGGTCAACGATAACCGATCCGAAATTACTTTTTTTCCAAATGGACACGGCGCAGTGAGGCAGCAAAAATTGAAACGTTTTGTAACTGATACTCTCAAGGAATTCCATCGGCTGCGCTTTGCTGTCAAGCCTAGTGCAAACACTTGAATATGGAACGGGTTTCTTTTTCTTATTTTTTTTTTATTTTTTTTTGCCTCTTCTACTTCTTCTGCGCTCTTGAGATATTAGACTCTTTACCACAACTCTTGTAACTTTACTTTGATTGCGGCATTACGACTTAACATGGGCCTGCTACTCAGGCAGCCAAGCGTCTAAGTGCGAGTAAATCAATCGCTTTGATTATGAGAAAAGAATTTCCTACTATTAGGAGGAAATGTGCTGGTCCCAACTTGTTTGCTTCTACAGTTAGCTTACTTAAATTGTAAATGCGGAATTATAGGTCTAATAATATCTTTTGAGTTATCTGTTGATTCTGCCGCAATTCATACTTCCTCTAATATGTGCAATCTTAAGCCCATTCACAGCTAATAAACACGTTCAAAATATTCCATTTAGTTCTACAGTTTTCTATTCGTAACTTTTACTAAATTCCGCTTAAGAATTAATGAGAGAATTTAGCCTCAAAATCTTTTTCTCTATATCTCTGACAAACTCCTCCTACTTCATCATATCGATAGCATCTCAAACAATTCAGAAATAACAAATCTGTTCAGATTGATATTGTGCAGAAAAGGTTAAACAAAAGCCAAACAGAACAAGCAACAAAAGATAAACAATGCGATTGTTTATCACTCGTTAAAGAAGTCCAATCTATAACGTGGCTAATTATGATTCTGTTGCTGCTGCTGCTGGTGCTTTCAACCTGAGCTTCTACCTGGCCTCTTAATAATTATAGTATGAGAGCAGGGCAAACTTTTTTCTTCTTTTTTGTATTTTTTGATTTATGTGAAAACGAACGAACCAAATGACTTTGGCTTTAGCTCGTATGTTTTCGTGTGTTTAATAAATTCAAAATTAAATTTTCTCTTAATTGCAGACGCTGGCTGCCAGTCGGTTGTCGGTGTCGTCCGGGCAGAACCCGATCAAGAGAAAGTGTTTCTGTGTTTTTATTTTTATTTTTCTCGAGTTAAGCTTTGGTTGCATGCAGCAGAAGCAGAAGCAGAAGCAGGCTGGCTGGCTGGCTGGGGCAACAACAGTGGCTCCTCGAAATTGGGTCACTCTGACTCTCTGCTCAGCCCAGCTAACCAGCCCAGCTGTTTCCTCTCAGTATCATTGTCTGACTGTCCGACTGTCTGTCTGTCTCTATCTGCCTCTCTGTCTCTGTCTCTCTGTCTGCTCTTTCGCTCATTGACATTTAAATTATGTAGGCGCAATTCGTGTGCTTTTCTTTTTCTTTATATTTTTTTTTTGGGCCACCAAAAATGCCACCGAAACAGCATTTTTGCTGCTCGACTGTCGCGTGATGTCAGCCAAGGGGGCAAATAGCTTAAGGAAAAAAAACCAACACACAACGAGACAACAACAAAAATGTCTGACAGTGAAAAATATGTTTTACTGGCAGCTTATGCAATCCGAGATCAGATCACAAGTTGCTCTGCTGCACTTAACGGACAATTGGCCCATAGACAAAAGGACCGCTCCCCTCGCCTCGCACCTTCGTTTGACAGCCGCAAGTGGGCCAGCATCAAGTTGTCGCCGCCGCAGCATAACGGTCTCGATTATGCGCCCATCAAACACCCAGCAACAGTGACAACGACAACAACAACAACAACAGCAGCTGGACCCATTGGTAATTAAAAAAGCAAGCTTGATCTGTGATCTTTGATTGGAGCTGACAAAGGTGTCTGTTTCTCTCCAAGTATAAATTCTCTTTTTTTGTGGCCCTTTCGCTTTGACTGCTGCGACCCTATAAAATGATCTCGTAATGTTTCAATAATGCCAGCCATTCGATTCGATCACTCTTTTCAGTTAACTCTCAGGTGTGTCGGCACGAGCGACTCATGTTTCTCCACTCTTCTCTTCTCTCCTCGTCTCTCCTCTCTTCATTCTCATAATCGCAAGTTACAATCTGTATACGACTCAAAAGGCTTTCATACAATAGAATATTTGTACTCTTTGTGTGCAGTTCGAAATAAAAAACATTCCGAAACATGTTTTTCCGGGATTTAGCCAATACCTCAGATATTTTTAATAAATCAATTTCAACTGTTTTTAATTATGCTAAAAGACTTTAAGTCGAAGCGGTTAAGTCTGGAATTTCTACTAAACGCAAAGAAAATACATTTAATTTTAAGGAATGTTTGAAATTTATTTAAATATTGCTGCAAACTGGTTCGCAAACTGGATCGTAAAGCCCACCCCTAACTTTTGTTGTAGGTGTTTAACAATTTTCCGGTTTTATAACATAAGAATACACTTTACAGCAGCAAATAAATATTATGAATAGTTTTTTGCAAGACTAATTTTATTAGAAATATCCATAATCCCTTCGCTGAACTGAACGTGACTCAAAGTTTAAAAGAATTGCTTTCGACTAGCTTTACATTAGAAAATCGTAATTCATTTGATTGCTAGCCCTCATGTTGTTTTACCAGTTTATTTGTGTGTTTTACATGGCTCTATTTAAAAAATCAGTTCTTTCCCATTGGCCGAAATCGTAAACAAAAGCGCAAAGGTGTCAAACGTCAAAGCTAAAGTCAATAAAAATAGTTAACCAACAAAATACACTCACATACACACACACACACACACACATATATAATGGGTTGTGTGTATTTGGCTATTTACGAGCTTGTTTGTTAGCCACTTAAAACCAGAACGGCCAAATAGCAAATGTATCTATCAGATACGTCAAATACAAGAGTATGCGACATATTTTCTGCTTAGCGCTGGCTGCCAAAAAGGCGGCTTGACCGTTTTGCCAAAGCGTCATCTAAACAAATAAAAACAGTCAAAACTCCCGCTTGACATGAATTCGAATTTCGAATAGGATTGGGAATGGGGACTCTGAATTGGAATTCAAATTGAAATTGAATTGGGTTGCGACACAGAAAATGGCTTTTGAGTTGCTGTAAGTTTGCATATTTGCTTAATTCTATTCAATTTTTGACCTGCACATAAATATATTCATAATTCGATGTATTATTATCGAATTAGCCTAAGAATGAACTCATTAGTAATGGGTTTTTAGGTGTGGAAGACAATTTGCTACTTTACTTCAGATCATCCAAATAAAAAAAAGGCCTAGACAAATGATTTTAAATTGAGCATTAGTTATTACTACTGTTTTGGGGTGAAACACGAACTGATTGCTTTATTGATTTGTTGTGTAAAGATCTAGTTCTAGTTTTGAATGAGCAATATGAGGAGGAACGGTACTTTCAGCAGTTCAGCATAAACAATCAATTATAATCCTTTATAATGTTTACTCTTCCAGAACATCTCTTGATATTTCCCTAAGGCATCAAGAATGTTTATTAATGATTTTATGCTGTCGAGTTTTGCTTCTCCTTCATATTCTATTCTTTTTTTTTTAATAAGTTTTTGACCTCTTTCTGATCTTTGGAATTTATAAATGGCAACAAACTTTGTTAAAGTAAACTTTAAGAAAAAATATTTATTTAAATATAATTTTAATTTGTTCATAGCTGTTTTAAAGGGATCTACTAAACTTGTTGCTTAAAACTATTATTTTCTTTTAAAGTTGTTAATTTAGTTTAGTTTATGTGACGCTTATTTTCACTTTTATAGCGAACACCATATATGGTAGATCCTCGCTGTTTCTCAACTTCTCTCTTTCATTCGCTCTTTGTCTCCCTCTCCCACTCTTTCGAACTTTAGTCTCAAAATTTTCACTCACCTCTAACAGTTAAATCCTTGTGCTCAAACGTTTAAGCTGTTGCGCTTTATCCAAAGATATCCAAAAGGTAAACGCTCTCGATATAGAATACGACGAGTATCTGCACTACGTATGTATGTATGTATGTAAGTATTTATGTATGTTCACACTGTTTTGGCGTAAGTGGAGTATTCCGCTTCATAAACTTGGCATAAACTTGGCACACAAATCTACTCGCTGACTGACTGACTGGTTGTTGTTGTTGTTGTGTTGCGGAGGCTTGCGTGCAATTAATTAAACAAATTGCTTTACTTTCACCTAAAACTGCGAGTACTCAGCAAACAATTATTTATGTATTCACGAATGCGAGTACTTTGCAAATCGGCCAGGTATTTACATACATACTTAGCATTTAGCACAAACACAACAAGAAGACAACAAGAAGGGGCACTCGACACCAAAATTTACTTATGTTGCATGCAACGTTTGTTGTTGTTGTTGTTGTTGCAGTTGCAGTTTTGGCAGGTTTCGTTAACAGGAAAATTGACTTTAAATATACAAATATGTGTATGTGCTATACATATACATACTATATTAAGTAAGTATGAGTATGAGTTGTAGCGAAAAACAACTTTTCGCGAATATTACACCAACACTCAAACACACACACAGGGAGAGACACGCACACACCGAAGAAAAACGCCCGCGGCGGCTGCGTTCGGCGTTAATCACGTTGAGAAGAATCGTTCTGCACGACGAAAAGTCAAAAACACAACTGAAACTTCTTTGGGAAAAAGTATTTTACAGCGCTCGGCACGCGCAATAGACCAACAATGGGTCTTTGCTTGGGTCTCAACAGGTCTTGAGCTCAACATTTTGAGTGAGTTTTTTTTTTCTCTTGTGCGTTTTTTTTTTTGTTGTGTCGTTTTGTTGTTGTTCTGCTGATGAAACCAGTTGATCTTGTTTTTGAGCCGATTTTTGCTGTTTGGTGCTGCTCGCTTTGCCTTTGAGTCCGCTCTGACTTTAACTCCGGCTGCGAATGCAGCGACTGCGACTGAAGCGGAGGCTGAGGCTGAGGCTGTTACATGACTCGACGGCTGCTTCGTTGGTTGCTCCTTTTGGCAAGTTCGTGTCCTAAGTCTTTTGTTTTGGCTGCATTGCAATTGCTTTGCTCGTAAATGCATGGCATTATTATCTATGAGTTATTTACGCTTAGCATTTTTGCTCTTGTTATGACCAGACGTTCCATGGCCGTTCCGATGCTCGCTTCGCTCTCCTCGCTCCTTGTGTGTATGTGTGTGTGTGTCGTGGGCTTGGCACACGCTCAACCCTAACCCCCTGTTTGAATGTATTGGGGAGAAGAAGGTGGAGAGGTGCATCAGGAATGCTGGACAGCACTGCAATAGCGACAGGTTTGCCAGCAAGCAATCGAGCCAGCCAGCCAGCCAGCAAGCGAGCGAGCGAGCACTCGAAGTCCACTGCAATTTGCACATTTGGCGTAAAAATCTTGGCTACTGTTTCCAGTTGCAATTGGCCAAATGTACATTTATTTCGCTCTGTGCCTCTCGTCCGCGTAGGAGTCAATGATGTCGGAGTTCAATGAACCGAGCCTGCCAATTCTTTTTTTTTTTAAGCAAAAAGGGATACCAACAAAGAGAAGGAGAGAGTTTGGCAACGACCTTGTCGTGTTTTGAGATTTGTGTCTTTGGCATCGTCACAACTTTGTTTTTGTTTTATTTTGGTGTGCTGTGTTGTTATTTTGGAATTTATTGGCCCAGCCGTTGTCCAGGTTAGTTTAGTTTAGTGTGCCATTGTTCTGACTGTCGGTTCTTTTCAATTCTTATGACAATAAAGAGCGGCAACTGTGGTCGCGGTATTTTTCGATTTTTCGTTTCGTTTCGTTGTTTTTTGTTGTACATTTTGCTTGAAGCTGCCGCCATGTGGAAACCAGTCGCCGCAGCCCGTGTGCTCTGCTCCTGCCAATGCCCCAAAACGTGAACCAAGCCCCAACGCCAGCCACTTGATCAACTGGGCAGCCACCAACTGGTTGAGAGTTGCTGAAAAGCATGCGCCAAATAATTTAGCCAGCGATTTTTGGAATGTTTTCAATGCACCAAGTGTGTGCAAACACCAAAAACAAAGACAACAATCGCTCACAAGGCAACGAAGCTCAAATACTCTGGAAAATAATAAAATACTTAAACATTTTCATTAATTTACACTAAGCTATTTTAATCAAATTTTATTACACATTCAAATTAAGCAATAACTATTAAATGCTACCAAGTATAATTGACTAACTAAATGACTTTGCAGTTTGTTAGAGTATTTGCGTGAATTTAGGCTGCAAGAACGGAATGCTTGGCAGCCAAATGACAGAGGGAAGCAACCTCAACTGCAACCACAACGGCAATAGTTGTGGTGTCTTTGCAGACAGTTTGCAGCCACATTTAAAGGTAGCCCATAAAGTCGATGATATAGCGGCCCGATATCAGCAGTGACAACAACTGTAAGTAGTCATACATTTCAAAATATTATGTCAAAGCGCCACAGAATTAGCTTTAGAGTCGGTAGCTTAAGATAAGCATAAAACGTATGTGGTATTATATTATATTTTATATACTTGTGGTATATACATATGTGGTATATTTTTATTTTATTCACCAAGCTCAAATGTGAGTTTTAAAATAACTCATGACATGGAAACAATATTTTTCATAAGTATCGACCCTTTTCTTTAAAAATAACGTAAGCGTCAGAAATCAAATTTAGCAGGAGCAGGTTTTTAATAGTTCATCATCAATGTTGATTGCCAACCATTGGCAATGTTGTTGAGCCCATAACTCGCTTATTATACTTAATTGGCTTATGAAATTTTCGACGCAGATGCGTTTGGTAATTGTCAACGTAAGTATGTACATATCAAAATAAATCGACCAAAATGTCGCTTATGTTATTTTGATTTTATATTATGTAATGTTTTAATTTGATTTATGTTATGTGTTACCTCTTTAAAGATTTGTATATTTTTATCCATATTTATGAAATGTTTAAATCATATTCATTTTGATAAAGATTTCATAAAATAAAGTAAAAATAATATTATCTTAATAGAGGATTCCTATTTTCTTTTATGTTCGCCTAGAGCTCCTTTTGAACAATAAGTTAAATCTGTGGGTCAGCATTAGATAAAAGATTAACAGGGCATTTCAAAGTCGCACAACACCTGTCAGTTGGTCAACACATTAGCCACTTTGCTGCCAGGAATTTTTATGCAGCAAGACAATGCACAGGGGCAACAAGACAGAGAGCCAAGCAGACAGACAGACAGACAGACGGAAAGAACAGAAAGAAGACAGAGGCACCAGCTGTTATTTTTACTAAGGTAATTTAAATGGCATTAGCGCTAATAATTTGCTTTTACCTACTTGGCTGGATTTGCTGAGATGACTGAGATGGCGAGATGACCACAGCGAGTGCTGGAAGCGTAATCAGAAAATCTCTTGCATCACTTGAAAATAATCATGGGGCAAGGACGTGACTGTGCTGTGTTGACGTTTTGTTGTGACAGCCGCTCGCAGACAGTGAACCGTTTTTGTTTTGGGTTTTGGGTATTCGGATTTTCTCAGTCCCTTTGGAGACCCGATTCTGGGGTTCCTTACTGTTTAGTTGTCGGTTCCGTTGTTGTGTCGCCGCATGGGACATAAATCAACACGAGCCGCAAAATGCAACCGCAACAAAGCAACAGCAAAAGCAAAAAAGGTAAGTCTCGCAGGTAGCGACAACTAAGACAGCAGTGACGACGACATCAAATTCCGAGGCAACGTTCCGTTTGTGGACTCAGTTCTAAACTCAATTAGTAGTGTGCGTGTGTATCTCTGAGTGTGTGCGAGTGCGTTGCATTCTTTGCATGCCATTGTGGCATTTGATTGATAATTTCGTTACGCCTCGAACATGTTTTCAAAATGCATTTTGATAACTTGAGAGTTTTTTTTCGGAGTTTGCCGTTCCCCAGATTTATTTATGACATGTTATGGACATGCTCGAGCCTCCGCTCTATTGTTATTGTTATTTGTCGCTGTCGTTGTTGATTCGCTTCCATCTCTCTCGTGCTTGACTAAGTGCCCGCATTTCTTGGCATCACCGCCTGAGGTGTGCCTCATTATTATTATTTCCCTCAACGATATAAAACAATTGGGTTAATTTGACACGGCAGATCATAGAATTCAATGATTAATCACATTTGTTATTTTGCAAGCAAAAGATTTATTTGTAATTGTATATTTAATGCAAATTTTTAAAATTTGTTTGATGTTTATGTATGTATATAATTATTAAATATGTATATCATAAGAAGATAATTGGCATATTTGTATTTAATTAGCTGAACTACATTGGAAATATTTGGAATATCACTATTGAATAAGAGCAAATATATTTGATTAAATTCATTTCTCTACTTACGTTGTTAAACAAATTGAATTTGAAATTCTGACTCTATATATTAATTTTTGTATAACACTTTAAATATTCTAAGTAAATTGTTTAATATCGCACTACTTAAAAATTTGGGCAAGAGCTAAGGTGTAGATAAGTTCCTCGTGTATACTATATCATAATTTTGGTTAAGGCTAATATTTTTTGAAAACAATTTTCATTGAACCACTATATATGCATCACGCCGTTTCTTTTGAATGAATCATTTTGTTAATGTAGTATGTAGATCAACAGCCACGACAAATGAGTGAATCCCCTGATGATGTAGCGGGAATTCTTTGATTAGACTTCAAGCTTCAGTTTGCCGTACTTCTGAAACTTGCTGAAAAACTCATCTCATTTCTTCACACCAACATACGAAACCGCTTTGCCGGATTTGCGCAGCTGTTCCAGAAGTTCGTCGGCCGATAAGTTTGAAGTAACAGTTACGGTTTTGTCGTCCAGATTAACATTCACTTTTTCCACCTTATCTGAAAGTGAAATAACAACAACCGAATACAGACATTATTGTTGGCAACCGCAACTACACAATTGCGGACGTCTGATAACGAAGGCTGCAAATTCTCCAGTATTATGTAGAATACCAGAGCAAAGCTCCCCTTTCCAAAACTAAGATAGTTAACACATACATGCTAATGTATGTATATGTGTGTGTTTACTTACCGCCCAACTTGCCCAAGACCTTCTCCACAGAGCTGGCGCAGCCGCCGCAGGTCATTTCCACTTTGAATTCGTGCACCTTAGAGTATTAAATAGAATAATTGCCAATTAGTTGATGTTACTAGCGGAAAATAAATACAGCATATATTGTATAGTATATGCTGTGCATATATGTAGTACACATACGGTCATCTTGCTACTGCTGCTGGTTGGACGCGTCGAGTCCGCTGTCGTATGCTTGTAGATTTGCGGTAAATTAAACAGCTTGAAGGCAGTTATGCTTTTAATATGTTGTATATTTTTTAGACGTGGCACACACAAGAATTCACCGCTATCGTTTGGCGATTCAATAAATTGTTACTTTTCCTTTTTGTTTAGCAGAAACTAAGTGTGACCACAATTTAAATCTCAAAACATATCACACATATCAGTATTTTTGTCGCGACGCAAGCAACATTGGTCACACTGCCTACACAACAAAAGCCGGTAATTCTGTTAACAAACTGTAATTCACAATTGATAATGCGGGCAATTTGAAATCCAAACAGAAATAACAACATATTCAACAAAAATCATTGTGATGGTTTGATTTCTTTACATTTTTTACTTTACTTTTAACACCTCGTGATATTCTTATTTAAATTAAATAAAGATCTGCGTATGTAGAAATTTTTGTTATATGCGCTTGGGGCATGCGCCAAATCTGTAGACCACTTGGTGGTCATACAATTGACCTGGATTTAACATTATTGAGGGAAATTCTGGATTGTTCATGGCATCCGGATACTTCTGGGTCTCCATACAGAAAGAACCGTGCTTCACATAATGACTACCCTCTTTGCCAATGTTCTCCACATCACCGCGCTCCTCATCAGGCAAATTGTTTGCTGTGTATAAATGCAAAGCTGGCTGGTTTGTATGCACCTCCATATAGCGTCCCGAACAAGGATGCACAGCACGAGCCACGAGCTTCACCTGATTGGGATCCACATCCGTGCAGTAGCTGTTGTCAAAGCCACAAATAGGACAGCGAGAAACCTGATTGATGCGTTTGCCCAGATTGGTCAAAGTGGAGAAGTCATATGGTGTATTCCGCAAAGGCATCAGCTTTCCCGTGGGGATTTGCTCCTGATCAGTGTCCACGAGTTTACTTGCTTTGATCATAATCATGTGCTGCATCAGAGTATCCTTGCCGGTGCCGTGTCCGGCCAGATTGAAGTAAGCATGATTCGCGATATTGATGCAAGTGGTGGCCTTTGCACG
Source organism: Drosophila nasuta (assembly GCF_023558535.2). Lineage (NCBI taxonomy): Eukaryota > Metazoa > Arthropoda > Insecta > Diptera > Drosophilidae > Drosophila > Drosophila nasuta. Next base: position 35,134,420 of record NC_083457.1, on the reverse strand, counting down.
CGCCTCAATCCGCATGCCAAAGCAGCCGGCATCGTTGAGCGAAAAGTTAATGTTGACTGTCACCTCGCCCGGATAACCTTCATGGCCATCGGGGGAGATGTGTTGCATGGTTACGCCATCCTTGTGAATGCCCACGACGTCCCAGATGACGCTGTCAAATCCAACATAACCACCATGCAGATGGTAACGATCCTTAAAGTTTCGCGATAGATGGATATCTTTGCCGCACATCTTGAACTGTCCGCGAGCAACTCGATTTGCCACCCGCCCAACTATGGCGCCGAAATAGCATTTTTGATTGCGATAATAGCCGGCAACATCATCGTAGCCCAAGCAAATATCCTCGAGCTTGCCATTGTGATCGGGCACCTTGATGCTCTGTACAATGGCGCCCAACGTGAGGACCGCAACTGACATGCCCTTTTCGGAGGTCAAGGTAAAGCGTCGGATGTGCTCACTCTTCTGCGACATGGGATTAACGGCAATGCCGAACACATCTTCTGTGACTCGCACCATCGTTGAAGTTCAACAATTTGATTGGCCTATTCCAAAAAGATTTTCTAAACAAAAATTTCGTAGTTCATGAATCAAACTAAATAATTTAAATATTTTAATGCAAAAGCATTGGTAATGGTTCCAAAGCCAACTGCGGCAAACACAACTTGTGTACATAAATTTCAAAGGTATTCTGAGATTAATGAAACTCTCTCTCTCGATTATTAATTTTATGATACTATTTCATCTAAATGATATGTTCGTAGCTCAAGCTGTCAAAGTGAAATTTAAACAGATCATTCACAAACAAATAAGTTCGAATTTTATCCATTTCAAATAAACGTGTTCTTAAAAATGAATAATACCAATATATTGACCATACAATTGCACGATTCTCCCGAAGATCCATCGACATGTGCTATGGTGAGTCAATAACCATATTTTGTGGTACCTTATATATCTTATGTGGATATTTCTTTAGTCATCAGCCGATTGGCAGCATATTAGAGAAAATTCATACAGTACCTTGGCCGAGTTGAAAAAAATCAAACTGACCGTATTCAAAGAAAAGCTCAATTTATATAACGAAAAATGCAGGATTAAGGACGATGTTATTTTGACTCTCCGCACATGTTTGGAGACATATAAAAATACGAATCTCAACAATAATGATGTTATTACATTTTTGAAATCCAAATTATGCGAACGAAGACAAAATTGTATTGCTATACAAAAGTCGTTCAAGAAACAGTTAACCGAACTTGAAAATTCTAATAAGGATAAAAGTGAAAAAATTGTTAAACAGGATGAACTTATTACAGACAAAGATAATTACATACTGAAATTGGAACAGCAACTAAAGAAAACTGCAGATCAACTGCAAGAGAAAACTCAGCTCTCTTTTGACTATCAGCAAAGGATCATCACCTTAGAAGCCAACATCGAACAAAAGAATTTGCAACTTGCGGATAGCAAAGTAACTATTCAAGAGAAAGAAGATCAGATCAGTGCACTTAAGAATGAAGTGGCAACGACAGGGGACAAGCTAAACGCAACTCAGGAACTGTTGCGGAGTTGGAAAACCCAGAATTTCATACAGGCCTTTAATAGTAAGGATGCTCATCGGGCCAAGCTGGAGACTGAACTGCGAAATAGTACCGAAAGGATCAAGAAGCAAAACGATCGTCTATTACAATATTCGATTAAGGAACTCCAAGCAAGTCTCAGTGAAGAAGAGAGTTCGACAGAGTTGAAAGTGCTAACTCTGCCTCGAATTGGTTCACTTAAAGTGCTGGCTCAGAATTGCATCTCGGGGCCAGGCTGGATTGTCATCCATCGTCGGATGGACGATAGTGTGAACTTTAATCAAGGTTGGTTCTCATTCGTGGATGGATTTGGCGATATGGACGGCGATTTCTGGATGGGTCTGGACAATGTGCACGCCATGACAAAGAGGCAAGCACATGAGCTCTACGTTCATTTAGTTTTTTCCAATAAAGAAACACGCTTCGCTCATTACGATAACTTTGCAATCAGTGGCAAGAATGATGACTATAAGCTGAAGTCTCTGGGTAATTATTTCGGAAATGCTGGCGATGGATTGCGACCTCATGAGCATTGCATATTCAAAACTGTGCGCTATAATAGCAAAAATGCTGTGCAGTATAATCGTTGGTGGCATCACGAGTATCCAAGTTGGTATGTTTAAAATACATATTTTATATTTTCAGATTTTTATACATTTTATTGTATTTGCAGTAATCTGAATGGGGTGTTTAATCATAAATCTGAGTTTGGTGTTTGGTGGTGTCGCCAGAAAGACACATTTGTTTTTGTGGAATCTGTTCAAATGCTAATACGGCCAAAACTAATATAAAATTATCAATAAAAGTATTGCTTTAATTATGAACCGCAATTGTTATGATGTATCTAAATTTGCAAGTTATATTAAATTTATTAATATACCTATGTGAACAGTCCAGTGTTTTTTTTTTTATTAGATTAGGTTGATATTCCAGGCAGACTTGCATTCATTAGTGAATTTAAATTTTATGTGAAATAAATGGAAATTCATAATCGGTAATTTAATAACTTTAAAAGGTTTCTTTATTCGTAATATTTAATCAGATTTAAAAATGAAAAACTTAAACAATTTCTCTATGTGGGACCAAGCATCTTCTCTGGTCGCACCCAGTCATCAAAGTCTTTCTCTGCTATGCCAGACTTGAGAGCCTCGGCCTTTAAAGTAGTTCCATTCTTATGCGCCGTCTTCGCTATTTGGGCTGCCTTATCATATCCAATATGAGGATTGAGAGCCGTCACCAGCATTAGAGATTCATTCATTATCTTAGCTATATTAGCCTTGTTTGGTTTGATGCCCTTCACACAGTTGCTAGCAAAAGTATTACAGCCATCACCTAAAATTATAAATCAGTAAATAAAATAAAAGATAAATACTTTTGAATAACACACTGAGCAGCTTGATAGAACGCAGCACATTCGAAGCTATCAGTGGCTTAAAAACGTTCAGTTCAAAGTGTCCGTTGGCGCCCCCCAATGGAGACAGCCACATGGTTGCCCATCACCTGGGCACAGATCATCGTCAAGGCTTCGCACTGCGTGGGATTTACTTTGCCTGGCATAATGGAGCTGCCCGGTTCGTTCTCCGGCAAACAAAGCTCGCCAAGGCCACAACGAGGTCCCGAACCCAAGAATCTAATGTCATTGGCAATCTTCATGAGACTCACAGCGATGGTATTCAAGGCGCCATGCACCTCGACCATGGCATCTCGAGAGCCCAACGCCTCAAAGAAGTTGGGTGCATTCACAAACGGCATTGAGGTTAGTTGGGCAATGCGACTGGCGGCCTTCTCAGCGAATCCCTTGCGCGTGTTAAGACCCGTACCCACAGCTGTGCCACCTAAGGCCAGCTGATAGACATGCGGCAGAACAGCTTCAATTCGCTGTAGACCATTGGTTAGCTGCTGCGTATAACCGCTAAATTCTTGGCCCAGGGTTAATGGCACCGCATCCTGGGTGTGGGTGCGTCCGATTTTGATGATGTCCTTCCATTCATTGGACTTGGCCATTAGTGCATCTCGTAGCTTGGTAACCGCTGGCTTCAGGCTCATATTCAGCTCAATGGCCACGGCAATGTGAATGGCCGTTGGAAATGTGTCATTGGAACTCTGGGATTTGTTGACATGATCGTTGGGATGCACCGGATTCTTAGAGCCCAAAGTACCTCCAAGTATTTCTATGGCTCGATTGCTGATCACCTCATTGCAATTCATGTTGGTCTGAGTTCCAGAGCCAGTTTGCCAAATGGGCAGCGGAAAGTGACCATCGTCGTAGAGTTTGCCCGAGATTACCTCATCACAGACACTCGATATGGCAGTGCTGATCTTGGCATCCAATCCAAACTCCTGGTTAACCTCAGCCGCTGCCTTCTTCAACACGCCCATGGCCTGAATGATGGGTCTCTGGAGTCAAGGACTGGTTGTATTGCTTTGTAGATGAATCGGGCTTGTGACTTACAGGCATGCGTTCGTTGACGCCTCCAATGGGAAAATTAATGAGACAACGACCTGTCTGGGCGCCAAAGTAGCTATTGTCTGGCACCTCCACTTGACCCAGCGTATCGCTCTCGGTGCGCATGGAAACCTTGATTGCACTGGGGTCCGATTGCGCCATAGTACGGACGTCAATTAAAGTAGTGTATATATTTGATTGTGTCTGATGTTAAGCTTAAGATGTGTTTAGGGAATTTGTGTTTAACGAGAGAATAAATAGCAGAAAGAGAAGGCCTGCTATTTTAGTGTTAGGAATTAAACTTTGCTGATCAACATAGTACTGCTACCAAATTTGCGTAATTTACCTTTTAAGTAAAGGCTTTTATGTCAGAGATAAAGGTGTACAAACTGACGGACGGAGGTGTACAACAGACTGAACTCAAACTGTAAAGGCAAAAAGACTGCCATTTGCACTAAGCTAGAGTACTAGCACATTACACAAAAATTCAAAATTGATCGCGCACCCTGATGGATCTTTTCAAAATTCCTATTGCATTTAAATGTTCGTATTGAATCATAAATGCAAAATATGAACTTGAATTTAAGCCGAGGGCAAGCTAATTAGTTAAATTATTAACGAGTAAATTTGTTGTAAATTTAAACCAGCTCTATTTTATTTATTCGATTGTATAAGAGTAGCTATATTTTCTATGTGGGTCCTAGCATTTTTGCCGGATTAACCCACTGATCAAAGTCTGTCTCCACAATGCCAGCTCGTACTGACTCCTGCTTCAAAGTGGTGCCATTTTGATGTGCCGCCTTGGCGATGGCGGCAGCTCGATCGTAGCCAATGAATGGACTGAGAGCAGTGACCAGCATCAGAGATTCGCTCATAATCTTCTTGATTTTGTCCATATTCGGCCGAAGGCCATCAAGGCAATTGTTGCAGAAAGTATGCAGACCGTCACTCAACAGATTGATGGAACGCATCACATTGGAGGCTATTAGTGGCATGAAGGCATTCAGCTGAAAGTGTCCATTGTAGCCACCCACGGAGACAGCCACCTGATTGCCCATAACCTGGGCACAGATCATAGTAATGGCTTCACACTGTGTGGGATTCACTTTCCCCGGCATAATCGAGCTGCCCGGTTCATTCTCCGGCAGGCTAAGCTCGCCTAGTCCGCAACGAGGTCCCGAACCCATGAAACGAATGTCATTGGCGATCTTCATGAGACTCACAGCAATTGAGTTGAGTTCGCCGTGGAGCTCGACGAGGCAATCCCGTGAACCAATCGCCTCAAACAAATTAGTAGCCGACACAAAGGGCAGACTTGTGATATCTGCAATACGTTTGATACAACGTGGACCGAAATCCTCGGGACTGAGTAGACCTGTGCCCACCATGGTTCCACCGAGCGACAATTGATACAAGTTCGGGAGAGCCGAGTTCAATCGCGTAAAGCAATTGGTCATCATTTGGCGATAGCCACTGAACTCTTGGCCCAGTGTTAATGGCACTGCATCCATGAGATGCGTGCGTCCAATCTTAATGATATCCTTCCACATCTCCGACTTCTTGGCCAAAATATCGATGGTCAGTCGTAGCGCTGGAAAAAGTTTCTCCTGTAGCTGCATTGCTACAGCAATGTTGATGGCCGAGGAGTAGCTATCGTTGGTACTGTGTCCCATGTTAACATGTGTATGTGGATCCACTGGATCCTTACTGCCGATTTGTCCGCCCAGCAATTCAATGGCCCGATTGCTAATCACCTCATTCACATTTTCGTTGGTGTGAGCGCCGCATCCTGTCTGCCAAATGGCCAACGGAAAGTGCTCCTCATCGTATAGTTTACCGGAGACGATCTCTTCGGCTGCCTTGACAATGGCGTCGCTTATCTCGGTCTCTAGACCGAATTCCCGATTGACTTCTGCGCAAGCTTTCTTAATGATGCCCAAAGCTATGATGATAGCACGCTGTGGTTGTAAAAATCAGATGCTTGATCTGCTCTTAAGCTGTAAGAAAAACTTACTGGCATACGCTCCTCGACTCCACCAATGGGGAACATTGTCAAGGAACGCATTGTTTGCGAGCCGTAGAGCCGATCTAAGGGCACATTCACTGGACCCAACGAATCATGCTCGACTCGGGTGTCCTTCTGCGTAAGACGAGCCAGCTTATACATCAGACTAAACATTTCCTTTTGATCAAACGACATCTTGGACAATAGCAATAGCAAAGGAGTGAGTTTAGCAATGGGAATGTGTAATAAATCAAAAAGATATTACAAAGTTTATAGTCTACTGTGTTTTGACATGCAAGCGAAATATCATCTTTATAAGCATTCTTTCCAAATTCTTGAGTCTATATTTTGAGGTAACAGTTATCAACTTAACTACCAATTAAGTCTTCCAACTATTTCCGAAAATGTATTTAAAATTTATTTTTTAAAAGAGTTTTCTTTTAATACATTTTTTTATTTATTTATTCTAATTCTATATATTTTAAATTTTTAGTATCAATATTAAGCTGTGTATGTAAAAAACGTGTGTTAAATTCTGTTTTAGTTTTATAAATCCACAACTCAGTTGTGAAATATATCTGTATTTAAATATTTGTTTTAAATAAAACAACTATGGGATAGTTAGATAATGTCATGTAATCTAATGTTTAAAAGAATCGGGGTGAAACTGGAAACTAAAGTTATCTATTTAAGTGAAAGAACAAAAAGTATCATTTATTAGGCACCTAAAGAAACAGTCAGCATCGCATGTTCATTATTTGTTTTCACAACAGCAACGCCAAGACTCCTCCACATTGAACTTGTAGATGACCTCATGTAAATACTTATCGCCGGGCTGCAGGAAGATTGATGGGAACTCTGGATGATTCATCGAATCTGGGAATTTCTCGGTCTCCACACAAAACGAACCATGCTTGCGATAATGCGTGCACTCCTTGCCAATCATGGCAGCATCGCCATTCTCCTCATCAGGCAGATTGTTTGCCGTATAGAACTGCAGACCCGGCTGATTGGTGTACACCTCCATGGCACGACCCGAGGGTTTGTGCAGCAGCTTGGCCACCAGATTAATGCCACCCTCGCTGCCCTCGTTGACCACAAAACAATTGTCGTAGCCCTTAATCAGGCGGTCCTCGAACTGCTTGAGACGATCGCCCAAGAGCACTGGAACCCGCAAATCGAACACCGTATCATCAACACTGACCAGATTGCCCGTTGGGATCTGGGCATCGTCTGTTTCCACGATGTGTTTCGACAAAATCTCCACAGTGTGCTCGGCCAGAGCCTTGGGCCCGGCTCCATGACCAGCCAGATTATAGTATGCATGATTGGAGATATTTACACAGGTCGTCTTATCTGTAGTCGCCTCGAAGCGTACACCGAAGCGATTCTGATTGTCCAGCCAATAGGTTATAGTGGCCGTCACTTTGCCCGGATAACCCTCGTCGCCATCGGGTGAGATATGCCTGAAGACGATGCCCAAATCGGTCTTGCTCACCAATTCCCAAATGACGCTGTCGAAGCCAACGAAGCCGCCATGCAGTTGATACGTGTTCTTAAAGTTCTTGGTCACTTTTTGCACCTTGTCACCCACCGTATACTCGCCCTTGGCTACACGATTCGCTACACGTCCCAAAGTGCCGCCAATGTAAGCTGATCTTGTATTAATATAGCTGGCAATGTCATCGAATCCGAGACACACATCCTCGATCTTGTGATAGGCGTCCGGCATGCGCACACTCTGTATAATGGCGCCCAGTTGGATAACCGAGACGGACACTTGGTTCTGATTCGTCATCGTATAGCGACGCACCATTTCAGGAACCTTGGTATAAGGATTCTTGGCCAGGCCAAAGATTTCCTCCTCTATTGTAATCCCCGACATGCTGACGCTGCTGCTGTTTCTGGGCACCTGCTCAAACTAAACTATTTTTCGAATCACAAAGCTCTAAGCAAGTATAGCAAGGCAGACTGACACACCTCTTGAAAGTCGTTAAGGTCGCGATTCGCAGTCGCAAAGTCAAAAAGGGCAATAGACGCCTCTCTGGCGGCATCTAGCGAACTGCTGACGAGCTGCAGCGCCAGCGATTATTAACGTATATGAAGAGAGGCAATGATAACAGAATAGACTATACTACTAAGATTAGGTAAGTCGGGCAATAATAATCAATTGGCGCAATTAACTACAGCTATAATCTAAGAGACTTAAGAGAGCAGCCTAAAGAGTTTTTCAGCTCTGCTATATTATACAATATATTATTTATGTATTTAATACAAGTACAATAATATATATGTAGTTAGACATTTTCGAGTGCTAATCAAAATAATCAAAAGAACATCGGTCAGTCACTATCTTTAAATAAGTATATATACAAAACAAAGGCTGCGATAAGGGAAGCCTCCCTGTTTGAAGAAAGATATCTACAAGCATATACTAATAATAATTGAACTTTCAGAAGCACCTTTCTTCAATACTTGTTAATATTAAAGAGTCGAACGCCATGAAACTGCGGCAGCTTTGGCAGAGTCACCACAACCAATGATATAAAGTTCGCTATGAAATGCTCCGTGTTGTTGCGTGTGTACAAACAAGTCAAGAGAAAACTGTAAATTAACATAGAGATACAAATGTAACAGCAAGAGAATAACAGCATTTGTTCATCGCAACTTACAGCACAATTGGCACTGCTGTTAGGAATTTACGTGTTGGCGTCAATTGAACGCCATCATCGATTTGCTCCCAATGTGTCCAGCGTCGATTAGCATCGTTCTCAATGCTCATCCATGGGGCACCTTTGATAATATGCAGAAAATACAGATGCGCCTGCTCGAAAAAGGAAAAATTTGAATAGTTTGGAATTATAGTTGTTGTTTAAACCGGACTTCGGATACTCACAAAGTTGTGCAGCATATTGGTTGTTGTCCATGCTATCGAAATGGTAACAAAGGGCACTGATAATAGCAGCAAATGTACAAAGAGTAATCCAAGGAAATAGGCAAGCCAAAAGCCGCGAGCACTTAGCCAAGAGCTATTTGGGTTGGTTTCGCCATGTCCACCGGCAATTGATGTCATCTTCAGTAAGACTGGATATAAGTTTAGAATCGATGTTTATAAATTCAGTAAGTAATAGAGACAATTCCGACTTGTTGTTTCTTAACAAAAAGAAGAGAACTTTCTTACAGCTGTTTTATTTTAACACCTGTAGAAGTGTGTGACCATAAGCAAAATTTCTCATATATCTCTTCTCAAAACAAAAACGATTGGTTCAGTATTTTTACTGCTTCGATATGTTGTCATAGTGGAACAAGATCAATGACACTATCTGTTGCACCCCAATAAATGCATTGTATTATTTGAAATTTTAATTTATATTAATAACCTTTTATCTTTGCTATATAAGTATCATAAGAATCACAGAGTACATTTTCAAATTCACAAGAGCGCTTTAGCAGTTAATTTAAATACCCTCTCCGAACTAGAACTAGTTCTGTTGTGCTAAGTTCGCACAGTGAATCGCAAATTTTACCGCAAGCGTTGCCTTTTCGTTAAAAAATGGAAAAACTGTAAAAATATTACAGAAAAGTTATTTCTTTAAGATTAAATGTGTTTCCATATGCTTTTATTAGCTTAAAAGAGTGCAAGGAAGTTAAAATAAAATGAGTGTAAACCATCCCAAGCCGTCTGGTTCAGGTAAATTATTGAGTTGTCCTCAAATTGAGTGAGACTTAATAGTGATTGATTGAATGATTGCGATAGGTACATCTGGGCAAGGCAGCAGTCATGCTCCAGCTGGATCAGGAGGAGGAACAGGCACAGGGACAGTGCACATTCCCAGCATTGAGGAGAAGAACAAACAAATACAGCAGGAAGCGTTGATGGAGAAGATTCGAGCCAAGTACAGACAAAAGCCAAAGTCATACGATGAGATCAAGAAATCAATACGAATGTACTTCATTGAGAAGCATTACCCATTGGACCCTGTGTGCAAGGCGACGCTGCAAACAGTTCTCGATAAACTGCAGCATTACATCAAGGTGAACTCCAGACACGGGCTAGTGGAGCGCCTGGAGAGCCTCTCTCGACAGCTAGGTCTTAAGTTCATGGAGGATCAACAGACGCTATTCATTTCCACAGACATGTTCTATGTGGAAATACTGCTTGATACCGAAGGCAAGCTCAGCGACGTCAAAGTGCATCACGAATGCAAAAGTGAGCAACCATCCACGTCGCCATCCAGCTCCAGCTCTGCTGATCTCCTTAACTGCCTCAAGGCAGGCGACTTTGCCGACTTCACAGTCCAGTTGGAAGGCCTCTCCTCCATCTACCAGTTGAACGCGGAGCCTAAGGTCAAGAAGAAGGCTTTTGTGGCTCTCGAGGCAATGGAAACAGACATCTACAATCTCTACCAACAGCAACTTCAACAGCATCAGCAACCACAGATCGACAGCTACCAGATGATGAAGATGTCCTCGGTGGGATTAGTGATGCAGCGACGAGGCGGACACCCCATGAAACTCACCTATTTCTGTCCTCCTCTGCACCTGCTTGAATCGCAGGTGAAAGGAGAGCTAGTAGATGCAGCTGCAAGTAGAGACTACAGCATTGAGCAGGTTATGAAAAGCCCTGTTGGACTGAATGCCACTCTCAATCTGGAGGGTTCCTCGGCGAATAAATTGCAAATACTGCCAGTTGTCAGCTTCAGCAGCGAGTCTGGGCTTCCTCTGGAGTTGCCTGCTTATGCTTCACTCACTCAGAACAACTCGATGCTGATTCCGGCTACCTACGTGCTCCGTCTTGGTAAACCGATGCCTGTCTGCATCGATTCTCTGCGTGCTCTGGGTCTCCCAGGTGTACCTACAGAAGGAGATATGTCTGTGATGAATCTGATAGTACAAACTGCTTCCAGGCAGCTCATTAGGAACATACAGAAAGGATTGTATGTCAATCTCCCAAAGGAAACGCACTGCTACTTTCTGACGGACAATCGCAGACTGCAGGGCACAATGTTGTCCTCACTGCAGTTCACGGAGCCATCTCAGGTGCCCAAGATAATCGCATTCCTCAAGAAACAAGCGCTCTTCTACACACTTCTCGCCAGCTGCGTCAGGGAGCAGCAGAAACAGTACAATGGTGAGTCACCATAAGACGGATTTCCCAAAGAAGTATAATCTCATGTATAATCTTTTACAGATATGGAAAGCACCATCATCTTGGAGGTGACTGCTGTGTCACTCAATCAGATCACGGTGGAGTTGCAGCATCCTTATGAGGAGTCGCTGGCAACGGTGGACTTTCTGCTGGAAGATGGCGAGGCTACATGCACTATTTACTGCCTCACCAATGACTACGAAGCGCTCTCTCAGAAGCTGACCCGAACAGTGCGCCAGGTTGTCTCCATACCTATGGTCATCTATAAGCTACTCAAGTGCTGGGATGAGGAGCACCTTCAGAAGCTGCATGGAATGGCAGCTCCAGGAGCTGGAGGCAGCTCAACCAGTGGAGCAGCTGGTGGCTTTAGCGGCGGATCAGGGTTAGGAGGAGGAGCAACAAACTTTGGCCACTTTGCTTTGGATTCCAGCTCAGTGTCTGGCGAAGGCAGCAGTGGGGTTGGAGGTGGACTAGGAGGAGCTGGTGGATTCAGTAGCGTCAGCAATCTAAAGATGGAGTCGACTCTGCGTTCGTTGGCGGATGCATTCGCTGACTCGACTTCAGCTGCTGCGGCTATTGCGGGAATCATTAATCTCAAGAGAGAAACGGATCCTCAAGCATCTTCCAGCAGCAGTTCACTTCCACTTTCCACCTCCGCCTCGACCTCTGGAGCTTCGACCTCTGCTTCCACTTCAAGCGCGGCAGCAAAGGCTAGCGACCATGAGATTGCAGATAAGTACAAGAACATCTGGAAAGATAAGACGCCCAACTTAAAGCACTGCGTCAGCATTACGCCCATTGCTGGGGATGTCAAGGCGCCTCTCCAGCAACAACAGCAACAAGTTGATGTGCAACGGACGGGAGGCATTGAGATCATTCCTCTGAGTGCACCTAGCAGTGTGGGAGCCACTCCAAGTGCCGGCTCTCCAGCCACTACAATCACCATCACACCTATCACAGGTGGAGGAGGGGGCAACGGAGCAGGCAAAGATGCAGTCAAGGAGCAGAAGAAGTCGACTTCAAGCGGAAGTGGAAGTAGCACCAAACGACCCCATGAGAGTGGCTCCTCCACTTCCTCCTCTTCTTCCGCTAATCCGAGCAGCAGCAGCGCCAGCACCTCAAGTTCCTCGAGTGACAACCAAAAGGAAAAGAAGCGCAAGAAAAAACGAGATGACTCTCCAATGGGTCCCCCAGAGAAGATCTATTCTCGACAAAACTCCCCAGCTGGAGGTGGTATTACAGATTCTTCGTCGAGCAGTGGCGTCGTGCGAAAGTTCTCGTCTCCTTCGACGTCATCTTCCTCCTCGCCCAAGTCTGGTGTGGCAGGAATGGGGGCAGCTCTTGGACTGACAGGTCTTGGCCAACCTTCTGCGCGTCCAAGTCCCAAGCACAGTCCGGTCTACAGCAGCCCGAAGCACAGCAGCAACACCGCCTCAAATAGTCCGAAGTCGCCATTTGGCACCCACTCGCCCAAGCATGGATCCTCTGGAAAGCCGAGCATGTCCACGCTCAAGAGCGCCACTGCGGCCACAAGCCTGAGTCTGAGTCCTAAGGCGGAGAAATCTTCGAGTGGCATCACTTCGAGTGGATCTACTGCAATATCGCTACCACTAGCTCTTCCTCTGCCCACAGGCCCATCTGTATCAGGAACTGCTTCAGGAGCAGGATCAGGCAGCAATCCTCCAATGATGCGACCCGTGCCGCCTTTGGCCGCCAGCAGCAGCAGCCAGTTGCCGGCAGGCGTCACCATCAAGAAGGACAAGAGCAGCCTGGGCATAGGCATGGGCAGTTCCTCGGCTACCTCCTCCGCTTCTTCTTCAGGAGTCGTTGCAGCAGCAGTCGCCGCCCTTAAGAGTTCCCAGCAACAACAGCAGCAGATGAAGCCATCTGTGAGCAGTTTATCGCATCTGGCAGCGGGTGGCAACCTGGGCAGCTACTCGACGCCATCCGTGGCCGCTTTGGAACTCAATGCTGCGCTCCGCAAAGGCATGGCGGGATCGGGAGTGGGACCGGGATCGGGTCCGGGAATGGGCGTGGCAGCGGGAGCGGTAGGCGCGGTAAGTCCGTTTTCATTTTATGAGTAGCTCTCGTGTGCCCACTTCCGCCTCTGCCTCCAATTCCTCAACTCAACTCTATATACACTATATCCAGCTGCACCTCTTAACCCATAGTTGCCATTTATTTTTCAATGTTTGATCCTAAAGTAAACTTGCGATGCAAGTTGAAATTGGAACAATAGTCTAAACAATGTGTTTAACTGGAGCAACTCGATGGAATAATTGTTAAATGTAAATTGTTATTATGTATATTATTATTAATTAATATTATTATTATTATTACTGTAGTTTTTGGTTTCCTATTTGATTTATATAGTATTGAGTTCCTTTCGTTTGTAAATATATTTTCTTCTATTTTTTAATCGCATCCGTTTTATTTGTTCTGCTCTTATTGATTAATTAATATTTGTGCTGGGATCTGTCTCCCTTCTCCTTGCTCCACCTTCTGCTATCTACATATACCAATACACATACAGTTGCTTTGCACGCCTGTTCCTTTAATTGATGCATGTTAGCGCTGCGCTGTTAAGGAGTTCTGTTAGCTAACAGCCACTTCGAATGTTAACAAACTGTTGTTGGTATTCGCAGCCTTCTACGAGGTTATTTTATATATTGGCTAAGGTAATAATTATCTGACTATTACTAACGGGATTATTTCTCTCTCTCTCTCTCTCTTTCGCTGTTTGCATGATTTTGGCAATCCTTAACCCGCAATCGACACTTGTGCTTTTTTTTGACACGTTTTCCTTTTTCTCCTTCGTTTGATTGTTTTAATTTGCGTTTTCGGTTCGTTTCTCGTCCGTTTGTCTTTACACACACACAAATACAACACACGCACACAACCACGCGCTTCCTTTGTCAGGTTAGTTTGATGACGTCGACGGCAGCTTCGACGGCAACCATCCCAACCTCGGCAACAGCAACAATATCATCGGTAGCAACAACATCAGCAGCAGCAACAGTGGATTCATCAGCCACAGCCTCGGGCACAGTGGGAACGGGAACGGGAGCAGCTCCTCCTCCTCCACTGGCAATAGCAACATCAACAACAACGGCAATGGCAACACATCATCAGCAACAGTTGCTAGCAGCGGCGCCACATAGTAGCGACAGTGGAAGTAGCAGCAGCAGCACGGGAGTAGGAGCAAACACTGGAGGGTCCTCGGAATACATGGTGAAGCCAAGCAGCCAGGAAGGTCTTAAACTGACCATCAAAACAGGAGGCATCAGCAGCAGCAGTTCAACTAGTAGCAGCAGCAGCAAGAGGGATGGTAAGAGGGAGAGCGGACCATCAAGCTCCTCTGGTAGCAGGAAGACACACACAGGACTTAAGCCAGGAGTGAACAGCGGACCAGCCTCAAAGAAGGCACACGCCTTAGGATCAAGCGGAAGTGGAAGTGGAAGCAGCTCCAGCAAACACCTCTTCCAAAAGGCCAACTCATCTGGCAGCCTGAGCACCAAGCTAGGCGGATCGTCCTCTTCATCCACATCGTCGGGTGGTGGAGGATTGCCTCTCACCAAGAGCAACAGCACCAACTCATTCCAAGAACATACGGCTCCCAAAAGAAGGCCCAGCATGGGCAGTGGCGGAGCAAGTGGCAGTGGTAGTGCTCAGCGCAAGTCATCGCAAGGTGGTCACGGATCTGGAGGAAATGGCGGATTGTCACCAGCTGCTTCAAGCGGATCAATGTCACAGCCACCACCACGTTTTGATCACCACACAGACATGATGACCATTCTACAGTATGCTTCGCCCAGTATGACAGCCAGCATGGAAGGCTTCATCAAAGGACTGCACAACAAGTTCCAAATACCGAAATTATCGCAACGCACAGCAACAACCACAGCGACGAGCAGCAGCGGTAGCACCAGTAGCACTAGTGGGGCAGGAGGTGGAGGACAAACAACAGCTACATCTACAGCTACGACGTCTTCCTCCACAACTTCTTCTGCCTTGCAGGATCAGCAAGCCACAACAGATCCAATTGCCTTGTCCAGCGGCCAGTCAACTGCACCCACTTCCATCAGTGCACAACAGAGCAGCAGTGGCGAACAAGGATCAGGCGATGGCATCGACGAGGAGCTGCTTGCCAGCTTGGCAGGCGAATGACAGCTATTGTTCAATGGGCAATTTCCAATTTCTGCGATCATCACTTAGTTCCATTTGGTGCACTTCGACGGTGGACAGTTGTATGTTACACCTTAAATACGATTAATAGAAATTTAGGTAAACATATATCCCTATAAAAATAAATAAATACAGCGTTGCTTACGATTTTAATAAAATTTATAATTAAGTAAATTTCACATATTTTGAATGTGGCGGTATATAGTCGATAGAAGGTTTCTATCGATTTAGCGCGATAAATTTTTAGTCTGCAGTCAAATAATCGATGGTCAAGAGTATATTTATAATACCAACTGAAAACACATGTTTATATCGCGACCGCGCAACAAGTGGTATTTTTTTCACTTCGCCAGTCGTGAAAAGCAGATCGTGTGAATTGCTTCTTCCCTGCCGGTTATTCAGTGAAAAGCGGAAAAATGTCGAGCAACTACGAGGGATACAAGTCGCCATTGAGCACCCGCTATGCCAGCAAGGAGATGCAGTTTCTCTTCAGCGATCAAAACAAGTTCTCCACATGGCGCCAGCTGTGGGTCTGGTTGGCCAAGGCGGAATGTCAGCTGGGCTTGGAGATAAGCGAGGCTCAGATCACAGAAATGGAGCAGCATATCAAGGACATTGACTTTGAGGCTGCTGCTGCAGAGGAGCGTCTCACGAGACACGATGTGATGGCTCATGTTCATGTGTTTGCTAAGCAATGTCCAACTGCGGCGCCCGTCATTCATCTGGGTGCCACATCCTGTTATGTAGGCGACAACACAGATCTGCTGGTGCTGCGCGATGCTCTTAAGTTGCTACTGCCACGCGTGGTCACTGTTGTGGAACAGCTCAAGCGGTTTGCCGAGACATATAAGTCGCTGCCCACATTGGGATTCACTCATTTGCAGCCGGCGCAGCTGACGACGGTGGGTAAGCGAGCCTGCCTGTGGATGCAGGATCTGTTGATGGATGAGCGTGCGCTGCGTCGTTGTCTTGAAGATCTCCGTTTCCGCGGAGTCAAGGGCACCACGGGCACCCAAGCCTCGTTCCTGCAGCTTTTCAATGGCGATGGGCAAAAGGTGAAGCAACTCGATCAGCTCGTGACCCAATTGGCTGGCTTTAGCAAACCATACGCCGTGACTGGACAGACCTATTCCCGCAAAGTGGACGTCGAGGTGATGGCTGCCTTGGCCAGTTTGGGCAGCACTATCCACAAGATGTGCTCAGACTTGCGCATTCTCGCCTCGCGCAAGGAAATGGAGGAACCCTTCGAGAGCACACAGATTGGCTCTTCGGCCATGGCCTATAAACGCAATCCGATGCGCTCGGAACGTTGCTGTGCCCTATCCCGGCATCTCATTACGTTGTTCAGCAATGCAGCCAACACTCATGCCACCCAGTGGCTGGAGCGCACGCTGGATGACTCGGCCAACAGACGTCTGACCCTGTCCGAGGGCTTCCTCGCTGCGGATGCGGCTTTGCTCACGCTGCTTAACATCTCGCAGGGTCTTGTAGTCTATCCCAAGGTCATTGAACGTCACATTGCGCAGGAGTTGCCATTCATGTCGACGGAGAACATCATCATGGCCATGGTGAAGGCTGGCGGCGATCGTCAGGTGTGCCACGAGAAGATTCGCGTGCTCTCCCAGGAAGCTGGTGCCCAAGTCAAGCAGCATGGCAAGGACAACGATCTGGTGGAGCGTGTGCGCAACGATGTGTACTTTGCACCCATTCTCGATCATCTGGACGACATCCTCGATGCACGCACCTTCACTGGTCGCGCCAGCGAGCAGGTAGACGAGTTCATTGCCGAGGAAGTGCAGCCAGTGCTGGCTAACTATGCTGATGCCTTGGGCAACGTGCAGCACATCCAGCTGAATATCTAAGCACCTTCTATTATTTTATCACTTAAGCTCAAAGCAAACAAATACAGTTTTATATTCCCACATTATTATTATCAGTACCTCTGTCTATGTTTACTTCACCCTCCAGTGGCTTTCTTGCGGTTATCACCGCTTGCATCGGGTCGAGTTCCCTGACCCCTAATGCACTTCATGTTTGTCTCGCACGTTTCTCTGACGCAACTAGCAACTAGTGAGAAAAGGTATACACTGCAGTTTTGGCCTGACTTTAATATACCCGCTACTAAGGAATTCAAAATAGTCTTATTATTGTCGCTGCACTTGAATTGTTAGAATTTTATACATAATGAGTAGTCTTTAAACCTTAATGTGTAATTCCAAATTTATAAATGATTTGATTTATTTAATTTATGCTTTACAAGACCTACATGCATATATTAGTCGCTTTCAGTTTTCTCACTCCTTAACAAATTTTCATATTTGACATACTACGATAACTAAAATCTTTAAAAATTAAGCTCACAAGTTTTTTTTTTAATTAGTTAAAAAAAATTTGTAGCTCTATCTTATGTAGTATCACAGATCTAGATGTTTCTAAATATGGACGGACAGGCAAACAAATGTGTTATCTAATTCATTCATTTTATCAAGTCTGATTTTTGCAGTTGTAATTAACTTTATATACCTCTCTAGTTAAAGATTAAGAGAGTATGAGCACAGACCTCTAACAGCTTAGATTACATTATTTCTCGATCTGTCGCTATGCGATGATGAAAACGAAGAGTATGGAGAGAGAAAGAGAGAGAGATCATCATTTCATATTTTTATTAATCACATATGCCCAACATTGTCTTTGCTCTTAATATCTTGTGCTACGATTAGATCAAAACTTAGTCTCTCATTCACAGTTCAAGATCATTTGTAGAATCAATAAAAGTATACATAATTACTAATTAAGGAACAAATTTCACTCTCCAACTGATCGGTATAATCGATGTCATTCGCCTGCCAAGCTGGCAAGCAGCTCCTCGTCGATGCCATCGCCTGATCCTTGTTCGCCACTGCTGCTCTGTTGTGCACTGATGGAAGTGGGTGCAGTTGACTGGCCGCTGGACAAGGCAATTGGATCTGTTGTGGCTTGCTGATCCTGCAAGGCAGAAGAAGTTGTGGAGGAAGACGTCGTAGCTGTAGATGTAGCTGTTGTTTGTCCTCCACCTCCTGCCCCACTAGTGCTACTGGTGCTACCGCTGCTGCTCGTCGCTGTGGTTGTTGCTGTGCGTTGCGATAATTTCGGTATTTGGAACTTGTTGTGCAGTCCTTTGATGAAGCCTTCCATGCTGGCTGTCATACTGGGCGAAGCATACTGTAGAATGGTCATCATGTCTGTGTGGTGATCAAAACGTGGTGGTGGCTGTGACATTGATCCGCTTGAAGCAGCTGGTGACAATCCGCCATTTCCTCCAGATCCGTGACCACCTTGCGATGACTTGCGCTGAGCACTACCACTGCCACTTGCTCCGCCACTGCCCATGCTGGGCCTTCTTTTGGGAGCCGTATGTTCTTGGAATGAGTTGGTGCTGTTGCTCTTGGTGAGAGGCAATCCTCCACCACCCGACGATGTGGATGAAGAGGACGATCCGCCTAGCTTGGTGCTCAGGCTGCCAGATGAGTTGGCCTTTTGGAAGAGGTGTTTGCTGGAGCTGCTTCCACTTCCACTTCCGCTTGATCCTAAGGCGTGTGCCTTCTTTGAGGCTGGTCCGCTGTTCACTCCTGGCTTAAGTCCTGTGTGTGTCTTCCTGCTACCAGAGGAGCTTGATGGTCCGCTCTCCCTCTTACCATCCCTCTTGCTGCTGCTGCTACTAGTTGAACTGCTGCTGCTGATGCCTCCTGTTTTGATGGTCAGTTTAAGACCTTCCTGGCTGCTTGGCTTCACCATGTATTCCGAGGACCCTCCAGTGTTTGCTCCTACTCCCGTGCTGCTGCTGCTACTTCCACTGTCGCTACTATGTGGCGCCGCTGCTAGCAACTGTTGCTGATGATGTGTTGCCATTGCCGTTGTTGTTGATGTTGCTATTGCCAGTGGAGGAGGAGGAGCTGCTCCCGTTCCCGTTCCCACTGATGAATCCACTGTTGCTGCTGCTGCTGTTGTTGCTACCGATGATATTGTTGCTGTTGCCGTGGTTGGGATGGTTGCCGTCGAAGCTGCCGTCGACGTCATCAAACTAACCTGACAAAGGAAGCGCGTGGTTGTGTGCGTGTGTTGTATTTGTGTGTGTGTAAAGACAAACGGACGAGAAACGAACCGAAAACGCAAATTAAAACAATCAAACGAAGGAGCAAAAGGAGAAAGTGTCAAAAAGAAGCACAAGTGTCGATTGCGGGTTAAGGATTGCCAAAATCATGCAAACAGCGAAAGAGAGAGAGAGAGAGAGAAATAATCCCGTTAGTAATAGTCAGATAATTATTACCTTAGCCAATATATAAAAGAACCTCGTAGAAGTTTGTTAACATTCGAAGTGGCTGTTAGCTAACAGAACTCCTTAACAGCGCAGCGCTGACATGCATCAATTAAAGGAACAAACGTGCAAAGCAACTGTATGTGTATTGGTATGTGTAGATAGCAGAAGGTGGAGCAAGGAGAAGGGAGACAGATCCCAGCACAAAGATTAATTAATCAATAAGGGCAGAACAAATAAAACGGATGCGATTAAAAAATAGAAGAAAATATATTTACAAACGAAACGAACTCAATACTATATAAATCAAATAGGAAACCAAAAACTACAGTAATAATAATAATAATATTAATTAATAATAATATACATAATAACAATTTACATTTAACAATTATTCCATCGAGTTGCTCCAGTTAAACACATTGTTTAGACTATTGTTCCAATTTCAACTTGCATCGCAAGTTTACTTTAGGATCAAACATTGAAAAATAAATGGCAACTATGGGTTAAGAGGTGCAGCTGGATATAGTGTATATAGAGTGGAGTTGAGGAATTGGAGGCAGAGGCGGAAGTGGGCACACGAGAGCTACTCATAAAATGAAAACGGACTTACCGCGCCTACCGCTCCCGCTGCCACGCCCATTCCCGGACCCGATCCCGGTCCCACTCCCGATCCTGCCATGCCTTTGCGGAGCGCAGCATTGAGTTCCAAAGCGGCCACGGATGGCGTCGAGTAGCTGCCCAGGTTGCCACCCGCTGCCAGATGCGATAAACTGCTCACAGATGGCTTCATCTGCTGCTGTTGTTGCTGGGAACTCTTAAGGGCGGCGACTGCTGCTGCAACGACTCCTGAAGAAGAAGCGGAGGAGGTAGCCGAGGAACTGCCCATGCCTATGCCCAGGCTGCTCTTGTCCTTCTTGATGGTGACGCCTGCCGGCAACTGGCTGCTGCTGCTGGCGGCCAAAGGCGGCACGGGTCGCATCATTGAGGATTGCTGCCTGATCCTGCTCCTGAAGCAGTTCCTGATACAGATGGGCCTGTGGGCAGAGGAAGAGCTAGTGGTAGCGATATTGCAGTAGATCCACTCGAAGTGATGCCACTCGAAGATTTCTCCGCCTTAGGACTCAGACTCAGGCTTGTGGCCGCAGTGGCGCTCTTGAGCGTGGACATGCTCGGCTTTCCAGAGGATCCATGCTTGGGCGAGTGGGTGCCAAATGGCGACTTCGGACTATTTGAGGCGGTGTTGCTGCTGTGCTTCGGGCTGCTGTAGACCGGACTGTGCTTGGGACTTGGACGCGCCGAAGGTTGGCCAAGACCTGTCAGTCCAAGAGCTGCCCCCATTCCTGCCACACCAGACTTGGGCGAGGAGGAAGATGACGTCGAAGGAGACGAGAACTTTCGCACGACGCCACTGCTCGACGAAGAATCTGTAATACCACCTCCAGCTGGGGAGTTTTGTCGAGAATAGATCTTCTCTGGGGGACCCATTGGAGAGTCATCTCGTTTCTTCTTGCGCTTCTTTTCCTTTTGGTTGTCACTCGAGGAACTTGAGGTGCTGGCGCTGCTGCTGCTCGGATTAGCGGAAGAAGAGGAGGAAGTGGAGGAGCCACTCTCATGGGGTCGTTTGGTGCTACTTCCACTTCCGCTTGAAGACGACTTCTTCTGCTCCTTGACTGCATCTTTGCCTGCTCCGTTGCCCCCTCCTCCACCTGTGATAGGTGTGATGGTGATTGTAGTGGCTGGAGAGCCGGCACTTGGAGTGGCTCCCACACTGCTAGGTGCACTCAGAGGAATGATCTCAATGCCTCCCGTCCGTTGCACATCAACTTGTTGCTGTTGTTGCTGGAGAGGCGCCTTGACATCCCCAGCAATGGGCGTAATGCTGACGCAGTGCTTTAAGTTGGGCGTCTTATCTTTCCAGATGTTCTTGTACTTATCTGCAATCTCATGGTCGCTAGCCTTTGCTGCCGCGCTTGAAGTGGAAGCAGAGGTCGAAGCTCCAGAGGTCGAGGCGGAGGTGGAAAGTGGAAGTGAACTGCTGCTGGAAGATGCCTGAGGATCCGTTTCTCTCTTGAGATTAATGATTCCCGCAATAGCCGCAGCAGCTGAAGTCGAGTCAGCGAATGCATCCGCCAACGAACGCAGAGTCGACTCCATCTTTAGATTGCTGACGCTACTGAATCCACCAGCTCCTCCTAGTCCACCTCCAACCCCACTGCTGCCTTCGCCAGACACTGAGCTGGAATCCAAAGCAAAGTGGCCAAAGTTTGTTGCTCCTCCTCCTAACCCTGATCCGCCGCTAAAGCCACCAGCTGCTCCACTGGTTGAGCTGCCTCCAGCTCCTGGAGCTGCCATTCCATGCAGCTTCTGAAGGTGCTCCTCATCCCAGCACTTGAGTAGCTTATAGATGACCATAGGTATGGAGACAACCTGGCGCACTGTTCGGGTCAGCTTCTGAGAGAGCGCTTCGTAGTCATTGGTGAGGCAGTAAATAGTGCATGTAGCCTCGCCATCTTCCAGCAGAAAGTCCACCGTTGCCAGCGACTCCTCATAAGGATGCTGCAACTCCACCGTGATCTGATTGAGTGACACAGCAGTCACCTCCAAGATGATGGTGCTTTCCATATCTGTAAAAGATTATACATGAGATTATACTTCTTTGGGAAATCCGTCTTATGGTG
Organism: Drosophila nasuta; assembly: GCF_023558535.2. Classification (NCBI taxonomy): domain Eukaryota; kingdom Metazoa; phylum Arthropoda; class Insecta; order Diptera; family Drosophilidae; genus Drosophila; species Drosophila nasuta. The sequence goes on along the minus strand of NC_083457.1, from coordinate 35,112,080 downwards.
ACTCACCATTGTACTGTTTCTGCTGCTCCCTGACGCAGCTGGCGAGAAGTGTGTAGAAGAGCGCTTGTTTCTTGAGGAATGCGATTATCTTGGGCACCTGAGATGGCTCCGTGAACTGCAGTGAGGACAACATTGTGCCCTGCAGTCTGCGATTGTCCGTCAGAAAGTAGCAGTGCGTTTCCTTTGGGAGATTGACATACAATCCTTTCTGTATGTTCCTAATGAGCTGCCTGGAAGCAGTTTGTACTATCAGATTCATCACAGACATATCTCCTTCTGTAGGTACACCTGGGAGACCCAGAGCACGCAGAGAATCGATGCAGACAGGCATCGGTTTACCAAGACGGAGCACGTAGGTAGCCGGAATCAGCATCGAGTTGTTCTGAGTGAGTGAAGCATAAGCAGGCAACTCCAGAGGAAGCCCAGACTCGCTGCTGAAGCTGACAACTGGCAGTATTTGCAATTTATTCGCCGAGGAACCCTCCAGATTGAGAGTGGCATTCAGTCCAACAGGGCTTTTCATAACCTGCTCAATGCTGTAGTCTCTACTTGCAGCTGCATCTACTAGCTCTCCTTTCACCTGCGATTCAAGCAGGTGCAGAGGAGGACAGAAATAGGTGAGTTTCATGGGGTGTCCGCCTCGTCGCTGCATCACTAATCCCACCGAGGACATCTTCATCATCTGGTAGCTGTCGATCTGTGGTTGCTGATGCTGTTGAAGTTGCTGTTGGTAGAGATTGTAGATGTCTGTTTCCATTGCCTCGAGAGCCACAAAAGCCTTCTTCTTGACCTTAGGCTCCGCGTTCAACTGGTAGATGGAGGAGAGGCCTTCCAACTGGACTGTGAAGTCGGCAAAGTCGCCTGCCTTGAGGCAGTTAAGCAGATCAGCAGAGCTGGAGCTGGATGGCGACGTGGATGGTTGCTCACTTTTGCATTCGTGATGCACTTTGACGTCGCTGAGCTTGCCTTCGGTATCAAGCAGTATTTCCACATAGAACATGTCTGTGGAAATGAATAGCGTCTGTTGATCCTCCATGAACTTAAGACCTAGCTGTCGAGAGAGGCTCTCCAGGCGCTCCACTAGCCCGTGTCTGGAGTTCACCTTGATGTAATGCTGCAGTTTATCGAGAACTGTTTGCAGCGTCGCCTTGCACACAGGGTCCAATGGGTAATGCTTTTCAATGAAGTACATTCGTATTGATTTCTTGATCTCATCGTATGATTTTGGCTTTTGTCTGTACTTGGCTCGAATCTTCTCCATCAGCGCTTCCTGCTGTATTTGTTTGTTCTTCTCCTCAATGCTGGGAATGTGGACTGCCCCCGTCCCTGTTCCTCCTCCTGATCCCCCTGGAGCATGACTGCTACCCTGCCCAGATGTACCTATTGCAATCAATCACAATAGTCACTCAGTTTGCAGACATGTCAATTATTTACCTGAACCAGATGGCTTGGGATGATTTGCACTCATTTTGTTGTTTTATGACGTTGTTATATATTGTCTTTTTGACTTTATAGCATTAAAATGCACTTAAATATACAATTTTACTGTTTTTTCCTAAGTTTCAATCACTTTTTCCATTTTTTCCGCGAGAAAACGAACGCTATGCGGTAAACGCGGCCATTAATGTTTGATTCGCGTGAGCTGAACCAGTTCGTTTAAGAGCTGTTCTTGAAATCGACTATTAAATTTCGATTGTAATTCATTTCGATAAGACTTTACGTTTAACGGAAATACGAATTCAAAACGTGTTATCTTTTGTTTGTGCGATACGCACATTTGAGTGAAATGAAAATAATTTCATAAAAAGTTAATAAAACTTAAATAGACAACTATCACTTATATAATTTAATTATTTATTATTTTATTCGATAAAAAAGACAGAAACTTAATATTAAAAAATACATACGAATACATGGAATTGGAGTAAATAGTAAATATAAGTCAATTGTACAGAATGAAATCAAACTATTTATATCTATTTGATTTATTATAAAAGAATTATAAAAAAGTACAAGTTTCTAAACTTAACAAAACGTCGAGAATTGTAATTGTGAACTTCTACAAGATTTATTAAATTTTGATATGGTATTGGTGAAATATCGAGAAAATCTTAAGGGACTTGGCAATCTGCCAGATTTACCAGTCTCGTCTGTGTCCTTCGCCACTTCTGAGAATGACACATGCACACACACAAGCACATGGCAATAATTTTAACTTTATTAAGCTGCAGCGAGAGTTACCTGTTAGCTGGCTGCCAGCCAGACGTTCTTGTGCTTCCGTTCACTTACCGGAAGCTGCGTCAAATATCATAACTGGCACAAGAAGCGTATAATTCAATTGAAAGTCGGTTCGCCAAATTCACAGAACACGCTCTCATTTATCTATCTACAATCGGAGATTCCTATATGATGTTTTTATTTTTTCATTTTATTTTATTTCATTTCATTTTCAATTTCAATTTTCAGGCTCAGTAGCGCGACAGTGCGACAGGCTGTGTCAGAGCGGATATAAGGAGACATCGATGAGACGCTGAACGCCCACAAAGCCCCAAAAGCCAACCACATTAACAATTTAATGAGCGCCCCATGGTGCTGTTTGCCACTTGACTAGTCAATCAATGACTTGAAACATTTGATGTGCTCTTCAACGCGTTGTTATTGGATGTTTCTATTATGCTGGCCATAAAACATAATTTCATTTTTCATTTATTTTTGCAGCACATGTCGCATTTGTTCCTCCTTATAGAGCATACGAAGTTCCGCACATCTTACGCTCTATTTACACTTCAATTAGCTCCCCTTCCTCCATTACAAAATATATATAGACAAAAGCGGAAGCTGACGAGGGACACAGCCCCAGCTCAAATCACATAAATGAAATGCTTCAACTGCTCCCCCCACTGACAGCATCTAATTTAACTTGATTAACGCAATCATGTGCATAATTTTTGGGCCAAACCAGCACCCAGCTGGGATTTCATTTGGTCGGCGTGAGCTCGCTGTTTAGTGTTTTCTTAAAGTTGTACGCTTATCGGTTTCGCATTGGGTCAACGCCACGCCCACACAGTCTATTATTATGGCTGCACAAAGGCAAAACACAAGCACATAAACAAAACCCAATTTACATAGAATAGCTAACGATTATCGCATCAAGTTGCCTTATGGTTGCCACAAAGTGCGCCTGCAGCGTTTTTAATATGCAGCCAACGCTACGCCTCGTGCAACATCCGGATGCACCATCAGCACCAGCTTCAGCATCAGCTTCAACTACATCTACAGCTCCAGCTGGCACTCCTCGACCTCACTCTCCTGCACCTGACATAAACAGCGGATGGCCAACTTACACAAGCAGAAAAGGAAAAAATTGTATGCACAACATTTGCATAATATTGACGATGCCGATGCTTAAACTTTTACCCTCCACTTGGCTGACTACAATGTGGAGAGTCCACCCTCCATGCCTCTTTGCTCCTGTCTTTTGCTCGCTTCACTCTCTCCGGGAGTGCCTGACAGCCTTCTAGCAATTCGTGCTTGGTTATCGGCATTAACCGGGTTGACTTTGTCCCCGGGTCTAGCCGGTTTACACCAGCTCATAAACGTCTTGTAATGCAATAAACTTCAAGTTGATTATTTTTTGGCACAATGCAAATGCCTTGACAATGCTGGTGTTCCTACAGCATCTGTTGGTTTTGTTGGTTTAGGCACTGAATCTTAAAGTTTGCATAAGATTGATTGCATTTTCGATTTTAATACATAAAGCCAAAATAATTTCGATTCGGATTAAGCTGACACTATTCTTTGCCAAAAACATAAAACATAAAAAAAGAAATGGGGTTATAAAATTAATTCCAGTTATAATTTCAGAATTCCTGTAGTAAAAATAGTTCAAGTATAAGACCATTTTCATACATAATTTTTGTCTTGAAACGTATATACAACATTTTAATGCGTTTATATAGTTTTAAAATTTATTAGGAAACAATATTTTATTTATTATACATTTCAAATATAATAAGAAAATCATATGAGAGATGTGTGTTCACAAATGTTTATATACTATACATATATAAAGAGTAATTACTCTAAGGGAAGCTGAAATGTGTTTTTTCAATCTATAGGAAAACTCAAATTGAATTTGTTGTTCAGCAAGTTACAACGGGCTTAAATAATCTTAACTAATTGTAATTCTCATTACCTCGGTGTCATATTAGATGCGCATTAGCGCCGACAATCTTCACGGGATACGTGAGACAAAGTCGCCTTAAGTTTCTCGCTTACAAATTCCCTTTAAGCTGGCCGATAAATCCACGTACATTGTCGTAAACCGAAACACACGTCGCCACTGCAGCTTTAAACGCCAAGCCATGCGCCAAATGCATTTGAAATGCAATTCAATTTCCTTTGCCTGCCATCGTCCTTGGTAGTTGTTGGCAGCAGTTGCTCGTTGGCTCTTTGGCTGTCGATTAGTGTTGTTGCTGTTGTAGTTGTTGTTGTTGGTCTTGTCGACGTTTTGCGCGTCGCTTGGGTACATTGGTTATTGATTGTTAGCCTTAATTTAGCATACAGCTCTTGAACATTTTCAGGTGAGTCAACTGCTTGCAGAAGTTCTTTGCGTCTTTGTGTCTGCAATTTACCGTTCAGTTAATTTGCCAGTGTCACGAGCAGCTCTCCTTCCCTTTTCCTTTCTTCAAATTGTCACCAATCCGCCACAGACTCATTTGTGTGTCTCTTTATCAGATCATGCTGTCTTTGGATCTGCGCTGTTGCCATTTGCAAATTGCAATTGCAAAATCGTGATGTGACTGTCACGTAATTGACATTCAGTTAAGTGACGGCAAAATACGCGGTTTATTTGATACAATTTGCGCGTCTAAGAACTTAATCTTAGTAGTAGAAGATTATAAACATAGTTTGTTTTTACCATCGATATTAACTACCTGCCAGTTAACGAAGAAGTGTTCACGGATGCTCGCAGACTTTTTTTCATTTGGCGGATAAGCAAAGTTTTTGTTATTTTTAGCTCTTCCATACACTATTCATCCACTTATTCTTTTGAGCAGCTCAAGTTGCAGCTTTTCCACTCTTTACATTAAAAACTGCAAAACTGTACTTATAGAAAGTTTTATGGCTTAGACAAACAGTTTTTAACTATTGATTGCTTTCACTTTCATTTCTTTTACATTTCACATTTAATAATATTATTTCTTTTAAGGAACATGCTGTTATTATGATATTAAAAATTAAAAGTCTTCTCCTCCTTGGCCCCTTTTTATTGGGTCAACTACTTACTTAGCTAGCTCGTGTTGCATTTTACGACTATCGTTGGCATATTTGTCTTCACAATTGATTGTTGTTGTTGGCAGGTGGAAAAGTAATTGAAGTTGGTCGACAAAGTTTTGCCATCAAACAAACCGACAGCTGCTCTCTTTATCTGTCATCGGCAATGCCGCCTACGGCTCGTTTGCCGCTTTGATGTATGTTACGTTTTTTGCTCCTTCGTTATTGCCGAACCCAGGGCGAAAGCAGAGTGCGGGAGAGTGTGTCAGATTTGGGCAAAAGTTTTAAGACAACTTTCTTCCTATCGCCAACTCTTGCTTAATGTTAAGACTTTTGTTTGTTGCTTCAGTTGGCCGCAAATTATTTGCATGTGGCAGGTCAAGCAAACCCTGCCTAACCCAATCCAACCTCAAGCGCATTCTATGAAATCTACTTCGATTAATCTTGTGTGTGGGCCGTGTCTTTAGGGGTTCTCACTCTGTTCACAGTTTGGAAATAGATATTTTGCACTTACATGCTTTTATAGTTTGGTTTTTATAATGTGTCAGTTTTCTGTTTGTTTTGCTTGTAGGTTTTGCCCCCCAAGGCCATCAACGGTGGGCGTGTCAAGCAACTTGACGTGACCGAAACGAGGCCAAGTTAGAGTTGAGTGTGTGACTTAAAATATTGTAAAAGTAACTATCGTAGGAATTGTAATTAAGTGAAAAATATTATATGCATACTTAATCTTAAACATATATTTTATTTTACGATATATAAGCATTATATAAGTTTAATTAATTTTCACATTCAAATAGACATTTTAACATTTTTAAGTTCAATCACGAGTGTTCATTTAATCGCCATTGATTATCTGCAAATTGTTTTGAAGTGTACTGCTTGCAAGCAGTGCATGTTACATGAATAACTTTTCAATAATTATGAACAGCTTTCTCTAGCAACTCTCACATATCGATATCACTTATCGACATTTTCTGCACATCTCTATGACAAACTTTGAAGACAGCCAACAACGTGAAGGATTTTCAATCAGCTTTGACCACGCTCTTGTTGACTTTGCCCTCGCACAGTTATGGACTGGATGGGTTTCCTTATCAGGTGATTAGTGCTATCAACGCTTGCGGCCATGTTGCCAACTTCAATAAAGGCCAGGGATTAAAGACCAGAGTGAGTGACTGTGCGGGCGTGCAACTGTTGTTTACACCTTATGCCATTGTAATCAAGCAAGTGAATAAGCTGCAACACGATGGAGAAAAGAGCGGGTAAGTTCTGAAAAGGGGGAAGTACATAGTTGGCAGTAGAAGGCGGCAAGGCGGTGTAAATGCAATTTCCGTTTGTAGCAACCGGAATTTCGTGCATGGCATCGCCCAGTGACTGGTTGACTGCTTGACGGTTTGACTGACAGCCGAGTTGCAAGCAACAAAAAAAAAAACAACAACAATAAAACCAAAACGAGAACGACAACGAAAAAGACAAGCAGCCAAGTTGTCCAACGGCCATCTGGTAGCTGCATTGCATCACGTGCCTCACGCAGCGTGTCTCCCACAATTTCATTAATTTTCTTTGCAATTGATTTAAGTTGAATACTCGAAATTACTTGACTAGGGTATGTTATTCACAGCATACCCCAAAATATGCTCGCTTTTTAATATCTTCTTCCGTCTTGCATTATATTGAACTCGTTGTTGACCAGAGTGCAACAATATTGGTTGCACATTCATTGTACTTGTTGTTGTTACTCATCTTGTTGTTGCCGGACAATTCGCGTTATTGCTTTTTGTATATTGTGCTTGCAGCCTCTTGTGGCTGCCACAGCGCGCTGCCCTCGATTACATGATGCCCATTTTATGCTCGAACATTTTTTTATGGCTTGCGATAAACGTTGTGATTCTTCCTAGAGCTTTCGCTTCGGTAATGATTTCATGTGCGAGCACGTTTATTATTATAAACTTTACAATTTCAATTGCTTTTTTGCGTCCCTCCCAATAAAAGTTGCTTCAAAGAAACGTGCGGTGCCCATTTGAATGTTTTTGGTTCAGGGTTAAATGTTAATAACTTTCACTTGACTGCACTTTAGTTTTTCATACTTTACTTCTGTTTGGACGTGCTTCCGTGGAGATGCGAATAACAACTTCTGCTTCCATCTTGCGGGTATTTAAAAAGTTAGTTGATTGTATTAGGTTACACTTGAGCAAGTTGTAGAGATTGTTGTCCTTCAGACTTCTAAATTATGTCATAAATAATCACTTTTGCTTTCGCCTTTTGCGAAATATAATTACTTTGCTGATAGCATTATTAAAAAATCTGTTTCTTTCACTTGATGATTTTCGTATTAAATGTTTTCTGTTTCCTTGCGACAACAGCAATAACAATGCAAGCTATTTCCAGTGCACAATGAGCAAAAGCCACTTGGTTAAAAGTAATTTGTGCGGCAATTAGTGTACGAAATGTGCGTCAGGAAACACTCGAGGAGGGCAGACCTAGCATTTGAGTATGTATGTACATACATATGTTTATATGTGGCTGCCACACATTTCCAATTGCAAAGTGTAGCCATGCTTAAGATTTCCTGACGTTCGGAATGTGCCGCAAAGCAGGCAACATAAAGCAACACAAAGCACCCTTAGAGATAGCCACGTGACACGTGTGTTCTCAAAGCAGACGAGTATTTGGCTAAATAAGAGAGTTCTTTGTTCTTGATAATGAAGCTGAAAACTCTGAATGTCTGGTTAGTTAACCCTATTCTTGCTTATAGAGTGTACCAAATTAGCGTATAATTTAAAGCAAATCGATTCATTAGGGTTTCAAGATTAAGTCTGTGATAAATAAAATGAACGGGTGTGATATGAAATAATAATCAACTTTTGTTTTGTTTAATTAAAGCCAATCTACATGAATTTGGATTTGATGAATATTTTAAACAGAATTTCAATATGCTAAGGATCACTGTGGTATTTGTAAAATAAAATATTGCTTTTAACTCTTATACAAATCATTAATCCATTATTCCTAATTTAAATTATTTGTTAATTATTTCTAATATATTGTCTCAAATAACTTACAAATCAAAAAGAGTTGTTCAGTCGATAGTAAGAAAGAAACGGCGATAATTCAATATAACAATCGACAGTTTAACTGAAATAATACCTAAGCTGCGATCACGACAAGTCACGCTCCATCTCTAAAAACAGCGAGTAGCAAACACACATGCACATACGCATGTATTTTACACACACATAGACACTCATACGCACAAACCATTTTTCACATTACTCGCGTTGGCACTTGAGACAAGTACAAGAAGGACGCCGACATTGTTGTTGTTGTTATTGTCGTAGCTGTTCCCGTTGCCTTTGCCGTTGCCGTTGCCATCGCCAATGTCGCTTGACACTCGTGTGATAAGCAACGATGGCGACAAAAGCGACAAGTTGAAAGCAAACACACAGACCAACAAAACAATGCACACAGTAGAAGCAGCAGCATTAACAAGAACAACAACTACAACCCCAAAGCTGATGTTGAAGAACATTCAATGAAATGTTAAAGCAAAGCAGTGGCAACAGCAGCAGCAGCACTTACAATAAAAAGTGTCGACCACGTCATAGAAGTCGTCACATGGACGCACTTAAATGCCCCTCGAGCAATGAGAAGATGCCTTGGCTGCCACGCTTGGAGCACTGGCTAATGCTTCCTGTTTCCTGGTGGCATTTGAGCTTCGTCTCCGCTCGATGCTGGAATGCCGTCATTGTTGGTTTCCTGCAGTTTGCTGTCCACTTGGCGGCTGCTTCCGTTGGTCTTTGTCGTTGTTGTTGCCCAATGTCCGATCTCCGTTCTCTTGCCATTTGCCATTGTCGTTGCCTCAATTGCAATCATATTACAAGCAACATTTAATTTAATTTGTTGCGGAAATCAAAAAGATACTTTCATTTCCAAACACACACACACACACAAGCACACACAGATTTAGAGAGATGGAAAGTTCATTTGGTTATCCTTTTGCAGTTCAACAACTGCTGCTGCAGCAGACGCACTTTGCGGTCAACTTATGGTTTCAGCTTGTCTCTTAATGGGCCGGAAAAAACATATATGGCTTTACTAACTCTGTTCTCCTCTGCTCTGGTTTTTATCCTTCGGTCGTTGCTCTTGCCACTCTCAACATCCAAATTCATGTTCTTCTTTTGTTCACTCGCAAGTTACTTGCATTTAAGCACCAAAAAAAAAAATGGCAACATTTCCACTCATTTTTTCTGCTCCAATCATTTATTGAGTGTTTTTCGAAGGCGCATGCGTCGTTTTCCCCTTTTCGATGGTTGCCAAATTTTTTGGATAGCTTCCCACATGTTGTGCAACATTCTATGTTTTTCAACGAATCTTGGGAGAACCTGTTGCTTGGCTCCCACTGCCCTTGAGTCTACTGCGCTTATATTACAAAACTTGATACGCAATTAAATTTTTTTACTGCGTATTTCAATTTGATAATCATAAATGTGAATAATATTTAAGCTTTATAATTATTTATGAAATTACTAAATTTAATTCGAGTAGTTTTATTAAAAGAAAGTTTCAATAAACTATTTGATTCATATTAACATTTTAAAACTTTTGTGCAAGCATTGTATGTGATTATTTAAAACTAAAATTTCACCGAATTATTCCAAATACTTAGTTTTATACACAAAATAAATATATTAAATATATTCAGATTTAATAATACAATAATTTCAAGTTACATATATGCCGATATAAAAACACAAATCTGCATATAACTTGCTTTCGTAATATTTACAGAGCCAACTAAAAGTTTGATTATCGCAGCAAGATTTTAAACCAGGTCATAATTGTTGATGGCAAGTGCCAAGTTATCAGCGAAAATCTGCTAAGTTTGTTTTTGATCTCAATAAGTGTTGTGGTTCCTAGCTGTTTATATTGCCAGTTGCAAGTAGTATTCCTTGCGCTGTGTCCTTGCCTTTGTACGTGCTAAGAACGCGAATTGAGCCTTTTTGATCCGCTGCCAATTACGAAGGCAACAGACGGCTTACAAAATGCTCGCAAAGAGCCAAAACGACGACGTTCTAGAGGCCACTTAGTGCCTTTGTGGTCAGATAAATATATATGCGTACATACTGAGGCATTTTCCTCAGAAATCTGCTTTGAAATCCTTTGCTAAGTGGTATTCAGCCCGAGGAAAGGCAATGCCGACTTGTTGCCTGACCATTCTGCTGGCCTTGTCCTTGTGTCCTCCTCTGTATGCGCTGAGCTGTGTAGAAGGTTCCGTTGAAAGCCTCGACAACTTGAATTAGATAATTGACTGCATATTCGCATTGCATTTACGTTTCTCGTTTTATCTCTAAGGTATTTTGTTCATGAATTATTCAGATGTCAACTAGATTACGTATACGCGCCGTAACGAGCCGCAACTGGAAAATGATTTAACTGATTTAAATAAACAGCGACAGATGCAGCAAAGCACAGCACGGAAAAGTTAAAATTGCAAATTCAACTCGATTTTCATATTTTTCATAGTTTGACGAGTCGAAGGTTATTGTTAATGGTATCTTATTTATGTCCAATTCTGACAGAAGATAAACCAAATGTATTTCCTGCGAAGCGTGATGCGGAATGCCAATCATTGTGTCATATAATTGTTTTCATTTTCATGGCTCGAACACAAAATCGATAGTTGGCTAAAATATTGAAATTGGCAGTTTACTTAAATGGTTATTTTTATGTTCTGCTGGTCTGCTGAAAAATTTGATGAAACTATCTATAATGGTCAAAATATTTTTGTAAATTAATTTCATTTTGATGCAGTTAATATACATTTTAATAATTTTTGTTTATTTTCTTATTTTTATAAACCAGAAATAATGATTTTCGTTGATATTTGCGGTTCAATAATTTGAAATGTTTTGTTGCGAAGCACTTTTATTTAATTAAATATTCAATTGATTGATGAATTTAGTTGTGAGTTGATTTTTTCACTCTTGAAACCCGTTAAATGAAATTTTGATGAATATTTCTCGTATTGCGTATTAAATTTTTGGTGTTCAAGATTGAATGAATAACCATATCCTTTTCGCTGTCCGCTGCCATTTGCAGTGTTGTTGTTTTTTGCGGATTGCCGCCGGCCACACTGGCCAACCGACTCATCCTCCCCCTCTCTCTTTTTCTTTATATTTTTTTTTCTCCTTCTTACTCTCCATTCCCATTGCCAACGCGCTTTTTCGCCGCATTTTTGATGTTGCGAAAAAAATATTTTATAAAAATTGTTTGCAATAATTTTTTATGGATCTGTACGGACACGCGCATAAGTTTTAACGCCGCCAGCAATTGTCGCTCACTCCTTATCACCCACTCTCTGTGGCACAGCTCCCAAAGGGGTAGAAAGCAGCCACAAAAAGAAACGCAGTAAAAGCCTAATGAAAATACATTGCGACAATTGTAAAGCACACTGATGAAAACTGCTTTCACCATATTAAACATAAATTTAATTTCTTTTATCATTTAACATATATACGTAATTGAGACTCATTCTGACTGTTTGTCGGTTTCTTTTTTCTCCCCTGTCTCTTGGCATATCCTGATGCGTTGGCACGCTTCAGCAATTATCGCAATTTTCCATGATTAAACAGTTGCCACGTCTCTTATCTGGTAACTGCAACCTGGTAACCTGGCAGATGAGCATCGCGGCAACGTTGCATCGCGGATTCTGTGCACACACAGTTGCGGCATTTATTTAAAGTTAATTTCCCAATGTCCCAGACATTATTAATTCTTGATTATTTAATTCATCAACCGCATCAGTAGCGTAAAAATCTACAAAGTGACAAGCGAAAAGTCTTTGGGGCAAAAACTGGGCTTCCTTTCATTCAATTTTAATTAACACTCAGTCCTCGCAACATGTCTCTGACGAGGGTATTATTATTACGCAAGCGTATGTCTCAAGCTGCACTTCCTACTTACTTTCTGCATTTGTGTTTGGATAATAAAAACATTTTTTTAAGAACATAAAATTAAAAAGGATAATGTTCGTATGTGTGCATTATAAAAGGGTTTTGTTAAAGATTGCTTTTGAGTTCACAATTTTAGTTAAAAAGCCAACTTATATAACTGAAAATTTAAATATATACAAAATAAATGTTTTCTTAAAGCTGATATTAAAGTTTGTAACTTAATTAAAAAGGCAATTAACATATAACTAAATGTTGATATATATATTTTTATATATTTTCTATATCTCTTCATAATTGATATTTTTATGTTGTTTGTTCTGTAAGATACTTTTATATCTACAAATTAAAGCTGCTGTTAGAGCGCTGTAATTAATGTAATAAAACTTGCACAGAGTATTTGTATGTCGATCACACCTCATGCTGCTACCTTTGCTGTTTTCGCTGATTGAGTCAAGTTGGCAGCTCGGTTGCCCTGTGTGTTGCACCTGCCACTTCCTTTCTGAACACTCAACATTTTCGTTGTCAAAGTCAGAGACAGTTGGGCGCTGGCAGGGAGTGAGGAAGGGGATCGTGCTGTGAGGGGTCAGTGTCGGAGTTCGGACCGTGCAAAAGTGCAATTTTACCGCAAAGGCGCCGTAGAATTCTGTGTGCTGCCCTTACTTTTTTTTTTGCACTATTCTTGTTTCTTTTTTGTGGTTTCTTCTTTACTTGACTGCCTTTCACTTGCAGGCACTCAGCTGCTAAATTGTTGTTTTTTGTTGCTGTTGCTATTAACGTGGTTGTTGTTTTTATTGTGATTGTCGATGTTGCTCGTCATGTGCAGGTTGCAATACAGGAAACACACTCACACATACAGTCATAGGAGCATACTTTCAGATAATGGCACTGTCAGTCGCGCATTGAGCAACATCAATCATACGCACCGTTGTGCGTCGCACATTGCCTCAAGACAGACAATATCTTGAAGCTACCGCACGTTCTGCAGTGTTACAGCTACTTGCTTCTGACTTGTCAGTGTGAACACCTCTGTGGGAATGGAAGTGGGATAGTGGGCGTGGCACTTCGGGTGTGTCTACTGTCCTTTTTGCTGCTGGCTGTCACTCGCTCACCTCGACATCTCGCATTGTTGGTGCAGCACCGTGATTAATGAATCGAAAATTGGCCTTGATTTCAGTTGTTGCTACCGCCACACCCTTGTCTACACGCAGTTATTACATTCATATCATTTGAATAAGCAAATTGGCAATTAATTAATTATTATTATGAATAAGCCACACCCTTGCCAGCCCAGTCTGACAAATAACCGAAACTTGTTTTCCACTTTTTGACAGCGAAAAGGTTGAAGCTTATGGTAGGTGAGAGAAGTTCAAGATGAGTCAACTAAATGCCGCATTAATTTTATTATTTGTAGGTATGAGAAAATTAGAATTCAAATTGCTTTCGCAATAAAATTATTGTACTGCAATAATGTCTGAGCAAAAGCATTATAAATATTTCTTTTATTTTCGTTCTATAAATAAGTTTCTTATTTAAGGGTAGAGTATACATATTTCGTTTCTTGTCGCTCGCTCAACTCCTTCTCCTAAGAAAGTTCACTTGTACTTTCTTTCTGTTATTTACTAAGCGCGCGCTTACAATTTGTTTTTGGGGCGCAACACACTGAAATTCATCAAGTTAATAAGTCGTAATAAGTTGTGTTTGTGTGTGTGTGTGTCGAGGATTGTTTGGCTAGGCAGTAAGCTGATAGCCATCAGTTGGGTTAGTTTATGAATCCATGGTTTGAGTACATTTCGTTTCGTTGGTATTTCTAATAATAACTGCGGGTGCACTTTCTAATTGCTTGCGACAAGCAAACAGCAACAAAGGCAGCGGCAAAGGCAAAGGCAACATGAACAAATAGCCGCATTGTCACAAGCTGGACACGTACTGTTGAGAGGGTCAGACAGAAGTGCACAGAAGCAGAGGGAAACATTCTGAGAGACAGCCAGGAAGAGTCAGGCTAATGGTCAGTACGGGTGGCACTTCAGCAACTGCGACAAGGGCTGCTGTTTGGCCCTGGCAAACAAATTATGTTCAAAATTATCAACAATGGGGACTAACTGCAGGCAACACGGCGAATACGCAATACGCTAAAGTAACTAATTAAAATTGGTGCATGCTTTTAGGCGCACATTTTTGTTATAGTTTATCAAATTCATTTTATTAAAGCCTCTTTTGGTTTACAACTCCGTCACAAAGAGCATACTTTAACTAGAGTACCCTGCTAGCCATTCTTCACATTTTTGGCGCAATGAAATTGCGTTGCTCACGCACACAGAGACCGTGAGTTCGAGAGCTGCGTGTGCTTGCTTTCTACTCGATTGTATAGCACATTTTTAGGGGCGTTCCGTCTGCGCCTTTTTTTGGAAGAGGAATTTTCGCTTTCATTCGCATTGTCTGAAATATGTTTTATTTTCTGGCGCTGTTTACTTTAGCCAAGGGCTGGAAGTTCGAAGAATACGTCGATGCGGCTGCTGGGCCCGCCATGGCATTGTGTTGTTTGACAGTCGGACTCGTTGTAATTAGAAAATCTCAACGGTTCCATTAATAATGTGTCAGTTTTTGAACAACGCAATCGGCGAGGCGCATCACTTGATTTATAGGATGTGTGTGCGAGATGCCTGGATGAAGTCAAGTCGGAGGACAGCGCATTTAATGCCCTGACATTTGATTACTCAATATGGGAAATGGCGTCGACTTTGCCACTTCCGGTTGTCTTGTTAGGCGACCCTTTTGCCATCGTATCTTGACTACTAATTGAGTAATTTATGCGTGTTTGTCGTTGCTCTTCCGTTATCCAAGAGCAAGTCCAAGTCTAATTCCCATTCCATGCTGACTTCAGCTTTTGGGCTCCGAAGAAAGCCAGTTGAGCCTCGTGGCGCGCTATCTAAGCAGACGCCGTTGACAATTTCGAGAGTCAGCTCAATTTTTTTTTTGTTGGGCTCGAAGGCAAAGTCACAGTCTGTGTTTGCCTGTAGGCAAACGCAGCAAATTCATAAAACGTGACAAGAAACGCCAAGCGCTCTTAGCATTCAGCTTAACATAGCCTGGGTGTGTGTCTCTGTCGGTGTCTGTCTGTGCTTACCTTGATTGAAAAGCCAAAAGACGCACGCGGCATTTTCCGGTTGCTTCCAGCGTGCTAAATTAATTTGACATTTCTGGCATTGTTGCGGCGAGCATCCTCTGCGGCAGCCTCAGTCTCGGTCTCTGTTTCTCCGTTTCTCCGTTATCCTAGTCGTGATTTATGCAAAAGAGTTGACTCCGCTCTTCAGCGTGCAACAATGTTGCCATCGCGGTTGAGTTGCTGTCGTCTTCGTCGTGATTTGTGTTCGCTATGCGCGTTAATAAAAGAAATTTGACACAATTTGTGGCATAGTTAATTTAAGATTAAGTAAGTTTTTATTGAGTGCCTTCAACAAACTGGGTTGCTTATTAAATCATATTTTAGTTTAGCAAATATTTCGCAATAAATTTATGCTTATAAATTGTTAGATCTTTCTTGTATACCTTTCATAAATAATTCTCTTTTTCAAAATTTAGGCTGAAAGGGTTGAAATTTCATCTACACACATCTTCTAATTTGCATTTGCCTTTGTTACTTGTTTCACTCATGTCAATATAACTCATAAATATTTGAAATCGTTACTTCCAGCAGTTAAATTAATCTATTACCTTATGCCAAGCTGGCACTTTATGGCTCTTTTGAAACTAGGGAATCGGTTTCTGATGATGCCAGCCAACCATCACAAAGTATTTCAACTACTCGACCCACAACTCCCGAAACAATTTCAGTTCTTTTTTTTCTTGCCTGGCAACCTTCCGTTTTATTTTATTTTATTTCGATTCAGCTCTATGCAAATTTTTATGCGTTGTCATTTGTATCATTAGCTGCTCCTTTTTTTGGTCCTTGCTTGTTTTGTTCGTTGTTCTCCTTTTTTTTTTGTTCTTTGCGTGTATGCCAAAGCAAAACAAAGCGCTGACGATGTCGAACTGAGTTCGGGGCTCCGATTTGGACTTTACCCGGGATCTGCTGATGCGTGGCGCGGCTTTATGCTTTGTTATGCATTCAAGTGATTTCTTCTAGCCGCTTGTTGTAGTTGTATTTTGTGTTTTTTCTTTCGGGGGGAGTACCCAAAAATACACTTGGAAACTTTTCTGTTTTTGTTTTATGATCAATAGCGTAAAAAAATTGAAACATTCACCGCCGTTTGTCTGGTCGAATTTTATAGCTCAGCTGACTTTTAGGGCACTTTGAGAAATGGTCATAAAACTCTTTCGAAAAATATAAAAATAAAAGTTGCAGACATCAGTTTTATCAATTTGGAACATTTTGATTTCGATATTTTTGTTTATCATTTTAATACTGAATTTACGAGTAAATCGCTTTTTAAATTGACATTTTATAAAAACACTTTCCAGCTGGCAAACAAAATGCGAGTATTCAAATTCTTGTGAATTGCGTATTTTGTTTGCCATTGTCCTTCGACTCTTGTATTATTTTCACGAATTTTTTTAGCTGAATTTTTTTGCTGGCGATATTTTGGTATTCATAGCATGCTAATGACACTTTTTGTAGCACAACTCACATGCGAATTCTCTCTCTCCTTTTCTCCCTTTTTTTATGTTTATACCCGATATTCATAGGGTAGAAGGGTATTATAACTTTGTGTCTCCAGGAAATGTGTGTCAAAGGCAGAAGGGGAATCTCCAACCCTATATATTATCTTGATCGGCGTCAACAGCCGACTATATTTAGTATTTAATTTTGAATAGTTTTAAATTAAAACCACAGTTCGTCTTTTATTTAAAATGAGTAGCGGGTATTAAACAGTCGAGCACACTCGACTGTAGCTTCCTTACTTGTTTTTGATGTGGTTGCCGATGGCGCTGCTTAGGGGTAAATGCTACTTCATGCTTCTTACTCCTTTGCAAATGACTTTCGTTTGCCAATTTTTTTCTATTGTCATTTTCAGGTGGGGATTTTCTCTCCAACTCTCTCGACTTTTCGTCAGTTCGCAGTTCACGGTCATTTGGCTAATGAGTTGTTTGCAAGTGTGTGAGTGTGTAAATGTGTGTGTGTGCTAATTAGAATGACAGGAAACGCGACATGGCTTTTCGTTGTGGTTAAGTTGAGAGCACGATATTTGCTACATTTTGTTCAATGCTTTTGTGGCGGTGGTAAGTAAAGCAGATTTTCCATTTCCATTAGCTACAGATTTAGCTGAATGGTTTCAATCGAATCTCGTGTCAGGGGAGAGAATCTATAATGGGGTTTTTCACTGGCCACTAAAAAGCAATTTTCAATGTGCATCAAAACGCAATCAATCATGCAATATGCATAATACACTTGCCACAGAGCTTTCGCTTCTTCTCTCAGCCGGGGCAGCAAGTAAACGCTATCCTTTGTCCATTTTGGCCGTGTGGGCCATTAGGGCAAAAAGGTTGGACAGTTGGCAGCCAGTTGTCAGGGCAGACGACGAGTAAATAATAATAAAATATTCTCCAAAGCAGCCACGGCACGTGTGTGTGAAGCCAAGGCGTGCCTCACAGCTTTCAGCTTGCAACTTGCTGCCCTCAGCATTCAGCTTTCAGGTTGCATTGTGTGCTTGCCTCAAGCAATTTGCCAGTTGCCTGCAGCAGCACTTTGGCTATTGGACAATGGACACCAGCGAGCCTTTGGCATTTCGTTTTATGCTGTAAATAAATGGAAACCATTTACAGATGGGAAATCGAATTGGTCTTGACATGGATGATCCAATAATTGTTAAGTATTTCACAATGCTACAAATAAATAATAGTATTTTCATTTCTTACAATTTCTGCATTGAAATTGTTTTACTTTGATTTCGACTTGCGTACAATAATATTTGTCTTCACAAGTGAAACCACTTGTCATCAAAATAAAACTTCATTTAATTTTTAATGGCACTTCTACTACTTATCGTGTATCGTGGATTTAAGATGACGATTAAATAGTATTTCAGAATAGTATTTTCATTTCTTAAAATTTCTTTTTGATTTCAACTTGCACAAGTGAAACAAGTTGTCATCAATATCCATCTTGATTTAATTTTTGATGACACTCGCACTTATCGAGTATCGCAGATGTTGACATCCTATTGTGCAAATTTATTAAAGACAACTCGAGAAGATTTATGCAAAATGTTCATAGCACAAAATGTCAAATATTTGCTAGCAATTTAAATTCTCTTTAAGCTGCTGGCCTCCCACTTCCTCGAACTTGAGTCCGAAGCATTTACATAGCTTATAAAAGTGTCGAATAGACACCATTTGCCATTTCATTTGAAAGCCATAAATCTACAACACATGCCGAGCTAAGGACGCATTAACCGACAGCAAACAACAAACAGCAAACAAATCCAAAAACTACTTTTAAGAACTTGACACGCACCACGCACTAAGAAAACCTTTCACGAAAATTTACATAACCACTCTAAGGGATAAATGTAGGATGGCGTGTGCCTAAAAATCTGACTAATTTTCTATGGCTTGGAATGCTTAATGAACTCTTCCCCTCAAATTGTCATCGGCAGCTGCTTTTCTTGGGTCTTCGCACAGATTTTTTAAAGAAATATTTATTGGCATAACTATGAGTTGTCCCTTTTCAGGCCTTTTTAATTAAAATGTTACTTACAAAAAATTGATTTATTAAATTTTCAAATTAAAATAATTCTTAAGCTGTTGGTTCCAAATTGAATTGATGACATTTTGTTGCGGACAATTTGTGTAATTTCGAAAATAATTACACAAACTTTGCTTGCTCGCATAATGTAAGCACAATGTAATTACAATAAATAAATGAAACCAAGTAAATTCTTTCGCACTTGGATAATAAGATTGACACTGACCAAAATTTCCAGGGATTGTACAAATTCAATTGCTTTGACTGCCAACAGGGAAATGTGTTTGTATTGAAATGAGAACGCAGAGTCGAGTAGAGGAGAGGGAACGTCGTTGCGTTGCTATCGATATTAAATTAAAACGATAACAAATTGTAATTACGCGGCACGACATGCAATTGAGGCCAAGAGCCGAGTCGCAGCAGCTAATGGAGTTTCGGCTGGGACCGGGGCAAGGCTGCTTCAGTTTGTGCTCGCTCTCGCCACATAAATAAACAAATTGACATAAATTAGTAAAGATTGAAAAAATGGCAAACGGTAGTATGGATGACCGGAGCAGCAGTTGGTCCTTAGCCCTGTGGCCAGTGAACAATGGATTCCGTGGACTGCGGCAAATTGCGAGTTGCCATCTGCCTTTGTCTTTGTTGCTGCTGGTTGCTGGTTATAAATGTGGCTTTTATGGCTGGCCACGTGTGTGTGTGTGTGTGTGTAAAACTGTCAGGCTGCATTAAATACACATGTACTTGGGGCTCCATGACTGTGTCTTTTGTGTGTATGGCATAAATTAGGAGCCAAATAAGGTCAAGAAATAAATTTCAATTTGATTGCCCCAGAGACATGAACTGCTGCCAGACTATCAACAAGTGGAGTGCAATCAATACGCTGGCAAAATTCCTTCAACCACACAACATGTAGGACAACAATTTCTCTTATTCTCGACATACTTTTGTGTGCTCAAGAATTAAGCGAAGTAATCCATAAGTATAGACATTTCGTAGTTTGGCTAACAGCTCACTTTATGCTCTGCTGCATCACTTGGCATTTGTTTTAGCCTCTCAGCTAGTACTTAGTCGCTAAGCTTTTTGGTAATATTCTATGACAAGTCAATTGTAAGCGGCAGCTGCATGCGTAATGCGCTTTTCGCATTAACACCAATTAGCAGCTGCTTCAACTAATTGTGCACCACTGAAACCACACGAACTAAGAAACTTGTCTGCATATTTGAAGATATAGATATAGAATTTGCATGGAACTTCTGTCTATGCATATATAATTGGTATTTGCGCAATAACATTTCGATGTCTCATCCAATATTGAAAATTGTGCTGGTGCCTCCTCGTGTTCGCCTGGCAATTAAGTTCAAGCTGCTGTTCTGCCTTGGCATTTGACATTTGATAACACATGCATGCACAAACATACAGAGCGCTAGAGAAATAGAGAAGGGGAGAAGGAAAGAGACAGGGCGTAGGAGCGAGACGAAGGGAGTCGGTTGCTAAGCCGCAGCCACCGGCTTGGCTATATTAGCGGTTATATGACAAACAGCGAAGTCTAAACCAAGGCAAAGCAAACACAAAGTGGCCCGTTTGTGTAAGCCAAAAGCAACAGCTACAGCCAACAACACTCATTAGACGAGATTAAAGCGGTTTTCAGATGCTCTCTTCTAAGGTGTAAAAAGAAGAAATAAAGATTATAAAATGCATTTACAAAATTAAATGTCTATTTAAAAATAAAACATGTAAAACTGAAAAGAATTTTTAATTTAATTTAAGGTGAACAATTTCTATTTTATTTGCGGTCTTTAAAGCAATTTAATATTAAAAAATGTATTTAAAAGATATGCCAAAGGTTAAAATTTGAGAGAAAAATAACTAGTTGAATAAACAGAAATTATTTAAATACTATTTTATTTCTATTTTATTTGAGGTCTTTAAATCAATTTAATATTAAAAAATGTATTTAAAAGATATGCCAAAGGTTAAAATTTGAGAGAAAAATAACTAGTTGAATAAACAGAAATTATTTAAATACATCTAGCATTGAATTAACATGAACATAGAACAAAAATATACGCCGAGTAAACATATTTGAATTGCAACATTTTATACACATTATAAATTTGCAAATCAATGAATATGTTGCACACAAATTACAAAATAAATGACGAAATAACAGCTCAAATGAAAGCATATGAGAGACGCAACACTTTAATATAAGGTATTAGAAAAAATCGAACATTGAATTGGTATGAAAAAAATTAAGTATACGGTGATTACGCATATTAAATGTCAAACTTTTCATATTCATTATAAAACTGCTAATCAAATAATATGATTTACACAAATTACAAATAAATTACAAAATAAGTGAAGAAATAATAAATTTAAAGTACTTATAAAAATCTTACATGGAATTGATATAAACAAAAATCAAATATAGGCTGAGGAAACGTGTTAAATATGAATCTTTTCATATACATACATTATAAAATTGCAAATAAATTAATATGGTTTACAAAAATTGCAAAACAAATAATGAATTATAATGACAACCATGTTAACATATAAGAGACGCAGCACTTAAACTTAAATATTAAGTATACGCAGTAACACGCCCACAACAACTTCTATACTTGTACTGTAGAGTATGACTATCCAAGCCACACACTACATGGCATTATCTCAGCTGAGATGGCGTCGCCATACGTCGCTGCCAATGAGCATTATGCGCTTTTGTGGGTTTTTAAGTTTAATTAGTAAACGTTGCTTCGCTAGCTTCTGTTGCTGCTTCAATTTCTGCTTCGCCTGCGCGCGCGGGGTCACGTGAGTTGACTTTGTGGCGTTGAGATTGCGTTGTCGATTCGGTTTTTGCGGTCTAGCAGAGCAACCCCAATATATGATGCTTAAGTGATTTTTACTTGGATGTTGCACAGCAGGGAGACACACTTTGATGACAGTTATCAAAACGAGGTTTACAATATTTTACTAAAAGTATTTTTGTTTAGTCTGAGAACTGAAGCATATCTTTGTTGTGTCTTCGTTCGAGTTGCACAGCTGCTGCTGCTTTTCTTAGTCTATGAAATTGTCTGGCATTTTTATTATTTTATATTTGCCCCTATCGTCAGACAATTATGGCGCTGACATTGAGCATTTTGGCATTTATTGCGCATTTAATGCAATTAATGTCAATGCTCAACTCTGCAGTCTGATGTCACAGGAAATCCATTTATACGTATTATATGGTGGGAGCTAACACACAGAGTGAGGCAACTTTTGCAGTTTTATGACCAACTCGAGGAAGCTGCAAATGCTGCTAAGGAAACGTGTTTGTTGCCAGGCGGCAGAGCTTTGCGCCAAAATGGCGTCGCTGCTGCTGTGAGAATCCAGCCAGCTTGCATATCCTGTATTCGCTGCAATCGAAATGCACACAGATTGAGAGCAAGTGAGAGAGAGAGAGAGAGAGAGGGGGAAAGAGAGTGGGAGACTGCCTCGTATCCCGTTTCGCTTTATACACAATAGCAAGTGGGGTCCTCTGCACATAAATTTTAAAATATATATTTCTTTTTTGTGCTGCTTGCCGCATGCAAAACATACAAATATAACGTATACGTCGGCAGAAGAAAACATAACTCATACGCCCCCGTTCATACGACTGTGCTGCATGCATTCCATCAGAAAAGTGCTAATCGGGCAAACGAAATGCTGCCTTCAGTGGGCGTGGCAAACAGGATCAGTCATGTGTGTGCACGAGAAGCATCCATGTGCAATTGTTTCGACAATTTTCGCATGGCATTCACAAGTGCGCAATTATTTATAAGTAGTCGAGAAGTAGGAGTACTCATTTATGAACATATATGAACATATGTAAGTACTTCGCCTGCTGAAGTATGTAAGGTATTAGTATTATTTTCCACATCTGAAGTGCTCGTAATTTCTTTAATGTGTGCTGCGTGCGTTGAAAATGTTTAATAAAAATTCTATAATTGCATTTCTACAATATTTATTATTATTATTATTAAATTCTCACTTGTTTTTATAACACAGCAAAAATGAGTGAAACAACAGCCATCGATTTAATTAAAATAGCTGCAATTTTTTCATATGATTTATAATCGTATTTATCATCCATGTATGTGTCTATTAACGGTTTTGGCTTTTGCTCTTTAAGTTAAATTCTCTATTACTCATGCAGACACTCCATTTGGTGTTCATTAATAATACACTGCGAATCGTTAATAAAATTGAGCAAGTAATTAATAATATGAAAGCGTTACGAAAGCATCTAGGTTAAGCACTTGATTTATTTGAATTTAAGTTAAGCTTAAAACTGAGCGGAACAAATAGGCAGACAGCCAAATAGACGAACATCAAACAGGCGCAACAGGAAGCACACTTAAGTATTTGAAGTACAAAGTTAGCTGGCTGCTTCTTGGGTCGAACTGAAACTTTTGGCATTGACAATACTTTCCAGTTTTCCAGTTTTTTGGCCCCAAAAGGTTTTCTCGGGTCTGCCTTTCAAAAATGAATTTCTCTTTTCGCATGCTTGGCTTAATTAGCACGAAAAGGCTGCATACACAAGAAAAAAAAAACAGAAAAGAAAACTCAAACAAATTGGTTTTAAATTTCAACATGAAATAAAGTTGTCCCTTTCACTGCCCTTCCTCATCCTGCTGCACTTAGTTACTCAAGCTTTTCGTTCGACTTGCCCAAATTTAGGCAGAAAAAGTAATTATGCGCATGAAATTAGGCATTGCTTTGTATTCAACCTAAACCGAGTTGTCTGCTCCTGCAAATACTCCTTATTAGTATGAAATTGATTACATTTTAAGTATGCAAAACATATAATAATATTTTAAACATTTCTTTTAATAAATTTGAAGCAATCATCTGTTTAACAACATTAACATTCCAAGAGCATCTTCTAGTCGTTCAATGGCGGGATTTCATACTTTTTTCTCTCAGTTCTGCATTGAAAAGTCAATTTTGGAAATTGAAATATAAATTATTGAAGCGTTAAATGGAGTGGCAAAGGTACGGCAGAAACAGGGAGGATGTGTGACAGGAGCTGGCCATGGTTGCGGAGGCTATGGTTATTGGCCAGTGACAAGTTGAAAGCTTGCAAAAATATTTGTAAATTGTAAGTGGCAAATGCATTGACAAATTTCCCAAAATTACGTTAAAGTTTAAAGTTGAATAATCTAAGCTTATTGGTTGCTGGCTTCAGCAATTGGAAATTGAAATTGGTAAACAAGATTTAAATATTTTAAATTTCAAAATAAATACCGAAATATGGTTTAACGAATATGATGAAAACTAAAGAGAATATGTTAGAAATCAACTACATATATTTAAATACAATTTTGTGTTAGTGTGCGATAAATAACTGAAATTTTAACTAAATATAGTTGAATTTACAATATATTCTCTTTAGTATTCATCACATTTATGAAACCATATTAGAATTTGAACTTTTTGAAATTATTGAATGTAGTGAAAACAGCTTTAAAGATTGCAAAACATAAATGTCAAATTACTTACGTATACTTTACTTTTAACTAGGCTGCCTGCAATTTTCCTCTTTAAATGCTTGAAAATGTCTAGCATTGTAGCATGACTTGAAGCAAGATGAAGTAGATGCGGTAAACATATTAATTATACGACTTCCCACATAAATTGCAAGGAAATATTGAGGCAGACAATAAATCAAAATATTTATTTACGATTTCAGTCTATAGAAAAAGCGTTAGCAATGCGGTGAGGACACTTCTCATTTGCCATCTCTCTCTCTCTCTCTCTCTCTCTTCTTCCTTCTTGCTCTCTTTTTAACACACTGTCTGTGCTCTGTGCAATATTCATAAGCGAAAATGTCTACTCCCTCGACCATTCCCTCTCGCCCCCCCATTTTGCTGACATTTTTGTTTGGGTTTCTGTGTCGCCCGCATG
This sequence comes from Drosophila nasuta, assembly GCF_023558535.2. Classification (NCBI taxonomy): domain Eukaryota; kingdom Metazoa; phylum Arthropoda; class Insecta; order Diptera; family Drosophilidae; genus Drosophila; species Drosophila nasuta. Next base: position 35,087,231 of record NC_083457.1, on the reverse strand, counting down.
TGGCATAAGCAAATATTTATATTTTGTGTGAAATGTGTTGGCATCGGGGGGATTGTCCCCCTCCCCCTCCCACTTCCACCATTTCCACTCTTTATTGTCGCATAGCTTGTTGTGTGCGTCTGTAGAGCGAGAGAGCAAACAACAAAAACATTCATCCATAAAATGCATAAATTGAAAATTCAATTTCACAAAAGGCATTTCACGCACAATTTTTTGCGCAAGCCGCAAAGTGTAAACCGAAAGACATAAAAAAAAAACTAGACAGTGAATTGTTTAATAAACAATTGAGGCACGATAAAAGAATTATACGAGTAAGTACATAAAATGCTTTCGGGTATTGAGGAAGCTAATTAAAATAAATACACCATTAAAAATTGTCATGCATGTGAGAATAACTTTATCGAAATTTAAAGCTTTCCCGCCTGATTGAGCACACGTGAATAATTGTCAGTCAACAAAATGCTCAACAGCCGTGTCATCATTTTTATGGTTGCCCAAACAAAGCGACAGGTGAGAGGTTTGAGAGATTGAAAGATTGTCAAGTGTGAGTTATGGAAAGGGAAGCTGATTTGTGTAAATATTTGTTGAATCTAATTTCATATGGTTCGCATTTTGATTGCCGATTGCAACTGGCAATTTTATAATATTTTTCGCCATTTTAAATTAACTGTATTTATTATTTTTGTAATAAAAATCGAAATAACTTTGTGCTTTTTTTATAAACAGCATCGATCATCAAAAAGTGTCACATTTTCTCCATTTTTAGTGACTTAATCAGCACTGAATTAATTTATATTTTACGTTTGCACTTTCATCAAGCGAAGATGTCGGAACAAATTTGAGATTTGTCGAATTGATATCAGTTTTTCATTTATCAAAGAAAGTGAAGTTGAAGTAAAAGAAGGCAACAACTGTCAATCAACTGGATGAAATCGGAATTCAATCAATATCGCAATCTGCCGCTGGACATATTCTGTTTGCGCTGCTTTGTTGCCACTTTTGTGCTCTGCTGTCCGAGTTCATAAAATAGAATTAAGTTCAAAAAATGTGAAAGGGAAAGGTAAATGTAAATATTTTGTAAAGGTTCTTGAAGTTTTTTTTTTTTAGCAGACACAGCAGTAAGAGACTTTGACTTTTCTTTGAAGCGAAGTAATTTTGAAACAGAATGAATGTAAGAAACAAATGATTTTTAATAGAAATAAATGCAATTTATTGATAACTAATATTTTAAACAAATCATTTTGCATAATTCATTCTTTTTTTTAGGGTATTTTGAAGCTGTAACTTCTCTTAATACTCTTAAATGTTACCCTTGCGAAAATAATTGATTTGGATATGCAGGCTAAAGTAAAACAGTCAGAACAATTCAAGCGTTTCGTATACTGACAGCTTGCTTGATTGAGCACAGTAGTAGCTGACATATTCTGTGAGACATTGACATTGCTTAGCTTCGGATTGTTGAATGCCCAAAAGGATTTGATTTCTCAACTGTAACAGAGGCAGTGCTCATGATAAAGTAGTTAAAGTGCTGCAAGTATTCATTTCCGGCTTAAAGAAGTTTATTCCCTTGACTGGCCTCTTTTTAGTTCTCCATGTTGGACAAAATAAATGGTCCAAAGGAAGAAACAGCGACAAGCAAACTAACAACACAGAAATCCCGCAAATATGCCGAAATGTTTGCGTTTTCAGTCGACATGGAATTGGAAAGGGATTTGTTTTGGCCTTCTCCTCTTCTGCTCTCTCTCCTTCGATTCCCTCGCTGCTGCGCTGTCTGATGTTTCATTGTCGCCAACATTGTTGTCAAGCGACACTGTAAAACCCAGTTGGGGCTGTGTTCGAGTGGAAGCTAAAGCCAACTAGCTCCACGCACGTCTCGTTCGGGTATCAAATCTGGCAGATTTTCTGTGTTTTTTTTTTTGCATACCCTCCTCCTCTTCGATTGCCTCTTCAGTTTGCCTTTTGCTTCGGTTCGATTTCGAGCCCAAAAAATGTTTGTACATGATGAAGGGTTTCATTTGATTTGGTTGGTTTGCCATTTTTCTGGTTTCACCGCCTGTTACACTTGTTGTACTTGTTTTTGTTGCTGTTGTTGTTGTTGTTTGACATGCACTAGAGTGTAAAAGGGGGCAACTCTATTTAGTCACATGCCCAACGAGCAAATGAAAAATCAACATTAAACATATGCTCATGTTGAACAAATCGCTTAAATTTCCATATGGCAACACGAGAGAAATGGCAAAAGGGCATCATAGAAAAAAATGTGGAGCAACAACCGCTTGGTGAGTCAAGTCAAGTAAATAAATGAATGGCAAATGTTTGACTGAGCACAGACAGAGACAGAAACAGGCCGCGAAAGACAGAGAGAGAGAAAGAGAGAGCTTGGGCCTCGAAGAGTGTGAGGAATAAAGTTCTTTATCTCGATGTGAATCTTTATGAATACATTTCCATTCAACGCTTTTTTTTTTGTTTGTTTCAATCCAATTTCACTTGAAAAAGAGCAACCAAAAAATCTAACAGCTGTTGCGCAGAATGTGCTACAAACTGTGGCTTTTAGTGTTGCAAGTGCGCTTCTGGTTGCATATATGCAAATTTCCTGCCACATTGAAATCAATTTCGCATGAAGGCAAAAAGTCAAACGGCGCCGCCATACGTAAAGCTTCATGCAACTGCCACAATGCAGGGCTCCTTCGTCGGTAGTCGGTTAAATGAACCGGAAGTGTTTTATGCAGCAAAAGATGCAATTACTTATATGTACATACATACGTGTGTGAGCATCCATATTCATGTGCCAGTGGGGGGTGGGAAATGGAAATGGAGATGGGGATGGGGTATGTCTGTGTGCTTTCGCTTGGGCAAGTGCCAACAAACGTGCGCAGCTTTTGGCATTTGTATGCAAACTCGCAAATATGAACGCCGAGTCCAAGTCTCAGTTTACTGGCCAGCTGCCACTTTGCTACCCTGCAACCAAGCAGTGGAAAGGTATATAATAATATAAGTTAATCCAAGAAATATGGAATTAAGAAAGAAACGCTGAATTAAGCCCAATGCGACGTATCGGGATCAAAAATTTTACTTGATTTAAATGAATTACTTAATAATAATGCAATAATTCAAATAATAAAATAGTTGAATTATTAATGAAATATACATTATATAAGTAATGCAATAATTAAAGTAAAAATATAATTGGTTTTTTAATCCCAATAATATAACATTTTTTAAAAACGTAAAAAATATATACATATATTTTTTTATATAATACACTTATCAGCAAACTTCGCTCAAAGAATGATTCGCGAGAACTCCGCTTTACTAACTAAGCCATGAACGAAAATACTGATGAGTGGATTGAAGTTGTAAAAAATTTAATTGATTTAAGAATCTAAATCTAGTATTTGATTAATTTAACGATTTAATCGCGAAGTCATATTTAAAAATCCAAGTTTAAACCGAAAAATCTTTATTTTATTTCTAGTGTTCTTGGTGTTTATTATGTGTTTACACCAATAGTTATTGGTGTTTGAACCTTTCCCCATTTTAATACAGGATATCAGCTTGCCTTGCTACCGCTTTGCTGGCCATGTTATTTGTTAATTCTATATATTTTTTCAGTCTATGTGCATCGTGCCACCATCCGCTGGGATGGTCCGCATTGCACTTAAGTGCTGCACCGCTTTGTGTGTGGCATTGTGTTTGGTTGACAGAGCAGCCCGCCGCCAGAAAGACTCCCGTGGTGGACAGAGGCGTGGCAGCCTCTAGCTAAAAGTCATTAGTTGCAGTAAATGCAAACAGAGCACACGACGATGCTGGCAAAGATGAGAATACATGAGTTCACTTCGTATGCTGCCACAGCTGGCATTTTGCTGTGCTCACGATGACGATGATCGCCATTGTGGCATAACTTTTTATTTTACCATCATGCAATGTCTGCATCTCTAAGAGTGGTGTGCATTTCCCTATTTCATTTGCTAATGTTCCCTATGTTAACCGAGACTCACATCGCTTTGCCGCGAACGAGCAAGATGCATTCTATGTTGCCAGTGATTCCAGTTAATTGATATGAAAACCGAGCTGTCACAGCTTACCACAAAGCGCTTCAAAGAAATGTAATTAACATTCTCAGCATGCGTTTTATAAAATTAGAATTTAAATACATCTAACATACCAACAAAGTTGCAGTGAATTCAGTATCAGCATATACTGCGAATTTCAAAAAGAAAAATTGCCAATACACTCAACATACAAGAAGCTTGTTGATGGAAGCGATAAACCAAAGAAGCAGCAAATTGTTTGTTCTATTCAATTCAAGAAAAAATGCAAATATGCATACAATAGTGATTCGATTGGCAAGAGTATAGAATACAAATGAAAATATAGGAAGCTTCAATTCTCTTAAAAGATTCTTTGAAAATGCAATTAAATTCGTATTGTTGAATTTATAATAATTTTAAGCTGCCTTGTTATTGATAGCAGAATACGAATTTAAGAAGAATTCAAGAAGAAATTCTTTAAATCTAAAATTCTTTTAGTAAAATTGTAGTATCATAACAACACTCGACTGTGATACCTGCAACCCGTTGTGAATAAAAGCAAAGCAGTGAGGTATTTATTAAAAAATAAACCGAATTAATATACCTCAAATATACTAAAAATATACCAAAGGTTGCATATGCAATATTAATATAGTACTGCATTCAAAATATACCATAGTAATTAAAATATACCAGATTGTCAACCAATGAGCTAAATTTCTAGCTTAATTTTAGCTTGAGCTTGCTTGATTTTTTATAGCATGCTTTTCGGCGCACTTGTAGAAATTGGTATTTAGCTTATATTTAGCTGAACCTTGTTCGATTTTTTATAATATTTGGCAACACCAACTATTATTAAACATACCTCTCGCATTACCTTGTTTTGAAAACTAAAAATGAATTAAAGTATCACGCCAATTAGATATGATATTAAAAAGTTTTCTTTATACATTATTTGAAGTGCTTCCGTTCTAAACACTGTTTAATTAGTTGCAAACATATCATATTGTAATTAAGTTAGTGATGCCGTATTGCACTCTCCGTCGATAGTTTTAGTAAAAACTTGTAATTGCAACATGCCACTCTGCCCAATTTGAGATCCGTTAAGTGAGCCCTAGTAACATTCTACAGCAGTGTCAGTCTGAAAAGTTGAACTTTTAACTCTGGCTTCTTAAATAGAGTTAACCCTTGGACTATGTTGCCTCAGTTTGCCACAACTTTTGTTGCTGTTTTTGAGTGACACTTTTCGCACAGAAAAACTTCTGTATACTGTGTGCAACTTTTACAATGTTTAGTTCCAGTTGTTCTTGTTGTTGCTATTGTTGTTGTTACTGAACATTTTGGTTAAGTGGTTTTACGCGCGTTTGCAACTTGCGAAACAGCTTAGCGAATTGCAGCGGTTTACATGTGACAATTTGTTCTTAAATTGAAATTAATTTCATTTGGTCGTCTGACTTTTGTGTTTTACAGTTTCAATTGTCTGTCACTGATTGTCAAAGTAGTTTTTACATTTACTTTTTCCTTTTCAATAACGTTTTTTTGGCAGCAATTAAAATGGAAAGATTTCTCGTTCGTTTCTTTGCTCTATTATTTATTGGGTTTTTAATTTTTTTCTCTATTTATTTGTAAATGGTTGACCACATGAAATAAAATTGAATTCATTTAAATGCCATTTTTAGTTGTTACTCATTTTTAGCTTGAAATAATTTAGTATTCTCGAGCACCCAAAATAGCACAACCAAACAAACACTCTGCTACAAAATGCCAACAACTAAATGATCATTAAATTTAAAATATTTAACAAGCATTTTGGGTGCACACAAAGTACAACTTTGCCATCCGCCCTTTTGCAGTTTATTTCCGAATATATATTTACTCAACTAAATACATTTAGTAAGTTTACTTTTTGTTGGAAAGTGCGATTCATCTTGGCATTGGTTGCATTTGCCACACAGCAGCCACAGCAAAATATCTCTGAAAATGTTGCCATGTGGCAATGCAGCCACACGAAATGCAACAAAACCAGTCGAAAGCAAATAGAGGCACATATTTTAAAGCAACCAGCACATACAGAGATGCCTGCCACATACATACATAGTCGTATATAATGCCCAACTTCTGTGTGTGTGGTAAGGATGGAACGGGAGTGTGCCAATGTGAATCTGGGCATGGTTTGAATTCTTTGCGTTGGCAATATTTGGGACCTCTTGGTATTGGGGAAACCAAATAATGTAACCCAAGCCAACCGTGCAAAAGAAATTTATCCAGTAACAGCTAGAATTTCTCTTCCTGCCTCCCTTCTCGCTCTCGCTTGGTGGTCGTTACGTATACGCATGGATAGAAGCTGTTATGGTTTCCGCACTGAAGAAAAATTGTAATGTACTCGGCAGCTGCTGCTGCTGATGGAGGTTGCCCCACATGAGTTACGGACGCACATTCGTAATGATTATGTTGCAGCAGTTGTCAGACAGATAGTCGCCCACCTGAACGCACAGGCAGCAACAGCAAGAGCAACAGCAGCAGACAACAGGCAAGAGCAAGCAGCCTTTCAATTAGCCGTTGTTCTCGTTTGAGTTCGACTACGAGTACCTATGGGCAAATAAGCCTCGACTACTCGGCTTTTCGGTCCAAAAACAGTTTATTAATTTGGCCTTAAAATTTCAACGGGTCCATTACTCGCTCCCCATACACACACACACACGATTGCCATGGAAATCCGACGTCGAACTGATTGCATAGACCACTAGCCTGGCATTGAGTCAGAGTAGAGAGAGTGACGTGCTGTTTTGTGTTACCAAAGTTACTCAGCTCAGTTCGCCCACAGAAGACACAATCAGTCGTCTGATTGTGGCCAAAAATCGTACAAGGCCAACGACATGACCTTGCCTTCGGCTATTGCCAAATGATGCTTGTTGTTTGTTGGCTTTGGCTTTGCTGTTTGGACTCGACACTCCACCTCTCCTCTGTGTGTGTGTCTCTGATTCGATTTGCATTTTGATGTACAACTCCATGGAGTTGGAGGTGCACTTATGTACATATGTATAGGCATTGTATTAAGCAAAGTCAACAGCACTTTAAGAGCAACAAATATTGTTGAAGATGACACAAAGAATATATTTTAACCAAGTTGAAGCCAAGAATTATTCATCCAATTTAACAATAAAATTATTACTCGAAACATATCAATTTACAATGAAGTTATTAAATTATTTTAACCATGCTGAAATTTAAAAATTTTTCAATAAACTTTAATCTTATATGGAAAATATTACTCTCAAAATCACACTATTTTTTAACCATGTTGAAATTGAAGAATTATTTGTTAAATTTTACGGTGAAATTATTACTCGGTGCCATAAATATAAATAAATCTATTAAGGGCTGCTCGCCTTTGATTTACGCCCTGATTGCATAATTGCAAACTTATCAGGGCTACGGTAGCTGCGGTTGCGGTTGCAATTGCGGTGCGCCAATATTTTAAGCATAAAAGTCACTCAGTAATCAGCATAATCATTGCGCCTATCGGCAAATAATTGTATAATCAATGGATTACACTCGCCAACAAAGCATGCGTTACTTTTTTTCCTTAAAAATAATAAAAACTTGAAAACTTAAAAATTTAACCATTAAATTGCTGAAACTCAAATATATTTTTGCTGATCTTTCATTCAAATAAAATAAAGCATTTTATTTTATTTTCACCTCTACTCTGTTGATCAGTTTAATGGCTAAAAATACAACGATATCTGACGTATTTAATTTGGCTCTTAATGCCGCGCTATTGTTGGCTCATTTATTGCCAATTTGCACAACTTATTTGCTTACCAAAAATTGACAACTCTTGTTCAAATAAAATGGTTTTACTATGTAAGCCTGCTTATGTACTTATTGGCATTTGTTAAATAATGAAATAATTGGTATTAAAAAATACTTTCAGCATGCCGCACAACGATCAGATTGATGTCGAGCTTTAAATATGATACGGCACCGACAACTCTTCCGTTCAAGTTTAACTGGCAAAAAAGGACATTGCAATTGTCAATTTGGCAAATTGCATCAATTTTTGATTGCCCCGTGAATGCAGGCAGCTTCACTCAGCGAGACGCCAAAACTTGTTCCCATTTATTCCCAGTGCTTCGTCAGGCTTTTGTCCCTCAATTCAATGGAATATCAAATAAAATTCCATTGTCATTGCGATGCAATCAAATCGAGCCAAATGTCAGACACTATTTGGCTATTCTTACTGAATTTCAGTGCCTTACATGGCACGGCATTGTCCGTATTTTGGCAGTAATAAAATATAGTCAGCATCACAGAAATTCAAAAGGAAAATAGCATTATTAATACTACATTAGCGTAGAAAGGTAAGAGGAGATGACAACTGAATAGGCAACATATTATATATATTTAGAAAAAGAAAGCAAAAAATGTATATATATATATGTTTTTTTTATAAGAATAAAAGACTAGATTATTTTGTAAACTGACAACTTATATTAAAAATTATTTAACATATTTCCTTCTAATTCTAAGAAATGAATAAACAAAATATATTTAACTAAAGAAAGCAAATATACATATATTTAAAAGTGATATTATTTGCATTTTATTATTAGATTAAGCGATTATTGTAATATATATCTTTTCATTTCTGAGCACTGAATATACCATATATGTATTTAAGAAAAGAAAGCAAATATGTATTAAAAAATGATTTAATTTAATTCTTATTTCTGTTTAAGTTTGGAATAAAGAGATTTGATTTTTTTTTTATATTTCCTTGTAATTCTCCCAAAACTGTTTCCTGATATTCGAAGCGTGTAATCCACAAAACATCTCAGGTGCGGATTTTATGCCAAGGCTAAGCCACAGCAGAGAGCAAATCGATGCTTTCTGTCATTTTAATTAGCCCCAACAAAACATTCCATGCACAAAACTAAGCTGCAGCAAAAACGCCACTCATTAGACAAATAATGAGACCGCAGAACTACACTTTGGGCAATTAAAATCAAATCCCACCTGAGGCAAAAACAGAATTCGCAAAACAGGGCCGCCATAAAGTTGTTGTTGTTGTTGTTGTTGACTGTCATGAAGGATGCTTAAATTGCAGCTGATTAATCGCAAGATTGAACCACCTTTAACCACATCAAATCGCAAGTGTGTGATGCTTGTGGTCGTTCTGGCTTTACAAAATGGATCATTATCATGCCACAAATGCCACAAATTAAACCCGCATCCCATTGCATAACGGTCAAGCGAATGGACCAGCATTCCAGTCTCTGCTCTTGGCAATAAAAGAAAAGTTAATAAAACGAAAGTTTATTGCGGCTGCTTAGCAAAACATATGTGGGAGAAAGCAGAAAGTGTTTTGAAATGGAAAAGCCACTGAAATTGTAATTTAGAAATAATATTATAATTGACTTGAAATTTAATTAAAAGTTACTTAACCACTGCAGTCGTTCTTTATTCACTCTCTCTTAATTCTCTGCATGATAAAGTTAAGTAAGAGTGCTTCGGTAGTTTGTCTTCATTTGCAGTAGCTTATGGAGTATTACATACTTATGCAAACATTTAATAAATAAAACACCAACTGCTGACAACTGCTGAATATGTATGTGTGTGTGCGTTGGCAACATCGCGAAAGAATATGTAATTATTTAATATGGCTTGACAAAGTTATTTCACTTACTTGTCTGGGGCATGTAATTCCGAAAAGTTTCTTTGTTCATTGTTTACTTACTTGCTTGCTGGGGCAAAAGTTTTTCCTCAGTTTGAGCATTGCTCATACGCCGCGTGTTCGGCGCTGTCAAAACTTCTGTTTGCACGCCAACATTTTAATTGAACGCAAAATAACTAGCACACCTAAAAGTCGAGGAGAGACAGATAGTGACTTGTTGCTGCTGCTGCTGATGGTGCTCTTCTTCATTCTCTTGGATGCAACCGACCCAGTTTGAAGTCGCTTTCAGGCACATAAATTACCAAGTGACAAATCGCTTGTCTACACATTTGTCCTACTAGTATGCTGCCGAGTGTACTCCAAGTATGCCACTTGTTTGTTTTCTCTACAAAGTGGCAACATGACAAGCTACAAACACAAACTCATACACATAAAGAATTACAGAATGTACGCTTCGACACGCAACAATTGACACGTGTTGCCATAAAGGCAACATTGTGGACTAAGCTGGGTGCCGATGGGGAACAGACAATGATGAGTGGGAATGCGAATGGGAACGGGAATGTCAACGGAAATGAATGCGAGTATAAAATGCTGGATATGAAGGACAATTACTTAATTGTCACAGTTAATTAATGATGTGTCTAATGTGTCAACAAGATGTTTTTTTCCTCGCTTGTAATCATATTTGAAATACTTCAATTTTAGAGTGCAAACATTTCATGCATTTTGTGGCTTTTTTCAACATTTATTGTTTATTTAATAGTTTCTCTTTATTTTGATAGCTTTAAAACACATTAAATTATAATAATTTAATTATTTGATCAATTTTAATACTCGACTGCGACGGCATTTTTCGTTAATGTTTCCATCAACTCAACAATTCACATTTATCATTGATATAAATAATCTCAATATTGTATAATTACCAATTGATTTACGATTTCACATTCACTTACGACTTAAAGTTCAAACATTTCCATACACATATTGAAATATTATGCACATTTAAATAGTCATTTATATATGTTATTATTTACTGTTTGTTTTTGCTTAATTCTTTTCCTATGAATTTTACATATTTATTGGCCTAAATAATGTTTAACGTACAACGATATTATAGTTTATATTTATATTTTCTAATTTTAATGTATATATTAGGTTGCTTAAATGATAGACTTTTATTTTAATTCGTGTCTGAGACTTTTTACTTGTGAGTTTTTCACCAAGAGTTTTCTATAGTATTTAATATATTTCAATAATGTCTTAAATTTGAGTGCTTAGATTACGTTTCTCTACAGATAATGCTTATGTTAAACCAATAACTTTCAGTGCCATTCAAATACATCATTACATTATTATTACTTTTCAATTTTTAATTTCCGTTCATTTAATTAGATTTTTGGTTTTGTTTTTGCTGAATTCCCTGCTTGCTTGAATGCAATTTATAATTACAACTCGCGTTTCCACCTGGATAAACACAGCGTTTGCCAATGAGTATATCAAATTTCTATTTATCTCAACCATAACAATCATTAAATATGTTAGATATTGTGGTTTTCGTCATTCTAACTTAAAAACTAACAGATTCAGATATTACGTATACGCAGTGAAACTTTTTACACATGACAAACCAAAAGTACACAAAACTTGATGACATTTTTTTGAAAGCTTAATTCCACAAGGCTGCAAGAATGCTTGAGAGACAGGCAATTGGATGAGAGAGAATAACAGTATGTCATCACCGTTTTATGTTTCACTTCGTTCTTCGTTGCAGCATCGCACATGACATAAACTTTCAAAAGAGGGGCTCATGGTCAACAGAATTTTGTATACTTTTGGTTCTTTTTCATTCTCCTCTCCTCCAGCATCGTCAACAGCATTAAATGCGGTTAGCTGGCAAAATTTCGAGTGTGTTTATTTAACTTTGCTAAACTTTATTTTTAGTGCTACAGTCATAAACACTTTACAAGCGCCTACAAGTATTTTTTGCTTTTAAATAAATATAGTTTGATATTTACAATTAGTTGTCTACAATTAGCTTAAATACATTGTTTAAATACATGCCTATAAAACAGTTAGCGATAAAACAGCACACATAATGTTTAATATTGAAATACACACACGTCCGTTTGAATAAATTTTACAACTAAGAAACAGTTAACACTATTTACTTTCATGGAGTGAATGTGACCGAGTCCAGAACTAGAAATTCTTTGTAGAAACCTTGTGTATTTAGCAATAGGCTTAACCTATATCTGTCTGTCAACTATTGTGTTCAAATACTAAAATATTTACAGAAAGCCAGCGGCCTCACGGCAGGTAACTTGTCACTCTTTATCCGGTTGATTAACTCAAGTTCATGGCCATAAAACCAGCAGCTAAATTTCAATTAAATGACTGCAACAACAACTCTGAAATGTCTGTCAATTTTTCAGGGGGGTTTGTTGGCTGGCTGCCTTTCAATTTGTATTCAACCAGCTGTCACTGTAGCTTGAAACATATTTCCCTTGACTTGTTTTGTGGCCTGCACAAATCCCATCAATGTCAGCTTAGGCTTATTTGCTTTGCCCGACAATTCTTCTCAGTTTTCCTTTCGTGTTTTCTCTTTTCTTTTCCCTTTTTTTTGTAGTGGGAGGCTGCGCAAATTATTTTTGTGCTGCCTTGTTGCTATTTTGCTCTTTTCGCTTTTGTTGTGGTTTTGTTTTACAATAGAAAACGACACACACACAAACAGCAAAAAAATGTGTGTGTTTCCACACAATTGAACCAAAAATTGGCACACGGAATTTAATTCCAGCGACAGTTAAGCTCGCAAGTGACGCATTGAGACGACGACCTTGTGCTCCACGATTCACTTGGCTCCCTACAAAGCAAAGTCTAAATATGCAAAATGGCAACAGCAATTGCTGCAAAGTGGTAAGAAAGAACGAAAAAAATTTCAATTGCTTGTCAGCGCGAAGCAGGCTCAGTCACACACCCTCCGATACACTTACACCTCTACACTTACACTTACTTTCTCCCTCACTCTCTCTGTCTCTATCGTAGATATACAAATTTGATATCAAGCGGCTGCTTCAGCCAATTGCTTGGAGGGAAGGCAGAGTTCTTTTTGCCCCTGGCGCCGGAGCGCAGCAATTTTCGCATCGTTGTCACTTTATTTGGCATTTATCAGCACTTTTCGTACTACTCAGTGCGACTGTAAGACTATATAGGTCTAACAGACACGCCCATACGCCCCCCACTCACTAGTAGCTTACACTTTCAGCTTTGTTGTTTATGTCACATTCCCCGACATCTCGTTGTTGCTCTCGATGTTGTCGTTGTCGTTGACGCTGTCGTTGTTATTGGTGACGCCCTCCTCGCGCTCCACAACGACCAGCAACCGTGTCTAGAAATGCGTTTCAAAAATCTGCAAGGCAAAAAAAACGAAAATGGAATATAAAATAGACAGAAACATTTCAAAATATGGAAATATTATAAACGTTGTATTTGACATGACCAAAATGTATGCAAAGCATAGAAATTATTTGTGCAATAAATTTGCTTACATAAATTATTGAATTCGTTTTGCATGTCTTTTGTTTGACACATGCATAAAGTGTGCGAATGTGTGTGTGTGTGTGTGTCGACTAAAGCGGCTTAGGCCAATTTGTCTTGGCAACTTTTGTCGTCTATTTGACAAAGCGCATTGCGTTGCCCCTGACAATCCTTGAGGCATCCAGGCAAATATTCAAATTCACTATTAGGATGCGTTGTCTGGCCTCGACTTGTCGTCGCGTGTTAATCGCCAACATTGGCTAATGAATAACAGACAGACACCATTTTCCCATTGGCGCCCGCTGCTCACAATTAGCATTAGCCACTTGTTGCAGCTTAAGCACGCCATTTGCATGTGGGCGCTCCTTCATCATTCATCGCTGTTTTACTTTTTATATTCGCTTCATTTGCTCTTGACGTATACGTAATAAAATTGCGTTGCGTATACGTGACATTGACATTGGCATTCAGCTGCCAGTGATGACGTTGAACAATTTAATTAATTTGAATATGCTACTACACAGTAGATTAAGTAAAGAAAGTTTGCTTCTGTAGATGTTCAATTTCGTTTTTCATATTAACAAAGCAAGTGCAACCCGAGTGGAGACAAGTACATGTGTGTTATCTGCGCTTTGATTGTATTCTTCCTTTTTAATTTGATTTTCATTTTAAGCAGTTGTACACACACATTCGTCACAAAAATTTTAATTTGGCACATGCCAACACTTTAAATTTGATGTATTCGTTTTTCTTTTTATACCCGCTACCCTTAAAGGAGAAAGGTATTATAACGTTTTTCCAGGAAATGTATACATATAACAGGGAAAAGGAAGCATCTCCGACACTTTATTGGGTATATATATTCTTGATCAGCATCAACAACGTCTGTTTATCTGTCCTAGATATCAGAGACTATAAGAGATAGACAGCACTTGTTATGTTTGCACGAAAATTAAGTTTGTTTTTAAATTTTTGCCACTCACTTAACGCCCCCGCAAATCGTCAAAAACGGAATAACAAGAGTTGGTACATAAATAATAACTGAACGTGATTTTAGGTACACAAAATTATAATATTTTATATTTTTAATGATTCCTTAAAATTTGTTTTCGATCAGATAAAAATTAAAGAATAGAAGAAATAAAAGAAAGAAAGAAATCGGGTCTTCGTTGCTTTGGCTGACAATCTGATATATTATATTTTACACTTTATGGTATATTTTGAGTGTAGTACTATAAAAATATTGTCTTTCGTGTATTTTAAAATTTATGCCGCATTGTTTTGCTTTTACTTAAAATGGGTAGCGGGTATCTCTTAGTCGAGCACACTGACATAATCCAACTTTCTAACTTGTTTACTTTGCTTTGTGCAATTTTTTAATCTGCTTTTGTGAATTTGCCGTGTTATATTTCAGTTGATTCTCATTACGCTAGCATTGACATTTAATTAAAATGCATGTACTCTTAAAAATCACGTTGCGCGATTAATGAAAACACTGCTTAGATAAATATTTGCGGAAATATTATTGACATTGGCATTAATGGCATATTTATGAAATGCCCGAGGTCTGCATTTGGTTGATTGGCTGCAGAAATTATTTGCTGCACATTTTCAATGTAAATATTAACAACAAAGTCTTTGACAATCTAATCAAAAAAGAACAAAAATAAATATTATAAATAAACTTTTTAATTTAAAATGCAATTAGCATATAGACTTTTTTATATTTTCTTTAATTCGCATTTAAATTCAAATATTAATGAAGACAATGAAAAGCATTTTTTACGCTCGCTGACATCATAATGAGAATGGTTGAATATTCATGAGCGTGTATTATTTTTAATCGTTTTACACATTTTAATAAATAATTAATGTGAAAACATTGCCGCTAGCGACAAAATTCCTAAGAGTAATATCTCTCGCATTCAAGCAAATATTAATTAAAATGCCTAGGGCCAATTGCTTTGGAATCTTTAATGACGACTCACAACTCAAATTGGGACGACCCACATTGGTGTTGATAATTGAAATGAAATTTGCTGTCCCACAACAACATAAAGGAACAACCTTATGAGCTACTATAACAACCAAAACTGAGGAGAGCACAGCACAAAGGTAAACTTTGCCCGGAGGCCTCAATCTCAATGGTTTTCAGTCTTTTTGTCGCCTCAGCGTGGCGCACAAAGTGTGCAAAGTCCGGAACTAAATCGAGGCAACTACAAGTACCTTTAACGCCACTTTATTAAGTATTCATTATTGTCAACTTGTATTGTGGGATGTCTCTCAGAGGGCGTGGTCACACTGCGTGAGGTTGTGTGTGTGTGTGAGTCAGTGTTAAATTACTTTAAGCTTTGTTGTGGTTCGTTGAGGAAGAGGACGATGACGAAAACGACGAGTACATCTGCTAGCTGAAACATTAATTGCCAGCGGCACATTGATGTTTATGTAATTAATTTTAATGGCTCTAGTTCGCCACAACTCTCATCTCATCTCGACTCGTCTCGCTTCCTAAAAAGTTTCGTTTTATTGTTCTGTTGTTGTTCTTGTTGGTCGCTTCTACAGTTTCATTATTACCTACTACCTACATTTAGATGGTTGTGTTTGTAGTTGACAAAGTTTTGGGGCACACACACATACACGCACAGAAAACAAAATCAATAACAAGAGCAATAATAACAGTTATAAAATATTTAGCCACCATTGGGGCCTATGAGGCGTATGTGCAATAAATAAATCAATGAGCAGATGGTTAGATACCAAAAGAGCAGGGGCTAAAAGTTGAAACACGTGCGAACACGAAACTTTAGAAGTTTCAGCCTTAAGGCTATTCGAATTTTAGACACCCTTCTACTCAAAATCACCAAAAATAAAGTTGAATATTGAAGGCGACAATAAATTTGTATAACTGCCTATATGGATTAAAGCTCGCAGTTATTTAGATTAACGACTCTGCATGCAGATAAGTTAGCTCAACCTTTTAAGGGTGACCATTATTCAGTAAGCTCACAATTAAATGTGGCTTCCTGCAAATTTATGACCAGATTGACAAGCCAATGCTTGGAGATAACCCACTCTTATGTGATGCTCCCTACGGACTCATCAGACGATGGGCAGCTCAACGTCTTTAGGGTGACCATGCGAGCACATTACTCACTCTCTTAAGTTTTCGTTTTAGATAAGTATGACATACAACCTGTCAGCCCATTCCTGGCTAGCCAAAAACATCATCTAATTTTGCTTTACGTCTTTCTCTCTCTCTCTCTCTCTCTGTCTTCAATCTCTTTTGCTGTCTCGCTCCTTGTGTCACAGTCGCCTTGAGTGTGCTTTAAGTTGCCGCAATTAGAGGCGAGCATAAACAAACTCGTCGAGGATGTGGCTGAGCAAGGTCCTCAGGCTGCCTGTAGGCGCATGGACAATCTGCGACGACGTGTTGGGGAATGTTCTTTTTAATGAATCGCAAGTGGGCTAAATATATGCACAGCAAAACCATCGCAATCTCGAAATGAGAAAACGTAAATGAGAACGTAATTAGGCAGCTGGCTGCCAGGCAAGTAAATAGAATGAAAGCGACAAACACTGCAGGAGCATAGATACATAAAAAGAATTGAATTGGGTGTGGCTGGCGACACACAGTGTAGACTTTCTGACATCATGCTCTAATGTTATTATCAAGCACAACATCGAAATCCAGCGAAAGTCCCTCTCTCACTCTCTACCCAAACCTATTAAACAACTAAAGGGTATCATAAAGTTGTCGTAAGGTCAACAAAACATTTTCGCACTCTATTAATCAGTTTGGCTATTAAGCGAATTTGCAGCAGTTTTAAGTATGGGCAATAAAAACTTATGTGTATTTATAGAAATTTGCAAAATTTGCTGTATAAGTTCGGTAACGGTAGTGTTTAATCGTTAACGAACGAACAAACAAAAATGTTCGGCATTAAAGTTGGATTATGTAAATTTATGTTGTGCTTTTCTCAATTTTAAATTCAAATACAAAACTAAAAATAAATATAATAAAATTGAACTAATAAATGAAACTAAATATAACTAAAGTGTAAATATTTTGGTATTCTTTAAATAAAACAGAGCGGGTTGAAAATAATCAAATGAAGAACGTCAACAAAAGAACAATGAATAGAAATTAACCATCAACGAAAGTTAACGATGAATATTTCTTGGAATCAAAATTTAACGATGTTCACACAAAAATTAAGAAAACTTATTCAGGAAATTAACAATAATGATATTGCTCTTATTGTTTGAAGTTTATACAAAAAAAAACTTACTATAAATAAACTTACAAAAAATAAAATTATATTATATATACATATTTATTTATTTAAACCCTTGACACAAATCAAAAGAGCGGGCATCTCTCAGTCGAGCATTCTCTTTATGAACTTTCAGACTTGTTAATGTTAAAATTATGCGCACACAACAAAATAATTATAATAAAGGCTTTTAAATACAAATGCTAAGCACACAACAGCATGGCAAGGCACAGACACAAGCACACACTCACACACACTCACAAAATATACAACGACAACGCAATGAAATTAAATGAGTTAAAAGAAAAGTGTCGCTTTAAATGCTTGAAAGAGGCGAGGAAGTACGGACACGGAAGAAAAACTGATGTATTTTTAATTGCTGCATACATTACAATAGATTTGCATTACATCATGAGGCGCAAAAGGAAATTTATGTAGTGTGTGTGTGTGTAACGCCACCCACGCAGTCACCAAAATTAAACCAGATCCTCGAGCTCTCAGGCAATTTAATCAGTGTGTGTGCGTGTATGTGTGGGTGTATTTTGGACAGCGCACATGCAAATATTTGTTGTGCTTGTCATCAACGAAAATACAAAAAAAAAAGAAGAAAATAAAACAGGACAAAAGACAAACAAAAAGGCTTCAACAGGCGGCGCCAGCTTGAAGGGACTCGACTCGAAACGCAACGAAAAGCAAAATGAGCTGTAGTTGACTTGAAATAATTCCATCTCATATTTCAAGTTGTTGTCAACGCAGAGAGCAGAGAAAATCATTTGGTAATTAGAGCATCAGTCAACTGATGATCCTGCAGTTGTCAGTCCAAGTGAGCTGAGTACTTGAAGCGTTTTTGTGGCGAGCATTAATTAGAAACTATATTTGTGTTATTTATGTTGGCTAAATATGTATAAACAAGCGAAATAGTCTATATACGACTAGTTTATTGTTATAGATTAGTGTAACATTTGTACATTATAATTATTAATATTAATTTAAAAATCTCTATGCATGTCGTCATCATAATGCCTACGAATTTGGCTAAATTTCCACAGATTAAATGTAATTTCACAGTCAAATTGCTTGGCCAGCCCTGAAGGCTCTTCGTTGTGTCTGGCTAGCCTAATGTGCGTCCTTGAACACACAGAAACAATTTACTCACACTTGACTTGAAGGTATTTCTTTTCACCCTGCATTACTTATAGCATCTTAATTTTGTTCGCATGCGAGATGAAAAATGGCGTGCAATTTGGCTGGCGCTGGAAAGTATGCTATGCTAAATGTAGCGCGTAACTTGAACTTGCGAAACTATTTGCCAGTGCTCTGTGTTTGTAGTTGCTATTGTTGTCATGGTCGCTAAAATATTTGCTCGCATAAATTTGAAGTAGCGAGTTGCTTATGCGTTCAAATTATGTGGCATTATTCAAAATATTAACTTGAATTTGCACAAGGACAGCGAACGAAGCAAACAACAAACAAACGATGAGGAGAAGTCGCCACGCTTGTTGACCTCCGTGTCAATGTTGGCTTTTGCTCCAATTTCCAAGTGGTACTCGGTCATTTTTAGTTGCTGCACGCTCGCACCATTTCAGACAAAATTAAATTCTCAATTTTTTTTATATTCGTTTCTTTTGTTATCATTTTTTTGTGGCTTCGTTTATGGAAGCAGCGCGCAAACACACACACAACACGATACTTGCGGGAATTGAGAGCTAACACCCCGGGCTCTGTGCTCCAGGCTCTACTTAGACCTTGCCTGCGGTTTGTTTGAGAGTTTATAAAATTAATTTACTTGTGGCGAGCACACACTCACTGTGTGTGCATTTACATAGTGGATGTGGAGAGCTTAGCGACGTCAAGCCTCAGTTACAGTTTGTGCTTTCAAAAACGAAAACAATATAAAGGGAATTTTAATTTTAATTCACTCACAGCGATTAAATAATGTATAAGTTACCCAGGCTGGGATTTGTGGAGCGATTTGATTGATATGCCAAGCACGTAGTAGGTGCCAAATGGAATGAGAGCAAGCAGGAAATATAACGACAAATCGAACAAGGAAACGGAAGCGACTGAGGCTACGCCTCTGGCAGAGAGGAATAATAATAACAATATTAATGCCGACACTTCTGGATGCCAAATAAATCGTTAGCCGTAAATTTTTGTGCAAAGTTTTAAGGAAATTTTCTCGCAGTCGTATTTTGAAATAAAGTTAAATTGATCCGGCATTGATCGATTGATTGGCAAGTGAAACTCGCAAGTAATAACCCAGCAAAATGTGAACTTAATAAAATTTGAAGAAAGAACCAAGATTAAAAAGTTTTTGTACAACTTTCGCAGAAAGACTTTTCAGCTGACCATATTGAATTTGATTTATAGTATACAAGAGAGCTTAGCATTGAAGTAGGCCAACGACTTTTTTTGTTTGGAAAGAGAGATTAAGCTAATTAAAGTTTCTTTTGCCTTAAGCTAATTTGATGTACTGTCGCCTGCCAAATTTAATCCACGCTCAACATTCGCAGCCTAATCTTCCGTTCGTTTCGTTTTTTTTGTCGCGAAACAAAACAAATGTCTTAATGCCCTTTTCATTGATGCCTTAACAACTTATTCAAGTTCCAGAGCACGCGTATTTATATCTACATATATGAAGAACATCATCTACTGACGACTTACATAAAAACCTGTTTCATCAACAATCCCCCTCAACGTGCACGACTGATTGTTATTTGTTACTTTGCTTGGAAAAAAGCTTTCGCAAAATGAATGATTATTTCGCACTCATCTGAGTGTGAGTGTGTGAATACATACACACATACACACACCGAGTACTGACAGTTACATGTACTCGTTGGGTATCTAAAAAACCAAAATCCAGACCCAGTCTCTCTCGCTTGAGCCCTAATGACATGCAGGTCGTCTACATGTTGACGAGCTGTCGGTCGTAAAATAAAATATATATACGAATAAAAAAAAGTAAAACATACTTATCGGGGCCAAAGCGAGTGGTGAGCGGGGGTAGATGGTGGATAGAGAGGGACCCTCGTCTGGCGCTGATATCAATCGCAAATCGTGCGCCACGAAGTGCAGCCAACTCTGATTAAAATAATGATAATGTGCAGCTCAGTTTTTGTCATCGTTTCTCTGTTGACTTTGTCTTCATTTTGATGGCATTTTCTCTTCGCTTTTTTTGCGTGTGCTGTTGATTTAATATGATTGAATTTCGGCGTTCGCCATGTGCTGGCTGGCTGTGCCCAACTTTAATTACCACAAAGGCAACGCCTAATGATCATTTCAAAATCTTCTTTAAGCTCTGCACTTGAGTTGCTTATTTTTGGGCTTGGATTGCAAAAAGGTATTGAGAGAGCAAAAAAAAAGGGAAAGTCACGCAATATTTTCTGTATTTTTTTTCCGTAAAAGTTTTTATGCCCTGATACCTTGAGGCACAGTTATGTACGAGTATATGTACCTGGGCCATAAATTATGAGCTGTGCAGCTGTCAGTTTTTTATATCCTCACTTTTCTTTTTTTGTGCGTTTTGCGGACACGCCCACACGCTTACAAATACACAACCATACACGCAAACACGGGCCACAACTGGCCTACCTCAAAAGGAAGCCGCACAGCTGCCGTCGTTCCACATTTATGGTAATATTTTTTAACAGCTTTTGTAATGCTCTTTGCCAAGATTTCTTTGCCTCTCAACTGTATTTCTTTCAAAACTGAAACTGACTTACATGCGAAAGTTTTCACTACTTTTTCGCATAGATTTTCCAGCATTAAGTTTGAAAGACTCTTTAAACTGGCGCACAAATTACATACCCTGTAGTTAATGCAAAGTAAATGAAAGGGCACAACAAAAGGGCATATTAAATGAGCAGACAAGTTAGCTGACATTTTAATGAAATGTTTTCACCTACATTTTGCATTTTATAATTTAGACACATTTAGTTAAGAGGGTGTCTTTGAGTCCATCAGCTCATTGACATTTCATGCAACTGTTTTCTGGCACGTCGAAATTATGGCCGCCATGTCGAGATGTCTTTGTTTGCTTTCCCCCCATTCATATTTTGCGTTTCTTTGCTTTTCCCACATAAATTAAGAAATGACGTTGAAAAGAATAAACACTGAAATCTTTGTTGTTGTTGTTATTTGTTATTCTTCGTGTTGTTGTTGTTGTCACTGCCTAGGCTGACAGCCTCTGAAGAGCCTCTGCTTTGGCTAGGCAACTTTGACGTGCGCAGCACACACCAACGTGTCGACCCCAGGACAGCAGGTTCACCACCTGCTGACAGGTGTTTCGTGCCTCCTCGTCGCAATTACAACGCCTCGCTGCGCTGAACGAAAGTGTGAATGAAAGTACACTGAGCGAAAACACAAACAGAATAACCCAGATTGTTAATTCTTCTTAAAATTTCACTTTTACATTATTTTTATCATTTTCATTTTATAATTTTCATGTTTTCCTTTTTTTTTTTAATGAATATGTTTCTCTCAGTGCAGCTGACTGTTAACTATGTTTGTTTACTTTTTGTCTCCCTGGACTTCGTATTTTTATGTTTTTACAAGCATTTCATTCTATATTCGCCGCTGCATAATTATTTCAGCCACGCATTGACAAAAGCCGAATCCTTGAAGGCGTCTGTGTCTTAAAGTGTCAGACACGCAGTCTTAAGACTTCGCAACAAACGCAAACGCGAATGGTGTTATTAGTCCAGGTACTAAAATTGTATGCATAATCATTTTGTTTGCTTGTCAGCGAAATGGGAATTAAATTAGTCGCATTTATTTTAGATTTTACGGGGGAAGTGAAGAGTGGAAGTTGGAATTTATTCAAAAGTTAAATTACAAATAAAAAGCTACAAGTTGCAATTTATTCAAAAGTAAAATTAGAATAATAAGAATAGACTGTTGAGCTTAATAAAATGGGCTATTGTTGACGGTATAAATTTCATACAAATCAAAATAAATGTTTTAAAGAAATTTTGAAATATTTATTATTTTTTCATTATTAAAAAATCGAGTAATAAGAAGTGAATGCTGAACGTCTTAAAACTGTATTTTTAACAAACCATGTATATGCAATATACATAAATAAATGTTAAGATAAATAAGTAATTACGTGATAGAAAACGAACTAAATGTGATAAAATAATATTAGAATAATAGCAATTCATTCACAAGTTCATCTCTCTATAATTGCCCTTGATTATTAAAGTATTATAGAAATTGGTAAATGCTTAAAGCTTATTCTCGGAATCGATTTAATAATCATTTAAGGCTCTTCAAAGTGAACTGCTGCAATTAAGTGAAACTTAAACTATTTAAAGGAATCTCAACTACAAAGATTTCTCCAAGCAGCAATTGAGTCTAATAGCCCTCGTAAGTAAGTGAGCCAGAAACTGAGTTCGTTTGGTTGGATTGCGGCCTATGGCCGTGGGCTTGGGCTTGGGCAATTAATAAAAGCGTTTTTCGCTTCATTAAACTTGTAATTGTTAAGTTGGCTTGCTCGCTGGCTCACTGTCTGGTTGGCTGGCAACGGACAATGCATAAAACTAACCTCTGTTGGGCTAAGACCTCGTATTGGCTTTTCAACTTTAATAAAAGCCAAGCCGCAAGCATTTTGTATTAGCCAGCTTGATCTTGATGTTCGTTCATCGTCTTGCTATTCTCTTGACTTGAGCTTCATCATCATGCTGCCGCTGTTGGCCAAATCATTAAACACAAAATTTAATTAACTGTTAATAAAGTTGCTAATAAACGCGCCCACCAACGGCCCTCTAAGCCCCTGTCAAGTTGCCCCAAATGCCTGTGGCTCATATTAAGTGGCATTAAGCTCTGCTGTCAACACACACATATACACACACTTGCGCACACACACATTCTGGGAAAAGCAGACTGAAGTGCAGCTTGAATCTTCTACACATATGCTTCCAAAATCTGTCTTCCACATTGTGGCATAATTTATGTATAAGCAGCTTCAATTTTTCTTTTTTTTCTTTTTTTGTGCTGAACCCAGCTGATCCTGGCAATCTCTCACTAGCAGCAAGCATGCTGGTCAGGGCACGTGTTTTCCCAAAAATAAAAGTTTGCTGGTCTGCTGTTTGCTATTTTCTGCCCTGCTATTTGCCATCTACACACACCTGGAGCTGACAGCAGCGACACGTGGCCAGCAGAACCACGTCCGTCACATATAACTCGCATCGATGCCCAGTTACCACATTTAATTGGGCATAAACACTGCTCGCTTTTATAGACATTTTTCATCAATAACAAAGGCGTCTGCAATGGCCCATTAAATGTCCTTCCAAACACACACACTCACACTCAAAGACTGCACAGTTGGTCGCAAATGATAAAAGATATTTTCGCTTGACAAGTTGATCAAATTGTCATTAATTGAGAAGAACATTACACAAAAAAATCATCAAATGAAACTAATTACAAAAGTGATAAAAAATTCAAAATGAAAATGAAAATCAATTAGACCAATTTATGGATGACTTTTAATTGCTTAGGGTGGAAAGAGTTTCACATTGGTGAAAGCTTGATTCTTACAGTATTTTCAGGCAAAATTACTTTAAAATACATTTTTTAATATTACAATTCTAAGACTTTTCTTAAAGCTTTAATCTACTTCTTAATATGTAATGAATAATTCCTTATAAGAACTTTAGCAACCACATAAATATTATTCAAATGATCAAGCCTAATATAAATTGACAAGCAAATGACATGCTGAAGTGATAAGTGACTTTAGCTGTTGCAATCAATTCAATTATCGTAAGCAATCAAATCATACTCGAATACGAGTAAAGTGATTGGGGATTTGTCTTAGTTGTCATCTCATCATTTGCGCCTCCAAAACTAACAGCCAGAATTCGAATTGATTTCTTTTGGTATTTTTCGTTTTTTGTTTAGTTAACTTTGATATGCATCCCAGTGTGTATTGGCGTGTATAAGTCAAATGGAAATACTGTATTGCCATGCTCAGAGGTTCTACGTGCCTGGCATGGCAACGTTCGTAATGCCTTTAAGCCATGGTTACAGTCATCGTCGGGCACATTTGATGAGCGAGTTAAATGCTTCAAATGTTTTGTTTGCATAGCATAAGAGAATGTTCGCTAAATATGTGTTGGGTTAGGGTTATGGGATGGTAGTCAGAAAAACATCTCTTGCGACTGAATTTAATATGTTTGTCGTAATTTTTATGGTTTATTTATGTGATATTCGATAGTTACTGCGGGCCCAGCTCAAGTTTGTAGCCACGACAAGTCAATAGAATTTATGACCATCAATTTTATTTTGATGTGTGCCGAAAAGTTTTTTTTTTTGTTCTTTGTTTTCGTTGGTTTTTTGTGCTTTGTTTGTTATTGTTGTTGTCGATTTCCCAGCTAACTCGTTGTGGGGGGCCTTGGCCTTGTGTGGCTATAATTTATGCCGACAGCTTCTTGAAAACTTTGCGCTCATAAATTGCGGAGGGCGGCGCTTAAACATTCAGTTGGCCCCCCATTTGGGGAGTTAACACCTAATCCCGGACACTTTAAATCCGCTTGCCCGCAGCTACATCCGTTTTATAGTTACCTTGCAGCATTGTTATTGTTGCTGTTTCCTTCCTCAATTCCTTTTAATTGTTTGCTCAACACCTTTGGCTAGCTTCCTGCATTGCCATTGCCACTGCCACAGAAGCGCTGGCCAGGAATTGCTATTGTTGGCCGTTGCGCTCCATGGCCATACAACATAATAAAAGCTTGTTAACGTAATTGCTTAATTGGCCAGCTAGTGCGCTAGTGGCCAGGAATGAGGGGCAGAGAAAGAATTGCTGGCAGAAGAAGCTAAAGCAGCTCTAATGAAAATGTTGTTTTCGCTGCCCAACACATTAGACTGATTAGACACGGGCAGCGGGAATAAAAATAGAGCCATGTGGATATAAGTACCTTACACACACACACACACACACACACACTTGCGTGTGTGTAGACAGACGCACTCACATACGCATATATTGAAATGGAACGTGTTGGGTTTTACATTACATAGCTGACTTTTTCTGCTCACACTCTTTGGCAGGGTGTGAAAGCAAAACGGTAATTGCATTTTTATTTCATTATACTCTTACGCATGCACAGCTCTAAAGCTAAGCCAAGTGACTAAGCAAAATGCGCATATGCAATTAATATTATTATGCTTTATACATTTGCATATATTATGTAAATTTGAATTAACAGCGTGAAAGCTTGCACCTTAAAAAGAACGTCACCTGTTGCTTGAGATCAAGCAAACTTTAGCATTCCTTATGCATTATCTTGAAAGCAAATATTAGTTAACAGAATGGTAAACTGAAGCCTAGTTCACTATATTCTTTAAGCATAGGTCAGTTAGGGTAATCAAGAGTGCAGCTTTGCATCAGTGAGTGAGCATCTAGCTTATGTAATCTGCACTCTGGCCTTGATTGGCCTGTTTACACTAATCTGTCAGCAAAAGGGCGTATCCTCAAATCTCAGAGGCAGCTGTTTTGCCATCGATTTCACCATCTGGCCAGAGCTTGAAGGCAGGCACATGTGCCGCACACAGGAAGAGAGTGAGAGAGAGACAGAGACAGATAGTCCATTTCAATCGTCAATTAGACACTTGGCATTTGTGCGAAAGGAACTTCATTAATCGCTTTTATTTTCACAAATGTCAGGCTGTCAGTCAGTTTGGCTTATAGTGTGTGCCAAGCTGACGTCAACATCAATCCGATGGCCTAATACTCATATATTGATGCTGTTGATGTTGATGTTATAAAATAAATGCGTATCACCCATGAAAGCTCTGCATCAAACGCTGGAAATCATGTGGAAACACATGTTTCATGACACTTCAAAACCAAATGCCACGACTGAGATGATCGCGCGAAAAAAAGCAAAAAAGAAAAAAAATGGAAACGTAAACGCTGAGCAATATTTTTTTTATTGCACGCCAATACCAAAAAACATTTCACGTTGAGTGTAAGTAAGTACATATTGAAATCACGCTAGTCTGTTCGTATGTATGCATATATGTATGTCTGTATGTGTGCATGCATGATAAGCAAACCAAAGAGCATGCTTCTGTAACCATTAAACCCGAGCGAGCACATACAAAGACGACAAATAACGAGCACAACATTTGCCTGGTGGTGGATGGCATTTGATTTTTATATGCTGCGATTTAGTATGGATTTAATCAGGGCCCTTTAGATTTTATAACACACTTTTGCACTTTTAGTGTGATTGATTGGAATTCGGATAGCTAAAATGCTAAAATGCATTCGCTTTCCACTTAAACAGAGTAAATAAAATATTTATATTCAAATCAATACTTAGCCAGGCATTGAACTCCGCTAACAGTTCTGTTTTATGGCGGAGCTGTAAAGTTAACAGTGCGCACAGCCTAAAAGCATGCTATGAATTTAGTAATGAAAATGGAATGCATAGTGAAATGCAATTAAATGTTAATTATTGCTAGAACTCTTAAGAGCAACTTAAACGAGTTTATCTTGCTACTTTCTGCATAAACTTTTTTTTAATTTAAATGTAGTTTGAACATATTTTACCTGGCCAAGTCCAAGACAAAGTTGAACAAGAAACTTTTCAAGGACAATAAAATGCGAAACACTTCAAAGAAACCATGTAGCTTGTATAGAAATCGAAACAAAAATAAAACAATGTGCAATAACAATTCATAATTTCAATGTAGAGAATTCTTGAGTTACGAAACTTCAAGCTATCACGTTTAGCTGGAGCCTTCCCGTTGCTGCCACAGTGGCAAACTTATTGCGGCAAATGTTCGAAATAGTTGTAAAATTGATTAAATAAAACTGGAGCAGGCAGCTACAACTTTTACTTGGAATGATGAGTAACAGCTCTAGCTCTAGCTAGGCACTTTGTCTGGTAAGTTGCCGGGGAATTCTTATCAGGCACAATGGCCACTGAAGCAATTGCATTGTAAGGCACAATTGTGATGGCATTTTAAAACTACAACTAACAAACTGCTGGAAAAAATGATCGCTTGCAATGTAATCGTAAAGTTGCCGTTAGTGCTACGATATCTAGACACAACTGCCCCAATTGCCAGTCCCCGGAGCAGAGTCAAGTTTTGGCCCATTTGCCAGTCGCAGTCGCAGTCGCAATCACAGCACAACCAGACAGCAAACAACAAAATACAATTCAGTTGTAAAAAGTTTTACACTAACTCGCTGGCAAACTTGTTTACAGAGACAGCACACGGCGGAGCTGACACTCCCTTTCAATCCTCCTTCTCCTTTTTTTTTTGGTGTGGGAGTGAAAACTTTGCTGACTGAATCTGAGAGTGAACTGAGTGCGAGACGAGAGTACTGTGAGTCCGACAATTGCTGTTTGCAATTTCAGTTGCAGTTCTCATGCATAATGCATCAAATGTGAAATGTGCTTGGGAGGGGGCCATCAACTATGTTATATCACTTACCGTTCACTCACCGCTCGCTGTGATTTCATACTCGCAAGTCGCAGCGAATCCTAGTGGGAGTTGGTGGAGAGTTTGGCTGGCATTTTTTATGCGAATTTCATAGCTGGGAGCTGTGCATATGGCTTGTTGACTGACATCACCCGTTCCACAACACAGCAGACGGGCAAGCAACCCACATGCCAGTGGGTAATTAGGCTGAACAGCATAGTTTTGTGCCACACTAACGACTGCGCTGAATAAATCATAAATTAAAGGCCTCTCGGACGTTCACATATTTTGTTTGCTTTTGCTGCAAAGCCAACCGCAAACATGGCTAAAATGTAAATAACAACAACGATGCCACAACATGCTTTAGATAGTGTAGGACTCGGTGAGATAAAAAGAAAAGGTATTTAGTGCCCAAAGATATTTGCACAAATACGAATATCAACAGCATATTCCGACAGCAAACGTATCTTAGATTGGCTACTCAAAGGCAGACTAAAACGCATGAATAGTTAACCCAGATATTGCTTTGTGTACATATCCGACATTGGTTTGAGGTTTATGAGAGCGAAATTGAAAAATATTTTGAAAATTTACTTTAAGACAGCAATTATTTTAATTGCTAGTAAAAAAATCATTTGTGGTTCGCTTGGAAATAGTAGACATGAAAATCCATTTTTGTTTATTTACTTATTCAAAAAATTAAA
Organism: Drosophila nasuta; assembly: GCF_023558535.2. NCBI lineage: Eukaryota > Metazoa > Arthropoda > Insecta > Diptera > Drosophilidae > Drosophila > Drosophila nasuta. The sequence goes on along the minus strand of NC_083457.1, from coordinate 35,058,562 downwards.
AAAATCAGCTTAGCAAAAGTAAACAAATAACTGTTAGACATTCCAAAACAAAATAAAATTTTGTTTTGATGGAAACTGCATATCGAAATATATCAAACAAAGAGCAAGTTCCAAAATATATCACATTTCTATGTAGAGTATTATTCACTTCGATAAATAAATTGATGGTGAGAATAGCTTTAATTTGACTGCACATCAAATGCGTCAAGTTTGTTATTGTTGCCATTCGACGATTAATATGAGTAGTAAATTTTCATTTAATCAAATAGAATTTCAATGCCAAGCGATATATTTATAAACTTTATGACTTTGGCCATCTCGAGTGGAGATCAAAACTGGGCAGACAGACGGACGGACAGACAGATGGCCCCATAACGTGCTCCCATAAAAAATTATAAATAAATAAGCCAATGTAAATTATTCTGCGTCAAAGCATTATGTTTATGAGGGACTTGCGCCTTATCGTTGGCCCCGGCTGTTGACCATTTTGCAACGCATTTATCTGACAGCTTCAGCTGGTAATTTGTGTACATATATTATGTTGTTATTGCTGTTGGTGTTCTAAGAAATCAACTTGATGTTGTCGTCGTGGTTGTTGCTGTTGTTGTTGGAACACCTGGCCAAAGGGTCGGCACGTGCTAGAAACATTTACCTAATCCATTTGCAGTCCGTTGCCATCTGTCATCTCAGCTTGGTAAAGTTTTTCTTTTTACCAAAGAAACTTGACTTACAGTTGACAACGAATGAATGTCTAAACTTGCATTAAAACTGTTTCTTAATGTCTAAATCTTATTCATTTGTAAATTGAATAACTCTTTTTCCCCCCAAACATTAAATATGCATTGGAAAATTGCTGCACTTGGACAGTTTAATTCATTTTTATTGCCATTTTGGAAAATACAGCTGTGCGAAACTTGCACGATGACAGGCGCAGAGGACTTGTGAGTAGCTGAGACGACAGAGTTAGAGTTGACAGTTGATTTACTGCCCAGCACTGGATGGATGAGCTTCACTTGCCACTCCACTCTCCCCATCTAAAGCTGACGTCTTTTGAGCTTGCCAAATGAAATTTGCTAGCAACAGACAGACAAAGAGAGAGAGAGAAAAAGTAAACGAAATTCTTGCCAGCTGCTGCTTGTCATTTGATTTGCTCTTGTTGCACTCAAGCTATCTCTGTTTCGACAACGAGAGTATGTGAAAAAGTGAAGTGGAAATTCATAAGCATTCATGCAGGTAGCAAACTCAATTTTTATGATTTTTTTCTTTTGGTGAGGAAATGGAATCATTGGCATGGAAAAGGAAAACTCGGCGGCTGCACAATGTGGTAAACCATTTTGCCAAAAATCTGATAGCAGCCGAAGATGAAGATGAAAATGGATATTGCAGATGAGATATGTGAGTTGTGCTAGTCATATTGATGCATCAAATCGTACTTTGTATGCTCACTACATATAGAGTTGAAGGGAATATAACATAGGAGGAAAATGGATCCTTCTCCGACCCAATTGAATTGGATAAATATACATAATGGTATTTTTTTCTCTATGGTATATTTTGAATATAGTATTTTATATATATACGAAGATTTTGGCATATTTTAGTATTTTTTTGGTATATTTTGGATGTAGCAGTTTTTCGATATAGTGAATATAGACTTCGGTATATTTTAGTATTTTTCCCGTTGATTATATATTATTATATTATAGTATTCTTTCTTTATATATGTATTTTGTGCTTTCGTATATTTCAGCTTTGTTTGGAGAGTATCTTATATTCGAGTGTACTCAACTTTCTTACTTACTATATACATAACATATGTATGTATGTTAGTAGTACATTTCTGTTTACTCACCCTGTCTCAGTTATATCGCCTACTGGCATCTGCTGGTCCAATAATAGCAGCGCCCAAATCGGCCAGCATATCCGAGTCCTGACATTGACTACTAGACTCGAGCATGCTGATGCCTGTCGTGTTATCGGAGCTAACAAATGGCGTCTCGCTGAAGCGAACTTCTACCGTCTGCTCATCTCCGGAGTCGATGTAGTCGCCATCGTCATCCGTGCGTCGTCTAATGCGACGCATCAATTCCACCTGCTGCTGTTGTTGTTGTTGCTGCTGCTGTGGCTGCGACTGGCGAGCATGCACGAGGGCAGCATTGATGCCACGCCCACTGAGTATGGGCGACACAGCGCCAGTGCCATTGCCATAGGTTGGCTCTCGCGGTATGATGAGCAGCTTCTCCTTGGGCAAACACGTCTCCTGAGTGATGCCATTGTCATCCTGATCATCAGCATCTAAGCTTCCGCCGCCGCCTCCATCGCCATTGCCATGATGCAGTCGCGGACCGCAGGTGTTGCGATCACTGCGATTGTAGCCTCTGGTTATGTTGATGATGTTGTTGTTGGAGGGATTAAAGCAGGGCAGGACATGCTTAAACTCCTTGCGGAAGTTCTCATTGAGCCAGGCATACAGAAAGGGATTGTAGCACGTCGAGCTCATGGCAATCGAGTGGGCCACAAAGAAGAACAGGATGTAGAAGCGCCAATCCTTTGACTTGTCGTTGAAGTCATCGAATATATTAACCAAATTGATGGGCAACCAGCTGAGTCCAAACACCGCCACCATAGCAATCAACATGCGATTCGTGCGCTTCTTGCGATCCCGATCCGCTTCCTCGCGACGCGACGACTTCGAACCCGGCTTGGCCCGGGCACGCTGATTCAATTTAACGGAGATCCAAACGTAGCAAATCGATATGATGAAAAAGGGCAGCAGAAACTGCAGCACTGTCGTAATGGCTCCGAACACCTTGCGATATTGTTCCGCCGGCCAATTCTCCTCGCAGACCATCAGCGACTCGGTGTCGCTCATCAGCTGCATGTAAGCCTGGGCAGCCATGGTGTCGTTGGGCAAGGCGATTCCCAGACTCGTGCCATTGACCTGGGTGTCATTGTTCGTCACCTCGGACATCTTCATGTACATGCCATAGGGCAGCGTGGCCAGCAGCGAAACAACCCAGATACTCACAATGATTCCAATGCATGTGGAAAGTTTCATGCGTGGATGGAACGGATAGATGATCACAAAGTACCTATCGATGGCAATCGAGGTCAGCGTCAGCGTTGATATATAAATGCTACATCCCTGTGCATACGAAACCAGGTGACACAGCGTTCGACCAAATGCCCAACGGCCCATGAAAGTGTACAGCGGCGTAAAGGGCACGGCGAGCACACACAATAGAATATCGGATAGCGCCAGGTTGGTAATGAATATATTGGTTACGGTTTGCATCGCACGATTACGCAGCACCACGTAGCAGACGAGAACGTTGCCAAACACGCCCAGGACAAACACTGTGGTGTACAGCACATAGAAGAAGATCTGCACGAACTGATTGTGCATAATGTCCGATTTATCCGCATCCGAATCAGAGCCTGCTGCGCTCGCCGTTGTCGTGGTCATCGATGTTGTGGTGGTACTGGTTGTTGTCGAGGTGCTGCTGCTGCTCATGATGGTTGACAGAGTGCTGCCATCGAGGGGGGAAAGGGTTGTGCTCCAGTTGGCGCCCAGCAGTTGAGGCAACTGCGTGCTGGCCGATATTAGCCAAGCATTAACCGTCTCGTTGCTTACATTGGCCATGACTTTGTTTTAGCTGCCTAATGAGTCAACGGTGAGGAATAACTATGTGCACTCTCTGCTGAGTGGGATATGCGGGCCTTGGCTGTTATTCTTGTTGATTCCTGTCCGGTTTCACCGGAAGTCCGCCACTTAAGCAGCCATTTCCGTCGCCTGTGCTCGGGCACACAAGTCTCGTCTCAAGTTTATCTTCAATGTTATATTTAGCCAACAAGTTTACTTTAATATTTGGCTCATTGCTAATTGTGTGGACTCTGCGAACAAAAAAAAAGAGAGAATGCATAAATAGTATAAAAGTATAAAGTACAAAAAATCACAGACAATTTCCATTAGATTTGTTTAAATGTAAAAGTTTTCAGCCCGGAATTACTTCTTAGTTGGAATTTGAAACTAACTTTGCTCTCTTTGTTCTTTCCCCCGAATTTTCCGCGTCTTCTTGTTGCGTTTCGCTTTTGTTTCGGTTTCGGTTTTGTCTTCATTTTCGTCTTTCGTCTGCGCGCTTCCCCCAAGGATTAAGTTGTTGCCTTGACTGGCATTTATTTCATTTGCCATCTCCCTCACTCACACACCAACACAAACACACGCTCAAACACATGCCATCACAGTCTCGCAGCGCTTGAGACGGGTCGAGTCTGAGACTAGAGACGGTGTCGTTTGGCTTTATTAAAAACAATGTTGGCAGCCAAGTGCAGCAAAGCGGAAGTGAAAGTGTGGCATTAGCATCAAGTTTATTTCGGTCGAGGAGGCAGTGTTGGTAAACGCATTGCGACAGTGTTCGCACACATCAGCAAGTCCTTTGATTACGCTCAGCGCAGCACAAATCAAATTAGACACTGCGACTGTGATTTAAAGTATTATTTATCATAGTGAGACAACGTAATTAGAAGTATAAAAATTTAAAAAAAAATTCTTATTTCTAAATAAATATAAATTCTACACTTTATTTAATTCAATTTGCTTAGTTTTTATGTTGCTCTTATTCATATTTAATTAAAGACAAATAAAATAAGGAAATTATCATTCATAAATTCCTTTCAATACATTCTGTCATTTTGTGTGCTACAATAGATGCGAAGTATATATTAGACGTACATTGTCACAATGCACCGAGCTATTCCAAGACTAAATAATTAGTTCACGAAATGTGCGGTCACTTATAGCTCATAAAAACTACTTGACATCTAATATAAAATCGCAAAGTGCATCTACCGCAGTCTATCTTATGACATATATATTTTAAATACTCGAAAAATGCACTTGACATCCCTAGAAAATGTCATGTGCTCTCATGTACTGCGTCATATTAATAATACATATGAGTCTAGAAAATGTTGATATAAACATCAGTTCTTTTCCGGTATAGTTGAAATACTTGAACACGTCGTAATATTTTCACAAGTAGTGTTGCATCTATACATTTATCTGTATAATATCAAAATTTAAGTAAGCATAGCTCATAAACTATGAATACAATATTTTTTTTTAAATTGCACTTAAGTTTAACATGTTTAAAAAGTATTGCGTCTATGCTGCTCATATTGTTAAATAAGCTTTAAATCAAAAAACGATTATGTTATTTAAAACTAAAAGTGATTGAGTCATGAATTTTCACATTTGCCAATCAAATTTGGTAGAATATAATTTACAATAGATGACTTAATTACAAAGCATTTAAGTTCACCACTTCCGTTGACTAATTTAAGCCTTAAAATTTCCAATAAATGATTTGCTGCAATACAGAATTAATCTGATTAAATAATTTCCACTGACTTATGGTTCAGTTTACCAGGAAGTTAACAATGCTATGCATGCTTGAAGCATACAATCAATTTCTATTATTTGCCAATTTCAGAGAACTTTATGGCCAACAGCTTAATTGATGAATCCTTGGGAGACAGAGCAACGCATCATAATCCGCAAGGAGGGGGATTGATTGCATTGTTCGTCTGGGCCAAATCACAAAATACAATTGAATGATTTTCCTGGATTTCAATTTCTATGCTGGGCGCTGTAATTAATTTCATGTTTACAATGAAAGTTTCAAGTTCTGCCAGCCAAATACGAAAGTACGCACGTACTTCAACTGATAGTTTGTCAGGCGATGGAAAACGACACGAAAAACTGACAAAACAGCAACACATCCATAACCCGTATGAGAGAGAATCTAAATCTGAATCCGAGTCCGAATCTGAACTCAACCTCGAACCATAACCTAAAATAGTGAGTACTGGTTACACATGCTGCATGTAAATGCAAATTTAATTGGATTTGGTTTAACAACTCTACCACTCACTCTCTCTTCCTTTCACTCTCTGTGTTTCTGGCTAAAACTTTTGCTGTGTGCAGCTTTATGTTATCCCCCCAGCATGAACAAATGCAACAACAGGTAAATGTACATACATACACATTACGTTAGTTAAGCAGTGTTGGAACATTGCATTTCATAGCATCGTTAACTGAAAGCCACGTCCCCTTGGCAATGAGGTGAACAGTTAAGGCTTAAGCTGTTGCGAACGCAAATGAAAATTGCTAATACTAAGCAAATTTAATAAATTTATAATTAATGCCTTCTACGTGATTACGACAGATTTTTGAAATAGACAAGAAATCTCTGCAGTTAGCTGAGCATTAGCATCAATGGCAGCGTATTTCAAATCCCAATACGAACTATTTTGTGATGGCCGAACGTGAACGGATTATAACTAGTTTAATACATATGTTCGATAGACAAAATAATGAAATATATATTTATACATATAGAAATCCCATTTATATATTCAGTATATAATGGAAGTATAAAGCAACCAAATATAAAGAAAAGTTTTGAAATACTTTACAGTAAAAATGTATATGCAAACAACTAATATATTTATATTGTATGTTTAAAACACGTATGAAATGAAAGTAATCAATTTACATTATCAAATTGAAATTAATCACATTTACCTTGCGAAATTTTCACCTTACAACAGAACTTTATTTTATAAACATTGTCAGATAATAACTTAAGTTTATTGTAAATATGATGATGACAAAAAAAATAAAAAATATACATAAAAATAACTTAATAATTGTATTTACAAATTTATTTCATAATCGAAAGCGAAAACCAACCATAATTTATTTTCAAATATCATTTCAACTTTACATTGTTTCAGAAACCTTTGACAACTTTGCATAATCTGCCAGCATTGTCAATTGTCTTCATGAAAAGAAAATGAGAAAACGAGCCTGATAAACTTGATTACAAGTACAAACAGGTTTAATTACTTGTTTGCCCAAGCCCAAGAACAGGCAATTTGGCAGAAAGGTTACGCATCAAAATAAAGTGTTGCTCCCCAAATATTATGTAATAACAACTCAAGATACACAATCCATAACCTCGACGCGACAGAGACAGAAACACAGAGAGAGTGAGATGTAGGAATGTCAGAAAAGTGCTTTGCGCCGCGGGCCAGGAAAAATATACAAAATAATGTTGATAAATTAATAGGCGGAAGTGTGCCAAACGCTTGTCCGGAACTCGAGCTAGACCCACAGGTTACACAGTACAAAAGTGTGCCCCAGGGGGAGCTGGAGCTAAGCAACAACAGCAACAACAACAACAACGAAAACGGGCTGCGACAGGCGGAAATTGTGTAAAAAATGGCAGTTAACAATTTTTTATTAACGCATTTGCCCCCCAAGAAGGAGGAGGGGAGGGACCACAACAAAAGCCGGCAACTACTCAGGCCATAAACATCATCGAAATCATTATCAGGCAGCCAGGCATCAGGCATCAGCCTCGGCAACATAATCATCAGGCTCACAAGCATCATTATCATCATCTTTATACACTTTGCTACACTGCGCCACGTCGTGTCGCCTTTAGCTCATGCTTATAATCATTACTAACAAGACAGCGCAGCGCAGCACAAAGCAGCTTGAGTGTGTCATCCTGTCGAGTGAGTCTCCGTCTGCTTCTGCGTTTGCAGAGGAGTCGCTACTCGCTTGTCGGATGTCACAGCTTGGGTCCTTCTCGACGATAGCTGAAGCTATGGCTGTGGCTGCGGCTGCTGCTCTGCGGCACTTGGTAATTTTAATTTTGATGCATTTGTCACACCATTTTTGCAGAACAATTTATCTTTGAGCTGGCAATATAATGAAACAAGGCGCTTTGGCTGGCTCTGCCTGGACAGCCGTTCACTTTAATGGGATTTTCCTCGCGCTCTGTTTTTATAGTAGCTGCAAAAACATTCGCCTTCTTTTCCACCTCAACACGCGCTGTCGAATGACAGTCATTTTTTCATTCCTTTTTTTTATAAGTACAACACATATATTGCCTACTTATTGGGGCACGTGAAACATTTTATGGACTTGTGTGTGTGTGTGGGGACCCGTTATGCATAGCTTATTATAGCTAAGGTATTAAAGTACCATTTAATGTCGCATTTATAGCAAATACTCTCTCACCTCATCTCGTCTCTTTCTTATAAACTTTATGTTATTGTTTTTGTTTTTGAACGCTAACTTTTTTCCAGCAGCAGCAAGCAGTCGCTTAAATTTATTACGCTCTAAAATTGGCTTAATCTATTTTGGGTTAACGCAAGTTAAATTGACTGCATGTTGTAAAGATGAGCAAAACACCATTTATAAATTGAATAAAAAATCGAAAATAGAATGAAGCGTATTAAATTTATACAGTCTACCTTAAAATAATTTAAAATTTTTTCAAAGCCTAATATTCATAATAAATTTTTAAAGAGCTTAAGCACAAATTTGGGAATTTGAAACACAGTTTTGTTTTCGGAATTAAAATAAATTTGTAAACGTATTCACAATATATTCACTCAACTTTTTTTAATTTTAGTAAATTATTGTTTTTTTGGATTTGTGAAAAGCGGAAATTCAAATACTATTTTGCAATATAATGTTACCAATGTCAATAACGTTCGAACCGTAATAAATATATATCTTATTTAAAAGATTTTGTACAATTTTCAAAGTGTTTAAACATAACTTTTAGGAATTTGAGTAAATTTCTATTTTCTTTGACAAATTTGTTAAAAATTTAGCTGCAATTCTGCAATATAACATTTCTAAAACAGAAATTTTGCCTTGCAAAACAATCAAAGCAAAAGCATTTGGCTTTAGCTAAAAATGATTTATTTGTGCTTTGGCTGAATAAATTGCACACAAATGAATGCCGAGTATGTGAATTACAAAAATAACTTTGTTTCAAATTAGTAACCACATCCCACTTATGTTTTATTTGCTTATTTGATTGCGTGTTTGACTTGAGAAGAGAAAGAGAAAGAAGGATAAACGAGCAAGAGAGAGGAAGAGGGGAAGAGCATGCGAAGTATGTAAATAAAAATAAAGTTGACCACAACAAAGAGCCCTCTTGTTGGCTTAAATACATTTTAAGCTATTTCTCACACACAGACAGTTGAGGAAACTATGCCATTAACTTGGCCATAAATTTCACTAATGATGCCAGTAGCGTTATTGCCACAGTCAGTTGCTAGTTAAGCCATTACAAATGATCAATGCCCAGCTGCAGTTGTTCGTAATGATGATGGTGATGAAGTTAATGGCAGCACACGCCTTTCAGCATTTCTACTAATTAACATGGCTATTTTTATGATAATCAATTACAAAGTTTTCACAGCAAACTTTTGCGATAGTTTCTTTCCGCCACGCATCAAAGAAATTACTCGACCCAACTGACAGATGGACGGACAGACGGCAAATAGATAGACAGACAGCTGAGAGAGGCTGAATGAAGAACATGTGTTCAGTATCAGAATATATTTGGAATTGGCTTGAATTTAATTAAAGAAATTCACTGGAACACTTAAAAACTGTTGCCGAGCACTTTATAAATTGTTGAAATGTCGAACATTATTCATCACACATACACACATATATGTAGATATAATCACATAAGTGTAATTTATATCTACTACATATACTATGCATATACACATTCAGTCAATCATTCATTCGCATCCACATGGCGCACTTATTTATTTGCTGATTTATGTGGCCAACAACTAATTAGAGAATTTATTTCCATTTAAGCGCACAATGCACTTGAAGCGGAGCCAAGTCGTTAAACATTTGAGTCATTCACTATTTGCATTTATTTTTCTGTTTTTATTATTATAGACACATAAATTTCATACTTATATGAGTCTGACTAAAACAATAATGGGAGTGAATTAAGTGAGCAACGAATCATCAATACACTTGAAATAGTTTATTTTTATTCAAGTGCAATTCAGTATCGATTACCAAAGAAACAAAAAAACTACAAATAAAGTTCTGATATTCATCAACATAAAATATATATTGAGTGCTCTGTGAAACTTTTTGTAGCCACAAAGTATCACTCCAAAGAATATATATATTTTTAAATATTATATTGCAGAATAATTAAACAGTAATTGAATTGTAAATGAAATGAATCGATTTAAGAACATTGACATATATCGTACACAATAAATCTAAGCTAGAAGCATTATTTATTGTATAATCTATTAAATACGAATGCAAAGTGGCACAAGAGTTGGAATACCCCTAGTTAAAATATCAGAGATATTACCGCTTTGACATGCTGGAGTCACTTTGATCCCGGGGGCTATCGCATTATGTGATAAATGTTGCGCCCACAGTGCGAGGGGGCTTTGGCTTGGGGCGCTATGAGCTAAGCCCATTACTGTCTATATATGTCGGGGAACGATAAGCGACAGCACATAAAGATAACACTCAAATCAAACTAAATGGCTAAAATTGGCAAACAACAACGACAGCGAGACAGCAATAGCAACAGGAAATCCAGGCGCTGATAAAACAAAAAATAGAAATACTCGTACTCGTACTCGTATAAAAATCGCAGTTAAACATTATTAACACAAACAGCAATCTGAGTGTGCGAGCACAGACAATCGGATGGACGGCCCTTATAGCCATTAATAAGATTGTTTTTGCATGAATTTACGGCCAAGGGCGGGCCATCGAGTGACCCTAGCCCCCTGCCACTTATCCCAAAAGGCCAAACAAACAGAGCCAGAGAAAATGCAGAAAAAATGTTGAAGCCAAAAGTAAATAAGAGCAGCTAAGGCCTATATGGTATGCCTCTTCGTTGCGCTATTTCATTGTGTTCCATATATTATTTTACGTGCTTTTTTTTGCCATTCTACATTTATATTTGATTCGAAAATTGAAATGTTTGCCAACTGCGGAAGAGCACTTCAAGTGCTCGAGTCGAAACGGCGAATTGTATACAAATTACACAGGCCACTTTGGACTAAAGTTCAACGAGGCATGCAGACAAGCGGCAGGCAACTTCGCAGCTATAGAGACAGACAGATACGATATGGGCAACCCAAACCCAAACCACCAAGTTCCCACCCAATCCATTCTTTTATGCTTTTCAAGTTGTTTTGCCTCAAATCTCTTTCAAATATAATTTGAATATGGCCAGCAATTACGGCCACTACACACGGCAAGTGCTCGGGCCAATTATAAGTCATCAAATTTGTTGACTTTGCAACGCAAGAGAGAGAGAGATATAGCGGGAGAGAGAGAGATAGAAAAAACACGGGCTTTTGGCAAAAAAAGAAATTTATGAAAAACAATTTTGATGCCATTTTTTATGAAAAATATTTATATGGAATTCGCGTTTCAGCAAAGTAAACACAAAAATTCGTAAGAGCTCGCTGAACAAGCAATTATGTATTGTTGATGTCATCAGCAAATAGGAAATGAGATACTCAGGTTGTTTATGTTCAGAGACCGAGTATAATGGAGAGCCAACGCAACGCATCAGTTTTAAGTGTTATTTGCTTGGAATTTTCGCTTTTTTATCTGCTCAAAGTTTAACATTGTATTTAATTTAAAAAGCAAACGAATTGTATTTATTTTAAGTTTATCATTTTATCTTAAAATACTGCGAGTGGTTTGAAAGTCACAGATGAAAGATAAGATACTTATTTTTCATTTTTGGCAATTTCTTTATTTAGTTTTTGCTGAAGTAAACACAATGTACAGAGAGAAAAAAGATTGGAAAGTAGACTGCAATTTTAATCATCAATTATTTAAGAATTTACCTTCTTAATTCTATTTTGACATCTTACCATCAGGATTCAAAATTTTATTTTTTATTTTCATTGCATTTTCTTGTTAAGCCAAACTTTTTCTGAATGTGATATTATAGAGAAAATATTCAAATGCAATTCTATGTATATTTTATAGACCAACTTAGTCTTCGAGTTGATCCATTAAGACAGTTTATTTTAGGCATCATGAGCCATAAAGTGGCATCAGTTTTTGCCAGTCGTAACTGCTGCCTGCAGGCGATGCGCTTCTTTGCACGACTAAGCAAAAAACAGTTTGGAAATTATTCTCATTCGCATTCACATTCACAATTTTGATGTGTCAGTTTGTGTCGAGAGTTGTGTGTGTGATGACCTCGTTGAGCAAGTAATAAGCAAAACGCAAGCCATTGCTAAAATAAAATGCCAAGGACACACGATGGCAGCTTTGAACTTTGAGTGTCATATGCCTGGCCAGAGGGGCAAGAGCTGCTGCTCCTCTCTTCCCCCACAGCATGGAAGTGGAGAGTGAGAGCAGTCATACATGCAGAAGAATGAGTAATTTACCAAATGGCAACCGGTCTGCTTAACGAGTAGACTTGACGGGTCTGCACATGTCTACAAACCCGAAAGCACACTCTTACACACTTGCGTTCCATATATCCGACTGTCTATCGCTACGTCTCTATCTGTTTGTCCGACTGACAGTCTTTTGCCAGCTGCGTGTGTCTTTTGGATTGTGTATGTGCGTGTGGGTGTGTTTTTGCCTCTACCATAATGTGTGGATAACAATTGAATTTTACAGTTGTTGAAAGTCTTTTGATTCATTTTCAATTGTACTTTATATTGGGTTGAGCAAGGCAGACGAACTGTCTGCCTTGAGAACTCAAGTTTAGATCAGTTAAGAGCTGCACAATTAAAGGTAGCTTAATAATAATTTAAGTTCTTTAATATGGAGTAGCATGCAGTAAAAAAATGCTAAGCTTCTTCTTTCTTTATTCTTATGTGTTACACTTAAATGGCAATTGACAAATAATGAAAGTAATGTGCGACTTTAATAATTAAAACTTCGTTCAAGTAAAGTCTCAAAGTATACACAAAGCGTTTCCTCAAAGTATACACAGAATCCTTAAACTATTCAATCATTAAATGATCACAATAAAATAAAGAATATATCAAATAATGCAAGTAAGCAGTAAGTAATTTTAATAATTGAAGTTTTATTTAAGCACTCTTTATTGCATAGCATTCTTTTAAGACTCTCTTTAAAGTGTACAGAGAATTCTTAAACTTCTTAGGCATAAAATTAATACTATAGAATTATGCAAATAATATGTAACTTCAACAACATAAACTTTACTTAAGTACTCAGTCTAGCAATGCATTTCTCTAAGACTTGTGACCAAAGTGCAAGTATTCACAGAATATACGTTGACCTTAAACCTCATAAAGTGATTACTATAAAATAAATCAAATGACAAATAAGGAAAATAATATGTGACTTTAATGATTGAAATTTTACTTAAGAGCTCTTGAATTTTCTAAGAGCTTCCACAAAGTAGGCCCAAAACCTCTTAATCATAAAATGATTATACTTGAAAGACAGCACATGTGAGATTTCAAGTCGAGACCACAGAACTTTTGGTAATCTGGCAATTCTATATGCTTAACCCAGTCAAAGCAAGTCTTTTATCTGTTTGAATTTTATGTCATTTCATTGTTTATATTGCTCACTTGTTTAGGCGTTTAACCTTTTTTGTAGCTGGCACCAATATGAGCAAGTCAAAGGACCTTCCTGCCTGCTGCCAGCCCAGGCATTCAGCCAGCGATTTTCCCTTGTCTTTTGACGCCATTTGTTTGCTCAACCTTTGTCAGTTTCTCTCAGTTGCTCATTGTTTTTGTTGGTCTTGCTCTTTTTTGCTATAGCCTTGCATAACAGCAACACATACGGTACAAGGCAATAGTCGAAGTGAGTGGGTAAAACCAATATTAATACAACTAAAACTTTCGCATACAAACACGTATCGCACTCGCTCCCTGAACTCGTTCTCTTCCTCTGTTGCCCTGCCCACGCAAATGAAAATCAATGAATTTTATTGCGAAAACCGTTCCAGTCGCTGTCGCATGTCGTTGCCTACTTTTTTGCGCCAACACGTCGACATGGCTTAAAGTAACTTTCACTTTCTACAGCAGAAGAGTGTGTGGGGGAGTACTGCACTCAGACAATGTGCGATTCAAGGGCCAGTGACCATTATTAATTGACCATTTGCTGCAGCCCGCAAAGCTGCCATGTCAACCATTGCAACTATTTTGCGGTTAAGCAGGAGACAATGGCAAACATAAATTTTCTACACACACTCGCACTCTCACACACACAAGCGAACATTCACGCAAGGGTTTATTGTACTCAGCGTTCAACCTTTTTCGCTGCCATTGAGCTTATCATTGTCTTCAGGCTGCTTATCAAAGGCAACGCACTGTGAAAATGTCTTCACTTGGCCGCAAAAGATAGTCAGGCTCACAATCATAATGAGTGCCCATTTGCCTGGGTTTAACGAAGGGGTTGAAGACAAGCCATGACTTTGGGTGTGGCCATTTTAAAGATGTATCTATCACAATGTCTTGCTTTCGGGTTTCCTTGAAACTCTGTGCTATGGCTGATAACAAACTCTAATTGTGGCGTAACCATGACAAGCTCTCGCATCTGATACTGATGAGCACTTTTATGCTTATTACCAAGAAGAGAAAAAGTAATTAATTTGCATTTGGCTAACCTTCAGCAAGGCATCTCGATTACCATTCGTCTTTGTGCATTGCCTGCAACTAGCTCATTTATCTATCTAGAGTGCAGGCTGCTCTTGCTGCATAAATATATTGAATGACTAACACTACTTGGCAGCTTTTCCGGTCTGCTCTCTATACAAATTAATGAGCATCTAACTTCTTTTGGCTTAAATACTGGCAAAAATATTGTAAATGGCGTTTTAATCAACGCGCCAAGCCAACAAGCAAAATTAATTAAATGTTCACTTGAAGCGCCCACCAACATCGACCATAGAAACATAGCAAAACCCAACAGCAACAGTAGAAGCAGCAGAAGCAGGTGCAGAAGTTGGGAAGCAACCACACGGCTCACCAGCCACTTTCCCAACTGAAAACCTCACTCTCTCGCCTTCTGTCTGCCTGCCCTGAACTTGCTTGGCTGTCGACAGTCCCTAAGCTCACAAGTTGACCTGCTGTCGTCGCTGCGCTCATCAATTTTTGCATTTTAATGATGTTTGAACCGCGCGTTTCAACCGCGTTCGCTCGCTTGCTGCTGCCAGCTCGATATCGACATCTCACAACGCACACGTTGATTATGATGGCCACGAACATGACCGAAATCCATCTAGTTTATCACAAGAAAGTCTTGGCCGAATTTAATACACCCTGAAGTCTAGTTTAGGAATTTGATTTAAACTTTTTGCGAAAGCATTCTGTCTACTTTTTGTTTGAAGACCTAATCGATTGTGCCAAAAAAAGTGAAGCATACTTTTGGGCTGCCAAAAGTCAGCTCCAAATAAGCTTAGAAGTGAATGTGTATTTTAATTACTCAAATAAATATTTTAGAATATTTAATATTTATGATAACGTTTGATACTTAAATGTGTTATGCTTAACTTAAAATTTAAATTATTTTTCCTTCTCAGTTAGAGCATTCAGTCTGTCGCCTGCGAAGTGCAAACAATGCGCTTTTGTGTCTAATTTGAGTCGTGGTACCAATCTTTTGACCACGTTGCTCCGTTGTGTGATTCTCGTTTAATTGAAATATAATTAATTTTCGTTATGCATTAAGGTCTTTCAGGCCAGGCAACACGATGATTCCCCCGTGCAATGTATGAATTATTGAATAAAGGCGAATGGGAAGCCACGAGGTAAAGGGCAAAGCACCGAAATATACAGAGTGCCTGCTGGATGGATAGTAAATTGAAAAGGCATAACCTATCCCAATGCTCATTCTGTATGAGTGCGGGTAACTATGAGCATGAGCTGCTGCCGATCCCTAGAGAAATTTTCAAATCCTCTGACCTCAGACCTGATTGTGCCAATGCGACTGTTTGACTCGCTGACTGACTCACTGGCTGGTTGTTAATGTTGTTGCGAGGCAAGTAGATTAGATTGCGCCAGATGTTGTTGACTGCGGGTTGCGTACCTAGCCTTGGGGCTATGCGCCTTGAAAACGGCAATCGTTTTATTGCCAGCACAGATTGGCCATAAAAATGTCACCTGTGACTTCAGACTGTCTGCGAGAAATCAAATGAATTCAAGTGGCGGGTTTGCTCATGTAACTCCACCAACAACCCATTTACACACACACGTCACACAATCACACACACAACATACACATTGAAATGCATAATTTATGCAAAACTTAGAAAGCAATAAAAAGACGCAATAAAAGAGACGAGTAAGTGGGGAAGACACAATGTTTAGCATATGAAATGTGAGTTACTCTTAAAAGCATGCTATGTAAATTCGTCGGTTGGATAGACCCTTTATCATTGTTTATTTTTACAGAGTATTGCAGCAGACGCAGCATGAAATGTTTTGCCTGTCAATGCAAACATCAACGCACTTAGCCACACCCACATCGCCCGCTTTAAGAGAACTTCTTTGATTTAAATGCAAATAGACATCAGCTGGGAACTGCGACTACTTCGCTGGACATCTCAACACATTCCTCAACTCTGCTTAGTTCTCAAAACAACATCAGTGTCAACGTCAGCTACAACGTCATAGTCGCCGTCAACGTTAACGGGAATGTCGACGCCCATCGCGCACATCTTTCATTTCTCATCTTTCATCTTCGTCTTGGCTTTCGTTTTACTCGTTTCGTGGTTTTCACAAAATTCGCTGCTATCAACGACCATTTGCCCATTTGGCCGTTTAGCATTTACCCCATTTTCTCATTGCGTGTTGATATGCAAATTGAAATGCGTTTTGGCTTTCTCTCGCTTTTTTTTCTTATTACCCTTTCCTTTTCCTATCGTGCTACGGCTTCAATTCATGGACAGCAGAATGGCCACAAATGTTTCGGTTATCGCTTTGCATTGGCTCAACTTCATTTCTATGCTTGTTACACATTCGATTGAGGCTCTTGGCAAATGCTTAAATGCCATGAATTTCGGATTTGGGTTTATTGAAATGTCTAGTTGGAAAATCCAAGACAAGCGTCGAGATTTATCTACAAGTTTTCTGTGTTAAGCCTTAAGGAAACCTCCATACAAATTGACAAGACTAGCATGGAAAATAAGCCATTAAATTTCAACAATTGCTTTTAATTTGCAAGGAATATTTAATTTGCAAGGAATATTTTTTTTATATTAAATTCAATCTATTTTCTGCTTAAAATTTAAATTTTCTAGTATTTCTATATGTTTTTGTTTTAATATTAAAATTATTTAATTATTGTTAACAATATGTTTTGTATTATATGGATTATTATTTCATTTCAAATTTTGTGCACTTCATTTTCTCATACTCTAGCCTACTTTATTGCATTCAGCTCTTAAACTAATTCTAATTTCTAATAGGGTTTCTCAAATTGGAATTCTATTAAGTCTTTGAATCCTTAATTCAATATTTATTAAATTACTTTATCAAGACAAAAAAAATTGTGTGTAGTTTTAGATTGAATTACTTGAATTACTTAGCTTAAATACATTAGGCATTTAATCAGCTTTAAATACAATTGAAATAAGTAATCTTGTAATATATATTCTAAAGCGCATTTTTAATCTTTCATTTTTCATCTCATCTCGTTGATTACGTTTTATACTATATGCTGCTAAAAACAACAAATTTTAAATAAAATTTGTCGCATCTTGAGAACGAATAATCTAATTCTGCAACTATCTTGAATCATACTGTTATCACAACAACTTAATAATGCAGTTTAACACCCAGACAATAATTCAACTGTCATTGTATAATATAATATGCATTAATTATATTACGTATACGCATCAAGTCACATGGCTATTGCTTGACCCAAGACAATAAGCCGTAGAATTAAGCACATGCGAATCCACGGAGACACACCCACACAGACAAATATAAATGCAGAATGTCATAACGATGACCAGCTGAGCATCGAGTTCCAGCCCGTATTCATTAAGCTGCAAATCGAGGCAGAGCAATCAAAGTCTTTGTCTCAATCTGTGTCAATGTGTGTTCGTGTGTTGATAAATTATCAAATCTACAATTGACGAGAAGCAGCCCTGTCAGTTGAGTCCAATTAAAATCAATAGTTAGCCTAACAATCATTGTCATCAATCTAAAGATGACATTGCCATTGTCGCATAGACATCGTCAAGGTGTCGAATGGCTCTCGCTTTCGCTCTATATAAATATTTGTATTAATCGCCATCGAGTGTGCCCATTAAAATTAGCATTTGCAGTTTTAATTAAGAAAGGGCAAACAACAGTTGGGCGTGGAAGTCGTGAAGGTCCAGCTTGCGGGTCATAAAAACCAACAGAGAGCATAAAAATTTTCTCATTTCTTTCGCATTTATTTTGTTTGTTCGGCCGAAATGCATTCGACTTTTTATACTTGTAACATGGGACTGTGGAACTGTGTTTTTCTTATTCATCGCCCGTTTCGTTTTCTTCATCTTCATCTTTGCTTTTATTTTGTATTTTTTTTTTGTATTTGGCATTCTTGGTTTCTTTCTAACTTATTTGTTATGTATTCGTTGAGTACAAATAAAACTTTTTGTTCTTGTTTATGGGGTTAACTCAAAAAAGTTGTCTGAAAATTCAATTCACTCTGGGATCTGGAATCTGGGATCAGGCATCCCAAATATGTCGAACTTATTAGCAAGTGGGGAGTTTCGAGGATTACCCACCTGCTGACAATTGATTTAATTTCCCAGTCTGCGTTCAAGTTGCCTGTTTATCTTGCACTTGAAGTTGAAGTCTCCGTGTCAGGCCGTTAAACAAAAGCGAAAGCCAGAATTTTATGACAACGGCAACGGAACTCACAACAGTATAGAACGGAACACGAGACACAAACCGCAAACGCAAACGCAGCCGCAACTGTGGACCGTAACGTTAAGTTACGGATGCTACTTGAGCACGCTTCGCTACTTAGGATTTGTCTTTACCGGTTCCGCAGACACAGAAACGAGAGAAACACAACAAACACGCACGCTAAAAATCACGCGCGTTTTACACTTTTTGACTAGACAAGACAATGATTATACGCTACGTATACGGCGCGTATACGCAACGCAACGCGTCAAATATTCTGTTTATTTAGATATTGTGAAGATGTTTATATTTCATTTAGATTTATTTCACATTTGCCGCTTCGCGTCTAGCGCCAACGAGGAAACACAAGCAACTGACGACAGCCTCGCACTCGGCCCTCGTTGCCTTCGTTCGCATTCGCATTCACGATTCCCGATTTCTGTTTTGTCATACGCCGTGTGTGACGCTGCGCCGTCGACGTCGACGTCGTCGCCAGCAGCGACGCCAACGCTTGGCGATGCTCGTGTTAGCTTTGAAGTTAACCAACAGGTTAGCCGCTGATAAGCGCCCGAGTCCAAGTCAATCGTCAAATGTTGTCGGTACACAGGCGAGAGTCCATTGCAATTTCCCAACCCCTTAGACGACCGAACGAAGTCTTTTAAGGTTTCCCCACGCAGCTGCAGCAAAGCGAAAACATCGCACAATTGAGTGGAGTGAAATTCCGTTTTGAGTGGCAATTTTGAGTGAGTTTTGTGTTTGACTGAATGTTTTTGCTTGACAGGCACTGTGGCTGTGGTTTTTGTTGTGGTTCTTGTGAAACCACAACCAGAGCTATGAATAATTCATTGGTTCTTGATCGCTTACAATTGAAAAATGTATAAAGAATATTATAAATTAAAATTTAAAAACTTTATTAGTTTTTGCTAAAATATAAATATTCCAAATTTATTTTCATTATTTATTAAGTTGGTTTAAAGCATTCTACATTACAATATAAGACAATATAAATGAAAACATATAATTAAAAAACAAATAAAAGAGAATTTATACTTACAGAAACAAACAAATAATATTGATGTCTTAAATTGAAATAAGTAATAAGTAATTATATTTACACATCAAAAAATTAATTGTGCAATTAAATTAAAAACTAAAACTATAAATTTTAAATTTTATTGAGAAATTATTTCTGGTGGAAAATTTAATGCATTAAATTTCTACTTATTTAAATTATTCTTTGTAATAAATAAAATAAAATAATTGACATAATTTGTTTGAGGCATATTAAAGCTAAGCTCTTATTTTATAGTTAATTTTAATATGACTCAAATTATGGCAATCATTTTTCTTTCATTTATCCCTAATAATAACTTGAAACAAAGAAGTTATCTTGACTACAGCTCAACTATATTATGCCTACGCTAAAATCATCTTAAATCTTTGTTTATTATATTTGTCAGTGTCAATCAAAACATTCTTTAAATTTTGCAATAATAAAGTGGCTCCATTGACTAAACGGTTTGCTGCGTTTAAATCGAATTTCTTGGAATCCTTACAGCATTCCTTGGCCAAGCCGTTGTTGAGACCCAAGTGACTTGTCTAACCAGTCGGCTGCCCAGCATTTTGCTTGATTGTATTGGCACTGGGATGAGCCGAGCCGAGTATTCAATCTAAGCTATTAGCCTGCTTACTTATTCATCTGGCACTTAACACATGCCGCAAGCGTCTTGCCGTCAGTTGTGCGCGTACTTACTTACTTAATTTTTGTTATCTGCTTTTCCGCGTTCCACAGCAAATCACAAGATGTCAGGGGCATTGTCAAGAGGCCCACGGCTACGACTCTGTCAACTGATGCAGCTGCGATTTATTTATTAAGGCGCGTCGACATGCCATCATCTTACTCCGCCTACTCCTCCTCTTACTCCCACTCCTTCATCAGTTTACAGCACTTGAGCTCGTTTTCAACTTACACGGAGTAAGAGTCGAAGTCGAGTCGAGCGAGGACTGACTTTCGTGTAGGTTCGCTCTGTTAAGTGCGCACGTATCCTCACTTCCTTGGCATTATGCTTCATACTTTTTAAGCACATGACATGACACATTTTATGCGCTGCAAAGTGAAGTGAATAGTGGCCGTTCGTTTACTTCATCCCGCTTCGCCTCCTCTGTCAGCACCCCTTTGCAATACCCATATGACCGTAAACAAAGGCCATTTTCTTACCTGTGCCTGCGCCTGTGCTTGAGCCCGAGCCTGAGCCTCTTGCCAATTTCCCTTCTTTTACGCTCGCATTCTCGCACTCATCCTTAAAGTATGAAACAAATTCTGTAAAATTTTTCAAGCCTCGCTTCGCTTGTATACATTTTTATTTACTTTGCAGGCATAACTTGGAGTTTGCCAATGTGCGGGTGTGTGTGTGTAAAGAGATGTGTGTGTGACATATGAGCAGCCATCCAACCAGTCTGCTGACACTGTTGACATTGTAAAGTAAATTCGCGTTGCGTTGTGTTGCGTTGCGCATACGCCGCATGTGCCGCCTGCCTGGCAGGCAACTGCTTCTCTGCTTTCGACATCAACTTAGCCAAAGTCATTGCGGCTTTTTTTGTGCCTAAACTCGAGCTAAAACCAGGCAGGCTAATTCGCATGTGTTGCTGTTTATATTCGACTATTTACACATCATTTAAAGCTGTCTAACTTGAGTTTAACTTTTGACATTAAGACCGCACAACTCAAATGAGCAAAAAGGGAATCAAATGAATGTGCATACAAGCTAAAACCTTCCGCTACTAATTTGTTTATTTTATTAATTGATGACAAAAATCAAAATATTGTTGCATTTTAATTTATTGAGAATATTATACATAACTGTTTTACATTCACAGAATAACAGCTGCAGAATTATATTCATGCAAACATATTTCTATATATAATCAAATGAAAATTTAATGTATATCCTAATTAATATTATTGAATTTCTGTTGGTTGCATTCTTTAATATCTAACGAAGAATAGTGACAATTATATTTTTGCTGACGATTCGGTGAAATGATTTCTATTCTGAATGCTCAATTATTTTTTCCTTCAATATTATGCACCACAAAATGTAAATAAATTTCTGAATGCTCAATTATTTTTAATAGACAAAAAAATTTATATAAACGTGATGCTCATTATTTAACAGTGCGCATTTGATATTGAGATAATTAAAATCTAATTAATTACATACGAGTGTGTTTGCCACGCAATAGTTTTATTTTTTTGTCAACACAGCAAATCAATTATTAACTAAATAATAGCTTATGAATATTAATTATTATTAGTACAACCCACATGGAATATATTAATGCACATATTCATTAACCCGCTAATCTAGTTATTAAATTTCAATTATTATAGATTCAATTCAATAAAAAGAGTGCGAATTGCTATGCAAATTGTAAAAATAATCGCTGCTCGAAGTTATATTTCTACATATAATTTGTTCAATCTCAACAATTTCTCTGCTATCGTTGTTATACCCCAGAGACTTGTTCGCATTTCTTTCCCACATTATTCTTAAGCATTATTGCTGCTGTTGTTGTTGCTGTTGCTGTTGTCTTTCTTCAAGAACAGCAACTGGCAATATTCGTCACTGACCTTTGGCGCATATTTCTCGACTGATGTTGCTGGCGCATATATAAATATATATATCTACTTATAATATGTATATATAGAGAGAGATATCTTTGCTTGATTTATTTTTAGCACTTAATTTACAAAAAAAAAACTCATTCAAACGTTTAATTTCAGCTGTGCTTGCTGCTGTTACTGTTGCTGTGGCTGTTGCCCTCCAGACGTGATGATACCACAGTGACTCAAATAAATAAATAGATGCAAGTCTTTTGATGGTATTTCTGGCATTTGGTTTTCCCTTTTTTGTGTTGCCTTTGCTTCGTTTTGACATCTCTGGGCGGTTATATTATGCAGCCTAATTGGAATAAATATGTATTGCCAGAGGTAAAGCAACATGGCTGTAATATATGTGAGTTGAATTCGTTTTTATGTTCCTTCATTTTCGAGTCGGTTTTGACTTATTTCATAATTTACGAGCGAAAATGTTTCATTTCATGTTTTATGGCAAATAAATTATGCCCCCCAAAAAAATGGCAACGACTTCGACTGCGACTCCAATAGCGACATCGACAGGACAGCTAAGTCCTCCGATAAGAACTTTCCGAAAGATGGCAAAATAATGTCGTACAATGCGAGACAACCAACAAAAAAAAAAAAGGACAACTGCAAACGGATAGCGTTGAATTTATGTGTGTTCATTGATTGCTGCTTGGGCGCGATTCCCGAATGAATTTATGTAAATTTTCGTGGTGCTCAATGCGACTTTTATGGAGATAGAATGCAGCTGAGTCCTGCGACCGGAAGCGTGTCCCCAACGCCAAGTCAACAGAGCGCAACAAGACAAAGGCATGGCCCAGGCAAGAAATATGTAAGTTTCTTCCACTGTTTGTGTGTATGTAAAGTGGATTTAGGACCACAATCTTAACAGCGTCTTGCGTGCAGTCAATGAGCCCAGAAGTTGTAGGAAGTGGCTCTTAAAGTGGTCCAAGTGCTGGCCAAGGACTTCCAAATTGAAATTCGTGCAACCACAACAAACACACACATGTCTCCTTTTCTTTATGCCTGTATGGGAGTATGTGTGCGCGTGAGTGTGTGCATGTGTGTGCGTATATGTGGGCCAAGGTAGTGACACCCACTTACCATATGCGGGTCATTTATATGCAAAGCATGGTCCATGCTTACGATATGTTCACTCTAATAAGCTGGGCACGTGGAGTCCTCGGTTGCCAGGTTGTACTTTTCGCTGTATTAACGGTAATTTGGCTTCACTGCCTCCGTCTGTTGCACAGCAGGAACTACACGTATATGAGATGGAAGATGGAATTGCCAAAGCAGACTTGCAAATCGATACCCTCTAAAAATATGAGAACATCGTTAAGCATTTTGCGAAGGAGAAAAAAGAAAATAAATGTATCTGTATTATATTTATTTAAAACAAAAGTATGTTAAAGACTAAATTGAAAAAGAAATGTAAAGCCAACATAATAGAATCAAAAAAATTTAGGAATTTAAGAAAAAAGAGTTAACTGCAAATCAACCTCTTAAACTAAAGAAAAACAATGTAGGAAACATAATACATTAATTTCAAATTAAATTAATTTTCTTTACAAAAACATCAATCAACACACCCCATTCAAAACTAGTTGACTTTTCAGGGTATTGAATAATTCAAATGATATGCCAAAGAAACGCATTTGCAATACATGAACATAAAAGATTTGCCGACTATTGTTGCCATATATGAATCAGAATTTGTGCGAATATATATTTATATGTATACATGTATTTATGTGTGTGCTATTTGTTTGGGGGGGGGCTGTGACACTTGTGTTTGTATTTATTAAATTCCAACAATTTTATGAAC
This sequence comes from Drosophila nasuta, assembly GCF_023558535.2. NCBI lineage: Eukaryota > Metazoa > Arthropoda > Insecta > Diptera > Drosophilidae > Drosophila > Drosophila nasuta. The sequence goes on along the minus strand of NC_083457.1, from coordinate 35,034,362 downwards.
TTTGATATGCACTTAAATTGAACTGCTAGAAGTTTTTGTGACAGCTCACGTAACTGTCTCAAGAAAAGCTACTTTGGCTGATTTTATTCTCAACCCTCGTCTATCCCGATGGCAAGTTGTATGTAAGTTATTGAATGGTGCTTTCCACCTGACGGCCCTTAATCTTTAACACACATCAAGCTGATCAAATACGTATAGAATATCCCAGGCACTTGTTCGATAAATAATGACCGTATTTGTTAAAGCTTCCATTTTATGGCAGCCACGCAGAAAGCACATTAATAATTTTCCTTTTTTAAAATTGCCAAGCAGATTAAATACTTTAGATGGGGTGCGGACTGCTGTTGATCTAGAAAAATTCATTTGGAAAACGCATTTGTATTTTTGCTTTAAGCTCGGATAATCTTCAGAAACCACAAATCACATTGGGAGTGTTCTATTAAAAGATCTAAATGGTAAAATGTTCTGTAAAAATGTCTAGCTAGTAAACCGATTATAAAACAACTTAAGATGGGTTTGCTTGTAATTATTATTACTAATTTGTAAGTTCTATTAATATGCATTACGCCATAAATATTATTTTGCGATAAATATTAATTTATTCTCGTCAAAAATTTCAGTTTGTTATGAACCTTTCACTAATCTAAAATAAAATAACAAGATATTTTCAATGATATTTTTCTGGTTTTGCAAAAGATTTTTACAAATATCTTATAAAATAAATTACATATTATATTTCATATATATTGTTTTCTTTTCAACACGTATATTAAATTGCTTATATTCCATCTTTTTCTTGCATGTATTGTAAATTAATATATATTCTATAAATATGCTCCAGCTCCATTATACTCCAAAGAATATTACCTTTAAGACAATATTTTCAATCTGCTTGGTGTAGCAGTTACCATTGCAAGTATTTTTGTATAATATCTTAGATTAATAAGAATTACACACTTCACAACTATTATTTTACTCCCTGCTTCTTCGTGTTATTCTCAGCTTACTCCTAAACAAAAACATTAAATCTAAAAATAACATAGCAAGATCTGTTCAATGTCGTTCTGGTTTGCTTATTGCAACAGCTTTTCGTGCCAGCAACATTTTTATTATCCTTTAGCAACAATAACTTTTGGTCTTCTTAGCAAAACCATTTAAGCCCTTGTGGTCAGCTACAGTTCAGCTAAATGTTCTTCCAGACAGTCTGCAGTTGCTGCGGTTTTTATTTGTTGGTATTCTCTGTTGTTTTCTGGCAACAAGGAAAACATTTGCACTTAGTGTCTACTTTTGTCTATAGTATAAATATTTTTTGAGAGCAGCTCGTAAAATACGCAGCGCATAAACAATAAAAGCAGCGACTGCTTATCGCACTGAACCAATGAGGCAGCCAGCTATCATAAATGATTTTATGGCATGCTTTTAAGACATGCTTCAAATGCCAGGTAGTTATGACGCCAACTGGGCTAATGACCATTTCTCTGCTACTTAATATTACGTATACGCCGCAGTCGCCTCAAGCATACGGTTTCCTATCTCCATCTCTGTCCCTGCCTCTGTCTCAGTGTGTGTGTCTAAGGAAGTGTCATGTTTGACCAGTTACCACAATGGCCTGGAGTGCACTTTAAAGCCAGTGTAATTCGAAGCTAGCCATTTGGGCCAGCTCCAGCAACGTTTTTCAGCTCCGGCTCCTGCTCCGGCACCATCGATGACAATGACAGCATATCGGCAGTGTCGTTGGTCGTTGGTCGCCTAAAGTCTGAGTCGCCATTGTCCTAGTTGCTACTCATATTTCTCATTGGCTCTGATTCCCTTTCCTTTCCTTTTCTGTTCTTTCCTTGCGCTTCCTGCACGCTGCCTCAATATGGTTTTGTGCGCCGGCCGTTTGCTACTGCGGCATTATTTACACGCTTATTTGTTCATTTTGCAAGCACTCGGGGCGCTACTCGTTGCTCATTGCTCGTTGCTCGACAAAACTCCTCGCTTAATTAAAAGTTCCAGACCGCAAGCTCGCCTTTTCTCTCGCCCAATGCTACACACAATTGTATACCCTTCAACGGATGTTAGTCACATTTATATTTATTATGCCAAACATGCAAACACACACACAAAAGTTTGCTGTCACAATTCGCTGTGTTGTTTTGCTGTTTGTCTGCCGTTTGCATATCTTTAATATTTATGCTAGTTTTTTATATGCTCTATACTGCCATAGTTTGCTGAATAATTCACAAAGTTGCAGGCCAAGTGCGGAGTGTGCACATTAATTGTAATTCCGCAGACAAAATAACGAGACAGTGGAGAACGAGGACATACATATGTAGCATAGGCCCAGATAAGCTCGTTAGCATATGAGCACTTTTTGGCAAGCACAAACACAACAATAACTCATTTAATCTCTAGTGTTCTTAGGAATTAAAATGACTATAAGGAATGTGCTCGATTGTTGAACTCAAAAATACGAATACATATTAGGTAGGCCAAAGAATATTCTTATTAAAAAAGAAGATGATAGTCTTCTAAGAATAACTATTCCAGGCATATTTATTTATGAATATTTTCGATATTTTTATATCGAATACAACTTACTGAGTCCTTGCTGAAATGAAAGGGCTGCGAGCTGAGACTGAATATATAGAGACTTAAATAATGATTTAAAAATATAGATAAAAGTATGAAAAATATATTATAATGAGAAAAAAAAACGAAAATCAAATATAGATAAATAAATAAATACTTATAATTGAAATAAAAATATATCACTCAAATTTAAATGAATAATACGATTCAAAAATATAATAAAAATTACACATTTTATTCCTAGAAATATTCTTATTAAAAAATAAATTCCAACTCCGACTTCCAAGCACTCAAAACCAATAGAAATTCTGTAGAACTTTGTTGATAGTACTCAGTTACTTCTATTATTTAATCAACTCTGCATGCACGCAATGACCAACTGCGTGATGTGGAATAAGGAACACACATCATCTTATGGCAGGCAACAGGATTGGCAGCGGCAGCTTCATAAGCACATCGATAAACATCAGTTTGAAGTGGGGGACAACGACGACGACGACGTAGAAGTGGAGGACACTGTTGGTAAACTGAGGAGGTAAGCCGAGCTACATGTGGCTCCGGCGTAAGCAACAGGATAATTATCTGGCCATATGTTGGAATGTCCGGCCAGAACCAAAACAGCAGCCAGAAGCCAGCTAGCCGACCAGCCCAATGACAGTTGAGTGCTTGCCAGCAGGGCTATGTAATTGTAATTTAGACACTCACATACTCCAAACACACACACATACAATGAGTGCAAATGTGTTGTGTGTATGGTGCCCCCATCCATGTGTTGTGTGGTGTAATTTTTTTCGCTGTCATGCGGTTAAATGTGCAAATTACGTGCCGTTTTTATTTCTGCTGCCAGCCGTCACTTGTTTTATTTCATTTGCTCACCTCATTTTCACAGCGTTTTATCTGCAGCCTGGCCACAATCACACATACACTCACAAGCGGACACAAATACAACCAAACAAATATATGTAAGTGCCCAGCGAACCAAACACTCGTATCCGATATAGCAAGCGATAATTTCTTACATCTTCTGTAAGTACTCTCATCTGAAATAGAAAACTTTATTGTTAGATATGAATTGCAACATTCAAATGAGTTGCACTACACTTTAGATAAAAACTTTAAAACAAATCATCATTCAAAGATTTTTGACTTCAAAGCTTTGAAAATATATTTAATAAAAGTCGGAATAATATTTGCAGCTATATCTTTCAAATATTTACAAGGCAGACATCATATTCTATGCGATAGTTTTACCATTTCTTGTTGGTTTGTTGGTTTATCCCTATTTCTAACATGTGTGTGTTTAACCTAATTACAGTAGACGTTGTTCTTCTCTGTTACGCGGTTTCCCCTTCTATTGAATTAATGTGTGTAGTACACACTGTGTACACAGGCTGAGTGGTAACAGAAGTAACTAACATCTAAGGTAAGCTAAACTATCTATGAGGAAAACAAATTGCAAAATTAAAAAAATTTAACTGCTATACAACTATCTATACACATTAATTTCTATATATACATTTACATAATAACATTTTAAATTTAAATAAATACAATAAAATAATTACAAAAATATTTAAATTTACAACTCATTGCATTAAATCAAATATAAAATGCTGACAAAATACTTGACAACAATGACTGTGGCTAATATAAGTAAGATGTACAATAAAAATAAGAACTTTACATTGAATTGGCTATAAATTTAGTGGTTTTTTAAAATATCATATCAAAAATAATACAAAATTCATTTAACGAACATATTGAATAAACAGATTAAGAGAGCATCTACCAATTCGACTATGTTGCACAATTATTTTAGTGTTATATTTATTATAATGTCAGCAATTGCCAGCCAGAGCATCATTTATAAAACCCCACACGCGACTGTTGTTGTTTCTGTTGACTCATTATATTCATTTAGAAATTCAATTAGCGCCATAATTGCAGCAAGTGCCTAATAATGATAATGCGTTTACCTCAAGAGCAGCCCTCAAACAGTTTCCACTCACCGCAATGAATCTCAACACGAACATGAGAAGAAATTGCACTGCAGACATACTTGTACAAGTTACAAGAACATTATCAAGATTTAACATCATTAGCATATTAAATATATTGAGTTTTCGTGGAAACTTTGTGAAAATAAATAAAAAGTATACACTTTGATAAATTCTGCACACATTTAATAGAGTTCATGGCGCTAGCCCTTGGCCATCTTCTACGTTTTCTCTCATGCAAATTTATGCATTTTATATAATTTATATGCTCGTTTTGACTAACAAGCTAAAAGTTTTTGCCATGGCACAACTTTCGCCATGGCAACACGAACAAATTGTGTAAAATGGCAAAAAACAAAATGTGAGAAAAAAAGAACAAGAAAACTGTTTTTAACATCATTTATGCAAATTTCTTGAACGATGCTCGCTTGCTTGACATGTTAGATGGCTGGTATACCTATTAGATTTCCATCACAATGTTTCAGTTAATTAATACCGTAATATTCAGCATTTGCACATCAAAGCATTACGCATACGCCCCATGCACCATATGCTGTACTAAGGCGACACGACAAATAGAAATCAAATTAATTACAAATTATGTTAAGTACAAGGTTTAATTTTAAATTGGAAAACACGTGTTCACACTATACTAAAACAGCCGCCATGGCATTTAGCACATTTTGACGGCTTTGTTTTTTTACTTTTACCAGTATTTAGCACCTCATTAAAAGTTTTTATGATGCTAAGGACAATGAGGACAAAGAATGGGCTGAACATAAAGATCTGACACGTACTCAAGCGTTTTATTAGCCGCCAAAAAAACAGAAAGGAAGGAAGGATAAGGTGAGGAAGGTATTATGCCTGAGGTAAGCTCCTTAATTGCCAATTTTTGGTATTAGATTTTCTGCTTTATTGAGCAAACCTGACGTCCGTTGTTATACTTTCCTGAAAGTGTGCATACATATAATAAAATGTCGCCAACAATGTGTTTAATCAAAAGGCATTTTAGTATCATAGAATGCACAGGCTGCTTTCAAGTACGAGTCGCTTAAGGATTTAGATTTCAACAAATTAATCTTGCTTTTTAGTCTCAACGAATACGCAATTAATCAGGAAACAATTAAATTCGCTTGCAAATGTTATTTCTTGAGATATTTACTCTTATCATAAATAAAAAAAAACTATCTTTTTTTAAACTTAGCATAAATAAACTTTCTTTCAATATCCAATCAATTCATTTCTATTTTAGAATATCCGCATCTCATTTAAACTAAATAATAGAAAAATTCTTGATTGCAGTTTTTACAATTTTTTATTTGCATTTATATATTTTATATACAATTTTACAATATGTTTTGCTAGTTGTGTCGTTTTCACTTGTCTCGTTTTATTAGCTCGTTTTGTCCATCCATAATCTGTCATTTATCATCTGTATCCCATATGTATTGTATAATAATTGTTTCATACTCGTGTTATCTTAATTTATATTTCACAAAACAAAAAAAAACTGGAGCCAAAACGTTTTGCTTGAAAAATCTTGAACTAAAATAAAAAATATCAACATAGGTGTATTGTATATTTGTCTGGAACGCAATTGAATACTTTGTTTATATAATGATTAAATAATTGTATCATTTTGTTTTTTATACAATTCGATTCGTTAGTATACTTATTATTCAAAATAGTCACATATACGTTCGAGTATATATGTATGTAAGTAATATATATATATATATATATTGTATATACACTTGTATTATGTATGTAATTAACGCTTTACAAATTTTATTAGCATTTATCAAATTTGATTTACTACAGTGGATATCGCTAATATAATAAATATATAATTGCATTGCTGAAGCATAGTACACAGACGTGATCTGGATTTCACTTTAGCAGCAGTTTCACGCGTGACATTGTTGCGAAATTGTAATTCAGACTGCGGCTGATAATAACTTATAGGAAATTATTTACACATGGATATGAAATCCTTTTAATTTACAGACTTATATCAATTGGAGTTGTTGTTGAAAATATATTAAAATGAAATGAAAACAAGTTTTGAAAGTGTTTTGGCAAATCAGCATTTGAGGCATAACAAATAATATATCAACCATTCTTTACTATGAACATATTTATGTATTGCTTTTGAACATTTCGGTTGCACATAACCGATACCAACTGTAGTAAGTACTTAGAACTAAGAAGCCTTTTTTGTTTGTTAAACTGCCACAACGATGACGTTCATAAATATATATATTGTTGTTGTTGTATATCTGTATATATATTATTAAATATGTTTACTAAAGACGATATGTTTACTAAAATTATAATAATAATGTTTAGTATAATCGTATAAGTATATGTCTACATCATTCATTATATACACACATACATATGTGGCGTGTTCAGTTTAATTAGTTTATAGTATTATATGGTTGGTGCCAATCTATCGATTGGCAGTTGACTTAACGAACTAAATTTTGTTCTAGCGGCCAGTGAAGGGCATCAATGCAATTACTTAGCAAATTGCTAAATTGTTTACACGTCTTTTAAAGCTTAAGTTGGGTTTCTCGGTTTTTTGGTTTCTCATTCCTTACATTTTTGTTTTTGGGATTTTGGTTTTTCTCAGATTCTAGGTATACAAGTTCTATGCGTTATTGTTTTTGTTAAATAGTTTACTTTAGCTAACTCATTTCGATTATACAATATAAAAAGCCAATTACTGAACAACAGCAGCTACTTAGTTAAGAGTTTTTTCTTACTACACAATAAGTATTTACAAAACGTTATCATTCTTTACTTAAATTCAATTATTTGTCAATTGATATTTGGTTAGATCAACCAGATGCTCATACAGCATATCCTCCTGAGGCGTCAGACCAATCATAATCCAGCCCGATATAGCAGCAATGCTCCTCGTCACCGATAAACTGCTCCACACGCTCTGCACACTGTTGCTTAGCTAAACATATCGAAAGAGAGATTATCGAAATGAAGAAGAAAGTAGCACTTTAATACTCACCAACTCCTGTTGGGTTAACGTTATGTTTGCATTGTTATTGAACAGATATAGTTTCTCATCTATGGAATCGGAGCATATAGTTAAGATTATTGTTGCTATATATATCATGGTGATGATCAGCCAACGGAACGATATTAATTCACTCGCATTCGAGAAGCTCCAACGACAGATATCCATGCTGAAAGTCAAGTAGAGTTATTAGTTAGAGATTACAAAGTGAATAATAATAATGCTTAATGGCTAATAGATAAGATTAAAAGAGAGAGCGCACAATTTGGAATGTTAGAGAGAGCATTAGTGCACTCTTTTAATAAAAAGGAGGGAATAAAAGAAGTACTTAATTAATTATTTATAATTAAAACACAATTCCAATAAAGTTTCATAAAATAAATCTGATCTCGAAGGAAAATAGTCAAACGATATTAGCAGTACATAACACTGCTAATGAAATATATTTGCTAATTGTTTTAGGTTTACTTTATACTACTTAAGTAAAATATAGGAAAAATAATGGATTGTATTCACAGTCTCTAATTTACATCAAATACAAGTTTGAAAGACTAATACTATTCATTGTATTGCTTCTTATTTTGCTAAAGCCAAAGAGAAAACAAAGAATAGACTATATCAGCAATGCTTATTCCCTATTACTCTAAAGAACAACCTTCAACTTCAAATAATAAATCTAAACAATATGAGCAGTTGCTATCTAATAGTACTTAATTATTTTAAATTCACTTTAAATTGCCATATTATTACATTTAATAAAGTAATGATTTTAATAATGCAGCCTAAGAATTTATAATCTCCAAAAGTAAATGCTTTTCATCAACACTCTTTAAATTCCTTTTAAAATTAATTATAACGATGTAAGGGACGGACTAACTTGTATTTGTGCCCACTCATCTTTTCCATCCAAGTGCCCAAGTGTGGGTGCTGGGTATAATTAAGTTCTGAAGTAGATGTACAATAAACATTATTTGCTTATCTTATATACACATTACTCGCAGATGCGAAAGGTCAAAAGATTCAAGTGAAGCTCCCAGAGCTGTGTACATAGATCTGACATTTAGAAAAGCAGCAGCATCATCACATAAATCACAGAACACAGGATAACGTAGCGAAATGTCACACTCAGTTTTACACTTTCGCCGCCGCAGCTGTCGTCGTTGCCTGGGAGGAACGGAGAGAATTGAGGAAACGTAATGTGATGAGGAAGGCACAACACAACAGAGACAAACCGACAAAATGCCAAGCCAAAAACAGCAAAACCAAAAAACCAAACAGCCATAAGCTGAAGCAGACAATTTCAACGTTGTTTGGTCTACCAAACGACCCAAAAAAATAAAAAAACAGCCACCCACACACATAAAAACACAACACAGTCAGTGTGTTGCTTTAAAGGTCAAGAGTGCTGCAATATAAGTGAATGTGTGTGTCTGTGTGTGTGCGAGTGTGCATTGCACAAAAAGAGCAAAGTTTAAGGGCATTAAAATATATATTTGCCAGATGATGAAATTGGCCACGCAACGAGAGCGCACTTACAAATTATTTCAATAATGACAACAGCCACGAAGCCAAACAAAAAGCGAACCTCTTGAAATTTGCAATTCAAAATTAAGTATAGCATACTTTTCAGCGTCCTCTAACGCTCTTCTTCCCTCTGCCCTCTTCAAGTGCCAATATTGACGCACACAATACGCCCACGCACACACATACACACACCCACACATACAAAGTCTAGACCACACATTTTTAGAGGGTCTCCCTACATATTTATGTGGTCTTGGCTTGGAGGAGCTATCGTAAGTCTTTCTCGCAGTGTGTTTGTGTGTTTGGACTTTTTTATTTTTCAATGAAATGTGCGGTTCGCTTCAAGGGTTTCCACCTTGGGGCCAGGCGGTGCGCTTTGAGGTCAATGTGTTGAGCACATCCACACACACTTTGCTAGCACGCACACTGCACTAAATACTTCAACTAAATTAGTTGACTTTCGCCTGCTATATTTAGCAATGTCCTACGAAGGCCGTCCGTCACCTAAATTGACTTGTAAACAACAACTAAGGACACCGAGCGGATAAGACAGACACTCGACGGTCATAAGATCAATACGATAAGGTTTATTGCCACGTGAATATATTTTCTAAGAATGTCCTAATTCAGGTGAACTTATAAGGCATTTAAGTTTGAGCAAGAGACTAGAGTTCACTCTTATGATAAATAAGCAATATTTTGCGTTGGACTATTCACATTTACAAGTTACATTCAAACTATTTCCTTGAAGTCTGTCTTAAGTCTCTTCTAAGCTCTTTTGAACTATCATTGCTCTCTCTTTAATTCTTGAAAGTAATTTTAACTGTAACTTACCGATCGAAAACCGAAACTAAACAAACGATAGCCAAGCAATAGAAAGTGTTTAGATATATATCCGCAAATCCGGCATAATCGCTAATCAACGCCAATGTTTCACTACTTGTGGTCGTCGTTGTTGTGGATGTTGTTGTCGTCGTTGATCCAGTTCCCGTTTCCGCTGACATTCCGGCATTCGCATTGCTCAGTTCTATCACCAGATTTGGCATCTCTGTTGTTGTCGCTGCTGTAATGGTCGTGGTTGTTGCCCGTGTTGTCGATGCGGATGCAGCTCCCAAAGTCTCGCCCGCAAGACTCATGCTATTGATGACCTTTGCCCAATCCGTGGGATGACTGCTCAGCACAAAGAGTAGATGGGCCAAGGCTAGACCAGCTAGCAGCCCATGGCATATGTTCGATATGAGCAACCAAATTCGTTGAATAACACAGGCTAGTTGGATGTTGCTCGAGATGCCATTACTAATATATATATAGAACAAGTATTAAATTAGTTATTGAGAAGAAATTTATAATTAAAAATATATAGACAGAATATAATAATTATTATAGTTCCTTGATCTCAACTTAAATACCTATTCACAATTTATTAAAAAGTTTACAAAAAAATTGGATTTAATATTACATATTTTCGAAATTTCTATTGCACAAGTAAGAGAAATATTATTCTTACTAAATTATTTTTAGGAATTTATTCAAATGATTTAGTATTAAAAACAATCTATATAAGTAGCTAAATGTTTGATGAAATTAAAATCTCAACAAAAAGTTTTTTCCAACCGCAATTCCCCACAGTAAAAAACCATTAGCCCCTACAATATAGTCCCGATAATAGTAATTATGTTCCTTTATTAGTATTTTTAGTGACCAATTGAAATATTGTAGGGCATGCAAACAGTAGTTTTCTGACTTATAAAGAAAACATAAATTACATTCCCGTTTAAGTTAGGGCTCTACCATATAATTAGGTAGATATATTCTTGCTTTATAGATATAACTGCATAAATATTTCTGACTTAATAGAGCCCCAAACTTACGTTTAGCATACAACGGATCTGTAACCTAACATTAGGAATAACAAATAACATACTATCTATGCAGGTCAATAAGAAAGCTATTAAGTCGCCGCTAATTGGGTTGTTTTCCAATTAATAATAAAGCCCTATTGACCTGAACCTCAATGAGGCATGAATCCAAGGAGCCTTACGCAATTTGAGTAGACAAATTATCTTATCAGGCGAATTTGGCTGAAATCCCTTGCTGTGCTACACAACACGCAAAAACCAATTCAAATCAAATATGCTTTGTCAGGGAAGGACAACACACACACACACACACCGATACACAGACAGTCAACAAGCAAACGGTAAAAGGACGACAGAAAATTTATTGAGTGAGCCTGTAGTCTGTAGCCTGTGGGGACCTAAAAATAGACCCAAATACCTAAATACCCCAAGCCGGCAAAAGCGCACGGGATTATTATGTGTTCGTCATTCAATAAGAGCAGACACCCCACCGGCAAGGACTTTGGACTTTGTTCCCATCCTGTCTTCCATATATACATATATATATTGTATATCGTCTTCCTCCTCACTTACCGATTTAGTTCGGCATCGAGCAGACAGCGCGTATCTCCATAGCTGCCACGTCCACTGACGCTATTGCCACCGCCACCGCCAACGCCCCCGCCATGGGAGCGAAAGAGGCGTCCGGCTCCACCCAACTCGGCAGCAGAGATGCCATCGATGGCACCAATGCAGCCGGAGCCAGAGCCGGAGCTGGTGCCAGCTGCTGCCCCACGCGCGGCACCAACAAAGGAACGCTTGTAGTAGCTCTGTTCGACGGGTCGATATCCCGATGACGTCTGCAGAAACATTTTATCGATGTGCGCGGGCGTATCGTCCGTGGGTGAGACGACGGGTGTGAATGGATTGTAGATCTCATCGCCGTCGGCGGGCGCAATGTCATCAGCCAGCTCTTTCAGGATGGATGATAGCCCGCCAGCTGAGTAAAGTTTGCCTGCAGATTGAACGAGAGCTAAACAGTGTGCGTAAGACAGAGAGGGATATATGAATAAAGAGAGAGCGACGGAGGGAGGAAGGTAGTAAATTAGGGAAAGTAAAACAGGGAAATGGCGAGAGGGAGAAGGAGCTACTGCGCAGATGCGAGATGGGCAAAGCTTTTTCCTCAATGGAACAGCACTTGCAACCAGGACTCGCAATGGGAATGAGAAATAGGGTTTTCGTGGACCGCTTACCGATGAGCTGACCCCGCTTATCCCGCTGCGATTTCGTCTTGCGATGCACCCGTCGCTCCTCGAGACTCTGATCAATCTCCAGCTCCCCCGACAGCGATGCGTCGTGCATATCCGAGCACTGTTTGAGGTAACGCATCAATGTCTCATTAGCCTGACGCACCTCCATCTCGCCGGCAGCAATCAGCTTCCGTTCACGCCGCCGTCGCGACTCCGACTTGCTGCGCTTGCGACGAGGACTCTTATCGAAGCTGTTCCGCGAACGCAGCGAACGCTGTGCCGGACTCGCCTGGGGATCGGACAGCGATTGCTGCTTCCTCGAGGCGCCGCCACCAACACTGTTGCCACCTCCAGCACTGCTGCCCGCGCCCATGCTGAGCGCCGAGGGTGTCGGAGAGCTCTGCTTGAGCTCGCGATCAATGTAGCCCAAGATGCCGCGATGAAAGGACGAATCCACCTCCAGCGAACGCAGCGCCGGCGACTGTGGTGAATGTGTGCGTCGCGAACGATGTCCGTGCGTTGCAGGCAACTGACGCAGCGTCTCCCTCAAGCTCATGGCATCGCCCGAGGAATTGCGACTGCCATCGCTCTGCTTTGTCGGCTGTGTGGGCGACTCCAGATGTGTGCTAATCTCCGTAGGCTGTTCGACAGCCTCCACAGCTGGCTCGTCAGCACCTAGCGATGCGCTCTCCTCGAGCGTATCCTGCGAGGGCGGTGCATGTCCATTCACCAGCACCACGGTCTGCTGTGATGTCTGACTCGGTGAGCCGACCATCTCAATGCTGTCCGCCGAACTCTGGGCACTGATGCGACCCACCGTTGTGCTCGTTGTTGTGGATGCCGTATCATTGAGGGCAGCAGCACAGCTCTCCAGCGTCTCGACAACAGCCATGCTGAGATCCTGGCCATCGTGATCGGGAGGCGTTGAGGCGGCGGCGGCTGCTTCACGCTCCAGGCGACGTTGTCGCGCCTCCGTTCGTCGCTGACGCTGATGTTGACGATGCACCTTGGGCTGAGTGGCCTCCATAGCGTCTATCTCGCTCTTTCGCGCTCTCACTCTAACTAACTCTATGTCCAAATAGCCTAGACTCTTGTGCTTGTTCCTCTTACGATTTTGCTAGTTGTTGTTGTGGTTGTTGTTGTTGTTGCTCTGCGTGTCTTCATAACAGGTGGATTAGTCCAGCAGGATGGATGTTTGAACTTTCGAGCAGTGTCCTGGCAAAGCTGCAGCTTTTCGCTTTGACCCAAATAATTATGCACCGCAGCTGCAGCTACACCCACACCCACACACACATACACACACTCGCACACAGTCGCACAGTTTCACAACAACAACACTTGAGAACAGCAAAGACCTTTGTGCATTTCAAGGCTATTGATCAATTTGATTTAGCCACAATTTTTGATGTGCTATTTGATTTTTTCTTGACTTGAATTATTTGCAGCCAAATAGCTGTGAGCAAACAAAATTGGTAAAAACACTTTTGAAGCACTAGTAATACAATTCTTTCTACTTATTTTTGTGTGTGCTAATGAAGGTCGCCCGGTTTTGAGAATTGGAAACGTGTGTTTTGCTCGCGTTCGCGGCTGCTAAGCGACTGACTTGGCCTGGCCGAGACAGCAATGCAAAATGGCCTAAACAGGCACTGAAATCAACTGACACTGTCCTCTTGGCCTGACTTGGCTCACATTCGGTGGTTGGTTGCTTCGTTGGTTGTTGCTTGTTATTGCCGTCGACATTGTTGTTGTTGCTGTTTGTGTCCTGCTTCCTGAAACGTAGTAACGAGCGCAGCGCAAAAGCTTTTTCACAATGACGTCAGTGGCCGTGCGTGGTGAGCATTACCGCCCACACGCAAGTATTGGTGTGTGTGTCTGTGCATGTGTGTACTGGCATTATTGACAAATGCTATTTTTAGGTAAGCGCCAGCGTAAGCAAAGGTGGGGAATTTTTGTTTTTAGCAGCACCTTGCCCCAAAACTTTGTCAGCTGCTTGGCCGTCTACACTGAGAGAAATAAAACAAATACAATTATACTATGCTAATAAGCACTTAAGCTTATCATATCATATTGCTTAGTTCATATAAATTATTTTAATTCATTTACTTTTGTTATTTTGTGAAGTCAGCATCTTGGCATAGAACAACCCCAACCTCAATTCGCTACTTGCTAAGCAGCTGTCGTGTTTTTTGCGACATTTCACGCACACACACACTCACACACATGCTTACCTCTCACCCACCTGCTCGCCATTTTGAATGTTCTCTCTCTTGCGTTACTCTCTTGGCAAGAGAGAGCGTTGGCTTGCAATCGATAAATGCGTGGTTATGTCTCAGCTTGGTTCAAGCTACTGCGCAGCTTTCAGCCTGTACATCATGTTGATGACGTCAATCGAAAAAGCTTTGGCTGTCCAAAACAACAACAAATGCACACGACAAAAGCCGGCTATGAGCTTTCTTCTTACTGCCCAGCATGCCATTTCGAAGGCGTCAGTCAGGCAAATTTTATTATCGTAAAGCGTGCGCGCCTGCAGAGGCGTCGTCTGGTGCTGCAGCAGACAAAGTAAAAACAACAACAACTCACTGGCGCAGCTGCTGTTTGCTGTTGCTGTCACTGTCGCTGCTGTTGCCCTTTCGCTTCAGCTAATGGCCCTTGAAATGCCAAAAGGCGTTGGGCACTTGAACTGTAGCACAGCTCTCGCTCTTCTGTCTCTCTCACTCTCTCTTTCTGTCTATTTGGCCTGCTCTTTCTCTCTGGCTCGAGCCACTTGCAAGCTAACGACATTGACCATACGTCATTACCGTGACGTCACAGGTTGACGTCAGTGTGCGCATATTTTCGCTAAAAAAGAAATGTGGAGAGGGCAAAGGACAAGCTGCGGAATGTTAAGGCTTTGTCAAATATCAAACAGCATACTAAAGCTGTTTGCTCTGGAGGATTACAGACAAAGTGAAGCTCAAGATAATATATTTCGCAATTTCCTTCTGTTTATTTGTCAGCCACTGGAGAAGTAAAGCGTGAGAATATTTATAATAGTGCTATGTTGGCATTTTTCATGAAGTGCTTAAATGACTAGCTTTAATTAACCAAGAAGTTCTCAAGAAAGTACAAAGACTAAGGAAGATGATGGCCTGTAAATGATAAGGGCATTTAATTTTTAATAATAACCAGAAGTACCAACCAACAACAATAAAATTTTCATAGTAACACTCGCATGCAAATGAAGCGCTAACACTGCAAGCGCTTCACAACACTGTTAAGCGAGCTTGGCAACCCTGTAAGAAAAGCGTTACCGCGGGCAACAGCGCCATATTGTTTTGTCAATAGACTTTGTTCATGGCACAGCCGGTCACAGTTTAAACGGAGAGCTTCAAGCAAGGTGAAAATAAAATGCCTATATTAGAGGCGCCTGCCGAGTACAACGAATCCTCACCGGAGCATTCACTGCAACCGGAGATTCCAATATTATTGGGACCGTTACCAGGACCTGCTGCACTCGCGCAGTTGCGTCCGCATCTGCCAGAGGTGCGACTGCAACAACAACAACAACAGCAGCAGCAGCAGCAAGTGGAGCGACAGAATCGTCGCATATTGGCACGCAGAAATTCCTACGATCGTGATGTGCCCATTGCGGAGGAGAATGAGCATTATCCGCCCTTCGTGCACCTGCTGCCAGTTGTGTTGCCGCCACAATTGCCCGAGCCCACGCTGGATGAATTGTTGGTAAGTGAAGCAGCAACAACAACATCAACAGTTGACTAACAGTGGACCCACTGTTAAGTCGATAGTCGATAACAGTGCTTGATCGAACTCTCGTTACTGTTGACAGTCACTGTTAAGCCGATAGTAAATAACAGCGATTTATTAAACGTCTGTTACACGCTTAATGTTAAGTTAACGTTTATTACTGAAATGCTTTTTGGGTTATTTTCTTTGCTGCAGCGCCGAGTTACACAACGCACGGACTTGGAGCATGTGGAGTCAGTGCGTCTGCGTGTCATTTCCTATTCGATCAGCCTATCGCGACTCTCGCTATTTCTGCCCAGCCTGCAGCAATTGGATCTTAGCGGCAGCGTGCTCAGCTCTCTGCGGGATCTGGGCTATGGCCTGATGCAGCTCACCCATCTGAACATCAGCAATTGTGGCCTTAACAGCTTTGACGGCACCAGTGGCCTACCTGCCATCAGAGTACTCATTGCAGATGGAAATATGATACAGCGAGTGGGACCACTTTCGGAGTTAAGTCAACTACAAGTGCTGCAGGCGCGCAACAATCGCATCAGCGAACTGGGCTTACTCTCCTTCCTGGGCTTGTGTCCGCAGCTAATGCAGGTGGAACTGGGCGGAAATCCCGTCTGTCGTTTGCCACTTTATCGTGATACCCTGAGACGCAGTGTGCCCACGCTACAGCAGCTGGATGGGCAACCAATTGATGTGATGGACAATGCAGACCAAGAGGATTCACACAGTTCGGTATCCAGCGAATCTGAGTCCGCAGTACGACCAGCGACGGCGCCACAACCTCAACACAGTGAAGCAGTAGCAGCACGTAATACGCGTCCAGCCAGCGCCTTGGTTTCGTTGGATGCAGTGCGTCCTCAACGCCCATCCATCAGCTCCACGCCTGTGGCTGGCTCTGTGTTGGGTCTAGTGCGACAACGGCGACGACGCAGTGGCCATGCCTGGGTGAGCTCTTCCAGCGGATCCTCGGGCAGCTCCTCGGCGGCCTCAACTCGTGCGCCCTCTATCAGCTCATGCTCCTCCGCCTCCTCGTCACACAGCAGCCTGGACATGCAATCTAGCAACTACACTTTCAGTGCACGTGGCACAATCGATTAAAGTGATCAACAGCTACAAGTTTATTGTGATTAATTTAATATGTATAAAACATCAAATTGTTTGTGCAACAGTTGAATAAAGTTCACGAAATCTTTTCTTGACTCTATCAACTATTGCACTATTTATATATATACTTTACTTTATAGATATGTTTATACTCTTTGAAAGCATCGTCTACCGCACTGGATCTTTGTCTACGTCGTGTGCCTTGTGTTCGTGTGTGTTATAAAAGTGATAAAACCAGTAATTAATTCTAATTCTACTCTGTGTAAGTATATTGAAATAGCGCAGCCGATGGAGATCGCACTGGTATCAACTGACTCTGACCATTTGAATTGCGAAACACGATATAATCTCTGCCATTGATCAGACGTCGCACTCCTGGAGCATTCTGCTCGCCGCCGAGGATGAGACCATGGCCATTGGCATCCAAGGCACGACGCCAACGCTGCTCGGCGCCGCCTCCACCGCCATGACTAAAGATGCTCTGATATGGCGGCGGTGGAGTCACATTCTGGCCATGGGTGGAAGTGCCCAACAGCTGCCCCTCGCCGCTGTTTAAGCGTCGCAAGCCGCGCAACCAGCGCGATGGCATTATCGACTGGCCATTGGTGGTACGTCCAACTCCGTGTCTCGCCCACTGATTTGCCTCGCGTCTGCCATTTATATAGCGGAACAGCAACTCCGTGGTGAACACCGCAAGTGCAGTGGCGAATCCTGTTAGCATTATGTAGTACGTCATCATCAAATCGCCGTTCCTCAGCTGTCGCTCTGTGCTGCCCAGATCTTGTGGACAGATCTCGGCGCTGGGCAATTCTCTGGCCGATAAGTGCTTGATAATGCCAGACTCCACAAGATTGAGTAATCTATAGATAGATAATGATTGAAGTAAAGATTGGAATAAATAGAGAATATAAACTCACTCGGGATCGAAGAGTTCGCTTAGGTTGGAGGCTATGGGATACGCAAAAGTGCGTTTCTTCTTTAGGAATGGTTCCTTGGCCATGGCAAAGGGACAATGAATCTTCTCATCGTTGAAGCTGACCGACTTCCGGTACAAGTAATCCCTATAGAGCATGATATTTATTGCTGGACGATCTCGCACAAACACATATCCATTGCGTTCTACGTAGTTTTGTAGATTATACGTGTCGTTGGAGGCATCCGTAAAGACAGCATAATTGTTGTAGATCATGCGGTTCAGCATGTTCAAAGATTCGTTGGTCTAGGAAAGAAAAAGAAAGTAAATAAGTAAGTAAAAATTAATTATGAAATGAATATTTGAATATTCAATTTTTATTTACAAAAAATAAAAAAGAAAAAACGTAATATACACGTGTAGATGAAAAATTTTTTCTTAATGAGAAAGAGTATGAATTTTCGAACCCTATATTTCAAAAGTAGTTTTGGATTTATAATGAAATATAAAGAGTACAGGAAAATTTAACTATTTTATTTAAACATGCTTAAAAAACTAGAGGAAAAAACTGATTAATACTTTTTTAGGGAAGAATGTATTTAAAAAACACGAACAACAATTTATAAATTGTCTAAATAATTTTTAAGTTAAATACTTTTTACGATAAAAAACTATAAATATTTTCATCCATCCTAATGATAGTCGTAGTAATGTAGTAATATCTAATGATAGTAGTATTTATCTGAGGAAAACTCGTATAGCAAATGAATTTTTCGATATACATAACTTATATATTTTTATAGACATCCGACAATTGACTTACCGTACGTATGGCATACTCGACACCTCCGCCTCGCAGTGAGACAAAGTGTTTGTTCTTCGAGAG
Source organism: Drosophila nasuta (assembly GCF_023558535.2). Classification (NCBI taxonomy): domain Eukaryota; kingdom Metazoa; phylum Arthropoda; class Insecta; order Diptera; family Drosophilidae; genus Drosophila; species Drosophila nasuta. Next base: position 35,015,501 of record NC_083457.1, on the reverse strand, counting down.
GATATCGTTGACGGTGTTGTAGGGCAACGTGAACTTGGAGAGGGTGAGGAAAGCGGTCAAATTGGCCGTATAGAACGATGTGAGAATTGTGATAAATATCCACCAAGTGGCGAAAAGCAGGCGTGTCGAATCTGGAATGCAATTGCCATATAGTATAAACGTATTTCATAATTGAAAAAACAAACTGAACGATTGCATGTCCCGTGACAAGGCAAGCGAATCGAGCAACCGCCATGGCATGCAAATTGCCGATGGTTATCGCTGCATTAGGGTTAATTGCTCCTTGCAGCCAAATGTCAATGCAAGTGCTCACCTGCAATCGGAGAGAGAGTGCTGCCCTGTTTCATGAGAGCGCCGTAAACGAACCATGCACAGTGACCCAGGGAATATGGTTGCTGCACTGCATCCCCAGTGAGGCGATTGCGTATGATGATCAGCATATAAATAATGGGACCCACGGCCAGCAGTGAGACAAAGATGAGTATCCAGACCCAAAACTCAAAGGGCGCCAACAAGCCAGAGCCACTGGCCGATTCCCTGGGTCGCTGCATCACCATAATCCATTCGCCCTCATCCAATGTGGTCGTCGAGTAGAAGACAAAGGTGCGTTGCTCCGACAGCGAGGGTATAAAAGCAGCAGCGAGGTCCACATTCTGTGAGATTATAGTTTAGATAGGGATTCTCTGGTCAATTTTCTCCCTCATTACATACACTATTGTTGACCATTTCAATCAGACTGCGATCCAAGTCCGTTGTGGAGCCAATGATGTTATCCTGCGGCACGACAACGTCGTATGTAAAGTTGAATTTCTTTTGAAGAAATTCAATAATCTGAAACGAAACTCCTTGTCCAATTCTTGTGCCATTCTCCAGCACTTCGGTGTAGCTCAAGGGATAATCCTCAAGCGTTGCAATCCTCAGATGTTTGCCATTAATCCATTGCTTCATATTTCGCAGTTTTTCCTTTTTGTTGCGCAGCACTTCAAGCGTTTCCACTGGCGCCCGCTCTGCCAGACCCACATCCTCTGCCTCCACCTCCAAAGGCGTCTCAGTGACCAAGCTGCCGTCTGGATTCAACTCGATTAGACCCTCTGGCATGGTGTCGTTCAATGGTGGACAGGCCAAGCACAATGCTGCCGCCACCAGCAACTCAATGCCACTGGCCATTGCAAACTAGACAAAGTCTATGTTGGAAGAAATGGTATGAAAGTATGGAAAATGCCACTGCAAGTTAGTTCTTTATAAGTATCAATGTTAAACTGCACTTCACTTTTACTAAGATAGAAATCGATGCCAAGTAGTAGAGTTAAAAATACAATTTATAGACGTATTCGATTTTTATAACAAATATTTAAGCAACGATATCGATTGTTTGCAAAATTAATTTTCCTTAATAACATTCATTTTTCAATATTTCATATTATTTACAATGTTCTTGCTCTTTATAGCGAAGTTTATTTACCTTTAGCTTGTCAGTACAATATAATTTAATAGAAAATAACTTCAAATAATATGTATTACATATAAATATATCAGTGATATAACTCGAACACTTCAACATTTTTTTGACTAAAATTTATATCTTTAAAATTTCTTCGTCAAATAATGTGAATTTAAAAAAAAATATATATGAGTTGCGCAGTATTTAATTCTATACCCTCTACTATAAAAGAGCATTTATTTATTTATTTTTTTATGATATAAATTGTTGAAAACTTTTAATTTAATTTAATAAATTTGTGTATGCTTTCTTCATATTATTTTTATAATTTTTGGTAATATATAATATATCTATTGAAAGCAGTCATATAATATTAAGTTATATAACTCCTAGCCGTATTTTAGTTATCAGACTTGCTAAATATTTCAGTTATAAAACTTATATGGTTTCCTCTAAAAATTATTAAAAATTTTTCACTTCTGATTACAGACAACTTTCCATTTTTACCTAATTCCGTTCGTAGCTCAAATAATGGCTGAACTTTTTACGCTTTCGCATAATGTCCAAGGAACAGCCTTTATGTTTATATATCCTTTTTATATTTTCTCGATTTCACAACGAACCGTTAACCACTGAGCGCCGAGCGTTACTGAAACTTAAAAAAGTGTCCATTGTGGCTGGCACATGTGAATGTGTCACTATGGCATATGTATGCTTGACCCACTACAAACACAATTAACAATAATGACAAGTGTAAACATGAACTGAACAGACAACGAAGCCCTTCTCGCCGCACAAACCAAAGCCAGGGGTTGAGTTTAGTCACAGGCCCCGGGGAGATCGTAAGCTTTGATTAGCATTCGTTTCTATTCCTATAACTTGATTGTAGTCATTCTGGAAATATGGCCAAGCTAATGAAACGAGGCGTCTATCGACAGCTTAAGAAAACACAAATATTACTCAAGTCGCTTGTAACTGGCTTGTTCAAGGACACCACGTATCCTGTGGGTCAAGTTTACAATGCGCCACCATCTATCTAATGGCCAAAGTTATGACTTAATGTGCCGCAATTACGCTTTCATTACGAAGCCAAATTAAATGTTTATAGAAAAAAAAAAAGACAAACAAATTTAAAAGTCGAGCAATTTCAGCAGAACTTTTTTAGAAGTTTATTACCATTACATAAAGAAATGATATAGGAATGTAGAAAATTCAATAAATTTTTATTGAGGCAATTATTTAAATATTGTGCATACAACTATTGCATACTTCTAGGAATTCATATTAAAACGTGGAAGAAATAATTATTTTCTTAAGCCCTGTACAAAATAAGTCAAGGTAACTTCTAAGTTGTATTTTACTTTTATTTATATATTTAGCTAAAATACTAAATAATAAATAATAAACGATTAAAAATCGTTTAATGTAATAACATAATAAACAGCCAGAAAACTCTTTCCTCACTTTTGTCAAAAGTGTTGCATACTTTTAGGCTTGTACAAACAAATAATGCTAACAAACTATATCTTTTCAAAAAATGGCTGCCTACTTTTAGGTTTCTACAAACAAAAAGTTAATAACTGGCAATGTTTTTCAATTTCCATACAATTTATTTATAAACACTAACTTAAAGTATATACAAGACCTATTTACATTATCCTCTGATTGTTATTAACCAAAGCGATTGCTGTTGTCCAATACCTCGCTGCTAGTTCCTATAGACAGATTATTTTGACTACACTTGCAGTCCTCGCCATCGACACGCCCCTTTCCAGATAATATGCGAACGCCCTCGGCAAATTTGGGGAAACCGGACATAGTTTCCTTTAGCGTGGTCATCATGACAGGCAGATACATGAAGAAGTCTTTGAAGTGACCCACAACTGTGTGATAATCCACAGGTCGACCATTGCCTGTCGCACTTCCCCCCGTGCCCTGATAGTGGCCATCAATATCAATGTCATTGTCAGTCGGCGCAAATGGCATAGCCCAGCAATGTTGCATAACTACAAAAAATAATAATTATTAAATATCAGTTTAATGTCAAAGACAGAGAGGGGATCAGATTACTTGAGACTTACCCAACAAAATCGCAATTGCGACCACTTGAAATTGTTTGCTGTGAGCCATGGTACCAAGAAGTCTTGAGTTTGACGTATTTTCTGCAAATGCTCAGCTTTTGTCATTGCCGTCGACAATTTATAACATTTAACTGTGCCAGCGTAAGCAGAATTTCCATTTAATGTTTTAATCTCAACCATTGCTGTTGTGGTTTTTTCTCTTTTCTTTGCGCTGAGCACAGCAGAAAACTCGAAACTCTTGTTGAAAATTTGATTTGACATTTCAATGTTCTTGCTCAAGACCTTTTTGGCCAAGAGCAAACTAAGAAGAGCATATGAGATGCAGAATAGTAATAGTTGAATATTAAAAATGAAACTACAAACGGTCTAATAGTTAGTAGTTATTTTCTTAATAGTTGAGTAGCTGTACAAAATATTTAATACGAAACGCATTTAACACATTTCAAGCTCAATTTCAACTGTTGGTCTTGCAGCGCCATCTAGAGTACAGCAGCAGCACTTATCTTTTGCGGCGCCATATTACTTTTTTAAATTAATTTAGTATGTACACACTGCTAGTAAAATGATGTGTACACATTGCTTGTACAGCATATACTTACTCTAACTAACAACAGATGGCGCTGCGTATTTTAATATGTTTTTAATCACTTGCAATTTACGATTATTACATACTTGTGAGTTTATTAAATAATAAATGAATATTTATGTCGTCAGCGGAAAGCCGATTTTATAATAAGGAAAAGAAGTTAAGTTGCCTTTAATGAGTATATAGGAAAGCTTTTCATTCATAAAATATTAATTTATTATAGTTTTTAATATATTCAAGACATTGGCGTATTGTGAGCAATTGATAATTAGTATTAATTTATGTGTTCACGTAGTTTGTTTGCCAATTAGCTAACACTGAAACGTGTCTATCAGTTACAGTAATTATTACACCTTCAACACCTTTTAGCAATTCAATTTGTCAGTCAGTCAATTTGCCATTTAATTATCCATTTAATGCTTCACATCAGTTAAACAACTAATCATTTCCATTGTAAGCAGAGCAAGTTAAAAATTGTTTGTTTTACAAACGTGTAACGAACAGCTACAAAATACTCTGTAAATGATATACCCTGTAAAAATGATATGAAGTGACCGTTTAGGAATTTTTATCAAAATCATGCGTCAAGAACATGCGCTTAGAGAGCAAGTTAAACAGCTTTTTTTATGGATCCAGTTAGCAAATTCTTTGAAATGAATCCAAAATCAAATAAAGAATAAATTTTTATATTTTAATCCGACGCATAAATCAACTAAAATTCATAATATTGAGTGAACAAATTTGTTTACACAAACGCCACTAATTAAAAATAACCATTTCGATTAATTTCGAGTATTTTTATTAATTAAGTTTTACGATCGATGCCAATATCTCTTAACGAATATAATAAATTGCAACAGGCGTGGCATTGATGTGACTTATAAGTCAAGAATGCGAGAGACTCGCTCACTACGATCCGCTTGATTCTCCAGCATAGAAAAAGCAGATGCAAAGTATATGCAAAGTACTTTACCTATACTTTATTTATACTCGTATATACAAAGTGTCAATCTAGCGAACTGAGTGCGTTACGTTTTGCGATTAAAATCGTCTCAGTTGCTGTCAAGTTCAAAGTCAAGCGAAAGTCGCAAAGTTATAGCGAAGCCGCAACGCTGGCATTAACCTTAACTTTGACCGAGTTACATGAGTCGTAGAGGGGAGCGGTAGAGGGGGTAGAGACGGGTAGACTATCATTTTATTAAGTGCAATCAACGCTATAAACGAAACTCAACGATACGAAACGTAATTGATGTTTTTGTTTCATTTACCTTTTGGCACTTGCACGCGAAACCGTTGATCATCGGAAAGCCTCAAGACTCGGGGAATCTCCGGGGGGAGCTGCGGGGTAATGCGGCCCATTAGGCATAATAACACGTTTCCACAACGAATTCGCAACGTTTCGATATTAAAATTAGCATTTATTATGTGCCGTCCAACATTTGTAACATGTTTTATTGCCACCCAAGTCTGTGAATGAGCAAAGGGGAGAGGAACACACACACAGTACTTGTTATCTAGCTATCGAGAGGGTTATTCAGGAAATGGGCTTGCAAAAAAAATATTTACGTTGTTTTGCTAAAAATGTGTTAATACAATTAGCACAATCAAGCTTTTATTACCTTTCCATGCAATGGGAAAATTTTCACAAAAGAAATTTCAGTTTCCTGAAGGGGAATACATTTTATAAAAAGCTAGCACAAAATTATATTATTTCTGACAACAGCTGTTTTTGTTAAAAAGCTCGTAAATTTTAGTAAGTCGATCTAATTAAAGCCCTAAATGAACTTGCATTTTTTATTGCCACCAAAAATAAACTGAGAGAAAATATTGCTGTTTTTTAAAGGCTTTCTTTGCAAGGCTAGAGAAGTGATTAAATTAGGGGAAGCACCGAAAAAAAATCTATGCTTACATAATAAACTTCAAACATAATAACATTAAGTAATAATCTGGCTAAAATACAGTCACTTTCTAACTTTCCCATTCGATAATTGAATGATAAACAAAAAAAGTCGTAACATAGTTTAAAAATTTGGCAAGTAAGTTTTGCAAAGCTTAATTTATTGATATTGAACATCAACTTATATTTTTTACCTTTTTTAAAGAGAAATTTAAAGTTTTTTTTCAGAGAACTGTAGAAAATTTTATTTTGCACTAAAAATGTATTTGCTCTAAATTATATTCAAAACTTTACCTTTAGAAAAAGTTTATATAGCTGATGGAAAATGTTGTGAATTAAGAGAACTCACTCACACGAATGGATCGATTTATTAGAGTCATTTTACTGACAGCCTCAAAAGCTGTTTTGTCTGTAAGTAATCCCTTGCTCACTTGACTTTGGTTTCAATTGCAATTTGCTCAACTCTCAGATTAATAATGCACTTCGAATGTTTGTTCAGTAAGTAACCCCAGTGGCTAATTGATATGGGATAAATGTAACTTGGAGGGGGCGACGAGACTTCACTGTAAGACACGCGCATTCCACTTTTTTTCGAGACGTTCTGACATGTAAATTAAACAGCCACGCCCCCAACTGTTCAGAAGGCGTCTAATAAATTATGCACACTTTGTTTGAGCTACTCATTAGTCACGTCGTGAAGTGAAGTTTTTCGATACTTATCTATGTGTTTATATTTATCAAAGCGTGAATGAAAATGACAAACATGCGAATGAGATAGAGACTTGGACTTAGCAAAGATATCACAGAGAGTGTTAGATAATAAGGCATTCGATTTTTGGCGCAACTTAAACAACGAAATCGGCGCGACTATTGATCCGAGTGATCAGATATGGATGCTGCTCGCTCGGACAGAGAAACTTCTCGAAGATCTGCGGATTGAAGGAACTCTTCTTCCCGGGTAACTCCAGCATATTGTTCCACATGGCATTCGCGGCAGCGGCGTGTCCACGCTGACTAAGGTGGAAGCAATCCTCGGAGAAAAAACGCGTATCCGTCTCGCCCGTCTGAGTGCGAGGAAAGTCCTTGAATTGCGAGAAGGGCTGGGCATTGATGGTAAAGGTCTGAAAGGAGTCCAACGAAGAAAAAGAAATTAACCAATCTATAGTGATTATAGATATTACACTATATAACACAACTAATTTTAATTTCTACCTTTTTGGTGAATCATAAAGCTAATGATTCTTGTAATATATAATACATGTAATATATATATATATAATTTGTGGTGAAAATGTCGGATGCAACACTATTAAAAGTGAAAAGACACATACTAAAACTTTTTTTTAATTTGAATAAATTAAGCTAAGCATGATTTTGGAATTATTTTTCTGTTTCAATATAATTGCAAAAATGAACGAATTCGAACGAAAAACAAAAAATGAACGAATTTATATATTTTATCATTAAACAGAAAAGGTTTCTAAAATCAATCTAAGCTATCTAATCCAAAGCCATAAAAATAACCTTTACTTATTTTTCAAATAGTTTCAGTTTTAGTTTAATTTACTGTAAATAAATACGTAATTTTTCACCAGAGAATTACCGATATATCATTTCTTTAAGTGTAATCTTTTTTAGCGGAAGATTTTTTGAAAGTGTTGCTATTTTCGCACCTGTACAGTTTTAAGAACTATGATGAAAATAGACAACTTCTAAGAATATATCGTAAGGCCATAAAATGCTTAGAAAGTATGACTTGCAATTTGCTGCCTAAATTTGTGAATCATTCAAAAATTGAAGAACCGAAAATACAAAAGCCTGAAGGCACAAGTTGCTTTGGCATCTAATTCTGTAGCGCTTGCTAAATATTGTTAAATTATACTAATACTAATTTGAATAAATGTAGCTATAAAAAAACACTGAGATGAAATTTGTTAAATTTCTAGATTTCTCTCACCTCGGTATTAAATTCTGGCAGATTGATGATCTCATAGTCCTTGGCAATCCAGCGTTTCATGATGTCCTCATAGTAATCCAAATGCGCCTTCGACTTGCCCAACAAACAAGGACACTCGAAGCGCAAAGTGCTATAACAAATAGGCGGCAAACCCGAAAGATTCGTTAGAAAACGCAAATTAGGAACTGGCGCAACATTGATCATCAAACGCGGCACATGATCACGCAGATAGCGATAGGTCTGGAGCATGTTCTTCTCGTGATTTGCGATGGTAACCTCGGGCTTGGGATAGAAACAGATGTCGGTGCAAAAGTCATTGTTGCCAATGAACAAAGTGATCAGCTTCCAGTCGTGCGTCATATTCACATGCGGATCCCGCTGCAGACGCTTCACCAGCACCTTGGCCATATAAGGCATATCCCTGGACATGGCCGCGAGTTCGGCGACATTGAAACGCGAGGATCGCTCCGTAGAGAGGCCATCTTTCAGCGAATAGCCATAGAGATCGGGATTGAACTCCTTGAGTATGTTGGGCAACGTCAAATACTTGCGCCAATTGTACTGTCCGCCAATGGACCAAGATGCACCACGATTCTCGACAGTGACATGCGCCAAGTTGGAGGCAAAGATGCCATTTCCAGCTGTCAGTGAATCACCCATGGCGCCAATGATGTCAATGTCACCGGGACGCAAACGATGCACGCTCGTTGGACGCTGATCGCTGCGTCGTCCAGGTCCGTGTTCCGCATCACAGAACTGCACCAAGGAACGCGTGCGAGCGCCCAAGTTTTGTGTTTTCTAAAAAGATAAAGAGAAGAAGATTCTTACTAAGAAAGTAACTCAAAAAACATTGCTAAACTTACGCCCGCATCTTTTAAGCGTTGTACATTTTCAACCTGATCCCCAGAGCGCCCAGAGATGGCCAATCCAAGAAGCCTCAATGGACGATAAGCATTCCGCAGAGCCACATCCAAAGAGGTGCGTTGTGACGTCACAACTGCGATGGCAACAACAAGGGGCAGCAGGAACAATGACGCCTTCCTCATCTCGCTTTCAAGCTAAACACGCAAAAGAACAAGAAAACGGTTGAGATCAAGATTAACTCATCGAGAGTGTCATGCTAGACTTTTGCTTTCGTTGGAATTCGCTGGTGACGTCCTCGATACACGAACCAGTTCTCAGAAGATGTTACAGCCGATGCTATTGTTTGTTTTTATATTTATTTTTGGTTTATTCACCTTTCGATCATCGTTTTGTTTTGATTATTCGTATAAATTGATTTAGTCTTAGTCTGTTGACCGATTCAATTTGTTGTTGTTTAGCTATTTAGCATTTCAAAAATTTCATCACAATTTATGCAAATCTATGCAAAGTTCTACGTTCCGTTAATTTGCTCAATCATTCTGACAAATCTCAACAACAACAATTTATCAAATTGGAATAATTGACATTGACTTCTAGACTTTATTTTTGAAGTCATCTCTGGAGAGTTCATTACATTTGAAGTCAAAGGGAAGCGAGAGCATTGTCAATGGTTTGGACACGCTTCTACTTAAAAAGTTATTTAACTGAATGAATCGCATGCGAATTCGGAAACACAAATCTATATTCATTTATAATAGGTTGGCAGGCGGAAGTGGCTGAAGAGTGGACCGTAAAAGCGACACGAATTTGCGGTAAATATAGCATTATATAATCAATCGGCTAGACAGCGTGCCAAATCCAGTTCTATATATGCCACGCATTGTGCATAGATAGCATCTGTTTCCTTTTCGCATAATGCACAGCATGCAAACAAAAGACTTAGGAAACGAACGCGCCACACTGAACAACAAAACGAAGATGCAATCGCCTGAGTTTTGATTTAATTATGCAAATTACCTTTTTTTGTTTGTTTTCTATTATCAAAATTATTCGCAACACTTTTGCTTGGCAAGAATTTTACGACTTTCGACGTGACCTCTCTCAACTTTTTTTAAATATTTTTTTTAACGGTAAATCTTGCAACTTTCCCGACGACGAATTGCACAATTACTTAAAAGTATCGTATCGTATTTTATATATGCTACGTATATATAGTTAATTTATTGCCGCAGAAGGCAGCTGCGCGTCCGGCACCGTCAATCGCATAGAATCAACTGCTCGCTAGAATTTCTGATTATGTTGATTTTATATATGGAATAGCCCCAGAGTCAGCAGCGTACTACGCATAGAATAAAAAGGTTCGTACAAGTATACGAAACACGTAAAACAAAAAATAAAGAACAAAATACAATACGAATCAAGTGCGAATTTTGATGCTTGCGGCTGCTCAACTAAAACATATCCTGTAAACAAAAATTACTTATAGAAAATACTTCAATAAGTTTTATGTAAAATCAAAATTTATATAAGAATTTACTTAAAGAAAATACTTCTAATATTTTTTATAAAGCTATAAGAATTAAAGACTATTAAAATACATTTTAATTATAAATAAAGTTTTGATAAATATATGGATTTAAAAATATTTTACTACATTTGATTATGAAATAAAGTTCCAATAAAAACAAGAAATTAAGTTTTATTAAATGTAAAAATTAGAAAATAGTTAAGATATTTTTTTTTTTGTAATATTACTTTAATTAAATATAAGAATTAGAACATTCTTAAGTAAAATTTATTTATAAATTTAATTTAAATAAATTTAAATCTTAGTATTTCTAATGAAAATACATTAATTAATTTATCAAATAATTAATAATTATATTTTCGAAAAACAGAAAACAAAGCAATATTTTATACTTCAACTTTAAGTTCTAAAGAGTAGATGTTTCGCAAGAGTGGCCTCGATTTAGAAAATTAAGATATTATTTAATATTCATTAAATCTATAAATGCAAACTTCAAGTCTACATTTTGCACTTATGTCATCGATTAAAAAATCAAATTATAGCTAAAATACAATTAAAAATGCGAAACAAACTAAATGAATATTAATCTTAGTTCAATGCTCTTAAAATAATAATTATGAAGCCACAGATATTTACCCCTATGTCAACATACCCCTTGCATAATTGTTTATTTACATGGTATAAATATATCAAAATTTTGCTGTCGCCGATTCTCATGCACACACACACGTAAACCAGCCAAAGCGCCGAGCCGGTCAAAGTCATCGCTGTCGTCTTCGTCGTCGCCGTTGTCGTTGGCTTCGTCGTTGAAGTCAGTTGTAGTCGCTCGTCTGAGAGTTAGCGTAAATTCAGAAATTCACTTTCGTTCACCCGTTTAAAAATAGTCTCGAGGCGGCGTTGCGATGTTGTCCACTTGTCGGAGTTCACGCTTATCGCGATTGGCCCCTTTGGAGAATCAGTGGGCAGTGGGCACAAGCAAGTTTTACGGCTCAGACCAGACCAGAAATGGACACAAAGGGGGCGCGTTTGCGTCGTAAGTCTGTTGACAACGGTGAGAGGGGAAGGTGAGGGAGAAGCTGTAAATCAGCTAAAAGGAAACGAGACATGCAACTCACCGACTTTAGTGGCATCCTCAGCATTTTAAGTTGGCTAAGTCTTTTAACTGGACACACGAAGCGTATGTACGTGATACGCTATGATAAGTAGAATCAGTTAAGTTTATATTTATTTTTATTCTAGTCAAAATACTCATACAATTTACTGTCGCTAATTGGCGTTTGTTGATTTTATCGGGGGAAATGCAATAAAAAGATACTTTGCGGGATGAACCTTTGGAACATGTCGAGTGTTAATTGTTGAGAGGCAAACACTTAAAACAATCAAAACATTCCTTAGAAATGATGCCATAAATGATATGTACTAAAATTCTAGTTAATATCCATAATCAAATTCAGGAATTGCTCTTAATCGATTATATAATTTGGCAAGGCACCCACAAGTAGAGAAACACTTCCACTTCCTCTACACACACAATCCATTGGATAACCTTGTGTATAATACTACAATATAATACAATAATAATAACGGCATGAAGCAATTAAAGAGAAACAACGAACGAAATGAAGAAGCAACAACTTGTTTTAAGTTAACAACAACAGCAACAAGAAGAAGGAACCGCCTTTTAACGACGCCACATCTAAAAACAATACTACTACACAGCTTGTAAAGCGATACGAAAATAAATGCTGATGACGTATTTAAGTACACTGAAAACGATTAAAAATCATTTAGTCAAGACAATATATCAATTATATCAGCTATGAACATTAAGTGGCCAACAGCAAAATATACCAGTTTCAAGATGATATATCATCACTCACTCACTCGCTTGCCTAAGCTTCAATTGCCATTGTTACTGTTTTCCAGCATTCTTATTGTTATGATTATTATTAAAACAATAATAATTATTGTTATCTTTGAGCACATGCCTGTCATTTTCTGTATTTAACCGTCATTTTATTATGAGCAAGCGGTAATTCTTTATGTTGCAATTTAAATAAGACCTAATTAAAAGTAGTATCAGCTCATTCACAAATGAATTCAAAGTTTATGTAGCCATTAACAATTAATAGCTTACCAGCACGTTTATGAATTTATAACTTGTCACAACAATTAAAGCGTGAAGGGATTGTTTATTTCAAAAGAGTGCGCCAAATGTCGTTGCCGGTGGTTTGCCAGCAGTGAAAATTTTACCGCCACAAATTTGCATCTAACTACATAGAGGAATATTTTCTAATTTAAAAAATTTATGAATTCTATGAATGTTAGTTATTGTAGATTGTATTGGAAAGATGACGACTATCAAAAGAGGGAAAGTTCTTTATTGTCCACTTGTAAGGATTGCCTTACTTTATTTGACAAACACAATATTATATAAAATTTTAGGATTAAAAAGTACCGCAAAAAATTTATTGATGTTTTTTAGGTTTCTCCTTCGTTTTTCAATGTCACATTTTTGTAGAAAGTGACAGTGACGAAAACAGACATCTAGATAAAATAGCTTTCATTTTAAATTAGGCGCCATTTTACTCGCATTTATCGAAAAAAAAAGTGTAAAAGTATAAAAGTGTAACCATATAGCAATTATCAGTGTTCTCCCTACTTTGGTATATCCTGTTGGCAATAAAACGTATATTTTGTAAATATTGTTTACGGTCACACACCGGCAAGTAAAACAGCTTTAAGCTCTTTTTTAAGAAACTCCTGAAAAACCTGAATTAAATTCAATAAATAATACATGAGTTTATAATATTATCATCGGCTGTGAAAAACATCAATGTTTCCCATCAAAAATGAGCGTTTGAAAAAATTGTAAAAAACATCGATGCATCGATTTTGCCATCGATGTTTCTCCATCTCTAGAGTGTCGTTATCACATTTCATAAACAAACACACATACATTGGGTGTGTTTGTCAGTCGGTACAACAAAAATAGCTAAGTAAAAGATATATGAAAGACAAGTGATAAGTGAGCAACAAGGGCATTGGTTGCCGCACAGCAGCCACATCACCAAAAATCACAGCAGCAGCATCTTCAACAGACGACGCCGGCAAAAACAAGAAAGCTGCGGCAGAAAGAGACGAAGAAAAAAGGAGGAGACAATATGAGAGCTTTGAAGTATATGGGCTGGATAACCGGCTGCTCGGTGTTCACCGCCTTCATATCGATCATCTGGCAGGCATTTCTATCGCTGCAGGCGCTTAACAAGACCACCGTGCTGCTCACCGGACTGCTAGCCATCGAAAGCGAAGTGAAGAGAAGTGGTTTGGAGCCGGCGCCCAAAGTAGCCGTTGGCTATGGCGCCTGTACCGATTTGCAGATTAATGCCACAGAATTTCTGGACACCTATTACAGGCAACGCATGCCTAGCGTAAGTCCGGATTTTGCGGCCAACGAGGTGAGCAACGAACACGAATTGCTGCAATCGTTTGTTTACTACTTCAAGAATGGCGCAGCAGCCGAGTAAGTACATCCACTCTTAAGACTTATCATTGTAGATTAGATAATATGCATGTTCATCTCTTTCAGACGCGTTGTGGGTAACAGTACGCTGTTCAAGCAGTTGATTAGCTACGCCAAGCAGTTGGACAAGGAGCGCATTCATTGGTACATGGGAGGCAATGCTCCTTTAATGGCTGTGCGTTTTGTCATGGAGGGAGCCGATGTATTGCTGGGTGCACACATGTCCAAGAAGTGAGTTCCTTTCGTTGTCTGCCATGCAATGTAAAGTAATCTTGCATTATTTCTTGCAGATTACGTCCCTTGCTCCCCAAAGAGATTAGCTTGGCTGGTGATGAGATTGATGAGGATGATATACATCTGATATTAGAGTACAAGGCTGGCGATCGTTGGGGACCATACGAGGCGCCACGTGCCAATCGTTATATACTACACAACGATAAGAATAATCCGCATCTGCGTTCAGTGGAGCAACTAACCGATGCCCTTAAGCAATACCATCCACAGCTGCTCGTTGTGAGCGGTCTGCAAATGATGGACATGTTCAAGTTCAGTCCGGGCGTGCGTGAGGCTCGCCTCAATCAAGTGAAACAGCAACTTATTAACCAACCCAGGGATACGCTTCAACATTTCGAGTTTGCAAGCTATGTGGAATTGGAGCTGCTACAGAAGCTGCGTCAGTTGGTGCTTCCATATGTAGATTCGCTTGGAATGAACGAGCAGGAGCTGTCGAATCTGCGTGAAGTGCAACAGCATGGCAGCACCACACAAGCCACCGATTGGAATCCCAGACTTGCTCATACGTTGGACCAGATGCGTGAGGTGTTCATCAGTCTGGCGGAGGATTATCACAGTCAGCGTCAGGCGGATTCACAACGTCGCCTAATTTCACGCATCCATGTGCACACCTTGGCGTATCAGGCTATATTGACCATTGCCAACTCCAAGTGGAAGAATACACGTGCTGCGGCTGCCAAAGCGGCTCTGACTGCCCATCGTTATGTCTGTAAATCACAGTTTGTGAGTGTAAACACAGCGTATATCTATGAAATTGCTAATCTGTACTCTTATTTTAGGTAAATCCTGAGTCGGTGTTGCTGGTGCTGGATGACAGTTTTGCCACCTCGGCCCAGGAGCAGGCACCACGTATGCGCATGAGCGCTGCCAATCCCGTGCCCTGCTGGCAAGAGTATATTCAATTTGGACCGAGCAGGCAGCGCATCGAGGTGGAGATTTGTGTAGCGCCTGTGCTAGTGTGTCGCGTAGCCAAGAAGACGGCGGGTGCTGGCGATAATATATCCGCGTCGGGATTGGTTGCTCAACTTTAAAGTGGATGTGGTGCTAATGCAATAGCCATGACAACGAGCATTATTTTGATATACGGCAAAGACTGCTTAGTATTTTATATAGAACGTTTGAAAGACAAACAAGACAAGACTTGAATAGCAAACAACCCGCAATTGATCCCAGGACACGATACAACCCAAAATCCACTATCTATAAACATTCCCTGTTGAAATACTGTTGAGACGACATTTATACTCAGCTGTTTAGCACCTTAGTGACCTTAGAAACGCGTTACCTTCAGTACTACATGAATAACGGACGCTGGCAAACTGCTCACGTACTTAATTCATACGGAACGGAACAACGACAAGAGTTAGAGATAGGCTCCATGCCTTAGTACATATCTAGAGATGAGTCCTTATCGCAGTGACAAAATTTATTGAAAATCGGGGAATAACCCAGTTACGAAAAAATCTTTAAAAGTAAGCAGTAGAGCAAGTTACTGACTGTTTCGGTTTCGACTTTGTAGTTTATATTCGCAAATCTGATCTATTGAATCTCTAACAATTTACACACTGACTCACAATTATTTAATGTGTTCAAAATTATTCCTGACAAGCATAATTATGCTACATAGTCTAAGTTTATAAGTATTTAGTTTTTTTATCCTACGTATTGTAACGATGTCAACATTCCTACTTACAATTTGTTTTGCGCACTTGGTTTTAAGCTACACAAAAAGACAATGCATACATATATGTGTAATAAAAATTCCTGTTAATAATTAATATGTGTATTTACTAAACTAAATAGTTGACTATAGTAATTTTTTGGAGAATCGAAATTCAAATATCCGCGCAATCGACTAGCGATTTACCATTTATCGCTAAGTGTGGCCATTGCATTTTTCTTGGTCTAAGTATACTGAAAAGTAGAATTTTGGTATATTTTAAAATTTAATTTACAATCACACCGTTCGAGAAGTTTCGCTACCATTCTCAGCCGACGTCGACGTCGCCGCTTGAATTTTCATTACGCTGAAAAAACGTGTCGGTCGCGGTAGATAAATTGAAGCGTTTATGTATTGTTAATATAAATAAGCATAAAGCTTTTTACATATATAAATAAATTGCAAAAAATGTGCGTAAATATAATTCAATAAACAAGCAAACAATGAAATGTATCGAGTGCAATTGATTGCAAGAGTTTTTCTTTCATGAGCCAAGCAGCAAATTCATAATTAATGTGAAGAAAAAAACTCAAATCGAAGAGCACTTACAATCATATGTCAATTTAAATATCGTTCGATGCCGTGTTTGATGTGTGCTCTAGCTTTAATTTAACAAACTAATATTTTTTCAATTTTCTATTACAGTTGCTGAAACAAAAGAAGCCGCCCCTAAAAAAACTAGGCAACAAAGTCTAACCAAATAAATAGTTCAACTAAATCAATCAAAAACTAGAGGGAAAAATGTCTGTGATTGGCATCGATTTCGGTAACGAGGGCTGCTATGTAGCGGCAGCAAGGTCTGGCGGCATCGAAACCTTGGCTAATGACTACAGTCTGCGTGCAACGCCGTAAGTACATCACCATTAATGGAGTGTGATGATTAGTTATTGTTGTATGATGTAGTATGTACTGTTTAGCAGAAGCCACTAAATTCATTGTGCATAATCGTTTGCTCCCTTTCTTTGAGGTTATGTACAAATGTAAGTCATGCCCAACTGTTTGTACGTGTATGTGAGTATAGGGGTGTATGTGTGTGTGTATGCGTATGGGTTTTGTTTGCATGAGTATACGCGCCTAGAAATTTCCAGTACTATTGTTGTCACTGGTAACGCGCTTTATATACAATTGTAAATGAAGCAAAATGTCCACAAATTTGTTGTAGAGTGCATATATGTACATGTATGTGTACTGGTGTACATATGGTGGGTAAAATGCATTCATGCGCTGATTGCTTAGGCCTAAATTTGGCTCTGGCTGTCGCTCCATAAAAAGCATTGCAAAATCAACTTTGGGATGTTGCACTGCGTTCCATATTCTATTCCAATTATTTTTGACTAAGATTCTTGATTTATAAAAATGTTGTAGACTGCGTGGGCGAAATTTCCACTTTTGCAAATATGTTTTTTTTGGCTGTTTTTTCCTTTAATTTTGGCCAGTGTGCACACATATTCACACGCGTATCATCGCATGCGTCATGCGGTCACTCTGAGCACGAGAGTCACAGCATCAGCAAGAGAAGTGAGCGAGCGAGAGCGCAAAGGCAGCAGCTGTTGCGAGAGAGAGCAAAAGCAAGTTCGCACCAAAAGTTGTCAAAAATAAAATCGAAGCCGGCAAAACATACGATCGCATATACACAGACGCGCGCTCACATGCACATGCCCACAATGTGCTCAATACATACATAAGTCAAGGTGGTATCTGTGAGAGAGACTGACTCAGTTTGTTGTTGCTCAAGTCTTGACCATATTTGACGCGTTTTGTTTTATAATGCCTGGGAGGGTTGTTAGGCATATATTATTTTAAAATCATTAATTTTAATATCACCTCGTTTGCAGCTCCTTTGTGGCCTTCGATGGCAAGAAGCGCATCATTGGCGTGGCGGCCAAGAACCAGCAGGTGACAAACATGAAAAACACAGTTGGCGGTTTTAAGCGTCTGCTTGGCCGCAAATTCAACGATCCACATGTACAACACGAACTCAAGAGCATTCCAGCACGCGTTGAGGAGCGTAACGATGGCAGCATTGGCATCAAAGTCAACTATCTGAACGAGGATCAGCACTTCTCCCCCGAACAACTGACTGCCATGCTGTTCACCAAACTGAAGGAGACCTCGGCATCGGCCATGCAAACGCAGGTCAATGACTGTGTCATTGCCTGTCCCGTATTCTTTACCAATGCCGAGCGTCGTGCCCTCCTCGATGCCGCCCAAATCGCTGGCCTCAATGTCCTTCGCCTGATGAACGAGACGACGGCGACAGCGTTGGCCTATGGCTTCTATAAGAACGATTTGTTCGAGGATAAGCCACGCAATGTGATCTTTGTTGATTTTGGCCATTCGGCGCTGCAGGTCAGCGCTTGTGTCTTCACCAAGGGTAAACTGAAGATGATCGCCAGCAGCTGGGATCAGATTGGTGGGCGAGACTTTGATCTGGCGTTGGCCGAATACTTTAGCAAGGAGTTCCTCGAACGTTACAAGATCAATGCTAAGACCAATGCACGCGCTAATCTGCGTCTCTTGACTGAAATTGAGAAGCTCAAGAAGCAGATGTCGGCAAACAGCACCAAACTGCCATTAAACATTGAATGCTTTTTGGATGACATCGATGTCAGCTCATCCATGCAACGTTCACAAATGGAGGAGCTTGTCGCTCCCGTCTTGGAACGTGTGGAGCAAACATTCAGGAAGCTGTTGGCCGAATCGAAGTGGTCCGTCGATGACATTGACTCGGTGGAAATTGTGGGCGGCAGCACTCGCATACCATCGATCAAGCAGCTCATTGAGAAGGTTAGTCAGTAACTTATCTTCCCAAATATAACAAGATTTATGTGCTTTCTCTCCATTTTAGGTATTCAACAAGCCGGCGAGCACCACACTTAATCAGGATGAGGCTGTGTCCCGTGGCGCTGCCCTGCAATGCGCGATCATGTCGCCGGCGGTGCGTGTCCGTGAATTCGGTGTGACTGATATACAGAACTATGCGGTCAAAGTACTTTGGGATGCCGAAGGTTCAGCGTCGAATGCCGAAGTTGAAATCTTTCCCCAATTCCATGCATCACCGTTCAGCCGTTTGGTGACAATTGCGCGCAAGAGTCCGTTCAGCGCATCCATTGTTTATGGCCAGCCTGTGCCGTATCCGGATCAAACCATTGGTGTTTGGAAGATCAAGGATATCAAACCAACGGAACGTGGTGAGAGTCAGGAAGTGAAACTGAAAGTGCGCATCAATCAAAATGGTATTGTGCTGATTTCATCGGCCACACTGGTCGACCGCAAGGAACTGGAAGAGGCTGCTGCCGCCACTGGAGAGCAGGCTGCTGGCGAGGAGAAGGCCACTGGTGAGCAGCCGGCTGCCAACTCTGGGGAGCAAGCGGATGCTCAGCAGGAGGTAAGTTCAGCCAGTAAGCTGTTTGCTTTACTATTTTTTATCGATCGTCATCACCATCATCATTAGTACCATCACTTTTTTTCATCTACTGCTGTTGTTATGGTGCTGCTCTGCTGGCTTCTTGCAGTTTTCTAACCCTTCCAAGTGTTTCTCTTCTTCTAACCACTTCAATTTCGATTCATCAACTGAATATCAGCATTCATTTGCCCTATTTTATTTCTCATACACTCTCTTAGTGCTGTTCGACTATTATTTATTTGCCTAGACATGAATGAAACCATAGTAAAATTCATTAAATTAATTCATTAAATAAATAACAGTTTAAGCTCTTTTCTGTAACGCATTGAGCATTTACTTCAAAATTATAATTTTTTTATTTTACAATTCATTAAATTAATGTTACTATTATTTGTAGTAACAAACGAGACGCAATATATATTTTTTTATAGGGCAGTCTAATCCAGCTTATATTGTTTGATATCTAAAGGGGCTTTTTATTTTAATTTGCCATAAGAATTCCCCCTTACTAAACAAATAGATAATGAAGAGACTGTAAATATAGAGCGAAGATAACGGTTCCCAAGCGGATTAATAGGGCAAATATTGATATTTCATTGCATTAGGGGTTACTCATAAATGATTTTATATATATCATGCTCATTTATAGCTACTTGCAAAGTATTTTATCGCAATTAAATTTTTTACGTTCTATTTACTTTTGGAAATTGCGTTTGCTCGGGCTTTTCATAGATATTTCTTTTGGCGTTTTGCTTTTGGTTTCATTCTCGATCTAGTGTTTGTTGTAGTTGCTGTTGTTGTTGTTGCTCTTGTTATTATACTATATAATTCTGAATATTTGAATATCGTAAATATTTGATATACATACTTATGTGTGGCACAATCATACATATATAAATATCTATATACAACTATTACAACTACTATCCCAAATATTGGATATTGTGCGCTCGCGTTTGCTCTCTCTTAGGCATATTGTGAGAATGAGGATGATAATAATACATCAACAGCCTCATCACCTGGCGGACAAGGGTGGGCACAGCGGGTCAAGGGCTGGTTTGGTTCGGTACGTTTGCAAATACAAAACAAAAAAAAATACAAACAATTATTAAAGTCATTAATGCAATTTATAATTTAAATTTAAATACTGACAAATGTCTCGAAATTGGAAATGTCGTTTAAAATTGAAAATTAAATCAAGCACAAATAAATTGCGCTTTCTTTTCCCACCCTACAACCGATAATAAAACGAATGATGAAGACCGCTCATAAGCCGCCTACCCTGTGTGCTCCTACAAGAACAAAAAAGAAAATATTTATATATATAAAGTACAAACAATACTAAACAGAAACTGTAAAATTACTTACACAATTTGCCTAAAAATCGCTTAAATACATTTTCTTTAATTTGATATTATTTCCTCAAACAAAACAAAAAAAGAAAAGAAAACAAGTACAAGTAATAAACGTTTTTACAATGCGCCTGTAATCCACTGAATGCTCTCTAATAGAAATATGTATTCACAAACTTAACGACACGATCACGAATCTCTTGCTCATATATTGTAGGCTGTTGCTTGAGCTGTGTTTTTCCTCTTCGCTTTGTTGTTTGTTGTTCCGCTTCGAGCTATATTTCCTCTTTCTATTGGCTACACACAAATTGGATATATTTTTTTGTATTTTTGAGAAGCAGCAGCTTAGCTTTAGTTCTGATTGTATTTTCATGTCTACCCTCTCTCTTTTTGTTATTCGCAGGGCAATGATAAGGCTAAGAAGAAGACCATTAAGGCCGTTGAGCTGCCTATGGAAATAGTTACCCATGGTTTCTATCCAAATGAGTTGGCCAACTATTCGCAGCAGGAAGCTAAGATGATTGGCAATGATCAGAAGGAAACCGAGCGTATTGATGCCAAGAACGCATTGGAGGAGTTTGTTTACGATATGCGTAACAAGTTGCAGGTAAAGGATAGCGGAAAGAATTAACCTAAAGACCATGTCTAACATTCTCTTTTGATCTACAGGGTGGTCCTCTGGAGCGTTATGTTGTTGAGGCCGAACGTGAAGCGATTGTGGCGCAGCTGAATGATCTCGAGAACTGGCTGTATGAGGATGGCGAGGATTGCGAGCGTGAGATTTACACCAGTCGACTGTCGACACTGCAACAACAAACGGATCCCATCAAGCACCGTTCTCAGGACTTTGAGCAGTCTCCCGCTGCATTCGATGAACTGAAGAACAGCATTGCATTTGCACGCCAAGCTGTGGCAGAATTCCGCAAGGGTGTGGCCAAGTACGACCATCTGACGGAAACCGAATTCATTAACATTGCCGAAACTGCGGACAAGGCGCAAAAATGGCTGGATACCAATTTAGTCAAGTTCACGCAAGCACCACGCACTAGCGACAGTCCTGTGCAGACATCAGCGGTGCGCCAGGAGGTGCAGACCCTGAATGCCTGTGTTAATTCGGTGATTACACGCGCGAAACCGAAGCCAGCTGCCAAGACAACAACGACACCGCCCAAGGATGCGCCCAATGCAGAGCAAAATGGTGGCGAGCCAAGTGCAGCCGGTGACAAAATGGATGTGGATGGTAATGCGCAGGCGGCCACCAATGATCCATCTATGGATGTGGAGTGAGTTGTGCGCGTGCCGCGATATATTTAAATATAAATATATATATGTATGGTATTGGCTAACGATAAACAAGAAGAACCGATAGATAAACTATAAACAACAAAAAGAAACAAACAACAAAATTAACTTAACGTATACAATGAATATGAAAGAACAACAACAAATTGTATATGCACTTTTGCTTTTTTCAACGCATCAGAATCAAAGCAAACTGGCAAACTGTAAACAACAACCGATGAAACTACATGTGTAAGCGTATAATACAAAATGATTTGATTAAGCAGGCACGATTGACAGCGATTGGCAGTGGCAGAGACACGGTAAAAGAAAAACACAGGCAGACAACAAGCTGCGTAAATGCAACAATTTCTGAATAATACAACAAACAAAACAAAACCAACCATTTCTAATCGACCATTTTTTGCATATAGTTGAATAACAAAGCGACACTAAAAAGAATGGAATTAAAATAATCAAATAAAACAATGATGATTCCAAAAAAGCAACAGCAAGTCTTTTCACTTATTTTTCTGTTTAATATGCCTCTACGTGAGGTTGTTGGCGCACAGAGTGTTCAAACAATAACAAGAGTTTTCCACGAATTGGCCATAATATTAAATGATATATACATATATTCCTCGATTCTATACAGATTTGTATACAGCGTTGTATGAATGGCAGCAGCATTTTCTGGGTTTTCAATTGAGCACAATATTTAATTGATGAAGATGTTTATAATCATTTTGCAAAAGATTAGCATCCCATAGAGGATTCCAGCCCAGTTGTAAACATTTAGAAAATTATCATATAAAATATATTATCAATTTGGTATTAGGTTATGGTATGTAGTTATCTATTGGGCTAAGGAAACAATGTAGTAGAGTGCTGGTAAAGCAAATCAATATTAGATCACTAGAAAGCAATACAAAACCCTAAATCAAAGAATCAAGTTGGACGACAACCCGATTAGAAAATGAATTAATAACTAACGAATTTTCTATAAAAATAAATCAGAATTTATGTGGGAATTCTAAATAAAAATTAATTGTAAGGTATGATTTTACAATTCAAAATGCATCAAAAAAGATACAAGAGTGGACATAACATATGAATATATTATATGTTATGTCCTTTAAAATGTAATTACATAACTTAACACAGAAAGAATTAAAATATAAATCCAAGGGTCTATTACGATCGGAATACCGACTTGGATATTAGAAAGAGGTATAATTGGAACTCGTCGCTTCACACTTTTCTGAATATATTTGCAAATTTATTTGCGCTTACACTAGCAAATATTTGATGATTTTCCATATATACACTTTTCTATACTATACTATGTGTACAGAAAATTGTATACACAAAGCGACGTATAAAAGCCGGCAGAATTTCGTTGCTTTTTCAGTTGAGTTTTCTCTGCGAAACGTAGCGAAATATTTGATATTCGAGATTTTGGAAACAGAAAGTCTATCAAGATGAAGATGTTTGTAATTCTCTTACTGGGCTTGCAGGTGCTCTGGGCTACAGCATCACCCACAACAGTTAACACAGTAAGTTATAAGATAATTATAATTTAAATATATTAATTACATGGTCTAACAGTTGGAGATATCTGCTGATAAGAGCAGAGAATGTAGTGCTTATTGTGGATCAGTTGCAAGGCATCTGCAAGCAAACACAATCACAATCGAAAGCAAGGACACTCAGATAAGGGAACTCGAAGCCAAGGTTGCTGATCTAGAAGCTAAACTGGCGAGAAAGGGAACTTCAGAGGCAGCTCCGGTGGAATCAACTGATGACCTTGTGTCTAGTCTTCATCAGAAAATCGATGCTATAAGGAACAAGATCAAAGATATTGGAAACATCTACTCGGGATCAGTGAACGTTAAGAAACCAGTTAGTGAAGAAAATGTTGAAAAATAATCCATATAAGTTTTGGAACGAATTTCATTATAAATTATAATAAACGATTTTGAACATTAAAAACTGAGATATTCATTTTTCTAAAAATGGTTAATTAAGTGGTCCGAGTTTCGAATATAATAGAATTCAGATTCCCTAAAATTATTGCATAATAAATCAAACTCGTCATTTCACACTATGTGTTTAACTTTGTGATTATATTTGGAGATTTATTTGCGCTTACAATACAAAACATGTCATGGCTTATAAATGGGCTAGGAAGGGACAAAGGGAATGCCTATGTGAATACAAATACGAATGCGTGGTAAGCGTAGCGTAGTGTTTGAGTTATCATAATTGCGAGATAAATATAAGAAATTCGGCTGCAAAGCTGGTGACTAGTTTTAATGTGTCGTGTACTTATTGGGCTTAAGATTCGCTCGATGGCTCTTCGATGCGATCTAGTTTAATAATTAACGCATTTATGATGCAGGCGCCTGCCTCTTTGGTAAACCAACACAGATCGTTGAGCAGATGCAGCGAGGATTCGTTAATGGCACCAGCGCTGCTGTTGTTGCAACCACCACCAGAGGCGACTCCAACCGAGCCCGCATCATTGGCAGCTTCGTGTTCCGTTGTGTGCAGACTGCGACGCTTGGCCTCGGTCGCTGTTTTGCCCGTAGTGACGCCCGAGATGGACTGACGACGCACATAGACCTCGAACGAGGTGGAAATACGATGCACTCCCTGCTCGGACACATAATGATGCTGAGGCAGCACCGGTTCAATTACCGTGGCATTGGGTGAATAGTAGAGCTCGAGACGTGTGCCGGGCTCGTCTTTGTGCGTGGCAGCGACGGTGTCCTCGTCCATTTCCAGTGGCAGCGGCTGCCCACGATCGAGTATTGCGCGTATTTTATCCACTCGTGTCATGTAATAGAACGGCAACCAATCGCCATTAAAATCCAGATGAACTTGAGTCGATGCTGACCCAGCGGCGGATGATGTCGATGCGCTCAGCGCATTCACCGTCTGCTGGTTGAGCTTAAAGTACACCCAGCCCTCCAGTTTGTCGCCATTGCCAGTGCTGTTGCCGTTGCACTTGGCGCAGAAGCAAATCGGCTCGAGTCTCACATCGAAAAAGGCCTGCGGCAGCACGAGGGAAGCACAGAAGCGTTTTACCTGCTTCAGATACTCGCAATCATTCTGCTCCAACACGCCGGCAGCAGCAGCCGCCGAACGCAACGATTCCCTGGGATTGCTGCTCGAATTTGTATCGGATTCCACCGAGTTAAGCGACGAGAGATCCAGATTAAGTAGCGACATTTGATCGGGCATCAAATGATGCTGCATGCGCGTGTATTCGTTCTGCTGTAGCTGCTGCAATAGCAGCAAATGATTCATATAATCGATCTCATCATCTTCCAGCACATTGTCGCCCGATTCGCTGGACAATTCCCGCTCACGATCCCGTTCACGTTCTCGCTCGCTGCTGACCTCGACGACAGCATCCACATTGTTCTCGCTATGCTCTGACTCATGTGAGGCCACCATAGATGTGGACACAACATTGGAGCACAATGCCTGTTCATCGTACTCCTTGTTTGTGTCGTAAACGCCACTAGATCCATGTGCCTGGCCACCAGCTGCATTGGAACCGCTGGCTCCGCCGCCTGTCGATGTATTCAGCGAGTTTTGAAACCTTTGCGTGCTCTGGCTGCGTTGTATATTCAAATTGGTGTTGTGCTGCAACTGCAGCGACTCTCGAAGGCAGCTGTAAGGAAAGAATCAATAACTAGCTGTTGATGTTGTTAAATGGGATTTATCACTTACCAAGTGGATGAAGAGCCGCCCAGCTCGTTGCGCTGCTGCTCCAGCGTGCGATTCTTAATGGAAATATTAAGCAGCAGATTCTCAGAGACGCTCTCCATAACAGAACGTGTCCTGTGTATTGACAAAGGGTTAAGGAACAGCTCGCAGAAATATTAGTGTGAAAACTTACATGAGATTGCCGGCTGCAGAAGTGGAAGCGCCTGTTGGCAGTTCCCTGGCGCTGTCGCTTAGCTGCTCCGTGTCCTTCTCCTTCTCATGCATCTCCAGATGCGCCTTCTCGCATTGCTGCGGCATATTGTCCAACTCAAGAGCCTCGGGTGCCTCGAGTATGGGTGTGCCATTTGCATTGCCATTGCGCGCGGCATCGCTGCCCGTGAGCAAAGAGATCTTCTCGCATTTGCCGTAGATATCAAAGATGGGGTAGACGTGTCCCGGCAAACCGCTAGCCAAATCTTCCAGATTTGTGGAGCCCACCATGATGACTGTAATACAATTAATATTAGAATTTCATAAGTATTTCCTTCACAATTAATAGTAATTAAAATACAATTTCTATTATGGTTAAACTCACCCAACATTCCGGCGTGTGTAAGCGTCATGGTAATCACAGTGCCCAGCTGGATCTGATCAAGTACTTCGCCATATTTTGAGGCCATAACTTGGCCATTGATGTTGATGTAGTCATGGGTGGCCAGCCAACAGCTGCGCTTGCAGTTCAACAGCGAAATGGGAATGGACATGGCTTGCGGACATGTGGAAAGCACTCCCAAGCTGAGTGTGCCTTTCCATTTGTTGTTGATGGCATCCACCTTGATGCTGATGCTCTCACCCTTGCACAGTGGCTTATTCAGGCAAACGATCGCTTGATTGAAGGACTTGCTGCGACAGGCACTGCGTCGATCATCACCAAGACGCACATGCTTATTGGACACATCGACAAACTCATAATTCTGCGCCTCGGAATCAATAGATTCCAGCATTGAGCTATCCTGTTTGTTCAGTGGATCCATGCCAAAGTCCATCGAATCCTGCAGTCGCAGACTACAAGGACGCAACGGCGATGCGGGGCCTTGAGTGGAGATCACCTGCACAGCCATTGTGGAGCCAAGTAGCTCGGCCACAACATACACATCGTTGGGTATGTTATGGAACTGTATGTTCACATTCTCCGAGTTAAGCAAGATGTTCAACGAATTCTCCACACGCTCCAGCGTAATGCGATCATCGACACGCAGCCACTCAAGCGAGGCCAGCGATCGTTGCAGGCAGCTGGAATTGTAGCGCACCTCATTGCCACTTACATACCAAACGTTGGCCGGAATACGCTTCAAGCTAGTGGGCAACTTCTTGCGCACGCTCTCGTCGGCCAGGTTGAGATCGGTGATGCCAATGCTGAGACAGCCTGTGAGAGATTTTCGAGCAAGTACTTAAGAAAATGTTACGAATTTGTAAAGAATACAATTATCACGAGTACGACCTATTCAGCTGGTCATAAAACTACTTCAACTTAAACAATAAATATATATTACCAACTGGTTCCTAGTTCTAATTATTTAATGTACGAATACTCTTCTAAATTATAATAAAATCGTTTTGAAACTTTTAGGAAATTGATTTAGAAATGATTCTAAAGTTAAATGTTTACACGTACGATTTAAAAGATCATAAGAACTAATATACCCAAGTTTAGTGAAATTTCTCTTATTTTTTTCTGATTTAACTAATTAAACGGACAGGCGACCTTCCTAATATTATCAACCATTAATGCTGATTAAAAAAAGATACTACCACATGCGTTTTTTTGGTAGACTGTGTGTTAAAGCCAAATTCAAATATTTGTAACGCTCACCGGCAAACATGGGATTGATGGAGGTCAGCTTGAGCTCGAAAGGCGATCCAACGCTCAGCGGATGCTCCGAGAAAACCAGACAATGCGACAACGCTGCCGTTGAGCCAGTAAAACGCGACGCTTCAGTCCAATCCTTGGTCAAACTGACGCTACCCGAGACACAAGTCCAGCGATGCTTCGTCTCCAGCGCCGGATGTTGTATTACCGATGTGGCCTGGCAGCTCTGTGAGTTCTCGCTGGTGGCATATGGAGCACGTATATCCAGCTGCGTTTGCGTTAGACTAACCTGGGCGCACTGCCCGTAGAGATCAATGATGGCCCAAATGTTGGGCGCATGGCACT
Source organism: Drosophila nasuta (assembly GCF_023558535.2). NCBI lineage: Eukaryota > Metazoa > Arthropoda > Insecta > Diptera > Drosophilidae > Drosophila > Drosophila nasuta. The sequence continues at coordinate 34,987,639 of NC_083457.1, read as the reverse complement.
CGCCAGCTGGACCCTGATCCATGCCATCTACAAAGAAGTGTATGTAGTCTCCGTTTCGCATGACGCCGACACGCGTGCCCGTTCCCAGGGTGTCCAGATCGATGAGTACATTGGTGCGTATGGTTTTGCGATTGTGAAAGATCATGGGGCCACACAATATGATCGTATCGTTCGCCTCGAGATCAGTGGCATTGGGCGCCAGTTGAATGTCCTCGGGTCGCGTGCCCGTCACACCAATTTCAATGTTGCCCGACCAATGACGCACCATTGTCTCCAGCTCCACCTCGAACAGTTCACGATTTCGCAGTGGTCTATTACTAAACACAATGGCATCATTGAACTCCGCTAGAGAATTGGGACGCGATGCAGTCAATCCGCTGTTAGAAATGCCCGCATTGGCACCATGTATATTATGGAAACGCAGCGGCACCTCACTGTACAGCGTTGTATTCGAAATGGTTGAGTTGCCAGTGTCCGGACTTCCGCACTCGGAGGTGTCTATGATGCTGGCCTGCGCCGCCTGACCGTAGAGATCAATGACGCCATAGACACGCTCCGGCACATTAGTGGCAGCTGGTCCCTGATCCACGCCATTCACCCAAAAGTGTAGAGTGCCGTCATCTTTGCGCACAACTCCCACACGATCGCCCACCTGCAGGCGATCCAGATTCTGGCCATATTGCTCGATCACAGTGACACCATTCTGCATGACGCCGTTGCCCGTCATCATCCAGGTGCCAGAACTAAAGGGAAATTGGGATTTTATTATCCTAGTACATATATAAATAAAGTACTCTACTTACCGCACATTTGTCATGGTAAATGGAAAGTCTAGGTCGTCGGCTGTGTGCGTAGTGACACCCATTTCCACCGAACCTGCCCATTTGGTGACCACGCGCTCCAATCTCACCTGGAACAGCTCATTGGGTCGCAGCGGACGTCGCGTTAGCACCACGCCATTATTAAAGTCGTCTGCGGCGCTGTAATAAAAGTGAGGAAAATTTAATTTAAAGTTCAAATAGAATGAAAGTAATTGTAAGCAAGGCAACTAAATTGAACCCTATTAAAGGAATAACTTGCAAGCTAATCCTAATACAATAAAATCGTATGATTACGGTATGGAAAAAGGTGTGGGCAACATAAAACTGAATATTATAGACTCATCGAAGAAGTCTTTATATGAACGGACAGACTGACGGATAGGTATAGAGTTAGAGCAACTTATTGTAAATAGCCTAGAATAGTTTAAATTAATCTAGATATCTTAAACTGTCTTAAAGGCTGTTTTCCATGTAGGTTTACTTACTTGGGCCGCAACGCAGTGCGTCCACTCTGCGTAACCGTCGCGTGGCTGCCGCAGATATGATGAAACGTGAGTCTGTCGTCGTTGCGCGCAATGGCCCGTGTGCTGGAAATGGTTTCGCTGAGTCCGCCCGCTGCACCAGCCACATTCAACTCGCTTTCCGGGCTCAACAGGCTCAGCGTAGGCGTGCCCGTCTGCGCATGACTGCAAACCAAAGCCATGCCGGCGACAATGTTGTTGCGACGTGTCACCAGATTCTGCTGTTCGCGCTCATCGCGATCCACAATGGTCACCTTGATGGTCATGCCATAGAGATCAATAACGCCCCACAACGTGGCCGCCACACGTGTTGCCGCCACGCCCTGATCCTGTCCATTGATGTAATAGTGCAGATTGCCATTCGATTTGCGCATCATGCCAACGCGATCTCCTTCTCGCAACTCATCCAAATTGAACTCGCCATATTGTCGTCGAGTGCCTTTGCCATTGGTAAGTATGCCACAGCCAGACATCATGATGGTGCCGCTGCGCATATTCGTCATGGTAGCCGGAAAGTGCAGCACTGTGGGATTGTGCGTGGTGACTCCCACCTCAATGGAGCCGGACCATTTGTCCACCAGCTTATCGATGCGTATCTCGAACAGTTCATTGTCGCGCAGTGGACGATGTGTCATGACGACGCCATTGTTAAATTCGTCCAGTGGACGTCGACGCTCCGCCGAACGAAAGTTGGGCACCAATTTCACCAAGCTTCCACAGCGAGTGTGGAAACGTAAGCGATCATTGATGTCATAGTATTCGCCAGCAGCACCTGCATTGGCTGAACTAGAGAGCACACTGCCAGAGTTGAGATTCAGCCGAGCCAGTGCATCCAGATTGCTACTATCGGCAACGCTGACATCAACGCTCATAGGCACGTCGAGATTCTGCACCACCTGCTGCAGTGGTTGCTGCAGCGGTGAGTCCAAGAGCTGCAATAACAGATGATTAAGCAAAACAAGATGGAAAGAGATTATAGTCAACTTACCTCGCTGCTGCTGTTTAGCATTGAACTGGCATCCGAAGTGGGACACAGCGAAACCTGTACACAGCGTCCATAGAGATCGACGAGAGCCCAGAGGGGCTTGGGCATGTTCTTAGCTGCCACGCCCTGTGACTCGCCATTCACATAGAAGACGAGATCATGGTTTGAAGTGCGCATGACACCCACTCGATCATTCTCGTTGAGTGTCTCCAGATCGGTGCCATAGAACTCGAGCAGACGACGGCCATCCTTGCGCACATCAATGCCGGACATGACCCAGGTGCCATTCCGCATCGCTGTCGCACAGGCAACCAGCTCCAGATCATCCGGCGACTCCGAGGTGACGCCAATCTCAATGCTGCCACCCCACGAGTGACTCTGCAAAGGGAATTAATCATTGAATCTGTCAATAAGTTCTTGTAACCGCAATGCACTCACCTTCTTTTCAATCACCACCTCGAAAAGCACATCGTCCACCAGAGGCTCCGCGCTGAAGACCAAAGCATGGCTAAAGTTTCGCATCAAACGCTGCGCCGAGCGATTTCCATCCCACAAAGTAATCGAGCGACCGCAACGATTGTGAAAACGTTGTATGGCTCCTTGTGCCATCTTAGATGATTCACACTATTCACTTAATTTATGTGTTGAATTTTATTTATTTGTTGTGGTTTGGTTTAACTCAATTGCATTTCGCATTCTGCAATTGCAGTTTTTTCTTGTCTTTTATGCATAATGTCTTTTCATTGTCTATGTGCTTGTGTTGTCTATTTATAACATTTGCAATCACTTGCATATACAAGCGACATTATTAATGTTGGCAACAATTAACTTATTTGTTGATTGTTTATTCACTTATATTGGTAATGTTCTTTTCATATTCTTCAAGTGTTTTTCATTTGTTATATTGGTTTTTTTGTTAACATCACTTTAACAGCCCTCTGCAATGTTGACAGAGTTCGTTAAACTGTTGTTTAGCAGGCGGACAACTTCAGCATTTGAATCAGCTGTTAACTGTTAGCATGTCACATCACTAGTAAACCGCTAAATCATCTTAACATTTGCTTCGATAACAATAATAATAATCGAAGCAATATTGTTGTGTTTACTTGTTGATGTACACATTAAATAATCATTTAAGTTACGTTTATGTTATATTCGACTGGCTTTCAAGCGTCTCCTTTTATTTTCGAGAGCTCCCATAAAACTAGCATTGTTTACCTAAATTTATTTATCCGTTTAACTAGTTCATTTTGCTATCGAACTTCTGGTCACACTGTTTGGAAGTATACAACCCGTCGTATAGTCAAAACACATGTTTGTGTTTTAGCTGGAAGTACACAATTCGAATTTTAATTGATGTGGCGAGTTTTAAAGTTCTCGCTGACACAAGAAGAACAGATGAACTCTACGTCGTCATGAAACGCAGCGAAGACAATAGTCCCAAACGCAAAGCAATGAACACAAACACGAATTCATCCCCCGGACAGCGCAAGCTGCAAACGTCAATGGAACGCTTGCAGGTGCAGCAAGCAAATGTAAACAGACGCGCCGCCGGCTCCAATTGGCAAGCGGCGATGGGCAACGAAAACCACAACCAAGCAGCATCAACTTCAGCCTCGACGTCAACAGCTGGTACCCACGAAACGGATGCCACATTAACCAAATCGGCCCGAAATCGTCTCAAGCGCAAAGCACAACGCAATCGTTACCTCGCCATGGACTGTGAGATGGTTGGCGTTGGTCACAACGGCCAGGATGCGATGCTGGCCCGCGTCTCCATCGTAAACAAGGTGGGTGAAGTGTTGCTGGACAAGCATGTGAAGCCACGCCAACCCGTCGTCGATTATCGCACCAGCGTTTCGGGCATTCGACCAGAAGACATCGAGAATGGCGAGGACTTCAAAGAGGTGCAGGCCGAGGTGGTGAAGCTGCTGCAGGGCAAAGTGCTCGTGGGTCATGCGCTGCGTAACGATCTCGCTGCTCTGGGAATTAAGCATCCTAAGGCGCACATCCGCGACACATCCGTCTATAAACCGCTCTGCAAAGTGGTCTCCAATGGTCACACACCTAGTCTGAAGCGTCTTTCGATGGCCGTTCTGGGCAAGGAAATTCAGACGGGTGAGCACAACTCGGTGGAGGATGCACGGGCCGCCATGAGCATCTATAATCTTATTGCCGCCGACTGGGAAAAGTATCTGGAGAAGCGGCAGAAGCACCACTGACAGATCCCCAAGAAACACACACGAATCGCACTTTAGTATTGTAAGGTTTACCCATTGAGTTTTATAAGAGAAAAAGAGACAGTTGCATAAATGTATAAAATGTTGAAACTACGTATCTACTGTTTCTTTTGTCTTTAGCGCCTCATTGATGACACTGCCGTGTATCGCATTGTGTCGCTCCATCAAATCATGCCACGGATCCTCCAGCATCGAGCTGTGGAAATACTGCGAAAAGGTGTCCGTACTCGTGCTTCTTCCATTATTAAATTGCCTCTGTTGATGATGCTGCTGATGAAATCCGCGTCTTCCACCGCGTTGCCCGAAATTTCTGCCTTGTTGCTGGTAAGGTGTTTTATTACGATAAAAATGCGGGGAGCTCTGTCGATCCTCGTAGAAACCACATTGTTGTTGTTGTTGCTGCGGCGTTCTGCTTTGATAGAAATGCGGAGTTCCTTGTTGCCTGTTTTGTTGTTCTCTTTCGTGCGGTTGTTGCAGGCCGCCAGTGTGCTGTGTCCTGTAGTCCGATGTCTGCGAAGGATATTGACCCACATGCTGAGAGTAGGGCGAAAAGTAGTTTGTGTTTTTTCGTGGTGCACTCATTGTTATTATTACGATTATCAAGAATTGTATAGTGTAAACAAAAAAGTACAACAGATTCTTTGCAGTGTGGCTGCAAATGGAAAAGCAAAATATACCGTTTTCGTTAATTACAGATAACTTAAAAAATGTATTCTAAATGTGCATTTGAAAATTATATTTATGAGAACAATTAAAATACATTTATAATACTTAAATTATTATCTTAATCAAGCAAATATAGCAAATTTAGTAAATGAGAGCATGTCCTTTTTCTCAATGGAGAATATCAGGGCTGCAGAGTATTCGATCAGCTGTTGCACGGTTCTAATTACTGGAGTGCATGCAGGAAACTTATCGATCAGCAAAAGAAAACCGCCTATTAATGAGGTTTTAGAAAAGCATATTGTAGCTTTTAGTATTCCTTCAGAAACAAATTGCCATCTCGATTACACAAATTACGAAAACAAGTTTGTAAAAACACAACATATATTTCTCGTGACAAAACGTGCAATACAATACATACATATATTTTGTTTTAACGGTATTTTAATGCTACCGACAGCTCGGTCACACCACCAATCAGTCTCGTTCGAAAACTCGACAAACGGAGAGGTTGTCAAGTCGCTGTTTAGTCGCGCCGTCGAATGCAAAGTGCATTTTTAAACAATTGCAGTGGAATTTCGCGTTCGAATCTTAAGAGTAATTAAGATGCAGAGTTGAATATAAAAAATAATTAAATAAATATTGAAACGCATTTGGCAAAGCCAATACGATTGAGCATTATAAAGCTCGACTTAAAAGCCACACGGTACAAAATTGACGCTTTCAGGAGCGTTCGCGTTCTATTGAAATCTGCGCTTTGTCTGTGTGCTCCAGTGAATGTGCATGTGAGTGTGTGTGTGCGATTGTGTTTGTGATTGTGTTAGTGTGACTGTGAATGCGTGTGTCTCGTCTGTGTGTGCGAGTGTATATGTGTTTGTTCAGTTGCACATAAGAAGTAGCAGCAGCCGCAGCCGCAGCAACAACAACAAGCATATTACTCACTTTGCGTCATTTGTGCTTCGAACAAAATTCTTTTAGGGCGTGTAAATGTATGCGTTTGTGTCTCGTACACAACTACATTTATGTAAATAATATTGCAGTTAAGAAGTGCTTGCATTGGCAAAACCAAAAAGGAAAATAAAACAAGAACACAGCAACTTTTTCGCCAAAGTTCAATAAAAAAAAAAATATTCACAACACTTGGCCAAACACACTAAAAAAATTACAAAAATATATATATATATTTCAAATATATATACATAAAGAAGAAATAAACATATTTTCGGCAAATTTATACAGACAATAAAATCGAAATTAAAAGCGAAGCACAAGGCAAGGCAAAGCAGCCAGAACAACAGCAACAGCAACAACATCGCTTTGGATATCTTCAACGAAATCAAAGAGCAACTGTCAAGTTGCCCCGAACGCACTCGTGCCCTTTGCCGCACTGTATGGGGCGCGGTATCAACGTCCCTTAGCACAGCGCTAACTGCGGCGGCGAGCATCGAAGCCGGCGACGACCGCGACGACGGTGGCGGTGGCGGAGGCAGAGCTAGAAGCGGTGGCGGTGGTGCTGCTGCTGCAGGCGGCGGCTGGTGCACCGCAATAACATCAACGAGCTCTTCAAATCACGGAGCAACTGCATCGGCAACAACAACAACCAGCAGCCGCTTTGCCACCATCATGGGAGCCGTCAAATCACGCACCATGATCAACGATCTGGATCGCGATCGCGATCGTGATGAGCAGCAGCAGCAGCATCCACAGCTGAGAAATGGTCACCATGGCTCCTCAATTGGTGGCACACTGCAGAAGCAGGATCTTCGCTACGACATCGGCTCCAGCTCGCAGTATCATCATGTGCGGCAACCAAGTGTGCGCAGTCGCAGCCAACAACCGATGCCCACCACCGATGAGCTGGATCGACGTTTCGCCAAAGTCTTGGTAAGTTCAACTACCCAAAGAAGGATAATTAGTATATACAACCATATATATAAAGTATATCTGTAGTTGGCCCCTATCTCTGCGATCCACCCTCAATGCATTGTCAGTGCCCATCTCTCTCTAACTCTTGCATGCGCGGCTGATTGATGAGCTCATCTCATCTCTCGAAAGTGTGCGTGTAATTGTTTGTGTGTGTGTCGTGTGAGAGAATGTGTGTGTGTGTGTGTGTGAGTCGATAACCCCAGCTGAACTCCTTGACATCTTTTACGCTGCATTTTGCAGTGATATCTTCATGAGAGTTCAGCATCAGCTGACTCTTCATTAGATCTACAGTTGGCTATTTTTAGAGATTTTGTATTTCAACCCTAAGCATAATATAAGTTCTGAAATTACTACTTGCGTTTTTGTCTTAGTAAAAATAAGAAATAATGTACATATTGAAGTAAAAAACAGCCAAGCCTTTTTAATTAATGAACCCGTTAAGTGATTAAATTAAATAGTGTACAACTCTTTGTATATTTATGATTTCTAAATTACTGCACAAGTTTTACAGTAGTATCAATGAGATTCTTCAAATTGAAGAGTATTTCTTTGACGCACAAATGTTTATTTTTGTTAGGAGATTTTGACCGAAAACTTGGCCAAATTTGCATTTAGATGAATGAAATAATAGAACCTGTTAAGTGTTTATATTATACACAATTTTTTTGTTGATATGCAAATGCTTTTTGGCAATAGCAAAGAGTTTTTCATTTAGCTTGCCAAAAATTGTTTGTTTAGAGTTCAGGAAGTGAACTGAAAAACTTTTAAGAGTGGAAAGACTTTGGTTTTCTAATTGATAATTAGGAATTAAATTCTAATTTAGTTTCAAGCTGTATCACATTTTATAAAAAAGAAAAATTATAAATGCAATAAACTATTAGTAAATTAATATAAATTATTTATATACAATAGATATCTTCTTGTATATAAAAAACAAATTTTAAAAATATAGCAAATTTATCAAAAATTCATTTGAATTGAATCAAATTCATGTGTTATCAAAAATAATTAAATTTTCAGTGAAGTTTTTAGTGTGGGTAGTCTTGTGATTATCATAATGCTTAACATGTTAAACTATATTAAAGAGAGTTTATTAGATTCATTACAATATATATTTAAGTGTATAATTAGTAAATATTTTTTGTGTAGGATATTGACACAATTAAAACAATTTAATTTAGATTAGAGGTTAGTTAAATAAATGGAAACCATTTATTAAACAATGTTTATTTGCATGAAATCAAAGTCGTAGTTAAGCGTAAACAATTGATTTGTCTGTGCAGTTCTTAGTGTTGAAAGTATTGTGATTTTCATATGGCTTGGCATGCCCCAAAGTTCCACTGGGTATTGTCTCATTTGTGTGTGCTCTGCGTCGATGTTGCTATCTCGCTTTCGCTGAACCACGCTCTGGCGGCGTTCTGTTCTGTTTGTCATCCATGGTGAAGTGCTGCTCCAGAGCACCCCAGGCAACAAAGTCGAACTTAATTAAACAATGGGCGCGCGCTTGATTATTGCCAAAAAAAAAGAGACAATAAAATGAGACACATAAAAATACAACAAATAAGAGTGACACAATCCCAATCCCATTTCCAGTCCCAAAACCATTTCAAATCCAAATCTCAATCCGAAGCTGAAGCATGCAAATGCCAAATAAAAGCAAATTGATCGATTGTCGTCGTTCTCTTTCCCACAATGCTGACTCATTCCATTCAGCTGCCGTTGCTGTTGGGGCCTAGCTTATCGGTATTTCTCACCCGATTTGGTTATAAATACACTTATACACACTTATACAATATACAGAATACACGAAATCTTTATATTTATATGCGCTTAACTCAAGTTCTCACTTATCAACATCGTTCGCCGTTTCCCCGTCTTAAATATTGTGCTGTAATATGAAACGCAACTCAACGAGTTCTTTCTTTACACTTTACGCTTGTTTTAGACCCGTTCCCTATCGTCCGAATGGAGCATTATTATTTTGTCAAGTTGCATGCAACATTATTTCAATTTGTATATAGGTGAATTACCATATGTGTGGCATCGAATGTCTCGCTGGATTCGCAGATAAGACACATTTTTTTCAGATTCGTTGAAAGAGTTACGAATATTGATAATAATACATATTTCAAGATATAAGTGTTGAATTTATTTTTATGAGTTTCATTGAAAGAGTGAAACTTTTTGATATTCATTTATAGATAAAAGAGAATATAGTCGGAAGAAAATCGACAGGTTTCAACCTGATTGTAGTTGTAGAAAACATAATTTATATTGCAATTTATTTCTTTTTGTATAATTATAGTGTGGAGAATATAAATTAAATTGTAATATATTGTTGTATTTTTCTTTCTTTCTCAAATGTATATCAGCTCAGGCCTTCAATCTGAAATAATGATATTATATTTGTTTCTAGGAAACTATAATCTATTATATTCTACTCTTCTGATCCCAAGGTATGATATTCTAAAACTGATATATTTTTCCTCTGAACCGCTCTTTATCTCGGTAGCTGTTAAAATATTGTTATAGATCTCTTGTTTTTATCGCTTATGGGATGTTTTCGGGTTTCAAGGGTATTCAGACTTCAATTTGCCATAGATAACACTTGTTGATTATTCTTGTTTATTTTGTTTGCCTCTTTTTTTTGGCACTGAAAACTGTTTGACTACTTTTTTTTTGTTTACTCTTGTTGTTTTTCTGCTCTTTTGTTGTACTACTCAAAATGTGTATTGTCATTTCGGTAGCGTTTTGGCCTCGTCGCGACTGAGCTGGCCACATCAAGCCGGGCCAGCGGGCCAGGCCAAAAGGCTTAGGCTAATTTATGTTTACTTTTTATTTAGGAGCTGTTTAGTTGACTTGACGTCTGATTCTCTGCCCTTGCCCCTGTTGTGTCCGTGCCTTCAATTGAGAGCAATTGTTGTGCCTCATTCATGGCTATAAATAGACGTAAGTAATTTTTTCTCTTTTGCCGCTAATAATTTGCGTTTTATGCCTAATCGGAGGCAGTTGGTGCAGATGTTTCCGGTTAGCTGCAAAAGCAGCAACAACAACAAGAGCATCAGCATCATCGTCGTCACAATGCTCTGCGTGGGTTGATTGAACTTAACATTTCGCTTGCAGATGCAGACTGCAAATTGACTGAGCATCAAGCTGAGCAAACAAAATCTTTGCCTCTTTCTGTCAACGCAGTCTCTTCGATTTACAATATTATATTTCCCCTTTTTGGCATGCAGAATGCGTTCATAATGAAAATTGTTTGCCTTTCATAGAACTGAAATGAAGTCATCAAAACCCATTACAAATTTCATTGTGAATTATAGTCAATTTTATGAATGAATCATTCTTTACTTTGCGCGTTTAATTTGTATTATTGGTTCATATATATGTATTTCCCTCTTTATAAAACATTTGCTGTACTATAAATCTTAATAGTTCGTAAGTGTTTTCCTTAGAAATTATTTGACCTGATGTATCATAGTTTGTTTAACTTGAGTACCTTAGTCTTATTCAACTTTATTCGCAATTGATTTTGTAAAGTTATTAGAACAACAAAAGGAAATACAATTAATTGTTCAGTTGATAAGGCATATAGTTTAAGTTTGAAATGAGTTGCAATCTTTATAAAATTAAATGTTGTGCTGTGTATACATTTGTGGTTAATTTCTATTTCATAAGGTATATTTAATACTTAGAAATGCTAAACAATATAGGACCCGATGAAACTGCAATATTTTTATAGCTTTCACAATGGGGAAAACAATCTGTGGTTGACTTAATTATAATTAATAGTGGTTTAATATTTTGATTGCCTTTGAATGTACATAAACTTAAATAGGCTTAAGTTAATGGCCATGACTGTCTGTCAGTCTCTCTGGCTCTCTGACTGACTGACTCTCTGCTTGTGGTTTATGCATATGTGGTGTCTGTTGTGGGTGTCGTTAGACTAACCACATAAAATCCTCATTAATTTACAAGCTTTCACACAACTACAACAACCACAACTGGAGTGCAACAACAAATGACTTTCACTCGTTTAATCATCATGATCATTGGGAGGGTTTCAGTCATCTTTGTCTAGAATGTGTTTATCGTAATAGGGCTCTGTGTGTCGTCGCTCTTAATGGCATTTTCAGTGGCTGACAGAAACCGCAGGTCTGACAACAACCCAAAAAAGCAGGCAGAAAGAAGAAGATGCAGCAAAACCACAACAGTTGTTGTTTTGTTTTTTTTTTTTGTTGAATTAATACCCATTGTTTGTAGTCAGTCATTCAGCACTTTGATGACTTTGTCAGCATTTGTCCATTTACTCCGCTCGGCTTGAGCTTTATCTAATAAAACTGCGCAAAATAAAAAAAACGCAAAACTAAAACAACGATTATAACACACAACCGGAGTGTGTGTTTGTATTTATCTATTTTACATATAGAGCGTACATTTGTTTATCGTTGTGCTTCAACTTCCTTGGCGGGCCCTTTGGGGCCATTCGCATCTGCGGTTTGCAAAATGTGGAGAATAAGCAAAGAAAATAACAGAACAGAAACTCCAATGCATCTGTTCTTTTGCGCATGATGAGATAGACTCAATGTGAACTGAAGTACGACCGACCCATAAACGGGTCATGTAGCACCCATCAATTATCAAACATTTTGTTCTGCAACTGCAGTTTAAAAATTCGCGTAATAGCTCGTTAAATTGCGGTGATTTTATTCTAAAGAATCTGTATAAACTAGGTAAAAGAAATTAGAAAAAAATGAGTTGTAATTTAAAGAATTTTTTAGCGGACTATTAGAAAATTTGTATTTTGAAAAGTAAATCTAGGTATGAGAAATAAGAAAGCTGAGTTATAAATTAAAAAATGTAGTTATTAATTAAAAATTATTGGAGTATTAATAGTAAATTAATATTTTTTAAAATAAATCGTATACTTCTAGCAAGAAAATAGGAATTTATCAAGAGCATTTTATATTTTAAATAAGTTATCGATTATTAGTATCGTAAATTTAGTAAATATTATTTCACATTAATAAATCTCAATATTTAGCAGCTAAGTATGAATGAATAGGTTATCTATTACTAATATTGAATAATACTATTTATCCTTAATTTATTGCCATTCATTTACTTAACATGAAAAATACGTTTACGGTACAAAAGTAGAAATTGCTCAGAACAATAAGTGATTTATCGATTATGTACAATATAACTATTATTTCCTTAACTTTAACTTATGAGCTTCGCATCCCAGTTTTTTCTTGATCTCCCCACAGCACGCATCAAGTGTTGAAATTGCATGTTGCATTTGCGATTTATTTACTTATCAAGCTGCTCATTTTGATTTACTTTCAGTTGGCAAAATGCTAATTAAATGCTTTTTTCGCATCGCACAATTTTTTTTCACAGTCAATTATTATGAATTTACACGAGTCTTCCGAGTCTTTTAACTGTGTGTTAATTAAGCCAAACAATTACTTCATTGTCATGCAATTTTCTTACAAAGTTTTTTTCTGATGTTGTTTTTGTTTGTTTTGCTGTCGTTTTGCGAAACGTGTTTAATGTAACATTTTACAATAAATATATTTCGCAGCAATAAAGTAATGCAAATGAAAATGGAAAATTATTGCAACGCTTTTTTTCCTTTTTCCTTTGTTATGTTTTTTTTTATTATTGATTCATTATTGCCTTACGCCTTTTATGAAGTGAGTTAATGGAAGTGCTGTGGGCTGCCCTTGCAGCGGCGATCGGCGATCGTCGTCCAATGTCATGACGCCCAGTTACCTTTCGCATACACTACTAGTCTACTCTGTCCCTCCTCCCCTTCTTCTACTCCCTTCCTCACCTCACCCCACAGACCCCCTTTTGCCGGTCTGTTATGCTCGAGCCCCTTGACGCTGAGTGATTTGCCTCGACGCGCTTTTTAAACAGCAAACAATAATAAAAAAAAATACGATTGTATATATGGAATAATAATGACAAAAGACTCGCTCTCTTATTTATTCTCTCCCTCTCTCTCTCGTTCTCTCTGTGTGTTTTATATATGTATTTATGCCAGAGCAGGCAAAATACAAAAATTGTGTCTATATAAATTAGTCAACAACACATAATAATAATCCATGTGCGCCTGACCGTCGCACCGGATACGCATTTTAAAAATTTTGTTCAATGACTGTCTTTGCAAATGTATGTGTGCGTATCTGAGTGTGTGCCTGTGTATATGTGTGTGTGCATAATGCCTATAGAGCCTATGGAACCCCTTTGCAGCGTTATAGATGACTAAGCCAAGTCGTCTTAAATGTTGTTGTTACAATCAATTTAGATGCCGGCGACAATTGTTTGTGCTTATCCACGTGAATAGACTCATCCAATTTGTTACTCAAACGCCTCAGCTATTAAACCGCAATTTAACAGCAAATTTAAAAAATAACGACATAATAATTATAGAAAAAAATTATTTTAAATGTGACTTACAAATTTCTAAATATATGTAGTTATTTCAAATATTTACATTCATAATTTTATTCCAATTTCAACAATTACTTTTACTATCTTCTATCTTCTTCATTATCTTCTACATTATTCAATCGTTATCCTTTATTATATACGATAATATTAATAATAATAATATTTATAACTATTCCTTAAATGCGACCCATAAAAATATATTTTGTTCTTTAATTCCGAATAAATTTAAATTAATAATTCTATTCAAATTCTTAAAATGGATTTTACATTGAACTATATTTTAGTTTAGCCATGTGTTTTTCTTTATTGTAAATGACATTTCATAATGAAAGAGTATTTATTGAAAGCGACGCTACAAATGTTTTTGTAATTTAATTCCGAATAAATTAAAATGAATAATTTTGTTAAAATTTGTAAAAAAGATTTGATGACCAATTTCACTATCTTTTTAATTTATTCATAAGTTTTTCTCTACTGAAATCAATGGGATATTTTTAAGCACTTCAGCTGTTTATATACTCACTTTATAAACTCATTATATACGAGACCGCATGCCGTGATTCATTTAATGATTTTTCCTACGCGAAATGTATCTGTAAACAGTTTTATTTTTTACTAGCTGGAACACAAGATATAAATAAGCTCAATCATTGCTAAAAAATGCAAACATATTGCAGATCCAAGTGTTGGCTGAAATATTAGCAAAGGAATTCTTTGAAAAGGGAAACGGAAACGTTCAGACAGACAACATGGAACCGTTATGTATACACGAAAAATTAATGTTTGAGCTTTGAGAAAACAAATGCGACTTGTCAAGAATTAATGTTCAACATGCGTTTTGACAAGCGACTCGATTTAATCTTGATTTGTTATGTCCTCCACTCAAGTTTCAAAAGCTTTTGATTAACATTAGGTTGAGTATTAAAAAAAAGAAGGTATCTTACAGTCGTGTAGAAATATTTTGAAAAGAATTCGAAGCTCGCGTTTTATTTGATTTTGTTGGTTTGTGGTTTTAATTTGTCTAAAATGTTATTTATTTATTTGGCATTCTTATCAACGTCCTCTTCAAAATTAACGTCTTCCTCCCCTTGCTCCTCTATTGTGACTGGTCATCCACACCCTTTCCTGCGTAGTGTGTGTGTGTGTGTGAGTGTGTGTGTTTGTTGTATCTCGTGTTGAGTTGTGTGTTGTGGATGTGTTGGCACTCTAATTAGAAGTCGCCTGCAGCTGCACCCAAATTGAAGTCACGTAACGCATATATTTGCTGATTTCATTCCTCCATAGAATGTGTTGTATGTAAAATACTTTTACACTTCGCTGGGGGAGTTGTCCCTTGTTGGTCTGATTGATCTTCTTGGTTGACTGAATCGAAATCGTTAAATCGCCCGCAGCAGATGCTTTAGCAAAAAAAAAATAAACGGAATGTGTTTGTTATTGTTTATTTTGTTGCTTTTGTAGCACAGGTGCAGCATTCAGGTGTCGTTTTATTTTATGTCCCATTGCCGTGAAATATTTAGGGTTTGCCTATATATTTACTGAGGTTACAGACCTCATTCAGTTCAAGTATTTTTTAATCATAAGTGTAGAAAAATTCAACAGGTTTTTAAGTGCACATTATTAACTAATGTGTTCTGCGTTTCCATTTCACTTGAAATTCGCATTGAAAAGTCTTTACTTTATTGACTGTATTTATTGTTTTATTCTTGACATATATTGAATGTCTGACGTATTTATAGCAACCTGCAAAGAATTCTAAGAAAAACATCTTAAACTCAGTTTTTGCAATAGATTAAATGCTTGTGATAAGAGAAGAAAACCAAATAAACATTAAAGATAATAATAAATACATTTTATGATTCATTTAGCTTAAGAACAATGTCGAATAGTTCACAATGACATTAATGGCTTTATCTAATGCTATCAATCAGTGCAAAAGAACATTAAAGTTGCAGTTGACTCTACACTTAAATCTCTTTGTTAATATTTCATTATCAAGCTGTGAAATCTAAAAGAGATTGTCAAAGCAATTCTAAGCTACAATATTTTTGACAGATGCTCAAGTTTTCCCACTGCAATCACATTGTGTGTATACATTTTGGATTTACGTTGTTTTAGATTTATGACCATATAGCCTAATGACTTTTAAATGTTATACCCATTACCAAGTGACATTTATTTACCCGGTTTTTTTTTCTCTCGCTCTCTTCTCTTTTTAATTGCAGGCTTCAATGGATCTGCCGCCGGATAAAGCCAAGCTCTTGCGTAATTACGATGACGAGAAGAAGTGGGACATGATATGCGATCAAGTAAGTAGACTTCATAAATTTCACAATTTAACTGCGTCAACTCACCAAAAAAAAAAAAACTAGTCTCCCTCTCTTCCCTCTCCCGACATTTTTTGTTGGCTGCGTGTTTATCATTATCGTTGGAGTCCGAAACTTCCTGTTTATGGCGAAAACGCAAATTTCGCAGATTAAAAGTACTTCCTCCTTCCCGCTTTCCTCTTGCCCCTTAGCTAGTTTTCTAGTTTAATAGTTGTTGCTGTGGGCCAACGCCTAAAACTGTTTAGACGCTGCGTTCGCTCGACACCTTGAACTCTGACCTTAAAGATACCCGACAAAGTCGCACAGCTCTAATTAACTATGCCAAATGACATGTGCCTTAATTGTAACTTGCATGTGCGCTAGATAAAAGCAACTCGAAGTTCATTCGATGTAAGTTTACACGTGCACACATAACTCGAAATTAATGGATTGATTTGATAAAGTAGAAAAAGATGTAGGAAACAAATAAAAGCTATAAACGTTTAATGTTTTTTTCTTGAATGTCAACTAATATTTTATGTGGCTATTTGAAAATAATATAATAATGGAATCTATCCAACTACATACTTAATATCGGTATAAAAGCAGATATTAAGAGACTTAAGATCAGCACAAATTGGGTATTAGATATAAGATTTGAAAGATTTATCACTGAAGAACATATTGAACTGTATATCATAGAATTTCTTTGGACTCCTATAAACTTTTTCGTACTATTTCAATATCTTCCGAAAGAGTATTCAAATATTCCAAATTTCCATTTTAATAAAAGCATTTGTGTATTAGAAGGCAAATGAAGAAATTTACATGAACTTTTGAAGACATGCGACGATCTCTTTGGCAACTGCAAAAATTCCAGACTTCATTTGTCAACTGTTCTCATTCTAATTCAAGTCGAGACACATTATAAGATGATCATTTATAATGATCTCTCGCACAGCTGACACCTGAGACAGTTGTTGCTGGCCCCTGCACTTGGAAATGGGATTGCTGTTCGTTCGTATCTGTGTGCAATTTATCTTGAATTTGAACTCGCATGAACTTCGTGTTAGAAGAGACTCTACATCTCTTCCCCCCTCGCTCTCTCTGTCTCTCTCGTCATATGTGTTGATATATTTGCTTGGTATATATCATTATTCAGTGCGTGCTCGACGTTTGGGTATTTTATTTTATTTGTTATTGTCATTGTCGTTGTCGCGTTTGATGCAAAATGAATCCAATTTCAAAACAATTTTCGGTGCTTGTTGAATCCAAATGGCGTTGGAACAATGCCCCACAATGGGGCATTAAAAGTATAACATATTCAGTATTAATGATTGCCCTGAACATTGAGAGCGGATGCGAAGAGAGGCGCAGGCGATTATATGGAATATATAGACAGTCAGACAGACAGACAGACAGACAGACATGTGTTTGGTTCATGTCTACAAATTTACATTGCGTGTTCTCTTTTTGGTGGAGAGGGGCTGCAACTGGAGTTATGACAAAACTATTAACGTGTGCGACAGAGCGTGGTTCGATTTGACTAAAGCTATCACAGAGGCTGAGGCTGAGCTTCATTCTGATACTGAGGTTGGGGTCTAGCCAGCGCATTAAACTGGGTCACTGAATTTTCAAGAGCTGCGCCTAGAAAAAATTCGCGTGCATTTGGCGTTGGAGTAGCACAACCAACACACGATTTATGCAGCTATGCAGTCGCGTTTGAGGATGCACTGCCCACAAATATCCTCTACATGCGAAGTGAATTAATCAGCACAATCTTAAAATATTTGGATGTGCATTCAAAGTTAATAAGTCAAAGTAATATATAATATATATAGTAATATATAATAATAGAAATAGCAATAATATTCCCATTAAAAGTTGATAATTCAAATAGGAATAACATTAGATATAACTAGAATTGCAAATAGTAACAGGTGGAAATATAGTAATACAAAATTTTAAAGTTGATATTTAATATATAATCTTATATTTATTCTGAATAAGATGAGATATACCTAAAAATACAGAATTTAATAAAAATAAAAGGAATTTAAAATCCCATAGAAATACAAAACTTTAACAATTACACACATGCCATCTTATTCAGAATGAGTATAAGATTATATATTATATAAGAGAAATCTATAACTTAAAAGCAACACTTTTCCCAATTAAAACTGATAGTTTAAGATATAGGAGCTATAAATATAATTTAAAAGCTTAAATATACTTACGTATGAATTGTGACAAAAAATGGATATAACTATAAATTGAGAGCTTAAAGATATTTGTAATGAAGGTAACAGCAATTCATGAATTATATCTTACATAAAATATATATTTTATAATAACTCACTCGGCGTTAATTGCTTAATTTAAAAATAGATACAAGGTAATGCCTTTCGAAATTAATTATTCTTTGTTTTTGTAGTTATTTTCATTTTCTTATTCATAGTGTTCGACATTGCCCGTTGAAATCTGGTTGCAGGGTATTAAGACATTCTCTGTTGGCGGTTCCTTAACCGCCTGCATGCCAACAGACCTGTTTTCCATAAATTCAGGCACTTCTTGAATGGAAACGCAGCCCACAAACAATGGACAAGAGGACTTCTCTCGCTTTGTCGCGCTAGCTCGCTCTCTTTCTTTTTCCATCTCTCTCCCTCGTGTTCTGGTGGCTTTTAGCTCTGGATGTTGTGCTGTTGATGCCAATCCCAGCGACGACGACAACAACATTGGCAAATCCAAAAGCACTCGACTGCACTTCAGCACCACTCACACGGCCTGTTGACGTTGCTGGTGCAGTTGTAGTTGTTGCTGTGGTGCTGCGGTGGTGCGGTGGTGCTGCCTCCTCACAGTGACAAAATGCAAATTATTATGACTGCGATAAATTGCAGTTTTTAATCGCTGGAGCCGCTTGGACGCCCCATGCTCCATGCTTTAAATATATGTATATCTCTCTCTTTGTTTGCTCTCTCTCTCTCTCTCTCTCTCTCTCTCTCTCTCTCTCTCTCTTTCTGCTTGCTGTTTTTCTATTTTGTGTGTTCGACTAGGAAAAGAATGAAACTGGTTTTCCTTCGAGTTGCTGTGAGTTGCACAGGCAGGCAACCAAAAACCCACACATAGTTTCAGTTGTAGTCATGCGTTGCTGTTGCCTTTTGTTGTTGCTGCTGTTGTTGTTGGCATAGTAAAAAGCCAAAAACAAGTATACCACGCTTCATGCTTAAAAATGTTTAAAAGTTAGGCAAGCTATCGATGCTTATATGATCGTCGCAAGACAGAGGAACAGCAGGGACGCGGAGGAGGAGGAGGGGACACCCAGAGCTATAAACCGTAAACATTGTACACAAATATGCAGTTGGCGAGGCACAAACACCAAAAAACTACCAAAGCAGCCAAAACAAAAGTAAAAGCCGCTAAGTTAGTGTTAATGCATGAGGAGGTATTTCCATTTGGCCCGCGCTCAACACTTGCTTATTTTTTTCCTCACTTCTTTGTTTTTTTTTCTTATTTTTTTTTTTTCGACTTTAAAATATACTATAATGCGCATTGCGCCAGCTACCGTGTTCAATTAATAGCAGACATTATGTTAGTTTGAGCTGAAATAACTCATAACAACCATGCGCTCACTTCCTCGGTAATAGAAAAATATACTTACTATTATTATGCCTGGCAACCGAAGAAGTTGACTGCATTTTTCTAACGACATGCAAGCATTATGCATAACATATATTGATTTGTTATTGTAAAAGTTGCAGTCGCTTTGTGGCAAATCTTCTTTGAGAGTTGCAATCTTTTTTATGAAAATATGTTTCCTTATTTATTTATCTAAAATCATCTTACTCAATATTCAAACTTTATTGCTTAGAAACTAAATAAAAATATGAAATTTCAATGGAAATAAAACAACGAAAACGAAATCTAATAAAAATTAAAATATAACTGATACTTTTTAATAGAATAATAAAATAAGTGGACTTATAAATAAAATATGTTTTTGCCTTATAATTGTTAAATGTAAATGATGTAGCAATATTCGTGTTATCCAGAAACCCTTTATGATCTCAGAGACTATAGTAGATAAAGCTTTAATCTTTTTTTGAAACATTAGCTATATCAATATACTAATTATACATTATGGTTTATTAATTTGGTATATTTGAATGTCAATACTGCACTGTTTCGTTTTTATTGAAAACGGGTTTTACCATTTATACTATTTATATATTGCTTTGTGCTTTTTTTCGTTGAATGAAAAAGAAGAAACCTTCAGATTGATGTTTAGGCAACTCAAATGTCAATAGTATAAGAGTATCTGTTAGTCAGCTATACATTATTGATTTTTTCAATTATTTACTTCCAGGAAATGGTGCAGGCAAAGGATCCGCCCTCCCATTACTTGAGCAAACTGCGCACCTATTTGGACCCAAAGGCATCGCGTAGTCATCGGGTAAGTTGTGCCGTAGTATTGTTGCTAAATGTGAACTGTGAACTCTGTGACTCTGTCCTATGTAGTTTAGTTGTCCTATGTCTATAGTAGTTGTCTCTTAGTTTAATGTGTGGTGCGTTTGTTGCAGCGAAGCTACGCGATTCCCTTAACCGTTAACCGACTAAA
Organism: Drosophila nasuta; assembly: GCF_023558535.2. Lineage (NCBI taxonomy): Eukaryota > Metazoa > Arthropoda > Insecta > Diptera > Drosophilidae > Drosophila > Drosophila nasuta. Next base: position 34,967,100 of record NC_083457.1, on the reverse strand, counting down.
GAAAACCTCAATCTCAAACTCTCAATCTGAATCTGAAACTGAATCTTTAATCATATAAAATCTATATGTGTTTGTTCCAATATTAATGTGTAAATTTCAATTTCTCTACTCACAACACTGACAACAACACCACATACACATACACAAATACCCGAATCCTTCCCACTCTCCTTCCTTCCATACTCTTCCACTATCTTTTCCCTCATCAATCAATCAATCGAAAACCACAATCATCCATTATGTGTTTATTCCCTGCACTCATTTGTTTCCCATTCCCAACACTTTCTTCTCTCTCTCTTCTCTCTCTTCTCTCTTACACTTACAGCTGTATCTGTTCTACTTTCTTTGTCAGAAACGCAAAATGGTCGGCGAATCGACATCCACACAGGTGCTGCGTGATCTCGAGATCTCGCTGCGCACCAATCACATCGAGTGGGTGAAAGAGTTCCTCGACGATGCCAATCAGGGACTCGATGCGCTCGTTGATTATCTCAGCTTTCGGCTGCAGATGATGCGACACGAGCAACGCTTGCAGGACGCCCTCAGCGAGTCCGACGAGCGTCTGATGCATCCCAATGGGATGCTCGATGCCAGCGAGGTGGGTCTGGGCAACAGTTCGATGAGTCCGGGCGGTGTGGGGGCCGGCAATGTGAGTCTAACTAATGGCGATGTGTCGCGCCATATGTCATCGGCGAGTCATGGCAATCACTCGCAATTCTCGTACAGTTTTGTGCGTCCCACGATTGCCGAGGTGCTCGACAGTCCCAGCCTCAAGCGTCGCTCCCGGCACATTGCCAAGCTGAACATGGGCGCTGCCACCGATGACATTCATGTGTCGATCATGTGCCTGCGTGCCATCATGAACAACAAGTATGGCTTCAATATGGTCATCCAGCACCGTGAGGCCATCAATTGCATTGCTCTCAGTCTCATACACAAATCACTGCGCACCAAGGCTTTGGTCCTAGAGCTGCTGGCGGCGATTTGTTTAGTCAAGGGTGGGCATGAGATCATCTTGGGCTCGTTTGACAACTTTAAGGACGTGTGCCAGGAGAAGAGACGCTTCCAAACGCTCATGGAGTACTTTATGAACTTTGAGGCCTTCAACATTGACTTTATGGTCGCCTGCATGCAGTTCATGAACATTGTGGTCCACTCGGTGGAGGACATGAACTATCGCGTCCACTTGCAGTACGAGTTTACGGCTTTGGGACTGGATACTTATCTGGAGAAGATACGCATGACCGAGTCGGAGGAGCTGAAGGTGCAAATCTCTGCGTATTTGGACAACGTGTTCGATGTGGCCGCCTTGATGGAGGACTCTGAGACGAAGACATCGGCATTGGAGCGTGTGCAGGAGCTGGAGGATCAGCTGGAGCGTGAGATTGATCGGAATTCCGAGTTTCTGTACAAATACGCCGAGCTGGAGACGGAGAATCTAACGCTGAAGGCGGAGCAGGAGCAGCTGGCTGTGATGCGACTGCAGCTGGAGGAGCAGTTGAATGCCCTGCAGCGCATGCTGCAGCAGAACGAGCAGGAACTCAAGAAGCGCGACACGCTGTTGCACAACAAAAATCTGGAATTGCAAACGCTGTCGCGTTCTCTGCCACGTTCCGCGTCCAGCGGCGACGGTTCACTGGTCAATGGTAGCCTGTTAACTGGCACAACCACACATGGCGGAGCTTCATCGCCACTGCCACCGCCGCCGCCACCAGCTCTGCCTGCAGCAGTGGCAGCTGCACCACCACCGCCTCCACCACCGGCGCCACCTGCACCGCCACCGCCTCCCATGATGCCGGGCTTGAGTCCGTTGGGCAGTCCCAATGGCAGCGTCATCTCGACAGTTCCCTCGCCACCGCATGCTCCGCCCATGCTCAGCTCCTTCCAGCCACCGCCGCCGCCAGTCGCTGGCTTCATGCCTGCTCCAGATGGTGCCATGACCATCAAGCGTAAGGTGCCAACGAAGTACAAGCTGCCCACGCTCAACTGGATAGCGTTGAAGCCCAACCAGGTGAGCTTTACTTAATGTTAAATGCTTAAATGACATTCCCTTATTAATTTCCTTTACTTTTCAGGTACGTGGCACAATCTTCAATGAGCTGGACGATGAGAAGATCTACAAGCAAATCGATTTCAATGAGTTCGAGGAGCGCTTCAAGATTGGCATCGGTGGCGCGCTGTCTAATGGCAGCAATGGCAGCGAGGTGGATGGTACGCTCTCCTGCTATCCCAGCAAACGCTTCAAGAAGCCCGATAATGTGTCGCTGCTGGAGCACACGAGATTGAGAAACATAGGTAAGTTAAACTCTCCTAGAATTAATTCATATAATAAACTTATATGTTCTCCTCCTTTCATAGCAATCTCTCGTCGTAAACTGGGCATGCCCATTGACGATGTGATTGCCGCAATACACAGTTTGGATTTGAAGAAGTTGTCGCTGGAGAATGTGGAGCTGCTGCAGAAGATGGTGCCCACGGATGCGGAAGTCAAGGTCTACAAGGAGTACATCATCGAGCGCAAGGATCAGAACCTGCTCACCGAGGAGGACAAGTTCATGTTGCAATTATCGCGCGTCGAACGCACCTCATCCAAGCTGGCCATTATGAATTATATGGGCAACTTCGTCGACAGCGTTCACCTCATTAGTCCGGTAAGTGTAATGAAGAGTATTCAATTAATTGGATTAATAACTAATCTCTTTTTATCTCCTTAGCAAGTGCAATCGATTGCCAGCGCATCGAATTCGCTGAAGCAGTCCAGAAAGTTCAAGGCTGTGCTGGAAATAGTGCTGGCCTTTGGCAACTATTTGAATAGCAACAAACGCGGTCCAGCCTACGGCTTCAAGCTGCAATCGCTGGACACACTGATTGACACCAAGTCATCGGACAAGCGTTCCACGTTGCTCAACTACATTGTGGCCACCATTAGGGCCAAATTCCCAGAGCTATTGAACTTCGAATGCGAGCTCTATGGCACTGATAAAGCGGCATCTGTAGCGCTAGAGAATGTTGTGGCCGATGTGCAGGAGCTGGATAAGGGCATGGAGTTGGTGCGCAAGGAGGCCGAGTTGCGAGCGAAGGGCACACAGACGCATATACTGAGGGATTTCCTCAACAACAGCGAGGATAAGCTGAAGAAGATCAAGAGTGATTTGCGATTGGCGCAGGATGCGTTCAAAGAGTGCGTCGAATACTTTGGCGATTCATCTCGCAACGCAGATGCAGCTGCCTTCTTTGCACTGATTGTTCGCTTCACACGCGCCTTCAAGGTGAGAGACGAAGTTTTTCAATAAATAAACTTGTCTGAACTGTATTTATTGTGTGTAGCAACTGGATTTGGAGAATGAGCAGCGTCGTCGCCTCGAGCAGGCGAAAAAGGAGAGCGATCAGGTCATAATGCGCAACAAGGTCAATCAAAAGAAGCAACAGGTGAGTGGACGGCTGGGTGGAAGCTTAACGGCCGGCAGCAAGGCCGCCAACTCCTTCAAGTTTGTGTCATTCATATGAGATTCGATACTGTTCTCTGATCTGATTTTGATCTGCTTTTGATCCTGGAAATGTAACATGTTATGCTTTTAATTTATCCAGCAACAAATATATTGCCGGCTTAGCTTTGCCAGGCAGCATAGCACTGTGGATATGTCTCCCTAACTGCCAATTAAGCCTACCTACCATCCACCTACATATGTAAACCATAACTGCAAGGCTCGCAACTTCTTAGCACGCACTCTGGTTATTTGGCTAACATCCTCTAGTAATACTCTCTCTCTTGGGGGCGGGCAGACTGGTTGCTGGTGCACGATGAATTTGGGCTAAGCTACCCAAATAAAAGAAAACTATCACAAAATAGAACACCTCAACCTATACTACCAACAACATTATCACGACCAAAATACCACCACAACCACCAACCACAACCACCACCAAAATACCACCAATCCACTAGCACGTAAACACCTTTGGGGCGGCATGTGATGGAACTTGTTTGTGTTTAAAATATATATTCTAGTGTAAGTCGCTTGGCTTGAGTGTTTGTACATGTGATGCGTGTTTTTTCGTTGTTGCTAACTTGTCCCTAATGAATTGGCGCCTTCCTTCCCCTGTCTCCTAATCCCCGTTCCACTTCAGTGTTTCTTAATCCAAGTCCAACAAAATTTGTAGAAATGCATGTATTCTTCACATTGGATTGCAAATAGATTAACGAATTAAAGACTTCAAATTAAGGCATGAGAACTTAAAAAAAAACGTTTCTATTATTTTTTTGGTTTTAAAAAAAAAAAATAGTGTTCGTAAAGTTTGTGTATTTTTGTGTCTAATGTTTTAGTATTTTCATTTATATGATATTCAGATGCAGCTTATAGACTTATAGATAGTTTTTAATGCTGTCTATATTATTAAAAATAGATCAACGCACATAAATGATTCATTTTCAATCATTTTGGAATAGCTGGCTACCAAAATTTATTTTATATTTCCAAATTATATATTTATATTTATACATTTATTTTACACATCATTTATGTCAACTAATCCAAGCCTAACACAAATCCTACACTAAATTCTGTATTCCTGACTAAGAACTAATCCTTGAAACGTGCATCTACTTTAAAAATGATAATCCTTAATAAATTTCTGCAAAATCTTTTAATAGTTTCTGGTGCTGGCTAATGTTTAATGCGGAAACTTTTCTCTTTTGTTTTCACACTGTACGTTGTTGTCGAACAGTTGCCTACAACTTGCGCACTTTCCTTGCAGGATGCCGTCATCAACGAGCTGAAGAGCAAAGCGCATTCGGTGCGCGAAACGAAACTGTTGCAGCAGGATGAGGTCTATAATGGGGCATTGGAGGACATTCTTCTGGGGCTCAAAAGTGAGCCCTATCGCCGGGCAGATGCTGTGAGGCGCTCTCAACGCCGACGCATTGATAATCATCGCTTGTCACGCACTCTGGAAGAGATGGACTGCTAGACTAGACAGGCCTAGATTATTGGTCAGCTAATTTGAGGGCAAAGGCAAAAATCAAAATTCAAAACTGAAGCAAAAAAAAACTACAAAAAACATGAAAAAGAAAAGAAAAATTATATTAATAACGAAAAAAGTGTAAACGTATTAGAATGAGATACTGCATTATGTGATTGGGCGATTTAATTGTTTGGACAAACACACACATATATGTATATATACATACATATATACAGTAGCAGAGACACACACACATACACATTCCCAAACCCGATATTTGTGCTTTTTACTCGAATACATAAACTATATATTTTTGATTTATAGTTTTTTCGTCTTGCATGCTATTCCAAAAGTTTGTATCTCAAATTTCCCGGTACTACGACTACCTTTCTCTGTGAATCTCAATACTGAGATGATATTCAATCGATCGCCAAAATTTGTGAAATGCGTTTTTATACTTATGTATTTGATTGCATAGCGAATAGGTTTAAAAACGTTTACACGGCGTATTTATCACATTTTAATTGTTAAATTAATGGTCTGTAAATACATATATAAATACATATATATTACTATATATATATTTTTAACGATTGTAAGTTTTAAACCAAATTGGAATTATTATTTGCATCCGAGATGGCACTATTTTGTTTTTAAGTTGTATTTTTTATCAATTTTTACATCTTTTAGTTAAGCTAATGAATTGTATGATGAAAGCATAATACATTAAATTGTACATTTCCTATTTTAATAATCGATTATTATTATTATTATGTTATTAATTTTGTTGTAATATATATTATCACACTCTCACACACTTTGCACACTGCTTAACTAAAGTAAACACAAATGCAATCGCCAAATATTGCAAGCAACATGAACAATTTTTGTACACGCAATACATTTTTAGAACGTTTTTTAAAATATACACAAACAATTGAAAATCCAATTTTATAGCATTTTATGTAGATTTTTTATACAAAACAAAACTATGCATACATATTTATGTATGTATGAATATGTAATATTTATGCAATTTATGAGCCAATTTATTCTCACAAGCCACGAAATCTTTGACGAAGACTGATATGGAGCAGTTAAAAATATACAACAAATACACGCAAATATATACAAAAAAAATTAATTATTGAAACGCTTTTTCGAATATACAGACCAGATGTCTAGTGTCTTTCATTTTCTAAACTCTCAAAACTTAACGAATTTAGTTGAACTATAAGCACTAACTACAAGTATAATGATAATTCACATACTTACGTATATATAATTTAATTTAATACATATGTATGTACATAAATATACATATGTATGTACGCAGTGCCATTGGCATGATTGACATGGTCCTTATGCATATCTTTTCGTTAAAAGTTTTTTAGTTTGCCAAAAAAAAAAAAGAATATGAAAAAAAAACGAAAATGATAGCGACGCGTTTAATAAATTAGCAAGCTGCATTGTTAGTTTTTAATATTGTGTTATTTAATTTGATAAGCAACAGCATGGTATACGACAAAAAAAAAGAACGATAAACAGATGCTGCATTTTATATACAATTATATATATACACCACACATACATATACACATATAAAAAACCTTTAACTATTTTAAATAAATTATTATTAACCAAATAAACTAGCCAAAAGAAAATGCAGTGTTTTTTTTAACGCCGTAACATTTAAACATTAAGCAGGAGAGTTGTCAAATGCTACTGCGGGACGTGCAATCCTAAGTGCTGCCAATTTTTTTTATTGTGCGCTCTTGCACTGTACTGTTATTTTAATTGGCGCGCATTTCAATTGTAACAGAATTAAATTTATGATGTGTTAAAGAGTCGAATTAGTGAATTGCATTTGTAGCTTTACTGATGTTTATTGTAATTTGCTATTAAATATATGTGAAAAAGTTGAAACCACTAACCATATAATATTATGTGGTTAGTGGTGAATGATGTTGGAGTTTTACAACCACATAAATTGAAGTTCTGTATTCGAAAAACAATTTAATATCAGGAAATATATCAAAATTTACTAAACAAGTTGTTACTTGCAAAACTTTAGGTAATCTTGTTTGTTTTTAAATTCTCAGAGCGCTGTTTTGTTTGTTTTGTTTACTTCAGAAGCAACAGCTGAATCTGCAGAGCTGCTAACTTGCTTGATATTTACAGTCCGGTAACAGTGCGTGCTACTACTGTTATGCGTAAGTATCGGCTGTTAATCTCACAATGACCATCTCTAGTTTGCTTCAGTCCAGTCGTGAGAGTCGCACAGCTGTTTGAAAGAATTTCGCTCCTATTGGAATTTGTGTTTAAAAATGAATTAAAGGCTAACGCAAACGAAAAGTTCGTATTAAATTGTTTATTAAATAGTGCGCGCCTGCAGTGAGAATGTTTAAAAGTACGTTTAAAGTGGTTTATCGACCAATTAGAAACAATTTTCTGCTACTACCGGAACAATATTATGGTGTTGTCTCCACCTATGTAAGTGTCCAAAAGTCAACTTCTAAGGGGTCAATGGGCGCGAAGATTAGATAAGCCCCTATATGCATATTTGAATGGTGTTATTATTACTAAATCATAGGATACGGGCTGTCTTAGCCTTCAGTACAATGGACGTGTGCACTATGCATCGTGGGCACCGCAGGCGGGCGGCGGTGGCATCAAAGACACTGAAATTGGGATCAATGCCAGGGCGGCCAAGGAGCTCGGTGAGTTACTTAACTAGCGGATGTGCTAATGTGTTGCCAAAATGCCATAATATCGGTTCTATACGCTAAATGCACTTTGCTCTCTCTGTCTCTCTTTTGCTTTTGCCATAGGTCTGCATGAAAATGACTTGGTCAAGTGCGCCCTCATCGCTGACGTCCTAAATCTGCGCAGCGTTCACGTCACTCCCGTCTCGGCCAAAGATTGGGAGATCATTGTGAGTGTTTAGTTCTATGCGTACGTGTGTGCGTGTGTGTGTGCTTGTTTGTGTTGAGGTATGTGCTGCTGCTGCGGCCAGATAAAAATAATTTTTTATATCGGATTAGCTTTTGGCGCGGGCGTGCATTAAGTGTTTATTTATGTGCGGTCGTTAGTTTTTGCCGGCATTGCCATTGACCCCAACGGGGGGTTTTCTCTATCGGCGATGAGTATTTTACAAGTAACGGACATGTTAAACCGTAAAAAGCTATCGATATGCGGCAATCGCTGTAAGCAAATGGCGGTTGAAAGCGATGTTATCGCGTGTGATTAATTCAAATGTTGAATTGTATATCAAAAATAGCTATTTTTTTTGTCTAGTGTTTTTATAGTATGTGATATACCTCAAAAAGTGAATTCTAAAAAATGAAATTAAGATTGTCGTTTGTGTAGTTTATACATTTTATGCGCATCTTTATTGTTAGAAAAAGAATAAAAAAAAACATTTAGTTGAAGAATTTAAAACCGACTATACATATAGTTTAGTTGGATGCCACGAGCACATAATTTGCCAATTATGTGTCACTTCGGGCATTGTTGAATCAAAATATAATAGACAGGGCTAGAATGATGAAGAATTTTTAGTGATAGCATTTGTTTATTATTTATTTAGTTTCTCTTGTGCTTATAGTTATGATATTGGGGAAAAAGAACAACCACAGCTGCTTAGGCTTTTGTTTCAGTTTTTTTTTTTTTTTAGATTTTTACACTTATATTGAAATTAATGTTGAACATATTATGGAATATTATAGAAGAAACGATATAATTATTTAACCTACACCTATTGTACATATTTAATTTTATTTGGAAGATTTATAGAAATAGCTATAAAAAAAAAACAACAACAAAGTAATTCATGATGGTTAAAGCACAGATAGTGAAAGATATTTTTAAGATTTCTTTTGTACATTCCTTTTATTTAACTTTTTTAATGATTCATTCATTTAACAATCTATCAAATATTATGATTTAGGAACTAAGCACTGAGAAGATCTCTGGCAGCGTTCTGGAGCAGACACGCATTGTGAACTCATCGCAGATTTTGCTTGTTTGGATTAACAAGTCGATGCAAGTGGCGCTGACAGTGGGTAAATATTCTGAAATAATTTTGATGCACCACAACTAATTCTGTACGCATTAAAGATCGCTTGAAGCCACACATGGGTTATGGGCGCATTGATCATAATACTGAGCTGGTGGTGGCTCCCAATCTGTACAAAGCACTGACCAATGGCAATGCAACTTCCACTGTCAATGGCAACGATGAAGAGAGCAGCAAACTTTCGCGTAGTAAAACCAGCGCTCAAGTGCGTGATGATTTAGTCACAACTCCAGGGCTTGCACACTCAGCAACAATGAGCAACGTGAAGAGCAATCTGCAGCGCAACAAGCGACAGGATCATATGCAACGCTTGAAGAAGGATTTGCGACGTGAGAGCTCAGGCGTGTTTGAGTTTCGGGTTATACGCGGATTGTGGCACGAAAAGGCGCAGGAATCGGATGTTTACATTCGACAGTCGCATTTGCCTGAGTTCATGGATCTGGAACAGTTCTACAGTATGAAGACATCTTCCGATAAGGAGTACTATGTGCGAGTGCATCTCGTAAGCGATGAGGATGAGGAGAACGATGAATTGCCAGCCACAATTCATCCCTCGATTGAGCTGAATGCGAATTTAATGAAGCTGCTAAACATCAAGGAGCTGGAGCGTGTTGTGCTGCGTCCCAAGGTGACTGTGGTCAATTTCGTGGAGAAGATCGAGCTGTTTGCGCACAAGAAGACGCACTACAAGATCATGGAGAATGCATTTAAGCGTTTTGTGATTGAGCGCACACAAAAGGCGCCCATGTTGTTCAACCAGGAGGAAGTGGTGCGCCTCGAAGACGATTTGCTCGTCACCGTGGGCATTTTACCCGAACATTTTCGCTATTGTGTTGTGGATGCACAATTCCTGAAAGAGTCGAAAATCTACGCTGCCGATCTGGTGCGTCCCGTTAATGAGATCATCAAGGAAAAGCCAGCTGCAATAACGCCACTGAGTGTCAAGGATCTCATACGACTGCCCGAGTATGATAAGATTGTCGATCAAGTAGTCAGCGAGTTGCGCATGAATCTGTGTCTCAACGCACAGAATTCTGTGCTGCGTCAGGGCAATGTTTTGCTTACAGGTGCCGCTGGCACTGGCAAAACGGTGCTGGTGGAGCGCATTTTGGAGCAGTTGTCACGACAGCCGGACTATTGCTACTTTGACATATTCTACTGCTCGCGCAGCAAGGGTCGCAAAACGGAATCCATACAGAAGGATTTACGCAACATTTTCACCAGCTGCCTGCAACATGCACCCGCCATCGTTGTTCTCGAGAATCTGGATGTGCTCGCGCATTCTGCAGGCGAACAGTCGAGCCAGGATGGTGAATACTTCAATCGCATGGCGGATACAGTGCATCAATTGATCATGCAGTATACGAGTAGCAACGCCATTGCTGTCATTGCCACCGTCAATGAGCTGCAGACGCTGAATAAGCGCCTGAGTGCGCCGCGTGGTCGACATCTGTTCCAAACGGTTGCCCGACTGCCCAGCTTGGAGCGTGCCGATCGTGAGACCATCCTGCGTGAACTGTGTAGTCACATTGCGTCCAGGGATTTGGATGTGGTCAAGTTCTCGAATCTAACCGAGGGCTATCGCAAGTGCGATCTCGTGCAGTTTGTGGAGCGTGCTATCTTCTATGCATATCGCATCAGTAAGTAAATGAATCGAGAAATAATTTGTGTACTTGACACTTTGCTATTTAAATACTTTAGTTATAGAGTTGCAGGGAGATATAAGTTAGTCCCAACTAAATATTTATGTTTGAAGCAGTCATTTCCAATCTCATAACGTGTGTTTATAAAGGACTATAATCGTCTGATTGTCTGTTCACCTGAAAAGTCAACTTTAAACAGTATAAGCTCTAAAGCTATCAAATGTTATGACAATACTTATAGCAACTGTCATTTATTATAGAACTCGGTCCTTTCAGAATAACTAATTTTCATTTCTACGACTTTTAGTGGACATAATAATAACTATATTTTAAGGGATTTTTAAAAGTTTCATTACGATCGAAGTAATTTTTTATTATATTTTAAAAAACTTTCTTTGAACAAGTGAACATGAAATAATATTATATTACAAGATAGGAGGACAGCCCAATTTGAACTTATCTACTTAAACAGATTAATGTAATTAGAGAAAGACGATGTCGGAAACAGAATATAATCGGGCTTTCATAGGAAAAAAGGATGCAATTAAGAAGGGTTTATACCTAGAACAATTTCAGTTACCAGTTGTTTTTCTTTTATCTATAATTGTGTCGCGAGTAATCCACAGTCGAGCTCACAAAACCTTCGCTTTCCTTCACTTTTTAGGCAAAGCGCAGCCGATGCTGACCAATGAGCAGCTGATTGACTCGCTGGAGCACACGAATTCCTATTGCCTGCAGGGCATACAAAGCAATCAAAAGACTGGCGCCGAGTCCGCTGCGAATGAGATGAGCGTCGAGGAGCTGCCTGGCCTCGAAAGTGTGGTCACTGTGCTCGAGGAGGTGCTCATGTGGCCCTCAATGGTGAGTGGGCTTCACTTTTGATTGAGCTCGTAATTAATCCGCTTTTTTTCTCAGTATCCAACAATATTCAACTCATCGCCGCTGCGCAATCAGGCAGGAGTGCTTCTTTATGGTCCGCCTGGCACTGGCAAAACCTTCTTGGTATCTCAGCTGGCCAGCAGTTGGAGTCTGCGCATCATCTCGGTGAAGGGACCTGAGTTGTTAGCTAAATACATTGGCCAGAGCGAGGAGAACGTGCGCAATCTGTTTAATCGAGCGCGCAGTGCCAAACCCTGTGTGCTCTTCTTCGATGAGTTTGACAGCTTGGCACCAAAGCGTGGCCACGACTCCACAGGTGTGACAGATCGTGTGGTCAATCAGCTGCTCACCGAGCTCGATGGCGTCGAGGGGCTACAGGGCGTCACCGTTATAGCGGCCACATCGCGACCTGAGCTACTTGATCCAGCGCTGTTGCGTTCGGGTCGCATAGATCGTTTGGTTGAGTGTCCGTTGCCGGATGCGGTGGCTCGTGTGAGCATCTTTGAGGCACTCAGCTCCACGTTGAATCTGGATGAATGCGTGGACTTTGATTATTTTGCGGGACGCACACAAAACTATACAGGCGCCGATATACAAAGCATTCTGACCTCGGCGAACATGGCAGCGGTTAAGGAGGCGCTGGCACAATTCGGACATGAGGTGAGTGTGAAAACTGTGAGGAGGGAGAAAGGTATATGCATAAACCTGTTGTTCGATGATGACCGGAAATGTGGAAAGTTCTTGTTAAAGCCAACCAGTTAGCTCTTCCGTTCCCAAGGGCTGGGACAAGTGCATGTTAGCTATTTACTATTTTTGGGGTTTTCTGCGGCACGTGACTGGCATCTGGATCAGGATTAGGTTTCGCCTGATGCGGGTGCTGCACTGCAGACAACCAAAAGAAACAAAATTTCAACCTGCAGCACACTGTTGGCTGTAAGGTTTTTAGATATATAAGTCACGTAACGGATATTTCCTTATTGATATGCGATTATCGCGCATGCGCACGTAGACCAACAACAACTATGGACACATTTTGTTGTTGTTTCTTGTGCATAAATTAAAGCCGCCGGCGCACATAAACATAGCTCAAGGGCCGCGATAATAATAAAGAATGCAAGCGAAACCATGCAGAGGGTCTCTTTAAAGTAAATCCTCAACAATCCACAACACATGCTTAGAATAAAAGGAAAAAACGAAAACGCAAAGGAAAAGGAAAACAGGTAAAAAAGAGAGAGAATCGCAGGAGCTGCTGCAAAGGATCGCAAACATTGTGTGTGTGTGTGATTTATGCGCAACTTGTATAAATATTATGGAACAAATACCAAGTACTCCCCCATCGAGTATCTTATGTTACTATCTATAAACCTGAATATGTATTGGTATCTGTGTGTGTGTGTGTGTGCGTTTCCACGATGTCGTCGGTAATGTTGCGTCGTCAGCCGATCATCGTCGTCGTCGTCGTCGTTGGTCGTGTCGTTAAAAAGTTTCGGTTTTGAATCGATCGTTACTTTCAGTTGTGCGCGCACATTCAAGCAAATCGGTTGGTTCATACAAAACTCCACACTAAGCTGGACATTTACGGTACGGTTCGCAACGCCAACTGCAACGGAAGTTGGCAACACTTGTCTCCCCCCGCAAAAGGGGGACGCGGGGGCCGCAAGTCTTGAAGTCTTGCCAACGAAGCGGAAATGCGCTCAGAGTTCAGAAAGGGCGCTTGCCAAAGGAACAAAAAATACAAAATCAAAGAGACCACAATAAAAACACTGTCAAAAAAACAAAAGACATTTTGGTCTTTTTTTTGGCGGTGCCAATAAGACAAAGAACGTGATTTTTTTGGGCAAAACAAAAATAAAGATTTGTGTATGTGGACATGGCTTGTGATCGCTTAAGAAAATAAATAAACTCAAGTCAAGTGAAATGCAAATCAAAATTTCAGATAAAAACCAAATGAATGAGTGCATAAAAATGTCTGCAGCACTGTAAAATACAACAGAAAAAATTCATTCAAGGCGTAAATGCCAAATGAAAAACTCGAATAAATTATACACAAAAAGTTATAGTGAAATAAACTAATAAGCAGCAAATATAAATTAACATAAATGTCGCATATATCTCTTGTCACGCCGCGTGCTCAGACTGCAGAATGTAATCGTGTATATCGTATATATATCATTTCGATTCCAATTCATGAATACGCTGCTGACAAATAAATTTAAATGATTTCACAAATTTCCTAATAGAGTTATTCGCATTTCCAAAAATGTCGCAAGTATTTTACATTCGCGAGCAGGTGATAAATTTTGCAAATGTTCGAGCCAAACAAATCAAATAAAAACAACAACAACAGCAAACAAAAAAAAAAAAAATAAAGTAAAGTTCATCGTTTCTAATAATTAATAATACTGCGACTGAGGCGCGAGACTTAAACGTTTCTAGCCATTTGTGAGTGTTTCATTTTGGGCCATCATTTCAATGACTTGGCAATACAAGAAAAGCAGCGCCAACAACGCCAACAACAACAATGCAAATAATAATAATAATACATACTTCAAAACACACGCGTTTTGTCTGCCGACAACAACAATCAAGATGGCAACAAAAAAAGTAGAAAAAAAAACTTAAAAAAAATAACGAAGGAATTGAATAAATTAAATATCGCGACGTGTGTGCATATATCAAACAAAAATCAGCACCGGCAAAAAAGCAATAGCAACAACAACAACATCAACTACCAAAACCAAATGCTGCTACAACAACACTAAGCGCAACAATATTTACAACAACAACAGGGAATAGCAGTTGCCATAAAAAATATAAAATATTTTTCATTAGTGCACAGTGGTTCAGAAGGCTAAAGTTCTACAATAAAATTTTCAGCTTAACACTTCTAAAATGTTCTTAAACTTTACGAGAAAATATTACGTTTCGATTAACTTTGAACTTTATTGCAGATTTCTATTCAATATTAATGTATTTAAGTGTTACGAGAAAATATTAGGTTCCGATCAATTAAGATTTTGGTTGCAGTTCTATACTCGATAGAAATATAAATATTACAAGAAAATATTAAATTTCAAAATATTACGTTGTATTTATAAAAAAAGCAACAAGTTGACACACTAATTAAGCAATTGTTATTGAAAATCTTATCAGTAATTGGTACCGATCTTTATATTTAATTACCAGCGATTTATATTTATGTATTAATTAGAATCATTATCAGTATTTAAGTATTAAAATCATGATTATTGCAAATTTTAAAATGGGATTTCTCAGGAATTAAAAGCTATTAATATTAACAATAAAAATGAAATTTTTTCAGAAAAGCAATTAGAATGAATGATTATTGATTCTTCAAAAACAATTTCCTATTGCATATTTTGAAATCTTGTGTCCAAATTAAAAAATGTAATTTCATGTATACAAGTATTTTAATAGAGTTTCTTGTATTATAATCACAAAAGTAAAGTAAAGTATAGTAAAAAAGTAAAGTTTTATTAGGTAATCAATAATAGTGAAACAATTCTCAACATCTTCGTAACAATTTAAATAGTAGATACTATATATCTTTACCACTGTGCTTCATAAAAGTTGGCTATGTTGATCTTAACAATTCACCCGATGATTATTATTAATATTGCATCAAAAATTTCTAACTGTACGAAGTTGTTGCTGTAGCTGTTGTTTTTGTAGTTTCTGCTGCTTTATTGTAGTTGTATCAATGGAAATGACGACATTTAACGCATTTGGCATGTGGCCCGATGTCTCGCATATATAGACAAACAAATATAGACACTGGACTTGGGTTATACGAATACATCGCGTTGACAACAACGACAACAACCAAGTGTGTAGCTCATTACAAAGGCAGTGCACATAATGGTTACCTCTTCTTTTTGTCCCCTCTTTTTTGCACGCGGTATCAATTGGGCAGTTGGGTATAATAGGCTTGGGGATAACGTTAGGCAACGGAAGTATCTGTTTATTTTGTGCATCATAGGCAAGGGTTCGGAACTTAAAACAAAACGTATCTTAGGAACTGTCAAAGTCAAAGTTACTCAATTTTGCTAAGCAGAAAATTGTTTGGTAAAAATGCAATTCACGTTGTGCTCAGATTTTTGCACACCTTTTCTTTTAACATTCGCAAATACGTTTAGTTGAGAATAATGAGGTGAACTCGCACATAATTATTAAAGAGAATTGTTATCTGTTGGGAATTAAGATTATATTCTAAACATTGTTTTCTTAAGTCTAAGAGTAACAGTTCATTTTAAATTGTGCTTAGAATATTCTTTTGAAACTTGCAATATTAAATATCTATATTTTATGTGCCTGTCTTCGTAAAGAGCTCATACTTGTGTTCCTTTATATAACACAAAAAACTACGGGGTATCTCGCAATCGAACAAACTCGTCTGAAGTGCTACCATTTGTCTTTTCTTTAGATTTATTTTTGTGTCGAATATTGAAAAGAAGAAGACGCAAAAAAGTCGCTAGAGCTACGGCAATTGCTTAACTGATAGTCCATAAATTATAACACACAAATAGTAATAATAGTAGCAAAAGATAAAATGTGAAAACGAATGCAAAAAAGAACAAAAAACAAAAGAGGCAACACACAACTTTTGGCAAGAGCAAAGCAAACAGCAATCACATTTGTAATAACAACACGACGCGTTCTACACTTGACAATGCAAAATCTGCTGATCATCTTTAGTGCCATCGTCATCGTCATCATCAGCAACATCCACAACAGCAGCGGCAGCATCAGCCGAGGCAGCGACAGCAACTCTTTGGACTGCCAGTTGGAGAAGCACAGTTGCCTCATCGATGTGCTGAGGCAACAGACGCAGGCGGGTCAACGTCATCTGCCCGACGATCTCGACATAACACTCTACTGCCCGCCATCCACAGCCATCTGGTACTATGAGGATCGCGCAATGCGACGCGGCAGTTATTGGCTGCTGGAGCGAGCACAGGCCGAGCGATCGGGACGCTATGCCTGTCAATATGAGCAGGTCAAGTGGGCTAATCTGACGTTGCGGATTGGCAACAGCAATCGACAAAGCGACACCGATTTGGCCAGCTTTAAGGCCATCGACTTGAGTGTCAGTAAGCAATCGCCAGATGCATTGGGAGTCCAGTTGAAATGCAGCATTGTCGATGGCATCGAGTCGCTCGGTGGCAGCATTAGCTGGTATCACAATGGAAATCGTATGCAATTCGAGAAGCAATCGCTGCACGTGTTGCAGCTGCAACCCAACGATGCTGGCGACTGGCATTGCAGCATCAATGGCACCGACAGCAACACTATACGCTTGGAGGCGCCGCAATTGACGCCTGGTTATCCGCAGAATATTAGTTTGCCGCAGGGTGAACATTCGCGCTTCGATTGCCGCTTGGAACCGGCTGAGTTGAAGTCAAAGATCACTTGGCTGCGACCGCATCATCCGGGCAACATTGAGGCGCTGTTGCAACGACTGCAGCTGGGAGACATCCGCGAAGTGGATATCATGCTCGGTAATGCCAAAGATTTGCTGGAGCTGGGCAGCGTGGAGCCTGCCGATGGTGGCTGGTACATTTGTTTGGCCAGCAATTCCTTCGGACGTTCTTTAGGAGCTGGCTACTTAGATATACTGCCACCGGCAGCAACAACAACCACAGAGCGTAGCACAACTGTGGCCACAACCAAGTCCACAACGACGACGACGACAACAACAACTGCAGCGACTATTACCGATGATGATCGCGATGATATTGAAAGCGGTAGCGTTCAATTTGCGCCCATCTTCAAAAAGGAATTGAACTATCTGCAGCACGGGGTGTCGGGCAAAACGATCATTTTGGCATGTCCCAGTAAGGCGAATCCCGCGGCCAATATAACGTGGACATTCAACAAAGATCAGACCGGCTATCGACCGTTGGATCGACAATTCGGCACCTTCAAGTATCGACGTTGGAGTCTCATTATCGAGGACTCCATTCAAACGGACACGGCGCTGTACATGTGCAAAGTGTGCAACACGCTCGGCTGCATTCACTTCGAGTACAATGTGCGTGTGACGGACATAATACGCGCCTCGCCCATCATCCGAGTGCCCGATAACAAGACGGCGCTGATCAACACGCAGGTGAAACTCAAGTGTGATGTTGTCTCGAATCTGGCAGCGAAAACTAGCTGGTATCGTGTGCGGTCAAAGAATCGCACAAATGGCAACAATAATCAAACGTTGTCGCTGCCCTTGCCCGAGCAAGAGCTCACAGTGATCGACATGGCAGCCAACTCGACGGAGGAGCATCCGATGCTGGTGCTCAGCAATGTGACGCACGCGGATGAGGGTTGGTACACCTGCATGAGCTCCAATAATCTGGGTACCAGCAATGCCAGTCTCTATCTGCATGTCGTCGATCATCTGCCTTTTCTGCACGTTAGCGAATTGCTGCGATCGCATCCCGTGGGCTTCACTGTGGCTGTGGTGATGATTGTCTCCACTTTGCTGCTTGGCAGCGCCTTCATCATGTACATACTGCGGCGCTTGCGTCGTGAGAAGCTGCTCAAGCATCGCATCGAAACGGTGCATCAGTGGACCAAGAAGGTCATCATCTACAAGCCCGCCAGTCTCGAGGGCAGCTCGTGTGGCGGTGATCTGCAAATACCGGTCATCAAGATTGAAAAGCAGCGCACGACTTTTTCGAACACCACAACGGGGAGTTCTTCGGATCCCGCACAGGCCTTCAATGAGTACGAGTTCCCGCTGGACTCGAACTGGGAGATACCCAGACAGCAGTTGGCATTGGGCTCTATATTAGGCGAGGGCGCCTTTGGACGTGTCGTCATGGCCGAGGCGGATGGTTTGCCTCGTAGTCCGCCATCTGCAGCGAATGGCATGGGAACAATTGTCGCCGTGAAGATGGTGAAGGAGGAGCACACGGATGCGGATATGGCCAGTTTGGTGCGCGAAATGGAGGTGATGAAAATGATTGGCAAGCACATCAACATCATCAATTTGCTCGGCTGCTGCAGTCAGAATGGACCGCTGTGGGTCATCGTCGAGTATGCGCCGCACGGCAATCTCAAGGATTTTCTCAAGCAAAATCGCCCGGGCACATTGCAGAGACGCAGCGACAGCGATGGCTATCTGGACGACAGAGCTATGGTGCGACAGCCGCAGCTGGGCGAGAAGGAGCTCATCATGTTTGCCTTCCAGATAGCACGCGGCATGGAGTATTTAGCTTCGCGACGGGTAAGAATTCGAATTTTGTAGTCTTTCTTGAGTCGGTATCAGGGTGGGAAGAAAATACTTAAGGAGAAGAGAGATTAATTTATAAATAAAAAGATTAAAGTAGTTGCAGTGGAAGTGCAGTAAAACGCGAATCGAAAAATATATGAAAGAAAGCGAAAATATGTTCAAACAATTATAACGTTCATATCAGAATTGAAAAAAACTTTAATAACTTGAATTTATTCTCTTTCAAAACTTTTCTTAAGCTTATAATAATTTCAAATGTTGTAAAATTCTTAAATTTGCTTATGATATTTGTTAACTGCTAACCCAGCAAGCACCCAAACTTAATTGTCCGATCATGCCAAAAAACTTGTATATCCCAGTGACTTTTCCAATTATAGTCTGTAGATTTTGAGTATATATAAGAGCACAGCGAATATTTGAATCATTTTGCCATTATATTTTATTGTTATTTCTGAACGATTTAGAAAATGTTTTACTTAAAGCGTTCAATGTATAAATATGAAATTGAAAAAACTTGCTTAAAAATATACTAAAGATCTAAGTTGTAAAATATATAAGCAGATGTAGAAGGAATTTGAATTTCGTAACTACCAGCATCGATTCATTAAGATTCTGCCGAATTCGAATTTCGGAGAGTTGTGAGTTTCAAAGTTACTATCGTCAGACGAACTGAAAAAGTTTAGAGAGTTATAGTCATTTAGAAGGGTAAAACTCCTCGAGAAACGACTGTGATCCGAAACAAGAAAATTTGAAGACTAGTTGATTTATTATTTGAATCATTTTACAGTGCATTCATCGAGATTTGGCAGCGCGTAATGTGCTAGTTAGTGACAACTATGTGATGAAAATAGCTGACTTTGGATTGGCCAGAGATATACAGGATACGGATTACTATCGCAAAAACACCAATGGACGTTTGCCCATCAAATGGATGGCACCTGAATCACTGCAGGAAAAGTTCTACGACTCGCAGACCGATGTCTGGAGCTACGGTGTGCTCTTATGGGAGATAATGACCTATGGCGAACAGCCTTATCCGAATATAATGTCAGCAGAGGAACTGTACAGTTATCTAATCACTGGACAGCGCATGGAGAAGCCAGCAATGTGCACACTCAACATCTATTTGGTGATGCGACAGTGCTGGAACTTTGAGTCATCAGTGAGGCCAACATTCGCCGAGCTGGTCGAGAGTTTCGATGGCATACTGCAGCAGTATAGCAGTAATCCGAACGATGCCTATTTGGATCTATCGATGCCAATGTTGGAGACGCCGCCGTCCTCAGACGATGAGGGCGAAGGCTCCGAAACAGAAACATTCCGAGAGACTTCACCCCTTAGATATCAATATACCTATAAGTTTAATTAATTAGCATAAGTGTATATCTATGTCTATGGCTTTAACAAGACACTTTCATCGAGCATCGAATCAAAACCCCAAAATACTCATTAATAAACATGTCATTCGAATACATTCATAATAGCAGGCAAGCAATTTAATCAAATGTCTTTTACATTCCACTCGACAGAAATTGCCAAAGAAAATTTTAGTGAAGCAAAAACATCTCATCGAATCCTTCCAAACGACCCGCCCATCGTTGAGCACTGCCGATGTGGCCAAGTATAAGAAAACGTAAGTTTTAATACTTATTAACCATCTTTAGATGTATATTTAATGTAATTTACTTTTATATTTTAAAGGTACGCACGCTTTACGAACAAGGAGAAGGGCTCCAGGGATTTTGTGGCCAAGCGAGCCACATTGGCATAGCTCTAGAGACTAATTTAAGTTAATGTAGAGAACAGATTGGCTAGTTAAATCTGATCAACTAAAAATTCTATTTTCTATAGAAGATGTTTATGTTTTTGGCATTGTAAAATATTTTATTTTTTTGGTTTATACAAGCAAAATAAAATATACATTTTTTAAGAGGTTTTTGTTTTATTTATAACTAAATAAAATTACCTTAAATCAAAACATTTGAAATAGGCGGATGCTTTGGTATTCTATAGTATATTTTGAATGTAGTAGTATATCGATATACGAAGTATAGTTTTTGGCATATTTGATTTTAGATTTTATCCCACTTAGATCGAGCGCACTCGATTGTAGCTTTTTTAACTGAAAATTAATATTGAAAAATGAATTACAAATAATCTCAGCACATTAAAGTATTTTCTCGGCTGTGCCAATCGTAGACTTCCAATCCCTGGTTATTTCAGATAATATTTGAGAGAGATACGTCTGCGGCATATGTACATATGTATAATGCATGCCAATCTTTGAATATGTAGAATACTCTGAAAAATCATGAGATCAGCCAGACGTTGTATGCAATCAGAGTTCATTTAAATCAAAATGCTTGATGCATCAGTTGTGCTTCTTGGAACTTTAAGCTTAACATGCTGCGTCAACGGTTGGGCATTTGTCTCACGCTGGAGGCCAGATGAATCTAGTGAAGATGTGGAGATATCACCTTGGGCGTTGAGACAGCGTTTTCTGCTGGACCTTATGCTGCAGGTACACAAGCCGCTATTGCAACAGGAACTGATTGAAATGGGTCATGAGCTCAATGAAAATCCAGAGGATTATGAAACAGTGAGTGAACTAAAATGTCATTCGATGGAGTCTCATAGGTGTTTATATTTCCCAGGGCACTTGGCCATTGCTGTTGGAGTTTATGGATGCAGTTCATCAGCATCGCATATTGCGTCCGTATGGCATCTACAGTCAGGTGCAGCAGGAGCTGCCCCATCAACTGCTGGGCGTTTATCGTTTTCTGGTGCTCGCTAAGAATTGGAAAATCTTTCAACGCAACGCTTGCTTCGCCCGCATTCACTTTCATCCCGTGCTCTTTGTGAACGCACTCCAGATGGCAGTGGACGATAGGGAAGATTGTGGGGATCTCAGGTTGCCTGCCATGCATGAGGTGCTGCCACAGCTGTACTTCGATAAAGAGATCATCCTTGAAGCACAACTCGTCTATTGGCAGCAGTTGGCGCCAGTGCCAACAATCAGTCGCAAACGCAGCTGGCAAGAGACAATCGCTGGAATTCTCTATCCCAAATCCTTGAGGCCATGGAATCCACATCAAGTAGAATGGATGCCCACCTCTCTAATGGTCATCCAAGCGAAGAAATCTCGCACGACACTGATTAGCTTGGATGTGGAGCTGAATGGTTATTGGAATAGACTTATCAGTCGACTCATTATTGCAGATCAGGGTTCAGCTATAGTAGACGGCGATCGTTTAATGGCATTGCACGATGAGCGTGATGAACGCAGGCTGAGTGGGAATCCAACCAGACCCCAAGATTATCTGCTGCTAATGCACAACATCAGACAGTTCGCCGCTCTTTTGCAGCTCGAGCAGTTGGCCCAAAATGGCACAAGTTCCCTGCAATTCATTGAGTCCACGCTGCTGACGACCGGAGGAGTGCCATACAAAGCAAGCACAGGCCTCAATGCCGATGCCGTGTTGCAGCTGATAAACGAATCGATCGAAGAGCTCCGCAATCAAATTGATAAAGAGCTAAAAGATGAGCATGAAATGCAAACAATGTGCACAGTGGGTCGCGTGATCGCCTCACGTTACTGGCAGCTCTTCAGACAACTGAGTCAGGCCATCAATGGTGATCGCTTGCAGCCCAATCTGCTGGGCATGGCTACCTCCAATTTGAGGGATCCCTTTTATCGTGTACTGCTGCTGCAACTGGCACAACTAATTACTGGCTACGAGCAACGATTTTCCAACAAACAGCCATTGCAGCAACATCACAAGCAGCAAAAGCAACAGTTGCACTTGAGACACATTCTCGTGGGACACTTGGAAACCTTTGATCAGTTGGTGGATAGCGATCTAATCAATTTAATGGACCAGCAGCTGCTGCAAACACAACGCAATAATCTGCGTTTGCTGCGGCGTCGCCTTGTGGCACGTCACATGCGTTTGAATCACAAGTCCTTCAACATCAGCTATCACATCTTTGCACCGACTCCAAAAAAAGTTTTGATCAAAAGTTATCTGCTGCCCACAGGAAACAAGAATTCGCCTAGGTTGCTGCTCGACAGTTTTGTCAGCTTCTTGACAACTGGTGACAATCAATTCGAACGTCACTTTGCCACTGCTCCAACGTTGCACACACTCAGTGATATGTATGAGGCAAAGCAGCCATTGGATGACGACGTTTCTAGAGACTGTTCATTTCCTCATCATTTGCTGCTTCCTCGAGGCACTGTTGAAGGTTTAAAACTTCAGTTGCTTATAGAGATTCATTCTTGGTTTACGGACGAAAAGAGCTCAGGTTGTACTTGGGCTGCTAGCGAAGAGATGGATTGCATAGCTCATTTGCTGACAAGCTCTCAATTTGATGTGGTTGTCTATCACAAAGCTATTGAGTTATTCTAAACTGATCTTTAGTATACACTCTATATGTCTTGTTTTAAATCTGGTAAAATAAAAAACAAGAATATCTTTCTACGTATCAGCTTTCAGTTCCAAGAGTACTTTGAGTTTAAAAGAAAAGGTAAATTTAAGGTAAAAATAAGTATATGGGTAATTCCATGGCGAAATTTCTCCCGTGCGAGACTTTTTACAGTGAAAATAACATAAACTGAAACAATTTTAAAAATAACTGAATTTTATTCTTAAAGCTCTAGATAAGCACTATATATAGAGCTAAGATTGATTTTAGGAACTTGATCTGTTTTCCGATAAAATATATAATTTCGTTCATTTTTTGGTTTTGCGTACGAATTGGTTAATTTTTGCAATTATCACAACAGAAAACAAAACAGAACGAAAATTCCAAAACTATTCTTAGCTAATTAAAGAACTTATCTAGAGCTATAAAAATAAACTTTTCTTATTTTCAAAATTGTTTCAGTTTATGTTATTTTCAATGTAAAGAGTCTCGAACGGGACAACTTCCGTTTTGGAATTACCCATATTCTAATTTAATTAGTTATTTTATACCACTGAAAAAATCATTTTAAGTCTACGTTTTCAAATAATATTAATCAATAAATAAACAATTAAGAAAAAAAGGTGGGCGATATTTCAAAAAAGGTTATTAAAGAATTATAAAAATCCTTTCTCATTACTAAAAGATCACAGCGATATTTACGGTCTGATAATACCCCTTCTTGTATAATAACTCGTAGAATGGGTCATCGACGTTCAAAGGATGAACAAATCTTATCACAAAGTGTGCTTTGCACTTTGCTACTTAAAAAGTTCAGAGAGCTCGGTTTTCAGTTCTGTATTTTCGGTCCACAGTGAACATTCTAAATTTTTCTCAATTTTTTTTTTTTTGTGTATATACAAAAAATTATGCCGTTTAGTTTAAGATCTGTCCGTAGATTAGCTGTGGCCCAGAATGTTCAGGTTCTTAAGTGCGCTGTGCGCGCCATGGCCAGCGATGTGACGCTGCTCGAGGTGATGGAGTGCAAGATTAGCGAAGAGCAGGAGCGCATCAAGAAGTTTCGCAAGGAGCACGGCGAATTCAAGATGGGTGAAGTGACCATCAATATGATGTACGGCGGCATGCGAGGCATTAATGCGTTGATCACTGAGACATCTGTGCTGGATCCCGAGGAGGGAATTCGCTTCCGTGGTCTATCCATTCCAGAGTGTCAGGAGCAATTGCCCGCTGCCGAGAACGGCTGTGAACCGCTGCCCGAGGGTCTCTTCTGGCTGATGATGACTGGCGATGTGCCCACCAAGGGACAGGTGCAGCAATTGTCTTGCGAATGGGCCGATCGTGGCAAGCTGCCCGATCATGTTACCAAAATGTTAAAGAACATGCCCAGGACTCTGCATCCTATGTCGCAATTTGCTGCTGCAATCACAGCTCTGAATCATGACAGTAAATTTGCGAAGGCGTATTCCAAGGGAGTCCACAAGACCAAGTACTGGCTGTATTGCTACGAGGATTGCATGGATCTGATTGCCAAGCTGCCGCTGGTTGCGGCTGCCATCTATCGCAATCTGTATCGCGAGGGCAAGGGACCCGATAAGGTGGACTCCAAGCTGGATTGGTCGGCGAATCTGACGAAAATGCTGACCTACGACGATCCTCAATTTACGGAACTGATGCGTCTCTATCTGACCATTCACAGCGATCACGAGGGTGGCAATGTCTCTGCGCACACCACACATTTGGTGGGATCAGCATTGAGTGATCCTTATTTATCGTTTGCGGCTGGCATGCTTGGACTTGCGGGTCCATTGCATGGTTTGGCCAATCAGGAGGTGTTGATTTGGGTGCAGAAACTGCAAAAGGAGACTGGCAAGGAGCCCTCGGAAAAACAACTGCAGGATTACATTTGGAAGACGCTAAAGTCGGGACAAGTGGTGCCCGGTTATGGACATGCGGTGCTCCGGAAAACCGATCCTCGCTACACCTGCCAGCGGGAGTTTGCCCAGAAGCATCTGCCCGACGATCCGTTGTTCAAGCTCGTCTCGCAGCTGTACAAGGTGGTGCCACCCATTCTCACCGAGCTTGGCAAGGTGAAGAATCCCTGGCCCAATGTTGATGCCCATTCGGGTGTCCTGCTGCAGTATTACGGCATGAAGGAGATGAACTATTACACGGTTCTGTTCGGCGTCTCTCGGGCACTTGGTGTCCTGGCGTCGCTCATCTGGGATCGTGCTCTTGGTTTGCCAATTGAGCGACCCAAATCCTTTTCAACGGATGCCCTTATCAAGAAAGCCACCGCCGGAAAGAAGGGAAAAGATAGTAAAAAAAAGTGAATGTGAAAAATTCCAATTCCTGTATATAAGTTCGACTGAATTTTCGGCTCATTAATTATATTTATAATGCAACTAATGTAAATTTATAGAATATAAAAAAGAATTTTATTTCATAAGAGTTGCTTTTTTAGTTGATACGATTATTTTCATAGAAAATACCTTAGCATTGAAGGCTACAATATTGAAATTTTGTTTGACATTACTTATTGTTAATGTAAAACAAGTCGAGTGTGCTCGATTGTGAGATACGCGCTACCCATTTTCATAAAGGCAAAATATTGCGGTATTATTTTCAAAATATACCGAAAATACTAAAAAAAACTGAAAATATACCAAATGGTATGTTTGGTATATCGATATAGTACACCATTCAAAATATACCATAGACGGCACAATGCACCAGATTATCGGCCAAAGCAACTAAGAGCCCTAGTAATTAGGAGTTTCTGCCCATACAAAAGTATTTCTTTAATAACTTCCATAATTTTTATCTGATCGCAACCAAATTTTCAGGAATCATAACTACTATAGTAATTATTGTATATACCAAAATTCTCTAGTTTTAAAATTACGCTTGTTATTCGATTTTTTTAATTTGCGGGGGCGGAAGTGGGCGTGGCAAAATTTGAAACAAACTGCGTGCAAACAAATGCTGTCGAATAAAAATTATAGCTCTATCTCTTATAGTCTCTGAGATGCAGTGTTTTATACGGACGGACGGACAGACACACAGACGGACATGGCTAGGAGCCTCGGCCGGCACAAAGTTATTATACCCTTCTACCCTATGGGTAGCGGGTATAAAAAATCTTGAATGTTATTAAAGAAGTTGATCAAGTTGAGCGCCTTCAACGACTTTCATTAAGATATTTTTTTTATCGAGCTTATCAAAAGTAGGTAGTAGTAAATGATAACTTAGCCATTAAATAATTCTCAAATGCACAAGCTCATTCACCCCACAACGTAATTCATATAAACATCTTATCACGTATACGCACAGTGTGCTGACCTTATTGCTGATTCGGGCTACTTGAGCTAAAAATAATCTGCAGTATCAGTTAAGCATAAAATAAAGCAAAGCTTTGCTGCGATTGAAATCCTATGTTCAGTCTATTTTTCACCGGGTTTGATTGCAGTACTTTAAATTAATATGAAAAGCTTTATAAAGTGTGCTTCCTCATTATTAATTTTATGTATTGCATCTTCCTCAGCTCAATATGAGGTAAAAATTGTTTACAAATGTGTACAAATGAAAGTAAATAAATATTTTATCCTCAACAGAATTGTGAAATAAATAACGAGCTGGATAAGCAATGTGGAGCGTATACTTACAGCGTAGTCAAACCTTTCTTCAGATATGTGCAACAAATAACAGATGATATCGATAAAAGTGAATTGAAAGATAAAGAAATAAAAGAACAGAAAGAGAAGTTGCTTCAACTAGATATCAATGCAGTAACTATTAGGGAATTGCGATCACAGATTGCAGATCTGCGTCAAAATAACAATTATCTTCAAAGAACAATTGACGGCTTAACTTCAATTTCAAAGTGTGAAACATGTGAAAATAGATTTAATGCATTAGGCAAAGCACTTGCTGAATGTAATAACGAATTGTCAAGGAGAAATATTGATTTACAGGCATGTCAATCAAACATTAGTGAAAAAGAGATTCTGATTGACTTACTTGCGCCCAATAGTTGTGTTCGCTTCGGTCAAGCTGCGGGCATTCATCGCATTGAAGTGCCCGGGATTAACTCTCTCCTCTCATTCGATGCTCTGTGCGATAGTAAAGCAGCTGGACCCGGTTGGATGGTTATACAACGTCGTTTCGATGGCAAAGAGAACTTCTATCGAGATTGGGCATCGTATCGCGATGGTTTCGGCTTATTAGATGGTGACTTTTTCCTCGGCTTAGAAAAGATTTATAGACTAACAAGTTCGCAGCAATTCGAACTTTATATGTATATGGAAGGCTTTGATGGTTCCATTAAATACGCGCGATACGATCACTTTGCTATATCTGGTGAGGACGATGGCTACGCGCTGACCAGCTTGGGCGCATTCTCGGGGAATGTGCCAATCGATGAGCTGCGTTATCATGAGCACCAAAAGTTCTCGACATTCGATCGAGAGAATGATATTTGGCCCAAAGGAAACTGTGCTGTCGACTACAAAGCTGGCTGGTGGTATAAAGCCTGTGCCAAATGGTAAGCTCAGATCTGTGCATTATAATGAATTATGTGATATATTAACAATATTGTTGTTTAGTCATTTCACTGGCAGAATTCTTGATAAAAGCGTAAGGAATGGCACAAGCGCCTACTGGCATGATTTTATGGCACTTAGGCGAGTTCAGATGCTTATTCGTCCCAAAGACAAATAAAAGCTAGATCCTGATGGCAAGAAAATGACTTAATCTTATAAAATATATGTACTCTAATTCCTAACTTATATATCAATAATAATAAGAAAATGTAATGCATTTCCAGTACACAGACTTGTAATCGCACGTTGCGTATACGCAACATCTAAATACATACATTTTAGGCCGTTACCATAATAATAAAACGTAAGCAAACTGTAATCACTCACTGTTCTCAGATTATTGCCTTAGCACTTAACATAATAGTAATATTAAAACTAAAAATGATCTGTTAGTTCTTGCTATTCGATCATCGTGGTATCTATAACAAAATTCTGACATTATATGGGACGTATACATAATCATTTTTTTAATTCATAATAAAATGAATTAACTTTTTAGATTAATAAAAATAAAACAAAAAAGAGTTTCTAGTTCGCTAATCGAATATCTTGCCAACTTAATTAATATATTTATTTACTGTAAGCACTCTCCATTCTCTGATTATTCCTTAAGTACTGTCGAACGCGACATTTTCCGCCAGAGAATTTCCTAAAACAAACAATTCCTGATTTTATATGGGGCGTATACGCAACAAAATTCATATATTTTATTCGTTTCACAGAGCTAACTTTAAATTTAAGTGATAACTTTCTTGCTCTAAGCATTAACAGCTTGAACTTGAGTAGCTGGCTCCAAGTTGTCCATGACGTCGCGGAACTGCTGCACAGAGAACTGTCCATGCTGTTCGTTGTGCGCCTGCGTGAGTTGGTGCCAAATGGACTCAAAGTCCTCGGTATTCACAATATCCTTGAAGATCAGCTGCAGCTGATCACGCGGTCGCAAAAATTGGAAATCGCTTGGCGCCAAGCCGTATAAAGTGGAGATGTCTGGTGACAGCAGATCTTTTACATGGGTGCCATCATCGTCGAGTTGTTTTGGACGTCGCGGACGCATTGGTGCCGCCTTGACGGGCTCCTTGCTGAGATCGGAACAAAGCAGGCGATATGTTGTGTCCTTGTTGTAGACATTCGGCGGCATGGTGAAGATATTGCCCATGGTGGGCAATGGATGCTGAATATTGAGCAGACGACAGAAGTCATCGTAGTTCACGCGCTCCGTGGCGCAGCCCTCGTCGATGAGCATGTGAAACAGCGAAAGAATTACACGCATCTTGTGTATGTCAATGTACAGATGCATCTTGTGCATCACCTCAAAGATCTTCTGCGCCGGCAGTTCCCGTGTTTGCGTCTTATCGCTGTGCTCAAGCACTGAGATCAGATCGAACATGTGGAAATCGGCACGTTTCTGCAGCTTGTGGCGCCACATATTGAGGTGGCCCAGCGCATCCACCAGATGCTTGTCGCTCTTGCACGGCGCTATGTCCTCGACCAGCATCTTACAGTCACAGTCCGGCACATGCGTAGGCGTTCCATAAGTCATGTACTGTGGTACAGGAGCAGGGTATCTGGAGGCAAGTAGTAACAAGTATGTAACCCACGCAACTTTACTTGAATTTTAATTAAAACTTCTTTCCTAAAAGCCGTAATGTTGACTTTGTCTTTGGATTCCAGACAACACATTATTAGTCCCACTTTTGTTTACCCTATATACATAAGTTCTACATAAGTTTTCCTGAGAGCAGATATACAACATTTTTTTACCCTCTTTCTGTGTAATTTTACTTAAATTTTATATCAAGCAATTCTATAAATTCTTATTCCCATCTCTGACAACTCTTAACTCCTTCAATCGTTAAGATCCTGACAGATCGTCTAGCTGACACACAGAGTATCCGAATTTCCTAGGAACTCTCTTTTTATTTTTCATAACTTTAGCTCCTACATTTTCTGATACCTACAAGTACATCCTAGTCTCTACAGACAAATCAAAACTTCTCTCTTCCATAACAAGTATTATCTCTAAATTGTAATTAGTCTAACTACTTCAATCCCTGAGATCTGCATTAGAGTTAATAGGGATATAAAGAAGGAAACGTGAAGGATGAAAGGTCTTAAGGATATTTGCTCGGCTGATCAAAAGCTTATGTGTTTAGCATTGCTAACTTAATTTACCTCTCCATCTCCATAGATAATGGTTATATACACTAGGACAAGTAAAAACCTTGAATTTTGCTCACTTTTTAAACTTTTTACCCAGACGCGAGTAAGTGCGATCGATAAAATCCATTTGCTCTTTGCTAATGATGATCACATGTCCCGAGCATTGTTGCATGCACCGCTTCGCCGATTGTCCCGAGGTATCCCCACGAGTGGATTCGCCAAACGTGTCCTGCCGATCAAATGGCTGCTTATATCTGATAAGGATTAAGGTTAGTTGAAAGTACTCGAAGTACTCCAAGCCTCAACTCACTTGCGATTGATTTGCTCAGCGGGAAAGTAATGATTGTGGCTGACAATATATTTGTCATGGAATTGACCATATTCCTGATTCACTTGCTCGGGTTTCTTGGGTGGCAACACGAGATCATAGAGTCGCTCCTTAGCAGTAGTTTCGCGACCAAAAGTGCGACTCCAGTTGGTCACGCTATCGGGTTTGGAGCCCGTCGGTTTTGCCTCAGCCAATTTAGCCTGTCTCAGATACATGTCCTCCGAGAATTTCTCCTTGAAGACTGTGAAGCGCGACTTGGACTTTTCAATGGCCAGCAACTCCGGCACCGAGACAGTCGGCAAACAGGGCGTCTCGGGAAACAATTGTCCACCATTTTTTAACTTCAAGCGTTTACATTCGGCGCGTATCAATTGCTCGGCCACCTCCTCGGGATGCATGACAATCAAACAGTTCCCAGTGGTGTTCTCAGTATCCACGGCGGAACTAACACCCGCCGCTCGCATATCCGCATTGCGATCCTTAAAGCGACCCACATTGGCCATACTTCTTATCTTTCGCAATAAATACAACTTTGTGTTTGTGTGTTGAGGATTTCACTAGAATTAAGTCGATTGCTTAAAATTTGATAACTAATACTAAGCTATTTTAGACATTCATAGATTGTTTAAATAAATTAATTGTTTTATTGGCAAAAACAGCAAATATTAAACTACAACTTAGCCATGGCCTGGCTCCAGCCAAGCTGCTTGAGTATGCGAACATATATGGTACATTAAGGAGACTATAACTAGGGTTAGGGGCTCAGTGCAGCACAGAATTTTTCTGCAGAATAAAGTCCCATGTGTCCTTCCACCGTAGACTCGTTACTTCCTTGGCGGTCATCTTTTTGGAGCCATAGCTCAAGGGCAAGAACTTGACAAAGACGAAGCAGACGGCCAGCAGCCAAAGGATCAACGAAAGGCGATAGATGCGCACCACATGCTGCAGTCCAGCGCCACGTCCGCTGCAGTAGCGTCGCAGCAAATAATCCAGATGCTCGACAACATAGCACAGCAGAAGTATTTTGAACACAAACGCGGGCAGATAGTTGTGCAGGAAGAGCGTGCGGTCCACAAAGAAGTAGGGCAAATAGTGCACCAGATAGCCAACATAGAAGGTGTCGCCGGCAATGAGGAAACGTTGCCACTCGCTGCCCGTTAAATCGAAGCACAGACGACGTCGTCTTATCGCATAGAAGACAAGCAGCGCCGAATAAATGAGCAGTCCAATGCTGGCCGTATACCATATGAGCACATTGCCCAGCAAATAGATCTGGGCATTGGATTTGGCATCGAGCCAATAGGCAATGCCCTTGTCGAGCAGTGGCCATTCGTACGGCTGCGAGCTGTACATGTGACTCTGCACCTGCTTGGCATGCCAGAACATTTTCGTCTGCAGCTCCAGCAACTTGGC
Source organism: Drosophila nasuta (assembly GCF_023558535.2). Taxonomy (NCBI): domain Eukaryota; kingdom Metazoa; phylum Arthropoda; class Insecta; order Diptera; family Drosophilidae; genus Drosophila; species Drosophila nasuta. Next base: position 34,935,365 of record NC_083457.1, on the reverse strand, counting down.
CCAGAAGGTTAGCTTTGTGCGTTTCGTAGGAATCATTTCCGCCGAGAGCAACTGTCGCTCACGCTCGCGTTGATCCTGAGCTGTGAATGTAGAATGTATTAGAAGGAATTCCTGAAAATATCTGTATAATTCGTGACTTACTCTTGGTGTAACGATGTTCCTCTACATTCCAAATCGCATCCTGATGATTCTGCTCACGATCCGCAACCACTTCGTGCTGATTGAAACCCCAGTTGGGCAACTGGCGTCCGCTGAAGCGCAACGCTGCGCCTGTCGAGACGTGAATCAGTCGTATCTCGGACTTGATGGCATGCCAGCGATTGCCTTCCGTCTGTCGGTTTAGAATCTCCACACGCCACAGTAACTCGCCTTCCATCTTGATCTCGTAGTCAATGTAACAACTAACTTCCTGGCATTGCGGTGTCATCGGTGCAGCGACATCGTGAGAGTTGAGACCGCGACTCGTGATGCCGTGCACCAGTTGAATGATATCGCCATGTCGTATCGCCACCGGTTTTTCGCCCACAACCAGATCATCGCGATCGGGCTTTTTAACAATCCACCAGTTGTTCACATCCTTAAAGGAGTAACAAGTGACCTGCTGTTGATGCGACGAGCCACGCTGATCCTTATACCGTACCGGATAAACCGCTGCATGCGAGTGCAGCCAACAGGTGCGTCCGTGCGTGTGTCGAAGCGTGATCTGTGATCCATGGACGACTGCCAGTGGTTGTCCCTGTGTGATCGAGGCGAGACCGCCATCGAGTGAGGCCTGGAACGCACTCGTCATGATGCTGTCGTGCGGTCCCGCCTTGTGCAGCGTCCGCAGGTGAATGTAAAAGATGCCCAGGTAGACGGCCAGCGGAATGCCCACGAAGAGCAGCAGTCTGCCCAAGAAATGCATCCACAGCTGTCGGGCTGCAAGGCAAAGAGGGTTGGTTAGTACATTTTTACGACTTCTCTTTATTTGTTACTCTCTTTTTCTTGATATTCTCTTAGTTTCAATATGTTACGCTCTAATGAAGATTCTCCCTGCTTCATAGGTTATTTTTTCTAAAAATCTCTGTTTTTGCTTGTAATGGAATAGATTCTCCATTTCAAATTCTCCTTATAATCTTTTTGACAATATCTAACAATAAATTACAATGAAGATTAAATAATTATAATGTAGTTATTAGTATAGCAATATAATGAATTCATTATAAACATTATTAGGTTTTAGATTATAAGTTTTTGCTGTGCTAATAAAATATTTTGTGATATAAATTACAACGGCCCATTATTTTCTTGCCTAACTAAATATATTTCTTTCTTTATTTCTGTCGATTATGCCTCTCTATTTTTATGCATTTATTTTTGAATAGGCATTTTATCCAGTCTGCTGATTTTGTGCCCTTTCGTCGTATTGAAGTCGTCTATTATCTCCCTTTGTCTATTTTATATTTACCCCTGAATCGTTTTTACTTATTTTCTGGAACTTTTCTTCTCCCATATATACAATCAGCTCTGATGATTATATCTGTTCCCTAATATTTAGAAACTTGATCTCCCTCTTGATCTTCCCTTTCTTTTTTAAATCCAAAAGCTCGTTCTCTTACTTACTTGACAAGGTCGCATCGTAGAGCAGATTCCAGAGATGACGACAGAGCAGATAGCCTGCTAGTGCCAGCGCAAGGAAGCCAACGTACTTGACGCAGCCGGCGCAGGCAAGACTGAAGGCAGCCGCTGCTCCCGTGCTTATCCAAGTAAGGCTGCCAAGGGAGCAGCGCTGAAAGCGGAGCAGGCAAGTAATGCCCACGGTGCTGGCCAGCAGCAGCATAGATTCCATCAGAATGAAACGTGACTGTGTCAGCAGTGAATTGTCCAGAATGATGAGGAGACCGCCCAGTGCAGCCGTCCAGCGGCGCATTTTGGCCTCCAGCAGCAGTTTGTAGACAACGGGGGCCAAGAGACTGCCGCAAAGAGCGGGCAAGAAACGCAGCCAGAAGATAGGTACATTAGAGGCATAAGCAGCTCCAATCCGAGGAAACGTATAATTGCCATCGTAGCCGGCAAAACTCACCAAACCCGCGATCAGTTGTTTGCCCAGTGGCGGATGTTGATCGAAGAAGAAGATGTTCCGCATATAATGAGCTATATACTTGCCATAATGCAGCTCATCAAAGCTGAGGAGAGAAGAAAGAGTGTAGAGATTATGAACGAAAGATTTAATCTACTGGAAATGAGGTGATAAGTTCAATGAAACCGGGAAGAAATTTAGGTGGGAGAAACTGAAGAAATGGGTGTTAGACAGTGGAGAGATTTTTGCTAGTAAAGAATTGGTAGAGATGAAAGATTAGGGATTGACGAAATGACAAACAATTAAATAAATTTCATTACTGATTAAAAAGATTTTGAAGCATATGAACATTGATGAGAGTCGCATTAAAAATTTGAATAATTTTCAGATGTAGTTCAGTGGGGATCTTATATAAAAAAGAGTGTAGAGAATATAAAAAATATATTCACTTTGAAGAGTGGGAATATTAATGAAAGTTGAATTTGTGATTTGAATAATTTTCAGATTTGTTGACCATAGGGGAAAAATAAATATTGTAGAGTGTATAGAATAGAAATAGTATACTAATGTATACTACTAATTTCCAATTGATGAGTGGGCTTAAAACTATGAAAATAGGAAATAATCAGCATGATTTAAGAGTAGGTAAGAAAAACTCCGACCTAGTAAAGCAAAGTCGCATCATAGCATTGAAGATATTTTATTACGAAGACATTAGTATGCTGTAAAATGCTGACCAAAAAGGAGAATGAGGTCAGTAAGGGAACAAGACACAAGTCTAACGATAATGCTAGAGTGGAGAGAATGCAGCAGGGTAAGGTAATTGTAGAGTCGTGAGATTAGTAGCAGCGACTGAAGCAAAGGTTAATCGAAGCTATGGAGAGATTAGTTGTGAATGGCAAAGAAGAAGCAAGGAACTAAAATGAGGTCAGTAAGAGAGTAGCATGAGATTGAATAGAAGATTAGAAACGAAACAATGGGCGGAAAAACATGAAGAAAAGATGTTGCACATAAACAACAAACGGGAGGGGAGACATTGCAAATTATGCATGTACATACATATGTGTATCTATGTGTGCATGTGTGCACGTATTCACTTACACAACATTTGGCGGCGTTGCCAGCTTATAGAAGCGCGTGAAGAACGCCAGCAGAAAGAGACCCCATGTAAAGAGATCAATATGCAAGCTAACGGTAAATTGGTCTGTTGAGGCTGCTGCTGCTGATGTTGTGTTGATCATGGCACTGTCTGCGTTGGCAGCGCGCTTCTTCGCATTGTGCACGTCGTCGTTGTCACGCGAACCAGAAGAACTCGAACGCGAAAGCGACTTTTTAGACGCAACCGAGGTGGGAGCTGCTGATGATGCTGTTGGTGTTGGTGTCGGTGTCGCTGCCAGCGTCGACGCAGAAGTAGACTTGGAGACATCGCTGAGAAAAGATTGCCGGCTGCTCGAACGTCGACTGTGCTCAACGCTGCCGCGCAACGGCAGCGCTAGAGGCGTATTCAGATGGCAGTTAATGTCGCGGCAGCAGTCGAACATGTTCGATGTTGTGGGTAGCATGCCGTTACAGCACAGTGGTGAAGTTGAATTGCAAGTGACTGACGTCGTCGCTGAGGTTGCTGAACGGCTGCGAAAGTGAAGTCTTTCGTTTTGCTCGTTGCTGGCATTTTGATTTTCGATAAGGTTTTCCGCAACATTTGATTGTTGTTGTTGTTGTTGTTGCTGCTGCTGTTGCTTAGACTTGGAGCGCGTCGTTTTGCGTCGCTGCACTGTTGTGCCGCCGCTGCCGTTGCTGGACATGATGTAAACAGCAATTGTTGCAGCGTGAGAATTTTTATTGTGCCTTATTATTATTGTTTTTGTTGCTGCACCGCACTTTCACTTTTCATTAAATATGTGTATATTTGCATAACTACTTCATTCATTTAACACTTGCCTACTCTCCACTCTACACGTTTGTTATTGCCGAGTAGTATTTATATTATATATATATGCCACGTCTGCCAAGAAACCTGCTGCCTTTTGCTGTGGCAGAAGCTTTTGCACTTTGCTTTAGCTACTTTCGTCAAATAACTACAACGACAGCAAGAACAACAACACACATTAACATTTACGAGCGCCCAGCAGCTGAAGAAAGTTCAACACACACACACAAGAGCGCGCGTAAAGAGCACCAAAAATAAATGTCATGTATGTGTATGCAAGTATGTAGCACATATGAATGTGTGTGAGAGTGTGCTAACAGGCACGCGCATATTTTACGTTTTCTTTCTTTGACTTTGCTTTCGCTCGTACTCTCCGACTCCGACGCCGATTTCGAATTCCGATTCGCGACTAGTTCGCTCAAGATCTCGACGCGCACTGTCGACCCAACTCACAACACAATGGACGGCCAAGGCAAGGCGTCTGCGCAGCCGCCGTCGCTGATTCTGCTGTTGACTGCGCTGCTATATCTGGAATGCAGCAGGTTTGACCGCGTCTGCGTCGTTGTCTTTGATTCTTAACCCATTTCTGGTTCAAGCACACATACTCTCTTTTCCTCTCTCTCGCGTTATTTCTCTTTTATTTACTCTCTTGTGCTCTTGTGGTAAATGTTGTTATTCCTGTTGTTGTGATGCCACCTGTTGACACATTTTGGAGTAGTGTTTCTTCAAGGTAGCACGTGACAAATCTGCAACAAGTTCAAACATAAATATTGGCTGCAGTCAACATACTAGCCATAAGTGCGTATTTATGTTAACTTGTTTTTATATGCTTATACAACAAACACTCACATACACTATACAATTGCAGAGACAACTTGTATAGTCTGAGCTTAAACGGTACTTTATTTATTGAGCAAGTTCAAGCGCCTTTGCCTTTGTGCTTAAACGGTATTCTACTTATGGAACAGGTTGTTGCGTCGTTGCCTTTTACTGTCGATCGCTAGATGCCACTTTGTTGTTTGCAGACTGCGAGCGATAGGTGGCGCTGCCTAGTTTATCAATTATGATTTGTGCTTTGCTTCTGATCGCGTTATGCAAATTCTATTGTATTCTTATGATGCAATATAATTTGTTAATCGTTGCCGCACTTTCAATAAATATATTCTGAAAAGTTGTAGAAATATGCTAAATTTGATTCACACAGTCTTTCTGTTCGATAGTATATGCCCGATTTAGAAAGTTATTATTTTATGCATATTTTTGTATTGCTAAAATATATAAGTATATATACACCCCTTTACATACATACATATATTATTTTACTAAACAGCGTATCAGTAATTTTAAAACAATCATATTGCTCGCACAATTATATCATATTACATAACTTACATTTTATAATTTTCATACAATTAATTAGTTAAAATTGATAATAATAATTTCATAAAAAATAATATTTATTTATTTATAAATATTATTAAAAATAAAACAATAGTAAATACATAAAAAATCACTAATAAAATGTTTGTTTTTATCACAATAATGTTTCAATTTGAAGAAAAACATGTGTTGCAGTGAGTCACCCTACTGTAAATTGCAGTTGTTATGCTTGCTATGAATTTAGCGAAGATACAAACTCCCCACAATACACACACACACACACACATACAGACATGCATGGACTCAATGTGTGTGAGAGAGAGCATGCATGCTGTATGGAGAGAAACGAAACAAAACGAAAAGGAAGGAAAGGAAAGGAAATAAGCACTCGAGCTCAAACCAATTCAGTCTGGCGTTATGTAGACTTTGTCTGGTGTTGATGGGCGACAAGAGAGAGAAAGCGCGAATGGCAGAAGAGCGAGACAGCCGCTGCAGAGAGTTGCAGTTGGTTTGGGTCAAAAGTCAAAAGAGGTGGCAGGAGTCGCCAACGAAGGATGGAGAGGCGGCTACGCAAACTGACTGTGTGCTGCAGACGATTGCGATGCTGTTTCCGTGTGTGTGTGTGTGCACTGAATACAGCTGCAGCTTGGAGTGCAACGCGATTGCGAACTATGTGTGTGGGAGGGCGAAGGATGTTGGTTGGGCACTTGCACCCGGCAAAAGCAAAACAACAACATGGCCCAAAAGGAGGCGACGTGTTGAGGTTGCTGTTGCTGCTGTTGCTGCTGCTGCTGTTGGCGGATTGGCTGTGCTCTGTTTGGTCTGTGTGCTCTGCCCCAGCCTCGCGACAGGCGCAGGACTCGCACAAGTGCAAGGATATTGTCGCCACCGGCCGCCTGACATGCAACACGCCAACGCCAACGCCAACGCCAACTCCGATGCTGCTGCCGTTGCCAATGCAGCAGCATCGTCGCTTTTTGACTGAGCCTCAGCCTCGTTTTGGGGTTGGGGGAGACGAGAGTTTGGGTGATTCTGTTGTGCCTGCTGCTGTTGCTGCTGAGGCGCAGACCGAGGCTGGGTAACTGGGCTCTGGCCCCTGTGCCGTGTGCCACTTTGGGCGAATGTTCGTGGCCGTGGCCGTGGCCTCGACTCGTGCGGTGCTCGTTTCACTCCAGCCAAGGCCAAGCCTGCAAAAGGACGACGTCGCCGTCGCCGTCGCCGTCAACGTCGCCGTAACCAAACGACGATAATGTGGCACAATGACATTGACATTGAACTAGGTCGAGGACGTTCTCCACTTTTAGCCACCATTTTTGGTTAATGTCTCCCCTCGGCCACCGCCTCCACCTTCTGCCTCTTCCACATCCACATCCGCACAATGCCTGTTTAACTGTCTTGATTACGGCACATGTTGTTTATTGTGTGTTGTTGCTGCCACATTATGACTCATTGCAGTCTGTTGTTGCAACACAATACTGACCATGTTTGAGTGTGAAACGAAGATGCATCATGAAAGCAAGTGTGAAATAATTACATTATTAATTACTGTTTAATATATGCAATAAGTAAGTGAGAACTAAAGAAATTTAAAACAACTTTGCTGAAGTGCGTAATTGTAGCATACTTAATTGGGCAGGAAATGCAGCTAATTTGCATAGCATACTTTTGTGGGTGCTAGATAGATATAGATATAGTTATAGATATAGATATAGATATAGATATAGATATAGATATAGATATAGATATAGATATAGATATAGATATAGATATAGATATAGATATAGATATAGATATAGATATAGATATAGATATAGATATAGATATAGATATAGATATAGATATAGATATAGATATAGATATAGATATAGATATAGATATAGATATAGATATAGATATAGATATAGATATAGATATAGATATAGATATAGATATAGATATAGATATAGATATAGATATAGATATAGATATAGATATAGATATAGATATAGATATAGATATAGATATAGATATAGATATAGATATAGATATAGATATAGATATAGATATAGATATAGATATAGATATAGATATAGATATAGATATAGATATAGATATAGATATAGATATAGATATAGATATAGATATAGATATAGATATAGATATAGATATAGATATAGATATAGATATAGATATAGATATAGATATAGATATAGATATAGATATAGATATAGATATAGATATAGATATAGATATAGATATAGATATAGATATAGATATAGATATAGATATAGATATAGATATAGATATAGATATAGATATAGATATAGATATAGATATAGATATAGATATAGATATAGATATAGATATAGATATAGATATAGATATAGATATAGATATAGATATAGATATAGATATAGATATAGATATAGATATAGATATAGATATAGATATAGATATAGATATAGATATAGATATAGATATAGATATAGATATAGATATAGATATAGATATAGATATAGATATAGATATAGATATAGATATAGATATAGATATAGATATAGATATAGATATAGATATAGATATAGATATAGATATAGATATAGATATAGATATAGATATAGATATAGATATAGATATAGATATAGATATAGATATAGATATAGATATAGATATAGATATAGTTATACAGTTAGTTATATAGTTAGTTTAGTTAATTGAGGAATGCTTTGCTTAATTGCTTTCTTAATCCTCTTTAATTGCAGACGCAGAGAATAATAAACCTAACCTCAACTTCAATGCCACTTTAATCAGCTCAGCTTTGAAGTGGAGCAACTGCAGCAACGAAATTGATGAAATTTTTGGAATAAATAAATTACCAGGAATTTAGTCAGAGTCGGTAGCTAAGACAAGAAGAAGAAGACCAACAACAACAACAACAACAAGAACAACAACGATAAAACAAAAGGAAGCTCAGCAATCAATTAAAATGCATACGAATGAGCTGCATTCTAATGGAAGTTGCAATCTCCCCTCGTCCCTCGCTCCCCTCGCTAACTTCCCTTAATCGTCTCTCTGACATTTTTGGCTGTGTCTGCAGTTTGTCTAAGTCTTTGTTTTTGCATAGGCGTAGACACAACAGGGGAAAGAGAGTGAGGGGGAGATGATAAAAGTGTGAGAAGGAATGAAATTTTATTTATTTTAATTGAAATGAAATTTATTTTATGCACATTTTATTCAAGCTGCAGCCAAAAGGGATGCAATTTCTATATACCACATGGATTATTCATACATATACACACACACACACACATGCACATGTGTGCTGGAAAATTTGTTATATAGAAAATGCAACTAAAATGTTTGCAGGCTTTTTGCGTGTTTTATGCCCAGTCTGTCTGGCCACCGCCGACCTCCCCCCGGATGCCCGCTCATGCCGCCACTCGAGACTGTCTGCCCCCAGCTGCAGTTGCATGCCACAACAACAACAGCAGCAGCAGCAACAGCAATAACAACGATAACAGCAACGTTGAACATTTTGTTTTTAGTTGCATTGCAGTCTGGCAAAAATTTTGCCATTTGATTGCCGCCTTTTTGTGTAGAGTTTGTTGCAACTTGCTGTTGTTGTTGTTGTTGCCTGCTGCTGTTGCAGTTAGGTGTTGCACACACACTGACGCACATGTGGCATGCAGCATGCAGAAAAACGCATGTAGCTGCATTTTGCGCACTCTCACACAGCAAGAGAGACCACTCACACACACACACACACACACACACACACACAGCCTTAGGGTGTTATGTGCGCACGTATTTATATAGAATATAGAAAATCATTTTTTATATATAATAGTCTTTGTATGTATATAAATAAATAAGCCTATACTTGCACACATCTACATATATCTATATATATATTTATATATACATATAATATAATCTGTGCATCAGCTGCAGCTGTTATTTTATTATTTTTGCACATACAGTTTTCTTCGTTTTTTCACAGCCCCGCCTCCCCACACCGCCTTTGAGCCCACTTTTTAGTTTGATTTGCATCAGCTAAAAATATAATCATAGCCGTTGACTTGCAGTACAGTTGTGTGCAAAACATTTGCAAACAATTTGCAGCTGAATGCTTTTTTCCTCCTCGATGTTAATGCATTGAAAAATACAGAAACTATCGTCGGACTTTTGTCATAGCAAAATAATAATTATAATTTAGTTTTGTATAGCAAAATTAAAGTATAAGTTATTAAAAATCTATAATATTAACATACAGTTTTAAGTACAGTTTTAATATTAAAAAAATATATTTATTTAAACGATAACTTCTTCTACCTCTTTATCTATTCTACTTCAGTCGTGAACATTTTTAAATAACTAAGAAAAGTTTCTCTATTTTAAATGTGTACAAAAAAAAACTTACCTATCTCTACATAAACAACTATTCTGAAAGAAATTCACTTTTATTTGTAAGGAAAATACATTTAAAATTTCATGAAAGCCAAACAACAATTTAAAGAAAAACTTTTAAATAAAACTCAAGCTTAAATATAGGCCTTCAGCTCAATATGTATTTTAGAAATTCAGCTGTTATGTACCGTAGAATAGAAAATGTACAAATTTTTGGCACAACGTATCAAATGTGGTAACTAGAAACGAGGAGAGAATGGGAGGGGAGAGTTTGAAGCGCGCACACTACAACACACACACACACACACACACTGATACATTCACACATAGTTGCAGTCGACACACGTGCCCCTCTAAACAAACACTCCACGCTCACACTCTCTCCAAAAAGAGTCACCTCTCCGCACACACACTCACACCACCTTTTAACACATGCACACACAATCGCAACACCTCTTCACACACACACACAGACACACAGAGTCGCACTCACACACACTTCTGACTTTTGTGGGCGTTTTGTTTAGAATTTTAGATTTTAGCGCGTTTTAGAATTTTATGAATGAAATTTTTGGCGCAGACAAACTGCAACGCTGCGTCCACTCCTCTTCCCCCTCCCCCACCCTTTCATCGCTCTGCTTCCCTTCTGGCACAGAGTCACTTTTAGTTTTTCGGTTAGTTTTCGGTGCCCATTTTTGTGGAGGCAGCCTTGTGGGTGTTTTATATTTTTTTACGACTCGCTCGCTTCGACCTTGGTCATTGCCATTGCTATTGCTCTGGCTAGTGGATTGCCGTTGGGCTCAGATCGGACTCCAACTCCAACTCCAACTCTAGTAGTTCCAGGACTCGGTCTCCGGCTTGTTCTTGTTTAGATTTTGTGCCCACATCGTGTTGCAGTTGCAGTTTGTGTTTTTGTCCCGTTGTGTTGGTCCATTTTTGCAGTGACCCTTGTTGCACTTGGCACAAATATCTAAACGGTGCCTCGACACAATTTAAAGATTTTTACGTTAAAGTTTGTTTTACCAAATAGTTTTCAATAGTTTGACTATTCACGAGGCATCTAAGCAAGTATTGGAATTTTAAGAAATTACCGTTAGTTTATGAATATGTTATTTTAAAAAGAAAACACTTTCTTATTGTTGAATATTGAATTACTTTGTATATTCCTATAAGAAATATTTATTGCATAGGTGTTGGTTTCAGCTCAGATGGTAATCGAGGAAATAAAGCTTATGCTGATTATTTTTGTGTAATAGAAACTGTCGGGGAAGTTTTCAATCAAGTTATTTAAAATTAATAAATGAAAATTATGAACAATAAAGAATGAAAACATACAAAACTTTACCAAAACATTTTATGAAGTCAAGCTATTCTAAGATGTGTGTTCCTGTGAGAGTCCTAAGTCAAATCTATGATCAAGTTATATGTACATGTATATATATATATATATATATATATATATATATATATATATATATATATATATATATATATATATGTTTAATAATTTAAATTAGTTGTTTTTTTATAAGAAATGATTTTTTAAGCTACAACAATTTCTGCAATTGAAATTAATATACTTAAGACTATATCTGATTTAGTTTTAACAAAATAAAATAATGTATATACAAATTAATTGGGCTGGAATGTATGCTACATGCTATGCTATGCTCAGCAAACGAAGGCTGCAGAACTTGGGGCCAAATGACTTTATTAGAAATTGCGAAAGACTTTAGGCTGATGCAAATATGTGAAAATGTTGTGGTCAGTACTAAAAATAAATCAATTTTTGAATTTAATTACACGGCAGTGTGGGTGAATGTGCATATGTGTAAGAGACCACATATAGTACATATGGACAGTACATAACCGCAATCAAAGCAGCAGCCACCACGTCCACTTTCCCCCTCTTCGATCAATGCATTTCCCAATTGTGTTTCGTGTCATGCCAAGACGGAGACTGCAAGAATTTTATGCAGATCGTTAGATGAATCGTCTTGTAGAATGCTTCTTGCATTGAGTCTGGTGTACGCGCCCTCTTAGCGCAACGCGTAATTTCCCTAACGCCTACTTTTCTCGAACATGTGCAAGAATTTTATGCAGATCGTTAGATGAATCGTCTTGTAGAATGCTTCTTGCATTGAGTCTGGTGTACGCGCCCTCTTAGCGCAACGCGTAATTTCCCTAACGCCTACTTTTCTCGAACATGTGCAATTTTGTGTATCATCTGTCATTTGTTTTGTGAGTGCTGTACAAGAAAGTTGATTTTTTCCTGCGCGTCTTTTATAAAACAATAAGAGGTAAGTTGTTAATATTATTAAACTACTATTCTAATCTGATTTAAATTAAAAAATATATTTGTATTTGTATTTATATTTACAGTTTTGAGGACCACGAAAGAGCTACGTTGGATGATAAAAATAAAAACTACAAGGCATTGTTCAGGGCGAAGAATATTGAAAACGGCGAAATAAATTAATTTTTTCTTTTAGCTATTATATTATTTAGTTATAAGTAAAACTGTTTAGATAATATTATATATAAATTTAAGTACTCATTGTATTAGTTTTAATAAATTTAATTTCAAGTATAATAAACATTTTATTTACTGCATATATTTTTGAGCGTATTTTTATTTTGCATATTCCGAACTACGCACTAGAATCTAAGCACAGATTTTCGGCAAGAGCTGCACCGCATATTTTCTACAAGAAACGTCGAGTACAAATTCCGCCAGCGCAGCCGAGGGAAATTTAAATTTCCCTTTGGCAAGAATTTATACTCGACGAGTCTTGTAGATAATCAGTTCCGCATATACGGCAAAACGAAGTGAGTAAGTCTTTTCGCATCTTGTGTCTACACATGACGGGACTGGAAGAAAACTTGTATATTGTCTACGAATAAAACACAATCGGGTTACTAACGCTTTACGCTTCGATTCAATATGTTATGTACATGAAGTTCACACACACTTGCACGTTTGCTGACATGTGTATGTGTTCGTTTTAATGAGTTTGCTAGATTTGGATACACATACAAATACAACAAAAATAACTGCGAGCAGCTAATAAAAATGTGTAGTGAAAAAAACTGTTGCATTGCCGGCGCGCGCTGTAAATTGACAACGGACAACGGACCAAAGGCAAAGCCAAAGTCAAAGCTCAAAACGCACTTGCTGAAATTGAGAGAGTGTATGTGAGTGCACGAGTCAAGTCGAGAGAGTGCCTGATATAGAGAGAGAGAGAGCGCGCGGTAAAGAGCGAACTTAGTTGTAAATATTGAACGAAACAACACGAGCCGAGTCTCGCCGAATTCAAAACCGAAACCGAAGCCGAGCCGAACCTGAAGCCGTTGTCGAAGCCGAGGCATTCGCAACAAACACAAAAGCGAAAGCGAGCAGTGCGTGACTGTCAACGCTCTCGCTCTCTCTCTTTCTGTCTCTCTAGTTATCTATCTATTTGTGTGCGTGTGTATAGGCAATGGAAGTTTAAAGAGTTCACTTGGCCTTTGGCAAACCTATTTGGACAGCAGCATAGCATCCGCCCCCATTCGACTACACGTCCCGCTCCATCCCCTTCTTTTTCCTCTCGTCGTCACCAAACTCTACACAATTTTAGGCGCCCGGTCATCGGCCCAACAAGCCGGCCGGTTGGCATCACATCGCACAGCGCACTGGACACACTTTCAATCAGTTTACGTTAAAACGTCAGCAGCGACACTACGTCACGTCGCTGCATTGTGTTTTGTGCATTCGCATAGCGCCTCCGTCTCTGCATTCTGTCTCTCTCCTTCTCACACTCACTCTCGCTAACTCATACACACACATATACTAATAACACTTGCCGTGTGCTCGCCTCGAAACTACGACGCGTTTTTACTTTCACGCGGCCAATTCAAATTTCGGCGGGCAACTCAACAGTTCGCAGTGCAATTCAACAGTTCGATTTGTCGTCGAATCCGTCGCCTCATTAAAGAAAATTTTTGTTAATTATGTGCTTGATTTAATTTAATTGCTGAGTTTCCCTTTAAAACAGGTAAGTGTACTTAAAGACTGTTTTTTTTTTAATTTCAGATTCTTATAGCATCCGAAAAGTATGCTATATTTTTTTTAAATTTGTTTTACCCGCAATACAGAATACAGAATAAATAATATAAAATTACAAAATAAATAAATAAATTGAATTTTTAACTTAATACAGTCTTATACTTAGACAAAATAACAAATTGAATGGCACCTTTAAATCCTTTATATATTGGCTACTCAATATTATATATTAATACTACTAACCAATATATTCGCTTGTTAATCAAAGCGTTTAATATACATATTTATTTTTAAGACTTTTGGTGAATGTTTCTTAATAGTTACGTTTTATTACTTGGAGATTCTTCTTAAGATTTGTACTTCATGAATTCTTATTTTTTGCCAAATGCGCCTTAAAATATTATTTTTATAGTTTCTACACAAATAATACAAAATAATAATAATAATATAATATTATTGTATAAATAATACAAAATAATAATAATAATGTATTAATATTGTATTATTTGTGTAGAAAATTGAATTATTCCATACATGCAATTTTAAACATCATAATTCAAAATTGTTTTTGCAATATTCTGAACAGTCTGTTATTGTAAATTTTTAATAATTTTGCAAGGACAAGAAATTAAGTTTAAAGTATCCTAATAATTTGATTTAAACTAATTTTCTTCTCGGTAAATTTATTTCAGTTTAAATATTTTTGATGAAATGTTACAAAACCTTGAATTTTTAAAGTTTTAATTAAATAAAAAAAGAAAGAAAGCTCTCATATCAATAAAATATTTATATTCCTGAAGCTAGTATAAAAGTTCTTTTCAATTTTTATTAGTTGTTCAGTTTTTAGCAATAAATATCAAAAAAAGAAAGTATGAGTCAAAAATAGTAAAATGTTGTGAAGCTTTAAATAGTGTTGAAATGCACTTCAAACGGAAATAAATAATCAAGTAATTAATGCGTGCACATTACGCATACGCCCCCCTTGCTCGGTCAAAATGCAAGTGTGTCGCTGCCGTCGCTGCTGTCGCTGTGTGTGTGACCGCGTTTCCGGCTGCTACCAAAAGCAGTACATGCGTGTGTCTCTGACTCGCTGTGTGCGTGTGTGTGTGTGTGTGTTGTGTTGGTGTGTGTGTGTGTGAGTGTTTGCCTGAGTGCATTTCGCAGACGGGTCATGGCCACGGCCACGGCAACGACCATTGGCTTTTCGGTTTCTGCTGATGCTGTTGCTGCTGCCATGCTGCTGCCATGCCGTGTGGCAGAATTTCACTTTCATGCCACAACAGAGCACACACACAGAGCAGAGAAAAGCAGAGCAGAGACCGAGACCGAGGCTGAGGCCGGGATAAACAACGCGAGACTTGCACTCAGCCTCATTTTCGTCTTGCCAAACGGCAAATGGTGGCATGCAGCATGCAGCATGCACCCCCAAGTGGCACCCACTTGACGCCAGCTGCAGCAGCAGCATCCACTTGTAACACATTCCCATGCACACCGACTGTGTGTGTTGCAAGTGCGTCGGGGAGGGGGGCGAGGGTGTGGCATGTT
Source organism: Drosophila nasuta (assembly GCF_023558535.2). Taxonomy (NCBI): domain Eukaryota; kingdom Metazoa; phylum Arthropoda; class Insecta; order Diptera; family Drosophilidae; genus Drosophila; species Drosophila nasuta. The sequence continues at coordinate 34,920,023 of NC_083457.1, read as the reverse complement.
GACCAGCCCGCGGCAGCAACACCGGCACAGGCGCGACTTGGTTCGCTGCTCACGACGATGACGATGATGACGCAATGCAGCCCACACACACACACACATACAAGCAGGCACATGCAGATTGAGTGAGTGTGTACGGGAGAGTTGCAACGTGCCATTTCCTCAACCACAGGACGTTGCACGTTGTCGACGCTCTCACAGCTCTAGGCAAAAGTCGTGTGCTCGGTTCTTACTCGATGCCGACTGCAGTGCTCCCCTTATCTGCCCCCTCCTCCTCCTCTGTCGCTTGCCCCTGCTAAGCTCAACCCTTGCTGAGTGCATTTACCTCGACGTGGCACTGGGTGCAGATGTGCCCCAGGGGGTGGCACGATTGCCAGCACTGCCGTTTGCTTTATGGCAAACAGAGCTCAGTTAACAGCGTCGCGTCGTGTGCGTGGCCTGATTTCGTCGATTGGCCTTGTGCATGCCCCGTATATATATGGCATGCCATGCGATATTTCAGTGTCAGCAGGCGGCAGCATCTTTGTTGTTGCCACAGACACAGCCATTTGCTGCCCCCCCAAAACTTCCATGGCTGCCTCCTCACGATGTGCCTGCATTTCTCTCATATGCAAATCCGTCGGCATTCCTGTTATGTGTGTTTGTTTATATGTGGCCAGTGAACCCATCTGCCTCAAAAGTGGCATGCAAATTTGGTGGCTGTGCGAGGATTCAACTCAGTCATGACCCACATCCTAAAAGATCCTTATCTTAATCAGGTAAACAAATAGTTGCTGGTAATTATTTAGAAGAAACCATATAATATATTCTATATTTATAATAAAATACTTATAATAAAATAATATATAAAAGAAAAACGGTAAATCTTTCATATAAGTAATGAATAGAATATAACAAATTATTTCTTACAAGTTACACAGTTCATAACTCATTTGCTCCCGGTCCAAGTCTAAAGTTTCTCTGCTTCTTCACACACGTCCCTTTCAATTTACGATAACCCCGACGGCAGACACACTTGGGATTATAGCAGAAATCTTCAGCAGGGCAACTTATACCAGCTGGACATTTAATCAACAGACAGCTAACTTCCTCATTGTCAGCACAAGATACGCCAACAACCTCGTAGTTCACTGTAATTTAGGCGATTACTAAAAGGCCTAATTAATATATTATATTATTCACCATTTTCCGACAAAGTCAGAATCACAAAACCTAGAAATCCTAGGGATAATAATAAACTAGCACACATGACAATATTAAATAGTATACTAAAACAAGGAACTATTTAAATTACTTAATAAACAGTATGTGGAAACAAATGATTATTAGCATAAAATTAATATTTAGTTCCACTTAGAAAAACAGTGCAAATGTAATAAATGTGGACAAGTGAATTCTACAAAAATTTTGAAATACATATAACTACGTATATTAATCAACATAAATTTTTACTTACTCTACTATTACTATTTTATATATAATTTATTTTAATTATCCTATAAAATTCCAACTTAACGTATAGCACACTTACCGGCAGTACTTAAGTCTCGTTGGCCATATTGCACTTTTATAATTAATTAATTAAGGATTGTAATCAATTTATATTTATTTCTACAACTAATTGTTGTCATGTTTGTTTGTTGTTGCTACCAAATTGTAATTGAAAGACAACAACAAGTAAACACCATTGACTTTTGCCATACGAACTACTTTAAGAGAGCGACGTCAACGTTGTCGGTTTTTGCTCTCAGTGTTTTGCGCTCTCGTCCCTAGCTCACATATACACGCACCCACTTGCATACATATATTGCCGGCACGAAGCTTTTGTCTCGTGCCAGTCGCACACACACACACGCGGCTCACTGGAGAGAAGTTGGGAGTGAATAAACGAGATGGCGGCGGGTCAGTAGCAAACTAACGCCACACGCCGCTAGGTGGCCCTGTCGTGAGTGCGGCAACCGACACAGACATAGAGACGACGCATGTGGATGGGGGGCTGCAGGCTGCATATGGAGGAGGCGCATTTAAGTAGACTGCACCAGTCGCAGTCGCAGTTGCAGTCGCCGTCGCAGCGACGACGTTAGCGCAGACATTGCATAGTTAGTTTGAGGCGCCTTCATACGGGCACTTGCCCGGCCTAGCCACGAAAACAATACAAACATTTTTTGGATTTTCTTTTCCTTTTTTTTTATTCGCGGGCATCTCCTTCTGAATCACAATATGGCGTGTGTGTATGTGTGTGTGTATTTGCGAATACGTGGTGACAACGCAAAGGGAAAATAAAGAAGTACAAAAAACATAAATCAAAATACACTGTAAAAACGATTGCACTTTCACACACTGCTGCTACTGCCCAGCCGATTGGCAGCGGCGTCGGCGTCGAAGTCAGCGTCAGGTTTTCTTTGTGAACGAAGAGCGCGCCTTTCTCAGTTCGCCATTTATTGTGTCACGCTTTCGCGAAAAAAATAAATAAAAATGGAAATACAAAAATATGGCTTCCGAGTGAAAGTCCATTTTTCAACAGCTTAAAAAGATGTCGTCAATTCTTATAAATTCGCGACAGCTGCCCAAATGTGTGGTGTACTTCGTGTGTGTGTGAGGTTGTGCATGTGATTGTATTTGTATTGCTCTCTCTCAATTAAAAGCGACACTAATTTGCGTACTTAGTGAAAATCGATATGTGGCTGAAACTTGACATTCACGCTACACTTTTGCACAGGATTTCTTTTCGATTGATAATAATTTTATTATGATAATAGATAAACAGATTGTTGGCTATTTTTAGCCATTTATGCAAGTTATTGTTACAAAATGACGCACATACACAATTACAGGACAACCCTAACCTAATCTCAATGTTGCCGACATACTAATAGCAAACAGACGTACAGTGGTGCCTGCCCACAGCGCACTAAAGTGAATACTGATGCAATGGTAAAATTTAAAATAATAAAAGTTAGTGTTTAATATACAATTTTCAATTAATTAATTAATAAATTTTTATATTAATAATTACAACATAATGGCAGTCACTTGTTCTATACTTGATACAATTGTCCGCTCCTTATAAAATGATGGTTAAGTCACTGTGCATACTCGCGGACTAACTGTAGTTTGTGCTCGTGTCTTTCTCGTATTGAGCGCAGGTTTGCCGCTCTTTTTTTTTGTTGCTGCTCACGCGACCGGCATATACATGTGTAGATGTGTGCGTGTCAATGCGTCAATATGTGTGCGTGTGCTTGTGAGAGTGTGTGTGTGTATAGGTGCGCGTTTTGGGCAGTCAAAATAATAACAGCGGCTACGTTTTCACTTTTCATTGAAGAGACGAATTGGCCTAACCTTAAAGAGTCTATATTATTCGATGATGCGAGTATTACCGCATGGCAGTTGCTGAAATTTACATTAAGATAGCATGATGAAGCTTCAACAAATATAGTAGAGAATAACTACCCACTTTTTGTTGGTGTCTTTAAGACATAGACAAATACGAAAATGAATAAGCTGTAAATTTCATAAACTATCTACTATGAATTTAGTTCCGCTTCCCATAGGATTAAAGGGTATTTACGAGTATTATAGGAAAGGTATTATATTATAGGAAATGGATGTAAAAGATGCCGTACCCGTCTATCTATCATCCGTATAGAGAACTAAATCTCACTTAATTTTGTTACCTCTAAATGTAAAAAGCAAACAAAATATTAAAAATAGAAAAACCTCTTTTACTCAAAATAGTTTTCAATTTTAATAAAACTAATAAAATTCATTTTCTAACTATTTTTATATATTCTACTTCCAGTTGCTTCGCACTCAACATACAATTGAACGTGAACGAAACCCCGGCAATTAACTCACAATGAATTTCACACCGTTTGGGAACAGTTTTCCGGGCCTGCCGCAGTTTACCACAACGACGGCGCCGCTGGTGTCGACGGTAACTGCCGCTGTCACCGTGACCGATGCCGATGTGACTGCGGCGGCCAATCAGCAGCAACAGCAACAGGAGCCCGGCGGCGGCAATCGCTATCAGCAACACCAGCAACAACAACAACAACAGCAGCAGCAGGTGACGCCGGGCGTGGCAATGGCTCACTTCAGTCAACCGAGCATGAGCAGTGCACAGAGCAGCAGCAGTGGAGGTGGCAATAAGTTTCGCAGCGGGCAAGATGAAGTGCTGCAAGGTGATAAATACAATGGCCACTTGGTGGCAACAGCCACGCAGCAACAACAACAGCAACAGCAATATGCAACTGTTTATGCGCCTAGTGCGACGGCAACGTCAGCGGATGCGTTGCAAGCAAGCACCTCGGGTCAGCAACAGCAGCAGCAACAACAACAACAGCAGCAGCAACAACAGTTGCAGCAGCAACAAGTGGTGGCGCCGCAAGAACTGACACAGGATCTTTGCAATGCGATACTGCAACAACAAGGTGAGTGCAACAAACAAGCACATAAGATTAAATCAACAGCTCGATGTCTTGACAGTGCTACAGAATACCTCCTGGCAGACAATCACGCCGGGCACCACAGTCGCCGACTACCTCTCGCATCTTCCAGCCAACACGCTGCCACTCTCGCTGCACCACTTTCTCAAGTACTCCGCGGAGACGATCAAGAAGGAGAATCAACAGAATGTGGTAAGCTTCAAGCTGTTTTTCGATGAACTAGCTGACTTACTTGTTGCTGCTATTTACAGGTGCTGCAGGTGCAGACGGGACCAGGAGCAGCCATTGGCATCAATACCATTGGCACAACCACAACCATAAGCATACCTCAGCAGGAGCAACTGTCACTGCAGCAGCAACAGCCACAGCAGCAGCAACAACAGCAGCAACAACAACAGCAGCAGCAACAGCAACAGCAGCAACCTCAAGCAACATTGCAGCTGCAGACGCAAACGGCTGTGGCAAGCAGCTCGACAGCTGTAAGTGGCACCAAAAAGAAGAAACGCAAAAAACGCTCCAAGGATCGCAAGCCCAAACTGCGTCCCGGCGAGATACGCATGAGCACAGCACTCGATGGCAGTCCGCTCTACATGTGTCCTGAGTGCCATGTGGCATATCCCGAACCGGAGTTACTTGAAGTGCATCTGGTGGGGCACAATCTGGAGCGACGCTATGTCTGCGACATTTGCCAGGCATCGCTGAAACGTAAGGATCATTTAACGCGACACAAGCAATCGCACAATCCTGAACGTCCATACATCTGCACCGTCTGCCTAAAGGCCTTCAAGCGCAAAGAGCAGCTGAGCCTGCACTTTGTAATCCACTCAGGCGAGAAGCGGCATCAGTGCCAGGAGTGCGGTAAAGGCTTTTACCGGAAGGATCATCTGCGCAAGCACACCCGCTCTCACATTGCCAGACGCGTCAAGGCCGAGCTCAATAGTCATGTGCGACGCGAGAATGGCACCAGCATGTTGCAACCCGTGGTTACTGCTGCCACAACGGCTGCCGTGCAGCATGCGAATCAACAACAGCTGCAGATACAACAGCAACAGCAGCAGCAACAACAACAACAACAACAACAACAACAGCAGCAGCAACAACAGCAGCAACATCACATCGTTGTCAGTCAGCAACAACAGCAGCAGCAACAACAACAACAGCAGCAACAACAAGCAACTGGCCAGCAGCAACAGCAGCAAATGATAAATTAGCCAAATGATTTTTGTAAAGTCAGTTAAAGCAAAATTCCAAATCACAACCAAATCTCCCCGGAAACCTTTCGAAATGCCCTGTGGCAAGCAACAATTGTTGTTCAAAATTACGTTTTTGGCTCAAAATTCCAAGCTTTCGGCCCACATCATTTAATTGACTCCAACAAATCGGATATAAGAATATCGTATGCGTACATCGTATACGGTATTCAACAATGCAATATAAAAGGCTTTTTGAAGACTCCCAATGTAGTCTTTGCTGAGCTCTGTACAGCAGTTCCTAGACGAACATCGAATATCGTTTACGATATTCAGCGATGCAATCACTGCATTTCGAAGACTCCTATCGGAGTTTCTCCGTCGATGCTGTACAACAATTTCTTAGAGAATATCTCACTGCAATAGTAAAATCTTACCTGGGCCTTCTCCCAGAGGCGCCTCGAATAACAAAGTTCATCTTAACTGTACTTCAAGGCTAATGTCAAATATCACATACGATATTCAGCGTTGTAATAGTAAATACTTATAGGGAAGAATCCACAAAGTTTCCCGCTGACACTGTACAATTATTCCTAAGCGAACATTGAATATCGTTTACGGTATTCAGAAATGCAATAGCAAATATTATTAGGGTTCTCCTCGACGAGATCTCCTTCACTAACGTACAAGTATTCCTAAGCAGCAACGTGACACAAACTTAGACGTACAAGTGCTAGACAGCTGGGACCATAAACTTTATTTACTTCCAACTAAAGCATAATCCTAAATTTAGCATACTTTTGTCCAAGCCCTTTTCATTAGTGATTGATAAATGGTTATCTCCTATTGAAAATATAATTTTTTATATATACCACTTATGTAAGTACGAACAGTGATAATATTATAATTATCGGATAGTGTGACATCGAACATTTCTCAGAACCAAGCTTAATCGTAAACTTAAGTTTCACAGTTTTAATGATTATGCAAGCAATGAACTGCTTCCATTTGAATTTACTAACAAAATTTAGCTATATTTTTATCTGTTTTAATTTATATGATTGTAAAACTCGGAAGTTAGGTCCCAGATTACCGATCTGTTAAGTAATCGGCACATTATCCACAAAGTACTTTAAGACAAGAAAGAAATTATAATTTTATATGCGATTCGCGTATTTTAGTGAAATGTATTTTTGTATAAAACGAATTCTACGTATATGTAAATGATACGAACAACGGTGTAAATGCAGTAAACTATTTATGTACTCGTAATACCTAAACAAAGCGCAATCTAGATATGTAAGTACGAATTTAGATACTATGAATGTACTTCAACTTTTGATAACACCGATTAAAAAATTTGTAAATACACCCCATCCTCATATTTAATTAGCTACATAATATATAGATGCTCTGAATAAGAGTAATCAAAGGTAAAGTATAGAAAATATTTTTAATACAGTCATGTTTGAGTCTGATAAACAGTTTGATGACGTTTTAGGTTTATGTTTATGCACCATTTATTTTATTCAATCAAGTAATCAATATCATTATGACGTAATTATAATTAATTATTCATATATGTAAATGTATGTAATTCATGTGTTTTTATAATGATGTAGGTATTGTATGCAATATTTATGTTTATTATATCGTATTTACGTGCTGTTCTCTTATATTCTCCATATGCTCCATGCACGCGTATGCTTACATTTAAGTTATAACAAAATACGCGATAGTTTTCAGTTTAAATTGTAAATTATGGGAAATTCATATATGGAACTGCAGGGTAGGACAGCAGGGGAACTGGGTTGGAAAAGATCAGTAACGAGGCAAACGATATAACTACTAAATCGCAGGAGGAGGTAAGCGGATTTGAGATGTCGTCTCAAATCGCGTCGATTTCTAATTCTAACGAACTTTTTCTTAATTTAAAAAGTATGCAATTATATACTATATAAATATATATATATATATGTGCATGTATAGATGCGTGTATTTGTGTGTGTTTGGGTTGCACGTGGCCCAAGACATTTGAGTCCTGTGGGCGCTTCCTCACTCAACAATTTTAATTTTTCAAATCATATAATGTATGGGATTGCGCTTATGTGTCTCTTCGTGAGTGTGTGTTTATGTTTTTTGGTTATTTGTATATATTTCGTTTTCGTTGCGAAAATAAAGATCTCAATCACTGTACAAAAGAACTAAGGGGAGTGTGTAGCGTCGTCACACATCCAGAGCCTATGGACCACATAGATACTTCCGCTTCTGATCGTCTATATAGTCGCGTGTGGACATCTGTATAGCCTGCTGCAGCATCTCGCTTTCGTTGATGCCTGCAATGCATATGCCAAATGTAAAATTAATTAGAATTAGAGACTTCTCATTCCCTAATTGCTTTAATACATTTTGTAGATAATGTAACATATTGCCTACAGAAAGTGAATCAATAAGTAGATAAGATATTGAACAGAAAATTACGCAAACGAATAGATATGAAATTTATTAGATAGGGACAGAGCAAAAGGTATTTCGTAGCCATATTATTATCATGGTTACGTTGCAGAATAATGTTCTATGGGGTTCTAACAGTAGTGATTCTGTAGAAATTATTAATCAATCCCAAAAACTAATTTCCTGTGTTGTTTAGCAAATGTAAAAAAGACAATTTAGACTTACCATCATTGGCATAAGATGCTTCGAGCAGCTCCTGGTAGAAGCTGGAGTAGCTCTGCTTAGGCGGCGTTTGTGCGTCATTGCGCTTTGGCGGCGACTGTGATGACTGCTTCGATGTGCATGGTCGCTGTTCCGCCTCTGGGGTGTGAGCTCTGGGCGCTGCTGGCGCTGCATCGCGTTTGGGACTCTTACGCAACGGCGTCTCGACCGTTTCAAGACTGTATAAATGCATAAATGAGATATAGAAATCTATCTATTGGTCATATGCTCACCTGTTGTTAGCCTCACGTGCCTCGTGACGACGTTTCTTGCTGCTACGCAAACCATTGTTGCGTCGTTGCGATTTGGACAATTTGTTAGCGCGCTGAGCGGCAGCAGTGTTTGGCGAGGCATTGCCGTGACCCACCGAGCTGGTGCTGCTCATGTCTGTGGCATCGCTCTCGTAGCCAGCCAGGTCGTTTACCTCGGGCGGTAGCTTATGTGAGAACTGGCTGAGATTTTTGGGCGACAGTGTAAAGCCAGTGGTTGTGCCTTCGCTGACATTCGAGCCGCTCATGGTGGCGGCTGTGTTGCTGTTATTAATGTTGTTGTTGCCGCTGCCGCCGCAGCCATCGCTCGAGTACTTCGAGGGCGAGGCATCCGAATCGGTCAGTGCCTCGGCAGAGGTGACTGTCGATGATGTAGCCGAACCGGCGGCTGTGTTGGTGCTTCGCGTGCGCTGCTTATTATCACGACACCACTGCAAATAGGATTCACGGGCAATCTGCTCCTCGATGGCCTCATTGGTGGCCTCCCAGTCTGTTGTCTTTAACTTATCCTCAAACATAGTCTTTCAAAGAAAAATAAGGAGTTATTGATGACTCTCATTTTTAGTACTCCGTTAGATTTACCTGTTCGATTTCCAGCTGCTCGCTGAGACGCACCGCTTCCTTTGTTTGGAACTCAGGCTTGTAACCAGCCAAGCCCAGGCCGACACCCACAGTGGCATTGTAGGGATCGAGTATAGCATTATAGTGCGAGCCTCGCTGATACGACAGGCGCAATGGCGGGTAACCAGCCTGCGATTGCTCCGAATTGAAGATGTTAATGGGTGCTGTAAGAGATTGATTATTATAGATTATAATCAACTAAACTAAAACAAGAATATTTTATTGCTTACTCGACTGGTAGCAGTAGACTTCAACTGTGCGACTGTAGATCTCTGAAATGGCCTGTATCTCGATGTGATTGCCATGGGCATCGCGAGCACGTTTGCGTTGTATATAGCCATTGATGTCCTCGGTGACAAACTGGCCAAAGTATTCACGATTTTCATGCTGAAACATTAAGTAAGGACATTAGCAATGTTGATAAAATTGTCACGAAATCTATGGCTTACAATATAGTCCATTGTGTGCTGGCGTATGACATCGTGCATGCCTTCGTCCCCATAGATTTGTAGTGAAATCGAGCGAAACAGACAGGCACCATCCTCCTCGACGGGTTTCAGTTCGTAGCCACGCTTTTCCATACACTTGGCAAACTCTTGATCGCGACGTTGCCATTCTTCCACTGAAATGGTGCGCTCCTTTGGCTGCAGATGCTCATCGCCGCTGTTATAGCCTGTCAACGTCTCCTCCACAGCCTTTAGCATATTAGCAGCCGCAGCAGCTGGTGTTATTTGTGTTTGTGTCTTGGGCACGCTGGCTAAATGCTCTGGCGACTTGCGACCCACAGCTGTTGGGCTACTATTTCCCACAGCTGTGGCAACTGCGCCAGGCACAACGCTGGCATGCGGACTATTGCTCGAGACGCCAGCAACCCCACTGCCCACCGTCAAATTAAGTTTTTCGCGCTCTAAACGATCGCGTTTGTGATGATGGGCATGGCTGTCGTGATGCTCGCGACGCTTCGAACGGGAACTGCTGAAAATTATTAGATAACAAATTTAAGCAAATCGTTTAACTCAAATGTTTCTATGCTCACTTCTTGTGTGGACTGCAGCGATGTGTGCGTGCCAGCTCCTCATAGACCTCGCCACGACGCTGTGGACTCTGCGTAGAAATTGGAAATGACAATAGAAATGAAAAGAATATAGACAGTGGCTTGCTTACCTGACCATGACCATCGATGACGACATTGCGATGGGCCTGATTGACAACTGATTGCTCAACCACAACCTGACCAGCACCATGGGATTCCTTGGCATCTGTGTCAACGACACGCTTGCCGCTTGGCGCACTAACTGGCTTGATAGTCATGCTGGCAATCTATAGAAATTATCTCTATTCTGCGTGTGATGCGATTGCCTTTCTCTTAGTTGCGTTTCAAGTATTCAGCGATATTTGATGACATATGTAAATTTGGGGATGGGGAATTTCGCCAGCTCACTATTAGATTGTGTGTGTATATGTTCAACTGTATGTGTGGGTGCGGGGTTCTTTGTCCGTATCGCAATTAATTTGCTGCCTTTTGACTTTTGTTGTTTGGTCGCTGCTTCACTCTTGAGATTCCTTTCGTCACCGTCACAAACTCCGATTTGCTTACAATTCGTTTTGCTTGCTGCAGATGCTTTAAATTGAAAGTTGACAGACGACGAAGATACGCAAAACTAGGAATTCGTAAGTCGTAGCCAACGTAAATGGTGAAAATTTTGTGATTTTCATTTAGGTGTACTTATGTGTGTGTATGTGCGAGTGTGTTTTTGTCTGTGCCTGTGTGAATATGTATGTGTGCCGTTTTGCTTTCAATCGCCTGCCTTTGTCTCTGCACAGTTGCAGAAACGATTCACAATGGCTTTTGATTATGTGCTTTCGTCTAATCACAAATAACACACTCAATATTTATATTAGTTAAATGCTGTGCAATTTTGATTTTGATAGAGAAAACGTCGTTTCTGTTTAGTTGTTGGTTGGCTCTGTTCGATTTTTATTTACACCAGCCACAAATTTTGTCAGATGCGCACGTTGTTCTTCTTCTTTCGAATTTTGAGATTTTTTAGGAATTTTTGGTTGATGTCAGCTTGTGCGAACATCTGATAGCCACAAACCAACACATAACACACCAGTGTTACCCCATTTTTCTTTTGCTGTACAATAGTCAGGCATGATTTGCATAATTTATCGAAATTGTCAAATGCAACGATAAATTTGCAAAATATATTTGAATTTATTTATTTATGTTGCGGATGACGTATTAACAATTAAGTGTCAAAGCCCGATGTGCTTCAATAATTAAGAGTTCATTTTTATTATCAAATGTTAGTCTTAATAATAGAATTTTTGCGAAACCTAAATAAATATTAAGATTAATGTTATGTATTTATTCAACTGCGAGTAAACGAATATTTGCTCTTAGCTAAAAAAATCCTCTAGTTGGGAAACAGTTGAGCTAACAATTATGGTATGCTAACATATTTTATTTAACTTTGAATTTACTAAAATTAGCAGAGCTCAATATTGATTAAATCCCTCTAATGTCTTTCCCTTTTCCGGTTAAATAAAGAGCAAGTAAATAACATATGTATATTGTATGCATATATATTTTACAATCGTTAAGGAACAGAACTGTCATACTGATCGTACATAACTGTTACACAAGTTACAAGTATGGCAGTTGTCGTAAATGATATTTAATTCGTTAAATAACGACCATTCCATGCGGCAGCACCCCATCCAGATCCATATGGATATCCCCATGTTGGTGCCATCCATCCTTGGGAACCCCACCAGTATGGATAAGCGCTGCCTCCATATTGAGTTCCAGACGTACCAGTTGAGCTATATCTGACTCCAGTGTTTCCAGCATTCAAGTCCAAGCTATCGCTTCCATCTGTTGTTGTAGTCCTGGATTGACGAGACCACGATGTGGTTCCTGTACGTCGGGCATCCCTAGCATTTGCTTCATAAGGTAGGGTTACTTTAGCCCTCCGAATCACCTTACCAATAACACCGGGTACACCTTGTTGGTAAGTATTGCCATTGGTTGAGCTGGAATGTTTCGTCCAAGTGTGCGATGTATGAGTTCCAGTATTGGTACCACTATGGCTGCCGCCATTTCTAATCACTTGGATAGTCGGACTCGTAGTCTTAGTTGATGAACTAGACCAAGTATTCGACGTAGCCGACGACTGAGAACCACCTGGAATTACAACGGTACTAGAGCTCGACTTATCATTACCAGACTGTGGTCTTCCTTTAACAACAGTTGTTGTAGTTGTTGTAGAACGAGAGCCTCTTTTTATGGTTGAAGATGAAGAACTAGTTTTTGAAGATCCCCCAGAAATGGTTGAGCCTGAGTTAATGTTAGATGGTTGCGAGTGGCCGCCAACAATGCCACCTGAACTGGAAGTGGTTGTTGTCGTTGAGGTAGTTGTGGAACCAGACTGTTGAGTTTTGCCGGAATTAGCAGAATTTGATATTTCTTTAGAGATTATTGTCGTTGTGGTTTTTGTCGAGCCAGATTGATGGCCGTTGCTTGAGGTTACTTCCGAAACAGGCGCCGAGGACGCATTAGATTGTTCGGAGGTGGTTGTCGTCGAAGTTGTTGTCGATCCAGACTGGTTTCCGGTGTTTGAAGATACATCCACAACAGGATCTGAGGAAGCATTGGATTCTTCAGAAGTGGTTGTCGTGGTAGTAGTTGTCGAGCCAGACTGGCTACCTGAATCAACGACGATATTTGAAGATTCTTCAACAACTGGGTCTGAGGAAGCATTGGATTCTTCAGAGGTGGTTGTCGTCGAAGTTGTTGTCGATCCAGACTGGTTTCCGGTGTTTGAAGTTACATCCACAACAGGATCCGAGGAAGCATTGGATTCTTCAGAGTTGGTTGTCGTTGTGGTTGTTGTCGAGCCAGACTGGTTACCTGAATCAACGGCGGTATTTGAAGATTCTTCAACAACTGGGTCTGAGGAAGCATTAGATTCTTCGGAGGAGGTTGTTGTGGTAGTAGTTGTCGAGCCAGACTGGTTTCCTGAGTTTGAAATTACATTCACAACAGGATCCGAGGAAGCATTGGATTCTTCAGAAGTGGTTGTCGTTGTGGTTGTTGTCGAGCCAGACTGGTTACCTGAATCAACGGCGGTATTTGAAGATTCTTCAACAACTGGTTCTGAGGAAGCATTGGATTCTTCGGAGGTGGTTGTCGTCGAAGTTGTTGTTGAGCCAGACAGGTTTCCGGTGTTTGAAGTTACATCCACAACAGGATCCGAGGAAGATTTGGATTCTTCAGAGGTGGTTGTCGTTGTGGTTGTTGTCGAGCCAGACTGGTTACCTGAATCAACGGCGGTATTTGAAGATTCTTCAACAACTGGGTCTGAGGAAGCATTGGATTCTTTGGAGGTGGTTGTCGTGGTAGTAGTTGTCGAGCCAGACTGGTTTGCGGTGTTTGAAGTTACATCCACAACAGGATCCGAGGAAGCATTGGATTCTTCAGAGGTGGTTGTCGTTGTGGTTGTTGTCGAGCCAGACTGGTTACCTGAATCAACGGCGGTATTTGAAGATTCTTTAACAACTGGGTCTGAGGAAGCATTGGATTCTTCGGAGGTGGTTGTCGTGGTAGTAGTTGTCGAGCCGGAATGGTTTCCGGTGTTTGAAGTTACATCCGAGGAAGCATTGGATTCTTCGGAGGTGGTTGTTGTTGTGGTTGCTGTCGAGCCAGATTGGTTTCCGGAATCAACAATTGTGTTTGAAGATTCTACAACAACTGGGTCTGAGGAAGCATTGGATTCTTCAGAGTTGGTTGTCGTTGTGGTTGTTGTCGAGCCAGACTGGTTACCTGAATCAACGGCGGTATTTGAAGATTCTTCAACAACTGGGTCTGAGGAAGCATTAGATTCTTCGGAGGAGGTTGTTGTGGTAGTAGTTGTCGAGCCAGACTGGTTTCCTGAGTTTGAAATTACATCCACAACAGGATCCGAGGAAGCATTGGATTCTTCAGAAGTGGTTGTCGTTGTGGTTGTTGTCGAGCCAGACTGGTTACCTGAATCAACGGCGGTATTTGAAGATTCTTCAACAACTGGTTCTGAGGAAGCATTGGATTCTTCGGAGGTGGTTGTCGTCGAAGTTGTTGTTGAGCCAGACAGGTTTCCGGTGTTTGAAGTTACATCCACAACAGGATCCGAGGAAGATTTGGATTCTTCAGAGGTGGTTGTCGTTGTGGTTGTTGTCGAGCCAGACTGGTTACCTGAATCAACGGCGGTATTTGAAGATTCTTCAACAACTGGGTCTGAGGAAGCATTGGATTCTTTGGAGGTGGTTGTCGTGGTAGTAGTTGTCGAGCCAGACTGGTTTGCGGTGTTTGAAGTTACATCCACAACAGGATCCGAGGAAGCATTGGATTCTTCAGAGGTGGTTGTCGTTGTGGTTGTTGTCGAGCCAGACTGGTTACCTGAATCAACGGCGGTATTTGAAGATTCTTTAACAACTGGGTCTGAGGAAGCATTGGATTCTTCGGAGGTGGTTGTCATGGTAGTAGTTGTCGAGCCGGAATGGTTTCCGGTGTTTGAAGTTACATCCGAGGAAGCATTGGATTCTTCGGAGGTGGTTGTTGTTGTGGTTGCTGTCGAGCCAGATTGGTTTCCGGAATCAACAATTGTGTTTGAAGATTCTACAACAACTGGGTCTGAGGATGCATTGGATTCTTCAGAGGTGGTTGTCGTTGTGGTTGTTGTCGAGCCAGACTGGTTACCTGAATCAACGGCGGTATTTGAAGATTCTTCAACAACTGGGTCTGAGGAAGTATTGGATTCTTCGGAGGTGGTTGTCGTCGAAGTTGTTGTCGTGCCAGAATGGTTTCCGTTGTTTAAAGTTACATCCACAACAGGATCCGAGGAAGCATTGGATTCTTCAGAGGTGGTTGTCGTTGTGGTTGTTGTCGAGCCAGACTGGTTACCTGAATCAACGGCGGTATTTGAAGATTCTTCAACAACTGGGTCTGAGGAAGCATTGGATTCTTCGGAGGTGGTTGTCGTCAAAGTTGTTGTCGTGCCAGACTGGTTTCCGGTGTTTGAAGTTATATCCACAAAAGGATCCGAAGAAGCATTGGATTCTTCAGAGGTGGTTGTCGTTGTGGTTGTTGTCGAGCCAGACTGGTTACCTGAATCAACAGTGGTGTTTGAAGATTCTTCAGCAAGTGGGTCAGAGGAAGTATTGGATTGTTCGGAGGTACTTGTTGTTGTGGTTGTTGTCGATCCAGATTGGTTTCCGGAATCAACAATGGTGTTTGAAGATTCTTCAACAACTGGGTCTGAGGAAGTATTGGATTCTTTAGAGGTGGTTGTCGTCGAAGTTGTTGTCGAGCCAGACTGGTTTCCGGTGTTTGAAGTTACATCCACAACAGGATCCGAAGAAGCATTGGATTCTTCAGAGGTGTTTGTCGTTGTGGTTGTTGTCGAGCCAGACTGGTTACCTGAATCAACGGCGGTATTTAAAGATTCTTCAACAACTGGGTCTGAAGAAGCATTGGATTCTTCGGAGGTGGCTGTCGTCGAAGTTGTTGTCGAGCCAGACTGTTTTGCGGTGTTTGAAGTTACATCCACAACAGGATCCGAGGAAGCATTGGATTCTTCAGAGGTGGTTGTCGTTGTGGTTGTTGTCGAGCCAGACTGGTTACCTGAATCAACGGCGGTATTTGCAGATTCTTCAACAACTGGGCCTGAGGACACATTCGATTCTTCAGAGGTGGTTGCCGTTGTGGTTGTTGTCGAACCAGATTGGTTTCCGGTGTTCGAAGTTACATCCACGACAGGATCCGAGGAAGCATTGGATTCTTGAGAGGTGGTTGTCGTTGTCGTTGTCGAGCCAGACTGGTTACCTGAATCAACGGCGGTATTTGAAGATTCTTCAACAACTGGGTCTGAGGAAGTATTGGATTCTTCAGAGGTGGTTGTCGTCGAAGTTGTTGTCGAGCCAGACTGGTTTCCGGTGTTTGAAGTTACATCCACAACAGGATCCGAGGAAGCATTGGATTCTTCAGAGGTGGTTGTCGTTGTGGTTGTTGTCGAGCCAGACTGGTTACCTGAATCAACGGCGGTATTTGAAGATTCTTCAACAACTGGTTCTGAGGAAGCATTGAATTCTTCAGAGGTGGTTGTCGTCGAAGTTGTTGTCGAGCCAGACTGGCTTCCGGTGTTTGAAGTTACATCCACAACAGGATCCGAGGAAGCATTGGATTCTTCAGAGGTGGTTGTCGTTGTGGTTGTTGTCGAGCCAGACTGGTTACCTGAATCAACGACGGTATTTGAAGATTCTTCAACAACTGGGTCTGAGGAAGCATTGGATTCTTCGGAGGTGGTTGCCGTTGTGATTGTTGTCGAACCAGATTGGTTTCCGGTGTTTGAAGTTACATCCACAACAGGATCCGAGGAAGCATTGGATTCCTCAGAGGTGGTTGTCGATGTGGTTGTTGTCGAGCCAGACTGGTTACCTGAATCAACGGCGGTATTTGAAGATTCTTCAACAACTGGATCTGAGGAAGTATTGGATTCTTCGGAGGTGGTTGTCGTCGAAGTTGCTGTCGAGCCAGACTGGTTTCCGGTGTTTGAAGTTACATCCACAACAAGATCCGAGGAAGCATTGGATTCTTCAGAAGTGGTTGTCGTGGTAGTAGTTGTCGAGCCAGACTGGCTACCTGAATCAACGACGATATTTGAAGATTCTTCAACAACTGGGTCTGAGGAAGCATTGGATTCTTCAGAGGTGGTTGTCGTCGAAGTTTTTGTCGATCCAGACTGGTTTCCGGTGTTTGAAGTTACATCCACAACAGGATCCGAGGAAGCATTGGATTCTTCAGAGTTGGTTGTCGTTGTGGTTGTTGTCGAGCCAGACTGGTTACCTGAATCAACGGCGGTATTTGAAGATTCTTTAACAACTGGGTCTGAGGAAGCATTAGATTCTTCGGAGGAGGTTGTTGTGGTAGTAGTTGTCGAGCCAGACTGGTTTCCTGAGTTTGAAATTACATCCACAACAGGATCCGAGGAAGCATTGGATTCTTCAGAAGTGGTTGTCGTTGTGGTTGTTGTCGAGCCAGACTGGTTACCTGAATCAACGGCGGTATTTGAAGATTCTTCAACAACTGGGTCTGAGGAAGCATTGGATTCTTCGGAGGTGGTTGTCGTCGAAGTTGTTGTCGAGCCAGACTGGTTTCCGGTGTTTGAAGATACATCCACAACAGGATCCGAGGAAGCATTGGATTCTTCAGAGGTGGTTGTCGTTGTGGTTGTTGTCGAGCCAGACTGGTTACCTGAATCAACGGCGGTATTTGAAGATTCTTCAACAACTGGGTCTGAGGAAGCATTGGATTCTTCAGAGGTTGTTGTCGTTGTGGTTGTTGTCGAGCCAGACTGGTTACCTGAATCAACGGCGGTATTTGAAGATTCTTCAACAACTGGGTCTGAGGAAGCATTAGATTCTTCCGAGGTGGTTGTTGTGGTAGTAGTTGTCGAGCCAGACTGGTTTCCTGAGTTTGAAATTACATCCACAACAGGATCCGAGGAAGCATTGGATTCTTCAGAAGTGGTTGTCGTTGTGGTTGTTGTCGAGCCAGACTGGTTACCTGAATCAACGGCGGTATTTGAAGATTCTTCAACAACTGGGTCTGAGGAAGCATTGGATTCTTCGGAGGTGGTTGTCGTCGAAGTTGTTGTCGAGCCAGACTGGTTTCCGGTGTTTGAAGATACATCCACAACAGGATCCGAGGAAGCATTGGATTCTTCAGAGGTGGTTGTCGTTGTGGTTGTTGTCGAGCCAGACTGGTTACCTGAATCAACGGCGGTATTTGAAGATTCTTCAACAACTGGGTCTGAGGAAGCATTGGATTCTTTGGAGGTGGTTGTCGTGGTAGTAGTTGTCGAGCCAGACTGGTTTCCGGTGTTTGAAGTTACATCCACAACAGGATCCGAAGAAGCATTGGATTCTTCAGAGGTGGTTGTCGTTGTGGTTGTTGTCGAGCCAGACTGGTTACCTGAATCAACGGCGGTATTTGCAGATTCTTCAACAACTGGGTCTGAGGAAGCATTGGATTCTTCGGAGGTGGTTGTCGTTGTGGTTGTTGTCGAGCCAGATTGGTTTCCTGAATCAACGGCGGTATTTGAAGATTCTTCAACAACTGGGTCTGAGGAAGCATTGGATTCTTCGGAGGTGGTTGTCGTCGAAGTTGTTGTCGAGCCAGACTGGTTTCCGGTGTTTGAAGTTACATCCACAACAGGAACCGAGGAAGCATTGGATTCTTCAGAAGTGGTTGTCGTTGTGGTTGTTGTCGAGCCAGACTGGTTACTTGAATCAACGGCGGTATTTGAAGATTCTTCAACAACTGGGTCTGAGGAAGCATTGGATTCTTCGGAGGTGGTTGTTGTCGAAGTTGTTGTCGAGCCAGACTGGTTTCCGGTGTTTGAAGTTACATCCACAACAGGATCCGAGGAAGCATTTGATTCTTTAGAGGTGGTTGTCGTTGTGGTTGTTGTCGAGCCAGACTTGTTACCTGAATCAACGGCGGTATTTGAAGATTCTTCAACAACTGGGTCTGAGGAAGCATTGGATTCTTCGGAGGTGGTTGTCGTTGTGGTTGTTGTCGAGCCAGATTGGTTTCCGGAATCAACAATGGTGTTTGCAGATTCTTCAACAACTGGGTCTGAGGAAGCATTGGATTCTTCAGAGGTGGTTGTCGATGTGGTTGTTGTCGAGCCAGACTGGTTACCTGAATCAACGGCGGTATTTGAAGATTCTTCAACAACTGGGTCTGAGGAAGCATTGGATTCTTCGGAGGTGGTTGTCGTCGAAGTTGTTGTCGAGCCAGACTGGTTTCCGGTGTTTGAAGTTACATCCACAGCAGGATCCGAGGAAGCATTGGATTCGTCAGAGGAGGTTGTCGTTGTGGTTGTTGTCGAGCCAGACTGGTTACCTGAATCAACGGCGGTATTTGAAGATTCTTTAACAATTCGGTCTGAGGAAGCATTGGATTCTTCGGAGGTGGATGTCGTCGAAGTTGTTGTCGAGCCAGACTGGTTTCCGGTGTTTGAAGTTACATCCACAACAGGATCCGAGGAAGCATTGGATTCTTCAGAGGAGGTTGTCGTTGTGGTTGTTGTCGAGCCAGACTGGTTACCTGAATCAACGGCGGTATTTGAAGATTCTTCAACAAATTGGTCTGAGGAAGCATTGGATGCTTCGGAGGTGGTTGTCGTCGAAGTTGTTGTCGAGCCAGATTGGTTTCCGGAATCAACAATGGTGTTTGCAGATTCTTCAACAACTGGGTCTGAGGAAGCATTGGATTCTTCAGAGGTGGTTGTCGATGTGGTTGTTGTCGAGCCAGACTGGTTACCTGAATCAACGGCGGTATTTGAAGATTCTTCAACAACTGGGTCTGAGGAAGCATTGGATTCTTCGGAGGTGGTTGTCGTCGAAGTTGTTGTCAAGCCAGACTGGTTTCCGGTGTTTGAAGTTACATCCACAACAGGATCCGAGGAAGCATTGGAATCTTCAGAAGTGGTTGTCGTTGTGGTTGTTGTCGAGCCAGACTGGTTACTTGAATCAACGGCGGTATTTGAAGATTCTTCAACAACTGGGTCTGAGGAAGCATTGATTCTTCGGAGGTGGTTGTTGTCGAAGTTGTTGTCGTGCCAGACTGGTTTCCGGTGTTTGAAGTTACATCCACAACAGGATCCGAGGAAGCATTGGATTCTTCAGAGGTGGTTGTCGTTGTGGTTGTTGTCGAGCCAGACTGGTTACCTGAATCAACGGCGGTATTTGAAGATTCTTCAACAACTGGGTCTGAGGAAGCAATGGATTCTTCGGAGGTGGTTGTCGTTGTGGTTGTTGTCGAGCCAGATTGGTTTCCGGAATCAACAATGGTGTTTGCAGATTCTTCAACAACTGGGTCTGAGGAAGCATTGGATTCTTCAGAGGTGGTTGTCGATGTGGTTGTTGTCGAGCCAGACTGGTTACCTGAATCAACGGCGGTATTTGAAGATTCTTCAACAACTGGGTCTGAGGAAGCATTGGATTCTTCGGAGGTGGTTGTCGTCGAAGTTGTTGTCGAGCCAGACTGGTTTCCGGTGTTTGAAGTTACATCCACAGCAGGATCCGAGGAAGCATTGGATTCTTCAGAGGTGGTTGTCGTTGTGGTTGTTGTCGAGCCAGATTGGTTTCCGGAATCAACAATGGTGTTTGCAGATTCTTCAACAACTGGGTCTGAGGAAGCATTGGATTCTACGGAGGTGGTTGTCGTTGTGGTTGTTGTCGAGCCAGACTGGTTATCTGAATCAACGGCGGTATTTGAAGATTCTTTAACAACTGGGTCTGAGGAAGCATTGGATTCTTCGGAGGTGGTTGTCGTCGAA
Organism: Drosophila nasuta; assembly: GCF_023558535.2. NCBI lineage: Eukaryota > Metazoa > Arthropoda > Insecta > Diptera > Drosophilidae > Drosophila > Drosophila nasuta. The sequence continues at coordinate 34,899,399 of NC_083457.1, read as the reverse complement.
GTTGTTGTCGAGCCAGACTGGTTTCCGGTATTTGAAGTTACATCCACAACAGGATCAGAGGAAGCATTGGATTCTTCAGAGGAGGTTGTCGTTGTGGTTTTTGTCGAGCCAGACTGGTTACCTGAATCAACGGCGGTATTTGAAGATTCTTCAACAACTTGGTCTGAGGAAGCATTGGATGCTTCGGAGGTGGTTGTCGTCGAAGTTGTTGTCGAGCCAGACTGATTTCCGGTATTATTAGGTCTTTCAGACTTTGTTATGGATGTTGTACCAGAAGTCGAGCCAGATTTGGATTTGTTTTTTTTCCATCCAGAATTTTTTGTAGATTTTGTTGTCTTGGACCATTTTTTATTTCTGCTTCGACGCCCATTTCTATAATTAGCGTGTTTTTCAGACGATGGAAATTTAAATTTATTACCATATTTGACATCTTCTTTTTCCCATGTTAAAAAGGAATTGGAATCTGCATTTTCAATATCTACATCGGATTGATTGGGATTTTGTTTGGAATCAATTTCTTTTGAATACCCATCTCTCTTAGTAGAGGAACGGTGCCAATTTTTCCACCCTTTTTTGCCATGTTTCGAATTTTTCCTGCGACCACTCTTATTACGGCGACTGGATTTAACAACCGTTGTAGTTGATGAGGAAGAGCTAGATTGACTATTTTTATCGTCCGAGCTAAAACCTTCGTTTACATTAAGATCCAAGGATGGAATAGACTGCTTCGATTCTTCTGAAGTTGTAATAGTAGTTGTTGAGTTGGATTGTTTGGAGTTGTTATTTTCATTTATAATTGGATCTTCTGATGATCCAGATTGTGTAGCCTGATTAGATCTTGTTGTCGTAGAGGTTCCTGATTGGTGGGTATTGCCATTACCGATCAAATTTCCAGAATGAGATCCCGATGACTCGGAGGATTCAGTTTTTATTGAGGTGGTCGCTGATGTTGTTGAGCTCGATTGATTATTCTTTCCACGACTAATCAGATTATCAAACCGACTGGAAGTTCTGTCATTGTGAGGCATTGCCCTTTTAATATCGTTAAGAATTTTATCAAATTGCAAAGATCCACTACTTTGGCCGGAGGTTTGGTGATTTTTAGCACAAGGAGCAGCTCCGGCAATTTCAGCGTCGTGAACAAGTATTAATTTGCCGAATAGACGATCTAAGAGCCACAAACGAATATCCTTTCGTATCTCAAGAAGAGTTTGTCGAACACTTTCACAACACGGACCGGTACGAGTTGCCGTTTGGGGCTGAAGCTCCTGAGATGAGCTCACTTCTGTTCCGGCATGGATATGAGCACCGGCCACGAATGCCACGAATACGCCCAAAAGAGCGATAGAATATAACCGCATGATCTACCAATAGCTAGATCTCCACTTTAACTGTTGGCGAAATTGACAGATTTAGCTCTTTTTATACCTTACCAAGTGTTAGCCAAATGTGTTTTCTAAATAATAATTTAGATATTTGCCTAGATGCTTTTGTGCAGTTAGGCAAATATGATATTGCTCAAAAACATTTGGTTCTCGCATTGTTCTGTGCCGAAAATAATGATATATTAGATACTTGACGCCGCAAATTGTGATCCCATAACAGTTCACAGTTTGGCAAAGAATTCAAAACAGATGTGCTAAATATTTGCATTAAGCTTAGATTAAACAATTATCAGACTTTCAACTTTACGTAAGTTGTGGATACACATATAGTATACGTCTAAGACGTCAGATCTTCGGCTGCATTTGCCAAAAATTCGGGAGCGTGTTGAATAGACAATAGCCTTGTTTATTTGAATTCTTTCTCAGCATATTATAATTATCATAATTATGCCAGCATATTTATTCTCTTATTTCAATAATATGTGTATATAGTATATTGTGTATAGCACATGTGTAAAGTGTGTAAGGTTTATCAAAACAATCATTAACTCGTGGGTTGTCCAATTAAAACTCATCTTTCTCAAATGGATGGTGAGGGTGGCCGTATTGACTGAAAAATATTGAGAAAGGATCTTATTAGTCGGTTGATAATATTTATTTTTATAGGCTAGTAATCAACAATGGAAAGCTTACGAAATATTCAATTAAACTAATTTGTTAGTGAAGCATTCTACTACTATAAAGATCTTATACAAACAAGAGTGTGGGAGGAAAGCAGGCAAAACTTTAAAAGCCACAATAGAAAATATAAACAAGAACATAATATTCCGTAGAGTAGGTAAATTAAACATACGTCGGTATTGGATGTCTTCTCATGTGAAACCGATGTTAGTTTTCGCCAGAATATTTACTTAACTAGTTGTATACACATATCATTTTGCTCGACTGGTTTCTTGCAGATTGAACCTAATACTCGTCGTTAAATGGATAGTGCTTATGATCGCCAACGCTAAATAATTGTTAAGAAATAATAATAATATAAAGATTTACAGTTCAGAATTCCTTTGACACACAAACTACTCGAATTTGAAATAAATCAATCAAAAACCAAGTCTACTTACTTCAACAGGGGCACCAGGCGGCCATTGCACTCGAATCCTTCAATGGTCTTGATTTCCTCATCGGTCAGCTCGAAGTCGAAGACCTTGAAGTTCGATTCGATGCGATCCTTGGTCACAGACTTTGGTATGACAATGTTACCGCGTTGGATTTGATAGCGAATTAAGATCTGGCCAGCAGTCTTCTTCTTGTTTGCAGCAATTTTCTTGATCTGAAAAGGACACCACAATCAGTTAACCTTCTATTGTGTCAAAGTCATTGTTTGGCTTACCGCTTCTTCCTCCAAAATGACCGGATCACCTTCCTTGGCCCAAGGACGGTTGGGGCTACCCAATGGACTGTAGGCAGTAATGGTAATATCCTTTGATTTACAGAACTCAGCAAGTTTCTTCTGCGTCAAATATGGATGGCACTCCACTTGATTTGTGGCTGGTGGAATTGTGGCAACCGCCAGGACACGTTCAATTTGGTTCTTGTTGAAGTTAGAAACGCCAATAGATTTGACCAAGCCATCCTTGACAAGTTTCTCCATTTCCTTCCAGGTGTCAACGTAATCATCGGGCGAGTAAAGAGTTTTGCCATCCTTATCGACTGGGAATAGTTCGCAGCCCGACTTGTATCCCATAGGCCAGTGAATCAAGTACAGATCCAAATACTTCAACTTCAACAAGTCCAGTGTGTTCTCACAGGCGGATCTCACCAAATCCGGGCGATGGAATGTATTCCACAACTTGCTGGTAATAAAGAGATCCTCGCTGAAAGCAATAGATAAAGTCTCAGTAAAATAAATGTAAAATTAGAGAAGCGAATATGTTTTACCGCTTGACAGCTCCCTCCTTAATCTTGGCTTCAATTCCGGCTCCGACCTCAGCCTCATTTTGATAGACGTAGGCGCAGTCAATGTGACGATATCCAACATCGATGGCAGTTTTTTACAGCTTCAACCACTTGGCCGGGAGGGCTCTGAAAATCACAAGAGTAGAAGCAAGTCTTTAGTAGAAATTCTCATATTCATGTGAAAATTCAATTAGATGAAATTATGACAGCTTAATATGAATTATCTCCCATAGTGTCGAAGGTCATTTTTTCACAATCTATTTTAAAGCCTCTACTAATTGGATTGGTATGAATTGGCTTGACTTTCATTTTAGAGGAGCGTGATTCGAGATGAAATGAAAATTCGATTATCAGCTTATCAGGTGCTTGACGTCACACTAATCAGCAGCAAGGGTAAATTCGCTAGCATTAAGGTTACCTCTAAAGCAACCTAAATTTAGAACGGAACAGGCCCTCTAAAATTTAGGCACTCCAAATTATAAACTTTCCAAAAAAAAATAAATAGAATGACCTCAAAAAAAGTAATGTACTGAACGTTTCTAATAATCATTTTCTTGTTTTATACCCTGGAGTAATCCGTTTTTATAAGTATTTACTGATTTACTACGTGCCACATATGCACTTCAGGTTGCTCGAGTACTGGGTATGTTAGTTGTTTGAGGAACAAGCATTAAAAAGAGTCTAGATAAGAGCATTTATCAATTTGATTTCGAGCTTAATGCAAGATGTCGACCACTTATGTGTGTTCATATACACATATACATACATATGTATATATGTATGTTTGTATGTGTATCTGTACTTCACATAATTTAAGAGAGCTGACGGGCAAGTTTTAAAAAATTTCCACTATCATTTTAAAAGTTGCGAGAGGTCACCTTGGGGTAGAAAATAACTACGTATATATATATACATATATATATATAACAAATGTATGCAAATAAATAATTATATATGTATTTCCTAGTTCATTTTGAGATTGTCCTACTATCGCCATTTACATGAACGCCGCTTCAGACCAAACACACCCACGCAGAGCTTTACTCATACATGCAAAATTACAAAACTCACAAACGCACACACAGCAGCCGGCGAAAAGCAGAGACGCCGTTGCCGGCAAATTATCAGCTGCGCGACGCGTGCAGAGCTAGTTCTAATTTTCGCCACAGAATAGAAATAAATAATGAACGGAAAATTACACGCTTAGAACTAAACACACATGCCTATTTGTAGTCTATACGTACACATTATACGCACATACGTCTTTCGTAACTAAATATTTGTTTTTTTATTGTACTTACATTCCAGGTTCCTAGACCAATGATGGGAATACTGTGACCACTGTTTAGTTTGACGGTTGGCACTTTGCTAGCCATTTTGCAAGTAACGTTAATATTTTTTGCCCTTGTAAAGGATATAGTAAAGAATTCAAATACTTATTTAATATTTGATGTGCGCGACAAGCAAAGAACTAATCGACGACCGACAGCTGTTTGCCGCTTTTATACGCCAATCAAAAGCTCGACTGGGCTTTTGTAAAGCTTTGCTGCTTTCACAAAAAAAATGTCGATAACAGATGTGCGATCGATAAGAAATAATAATATATATCGCAAGAAACATACGTTGGTTGTGCAATCGAATTCGAAGTTTCCGCCTGTCTCTCTTTGAGTGCACAGTATTCGAGGAAACAAAGCCGTAGACTTTTAATAGTGCGATAAACGCATGATTGTATTGCAATTAATTGCGGAATTTTATTCATCATAATTTAGCGAGCTTGTGCTTTGAAATTTAGTCTTTAAATATTTACTAAATAACTTGAATCTCAAAGATATTTGGATTATAGTAGAAAGCAAACTTACCAGCCAAGTGCCAAGTCCTATAAGTGGCATTTCCTTGCCATCAGCTAGGATTGCTTTGGGTACTGCATATTCCTGTTGGCACCTAAGAACACGCAATTCCTGATAATCGCTGAAATTCCATAATTAATAACTTACCATTTAAATCGTTCAGCCTTCTGGGCATACCCTCGAGTTGCCGTTTGAATTGCACAACGATTTAGCTGCAAAGCTAAGGAATTTTTTAAAGCAGCAAACATTTTGAATGCTATACTTTTTGGATCTATTGTCTTTTTATATTGTTTTGAGTTAACAGCAAACGTTTCGACGATTACTTGATTAGTATGGAATACAAAATATGAAAAGAACTGATGAAATATGTTGACACTAAAGATGTTTATTATATGAAGTGAAAAGCCTAATTCTTTTAAGAATGATATACAGCCTCTTAGACTTACACACAAGAACATATGTGAATTTATAATGGAAGATGTCTTATGTTTGTTTTGGTGCTGCAATTTCGAATGGATAATGAGGATGTCCATAAGCGGCTTTCATGGTCATAAAACGACCATTGCAATCGAGATCGCCGATGGCTTGCAAGTCGTCATTGTCCAATCCAAAGTCCCAAACCTTAAAATTCTCATACATATGATGTTTGCTCACTGATCGAGGTATGACAATAATGCCCGATTGTGTCTGAAAGCGTAATAGCACCTGGGCTGGACTACGATCGTATTTGGCAGCGATTTCCAATACAACTGGATGCTTCAGCAGTGGGTAGGCACCGGGTTTCTCGTAGGGCGTGTGAGCCGAGCCCAACGAACTATAAGCAGTAACAGCAATCGCATTGTCATAGCAGAGTGTAATTAAGGACTTCTGTCGCAAATACGGATGACATTCGATCTGCAGGACGACGGGTTTCAGCTTGGCCACGCTTAGCAATCGATTTATTTGCTGCTCATTAAAATTAGATACTCCAATAGCGTGGCATAAACCTCTATCCACTAACTCCTCCATGGCTCGCCAGGTGTCGACGAAGTCAATATCCTCGAATACAGCTTTGCCAGTATCCGGACATGTAGGATAGAGATTATCACCCGACTTATAGGCCATGGGCCAATGCATCAGATACAGATCCAGATAGTCCACACCTAGATTTCGCATACTTGTCTCGCAGGCAGGTCGCACCAAATCGGGTCTGTGGTGAGTATTCCATAGTTTACTTGTGATGAACAGTTCGTCACTGAGGAGTAGCATAAATCCGTTAATAATCAATAAGCGCACATAAAACAGTAGTCGATTACCGCGTTACAACACCTTCCTTGAGTTTCTCATCAATAGCTACGCCGACTTGGGCTTCGTTGCCGTAAATGTGCGCGCAATCGAAGTGACGATAACCGATATCAATGGCATCTTTTACAGCCTGCGCTAGGACATCGGGTGGACTCTGAAAACAGACAAAAAAACAAACGTTGAAAGCTTGAATGCATGTAATGCAAGTGCAACGTTGCAAAAGCTCAAAAAAGCTTACACACAAGTTCTTTTGGCATTGACATTGAAAAATACACATACATTCACACATATATCTGTTTATTATTACTATGTATATGTAATAGCAAGAGTTTTTTGTGATTATTCAATACTTTCGGTTTAACGGTTTCACTTTCCATACATTTTGTACTTACACGCCATGTCCCCAGTCCAACCATTGGCATATTTTTGCCATTGCTTAAAAGAAAATTCGGCGTCGACATTACTGCTAATTCGATTATTAAGAAGACGCTTAGCTGTTTTTCATTTACCGAAAGTATACAAAAAAAGAAATAGGTTGGTAAATTTTACTACTAATTAATTTCATTGACAACTAACTAAATACATTTTACATATAGACACCACACATATATCAGAGATAAATTTAGAAATTTGTTGGCGACCACAACAATTTACTACCTTGACCTCTCAAGAGGGATTGCGAGTGACGTTCACTTTAAATTGACTATTAACTACCAACAATTGCTGTTTGCGCTTAAAATTAAATTATTACTTGGTTGTGTTTTTAAATTTTCAGTTACTTTTAAGTAAAATAGTCCCTACATCACTGAGTGTGTACACACTGTATATAGAAATAATCGTTTGCTATCGATAACTGTTGCGAATACATCGATACCAAAATGTCGGTAGCTTACAGCACTGTTTTCGATTGCCGGCACGCAAAGAAAAAACAAAATACAAACAACAAAACGCGAAATGTTTGGCACGGTAAATAATTATCTTTCCGGCGTGCTGCGATCTGCAGAGGACTACGATGGAGATAGCTTGGGCACATTTCTATCGCTGCGCGACGTTCACGTGCAAAATCACAACTTGTACATAGCACAGCCAGAAAAACTCGTGGAACGCATGCTGAAGGCTCCGCTAGACGAAGTTGTTATTGCCCACCTAAAAGTGCTCTATTACCTGGCTCAGGAGCCACCTAACTACATGGAGGCATACACTCAACAGGCTGCCAGCTGCTCGGCGGTCGTTAAGTTGTTGCAGCAGCTCAAGGACGAGAACTGGTGCCTACCCCTCATGTATCGCGTGTGCCTTGATCTGCGTTATCTGGCGCAAGCCTGTGAAAAACACTGTCGCGGCTTCACACCCGGCAATATACTGGAAAAGGCTGCCGATTGCATGATGGCCTGCTTTCGCGTGTGCGCCGCTGATGGACGCGCTTCGGAGGAGGACACCAAGCGTCTAGGCATGATGAATCTGGTGAATCAACTGTTCAAGATCTACTTCCGCATCAATAAATTGCATCTGTGCAAGCCGCTTATCCGTGCCATTGAGAACTGTGCGTTCAAGGATAGTTTTCCGCTGCCGGAGCAGATCACCTATAAATACTTTGTGGGCAGACGAGCTATGTTCGACTCTAATTATCGCGAGGCTGTCGAATATCTCTCATATGCATTTACCCATTGTCCAGATCGATTCGCGAGCAACAAGCGATTGATACTTATCTATTTGGTGCCGGTTAAAATGCTGCTCGGCTACTTGCCACGGAAATCTCTTCTGGAACGCTACGATCTGCTGCTCTTCCATGATCTGGCACTTGCCCTGAAGGCTGGCAATGTTAATCAATTCGATGAAATCGTTCGGCAGCACGAACTAGTGCTCATTCGCAGCGGCATTTATTTGCTTGTGGAAAAACTGAAATTTATTGTTTATCGCAATCTATTCAAGAAAGTGTTTATTATTCGGCAGTCACATCAACTGGATATGAGCGACTTCTTGACAGCGCTACAGTTTGTCGGCGTTACCGATGTGTCCATCGATGAGACGCACTGCATCGTGGCCAATCTGATTTACGAGGGTAAAGTGAAAGGTTACATCTCACATGCACACAACAAACTAGTTATATCCAAGCAGAACCCATTTCCTCCGTTAATTTTGGCTTAATTTTATGAGAAACTTTTAAATAAAAAATCAACTAAAGTCTCAATGTTCTTCTATATTTAAATTTCCGCCAATAACCGATAGTCGATTTAAGCTCATTGCTTAACGTCATGCAGGGCTGCAGCATCATAGCAAGCGCCATCGTGCTCGATTTATTTTAAAATCTGAGTTGCGCTCACACTGCTGCCACATATATCTTTAATATATTAAACACAACTTAAAAAAAGAAGTGTCTAAACTCATATAAAAGTTTAAAGAATAAAATAATAAAGACTTTGTACCATTTTAATATCTGAGTTCGATTTTCATTCAATAATCGATGTTTAAGAAATAGTGACAGCATCGATAGTGCTGTCGTTGTGTTGCCATCTCTAGCTGTGTGTATATTTTCAACAGCTCACAGCTGAAGAAAACACTTTTTCGTGCAGTCCGCTCAAAATAAAACCACAATTTGAATAATAGCAAGTGTGTGCAAGTTCCATAGAATTCAACGTCCCAAAACACAAAGTTGCAGTCATTGCTCACATTTTATTTCCATCGTTTTCAAGAACCGACTTCTTTCGCTTTCAACCGGCGCTGTGCTGACACAACAAAACACGCTTTGCTATCGCAAAATCAATATTACTAATTTTGCTTTGCACATTCAAATGACATAACTAACTTAAACGCATTTCAAATAGCCGTTGTTTTTCATTTCCATTTCCGTTTTTTTGCAGAGCAACGCACTGTCGTCTACCATTGGATACTCTCTCTCGCTCACTCGCACTCTCACTGTTCCGTCATAAGAGGCTAAAAGAAAAAAAAAGGGGTCAACATGTCAGCACCGGTAATTGTCGAGGCCACGGTCAAGCAGACGGCGACGGTAAGTTTAATGTACATATGTATATGGATCAACTAAGCAACTATGTACTTACCTTTACCTTATGCATATCACATTGTTCAGCTCATTTTCATGCACGGATTGGGAGACACTGGGTACGTACTTTTGCTTGCAAGTTGCCTAGCTGCAAGTCCAAGTGATTAATTCGTTTTTTCGCTTTTGATAGACACGGCTGGAGCAGTGCCTTGGCCGCCATACGACCTCCCTTCATGAAGGTGATCTGTCCTACGGCGCCCACGCAACCCGTCTCTCTGAATGCCGGCTTCCGCATGCCCTCGTGGTTCGATCTCAAGACCCTGGACATTGGCGGACCTGAGGATGAGCCGGGCATTCGTTCAGCTCGCGACGATGTGCATGGTATGATACAGAAGGAGCTGTCCGCTGGCATTCCAGCCAATCGCATTGTGCTCGGTGGCTTCTCTCAAGGTGGCGCGTTGGCTCTCTATTCGGCTCTGACCTTTGATCAGTCGCTGGCTGGCGTGGTGGCGTTGTCATGTTGGCTGCCACTGCACAAGCAGTTTCCGGGTGCTAAGGCGACTAGCGATGATGTGCCAATATTCCAGGCGCACGGCGACTACGATCCCGTTGTGCCTTACAAATTTGGCCAGCTGAGCGCCAGCCTGCTCAAGTCCTTTATGAAGAACGTGACGTTTAAGACCTATAACGGATTGTCGCACTCGTCGTCCGATGAGGAGATGAACGATGTAAAGGTGAGTGCGACATGTCGCCTAATTGATTTGGCATTATATCTGTAATCACTTAAAGAGTTTTCTTACGCTCTCTTTGCTTTTGTCTATTTCAGGACATAATCAGTAAATGGGTAAACTAATTTCCAATTAGCACTTTAGCACTTTTACCGCGTCCCCGTCTCCAAATTCGTGTGCATTCCGGCAAGCAAACAAGAATAACTACAAAATAACAGCTAAAAGAATAACAATGAATCCAAAATTAATCTACACACACAACACACACACCTACACACGACAGTTTGATGTCGTCTTTTAGCCAAATTGAGAAATGTTGAGAGAAGCAATCAATTAATTATAATACGTAAAATACCTAACAATAGAGTGTGATGCGAATGCAGGTTGTTTCACCATACGATTTATTAATTACTTATCCTTTGTATAAGCTATAAAATATATATATCAGAGAAAGTTACTTTCAACACACACAAATTATGTTCGGTATTTTCTGTTGATTTCAAACAAAGCAAACAAAAAAAAGAATGAAATGAAATGAAACTAAGCCATGCATATTTGATTACAAATTAACAATTACTAATAAACTTACTTAATCCAAAAAAAAAAACCGAAAGAAAAGTAAATTTAAACTAAAATTTGAAATATCAGTACTTTGCAATATATCTAGATCGATTCTTTTCTCAAAAGCATACATTTACAACTATTCGAATTTTGATTAATTTCGTTTGTTTTCGTTCTTTTCTTACTTTATTTCGTACAGCAAGAGTTACAGACAAATCATCTATAGTTTTCCAGCTGAAACTAGTTAATTTTTTATTTGTTTATGTAGTCTGTTTTTTTTTATTTTTTCCAAATAAAAACCCATTTATTTAGACCGACAAATGCACTCATAAGTCGCCAGTTTTAATTCTGTATTTTACACATTGTATTTATATTAATCCTAAACTATAACTAAGTAGCTGTCGCATGACTCATCCACCTCTCATCTATATATTTGCAGACGCATTGGGAGGGCCAGAACATGGCTAGAAGGGCACAATGCTGCCAAATATCATAGTAGCTACATACGATACGATTTATAGACTATGAAATGTAGAGTTGCAGTTCCTTCCACATAAAATCAAAGCTCCTCTACGCCCCGCCCCCTAGTCATGAAACGCGACGGTGCAGATGTCTGAAACTAAACAGAAAAAAGAGAATTGTATTTTAGATATTATTTTGTACATACTTACATAATTTATGTAGTCTTTAGGCATACTATATAATTAGCTATTGGATGACTCCACTTTGTGTGGTCTGACGAGACGCAGTTTCGCTTAAGCGAACTAAACTAAATAAAGTTATGTGACAAAAAGCTTACAAAAGCCATCAAAACGCTCGAAAGGGGGAATGCACGAAAACGCGTTGGGTTTTCGTAAATAGTATTTCGTTTTGGTTGCCAACTTTGCGCGAATCAAATAAGTTGTTTTAACGGTCGAACTTTTGAATCTGTGAACACCGTACTGAAAGTCGATAAATCGATAGCAGCGGCACGAGTTTCGCACGAAGTGCAATCGTTGCTATCGTTTTTCGTTATCGAAGCTTGAGCGCCAATTATTTAGCTGCAAACGAAATTGCAATGTAAAAGGAATTCAAACAAAGCAAACAATGGCATTTCTTAGAGTGGATTAAAGAAGGTGAGTAAAAGCATAAAGGGCAATAAAAAAGGTCAATTAAAAATTGATAAGATTTGATTTGATGCCTGGCAACCAAAGCCGGTAGATTGCAATTAATTTGGCGGATTTTGGCACAACGTAAACAAACGACATGTTTAGCCCTGCCTATCTGCCCCCACTTCCCCACTCATACTCGCACACAAGTCGTCACACACACAAATATACACACGATGGCTGGTGTGGTGGACGAACGTGAACATTCACGACTTCGTTGTAGTATTTTCGCTCAGTTGTTTCCGTATCGCCGCTAAGTTTGGACGCGTTTGCTCCGGTCTTGTGGCTTGCAAATTACGCGCCGTTGTTCGTTTTTTTTTTGATAATAATAACTACGCGAGAAGAGTGCAACACAGTGGATTAACCGAAATTAATGTCAATTGTGAGTGAAGTCAATTTGACCAAACCCAAAAGGGGGCCAATCTAAGGAGCCAACCAAGATAACAGAAATAATTCAGAAAAAAAGGAAAATAAAAACGAAAAGTTTATTGAAAGCGAAAGTTAGGTGTTGCAGTTTTACGTTGCGCATTTTTCCTGTGGACTGCGCGCTTTGTTGTTGGTGCTGCTGCTGCGGTTGCTGTTGTTGTTTTGGGTTATTGGTCACAAAGGAAGCTTCGCAACGTGTGTAAAATGTATTTTGTGTGCTTGTCACTCGCGCGTACCATCTGCAAAGTGCGATGCAAGATACGAATTGAATGTGTAGAGTACGCACACATGTGTAGAGCGTGTGTAATATAAGCATAGGTGTGTTTGTGTAGATATGTGCTTAAGAAGTGCGTGTAAGTTTTGTTGCAATCTTGCTTTCTGCATTTGCTTTTACTGTTTACACGCACACACACATGCATAGAACAAATCAAAGCTGTGTTGGGGGTGTGGATAAACTCGTCGGCGGCGCCCTGTTGCGCCCTCTATTGTTCAGTGAATGTATGTGTGAGTTCACAGGGAACGCCATTATTATTACGATAATAATGAACCCGAATCGATAATAGGCTATAAAGACAAGTCGAGGCACGGTCTATAAGTATTCAATTACTAATTTCAATTTTAATAGATACCAAGTTCTGAGAAATTTCAGATACGTAAAAACCCCTTAAAAATCACTTAAAGATTTAAGCACTTATAAAATGTGCAATTGCACCGAGACTGCACTTGATAAGTACAAATTTATTTAGATTTGCATGGGTTTAACAACATTAATTACCTGACTACATTAAAAGTTCGTTGGCATCATCATTAATTGACAGGAGTTCAGTGATGTTGCAAACTGCGTAAAATCATACAGTAGAGCTCCCAAATTAGAAGTATGTGAAATTTAACTTTTCTGAATTAAAATTTCTAAAGAGTGGTGTATTTTATTTATTTATTTTATTTTTAGTAAGCTTTCTCTAATTGTCCAGAAATGATAATTTTCTAAACATTAGATTTATATTAAGAATAAGAATTAATTTTCGAATATGCACTGTATTTAAATAGCCTTGATTTGCATTTAAATCACTTAAGAGTAAAAGTATAAATCTAAAGTATTTTCCCTACATCTCAAATTGTGATTAATCACTAATTCAGTGAACTCTGTACCCTTTAAAATTCTAGAGAAAGAGAAACGCATATTATTTTTTTTTATAAATAATTAGTTTTCCACTCACAGCTTCATCTCTTTGTTGTGGCGAAAAGACAAGCGGCGATTACTGTTCCTCTACACAAGTGAATTCATCGATCGGAACGTGATTAGCACTATAATGAGTCTGCGTTTATTGTCTGTAGGTCATTAAAAGACAATTACATCTTTTAAAAATGATTTTCCATAGTATGACAAATGCTTCAAATATTGTCGGAAAACAGTACGTTTAAATTTGAGATCAATCTTCAGTTAAGTATTGTCATAGTGCCCCACAAAAACACAAAAAGCTCATTATAATTATCTCTCATCTTTTTATTAGTTTTAATTAAAACTGTTCACGTGATGGAAGGATTGAGAATCGGTACGATCAAGCGAACTATTTATTTATTCTTTTCGAGTTTGCAAATCACTTATTGATATTATGAAATATACATATATATACTGGAATTTTGAGTTTCATTAATGTTCAATAGCAATTACTAATTAAAATTAAAACTACTTTTTTCTATACATGTGTCGAGTAAATGGGTGTATAAATATTTATGCCGTGATAATCAGCAATAAATTTTAAAATTGTCATGGCAGGTAGGACATGAGAGTGATAGGCTGCGAGATAACCTGTAATTAATTGCATATTTATCATGGATTCCTACGACAAATTTCTTGTTTGTTTGTTGTAGTCATCGGTCTGACGCTGAACAATAGAATAATTAAAATGCTTCCTTTTACTAATGCAAGGTTTAAGCCAATTAACTAATTCAAACATATTTATAATTTATTATAACAGTTGGTCAATTATTGTTTGTCATTTTAAATCAATAGATATTTTATATTATAAGTACAAGCAATTATTCATTATTTTTATTTTGTTTTTGTCGTTATTGTACATCAATGGAATGAACCCACACATTTTTGGAATTACCAATAAAACAGGTATTGCAATTATTCGATAATCACATTGAATTATTCGAACGTATACTCTCCCAATGTAATGCAAGCTTATGAGTCAAAAGTTCCTCAGCTCGGTAATACAGAGTACACGTGATTGTAAGTATGTTGGGAAATTATTCGACAACAATAATTTGCATATTAGGCTACGCTTTTGATTTATGGCTATGCATACTATTTTCCACATTCCCATTGATCCAAATCAGAGGTTTTTTTATTTCCGTTTCCTTATAAACTGCTCTCTATCTCTCTCTGCAATTTTCGAACCTCCTTTAGTTTTTTATGATCTTCGGGTATGGTGTTGAAAAAAGTCATCTTCGCTTGGTGTATTTTTAGGAGCAAAAATGCACAAAACAAGTTTCAACCGGCAGAGTGTTTTGCATTAATCCAACGCATTTAGGAATCAGGCGACGCCAAAGAGTTTAAAAGGGGTTAATAAATGGAGGCTGACATCAAAGTATTTTATGTTAGCATTAACGAGGGAGCGCTTTATACAGGGTGTTGCTAAAAGATTAAATTATTGAAGACGATGTTCAATATTCTCGTAAAGAAGTGTGAGATATGAACTCTTAGAACTTTTTCGAAAGTTTAATTCGCAATTTGAAACCAAACTCTCTTTAATAAATTCAAGGTCAAAGAAGGCGAAATTGTGACTTAATTATTATTACGGCATTCGTATTAGATCTTTGATAATTTACATATTTGTGTATGTAGGAAGCAGTCACTAAATGCTAATACAATTAATGCATCATGACAACAACAAGAAATGTCAATTTTGCGTCTGTCTGTTTATTTACGGTGAACACTCATATATTATTACCCCATCCGAGATGAGACTTGATAGATCTGCGATATGGACGCGGCGTTAAAAGCGGAACGAACGTGCTCCAACTGACGGGTTCAGCTGACAGACGACGAGTCTCAATTCTGTTAAGCTTCTCACTTAAGCTTCTAGTTTACCAGAGTCGTGAGCTGTCTACACGCCAGCGTGACTTGACAGTTTTTGAAGCTCTCTTCAGCATTCGCTTAACGATCAACCATAAAGAGTTGCATGTAAGGATCGGAATTGACAACGGTTGTCAGGTTAACTTCAGTGTGATTCAAGCATCTGATTATATCTGGTTTATTAATATCAATGGGTAACCATGTCAGCTAATGCCCAAGCCAGGATCATAAGCAACCGGTTTTGACCTGTTCCCAACAAAATCGCATTGCGCACCCTACCAATTAGCGGGACTAAAGTGATATATGTATATAGTATTATATGTATGTTTATGATGTCCTATTCCGGTTTTGGGGTTCAACTCTTATTAACCTGTTTCCGTTGTCACAGCTACTAATGCGCTGCGTCATTATTTATATTTTTCACGGAATTTCAAAATGAAACATTCGCTTACTTTGAATTCACACATGTCAATGATCTGTGAAAACAAACAAACAATTAAATATAACTTTAGTTTAACTTTAAATTTAATTGATGCTGACCACTTGTCGTTTAGGCGCTGCCAACTTGTTGAACTGCTTAGCCATTAATCGAAGACAGGTTGATCAATAAATTCATCCTCCTTAAATATATTGGGTCAATGACATGCTTGATACATTATTAAAACACCTGTTACCTGTTTGGGAACACACACGCACTTTTACATAACTAAACAAATATCGTTGTTATAATGAAGGAGTTCGCTAAGTAGATAATAAAAATGCATAGATCGAAGCGAGTGCCAAAATTCTGTGGTGGGCTTAATGAGACGTGTTGTCCTAGGAATGCCAACTGCGAATTTATGCAGCTGATGCCAATCAAAGCAACAACATCAACAGCAACAAAATAACAAAAATACGACAATTGGAACACCCACTATAACAACAACATAAACAACAACAACAACAATAATATTAATGGATTATCAATGTTTTTCAAGGCCGAAACGACAAGAAGAACCATAAAAAAAGAGCCAAAATGAAATGCGAAGATAACGCTTTTTATGCTGGTTGTTGTTCTTGCTGACACGCTTTACAACTTCAGCTCCCTTTTTCCCCTTTCTGCATGAAAACAAATTTGATAATGAATAATTTTATATTTTCAGCGCGTAATCGGCGGCAATGCAGACGCCGCATAAACCAAAACAAAGCATTCCGTGAAATTTAGAAAATTCAAAAAAACAAAAGCAAACTATGTGTGTCGCATGGCGAAAACAATAACAATAACAATATCAAAATCAAAAACAAATGCAAAACTTAAACCTAGTGGCTAATGACACATTCCGCAAACACGACACGTAATCTAGCGACAATAACAATAACAACAACAAAAACTACAACTACTCATTGAGATCTATTCCAAATTTATTGATATTAACTGTGTACAACAAAAGTGGCATTAAAAAGCAATAAAACATTTTTGCAAATAACCTCAAAGCATAAGTGAAAATCATCCTAAAATGGATTCAACGCGCAACCTTCTATCCAAACAGTCCAAGGATGTGGAATTCCAGGACGTTTTCTACACAGTCGATCAACGCAATAATTTCTGTAAGTATAGTATTTCATGTTCAATATGATCAGTATTAATTCAAATAAATAATTCTCAACACGTTCATAAGTCGGTCACAATTGAAGCGATTCCCATGGGGAATGCTTCTTTGTTTATGTGCTGGCCTCTAGATTTTGTAGTTAAGATTTGAAACGTAGTTTATTTACTATTACGTACGAAATTTTAAATTAGACTTTACTATTCGAGTTTTTAAATGACCTAATCAGGAAATAGGAACTATTGTTTTGGAATTCATTTCAGTATGTATTTTAAAATACATTTTTAAAATTCTATTAATATTTAAATATGTGTTGAAGATTGTTTCAAGTTGCATATTTAATTCATTTAGAAAAGTATTTAGACGCAATGAAAATGTTTTTATTTTTTTGGAATATTACTCAATTTTTTTTATTTTGTTGAAAACGAAACATTTTTACATGCTTTCAGTGTTTATATGATCATATTTCGAAATTCTCTTTCATAATTAGACATAACGGTTTAACGATTTCTTATACTTTAGGGTAGTACTTTTAACTAGTTCCATAACTTTTGTTATATTATATTTATATCAAAACTTGATTTGAATTTAATTCCTGAAACAATAATAATATATTTTCTTTTGTCAACAAATTCACATGGTTTAAATGTTTTTATGATAGTTATTTCGAAACTCTCTGTAATTAGTCATAATGGTTTCAGAAATATTTGACTTTCTTGTACTTTGAGCTGCGTTTCGACTAGTTGCATAATTACCAGTTAATATTTGAAAGTTACACGAGCGTTGAATTGCTTTTATAGCATGAAATACGCGAACTTGTTAGCTATTTCACAATCATACATATAGGGTAATAATAATATGTTGTTTAGAGTTCCTTGTAATGCAAGTACCACTCTTATGGGTTACTAACTGTGCTTAATGACCGTGTTATACTTAGATATTACCCAGTTTTTGATGGTGCACATCCAATGTTAACCAGACTTTTGTTTCTCGTTTTGTTACACTTTTATTAAATATATTTTACATTTTATTTAACGGTGCAGTATTTGATTTCATTTCATGTTGTTGTGAGTCGTGGTTAATTTAAATGTTTTGCTTTTTGTTGCGGTATCTCGACCACAGCGACCATTTGGCAATTGCTTGTTGTCTGGCCAAGCGCTAAGTGTTCCATAATTATACGAGCTGGCGGGCAAATAAACTAAAAAAGAAGCAATTTACGCTTCTATTGTTGTTACAGCCAACACCAATTACAACATACAAACTTGAGCGTATACCCTGTAACCACAACAGATGGCCAGACATTGTCCGCTGACATTTCGGGGTAATCAATCTGGCACTCGACATTTGGCTACATTTATATCTTATACTCAAGATGAATCTAAACATGGAAATGGTCTTGTATACCCTTGAGTTTCTGCAGCTGACCTAAGGGTTAAATACACTCATGCAAATCGATAAACATATCTAAATATTTGCAATGTTCAATAATGCAAAAATTGCTTGGTAAACTAACATAGCTGCAAACAAATATTCAAAGTGAATGAACATTTTTTACTTTGCTTCCGCCAAGAGTTTTGCCATAATTCGTAATCTCGTCAATACATACTTACATATAAGAATATAGGGTATCTTTCTACACAGCAATGTGCATGAAGTGCATGTGTCGTCTTTTTTTTTAATGTTTTCCAAATGAAATTGCTTTGTCATTTGGTCAGTCAGCCGATGTCGATGTCGACGGCAATGCTGATGGTCAGCTTAATGGACACTTTTAGCATTTCGGCATCTTTCTCATTTTAGTGCCGCGCCCAATTCTCGTCTCTCGTCTGAACTCATCTCTTGTGAAAAGCGGCATCGACATCGTGCAACGTGCAACGTGCAGCTTAAAACAAGTTTTGATCGCTTGCTGCAATACTGTGTCGGCCAATGTCTTTATTTTTGCTACTGTGTGCACAGTTTGTAGTATGCGAATAATTGACACACAATTTACAGTCGAAGTTGAGTCGCACACTTACCTAAAATTGAGACATTTGGCAGACCCCCCAAGTTCAGAGTACACTCCGTTCGCACATTTGCCATTTGAAAATTGATTTTCGATTGAATTTTGATTTGCATTAAATGAATTTGAACACGTCAGCATAGCATTCGATCAGCGTTTCCTTAGCTAAAATAACGCCAGCTGTAAACACATTTTTAAGCTGACACAACAGAATTTATATCAATGCTTTTGTTGACGATGATCCTACTGAAGGGTTCTTTTCAAGAGCTGAAGCAAATATTATATGATCTTCTTATATAAGAAGTTCGCTCGTGTATGCAAATATCTATGTTGAATTCTTAGTTTGCTTTATTTAAGCTCTCAAGTTGCAAATTTGATCAGCAAATATAATTATGAGATTCATAACGCATTTGAATGTCAATTTGAAAAGCTTTTAAGTCTTTATAATGCTTCGTTTTTGTTTTTTTATTTCTAAACGATTATAATTTTAGATTGTTTATCATATGTTCGAAATTATTGTTCTGCACATTGTTGCTAATCGCTGCACAGTTGCAGTGCTGACTTTAAATCAATATTTTCTGACTCATGCGTGATATTTTATCACCAAAATATTTGCGTTACTGACCTCAGAACGAACTTCAAATAACATACTATTTAATCACATTTTCGAAACTGATTAGTTTTGTTCTCACCATTTGAAATTTAGTTTATTTCTCCTTCTCTTTTTGGCGAAGTACAATTCCACTTAGCACAGTGTTCCTCTTGCTTAATTAAGAGTCGTTGAGTTAATATATTCTGCTCAAATTAAAGAGTTCTTAGTAATTCAACGCAACATACATTTTTAATTCGCCTTTCATTGTGTGGCATTTGCTAGCATTATAATAAATATTCAAAGAGCTTAAAACAGAGTATCCACATTTAGCTTGCTCTGTTTTTCTGTTGTTTTGTTGCGATCTTTCGCTTGAGCAATTCGACAATATCGTCGTTTTAGATTTACTTCTTGCAAGCAGACGTTGTTGTTGTTGCTGAGTTATTCATGAGCAGCATGAGCTCGAAGTGCCTTTGCTGCGCACTGCTTGGGCAATAATCACAGTTAATCAACGTCACTCATACGCCATGTGCAACGTGCAATGGGAGGCGCGTGATGTCGCCAAGCGACAAAATGCCTCCTACTAACACAATACTCGATAAGTATGTACACGAATGTAATGTACACACACATACATAGATGCAAAGCTCAGTGTTTGTGTGTTTCTGTAAATTGTGCATGGCAACTCGTATATGCGACTTCCTCAAACTGACGGCGGAGGCAGGCAGCAAATGAAAATTATATTGTAGCTGGCGACAATGCTGCAAACAGCATTATGAGCATCAGCACAACATCATTATGAACATAATGATCACCAAATGGGGCATGAGCGCAGCAACAATAACAACGCAGCCAGATTATGCTCAAGCGCAGGCCTTGCTTACAGCGCCAAAAAGCACAAATAACAGCAACAACAACAACAACAATTGACCAACTTTGATTGAATAATTTTTTCGTCTTTCCCCTTCTGGCGGCATCTCTCACTAAACTCGGCAAATGCTCGCGAAGCATCGCTTCTATTAAAACTCGCTGTGGAATTTCACATTTTGATCAAATCACTTTTTCAACTTTTCCGCAAAAATACGCGACTCCAAGTCTAGCGAATAAAATTTCCTAATAAGGAATATACAAATTTTGCAATCTTGCTTTTGTACGTTCATTTTTCTCAAGTTCCAACTTATGCATGCTCTTATTAATATATTCCAAGTAAATAGCAGATATTTTTCCTATCAGTCACAGTCATTCTTTCTCTGTCTCTCATTGGACATTGCCCAGTCTTCCTATTCGTCATTGTTTTGTTTGTTTGCAACGCCAACTTTCATATTGCAATCGCTTAGTATTCGAATTTAAATTTAATATGAAAGAAAACGCAAGTCAAGGTTACTGATAATACTTAGATGTGGGGAATAGAGACAGTGACTAAAATGGCAAAACTTGCAAATAATATTTACAAAAGCCATAATAATAAATATATATTTTAACCTTTTCAAAAATTGCAATTAAAAACGTATTTAAGCAATCTTGGAATCTACAACAATCTGATTGTTTCTATAGAAGAAAAATCAATTAGTTTCACAATTTATGCCCATCGTCAACTCATGGGTTTTATCAAACAACTTACTTAGAAATGGCAACACTTGGAACTTTGTACTATTTGTTTAATTTACATATATATGTAAATATATTTGATTAGAAACGCTTTCTTCAAGAGAAATATATTCCCGCGATAATAATGTAATAGTTTTATGAAGCGAATGTGAAGAATTATTTATAGTAGATATAAAAAAATACTATTTACAGACATTGCGGTTGTGACACATTTCATTAATTATAGTATTTCATTAATTTTAGTATTAAAAACGTACTTAAGCAATCTTGGAATCTTCAACAATCTGATTGTTACTACAGAAGATAATTTCAATTAGTTTCACAATTTATGCCCATCGTCAACTCATGGGTTTTATCAAACGACTTACTCAGAAATTGCGAAACTTGGAACTTTGTACTATTTATTTAATTTACAATATATAAGTGTATGTGAATATATTTGATTAGAAACGCTTTCTTCAAAAGAAAAATATTCCCGCGATAATAATGTAATAGTTTTATGAAGCGAATGTGTAGAATTATTTATAGTAGATATAAAAAAATACTATTTACACACATTGTGGTTGTGGCACATTTCATTAATTATAGTATTTAAATAAATTGTGAACTCTAGTTTAAAGCGTCAATTACGTCAGTGAATATGAATTATTAATATCACATCGTATCGTTTATCTCCACATTATATTTTATAGATCCAATCAATAAAAACCACTATCAATTTGTAATAAATTAAGATACAAAATATAAATATTTATATAAATTTTGAAATATTAAAAAATATTTGTATAATAATTAGATTGCTCGCAAACTAATCAAATTAAAATAGTAAAGTTACTTTGTGCATTTAATATCCGGAAATTAGGATTGTTTAAGTTGCAAATATCTGTTCTAACATATGATTAATTGACTGTCTGCAAATCAAACACTTTTAATTAACTTTTATCTCACTTGTGTGCAGAGACGGAATTTAATTAAAGACTAGATAATTTCTATCTCTAGTAGGGCAATTATTATTGAACTATTATTAGCTAATGCTGGGTATGAAATTTTAAGCAATTTTAGTTGTAGAATTCAGGTATTGTATACTTTATCGACCAATTAGAATGTTTTATTGCTTTACTCTTTAATCATAGGGATTCATAACTACGTATATTTCCGGGATCGGATCTTTTATTAAGAGTCTTGCAAAACATGTTTTATCAATCAGTTATTGCGTATCACAAAGCAAATACTCGGTATGTTAATTTTGAAGTTCTAGATAGTCGAATTTCAAATTTTAAGAAGCATGTGATAATAAACACAAAAGCTGAGATAACCCGCATCTGAATGTTTACATATAAATATAAATATGAATGTGTACCCTGAGCTGTTTGAATAATTCGTGTACTCGAGATGTGATCAAAACGAAACCCTGCTTATCATGTCGTCACGTTCAACAGCCTCAAGTAAAGTCGCACTCTGCCCACTGGGACACACACACACATTGTGTATTGAATTCTCAAATTGATCACGTCGCAATTTGGCTTTGTGAGTCACTTCATGTTCGCACTCATTCTCTTGGTTTACTCCATTGCCGGCGCCTATGGATGTTAATAAAGCCAACGCTGAGTTTCGTGTTTTCTGTCGTGACACGCAATCTAGGGGCATTTTTACCAAAACAAATTTATTACAATGAAAAGTGGAGAAAAATTAATGAGCCCAATTAAATAATTCGCATGCTTATATATTTATTATAATATCTTTGTTAAATGCATGAGTTTTTGTATGTTTTGTTGATACAAATGTCAATAAGATTCATTGACTTTTATAATTTCATTAATTTTTTTAAATTTGTACAATAATAATCTTTGTTTATTGAAGAATTGTTAATAATTTATGCATAGACATAAATTTATTTAATTATAACGTGTGACGTTTAAATTATTCATTTAGCTCAAAACAAGTTCCCTTCTCTACGATTCAAAAAAATTCCAGACTAATAGCAGAACAACCCGAAAGAGATCGAACTTGTCAGCTTTTATTACACAAACTCAAAGATAAATTGTCGGCCAAATTTTGTTGTTTGTTGATCAACAGCGAGACAGAGCGCCAGACTCGGGGAAACTAATTGATATGTAGACTTGGCCACTGGTCTATAAACGCCTGATACGTAAGCACATCGTACGCCACTCTTAAAAATTTACTACTAGTCGTATACGTACTTTTTGACAAGTTATGGCATTCAGTGTTGTTACCGACCTTCTTTGATCTATGAGGCGAGGCACTGCACAAGGAATGCCAATTTGATTACCCCTGGGAGGTCCATTCACATTGCCAGTATTATAAAGCGTTAAACTGTGAGCCTTGTTGAAGATATTTTTAATTAGTTTTAGCAAAACACATGTCGAATTGCAATAATAACTCATTTGATTGATGAGTTACACGATCTTGAAAATCTTGAGAATCATTCGCAAGCTATTTAACTTTTGAATTAATATTTGAATTCATAAATTATGATGATTGTAAATTATGCCGCCCCCTTTTTAAACTACAAAATATAAATAGGTTTGAAGTGCGCAAAAAAATCAATCAATAACCTTATCAATTAAAGCGATAATGTAGCATCCTCCGATCTGAGAACTTTGAATATGTATATGACTAATTTCATTTAAACAAGGTTTTATCGCCCAAGCGAATAGGAAATGAAAATGCATTAAATATATAAGGTTCAATAATCAAAGGTGTGTGTCAGATCAAGTTTACATTTAATTTATTACTATGTTGCAGTTATTGACTTATATAAAATATTGGCGCAACCGTTTAATTAATATCTAATGGGGGTTTGAAACTGATTAAGACCTTAGTAATTACAAGTTACGTGTAGGGTTGAAACTTGCAATTACGTTAAATCTGATTGGTTTTGATTGGTGATTGATTTAATCAATATTTGTACAATGTTCCGCTTAGGAATACAAGGAAGATGTCATCATCATTCAGACATTGTAGCCCACTTTTGTAATACTTGTTGGTTTTTTCATTGTAATCGCTTGTTACGTCAAGGTTGTGTTGATAAGCCAGACTTGAACATTGACACATTGCATTGAGATGCGATCATCAATAAATAAATTACACTAAAGCCTTTATTGTATTTAAACTCATAATCAAATCCTCTTTCAACGAAAAAAATGACTAATCATCTTCAAAAGAAGAGTCTCTTAACTGCTAATCATGCTCAAACTATCTTAACCCGACGTTTAGCTTTTAACTCTTAATTGTGCGTAATTCTAAGCTCTGGTTAGCGATCAGTTAAACTTTAACGGCACTCCCTACAGGTAACGCTTAAATTTGATAACCACAATAATTACCATAATAAACGTTGATTGGCCGCAAAAAAAAACAAGTTTGTGGAATAGACGAAACTGAGCAAATTGTTTAACGTCCATCGCGAAGCCAGAATTAAACAAGTAACACATTAAAGCGAATCGAAATTCTACCGCAAAAAGTGCACAATCATTACAGGCGAGCAGAATGTATTGTGATGAAATACACACAATTTATTATTAGACTCTTTAGTGTTTCTAGAGAAAATCACGGCGGTTGTGGGAGCTTTGTTTTGGCTCTTTGTCATACTCGAAAGTTTCCAAAAACGAATGGAGCTAATAACACAAAGAACCGTCTGATTGATATTGCGGCGTCATCGTATGGTTCCTTAAGTTCGTCTAGACAGCTGTGGGATTTACGTACCGCTTTAAAGCGTAAGCTTCCCGCTACAAATATCACACGAGTCGCACTTAGGAACGTGTTTTGATTTTATTTTTGGAACCTTTTCTCGCCCATCAAAAAATTCTCCATTCTCTATTATCTATTCGTGTTTCCAATTTTATTGACTTTTGTTTTCATTTTTTCAGTTCGCTTAACCGGACAGCGGCAAATTTTGAAAGGCGTGAGCGGAAGTTTTCGCAATGGACAACTGTCTGCCATTATGGGCCCCTCGGGGGCCGGAAAAAGCAGTTTACTGAACGCAATTTCGGGTTTCAGGTAAGCATAAATTATGTGAAAATTTAACTTGATTTTTGAATCAATGTTTCAAATCTCAGAACTTGTAGACTGATACCCTGTAAGGTGTTTTTAGCTAGAATGAACTTTATCTTTGCCATTGTTCATTATAATAAAATCAGTCCGAAAGCTCGAAATTTATTTAAATATTTATTTATTTATTAGCAGCTAAGCTGTCATGCACCTTACCCGATATACACTTTATAATAATTAAAATAAATTACGTCTTTATTATAAAAAAATAAAAACATGTTATTGATTTATACAATAATAATAATATTGATAACGTACGCTTTACCAAGCAAGCAACAAATTCCTGTTACGGCTTTCCATGAAGAATTTGGATTAAAAAAACCTGTGCAATAAATCAAGATAATATGCAAATTTTATTAAAATGTACATCACAAATAAAAACAATAAATATGATTGAAAATGTTATTCTCAAAAACATAAACTCCTTATCGTACAACTACTAAGACGAGGTATTTGGTAATTATGCGACGTCACCATACATAACATACAACTTAGACATAGAACTGAGGGAACGCTAAATATCACATATCGATTACGAAGAATATATAGTATTTAATGATTCTGTTTGGATAAAAACTTAATCATCGTTCCATCATCTTGTCGATGCTTAAACTTTGAAGCGAAGTTCAATAATGACATATAACATTGAGTATAAGAACACATGCTGAAGGTCGTCAGCCTAGCTTTTTGTGTTTTTTTTCTAGAATTATAAGAATGAGGAACTTTAACATAAGTTTCTTTTCCTCTTCATCTTCACTTTCAATATTCAGCTGTTAAACTTGTTTCGTTCTGGTTTTTTGTTTTCCATATTTGCTTGTGCAGAAAAAGTGGCGTAACAGGCAACATAAGAATGAAACGGGACAATGCCTGTTATATTACACAGGACGATCATCATCAGACACTGCTTACTGTCGAAGAGCTGATAAATCTTTCGTACGATCTGAAACTCAAGCAGAACCATAAAAAGGAAGAGCAAATTACGGAAATACTCACGAATCTCAATCTCAATCATCGACGCAACGTCACCGCCGAAAAACTGAGTGGCGGTGAACGCAAACGTCTCTCGATTGCCCTCGAACTCGTCGACAATCCGAATATCTTTTTTCTCGACGAACCGACCAGCGGCCTGGACGAGGTGACAGCCGCCCAGTGCATCCGCCTGCTCCAACAAATGGCTCGTGAGGGTCGCACGATAGTCTGCACCATCCATCAGCCCTCGGCCACCATCTATAATTACTTCGATAGCATCTATGTGCTGGCCAAGGGTCAATGTGTCTTCCAGGGCTGCCCTCAAGCGACGATACCCTTCCTACGCCTTGCCCAGCTGGATTGTCCACGACACTACAGCCCTTCAGACTATAGTAAGTATACGTAGTGTTGACCTTTAATAATGTTTTTCTTATCAACTGACACCCTTGCATCCAGAATAAAAAGTAACAAATGTCTAAGTTATTCAACAGTCTATACTATGCTAAACTTGAATTAAGAGGGAAATCGACCTTGATATTGTATATATTTATTTGAGGGTGTCTATGACACACTATATAATGCATAGAAAGCGTGAACGACACATAATTGATAACGAATGAATTGAAACCAGCCGGATAGGCTTGCATAGAATCATAATCAGTGAAAAGTCAATGCTGTGTTGTTTTTCGCAAATGCTAATTTAATTGGGTTCAATATTAAATGAAGTATATATGAGCAATCATTGACTTAGTCTTAAAGGTATTTATTTATTATATTCCGTGTGTTGCAGTTATCGAAGTCATCGATGCCGAAGAGGGGCAACTCGTGCCGCTGCTTAGCGAGCTAACGGACAATGGCAAATTGACTTACATTGGCAGACAGGTGGAACCGCTGGATACCCAGTTGCTGCCACAGCAGGCGATAACCACACTCTTCGTGGAGCAGCCGAAGCGACAATTCTTGCCCACTTTCTTTGCCGGCAGCGCCGCCTCCACCGACGGCAGTTTGATGGGCGCAGCTGGTGCTTTGCTGGGGCAGGTGAAGGCGTTCTCAAAACATCTGCATCAGGATCGCCGAAAGATATCCGGATTGCAGCAGTTTATTGTGCTGATGCGTGTCATGCTGTTGCGAACGATGCGTGCGCGCATCGCATTGCTCATTCAGCTGGTGCATCATACGCTCTGTGGGCTCTTCTTTGGCCTGATCTTCTTCCAGCTGGGCAATCAGGGTGCACGCATGTTCGATCATCTGAAGTTCTGCATTGGCGCTGTGCTCATGATTGTCTACACGCAAGTGATGGTGCCCATTTTAAGCTGTAAGTTGAACAAATGAAATATTTTTCAGCTACTTTAATTATTTCTATATTTTTGTAGATCCCGCTGATGTCAAGGTGGTGAAGAAGGAGACCTTCAATCGCTGGTACTCACTGATGCCTTACTATCTGGCGTTGACCATATCGCGACTGCCACTTCAGGTGCTACTCAATGTCACGTTCATGGCTATGACTTATTGGATGTCCGGACTACCTGAACAGCTGTGGCGCTTCTGTATTTTCGTCGCCGTCGGTCTGATGATCTCGCTCGTTGCCGAGGGCATGGGCCTGGCCATTGGCGCCACCTTCAGTATAACAGTAAGTCGCCACTCTTCATTAGGTCAACTGTGAGATTGATTGGCTCTTTTATTTGCAGAACGGCAGCGTCGTTGGTCCACTGATCATAGCACCACTTATGGGACTGGCTGTCTATGGCTTTGATTTTGCGCCACAGATAACATGGGGCATGAATGTGCTGATGAAGTTCAGTTATGTGCGTGTCGGTGTCGTCGCCTTGGTGCTGGCTGTCTTCGGCTTTCAACGCGAAGAACTCGACTGCGATGAGATCTATTGCCACTTCAGTGATCCGCGAGTGCTGCTCAAGTTCCTCGATGTCGACAAGGTCTCGATACTGGATCAGTTCGGACTGCTGGCCATGCTGATGGTCTTCTTCCGCGTCATCATGTACATCAGTCTGCGCAAGCGCTGTTACACCTGATGAGCTCTGACATCCGAGTACTCGTATATGTGTACCATTTATAATTTGTAGTTATAGCAAAAGTCTATGCTGTGATTTTGGTTTTACATGCCTATAAATCTAGTAATAGGAATTACTTATCGATGTATATACATACCAATAATACTAACAATGGATACGAATCGCGTATGTGTTTTGTACGCTCTTCACCCAGATCATTCAAATAACTTGGTGCTTAGATAACTTTACTCTAGATTCTTAAGATGTAGTTAGCATACGACACACAGGTTTAGACATCGTTGATGCCTTATTATATAAGCATTATTAGTCATAAGTCCTCTGGTAATAGTGTCAAAATCAATCTATACTTAAGACAAAATACATTTTTATATTTTCACGTTGAATTTGATTGGATTTTTTTAATAGATTTCATAATTAAAAGGTACTATATGCTTCAGTTAAACTTATTGTTAAATAATAGAGGATACACATATTCAAGCACATTTTTTACAATTAATCAACTTTTTTCGGTTTAACGTTAAAACATATTATTTTATTTGAAATAATTTGATTAATAGTACATTCTTCGATGGGATAATCAGCAGCGCATTCAATAAACAAATTAAAAGATTAGTTCAAAATATTCGGTAAATATAATTCAGAAAACCTCTTCACTTGGAATGTTTCTTTGCCTTTGAGGGCACACAATTTGATGTTTTCCATTCGTCGTGCATCTTGGAGATCATAACATCTGTTTTAAGGCAATCTGTGGATAGTTGAGGATCCATTTGAAAATTCACAAGACTACCACTATTAAGGGCAGTCGACAATTCCGTTAGCTTAAGAGAACTATAAGTACTCATCATCTAGAAAAGAAAAATTTGGTAAAACAGGACCAAAATACATAAACTATAATATTACATCAATCAGCTTGAAGTTGATTGGCTTATCGGCTTTTTTCAAGCCATAACGCTCGCAAAGATTGACGCACGTGTGTTTGAGACCATGAATCCCGACGGTGCTCAGCGTGTCATTGATGGTGCTCAGCATGTAGGAGAGACGCAGAGCGAGTCGCCAGCGCTGTCGTTGCTCTAAGTTCGCCACCTGCCAAATATGCATTCTTCCCAAATGATTTTGTCCATTAAAGTGAACATCGAAATGGTTAACTGGCAGTGCCAGCCAGTATTCCAATGCCTGAGAAGGCATCGACTCTGGGACTGGCACGTTTTTAGGTCGTGGCACCTTCAACAACGGGATCTTGAAGGCCAGCAGGAAATCAAATACAATGCGGACATTGGTCTCCGAATCCATTTGGGTGGCGACGATGGTATGCGCGCTGATGGGATAGACGGTGGTGTGAAAACACAATTTGTACGTGTGTTCCTGGCATTTCACAAGTGGTTGACTCCCTAGTATATTGTTGAGATCATCGCGAAGGACCTGTTGCAGATATGTCGAGGGTATTCTGGATCCCGCATGTGTTGATTGGCAGTCCGCTGACAAATAGACGTAGCCATCTTCACCAAATTCCACCTGATGTGCATACTTAAAATCCAGTATCAAGTAACAGTTGAATTTGGCAGGTACGTCTATATAGGTATTGCCCATAAATGTGGCTGATAGGAAGCACTTTAAAATATCACAAAGATGATAGAAAATTTGCGTATTTTACCTGTTTCCGGGAGGTTTGTAAAGCTATGTGCAAATATTGAGTTTTGTTGTATGAGCGCTTTGTTTATAAAGTTGGACACCATATCGACATCCTTAAGAAAGATTTTGTGATCCTTGAGTGGAATCCTCAATTGCGTAGCAACCAAACAAAGTGCTTTTCCAAAGTTTTCAACCATTTTAGTCCAGAATATTTTTTTCTTCGCAAAATTACAATTAGACGCTGACAAGAATATAAACGGAACTTTGACGTTTTATTAACTGTTGAAAGTTCTGGTTATCGGCACAGTTCGAATTCATTCGTTTGAATGAACACAAAAAGGAACTTGCCGACTAAAAATAACAATTCTAAAAGAACAAAATTTACATAAAAATATAGTTCGATTAGTACGAATATTTAAACACTAAATCGTAAAACAAAATCAGTTGCACATTTATTTCCACATATAAAAATTGTAATAAAGTACTCGATAGTCGCATTGTATACTCGACTATTCGATTATCAAGCAGCGTAGGAAGTGCTTTTTTTAATATGTGATTTCCCGCGTGCAAACATATTTTTGTATTTGTGACACATATTATTCTTTTTAAACTTTTTCGACACTACATCGAAGTTTAAATACGCAAAATATCCAGAAAACGAGAAAGCTAATGAAGTATAGTTTACTTTTTATTTTAAGCAACGATAGTCGGACTGAAAGTTTTGAAGTTATTGTTACCGGCACCGTTCGAAGTCAAAACTTTAATAGAAGTCATTCGTTTGAATTGACATCAGTTCTGCTTCGTTGTGAAGTTGTTAGCAAGGCATAGTTACATCTAAAATTTTGTAATCAAATAATGATAATATTCTTCGTGCGGTGTACTTCCATATTACATTTATTTTTATTTTTCAAAGGTCTATCTTACAATTATATTCTAATTTTTCATGCTGCCAAGTTTCTCCTTGCGTTTCTTAACATGTTTCTTCACTTTGACCTTTCTCTGTTCAGCTTTGGCGTCTTTCACTGCCTTCTTGCGCGCTTTTTTTACTGTCGGGCGACTCGTCTCGCGGACGTGCTGAATTCTTAAATGCTTTTGTCGTTTCGTCACCCTCTTGTGATTCATCACTTTCGTTCTCACTGTCCTCCTTATCACTATCTTCATTATTTTGCTTTGCTTCCAGAACGTCTGGCTGTTTTTTGATATCTAGCTCAGACGTTAGGCCAGTGATCTTGGCATACACGAGATCTTGCTGTACACCCTGCTTAGCTTTCGCGACATCCCGTTCAAAGTGAGGAACCTGCACACAAAAATACTGGTTAATTTCATCGAGCAAAGGCAATGTATACTAAACACTTACCTCGTCCAAACGCTTGGGAATGTATGTGCTCTGCCAAACGGCCTCGTCGATCTTCTCTTGTGCTGTGATTGCATCGAAATCGCGATCCTTGATGCGCTCGGAAATACGCTCTAGACACTCTTCTATATTCTCTTCGGTAATCGTTTGATCCGTTATAAAGTCAAACAGCTCTTTGACGGTCATCGTGGCTACAGACTTTTTGCGGAAGAACTCCGATATGTTGGTGCAATCCTTGCGTAGAAAATCAAATGCATGTGGATGATCGTGCTCCACTGCTTGGCTAACATCGATGATAACCAGCTGACCATTCTCGTAGAGGATGTTGAACTCAGAGAGATCGGCATGTACTAGACGACATTGATTGTAGATACGCCACATGATGACCACACAATCACGGTATAATTCTCTCGCCTTCGATGTGCTTATCTCGACATCCTTTAGCTTTGGCGATGGCCAACCATCCTTACCACAGAAACGCATTACGAGCACATGCGAACGCAAAAGAATGGGCTCAGGAACGGGTACACCAGCATTTCGCATACGCAAATAGTTGCGCATTTCTTTTTCGGCCCATGTGCGTACCATTTTGCGAGGATTATGCTTGCAGTAACCGTGACGGAAGCGAAACTCACCCGACACATACTTGTCTCGGTCCTTGAACACCAGTATGGAAGTCTTGTAGATTTTAATGGCATACTCGTCGGCACCATTCTTGGACACTGCATGATAAACGTTCGCCTCCTTGCCCGTGGAGATGCAGCCGTTGATTTCTTGAATCAGCCCTCGATTCAATAGCTTAAAGAGTATCATGCGAGTGCGTGGATCCATCACCTGCTCTGCCGTGGCGCGATCGTGCTTGTCGCGCACACGAACTCGCTCCGTCTCCTGTCGCCGATCGAAGCTGACCAATCGATTGGCCGCCTGGGCGCTCATATTTGCATTTGGGTCGTATTTCTCGACGTTAATGCGTGTCGAGTAACGGCGCAATAGCTTCTCATTTGGTTGATAGCTGCTAACACGCTGAGTTCCTCCACTAACTCTAGCGCCAGAGCCGCCGCCTCCGCCGCTATTACCACCAGCTGCATTTGTGAGATGAGATTGTGCATTGAGTTTGTTAAAGCCACTGTAGGCTTCCTCATACGCATCATAGCCATCGTCCTGATCATAGTCTTCATCGTCATAGTCATCAGCGTCGTCCAAATCAGCCTCCTCATCGGCGTCGATATCGTCAATAACTTTTTGACATAGATCATCACTGGCCTCCTTTTCATTCAGTTTGAGGTCCTTGAATATATCGTGTTTAACGGTCAGAGCTTTGAAGTCATCCAGCCACTCTGACTATAATAGTTATAATAATTATTTATAACGCTTAACAATCGCATTTATTAATTGAACTCACGTTTTTCAGGTCGCTTTCATCCTCCTCTGCATCGCTATATTTGTGAGCATCGGCCATATTATGAAATTGGGTAACTCGAATATACGGCTGTAAATGTTTTAATATAAAATCGCGAATGTGATGTATTCAACAGTAATTCTGGCTTTTTTATATACACATGCAGCTTTTTAAGTTCTTTTTGTAGTTAATAACAATTGTGAAATTTGCGAAGCACGCACGTGTATTTACAAACAGCTGTTACTGTGGTACTTTGCCATTCATCGTGGTACGCCGACATTGTTTTGGTATTTTTTAATGTGAGATTATCGGTTATCGATATCATACAATGTGTGAGAGGTTATTATCGGCAACATGGCATGTGAACTATAAACAATATAAATTATTTTAATGCAATAGATAATATCTTGCTAAATTAAAGCACATATATGACTTGCAAGCCATGTTTGTGTTGGCAGAACTGAAGGACAACGTCCGCATTGGACCGGACCAATTTAATTTGAAGCTTGTTGATGCTGTGCGCGATGAAATTGACCGCAAACTTGCAAATAAGGTAAACAATAAAAGTTAATGAATGGGTATACTTTAAATTTGACGTATTTAATAAGCAATTTATATACAGGTGCTGTTAAATGTTGGTCTGTGCATAGCCCTCAAAGAGATTGTCTCACTGAAGGACTCAATTATATTGCCCGGCGACGGAGCCTCACACACCGAAGTTCTGTTTCGCTATGTTGTGTTCCGTCCAATGGTTGGCACAGTTATCACCGGTAAAATACGCAACTGCAGTCGCGAGGGAGTGCACGTGACATTGGGCTTCTTCGATGACATACTTATTCCGCATGCGGCACTGCAACATCCGTCGCGTTTCGATGAGGCGGAGCAGGCTTGGGTTTGGGAATATCCCCTAGAGGATGGTGCTAAACATGATCTATTCATGGATGTTGGTGAGCCCATTAAGTTCCGTGTTTCCCGCGAAATATTCGAAGAAACATCGCCAATTGGGCCGCCCAAAACAGAGGGTCAATCCTCGCAAGGTGCTGGCACCTCCGCAGCAGCAGCAGCTGCCGCTTCAGCAGCATCTCAGGAAGTGAAAGCGCCCTATAAAATCATTGTAAGTCCTTCTAGCTTAGACTTTAACGTTAAGCCTAGGCAAGCTAAAACTTCTCTATTTTACAGGGAGCTATTAATGAATCTGGATTAGGTGTGCTCTCCTGGTGGGATCAGCAGGGCAAAGATGATGAAGAGGAGGAAGATGGTGAGGATAATGCGGAATATGACGATGAGGATGGCGAGGGTGCCTGTGAGGAATAACAGGCAATTAAATCTCGCCATTGTAGAAATAAAACGTAGACTTGTAAACGTTAAACATACATAACATTTAAATAAAATAATAAAATGTTAAATTTAAATGAATGAAACCACCAATTGTCAATTCTGCATTAGTTTATTTTCTTCATGTTTGTCTTAGATTTGCAAATCGCATTTGGTTTGAAGTAGTCCAAACAAAAATGCCCACTTTGGTAGCGCAGCTCTATTAAATAAGGTAGTTATACATATGTATATTTAATAATTTATTATAGTTTATATTCAACTCTTTGTCGTTAGCGACTTAGTTCTAGGAAGGGCGGCACAGGGGCGTCTTTAAATCTTTTCTTTAATTATTCTTGTTTTGTATTATTTTTCAAATAGGTCTACATAAAATGTATCATTTTTGGATTGGAAATTGATTCGTTTCTTTGTTTTTTTTTTTTTTTTGTTTTGCGTGCACATTTGTCTAAATCGACTAATTCTAAAACTTGTTGAAGGATTTTGTATCGTTATTGTTTGTTAGCATAGTTATAGTATGGTACAATTAGTGGTCGGGGCTGCAAAAGTGAGCTAAGTGTAAAGCAGGTTAGCAACTTTGCCTATATAAATAATATATTTTCACTTCTTTGAATTATTCACTTTATTTTGTATTTTGAAAATTGTTGCTTTGAACAGTAAATTGCATAATTTTTGATTTTACTTGCATATTGCATTCGCTTCTCATTTCAATCGCATCATCTTTTACGTTTCTTTTGTCTTTTTGGGCGCAATGTTTTATGTTAATTTACATTTACATATATATTTTATGTATACATATATATATATCTATATAATTTGTTTGGTTTGTTTTCTTGCACAATTTGTTATGGTTAATTACAGTGAGATTAATTAAAATTTTGCTTTAAAAACTACAGCAATAAGTATAAATTTGTATTTATATTAGAGTTCATCTCGGTATTGTACTGTATTGTAAATATATGTATAATATAAATAATTATCCTTTGGGGTTCTTAAACAGCTCTCAACTTACCTTATATAGTAGTTAAAGTCCAGTTAAAATCACAGTAGAAATCATAAAAAAAATTGTAAAACTAAACTATTTTAAGGATTTACAGTATTAAGTAGAGACAATAACTATGTATATGCATTTCTTTCATACATATATGTAGCACAAAAAGGAACTTCCCGACTAAAAATAACAATTCTAAAAGAAAAAAAATAACATACAAATAGAGTTCGATTAGTACGAATAATTAAACACTGAATCCTAAAACAAAATCAGTTGCACATTTCTTTTCACATATGAAAATTGAAATAAAGTAATCAATAGCCTCTCGCTCGCTTGCATACGCAATTATTCGATTATCAAGCAGCGTGGCAAGTGCTCTTTCAAATAATCAAAGAGTTCGTGCGAGGCGCCTGGGCAATTGGTCAGCTCGAGTTCCTGTAGATGACGCAACTGTATGAGGCTTGATAAGCCAGATGAAGTCAGTAGCGGGCAACCCGCCAGCGAGAGAACCTGCAGATTCCGCATCGAGCACAGGTGCTGCAGTCCAAAGTCCCGCACCTGAGAACACCATCGCAGGAAGAGGGCCGTCAGTGATAGCATTGTTGAAATGTAGCCAACTCCAATGTCCGTTATGTGAACGCATCTACAATTAAATCAATATGAAATATATTATGAGCATATACGTCAAAAAAGTAACCAAATAAAACGTAAATGAAAATGAGTCATGTTCTCAAACGTCGAGAAAACCATTTGGATTATCGCATTCAAACATATATTTGAAAATCTTTCAATATATTATTACGCCAAATATCCTAAAATATGTTCAGTAACAAAGTGTATGTTATTTTCGGTTGTATGCTAAATATATTTCGGTAAGCGGGTAATAACGTAAGTGGGAAAAGTTCCATTTTTTTTTTTGTTATTTTGAACAACGGTTATCGGAGTGGAAGAATCGAGCTTTGCTATATAAGTAGTATACAAATTATGTTTCATCGTTCAGTGTATAGGCGCTCTTGCTTTCGCGAGGTTCCTCAAGAAAACAACTTTACTTTACCGACAATGTATTCACAAATAGTATTATTAATTCTATTCGGAGTATTATTATGTCAAGCTCAACCACACGGAGAAAGATGTCTGAATTGCCCAGATTATAATGGAAATGCTGCAACCGAACCAGTTAATATAATGGAATTATATAATATTCTCATGAAAAAGAACTCTAATCATATCAATAAGGAATTGCGAAGTCAAATCGATGCATACATGACACATATTGATCAAGCAGTTTCGTTATCAATTAATAGTTGGGTAACCATAAAAAACCTAAACTTACTAATTGAAATACTCAAGACACAAAACGATACCATCTCTGCTCAACTGAAGGATCTACAAGAGCAGGTCGAGGAACAAAATAATACAATAGATAACAAAGATATGCAAATTGTTAAATTAAAATCTCAGTTAGAGGAAATTAAAAAAATCAAAAAGTTAGAAGAGAATCCACCATCTAGTTGCATCCCTTTTGGCAGTTCAGCGGGTGTACATCGAATCAAAACTCTGGGCAACGATTCCTTTGATGTGCTCTGCGATAGTCAGACAGCTGGAGATGGTTGGACGGTGATTCAACAACGTCTGGATGGCAAGGAGAACTTCACCAGAAATTGGGATGCATATAGAAATGGATTTGGCTCCTTTGACGGTGACTTTTTCCTTGGCTTGGAAAAGATTCACCACTTGACCAGCGAACGACGTCACATACTTCACATTCATATGGAAGACTTTAATGGAACTATCCATTTCGTTCAATACGATCACTTTAATGTCTCCAGTGTCGACGAACTTTACGAGTTGAATCGTTTGGGACAATTTTCCGGGAATACAACATACAATACTCTACGAATGCATATAAATCAGAAATTTACGACTTACGATCGTGATAATGACATTTCGGGTAGTTATAATTGTGCGGATCATAATGGAGGCTGGTGGTACACGAGTTGTGTTCATGCGTAAGTAATCAGAAGGTAACAACTATTAAATACAAGTTTTTCTAACTAGTTACTCATTTTTTATCAGTAACCTAAATGGACTTTTCTTCAATGAGAGCGTTAAGAATTACAGAAGCATGCACTGGAAAGATTTTGATGCTCTGCGGAGAGTTAAGATGTTGATACGTCCAAAAATAGATGAAGTATTAATATAGTAATTTGCATATAAGGACAATTGTAGTGATCAAATAATAAATCTACGATTTTCATAATTTATTTAAATCTAATACTCTTGGCAATTAATTTCATATTATTCATTAAAAGGTTTCTTATCTGCGTGTTTTTTTATGTTTTTGTTTGCTGTGGCTTGCTACTGTTTGAGGGTCAATAAATAAATAAATAAATGCACGTGCCAGAATTGGGATTTATAAAAACTCTGTCCAATGTTTATAATTAATTATGTGTAAGAAGTAAAGCTGAATTTTTAATTCAAAGAATCTGTGGCACATGGCGTAATGACGTCATTTATTTGCAATTGAATAATTTTGGTTACTGAGCAATTATTGTGCATACACGTGAATAATTGATTTATTGCTTTGATTCCATTCATTTACGTCAGCAATTGAAGTTCTAAGAATATGAAAGTAATGGATTCTTTTACTAGGTAACACAATAAGCGATATGAGTGAAGAATTCTCTAAATTGCATTTATACTATATCTAAAATTTCTGGAAATGTTAATACCAATGGGAAATGATATAACCGGCTTCAAGAAGTAGATGTTTCAGGAAATGTACTTTTTTTAAGTATTTGAAGCGCTGAGATAAATGATATTTTGAAAATGATGGGATAAGGAAGTAAAGATGTAAAATGTAAACTGTAGTAGATAAATTTCTTCATCCCTTATCAACACGTTCGTTTAGCATTATCTAATATCTTATAATTAGAAATAACTAAATCGATGACAATAATAATAAATTATTTTAAATGACTTAAGGATGCCACTATGAAAAAAATTATTTAATATTTTTCGCTTCTTTGGTTTAGTATTAAATGATAAATTAAAAAAAAAAAATAAGTATTTAAGTATATTTGTGAAGTTTACAGGATGTCCGCAAGTCGAGCTGAAACTTTACTTGCACACAGGCAAGCTCCTAAAAAATGGAGAAATGAAAGGTGCTGCCACTTGCAGCTGCAGTCGATGTTAAGCGAAGGCGGAAATTGAATTTAACTCATGAATAATTACAGACTGTGAGCAGGTACTGGCACACACACACAGACAGACACGTCAGATGACCTTAGGGTGTGTGGCATGTGGTGGGAGCGATGTGACTTACCTATCCAGAGTCAATTCCTCCAGCTGGTTCAGATCACAGGCAATATACTCGAGCGAGGCGTCCGTTATGCGGGGACACCAGGACAGGTCCAGGGCGCGCAGCTTCTGCAGATTCTCGGCAATCAGCTCGACGCCATCGTCGGTGAGTTTGCTGCACCCGGATAGGCTGAGCACCGTTAGATGCGGCAACGAATGCACTGCAATAATAATATGAAACGAGAACAAGAACAACGACAACGGTGAGCAACTCGATGATGATGAAGAAAACTTTACATTAACTTTCAAGTGGAAACTGAGGCCAAAAAGTTTGCACAGTCTCTCGCAACAGCAACAACTACAACTACAACTGCAAATATAAGTACAAGAGCAACAGCAAGAAGAACAACAACAACAGCGACTGACTGCAGCAGCTGCCCCATTTAAGTTGCAGCGTATCCTTTGCTTCTTGCTACTTCAACTGTCTGCCGCATCCTTCAGCTGCTTTTTGGCCTGAGCTTTTGCATAGTTCATGAAGCGTGTGATTTTAAGGCGAATTAGCTCCATTTTTTTGCCCTTAAAGATGTTGCAGACAGCAAGCGCAATTGCATTTGCAGTTGCATCTATTGTACTTGGTTTTTCTTAATATTTAACTAATAATATTATAGGTTACTTAAGTAAGAGAGAAATTTCTTAATATAGGAAATACTTAAAATAGTAGTAGTAAAAATAATTATCCAAATTTTATTTATTTTATTTTTGTATTTTATTATTTTGTGCATATTTTCAAAAATGTTTTTTTTGTTCTGTCATAAATTAAATATTTAATATAATCAATGGAAATAATCAATAATTTATACATTATAGCTTTATTGTCTCAGCTTTAAAGTATCGTTTGGAACTTTACATCCTTTTTTCTTTCATACAACATATCTGCATTACAAGTCACTTCAATATTTATTTCCATAAATATTACGTAAAAAAAATACTTGTAAGGCAATAAAGACAATTCTAACGTATTTTCTTTAAATCTAGCCTCATTTATAAAGCACTTTTCTATATACATATATAACGTATATATTCTCTGAATCAAGCTCAAATGCTTTGGGAGCCAGTTACAAACGGTCTGCGTGTAAAAAAGCAGCTGATGACCTAAAAGCTAACTTATTGCTAACTATCTTCCACAAAGAGTTTTTCCGCAAAAAAAATTTTCTGACTCAGCTGCGAGAAAAGTGAACTGGGAAACCGATAATATATGGGGAATGTAATTATAGATTATAGTATGTATACAAGCTGCCCACACTCATGTATGTACATAATATATATAGAGTTTCGCAGAAACATTTAATTATTAAACAACTTTCACTCACACGCGCACATGGACGCACACTTGTTTTAGCTTGTGTTTAGGGCCGAACTAATTGAATTGGAACAGTAATTGAATTTTGCGGCAATACGGCGAGAATATGTTGGCTAAAAGCATTTGCATATATTCAATTTGGTCCTTTGTGCTTTGTTCAATTCTCTCTAACTGGATGCATGTGAAGAGTGTCAACACTTGAGACCGTCCACATCGATTTATTGTCTTAATTGTCAAGCAAAAATACACCTTTATTTTCATTAAATTTAAGGAATAAAAATAGCTTTAAATAATTTTAGCTAATTATTGAAGAATTTTTTTAAGAATCAATCATTGAGTGCAAGTAACTATCTTGCAGATAAAGTAGCGACATCTATTTGGGTTCGTTTGTTGTTGTTTTCTTTAAGTTTTAATGTCCCCCCAGCTGTCAAGAGACAATGACACCATTGTTCCATTTGCGTCTGCCCCAGATTTGTTCTAGATTTTGTGTGCCACATTTTGTATCTCTCAACTGCAACTTGCAACAGTTGACATTCTTTTAATGTGCCTGTTTATACTAGTCTAAGCATTATACTATAAGTATGAAGTGATATTTGTGTAAGTATTACTATTGATTTGACATTAGCGAATTGCTTGACAGAACTTTCTTTTAGTCTGCTTCCAATTTGCATAGTCGATCATTAATCCTTGAAGTAGGATAAGAGTTAGCTTGAATAACTAAGTAGTT
This sequence comes from Drosophila nasuta, assembly GCF_023558535.2. NCBI lineage: Eukaryota > Metazoa > Arthropoda > Insecta > Diptera > Drosophilidae > Drosophila > Drosophila nasuta. The sequence continues at coordinate 34,859,046 of NC_083457.1, read as the reverse complement.
AAGCTACTGCTGTTATTTCTTGGGAAGAAAAACTAAAAATCATTAGACACATGAGAAAATTTTAATTGACAAAGAAAATGTCAGTTTAATATGTTTACAAAAGGCTTAAAAGATTCCTTAGTTATCAGAAGGTTTTCAGGATTTATGCAAAATTTATAAAAAGAGTGATATAATAGAAATTTCCATCAATTTTGTTCACTGTATTTTCTCTTAGCCAAATTCCCCGTTCTTTAAAAGCTTGCACTTTAGATTAAGGCTAAAACTTAGCGAGTTCCTTGACATTCCCGACGCAAATGCGAGCATTAAAGGGTTGTCTGGAATGCTCTTGAGTGGCAGGAGAGGGAGAGAGAGAGAGAGAGAGCAGAGAAATGAGGGAAAGCTGTGGCATGCGGCTACAATTACCGTTCATAAGCGGCTTAAGCGAGCGACTTTGCTAGACAAGGGGAAGTTTTGCCAGGTGGCAGTGGAAATGGATGTGGAGCATAGTCTGGAGTTGATTCGGCCACGTGCCTCAGATTTCCATGTGCGGCGGCGGCTGCATAAACAACGATAAGAACAAAACGTGAAAAAGGCCACACAAAAAGGCAAACAAACTTCGAAGCGAAGGAAAATAAAGCGAGGAACTGAAAGAAAATAAAGAACTCGCACATGAAGCAAGATGAAGTCCAAAAATGCAACTTAAGCGGCTTTTCACTCGACTTGCTGAATAACTGCAATAACAACAACAACAAGATGTATTCATGTTGCATTCAAGATAAACTGTGCCCCACTTTGGTAGATACGGATTCGACAACGATTCGAATGCCGCCAGAGTGTGCGTGTGTGTGTGTGAGCGGAAAAGTGCATCTCTTGTTTGGCTTCTGACCAAAAAAACCACAAAAGGCATACAAATGCGATTTAAATTACAAAATGAATACACTCGCTGGGGGCCAGCTTTCAATCGTTTGCGTATTCGCACTCGTAAATGAATAACGCTCATGAAAAATGCATAATCAACACTCTCGATGCTCGATGCTGTTGCAAAGCTTCGGCTGAAACCAATCTATATAGGATAATACCAATGACTCAGACTTGAAACTTTATGCAATATTTAAAGAAAAAGTTGTCAAGAGAAAGCTGACCAAATGAGTTGATGAAACAGAAATAGTAAATAGGAAAAATTAAGTAAAATAGAACAGGAAAGACGCACTTTTAAGAAAGTGACCAAAATATATTGTATATTGTAAATTAAAATTAATAAATAGTAAAAGAAACATTCATACAGACAAATTTGACTTCTGATTTCAATCTCTGTTCAAGACAGAAAATAAAATTCAACTATTCAATATTCCTTTGGCTTTTCTAATTCTAATGTTTATGCTAAGATAAGTCAAGATATCAGACTCATCGCTTGTTAGCTGCTTTGAACTGTGTGTATTGGCCTCAAGCCACAGCAATGGGAGAATAACAGTAACGATGACGACGACAGGAGGCTGAAGCTAAATAAGTGAATACCCAAAGGCAGCTAACTGTAATTGTATCCACTGGCAACTGTTGCAGGCAGCAGCAATAGCAACAGCAACAGCAGCAATTGTGGGTTAACTTGGCAAATAAAAAGGGGGACACATCAAAGCTAAAAACCGCAATAAATATAAATGTGAGCAAAAATCAGTCAATAACAAAGGCCTCTGAGTGTGAGCATTTAAATGAATGCTGACTATTTCATGCATATGACAAAATGCCACAAGGGACAGAGATAGGCAACAGAGATGCAGATACAGATACAGATACAGATACATAGTCACAGATACATTTTCACAGCTACACATGCAAATACACAGACTTGCAGTTGCGTTAGATTGCGATTACAGTGCACTGGGAGACTGCGATTAAGCGCTCATAAACCACAGAGCGAAGTGGAGGGCGACAATGAGACAAGAATCCAAAGCGAGGCACGAAGCCTAGAGATTATATCGTGAGCAGACACGAGTGTCTAGCAGATACAAATTGTTAATAAAAGATCTATATTACAAGATTATTACATTTCTTTATGAAGCAATACAAACGAATAAGAAAGCTACAGTCGAATGTGCCCGACACTGCGGTATTTTAATTTAAATATACCGAAAAATTCAGAAATATTATATATCGAAATGTATCTTTGGTATATTTATATACCAAGTATTTAAAAAACATAGTTACATATCTCAGTAATTTATAAAATTTTGATACTATTATCATTTAAATGTACAAAATTAATATACTGAAAAAATACAGAAATATATCGAAGTATATATTTGGTATATTTATATACCAAGTGTTGTCAAAAAATATTATCACAACAGTCAAGCACGTCACGCACTCAGCTCTAATCGAACTGAGTGAGACAAGAGCGAAAGAGAGAGTGCGTTGATTCGATTGAATTACACGCTGAGATCAATCATTGCATTGGCATTAGATGCTGTGAGATGCTGCAATTGGAATCGGTTAAAATTCTCCGAGACTTGCGCGTATTTATCGCGCCTGCAATCGCCGCTTCAATTCATTTCATTATCAGCTGCACTTCGAGACACAACTAAACGGCGCCAGTGACAAAACAAATAAGAAACAGAAAAAAAACACCCTCAGAATAAAGGACTCAATTCAATTGTGTTGCAGTTTCGGTTTGTGACCGACACTAACGGGTATTTGTCCACGTGATCCTAATGCTTGCTTTACTCGTTTCTGCGATCACAAATTCTGAAATTGCAACGAAAATCAACAACAAAAAACAACATTATGATGCAAAAACTAAGTGTATTACAAGTAGTAAAGTGATATGGTCTGATTTGGGGGCCGCCAAGTGCGGCGGGGGTCAACGTGAGTTCAGTGATGTGGCAAACTGTGAAAACTGTGTGAGGCATTTTTAGAAGTAGAGAGAGAGAGAGAGAGAAAGAGAACGAGAGCGAGAAGCGCTGGAAAATATTTAATACATAACGTAAGTATTTGCAACAGTTGAAATCCAAAATTTGAATCACTTTTTATGTAACATTTTATACAATAATCTAGGCAATCAACAACTATCAGTGATTGTGACAAAACTTTACGTATTGTATAGATTGAAATATGCAAAATAAATAGGGTTACTCAAGAAAAAAAAAAGCAAAACTTTTAGTTGTTCTTTTTTGATATATTATATTGATTTAATTCCAATCTTAAAAAAAAAACAGAATGAAATATTTTGTCTAATATCCTAATATCTCTTTTTTAACTGTTCAATCATAAAATGTATTTGTAAAAAGTTGTATAATGCTATTTCCGAGATTGACTTATTGTGCATATTTAAAAAAGTAATTTGCATTTCACCGTTTTTTTTTTTGTCTGTAAATTTAAATCAAAAATTGATGTCTGAATCGAATTGGATTCCTGGAATCGGGTAACTAGCGAGCTGCTTGATATGTAAATGGGAATTTGCGCATGGCGAAACATTGCGAGGACCTTCAAATAGTGACATCAAACATGAAACGAAAAACAACACAACATATACACACACGCACACACACAGAACACTCACAAAACATTCATGGAGCTAAGCCAACAATTTGTAACTTGTGTCTCTATGAGATACATTTGCCATAACAACTAACGACATTTGTGTGAAGCCTCGTTTCGTATTCGCTGTTGGCATTTTTGTTTTTTTTTTTTTCGGGGCACATATGCGATAGGCATTGGATCCTTATGGCCGTGACACCCTAAACCTCCTCACCTCTCCCTCTCCGTCTCTGTCGATGTCTGCCTCACTTGTAGTTCTTATCCCTGTCCCATCTGCATTTATTTAAAGCTCTTGCCTCTTATCTGCTTTTACACGCTGATGTTGTCAAAACTGTCGAAACGTATTCGAATAAGTTTTGCCATTGACATTGGCATCAAATAGTTGACATAGATACGAGTATTTATTTATTCATGCTTGAGCCTGATACGACTTGAAGTCAAGCACACACAAGTAATCATTATTTACTTTTATTTGAATTTTCATATTCGATCCTTTGCCTAAAATGATGTTGCCTTCAGAATAAAATCAATACTGTTTATCAAAAAATTGTTGGTAATAATTTCATCATCAACAACAACTTATTTAGATTTGTTTACGCTATAAATAATGTAAAAATTGATCGATATCTCTTAATGCACTGCTATTTAAAGTTGTTAATATTGAGAATGCATAACTCGCAAATATTCTCGCAGTTTGCTGTCATTTTTACTGTCAATTACCAAATATGACAAATTCGCGACGCACTCATAAATTTTCATGTTAAATGTTAGACACGAGCCGCACATTTTTTCCCCACACATGATTTTTCCTTTGTTTTGTATTGATTTTTCGCTTCGCTACGAAGTTTTCTTCTTTTGGCTGTTTTTTTTGGCTGTTTTGTTTTTTGTTATTTTGCATGTGAAAAGCTGTTTAGCATTATGGCGAACGTTATTATTGGGAAATAAATGCCAATGGCCAAAAAGTTTGGCACTAACTACCATAATTGATGTCAGTTAGCATGGATTTCATTTTAATTGTTGCTACTTTAAGCGCTCGCTTTAAATTGCATGCGGCTTACGTGGCGTATGAGTGATGTCAGGAAGCGGCTTAATTAGTGCTTGTGCAAATGAGGTGAGTGCATTTAATTTGCTTCATTCATATACATATATTTTTGTGCATATTTTATTTACATCATTATTTATTTATTTCACAGCCGAGCAACCACATGTGATAAGTTAAAGCCCCCCAGGCGACATTACAGGGCGTATGCGTAATTTAATTGCGAGTTTATATACTTAAGTAATTGCATAAATTAACACGAATTAAAAGAGTTAATACATACTGCTCGCGAGGGGCATTTGAAATTCGCTTTGATGAGCTGTTTGGAGTTGCGTTTATGCCTTAAATTTACTTTAAATACTTTAGCATACTTTTCATCCTTAAACAAAATTCGTTTTATCTAATATATTTTTCATTTTATAAACAACTTACTGGCCAATAGTTATCGGTAAATTCAAGCCAAAAGATAACACTTTTTGTTGCTGTTTTGTATTCAGTTTAATTAAACAAAGTTAAAACGAAAGTTTTTCACCATTTCGTATTTTGTTTTTTTGCTTCACGCTGTTTTTGTTGCATGTGCCAAGTTGCATGTTGTGCACAACTTTTTCGCGTTGCTCTGAATTTTAATTGCAGTTCGCTAGTAAAAAACAAAACTTCCGTTTGTGACTTTTAAAGTTGAAAGTTAAATTTCGAGACTAGCAATAATTATTGTTGGTTTTTTTTTGTGCGTGGAGTGGTTAAATATTTTTCCGTGATGGCAGCAACAAAATATGCACATCAAAGCAAATGCCAAGCATTGTGCTCAGAACATACGAGAGTAGAGCTCAAATAATAGAAAGAAATATTTTGAATATGCGAGACTAGTTTCAGCTGAGAAACGTAAAGGAAGAAAACGTGTTGGGAGGAGTTCTCTGCGTCATGTCAATTCAGTTTAATTTAGGTTAAATATTTAGCTACAAAAATTAAGCCTTAAATCACAAAAGCTAACAGGTAACGCAGCTGGCAGTTGCCCCCAAAGCGGAAGTCGAAAATTGGCCAAAAGTTGAGCGTGAGAACTGCGTAGGAGCGCTGAAATAATGAGCTAACTAAGGCAAATACTTGTAATGTTTTGGCAGGCCGCGTGTGGGGCTCATTAGGCTGATGTCTTCGTCAGCTGCCGCAAAATGGCGATAAGGATTACGTAAGGCAAACAAACTGAGTGAGTAAAGAGACGAGACGAAAGGAGAAGAAAGAGGAGACAAAAGTGTTTAAAAATTAAATTAGCAACAAGCGATAGACCAATTTTGTTGCCACGTTCTTTGCCTCAGTTCTGTTTAATTAACTGAAAATTGCGCACAAGAGAGAAAGAGCAAACAATTTGGCACAAACAATGTATGTGAGAGACAAATCGTGCAGCGGGTGGTCAAATTATTCAACAATTGACACAAAGTATTGCAAATCGCTTAAAATTTCACTTTTGGCAATTTGACAAATGTCGTCTGTGATCTCAATCAAATTTAAATAAATATATCAATTGTGACACAGCTCGAACAGCATTGCAATTTACTAAAGCCTATTATTTGTCATTTGTCTAGCATTTAATTTGTATAACTTGAGCATTCATTGAGTCAGATTTACGACTATTCGAATGCTTCCAATGTTTATGATTTGTCTGTTATTTTAGTTGCAGAATTTAGTTGACTAAAACAAAGCTGTTAAACTTTAATTTTCATTGATATGTGTACATAATGCAATGCTTTGATACAAAGCTTATATCTTAGTATCTCTGCTTTCATATTTATCATCCATCAGCAGCTGAATAAAGAAAGTCATCCTTAAAGCCCTGGCTTAGACTTGGATAGTTTGCTTAGGAAACTGCACTAAATACATATTTCAAACACTTTATTTGAGTCATTTCCGGTGTTTTAGAGCGAGCGACTAACGAGAACAGTGGAAGAAAACACAAAAGTGGGTAAACAAGTTTCAGTTTTTATAAAAAGAAGAAGCCAAGTGAAATGAGACTGTGTTGATGATGGAGTCGCAGACAAGGGGCCGCAGCTGCCAATCAAATGCAAGCACACACTACACTTAGACACACACGCACAACACCCACACATTGCACTCGCACACACACTTTATGCTTTCACATGACCTGAAAAGCGATGCGCGTGGGAAACGCAACAAAAGGGCACTTCAGCAGTTGCAGACAGCTAGTGAAGAGAAGAGTCACAGACAGATGGGAGAACGTGAGAGAGTATGGACGGGGGAATAGGTGTATAGTGTGGGCGTTGGCGTGGGCGTGGGCTTGTCTAACGGACCAGGCTGCCACTGGGGAGCCATTGAGCGACAGTGGAGCTAAGCGTTTTAATACAATTTTAATAAGGCCGCGTTACGCGTGATCCACGTCAAAGCTCCACCTTAGCCCATTGCAACTAAACTAAACCCCATATCTCTTTCCCTTTTATTCCATATAGTCATCCAGGGGAAATGCCAGGAACTAAAAGTTTAACGAGCAAATGTTTTAAAAATAATGTTGAAATTTTTATCGCGAAAGTAAAGCTGCAGCAAATGCAGTTTAGAAATGCCAAAAGTTTATTAATTCTGAGCTGCGCAGAAAAGTATGCTACATTTAAGGTGGCTTAGCAAAGTGCTTTTTCCAAGCAACTGCTCCCAAAGGAAGAATATCAAAAACGAGAGAGCTTATCATAGCTGCAGCGTGGGAGCAGATGTCTTAAGACTTTAGCTGCGTAAGTTGAAACCAAAGCATAAAGCTGTCATCATGCATTCACCATTCATCAACACAAGAAGTTTTCACCAAATCAGGAACGAGCCGAAGTTATGTTTCAGCTGAAAAAAAACCTAGATTAAGTAACAGAAAACTGGTTTAATAAAATGAATTATATAAAAACTTTCTTTCTGTTCACCCAATTATAGTTTTAGCCAGCAAAAGCAAAAATAAAGCGCACATAATACTTTGCTGAGCTTGAGCTGTTTAATAGCATTAGCTTAGCTCCTACAATTTCATCACATTTTCTCTGGTTTAATATTTCCATTCTATGTTCATGTTCTCCATTTAATTCACAGATTTAATGCCACATTGCTTATAGCAAACTTAACGATTTAATGCTTTAATCAATTTGTGCCCAAGTATATATTATATTACTCCTTCGCTTTCTGCGCTGCGTCTCGCTTTTCCCTTTGAAAAGCTCGTCACTTTCGCTGTCAAGTGGCATGCAACTGCGTCACGGCCGCACAAAATGGCCGACGATGTGAAGAGAGTGTTCTTTGACTGCGGTTGACAGTTGGCGTTGCGCTGACGTTCACGTTGACGTTGACGTCGCTGAAGTCCTGTGGCCATACTCTGTTCTATCATTGGCAGCATCATGACTGCAGCTCCAAGCATTTGCTTTTGCTTTTGCTTTTCTCCCTCCCTTTTACTTCGTGTGTGCGCAATTTTTGTTGCCTACTTTTCAGCGTCACACTCGGTCAGCGTGTGCGTCATTGCGTGCAGTTATTTACAGCGTACGTGTGTGTGTGTTGTAATTGTGGTTGTCATTAAAATGCAATTAAAATGAAATTCATTCATAAAAAGAGGGTAGTTCAAGTAGTTGCCAGTACTTCCATCTGCGTCGCAACTTTCCCTCTTTTTTCCTTGTGTATCTTCTCTGTTGTAAAATTGCATTGCATAAAAGCCGCAATTACTGCATTTAGATTTACGAGCATATTCCTTGTGGCTGAACTTTCAACTAAGTTCGCCTTATATCTGTCCTCAAAGTGAATGTGGGTGTAAGTCAGAGAGGTAGAGAGAAAGACAGAAATAGTTTGCTCGTGTTTACAGTGGCAACGCTTGACTTTTTGCTCTGACTGCAAGTTTATGTTGGTTCGCAACTTTTATTCATTCAAACTCAACTCGTTTCCAAGCTAATTTAATTTCATTTTGACTTTTGCTTGCTTTTTGCTAATTAAAATTTATCCTCTTATCAATTGCATTGCAATTGTGGTGTTTTCGCTGTAGCAGCGCCAAACCATTAAGTTGGCAGCACCATTGCAAGGAGTTGCCACATGTTCAACAAAGTTGAACATTCTTATTCAACCACGTGTTAATGTCAACATTAAATGGATAACTGATTGTTTACAGCAAATGGGGCTATTAGCACGCTTTAACATTTAACAGTCAGCATCTCTGACAGTCGGAAATGCTCACACATATTCCATGTGAAGCACTTTGAGGTGGGTCAACGGAGTCTGATTGCGAGTCCGAGTTCATTAGCTTGACCAGTCGCCGCTGGCGAGCACAAGTTGACATTGATTGATGTGGATATGGTTTATCGCCTGGCCACAGGATATCTTTTGAAATCATTCCGCTTTCCCTTTTTGCGGTTTACTGACCATAAAAGCCACAACAAGCTAAAAAGCTTTTTAAATTGAACTACTAATGGAACTAACTACTAAAGAACAAAGCACAATAACTTTTGACATGCTACTTGAAAAAGAAATGCACACGCGCTCGCTTGTAAATGATAGACCAAGAAATGTTTGTTTAACACAATGAAAGTTCATTAAGCGAAAGCTGTTCTATATTCGCCATGTGTTGTAATTAAGATAAATTGGTGAAAAATTCAATTATTTATTTAAGCTAAAAATAGCCTTTGAAACAGACACTTTTCAGAGTAAAAAGCAGCCAAAAAAAACCTTACAATTGTTCCTAAATAAAAGCAACTTTTATGAAAAGAATAAAATGAAACAAAATATTTTGTTAGGATACATGGTTTTTTATTTTGGGGGATTAGGTAAAGTTCATGGGCAAATACCGTGTGCACAGCAACAACAAAAAGCCAGCGACAATTGATTGACAAGTTGGCCGAGTGGCTGAAGGCGGCAAGGGAGGAGAAGAGGAAGGTGAAGGTGCGTGGCCAACAGCACGCGTCAAGCGAGCAATCGCTGTCGTTAAGCTTTTGCTTTGCTTCTCTTTGCTTTGCTTTGCTTCTGCTTATAAATAAGTTAATTAAAATTTGCGCGCGACAACACAGAAGCCGCAGCGCAGCGATGGCAACGTTGATCACAGATGATGACAACAAGAACAACAACAACAACATAATCATCAACAAGAGCAACGCCACCGACAACTACAAAAAGAAACACCTTGAAAATTTTAAATGTAATTAAATAAAAACGTTGCGATGCGATGGGAAGATGTGGAAGCACCAGCGGGAAGCGTTCTTGTTGTGGTTTAGCCAAAGCCATTTAGTGTGTACTAAATACAAAGTACGAGTATATATCAAGAGTTGCGGTAAGAGCACAACGACCACTTGACTTGACAGCGCAGCAGTAGCGGCCACGCCTCTCTCCTCTACCCTCTATCTTACGCCTCAAGATTACGAACATTCGCTGTGAACTTGGCAAAAACTGACGAAGATGAATATTCAGTTGGTTACGCCCAAGAAATTCGTTTTTACAGTTGGCACAGCGCAGACTTTAGGGAATTCAGCAGAGATAAATAATGTAAAATACACAAAAGAAAGTAGAGATGTGTAATATAGTAAAAACGATTTTTGCGAGGGTTGCTTTTAGCCTTTTTCTTCAATTTTCATTCAGAAAAAACAGCACCATTCATTATACAAAATATAATTCGTAAATCCCAATGATTCATTCTTTAATTTTCTTAATTTTAGGACGAATTGTTTTCGGAGTAAATGTTCATTATGTATGTATATATTTTAAATGAAGATTTAAAGAAAATCTAATCTTTGCTTCAATTGCGCATTAGATTGAATAATTGTCTTCCATTTAAGCATCTCTTGATTCTTATTCATAACCCATTTTCCAAATATGTTAATTCATTATAAAGTATTGATGATCCAAAGAATTCAATACTTAAAAATCTCATCTCGTCAACAGATTCATCTGCACAGTGGTTCGCACTAAAGAAAAGACAATTGTACACTGTTTACAATGATATTTTTAAACATTTACCAATTGCTATCGGGTGAAATGTTATGTGAATACTTTGCAATCGAATGATGTCAAACATTAAACATTTATCATCAATTTTCTATCAATCAGCAACCACTGTGACCTCAACTGATTTGTGACACTGTTTTGCGGACAGTTGGATGCGGAACCAACACGACGGGGTTTTAGCATTATTTGTCTGGTGCTCGGGACGCATCTCGTCGCTTAGTCTCGTCTCGATTCAAGAGTCAGTCGGGACTCGGGCTGCTGAGCACTTGCGGTTAAATTGATGGACATTTTCGTTTTTGGTGGCGACATTAATGACAATTGCAATTGTTCAGGCGCGAAACGAACCGCAAACCACTTTATTAGCAACACAGACTCAACGGCGAGGATGACGAAGAGAATGATAATGATGATGCTGCTGCTGCTGCTGAGAATCAAAATGTTAATGATGTTGTAGTTGTTTGTTGTCGTTGTCGTTGTCTTTGGCAGGTTTCCTCGTTGCGCTTTGGTTATGCTTAATGAATTTCGACATTTTTGTTGACATTGTCAATTAATGTGAGATTAACTTGTGCTCCCACTTAAAATGCGTGAATTTCGTTCGCTGCCAGGCATTGCGTTGCGTGCTCATAAATCACGCATACGCCCAGTTGAACGAACTCGCTGCCAATTAGCCTCAGGGGCGCCTTTATTTTTCTGTTTTTTTTTTGTTGGTGAGTGTTGATATCCACACACATATAACATAACACGGTATCACTCGGACATTTCCGTTTCCGTTCCGGCATTGCCAACTCTCGCGTGCCAAATGATGTGTCACCTGTCCGCAAAAGAAATGCAAAAAGCAATAGAAAGCCTTCGGCTGGTGAGTGAGCGCAATAAAAAGTCCGTTGGCATCTGGCCGAATTCTGTTTTTGTTTTTTTCGGTGGAGCACTAAAAAGATCATGCTGTAGTATTCCCAACTATTCGATTGAATAGGAAATGCTACCCAAACCATTACCAACTGCCTCCTGTGAGAATTGAACTCACGACCGCTGGTTTACAAGACCAGCGCTCTGCCACTGAGCTAAGAAGGCGCTTGAAGAACGCGCGCTTCTTGCAGCTCAAAAGAGTTGAAAGCAAAGTCTGCAATTCAATTACGTGAAGCGTAGGCGAAATGCAATTAGCTAAATGGCTTCGTCATGTTGTTGTGATAAGCGGGGGCAAGAAATATGCGAAGCAGCTTCAAACGGCGGCGACATTGAGTCTGTAAGCTTATCAAAAGTTTTGCTGTCGTTGTCGTGGTTGCTTTTGCTTTTGCTTTGTTGTTGCTGGTGCGGAGTGACAGACAACGCGAGAAAAGGTTTATGAAACTTCTGGTTTGGATCTTTGCGTTCGCGTTTACCTTGACTTGACAAGGTTGTCCTTCAAATTGCGCACAAATCATCAAAGTTATTCACAGTCGCTAAACTTATTTCGCTTCAGTTTAATTTACTTTGCCATTTCCCTTTGAACAGTTGCAGTTGACTATAAAATTCTATTTCCAATCATATTTCTGCGCTGCTTCTGTTCACTCTATAAATTGCAATTCACAATAAATAAAGCTCAATCAAAGAAGAAAAGAAACTTAAACAGAGTTTACTTTTCATTTTCAGTGTTAACTGTCAATAACACAATCTATATACAAAGTGTTCTTCATCTTCTCAACCTTCTGTCTATTTCGAACGTGCAATAAATAATTAAAATTTCCTTATTTTGCGGGCGATTTTATTTATTGGCGGTAAATTTGACGCCAGACATTAATTAAATATTTCCGGATATTGCAACAATGCGGTAAGCCGTAAAGCATTTAAATGAAAATACCAAATAAATAACATAAATCGAAGTCACAGCAAATGTAATAGCATCGAGTATTTGTGTTTTTTGATTGCCCCTGGCTCAAAACCATATTTTATGGTCGATGCGACATTGACTCATTAAATATGTCAATTATTAAATAGATAAATATAAACAAAATGTTGTTCGTATTTCCTGCTGAAATTGAAACTTGCTAAACACCAAAACAGAGATGAATTTCTACTCATTTTGCTTTAATTTGTGGCTTTTATCACATTGTCTTGGCTCGTAAATTGCGCATTAATAATGCAAATGCTTTCATCGTGCGGATAGCAAATTAACAGCCGACAATAAAACGTGGGACATTCAAAATATATATTTTACGCAGCATTGTGCGTGTTGATTGTTGAGGTTAAGAGGGTTTTAACTAGGTGGTAGCCCCGAAAAGGGCTAAGATAAAGATATATAGTATAAGCAATTGTTTGTTAAGATTCGAAATTCTATGCTAATGCCAGAGAAAAACATTAATCAATCTCATATTTTTGTAGTTAAAATATCACAAAATTAAATTGAGAAATAGGAAAATATTTAAACTAAAATGTAGTAATACAGAATAGAAAAAAAGTTAAAAATAAAAGGCTCTTTAACCCGTAAGGTTCACCCTATTTTATATAGCTTTAAGAACTAATTTACATGCAAGCTCACATGTGTTGCACAGCCATAAACAAGTTGGCAGCTCCGGTGGCAGGCAGCGAGATGCAATAATTTAATTTTCAATGCTCGGGCATTCTGCTGAAAGGCTAACTACAGTTATAGTTATAGTTTTATAGTTACGGTAACGGTTACTAGAGTATGTAGTGAGAGGGGGAGAAGAGTGGAGCAATGAAGCGGGGCCAGAGCAAACGTGCCACATAATTGGACTCCGGAGAGAAGCGGCGATGCGTGCTGTCGAGTTGGCAGCCCAAGTGGCAGCCATTTGGCTGGGAGCCTGCAGCAAACTGGCTGCTTAATTTGCTGCACTTCAATGGGCCACGAGGCATGGAGATTAATGTAGGAGTTGAGAGGGGTTAAAAAAGGGGAGTCATGGAATGTGTTTGTTCGAGTTGATTGCGACAAGTTGAAAGTGTAGGGGCGTAAAAAAGTGCTGAAGCGTATGGCAGCCATTTTGTAATTTGTAATAACCACATTCCCATGATATTACAACGACAACGATCGCAGGTAGTCGACAAACAATTATCCTATTAAATCAACCAACTAGCTAGAAGAGTGTAAAACATCTCACTCTTAATTGCAAGTGCAGGGTATCCAAAGAGCAATTGCTAGAAGCACTCGAACTGCAGCACAAATTGATTTGAGGGAGTGAAGCTAACAAAGGGTCGCAAACAAAGGTGAAAACCTGACGAGTTAAAGACCACAAAACGCAAGGAAACCCTTGAGTTGTGCATTGAGCATGTCCTATACATAATAATGATTGAATAAAGTTCATTGCACATACCCTGTATATGACGTTCTTTAGTATTTAAAGAGTGTAAAATTAATAGATAAATTCAATGTAAGATAAGGTAAGATTGCAAACAAACCTCAATAATATTGGTATTATAAATATAAACGTGATTTAATGAAGTTCATTGCACATACGCTGTAAATGAAGATTGAGTAAAAAAAAAATTTGATTTCATAAATTGTATTCCACATACCCTATAAAGAATGTTAAGAGGGTAGCTAAATAATAATATTAAGTTAGATGTCAGATTGCAAAAATTGATTTCAAGAACCAATTCGCTATCCTCTTCAATAAAAAAAGCAGACCTAAAAGGATGCTCAGCTGGGTGGTCAGCTGTCGCAGCTGTTGTGTCCGTTTCAATGCCTGACAAGGGTGAACACATCTGTCTGTCTATGACGTCAAAGGATCTGGTCGTATAGATAGCATTCAAATAAATTTGCCTCGAAAGGTTCTCTCGAAAAAACACAACAAGATAAAATCTCGTACACAATCATAAAGAGTGAGAGCTTCAATTAGCTGAGTGAAAATGCTTTAGAAATGTTTTGAAAATGATTTTAAATGATTCATCAGCGGCAGCTGGGAATGCTCATACTCATATATTCATACCTGAGTTCTCGTGCTCGCACTTGTTTTGTGCGGATAGAGAAAATACGCATTCACACGAATATTTCATTGTGCTTTATTGTTGTTTATAATGCGGTACATAAATAAATAAGTAGCTGTAAGCTGCTTTATAGCTCCTGCTCCAATAGGCACACACCTGGCGGGTAACCGACGCAGCTCTTTTGTATGACTGACAGCACTGTAATTCCATATAATAAAATGCCGCTTCCTCGTCCTCGTCCTCGTGCCAATAACAATTGCCTCCATGCTCCAAACATATTCTGAACTTGGCCTGCTCTCTGTTAACAATGACAACTCTGCGTATTCTATACGCCTCAATGAGCTAATTGTTCGCTGTTGCGAATTAAACAAATCAAAATGAGACGCTACAATACGTTCTAATTGGCATTTTTGTCACCAGCATTGAAGCGTTAAAACAACACAACGACCTATATAATAATGATATGCACCATTTGGTTTAATATTAAATCGATAAATATATTGTTAAGAAATTGTTTCATTTCATTTCTCTTCTTTCGCTATTGATACTAATAATTTCGTAAATATTTCGTGTTTTTCTAGAATTTTGTAATTTAATCAACAGCTAATTGAATTTATAAATTCTAATTATGTACTTTGTTTGACAATCTGGTATATGTTGCACTGTTAATTTACCAAATAAAGCCATTATTATATTACATTTTAGTATTATTGGTGGTATATTAGTTCGGTATATTTTAAAATTAATACCGTACTGTTTTGCTTCTATTCAAAAAGGGTAACGAATATCTCACAGTCGAGTGTGCTCGACTTTCTTACTTGTTTTATATCATATATGTATTTATGTGGATTTCTATATCGATATTTAATTTGAAATGATTCCGTCTCGAACATAAGAGAAGTAGTTCAATATAGAGAACAATAAAATCGTAATTCCTTTAACTCTTTTTCATTCATTTAACAAATTGAAAGGTCAAGTAAATCGCAAGGCATATTTGTCAAGCGCTTAACCAGTTGACACTTTAATAGCACGATTAATTTTGGTCAATTTCAGTAAACAGTTATTAATCTAGTTTTGGATTGAATTAAGCTGGGCGACTTACCGATATTAACAATGCCATGATTGGTTAGTTCCCAGCATGACTGTAAGCGTAATATGCTCAAGCTGTGACTTTGCTTTGGTGAAAAATATCCGAGGGCAGCATCTGTGACATGGTAAGCCTGTTGGATGCGACAAAAGCGACAAATTCAATTAAGTATGAGTCCATGTTCAAAGTGTACCTCCCTCTCCCGCATCTGCCTCATTCCCCATTGGGGAACGTGCAGTCGTCATATTCAACACTTGCCTGCAGCGAAAACTCGTACAAGGATGGCAGCAGCTGGGCCACCGCTCCCACAGCCTCGTCCGCAATGTTGATGCAGTCCGCCAGTGACAAGGACACGATCCGCGGCGTCAAACAGGCCCAGAGCCCGGCCTCGGTGACCTCATTGCAGCCGGCGAGCTCAAGTTCAAACAGACTCTGCAATTGTCATTTTTATTTACGAAATTATTCTTTGTGTCGCTGCCCATTTCATTTTTATTGCCCTCAACTTAGCTTTTAATTAAAAACATTACACAATCAAGTGGGGAATACTGAAGAAGGACGCCACATTTTATGTGTGGTTTTGCTTGGGTTTATATTTAATTAAAAGTAAAAATTAAGTAAGTTTTAATATGAGCCATTTATATAATAAAAATAATCAAAAATGCTCATTCATTTAATTTGTATTTTTGTTAAATTTAAACTTGAAGTAATCATAAATGAATTCTTTATTGTACTTCATCATTATCTTCGCCATCATCTTAAACTTTTATTGCTTTCAGTTTTGCTTCATTTTATAGGTGTAAGCAAAATTCTTGGGAATACCCTTATTAAACATTCAGTTCTCTTATTTGACAAATAATCGCAGAAAAAGTGTTTACATAGTCAATGCTCAGAGGTAAACCCCAAGCAGGGAAATCAGAATAATAAAGAAACTCTCAAGCAGCAATAGTTTTGTTTACGCAACGAGTCGCAAATACACTGTAAACATTTTAAAGTAATCAAATAATTGCCTTTCAAAGACAATTTATAAATTACTGACTGCGCTTTATTGACAAAAAGATAGACAAACTAAACAAAAGACTTTACTACAGAGCTGCAAGCAAATAAATTTACTTAAAACGTTGACGATATTTAAATCAAAAGTTCTTGGCAACTGAGTTAACTTTGACCTTTTGCCGAAGCCAAAACAAGCTCGAACGAAACGAGAATAAAGACAAATAAAACAACATTTCCCGATACTCGTAAGTCGACCCACATTGCGTGCCAGACAATATGTCGGGGGCATTTGATCTGACTAGTCACAATTTTGTACCTACAATTGTTGTCGTTGACATTGTTATTGCTATTGCCATTGTTGAAGCCGTTGTTTTGGCCAAAAGTTTAGTACGCTTCGTGGCGATACTCAAGAACTTTGGCTCATAAACGCGCAGCACAAAAAATACACGTCAAATCAAAGCACAATAGCAATAAAAAACAAAAATTCAACGGGAAATGCGAAATGGGAAATGGAGGAAAGAACAAAAATACTCGAATGTATGTAAAAGTGGCGACACACAAAAACAAAGTACCAAAGACTACAAAGTTTTATCGCTAACTGCATCAACAATTGCACGTAGCACAGAAACTCAATAAACAGAACTTGGACTGAATTATGATAGTTAACCGTATCGGAAAATGTAGCAACTTGAAATCAAGTATTACATCGGAAAAGTTGCATGTTATCTACAAATTGGTGTACCCAAGAAGATAAAGAATAATCTAGAGATCTAAAGTAATTTAGTTTACTAAATATTTACATCTAAATAATCTCGAATTCTTAATAATCCAAAAATTATAATTTAATGCAAGTTCAGTTATGAATTTAAGAAAACTTAAAGAGTGCAGAGATTATTAATATATATTTATAGATTATACTAGATTATTGAGTTGATAATAATCTAAAAATGTATGGTAAATATATAAAGTAACTTAAAGAACGCAAAGTTTTATAAAGAATTATTCTTAGATTTAGAATCGTTTTATTATTACTAAAATATTTTTAAATCTTAAAAGATCTTAAATTTAATTAAACTCAATGAGTACGTAGATCTATAATACTTATATTTACCAATATTTTATTTATGCTACATTCAAGTATTCTACACATTTAACTTTGAATAAATTTTATGAAAGTCAAACTTATTATTGATCAAATTAAAGCTATACAATCTGAAGTTAGCTATCCCACAATTCCCAGTAAACTATAATTATTGTTATTGAAGCATATATCAAGCCCCGTTTGCCTATCAATGCGAGTCATATAAATGACTTGTAAATATAGAATGCTTTTTTGGAAGTCCCGCCATTGAAGCTATTAGCCAACAGATGTTCATCTATCTTATCAACATCTGGGGATTATATATTTAATTGTTTCAATTATTGAGATATATGTTAATAGAGCTAACCCTCTTATCAGGCCTTACGATATGTAAATGACATGCCATCTAATTGGATTCCGGCTAATTGTGGCTCTGAAATGACTTCATTGTTAATACCAAAATGCTTTAGGCCACTCCGCTAGCTCGTAGCTTATTTGCTTTTATGGCCAATAGTTCGGGGAATACTCGAAAGTTTTGTTGTTGTTCGCCTGGCTTGGCCACACGTGTTGTATCCAGGGTAACTTTTTTCCACATGTTGGCAGCAAAATCAATAAGGCTAAAGGCAAACACAACAATGCGCCAGGAGTACAATGAATTCTGTTTCGCTTGTTTTTCCTCCCTTTGTTCCTCCAAACTTTTTCCGTTAGCATAAATTTCACATACATGATTCAATTAGAGAAACTCTATTTGCCTGCAAGGAATTTCGATTTATGAAATTTCTTGCAAAAGTTATAAAAGTGGGAAATTCTTTATAATATTTTCATCAGATATTAATTAAATTTCAAGCTAGCTTAGTTTCTGGCAAAATTCATAAGCTAATTAGCCATACTTTTGCATTACTCGCATAATTTGTTGGAGAAATCGTGCAACGGCCAGGAAATTCTTCAGCATATCCGGCAAAGCGAAGTTGGTGGCCTTCTTTATGGGTCAGCAGGGTTCAGCAGCAATAGCAATAGCAATAGCGACTGCGAAGGGTCAACTTTAGAGTCAGCAATGCGGAAATTACGCATACGCGGCGTGTGCGCCGAGGGCAATTGCGGGCATATGGCCCATTAAATATGAACTCGTCGCATTTCCGTCGCAATACTTGAAACCCAACGGCAAATTATAGACGCTTGTTAATGCACAAAAACTATAGTCAGCATGCAGCCAGTGCAGAAGACAAAGGGACAAAGGGACATAGGGACACAGCAGCAGCAGCAGCTGCACAATGCAATGCGACCCCCAAGGGGAGGTGGAACAGATGCCTCCTTCCCGTTCCCCAAGGTCAAATTTTCTATATTGCTGAGCGCAGTCGACTGTCAACTGTTCCAGCTGTTCCACGCATGCCATTCTTGTTGACATATCCAGCGACAACAATTTGCAATCAAACCATTTGTCAAGCGCACACACACTTATACACTCCCACACACTTACACTCACACTAACAACAAACTAGGCTCATGAACATGACATGCATTCACATTGAATTAATTCCGACATTGCAGATTGACACGCAGCCAACTCTGACTGACTAAGGGACTGACACAACCGCAAAATACTCCTAGATATGTATACTACATATAGAGAGAGGCCAAGAGTAGGAGGCATAGAGAGTGAGAGAGTCAGAAGTTGGCCACAACCAGTTCGGCCAACATTATCCACTTTGCACTGCGCGTGTCTCTGTCCGTCTGTCTCTGCTGTCTCTGTCTTTGCTGCTGCCTCCTGCTGGGTCCGTTATAGTAGATTACACTGGCAGATTGCATCGCTTTTGGCCCATGGAAATGAATAGATTAGTTCTCTGTGTGTGCTGCTCCCGTTACTTGCGAACTTGGCATTTGGCATTGCCACAACACTGAGACACAAAACATAAGCACACACAGCCGAGTGCGGCAATTAACCTAACGAAGTTCATTTGAATTCAAGTTACTTTCGACTTTTACCAGATTATGCAATACAACAATGCTAAAGAGCCTTCGAAGAGTTTAAATGAAGTGACCAAGGACGAGAAAGTGGGTTCTTGCGAATGCTGTATAAATGTGAAACAAGGTGAATAGACAATATGAAAAAGGTACTGTAGAAATTCTAATGAAATCCAGTTGAAATGATGTAACCTTAGACGAGCTTAAGACAGCTTTTAGAGTTAAATGACAACTTGAAGAACATAAATGAAGTGGAAGCACTAGAAAATTGAGATGATTTTAAAACGAAGAATAAATCTTGACATAAAGTGGATTGTTGAGTAAGTTAAATAAAGTAAATATAAATGTTTAAGATATGTTTATAAAAACGAAAATATAAATATACACAAGAGTTGCTGTATATATAAACAAGAAAGAAAGCTACAGTCGAGTGTCCTCGACTGTGAAATATCCTCTACTCATTGTGAGTTAAATCAAAACAGTGCTGTAGTAATTTTAAAATATACAAAATTAATATACCACAAAAATACAAAAATGTAACAAAGGCTATATTCGGTATATTTATATAGTATAATATTCAAAATATGCCATGGGTAGCGCGTATAAAAACTAAAGCACAATTGAAGCTAAACAATTTTGATGATGCAAGCAGAAAGTTAACACAGAGTAAAATAAACAATACAATGAATGCCTAAATCAGCTTAACAAGCTTACAGCAAAAGGTAAATATAAATATCAAGAAGAACTTAAAACGTTTGATAAATTTAATAAACATTTACTACAATAAATAAAGTGACCATGGAGGTGTTGAAGGTGAGTATCTAATTAGAGCACAGCTTGAGTGGGTGTTAAGGACAAATGCATAATTTAATAAATATATTTTCAGCCAGTTGCCAAGTAAATATAGAAAAAACGTATACACGAAAGCAAGCGAAAGGAATGTGATAAATGCGATGAGTATATACAAAGAATATGTTGCTGATTTTGTTGATTTTGGCAACTGATTGACAAACAGTCGAATAAAAATCAAAACTCATGCCACGTTGGCCACGCATCTTATAAAACATTCACCATGCGAATCAGCACTCATTAGACTTACACTCACTCATGTGAATTCATTTTCATATTCACATTCATATTCGTATTCGCATTCGCATTTAGCACAAATTAGCTAAGCGAATTATTTCACTAAATTAAATAAAATTTATGGCGTTTGCTTTGATGTGATATGCGCTTGAAATTGATCGCATCAATTCGTTATGAGATTACAGAGGAAATGTGTAGAAATTAACAGATGACTTCCCTTCACCTGTCTGCCATCCTTCCGCTCGCTTCTCTTCTCTTGCCACTCCCCATTTGGCATATTCAGGGGGCATCCGATGACACACTTTGCCACCGAGCACGTTTCATTTTGCTTGTCGTGTGGTTTTTAAATAAGTATTTATACGATATATCAAATGAAAATAGTTTCCACTTGCCGGTCAGCAGCAGCAACAGCAGCAGCATCAACAAGCAGGCAGGAATTTTGTGTGAGTTTATTTTAAAATTACGTATACGCCGCGTGCCATGCGACTGACCAACATCCAACTGACGCCCGCCCACGGTCATGGGAAGCTTGTTTGTTTTAGCTGCCCATTTGTCTGACCAAAAAGTGTGCGAAGCAATGACAGCGCCAGATGATAAATACCCAAAATTCAGAGCAATCTATCTTTCGAGTAAGTACAAATCTCTTAAAAGCTCGGCTATTACTCTTTGGCATTCTTTTGGATTATTCGAGTATTTAAGTTATGTCTGCAAATAGCAGCAAAACTTCGAAAAGTTGACCAAGGAATAAAAATCATGGTAATATCATAATATTGAGAATTACACATTTCAACATTTTGTTATTCCTAGACATTCTTTTTGAATTTAAAGTAATCCTAGAGTAAAATCTTGAAAAGTCTTTTGTCAAATTATTCAATAGAATAACTAATATCATTTATATAGTCTGCAAGTTATTCTAATAATGGTTGGATATAAAACTGGCAATTACTCAACAAATAAAACATATAACAATAAATAACATTCAAGATTATTTTCAATTACTTCAGAATTTAAGTATTACCTGAAAAATGCAGCGAAACTAAAGAAGCTAACGAAGCAATTATTTAGAAAAATAAATATTTATATAATTTACATTCACAACAAGTTTCTGTCGGATTATCGTGATATGAATCGGGCTATTCTTTAAGGAATAAAAATCATATTATTAGACATTCTTTTTTTATTGTTTTGCATAATTTCAGTATTTAAAGTAATTTAAAGAATTCCTAAAGGAAAATCTTGAAAAGTTAACCAAGTTTTATTAGGAAAAGTTAACCAAGTTTTTCATGATAATAGTATTAATAATTATACCTAATCTTCATAGACTTACTTAATCTGATTAATAATTTATATCTTTTTTAATCAACTCATTAGCTAAACTCACCTGCAAATGGTCGAGCAGTGTTTCCAATCCTCGATCGCTGATCGAAGAGCAGCGCAGACTGAGCGAGTGCACGTGCTTGGAGGCGAGCGGAAACGAGTGCACCACATCGAGAGCATCCTCATCGGAAGCTCCCACGAGGCCGAGCGCATGGAAGCCGCGTCGGATGAGCGAATTGTAAAGCTTTCCGCGATCACAGGCGGGCATCTGGCGTAGTTCGCGACACTGCAGCGTGGGCAGAAGACCGGACCAGTAGCGAGGACTGCGATACAGTATGTCCCGCCACTTGATGCACACCTGGGCGAGCACACGTCGCTCGTACGGCGAAAAGTATTGGAAAAAGCGATTCAGGAAACGATCGTCGAGCATCAAGGCATCGATGCTCTGGATGTGTGGCGGGTGCTTGTGGAGTATCAACGCGGATTGCGTAACAGCCGCAGCCAGCTGGGAGCCGGGTGCATACGGATGATGCAGGTGCGGATTGGGCAGCTGTTTGCGCAGTTGCAATGGCGTCCCGCCGGCGCCGGCAACCTTCTGTGCCGCCGCCATGCCCATGGTACTAAATGTAGGCGAACCGGGCGCCGGAATCATAATGTTCATTTGCTTGGCAATCGATTTGACTGTGGGCGTGGGCGGTGCGCCCAGTGGCATGCCACCCGGTGGTGCGGGCACGCCACCCGCCATCACCAGATGATGGCTCGAATTAATCAACGTGGAGCCGGCCATGGCTTGCAATTGCTGTTGCTGCTGTTGTTGTTGCTGTTGCTGCTGCTGTTGTTGCTGCTGGTGTTGTTGCTGTTGCTGTTGCAACAGATGCGCTGGCGGGAGATGCGCGGCGGGCAGAGCATTGGAGCTGGCTTGTTGTTGCGCAGCGGACATGGAGATGAGCGTGGCGCCAGGCGCAGCTGCTGCTGTTGATGCACTTTGTTGGCCACCACGCGATGGCTTATCCGGCGTCTGTGGCGTATTCGAGCCGGAGTTTGAGCTGCTGTTGGCGTTGGAATTGGAGTTGGAGGAGTTGTTGCTGCTGCTGCCGCCGCCGCAGAGTGCGTTGGTCACACGCTCCATTACTGAGGTCTTGCCACTGGATGAGCTGGCACTGGACGTGGAATTTGGGGAGGAGTTGTCACTGTTGTTACTGCTGCTGCCGCTGCTGCCATGATGATGCTTCGAGCGTAATCCCAAACCGTTGATGCGCTTCGATAATTCGGCGGAGGCTCGCTCGACCACGCCTTGCGCCGAGATCGATGACATCGTATTCTGTAGCAAATGCACTTTGCCTCCGTCTCTCGCTCCCTCGCTCGCTCTCGCTCACTCGCTCCTGCTCGGTTACTTGCACGTATGCAGACACAATGGTAACGACGCTGTCTCGCTCGCTCGCACTCTGCTTTACATAACGTGCAATTGCAGCATGTTGAGAGGGTTTGACCTTGTTACGCCTCTTCCTGCTCCCCGTCCTCTCTCTCTCTTTCTCTCTGTCTCTCTTTTTTTGTGTTCGCTTCACCTGCAAAACACAAACAGAAGAGTAAAAGTAATGTTAATAAAGCCTTAGTTCAAGCTGCGTTTTTACAACTCTCTTTATCTCCCTCACACTCAGCACGAACGGCAAAATAAAGCACACGAATTTATGATCCACATTCATTCCTATGGCATGTTGCTGTTGCTTTTGCTGTTGTTATTATTGTGCACGCCATTCCGTCATTCCACCTTTCGGCCATTCCTCATATCCTATTCATCATTCCCCGTTCGCCGTTTGCGATTTGTTGTGGCTACGAAAACTTTGGGCGATAAAGCGAACAATGTAAAGGCAACAACAACTACAACTACAGCAAGAGAGAAGTGCAAAGGCGAAACAACAACTATGCCAAGGTAATGAATGGCACAACGGATGGATGACTGTGCTTGTAGTTGTTGTTTTTGGTTTTACTCTGCCTCTCCTTGCTATTGTTGTTGTTGTTTAAAGGCCATTTCGGTACTCTGAACTATAAAGCGAGAGGCTAAAGCTCGCCTAAAGGATTTGAAGTTATAAACACGTGTTAATGAATTCATTAAAAGCTGTGCAGCCAACTTTTCTTTACGATTTAGTGAAATTAGCATATTTTATTAAAGTTTTAACCTTGCTTTGATTACAAATTCTGAATTTCAAATCTAATACAAAGTAATATTGATTTAATTTATAAGTCAATAATTTTTCTTTATTTTCTAAGTTCTCCAATTCTAAGTTTTCCAATTGAATTACGCTTGTAAACAAATTCGAATGCTTTTATTGAATTCAACATTGGCACCAAGGCTGGACATTCAATTAGCCAAATGGCAATGCATTTTCAACCATTTGGGACACGATAAAAGTAGAAATATAAACAGAAAGAAAAACCCGGGCTTAAATGCAGGAAAGGGCAATAGATTTTGATGCAAGGCCATTGTTGGCATTCCTGGCAAATGATTTAACGTGTCTGAAAAGTTTTTGCCACTTTACACAGCTGGCGAGTGTCATTAATAACGTGATATCAAAGCTTTAGCGGGGTGTACTAAGTACATGGAAATCTGTTCGCTGCAAGCCAAGTTGGTGGAGGTTAAAAGAAAACACATGAAATCCTAAGCATGTCAAGAGCGTTCGTATGTCTGTGTGTCTGTGTGTGTGTGTGAAGCAATTTAAGAACTTAACCTGCTTCCAATCTCGAGACAAATGAGGTTATTAAAAACCTCTGACGGAGAGAGGCAAGAGAGAGGTAAGAAAACGACAGCAAAATGCTCATCAGGTCGAACAAAGGATCCTGGGGCATGAAAGACAATTTAATTGCCATAAATAGGGTGGCCCTGTTTATGCTTTACATGCTTCTCCTCCACCTCCTACGCTGCGCCGTGTGGCATGTGCCACATCTTGCTGTTGGACTGGAAGGTGAACGACGCGTCGTTTGTCATGTTGCAGCGTCATCGTCGTTGTCGCTGGGAACGGGTAAATCTTAGCGTTTGCCTTCTCGTTGTCTGCCTTTCCGCTGCTGGGCAACACAATGGGGCAAGAGCAAGAGAAAACAATGAAAGCCTCTCAAGTTAGGAAGTCACTGACGGGCTGGGGGCTGAGAGCATTGTCTCTGGCTTCCTCATCGCTCTGTGTGTATGCACACTTCAATTTCCGCTATTCTATCTCTGAAGTTGTCTGCAGTTTGTCCCCCAAAAATTCTTGACCTATCGAACACACTCCGTGGACAAGGTTAACTATTGTTTCCAGAACAGAACAGAAAACTTGGGACACTATTGCGCACATTTTCAGATTTCTTTGGCTTTCTAAAGGACTTCCCTTTTTAAGAAAGTTACATAAATGCCTTTGACTTTCAGACAAAGTTGATTTCAAAGTCCCTGAAGCTACAGCGTCTTATTTATTTACTTTACAAATATTAAAATATTTCGCAAATTTACCAACTCAAAAGTTGGCATTAGCTGCTGACAGCAGTGAGTTTATTAAATGTTTTTCAAATTTTGGAAAAGTAAAATTTAGATTGTATTAATGGCTCACTTTTTTTTAAACTATTAAAATTTCTTGCACCAGACTAGCATCAAAATTCTAAAAGTGTTTATAAAGTTTTAAAGATATGTTTTTCAATCTCAACTTAACTCACAAATTATCATAATATTATAGAGTTAACTAACAGACATATAAATCTTTAAAAACCACTTGGAAGAAGAACAACATTTCCAAAAGTTTCTCCCAATGGTTAAATTGCATCTATTTGATTAAATGCTTGCTTTATGGATACTTTGGAATCATTCAATTTATATTGCAATTTAATTCAAATTAATTTTGTCTACTTTTTGAACTGCATCAATTATTTTGATTGAGGATGGACAACTTTTGGCATTTCAAATGAACTGCAATTTCGAATGAATAATTTGATGAATCTGAAAGTGGAAAAACATTTGGGAAATGATAATGCTCGACCAAAAGTAGAGACAGAGGCAGCTGTGTGGCATGCAACGAGAATCGACAGTAAAGTTTGTGTAGCAATTTCGCAAAACAAGCTGCATACTGTGCGGTGAATGAATCAGAATATAAATCTGAATGTCATCACCCTACCTCGCACTCTCAGCTTATGTGTGTCCTGCTCACTCACACTCACATACACACAGATATGCATGCGTGAGAGTGTGTGCGTGCACTCGCCCGTAGTTATTTCATTTTTATGCGACCCTCCATTTTGTGAGCATTTTCCGCCGCTTGGCTGTGCGTCTATTTTTGGAGTTGGTTTGAGTCGCGGCGAGACAAAGCGAGACACTCTTCGAGGCGAGTTGAGTTTTTGTTGCTGTTTCGCGTGCCTCGTTCCTTCTGCTTATTGGATTTCGCCGCTGCCGCGTAACGGTAACTACAGTACGCTTTAAATCGCTTCGCAGCTCTGCACTGTGTGAGGACTTGGTCTACATCCAAGTCCCTCTATGCTCACCCTCACCCTCACCCTCGCCCTTCATCGTAACCCTGCCCGTTGGGTTGGGATTTGTATGCGTGCTGCGACAGCTTTATATATCGATTTTCGTCCCGTTGTTTTCATTCCCATTTGCGCTTTGATCTAAACGATGAAAACAAAATAAATCTCCCGGATAGCAAGCGACTGTCAATCATTTCTAATATCCTCGCAACTTTTGCAACATTGTGCAAGTTCATCCAACAACAACAACAGCAAAAAATGGAGAATACATAAATTAAATAATTCAACATCAAAGTGCAATCAATATTCATTGTTAAGCTGCTTACTTTACTTTGGCATAAAATATTTTCCATTATACATAGCATACTTTTAAGAGTAGCTTGAGTTAAAAGAGCTCTGAAACTATTTTAATATTATCCGTCCATTTTGTTGTTGTTCAACTCAATGGTAATCCCAAGTGCTTTTTTAGATTTTCATTCATATAAATAGTTTTTCTTTGTGTTTTTGTAAGCTTATTCAATAAAAAATACATAAAACTGTAGAGAACTGTATTCCAGTATTAGAATTAGCATAATTTGTAGAGTAGTATGAATAAACTACTTAAAGATTGGCATGAATTTTATAGTTTTCAAATTCTATGCTAATCTCAAGTACTTGCTACGTTGGATTTGTTTTTAGCACGTTTTATTTCATTGGGTTAATTCATAAATTAATAAAAAAGTGGATTTGGTTTTCTCTTTCAGTTTGTTTTAGTTGAATATTATTTTACTGTTAAAACTCGGCTTAACATTGATCTGGTAGAATTCATGTGCTAACAAGAAATAGTATATAGACTTGGTCAGGTTAGAAATCGAATTAACTCGATGAGCTGCAGCTATCAATGGGCTGATTCATGCAACACATGGCATCTGTGCGTCAGTGTGTTTTTAACTGGGTCAAACTGCAAATGTGACCCGATTCATGGCAGATAGCTTTTTCTATGTGTAGTCCTAGCTATATGCCCACCTATATAAATGTTGTACTGTATATAAATGCGTATTGAAGTCTGAATGTTGATTAAGCCCCAATGAGATTGTGCTGGCATGGCAAATCAATATGGAAATCAGCTGGAGGCACAACCTGGCAGCCAGGTGTGCGTTCTAAAGCGAAAATTGAGCCAAAACAGGCGGACGATAGACGAGAGACGAGAGCAATGGCAATGGGTCTCGCCAGCCTGTCTAAAGTCCTTTATTATTATGGGTAGATGTCGCTGGTATGACATCACAAGCTCAAGCTCAAGCTGAAGCCGACGCCAAGCGAAGCAACCCTCTGGGATTGGGGGTGAGAGCGGGCGGTAAGCGCCCGGCTTTTGCTCGGGGGTTGCAAGTGCTGATAGAGCTCAAAGATGGAGATGGAGAGTCCTTTACTTCTGCTGCTGCTGCTGCTGCTGCTTGGTGTCGAATTGTGTAGAATGCTGCTGTAGAGTGGAGACGAGTAAAAAGCAGACAAAAGCAAAGCAAACAAATCACGTGCAACCCAAATGTTGAAACAGTTCAAACGTAAAATTTGGCAACGTGAAACGCCAACCGAAAATCTGCTGCTATGGAAACTTTTGTAAATATATATAATAGATATATGCACACACCTGATTATTTTGTTGAAATAAATAAGTTATTTTCAGAATATATATAACAGAGTATATGTATATGTAATTGTATTTATTTGTTTGGAATTTTCTTTGCTTGTCGCATGCAATAAAAATCAATTCTACCAAACGTTGCTGCGGCGTGTTTGTTCTTGTTTTGTTTTTAATGGTTTCTTTGGCTTTTATTTTTTGTGCTTTCGCTTGCGACCACCACTCAACCGTTAACCGTTAATCGCGCATGGGCTTCTGTTACTTATTCAGTCGCATACGCGTAAAAACTGCACACAATTGCACAAATGTTTTTGAGAAACCGCAAAAACAATCATAAAACTATTTGCACGCATTTATTTGTTTGTGTTTGTTTGTGTGTTGAAAATGTTGAGCGCCGTGAAAAAAAACGAGTAAACGATTAAACGGAAAATTTAAGCATCCGAGCGTAAGCGCGCACGACTCATAACTAACTGCAGGCCAATGCGAACAGCGAAAGTGGCGAAAGTGCAAAAGCTCCCAGAGCTCCCAGAGAACAAAACAGAGTGCCGAAAAGGAGCGTGCGCTCTCGCATTGTCTCTCATGAAAAAGTTCGTTACATGGACATGGACTATAAAATGGGTGACGGCGAAACTGTTAATATAACATTTGCAATCCCTGTTAAGCACGCGACTGTCTGTTAACATTGTTTTTGTTGTGTGGCACAAGAGGATGCGCACTGCAGTTGTTTTCGCTGACTTTTGTGAAGTAAACAAGCGAAATACACCCCCAAAATGGCGCTCTTTAGTTTGAGAGAGCGACATTAAACATTGTTAAAGAGAGAAAGCTATAGCCTAAAACTGAATTTGTTATTTAATTACATATTTGGAAATTCATAATAGTCTCTATATTCATTTACTGTTTATTAAAAATAATTGTGCTATTTATTGCTTCATTTGTTTGTTATGTTTAAATAAATATGAAGAATTGTTGTTGAATAACGGATTTATATTTGTACGCTTTTATTTAACCTAGACCTCTTCAGTTACTTAATAGGTTATTACCCTTATAACAGCAAAATTCACTTACCTTTTACTCGCTCCCTTTGGCTATGCCCTGTGCTTTGTAAATAGTAATGGTACTCCAAATAAAGAGTAATTTTAAGCGATTATATCATTCACACTTGGCTGGTCTTTAAAAGTAATCAATATTTGTGCACTTTTTGTTTATCTAGCCAAATCAAACAAATCAATTATTAATAAATTCAGAATTAATTCTTAAAAAAAAAAGGGCATCCAAACTGTTTTTTTGAAACGAGTACCAGGGTGTGACCGTTGGTATAATTTGCAAACACGAATAAAGTGGCGTTTCATTTCAAACAGCTTATTATTTTCGTGCTTCGTGTTCTTCCGGATCAGATTAAATTTTCGATCAAAAGGAATGTTTCGAAAATATTTAAAACCGAAAACAAGTAACGGGCAAGACCTTATTTCAATTTCAGCAAAACACACGCGGTCACAATTTCGATTATTCTGTTGGCTTCCCAACAAGAAGAGGCATTTATCGATAGTTAACAGGCCTATCTCATGTTACTCGACATACTCTCATGCTGTTAGTCGGCAAGAAGAAGCATTTGAGCGAAAGAGGAAGACACAAATAATAATTTGTAGTTTGTTAAAATTTATTAAACATGTCCTCGACGTCAGCGGCCGCATCAAATGCAGCACCCGCCAAAACAGAAGTGCGCTATGTGACAGAAGTGCCCAGCAGTCTGAAACAATTAGCCCGCTTAGTCGTCCGAGGTTTCTACTCACAAGAGGACGCGCTCATCATCGACATGTTGGTGCGGAATCCATGTATGAAGGAGGACGACATCGGCGAGTTGTTGCGCTTCGAAAAGAAACAGCTGCGAGCACGCATAACCACACTGCGCACCGACAAGTTCATACAGATCCGTCTGAAGATGGAGACGGGACCCGATGGCAAGGCGCAAAAAGTCAACTATTACTTTATCAATTACAAAACTTTTGTGAACGTGGTCAAGTACAAATTGGATTTGATGCGGAAGCGCATGGAGACGGAGGAACGCGATGCGACCAGCCGCGCAAGCTTCAAGTGTTCCATGTGCTCCAAAACATTTACTGATCTCGAGGCCGACCAGCTGTTCGACACGGCAACATTGGAGTTTCGCTGTACGTACTGTGGCAGCATTGTGGAGGAAGACAGTGCGGCGATGCCGAAGAAGGATTCACGCCTAATGCTAGCACACTTCAACGAGCAGCTGCAGCCACTTTACGATCTGTTGCGCGAGGTGGAAGGTATTCAGTTGGCGCCCGAAGTCCTTGAACCCGAACCCGTGGACATCGATACGATACGTGGCATCACAAAACCAAATGCCATGCGGCCGGACAGCATGCAATGGTCGGGTGAGGCGACACGTAACCAAGGCTTCGCTGTTGAGGAGACTCGCGTCGATGTCACCATTGGTGGCGATGACAACTCCGAGGCGGTTGTGGAACGCAAGTCACGTCCGATTTGGATGACAGAGAGCACTGTGATAACCGATGCGGATGGCAGCGATGGCAACTCGCTCAGCGAAACAGCACAACCGTCATCAACGTCCGGGCATCGCAGCAAAAAGGAGAACGAGGACATTATGTCAGTGCTGCTGCAGCACGAGAAACAGCCCGGCGAGCGGGATGCGCATTTGAAAGGCATTCACAGGGGTTCGTCAAATGCCAACTCCAGTGATTCCAGCGATGATGAGAATGACATTGACAACACAAAGATACGTGAGTTTTTCAATGCATATGCTAATGAACTTCCAGCTAAGTCTTCTCTTCAATCTAATGTAGCGAATGTTGATCTCGATAACTACATAAACTCAGAGTCAGAGGAAGAGGACGACGATGTGCCCACTGTGCTGGTGGGTGGACGACCGCATCCATTGGATCAGGTGGATGATAATCTAATTTCACAAATGACACCGCAGGAGAAGGAGAATTACATACACGTTTATCAGCAGCACTATAGCCATATATACGACTGAGTTGCAATTAGAATATATAAGTATAGGCTCAATGATAGTTTAAGTTGTATATTAAATTGGCTTGCAACGTGGAAGCCTTCGCGATTGATAGTAGAGCGTATTTCAATTTAAGCATTATCAAATGGCGCCAATTTTATGCAGATCTAGCTACCAGCTGAGGGTTGGCGTCTGTTATGTTAACATTCAAATAACATAAGCCGCAATGGCATGCTCAAAAATTTGCGTTAACAGGGCGTAATTATGTCATGCGGTCTGTTAAGCTTACAGCTACGCAAAGTTGGCCGCAAGTGCAGGAAGCTTCTCAGTGTTAATTAGCTTGCTAGGGCTTGCTGACCAGCTGTTCCCATCAGTTTTCATTTCAATATCAGTGGCCTCACATTGAAAGCATGCTGCGTAGTGTTAGTATTACTGGTGTTTGTGTTGTGGGCGTCTATTTGACACATTCGCCAAACTGTGTGCACTAACTAGATAAGCGGTTGAATGTAAACAGTATTAAAGATATGTTACTCTAATGTGTAAAATCAACACGACCTAGTCTGGTCTACTCAGTTCATCATTGCCGCTTCGTCGTTCTAATTAGAATCCTCAACCACCAAAAAGGATTAAATTGCATGTGTTGAAAATATAAATGCCGTCGTAGCAAGAACATATGCAATATTTACGAGCAAACGCGTAATGCTGACACCTGCAATTTTATTTGGAATACGAGAAACGTGATCGCGTCAACTACAAGTGGATGTGTGTGTTCGTGTATGTGTGCAACAACTTGAAAGAATATTTAAACTATTCTCATGCTGGTAATTGCACGGTTTGTGAAATAAATAAACAATATTTTGGAATTAAGTGCATACAACTTGCCAATCATAAAGAATCGCCGCCATCTAGCGGAAATTTCCGACAGCCCAAATTGAAAGCCAAAACTAATTGGCATTTGATGAATCGCTGTTAATAGGAATCGAAAATTAAGGAAACCGAAACGAATTGAAACGGAACGAAACGAATCAGCAGTGAAAATGAAGGTTAACATCGATAAGGACTTGGTGCCCATGAAAGCCCATTACTTTCTCTTCAATGCCGGTAAATAACCCACATAACATTACTTAATTACAAGTACCCTTTTAATTACTCATTCTATCTGATAACATTCTAATACTACACGCACTTTTGATACTATGACCATGTTAAAACTGAACATTTCTTGAATGTATTTCACGATAAGGCAGCATTGATAAGGTATTTTGTAGTGTCATGTAGATACACATTTATGTGTGTGCTATGCGTTTCGTAAATATACGCTTGATAAGAAGCTTAGTTAATTACCAGTTGTTCAACATTCAATTCAATCAATTTGATCCCCTAGTAGTTTAAGCTGCCAGCTCATAGTGCAATGCAAACACTGTTCGACAGCATTATACGCACAACTGACAATGCCAAATACAAAAAAATAACTCATCTATTATCTTATCATGAAAAAAACGCTTCCCTATTATTTAAAAACGGAACAGAACAATGCATATTCAATTTCCATTTCTACTGTTTGCAATATTCTTTTAGTCTGATTGTGTAAAATTCCAAAGGTTCTTCTCATGCAAAATAAGCGTTAATAATTGTCTTTTTTAAGCATTCATAACGCATATTGCTGCAAATAACAGAGCAAGGTTGCTTTAGTTGAGTCCAAAGTTAATATGTCAATTAACTAAGCCGTCAGTCCCCACGGTGCTTAGCCCACTTCGTGACCTGAGAAGTGAGACAAAGCTGCTATCAGCAATTAAAGTAACGTTCTTACTTTTAAATTAATTAAAAAGTTACGCAGCAACAACTTGACGACCAAATACAATGTATTATACGGGTTTATACTTGGACAAAGTGAATGGATTATAATCGCAATAGCGGTATATATGACTCCGATTGTTGATTTTAGGAATTGCCACAAATATACGTTCCATAATTATACCCAATGCTTATCAAACGCAAACACCCACATTTCATATTTGGACAATTCACACTAATCGCTGGCCAGTTGGTTTTACATACCCTATAAAATGCCCAATTGGGAATAGAACGACACAATTCACAATTTTTCTATATATTTAAAAAATTTGATCAATTCTTGTAAATTAAATCATGTGTTTAGCATAATGAAAATAAAACTAGTGAGGGTTTTATTGCACTTGTTGTATCATATATGTTATAACTATTATTCCATTACTTAATTCATTAAAAGAAAACTTTGTTTTAAAAATTTTGTTATACGAAATTTTCTAATTCCTTTAGTCCTCGCTATTTCTTCATTTGTAAGTTTTCCATATCCTCCGCAATGTTTTACTCGTAGTTTACAGGGAACTTTTGTGCTCATCACACATTTGATTGCATTTAGTTTAGCACTTCAACCTCACAGACTCATCAACGCCCACGCCCATGCAACTAATCTAAATATTTTGTTTTCCTTCATTCCGACAATTCGAAACTGGAACAGGAACCGCACCCGTTGTACCCTTTATGCCACAACTGGCGACGCAGCTGGGATACTCCTCGGTTGTCGTGGGCACCATGTACATGATCTTGCCTATTATTGGACTCATAGCTAAGCCACTTTTTGGCTATATAGCCGATCGGTAAGTTCTTGAATGATTCAAGTTTCTTATCGTCAACTATTAAATATGTTTTTGTTTGTAAGATGTCTGCAAATTCTTTTAATCTGAATAAATTGCCGTAATTATGATAGTGGAGACGTGATCTAATGTTGTTATGTTGACAACCATATATTGTAATATGATAACCAACCCTTTCACTTGGGGAATACACACTTTCTCTTCCTAGCTATCAAAACAAATGTTTTTTATTTACATTTTCCAAAGTCCAACAATAGTTCTATAATCTCACAATTTCATAAAAAAAAGATATAAGTAATTGCTTTGAAATATATCTTGATTTCTTTTAATGAATCACTATGTTAAAGTATATTCTCTACTTAAACGTTATTAATGTTTCGATATCTCTCTGAAAATCGAATCTGGCAGAAATTAGAACAGAAGTCTTTAAAGTAGTTGACATTTATTCTTTTTTTTTCTTGTTTTCTTAATAATTTTTTTTTATAAATTTGAAAAAACAAATTATCTAATGTATATTGAAATAAGTATTCTCAATTTTGTTATATTAGAATTAAAGCAAAATTACAATTACTTTAATTATAATTTTTGAGCATCTACTATAACATAAACATATTAGAAATATTTGTATTATGGTCTAACAACTATTTCTTTGATCCTTACACAGTTACCACCAGCATCGCCTCCTTTTCCTGGGCGGACAGGCGCTCACCGCTGTGGCCTTCTTTCTGATCATGTTTGTGCCAGCCGTGGATCAGGAGACGCAGTTCCATTGCCACGCCGGCGTCTCATCCATACGCTACTGTTCCAACTACGCCGCTGACACGGAGCAGCAGCTGGAAACACACTTTGCCAATCGAACGTTGAGCTGCCAAATGCGCTGTCAAATGGTGCCTCCAATGTGGGACATTGTGTGCAACAATTGGCTGCAAAACAAGACGCAAAGCTGCCAGACGAACAGCAGCAAATCGTGGATTGACTTTGACACCTACATCAGCATGAATGACGTCATTGACGAGCCAATGTTGAATGGCAAGGGGAGATGCCTTAACTTTATAATACCACACGACAGGGGCGTGGTAGACGCACAAAATGTGACACTCTATTGTCCCAAGGAGAATGATATATTCCGGCCCAAGTGCCAGATGAACTGCAATGACTCGTACTTGGAGAAAATGTTGCCCGCCAGCCGGGAGCTTAACATGAGCAGTGCGATGGCCAAGCCAGAGTTTTGGTTCTTTTTTGGCATGCTCATCATCAGCTGGGCGGGCATGGCTGTTGTGGTGAGCATTGGCGATGCAATCTGCTTTGGCCTGCTGGGCGAGCGTCATCATCTGTATGGAAAGCAGCGTTTGTGCGGCTCTTTAGGTTGGGGAGTCTTTGCTGTGATCGCTGGTCTGCTTGTGGATGCCATGTCGAAGGACGGTTCAGATGTTAAGAACTACACAATTGTCTTCTGGATGACGCTCGTCATACTGGGCTTCGATATGCTCGCTTCCACCAAATTGAAGGTGAGTCCGTTATCTTTCCTCGATGAGTTATTTCTGAATTGAATTCGTTTCTGTTCAAACTTACAGCACACTCAGACGCACATGTCGTCCAATATTTGGAAGGATGTGGGCCAAATGTTCCTCTCGTTGCGTTGTGTCGTCTTCTTTCTTTGGTGCGTGGCCATTGGCCTGGGCACTGCGCTTATTTGGAACTTTCTGTTTATCTATTTGGAGGAGCTGGCGAAACCCTTCGATGAGGGAAACTATATAAAGACGCTCGAGGGTCTAGTCATGGGCATCCAGTGCTTTGGTGGTGAGCTGCCGCTCTTCTTTCTGTCCGGCTGGATACTGAAGCGTATTGGACATGTGAATGCTATGAGCCTGGTTCTGTTTGGCTTTGGTGTGCGATTCATACTGTACTCGATGCTCCAGAATCCTTGGTATATACTGCCCATTGAGCTGCTCAATGGTGTCACGTTTGGCCTCTTCTACGCCACCATGGCTTCGTATGCCAGCATTGTGGCGCCTCCAGGCACGGAGGCAACCATGCAGGTATCTTTAACATCAATTTCTTGTTGTTCGTTTCCATTCTAAAACTTTCTTTTTCTGCAGAGTCTTGTGGGTGCCATCTTTGAGGGTGTCGGCGTGTCCATTGGCAGTCAAATTGCCGGCCAGCTCTTTGATGCGGTCAGTGCTCGGACTACGTTTGAGATCTTTGGCATTGCCGCCTTCATTATCTTCATCATTCACGTCTGCGTCCAAATGTATCTGCAGCGCAATGTCCCCTATGAAAATGGTAAGGGTAGGTCCTCAACAGCCTCTGCCCCAGCTTCGGCTTCCGCTTCCGCCTCGCCGCCCACGACGGTGACTAACACTGCCAATGAAATGCATACTGATAGCCCAACTAGCCCTAAGAACCTTGATGACTTTAGAGACGTCGACTTGAGCTGATCAACGAATTTATAGCAATTTTGTCTTAGATACAGAAGAGATCCCTGTACAATCATACTCGTAAAAGGACTTGAATACTTAATTCAAATCTGACGCTACAAACAACAAAAAATATATATGAATTTATGTGACTTAAGCAAAAAACTATTGCCAGAGTCTGACGTAGGTTAGCATCATCAAATGAAATGAAAGAAACGTATGATATTTTTCACACTCCTGAAACAATTGAAGATTATATAAAAAGGCTATAGTTTCTAGATTATGATCAATTCAAGCTGTGCTCAAATAGTATTTAAATTAAGAGTAAAGCTCTAAGAGGTTTCGATTCCCACAGTTCCTCAGCTCTTTAATCACAAGATATTTAAGCAGGACTTAATTCAGCGTTATTTGATTAAAGAGAATCATTAGAAAAAGGCAGCTAATTTATGCGAGATTAACATTAAACATTTATAATAAACAATTTACCAATATAACTACATAATAGGAACCGACACATGCTCTATCTTAATACACAACACCATTTTTTATGTTTAGTACAAATCACTTTGTATACGATCTTAAGTTTTTGCAAATCTTTTCTTGCCATTAATCTGTGAAACACAAAAATAAAATTGGAAATTTAAAAGCCATACATATCTTTTTGGTTTATACACTTTTTCGAACTCTTTCGGCATTAGCTGTAAGAATAATGTGTAAGAATAAAAATATATTGTTGAAAACATTGTAACTAATCAATATTCCAAATACTTTTAGGCACTGTCAAATATTTTGCACCGACAGATGCAATGCACATGCTGAATGAACAGGAATATACAAGTTTTACAAGTAGTGTTAGCTAAGCTGCTTCTCCTCCTCTGTGATCCATAAACTGAAACTGAAACCGTAATCCGATTATCACCCGGAAACAACAAAACCCAACACAATACAACAGAAAGTGCTACTACGTCTTCTAATTCTTCCAATTACCGCTGCATGCTGAATTTCAATTCAATCTTAAATGTATTTATAGTGATTATACCATCTATCTAGTTGTACTTTAACTTTAACAATCGTAGTCCACACACCACACTCATTATGCATGCTTATCTCAATCACACACATCCAAGAAATGTACCAAGTTTGTCAGCTGCTTATTGTGATATCTCTCGTGTCTTATATACAAACTATATACATCGATTATTTTGTCGCTTAGAAAAACTCTCTTTGATCTTATCACAATAAATCAAGCTGTAAACTTGTTGCTTACGCTATATAAGCATGGTATTTTTTTTTAATTTTATTGTAAACTCTGAGAATGTAATTTTGTCACTGTATTAGCGCTGTGAATGTTTAATTCTTTACACGACAAATATTATGTATATTATGAAATATGTCGATCAATCCACTGAAATTGGCCTCTCTTGCATGTGGCTTTATTTCAACGTAATTCTCTGTGAAAATCTCAAAAAAGTATTGAAATAATTATTACAAAAATATATAGACCAATGAAACAACAACAAACCACACACAATATATATATTTGTTTAATAAATTGTTTAACGTAGTTATAGTAAAAAATCTATACAAAATGTTACGTTTATATTTAGCTCTTAGATATTAATTTCTTTGTTCCCGTTACCAAAGGAAAAATCCCAAATGTTTTTTTTTTCGTTTTTCGTAATTAATGAATTAAATGAAGTGCTTAGACGTAAAGCCAATCAGCTAATGGCTAATGGTTCCCGATCAGCGATTCCTCGTGCTGTTGCCTCTCAAGTTTGCGCTGGTAATCGCGCTGCTTGCATGTCGCCACATTTGCCGCTCGTTTCTGTAATCAGTGATACGAGATACGATATATGTATGTACACTTAGGCTATATTGTAGTTAAGCTATTGCATGTGCTCTACTTTGTAATCATTCTTAATTACATACTATTATTTTTATATCCTATACTATTATTTTTTTTTTATATACATTTATGGCTTTTTCAAAAATAATAAAGTTACGTTAATGGGTTCTACTTTGTTGCTCACCTTCAACACTTTTGTACGCTGGTAGATATTCTGCATTTCCTTCTTGATTTTCGCCAGTTTCTCTTTATAACGTCGCACATCGTTCATCTAGAATATCGAAAAGTTAAACGTATATATTTCATAGCTTATGGCTTACATTGCCCGCCCCATAAATCTATTAAGCCCCAGCGATAAGATGACATGTGATTTTCCCACCCAATTTAAATACTCCGACGGGGCTATTAATGATAACTGAATCATTTACGAGGGCTGTTAAAAATAGCCGAATATCTATAAACGACTAGACGATACCCGGTAATTATAACACAATGAAATAAATATTGATTTAGAATAGTATCGAAATGGGATCTGTAAGTACATCGTTAAAAAGCATCAACAAATTTTACTTTAACTATAGCTTTAACAATTTCTATTTGAAATAAACGAAAGTAATAGGACGACTAAATATTCTTTATTTATGTATATATAATTTCATCATAATCGGACACTACCCAATTTTAAATATAATCGTATAGCCGTGATCTGTATTTGTTTTATCAATTTAAATTTTTACTTACCATTTCATTTAATTTTGCCACTTCACTGCAATCCAGTTTGTATTTCTCTTTGGATAAGTCTATGTAGATTTTGTTTTGCTTGCCGCTGCAATAAAATATTGATCGTCATGGAAGTAGCCACGTAAGCAAACAGCACAACTTACATCAACTCCTTGAGCTGCCCTCGAGCGCGCGCTAACGGAGGCTCGGCAATTTGAAGTAGGCCATAGGATAACTGTAAAGCTGCCAGGCTGCATTCATTCTCACCAGCAACAGTTTGTACGATGTGATTATTGTTATTTGTGGCCTGCTCATCAGCTATTCCAACGCTGCTGACAGCGCGATCAACATCCAGTTGATTGATTACACTGCAGCGATTTAATATTTTTTGTTTATTTTTGAAACATTTATAAAGTAAATATGGTAATTACCTATTTAGGTTGCTACTTCTCAACATTTCGAAAACGAAGCAAATCAAAACAAAGAGTGAGATAAGCTATCAGCTGTTGATTAACAGTGCTGTAAATGGTTGAAAATAGAAAGTACACATCGATTAACGTATAATCGATAACAAGCCGGAAACAGCTGATAGAACAATAAGACATTTTAGTTTGTGTAGAAATAAAGCGCAATGCAAAATTGATTATTTAGCTTTTAAAATGCGTTGTGCTGTAAGCAATTGTGGTAACAATAATCGCAATGGCAATAGAAAGAAGTGGCGTTACTTTCACTTCCCCAAGGAGAAACAGCAACTGCAAAAATGGATTGAGTTCTGCGAGCGAGATATACCAAATACAGCAACAGGTAGAACATATTGTAATAATAATAACAATAACAAATGTCAATAAAATCAACTAATTGTCAGCCTGCATCTGCAATGAACACTTTACACCTGATGACTTTGAGCGTAATATGCAATACGAGCTGGGTAAGTTGCTAAGTGGTATTTGTAAGTAGACCAATAACTGCATCATATCCAATTGGATTTGTAGGCTTCACCCGTAAGAATCCAACCAAGCTAAAGCCAAACTCTTGCCCAACTGTACGTTGTCAACACCACAAAGCGTCAACGGCGAATGTGAAACGAAAACGCGGCAGGGCTAAGAAGGATGCTGAAACCCATGAAAACGATGAGGATTGTTTCCCAGCTCTAAATATGCCAGAAGAAGAGACTGATGTCCAAGAAGAACAGCTTGATTGTCCTGCTGATCTTGCGGAAAGCGAAGAAAATGAATTAATTGAGTTTACCATCAGCGAAATGGAAGAATATGGTCCAGCTAATGATGCCTCTTCTGTTGACGGAATGGATCTCGAAATAATTGATTCGCTGAGTTCACAAACCGCCAGTGAGGAGCATGTGGAAATCATCGATTCAGAGAGTGACAGCTATGTCAAGCACTTGGAGTTAGAAGTGTATGTTAAATATGGCATATCTATATATATAGTGTTAATTTAATGAATGCTATTTCTAAATATAAATCAACAGAAGCACGCTCAAGCGGCAGGTGTTCTTCCTGAAGGATGAGCGCAAGAAATTGATTGAAGAAATTCAAAATCTGCGTGCAAAAAGCAACATGGAAGCGAAATCTGAGGAGAAGATAGCAAATGTAAATACAATTGAAATGGTATGCTTATTTTACTTAGTTAATTACTAGGCTCGAATATGCTAATGCTGTCTATGACACTGTACTCAGATCACAACAATTTTAAATATATTCAGAAACTAACTAATAGTAGACGGCAAATATTTTGTTAGTAAATGCAAAGACTAATTCAACATTAAAAAATTAATTTAATAATTAAAAACTTATATAATTTTTTGAAGAATTTCCTTACGAACATAATCTTATGCTAATATGAATCAAGTATTTTTTAATATATTTTGCCGATCGCCAGTTGATTGTATAAATTTTTTTCTAGATTAATAACTGCTTTCTGCTTTTATTTATGAATAGTGCAATTTAACTATTTAATTGGAATTGCTAAGCAATACATTTTTTATTTAAAAAGTCCATTCCCATTTATTTTTGTACAATATGTAAACTAAATATTAAATCGGAAGAAAAGAAGTTTCAAAATTGATAAATAAATAATGAACAAATTTAAGGACTTACTTTAATTTTAATACTTTTCAATATTAATGACCTGAGAATAAATTATAGTTTAGGGCTTAAAAAAAAGTATCTAATTATAATAACACAAACAATTAATTTTATAATCATTTATATCTTTATATAGTAAACAATTAATAGCTAATATCTTCTTACGTGTTTTTTTTATCTTTAACTTATTATTTTACAAATTTTTATATTTTTTACAGTTCCCAAAATCCACAAAGACAAAACCAACAATCAAGAAGACAGTCCTGCTTTATACGACAAATATCGATACGATTCGAAATCTGCGCAGAATAAACAATTCGACTGATTAAATAAATAGCTAGTTAAGCAATAAGTTACAGATATAAGAAATAGTAAATATATTCCTTACAACGAAACTATTTTTGAATAAATATGGTCGTTAAAATCGCATTTCAAACGTTTTTCCATTTCGGGATAACCATGTATTGCAGAAAGTATCTTTTCCTAGGAATTGAAATGGTCGACAGATATGAAGTTCTTTGGAATTTTACCTAAATGCGTGGATTTTCCGTTGAAAAACATGCGATAATACTTTCTTCTATCGCGTCTTTACTGATCCTAACGCGCAGGCAAAAGTTGCAATCATAAACGCAGGCAGGGGAATTTTCCACAAGGTCAAAGTCATTAGGAGTTCGAAATACTCCGAGGTACCTAAGATTTTCTTACTACCTGCTAGCGTATAAAAGCGTGCTGCAACCAGCAATCGATCTGCATTGCAAGCACAACTCTCTGGCAACCAACACCATGGACACTCCGGACGAGGACCCTGCAAGAGTATCAACATCAACTCAAGTGCTGGACTTGTAGAGAGACGGGAATGGATTCGCCCAGCTTGCAGTGTCAGCAATCTAGAAAATATTAGTCAAATTGTACATTTAAGTTAAGATGTAAATAGCAATTGTAAATTTTATTTAAATTGTAAATAGCAATTGTACATTATTTAAAGTCATAACTTCAATTGTACATAGTCCCCCTGATAGCCGTAAATAGTCATATTATTTATTGTCTCAATTGTAAATAGTCCCAAAAACTAGCCAAATTTTTAGGAATTATTTTAATTGTATTGTGTATATAATATGCTGCTGCTGCTCTGCTACTGCTACTGCTACTGACGTGATATTTTCTGCAATAAAATAAAATTGATACACAATCAAAACTTTTTGCATTTTTTTAATTTAATCTTTTAAAATTTAACTTTTTTCAGCTTTTGATAAAAAATCAATCAATTCTTAATACAAATGTATATTTCCTTTTTTTTTAACATATATCTTATGTATATAATTTTATATAATATATTTGTTGAAACAGTATTTGTTATAAGTTTACCACTTTTCAAATACAAAACTATTCATAGTTAAAAAGGGTATTTGTAAATCAACTAACAAGAGTCTAGACAACCCCAGAAAATATTGATAAAGCATTTTCCGGTTGCCAAGGAGTCAGAGAAAGTCCTTCCGCATGTTTATCCTAACCAATTTTTTCGACGAGTAACTCAACATAAAATTAAAATATATTCAACTGCATAAATATGGAATACATATTTAAAAAGGAGCGTCGCACATTTGGGACACGTGTTCATTTCGAGGATAAGGATGAGGTGATATTCAGCGAAAACTCCAACCCTGAGTTGGTCAAGAGCTACATTCTAAAGAATCCCGTGGACCGCGTTACACAATATGCTGGCCAGACATCGCTTAGTGTGGCAAATACCGAACGTGCCACATACAAGAGCACAGGCATTACGCACAATGAGGGCGGCTGGCCAAAGGACATCAATATGCATGATCCGGAGCAGACGGTGCGCTACAAGCGTAAAATCGAAAAAGATGAGAATTACATAACGCAAGTGATGAATCTAACAAAGCCCATGGAACACTACATACATCAGAACAATGCAGTCAACATCTATGAAAATTACTTTGAGAATATGGATCCAGCACCATTACCTGAACCATGCAAATCGCGCACTGTCAACGTCTACCGTGATCCCAATCCTGTCAAGGTTCCGGTGAAGCATCTATCCTGGTCACCGGATGGTGGCATCAAAATGGCGGTCAGCCATTGTGACATGAAGTTTCAGGGCGATAAGACGGGACAGCGTTGCAACTCGTACATATGGGAAGTGGAGAATCCCAACGAGCCGTTCCTAACACTTGAGCCAAAGGTGCCATGCGTTTGTCTCGAATACAATCAAAAGGATCCAACGAGTCTGGTCAGCGGCATGTATAATGGTCAGGTGGCTGCCTGGGACACGCGCCATGGCAAGCATCCGGTGATGATCAGTGAACGTGAGGTCTGTCATCGAGATCCCGTCAATTCGGTGCTGTGGAACAACTCGAAAAGCGGCACCGAGTTTTTCTCAGGTGGCTCCGATGGCCAGGTGCTTTGGTGGGATACACGCAAGCTGAGTGAACCATTGGATCGATTGCTCATGGATCCCGTAAAGAGTGATGAGCAGGATCTTTCGCGTTCCTATGGCATCTCGGTGTTGGAATACGAAACAACTATTCCTACTAGATTCATGGCAGGTACAGAGATGGGAATGCTCTTCTCCTGCAATCGCAAAGGCAAAACGCCAACCGAGAAGATACAAATACGCGTAAGTTATCGCTGTATTATAGCATTTGATGAAATATTTGATGATATTCCCATAGATGATGTGCCATTTGGGACCCGTTTATGCCATCACACGCAATCCGGCGTTTGTGAAGAACTTTCTCACTGTTGGCGATTGGTGTGCTCGCATTTGGTCTGAGGATTGCCGAGAGAGTTCGATTATCTGGACTAAGAGTAGTTCTTCCATGCTGACAGATGGTGCCTGGAGCTATACCAAGTACAAGATATAAACGCACTTCAATTAAAACATAAGTAAACTAGACTTGCTTATCTGTTTACAGGGTATCGCAGTTCTTCATCACCCGCATGGACGGAGTGCTAGACACTTGGGATCTGCTACAGCAGCAGAATGAGCCGGTACTCACAGTAAAAGTCTGCGATGAGCCGCTCTATTGTGTGAGGACCAATGAGAACGGTAAGTTCGTTAGCTGTGGCAGCAAACTGGGCGCCACATTCCTGATTGAAGTTTCCGACAACATGGTCATGTCATCTAAGAATGATAAGCCGCTACTCACGGCGGTAAGTTGCAATCTTGGCTTGACTTGTGAAAAGAAGTTTCCCAAAATAAAAACTCATTTTCCATTTAGATGTTTGAGCGTGAAAACCGACGTGAGAAGATCTTGGAAGCCAAGTCCAGGGAAAGCAAGCTGAAAATTAAGGCAAATCATGGACAGGAACAAGCCGACATGACCATGGTGAATGGAAAAGTCAACATGGCGCCTTTTGCCAGTGCCTGTGAACAAGCAGCCACGGAATACTTTGCCGCTGTGGAACAGGAACGTTTGAGACGTCTGCCCGGAGGCAAGCGTAGGTGAACGGTTACTTTTTGTTCTTTTGCTGTTCATGATGTGCTAAATTTATTATTTTTCCATTGCAGAGGATGTGGAGGAGGTTGATGTGTCGGAGGCGGAAAGCTCAAAACTGTAGATGATCAATTGCTGTGCACTTTTTAATTGTAACGTTCCTTGTAGTGAAATTAAACAAAACTTAAACGTTACAAAATTGCGTTTTTTTTGTATAACGACAT
Source organism: Drosophila nasuta (assembly GCF_023558535.2). Taxonomy (NCBI): domain Eukaryota; kingdom Metazoa; phylum Arthropoda; class Insecta; order Diptera; family Drosophilidae; genus Drosophila; species Drosophila nasuta. The sequence goes on along the minus strand of NC_083457.1, from coordinate 34,814,618 downwards.
ATTTGAATGTTTGCCAGCACTGTTTTACAAGTGAACGATACATTGTGGTGGTCAAGCGATAACTACGCAAGACAGGCACTAAATCGATTGTGAATACATCATTCACCATTGAATCATCGAAGAGAACGTAGCGTGCGTGTATATTGACTGTGTTTTACCTTTTAAGCAAGTTTCAAAACAAATGTAAGTGCATTTAGTATATAAAAACAACAATAGCTGTTTGTCAACAATAAAGGAAGTAATGAGTGTGTCAGCGCAAGAGTAAATCAAGGAAATGTTTAAACTGCGCGCGTAATGCGAGAAACGTTTGATGTTGCACGTTGATGGGCTGCTGCCTGCATTTTGGCCTACGTGACTCAGAGACAGTTATCAATGGCGCAACAACAGCTGCTTCAAAAGTTCAGTGACCAACATATATTTTAGTGCAACAGCAACCCCCGAGCAGCAAACAGTATTCAAAAATCTTAACTGATTTTCGTTAAACGCAGCATTCGTTAGACAAGTGTCTTCTAATCAACACACGTGTTCCCATTAAATAATCAGCAACAGTTTAACAAATACAAATACAAACTACTATAGAATAACAAAGTGAACGTCTAGGAAATTGATTTGTGATTTGAAAAGTGCACAGAAAACCTTGACGAGTAATTCTAAAGTGAAGGTGAGGAGACCACGGTTCTGATTCATTTTTCGAAAATTAATTGTTTCTTTGTTGTTTGGGCTGCATTCATTGTCTCTGCCCCGTTCCATTTAAATCCCGCGAACAAATTTGAGAGAAACTTTGCTTGTCTGCAAAAGTCACGTAGGCCATTGACTGCGTTAATTTCGCATTTACTTGACTAATCAACAAGGTCATTTCTGTTATTGTTTACAGCTACCGACAGCCCTCAAAATGTTGGACATTGTCCAACCCAGCGAACAGCTCGACAGCAGCAACAACAACAATGAAGTGGTTGTTATTCGTGCCAAGCCCAAGAAGGTGTTCAAGCCCAAGGCGCGCATCAATCGCATACCCCAGGAGCTCCTCGATGATCCGCTCCTGCAACGCGCCATCGATCGCCTGCCCTCGAACTACAACTTTGAACTACACAAGACCATTTGGCGCATCCGTGAGACGAAGGCAAAACGTGTGGCGCTGCAGCTGCCAGAGGGTCTGTTGATGTACGCCATGGTCATCAGTGATATTATTGAACGCTTCACCAGCGCCGACACCGTCATCATGGGCGATGTCACATATGGAGCCTGCTGTGTCGATGATTACACAGCACAAGCTTTGGGTGCCGAACTGTTGGTGCACTATGGCCACAGTTGTCTCATTCCCGTCGATCAGACCTGCGGCATTAAGGTGCTCTACATATTTGTGGACATCAAAATTGATCCATTGCATTTCCTGGACTCTGTTAAGCTGAACTTTAAGCCCGATGTCGGACAAATTGCCCTGGTCAGCACGATACAGTTTGTCACAACACTGCAGGCAGCTTCCGCCGAGTTAAAGGCAGCCGGTTATGATGTGCTGGTGCCACAGGCCAAACCTCTCAGCCCAGGGGAAATATTGGGTTGCACTTCACCACAGCTGCCGGAGACAACACAAATGATTATCTACCTGGGTGACGGACGCTTCCACCTGGAGTCTGCGATGATTGCCAACCCGCTGCTAAAGGTATTTGAATTTCTGTAAACGAAACTGTATAAAATCTAAAGGGTTTTTCTTAATTACAGGCTTACAAATACGATCCGTATGAGAAGAAGTTCACCGTAGAACATTACGATCACGGCGCCATGCAGGGACTGCGTCATTCGGCCGTGAAGCAAGCCAAGCAGGCCAAACGCATTGCCATCATATTGGGCACTCTGGGCAGGCAGGGTAGTTCGCGTGTGCATCGCTTCTTGGAGAAGCGACTGCACGCTAAGGGCATTGAGACGACCACCATACTGCTGTCGGAGATCTTTCCGCAGAAACTCGCGCTGTTCGCCGACATTGATGCCTTTGTGCAGATTGCCTGCCCGCGTCTGTCCATTGACTGGGGATCAGCTTTTGAGAAGCCGTTGCTGAATCCCTATGAATTGTCCGTGGTCCTCGGTGACATTGAATGGACACCTGACAACGCATCGCCTCGCAATAACGCATATCCCATGGACTTTTATGCCAGCGGTAGTCTGGGCCCTTGGACGCCCAACTTTAAGCCACCAGCGCTCGGCGAGTGCGAGAATCGTCCATCTGCCGACTGCTGTGGCCGCTGCACACGTGCCGAGCTAGAGAAAGATGATACTGGCAAGGCGGCGGCATTGGCAGACCTATTGGATTTCAAAAAGGGATAAGGATAAGAAGGGAAACAGATGACACGTCGTGTTCCTACAACTATAACTCTCAAGCGCGACTTACTGTTGAAGTAACTAAGAAGTGATTTAGTTTATGTGCCCGCCCAGCCCAAATGTAATTTATCTACTAATTTAAGTTAGTACAAATTTGATTTCTAAGCTAGTATCTCTATAATTTAGTTAACAACAATTTGTGTTCATCTCATTTCCAATTATTTTACAATTTCTATATGCACAACGAACGAGACAACTACAACTACAACACCCTAAAAGTAAGATATACATAAAATTGTTAAGGCTTTAATTGCATGCACGAATGCAATGCAATTGTTTAATAAACACTAAATTGTAAAAGTCAATAAAAATTGTTTAATGTAAAATATTTTCCCCTTACTTCCTTACAGACATCAAACACTTTTCGAGTTGCCTCATAAATAGTTTAAGAGTTTATTTCAAACATAAAAATGTACGCACAAATACGATCACGTATAAGGTCATATAGTTTAAAGCAAAACTAAGTGCATTCTGCGCACGATATTATTATGTTTTGCTTGGGTATATAAATCAGATTTGTTAGACTTTACATACATAGATGTTTAACTGATCTAAGGACTTGAGAAAGTCCCTTTAAGCATTAGATTGAAAACGTCTACATATGGAAAACATAGTCGTTATATCTTCGTAGTTGTTTACCCGCTTAACTTTTACAGAATCTTAACATTACACGTATGTATATGTATATATATACTATATATATATATTTATTTGATTATTTTAGGCTTGGATCCGTATGCACTTAATGTTAATATTGGGACACGTATTTGTATTTGATTCTGATATAGTACATACATTGATTTTATTTATTCTGTATTTCATTTGTATTTCAGATTTGTTATGTTTTATTTTGTTTATATTTATGTATTTAGGTAGGTGTATTCGTTTCTAGCTTTGCTTCCTGCAACATCACATGATTTCTGTATCATAATTACTTTAAAGGTTTCTTTTTTGTGGAGATTGTAAATAGAGCTTCAGTTTCTTTTTAGTTTTTTGGTAACATTCTGGGCAAATTGGTAACTGGTAATCGGTAATTGGTAACTGGGTAACTTATCTTCGAATGTAGCACCAAAAGCAGCTGATCATAAAATAACTACACTTAAGTCCTAAAAAGATACGTTTAAAATTCATAATTCTTATATAGAACAAATTGAATTCTCTTGAACGATTCTCGAAAATAGTAAAATTAGTTTTTATTGATTTTGTTTACCTTGTCTTTGTTTTTGTTGTTGTTCTTGTTTATTATTCTCTGTTGTGGCAGTTCGTTTTGCATATCTCAAAAATACATCTGGGGACAAATGATCTGGAATCACAACCAATGTGATGTACGATACTCGCTTCAATTCGAAATTCAACGTGATAATTTGAATATCCGGTTCAATAAAACAAGAGGCTCGAAAACAAGTCAAGAGTATACATATAGCGTCTACACACAGATTTAAAGATCTAATCAAGCCATTCGGCGGATCTGAATCCTAACAATAAACTATGCGAACTCAGCGTAACAGTTGAGCTCCCTTAAGAGTTAAATAAAATAATGTAAGTAGTGTCGTTAAAACTTTATCACTTTGCTTTCTGCTCAACCAAAGAACTCCACTCATCATTCCCTCCTCCCGCTTTGTCTCTTTGCTTTAAAACTTTAACATACACAATAAAATTCTCATATTTCCCTCGCCTCCCTCGCGGTCTGTCTAAAAATATGAATATATCTCTTTGCTCTCTCTCCCCCCTACTAAGCTGCCCCCCGCCGCATTGGTCAAGTTTTGGTTTCCATTTTTAGTCTGCTGGCATCTTACAATGAGAAGTACTTCAAGAACTGTGCCGGCGGAACAGGCTGAGCCAGCGCCAATTGGCCGCCAGCCTCCTCGACACGTTGCTTGTAGTCGGGACTCTGATCGACAATGCACGGATGGCCATCGGAGGGCCAGAAGAGGCAGCAGCAGGAGCGGCACAGGGCCAGCACCTCGGCGAACTGATAGTCATCGTTGACGCCGTAGGTCCGTCGCAGCTGATGATAGATCTGTTTCCAGTCTTTGGTCTCGCCCATCTGCTTGATCTTGTCCAGGTCGAGGATGGTGTTGATCTGTCGCTGATTGAAGTGGAAGCGTGTCAGCTCGCGCCAGATGCGTTGCTCCGACACCAGCTTGGCCATTGTCTCCCAGGCCTCGGCAGCCGACTCCAGATCCCGATGATCGGCAATGCACAAAATGATCTCGCGCACACACTCCTCGGGCAGCTCGTGCAGCTTAGGCGTTGCCTTTGGATCGGGCTCGCGGATTTCAATCTGACTGGCGACACGTTGAATGCGCTTAATCCGGGCCACATGCTCCTGCCACAGATAGGTGCTGCCCAGCGGCTTGCCCCAGCACTTTTGGTTCTCCTGGTTGACAATGTGCTCCAGCTTCAATGCCAATCCACGCAGCACATTCGGATGCTGCTGGCTGTCATTGACTGTCGATAGGGGAAAACGATTAATTATAATTACAGCATAGAGTTCCCCCTTGGTTACTCACCATGTGAGGCCACCTCCTCCACCATTTGGAGCAACTGACGCTGTGCACTGCCTGGCAGACTGGCAATGCCCTTGTTGGAGACGAGCAGCAGGAACGCACAGATGTAATGGAAGCGCTTGCGATCACGCACCGAGCGACGAAAGTCAAGACGCTTCACTGCCTCGGTTAACCCATTGAAACCTGCAATTTCTCGTGTGCAGCGTATCGTGATGTGATAATGCGGTGGCATGCATCCCACCTCGTCGTTCTCTCCCTCGCCACTGATGCCCAGGTCTGAGATGCTGCCCTCAGAGCTATGACTGCAATAAATTGAAATAAATGTATGAATAATCTTTCAGGTATTGAAAGAGGTATTATAATAATATTTAATATTATAAATAATGACTAAATTATTTAAAAATAAAATTAAGGGAAACCTGTTACTAAAACTGCCTTTCAGTGTAGGTTTCAATTTTCAATATTATTCCAACAACATTTACTACCCCTAAACATTTTCTGTGTCTGAACTATTTTAAGATATTTCAGGAAACAAAGAGCTCATCATTCTTTTGATGACAAAAAATGATTGTAATCTATTTAATCCCAAAGGCGAAACGAGATTATAACCGAATACTTTAAGCCGTCGGAAGTGTCCACTCTTAGTGTATTAGCAGGGTATAATTGGCCTGAGCCACAATTCGGAAGTGAATGCAATTGGCCTCTCAAACAACCTTCTCTCCCCCTCCCACAAAGCAACCATTGCCACTGGCCAACAATTTTACCAGTTGAACAACTTTAAAGTTTTTTTTTCTCAAATTTTTATTTCGTGTTTGTTTTTTGTTTATTTGCTTTATTTTAAAGATTCGTCAACCGCTTTTTAAGAGGCGGAAGCTTTGTCGAGTTTTTCCAGCAGCTGTTGCATGTGTGTGAGACTCGTTTATTAAATTAAGCGATTCACACGGCAGGTACGAAGTGAATAGAGGGGATTTGAAGTGATGCTGAGACTAAGATTGTCGTGTTTCCTTCAATTACAAGATTTGTATTTTTTTTGTACCCATTGCAACTTGCACAACTGCAATTACACGAGTTGAAAAAAGAGACAACTATTATCAAAGCAATAATAACAGATTACGATACCCTGCTTTCATGAACTTGGACAGTGGGGTATATCAAATGTTAGCCAATAAATTAGGGTATAAAAAATATACAGAACGGGTTATTTCCCAATGTTTGATGGCACATCAACATTAAATTGAAGTTGAATTATTAGTTATACGAATTGTTTCATTTATCAAAAATGTTATTTGAACATTAATGTTTAAAAAATTCTTATATTTTTTAACTACACAACTATTTGTTTTAGCTATGTTTAGGAATCATCTCTATAGACAGGTCTCTTAGCAACCTTCAGATTTACTCATTCTAGTTCTAAGAAAGCACTGGCAATTCAACTGACCTACTTTACTTTAGAAAACACTACAAATAACATATTTTATTATCTTGAGCTTACTCTCAATTTAGTCACGAGTTACATTTGAGCATTCTAAGAGCTGTCTCTAAGTTAGTTAATTGGGCTAACTAGCTGCAGTTGACTGGCCAATAGGTCGATATGCCTTGACCATATTTAGAATGCGGCTGAAATTGTTGGCCAACCAGGACGAGGACATGTCCTTCGGCGACTGCATTTCAATTTTCGACCAAACTGGGTCAATTTCTCGCTCTCCGAGTAGGTCTATGTGAATGAGTTTGTGTGTGTGTGTGTGTTTGTGTGTGTCAGTTGTCTCTGCGAGTTGCAATTTATTCAAAGTTTGCTGAAATTGACTTTTAATTGAAGTTCCGTCTACATTTTTTACCCTTGTGATACTTTTTTGTACTTGTATTGAGCAAAGTTAACTTTTATTTCAATATCTAGTTAACTTTACGTTTTTTGTTAACATACTTGTTTTAAGTTTTCATATTTATTCTAGTCAACATCATACTAATTTTATTTGCTTTTACCAAATTATTAAGTTCAGTAATTTTAATAACATTTTAATAATGAATTGCCGAGAATTCGTGAAAGAAGCGACTAAACAAATGGCCAAGTATCTTAGGAAATTGAACCAACCGGTCTCAATTGATGAACTCCTCGACGCTTGCAACATACACCTCGAAGGCTCAGATAGAAAGATACATGAGTTTAAGCGAAACGTGGAATCTTTTCTTGATGCCGGTGTAAGGATGCGTTGCATAAGAAGATGCAACGCGCATTATTTTGCCCCATCGCACTATGATGATATGTCGGAAATGTTAGAAATGGAAAAGGAAACGGAACTATCGGATGTTGATGCTGACTATTTATTCAAAGTTCTCTGTGATCAGGATAGCAGCGACTAAATATTACGATCGTTTCGATAACAAAGCAAAATTATTTTACCAAATTTACATTAAAACTTTGATAAAGATAAAAACGATTCTTAAATAAGTCTAAATCAATGGCAAAACAATTGATCTCTATAAAACCCTTTTCGTAAAGAGAGCTGTCTCCCAAATGACCCCTAGTTCTATTTAAAAAAAAAAACCTGATTTACAATTCGCGCGCAGCGAGTGAAGAAAGTGCAAGCTCTCAAGGCCCCACCTCCTGACTGTAGTATAATAATAGCAGCTGAAACAAAGAAATTGTAATTGTTTGCTGCTCAGTCAACAGACTCGATTCCAGCTCCAAATTTGAACCAGCCAAGCATAGAGATGGAGACACAGAAAAAGAGAGAGAAAGAGAGCAAGGTAGCGTGATTGTTGGAGGGGGCCGACGACCACGTGATTCATATATAAATCAGTCAACGACGTCATCATCAAGCGTTCGTTTACCTTTCTTTCAGGCAAATTAGACAAAATGCAATGGGATCGCAACGGGCAGCTGGGAACTTGGTACTTGCTGCTGGGTACTGGGTACTGGGTACCGGGCACCGGGATCTGGGGATCAGGCGACTGCAATTCGCTTCTCTATTTTTAAGACCTTTCCGACATAAATTATTGTGATTCGGTCTAGTGGAGGAACGGCGTGGAGTCAAGTCGAGTCGACTTCTTCTACAGTCTAATTTTAGTAGGAAGTTGGAAGCTATCACATGTCGCTGTCGCTCTCTCAATGGGCATTATAAATAGACCAGCGATATTTGGGAGTTTCTTCGAGAGCTGACAACGTTTTGCAAGTTCCATTAGAGTGCGGTTCATAGTGCCACACCATGGAACAAATAAGTCAATTATTATAACGAGCGAAAGAAAGAAAAAAGCACTATAAAAAGCGAGTGCTGTAGATAGCAATGATTAATGCGCACACTACACTGTCCAGCAAAATCATAGATTGTGCATAATGTACAACTATTACTCGTGAGATTGCTTTGGAACGAAACTTAGATATGTATATCTTAATTCTGATAAAATGCAGATGGAGAGCTTAGATTTGTTTTTGCCGAGTTTAAAAAAGAGTTTCATTTGTGCCTTGTCATCGCTTTACCATGTTGTCTAGTGTACGAAATGGATTTGAACGCATTTCCATTGGCTGCACCCGACTTTTGAAAGTGTATAAAGAAATAAAGAAACTGAGAGTCGATTCAAAAGGCCAACAAATGTTCAGTGGTGAGTGCAGTGAAAGTGGGTCCATATTCACAATCCACACTCCACATCCACGTCCGCGTCCACGTAATGCACTCTGATTTGTTTTTTTCATGCAATTTGATTTTTTTCGGTTATTTGAATTTTTAATTATGTTTTTTTCGTGCAATCGGCAATTCGACAATTGCATTTTTAATTGGAATACTTCAAATGAAAACAACACTTAACACAGTTATGAGGTTTCCACCTAAAAATCAAGTGGCATTTCCTAATTACATATGTATTATATGTAATAATTTCCATTATGCAATTTACAATTGAGGTTGTGCTTGAACGACATTTCCTGAACATGTAAATATTTTAAGAATCTCAATTGAAAGCTGTAAGCTTTGCGTGAGTTTTTTGTTCAAACTCACTCAAATATTAAAAATAAATGAAATGATTTAAGTTTCAGAAGATTCCTAGTATTAAATAATGCAACTAAAATTTTATTAACATATCAAAAATTAACATTTTACTAGAATCTTTCTTCCAATATAATTTACTATATATCTTAATTAAGCTGCTTGCACGAAGCATGACGTCGATTAAAAATCGATTTGAGTTAGGAAGTTGAGCTGATAAAAGTGAGACGAGACCTTGAGCTTTTAACGTCATGCCAAGCTGCCAAATATTCACGCACACAGACGCACTTTAGCCTAAACTTGACCGAGTTGTGGCCTCTCAGCCTGTGTATGTGTGTGCAATGGAAGTTGCCAAGGTTATTTAGCATGGGTGTTTAAACCTCAGTTCGTCCTTCAGCTAGTACGAAGGTTCCCCAAAGCTAATATATCACAAATGCATATTTAATGTAACATAGAACTTCTTTTCGGGGGTACAAATACATTCTACTTCTGCATCTAAATTTGGAATTTAAATTTGTTGTAGCTTCCGCATTTTCCGGCCATATAAGTAACAGCGTACGTACCGTGACCGCCTGACAAATGCCAAAAATAGTTTCTCTTGTTGCACTCGGGAAAATCTTCTTTATGACATGTCAAAATAATCACTTTAAGATGACTTTTTCCGTGTGCCTGTCTATTTTTTGTTCCTGGGCTCAGTGGCTCTGCCTCATGTAAATCTTTGAACACTTTCAAGTGGATCGACTACACGACTACTTCGTCCCATTCCCTTGAGATATAAGGGAAAGCATCTACTATATATAGTCACCGTAATGCGTTTCTTTTAAAGTTCCATGCTCTTTGCTTTCATACAGATTTTTTCCTAAACAACTAGCAATCAATCAAATGGGAGCGCCTATCAAGGTAATTCACCCTACCTCTTTTTGCAAGTCGCCACTTTCACCCTCATTTCAAGTGAATCACTCTAATGATTATATAGACACGCCATAAAAGACAAACCTCCTAAACTTGCTAGTATATCTTATATGATTGAAATAAAAGCTCTAGTAATACATTATAATGCCCTAGATAACACTATTCGTTGTTTGAACTATTCATTTCGAATAATTAAAGTTAATACTATAACGCTCAAACGCATTCATGGAGATTATATTATACTAAAGCGTTTCAACATTTTCCCTTTCGTCATCGTCATTTGTTGTGTTTTGTTAGCATTGCGCTGCCTTAATGATGTTTTGTGTAATCATTAGTTTAAGTTTTGAAGCTTGAAGAAAAAAGGTGAAGGGCATTCGCCTTGGTGGCCCACGCTTTGTTATCTATTACATTAATAAGCTTGTTAATATTTAACACTATTCTTATAAAGTACACAAATGTGATGCTGACGAAGGCTGATAACAATTTTAGTGGGTCGCAGCACTTGGGACCTTGAGGTTTTCATTTTTTTAACAAAACGGAACATTTCCGGTAACCTTGCCCTCTCTTTCGTCAATTAGGTTAGGTTATCTTATCGCCAATTTTGAATGAAGGAGTTGCACAGTTTATGTAAATTATCTATGAAAATGGCACAGTTGACATACAAACATTAACAATTTCCTTTGTTTCAATGGGGCAATACGCAATATAAAAATCAAAATCAATTGTCATCAAATTTTGTTTTGTCATCGATCAATTGATTGCTAATCAGCACCATCTATTGTTCCCGTCATATCAAAAACAACAAAAACAAAAATAAATAATACAAATGAAGACTCACCGCTTGCGTTTGCCACCGCATTCGAGCACCTTTTTGCGCTCCCAGCCCTCCTCGGTCTTGACCCAAGCCTCGCCAGGTGAGCGAAAATCTTTCGAAATGAACGCCATGTGTACTTTTTGTATATATGATGCGTTACTAATTACGGTTTATTACGTATTACGAATATTATTATTTAATTACTCGTTTATTTTTTATGTTGTTTGCTTAATTGTGGACGGCGTTTTGACTGCTGCAAGTGTAAAAGATATAATTTTTCTTGTGTGAATTTCAAAACTTTATGCAATTCTTCAAGCACTGCTGCTACAAAAATTTGTTGCGCATTTTCCAAGTTTATCGGCGAGTCGCACTCTCCACACTCTTTGCTCCAACTACTGTTGTTTTTTTGTTATTGTGCAGTGTAAAACAATAATTGAACATATAAAATAACTCGCAACAATTAGCAATTAATTACTTTTATCAATTATTAGCGCTTCACCCTTTTTTGCACGACTCGTAATCGAAATTATCACAAGAAAGAGTATAGAAGTGTTGACAAGTTCGTTGAGCTGCGGAATCAAAACAAAATGAAAAACGAACCAAATAAAGACAAAAGCCTAAAGTCAGAGAGAGAGTGCCCAACGTCAACAAAACGAGAGAGCAAGAGAGCGCAGTACCAGCTGTTCGTTCAGTCACTTTGATGAGTCGAGCATAGGTTGATGGAGAGACGGCGAGAGTTTACTGTTGGCGTTCAAGTGGAGCACGAATCGTGCGTTGTTTTGTTGTGCTGTCTCTTCTCGTGCCTCGTGTGTGTGTGTGTATGTGTGCTGTAGGTACACAGCTGATTTCTGCAATTACGCGTTTGTTTTGCTTTTGTTGTTGCTTTGTTGTTTTTTTGTTATACATTTTTTCCAGCTTGGATTTAAAAACACGCAACCAAATTTTTATATCAACATTTGAGCTGGGCTTTACTTTCATTTCCTCAATTAAGTAATATCTATTCACACACAGTATATATGATAGATTATGTACATTCAATATGTTTATGTCTGAATTTGTAATTGCTTTGCAATTATTATTCAGTACAATGAGTAATGTACATTCTGTTTAGAATTCGATATTCGTTTCTTATTACGCACTTTGTAAAATTGGCTGGTCTAGTTTTGAATTGATTTCCACGCTGCTATTTTGCTTAGCAGTGGCAGGCAGGCAATATTCCAGCTCCCACTTAGTAAAATTATTCGGCGGAACACAAATAACAATGCTACCACGCAGCTCCACTAACTCCACGAACTGCTTCACTCGGCGCGTTTAACGTTGCACTCGAGCCCCAAAAACGGCAGACACTATGTTGCATGGCATTGTGCACATGTTGCTAAACATTCCATGAACTCTAGTCACACACTTGGCAACATTGTGCAACACATAGTAAAGCTAAAGCTGCGAGCTTAGCAACAAATGATAGTTGGCAACATGTTGAATTGATATCGTATCGATAGCTGAATTCGAGTCGATTTTTCGCTTTTGCTTCCTCTAATTATATTGAGTATATTTTGGAGATAAGAGACTTTAATTTATACGGCCATTCAAGATTAAGACTTTTTTTATTTTTAACTTTGATATAAAAGATGTGCCGATTTATTTGCCTAATAGTTATTTGACGATGAACAACCGATGTTGACAATAGAAAATCGAAGTTTTCAAATAAGATATAAATATCGATATATTGTTTTTGTTATCGATGTTTCATTCCCCATCTCTGATGTGAGGGATTTCATAAGTTTTGCCGAAAAATTTCAATCACAAATCAAGCAGGCGCACATAACAAACGTAATCTGAATTAAGTAATAATGTCGGCATCGGATCAAGCACCTAAAATCAAGTACGGCGAATCCGCACCAAAGCTAGACAGAGCCCAACTGCAGTTCATGAAACTGATTGAGGAGCAAAACCTTGATCGTGTGCAGAAATTGAAGCGCGTGCGACGCAATAACCTCCTCACTGCCGGCGCTTTGGGACTGTCTGTGGTGGCCATTTACGGCTATTCGATATTCTCGGTGCAGCAGGAGAAGTTCCTCGACGATTTCGAGGAGCCCAAGAAAGTGACAACCAACTAAAGTGCCCATTAATCGTTGTCTACTCTTAGTCCTTTAGTCTTTAAGCGTTTTTTCTTCATTCATTTTCTACAACACACTGAAATCGTTGCACCAATTATAAAGTGAGTACTTCTCTCTTAGAACCGTTGGAGTACTAATTAACACTTACAACATTACAGATGTCTCAAGCCGCCGCACGCATCCTCAACGGCGGTGTACGTTTGCCACCGTTGCCCACCATTCGGGAGTTAGTTAAACTCTACAAGCTGCAGGCCATGAAGCAGCTCAGCCAGAACTTTCTCATGGATGAGCGATTGACGGACAAGATTGTCAAATCTGCTGGCCGCATTGATCCGCGTGATATTGTTCTCGAAGTGGGTCCCGGTCCAGGCGGCATCACACGCTCCATTCTTCGCCGGCAGCCACAACGCCTGATGCTGGTCGAGAAGGATGAACGCTTCACGGGCACGCTGCAGCTGCTTAAGGAGTGTGCGCGCCCACTCGACTTGCAAATGGATATTTACTACGAAGACATCTTACGCTTTAACATCGAACAACATGTGCCAGACACCGAGCAGCGTATCCATTTGATTGGAAACCTCCCGTTTGCAATTTCGACTCGCCTGCTCATCAATTGGTATGCCGATGTGGCAGCCAGACGTGGCGCCTTTCGACGCAACGACACTTGCATGACGCTCACCTTCCAGAAGGAGGTGGCCGAGCGTATTTGCGCCGATCTGGGCAGCGAGCAGCGTTCACGGCTTTCCATCATGTCACAAATTTGGACGGAACCGGTGCTCAAGTTCATTATACCGGGCAAGGCGTTTGTACCCAAGCCACAAGTTGATGTAGGTGTTGTCAAGCTCATCCCGCTCAAGCAGCCCAAGACAGAGTTGCCGTTTGCGTTGGTGGAGCGCGTAGTGCGCCACATTTTTAGCATGCGCCAGAAATATTGTCGGCGTGGGTTCAGCACCTTGTTCCCGCCCGAGATGCGTGAGGAAACCACTAACAAACTCTTTGAACAAGCCGATGTAGTGGATACGCTGCGTCCCTTCGAGTTGTCTGTTGTCGAGTGTTTGCGTTTGGCTGAAGTCTATGCTGAACATCTGGAGACGCATCCCGAGGTGGCCACTTATGACTATCGTGGGCCAAAGCAGCCGCCCAAGTGCCTGGACTGAGTGGAACGATTTCATTGATTTGTTTTTCCTTTCTATTTAATTGTATAAAGTGTAATACATAAGTAGTTGAAAAAAATTGTAAACCAACCCGTTGATGGGAGTTGTGTGTAAATTGCTTATCAAAAGTGTGGACGGAATGTTTTGTTTGGACGAGATTCGAGTATAAGATTCAACTGTCGTTAATGCTAAGGCACTTATAAAAGGTACTTGATGCTCCAAGTAAGATTCAATTGGATTGGAATGTGCTAAAGATGACCAGCAACAGAGCTGCAACGCCAGCCAAGAGAGAACTCTTTAGACCGCTGACACCATTGCAGCGATGATCGAGGAAGCAGAAGCAGTATGTCGTATCTGTGAAATAATCACGTTTCACATCGTGCTCCTTGATCGTGTGATTAACATAATTGCCCAGGATGACATCCTGAGAGGCCGGTCGGCATCCTTCGTATTTGTCGGCTGGTATGTCGCGGCGGAACTTCAAGGCGCTGAGGCAATCACGTGTTATGGTCTCCTGGGTGCCACGACGTTCCGTCAGCTTGACACAAATATCGTCGCTCTCAGGGCATTGTTCGCCCAGGAAGCCAATGCCGCGCCAATTGAACTTTTCGGCACAGCCGGGCGTGGCCGATGTGCAGCGATAACACCAAATGGCAGCACCTACGACAGCATAACAAATATCAATTAGCACAATGTTGTTATAGCAGTTGCTGCTGCTTCTTCTTCTGTTTACTTTTTGTGGCGAATCAGATGCCTACCTTCGTGGATTAATGCTGCGATTAGTAGCAGTACAGTGATGGATGCCAGCGTTTGCATTGTTATTGTGTAAAAATTAAATGGAATTCAATAAATTTATATCTTAATATTGATAACACAAAAACAGCGACAAAACAACGCCCAAACTTATTGAAATGATGTTAGCAATGTGACCGCAAATTAAATGTTAATATATACTAATGTTTTATGTGCAAAATATACTATTATTTATATTGACACCAGCTGGTAACACTTTAGGGAAATTTCCCAAAAGCCGGTATTTTTTAAAATGATTTTTCTTTCTTTATTTGTTATCTTTTTACATTTTATAATAAGAACGAGCAACTACCTCTATAGATAAAATTAGTTAAATTTACCCATCAGATAATTTTACTACTATATAAAATATACTACAAATGATCCCTAATGGTTATTTCGTATATATCGATAGCCGCTGCTATTTGCCCAATACTACTACTTCCCAGCAGTGTGGAAAAACGTTACGTGCATGCGCGCCAATTGAAAAGCTCAAACAGCACCAATAAGACAAACGTACAACCGTAAACCAAATATTGCTTGTTTTGGGTGAGAAAGTAAAAGGTTTTATCTTTGTTTACTATTTAGTACCATGACTCAGTCAAATGTTGTTTGTTTACGACACATAATTTATTTGTTTGGCATCAATTTGGCGACTTTACAGCCTATTTCCGACACACATATTTTTGGAGTTTCCTACCACCGGTCATATGTATTTTTAGAGCTGCGAAATTGATATGCAAATCAGAAAGCCACGGAAAGAGCGAGCAATAAACTTTTGCTCGTATTTGGTGATCGCTTTTAGAGTAATTTTTTTTATGCGAGGAATGTGCGATGTTTGCCAATTTAAAGGCCAAGATGAATCAGCCGGCCAAGTTAAGGCGGCACTGTTAATTAAACGAACCGTTGTCGGTTGGCAAAGTCCAAATAAAGAGCGAAGCGTCAAGCGCGTAAGACCAGTGAATGCGAAACGTATTGAATCGTCACGCAAAGAAAGATGCTCAAATATGGAAATGACGAAATATCTTTTTCGGGCTACAATGGGCAAAAAAAATATGAGAGTTTGCGATTTGAATACACAAAATACGCTGTTGTTATTAATATTTCATTAATTGTTTTTTTATTTGTTGTTTTTGTATTTTTGTTGTTGTTTATCACTAAGAAACTAAACAATTTTATACAGTTAGTCACAATTGCAAATATCGCATACAGTGTTTTTTGAATAAATCAAAATAAATTAATGTGTTTATAACTAGAGAAGGCAAAGAAGTTAATATGTTCACACATGAGATATGATAAAAGATCATCAAAAGGTTTTACAAGAAATTATGCAAATTATTTTTGTTTTGTTTTGTTTTGTTATTTACAAATTGGAATAATAAATAAATTATGTCTGCTAAATGAATCATTCACACACACACACACACCCAGACTCAGAATAAACAAACAAACAAGCTAACTAAGTCATTCACACGCACTCGCAAAACACAGTTACTAGAGAACTAAGAATACATTTTATGTAAAATCACGTTTCAGGTAGAGACCGCTCCTCCCCCTTTTCCACCGGCAATTGAACCGGGCGGGGCGCTTGGCAAAAGAGAGCAAATAGATGCCGTTGCCGTTGTCTAGACGGAGACAACAAACTCCTTGCCGGTCTTGAAGTCGACGCACTTGAACTGCGGACAGCACTTGGGGAAGCTCCAGTTGAGGTCACTGGGCAGCTCCTCGCAGCCGGGCATCTCGATGTAGGGACAGGTCTCGATATTGATCTGACGCGCCTCAATGTCGCACGTCATGGCGGCACAGATGCCCTTCGGCTTGTATTCCTTGTCGGGCAGCATGAAGCGTCTCGTGAGCTTATCGTAGCATTTGCCGGGATGCGCTGTAAGTATCGTAAAGAAGAAGAAGAAGCAGAATGCGAATGTTAATGTGAATTCAGTTAAAGCGGAAGTTGTTTTTCTGCTCTCGGTTCCCTGTTGTGCTTTATTACTACAACTGCCTGCACTTTTTCATCATTATGTATATGTGTTATTTATGCACAAGGAAGTTGACTACAACAATACAACATCAACAACAACAACAACAACAACAAAGAACTGCGTTCTATGCAAAACTCAACTGGCAAGACATGCTATATATATACATATATGTACATATATATTTATAGTTTCCATAAATATCTGTAAGTATTTACTTTACTTTCAAAATGATTCGTTTTGAGGTTTCTTTTTATTTATTTTTATGATTTTTGCATGACTTGCCGAAAAGACTTAGGCCACAAACTCGCAAACACAAAAGACTCAAGGCACGAACTTGACAGTCATGGCGAAACAGAATAAGTAAAAATACATTGAGAGCTCTCTTGTGGCATAGTTATAAATAAAATCTCTTCAAGTCTCAAGTGGTAATTGCAAACAATTGACTTGGCTTTTATATTTATAACGATTTGCCGCCGGCTGGAATTTGCCACAGCTAGCTGCCTGTCGAAGTTTTGATTAATGGTACTCCCCATTTGCCATTCAGGTCGCTGGCGGTACAATCTCAAAGAGTTTGCACATTCATTTTGATTTATTTTACGTGCTGTTGTTTTTTTTTTGTTTTCTTTTCCTTCTTGTTTTTGTTTTGTAGCTAATTGAGTTGGCGATAAAGAAATTCGCCAGTGAACTCATCGCCTATTTTTAAGCGTTAATTAGTCACCGCTTAGGTTTAGTTAGCTATTCGTGCTACTAAACCCGGTCAGAAGTCGAACGACCTTCAGCAAAATAAATCGAGAAACTATTTTATCAAGATCTGCGACATTTTTGTAACACAAATCCGCATAGCTATGCAAATGAATCTGATGAACAAAACAAAAAATCAGCACATTTCTTATGCTAATTTTTGGCAGATGCGAAAAACCCAAAAATACAAAAAACCGAAATTCGTACAAAGAAAAATACGGAATAACTAATTTAGTTGTTGTTGCCAATTTTGTTTTGCGTTATTTGTCTATTTTTTTCCATCCATCTCTTTCTTTGACGTCAACAAAAAACAGCAAAACAAAATATCAATCAAACTATGCTTAAAGACAAATAACAAAATTGAAAAAACTAATCTCTTTTTATATGACGTCTGATGACTGACGTCGATGGCAAACAGTTACAATTAAAAGTATAACAACTCTTTGGAAGCCAACAAATCTAAATTTGAAAATACTACGAGTATGTTGAGACTAAATACAAATATACTTGTATCCTCAACCTGTTTCATAAATCAATCAGAGAAACTGCCAACTGCTTTCAGCTTTATGCGCTTTTTATTATTGCTAAAGGTCGTTTAAAGCATCTGACCATGTTTATGTGAAGGCTTTGTTTATGACTGAAATTAATTAAAAACTTAATTAAAAAGTTTCCAATTAAGTGACATATCGTGCTACTAGCTCCCCTGAATATATTTACATTTTTTTGTTTTTATTTATATACAATTTTTTGAAAACTATCTAACGATTCTATCACATCTTTAGCAGAGTTTGCAAATCAATTAATTCTCTAAATAATAACAGTTACATTGAGTACTTCATTTTTTTTTTAATACTAACCATTGTGAACTTGCGCGGGTTGCGTGTAAACAGCAGATTCAACAACGCAGGCGAGGCAGGCGATCAACGCGAATGCAACACAAACTTTTTCCGCGTACATTTTAGTTTTGTTTGATATTATTTATTTGTGTGTAAAGAATGCTTTTTGTTTTTTAACTTTTATTCACTTGGCGTAAACAGACGTAGATGTTTAGCGTAAGATTTTTGAGCTTTGTATTTTTGGCTTTGCACTGGGCACTTAACAGTCAGCGACTGAAGCTATAACGGCAAGAGGCGCTCATATTTAAGCTCGCCAGCCAACAGAAGCGACCGACCGTTGTGTTGCTCTCACACACACACTATCTCATTTGCTCTCGCTCTCTTTGGTGGGATGGAATGGGATCTGGTGGTGTGTTGTTTGTGGGCTGCAAAGCACATGTTTTCTTTTTGATTGCGTTGTTTGAGCTTCGAGCTTCAAGCTTCGCGCGCTTCTTTCGCCACACATTTTTGCGTCTTGGGTTATTCCACGCCTAACACGCACCATAAATCTTAGAGCACACATACATATGTATACATAGTAACTAGTATTTATAATAACATAAGTATGCACAAACTTGGTTTGCCGGCGAAATGCTCTCTCTGCTCTCTCACTCTCTTGCTCTCTCTTGACATGGCCGCCATTGTTTTATGGCATCTGCATTATTTGCAGTTTGCTGTAATTAATTAGTGTGCGATTATTTCAAATGGCAGTTGGTTGTTTTGCCGGCGGCGACATCTTACCAGATCCGTAAAGATCTAGAAACACCAAATGTGGGTGTCTACAATTACTTGAAGGCGTTGCAGCCCAGCCCCATTCTGTGGCTTTCTTTAATTTTATGACAAACCCAATCTGATCTTGACTTAGTCAGCGGTAAAATATGTAACTTACATGGGTGTTTTATGCGCATCAGAAAATAACTACAGAATTGCACTAGTGACTGCCATACAAGGATTCTTTCTCTATAAAATTCCATTTTCTTATTTACGTTTTGAATGTCGTTCTTCATTGCGACGCCTTAAGAAAGAGAGGGAGAGAGAACTTGATGAACCTGCCGCTGCGACGTGTACACTGTACAGGCTAACAGTGCTTATTATCCCATTCGAGCGACGCCAAGTTGACGCCGCTGGCCGTCAGGGGGCGTTTCGCTTAATGGAAACTAGTCGCCTGCTGCCTGTTTTTGTTTTATTGCATACCAAGCTTTAAATACTTCTTAGTTCCATGCGGCTTTGATCGAGTCCATGGCACAGGCATATATGGATGCCTGTAGCTAGAGCGACAGTGAGGGCAATTATCAAGAAGCACGATAAGAGCTTTTGGTTATTATTTATATACTCACTTCTATGCTCGAAATAAACAAATGAAATTTACGTAACCCAATTGACTTGTACGGTTTTTGATTAAAGTCTCACAATGTGGCTGGCTTTGTTGTTATTTAGGGGTTCGTTCTCACTTGATTGCGTCTTGGAGCCCCCCGAATACCGAATACCCGTTAAACCCGTTTCGTGCCTTGATACGCATGTCACACTTGCAACGAGCGACGCAAAGTCGCGACAGGCGAATCCGAGCTCAAGCTTCAGCTCTCAAGTTCGACAAAGATAACAGCAGCGACCGTGTGACGTCAATTTGTTGTTTTGCTGTTGTTGTTCTACCCGTCAGCTATTCAACAAAAGGGTATAACATGTAGGTTTTTTAAAATCTATATTTCTTTATCATTATTTTTTTTTAATAAATATTTTATTATATTTTCCCACAAATTAAGATAATTATAAAACCCAATATGACTTAACCAAGCCAAATGTAATTATTATTATTATTTATTTATATGTATACACTATATAAATACCTCTTGGCTATATCTATGGGATAGTCATGTGCAGATGTGTCCTGAAAAATGCACATCAATCTCATCTCATCAATCAGATTAGAAACTTTGGACTTTATTCTAAAGGTATTAGTAGAATTTAAGACATTAAAAAGAATTAATTTGTTGACTGCTAGTATTTTTTATCGGGTATCTCAAAGTTGAGTATTTTTGTCTGTGACTTTGCAACTTGTTGATGTTGTTGGTGTTTTGTTTGGTTGTGTTTGGAGTTGTTTTTGACATTGCCTTGGCCTGGCGAGACTGAAACCGAATTCATTTAGCTGCGCACGCTGGAATTTATTAATTATGACCGGGTACAACGTTTTAGCACACGACTCGGGGCAGGGGGGGTGGCGGGGCGTGGATCTGTGACTTGGCGGAAGCCAGAGAGGCAACTTGGAGCCAGGGGGCAGCTATGCTAAAAATTCCATTCCAAGCAGCCGTTTTATAGCTGATTTATTGTTTATTCGTTTTAATGTTATTGCTCATTTTTGGCCTACGTGCTGGACCCAATGTAACTAAAGCAATAACAACGATAAACCCCTCGGCAAAAATCGAAACCAAAAACCAAAAAAGTAAATAAATAAGACAAAAAACCGAATTGATAAATATTTATGGAGTTTGGGTTTTTGTTTTGACGTGACGCATAATTAGTAATAAAATGTATATTAAAACAGTCGCAGTCACATACAGTAGCACGATTTCGATACCGTTCAAGCGTCCCCCACTTCCCTCGCTCTCCTATACACACTTAATAAACAATTAATTGCTGATTAATTTCAGTGGACGTGTGCCGCATAAAGTCGAATCACAAGATGCTTGATTACTCCATGATGCAGTCAGTCCCTTATTCCAATTGACATGTCACCATGTGACCACGTGAACAAAGAAACAAACAGCTGAGGAAATGGCAACAACATGGGAAAGGAAATGTTTAGCAGCCGTCATCTTAATAACATATTTTTATTTGATGACTTCGATTGCAGTCTAAACAACTGTTGCTAAAGCTTTAATCAAAACAAATTAAAACTGTTACCATTCATTTATTTATTTGCCTAATTTATTCAGTTATTCTTTTGCTCTCCACATGCATAACAAAAGTTCCAAATGAACGTACTTGATTGTCAAGTATAATGTTATAGTTAAACATTTGTTTGGTATTCCCCAAAATTGAGTGAGAGATATTGAGTGATGGGCGAAAGAAATTTCTTTAAAAGCAACATCGGAGGCAGACTTCATAAATTAATTTAAGTTGAAATTTGCATATTTAACACGTCGTTTTTTCGTATACATTTTCGTTTGGCAAAAAACCCCGAAAACCCAAAATCCGTATACAAAAAACATGCAAGTAGAAGCTCAGAGTCTGGCGCCAAAGAAATTGCCAATAATCCATCAAGCGGTTTGAGTGGTTTTGTTTATCACACACTCCCCTAGCGTCTCAGATTCGGAAAGTCAGCGTCTTAGTCTAAGTCTAAGTCTAAGACAGCTCCAGCCTCCGACATGTGCTAATCGCTCGACGGTGCGTTGCGTGAAGTTTTTATTACACGTCGCCGACGCGACGTCGCTACTGTCCAGACCGGTCCATAGATGAATTTTTTTGAATCTATTTCCCGGTCGAAATGTGACTACGATTGTCTCTAATTATGCAGGAATTTTAGATGCGGCGTCCGTCGACGAGTCGCCACGATAAATTCTGCGAATTTGACAGTTTTTTTTTTCTTAAATATTATTGTTTTTTATTTGACCACCACATGTCATAAATTCATTTCAAAGTGATGGAATGTAAGGTGTGACTAACTTACAAGGTTCACTTTAAAGTTTGATGCTCATTGTGGTCAATTTTAAATTACTGTTCAAAGACATTTTCCATAAATTTACATCTGAGTTGAAACTATTAAATGTAGCATTAAACAATATATAATATATGAACTTTTCAATAAAATCTTTAAGTTGAAAGATGCAGTTTTGAAAACCAAAATAACTGGTTTAAATGATTGAATTGATTTGAATTTCTTAGTTAGAAATATCTTTGTAAAATCTTGCATGTTAATGCTGATATCCTGGTATTCCCATTAAAGGATTCTTACACCGACGAAATCTGTAATAGGAATTTTAGATTAGACATTGCATTAAGAATCTCTCAATTAATGCAAATCTAAAATCAATATCAGCTTCTTTTAATTTTAAATGGACCTGTGAAGCAATGGACCGTGAGCAACTGTCATTTGAGTAATTCTATAGTCAAATTAATTTGTTAATTTATTTTGTCCACAGTGTCTAATGGGTCTCTGTCGCTAGGCAAGTCCATGCAGCCCACGCGCTGTGTTTTAGAGCCTGGACGCTTCACTGCCACAAATCACTTAGCAGGCGACGAATTGGCGATATTAAGGAATGCAGCAGCTAATCGAAAACGACTGTAAAATAATGAAAATTAAATTATATTTTATATGTAGCTACAATACGAGGGCAATCAATTCATTTGCCAAATTCTTTTTGTTTTGTTTTGCTGTTTTGTTGTTGTGGATGTTTTTGTTATTGTTTTGTTTTATTTATCGAGGCGTCTCCAAGTCGCCGGCTGCTCTGTCTCCGTCGTCATTTCGGGTTAAACCCAAAGAGAAGAGCATCACTTGGACCCCTCGCCGTCGCCGACATCGCGCCACATTGAATAAACAAAGTCGAACTAGTCCAAAACGCCGGCGACGTAGTGACGCCGTCGACTTTCACGATCCGGTCTGCGTTTGAATTTCAAATGAGTGACGTGGATTAACCAAAATATATATGTTAGTCTGTATAAACAAGTCTGCATATACATAGACATCCAAGAGATCTTTAATCTAAAATCTACATTAGTGATACCGTATGTACGCCACAAAGACAATTTGCCAAACTTAAATTTTAATTAGTCGAATTTGTCAACAGAATAATGTCCAACACAACTCAAAACAACGATGCGAACGATGCGAAGGCCAGAGAACCCAGATGAACCTTAGGAATTCCCATTTGCTTCGTTTAAAGATTACATTTACTTCTGCTTCCATTATACTCTAGCGAAGCTAATGCTGTGGAAGGTTTAGGGCCGGTTTCAAAATTGCAATTAGTAAAGATCAATTTTTTTTTTTGTGAATGCATTTGCCATTTTTACCATTTAGAACAAATCTTGTAAACAATGATAATGTTTAATAGGAGATATTTTAAAATATGAGGTAACAAGAGTATTTAAACTTCAGCATATTTAATATTGCATTTCTTGTTTCATTTCAAGTCTAACACAAATTTGCATATCAAATTTATTCGCTGCACGACGCAGTTTCTTGGACTACTTTTATATTGATATTTTTTTTGTAGTATGTATATATTGAATATTTGTTTATGCAAAAATCGATATAAATTAGTATATAACGTTTATATGCCAAATCCCAGACAATTCATGTGTCAGAGGACAAGCCAAACATGCAGACCTGATTATTCAATGCGAATATGTATGTATTAACCCAAAATTTATTATTGAATGAAAATACTTTCGACTACTATGAGTGGCAACAATTTCCCAATAAATGCGTGTATTAGTTGATTTAATATTTGTTAGAAACAATTTGTAAAAGTAGTTTCAATTCAAGACTACGGATATATTTTATTAATTTAATTCGGTCGCTTATAAGTTTCCATCTTAATGATTTCTTTTCTTGCTCATCAGAAACGCTAAATTACTGCTCGGGATTAATAAGCTGAGAAAAAATAACGGTTCTTTTACGTAATTGGAGAATGTAACAATTATTTACAGAGCGATTCGATGAAATCATATTACTTTATTTTTTAAAGGTTTCACTATATTAATAATAATACACATATTTATATTTATTTAAAGAATTTTGAATGAAAGAAGTTACATATTTAAAGTTTAGTGTACCATGTATAATTTTAAATTGTAATATCGGCAATTGTGAATGCAACCTAAACGTATCGATACCTCCAATTAGGTTATCGATTAAATTCCCTCAGCAACTGAAAGAAGTTTGGTATATTTGACTGTTAAATACAAATTTTAATCAGTATTTTACACAAATAATAAAAATGAAATCAAAAATGTATACAATGCTTTTCTAGGATATGTCTTTCAAAAAGAAAACAATTATTCGTATTATTTTCCATTCTGTCCAAATTCAACGGAATGCCTATTAATGAAATTCAACTGCTAAATATATCAAATTCAGTTCAATTGTACATAAAATGAAAGACTATAATTACACACTTTTCAAAAGTAACGCTTACAACTAGACGAATATATCATAGATTTATGGAATTTGCATCAGTTGGTGTTGTTGTTGTTGCTTTCGAGCGCATCCATCTCCAAACATTTGGGTTGCTCGCACAACAGCTGATGCGGTTGCTGATCTACTTCCTGCTCCGCTTCTCGTTGCGACTCCTGCTCCGCTTCGGCGTCCTGATCCGCTTCGGGCTCCTCCTCCGCCTCCTGTTCCTGTTCGGGTGTCGTTGACGGAGCAGGCAACGAAGACGAATCAGACTCTGTTTCTTCGCTCTCCTGCTCGTTGTTGAGCTCATCGTGGTTGCTTGATGCTGGCGGCGGAGAGGATGGCTCCGCCGTCAGCATCGCCTCAACAGCTGCAGCGGCAGCAGCTTGAGCACGAGTGCGTGTGCGAGTTGTGGGCAACGGATAACAGAGATTCGAGGATTGTGGCAACTCATCGTCGGAGGGCATCACAAAGTTGGATTCGTTGAGCTTGTAGAGCTCCAGATACTCATTGTAAATGTGCTCCCATTGTATATGCGGCTTCAGCGATTCCAACACGCAGTGCATCAGCTCGTGTTTGGGCACGGACTAGAAGTATGACCGAGAGTTACAAGATGTCTTGGCCCAAATAGAGATGAGTGAACTTACCTGATAGCTGTTGCAGCATTCGTCGCTATTGATGAAGCTGTCGAGGAAGATGCGCAATCGTTTTTCGGTACCATACGTAGCCAGCTGAAATGTGAGCATCGTGTGCCAATGCTTAAGCTCCTCGACAGCTTCGAGGGCCTCGCAGAGTTTAATCTGGTTCTCCAGGAACGACACTTTGGCCGTCTGTTGCCAGCTCTCTGGATCGCTGCAGAAGAATTAAAAGCAAATGCATTAATTAGTTACACATTTCACTTCATTGCAGTGCAGCACATTCTACTCACATTTCGACAGCGCCACGCAAACTGACAATGTTCTGTGTATTCGCTTGCATGTTGAGCAGCGGAAACTTGCGATTCATATGTTCCAAATCCCTGGGCAACGAACCCCGTATGCCATTGAACATTATGGCATCGCCCGTGGCCAGCACCAGCCACGACTTTAACGTGGTCGAATATGAATACGAATTGCCGCTAGGGAAACCCATCAATGGCATTCCTTGATCTGTGATGGCAAACTGCAGCGTCGTGCCATGTTTGCTCAACAGCTCCAGGCAATTGGTGGCCAGGCGTATGCAACGCTTGCTAATGTCCCAAATTCTTAGCAGACCGCAATCGGTGAGCACGCCAACCATTTGATTGTCCGGACTGAAGGTGCAATGTATCACTGAGCCGGTCAGTGAGATGGCGGGAAAAACGGGACAGCCGGTGGACATGGCCAGCAATCGCATACTGCCATCCAGGGAGCCCAACATTACATATTTGCTGCACAGATTCACATTGATCACCGGGGAACCAACATACAACTCCCACAACTGTTCGCGACTCAGTTGTGCTGTGACTTTGGCCACCATTCCGTAGCCCGTCTTTAGATGTCCGTTCTGCACATAGATGCGATAGTCTTGGGATGATTTCGTGAATTCACATTTACTATTTGCCGATATTTGAGGCTTGGGGACGATCGTATTGCTATTGTTGTTGCTTATCGTATCGCCCAACACCTGTTGCATCGAATTGCGCCGCGGTGTAACGACAGCTGGGGCTACCACAGGTGCTACAGGTGCAACGCCATTGTTGAGGCTGCAACACATGAACGAGAAGCGGTGGGTGGGGAATGAAATGATGAAGAAAAAGTTTGGAGGTTCGATTAATGCGAGAACTATCTATGATACTATTACTAAAGAAATTTCTATAAATTTCTATACGTTACGTTCTTATCGTTACTATCACTGTCTTACTGTCTAAGAGAACAAGCGAAGTAAAAATTAAATAGGTTCGATTATAGATAAACTATCTATGTTACTATCACAGCTGCGGATTAATCTCTCTTGTCCATATTCTAGTGCTTAGTTCTGTCTGACTGACTGATTCACTGACTGAGCTACCAACGCTATTAAAGCTTTGCTCACCTGCTTGCTGGCGTGTGCATTACGCTGGTGATGGTGGTCTGATCCATATCGTTGAGCGGTATAAACACCGGCGTGATGCGTCGCTTGCCATCCTTGGTGCGTGTCTCCGTCTGCTTGCTGATGGCGCGCGCCGGCGAATTAACAACACCAGTTCCCGCCTGGACGGGCAATCTACGATCCATGGCCGCATTGGGCAACGTCAGGTTATTCATCTCGGGCAACGCGCGAGCGACTTTCTTTGGCGGCACATAGAAGTCGTCGATACAACCTCCATATTTGCGCTTAAAGATCGCATGCTCCTCCACGCCCGACAACCGAGTCCCCAACTCCTGTTCATTGAACTGCAGGCAGGCGATGGTTCCATCGCCGCTGCAGGCCATCAACAGACACTGCTGTGGTCCCCACGATATGTCCAACACACTGTCATTAAATAGCTCATGGATGACGACCATTGGTCGTTGCAGCGCCGTTAACCAGACGGACAACGAGCGATCCCGGGAGCCAACGGCGAGGACACAATATTGCGTCGGTTTGCTGGGACTACCGCCAGTCATGTGACGCTTCAGAATGGAGTTGTGGAAGCGCACACACGTCACCGCCTTGCGATGCCCCACAAAATCCTGGTCGCACTTCCAGCCCTCGCGTTCAATGATCTGTGCCGTAGGACCGCCGCCGTTCATCGCATGAGCCGAGACTAAGTACTGACCATCAGGTGACCAGCTGAGCCGCAAAATGTGTGTAGTACCGCCGCATTCAAGAAAGGGTTCACTGATCGTCGTTCCGCACATCCAATCGTTGGTGCGCCAGACCTTGATGCTGCGATCATCCGACTGAGAGGCCAAGAATTTGCCAACCGGATCCCAGGCAACACCTTTCACCAGTCCCGTGTGCCCCTTGAGCGTTTGCAGCTGGGTGGGCAGATCGCGTCCATCCCACACAATGATTGTGTTGTCAATGCTGCAGCTGGCCAAATAAATGTCATTGGGTGACCAAGCCAAGTCCAACACATCGCCATCGTGACCGCGCAACGTGTGCTGACATTTCCAGGATTCGTGATTCTGTTGCATGCCGCCGGTGCCAAAGACGCCACTGGATCCTTGCGCCTTGCGCCATATCATGATCAGCTTGTCATCGGAACCTGAGGCCAACAGCTCTCCATTTTGTGACCAGCGCACGCAATTAACGCATGCCAAATGTTGGTCCATTTGGCACAGCATCTTTGGTACACTGGCATCGTGCTCATCCTTCTCACAGAGCACCGGCTTCAGGTTCCATATGACTATACGACCCGAATCATTGCCCTGGCCACCAGTTGCGAATTTTGTGCAATCCTGATGGACGTCCACCGAGAAGATTGGTTTATCTGCCAAATATGACACTGTTACTGTTGTTATTATCGTTGGTGGTTGTTGCTTACCATCGTGGTGCACCCAGCCCGGCTTCACCAGTCTCATTTAATGCCGTTGTCGCTCTCCAGTTGTTGTACTGATGAATTCCCACGGATTTTGGCATCCGGACTATCACGTTCCAATCAATTCTTGATTAAGATGGTTAACCAAAGATCAAAGTTTATTTCATTGATAAATATGATGATAATTTTGAGACGCTTAGTCCCTTCTTTTTGGGTTCCTAGACTTATTTGCCGGTGCACGCATTAAGTGTGACCACAGCATATATTTCGACAAATGCTCTAAATCACACAACAACATGCTGTCTGCATACCACCCCTTCTTCTATATGAAAAATTTTGCGCTGTATGCATTTGGTATATTTCCACATTTGGTATATTTCCACATTGAAGGAAACTTCAAACTGGCTTTCCTTGTCATTTCAATTTGATCTTAATTAAGTTATTAGCTGAATTATTATTAACATTTGTTAAATAAAAAATGAAAATAGTGAAAATGAAAAACTACTAAAAGTATAGATAGAAACTAATATTTAAAACAATGTTTCAAAACAGTAAATATTCCAGTTGGATTTCATTTAAATATATTTGTTTCCTATAATGAAAAAAATATTAATGAGTAAACAAAGAAATATATATATATATATATATTTAAAGAAAAAGGCCGGAATTCAGATTAATAATTACCGCAATGATATTTTTGGAATGAATAGTAAATATATTATTAATCTCAACAATTTGACTGCAACACAAGAAGTTTGCCATAAAAAATCGATACATCGTTGCACCGATAGCCCGCCGATTTTTCTCCACCTCTAATGTTAGTTGCGTGATTTTTTTTTTGGTATAAAATTAACCAACGAGCGGTGTCAACGGAATTGTAGACAGTCAACAGGTGCAAATTGCTCCTGTGGTCATGGCTGAAGTCAAAGACTGGCGTCCATTTGTTTATGGCGGTTTGGCATCTATAACAGCTGAATTTGGTAAGTAAAACAGCAAAAGCTCTCCCAATTTAGCGGCAATGATTCGTGCGTTTTATGGGAGGCTTATTGCTTACCCACGATTCTGATGTAAACAAACTCTAGTCTCATGTATTTTATTCGCACATGCCTATGTATGTGTGTATTTTTAATACAGGCACATTTCCAATTGACACAACAAAGACTCGATTGCAAATTCAAGGACAGAAAATTGATCAAACTTTTTCTCAACTGCGGTACCGGGGAATGACCGATGCATTTGTGAAAATTTCAAAGGAAGAGGGTCTGCGCGCATTATATTCTGGGTAAGTGTGTAAGTGACGATTAACCTCAAACACACACACATGCAGATGTAAAAGTGTAAATCCCATGCAAATTGATAAGACGGAGCAACTGCAGCAACGTCTCGTGTTCAGCATGCCACTAAATGGTCTATACACTTTGACCTTCAACCGACAGATAAGCAACCCCCCACTCAGACTTTTTTAGTAATATGTGTGTGTTGTGTTGAGATAATCATCGTATATCGGCTAATCGTTTGTGTTGCAGCATTTGGCCAGCGGTATTGCGGCAAGCCACCTATGGCACTATCAAATTCGGCACCTACTACACACTGAAAAAGCTGGCCAATGAGCGGGGACTGCTAACGGATGAGGATGGCAGCGAACGTGTCTGGAGCAATATATTGTGTGCAGCAGGCGCTGGAGCAATCTCGTCAGCAATTGCAAATCCTACCGATGTGTTGAAGGTGCGCATGCAGGTGCATGGTAAGGGCACCGACCACCTGGGCTTGATTGGCTGCTTCCGCGAGATACACAAATATGAGGGTGTGCGCGGATTATGGCGCGGCGTGGGACCCACAGCACAGCGAGCGGTTGTCATTGCATCCGTGGAGCTTCCCGTCTACGATTTCTGCAAACTGCAATTGATGAGCGCCTTTGGTGATCACGTGGCCAATCATTTTATGTACGTTTTCTTTTTCTTAATAATTTTTAATTTAATTTTCATTTAATTTGAAATATCCTATCTGCAGTTCTAGTTTCATTGCCAGTCTGGGCAGCGCTGTTGCTTCAACGCCCATTGATGTGATTCGGGTAAGTGGCAACATTTGAAGCATTCAAAGTTTACTCTCTTTTTGATGCTATATATTTTTCCAGACTCGCCTGATGAACCAAAGGCACGTGACTGTGCTGAATGGAGGCGTAGCTACGGCGGCTGCATCAGCGTCAGCCCAACGACTCTATAGCGGAAGTCTCGACTGTGCAGTGCAGACAATACGCAACGAAGGCCTCTTGGCGCTCTATAAGGGCTTTATACCTACATGGGTGCGCATGGGTCCATGGAATATAATATTCTTCATAACTTACGAGCAACTAAAGAAATATTAGAAAAAGATAACGATGGAGTTAGAGATAGAGATAAAGATATTTAGAGACATCAAGTACAAGGTGTATTCAGCATTTGAAACCAAAAAGATCTATTTTATAATGCCGTAAAAACGGTTTAGCTAAGCATCTCCATATAGTTGATATCGATCCAGGGAGTAGACACTAAAGTGCCTCATGCATATTGGTTATTTAATAGCCAACGAAACTCCTTAATCCAAAATGGACAAAAGTGACAATTCTGAAATCATACACGCATACACATAGTACATATAGAGTACACATACTAATAGTATTTGCATATTGTAGAAAGAAAATATGCAATATTTGGCATTTCGTTCTCATTTAATTTTGCATTTACCATAAGAACAAAGTGTAACGAAAATGGTTGAAGTTTAGCTTTCATTTCGTTTATTTTTATTATTCAAAATAGAAGATTTAGTTTGGAATTGTATTAAAAACGCGCATTTCGTTTATTCAAAGCATTTCTTTAATTCGCTTTGCATACAAATCTGTGCTGTAAATATGTACATTAAGAAATACAAAATATATATAAATAAATGCATACAGCAGCAAATGTAGCAACTGTATGTAATATTAAATAAATATGTCATTTGAAATCTCAATGCAATATGAACGTTAGTGAGTATTATTGGTTATGATTTTCCCGAATTTCTTTCTTAAGTCCGTCGATTACTCACAGCTTCGTTAAAATTATATTTAAATTGATTGAAAAATCATTCATACACACGATTTTTATTTTGAAAATTTACTTTTCTCAAAATATTTATCAATGTCGCACGATATTAAAATTGGTGTGATTTTTGAGGATTTCTAAACAAATTTGTACTGAATTTTTAATGAGACTATTTTTGAGAGAAGAATGTGTCTAAGAAATATTTTTTTTTTGCTTTAAATCTATTTTTAAGTTGCAGTGGTCGTTTAAGTTATAAGTATATTATTAATTTTTTGCTTTTGGTTTAAAAATTGTTAAGAAGGTATTAAACATATCACATAACAAAATTAAAACAAGTAAGAAAGCTACAGTAGAGTGTACTCGACTGTAAGATACCCGCTACCCATTTTGAATAAAAGCAATATATTTTTCGGTATTATATACCAAATGGTATGTGTGGTATATCGATATAGTACCGTATTCAAAATATACCATAGACGGCACAATATTCCAGATTGTCAGCCAAAGCAACTAAGAGCCCTAGTAAGTAGGCGGTTTTGCCCATAGAAAAGTATTTCTTTAATAACTTCGACAATTTTTATCTGATCGCAACCAAATTTTCAGAAATCATAACTACTATAGTTATTATTGTATACACCAAAATTCGTAACTCTAGCGTTAATTACACTTGTTATTCGATGTTTTTGATTTTCGGAGGCGGAAAGGGGCGTGGCAAAAATTTGAAACACACTTGATCTAGGTGCAAACATAACATATGCTGTCGAAAAAAATTATAGCTCTATCTCTTATAGTCTCTGAGATCTAGGTGTTCATACGGACAGACACACAGACGGACATGGCTAGATCGTCTCGGCTGTTGACGGTGATCAAGAATATATATACTTTATAGGGTCGGAGATGCCTCCTTCTACCTGTTACATACATTTCCTGTCGGCACAAAGTTATAATAAATAAAATAAATAGTTTTATCATAAGGTAAGACAGAAAATGGCCAAATTTAACTTGAAAGGTTGATCAGTACTATTTCCGTGGACATTTCTCTATAAAAAAAATGATTATTAATACCATATTGTGCTATTGAAAGCCATAAAACACTTGCATGTCATTCAAGTCTGTTAAGTGTGCAGATAGCCTGATGATAGCTGATGATAATAAACACATATACACTGAAACCCTTATAAACAATTTTCGAATTAAAAATGCATATTTTGGCAACATTTTTTCTCTATTTGTATTCCAATATCAAGTTTTACCTTCCTACGTATATCAAATATGCATAACCCATATAGTTTAAAATTAGTGTTATTATAAATTTGACACACTATATATATTTTTTCTTAAAATTACTGCGGTTTACTGATTGTAAAAAGTTCATTTTATTATGAGTAATGGTTTGCCGCAGCTCTGATAAGGTCGCGCAGTATCTTAGTGCCATTGTTACAATACAAAAAATATTATTTAGTTCCTTTTGAGCAATTGTAGCACACGATCATGGATCTCCAGCTTGAATTATCCAGGGCCTTACAAAATCGAGATCTGAACACTTTCGAAGGAGCTCTAAAACTACATGCTAATCCCAATCAGCCCGATGGCTCTAACATTACAATCTTTGAGAAGGCGTTGGCCACCGCAGGCTGTGGAGAATATATTAAGCTTTGTCTTCAATACGGTTGCAGTGGAAATTATGTAAGAGAACAATGTTAGAAAATGAATGTGTAATAGATGTGCTTCAGTGTAATAGAGGTTTATGCAATTGCAGATTAATACAAAAAATAAAGCTGCTTTAAATTTTGCCAGCGACTCGCGAGACAGTGGAAATCTTAAAGTGATACTTGACCAAACAACAGTTCATTTAAACAACAAATACAATGGCCTGACGCCAATAAATTCCTTGGCAAAAAACTTGACAGCTGAAAATGCCAACGAGATAACAAAGTGCATAAGGTTACTCTTGGAGAAGGGCGCGTGTCCAAACATTGCGGATAATGTGGAAATGAGACCCTTGAACTATGTGATCATCAAGAAAATTGAGCCCAACATAAAGCAAGAACTTGTCGACTTATTCCTTCATCGAGTTGACATCTATTTAGATGAAGAGCTGCATGCTCCTTTGTTGCAGTGGAATCCACAACTCAATCTGCCCGAGGCATCGAGTCCTTCGAACGAAGTTAATAAGGAACAGTTGCTGGGAGCTTTACGCACTAGGAATGAGGGGCAATTTTGCCAATGGCTCAGCAAATATGAGGGAGATTGTATCCATTTGTACGAGGAGTGCATAACGAATGGCCATGATACAGCCCTCGATTCTCTGCTGCAACATTATCCCACAAAGGATAGGCAAATATTCGTGGAATTTGCAATTGCGTATGGCAATTGGTATGCTCTGGACAAGCTGCTGCAGAACTGGCAAATGCCCAAGAATATGGATGTGCTTAGCTCCCTTGTCTGCAGATTGGACGAGAGACCGCAAAAGAGTTTTAGTGACTTTGTCAAATGCTTTGACATTCTGCTGGGCAGTGGCCAAGTGAATTTGAATATACAGGATAAGAGTGGTAGAACCCCACTGCACTATGCTACAATATACAATCATGAGTACGCTGTGCAGCAGCTGCTACTCCATGGGGCTAGCCTCAACATTGACAGTGTGTTCGCAGAGTTGGCTATCGATACCATTGAGCCCGAGGTGCTGGAGGAACATTTTGACAACTGCATCACATCGAATGGCAAAAGTCGGGCTGCTGGGGACTTTGCGGTGACGCTTAACTTCAAGACATTTAAGATTCCCCATGATATGAAGTTTTCGCGGAAATCGCATTCCAGTGAAATGAGAGCAATTCGCGCTATTGGCGAATCGAAGACGCATCGTCATCTTCTTAATCATCCGTTGATTACGTCACTCATAGTGTGTTTTAAATGGCAAAACATTTCAAAACAACATTACTTTTACTTTATGATGTCAGTGGCCTTGTATCTATTGATGTCACTCAACATAATTTTTATATATACCCCTGAAGTCCATGGAATACTTAAGTTTACCTTTATGGCATTATCCTGGTGCGGTATTGCATATTTGATAACTGTCGAGATGGCTATGTTTGTACTACTCGGATTTAAGCAGCATTTCAAGAGATGGAGATGGATTAATGCAAGTCTCGTTGTGCTCGCAGCGTGCAGCAACATTCTTGCTGATCCCAATTCGAGTCTTGGCACTGCACGTATCTTTGCAGCATTTACAATTGTTTTGATTGCCATTAGGTTGACCGCTCTTATTGGATCGTTGCCCGCAAACTTTCTCTCTCTGTATGTTCTCATGCTTTGGGAAGTGTGTTATACATTCGTGAAAAGCTGGTTACCATATTCAATTTTGATGATTGCCTTTGGATTATCCTTTTATTTGCTCGACGTACTAAATTCATCGGATACGAGCATCGCTGGTGCTGTCATAAAGACGATCGTCATGTCAACCGGAGAATTTGAAGAAAGCAGTATAAAGTTTAAAGGATTATTCTTCGCTCGTCTATTCTTTATCGCATTCGTATTGTTCATTGCAATTGTGTTGATGAATCTGTTGTCTGCTTTGGCATTCAGTGATATTCAGGTAATAGTATTCTGTATTTTGAATACTAAGCTCTCTATGACCGACATAAATATTTCCATTTCAGGCTATCCAAGCTGCTGCTGAAATTTATAGTCTTAATTCCCTTGTTGATTTGCTGATGTTCTATGACATGTGCCTCGATAAATATAAATTTTTAAAGAAGTTTTTAAAATCTACTGAAATTCCAGAGCTGGCATTTGTATATCCAAACAAAGAAAAAATTGAAATAACGCCCACAAATAATGTCGAAATGGAACCCCTTATTAACGCCAACGCTACAACTGAAAAGAGGATAAATATACCTCCAGCACGTGTTATTATAAACTTGAGCAAAGTGACGGTCAAACGAATCCATCAAATATTGGAGAGGCGATTAAAAAGAAAGAGCAATTGTTTATAAATTAATGAAAACAAAATTGCATATATTAATTTAACGTTGAGTTAATTAGTAAACAAAATAAAAATGGAAACTGCAATTAATTAATTGTATTATATGTACCATACAACATTTTTTTGACTTACTGCATAGCAATCAACGCACAATCCCAATCATTGGATGTACTTTTCAAGTATTCAAGCAGCATTGGCTAACTAATGGGTAATTCCATGACGGAATTTGTCCCGTGCGAGACTTTTTACATTGAAAATAACATAAACTGAAACAATTTTAAAAATAAGAAACGGTTATTTTTATAGCTCTAGATAAGTACTTTAATTAGACCTAAGAATGATTTTTGAATTTGCTTTCTGTTTTGTGTTCTGTTGTGATAATTGCAAAAATTAACAAATTCGTACGCAAAACCAAAAAATGAACGAATTTATATATCTTATCATAAAACAGAACAAGTTCCTAAAATCAATCTTAGATCTAAATATAGTGCTTATCTAAAGCTTTAAGAATAACATTCACTTATTTTTAAAATTGTTTCAGTTTATGTTATTTTCACTGCAGTGCACTGTAAAAAGTCTCGCACGGGACAAATTCCGTCATGGAATTACCCATATGTAAGTAAATGTACCTGGTCACAAATTGATTACAACAATTCGCGGTAAATTCTGACACAATTTTCATATAACATATGTATATTAGATATTCTTACAATATAAACGTTATTTTAACAAAATGCGACGCGGGAAAATGAGTCATGGTGAACGCACCATAAACGATACAAATATCGCTAACGCCAACAACAAAAAAATACTATACGAAGTCTTTGTTGGATTCACTAAATACCATGGAAATATTCATAATCATTACGATTGCATTTCGATATCTTATCGATCCTTTCAGCCTCCATGCGATGAATGACGAATTCGATTGCAAGCGGCGACTGGAATAAGTTACGCGTCCACCATCCCTATAAAACGTTACGAAAATTAATTCTGACTTTGTTGAACTTGATCAAAGTGGTTTTAATTATGGATTTTGTGACTGCTATTTCAACGGGAGCTACCATAGAAGTAAGTAATTAGTACATGGTATGACAATCAAATAATTAATTTTGTTACATTTATAGTATGCAACACAAAAGTATGCGTGCAGTTTCATTGAGACCGTGGCACTTAATCCGCATAACTGGTTGAACCAAGTG
Organism: Drosophila nasuta; assembly: GCF_023558535.2. Classification (NCBI taxonomy): domain Eukaryota; kingdom Metazoa; phylum Arthropoda; class Insecta; order Diptera; family Drosophilidae; genus Drosophila; species Drosophila nasuta. The sequence goes on along the minus strand of NC_083457.1, from coordinate 34,778,550 downwards.
TCGCATCATTTCGTTGGGCAATGCTTTGAAGTGGTTGGACTCAACTTTAATGTCACCGTGGAAGACTTTTCGCGAACATATGATCATCCATATCGGAATAATAATTTAACTTATTTATTTGCTACAGTGCCATCTGCACTGAAGGGCGTCGAATCGTTTTTGGAGCAATTACCCACGTTGTTAGCATATTTCGGACGTGAGCTTATAAAGGATAAGCCAAGCCATGCAGGTCCACTCCAACGATTCTACGAGTTGACCCAACCTGTGCCATGTTACTTGAAAGTGATAAACGCCTGGACGTTTGTGGTGCGCAGCATTACCGATAATTTACGACAGGAGGACAATACGATTGATAAGTTCCTGACTGAGCCGCTGGCCAGATTGTCGTTCAGCATGCTGCGTGGGCTGGTGAAGCTGTTGCCTGGCTCCAATGACGCCATGCTCAAGGATATATGTCTCAGACTCGCTACTCTGGGACGGTACGGCATATAGTATGTGTTTTCGCTTATATAATATTGATATAGTTGATGATAAGTACTTAAATTTCTTTTACGTAGCTTCGTGCAGACATATGATTTTATATTGTCACCTATGCTGGACATATTTGAACAGCACTTTGAGATCTTTTGCGAAAGATCAGCTTTACTTTTCGTCTACTGCGCCTTCACTTGCGAGGTAAGTAGACAGAAAGCGCATTTCATAAATAAAAAGTTTTCATATGCCGTTCACTTAGATGTCCGACAAGTCCAGTTTTGTACAGTTGTATAAATTTCTGGAAAAGATGTTAAATATGTTTGCCGAAGGACAGCAAAGCGATGCAAATGGCAATCTATACTTGCGGCTATTCACGAATGAACTGATCACCGACAGATTTCTTGTCATACAGTTTGAAACTCTCGAGCCATACAATAGCAATGCTGTGCTCATGGCAACTCTACAATATTTGGAGACGCTGCAATGGTATAGAATAATAATTAGATATATAATTAATAACCTAATCATTTGGTAATTGCAGTCACTTGGCTAGCACTGAGGCGTTTCCCATTCGCTTTGTGGAACAAATATTGTTGGTGGTTCTTAACGGTTCGGCGACGAAAGCTGTGTGTTCCAAGGCTGCGCAGTTATATATAACGCTGTCAAACCGACAATACAATAAGCAAGAGATTGTAGTGCACATCATAGAGACATTCTTGAAGACTCAGCATAACTCACGCAGATGTGCCTCCTACGACCAGGCCATAAGCTTATTAAGGAATTACTTAAAGGTTTTGATGGAACACTTTGCTGCACTGCAGCGCTTTGGATACTACATCAACGTGATGTATTCGAACAATGTGCGTCATGAACTGGTTCTCTTCACTGCTCATAGCATATATGCAGTCTTTGAGCTCTACACCAGTCAATATAACAGCAATGCCTTAGCTCGCCAAGAGGTTCAGATGCTGCTCAGTCATTGGCCTCGTCTACTTAAACGAAATGCACAACGTTCGGTAGCTCGTGCCGTGCTCCTTGGCATTTATTGCATCGTCGACTTTAGGACTTTGGCTGAGGATAACATAGAGGTGAGAATGCGGATAAAAAAATCCGTCCAAAAAAATAAACCAATTCGATTGCAGCTTTTAAAAACTCTAGAAACGTTTTGCTTGGACATGTTTTTGACTGATGAGTCACTGAATGGAGCTGAGTTTGCATCGCTTTTCACTAACATTTGCACGTCAATAGAGGCGACTGGCAGTACAGAGCTGCTCGTAATGGCTGCCCAGACATTGCAGGATCAATGCGCGGCGATTTCAGTGCAATTGATTTCCATGGAAGGGGATGAAGGTCAATCAGAATCAGAGAATCTGTTGCAGTCTTATGCTCAATGCGTACGACGTCTTTGTGCCCTGCTCAAAGAGAACAAGCTGCGGGGTCATCAGGTGTGTGATATGTACGATATTCTTTCGAGCCAACTGCTTAATTCTGGCAAACGGAATGAATGCTTGGGTAAGCAATATTCAAATAATTTTTGGTGATTCTTGCAAATTCTATTTATTTGATGTATCAATGCAGATCTGTATGGCTACGAGTGTTTGGCCTTAATGCTAGCACTGCTTTATGGTGAACAAGACGAAGTTGAACACTTTGAATTGCATGGAGATAAGGTGCTTCAAATAGCCAAGCAGCTTCGTGATGTTTGCGTGAAAAATTTGCGCAAGAATTTCATGAATTTTTCGCAAAACAAGCCATGGATTTGTTGCATTCTCTTACTTCAGGTGGGACTTCATCATTGCTTGCCATTGGATGCAGCTATATATGATTTGCTGATTAACAAAATCTCTGATCAAACATTGGCTCAAGAGGCGCGTGGTAATATGTTATTCTGCGCCCAAATACAGGAGATGCACTTTCTCTTTCGCCAACTTCATAGCATCTGTCCGATTCCATTACCCAGCAATCGCATTTGGAAATCCTTGCTGCAGTTTCAAATGGTAAACACGATCAAATTTAAGATGACTGCTATTAACATATTAAACGCTTATAGATTGTAAAAATGCCAGACCTTATAAGTCCGGAGCTGGGTGAATTAATTCCAATTCTAATTAAGCGACACTTTGTCTCCTACGCTTGTTGCTTGCCCATCATTAATCTGCACATTTGCAACGAGTCCACATCCAGAAAGCGTGTCAATCTTGCACTGGACGCCCACTTTCAACTGGTCGAGCAGCATGCGAGTGTCAAGGAGGCGTGGCTCCTTAGATTGTATGTCTTTAATGCCTCTCTTGAGATGTTGGTCAAGAACTTATCGGCACGTCGTTCAGCGAACAAAGTAGTATGCCATCGTAATCAACTCGTGACGTTGCAGCATCTGATTTCCCTGGTGTCCACACTGCGTCTTTCGAATTCCCATTTCATGAATATGTAATATCCTCTAATATGATCTTAGTTCGCTTAAAAATTCACTTTAATTGTAGTGGTCGATTACTGTACAGCCTCAAGTCGATTGCAGTTGGAGATCAAAATGAAGAAGAATTGGACAAATTTCTGATTCAAATCAGTGCTCATAAGTATCGCTGCGAGGATGCTGAGGGAGATACTGCCTCCGAATTGAGGCCATTGCCGGACGGGCCTTTAACCAAGTGGGAAGCTGAAGTGTTTAGTCCACTAGTCGTCCAATCTTGAATATCTTCGATGCTGTCGTAATATTTTGAAGAATAGGTATATCAATTTATATCGACCAAACATTGATTGATTGATTCTATATATAAAGTGCTTATTATGATTATTATTCACCCAAGGATTATAATTTTTAACAATATCTAATTTTCGGAAGCAGAAACTTAAAGTTGATAATTCTAAATAACAATTACATTAGCAATTACAAGCCATAATGAAAGAATATGGATTAATGTAGTTTACCTATCCTAAATATTATTCAGATCAAAAAGAACATTTAATGAAGAACATATATTAACTTGCTTTAAATTTCCAAAATATTCAACAGATTCACAGAAAAATACAACTTACCGCATATATAGTATTATAAAAATAAATTTATAAAATGTTATTCCTTGATAAAGAGCTTTATTAGTCAATCTTATTTGCACTTTTCTATCACTATGCCAACTCCCAATTGCCAACTAATTTTGGCAAGTTTGGCAACGCCTCCCAAAGCAATTATATTTGTTTTGACGTTCCAAAATTGTCAAACCGAAAATTGCTAGATTCACAGTTGAAGTGATTTGAAAGCATTAAAGAACAGGTAATTTATGAATTTTATGTCGCTTTTGAAAGCTTCTCATAAATTTAAAACATCGCGTTTGGCATAAAATGTCTAATAACTTTAGTATCGACTTCGCTTCCCCAGTGACGCCACCTCAACTTTCATCACTTGGTTTGTGCCATTCTTCGAAGATGTCCAAAGCAAACGAATCGAAACGTTTGCTTCGATCCCAGAAGACCAAGAAGGATAACGACGAGCTGTTTGTCAAGTTACCCAAATTTAGTAAACGGGTTCGCGGCAAGAGCTCATTAGAGAAGCAAGAGGACGAAAGCGATGTCAATTCAAAGGTTATTCTGCCGGCTAATGAGAGGCTTTACAAGTTCCTGAAGCAGCCAGCCTGCCAACGCTGGATCTGGTGTGAGTTTCTCGAGTCTTTCATCGACAAGACGATCCTGGCTAGCGCCTATAGTCCAATAAACTATAAGAAGACTCGCTTCGCCCAGTTGGAGACTGATGAACTGCCCAAACGGTGCTGGCAGTTCATACGTCGTTTAAATGGAAAGCCTCGCCGCTTTAGTCCAGCATTTATAGCTAGCGAGAAAGCGGAATTAGAGCGTTACCGTGGCGTCATTCGTCAGTTGCAACAGTTCAGACTGGATGGGACACAAAGTGTTGAGTCGCTTCCCAAGCAAATACCGATGCCACTGCCTATGGACGCTAAGGTGGTCAGTTTGCTGAGCAAACCTCTCCCGATGCTCCGCAAGGGACGTGTGATTGGCTACGAGCCAAATGATTGCAGTTATCTGGTCAAGTTCGATATGGGGGGCAAGCATACTGTGCTCAGCAGGGCCGACTGTTATTTGTATACGCTGCATGAGTGCAAGAGTAAGTCGCTAGCTGACATCATCAATGAGACCTCTGCTGATAACGAGCTGGATGCTGTCGCAGACGACACGACGGGTCAAAAACGATGCCATCCGTTGTTCGCAGCTTTGTTGCAGCTGCAAAAGCAATTGACATTGAAGCGCAAGATCATCAGCGATATTACTACCATAAACGAGGAGTTCGTGGCTGGCGGCGTTCCAGTAGCGGCTACACGTCGCGATATCAAACTAACGCCACAACTTGAGAAGCTTCAACATCGCTATGCCAGCAATATTATAACTCTGCATCGTGTGAATGCCGAAATTCTGGATAATCTGCGTGTAGCGCACGAACAAATGGTGGTGTATGAGAAGGATTATCTGCAGAATAATGACACACCGTGCAACAAGATATTGGAAAAGTCCCGCTTCCTTGCCGAAAGGGATCTAAAAGCTTCATCGAATCAGATGTATCTCAAGGGGCAAGCCACACGTGAATTGATTCTGCAACTGCAGACTTTGCTCTACTTGTGCACCGAACTGGGGCAAGGTAATGATATTGCAGTGAATGCAGTATTAGATGCCTATATCAACAAACTAGTGACTGAATCGACGCCGGAGCATCTTGCTGATTTCCAACATGTAATCGGCATATTGCACAAGCTGCGCGATCAGATTACGAACATGTGGAATCTGGAATTGGAGCGCAGACAACAGCAGCTGCTTCAAGTGCAACAGTCGGACATTGCTAGTTTTGTGATTACTGAGGAAGGTGACATCGATATGAGTTTGTAGAGTAGTGCCTTGTATTATATTAATAATAAACCTATAAATTGTGCGCAAAAGTATGCCTGTATTGTTACTATAATGTGACCGACTTACTGACTGACATATGGATACAGTATAAGGCGATTTTGACAATCGATAATTAGCTCAATGCGCGGCAGGTTGATCGTCTACTCATCCAAGTGGGCAGGGATAATTATGCTAAAAACATGAAAATAGTCTTTATTACCATCAGATAATCTATTTGAAATACTTCCAAAATGCTGTACAAGTCGTAAGTAAGAAATAATAACCGAAATTTGACCAAGATTTTGTTTATAAAATGTGATTTCCTGATTCTAGTGAAATGAGAAAGAGAATGTCTGCCCTCGGCGTTGCTTCCATGGCCACCTCACTGACAATTGACTCGGATGTGTCGCCGGTAAGTGCAGCTGATTTGGAACGGAGGTCTCTTGTTATTTGGCGTCGTCCCTGGACGACCTTAAAGTATAGCTCATTGGAAGCATGTCTGCTGTTATTTAAGCTGCTCGTTCGACTACTAGATCGACGTCTTTTGTTGGGAGTTGTGATCTTGATTGTTTTCTGCAGCTTGCCGGGTCCTCATGAGAAATACGTGCGAATCTGCCGACATAATCTGGGTTTTGCTCTTTACTGGTTGGGCTTGGGAGTTCTGTCATCGGTAGGATTCGGGTCGGGATTGCACACATTTCTGTTGTATCTGGGACCACATGTTGCGGCTGTTACATTGGCTGCATACGAGTGTCAGACTCTGAACTTTCCAATGCCGCCCTATCCCGATCAGAAGATTTGCCCAAAGGAAGGAGTCTATGAGCGACATGTACCGAATGTGTGGCAGATATTGACTAAGGTGCGCACGGAATCCCTATTGTGGGGAGTGGGTACAGCTCTGGGAGAGTTGCCACCTTATTTCATGGCCAGGGCTGCGAGACTATCAGGGAAATGCATGGAGGATCGTCAGGAAATAGCAGAGCATCAACGACGTAGCTGGAAACTTGGTCTGTTCGATAGATGTAAGTTGTTTGTGGAGCGCGTTGTGTTGCGCATCGGCTTTTTCGGCATTCTACTTTGCGCCAGTGTGCCAAATCCTTTGTTTGATCTTGCTGGTGTTGCGTGCGGTCATTTTCTAGTTCCATTCTGGAAATTCTTTCTAGCCACGTTGATTGGCAAAGCGATCTTCAAGGCCAACATACAGCTGCTGATCGTTGTTATTGCCTTTAACGAGGATCTGGTGACCAGGCTCATCAATTCATTGGGCCGCTTACCTTGGTTTGGGCACAAATTACAGGCGCCCATTCAAAAAGTTTTGACCAGTACCAAATTGCGTATGCACCGTAAAATCAAGGACGACTCCAGTAGCGGTCTTGGAATTGTGGCACATGGCTTCCAGATACTCGCTTTGCTTATTGTAACTTACTTTATAGTGTCCTTATTAAATGCGCTGGCCCAGAAGCATTGTCAACGTATGCAGGATAAGGAAAGAGAGGAACGTACTCAGGAAATCGAACTGCTGGAGCATCGATCAAATGACAGCGACACTCAACAAGTAATGGAAATCAGCGACTTACTCTGATCTCCAATACTACAAAAAAGGACTACAGTAATGTCTTTTTAGGGTGCTGTTAAGTTACTGTAATGTTAACAGTGGGGCAACAGTGACGACGAGTGACGATGAGTTGTGTTATTTGTTACTTGTGGTACAAAATGAAACATTACATTGAAATTTGTTGTATTCTTTATTTCATTATCATTAGTTTTGTTTTGTTTTGTATTTGGGTTTCTGTTCTTGTTGATCTTGATCTTTATCGTATTGTTGTGGTTGTTGTTGTGTTTAGTATCCATTGTACATTTACATTCAACAGCAATTTAACACAAAGCTAAGCATTGACTTAACGCAACGGTTTAATAAAGACATAATTAAGTTTGTATTATTTGGGGATCGAAATTGATTGAATTGTTATTATGCCATTTGATTTGTTTCGTTTTTAATATGATTCGTATAAAATGTTTTTTTTTTGTTTGTTTGGTTTTAAACTAAGCACACAGACAACACACACATTCAAATGATGCATGAGTTGATGATTGTTGATGTCTAAGGATATCGAGCAAACACAACATACAAACATATCTTCTCATCTAAAAAAATGCCATTCTTACATAAGTAAATATGTATATTCAATGTATTTACTGGGGGGTTGGGGAATTACACCCTCTATGCACACATTCACACATACTTCCTACGCCTACTTCTACAGCTAAATTTCGTCTAACATTTGCACTACGATGAGTATATGGCCTGGCCTCCATTTTGTAGTTGTATTCCTACACCTACTCGGATATACTATATAGTATAGTATGTATGTATATATCTTTCTCTCTGCTTCGAAAGGGGTTTGTCCAGTACCTTGATTTTAGTCGAGCTTTTATCGCTTGGTTCGGCATTTCCTTAACGCTCCTTAACAAAAATGAAACATTCTATGAAATGCATAAAATGTAATAATCAAACGAGTACTAAGTATGTTGTATATGCACATTTTTGTGTGTTTTGATGATTATGTTTGAGTTACGAGTACAACAATTTTACATTTCATATGCTTATGCTTTCTGTATTGGTTTCCCAATTTCTTCTTCTTGGATTTCTTCTCAGTGATGTGTATGGCAAATGGCTTTAGTACTTAATGGGAGCATTTTATTATAGATTTCATTCTTCTGTTTCATTTTTTTTATGTTAATATCTAAGTACATACATACATATACATACAAACAGACGTAAAGTTTTTACTAATTGCGGTAAAGTCTTTTCAATAGAAATAGAGAGATTGATCGGAAGAAATTTTGAGAGACAATAAGAATCGGACAGATAGTAAAAAAGTGTTGAAGAATGAGAACATTTACAAAAAAAGTTACAAAACATTTGTAGGGATTGCCATTGAAAATGGATTTCCAATCTTAACTCATTTCTTCATAAGCATTTCAAAATTTTCTCAGTTTTCGTACAATTTTCACTAATTCGATTAAATTGAATTTTCTTTACGTTTCCTTTTGTTTTTTTTAGTTTGTATATTTTAACTACATTCATATACGACACGATCGTTACAAATATCTCCTTTGTTTATTCCTTTTTCTTTTCGTTATTTAAATATTCCTGTAATGCATAAATTAGTTTCGGCATTTGAAACAATTTTGTTATGTTTTTCCACTTTTTAAATAATTGAGATTAATTATTTATTACTTTAAGTATTTGTTGCTCTTTTGAGATATTTTCGAGTTCTTATTTTCATTGTTTCTAAAATTTGACGCCTAATACAATGTTCTTTTTTTGGTTTTTGCTTATAATTTTGGTTAAAAATTCTTTTTTGCCATATTACCATTCTATAATTTACGATAAATATTGGTATGAATTTCTTTTTCATATTACTTTATATGGTTTATGCCAAAATTTTGTAAGTAGGAAACAAGCCAAAATCTTTCAAAATATTAGGATTAAAAGCAAATTTAATAATATATCATTTCAGTATGGTTAGTTTCTGGCATTTATTTAAAGAGCAGTTTGTTGTTGGAACATATGTATGTATTTATTTATTTATTGCAGCTAGTTTCTTGTTGCTTTTCATCTTTACAAACGCCTAGACATATTGAGTATTATTAATTTAATGCTATTTTTAATTTAATTTAAAGAAACTTTGAAATGAACGGAAATATTTTAGTTGTTTGTTTATATTAATATTATTATTTTTTCTCTGTATGCCTTAGTTTTATTTACGAACATAAATGTATTCAACTGTCTAATGGAAGTTGTTTGAAAGACGAATCGTAAGCAGCGTTGTTAGTTGTTAATTATTATTATTATTAATCGTATTTATTAGGTATTGAACTTGATTTTAAATATGTCTCTCGTTTTTGTTTAGTTTTTTTAGTTAAAAAATATTAACGGCGGGAAGTACTACAATCGTTCTTGAAGCAGTTTAGTTTTCCTTTAGTTAATACACAGTGTAAGTTAAATCGTATTCATTCGATTTGTAGCAAAATCTTAGACTTTTATTTCGGTTCTTGATTGTAGAAAAATGTATGCGGACTACTTTCCCATTTCCCAATAATTTGTATTTACTTTCAAAAATGCATTTTGTGTCTTTTGTTTGTTTATTTGTTGTTGTTGTTGTTATTTTGGTTGTCAAAAAGAGCAAAAATGTGTGTGTTTCGTATTGTCCTTTAATGTCTCAGAAATTTGTCATTTAGCATTGGCTGTTGATCCGTTGATTTTTTTTATTTCAAATGTGAGTGTCGAGAATCGTGAAATCTGATGGGGGCTCTGATAGGATTGCTGACTCTTGAAATCTTTAGTTTTCAAAGCTATGGTCAATGACAATGAAGTGTATGAGAATGTGTTCCTTGAAGTTCGATTTTTTTTTACTTTTGTTTCAATATTGTCTACTACTTATTTACATCCCTTGTTTATGTTGTTCTTGTTCTTGTGTCCATTTTATGATAACTCGCATTATAGTATTATTATTTCATTTATTTAGAATTCGATCAAATTTCCATCCAAAATCAACACTCATCTTTAGAATTTGTATTTTTGTTTGTATCTTAATGGTATTTTATCATTTTGTTTTTATCGGTTATCAGTTAATTGGTTATCATTTAATCATTTTGCATATTGAGCTTTAATACTTTTTGCGGTTTCTGTGTCGTTGTGTCACTGTTCCAAAAAATCCATTTAAATGCCATCGATTATTTTAGTATTTGTCCATTTCTGATGCTTACTCACGGTTCGGTTTAAAATTTCCCATAAACAAATTGAATACTACGCGCGAAAAAAAGTGCTAACAATTACCATATATATGTACTATATAATAATAATTATAACTGAATTAATTGCAAGGATTCTTTGTGTAGCTTTGGAGGCTCTTATTGTAAGACTTTGACCCTTCATTTAATTTGTCCTATAATCTAAAATCATTATCTTTCTTTTGTATTTGTATTTGCATTATTTCTTTTGTTTGGGGTTTGGTTTATTTCAGTATCAATAATCGGGGCTTAGCTATTTTTTTTTTTTCATTTCATTTCAAGTAATTAATTAATTAAATTAATTTTGTTTTATTTTTTTATAATATTTATTTATAATCTATATACAAGTGCATTGGTTATCCGACAAAATTGTGCGTTCTTACGGCACATTTCGCCCAACGCGTTCGAGATTCTTCCTGGGTACGAGTAGATCTCTTAAATATACACCCTGCGCGGTGATGTCCACATTATTTGTTGTTAAATATAGTCAAACAGTCCTGTAAATGGCAAGGGAAATATGAATTAGTGCAATTTCAAAAAAAGATAATATTATTGGCTATCTGATAACTAAGAAATATACTATTCAAAGTATTTATATATTATCTATAAAATAGAATCAAACAATGCCCTGGAGATTCACGATACTCTAATTTAATATAAACTCAATAAACTTGCACAATAATATAGTGATTGAAATTATTTAACTAATCCTATAATTGTCTTAAAAGTCTAAAGTTTAAAATGCTGGAAGATCTGTACTTATATCTCTTGTAATACATTCTATAATTAATTTTATTTTGCCATGCTTTTGCTACTTACTTCATTTAATGCTCTGCAAATATCCATGAAATCACTTAATTAAGTGCAGATTATTGTGCTCAAGTCAATTATTTAGTTGGTTGTTTTGTTTGTTGCTTTCGTTCTTTCACATTGATCCAGTGTTAGTTAACCCGGAACCGAAGTCAGTTGTTTTGTTGCTTAAAAGAATCGAGCGATTTGGTAATTAAACAAACCATTCGTCCTTTTGGGCAGCAGCGACATTGGCGGCATTGGCATTCGGATGATTGCCAGCTGCAACGGCGATGTTCGTCTGACTGAGTCCGGCGGAGTTTTGTGAAAGATCTTGACCTAATTGACGGAATTTGCCAAGCACCAAATGGGACGGACTTTGGTGGCCATCTTCAAGTAATTGTGTGGAATGCGGTGGTACCCGGATGGTCCCGCAGGGTGATGCCAGTTTCCCGAACCTGGCGGCAGTTGTGTATGCTCTCTCGTTAGCGTGCCTCCCATGCCCACGCCCATGCCATGGAAATGCAGATGCTTCGACGATCCATTCGTATCCGCATTGTGATGCACTGCAAAGTGATAAAGTTAAAAGTAAGTAATTGAATTGATCAATATGCTGAACTATGCTTACTTTGCAGGGCCGTGTTCTGATTGACAGTGTTCTCATCCTGACGACGGCAGACACAGATCGCAATGGCCACAATGAGGGCGCTAAGCACGAGCAGGACTCCGACTACGATTAGCACGAACCAAGTCATGTCCACGCCAAACACGGTGCTTGTCGTCTCATCTAAGCAGAGAGAAGAAAAAGGTGATTCAGATATCTACATTAACAGCATGTTGTCAATACTTACTCTGGCAAAGATTCTGCACAGACTCGTCGGAGTTGTCGCCACAGTGGTTGACGCCATCGCAGAGCAGATCGGGACTGATGCAGAACTCGCGTGTGGCGCATGTGAAATCCTTGCACGTGTGCTCTGCAAGAAAACGGGAATCAAACGGACAGCTCATTAGGCATTCCTTCAGTGTTATGTTAGGTGTGTAGGTGCTACTCACTTGGGTCCTTCACCGATGTTATCACCAACTTGAAACCGTTCGCATCTGTTCCCCAGCCATCGGTCACGTACTTGAGCGTCACGAAATTCGTTCGTGTCAATATCGCGTTCACCGTGCTCTTCGTATTGCGACAGGAGATGTCAATCTGCAAATTCAATCAACTTCATTAAATTCCATTCAATTATAAATACAAGTACACACACGACTACAGCGAGCATTTGACTTGAAGCCACACGCTTTTCTTTAACATTCACTCTAAGATGTCTTCTTTTCTTTAAAAACTTGCAAATTTTGCTGGGTGTTCTTCTATAAAGTTTTGTTTATTTGACTTTCCTCTACTTCTAACATTTTCTCGTAAAATTTTACTTTTGCTGCGGATTCCAAATTTACGAAATTCAACTAAATTATGTTTTTGGGGTTTGTTTTCCAAAAGCACCTTGATTATATTTTTAGCCTGTGAAGTTTAGTAGGACACTTTGAAAGAGTTTTAAATAAAAGTCGTTACATTATTGCCTCATTACTTTCATCTTAACAGATTAAGGATAAATCTTTCCATTTAAATCATATTTGCTTATTCTGAGAGTTTTTTTTTCTAAAATTAAAACTATATTATTTTCGCCTACATCTCATAATATTCTGTCAATCGAAATATGTTGAAAAGCATAACATCGCCATCAAATTTTATTCTATCACATCACTTAAGATTAATTGCAAGTTAAAGAGCATCTGATTTTCCATCGAAATGTTCACGCTTTTCTCGTCAAAGCGTAATTAATGAACATTTCCTTAGCTTCGCTGAACGTTTTCTACATCATGCCACGCCCCCCGGCAGCCCGTGCAACGCAATTGCAATTGCAATTTGAAGAATGGAAGTGTCGAGCTGTAAGCAGCTTGTTGGCAACGTCACAAAGACGAGAAGTGCATGCCACGTCGCTTCGCTTCGCATCGCATCGCGTTGCGTTGTGTCGTTGCATCCCTCTAGATGCTCCATCAATGCCACATGAGGCATGGGAGTAGTAAGAGCATGCCACCTTGGAGGCAGCAGCGGTAGGAGCAGCATCAGCTGCCAGTGGCACGCTGCATTGGTTGCCTCAATGTGCTGCGGTTAACTACGCATATACGGGCCCAACTTCAGGCTCCCACGTTTGCTCATCTTCCACAATTCACAATCCCCAATCCATGGCATCCCATGGGGCAAGTGCCCGCATGCAACTGTGTTACTGCCTCAAACGATATCGAGTTGTTGCTAGGTGAGTGTTTTGATTATTTTTTTATGATAAATGATAATTGATTAAAATAAATGGCAAATATCCTTGACTTTCTGTCGGTTTCTCTGACTGGTTGTCTGCTTATTTCCGTAAATTTGCTGCGCTGTGGCGCCACTGTGCAGTTGCCACCTTGCCACATAATGAGCAGGCAGCACAACGTAGATGATGATGATGTTGTGGCACGAGCACGTTCTGCTTGTGTGTGTCTGTGTGTAGTGTGGCTGCCACCCAAAAGTTGCAACAGGGTTCATCAAAGTCCACACACGCTAACCTCCTTTCTCCCTCGTTCTCTTTCTCTCGCTTTTGCTCTCCCTCGCTCTGACTGTGCGTGTCATCGTCGAGGCCTTTGCTGTGGTTGCTTTTCTTGACACAACGCTCTGCTTTTTCGCTGCCGCCGCTACCGATCCTGATGCTGCAGCATGTGGCAGAGGCAGGCAGGCAGTTAGGACTGCAGTTGGCCGGCATCTTCGACGTGCGGCGCTTTGTGGCATATTTTAATTTTGTTGCAGCCCAAAAACGCAAACTTTTCTCTGCTCACCGCTTACCCCTTTGCTTTGTGTGTGCCACACTCATAGACACACACACACACACTCCAACAGTGTGGCAATATTTTAATTTTGCATTTTTGAAGGCAGTGACAACTTCTTTTGTCGCAAAAGTATTTACATACCCAAGGACTCGGAGCTGTGCAGTCGAGCAGTTGAGGACTCTCGACCGAAAATGTTATTAGTTTTTGGGGGCTTCGCCTTTTGCTTTGCTGTGGCCGTTGTGGCATGCAAATGAGCCCAAGACTCGAATTGAGTCGCATGACAAATTCATAAATCTTGCGCCGCATTGCTCATACCGCCGCATAGTACACAGATAAACATTAGGAGCTGCATCAAGTCGCACCATCTCACTGTTGACGTGGCAACTTGGCAACTAGGCAAGGTGACAAGAAATCAAGGCGTGCAAAGCTGCTTAGGTCACTTGCAAACCGACTCCCAGACTTTCAGACTATTCTCTGACTCTCTGACTTACTAAGTCGCCTGCAAAACAACTCACTCGACAAATATTTAAGCAAAGGCTTTTCCACATCGTACTACTACTATCATTGCAACATAGCAGCAGCAGGTGAACAACAAACAGGTTGCACAGAAGAACGAAGGCATTTTCAAGTGGGGAGCCGCAAAGAGAATAGATATTTATAATCGGATTTGAACTAAGCAGATGCGCCTTCTACTTACTGCACACATATGCGAGAGAGTCTATAAGTACGAGTAGCATTCGAAAGCGAGTGCGAGTGCTTAGTGCATTTTATTTTTTATTTTTTTGTATTTCGGTCTTAATAGAGGGCGACGTACTTATAACACCTTCTGCTCTTGCAATGGCTAAAGATTATTTATCGATTTGTTGCACCAAAAAAAGCTCCATTCAACTAGTTAACCAAGATAACTTTTAAATCAACAGACATTTGATTATCATAATAATTTATGCATAACAATAATTGTTGGTAATTTCCAATCACTTTTTTTGTTAATGAACTAGAAATTAAAATAATATAGTTTATTTTAGTTTATATAAAGCTTGCCTATTTGATTTTCGTTATGACCAATTCCAAATCATAGTTAAAAGCAATAATATTTAATCGATTTATGTCATTAAAGATAAATGGAAACCATACTTTATATGCATCGAATATTTAATACCAAACTCATAGTTCTTGTCATAAATTTTATGCACTTGCCGCTAATTTGAGGCAAGAAAATGAACGGTGTGGCAACTTCACCTTTACGACCCAATCACGTTTGACGTTGGGCGAGCTTGTCCCCCAACTAACTGTCTGTCCATCTTGGAGCAGAGTTTTCATAATTGGAAGCTTAAGTTGCCATCGATTTTGTCATAAACTGTGACGCGTTAATATTTGATGCGTTGCCTGGGCCAACAGAAATTATGTAAATTATGTAGAGCAGCAGGAAATGACCGCAAAATATCCTGTAATGCTTAGGAAGTTTGTAAAGGAATTGTTAAACTTTAATAGTGTTTATTCCAGCGTATCTGCAAGTCGAACACGTTTCGGCTTAGTTAGCATATTTTGTTTGGCTTGTCCCTGGGCTATAAAAGATTTAGTTGCTGCTTATGCGCTGCATTTCTGGCCACTTGCCTTGGCTTACATTTCCAAACACACACATACACAGGCACTCATATGCTGGCACGCCCACATGCGCATAATATAATATAATGCAGTCCCTGGCTGACGGGACTGTTGCAGAGAGTGGGGGGGCGTGTCATGAAAAATGAAAATTGTTGCTGATAAAATCGTAGCGCTATCAGCAAACTCAGCCCGGCAGTTGGCATGTGGCAGCTGCCAGTTGGCGCCGCATTGCAACCGCTGTGGTGCACTCAGGCAACCAGCAAAGCGCCCCACTTTCTCTCCCTGCCTTCCCTCGCAACGAGCTAACCCAACCAGGCAAACACCCAGACCAAACGAGCCACATTCTTGCCCGTTGTCATCATTGCAAATGTTGCAACGGGCTAAAATTATGCCTACATTTTGTCTCTCTCTCTCTCCCGCTTGTGTGGTGTGAGTGTGTTTGTGTGTGTGGATGTGTTGCAAAGCGGAAACCCCCCGCAGGGATTGAACCTAAAGTGTCAGAGGCATCAGCGTGCTCTGATTGTGTATGTGGATCATGAGGCTGCGACACAAATTTCCCCGCAATGACTTTGCCTTTGACAACTTTTCCGCAATGATTGCCCTTAACTTTAGCTATAAATAATACTGTTACTGCATTGAGCATATCCCTTAAAATGAGAGCTTTCCCCTTAGTAATTGAAATTTACACGATGGATAAACAATTAAAGTACTTTAGTAATAAATTTGCACTACATTTTAACTTTCCAAAGTTAAGATACGTCAATCATGAACAACTCAATGTTATTGTCAAAGTTATCGCTATTTACAGTCAACTTTAAACTTACCTTGGGCGTTGATACTGCATGCGCTCCATCGTAGACCAGCAGATGATCATTGCAGTCTAGTTGGAGCATATCAAAGCGAAGCATGAAGCGCTGCAGAATCGTCTGTGTCTGAAAGGTGATAACACAGTCCAGATTGCGTTCGTTTTGCGACCAAAGTACAGCTCCGTCAATTTTGCGATAAAGTTGCTGCAGAAAGTGATTCTTGCACAGCGATTGCATATAATCTGAAAGCAAGCGAGAGAGAGAGAGAGAGAGAATTAGTTAACAACGATTTAACAGTTTATGTTAGACGAAAAGTTCAAGCACACACAGGTCGTATACTTAATAATATAATAATTTTGTGGCGAAATGCAGCTTCTACATTTCCATCTGCTGCCGACACAACTTCCTTTAACTTTCTTCAACTTAATGGCTCAGATTTCCACAGCGACCGACGGCAGCGACACCGCCATCGACAGAGAGAGAGCGGCGGGCTCTCGTGCGTTGCGCCGGAAAATGTGCACTTAAATTTTAATGGTAAAATGAAAAATTCATTTACGCTTCGTTTCACGTATAACCCGCACATGTTTCCCGTGCATTTTGCGCAAGTACAGTTACTCGCACTTGTGGAAAATTTTATAAATAGGTATATATATGCCTTGGGCAGGCAGCCAAAGCAATAAACGGAGCATAATGCATGAGCAGCGTAATTTATGCTATGGAAATTTTAAGTTATCGATAGTTTATGCAAACGATTAAAGCTCGTTGAAAATGATATATTATCAACTATGAATTATCGATAGCTATTGTAATCGATTAAATACCAAACACAGGCTTTGTGAATGCGTGAAAGAGAACGCATGAGTCCGCGATAGAAGCTTTTTAAGCACAATTTGAAGTCAATGAAATGGAGCTAATGAAGAGGCGCAGCTGGCTTGGGGAATGTGTATATAAATTGCATTATTTAAATGCCTGTCAATTAGTTTTAATAAGCAAAACTATAGCGCTTAAGTGCGAAATCCATTAACATGAAATGAACGCCATTACCAAGAGGGTAGCACTCCAAAGCAGACAGGGGCAGGGCAGGTGGTGTGTTGGAGTGGTGTGGAGTGGAGTGTAACGTGGCGGAGATGATGGCCATCGTTGTTGGCCATTGGCGCTGCATGCAAATGAAGTCTGAAACAGTGGCAAAGGCAGCGACAGAAATTGTCACATAAAAGCCAAAAGCGTGCCCTGCCAATGCGAATATTTGAGATTTTAATGAAAGACACGCACACACATTATGGAGTGTATGTCGGTATGAGGGTGTGTGTGTGTGTGTGTGGGGCGTGACGGCGAGGCTTACGTGCGCCTGATTTCAGGCAATTTCCTGCTTAGCAACCGCTTCCGCTTTCGCCGTTGCCGTCGCACTAATTCAATTTCGCTTCAATAAAGCGTACACGAAGGCGACACAGGCGACGCAACGCTTTCGCTCTGCGGCGAAAGAAGCGAAAAAGCAACTGCTAAAAAGATGTCGTCGCAACGGGAGAGCAACATTTATAGCTAGCGGGGAGCTTGAGGAGGTTAAGGAATTTAGTGCAAATTCGTTTTGCGCCTTAACCACACACTCACTCACTCACACACACACTCGCACAGGCTGTCACATATGCAAGCGATGTGGTGTTGCCACCCAGTCATAAGCGCTGGGTGCTGGCGTTGCCAACTTCCTAAATTGAATTCACAATTGAATTCAATTGCCGGCAACAGCGGCCTTTTGTTTTAGAGCGAGACAGCCATATCCTCCCTCAGCACAGCCCGCACCCTGCATCACAGCAACTGCCGTCCAGGTGCCCGGCACAGACAATTTTTGCGTGTTTTATATGTAATTGGCAATTTTGTTACACATTTCGCTTTGATCTTCACCGCCAGGTGAGGCAGCCAGTCAGCCAGCAGCTAAGCTGGGCGTGCCCCCGAATTGTGGGCGGCTGCACACAATTCTGCCGACAGGTTGCCATTTTGGCAAATAATTCACGATTTGTCCCCCAACCCCTTCGCCAACCACCCAAAACCAAATGAAACTTTTCCTTGCGGTTCGTTGGCTTTTCCCCTTTTGTTTTCTGTTTTCTGTAAGTGTGTTTTTTTTTGCTGTGTTCCCTTGTTTTATTTTTACCGCTTGCCCCAAGATTGATTACAGTTTCAGCTGATGATGTGCCCGGAAGTTTCTGAATAATTTAGAGCCAAATCTACATGATGCATTAAATTAAGTTTAACCGGTGTGGAGGATGTGCCACATATACATAGATAAGACACCTTAAGGCGTAAACGTGCAACTTCGGTGAGACTTGTGCTATCTTTATTAAATTTAAAGAAAATTTAGTAATTCTTTGGAATGCGTAGATACCAGAAAATAATAAAATTAGCATAATTTTTGTTTATTTTGTATAATATGATATTATATCGTTTTCATTCATAAGCAACTTTTAGCAGTGTTGTACGATCAACAAACAGAATTTCAAAAGTAATGTATCTCAGTTGTTCCTAATTATTAACGTTGCCAAACTTAAGTTAATACTGAAATATTCGAAATTTATAGTTTTCACTCTACAAAATGTTTGAATATTTACTGTTGCCATCTTCAACTTGATTTAATTGGCATTACATGAAGCTGTATTACTTGAAGCTGTATCTGTCTGCATTGGCAATCAAATGCAATGCAAGGGATAAGGGACATCATTCAGAGACAGCGATAAATAGAATTTCTGCACAATTTGACACAGAGACAGCGCTGGATTGAAGCTGCCAAAGGATACAGGATACAGGATAGAGGACATCAGCATGAGCAGCGCTCAGTATCAGCGTCAGAGTCTGACAATAGTAAAATATCAATTACGAATGGGAGTAAAGTGCTCAGGCGTACATATTTCCATGTAGACAAGGCAACAGCAGAGAAATCCTTCAATCATTTCTAGCCCAAGACTGCAGTGTTGAATTGAGAAGGGAGCTAGCTGCTGCGAGGCAACGAGATGTGGTAAACACCTCCCGACATAACATCAGGATTATGCTCGTGTTGCGCAGCTGTGGCACCACTGTGCGCTGACATTGGGGGATTCGAGAGGAGTATACAAAACACGACGGCAAACAATCCGTTGTCGAGTCCTTTGGGAAGCGACAGAGACAGAGGCTGAAGCTGAGGATGAGGATGAGCCGGGAGACACAAGGAGCTAGCTCATGTGACAACTGAAGTTCGCTCTGATAGGGGCTAAGGACAAGAGAGAGAGAGAGAGAGAAAGAGAGAGTACAGTGCCAGATACATTTTCTATAAATTAAGCCCGAAAACAATTCCATTTACAGCGGATGCCCGGGGCTGAGGGGCGTGTCTTGCGCGATATTGCAGTTATCCCAATCCCCGTCTCCGTCCTAAGCCTGCCTTCCTTGAAACTCCATTTATGCAGTCGGAGAGTAGCTTAACATTGAATGGCATTTCGGAAATATGGGATTATACCTAGCGCCTAATGTAGTATTTTTATGGGTTGCCCCCCTAAACGCAAATAGCGTAAATACACTCAACAACGAAATACCCTGTCGTTCTATAAGGAAATGTACCTAAATTAATCCCGCCTTCGCATGAACATTCTTTAGAATTTTCTAAACTTTACTTCATTCTTAATAGAATGAATGATCACAAATAGAAAGTGATAGAAAATGATGTCTATCAAATTAAGATTGTTGCTCTGTGCTTATATAGTACAATCTTAATCTTAATTAAAAAAATATTGCTAAATTAGCTATGATTTTACAGATGCAAGATTTTATAGGGTAAGAACTTTTTATGTTTTGCCTCTGTATATTTATAAACTTTCTACCAAATTATGCCTCAGTTTAACCGACAATATACTCCAAATATTCCCAAAACTACAACACATACAAAATACCCCAAGACGACTGATTTAGGCATAGGTCTAATCCCGCCTGCCCCGTTGTTTGGTCACTTGAAATGGCCTCAGTTGAGCCCACTTAATGGTCTACAAATCCAAGGCCAAATTATGGCTCAAAGTCTTGCCTTGTTCCTGTTCTCCACCCTGACTAAGATTTGTTTCGTTTTTTGTTGCTTTTGGTGTATTAAGTGCTCAGCTTGCAGAAAATGAGTTCCACGTGGGCAGAAGGAGAGGGAGGTGGGAATGTGAGAAAGTGAGGTTCTGCTGGGGTTTCGGTTAATGGCCAGATTAGTTAGTCGCAATGTCATTTGTTAGCATGAAAGCACTGCCAAAAAGGATTAAAATTAGCATAATTAATTTCAAGGACTTGCTCCTTACACCGCTTTATGTGCTTGTTATTAATCGAAAGTGCCGCGCCAAGGCCAAACTGCGTGCGAATGGCGCCACAAGATTTGAGCTGCGATACAAATGATGTGCCAAATAGATGGAATGAATCAATTATGTGTGACCTCAAAAACGGAGAAGAGTAAGGGAAATAGTTAAGATTGAAATTGTTGAAAGAAGCATAGAGAAGTTGTCAAGGGAAAATGACTATAAAATATAAGACCAATTAATCAAGACAGACTAAGATAAGCTCGAAGGTAGAAGCATAGAGTGTTGAGATTTGAAATGTTGATAGAAGCGCAGAGAAGTTGTCAGGAGGAAATAATATTAATACGTTATAAAAACGAAGATAGATTTAAATAAAAACTAAATACAGATAATATTGTTAGTTTTTCTAGCCAAGATTTCACGAGAATTAAACATGATAAAAGAAAACCACCTTGAATGACTAAGGCAGTAGACTTCAAACTTACGGCACATTCCAAGAAAAATTGTAGAAAGACGAGTATCAAAATATAAAGTTTAGAGAAGTTCTTTAACTGGCTGAAAGCAGCTTTCATTTCGTAGGAAACAATCTCTTCAGGCAGCCAAGATAAAGACAGAAAAATAGTTGAGGAGAGAAACATAACAAAAGCGGAACTAAATAAGTCATTATCTTGCTCTTAAAGATGTTAGGATACTTTGCTTTTACCTCGTCGTGGCAACGGGCGACCACTAAAACTCAAACTAAGGCCAAGCCCAAATTGTGTCATCAAAAAGCTGCGGCTGCCGCTGTGAATGCGAATGCCTGCACTCCGCACTCCTCATGCCGCTCTCTGAAGTTGGTACTCAGGATGGGGCACTTAAAAAGAGGCAACCACAGGACCGCAGAAGTAATAACCAGCTGGCAAAAAGGATACTCGAACGCAGCAAAAACCGCGACTGGTTTGGGGGCCTGTTCTGGTCTGGCTATTTGGGATCTTTAATGTTTCCGGCCAAGTGTAGCGTTGAGCTGCCGGAAGTATTTGCTGCTCTTTAATGCGTTTACTCAAACTCAAATGACAATACTGCATTCGTGCCCCGCCCCCAACCTTCAACCCGCCTCTCTCTCTTGTCGTCGATATGCCCCCATTATCGGGGAGTACTTTGGCATCTGCTTGCAGAGCACACACAACACATTGGCGTTGATTTCTCTGGCAACATCTCTGACAGCTGAATTGGCAAAAGGAATTCCAATGCACTTCTGTCAGTTCACCACCCCAACCCACTCCCTCAATGCAGCCACACCCCCTTTATTCAGCCCATTCCTTTTGCGCTGCTTCTTGTCGTTATACTGCTGCTGCTGCTGCTTCGTGCTGCACTCTCTCTGCAAACAAGCGAGAACTTTGTGCAAGTAGTTTGACTAGAGGAAAATTATGTTTACCTTGCCACAACGTTCTGACGTCTAATATCGAGCTTAGCGTCTTCCTTTCGACTTCTTTTCACGTCCTTACAAGGATACCAAGCATCGTATATACACACATACACATACATACACATACGTATGCAACTCCCCCAGCTGCTGCTTCTGCTCTGGTGTCCTGATGTCCTGACACGGGCGGACAGCTGCTGTGGGCACCTGCCCATTTCTTCTACTCCCTACAACTCAACCACCTAATACCCATGCAAGATGCGAAGCTGCTGTCGAAACTGCTGTCTATTCCCGGGTAGCTTCCATCCATCTGCCTGACACTTGCCCCAACTGGGTCAAGCCTAGATCTGCGCCACTAAAAGCTATGCCCGGATTACTTCAATCAAATACTGAATGCATTTGCCATCATCAACATGCTGATTCTCATTCTCAAGGTGTGCATGTGAGATATCACCAATCGAAACCAGAAGACTAGAATTTTAGCCTGAACACTTTCCATTTGCAAGTTTTCTCGTCTAACAGACAAAACGTTATATCGTTCAGACATACTATACAAGTTAGCATTTATTTGAAACGGATTCAACTTTAAACTTGTCAAAAGAATGTCGATAAATCTTTTACAGGTTTATTTCATTCATAATAAATTTCAAATCTCTTCTCGATATTAATTTTACCTAATGCTCTTTTAATTCTCTAAGCAGCTCTTTAGCTTGCATACTTTAATATTTAATAGTAGACAACAACTCCTGAGCTTCATCCGCTTTAATTGAAACCCTTTTCGACTGCCAATTGCTTGCAAATTTTGGCAAATAGCTGAAGTATATGTTGTTAAGTCTAGGCTGAACTTGTGCTCGTCTTGGGAAGCTTAAGCGCTTAAACATTTGGTCTGGATTTTGCAAAATCTTTGTTGTTGATGGAATGTGGAGAGAGTGGGGATGGTGGGGGACTGGGAAATGGGAGATCAGCTTGACCGCCGACATTGAAATGCAAATGCAATGTAAATATTTTAAACTAATTTTCAGTGATTATGCAAAACCGCAAATAAATCTGCAGCAATGGCATAAAATTCATAGCCAAAGCCAGAAAACCTCTGAGCCGGACTACAAGAGGATAGTTCTAGGACAGGACCACGACCAGGAGCAGGACAACAACAACGGCAACAATGGCAACTAACGGAACCACAACAGAACCTAAAGGCAACCAAGCTGCCAGTTACCAGTTGCCCAGCTACCAGCTGAGTGCGTGACCCCAAAAGGCAAGGCAATATGTATAGGAAGGGGAGCGGAGGAGGTTCAAATTGAGGTTTGTGCACTTTCAAGCATGGCAAAACTTTAGCTATAGCTAGTGTACAGAGCGAGGGGAAGAAAGGACGGGGGAGGGAAGTTGTTTGGCTATTTCGCTGCAACAAAATAATTTCGCTGGCTCGTTTGTCAAACTAATGGCAGGAATTTGAGCAATTTAAGTAACAAAGGTTAAACAATGAATTTCCTGTTCGCCAATATTGAATTTAGCTGACCCCAAGCTAAGCTCCACACCCTGTCCCTAGCTCCCTCTTACCCCAAATGTTTCTCGTTCACACGCTCTGCTCTTTTATGCTGTGTGAAGATGTCATCCAAAGTGCCCCCTCCAAATGCCTCATCCAATCATACACACAGTTGACTAAACCCGACCAAATGTTGCCAGCTACTGCGTCTTGTCCTGATCCAGCCATCCAACCGAACCAACCATCGTGGCAGCCAGCTGCTGCTGCTGGGACTCACACGCTCCATTAGCGCGTCCAAAATGCCGCCTCGAGTGCTTCAGTGGCTCGGACTTTTGCTTTAATGAAATATGTGTGTGTATATGTATATATTGTGCGACTATGTACATATACTCAATTCTAATCTGAAGTAAATGCTTGCGCGTTAGGCCATGGCATTTTGGCCATACTCCGCTGAAGCTGCCCGCGATACGTCTTTAGTCCCTTGCCTTCCCTACCAATCCCCTCCACGGAGTCAGCGCTGCGTAACACATTGTCAATTTAATTGAGCCTTGGGGGCAATGTTGTGGGCACTGTCGCAGTTTAAGCATTAATCCCAGCACACAAGTGGATCGTGTTTAATAGAGATGACAGCGTGACAAGCTATTGACAGCTAGTGTAAGAGTGAAATTAAGATACTACAATGCCATAGATATTTTAACAACTCTATTTATATTTCAGGCAAATATTGTCGTCATTATAAGTCAGACAATACCTGGCTGAGGTACGTGTGATTGACAGCTAAGCTTAAAATAGTGTGACCCAGCTTCAATCAAGAGCAATTAAAATGTCGAGGTTACTGGATAATATTAACTGATTGACAGCTTATGCTATCGACATTCCCAATATGTAGACAAAAACACAAACTACAAAATGTTAATTACTAAGGTATTATAATTTAGAAGACCAACCAAATATTTACTAAAATTTGTTTACATCCAGTAATGTTTTTATTTCTATCTCCAGCTTAAGCATGCAATGCCACCCGCATACAATATACCCGTGTCTTTCAAGTCTTATCTCATTTCACTTCAACAATGCTTTCATATCGCATCATCTCAATTAACTTGACATCGTGATTAGTCGTGCTATCGTGTCCCCATCTCTAGCTCCTCGCTGAGCAGAGGTGTCAACCGCAGCATCAACTAAACTTGGAAGCACGTTTTAAGCTCTCTAAGTGGCGCTGCCAACTTGTTTAATAATTCATAAAGTGCAACAAATATACTACAAACTTCCTTTTCTCTGTTGAGTGCTGCAAAAGTTTATTAGAAAGCAGGCAAGAACAAGTAAATACGAGAATTTCGCACTGAGTGTTGGCCTCTTAAACGCATCATTAAACTTTTGTCAGCTGGCAGAGTAACGGGTAATTGCAAAAATGTGGCAACCTCAAGCCGACCAACGGCAGTCGCAGTCGAGTGGGTAGCAAACTAATGAATGGACTCTGACAGCATAGAAAAAGGACTCTCCTAATGGTCGTCAAGTAAAGTCCTTTCCCCCTTGTCTATTCAGCACTGGGTCTTTCATTTGATTCCATTGCAATAATCAAGCAAATTGTCGCCTGTCAAAATGTTCAAGTTGCAAAAGTGTGAAAAGTTTTTAGCAAAGTGTCAGGACATCGGTCCCATCAGGACTTTTACCATGATCAATTGGATGTCGGAAGTCAGGCAAATTAAATTAAATGAATGGGTATCAAATAAGTAATGAGATCTATTCATAAACACGCCCTTCACATACCCCTTTTCATTTTTGATG
This sequence comes from Drosophila nasuta, assembly GCF_023558535.2. NCBI lineage: Eukaryota > Metazoa > Arthropoda > Insecta > Diptera > Drosophilidae > Drosophila > Drosophila nasuta. The sequence continues at coordinate 34,753,386 of NC_083457.1, read as the reverse complement.
GTCTGTCACAGTGCGCACTCGATTGTCGCAATTTTTCACACGTTGTTCTCGGACTGGCTTTAATGCCCGTCAGCTCGTTGCTTTGCTTTCATTTCATTTCGTTTCATTTCATTTCTCTTCGTTATCCAATCTCTGGATTGCTCTTTGCTCGCCCACCACGCCACCTAATGCCCGGGAGTGCCATTACAAATGTCACTTGGGCAATTAGCGCCTGCTTCTCGTGCTTTTATTCCCTTTCTTTTTCCACTCTCTGATTTTTTTTTTTTGTCTTTGCATACTGTGATTCCCAGCTGGTCGGCGGTTTCTCTGACTATCTGTCTATCCAACTTTTTAGCACTTTTAAACACTCAGAGGAAAAGTTTTCGGACAGCTGCCGCTAACTGTTGACAAGCCTCTTCAAATGATGTGCCAAATTTTTGAATAACTTGCGACTGAAGGCGACGCTTCGCTGTTCTTGAGTTCTTTCTCAACTAACTGTTTGGTTATTTCATTGTTTTTCAATTGTTAGAGCGCACCCAGTGAAGTAGGTGTAAAATTTACTCAACTTTCCCATTATTATTTGCAAAGATGGCCTCCTCCTATTGTTAAGTTGGCTGCGCTTTGTTGGCGAGCAAGGTGGCAACGCTGTGCGACGCATAATGTAAGAGAAAGAAAACTTAACAAGGTGAGATATGCAAAAGCTGCTTTGTCATTTTCTTCCTAATTCACTATTCACTGCTCAAAGCGATTATGCTTTTCAATAACAGATTTATCGATTTACTTGCTTCGATTTATGCATTTGAAATTTCCATTTTCATTCTCTATTTCGCTTTTGTTCCAAGATCCCATTGGTTGTTATTCAATTAGTGCGTATAATTTCCAGCTCAAGGAACACTTCGAGCAAAAAAGAAGAAAACACAAAAACAAAAAAAAAATCATAATAACGAAAAAGCTAAAAATTAAAAGTGTCCTGCGAGGCTTATCAAGTTTTATCCGACTGCCTTTTGAACTTCTCTTTGTTTTTCCTTTTGCAAATTGTTAATTAAACTTGCCGCCTTTAGCTGCTTTCCATCTTGTGCCTGTTCCTCCGGCTCCCAATGTCGTGGCCCGCCTCCTTACTATGTTTGGCATAAAAGCTCTTAAATATTTAGCAAATAATTTATCTTTATTCATTTAATAAAGAATTTGTTTTGCGTGCGGCGGCAAAAGAAACGAAAAGGCAACAGACAAGAAAGACGAAAAACTAAAACCGAAGGAAAACAAAGCAAAAATTGTTGTTCTATAGTTTTTTTTTTTTTTTTTGTTAGCAAGTTTTTGCTTTTCTGCTAGTTTATTACGCTATTGTTGTCTGTCTAGTAGTAGTTGTTGTTGTTGCAGTTGCTGTTGTCTTTTTTTATTATTGTTGTTTAATTCTTCTAGGCTCTTGTAGTAATATTTTGTAAGCGACGGGGCAGCGGTGGCAAGGGGCGGGAATATATAGTATAATATTTGCTGCTTTGTTTTGCGTGCGCGCGAATTTCTCTTTTATGTCGACGGCTTCTTTTTCGCAAGTGGAACACAGCAGCAGCAACAGCACTGTAGAGTGGCCGACAGAAAGAGATAGCGATGCAGAGTGGGAGCAGGAAGGGCATACAGCAGATACACAGTAGCAGCACTCTATACAGGATATACACGGAGATAGCCAGGATACACCCACAGCTCAGCTCAACACAGCCGCCAGAACACAAAGCCCATCAGAGCCAACACGAAAAAGGTTTGGGATTCGCTTCGTTTTCTTTCTATTCTTTTCCGTGTTTTTTTTTCGTTTCGTTTCGTTTTCTTGTTTTTTTTTTATTTTATTTTATACATTTTTTTGTTGTTATATGGAATAGAATAGAATAGAATTTTCTGTGCATTTGATTACAAAAGGGACACACGCGCCTAAGTGAGAAGCATAATGAAAATGCTCTGCACATTTTCATGTGCTTTTCTACTCAATTTTCCGAGATACGCAACTAGCAATCTCTACGCGTAATTGTCTCTAAATGTCGTGCACATTGTTTGCGTAGTCCACCCATTAAATAATGGTGTTATACGATATTTAATTACAGTTCTCATAGTCTGCAAAACGAGTAAATTTAATTACCATTAAACTGTTATACTAATTTCTAGTTTATGAATAAAATTGAATTTTAATTATTTAAGTGATTCTTATCAAGCGCAGAACTTTGAAACATTTGTTTACCAATCATTTGGAATAAATTAATCTAACTGTTTGTGCCTCTGCTATTGCAAAAGGCTTTAATAAACTGAATAAATTTTCAAATAAGGACAATAATTAATTATAATTACTGAAAACAATGTGAACAATTAGTGTGGCAAGCGAAATGGTGAATTGAATTCGCAACCCAATTACGTTTACGATTTATTATTATCATCACAAATTACTCAATTTTGCAGGCAATTAAAATTGAATTCAAATGCGTCAAATTCAAAGCAAAGTGTGAGGCATAAATAAATTTGAAAACACGACACAAAAGAGAGAGAGAGAGAGAGAGAGAGAGAGAGAGAGAGAGAACATGCCATCACATATCAAATATCGATTTCGAATAATAACAGTTTACTGTTTCTCGTTTGACCGGAAATATTGATAAATAACCCGAATCCCCCCTCCACGCTCCACGCTCCACCCACCATCCATTGCCACGCAGCTACCACACAATGCGCTGCCCCAGCAATCGCCCTCTGCCACATTCATGGACAATTTGGCCAATTTATTGTTTGGCTTTCGCTCGACGATGGGAAAGGGTGGCAAATGCGAGCGGGGAGAGAGAGAGCGGGGGAAATGAAGGATTTGCCAATGGCAATAGCCCAAAACTTCGCAACGCATCAATCCTCCATTTGGCATTGGCTTCCAACGGAAGAGGAAGTTGGGGGGAGTGAAAACGAAGGAAGAAATAGAAATCCCCTCCTCGCGGGTTTGGTAGAAATGTTTAGCTATAAATGACATTTGTTATGCCTTGCTTGATTTCATTCGCGCTTCGATTTCACAGCTATGAATTTATCATACTCCCAAACACATACGCGAGAGCAGTATCAACATTTATCTATTCATTCAACTGTGAATCGAGTTAACGACTCTGAACTCGGCCCATTTTCCTGCGATTTGAATGGATGCATTTCATAGTCACTTGACTTCGTAGGCATATCAGGTAAGAGGAATCGATGTAGAAAATGATATATTATATTAAACTTAATTATTTATGAATAGAAAACATCTAATTCATATTTTCTCTTAATTCGAATAGAATTTAAGCAAAATTTCATTCGTTTCTTTAATCTTTCAGCATGCCAAAAGCCTTGCTTTAATCCCGCCGATTGCCTTAATATCGTTCTATCGCTTTTTATCGATAAATCACGAAATGGGCAACAAAAGCGTTTTGGAGCTTATACAAAATTTGTGTGGTATGTCGCAAATTTCAAATCCTTTTTATTTCGTATGCGGATGGATTGTTATAAAATTAAAATTTATTGCTTCCGCAAAGCTGTCATAATGTTAACCTCCTCCTCCCAGCTCCCTGCTCCCTCTGCCATCTGGCCTCTCCAGACTCCACACTCTGGCCTCATCTGGCTCCCCTCTTTGCCATCCTCCCAGCTGCAGGCTTTAGTACGTGTGGGGTCCATGGCAGCTGCCTTTTGCCTCCGCTTTTGGTTTTCCCGCAGTGGCAACTGGTACTGGCTCCTCTTTCTCTTCGGTTCCCCGCTCCCACATTCAACATCCACAACCCCAAAGCAGACCCAAATCCATCCATTCATATTTATGCCAAACAAAAAGCAAAAGTTTTATGCCATTTCTTGGTCGTCGACAGTTGTTTTTCTCACAATTTTATTGGCAGTCGGCCATCAGCGGCTCGGCTCTTGGATTCTGCCCAAAAGGAAATCTTTCCCCTTTCCCTTGCCCCTTTCATCCTCCTACTCCTTCACATTCTCCCCCTTTTGGTTCGTTCAGACTGTCACCCAAGCAACGTGACCCATTTTATAAAACTGTGTAATGCTCGTATTATTGCACAAATTCGCACAAAGCGACACAATTGTTTACAGCATCGCTGGGGAGGAGAGAAAGGATGAACAGCAGAGAAAGGAGAGAGATACAGGCAAGCTTATTTCGTTAAGCAACTGATTGCATCTTCAATATTCAACAATGCGGAAGCAAGAGAAATGGAACTATACAAATAAATTCGCACATTTAAATTATCCATCAACTCGTAACACGAAGAGAGAATTGAACGCGAGTTCTTCTAAAACCTACAATGTAAAATATACTTCAAAGAGAAATAACATTTTAAAAGAGAACGTTGAAAGTGTCCATTAATTTGATATGCAAAAACATTTACGAATGGCAGGCGAAAAGAAGAGCGAGAAAGCTACACGTAGCAAAAAGTTAATTATAATACGATGATGTGGTAAACATTCAACAAATTGAATAAGTCCTAAATCGTAGCACACCGTCAGTGGAGTCAGGAGAGGAAGCGAAAGAGGAGAGAAAGGAAGGAGTTTTGGGACGCAAAACTCAAGCACCGGGCCCAACTTGTGCTTCAGATAATTTGAAGTGAACACACAAAGTAATTATGAAAACCACTTGCAAATACGAAAGACAGACAGACAGACAAGCAGACAACTCTCACACACACTCACAGTGTGTACATATTTACTCATGTAAGTGAATGTTTGGCGCTGGAACCAACAAGTTTGGCTCGAGTCAAGTCAAGTCGAGGCGAGGCGAATCGAGTCGAGTCGAGTCGAGTCGCAGCTCGTGCGAGTCATTACAAGTTACGCTAATCAAGTTGAACGTGCGCAGCGCATCAGCAGTAGCAAAGGAGGAGGAGAAGAGGAGGAGGAGGAGGAGAATACACCAGGGCCGGATGTCAGGCAGACCACGAGAGGAGCAAAGGAGGAGCGAGCGCGGCGTTGAGTGTTTTAGACAGGAAATGACAATTCAAATTAAAGACAACGGTCCAAAAAATGCACGAATGTGGCAACTAACGATTATGGAAGCAGGCAAAGGACTGCGGAGGAGGGAGGGATAAATGAAGTGCAAATTGGAAGGGATGGGGCTGCGTAGGGCAGCAGAGGTTCTGTGCCTATGTAACGTGCGCATTGCCACTTAACATGAAATTAATTATGAAACTTTTGTGCAAAATTTTGTTGAACGAGTTGCGAGTGAAGCTGAAGCCGAAGTCGAGGCTGCGGCTGAGGCTGAAGCTGAAACCTTCAATGCTGTCGACGTCGCGGCTTAAGCCTTTGGCCGCGCCCCTTTGGGGCAAGCAAACGGAGCAACAAAAAAAAAAAAAAAACATGTAAGGCTGAGAAAAAGTTTGCGACGCGTCTGTTGATGGGCCTGGGGAAAATTAAGTACACGCCACGTGGGCCGCAAAAGTCTGTTGAGGACAGTCAACAAGGGAAAGTACGCATGTGTATTTGTGTGTGTGTTTGTATGTGTGTGACCGCAGCAAACGGCCGCAGCAGCAAAACTTGTTGTTGTGTCGCCTCCGGAAATGAGCAAGTAAAAAGCCAACAGCAGCAGAAACAACAGCAACAAGAAGTGAGCCAAGAGCCAGGCAGCAGAGCAAATCCGAGACGTCACCCAAGCTGCGCTTAGGCTGTGCGAGAAGGAGAAAGAGAACGAGAAGGAGAAGGCAAAGGGATGCTGCAATTAGAGGCGCACGCTGCCAGTAACAGAAACAGAGCTGCAAACAGCAATCCGCAGTTGGAAGCCGGAAACGGGCCCAAAAAAGTATGCAGCAACTTTTTTGCAACTCAAACTTTTTCTGCCGCAGTCGACGTCGCCGTCGCAGTCTCAGTCACGGTTGACGTCATCGTTGCTATCGCGCTATTTGCCAGCTTGTAAGTTGTTTTACTTCAAAATTTTTTAATTATGATTTAATGTTAAAATACGGAAATAATTTGTGGCAAACAACTTGCGTCGTGACGTCGCAACGCTTCAGCGAATTTCATTTCATTTGCCAGCAAATGCAGCAGCCTCACGCAGCTCCCCCTTCTTCCCCTTTACCCCTGACACATATCATTCCCCATCTATCAGCCACGTACTCGCATGTGTATCTGCGTAGCACAGCCCCGAAGGTGTAGCAAATTATTGAGGCTTATGTAAACAGCTCATTATGCAAGTCTCAACTAACTACGAGAGGAGGGACTTGATGTAATAAACCAAAATTTGTTTACTTTAATTAGAATTTAAAAATTACAAAAATGAATAAATATATGTTTGCTATTACAACTTGCTTTATATATATTGCTTATTATTGTAACTCATTAAAACTAAACAAAAATGTGAAAATTTATTTCAACTTTCATAACTTAGAAACTGATCAAAATCTATATTTACTTTATTTGATTTTGTAATACCAGTAGAATAAATAAAGCACAGCTAAACTTGATTTATACCTTTCATATTATTATTACTTATCAAAACTAAACTCTTCAAAGAAGCAGCAAAATGTGGAAATTAATCTGAACAGCATTAATTAAAGTAAATACAGAAATGAAGCCAGAGACTTGATTGCCAGGGCTGAGGTAGGTTTATTGTTGTTTCCAGAGCTTATTATGATCTCCATTTCGCTTTGTTATTGCTGCTTTGATTAAAATGTTTTGGCCAAAGTCAATGCCAAGACAAATGTATCGCACACACACACCCCACACTTACACACAGTGAGAGAGTGAGAGAGAGAGAGAGGGAGGGAGGGAGATAAGCTGTTTAGTATGCAAGTTGCCTTCTCATCGTAAAATTGTATTTATATGTTGTTTATTCTTCGCATAAACAATATGTAAGACAATGTGAACAAATTACCACAGAAAAGCCAACACACGCACACACATAAAGAGGGCGAGAGAGAGAGCGAGAGGGGAAGGCATACATATCATGTGTGTATTTTATAGTTGCAGCATTTTGTTTTTGTTCGCTTTTTAACAACATTTTCATGCACTTTTATTACATCTGCTCGTTGCTCGATGATGAACATTTTATTGTCGTGCCAAAAGAAAAGCAAAGAAAAATCACACACATGTTGAAACTCACACACACACGAATGCACACTCATGTATATAAAATGAAAGGAAAAGGGAAATTGTGTGCAAATATTTTGTTACATGGACCACAAAACAGAAGCTGTAGCTGAAGGCGAAGCTGAAACCGAGGCTAAAGTAGGAAGCTGAACGCAGCACATAAAAAACAGCACAGAATGTGACAAAATGTAACACATTTCAGATGGAAATTAGAATTCCAGCAGTCATCACAATTTTTCTTACTGCATTTCGATGCTCAGCTTTAGCAAAACTTTTAAGCTCTAAATATTATTTGTAGAGAAAGACAATACTTTCCTTTTCTTTTGGTATTTTATTATGGTAAAGTGCAATTTTTATAAGCAGTGATCAAGCTTTTAAGCTTTTTATGTTCTTTCTTTCCTTAGTTTAAATAATAATTCAAAAATCTACTAGTTTCATTCTATTATATTCTTGATACACATTCTTTATACAAAATGCCATAACATTTTATCTTTTATTTATTTAATTATCTAACGTCACCATAGTAATGATTTATATACCACACTTTCCAATTTATCGCTTCAACAATTGAAATAAGTATATTAAACTCTTCTTTTTATTAACATACTCGCTGATAACTTAATTGAATTTAATTGCTCAACTTTATTATTGTTTCAGTTGCCTATGTGATTCTTCTTTGGTTAAATCAACCGCTTCAATTTTTTTTAATTAATCAATTAACTTGCAATACAATTTGCAAATTAATCAAATTATTTAAAATGTCAAAAGCGCATTAAAGGCCACGCTTGAAATGACAGCAAAACTTTTCGTTTTAGTTAAGCTTCGACAAGCGAAAAAAAAGGGACAAATTGTTTTCAGAAACTCAAGTGGACAGCGAACAAGGAGAGGGATAAAAAGTTGAACAAAAACTTTGATTTTAAGCCAACATAAATACCATACATATATGTTTATCAATAGTTATATAGATGGATACCCAGACAGACAGACAGATAGATAGATAGATTGTTGGGAATACTCACAGTGTTTGCTTTTCTCGGCGGCCACTTGACGCTGCGGCGTTTGGGCCACAATGACAAAGAGCACGAGGAGCATTAGAAGCCATCTGGGAATGCCCGTAGTTGGACTGGTTGGGTTGTGCTTCTGGAACTGGAACTGGGATTGGATTTGAGAGGGTGAATGGGAGTGGAAGGGGGAGCGGGTCGGGATACGTGCACATCGTTCGTGTGGGGTTAAGCTAAGGTCAACAGCAGCGTCGCCATCGTCCACTGGTGGCCCCGGGCCACATGATGTTGGCATCAGCAGCATTTTGTTGTTCGCTCAATTTTCGCGATTTTCACAATTTTCACTGTGGATGCTGCTTCTGCTGCAGCTGTTTGTTTTTGTGTTTATTGTTGCTTGCGTTATTGTTGTTCTTGCAAACGATTTTCATTTTGTTTGTTTCGTATTTCTGCGGGCAAATGTCATTCTTTTGCAATTAAAAGCATTCATTTATGACTTTGCTCGTGGTGGCCCACACGGCGTATGCACAATGTTTTTAACGTTTTTCCGGTTTCCGTATTAATTGTCTCTCAGTTGTTGCTGCATTTGTCATCAAGCCTGCAAAACACAATGAAAGAACGTTCAGCAATTAGAAATGGAGCAGGCGATAGAGGAAAACAATATACTAAAAGCAAATCGATATCGTCACATATTTGCCTTGGAAAGTCAAAAAATATTTTGCAATACGAACAGAGATGGAAATATTTTGCTTTAAAAAATTCAAATCACATAGTTGCTATACAAAAATTAATTAAGGATACATCAAAATCCTGTCATACTTTCTTTTGTCTCTTAAATATTTGACCGAGATTTAGAAAATAATCTAATGGACACCCCACCCCTCGACTTCTTTATCTAACATGTGATGCTTGTGATTTCATCTCTTGCTGCTGCATTATGATGCCATTGATGCATATCACATATCAAGCATAAATTCGCATTTCTGTTTCTATTGCAAAGCACTGACAAATGAAGCGATTGCAAACTCGCTTCCTCTTCCGCCATCTCTGTCGCTCTTTCGCCATCTCTCTCTAGCGCTCTATACGATTCATAAGTATCACATAAATGCAGAAATCGATGCATAAATTTAGTCAGAGGAGGGATTGGGGATATATTGACTATTGCGCCAGTGCAAGCCAAGGGGGCGTATGCGCATTTAAGAGTGCATTGCAAACGTGATATTACGTATACGCAGCGTGGCACAGTTTATCATTGAAATACTGTTATGCACATGTGTGTGCGGGTTTGAAATAATAATGAGACTCAACTGCATGAGTGGGTAATAAGAAACTGGCGTTGATTTTAAAGAGTCGCTCCCGCCGCAGCTGCAACCGCTCTGCCCTCGAATAATTCCTTGGTTAAAAGGTTTGTGGGAAGGGTGGAGGGGTGGATAGGCGATGTGGGGAAGGGAGAGGACATACAGTGGCCAACTGCAGGCCGAGCGCCACGGGACAACGGCTGCGCCTTTGTGCCATCAAAAGTTTATCACATTAGAAATCAACGGCAGGCGCCGAGTAGACGACGCAAGCTCGCTTAGCTTTCTCCCTCCCACTCCCTCTCTCTTTCTCTCTCTGTCACTCCCTCTACACTGATTCTATTCTTGTGCCACATAAAAGGCAAAATAATAATGAGAAGCCAGAAGCAGCAGCAGCAGCATAAGAACCAGCAACAAAATCGGGAACAGAGGCAGAAGCAAAGCACAACACAGCTCAGAAAAAAGAAATGAAGAGAAAAAGAAAAATTTATCACACATATTTTGTTGTGCTTTATTTGCTTGCAGCCCCCCTCCCTCCGCACTCTCCCTTCCCACTCTCTTTCTTTCTGACTCTCTGGACCATTCAGGACTCGCTCGGACTTTGTATGTGTCACATACACGCGCGCGGCACTGTTTGTTATCCTTCGAGCGTTCCAATTTCGCCTTTAATTAAATTTGATTATAGTTTTCCTCATTTTCCCCGCTATACCGCGCTTCGACTTTTCCGCCAAGTTGACTCCCAACAACATTTTGGCCTCGGGCCTTATTTCTGATGCCAATTTTATTTGCTTTTCATTCTCGTTTTGAGATTTTAAATTGGAGCACTGCTTTCAGTTCAAGGCAAGATTTCTTCTGTTATTCTACATCTACAGCGAAGTAGAAAAAAAGAAATGCATTTTTCTTTAGCTTCAGCATTGTTGACTTAAGAAATTGCTAAGAATTAGCTTATGAAATTGCTGGATTTTCTTGGCTGGATATAAAAAGTAATTAAGACATATTTCTGCTGTCATCTATGTCATTTTATGACAGCTAATTTCGTGTTTTAAAGCTTGCCAGAAACTGAGTTAAATTATAAGATACAATCATTTGCAATAAATGATTCAAGTTATTTAAATAGCACCTTCTTTTCAACTATCACGATAGTATATACGATAGTATTGGTTGCCTATAAAAACCACATAGGCATTACATAATTTATAAAGTCAATTAAAGAACTTACTATAGTAAATAAAAATTGCAGTAACTACCTCAAATATGCAAAAATAATCGTTGCTAATAAATGATGCATCAAATTTGCACTGTCACGATAGTTTAAACGATAGTATGGAAAATGAAACTAATCGCTTTTTAAAAAAAACATAAACACAGACAATTATAGACACAGCTACGAAGCTAACAGAGTCAATTAAAGAACTAATTATGGTGAATTATTGATGTGCTAATTAGTAGGTATATAGCTTCGTTTAGTTGTATAATCGTATATCGCACTTAATATGTGATGTATGTATGTATGTGTTGTATATACGAATATTGAGTAGCGATTGTAAAGTTTTGTTGTGCTGTTGCTATAGTTGGTTTAGTTGTTGTTGCTGCTGTTGCCATGGCAACTCTGGTTGCTTGAACCCAAAGTGATTTACTGGCAGTGCTGGTAATGCAAGACGACTCAAAATCCTTATTATCCTTGATTATCGCTCAGCATTTGCTGCTCCTTAACATTAATGAGGATAGATTGCCCGGCAAGTGGTTCAACAACAAAGTGAGAGATTAATGAAGTAGATGTTGAATATTAAATAACAGTAACAGAGCAACATCGAAATACAGTACACAACAAAAAATAAAACTGAGCAAACAGCAGTACAGTTAACAAAGCTGGACAAAAAGCTTTAAAAAAGTGTATACAATGTAACTAACTAACTAGCAGAAAGTGCGACTACGACTACAATGAAATGGGTTAGTGGCGACCAAAAGTGGGATGTTCTGGGAGATGGTTGCCCCTAAAAGAGCGTAAAATGTAATTGTTGTTGCTGTTGCTGTTACTGTTGTCGTTGTCGTTGTTAGTTGTTGGGGTGAACGCAGGAGGTCGAGGGAAGCCGCATAAATTACAAACACCGGCAGCATATCAACAAAAATGAAAATGAAAAAAACAAAAGCCCAAAAGCAACAAACGCGTCTAAAGCCGCTTTAGACAGGCGAAACAAACAAACAACGAAACTAACAACAACAACAACAACTACGACTAAGTGTGTGTGCGTAAAATGTGGCGATACAATGGAGGAAAGCAAAAAAAAAAAAAAGGGAAAATAACTGTGTACGAGTCGACTGGCATACAATTAATGGCCCTGTGGGGTTTCATCGGGCAATCGCTTTGGAGTTTCATTCCTGACGCTTACTTTGGGCCCCCTACATACTGCCAGATGATGCGATATACGATAGATAGATGGGTAGATACGCCTCTATATGCCGAATCGGGGGGTCTGTGTTATTGTTTAAATTTAGCTGCCATTACCCAGAAAGTATTATTTATGACTCGGCTTGACAAAGAAGCCAACGATACTTCGATATGCATAAAGGCAAAAAACTAATTGAAATTTGGAACAAACTAAAAGGCAAATCAATATTGAACCTTTGTTGCTCAACCCTTTTGAAAGGGTTGTTACAATGCCTTATATAATGTGTATATTGATGTGATCAATCTAACTACATATCACATAAAGAATGAAAGTATTGATGCAATGCAGTGAGTTGAGATCAAATCAGAAAGAACTCTGTAGTGAGCTTTAGCTAATAGGAGAGTATGCTATTATATATGAAACTAATTTTTGTATTACTAAGTTTCATTTATAAATTAATTCAATGATGTGCTTTATGTTTAATACCTAGCACAGTAATCATTCCAATTTAATAGACAAACTGTTTGATAAATGCTGCCAAGTTATCATATTACACTACACTTATTACCAGCATTGAAGATTGATTAGTTTTAAAATGCATTCGGTGCAGAAAACTCATTAATTATCAACTTAAACTAAAACATATTATCTCAGTGGCAGCTTTACCCCCATTTATCAGAAAAGTATATTTATTCTATAGAGCAGAGCGAGTAAATATTCACAAATTTCCATTAACAACAGTACATTAAATCCACAAAAAAAGGAGAGCAAAAAGCAGGCAGCATAAATACAATCTCGCACACATTCTCTGGGGTAGTCAGTTACTCATACAGACGCAGTAGCAATATTAACTGCTGGTCTGCGATAAACAAAAGGAATTACTTTATATGTAATGGCAAAGTGTTTTTATGTGTGTTGGCAACACTTCACTTCAAGCAAGCAGCCAAGCAAGCCCGACAATTCAGCAAACCCGGCGGCAACCCTGCAACTTCCCTCCTTCTCCCCTTCCGTCGCTGCCCCGCCACCGCCCCCGCCATCATCATCATCATCACCATCGCTCAACAGCAAAAGCACTCCCGCTCGATGTCTCTGTCTCAATTTGCCCCTCTACTGCCGCCTCCCCCTCCCCTCCTCACCCATTGTCCGCCCCTACGGTTGTCTCTACGCTTTCTTCCATTCCGTTTCGTCTCGACTCGTCTCGTCTCGCTTGTCTGCCAGTCAGTCTGGCCGCCCTTCTTCTGGCCATGTCCATTTGTCTGCTTAACGTGGCCTGCCACCAGCAACAACAACAGTTGGCGCCACCTACACACACACACACACACTCAGACACACACACCACACACTCAGACTCATGCACACAGACATGCTTGTAGCACTTGCCTGTTGTGCGTTCGTATTTCATTGCCGTATGAGTAATTTTTCAGGCGAGTCGTCGAAAAGCCGCATTGTTTTGGCCAGCACACACCCTCAACTCGCACACACACATACGTATACACTCGCTCACTCACTTGCATGTGCATTTTAAAGCAATTTCAACTGGTTTCCTCTTTATCCTGCCATCCATTGCACTCCCTCCCTCCCCTTATGCCTTTTTCCTGTCGCCCTTTGTTCAGGTGCCGACGTCTGGCAAAGCTTTTCGCGTTACTTTGCATCATTTCTCATTTGACGTCATCGCTACCCTAAATTGTGGACACTACGGGGAGGCGTAGACAGTGCTGCGGGAAGGTAACACAAGCTGGGATTGTGGCGGAGAGTCAACAAACGCCTACGCCGATAAACACGCACACACACACACACACATAAAACTGCTCGCAATGCGAAATAATGTAGAACAATTGCCGAAGCTCTTAAATATTGATAGATGACCTGCTGTTTCTGTAGCAATTGATGTTCATACCCAACTGCTGCCTCTTTTGTCTCCCGTTCAGCTCTCATTAAGTGATGTAACTACGTGTTTATCCAGGGGAGACTTAATATAGAACTGAATGTGAAGAACAATGGAACAATGGAAAGCAGCATATATACATATTATCGATGTTTGGCACAATCGCTAATACGATCGATAGTTAGCTATAGCCACCAATAAACAAGAGCGTCTATTCAAAATATATCGATGAATTGAGTATAGTTTAAAATCGACTAAGTACCTATAAATAAATCTTTAAAGATTTATCTTGCTTACTATTTTACTTATTATGAAGTATTTGGCACAACATTGTGTGGAATTTGGTGCTTAAACAGGTTGCATCATTGAATATTTCTGAAAAGTATAACTTTCCCCCGCACAGCGGTGTGTAAGAGAGGGACGACTAATGACTCCCCACTTTTAATGAAGCGTCAGCTATTCGAAAAGTGTGCCTGTATTTTGGCCAATATTTTGGTATTTAAAAAAGTACGGTGTACGAAGGCAATCAGCCGATTGTTCTAACGAATTATTTCAAATTACTTTGCAATTAAAAAAATAAAAATAACCTTATTGTACCAGAGTTTGCTTAATATGATGCAAAACGGAAATAAATACAGTGCATTAATTAATGAATAATTGATTAAATATATACAATCACATACTTGTTAATGAACCCAGTTGATTTATTTCAATTACATTTGATATTCTTCTTGAACTTTAGCATAATAGAATAAAATCATTCAAACAGATGCGCTTAGTGTAAATACATTTTAATGTAACGGTCGGAGATCAGATTATCAACAGTTAGGAAACCATGTCACAAATCTCTATCGACTAGGAAGACTATCGATTTTTTTATAATAAACCTAGCAAGAACATTTTAAATACGACTTGGCTCTGAATTCCTAGTATGATAATCCTATTATTAACTTTTGTCTAATCAGTAAGAAATCGCTTGTACGCTTCAACTTTTTTCTTAGAAAGGCTTTTGATATTATTTATTAATAACCACTCTTGAAACAAAATATTATTTTTGAGTCCAGATACACATTCTAAATGTAATTACCGAATATTCCACATAACCTTTAAGCGGATTACTAAGCACTCCACCAATCTCTCTGTTTAAAGAATATAAGATTACCAGTTGATTACACCCCTTTTTCTTTACAGTGCAGCGTATAAAACTAAAGCTCCTAGTTAACACTAATTACATCTGAACAAGGCAATCCTTGCTTCTGCACGGCAAAGTGCATGAATTTTCCTTGCTTAAGCTAGCGAAATTGGAGAAAAACCAAAAAAAGACAAAAGATTACATCACACCATCCCGGAGGCGATTCAGATAGCTGGTGTGCTCCCCGTTCACAATGGTTGGGTGACTCAGGTGGCTTCGCATCTGGATGATGCGAATCTGTATGTGGAATTATAGCCCATTGCAAATCTGAAGATGGCCACACCTACTGACCTCTCTTCAATAATCCATTGCACGTCTGTTGCACTGTCAAACTTAAGGATCTATCCTAGTGCAACTTGATTAACAATCTTATGGCCCCATTAACTATTTGAGTACTCGCGATTTTGGGTTTCTGAGTAATAGTTTGTTAAAGATTTGGCACCATGATGTGCGATGATACTCGATAAATGTCTTTAGAAAACCTTTGCTGCAACACTACTAAAGCTGATTTGTTTATTCTATGTCAACGCACAATCGAAACTGACAAATATAAAACGCAATTCGAATGGGTTAGGCAAGGGAAAGTCGCCTGTAAATCTGTCTGTCAGTCAGTCAATATCTGAGTCCAACAGCAATAGCATCCACTCTAATCTTATGCCGCCTTTGTATGCCACTTATAAAGCTCATTTCCTTGAGCGCCAAAAGTGCCAAATCATGAGTTTCAGATAGGATTGTGCGATAGCAAGCGGCGATGACAAAATGGGTGGAGCAACTGACAACTGGGTCAATCCCAAGACGGCAAAAAAAAATGAAATACGCACTCTAGGACCACACAATAACGATGACGGCGATGGTGATGATGAGGTTCGTTGATGATAGAGCCAAGGAAAGAAGTATTCGATTTGGATACGCACAGATTAATAGCGAGAACCGAGCATAACCCTAGGCGTATGCGGAGGAGGTAACGGGCAGCTTGTCGACAAATCCGCAAGAACAGAACCGCAAAAGCGTCAAGGCAATCGCAATCACATTTATTTATTTATTTTTATGTTTAGCAGTTGGCAGTTTTCTCATTTGTGGCAAACGCAGCACAAAAAGCTGACAGACGACATCGTATCAAGTATCCCAGCATATTAAGGGGAGGGGTTTGGGGAGGCGTTCTCCATTGAAAGGGTCGAGGTCAGCCTAATGATTAATACGATTGCCAGCTTGACTGCCTGATGCCTGAAGTTACGCATTGGCCGCAAGATGAGGCACAACTAGTTTATATATGGATCAACTGTGCTTGCCTTGCACCTGCCACACACACACACACATGAATAAGTGTACACGTATGTGTATACACCTAAACGAGCCTACACACAATGGAATTGTACATAAAAACGCAACAGAATGATATTCCATTACACACATCCTGACCCTGGCTACGAAAATGCCACATACTCCCAATACACACATAATAAGCTCTGTACATAAGCTTTGTAAATATGTAAATACCTTAGATATGTACATATATACACCGCTTGGCACTACTTTCACAGTGTACATACCCAACACAGACACAGCTATATGAAGGACTTTTAAAATCGACCACTAACTACGCCTAAGCGTAGCATGTGCAAGCGAGATGGCAATGTTAACAGCGCCTTTGAGCATTGCTCTCAGCGCTCGCTCACAGAGTTACTGAGAACAAGAGCGAGAGAGCAACTGTGGTGGGTGTTGGGAGACGAGAGGCGAGTCATCGGCACTGCTCGTTTGCAGCGTACTATACTCACAGGCGTAAAAATGTGTAAAACTCAGCTCTCTGATGAATGAGATTAAGCGCTACTCACACACACACTCACGCATACGCATACATGTGCAGCGCGTGATGCCGTACCGAAAGTAAAGCAACCCCCTGGCACAGGCGCACACACAACAACAACGACAACAAACACAACAGTTACAACAACAACAATAACAACATCCACCAAAACCGACAAAGCACTTGCTGCTGTCGCCGCTGCTGTCGCTGTCTCTGCTGCTGTTGCCTACTGTGCTGCGCTGCGCTGTGTTTGCGTGGTGTGTGTGTGTGTGTGTGTGTGCGTGGGGGAGAAGTATTGCTTTTTACTCGCTACTTTTTTGCTTGCGTCTCTGTTAGTTATTTTCTAATGCGCCTTTTTGTTGTTTTATATTTATATTTTTACTGATTATTACTGCTTGCTGTTGTTTTCATGGAATTGATGCTTGCAAAGAAATTGTTTAATCACACTTTTATATCAGTAAGGCAGAGCTTTGAACTTTGCACTGTAGTCGACGCCCGTCGCAAACGGCAGACGAGTTCTTAATACTCACACAAGTCTATTAGATTATCAGCGGCTCAAAAGCTTACGCGTTATGGCTTTGCCATTCGTTTCACACATTAATTCCTTGTCAATATATTTATTTATGTACATTTACATTTAGTATTTTACATTTCCACATTTCACATTCTCACTGGACTCACACACACGCATTGCGTGTTGAATGGCACTCCACCCGTGTTTCGTTGTGAACGTTTCAACGTTTGCGCTGCAACTGTGACTGTGACTGCTACTCGTTAAGTGAGCAGCTCACACATTGAATGCGTCAAGTTGGCAGGCCACTGTTAAGTTTATCGATTGATTGTTGTGCGAACGAAATAACACTACTGCTAGCTCAGCCCGCTTGTCGCCTGTTGGGTGTTAAGCTGGCAATGGCAATGGCAACTCGTTGTCCATTTGAATAGATATTGTTTCATTATGTTTTTCTTGTATTGCCGAATCGTTTAGCAGCCCCATTTTAATAAATTTCATGAGCATAATTTCTTAGTCCTTGACAGTTTATAATTCACACTTGTTTACACACAAATCGTTACTCAATCTCTGTCGTTTTGTGCGACAAAACCAACTACGGCGACGACCTTTGGCTGCATTTTGAGAAAAGCCGGCGTTGTCGGTACGAGAATCACCCCAAAAAGAGCGTCAGTCCAACCCTACAAAACTTGCTCTCTCTGTCTCTCTACTCTGAGTCTGTTCTCGCTATTTGAGATGCGCCTGCGATGACTCTGATAGCTCTTTCTGTTATAATAGAATTTTACTGTACTCGCACTTTTGGCGCCTAATTTCCTTACCCTACCCTAACCTAACAATGACATACTCACATTGATATAAGTTTACGCAGTTAACTATCGAAACTGTCCCAAGAAGCATCTTTGTACTTGCATTGTAATGTCCTTGTACTAAAACATACTTCTTGTATATTATGTGTGTGTGCCGCAGCCACTCACTTTGACAAGGGCTGCTGGTTCCGGGGTGTCTTTTGATGAAGTGTCGGCGTTTCCTTATCACCATGCCATGTGTAACTCGAAACACTGTGTCGTCTAATGTCTGACTCTGTCTCAGTCTCCGACTCTTGTCACGTGAATCGCCCAGGGAACAAAATCGATTTCACGCTGTTCCCTCGCCTAGATTGTTAGCGGCATGTCCTGTAATTTGTCGCCACACATCAAGGACTCAAATGCCCCCCATCGTTCCCAAGCGAAGTTTAACCGAATTAATATTGAAATTACTAAAATCGAAATTTTTCAGGTATTATGCATTAGCAGGAAAAGTATAGTAATTTGATGGTTTATTCCCTGTAAATAAATTACACTGGATAACATAAAATATGAACTATGATGATTAAAACTAACACCATAACCAATTATATAATAAAATGCTAAAATACGCCACTCTAGTTATACATATGTATATAGTATATGTTTGCAAATATTGTAGTATACCCCATCACCTATTATATAGAATACATTGCTATTTTACTTTCCACTCTCAATTTTTTCTCTCTTTTTCTCTTACTTATTACATTAGACCATTAGCTTTTGGTTGCAAACTCCTCGTTTCAGGTCAGGCCAATTACCAGGTGTGCAGAAATGTGTAACTGGATTTCCATTTACGCAAACGTAATACTTATTACATAGCTTTGAATCACACATAATGAAACCTTCCACCTTATCGCTACAATCTAGTTTCTCCTCTATTGATTAAAGAAAAATTTGACAAATTTTCCTTACTACCAATTGAACATTTCACTTGACTGGGGAAGTTGCAGTACTTCAGCTTAGTGTCGATATAAAGACCTTTGGGACATTGCCGCGGTATAGCACGACCATTGGCGCAAACAAAGAACTTGTTACAGGACCTGGGATCACTAATATAATCTCCATTAGCTGCGGAACTACAATCGGGCCTAAACGTAGACAGCTTTTTCGTTGCATCATCAGTTTCCTCATGAACGACATGTATGTTAAAGGATGACTTCGCGATGACGATACCATTTTTATCAAGCGAACAGTCTACTAAACTGGGATAATTGCAAACCTTTTTCTTGATATCGAAATAAAGATTTCCTGGACAGCTACGAGGTATGGCACTACCGTTTGCGCAGACGTAAAACTTGATACAAGATTCTGGATCCCTCAAGAATACACCATTTGGCAAACCCTGGCAATTGCATGGTGTCTCAACATCTGACTGTGTCAATAAAGACTGTTCTTCTTTAAATGGATTCTTAGTAACATTTGTCGAGGAATTAATTATTAACAAATTTTTGAAATTGTCGCGGTCGGGGTTCAAAGTAGAATTTGGGGATTTTAAAGTAACTTTCAAGTTGGAATTAGAAGAGAGATATGGTGAAATATCAGTTTTGGATTTGTCTATAGAAACCTTTTCCAAACTTAAATTCCCTTCGGCGGCACTCAAAACATTGGTGAAATTTGAAGATTTCTTTGAATTGATGGTTTGCTCGCTATCAATATCACATTTAACGAGATTGGGGGAACCGCAGACCTTTTTTTTAAAGTCGAAATACAAACTTCCGGGACAGCTTCCTGAAATAGCCCTTCGATTAATGCATATGTAAAACTTGTTGCAGGCCTTTCGATCTCTCAAATAAGCACCATTTGGTAAAAAGTCGCATTCAGATAAATTAATTAGTTCAGTTTGTTTTGCAGAAGATGGTTCTCTGCTAGGTCTCTGGTTAGCATTTGCATTTGTTTGTAAAATTGCTGGAACAAGTTGTGAGTCCTCCCCATTAATCAAACTTTCATATTTATCTGTGATGGAAGAGACTTCATCATAGTAACTCTCCGATGTGTATTGCATGTAGTTGTAACTTGTAGCTGATTCAGTTAACCCAGAATTGGATAACTCTTTATCCTCAAAATCATCAGACATAGATCTTGATGGGAAGTCTAGTTCTTCGTCTTCGTAACAATTTACCAAATAGGCAAAATTACAAATCTTATTTTTGATATCAAAGTAGAGGTTCTTGGGACACTTTCGGAATATCGCTCGACCACTTGCACACACATAATACTTGTTGCAGGACTTGGAATCCCTCAAGTGACTACCATTTGGCAATATCTTACAATATTCACTTGCCTCCATGGTGGAGGCAGATGGTAGATTTCCTTTTAGAAGCTTTCTTATTATTGAGTTCTTTGAGTTTCCATTCACTGTACCATCCTTGAATGCCATTTGAAGTAATACTTGTAACTTCGGGATGAAATTGTTGTGCTTAACGCCATTTAGGATGATTTCTTCAGACACTGAGGACACCGTTGAGCTATCAAATTCAGTCACTGGTGATTTCGATGAAAGCTCAAAGGAATCGCCTTCGTCATACTCTTCAGTACTTAATGTGGCTTGATTTAAATAGTCTTTGTTGAAGCTTGATTCCGAACCAATTTGTAGTAGTAGTAACAATATATCTCTACTAGTTAAATAATTTAAATTAGCTCCAATTATTCCGAAGAGTCCTAAGGGTAATTCTGTGGTGGAATAGGGATTCTCTATGGAGGTCTCTGAACTCCAGCTAGAAAGATCGGTAGAGCTCGAGCTGGAAGTTTCAGTGGAAGATGATTCCGAGTTTGTGCTCAAATTTTCTATATCCTCGAAGCTGGAGCTCTCAGTTGAACTTTCTGTGGAACCCTCTGCTGTTGATGAGTAAATCTCCGAACTTGAAATGGAACTCTCTGTGGAGCTGGAACTCTCAGCTGGAACTCTCTCCGTGGAACTGTCCTCAGTAGAGCTATTTGTAACACTCTCTTCTGTTGATGAGGAACTCTCGGAGCTTGAACTGGAACTCTCAGTAAAACTCTCTGTGGAACTCTCTTCTGTTGATGATGGACTCTCGGAGCTTGAACTGGAACTCTCAGTAGAACTGTCTGTGGAACTGTCCTCTGTTGATGAGGAACTCTCTGTAGAGCTGGAACTTTCAGTAGCGCTCTCCGTGGAACTGTCTTCTGTTGATGAGGAACTCTCGGTAGAGCTGAAACTCTCAGTAGAACTCTCTGTGAAACTGTCTTCTGTTGAGGAGGAACTTTCTGTAGAGCTGGAACTTTCAGTAGAACTCTCTGTGGAACTGTCTTCTGTTGATGAGGAACTCTCTGTAGAGCTGGAACTCTCAGTAGAACTCTCTGTGGAAGTGTCTTCTGTTGAGGAGGAACTTTCGGAGCTTGAGCTGGAACTCTCAGTAGAACTCACTGTGGAACTGTCTTCTGTTGAGGAGGAACTGTCTTCTGTTGATGAGGAACTCTCTGTAGAGCTGGAACTCTCAGTAGAACTCTCTGTGGAACTGTCTTCTGTTGATGAGGAACTCTCTGTAGAGCTGGAACTCTCAGTAGAACTCTCTGTGGAACTGTCTTCTGTTGAGGAAGAACTCTCTGTAGAACTGGAACTCTCAGTAGAACTCTCTGTGGAACTGTCTTCTGTTGATGAGGAACTCTCTGTAGAGCTGGAACTCTCAGTAGAACTCTCTGTGGAACTGTCTTCTGTTGAGGAGGAACTTTCTGTAGAGCTGGAACTTTCAGTAGAACTCTCTGTGGAACTGTCTTCTGTTGATGAGGAACTCTCTGTAGAGCTGGAACTCTCAGTAGAACTCTCTGTGGAAGTGTCTTCTGTTGAGGAGGAACTTTCGGAGCTTGAGCTGGAACTCTCAGTAGAACTCTCTGTGGAACTGTCTTCTGTTGAGGAGGAACTGTCTTCTGTTGATGAGGAACTCTCTGTAGAGCTGGAACTCTCAGTAGAACTCTCTGTGGAACTGTCTTCTGTTGATGAGGAACTCTCTGTAGAGCTGGAACTCTCAGTAGAACTCTCTGTGGAACTGTCTTCTGTTGAGGAAAAACTCTCTGTAGAACTGGAACTCTCAGTAGAACTCTCTGTGGAACTGTCTTCTGTTGATGAGGAACTCTCTGTAGAGCTGGAACTCTCAGTAGAACTCTCTGTGGAACTGTCTTCTGTTGATGAGGAACTCTCTGTAGAGCTGGAACTCTCAGTAGAACTCTCTGTGGAACTGTCTTCTGTTGATGAGGAACTCTCAGTAGAACTCTCTGTGGAAGTGTCTTCTGTTGAGGAGGAACTTTCGGAGCTTGAGCTGGAACTCTCAGTAGAACTCTCTATGGAACTGTCTTCTGTTGAGGAGGAACTGTCTTCTGTTGAGGAGGAACTCTCTGTAGAGCTGGAACTCTCAGTAGAACTCTCTGCGGAACTGTCTTCTGTTGATGAGGAACTCTCTGTAGAACTCTCTGTGGAATTGTCTTCTGTTGATGAGGAACTCTCGGAGCTTGAGCTGGAACTCTCAGTAGAACTCTCTATGGAACTGTCTTCTGTTGATGAGGAAATCTCTGTAGAGATTGAACTCTCAGTAGAACTCTCTGTTGAACTGTCTTCTGTTGAGGAAGAACTCTCTGTAGAGCTGGAACTCTCAGTAGAACTCTCTGTGGAACTGTCTTCTGTTGAGGAGGAACTCTCGGAGCTTGAGCTGGAACTCTCAGTAGAACTGTCTGTGGAAGTGGAACTTTCTGTAGAGCTCACCATTGAACTTTCTGTCGTAGAGCTTGAAATTGAAATTTCAGCTAAAATATCATCCGTGATTATGCCTTCTACAGTTGTAGAAGATAGATCTTTGTTGGTAGTAGTGTCAGGGTCGGGTGGTGATGTTGTTGTTGGTGGAGATTTGGGTGGCGTGGGCCATAGCGAGCCAAAGATATTAAAAATTATTGGATGGTCCATTGAAATATTTTGAAAGATATTGAACACATTTTGCGCACAATTGACATCTCGTGCAAAAGTTTCGTTATCTAGTTTGGCAAGATTGCTTGACATAATGTCCTTGACGCAGTTTTGGGATAGTAGGTTGAAATGATATCCTTCGGGGCAATTATTTCTGATCTTGCCAAGCGACCCCAGGCAAAGGTAGTATGCACGTGGATCGTCTGAATTAGCTGCTTTATATCCAAAATTTTGACCAGTGCATACATCCGAGGCGATTGCCTGCGGAACAGTCAAAAGACCTATCCACAGAAAGATCACTTGAGAAATCCATTTGTTGTTAGTATCCTTATTTTTTTGATAGTTCCATTCATAAATTGACTTACCCAATTGCATTTTAAATGTTCATCCGGGAAAATGCGAAAAGTATCGACTTGACGTTTCCTTATATACTATCCGAAACAATCAGGCTGAAAGCCTTTTTAAATTCTCATTTCCAAATTGCAAGTGCTTACAACGAACTACTATTAACAACACAAATATTTTAAACAAATTATTATGGTGTTGTGTAATATACTATTTGCACCTGAACTTACAGAAGATGTCATGAATGGAATTCTTGTAAGACATATGTTCTGCTGCACATGCAATCATGTCTGCACGGTATTTTCTATTTCCCCCACCTCTTTCTATCTTTCTCCCACTTCATCAATGTGCTACCAGAAAAGTATTGAGGTAGATTCTGTAAACAATTAACTCAAAATGATATACCGGAGAAATTACTGCCTCTTGCGAGTCGAAAAATATAAGTATTGGAATATCATCCTGACAGCGAGTTGGTATAAGACCTATCGGACCTATCTTGACAAAGCTGAAACATAGCTCGTCTAGTTTATACATATCTCACTAATAACTGTCAAAAAAAAGAACCATCGGTAATTAATTAAAAAAATTCTATAATTGGTATTATATAATACAAATTATTATGACTAGAAAATTGTATTAAATAAATTACCCTTAAAGTCAGCTCTTGATCATTACATTGTTATAGCCAATATTTCATCACATCCTTTTATGTGATCTGATCGCCGATTTAAAAAAATTTTCACATAGCAAAAGAAGTCCAACATCTACAATAATCATTTTTTAAAAACGTGAGACTCGTAAATTATGAAATATCCAACTTTCTGGAGACAATTGTTTATTGTACTCAATCTCTTATGTTTGCATTACGCATCAATTTGTTAGATCTCACAATAAAGCTGGTAGAACTGAAATAATCTATTATGAAGAGCAGCTTATCATTAATCACCTTGCGTTGAGGTTCTGTTTGCTTTGATAGTGTAATTGCCCCTGCGTTACCTGCGGTTTCTTTCCGATTTGAGCTACATGTGTATATAGTATGTATAATCAAGATCCCTCCCTTCTTCCCATTCAACCTACCCATCTATTGTCTAGCAGGTTTGGCGGGTGTGTACCGAGGTCCGATTAGTTGATGAGATAACGGTACCGAGGGCTCTACTTATCGTAAGTATTCTTGCAATCGTCAGCGCACTTGTTGTTGTCCCTATCGTTATAATTTTTGTTGTAGTAACAGTTGATACTATTTTTAGTGTTGGAAGCGAGCTTTTTTTCTGGAAAGCACTGGGCTGCACCATGTATAGACCTTTTGGTTCGGGTTCTTATCGTAACTTGTGTGGCTTCGAATGTACCTGGTTGAGGAAAACGAATTCTGTGTTGGATTTTGTCGCCTCTGGTATTCGAGCCAATAAGTTCGGCCACCAATTCGCATTTTATCTTTTGCATTTTTATTATTATTTTTGATTTTTCTTTTTTTTTTTTTTTTTGGTTCTTTTTTAATTTTTTTACTGCAAATTTTTTGGCAAATCAACGGGTCACCTGCACCTATTAAAGAACAATGGGAATCATGTAGTGGGTACGCCTGATAGCACCCCGCACACTTGATAGCAAACTTTAGACTGTATTTGGAGTGTCATTATCAAAAAATCAAATTTAATGCTTACGATCGCCTATTACCATGTCTTACGAAATTATCTAGGAATTTTATGCCAACTAATCCAATAAAATTTTCATTGTAAATATGCAAATTCATAAACAAACGTAATTTGTCTTTGCCTGAGTGTTAACATGTATTAAACTTTTATTATGTTTGTTTTGTTTTATGAATGATAGATGATTGATGAATGTTGATTTATTAGATCTGCTAAAGTAATAATTGACAGCTGAAAGATCGATGTAGATGTGTTCAAAATAATAATTCAAAGTATATATTTAATATATTATAATCTGGATATTATTTTCAGCAATTTATAAAGCTTGTGAATTGTAAACTGTCTAGAGAATAGATTTAAAACTCAATTACATCATTTATTATTTTATTGAGCAATATTAAATGATATGTATTATAATTCGTTTCTTTTAAAAATATCTTCCCAATTTCAAAATTTGAAAGTTCTTGTACGGAAAGTTTTTAAAAATATGATGCTATACAATGGACTATAATTTGCATATGGCAATAGATGGTGCAATGGATTAGAGTGGTCTCGAAACTACACAACGCTGTAATGTGCGTTTGGTTCATCCGTTAGCTAACGAGACCATTCCAAACACGATAACGATCGCAGAATTTTGCACATATCAAGCTGACAGCTACTAGCCTCAGACAGATCCATTACAGAACTAGTGGGGGGTCAGCAAGGTGTAGTCGGCTAAGGGGTCGCTGCTGTTGCGCCGTGGTAATCAATGCTTATCTATCGTCGGTCTGATAAGGTACGATTGACTTGGGGAAGTGTCATGTCCGGTAACAGATTAAAGACAAATTAATTGTACATTGAACAAGTGCTTAAAGCACAAAACAAAACTAAAATCTGTTTCTTCTTTATTTTAATGGAATTTATATATGGGTATGCCCTTCGATTAATTTAATTCACTTTCCGTGCTCATCTGTTTCACCTGTTCGCGTTGCAGGCGATTCCCGTAGGTGCGCGAGACGAGATTCCAGGTGTCCAGAAAGCGATCCATGCACTGCGTTATGCAACGCTGTTCGGAATTATCCAAAGCCTTGCCCGGCTTATTGATGCACTTCTTGAAACACTTATCGGTCATCTTGGATAACATCTCCTGGGCGTTGGCCAACGCGATTTGCTGCTTCACTTGAACAATCAGTTCACCCTTCTCCAAATTAGCGTGGGCCATTTCCCCTAATTGTTAATGTACTTGCAATTTTCGAAATCAATGTAAATTTCCCGAGATTTGTGCGCAGATACTTTTTTTTTATTTATGAATAAAAGCAACTGTCAGTCTTGACACATTTCTGTTTCGATTTCAAATGAAATGTTATTAATTTTATATTTTGACTTTATAGAGCGCGCATATTTGAGAAATCTGATTAATAATGCAATATAAATATATAATATTTCGATTATGAATGAAAATATAGAAATTTTCTTTTAATTAACTGGTCATCTTAATCAGGGGTATTCCAATACACTTATGAAGCGAGTAACCAATATTTTCCTGCCCAAATACCTTTCGATAAAAAGCACGCAATAAATTTTAAGACACTTGATAAATTACATTTATTTATGTTAGCATACATACAATTCGTTAGGATCAAGTCCTTTCATTACACATTTTTTTGGAAATGTCTATAAAGTTAGCTATACTTTAACATGTAATATTATTGCATAATAATTAGTTTGTAATTAGCGTTACACATTGATTTAAAAGATCTTCTGCTCAGATTAATTAGAAAAATATACTATAAAAAGATTGCAGTTTTTTAATAATAATTTATTTATAACATTTCGTTAAGTATTTGTTGTTTTGTTTTTAGTTGATGATTTTGCTGAGAGTACGACAAAAAGTCAGATTGTGTATAAAAATAAAAACTCTAGTTTTATTTTTTAACAGCATTAGGCGTGATCCAGTGAATACACTATAGATCAGATAATCAGTATTATATAGTACTTAATATTCTTTGGAACGCATTTGTTTACGAATCGTTCGATCTTATTGCCGGACTGAAATTGCTTTGGCAGTAAGCGACGCCTGGATTTTGGCTCCTTAGCAAATTGAACGTGTGCGTTTTAATTTTTGTATATAAAGGTCCAAAAGTTATGTTGCTGATATTTGACAATTTCCCGATCCAAATTGAATTGTTATCAATATTTGGTGTATATACGAAAATCCGACTTTTTAATACTGTAATAAACTCGCACCAGGCCCAGGTCAATGAACTAGTATTCGGATGAATGTTTAACTACAACTAGGTTCATACATACATATACTATATTGTATTTGTATATTAGAAATGTGCACTTTTCGGCATCCTAGGGACTGACCTGAATAATCATTTATGCTTGTGTATAAAGAGATATACATAAGTATCTACTTATGTTTGATCAGCAAATATCACTTATATTTGGTTGACTTATGTACATTCTACAAATTTTTCAGCTGATCTTTTAGATGTATATATTTTTTTTAATTTTTTTTGTGCAATAGTTAAACACCTTTGGGCATGTGTGTAGGTAGTTAAGAGTCTGTGTATAATATGTACAAGTGATAGGTACAATTCTATCGGATGTCAGCTAAATTAACATAAGAATAAGTATTTTAAATAGTATACGGTATATGGAATGTACAATCACTTTGAGTATGTAAGTATTATTGCGTTGAAAAGACAGGCACAGTATGTGTATATGTATGTGTTTTAGCCAGATTGTCAGTTATAAGGGGAGGTTGCAACATTCATTCAATTCCTAGGTACCGAACCCAAGCGATGCCAATCGCACAGCTCCTGACGCAAATCATGTTTGGAGAGATCTATTTCAAAGCCGCCTAACAGCTCATTCTCCTGCAGCGTATCATGTGACCAGACCGTCACCTGCAGCCGACGCTGTTGGACCACATCCAGCGGCATACGGTACTCCAACTGCAAATATACATATAATATTCTTAGCCAACAATCGGTTAATATTATAGGCTGCTTTGCTTACCGTCTCCATGAAGCTGGGCACACATGTTTTGCGAACAACTTTGGTTTTGCGTTTGGTGGCTTTGCTGGGATCCGGTTTCAAGTAGCACTTGACATAAGTATTTGGCTCCTGACCGCCCTGCAGCATAGGCAGTCCTTTGGCGTGGTGTATCTGAAAGTTCGCGCGTTAGTTTCGCTTTTCAAATGCAACTACTAATTGCTTCACTCACCATCACAGTTAGCACGCCGCGTTGATATTGCAGCGATAGTCGAATCTGTCCAATTTCATTGGGATTCTCTCGCGAGGGCTGGCGTTTTACTTCTGCAAAGCGTAAGACAATTTATTAATAAAAAATATGACATATTTCTTCAAATATTTACCTTTGATTTTGGGCATTTCCAGTTTAGCCTCCTGCTGATCGCGCAGTAAAGGATGGAAGAATGTGTAAACCAGATCCGAATGAGCTATTTCCTCGGCTGCATCGAAAAGCGACTTTAAGAAACGCTGAATCAATGGTAAACGCTTTTCTGCTACAGACTTAATATTGGAACGCCCCACATGAACGCCAGCTGGAAGACTATAATAAATGTACATAAAAGAAATCATTAGTAATTATATATTTGGATTAAGTTGCAGTAGAGGGAAAATGCGAAAAATTAATAATATTACTTGATTTTCTATTCATACTTGTTATCTTAAAATTCGTTATTAATTAATTTTCCCACCCTCTTGATATCATATCAGTTTTTGGAGGTAACAAAATAATGCCAAGGCTTGACATATTTATAAAAATGACAATAGACTTATATTGGTTGATATTACTATCCATGAGTTTAAAATAATATATCCATTTATAAGAAATAAAATAATTATTATTTTAATATTTAAAATCGTAATACTTGGAAGCCGGACTACTAAGAATTGAAAATCCAATTATCATAATATAAATAATTATCACAAATATCACAATCTAAGATTAAAAAACAAGTTTTAAGAATTGAAGTGAGAATAACAGTCAATATTTGTTGGAAATCAGAGAAAGCTTAAGAGATCTGATATTTAAGATAACAGAGAGAAAAGAGTTTCATAAATTCAAAAAAGAAACTATGATGAATGCTAAGAATCGTTTACAAACTGAAACTGAGCTTAATAAGAACTAAGTTTCAAGCGCAATTAAAAATGAAATCAGAGTACAATTCAGCAATAAAATGAAGAGCGGTGATTGCTTTAATTGGGGAACTCGCTGTTTAGGGAAATGAATGTTGAGTGGTAAGAAAACTTGGCCAAAACAACAGACAACAGATAAATGATATATGAGCATAGAGTGAGTGCTTATCAGTTGACCGCGAAGTGGGAATGACTCTGTCTAAAACAGGTAACATAGCTAATGGCTGATAAATCAGCAAAAAAAAGAAATATATGTATATATGTACAACAACACAAAACTGGCTGAAGGCCGCGCAAAGACAAAGAGCGGCGCTGTGGGTGAAAGAAGAGCGAAACAGCCAGAATCGAGAGTCAAGCATTGGGGAGCAGCAGCGTCGTGATATCGCTCCGATAAGCGTCGCTGTCGCTGCCATCGCTGTAGCCGCTCGCTCGCTCCAATCAGTTAACGAGCGAGCTGCAAAGCGGACGGCAGAAAACAAAAAAACGCTGAGAACGCGGGAGCTGCGTTGCCGAGAGTCGCGGCATTGGCGTTCGATTAACGACGACGTGGAGAAGTCAACTGAAGACCAACCAGAAAACACACACACACACATCAAAGCGAAAAACGACAGAAAATAAAACTCCATTAAAATCAGGTGTACAACTGCAAAATGCTGGCCAAAAATATTTAAAGTCATGGCTCAGCTAACGTATGTGGGCCAAGGTAAGTGCACTATTCATCTATCTGCAATTCAAAATTCACCAATTTACCCAATTTGCGAATTTCAACAACTCCTGTTGCAGGTCACTTGGCGGCCTTTGGTCCGCTGCTGGCTTCCGCCATGCTGCTCGCGAGTCTCGTCTTCGCTCTGCTCGGCATCAAGTTCTGGGGATTCCGACGGCGTCTAACATTTGATCGCACCCCTACAACACAACAGCAGCAGTCGCAGTCAACGTCGCAGTCACAGCAGCCGCCACGTTATGCAGCCTACGAATCGCAGGTGCGTAGCATTAACAGCAACAAGAATAAACAAAAACAACAGCAAGTTCACAAAAAAACTTGCTGCATGCGCCATTTATAAAGGTTAATAAGGTATCATGATACGTTCGATACCTTATGTGAACAACAAAAACAACAACAAATCAGCAATAGCTACAGTACGACTCATTTATGATAAGACAAACAGCAGGTGTTTGTATGAGTGTTTGTGTATGTGCTCATGTGTGGGTGAGTGCTTTGCTAGTGCTGGCAAAATAAACACGCGATGACAGCATGAAGCTCGTGCAAATCGATGAAGAGCTTGACAGGCTGATTTAAGTCCACATATAGATATATCGATCGTGGGTTCTAAGCGCAGCTTTGTCACTCAAAATTGGAAAATGCAATTTAATGACTATACGATTTTCTATAGTAATAAATAATTCACTTTGTGAACAATATAGTAAAATCCACCAATGCTATAACTGGACTGGATTGATATAAAAATATTATATCTTAAATTTACGACAGTTACTTTACTTTAGTCCTCCAATTGTGGGTTTTAAACAATTTAAAACGTGCTCTCACAAGTCCATCTCTAACGTATCACAGCTTTCAGTATGCATGTATATGTCAATGGTCATGTGTTCGTGTGTAACGCTTTTACAGTTAAGCGTATGACGCATGCGATAGTTATTGTTGCGTTTACTGTTGTTGCTATTGCCATTGTTGTTGTTGTTTTGTTGCTGCTAACTGAACAGCTGAGAGGCCACAGCTGTTTTAGTCGTTGCAGCGAATAATGGGAATTGACGCAAATCGTATTGCGGGGGACGTAGAACGCGCCTAAAGGAATGCCCATTAAGAAACAAGTTTCGAAAACCAAAACTAACCGAATAAATTTGCAGGTTAACGGCACCGACAACGCTGTACATGGAGTGTTTCGACAGCGTAATACGGAGGAATTCGAAAGTACCAGACCCACAAATTCTGCAGGTAAAGCGCGCCAACGATCATTCCGTTTATACGATATTTTTATGTGATATTACCTGAAAGTGAATGGAATTGCAAGTTGGCCTGATTAGTCTTGGAACAATATATGCGAGAGCTTTACGAGCTTTGCGAGGTAGAAACAATTTTTAAAAAGAAACAAAGACCCATTACATATGTATAGGGAAAGGCAATCTTATGGGGAAATATATAGATAGATAATATGATAACTGACAATTATCTCGATCTTGAATGATTTTAATATTACTCTATAGTATATTTTTATTATTTGCAAAGACAAGTTATTTACCGCGTTAAAATATATACATACATATTAATTATTCTCGTAATTTCCAGGTAGTAAATACCTAACAGGAAGTGTACCAAATCTTTCGATGGCTTCCCTTGCGCCTCGGGAGCGCAAGGAGGTGCCTACAATACCGGAATTGGCTGGCTCAGTTCCGTATCGCACTGGATCAGAGCCACAGGCAGCACGTCGAAGACGACGTGACGTTTACAGTGCCAACTATGAATACTATAACTCGCCACCTACTCGAGAACCTCCAACACCGCCAGTTGCTGTAGTTGCTCTAGCTCAACAAGCAGCAAATGAACCTGTCGCCCAGCAACTGGACATGCCCAACTTTGATCATTTTGCTGAGAAGTATGAGCTAATCAGCGCCAAGCCAGCTGGCGACGGATTACAGCCAAGACAATCCCAACTCACGCACAAGGAGAATGGACGTTATGTCAAATATGAGCAGGTGGATGATGTACCGGAATTGCTGACACCCGATGATGATCAGACAGGAGCACCCATTTCAGTGGCTGCTATGGTACATAACGTGCCCAACACGCCACAGCCGACAATGCAGCAAGAACCACTATTAGGAGCAGTGGTGGAACGTGTATTGGAACAAGAACCAAAAACAGAGCCTATATTGACACTGGAAACAGTAGCTGAACCTAAATTAGAGCTGGAACAAAGAGCAGAGCCTAGGATAAGAAAAGTGAAGCCTCAACCTGAGCTAGAAGTGGAATTTCAGTTAGACAAGGATACACAGCTTCAACTGGGAGAAGTAACCGAGCCTAAACGAACAATCGAGCTTCTGGAACCTGAAAAGGAAACAAATTTCATCCACAAACAAGAGCCAAAGCTTACATTGGAAGTGAAGTCACCGTTGGAAGCTACGCAACAATCTATTTTAGATCCACAAGTAGAGATCTCAACTAACCGCAGCAGTCGAATAATTGATGGCCAGTTGCTTCCCCTGGAACATACCGATTCCGCATTTGTTGTGGAGATTATTGCGGGTACACCCGATGCCATTGAGCAATCGAGGCCGGTACTTGCCCCGAAATTATTCGATGACCTAGAGCTAGTGTCGCATCACCAGGATGCTGATTTCGAGCTGAAACGTTCCTCATATGAAATGAACGAAGCGGATATTTTAGACATGCAACCGGACTTTTCTGGCATGCAGATGGAGCCAGCGCCCAGTAGTCCGCCTGGGTTTGGCAAGGGTATCGAAGAAGATTGGGAAAATTTTGAGGATTTAGATCCCGTGACGGATATTCCAGAGCCCAACTGGTCGGTACATCCAGCTATCCTGGAGTCCCCATTGTCAGAACACCGAGATACCCATTTGGAGCTGGCAAATGAGGTTCAGCAGGAAACGCTCTTCCAAGAACTAGAACTAATGGAGCCAGCAGTTGAAGTACCGCCAATGCAGCCGCCACCATACGAAGCACGACTGCCGCCTCCGCCCGTGCTGCCCGACTATGAGTCCCTGATGCAACAAGAGAAGTTAAAATCACCACGGAATTTGCCGAAATACGCAGATGTCGTTAGTCAAAACAGGCCCAATGGCACGAAGTATGTGAGCAGCATAGAAGATCTGTTTGGAGAACTGAATGGAGATGCACCCACAAGTAGTTCCAGCCAGGTGCGCAATTTCGAGGAGCTGTGCGAGGAACTGGAGATCGCCCCCTCGCCAGTGCCAGCTCGACGAGCACCACAGGCAGCTCCACGCGTCTCCAAGCCAGCAACACTTAGTGCTCGAGGAGATGCGGCGCCGCTTACATGTTACGA
Source organism: Drosophila nasuta (assembly GCF_023558535.2). NCBI lineage: Eukaryota > Metazoa > Arthropoda > Insecta > Diptera > Drosophilidae > Drosophila > Drosophila nasuta. The sequence continues at coordinate 34,720,336 of NC_083457.1, read as the reverse complement.
ACCGGAGGAATTACCCAACTCCAGTTCGAGCGAAGAGGAAACAGTGGAGCGGGTGCCACAGCCAGCCAAGCGGCAACGCCATGTACGCTTCGATGTGGAGAACCTGCAATACTATCAGTCTGCCGAGGTGCCTAGCTCCAATGAGTCTGAAGTGGGTTATGAATCCGCCGAAGACGTCGAATCTGAGACAGAGTTTGCCCCACGAACGATGCAGCGCCTGATTACACTGCCAGCTAATCTAGAGGCGGATGTGCCCAGACTGTTTGGAGCCCAGGTCTCGCAGGAGGAAAGCGACGACGATGGAGCGTTTGGACGTGCCATTCGCCAGCATCGCACCATGACAGAGGCACTGCGTCCTGTTGTTCAACTGGAACGTAACAGTGACAGAGGCACAGAGGCTTAGGAGGGAGATTTCAATAGCAACAATTAAAATGCTGCTCTTCATTTCCTTAGCAATGACAGTATTTTATCTGTACATAATTCTATAAATATATTCCAATATATATCTATAGATATATACCCATATAAAGTAGTAGATTGCCATATAACATGTTGACTATGTTTAAATAAAGTTGTAAATATAAAAGAATTTAGCAAACGAGGGAAATATCGTACAAGCGAAAAGTTACGTCTTTGGAGAAGATAACGAAATCAAATTTAAAATTTGAAGGCCAAGAGCAGTTGTATAGACTATGCAGTTTTCAACAGCAACATCTTATCAATCGATGATGGTAAAATTGTAATTAATACCACCTTCCAAACTAGTTATATGTATAAATCTGAATTTCACTTACCTATGCAGTTTGACCAGAGGAAAGTGTATGCACAACTTCTGATGGAACTCAGTGAACTCGCGATACGAACGAAAGAGATGCGTGGGATCTCGTTGTCCATGACGCGTTACTTGCAATATGTACATATAATACTTTTCCATACTGTAATGCTTTTGGAAACGCACAACTTTGACGATCTTCAGCCGACCATCCTGTTGCATGCTGTAAATTCAATACAATTTATTTAGACAGCTCTTCACTAGGAATACTGGATTCATTCAAAACTCACGTGTATTTGCGAGGCACAAAGGAGAGCAGTTCACCGGTGCCCTCGTCGTTGTTGAAACGCATCTGAGCGAGATTGTGTAAAAAGAAATTGAACTGAGTGAACCAGCTCTTCAGCGAGGATTGTATCATCTTTGCAAATGTGGCCGCCGCTTCAGGATTCGATTGCGAGGGCAAGAGAGCACGACGTACATAGGTAACAGCATTGGAATTTACACCCGGCATACCCGCCGTGGCCATGTGGGCCAACGTGTGCAGCAGCAGATCCGCGTTCTTGCGCACAATGTTGAATGCACGACAACAGAGGTCGACAAAGTAGTGAAAGTCCGTCGACGGCTTATCACCGCCATTGATCACATAAGCCATGTCCGATGTCAGCACAAACGGTGTGCGATCTCTGTTTAAAAAATAGGTTGTTTATAATATGCAGAAAGATGTCAGAAGTTTTACAAACTTACCTTTTAAAGTTGCCAAACATCTGCGCATCGCCAAGAAATTTACCAAAATCAATATGGAATAAGTGTCCCGAAGTCTTCAACATAATGTTGTCGTTGTGTCGATCACAGATGCCCAGCACATAGGTAGCAACGCTGTAACCAGCGCAGGAAAGTGTGAAATTACGCACAGCACTTTGATATTCCAAAGGACTTGGATTCTGTTTGCCCAGCCACTCGGCAATGGGACGATCCTTGAACGAGCCCGTCAATCCGCATTCCACTTGTATCTTACGAAGGGTTTCCGCCTCGGAGACTAGCTCAATCATGCCACTCTTGTAGCCGGTGGGCACACAGTTAAAGGTGACCATCTTGAGGTCCAGACGCTCTGCCAACCACATTTTGTTCATGATGCGTATGAGTTGAATGGTCAGCATGTCCTGCTGCAGATCATCGCCGCACTGCAAAGTGAAAAAAGTTGTACATACAAGTAGCAATTGAATTCAATAGTTAAACAAACCTTAAAAATCGCGGGGAGCGGTTCAGCATCGGGTCCCACGAAAGTGATCTTCAGTGGCAACGTGTTGGAGTTGAAGTAGCTACAGTTGCGCACATTAACGCCAGTCACCTCCAGCTCTGGACCGAGCGGCAGGCAAGTGGGCTTCTCTAGCAGATCCTGATGTACCTGATCCATGCCCGCAACGAGACTCTTCTGACGCATTGATTCTTTGGCTTCCTTAACTGATTCTGCGATTTTTGCCAGATTCTAAAAAAGATAAAGTCAATTAGCAAAGGAAAACATGATGATTGGTTTAGATTGCACACCTGACACATGCGATGCTGATACATAAAGCGCTGGAGCATCTTCTCGCCACAAATGGCCATTAGAGCACGCAGCATCATCTTGTTGCGGCGATAGTAACGAGCCTGTGTGATCTGCGACTCATCGTACTCTTGATCCACAAGCGCAGCGCCAATAGAGTTGAGCGGATCATCGGGTAGACTGTGCACCAGCAGCCAGTACATGTGATGTGCAAAGCGTGGCGACTCCAGACACTTGGCCAGTAGGAAACGCGACAAAGCGGAGGCTTCATAAGTATCATGCTTCAGCGACTGCACGAGTTGGGGCAGAAAGTCGACTAACTGATCGTTGGGCATGCGCGAGATCCATTCCACGGCTTTCTCACGCACCTTGGCATCCGGATAACGTGGCAGCAACAACTCCAGTGCCTGCAGCGGCGACAAAGGCGCCCAGGAATGCAACAGCGAATGCAGATCAATGAGATTTGCATAATCCCAGCTGTGCGCTGCATGCAGAACTTTGGGCAGCGCATTTGGATAGTTTTGCAGATACAAACGTTTCTCCCAAAACACTTCCCGGCGCTCCGAAGCACCAGTGTAGCCCAGCTCAGCTGTGTCCAGCAACTCTTCCTGCAAATTGGCGTCCAACGAAGCAAAATCATAACTGCAAAAGTAAATACGCAAAAGGTGAGTAAGATAAACTCGTAAAAGCCACGCAACTACTTACTGTGGTGCTGGCTTGGGCGCCTCCTGATGCTCGGGGAACTCAATACGTCCACCGTAGGGCGGAACTTCAATGCTCAGCACAGGGCAGAAATCCGGATGCGGATGACAGCCACGCGCAGGCGCCGGTCCCAGCATTTTGTCCGTGGTCGGTGGCCAAACAGACAGCAAATAAGGGCCACAGATCATGGTGCGTTTGAAGTCAAACAGCTGAATGGAACACCAACCCAGCTCGGTGGTCACCTGACGCCTCTCTCCATTTGGATCGGCATTCGGTTCATTCTCGCTTGCCGCCTGCTTGCCATACAGCACAAATGTAATACGCGCCTCCCGGGGCAGCGTGCAAATGGGATGCTGCTCGAAGGTGAGCCAAGCACTAAAGTTGAGGCGTGGAAACAGGCCACCGGTGGTATCACTAGAGCAGTTGAGCACATGCGGCTTAGACAACAGACGCGTGCCGTAAACAAGCTGCACACAAAGGGAGTAATCCTCATACTTCCAATTTGGTGGTGGCCTGTGCAGGCAATTGATGCTCACCACAATGGGTTTAGAAACGCACGAAATGGGTATGGGAGCTGTAAGTTTAAAAATCACACATTAGCAAGGCATCGAAATGAATATAAATATTAATCACACTTACTCGTTGAGTAGTCCGGCGTCTTCACGGAGAAGGCAACCCGAAAAACATTGGCATAGAGTTCCACCAGCTCTTGGACCGCATCGCGCAGTCGATTGCACTTGAGTTTGATCTGTTCGAGCAGCGAGCGTGGTCGTAGCGTCACTTGCGCATATTCACCATAGTCACTAATGATCTCTGGATTGTTGGCGCCCGCCAGACCGTACTTGGTCTGTGCCTCCTCGCAGATGCGCTTCAGTTCGCCAATGCAGCGCGCAATCTCCAGCGTATCTATGGAACCCAATAAAGCACAAATGGCTTTAACAGCCTGCACTACACCCGAACAGCTGACCACGCTACTTCTGCCAGCTGGCGTGCCATCCACTGCAGACTCCAGCTTGTCTATCTCCATTTCGAGTGTCTCGATGAGTATCATCATGTTGTCGTAGGTGACAATGGGCACCACCTCGTTGGGAAGCACATGCTCCGGCAACAAATCCGCATCATGCTCATCATCCTGCGCTGTCCGTGCAATTGCTTGCATGTTGGCCGCACTGCTCACGCATAGTCCCAAGTGTACATCCTTTTCCAGCTGAAAGCTATTGTGCACACACTCCAGCTGGCTCAGCTTCGATGTGGGCGCCAGCCATTCCAACAAGCCAATGGGCTGAAAGACAGATATGTACATTAATAAAGAATTCCTACTTGCTAAGAAATCGAAAATTTGTTTATTGCAATACTATTTAATATGGTTGGTGAAATGTTCTTTCTAAAGCTTCTCAAATGCCTTACCAAAAAACTAACACGTCTACAGTAGGTATCCAAATTTTAAAACAAATATATGCGCAGGATATATAAGAGGGATTAAGAACTATTTTACGATTCTGCCACTATTTGTCTCTTATAATTTTATATTTTGTGGACTTTCTTTAATTGCCTTAATTTCGAAAACTAAACAATATGTAATGATTTATGGAGTAGAAGATGCATATTCATTATAGATGCATTTCCTATACGTAGTAAGCTACTCTCAAAATAGTAGACACATCAATCTAACTAATTAAACCTCTCAATACGCACCTTGACTGCAAAGTCGGTGACAGTGCCCTTCACTTGCCCCTCCAGTGAGGCCAAAGCCTGAGCCACAACCTGTGCCACCACAGAGTCAACTGCAAGCAAGCACAAAGCATCAGTTTAACAACACTAAACACATTAATGAGATTTACTTACTGTCACAGGTGAAGGTCACTGGCGTGCCGTAGCCCTTGAACTGTTCACCAGCCAAAGAATTGGCCAATGCATGCGTTTGCAGCGTATTGACAGCAGGATGCACAATCACTTTGATGCTGGTGTCCATCATGTAATGATAATTGAACTCGGCTGCAATCACATGACCCACATTAGTGGCTTCATCCGCATGGGGATAGCTGCCACGCAGCTCTCGCACCATGTTGTAGAACTCCAGCAACTCGGCATCATCTGTGCGCTGCTCACTGATCAGCTCGTAGAGACGTGTGCAGGTTTTCCGGCGATCCAGCACCACATGGGCTGGTATGCTGTTGGTGTAGCTGTCCGTGAAGGGTGATTGTTGTGTTTGCTGTGGCCGCGATGAGGATGTGGAGGCCATGCTAACGCTTGACTCGTACAGCTGCTGATTGCGTGGCGGCAGCGGAGGAGGCGGCGACACCGAGCCTGAATTGGAGGCAGCCATTGATGCTGATTCAATCGCTGTTGCTGCTGCTGATGCTCCTGTTACTAAGGGCGTCGGAGAAGGCGTGTGGGAATGCGTGGGCTGATTGAGGTAATCGGTACGCCAGCCAATGGAACTGACACTGACGCTGCCACTGTTGGCGGCATTCTTGTCCCACCTGTTGACGGCCTCGTACATGGGATCCGAATACTGTGTGCCATTGTCGCCGCTGTACAGAAAGTCAAACGGATCGTACTCGGCGTAGTACGAAGTGCAATCGGAGGCGCCGTCATTGCCTGCAAGTAACGAGTGCATTGAGTTAGTATTATCAATGAAACACTGAATCAAATCAAACAACGATTCACATCGCTGGCAATTCTGCAAATGCCACACGACTGATCACATTGAGCAGTCTGAGGGGATTCAAGCGTGTAGCCAAAAATAAAGACGTCACCCGTGAATTGGACTCTAAGCGAGAGAGAGACTGAGAGTGACGGAGCGACAGCAGAGAACAAATCACAAATCTATGCTAACAAATCCAATTCTGTCGTGGAGACGTCTGCACCTCCCCCTGGCCCCGCCTCCTCTGTCTGTCCACCTAATAGCCAATTGTACACCCACGCAAGGCGACACCTACACAACATTAAATATATATATATAAATATACGTATATATAGCGCAAATATTGTCTATGACCTTTCCCCAACATCTGCTCAGCAGCTGTCAACACTCATATATTTTTACTCTTTCAACTTATTCTGATATCTTATAGAGGAAATCATCTATTTGTTTATAAAACAAAATATTTGATATATAAACATTTAATCTCCTTTGAATGATAAACAGAAGTAAATATTTACATTTACATAAATTTTATTTCTTAGTTTGCCAAAATCTATCATTATTATATCAATATGTATCAGATTTGGATGCCTTCGCAAGTAAATTTCTATAAAATGATATTTTTTAATAATTACTGTTATATACAACATACAACATATATTTAAATTGTTATATATAGAATAATAAAAACAAAATATCTCTCGATGCAGCAATGGAATTTGGAAGTGTTAAAAGCTAATCACCAACAACTATGAAATTCTAAGGAAAGCTAAAGCATAAAGCAAACATTAATGTCTATATATACATACATATGTTAATATTACTGTAGAACAAAGATGATAAGATCAGTGATCGACGACGATCTGCGATCAATTACAAATGATTTTTAGCACACAGAAAACGTGGATGAAGAATGTTTAATAAAACAACATAAAAATGGTATTGTTTATTCTCAGACATTTAATTTATTACATTGGTCTCAACGTTATACAAGATTTGTATTAAACATACGTATGTATATATATATATTTTAAATATATTATGTATGTATATAAGTTTCGTTTATATGTATGCATGTTATTTATGGAGCTGCAAATCACAATCTGGTTCTTCGTAATACTCTCAAATAATATTAAACAGAAATAATACATATTCATTTGGAAAACCCAAATGAAAGTGGACAAACATGTCAAATTCGTGTTGAAAATTGTAACAAAAAATCATAATTAATAAAAGCAATTTGTTAAATTTTTGTTGTGATTGTAAATTTGTAAATTTACTCGCTTGCAGTCTGCATATAGAATACAAAATACAAAAGTATCTCTAGATATTTATTCTGCTGCAGTCGTGGAAGGCACGAATTTCAATATGTGATGTGTGTGTGTGTGTGTGATGCAAGTAGGTGGTTGCAAGTGGTGGTTCTATTAACATATGCATGACATGTATATTTTTCGCATATTTTTTTATTTGTTTCCACACCGAAAAACCCTGAGCCCATTTTTGCCGTTAGCTGGTGATGTATTTCTTTCTGTCACCTGACTTTTCTTATACATTATGTTTGTTGTTGTTGTCTTTTCATTGTAGTTGTGGTTGTGGGTGGTGTGTTAAGTGGTTGCAGTTTTGGTAGTAGTAGTGGTAGTAGTAGTACTTTAGTATGGATAGTAGTAGTAGAAGTATTCATTGAAAAATGTATTACTTTTGCGACACTGCAAGATAGAGAAACAGAGAGTAATAGTTTAACAGGTTTCCTTTTTCTTCGATTTGTTTGTAACTCAATCTCTATATACTAAATATAACAACAACAACAACACCAACAACAGTTACAGCAGCAGCGGTAGCGTCAGACGTAAATACGATTGAATGACCAATGAGAACTTAACCGAAACCAAAACACCATAATTAGAAATAAAATTATAACAAAGACTGCACTCTAATTAAAATCCTAATAATAAAGCAAAAGTTTGACTTCACTACCGGCGAAACAGATGAATTAAAAATATGTATTTCTCCTTTACTTTATTTGATAAAAAAAAATAAACAAAAACTATGGGTGAGGGAATTGAATTACTACAAAATTATTCAAATTTGGACTCACGCGACCTCAATCGGAACAAATTATATGCGGGACGATAACAACTTTATTTACAGAAATATTTAATTTTGCGTTATCAAATTTCACACACAAGTCAAATCAATCAATGAAAACAAATATTAAAAAGTTCTTATACATTCTGTACAATAATATGATTAATTTGAAGAAGAAAATTGTACAGTATTACAACCTAAATTCCCTAAATAAATAAAAAATATATTTATAAATCACCATATAACATTTGATATTCCTCTAAATGATTTCTAAATTTGAGCACTCGATAATTTTATTCTTCTGTTTATACCTAAACAATACATGGAATTTGCATAAAATGTCATCAATTCTATCCACAGCTCTACGTGACAAGCTCCCTAACCGCTTTGATATACGCTTTATAAATGGCAATTCGCTATATAAATATATAGTTACACAAATAGAGTATGACCCATAGCTTACCAGAATTCTCATTGAGCAATGGATCGAATGCCTCCAGCACACTGACACGGGAACTGCAAAGGAAAATGCAAAGTTAGATCAAGAATTTAGACATTGTAAAGTTGTTAATGCATACTAATCGTCCTTGTTCAGATCGATCAAATCGTTGCCAGAGCGTTGTGGCATTAACGATGGTCCAACCGAAGGCACGCTGCCAATGGGGGGCGTGGCACGACGTGGATTGACATTGAAACCGGCAACACTTGGAGCTGGTGTTGCTGCAGCGGAATGTGGAACGGAGTGATTCAGTGGGCTGCTGCTGATGCTGCTGCCACTGACAGTGGCTGCTCCTCCCAGTGGCGTGCTATGGGGACGGGAAAAGTCCACATGCGTGGAACTGCTAGCATTACTGGGAGCGTAGCCAGCATAGCCACCGAATCCATAGCCATGCGATGGATACTGTGGTGGCATATAGGCAGCCGAGCCGGGCACCACGGGCGCCGAGAATGTGGGAGTGTAGTACATGAAGCCTGCCGGCTGCACGGGTGCCACTGGCTGCAGCGCCAACTGATTAGGCATGCTGTAGAGCCGCTGCAGTTCCTCCTGGTTGAGTGGTCGTTGCTGTGGCTGCTGCGTTGCAGCCTGATAAGGCACCAGTTGCATGCCCATGGCACCAGGTACGGTGCCATAGCTTGGTGCAGCGGCTGGCGGCGGATAATGGACGGGAATTGGTGTGCCAGCTGCCACCGGACCCACGGGCACCAATGCCGACTGTGGGTTGTGGGTCTGCATGCGTTGCAGATCCTCAATAAGTCGCTCAAACGTGCTGCCACCGCCGCTGTCCGCCGTTGGCTGCTTACTGGTCGGACTGGCAAAACAGATCAGATCGCTCTCTGCATTGCTGTTGCCATTACCGTTACCCGTCTGCGCAGGCGGCGTGCGTGAACGTTCCAAATTGCCCAACGTGGTGGGCACCTGATGCACCTCCGAGTGACGTCGCTGGACGACATTGTAGCTGCGTTGTTGCTGATGGTGCTGGTGTTGTTGCTGTTGCTGGGCATAATATTCGGCAGAGCTGGCGCCATACTTCTTGTGACGCCTGTAATCATCGAGGGCCTGCTGTTCCAAGCTGAGCGCCGTTGCTTTGGCCAAATCCTCTTGGAATTGCCGATCGTAGTCGATTTGCGCCTGATTCGACATTATCCACTCAGCGTCTTTGTCCGCGATCAGCTGCAAAAGAGTAGTATATGTATAAGTATTTATTTCTCAAATTGTTGATTTCTGTCCGCTTTCAACTTGATTCGAACAATGTTCTTTGCCCATTTCTGTCGCCTCGCTTATCTGTGGGCCACGTTCGGCTCTAGGCGATAACAGAAAAAGCACGATAAAATAGATTACGCGTTGTAAACCAACTTCATATAGAACAAAACAAAAATATACAATTATTTTTTGGGGGATCGGAGTACCAGCCCAAGGCCAGATATGATTCAGCAACGCTCAATCACCAATAAATAAATATGAAGACTATCTACCAACTAAATATATTCTAAGCAATTTCGCACATTCTTATCGACATGCTTGAGCAATCAATAGTGTTATTCATGCTATGAGAGTATTTTCAGGGTATTCCCAGTGATAATACCTGCTCCAAATCATAGCTTGACGATGTTCTATTGCGTATCTTTAAGATGTTTCTATAGAACTTGTGAATTTTAAAAATTAAAGATCTCTTTAATCTTTCCTTATTGTCCAAAAAAGTCATTATGAGTATGGTAGAGGTATTCCTAATACTTTCTACACTTGACGAAATATATGTTGTATGTATCACAATATTTATTAGAGTATTTTTCAGTGACATCTTGTGCTTTTGACATTATAAAGTGATCTTAATTGAAGCGGCAATTTTACATTCATAAATTTATAACAAATTTCGTCAGCTTTTTTTTTGTTGTACCTGTTCAATGACCCGCGTTTGTGCAGACACTGAGAGAAATGCGCAACTAGTAACGAAGTAAACAAACACAGGGTTGTTTTTGAAAACTGATAAGACAATCAGCTGTTGTGGCAAACATCTGTTTGACATAGATATACGAAACAGACTTGTGATTAGCTAACGATAGTATCTCTAATATGATAAGTGATTAACTGCTAATATGTATGTTTCAAAATAGTTCAATATTAAAATAAATCCCAAAAGTTTGTTACTTAATCGAACTAACTAATGCCTACACACATTACTTTAAATTTAATCGAAACTTGTGAATGTATGCGTATGCATACAATATATGCCCTGTTAATCCAAATAATTACCATAAATGTGTATGTGTATGTTAAGTTTACATTTCATAGAAACGCCGCGATAAGGCAATTGTCGTTGTAGTTGTTGTTGCTGCGAATCTGTGTGTGGCGAATGAAAATAAACAAATGCGCGACTTTCTCACGTTCGCCTTAAGAGAAACAGCTGTTCAGCATGAATGCTTAACACACACACGTGCGCACAAACCCATACTCATACAACCAGCGTAAGAACACAACACAGATGTGGGGCCGGTATATACACACACACACATATATATAAAGGCTACAAAAAAAATCTATGAAAGCAAAATGGGCAGCAATGCATATATGCAAAAACATTTTTACCGGCAATGGGAAAGTAGCTGTCAGGGTGGCTAAGGTTAAAGACAATCAATAAAGCGTATTTAAAAACTAACAAGCAATAAATAATACAAAAGAGAAACAGCAATTCGTCGAGTTGAAATTTGCATACGTACAAATGTACATAAATATTTCTGCACAAAGGTGTGCACACACTCATACTCTTACATGAAACGTAGAGTTGTGTGTGTTTTGTGATTTCAAAAAAAGAACGAACAGCAAAAATGCGAATGATAAAAATGCTTGAAATTCTTTTATATAATGATAATGGAGCTTGTCGCTGAACAAGTGAACACATTCATACAAACATTCAAATAAGCATTAATGTGCGCAATTGTAACTACATACATACATTAATCGTAGGCAATTTACATATGTACGTACACACTCAGGCATATCTACATACATTTGTACGTATTTGTGTGCAGATGTGTTTAGTTTCACTTTTTGCAAAACTTACTTGCGCTGTTGTTGTTTTTCTTATAGTTGCTTAATACTCGGGCTTCGAATGGTGTTGCCTTAAAGTGCATATGCTATATATTTATTCCGTTTTCATTGAATTTCTGGTCTCTTCCGCGGCTTTGGAGCTTCCTCCACTTACACATACATGCACACATACAAACAGATATAACACGAAGACTTTTTGCTTTAACACGGAGACACGAACAAACAAAACAATACGATGCGGACTAAACACTTATTAACACGTAGGTGCAATACATTAAATTCTCTTCAATACATTTTATTTACAATTGTTTTTACTTAAATGCTTCTAAATTACTTCAGTCACCGCGCACAATACACGGACTAATAACAAACGACTAGGTGTGTGTGTGTATGTGTGACCATACTCATCATTTTAAAAAAATACATCTCAAAGTTGATGGGATATACCAAATTAACTGACAATCGTATGTACACACTGGCAGCAGACAAATAAGCGATAACATTTGACAGTTTTGGTTTTAAATTAATTTTTTATTTGCAGCTCAGTTTAAATTAAGATTGGCCAACATCAAGTCTTCAACGTCCAATGTATTGCCATTAAGTGCCAATTTCTTGGCATCATCATCCAGTCCACCAATTGTATTCCAATACTCCAAGTCCGCATTGCTCGATAAATTGTACATGCGTCGATAAGACGCATCGATGTTATCGTCCAACATGCGATCCACAATATCGCGAGCCGGCAGTGGCGGCACCTGTTGAACAGTAGCCGTTGTAGACGGAGCTGGCAACGCATCCGTTGAGGGTTTTCCTCTGTTATGAGAAGCCATGCGCTGTGAGAATTCCACATTCTCAACGCCCATTTTGCAAAGAGCACATTTGCTCTGACCAATCTGCTCCTTCAACTTGTGCAGCGCAATCCGATCCTGAGCCAGGAGCATGCGTTCCTGTGACATTTGCGCTTCCTTCTCGCTCAGCTCGTGGGCTCGTTTGCCCAGGAGTTGCAGCTTTGCGTGCAGCAGCTGCTCTGCCTCACGTGCCTTGTTCTCGGCCATGTGGGATCGATTGATGGCCAGTCGATAGGCACTGGAGGCCTGCACCACTTCATCCTCCTTAACATTGAGGGCATTTTCTTTGTCCTGCAACACGCGCTTGCGCTGTTCCAGCTCTCGCTGCTGCTTATGACAGCGATCACGCTGCTCATCCGCCTGCTTAATGGCATCGCGTGCCACTTGCAGCTGCGCCTCCAGCTCCAGGCGTTCCTTCTCCGTGTCGCCCTGTTCGTGCAGTTTGTGCTGCATCTCCAGCTTCTGCTGCTCAACCAACAGACGTGTGCGCTCTTGCTGATTATCCAATTGTAGACGCTCCATCTCTGCCAGCTGCATGGACTTCAGTTCCTCAATTCGTTTCTCGTCGCGCGCCATTTGATCGCGATGATAGAGCTTCTCCTGCTCGAACGCTTTCTTCTCTGCCTCCAAGTTGGCCATGCGCTGACGCAACTGCCAATTCTCCTCGGCCGAGTCCTTGGACAGGCGACTCAGCTGAAGCTCCAACGTGCTAACTAACTCCATCAAGCGTCGCTTTTCCTCCTCTGCACTCTCTTCGTCAATCTTCAATCGTCGCTCGGCATCCGCCAGACGACGTTCCCGCGACTCCAGCTGCTGTTCGCGCTCCTTGGTCGTGCTCAATCCCTCGCGTAGCTCTTGCAGATCACTAGATGCCAGACGCAGCGTTTCCAGATAGCTGCCATGATCCCGCACAGCAGCCTGCTCCAGCAACTTGGCTTGGCGAATGCGTTCTAAGTCCGCTTCATGCGAACTGCGCAAAAGACGCAGATCATCCTCGTGATCCTGCTTTAAGGTGGACAGTTGCAGCTCGTAGTCTGCCTTTAGTTTATCCAGCTTGCTGGTGTAGTACTCGCGCAGCTCGGAGTTTTCCAGCTTGAGGCGCTCCTGCACTGCTTCGCAGTGATCCTCCAACACCTTCAGCTGCTTCCTAAGGAAATAAAAATTAGCTGAAATTTGTATGACATTTGTTTGTTTCAAGCCACTCACTTGTAGCTGCTCTCAATCATCTGGATCTCTTGCTCGTAGTTGACCTTCATGTTGGCCACCAGCTCCTCCAGCCGCAGTTTCTCAAGCAGATTGCGCTTCACATCCGTCTCCAGCTGCAGCAGCTGCTCTCGGGACTCATCCTTGGCAGGCTCAGGCTGTTGCTGGCTAGCAACTTGTTTGGCTTCCACTATGTTACTATTACTGTTGGTGTCCTCCATAGCAGGCTGGGTCATCAGCAGCTGCAGATGCACATTGATGCGCTCCTGCTGCGCCTTAATGTGCTCCTCCATTTGGAGCTGACGCTGCAATTGCTGCTGCAATAGTGTCTGGAAACGGCGATCCTGAGACTCTTGCTTGCGTTGCATCTCGAGCAGCGCACGTTCCTGACTCTTCATCTGGGCAGCGATGACTAGTTGCGTCTCCTGCTGTTGCAAAGCGTTGTAGCTGTGACTGCTCTCCATGTGCATGTTGTTCAGCATGAGAATCTGCTGAGCCGTGTTATCCGCCATGGGACGCAATTCTACCTCCTCCGCATCTGCATCTGCCAAGCGTAATACATCTGCTGTACTTTTGGCTTGCTCCATTGGCTGTGTTGACTCCTTCACCTGTTGTGGTGTGTGCGGTGTCGCTGGACGCTCCGGCTCTGCTTCCACCGCTGACTGGCTGTCCAAGCCCAATCCCAGCCAGTCGGCGGTGCCACGTTTCTTGGATACAGGCGTCGACATCCCAGAAACCGTTGCATTCGTCTCCTTTTCACGTCCGAAGAGACCCAAGGGATCCGCATTGAGATTGGTCGACTGCGCCGAAGCCGAGCTGCGTCGTCCTGGACCGCCGGCGGTCTTAGGACGTGCTTGCGAGAGCACATTCGAGGTGTCAGTGGTGGTGTCCGTAGATTGACGCGACATGGAAGGTTTTCCGGTAGAAGGCCGTTTGGTGACATCGCTACCGCTAACGATGTCATCGAATATGTTGCGTTTCGGCTCTGCCGCCACCAACAAGTCATCCAGTAGATTTTTCCGGGCACCGCCTCCACTCTTGGGACGTTTTGGATCAAAGCCCAAATCATCATCGTCGGCGTCGTCCATGGACAGCGATGGCTTCTGCTTCACTATGCGCGGTGTGCTGGTGGCATTGGGTTTAGTGGTTGCGGCAGCTGATGATGGACTTTGGACATCTGCTTCGCTCTCCTCTTTAATGCCAAACAAATCCTCAAGCTTTCCTTTGGGGCGATTTGCTTTGGGCAACTTTTTTCCAGTTGATGGTGCATCAAAGAAGTTGTCGTTGTCCAGGCTGTTGTCGCTTAGCAAATCTGCCAACGGATCATCACTAAAATTCATAGTTTTATTTATTTTTAGACCACTGTTGGTACAACTTGAAAAAATAGAAACACAAATTTGTTTGAAGCAAACGTTGCTTAGTAACGTACTTTGCCTGTAATCGATACAATTTTTTAAACACACTATGTACACACTGTTTTTATATCGGCAGATATCGATTAAAAAAGTTGACTGGAACCAGTGTACATGTAATTAGGACCAGTTTTAGTGGATTACTTACATATTCATAACCATAACCATGCTAAAAGCTCCATCATCTCTATTTAAGTAGTTCAATTTATTACTCTTAATCATTTCACACACATAGCAAATCTTTTCTTTCTTCTTTTAAGTCAAATTTTAATTGTTTGGAAAGAATTGCACTAATTTAAAAGCGACAAAACTTGTAACTGTAATAATCATCAGAATATCACTTTTTCGATAAAAATATCGATATGTTACGCGTATTCTTTGCAAAACATTGTCGAATTACAACAATTTTTTCCCCTCTTTTACACAAACTAAAATCCAACCAATCTACAGAAATTGACAATGATTCTGCAAAACTCCTTCGTTTTAAAGAGTAATATCGATATATCGTTTTAATGTAAATAACGATGCAGCCCTGCTGGCCTTACCAACCATCTGTAGTGCGACGCTGAAGTAGACAACTTTATAGTAAAATCAGTTTTTATTAAAAATGAGCAATATTTACATACAAGAGCCGCCCACGTCGGGAAAAGTGTTACTTAAAACGACAGTGGGCGACATAGATATCGAACTCTGGGCCCGGGAATGTCCCAAAGCCTGCCGCAACTTTGTGCAACTTTGCCTCGAGGGCTATTACAATGGGACAACATTCCACCGGCTGGTGAAGGGATTCATTGTACAGGGCGGAGATCCGCATGGCGATGGCACTGGCGGTGAATCCATTTACGGCCAGCCATTCAAGGATGAGTTCCATTCGCGACTGCGTTACTCACGTCGTGGCTTGGTGGGCATGGCAAATTGTGGGAAAGATGACAATGCTTCGCAGTTCTTCTTCACGTTTGCGGCAACGCCAGAGCTAGAAAATAAGAACACACTTTTTGGCAAAGTCACTGGCGACACGATCTTCAATATGCTCAAGCTGGAAGAGGGTGATGTGGATCACCAGGAGCGTCCCATGTATACGCATCGCATAATCTCCACCGAGGTATTGAGCAATCCCTATAACGATATTGTGCCGCGTGCGCTGCCCAAGGCAGCAGCCAAGTCCAAAAAGAGCAAAAAGGAGAAACAAGGGGTTAAGTAAGTATTTGTCTTCGAGAAGTATTTACATTAATATAAATTTGAATTATAGGAACTTTGGCTTGCTTTCCTTCGGCGAGGAGGCCGAAGGCGATGAGCAAGAGACCACTATATTCGTAAAGCAGAATGCGGGCAAAGCAAAGTCGCTCCATGATGCAACGGATGATCCCAAACTGAGCAAAGAGGCAATTAAAGTGCCCAAAACAGAACGTGCTCAAAGTGAGGAGCGTTTGTCCGATGACTGCGAGGAAATTGATGCCAAACCAAAAACCAATGCCTCTGACATCATTAAAAGTAAGCTGGCCAAGTCCAAAAGCAATGTGGTAAAACGTGAGATCAAAAGTGAATCAGAAGACGATGATGAAGATGTACTAATGACACGAGAACAGGAACAGAATATGAAGAAATCAGAGGAAAAGTAAGCAGGAATATTTGAGTATCAAATGTACTCATTCTACTTCAATTACTAAATCTTTTAGGAACAAAATTCGGGAAGAAATTGAATCCCTAAAACGGCAATATCAAATGGATAAATTGGCAAAGGACAAGGAAGCCTCCAAGGAGTCGGAGAAGAGTGCAAAGACTGCTGGCATAAAGGCAGCAAGTGACAATCATTATATCAATGATTTCATCGAAGCAAAAGAGAAATACACCGCTAAAACAAAGAACAAACTTAATAACAAAGGCAAGGACAGAGAGAGCTACACCTTGGAGTTATTATCCAAGTTCAAGTCTAAGCTGGACAATCTCAAGTACAAATCAAGCGAGAATGACGAAGCAGATGCTAGCACCACCACTGTGGATGAAACTGTTGTGGAAAAAGATATTAAGGGAGATGACTGGTTGGCGCATACATTAAATTTCAATAGCACTGTTCCTGTATTGGCCAAAGACGCCTCCACCAAGGGAGACGATTGGTATGATGTCTACGATCCACGCAATCCGCTAAATAAACGCAAACGGGGCGCAACAGAGCACAATAAATCATCCGGCAAATCGAAATCATCCAGAAGACATAATTGATTTATAGTAATAAATATTTAAAAAATCGTAAATGTCCAAATAATAATATAATTTAAGTAAAAGTCGAATAAATTAAAGGTTTAATGGTTAAAATTAATTTTTTTAAAGGTGGCGCCATCATTGAAAAATTACCAAATTATGTGTTACTGTGCTGGTATTAATTCAGTTGGTATATTTTGCAAAGTAATGTAGTATATTTAGAAATTCAAGTTTTGGTCACGCTGGCGGCAGCAGCTGAACAATAATACAAAAAAAAAACGTACTCAAGGTGAAGTAATTTGGCTTAAAAATACAGGTAATTGTTGCAAAGAATTAACTCCAAATAGTGCTGAAATTCGTAGTGTAGAATGACGTCATGTTAACACAAATCTAAATTCGCGTAACACAACAAACTGCAGCAAGTATTTGCGTCACTCACAAATTATTGATTTTATTCCACATTTGTTTCCGTTGTTGTCGTCAGAGCTACGCACAGCAACTGTAACGGGGTTACAAGGGGGGACAAAGGCAAGGCTGCTTTAGTCACCATTCCATCCACAAGCAGCAGCAGCAGCTGAAATGAGTGCGAAAAGCAGACGCCCAGGTACGGCAAACAGCCAAACGCCGAACGAATGTGTTCAGGTTGTGGTTCGATGTCGTCCCATGAGCAATCGTGAACGCACCGAAGGCTCACCGGAAGTGGTCAATGTGTATCCCAATCGTGGTGTTGTGGAGCTGCAGAATCTGGTGGATGCCAACAAGGAGCAACGCAAGGTGTTCACCTATGATGCCGCCTACGACGCGAGTGCATCGCAAACAACGCTCTACCATGAGGTGGTTTTTCCCTTGGTCAGCTCGGTGCTCGAGGGCTTTAATGGTTGCATCTTTGCGTATGGCCAAACGGGCACGGGGAAAACGTTTACAATGGAGGGTGTTCGTGGAAATGATGACTTAATGGGCATTATACCGCGTACGTTTGAACAGATTTGGCTGCACATCAATCGCACCGAGAACTTTCAGTTTCTGGTCGATGTCTCATATCTGGAGATTTATATGGAGGAGCTGCGCGATCTGCTTAAACCGAATTCCAAGCATTTGGAAGTGCGCGAACGTGGTTCGGGGGTCTATGTGCCCAATCTGCATGCCATCAACTGCAAGAGTGTGGATGATATGGCCAATGTGATGAGATTGGGCAACAAGAATCGCACTGTTGGCTTCACCAACATGAATGAGCACAGCTCTCGGTAAGTCTGTACTTTTCTTTGCCATATAGAATTTTCTATAGATTCTAATTTGCTTTCAGTTCGCATGCCATCTTCATGATCAAGATTGAGATGTGCGACACCGAGACAAACACCATTAAAGTGGGCAAATTGAATCTCATCGATTTGGCTGGTAGCGAACGACAGTCCAAGACAGGCGCTTCCGCCGAGCGTCTCAAGGAGGCCAGTAAGATCAACTTGGCGCTGTCATCACTGGGCAATGTCATATCAGCACTTGCTGAGAACTCGCCTCATGTGCCGTATCGTGACTCGAAGCTAACACGACTGCTGCAGGACTCATTAGGTGGCAATTCCAAGACCATTATGATTGCCAACATTGGACCCTCGAACTACAATTACAACGAGACATTGACGACTTTGCGGTATGCGCAGCGTGCGAAGAACATACAGAATCAGCCAGTGAAGAACGAGGATCCGCAGGATGCCAAGCTCAAGGAGTATCAGGAGGAAATCGAACGACTAAAGCGACTCATTGCCCCGCAGCAGCAGCAACGCAGCGAGAAATTGGCAGCCGCTGCCAAAAAGCGTGTAAAGAAACCCAAACGAGAGCCAGTGCGTCGTGAACTGACCGACAGCGTGACGCAGCAGCAGCTTCAGCCGGCCGAGGAGGAAGAGAAGGAGAGTGAAGGCGAGGAGTTGTCCGAGCCCGAATCGGACAAAGAAAACGAGGCGGAGGTGGCCAAGTCCAGCGAGCAATTGGAGCGCGAGCGTGTGGAGAACGCCAAGCTGGCTGCCAAGTTGGCGGAGCTGGAAGGCCAGCTGGTGCGTGGTGGCAAGAATCTGCTGGACACTTATAGTGAACGTCAGATTGAGCTGGAGAAGAAGCTGGTGGAGATTGCGGAGCGGAAAAAGCGTGAAATTGAAATACAACAGCAGCTGGAGCTGCAGGAGGAGACAACGCTGGAAATACGCGAACGCAACGTTTCTCTAGAGCAGGAAGTAGAACTAAAGAAGCGCAAACTATCCAAATGCTATGCCAAGTATTTAGCGCTGCAGCAGGAACTCAACGATTGCAAGCA
Organism: Drosophila nasuta; assembly: GCF_023558535.2. NCBI lineage: Eukaryota > Metazoa > Arthropoda > Insecta > Diptera > Drosophilidae > Drosophila > Drosophila nasuta. The sequence continues at coordinate 34,701,076 of NC_083457.1, read as the reverse complement.
CGATCATAATCAGGATCTGCGCGAACTGGAGATGGCACAAAATGAGCTCGTCAAAGAGCTAAAACGACAGCTGCTTATCATTGACAACTTTGTGCCCATCGAAGTGAAGCAACGTCTGTACACGCAGGCCAAGTACGACGAGGAGCAGGAGGAATGGAAATTTGCCTCGCTGCCCATGCCTATGACCACCAGCGATGGCAAGTTTAGCAACAAACGTCCCGTCTCGCATCCGAATCGCCGCCGGCCCATCTCCGAGTATGCCATACAGGAGGCGAAATCGAATGCACCCGGCGCCATACGCTTTCGCAGCGAGAACATACTAAACTATGAGCTGGACATGCCGTGTCGCACCACCCAGGAGTACCGCACACCCAAGGTCTCGGCCTCGTTGCAGGCTGTGCTGGCGCAGGCCATGCAAACGGGCGATGACATTGACATTGTGGATACGCACACCAATTCTTTGCGCCATCGCCTCGAGAACATCATCAATGGCAACAGCAGTAGTGCTGCAACCACTGCTGCGACCACAGCCTCAACAGGTATTGCCGGTGCTCCCAATACACGTCTGGCCAAGAGCACAAGAAGTGGCTTGCCAAGCGCTGGCTCTGCGTTGGGATTCCAATCGACGACCGCCCACTGGTCGCATGCCCGTCAAGAAACCAGCCTCAGCTTATCCCAAGGCGCGTGGCCTAGTCAACAAGTAGTCCCAGGAGAGACTCGTATTAACTCAGTCACACATACACAGAATCACACACACACACTAACCAAAGTTCTCATAGTCACAGTCAGCATGTAAAAAATAACGAATCGAATCTAATCTTTGTTCTAGTTGCGCATCCTATGCAAACCCAAGTCTTAGCCCAAATCTTCGCACATTTCGCGCTTTCTAAAAGTATTTTGCATTTCTTGTATTCCCTTTAATTTGTTTAAACCTTTTTTTTTTTGGTTTATTATTTTTTTTTGTTATTGCAATTACTTTTTAATTGATTTGTTATTGCTTTTTGGTGCGCCGCAGTCGCAGTTGCAGGCGGCGCCTGCATTTTGTCCCACTGTGGCCAAGTCATTCATTTAATGTGCAATTTAATCTTAAGTTTAATGTTTATACTTAATTGTTTACTATTACTTTATGTTTATGACTATTATTATACTTACTTAGTACAAGCAGCTTAGTTAATCTGATCAGACCAAATAAAGCAACTCAACTCAAAGCAAACTCTTTGCATATCGTTCTTTATATCTTTCATCTTTAACGTTACTGTTGTGACCTATTTTTCATCCTGTTTGTTTCAGAAGTTCAATATGCGGATAGTTATTTGGAGATACATCCATCAATTCAAAACTATTTCACTTCTATTTACATTGCTTTGCCCACAGCATATACTTGTCATGCTTCACAGCATTCCCAGCTTCTATTTGAGCTACCTAGAGTACGAATGTTTTATTTAAGCAGAGTTACGTTTAATAAATGCCAACAGATTGCTTGATTTAAATTGAAAATGCAGCAGAAAAATACTTTATGCCTTTCGGGGCTTTTCCTTTGCGACTGTTCACTTGATGACTTTAAGGCCACGACCAACTTCAATGAAAGCCTGCACAGCGCGATCGATTTCCTCCTCCGTGTGGGCAGCAGAGATCTGCACACGGATGCGAGCCTTGCCCTGGGGCACCACCGGATAGCTGAAGCCAATCACATAGATGCCACGAGCTGAATTAGATGAATTAGAGAATGAACGATTTTGAATCCAAATCGTAAGTGAAGAATTTCGGCACTTACTGAGCATTTGATCGGCAAAGTTGGAGGCGAGGCGAGCATCACCCAGCATGACGGGACAAATGGGATGATTCTCACCGGCAATGGTGAAGCCAGCCTTGGTCATTGCGTCGCGGAAGCGTTGCGTGTTGCTCTGCACACGCTGGCTGAGCTCGCTGGAGCTGAGCAACATGTCCATCACCTTGAGACCCACACCAACAACAGCTGGTGGCAGCGTGTTGGAGAACAGATAAGGTCGCGACTTCTGGCGCAGAAAAGAGATGAGCTCAGCAGGGCCAGTTGTATAACCACCTGAAGCACCGCCCAGCGCTTTACCCAGCGTCGAATTAATTATGTCCACCTCGCCCATGACCTGACCGTATTCCTCTGTGCCGCGTCCCGTGGCACCAAAGAAACCTGTGGCATGGCACTCGTCCACAAACACGAGAGCGTTGTATTTCTTGGCCAGCTCAATAATGCGAGCCAGTGGCGCAATGTTGCCATCCATAGAAAAGACACCATCAGTGGCAATGAGCTTCAAGCGGGCATCGCTGGAACGCAGCTGTTGCTCCAAATCGGCAAGATCGCGATGCTTGTAGCGCTGCTTTTTCGCCTTGCACAAACGAATGCCGTCAATGATGGAGGCATGATTCAATTCATCCGAGAACACAGCATCCTCTGGCGTGAGAATGGCCTCAAAAATGCCCGCATTGGCATCGAAGCATGAGGCATACAAGATGGTATCCTCACGGCCATGGAACTGGGCAATCTTCTGCTCCAATTGCTTGTGTATGTCCTGGGTGCCGCAAATGAAACGCACCGAGCTCAAGCCAGCGCCATAACGTTCCAGCAGCTGCTGACTGTAGGCAACAATCTCGGGATTGTTCTACGCGCAGTTAAATGATAAATAATGGAGTAAATTAAGGTTGTAGACGATGAACTCACCGCTAAACCAAGATAGTTGTTGGCACAGAAGTTGAGTATGCGCTCCTCGCTGCCCTGCACAGTAATCTGTGTGCTCTGCGAGGATGTTATGATGCGCTCCGCCTTAAAGGTTCCCGCCTCCTTGATGGCGCTCAGCTGCTGGCCAAGAATATCGCGTAGCTGCGACTGCGCTGCAGCGCTGTAGTGACGCACTTGGCCCACAGCTGTTGGGGTTAAGTTGCATAATGCAAATAAGACGAATTATCATGACAGATGTTCAATTGAAAATACGAATTACACGCTTACCGCGCAGCGACAATATCTTTGAAAGAGCTGGCATTTTTCGACGTATACTTAATGTCGTTCCGTATACTTAATGTGTAGACAACAGACTGGCAGCACACGTCCGTCCACTCAACGCCTCACATGGAACTGAGCGACCGAGCGACATCAGCAAAACGGGCCCCCAATGCAAAAAGTAAAAACAAAACAACAACAAACAATATAGTAAGCAGCAACAAAATCATGGCAACAACAAGTTGAAGGCGCTGTCGTTGTCGTCGTCGTTGTCAGGCAAGCATCAGGTTTGTTGTTGTTTTCCTGATTTATAAATACATAGACCCCATATATACATACATATATCATCGTATAAGTGTTTAACTTTGTACATAACGAACTGTTATTATTATATTAATTGAATTTGCTTTCATTTTCGTTGTCATAGTTGCCGCTGCCAATTGTTAAAATTTCATTTTTCTCTGCACTGGGAGAAAAATAACAAATAAAATTAGCAGAATGAGATTTCGAGATTCTGGAATATTATTACTACATATAAAGATATAAAATCATGTAAATTAACAAATTAATAGTTCATGTTATAAGCCATATACATAAATATATGTAAGTGCTTTTCAAAATTATATTGATTTATATAAATTTATCATTACAGTATTGAATAATAAAATTCTTAGCCTAACCGCAAGTGCAAGCTTATTATAAATACACACATAATAAATATAAAAATGTGTACACTGCAAAATTATTTATTTATTTCTGTCCGGAAATGATATTATTCGCTACATTTATGACGTAGCAATGATATTACGCATTGCTCAATTAACCTTGTCAATTATGTGATCCATGATCTACTCTCTTCGCAGTTCTTTTAATGAAATTAGTAACAATGCCATGACCAATTAAGCAATGTTGCCTATGTAAACAAATTAAATTGATTTATGTATTTGAAATTGATTCATGTAAATAGATTAAGACTTACATTCATACATATGTGTGCTTTTGATTTGAACCTGATTAAGCGCACATGATAACCCAGATCTTTCATTGGCAAGTGCATATTCATGTGCTAATATATTATCAAAATGTATATGGTATTAGAATTGGCATAATAAACATATAACAATACAATAAACACATAATAATAATAATTCAATTAACGTATTAAATGCAGTAATTACATTGATATTTAAACTCTACAATCTCTCCACAGTGACCGGCAAGCAGTGTACTTCTTGTGCATGAACAGATGGGCCTGCTTGCACAGAGAGCCAAGGTCTGTGTAAGCAGTGCAAAAGTCACACGTCTCCAAGCATAGAAACACCAAAGAATATTCTTTGGTTAGTATCGATAAAATGATACATCGCAGTTTTGTAAAGCTAACTAAACTAGTGCAAATGGGTTTTTGGTTTCTTGCCATCGATCTTTATGTCATCAACATACTGAACGTTTTAGGACTGCATGTTGAATTATTTTGATTTTCTATGGGCAGATTAATCTGCTTGCACTAAGAGACACGGTATGTTAAAGCAGAGCACAGCCACAAAAAAACTATGTATAAAAGTACTGACGACTGCATACCAAGCAGTATAATTCGATTGACCTTATTTATTTTATTTTATATATTTATGTGAATCAAGATATAAAATTAAATTCACAGTTAGACATTGAAATGATTATAAGACAATCGAAATCCGCTGCCAACGAAATTTGGTGATTTTTTGGCCACAATTCTTATGCGATCACTTTGCATATTAAACGCTGCAGGCATAGTAGAGCCACAAAAGCGCCGTTGAGTTTCGGAATCATCGTCAAGTTTTTCGTAAACACTAATATTATTGAGGTCGCAATTGGTGGCTGAGCCCATGTCGAAAGCTAAGCGAAAAAAAAAAAAAAAAAATTGCGTTATGTCTAATAATAGTATACTATCGATATGTAACAACTCACTTTTGAAATAGAATTGTAGTGTGATTCCGGCTGGAACCGAAATGTACCACGTGCAATCAGAAAAGTCATGATTATCATATGGCGGATACGCAAGCTGACCTTCCAAGCTGGTTAGATTCCCTCCACAACCAGCCGGCAGTGTGTTTACGTTGGAATGGTAAAATATTGATATACTTCCTACATTGGATGAATCAATGCGAATCGCGTTTGAGGTGCTCAAAAAGGAGGCAGGCTTCGATTTGTAGTCATTTGTAGCATTTAAGAGCGTTCGATTTGCGCCCACGTCTGTAATCTATATTAAAGAGAATTCCGTTAATAAGCTTCTGAATAAAGTTAATTGCATTTTTCTAACCAACAGATGGCCTGAATCTATAAACTGATAAAAGTGCACAAAATCTAATTCAAGGGCCACAGCGTATCCGTTTGGTACATGAATTTCATTAATGCAATTTTTGGCCTCGGATCTTTCCATGCCATTATAATTCAAAATCCCATCCAAAGATACAAAGGTACGGTTGCAATCTAAAAAAAAAGGAAACAGGTTGGAAATATCCAGAGGGATTAAACATAAATAAACAATTTATCAGTTGTTCATTCAGCTATCTTATCTTTGTAAGCATGTATTATGTTTACCAATTTGGACATACTTATTTTCGGCCTTATTGTCAAGTTTAGTTCATAGCTTATATCGCTTCCAGAACTGTGGAAGATCACATTGAAACTTCTGCTGTAGGGGAGATACCAAGTGGTATTGCTGAATTCTCCGCAATAATACCTGTCAAACTTGTTGAAGGAAACAAGGCTTAGTAATAAAGCAGACGCGTTCTTAGCCAACAGGTCTTACGTAATCGCCCTTGATAAACACATAGTCGACGCATTTGCGGGTCAGTGGAGAGATATCCGACAATTGCACGTCATGCACATCGATTTGAATGTCAAGAACAGTGGTGAAGTGCCACTGACAGTGAACATTGCCCTGGAAAGTGCTGGAGATACTCTTCGAACTCAAGCGAAGATTGATGAACTGCAAAGAAGAGTTTATTATTAGAGCCCCAATGGAGCAGTGAAAATATACTCACCTCATTCCTGCCTAGAGTATAGCTAAGTTGGCCACAGAAACTCGGTTCTATTTCAAGCAGTATCTCAAAGCTGATGTTCTTTGAAGGCGCAATGGCGCTCAGTTTGATTACCATTTCATTGTAGGAACTGTAGAGCTTGGTGCCGTTTCCCAAATGGGAGTAATAGCTGCCCAGACTGGCACTGTTGCCGTCGAAGCCATCCAAGATCTCAAGTGAGCTGCATTTAGGACAAGCTAGCTCATTCAGTTGGAGCTGCTTCAGCCATACGGAAACACGATTACCGAGCGGCACACTAACGCGGAAATAACAATGCAATTCATCGCCAGCAGTGCTGGCATTCAGCTGATAGGATCGTACCAGATCCAACCGAGTGTTGCCCTCGCTAAGCGCGAGACGTTCGTTGCAATTGGGCGTAAAGTGCACGCTGGCCACAAAGCCTCGTCCACTTTCATCCATATAGCGGGGTAGAGTGGCCACAATCAATGCCTCATTGCTGTCGACCATGACGGATGGACTGGTCAAGTTACCACACAATTTACTGATCAGATGCTCCTTGCTGTGACTATTGCCACGATAGATGCTCAGATCGCCATACTGACAACGGTTCTCAACCTCAAAGTACTTGAAGCGAAGAAAGATCGCATGCTGTGGCGGCGCCAGCACATGCCACTTACACTCCTGGCGAGACTTGTAGGTGCTGCCCAGGTCAGAGAGCAGCGGACGCAGCGTGAATGGAGCAGTGTAATTGCCACCACAGCCAACCAACTGATACTGCAGCTCGAAGGGAAATGTGGACGAGAATGTCGTAAAAACAAGACGCAGACGTTCATATCCGCTAACCTCGAAACTGGGACACATGGTCTGATTAATCAGCTGCTCCTTCCCATTTACTGTTCGATATGCATCAAAGTAAGAATTACGACAGGCCCGCTGCAGCCAAGCCGGATTACCCTTGGGTATGACGGTGACCACCAGTTGGTGCTTGGTGTCCGTGACGAACTCATAATTGCAACGCATGTCGTTATTCGAGATGCTTTGATAGGTATTGCCACCGCTATGCGTTTGCAGCTCCCTGCTCACCTGGAGCTTCGTATCACAGGTTGTGGAGACGTTGAAGGTGAAGCCATCAGCTGTGATGTTGTCATTGGTGCGAAAGATAATACGTAGACGATTCGAACGTGTAATCTGAGGCGCAGGCAACTCTCGTCCACAGAGTGTGTCTATCGTTTGCCAGAGATCTGCTCTATATTCGAGCACCTCGACGCGATCATTACTGCAATTGGGCGCCATCTCAATGAAGAACCGATCCCGGAACTCCAAACGCAGCGACAAATCCGACGGCGCTTGATACTCCCACATAAGCTCATTGTTGTTTTTGTATTCTGATGGACCAACAGTCACTAGAGGCGCTGGCCTATCTCCATATAGCACTATAATTCCGGATACCAAACTCGAATCTTTTAGTTTTTTGTTGGCAATCAGCTGGAACTCGCTGCTTCCTGCTTGATACTGAGTTGCATGATAACGCACCACGTAGCCGATTCTAAATGGTAGTGTGCTGTTGCTGGTCACGACCGTGTCGCGACAGAATCTACTCAGTTCACCGTCTCCGAATTTGACTGAGATGCTCACATATTCATTCTCACAGCGATCAGCGAAGCTTAAACTACTGGCATTGACTTGTAAGCGGTTAAAGTTATCATTATTCAGCGTCCATACACATTCGAGGGCGCCAAAGTGTTCCCTCAACAGTGGCAGCTGCATTGTGGTGCCGTCCATCATCCTAATGTTTCCGCCACATGCGTAACGTCTATAAGTAGCCCGGAAATTAAACCCAATGTCCGGCTCGATTTGAACGATCTCAATGCGCCCAAATGTGGTCGCCAGCGAGAAAGTTGCATCTCCTGGACGCAATATTTTCAGCTCCCTTTGCAGCTGATCGGAGAACCTGATCAAACCACCACGCCTCACCATGGAGTACGTGACATTAAAGCTGATGGTTACCTGCGGATCGGACAAGAAGTGCAAGTGACAGTAATAGCGGGGCACTTGCAACATCTCCACATTGGAAAGCGTGCCTGCAGCCTGTCTACCAATGTCTGGCGGGCAGGAGGAGGCTTCCATCGACAAAAAGCGTGCACGGATCGTCTTTCGCGGCAGGGAGGACCGGAGTATAATTTTGATGTTCAAAAGATTATCGGTAGATTCAATAAATCTGCTACCATTGTAGGTATTGAAATTAAAATCGACTATTTTGGACAACCCGCTCATGTCATTGTAGGCCATAACGTGCAATTCCGACGAGACAATTCTGCAGAAATAGATTTGAGAAAAGAACAGTTGAAATAGTAGTACAGTGAAATTTCAAAAAGTTAACGCCTCTATTTAGTCGACCCCCTTTAAGCGAATACTTTTTATGCGAAATTCTTTGGAAGGTCTCGTCTTTTTGCAAGTCAAAAATGATGCGACCGTTTAACATATGATATATACGTCCAATATAGATTATACTTTATTCAATCCAATGCTCTTTGTATATGGTTTGTCAGAATCTGAATCTAGCATTGTATGCTTAAGAACAAGGAAACATTGTCACTCTAGGGTCTACCTATAGTATATTCGCTAATATGAAATAATTTAAGCAGTATGTCCGTCCGTATTAGAACCTTATATTTGAATTCAAAACAAATTTTGTTTGTGTTTAAAATGTAATGCGGTATCTGAGAGCCGAGTACACTCAACATACTTACGATTGTTTTGATTGAGTGGGGGGTATCGGAGTGACGGAACGCAGCTCATCTAGGTTGAGGAATTCAAAGCGAACGCGTTGACCCTTTGGCACCATAATACGCCACTGGCAGTACCGCGCCCACTTCTCAGGAATTAAAGTCCGTGATAGTTGTAGCTCCCCAGAAACAGCATTGACAGCGTGTTTGCAGGCACCAACAACCTTGTTATATTGTAGACTAAATCCTCGGTATGTATTAAGCTTAGAGTTCTTTGTCACGAATCGCACAGCGAGTTCGTTTGTTGAAAAGGGAATCGAATAGGGTATCTCTGTGAGATTCCCATAAAGTATTAACAAGACACGTCGTTCATCTACCATATCCGAGAACTCAAGGCGATCCAAATCATTTGCATTTGCTGCCACATCATAGGGCACATTCAAATCGGTAATGTTGACAACGATATGTGTATCCGACCGGGTTTTGACGGTATACTCGCATTCAGCCGGCTTGGGATAGCCACCCAGTAATGGATAATTTACGGAACTGATCACCCCACTTGGAGAAGTGTGCTCGCCACCGCACTGACTTACCGAAACATTTAGCGAGAAACCCGCATGGGGTTCATTGAGCTCCGACTGGTAATGTACCAGCAGCATATTTCCAGAGCTTCTTGTTGTCGCTGGTTTGTGGCATGTTCGGAGTAGACGACGTGAGAGCATTGTTGAACCATCGTAGAGCTCGGCAAACTCCTTGTCGCAATTCTGTACACTTAAGTCGAAGGTATTTACGAAAGTGGCTGAAACGGTTTCGCCCAACGGTGCCACTATCAACCACGTGCAGTCCGAGTATGCTGGAGGATAATCCGGATACTTGGGAGTGCTAAGCACGTAGCTGGGCGAGAGATGGGTTAGTCGAATTTCAGATTGACAATCATTGTACTCTCGATATGTTAGTGTCCAGTTGTTCTGCACGTGCCTAGTTCCCATGCGGTTATTCCATTTTTCGAACATCAAATATTTGATGGTAGCATGTGGTCCACTCGTCCGATATGACTTCTTATTAAAATTCAATTGGTTGCAGAACTTGCCGTGCGGCAACATCGGTGCTCCGGTGTCGACACCATCATAGATGAGTCCATAGTGCGTGCAAGTGTTGTTGACAGCCTCTGAATGATACTCGATGCTTATGTCGACGACACTGCCGGGTCGTACATTGATGTGATACTCACAGACGATACTATCTTCCATATATTGATACCACAACCTTTCCTTCTTAGGAATCATGATGGTGCCCACCTTACCAGTCATATTGCCACCACAATTGGTTTCGACAACTGCTCTAAAGCCGGTACCATTCATAGATACGTCAGAGATGAACTTGATTTTTAGATACGGTGTGCCTTCGACGCGTTTTAAGAGCGAAGTTGCGCTCATATTGCAGACATGCAACTGCTCCTGCCAATCCACCATATTGCTTGAAGTCTGAATGCTCAGATAGTCTAGCGCGCACTTGTCCGATACCTCCAGACTGACATCATAAAGTTTTGCAACGACATGGCGATCATCGTCCTGTGCCTTGAACTCCCACTCACAGTTCAACCTCGGTCGATAACCATGTGGATACCCTGGTGACATTACTTGAATCCGGTCTTCGCGTCCCACTATGTAGCTCATGCCACATCCTTCGGTTAGCGTCACATTGCCGACCAGATGATCAGTTCTCTGAATGTGCCAATTCAACAGAAAGGCGTCGAAATCTGCATTTACAGTTTTCAGATAGATGATATTGCTACTCGAGGTGAACTGCCAGGGCGAGTTCTGTATTGGGATGCGCAATCCGGTGTCATCAAAACCATCAAACAGCTTGAAGCATCAAAATATGTATATAGTCACAAATTAATTTCGTTTAAATAAAGCGAACATCACAAATTTAATTAAAACTACCGGACTAAAGAAGCGCATTGCTCTCTTAAGCTACTCTTGTTGTTAGTAGTCAACTAATTAAATAATCTTTTCTGTTAGGTAAAGTTATGCCGAAGGTTATTTCCACTACAATCGATACAATGATATTTGCAAGTAGTAATGAATTAGAAAATTATAAATTATAAAAGCAGATTAACTAAATAATAACACATAAAAATAAGCAAATTGTAATATATATGAAGTAGAATGCTGTAGTGCCACCAAGATCAATTCTCGCAACACGCACAGCTTACCTGCAGTCCAGTGTTGTACTCCTTAAAGTCAATCACGATAATCGAGTCAAGTTCCGCAAAGATGCGCCAAATGTAAGGCTGCTCATCGCCACGTACCGCAAGCGTTGGTGGCGATTCGATCTTACCACTTGTGATATTTGAAAATTCATTGACGTGAGCTGAATTAAATAATGATTTAATGAGGGAACAAATAAAATTGTTATGTAAACGTACCATAATTCCAGCGTAACTTGAATCCTTTGCCAGTGCTGCCAGACTGACTTCGGAATTTCACCCAGACGTCCGAGCTAACAGTCAGGGGCTCCACAGGCAGCACATTGTCACAGTATAGACCCAGTAAGGAGCCCGTCTTACCAGCACGTACTTCCAGGAAATCGAAATTGCAGTGTTCGGACTTGAAAATGTCCATTGCCTCGAATCTTAGTTCAATGGCATTGCCAGGACGGAGATTCGTTTGCCATTCGCATTCCACATTTGAGGGATAGCTGTCCGGATAGTTGGGAGAATTAAGTGTGCCGCGAGCGGACTTAATTGTACCTCCACAGGAATTATCGAGGGTGCTAAATTGAGCTGCTAGCACAATGCCCACTGCTTCAATGCGTGCCACGTTAGTGGGGATAACCAAACTATTCGGATGCTCTTTGCATAGATTATAATAAAGCACATCATCCTCATCGTTGTATATCCATAATCCATAATTGCCGCCTTGTGATGTGCATGGACACTCCAGTTGATTAATGTTAAGTGAAATTCTAGTTCCATTTTCTGACTGAATTTCCCAAATGCAATTTGTATCGAGTCGAGAGTTTAGATAACCCTCGTGGTCAATTCTCTTACCGCCGCATCCTCGTTGAAACCGCATCGCAAACTTACCCCATGCACCTTTTTTGGCTTTAAATGTCACATGAACAGTGCCCTCCATTGTTAGGGGCTCTGAAGGTTCGTTGCCACTGTATTGAATACTGAAATTTGCCGGCTTAATTAAATCTCCTTTCTTTAAATGCTTAGAGCCATAAATTGTCAGACTAGACAACTCGGAATTCGTCGTAAAATTGAAAACATCGAAGCTGAATTGAATAGTAGTATAGGGATGTTCAACCTGTCGAAAAAGTTTAGGCATTAATAGTTAACGATTCACGGCCACTTCACTTAATATATTTTTCACTTAATGGTCTTAATGCCATTGCAATCCATTTACTTTAAATTTAATTTAGAATCAGAAAACCCAAAGAAAGTGATGCTATTTTAAACTCTTTGAACAACCACTATTAAGTTCTTTAAACAGCCACATATTTTAAGATTCAGTTGTGACCGTTAGAACAAGTGTGCATATATATATGTATTACAATAAATCTGTTAACTTCGCTGAGTTGTTACTCTACAGACTCACCTCTACGACCCATACGCACTCGATATCCTTATCATAAACATCCAAGCCTTGCTGGTAATAGCTGGGAGATGCAATAAGTCCGCTGCTCGCACTAATGGTGCCTCCACACCTGGCTGGCACTTGAGTGTACGTGGCTTTCATGTATTTGCGAGTACGTTGCGTGCTGCTACGGAATCGGATATGCAGCTCATTTGCTGGGGAGGAGAATTTTTGAGCAGTGAACTCCACTTGGCAACTGCGCAGCATGACATCAGATGCATTGCTGCCAGACCAAACGGTCAGCGTATCCTGACTGCAATCGTGTTGCGGTGTCTCAATGTGCAACTCCTCAATGGAGAGTTCGATTTGATAGCCTTCGGGCACAAGGATGTGCCACTTGCAATCCTCATCGACACTGAATGGAGCATTCGGTGTCTCAATCTTGCCACTGGCAGCGCGCAACTCTTCGCCGCAGCCCACACGCTTGAATTCGGCATGGAAACCCTGTGATCCGATCGATGCATCACTATTGAATTGCAACACCAGTCGATTACCCACACTAGTGACGACATCTTGAGTGGCGGTGCATAAACGTCGCTCGCTCACGAGCTGAGTGTTCCGATAGTCGCGAAGCAGCACGTAGTCAAAAGCACAATCGGGATCAACGGCTTCGAAGCTCATGTGGGAGATAGCCAACTGCACATGACTCTTGGCCTCTCCAGCTCGTATGTCCCACTCGCATTTGGTATTGGTGTCATATTTATCGGGGAAATTGGGTGTCTCAATGGCGCCACTCAGCTGCTCCAAGCGCACAATGCAATTGGTAGTGTAGTCCAGTAGAAAATGCATGCCTTCAGGTGATTCGTCATTCACATTATAGCGCACCAACACTTGATTTCCTCTGGATCGCAATGCCAATTTCTCTCCTACAATGCTGCAGTTCAGTGGCAGTTTGGGACTACCAACAGTGGGTCCATCGTATAAGGACAAGAGACCATTGCACAGATCGTCACGGCTCTGCAGCTGCAGATCCACCGTTGATCCAGCAGACACACTGATCTGCCAATCGCAGGCCAGAGCACCTCGATTGCCCGACATGCTGTGTGGCGAGTGTATAGAACCTGACGATGACGTCAGCTTGCCGCCGCATCCAACGGTTGTGATCTGCCAGTTGAAATGGAAGCCACTTTCCTGCATTACTGCATCAGAGTGAAAGTGTATATAGAGCGCATTTGCATAGGAAGGCAGTCGCGGTGGAATATCCCAACCACAGTAGCGTCCTATCAACGGTGCTTCCGCGTGGTCGCCATTTCTGGTGTGTCGATCAAAGAAAGAAAAATAATAAAGATTGTTAGAGAATGATTGGTAGAGGAAAGCTGCAAAAAGAGGGAAACATATTATTTCATTATAAAATTATTTTTCTTAAAAAAAAAAGTAGTTAAGAATTTGACGATTTTAACAATTGTGTTGTTGGTAGAAAGCTAAGAATCTTTAAAAGTAATGTCAGCTAAAGCACCTGATCTCCACATAGTCATCAGTGCAGCGATCCGAAGTTCTTTCCGTTGTAAAATTGTGAACAATAAGCTCAAGGCGTTCTCCGAACGGCACCCTAATGATCCAAGTGCAATTCTCAGATGAACCATATTTATCTGGCCAATTGGGACTCTTAATGATACCGTAGCGTGCTGAGTAAGTGCCGCCACACACTGTAAATGTATAATTTTATGATTAATGAGTAGAGGGTGTAATATCACTGTGGTTAACTTACTGTCATTAGCTGGTTTGTAATCAAAATTTAGTTGTGAGATAAATTGTTCCCCAAATGCTCTTATTGTCAGAAGATTCGAATCGATGTCTTCGCTCAGTTCAAATGGCTCTAGTTGTCCCCCCTTTGAAATTTCGAAGTAGTTTCCCTTCCCCCACAGTGCTGTTATCAAATAACTGTAATTTTCCTCGTCCCACGTAGTCAACCATTACTATATGCAGATGCTTTCTGCCTGGCACTTCAATAATCCATTCGCAAATAGTATTGCGAATAAAATATTCGTAGGTGTCCTGCTTGGGAAGTAAAGACGCCTCCACATTCCGCGGAGGTTGCCTCGAATTGAAACCGAAGACCACGAGCACGCTGAGGATTGCTAACTCCATGGAAGTGCAGTCGCATCTGGTTATTTTTGGAGACCAAAACAACATTGGTCAGATTTTGCGTGTACCGTTGTTTATCGCTTGAGTTCCGAGAAAAATAAACCTGCGCACATAAATAAAAATAATAAAACCCAATTTATTATGAAATATTTACTAACATTCCAACTTTACTCACATCCAAATAGTTCGGTTGAATTGAAAAATTTATAGATTCGTCGTCATCCTGATGCTCAGCAGAGATTGTTTCCTTCCCACTAATCGATAGATCGATTATTGTAAGTCGGATCTTATATTGTACAGGAATATTTATATAGTATGTGCAGTCCAAGTTCTCCAAGTATCCATTCGGATAGTTTGGAGTCGATAAATCTCCCGAATTTGATGTTATATTAGCGCCGCAAACTAAAGAAAATATATGGTTTAGAATTTTGCCACGAGGATCAGATATTTGGGATGTGTATTTATTTTTGGGTTGACTAGCTTTTCATAATTAATTATGAAGTTGCCTACCTCGAGTGTATCGCACTTTAAAATTACTTGGCAGCTCGAAGCCTGCCAGCAGATATTCATAACGCAGTAGAATCAGATTGCTGCTAGATAAAAGAAAGTGCTGATTGGCTTGCATCATGTTGCAGAAACGTCCTAGCAGCGGCTGATCAACGCTGGACCCGTCGAATACCTCAACACTCTGCAGCAGGCAATCCATGAAATCGAGTTGCTCGAAAAAGAGCTGGATTCTGGTGCCCTTTGGCTGTTGCACGAGGAACAAACAAATGAAGGAATTCATGTGGCCAATTATTAGACCACTCGCTTCAGTAAAAATGCCACCGCAATTGGGATGCCCAGCAATCACCTCGTAATGCACTTGGAACGAGCTGTCCATGCGCACCAAATCTGTGTGGAAGTGCAAGCTTAAGAGATTCACTGAGCTGTAGAGAGGCGCTGGCTCAGCCGATTGACAGGTCCGATATAGCTGTCGATTCGTTTCATATATGCTCAGATAATCTCCTTCACTGCAATTGCTTGACTGCGGCGTTCGACTCTCAGAGGGACCCAGTGTAATCTCATAAAAGTGCAGCAGGAAACGTGTGCCAAAGCGCGCCAACAATTTCCAGCGACAGTCTATGCCGCGTTGTGCCTTGCCCGGATAACCGGGAGAGCGCAGCACACCCGTCTGACCCATTTTCAGGATGAGTTCCTCGCCACATGTCATGGGCATTGAGCTCCAGGTTAGATTAAACCCATGTCCCTGCGTGGCATTGTTCGAGAGAAACCAGAGAAACAATTGCGACTGTGTGGTCATAACAGTGCCATTACCGAGCGGCAACTGCTGGCCACAGAAGCGTCCAATAAGTGGGGCAGACAAGGAGTTGCCATCGTGCAACTGCAGAAAGTCGGCAGTGCAATCGGTGCTGTTCTCCAGATCAAAGAAGGTAAAGGTCACATTCAAGATCATTCCATGTCGAGTGGCAATGGTGAAGGGACACCGCTCATTCGGTTCATATGCCAACTGAGTTCTGTCCTCGCTGGGTGGAAAGCGTACGCTGCCAGTCTCGTTGCGCAACGAGATGCCGCAGAAGCTGCGTAGATGAGAGCAGCTGCTGCCTGAGTAGCCGGCTTGGCAAACACACATGAACTCATTTCGTGGCAGTAGGCGGCAGGTGCCGCCATTGTGGCAGGGATTCGGATGGCAAGCATCTGACTCCATGCACAGGGCACCCTTGTAGCCCGGCTGGCAAATGCAGCTGGTGCCACGGCCACTCAGTACACAGGTGCCATTATTCTGGCAGCGATGATTGTCGCAGGGCTTTCGATCCGAATCTTCGGTGCAGCCATCGGCGCCATAGCCATGACCATAGTAACCGATTCGACAGCTGCAAACCACCGTCTCCGAGATGTATTCGCATTTGGCGTGATCGTTGCAAATCTGTTCGCCGTCGCAGGAATTGGACTTGGTCGGCGAGCAGCTTCTCCCATCACCCGTCCAGCCAATGGGACAGCGGCCACAGCGAAATGAACCCTCGGTGTTGATGCAGCTGACCGTCGGACGCTGACTGCAGCCGCCATTGTTGCCATCTCGACACTCATCGATATCCCGACAGTACTTACCATCCCCAGTGTAGCCTGGCGGACAGGCAGCACAACGAAAGCTGCCCGGCAAATTGATGCACTCATCGTGGCAGGGATTTATATCGGGTGCACACTCGTCCACATCCCGTGTGCAGGGACTGGCGCTTGCCTGAGTCACATTCGCATCTGCCCACGTCCAGCCCTGATCACAGATGCACACATAGCCAGCTGCATTGCTGGCGGACAGGCAGGTGCCATGACTGCCGCACAGCTCCGCTGACTGATTGCTCAGGCAGGCGTTGTGATGCAGTCGACAATGAACTCCCGAGTAGCCAGTGCGGCACACACAGCTGTGGAATGGTAAAGACTAAAATAGAATCACTGATTGGAGAGTGTACCCACCGATAGCTGCCAGGAGTATTGATGCACTGGGCATCGTTCATGCAGACATCCAAATCTGTGCTAGCCAAGTCGAAACACTCGTTCACATCATCTTCGCAAGTGGCGCCCTAAAAGGAAATTGTGAACAATAATCGGAAATATATGTTGGAACGAGGAGGAGAAGAACTCTGCTCATTGCTGTTGAAAGATCAAAATTTCGAATGATTCATGTTATAAAAATAAAAATTCGAGTCTCAAAGACCCTCAAGCATAAATAATTAATTGATGGGAAGGTCAGTATTAAATTAATTAGTATTAATATGTTTAATAAATTTAAATAGCGTATTAATATACAAAATTGGTAAAAATAATTTATTTATTAGTGCGAACTACATCGTATTAGAAATATTAGTTATATTTTTACTTATTATGATATTTATTGCGATCTGATCCTTGTTATGCTAGTTTCAAATGTTCAATATTCATAAATTGACACTTTATTTTATTCAAATTTAAAAATCAGACGAACTAATCAGCTTGTTGTTAGAACTGAGAAAAGCACTGGTGTACGCCCCACAATAGTAAAGGTCTCCGCCCACTTGGAAGAACCGCGTACTTACTTGCCAGTTCTTGGGACAGATGCACTGGAAGGACTTATAGGCGTCATGACAGGTGCCGCCATTCTTGCAGGGATTAGAGGCACACTCGTTGAGACGTAGATTGGATTCCAGCGTTGTTAAGGTGTTTCCCACGAGCTGGACACGTTGCAGAGTCCGTCGTAGCACGCGCTGACTGAGTCCACTACGTCGAGTGCCATTGTGCATGTTACTCAGCCAACGCACGAGTCGATTGAGATCGCGTTGAACACCACGAAACTCCTCCTTGAGTGCATCCAGGGACAAGGGCTCTCGGTGTGTTGCTGTTGATTGTGCGGTGGCTGCACGTCGGCGTCGCTGCAACAAGGCAACAATATCCACTTCGTTGAGCAGCAATGAGGCAGCATCTCCCATTAGACGCAAAGTGATGTTTCGATCCTGGGCTGCTTCAATAAGCAGTGTGCCATCGTCAATGGCCCGAAGCAACGCTTGATCACGATTAAAACTTGCCTGTATCGGTGGCAACTTTATGAACAGGATCACGATAAAAGGCAGAAAAATCTGAATAATATATTTCCTTTTACACATTTTATGCACAAGTTTTCATTTTAAGCTTTGCAATAGATTTTAGATTTTACACTTATCAAGCTATATTTATTCGTAGATGATCACGCGCTGACTGAAACTGGAGTCGATCGCTTCCCTTTTATAGCCAAGCTCGGCAAATAATACATTGACATACATATCTGAATTCCATTTGTGCGAGTATGAAAATAAGCGGCGGTTATTACGTGTGTGTTGTTGAAATGCTTTCTTTATGCTTACGCTATGATACCCTATCAAAACAATGTCAATAAAAGTAAAGTGTATAGGAACCTTAAAAAAAACTATATAATATATAAAATTGTGGAAATCCTGACGTGCACTGTGCGGCAGTCCAAGTGTTGTATAACATTTCTAATTTAATTATATTGCCTGATACATTAACTACTTACAGCTGCCCACAGAATAAGTTCCTTAAAGCGAGCAGCGTTTATAAGCCGAAGTCTATAGAAGCCACTACCACCTTAACATTGCTCATGTACTAGCTAAAAAATATGAACAATATCTAACCGAACTAATTTTATTGCACTTTCTATATATGTACTGCTGTCATGACATCAATCGGTTATTGCCGAAAACTTGCGTGTGATCTCGATCTAATGGTTTAGAGTAGGCACCATTATCCTAAATTAATTTGAATTGATTTAAAATATACTGTATTCATACCTCAGTTGAAATGCAATTTTTAGCGTATATATGTAGAAGAGTACATTAATTTGCTAATATATTTTCAATAAATATTTATACTTTCTTATTTAGTCCAACAAAAATTGGTATTCAACAGCCAGTGGGAAAAGCAACGCAAAAACTCTTTAGACTATTTGCCCTGGATTGTATAAGATGTATTGTATAAGAAATAAGATGTATAAGACTGCTGTAGATTGGCCAGCTTGCTCTGACAGACACGGTTGCCATTCCAAAAAAATTTTTTGTACCAAAAATTTGAAAAAATTTACCAATTTTAGCAAAAATGTACCACAAATTTGTTCACGAAAAATTTTTTGTATTTCACAAATTGTGATTCACAATATATAACTGTTTACGTAGTGATGGACCTTACATTGGCGCATACATATTTTCTCAATTGACACAATACATCGCAAATTGACTGTATGCGATATTTTCCAGTGTTAGTCGTGGTTCAATTTCTAACTGATACAAAATTTGTATCTGGTGGAACAGAGCCATTTGTTAAAATAATATGTGTGAACATAAAATGTTATGAAAAATTTAAATTCTAGACCAGGCATATTGAAAATGTACCAAAATGAAAAAAAGTGATCCAATGTACCAACGCATAAAAAATGTACCAGTTTTGGTACATTTGTACCAAAAGTGGCAACCGTGCTGACAGACACAGCTTAAGCAAGCAGTTCCACAGCAACAAGTCTGCTTGCATTTCTGTACTGCTTGGCAACCAAATGGACTGTGGGTAAAAATACATAATATTTAAATTTTGTTTGTTCCTTTTATTTATTAATATACTAAGCATCTTATATAATATATGTGATTAACAATAAGTCAATATTCAATTATTCGACTAATTGATTAAAGTACAAGCGAAAACCTGTCCCAGCGAAATTGGGCGATTTCTTGGCGACAATTCTGATGCTATCGCTCTGCATCTTGAAACTATCAATAACTGTTGGGCCACAGAACAAATGTCGAAGAGTTTCGGTGTCATCATCAAGTTTTTCATAAAACTTGATATTATCTAGATCACAATTGGTGTTTGGACCCATATCGAAAGCTATGGAAAATTAAATAATGTATTATTAGACTTTGTAATAAAAATAAAAAATATATCCATAGCTTACATCTGAAATTAAATTGGAGTGTAACGCCCGCTGGAATCGAAATGCGCCAGGTGCACTCTGAATAGTCGCGACTGTCATAAGGAGGATTTGCAAACTGGCCTTCCAGACTAGTTAGGTGCCCTCCACAACCAGTCGGCAGAGTATTTACATTGGAATGATAATACATTCTTAAAAATCGGACAGTGGATGTGTCAATGCGTATCCAATTTGAAGTACTTAAAATGGACATAGGCATCGAATCAAAATTATTTGTAGCATTTAAAAGAGTGCGATTTGCGACCACATCTGTAATCTATATTAAGGCATATACTATGAATATGCAAATAAATAAAGATAATTAGGTTTCACTTACTAGAAAATTACCAAAATCTGTGAACTGCACAAAATCTAATTCCAGAGCTACGACGAATCCTATTGGTACTCGAATTTCATTGCTGCAATTCAGGCTTTCAGATCGTTCTATTGAATTATAATCTAAAATACCATCCAGAGCGGTTAATGTACGATTACAATCTGAAAATTGAAAAAGTTAAAAAACATGAATTATATTGCTAGGCTGCATTTAATATATGAAATAAATTCTGAATCCAAAACCAAAACCTTTGAAAGGCTCAAAATTTACTTAGACCCTAAATCATAATTTGTTGATCATAGTAATCTTATTTTTACTTACTTTTTTTTGGTCTTATTGTCAAATTTAATTCATAGCTTGTGTCGCTTCCAGACCTGTGGAAGATTACATTGAAACTTCTGATGTAAGGGAGATCCCAAGTGGTATTGCTGAATTTTCCGCAATAATATCTGTTAAACTTGTTGAGGGAAACAGGATTTAGTAACAAAGCACAGGCTTTCTTAGCCAATAGGTCTTACGTAATCGGCCTTGATAAACACATAGTCGACGCATTTTCGGGTCAGTGGAGAAATATCCGCCAATTGCACGTCATGCGCATCGATCTGAATGTCAGAAACAGTGGTGATATGCCAATTACAGTCAACATTGCCCTGGAAGGTGCTGGAGACATTTTTGGAACTCAAGCGCAGATTGATGGACTGCAAAAGAGAGTTTATTATTAAAGCCCCAATGAAGCAGTTCAAATCTACTCACCTCTTTGTCTAAAGTATAGTCCAGCTGGCCACATACAGTCGCTTCCATTTCTAGGAGCAGTTCAAAGCTGATGTTCTTTGAAGGCGCAATGGCGCTTAGCTTGATTAGCACTTCGTTGTAGGAACTGTAGAGTTTGGAGCCATTACCTAAATGGGCGAAATAGCTACCCAGACTGGCACTGTTGCCATCGAAGCCATCCAAGATCTCAAGTGAGCTGCATTTAGGACAAGCTAGCTCATTCAGATGGAGCTGCTTCAGCCATACGGAAACACGATTACCGAGCGGCACACTAACGCGGAAATAACAATGCAATTCATCGCCAGCAGTGCTGGCATTCAGCTGATAGGATCGTACCAGATCCAACCGAGTGTTGCCCTCGCTAAGCGCGAGACGTTCGTTGCAATTGGGCGTAAAGTGCACGCTGGCCACAAAGCCTCGTCCACTTTCATCCATATAGCGGGGTAAAGTGGCCACAATCAATGCCTCATTGCTGTCGACCATGACGGATGGACTGGTCAAGTTACCACACAATTTACTGATCAGCTGCTCCTTGCTGTGACTGCTGCCACGATAGATGCTCAGATCGTCATACTGACAACGGTTCTCAAGCTCAAAGTACTTGAAGCGAAGAAAGATTGCATGCTGTGGCGGCGCCAGCACATGCCACTCACATTCCTGGCGAGACTTGTAGGTGGTGCCCAAGTCGGACAGAAGCGGACGTAGTGTGAATGGAGCAGTGTAATTTCCACCACAGCCAACCAGCTGATACTGCAACTCGAAGGGATGAGTGAGGGACGAGATTGTCTTAAAAACAAGACGCAGGCGTTCATATCCGTTCACCTCAAAACTGGGACACATGGTCTGGTTAATGGTCTGCTCCTTCCCCTCCACAATTCGATATGCATCGAAGTAGGAATAACGACAGGACCCCCGCAGCCAAGCTCGATCACTCTTGGGTTTGACGATGACCACCAGTTGGTGCTTGGTGTCCGTGACGAACTCATAATTGCAGCTTACTGACTTTTTGTAGATGCTTCGATGAAAATGGCCACCGTTTACCGTTTGCAGCTCACTGCTCGCCTGGAGCTTCATATCACAGGTCGTTGAGACGTTGAAGGTGAAGCCATCAGCTGTGATGTTGCCATTGGTGCGAAAGATTAGACGTAGACGATTCGACTGAGTATTCAGAGGCGCAGGCAACTCTCGTCCACAGAGTGTGGCTATCGTTTGCCAGAGATCCGCTCTATAGTCGAGCACCTCGAGGCGATCATTACTGCAGTTGGGCGCCATCTCAATGAAGAACCGATCACGGAACTCCAAACGCAGCGTCAAATCCGATGGCGCCTTATACTCCCAAAAAAGCTCAATGTTGTTTTTGTAGTCTGATGGGCCAACGGTCACCAGAGGTATTGGCCTGTCTCCAACCAACATTAAATTTCCGACTCCCAAACTCCAATCTTTTAGATTGGTGGCAATCAGCTGGAACTCACTGCTTCCCGCTTGATACTGAGTAGCATGATAACGCACCACGTAGCCGATTCTCAATGGAACCATGCTTTTGCTGGCCAAGACCGTGTCGCGACAGAATCTAGTCAGTTCATCACCTCCTAATCTGGCCGAAATGCTCACATATTCATTCTCACAGCGATCAGCGAAGCTAAAACTACTGGCATTTACTTGCAAGCGATAAAGGTCAGCATTATTCATCGTCCAAACACATTCGAGGATGCCAAAGTGTTCCCTCAACAGTGGGAGCTGCATTGTGGTGCCCTCCATCAATCTAATGTCTCCGCCACATTGATAACGTCTATAAGTGGCCCGGAAATTAAACCCAGTTACCGGCTCATTTTGAATGATCTCAATGCGCCCCGTTGTCGTTGCCATCGAGAAAATTGCATTGCCAGGAGGCAATACTTTCAACGCTTTTAGAACGTCATCGTAGAACCTGACCAAGCCACCAGGCTTCGTTCTGGAGTACGTGACATTGAAGCTGATTGTTACCTGCGGCTCCGCTAAGAAGTGCATGTGGCAGTAATAGCGGGGCAATTGCATCATCTCCGCGTTGGACAGCGTGCCAACAGCTTGTTTGCCAATGTCCGGCGGACAAGAGGAAGCTTCCAACGAAGTGAAGCGCGCAAGGACCGGCTTCTGTGGCATAGAAGGCCTGAGCAAAACCCTGACGTACATAAGGTTATCGGTGGATTCAATAACTCCGCTGCCATTGTAAGCATCAAAATTAAAGCTGACTATTTTGGACAAGAATGACATGTCATTGTAGGCATTAACGTCCAATCCCGGTCTGTAGAATGAGAAATAATTGTGGGTAAAGAAAATAATATATTATGAAATCCTATCAAAAGCTCTGCATTTATCGTTTGGCTGAGTTGTATGAATACTAGTATATACGTATATCACTATAGGGTCTATAGTCGCTAGGATCTAAAAGTTTATACGAGTGTACAGACAGACAGGCGGACATAGCTAAATCGTTTAACATGTCATCTACCTTTTACATAATTTTGTATACAAAATAAGTAAGAAAGCTACAGTCGAGTGTGCTCGACTGTGAGATACCCGCTACCCATTTTGAATAAAAGGAAAATATTGCGGTATTATTCTCAAGATATACCAAAAATACTACAAAACAAGTAAGAAAGTTACAGTCGAGTGTGCTCGACTGTGAGATACCCGCTACCCATTTTTAATAAAGGCAAAATATTGCGGTATCATTTTCAAAATATACCGAAAATACTAAAAAAATACTAAAAATATGGGCAAATCCCACGTGTCGCACGCTACATTCGCACGATTTTAGCTAATGAAAATCAATTTTTTGGGGGGTTTTTTTAAAGATTTACCGTAAACTTTTGTTATGTGTTTAGAGTGAATTGAGAGTACTTTCGGAGGGTATAAGATTCAATTTCACTGGAGTCACTGTTTTGAAAATAATTAATAAAATTGTGACGTGTCGCACGCTACACCAAGTGGAAGTTAGTTTCAAAATTTTCATTTCAAACGCAATTTTTAACGAATTCTGCAAAATAAACCCTATGAAAGTTAATATCCTAAAGAAAGTTAAGAATATTAGAAGACAAAATCCGATCGTTTGGTCTTAATAATGTTTATAGATTTTTAGCAAAGCCATAAACCCATTGTGTCGCACGCTACGTGTCGCACGCTACACTTTTTCCGCTGACATTAACATAAGACAAAAATCTTTTAATTTGAACTAAACATTATTTATTATATTCATAAATGTGCTTCACAATTATTTCAACGTGATTTACTTTAGATTTGTGTGTGAGCTCAAGCAGAGGCAAAAAATTGTGTAGAATAAAATAGGGATTTGAAGGTGCGCGCAGAGCACGAATTCAAGTAAAATTATGAAAATTATAAATAAAATTGGGTTTGATACAAATTTGTGCATTTATAATGATCGAAATTTCTTTTTTGCTTTAAATTCTTAAGATGCCATATCTACTTTAATGTTCCATATAAAGAAAAATTAGAAAATGTGAAATTTAAAAATTGGTCGCTGGTGGACTGTTTCTGGGATTTGCCCATATACCAAATGGTATGTTTGGTATATCGATATAGTACACCATTCAAAATATACCTTAGACGGAACAATGTGCCAGGTTGTCGGCCAAAGCAACTAAGACACCTAGTAAGTAGGCGTTTTTGCCCATACAAAAGTATTTCTTTAATAGCTTCCACAATTCAGGAATCATAACTACTACAGTAATTATTGTATATACCAAAATTCGCAACTCTAGCTTTTAAATTAGGCTTGTTATTCGATTTTTTTTTATTTGCGGGGGCGGAAGTGGGCGTGCCAAAAATTTGAAACAAACTTGATCTGCGTGCAAACATAACAAATGCTGTCGGAAAAAAATTATAGGTCTATCTCTTATGGTCTCTGAGATCTAGGTATTGATACGGACGGACGGACAGACGGACATGGCTATATCGTCTCGGCTGTTGACGCTGATCAAGAATATATATACTTCATAGGGTCGGAGATGCCTCCTTCTACCTGTTACATACATTTCCTGTCGGCACAAAGTTATAATACCCTTCTACCCTATGGGTAGCGGGTATAAAAATACTAACAATATACCAATTGGTATATACATACCAAATGGTAAATTTGGTATATAGATATAGTTCCACATTCAAAATATAGCATAGGCAACTAAGACCCCTAGTAAGTAGACATTTTTGCCCATACAAAAGTATTTCTTTAATAATTTCGACAATCTGATCGCAACCAAATTTTCTGGAATTACAACTACTATAGTTATGTAATCTATACCAAAATTTCGCTCTAGCTTCAAAATTACGCTTTTTGTTGATTTGCGGTGACGGAAGTGGGCGTGGCAAAAATTTGAAACAAACTTGATCCGCGTGCAAACATAACAAAAAAAAATTATAGTTCTATCTCTTATAGTCTCTGAGATCTAGGTGTTCATACGGACAGACGGACAGACGGACATGGCTAGATCGTCTCGGCTGTTGATGCCGATTAAGAATATATATTCTTTATAGGGTCGGAGATGCCTCCTTCTACATGTTACATACATTTCCTGCCGGCACAAAGTTATAATACCCTTCTGCCCTATGGGTAGCGGGTATAAAAAGGGAGCAACTCTCTCCCGAGACGATGTATATTGCTATGGCCGCTGTCCCTCCGTACAAACTTGGTGCCCGCACTCGTGCATGTCAAACGCAAATAAAGTTTGTTTTAGATATTTACATTGGTCAGTTGAATCAAACTTACATTCGTGATATTCGTGTGTTGGGTTTTGGCAAATCGGAACGCAGCTCGTCAAGGTTAAGAAACTCGAAGCGAACGCGTTGACCCTTTGGCACCGTAATACGCCACTTGCAGAATCGTTGAAACTTTTTAGGAATCAAATTCCGTGATAGTTTCAGCTCACCAGAAACCGCATTGACAGCCTGATCGCAGGCGCCATCAACTTTGTTATACTGTATTCTAAATCCTCGGTAGGTATTTAACTTGGGATTCTTTGTCACGAATCGCACAGCAAGTTCATTTGTTGAAAAAGGAATAGAATAGGGCAGTTCCGTGAGATTCCCATAAAGTATTAACAAGACACGTCGTTCATCTACCATATCCAAGAACTCAAGGCGATCCAAATCATTTGCATTTGCTGCCACATCATAGGGCACATTCAAATCGGTGATGTTGACAACGATATGTGTATCCGACCGGGTTTTGACGGTATACTCGCATTCAGCCGGCTTGGGATAGCCACCCAGTAATGGATAATTTACGGAACTGATCACCCCACTTGGAGAAGTGTGCTCGCCACCGCACTGACTTACCGAAACATTTAGCGAGAAACCCGCATGGGGTTCATTGAGCTCCGACTGGTAATGTACCAGCAGCATATTTCCAGAGCTTCTTGTTGTCGCTGGTTTGTGGCATGTTCGGAGTAGACGACGTGAGAGCATTGTTGAACCATCGTAGAGCTCGGCAAACTCCTTGTCGCAATTCTGTACACTTAAGTCGAAGGTATTTACGAAAGTGGCTGAAACGGTTTCGCCCAACGGTGCCACTATCAACCACGTGCAGTCCGAGTATGCTGGAGGATAATCCGGATACTTGGGAGTGCTAAGCACGTAGCTGGGCGAGAGATGGGTTAGTCGAATTTCAGATTGACAATCATTGTACTCTCGATATGTTAGTGTCCAGTTGTTCTGCACGTGCCTAGTTCCCATGCGGTTATTCCATTTTTCGAACATCAAATATTTGATGGTAGCATGTGGTCCACTCGTCCGATAAGACTTCGTATTAAAATTCAATTGGTTGCAGAACTTGCCGTGCGGCAACATCGGTGCTCCGGTGTCGACACCATCATAGATGAGTCCATAGTGCGTGCAAGTGTTGTTGACAGCCTCTGAATGATACTCAATGCTTATGTCGACGACACTGCCGGGTCGTACATTGATGTGATACTCACAGACGCTACTATCTTGCATATTTTGATCCCACCACCTTTCCTTCTTAGGAATCGTGATGGTGCCCACCTTACCAGTCATATTGCCACCACAATTGGTTTCGACACCAGCTCTAAAGCCGGTACCATTCATAGATACGTCCGAGACGAACTTGATTTTTAGATACGGTGTGCCTTCGACACGTTTTAAGAGCGAAGGCCAGCGAGTTGCGCTCATATTGCAGACATGCAACTGCTCCTGCCAATCCACCATATTGCTTGAGGTCTGAATGCTCAGATAGTCCAGCGCACACTTGTCCGATACCTCCAGACTGGCATCATAAAGTTTTGCAACGACATGGCGATCATCGTCCTGTGCCTTGAACACCCACTCGCAGTTCAACCTCGGTCGATAACCATGTGGATACCCTGGTGACTTCACATGAATCGTGGCCTCGCGTCCCACCAAGTGGCTCATGCCACAGCCTTCGGTTAGCGTTACATTTCCGGTCAGCTGATCAGTTCTCTGAATGTGCCAATTCAACAGAAAGGCGTCGAAATCTGCATTTACAGTTTTCAGATAGATGATATTGCTACTCGAGGTGAACTGCCAGGGCGAGTTCTGTATTGGGATGCGCAATCCGGTGTCATCAAAACCATCAAACAGCTAAAAGCATCAAAATATATAGTCACAAATTAATTTCTTTTAAATAAAGCGAACATCACAAATTTAATTAAAACTACCGGACTAAAGAAGCGCATTGCTCTCTTAAGCTACTCTTGTTGTCAGTAGTCAACTAATTAAATAATCTTTTCTATTAGGTGCAGTTATGCCGAAGGTTATTTCCACTACAATCGATACAATGATATTTGCAAGTAGTAATGAATTAGAAAATTATAAATTATAAAAGCAGATTAACTAAATAATAACACATAAAAATAAGCAAATTGTAATATATATGAAGTAGAATGCTGTAGTGCCACCAAGATCAATTCTCGCAACACGCACAGCTTACCTGCAGTCCAGTGTTGTATTCCTTAAAGTCAATCACGATAATCGAGTCATGTTCCGCAAAGATGCGCCAAATGTAAGGCTGCTCATCGCCACGTACCGCAAGCGTTGGTGGCGATTCGATCTTACCACTTGTGATATTTGAAAATTCATTGACGTGAGCTGAATTAAATAATAATTTAATGAGAAAACAAATAAAATTGTTATGTAAACGTACCATAATTCCAGCGTAACTTGAATCCTTTGCCAGTGCTGCCAGACTGACTTCGGAATTTCACCCAGACGTCCGAGCTAACAGACAGGGGCTCCACAGGCAGCACATTGTCACAGTATAGACCCAGTAAGGAGCCCGTCTTACCAGCACGTACTTCCAGGAAATCGAAATTGCAGTGTTCGGACTTGAAAATGTCCATTGCCTCGAATCTTAGTTCAATGGCATTGCCAGGACGGAGATTCGTTTGCCATTCGCATTCCACATTTGAGGGATAGCTGTCCGGATAGTTGGGAGAATTAAGTGTGCCGCGAGCGGACTTAATTGTACCTCCACAGGAATTATCGAGGGTGCTAAATTGAGCTGCTAGCACAATGCCCACTGCTTCAATGCGTGCCACGTTAGTGGGGATAACCAAACTACTCGGATGCTCTTTGCATAGATTATAATAAAGCACATCATCCTCATCGTTGTATATCCATAATCCTGTCGTGCAATTGCCGCCTTGTGATGTGCATGGACACTCCAGTTGATTAATGTTAAGTGAAATTCTAGTTCCATTTTCTGACTGAATTTCCCAAATGCAATTTGTATCGAGTCGAGAGTTTAGATAACCCTCGTGGTCAATTCTCTTACCGCCGCATCCTCGTTGAAACCGCATCGCAAACTTACCCCATGCACCTTTTTTGGCTTTAAATGTCACATGAACAGTGCCCTCCATTGTTAGGGGCTCTGAAGGTTCGTTGCCACTGTATTGAATACTGAAATTTGCCGGCTTAATTAAATCTCCTTTCTTTAAATGCTTAGAGCCATAAATTGTCAGACTAGACAACTCGGAATTCGTCGTAAAATTGAAAACATCGAAGCTGAATTGAATAGTATAGGGATGTTCGACCTGTTGAAAAAGTATAGGCATTAATGGTTACCGATTCACGGCCACTTCACTTAATATATTTTTGACTTAATGGTCTTAATGCCATCGCAATCCATTTACTTTAAATTTAATTTAGAACCAGAAAACCCAAAGAAACTGTTGCTACTTTAAGCTCTTTGAACAACCACCATTAAGTTCTTTAACAGCCACATATTTTAAGATTCAGTTGTGGCCGTGTGAACAGGTGTGCATATATAATATATATTACAATAATTCTGTTAACTTCGCTAAGAATTGTTATTCTACAGACTCACCTCTACGACCCATACGCACTCGATATCCTTATCATAAACATCCAAGCCTTGCTGGTAATAGCTGGGAGAAGCAATAAGCCCGCTGCTCGCACTAATGGTGCCTCCACACCTGGCTGGTACTTGAGTGTACGTGGCTTTCATGTATTTGCGAGTACGTTGCGTGCTGCTACGGAATCGGATATGCAGCTCATTTGCTGGGGAGGTGAATTTTTGAGCAGTGAACTCCACTTGGCAGCTGCGCAGCATGACATCGGATCCATTGCTGCCAGACCAAACGGTCAGCGTATCCTGACTGCAATCGTGTTGGGGTGTCTCAATGTGCAACTCCTCAATGGAGAGTTCGATTTGATAGCCTTCGGGCACAAGGATGTGCCACTTGCAATCCTCATCGACACTGAATGGAGCATTCGGTGTCTCAATCTTGCCACTGGCAGCGCGCAACTCTTCGCCGCAGCCCACACGCTTGAATTCGGCATGGAAACCCTGTGATCCGATCAATGCATCACTATTGAATTGCAACACCAGTCGATTACCCACACTAGTGACGACATCTTGAGTGGCGGTGCATAAACGTCGCTCGCTCACGAGCTGAGTGTTCCGATAGTCGCGAAGCAGCACGTAGTCAAAAGCACAATCGGGATCAACGGCTTCGAAGCTCATGTGGGAGATAGCCAACTGCACATGACTCTTGGCCTCCCCAGCTCGTATGTCCCACTCGCATTTGGTATTGGTGTCATATTTATCGGGGAAATTTGGTGTCTCAATGGCGCCACTCAGCTGCTCCAATCGCACAATGCAATTGGTCGTGTAGTCCAGTAGAAAATGCATGCCTTCAGGTGATTCGTCATTCACATTATAGCGCACCAACACTTGATTTCCTCTGGATCGCAATGCCAATTTCTCTCCTACAATGCTGCAGTTCAGTGGCAGTTTGGGACTACCAACAGTGGGTCCATCGTATAAGGACAAGAGACCATTGCACAGATCGTCACGGCTCTGCAGCTGCAGATCCACCGTTGATCCAGCAGACACACTGATCTGCCAATCGCAGGCCAGAGCACCTCGATTGCCCGACATGCTGTGTGGCGAGTGTATAGAACCTGACGATGACGTCAGCTTGCCACCGCATCCAACGGTTGTGATCTGCCAGTTGAAATGGAAGCCACTTTCCTCCATTAGTGCATCAGAGTGAAAGTGTATATAGAGCGCATTTGCATAGGAAGGCAGTCGCGGTGGAATATCAAAACCACAGTAGCGTCCTATCAACGGTGCTTCCGAGTGGTCGCCATTTCTGGTGTGTCGATCAAAGAAAGAAAAATAATAAAGATTGTTAGAGAATGATTGGTAGAGGAAAGCTGCAAAAAAAGGGAAACATATTATATCTTGATAAAATTATTTTTCTTAAAAAAAAAAGTAGTTAAGAATTTGACGATTTTAACAATTGTGTTGTTGGTAGGAAGCTATAAATCTTTACAAGTAATGTCAGTTAAAGCACCTGATCTCCACATAGTCATCAGTGCAGCGATCCGAAGTACTTTCCGTTGTAAAATTGTGAACAATAAGCTCAAGGCGTTCTCCGAACGGCACCCTAATGATCCAAGTGCAATTCTCAGATGAACCATAATTATCTGGCCAATTGGGACTCTTAATGGTACCGTAACGTGCTGAATAAGTGCCACCACACACTGGAAAATCATAGTTATAAGATTAGTAAAGTTAGATTAGAAAACACGTAGGTTAACTTACTAGTATTTGCTGGCTGATAATCGATTATCACTCGCGAAAATGTTTCTTTACCATATACTTTTATAGTCAGAAGATTCGAGTCGATCTCTTCATTCATTTCAAATCGCCTGTCTCCGCCGTCGTAATTTCTAAGTAGTTTTCCCTGCCCCACAGTGCTGTTATCAAAAATCTGTAGTTTTCCTTTTCTTATAGGGTTATACATATCAACATGCAGAAGTTTTCTGCCTGGAACTTCAATAGTCCATTCGCAATCAGAATTGTGAACAAAACGTCTGTATGAAGCCTGCGGAGAAGTAAAGACGCCTCCACATTCCGCCAAGAATGATTCGAATTGGAATCGTAGACCTCGAGCATGCTGAGGATTGCTAGCTCCGCGAAAGTACAGTTTCATCCGGTTATTTTTGGAGACCAGAACATGATTGGTCAGATTCCTTGAGAAACGCTGTTTATCGCTTGCATTGCGAGAAAAATAAACCTACAAAAGAAAATGAAAAATAGTAATACCCACTTTATTAGGAAATATTTTCCTATATTCCAACTTCACTCACATCCAAATAGTTTGGTTGAACTCCAACATTTACAGATGCGTCGTCATCCTGCTGAGCAGTAGAGATTCTTTCTTCCCCACTAATCGATAGATCGATTATAGTTAGTCGAATCTTATATTGTGCAGGAATATTTATATTGTATACGCAGTCCAGGTCCTCCAAGTATCCATTCGGATAGTTGGGAGTCGAAAAGTCTCCTGAATTTGATATTATATTGTCGCCGCACTCTAAAAAAACGAGATGGTTTATAGCCTTTCCATATACATATAAACTATATAACATATGGTAGATAGTACAGCGGGCATGGGAAATTCTTTAAGTGGTTAGCTTTCCATAATTAATTTTGAAGTTATATACATACCTCGACTGTATCGTACTTTAAAATTCCTTGGCAACTCCAAGCCTGCCAGCTGATACTGATAACGCAGTAGAATCAGATTTCTGCTAGATAATAAAAGCTGCTGATTTGCTTGTGTCATGTTGCAGAAACGTCCTATCAGAGGCTGATCAACGCTGGATCCGTCAAAGATCTCAACGCTCTGCAGCTGGCAACCGGGAGAGCCCATGAAATCGAGTTCCTCGAAAATGAGCTGGATTCTGGTGTCCTTAGGCTGTTGGACAAGAAACAAACAAATAGGAGCATTCATGTGGCCAATTATTAGACCACTCGCTTCAGTAAAGATGCCACCGCAATTGGGATGCCCAGCAATCACCTCGTAATGCACTTGGAACGAGCTGTCCATGCGCACCAAATCTGTGTGGAAATGCAAGCTTAAGAGATTCACTGAGCTGTAAAGAGGCGCTGGCTCAGCCGATTGACAGGCCCGATATAGCTGTCGATTCGTTTCATATATGTTTAGATAATCTCCTTCACTGCATTTGCTCGACTGCGGCGTTCGACTCTCAGAAGGACCTAGTGTAATCTCATAAAAGTGCAGCAGGAAACGTGTGCCAAAGGGCGCCGACAATTTCCAGCGACAGTCGATGCCGCGTTGCGCCTTGCCCGGATAACCGGGAGAGCGCAGCACACCCGTCTGACCCATTTCCAGGTCGAGTTCCGCGCCACATGTCATGGGCATTGAGCTCCATGTTAGATTAAACCCATGTCCCTGCGTGGCATTGTTCGAGAGAAACCAGAGGAACAATTGCGGCTGTGTGGTTATCACAGTGCCATTGCCGAGCGGCAACTGCTGGCCACAGAAGCGTCCAATAAGTCGGGCGGTCAAAGATGTGCCATCGTGCAACTGCAGAAAGTCGGCAGTACAATCGGTGCTGTTCTCCAGATCAAAGAAGGTAAAGGTCACATTCAAGATCATTCCACGTCGAGTGGCAATGATGAAGGGACACCGCTCATTCGGTTCATATGCCAACTGAGTGCTGCCCTCGCTGGGTGGAAAGCGTACGCTGCCAGTCTCATTGCGCAACGAGATGCCGCAGAAGCTGCGTAGATGAGAGCAGCTACTGCCTGAGTAGCCGGCTTGGCAAACACACATGAACTCATTTCGTGGCAGTAGGCGGCAGGTGCCGCCATTGTGGCAAGGATTCGGATGGCAAGCATCCGACTCCGTGCATAGGGCACCCTTGTAGCCCGGCTGGCAAATGCAGCTGGTGCCACGGCCACTCAGTACACAGGTGCCATTATTCTGGCAGGGATGATTGTCGCAGGGCTTGCGATCAGAATCTTCGGTGCAGCCATCGGCGCCATAGCCATGACCATAGTAACCGATTCGACAGCTGCAAACCACCGTCTCCGAGATGTATTCGCATTTGGCGTGATCGTTGCAAATCTGTTCGCCGTCGCAGGAATTGGACTTGGTCGGCGAGCAGCTTCTCCCATCACCCGTCCAGCCAATGGGACAGCGGCCACAGCGAAATGAACCCTCGGTGTTGATGCAGCTGACCGTCGGACGCTGACTGCAGCCGCCATTGTTGCCATCTCGACACTCATCGATATCCCGACAGTACTTACCATCCCCAGTGTAGCCTGGCGGACAGGCAGCACAACGAAAGCTGCCCGGCAAATTGATGCACTCATCGTGGCAGGGATTTATATCGGGTGCACACTCGTCCACATCCCGTGTGCAGGGACTGGCGCTTGCCTGAGTCACATTCGCATCTGCCCACGTCCAGCCCTGATCACAGATGCACACATAGCCAGCTGCATTGCTGGCGGACAGGCAGGTGCCATGACTGCCGCACAGCTCCGCTGACTGATTGCTCAGACAGGCGTTGTGATGTAGTCGACAATGAACTCCCGAGTAGCCAGTGCGGCACACACAGCTGTGGAATAATAAAGACTAAAATGGAAGCACTGATTGGAGCGTGTACCTACCGATAGCTGCCAGGAGTATTGATGCACTGGGCATCGTTCATGCAGACGTCCAAATCTGTGCTGGCCAAGTCGAAGCACTCATTCACATCATCCTCGCAAGTGGCGCCCTAAAAGGAAATTGTGAACAATAATCGGAAATATATGTAGGAACGAGGAGGAGAAGAACTCTGCTCATTGCTGTTGAAAGATTAAATTTCGAATGATTCATGTTATAAAAATAAAAATTCGAATCTCAAAGAGCCTCAAGCATAAATAATTAATTGGGAAGGTCAGTATTAAATTTATTAGTATGTATGTTTAATAAATTTAAATAGCGTACTAATATTCAAACTTGATAAAAATGATTTATTTATTAGTGCGAACTACATCATATTAGAAATATTAATTATATTTTTACTTATGATATTTATTGCGATCTGATCCTCTTACCTCTTACTTAAAAATTGTTATGCTAGTTTCAAATATTTAATATTCATAAATTGACACTTTATTTAATTCAAATTTAAAAATCGGACGAACTAATCAGCTTGTTTGTATAACTGAGATAAGCACAAGTGTACGCCCCACAATAGTAAAGGTCTCCGCCCACTTGGAAGAACCGCGTACTTACTTGCCAGTTCTTGGGACAAATGCACTGGAAGGACTTATAGGCGTCATGACAGGTGCCTCCATTCTTGCAAGGATTAGAGGCACACTCGTTGAGGCGCAGATTGGATTCCAGCGTTGTTAAGGTGTTTCCCACGACCTGGACACGTTGCAGAGTCCGTCGGAGCACGCGCTGACTGAGTCCACTACGTCGAGTGCCATTGTGCATGTTACTCAGCCAACGCGCGAGTCGATTGAGGTCGCGTTGAACACCACGAAACTCCTCCTTGAGTGCATCCAAGGACAAGGGCTCTCGCTGTGCTGCTGTTGATTGTGCGGTGGCTGCACGTCGGCGTCGCTGCAACAAGGCAACAATATCCACTTCGTTGAGCAGCAATGAGGCAGCATCTCCCATCAGACGCAAAGTGATGTTTCGATCCTGGGCTGCCTCAATAAGCAGTGTGCCATCGTCAACGGCCCGAAGCCACGGTTGATCACGATTAGAACTTGCCTCTGTCGGTGGCAACTCGATCAGGATCACGATACAAGACAGAAAAATCCAAATAAAACAGTTCCTTTTACACATTATTAACAAGTTTTCATTTTCACCACCGCACTTAGGATAAATTAGAAATGACACTTCACGAGTTAGGGTTGGTTATTCGGCGTTGATCGCGCGGAAACTGAAACCGCAAGTAAAGATCGCGTTCATTTTATAGGCAACGTAAAGGGGGCGTATTGGATGAGGCTTATTTGAGGAATTATGCCATTATCAATTACTCCGGGTTCGATAATAATTAATAATAATAATAATAATAATAATAATAATAATAATAATAATAATAATAATAATAATAATAATATAATAATAATAATAATAATAATAATAATAATAATAATAATAATAATAATAATAATAATAATAATAATAATAATAATAATAATAATAATAATAATAATAATAATAATAAATTAACTTTAATAATCCCGTCATATTAAATCAACCGAAATAAATTAACGCAAGAAAAATGAAATAATCACCAAATTCTTTTGGTTTACTTCTAAATTATGTTTCAATTATGCTATTTGACTTAACATTCACTGATAAGCTAGAAATAGTTTTTTAATCTGTTCATAAAATGCTCTCTCTATGTTTGTTACCAATTCCATGGACAAACCATAGGGTTCTATGGTGTAATGGTTAGCACTCTGGACTTTGAATCCAGCGATCCGAGTTCAAATCTCGGTAGAACCTTCGAATTTGTAATTTTTTCTTGTTAATTTTTTTTACATTTTTAATTTAAAGTAATGTTGTATTTCTAACAGTTTATATATTTGTTCAATTTTTAAATCAAAAACTATATATACGCCTAAAATTATGTGATGATCTTTTCTGCAAACTGACAGTGCGAAATTCGCACTGCGAATGTAGTGCTTGCAAATTAAAGCGAGATAGCTAGATGTGTTCGCTGCACATTCTGTCAATCGCAAATACCTAAAGAGCAATGGCCGCGCAGTTACAGTGCAGCCAACCTACCATAAAATAAAGATAAGCTATAAATAAAATCCCCATGGAATGCACTGCTCGGTTGTTGATAAAAGCAGAGCAAGCAGTCTCTGACGTCACAGTTCGCTCGCTCACTGGGGAATTTGTGGCATCTGTTAGTGCTCCTGACCTAAGACAAGAAGTTATTTATCTGCGAGCACATTTGCCCCTTTTTTATCACATAATGTTAGACATTTCAATCAAGTACATTCGTATATTTATTTAAACTATTTACAAAAATTAATATTACATTTACGTATAATAAAAAAAAGCTAGTGCTTGCTTTTCTTCTTCTTCAATTTGTGCTTAGATTTTTCGCTCTTCTTCGACTTTTTCTTAACTTTTTGTTTTGATTTCTTAGACTTTTTACCACTGGATTTCTTGTGCGACTTCTTTAACTTCACACGTTTTGCTTTGGAACTACTGGAATCTGAACTTTCCAAGCTATCCTCATCGCTATCAGCGCTATTGTCGCTACTACTCATTGTACGCTCCACCCAATGCTCCGTCTTGCGTTTGCTTGGCGCATGTTGCTGCCACAGTTGCTGCAGCTTGGCATCTATACTGGCCTCCGCGTGCTTTGAATTGTTACCTGGTGGCGGCTGCTTCAGTTGACTGGGCAACTTGGGGCCATAGAGTTCTTCGGGCGGAACTTCTGCCATGGCCAGTTCCTTGTCATTCTTCAGTCGCTCCTCGCGTGATTTGTATGCAATTTTCAATTTGTTGCCCTCAATGGGTGCAAATTTGGGTTTGGATGGCTGCTCTTCGCTGGGCTTAAAGAGCGCTGCAAATAATCCCCGAGGCGGTGAGTTGTTGCGCAGCACATTGGCAGCTGCCGCGGACGCGGGTACGGCTGCAGTGATTGGTATGCCCAGAGCAGCCTGCATAGCAGCCAATTTCTCCGCAGCCGTCTGTTGTGCCTCTTCTTCGACTGCAGCGGGTTTCGTATCCGTCTCTTCATCGCTGTCGTCAAATATGCTTCTGAAGAGATCTGTCTTTTCCGAAATGGGCTGATCACGTGACGCATCCACAGCCAGCTCGAGTGGCGTTCTTGGCACAAAACTAGGCTTGATAGCAGGAGTTTCCGATGCAGTTTCTGATCTGTCAATCATTTCTACTGGCTTAGCTGACTGTTCTACAGACTTAAGTGGCAGTTCGACCGCAACCTTGGGTTGCTCTGATGGTAGACTCGGCTTCTGAGGCGGCTCTATATGCTTGGGTATTATGTTGGGTGTTTGAAAGTTTGCCTTGGTATTGATTGAGGTTTCCAGATAATCGAAAATGGACATTTTAGGCTTTCCTTTAAGATCCTTTTCGGGATCGGGTAATGCTCCTCCAAAGGGTTCAGCAATGTTATAGCGCTTACACAGCAGTGCATTGGGTTTCCACATGCTCTTTGTGCGCGTCATCACGATTTTCTTTTGCTCCGTTGGCTTAAGCTGCTCCTGCTGCTGTTCCGCCTGCACCGTAGCCTCCGATACAAATCTATCAAGCATGAGACCAGCTAAAGGACGATAGATTTTCGATGCCTGTATAAATTCTTTTTTCTCCATTTCGCGATCCCACAGCGATAACGTTACCGGCTGTAAATCGGCCAGAAATTGAGTAATTTCTGCGTCATCTTTCAATTTTGCACTAAGGAACTGTTCATATCGCTGCTGTTTAGCTTCGTCAGCGAGGAAGGGCTTGAAGCCGCCTGAAGGTGTTGTTGACGCTGCAAAAAAAAGAATTGATTATTTTTCGCATTCCTTCATGACGATTGTGCATACTTACCCAAGTTCTTGGTTTTGGATGCCGCCTGCTGCAAGAGCGAAGCATTTGTTTGCTGCAATTCTTTATTGAGCTCCACAGCAGGCGATGGCGATGGCGATGGCGCTAGCTGCTCCTCACCCGTTGTTGTAATGAGTCCTCCCTTGGTAAAGTTATCACTCTTAGCGCTGATCAGCTCTAGCAAGGACTTGCTACGCTCCTGTTGATTGCTCACGCTTGTCGCTGTTTTGAAAGGATTTTTTTTCGTTGTCTGCACCACTTCGCCCAACAGCTCAGCACGCTGCTCAGGATTAAGATCATGTCTGCCCAGACCCGCCTTCTTATGTTCTTGCGCCTGCTCCAACCTGCGAGCCCTTTGCGCATCCATTGGTGCAAATCGACTGCGGCGATGCAACCAATTGCGTGGCTGAAAATCACGTGGCAAGTCGATGGTATAAGGCTGTGATAGTGTACTGTTGCTTTTATCCTCGCTGAAGCCATCGATAACATGCCGCTGCTGAACATACTCCACCTTCTTCTTCTTAGGCTGTTTGTCGGCCAACGAGAAATCGTAGCGTGTCATATCATCACGGGCATAGATATCATCGTCCTCCTCCTCAAAAGCGCCCACACCAAACGCCTGACCGCGTATAGAAAGTTGTTTCTGCTTGGCCGCCGCCTCTAGCTGACCAAACAGATTGATGTGCTGCATGGGAGCCGCTGGTGTGCTACCCTTGGAGAGCACCGGGGCACGACTCAAGCCTGAGTAGCTCATACCGAAGCGATTCTCTTTGGGCGTATAGAAAATGGGCTCATAATCATCGGGGGCAAAGGTTATATCCTCATCGTCCTTCTCCTCCGGCTCTTCATCATCATCAGCTTTGCTGCTGCTAGGTAATCCCTCGTTGCCATAGTGTTCCAGCAGATACTGTTCCCTTTGATTGCGAGCCGTTGTCTGTCGCTTTTCCCTGCGCGTCTGTCGCGGTCCAACACCTTGTCCCGGCTTCCAGCCCATGCTCTTCAAGATGCGCACAGCGACTTTGTCGCGCACTGGACGCAACAGTTGCTCCAAAACAGGGACACCGGGAATTGGACCATCCATCTGTGGCTGCATAAGCTTACGCTTGCGCTGCCCGGTGCGCTGCTCCTTCTCGCTGTCCTTGGCGAACTCATCACGTGTACGTATGCCTTGTGGTGCTATGCCGAATTCTCCCAAATCTTCTTTGTCCATGAAGTCTTCCGGTCGCTGTTGAACTGCAGCTGCTTTTTCGCCGCGGGAACTCTTGAAATTCTGCGGTGTCCAACCCTCCAGTGAACCGACAGTGTTCCAAAAACCAGCACTAAAGCCACCGGTGAACGCACCATGAAATCTTCTCTTGCCATTTTCATCTTTCACAATTTGATCTTCGATGGACAATGGCTTCTTAGCAGGCACCTCATCTAAACGTTTACCAATATAATATATATTTTCCTATAGTACATAGCATGCTTACCCTTTTCCAATGGCTCTAATGGTGTACCGAAACGATGTAGATGCTCCTCCTCATCCATTTTTATTAATTTTTAGCTATTTGACAAAGGTATAAACAGCAAGAATGTAACAATGCGCGCTCAGCTGGCATACTAAACGTAAACAAGCAGCCAGTGCTGCCAGATCTTTTGAGATATGGTCGATATCAACAACAGTTCATTTATGCCGAGCTATTAAATTATAAATTAAAAGATAATATACTAATTCTTTTCTAAAATGTCTCTATTAATGTGAAATTTACAAATTTGCCCATTTTTTATTGTAGAGCAGCAAAACGGTACACAGTTAGTACATTGGTGGTATTTCGCGTTGTATTTGTATATTTGGTATGCTCAGCATAATTACAAAGTATTTTTTGAAATTTTGCTTATGGTCACACTTCGACAACTAAAAAAAGCTCTTTTTATAAGAAACAAACAGCTGTTTTTCGCTCTCGAAACTTTTTCAGTTTTAGAACTTTATTTATTTCACGAGAATTTGTTGAAGATTTGTGTAGACGGCAACAAACAATTGCTCGCAATTTGTAAGTATACGAAACACACAATGGACAGGTATGTCCACATGTGTTTTAGACCATTTGGCAATGGTTGCATTTGCGGCACTTGTGTATGCGTGTGTTGGTGACTAATGATGTCAACATTTTTTGGTTTCTCTTTTTTTGCCTATTATACTTTCAGCTGGCTGGCATTTGCCATTTTAATAAGCTGGACGTGACTCTGGCAGGTGCATAGAAAATACACGTAAGTGATGCAGTAGCTCTTAAATTGGAAAATAAAATTTGTATTAAATGCGATTTTTTTTTTGCATGCACTTTTCGTACATACACATATGAATATACATCTAAACATGACCCATACAACGCCATCTATCGAACAGTTTCATAACGCACACACGCACAAAACTGGCAAAGTGACAGTGGCAACAATAACATCGACAATAACAAGATCATGTCGGAGAAGAATATCAAAGTGGGCGCCCGGGTCGAACTGACCGGCAAGGAGCTGTTCGGCACGATCGCCTACGTTGGCATGACCAGCTTTGCTGTTGGCAAGTGGGTGGGCGTGGTGCTGGACGAGCCGAAGGGCAAGAATAGTGGTTCCATCAAGGGGCAGCAGTACTTTCAATGCGACGAGAACTGCGGCATGTTTGTGCGGCCCACGCAGCTGCGTGTGATAATGCCAGCTGGCGGCGATAGCGGTGGTTCAGGCAATGCTACGCCCACGCTGCAACCCACAAAGGCACGGCTTAGCGGATCACGCAACTCACTCTCATCCAGTCGCCAGTCATTGCTTGGCTCACGCACACAACTCACCACATCATTAAGCGAACGCACTGGATCCAGCAGCAGCTTGGCTGCTCGCAAATCTCTTGCGCCTCAGAGCAGCAAGGATAAGGATGTCTCCAGCACGGGATCGTTGGCAGCCGAAGGCGGCGGTGGCAGCGGCGGCGCAGGCGCCACAACATCCGCTACCGCATCGAAGCGTGCTTCGTTTGTGGAGACCGGCTTTCTGGAGATATTGAAGCCACAGTTTACACCGTCGCAGCCCATGCGTTCGCCCTCGTTTACGGCCACTAGCACGACGGAGGACAAGGTTGCCTTGCTGGAGGCACAAAAGACCAGCGCAGAGCTGCAAACACAGCTGGCGGATGTCACCGAGAAGCTTGAGACATTGAAGCAGCGTCGCAACGAGGACAAAGAGCGTTTGCGAGAGTTCGACAAGATGAAAATTCAGTTCGAGCAGCTGCAAGAGTTTCGCACCAAAATAATGGCTGCCCAGGCATCTCTGCAAAAGGAACTGCAGCGTGCCAAGCAGGATGCCAAGGACGCCATCGAGGCCAAGGAGCAGCATGCCCAGGAAATGGCAGAGCTCTCTGACAATGTCGAAATGATTACCCTGGACAAGGAAATGGCCGAGGAGAAGGCAGACACGCTGCAGTTGGAATTGGAATCGAGCAAAGAGCGCATCGAGGAGTTGCAGGTGGATCTAGAGTTGTTGCGCTCCGAGATGCAGAACAAGACAGAATCTAGCATAGCGGCCAGTGATGGTGGTATGTCCACCTATGAATTCAAGCAGTTGGAGCAGCAAAACATACGCCTCAAGGATACTCTCGTGCGTTTGCGTGATTTAACGGCGCACGACAAACACGATATACAGAAGCTAACCAAGGAGCTGGAGATGAAGCGTTCTGAGGTCGCAGAATTAGAGCGCACCAAGGAAAAGCTTAGCTCCAAGATTGATGAACTGGAAGCCACAGTCGCCGACTTGCAGGTGAGCTTCTTTACTGTTTTTTAATGCTAGCAGGCATGTTCCCAAACACCCGGCTAAATACCATTCATTTTATTAGAATCTCAAATTGTATATCAGTTTGTTGAGTTTATTAATTTGTGGGATTTTTGTGATATGACTTTTTTACAACAACAATTATGCTTAAATTAATTTTCTTAAGTTCATTTTTGTTGTTTTTGTTTGTAACATATAGTACTTCGTTTATATACTTAGGTAGTTTTAATAAGCGAATTTGACATATATTTAGTAACCTTCTCTGTTTTTAAATATATCTACTTTTATAAGTTTTTTTTTTTAAAGCTGTACGTTCCTTATCGAAGTTATAAATTTTCAAATTGATTCGGGAACAGGCCTGCACTGCTTACTATAAACTAAAGCACAATTTTTGCTGGAAGCTACAAGCTACTTTTTAAGTAGATAGCTTTCGCCCTCCCCCACAAATTCCCAGTTCCTAGCTTGATTCTCTCTCATACCTTTCGTTTACTTTTAACACCTGCAAAATTTCCTTTCCCCGGTTCACTTTTGCTTTGTTTGGCTTTTGCTTCAACACCTGTCACATTTTTGTTAATAATAACAAAACATAGACAATACATTTGCTGTTCTTTCGCTCCCAATTCTAAATAAATGTTCATTTAATTTCTTTGCCGGCCTACATAATATAATCAATAAAAATAAAACTGGTTTGCAGGAGGTAAATTCAAATTTGTTGTACAATTTGTCATAATTCATAAAGTCATATTTTGTTTATCCCCGCTAACCCATTTCAACAATTTATGATGGAAACTGTATTAAAAATCGAATTTGTTATTGCCATTCTAAAGGAACAAGTGGATGCTGCACTGGGCGCCGAAGAAATGGTCGAACAACTGGCCGAGAAGAAAATGGAATTGGAGGATAAAGTGAAGCTGCTCGAGGAGGAAATTGCACAGCTCGAAGCGCTCGAGGAAGTGCACGAGCAACTGGTGGAGAGCAATCATGAACTAGAGCTGGATCTGCGCGAGGAACTCGATCTGGCCAATGGTGCCAAAAAGGAAGTGCTACGAGAACGTGATGCTGCCATTGAAACAATCTACGATCGTGATCAGACCATCACCAAATTCCGTGAGCTGGTGCAAAAACTCAACGAGCAGCTGATCGAGCTACGCGATCGCAGCTCCAGCAACGAGCAGAAATCACTGCAGGATCCCAGTCTCAAGCTGGCCACCGAGACCATCGACTACAAGCAAATGTTTGCCGAGTCCAAGGCATACACTCGCGCCATTGATGTGCAGCTGCGACAGATTGAGTTAAGTCAGGCCAACGAACATGTCCAGATGCTGACTGCCTTTATGCCCGAATCCTTCATGAATCGTGGTGGAGATCATGACTCGATACTTGTTATACTGCTCATCTCGCGCATTGTCTTCAAGTGTGGCATCGTTGTGTCGCAGACCCGTGAACGCTTCCCCGCCGTCGAGGCTGTTACCCGTGAGGCCGTGACCCAAGGATATGCGGTGCAGCAATATGCGTTCAAATGCCGCCTGATGCACTACATCCACAATCTGCAGTGTGCACTGCATCAGATACTCTACGGTCTGAATAGCTGCACTCCGGACACGTTGTTACGTGCTGGCAGCTCACTGCCCGAGATGGTGGCACAGGAGAAGATCGTCGATGGCATCATCGAACTGCTGAAATCGAATCAGCTGGATGAGAACAGCACCACGGACAATATCGAGAAGTGTGTGGCGTTCTTCAATGCCATGAACTCGGTGCTCTTGGCGGGCGAGCAGCTGCTGAACGAAACACAAATGATACGCGACTGTGTTGCTTCGTTGGGTGCCGCCTGTGAGTCCATTTTGAA
Source organism: Drosophila nasuta (assembly GCF_023558535.2). Taxonomy (NCBI): domain Eukaryota; kingdom Metazoa; phylum Arthropoda; class Insecta; order Diptera; family Drosophilidae; genus Drosophila; species Drosophila nasuta. The sequence continues at coordinate 34,657,513 of NC_083457.1, read as the reverse complement.
CGACACGGCGATTGCCAAGGTGATCATTGAGGAGGCGGGCGCCACAAGTGATTCGATGCTGCTCATTCAGTTCCTCAACGAGCACATGGAGAGCATCAAGCAACAGGTGAAACTGATCAAGCGACGCCTGCCCAATGATCAGCATGTGATCAAATGCGGCCTTTCACCACACAAAATGGATGCAATGCGAGCGTTGGCCCAACAAATCAGTCGCATTATGTCGGCCATGCATGCGGCCACCAAACAGGCGCTGGCTGCCATTGTGGCCAACACGGAGAGCGATAATGCGGCCGAGCATACGCTGCCCCAGGACAAATACTGGTCACTGCTCTCCGCGGCTTGTGAGCGCATCTATGAGCAGGACGATCGTGGTCCAACGCAGAACTTCAAGGCACTGCTTGGACAAGCGAACTCTGATCTACAGCACATTGCCCAGCATCTGCTGGACAAGGAGTACGAGATTATGTCCGCCGCAGGTGCAGCACCACGTGTCCAAGCGCAGAACACGCCTATCAATCAACGCGCTCAGCTGATCAAGAAACAGCTGGAGCAGAAGAATGTGCTGGCAGCAACGTTGGAGAATCGGGAGGCAGACATCAAGCAGCTGAAACTGGCGGCCAAGATGAAGCTGAACGAACTGAGCGAAATGCAAATACGCAAAGATCTCGCCGAGAAGAAGCTGAGCGTGCTTCAGTCCGAGTACGAGCATGCGGTTAACAAATGGAAACTGCAGTACGAGGAGACGCATCAGAATCTGCTCAAGAAAGAGAAGGAATTCGAGGAGACCATGGATCATCTGCAGAGCGACATTGATGCGCTCGAGAGCGAAAAGAGTGATCTGCGCGACAAGCTTAAACTAAACACAAGCGTGGGCAAGAGTCAAGCCTCTGATTCGCACTCCTCCTCCGCGCACAATCTTTCGGGCACTGGGCTAGGCGGCCCGGGTAGCGCCAATGCAAGCTACACGGCTCCGGCTGGCACCGCGCCGCTGGTGGCCGAAGAGATGCAGCTGCTGAAGTGCGCCTTCAACCAGGAGCGCAATGAGCGTTTGCGTTTGCAGGCGCAGGATATGCGCGCCAAGTTGCAACAGTTTGAGCCCATCCATGTGCCTCAGCCGCAGGATCAACGCATCAATGCGCTGGAGTCACAGCTGACGAAGATGAAGCATGCCTGGGTGCTGTCGCTGCTCCAAGTGCAGGCCAAAGGCGGCAACGGTGGCACCGCCAATATCAACACGATCGCCATGCAGCGTCGCCATCAACCGTTGCCCCAAAAGTCGGAGATCAGTACGCAAGCATCACGTCTCGCTTCAGACATTCTGTCGGAGTATCTACAACGGAAGCCACATCGTGCGGCGAGTGGACAATTCGCCGCTTTTCCCACCGTCGATGTGAAGCGTGTGCTGCAGATTTAAGCGGTCAGCGACGGGGCAATTGGGGCAATCATTACGTAGCTAGGCTAGGTCACTTTTATAATGCTTCGTTTTTCTGGCTAGCACAAAGGTTTTAGCGAAAGGGGAAATCCCCATCTTCAGCCCACACACAGAGCAACACACGCTAGTAGCTTCTTTGGCTTGTCCCCCCACTAACAACCTACACTAACTAACAATGATCCCCTCCTTCCTAATAGTATCTGCCTTGTGTGGTCACCAGCGTGCTTCTGCTCATTGAGGTCTATGACTTTTGGATGCGCTCGAGGAAGAGCAATCGTTTCTACTGGAATCAGGTTCTCCTCCGCTTTTTCATTGGGCTATGGGATTAAGTGATGATCGCACTTCTTTTATTGTAAATCTTATTTAATTTATGTTTGTATCATAATAATAATGCTATATGTGTAACTTATGCAACTGTGTATCTCCACTGAAATCAACTCAAGCGAACCCAGAACCCAAAACCCTTTTTATAGCTACTATATAAATTAACAAGAAATGTATTATGTATCCATGAAGGCGAGAAACTATGTGAATAAAAAGACACAATCTACTATTTGTAACTAAACCCAAATTCAATTTGCATATGAGGAATATATACAGTTATATACAATATACCAATATACACTGAATAAACGAGTATATTTTCCAGATGTTGTTTAACAAATAACTATACGCTATTTTATTTAAAAGCAAATAGTTGAATTTAATTTTCAGCAAATTTCAAATAGTAACGTTCGTTTGCCGAACAGCTGTTTGCGTTCCACTTGCCATCCACTTGTCGCTCTTAAGTTCCAATAAGCGTGAGAGAGCGCACGCTTTTGCTCTCTTACATTGTCGCTCTCACTCACACTGCGACTGCTTGCTCAACACGCGAAAGCAGCAACAACAAAAGCAAGGCCCAATGCCGCCAGGTTACAGCAACAACACGAACAACAACAGCTGCAATAGACACATAGAAACTATTACACTAGCCGACCATAAACCATGATGGTCACAAAACTGTGTAGTAGCAGTCCCCTCCCTCCGCCCGCCCTTTACTTTGCTCTCGCCCGCTTCGCTTTAGCAAATGCAAATGCAAATTGCTAACAGTTTTCAATCTCTTTCATTGCCCTTTTGACTGCCCAGCTGAGCCTTCAGCCTGACCTTATTCTGGCCCCCTTTTTGGAGTCCCTGATTCGCTGGTTCTTCTTCATGTTCCCGACGACTTTTCTTTAATTGCGCGGCCCGCTTGCCGGAAGCCAAAGCGGATCCACAACGTCATTACGATCCTAACCTAAGTGATCCGCTGTGAGTTGACCATTCATTTGGCTCCATAGAGGGGGATGGAAGGGGCGAACTTATTCTCTTCATTTGTTGTGTTTATAGAGCGGCTTTAATGTGTGTCGGCTCGGTTCGGTTGGGTTCGCTGTGCTGCGGGCTCGCCTTTTTTGTTCGCTGTCAATTCTCACGCCCAACTCTGACCTTTTTACGGTATATTTCGAGTTTTTGTATTTTTGTTTTTTTTTTTATTTTGGGGTTTTCCGTGGTCTGTTTTGTAACAGTTTTTCATAGGCAGTCTGGTAAGTTCTAATGTATGTTTTGAAATTGTAATGTATCTGCATCTGCATGCGATTCGCTCTGCTTGCGACGTCCGTCAAGAATAGACTGAGTTGCTGATGAGATCCTTAACTGTCACTGACACACATATCCAATAACCAAACAACACACTAACTGACCCAAGTTCTCTTGTCATTGGCTTACATTGCGAAAAAAGACCAAAAAACGCAACGGCAACAACAACGAAAATATAAAGAAACAACAATCAAAACAAAAAGTTGGCTCATAAAGCAAAGCTTGTAATGCCCCCGGAGCTGTTGACTCATGCCAAGTGCCAAGTGTATAAAAAAAACAACATAATTGTGGTATTATAAGACATGTCAGAACGATCAGTTTGATGTGATGAGCTCGAAACATACCCTTTAGTTATAAAACTTGGAAAAGATACTCTTTTATCGTTGTTAATTATTGTATTCTTTGGGATCATAACCATAAATAAATAAACTTACAAGATTTATTTAATTTTTTATTTAAGGTACTAGCTTATTTATATCAGAGTGTTCTCTACTATATTTTACTTTTCTAGATTAGCTTAAAACACTGCAATGCTAATGGTTCTTATATTACATTCATACTTCCATGAGTCAGTTCAGTATATAGTATATCCTATACTTCCAAAACAGAGCAACTGACTTACATAAAATCTTCAGTTCAATATCAGCTTGTTCAATGAAGAATACGCTTCAGTTTTTGAATATATCAACAGCATACTCTTTATGGTTTGCAACATATCTAACACACACCGTTTGCTAGTCTGGCATACCTTAAGCAATCAGACTGTAAAGGGTATTAAAGAAATAATTAAAAACAATTGTACGATACGCAGCAGAGCAAAATCAAAACCGAAACCAGTTTGGGCCGAGACCTCAGTCTTATAAACTGACCACAAGAAGAGCGAGAGTGCAATAGCAGCAACGAGCTTAGGAGGCAGCTCAAGAATATGCAACGACGTTACAACCGAATGATGATCACTCAGAACTCCAGCTCCGGATACCCTACAAATGTTAAGGCATGATCTCTCAGTCAGCATCAAGAAGCGGAAGCGCGCAAGTTTTATGCTTATTGCATTCTTTGGGGTTCTGTTAGTTACGCCTGGTTACGTTCGAAGCTCGCAGCTCGAAGCTAAGAAGCTCGATTTGGTAAATGACCAAACAGTAGCCAACAGACATCGGACATCAGCAGGGGACGCCCCCAAAGCATAAACAAAAGGCCACGCAAGACATATGCTACCATCAAGCTAATGGCTTGTGGAGATGGCTGCGATTCAGAGTCAAGTCTCGTGGTGTGCTTCGGTTTGGTTTGGTTTGGTTTGGTTCCGTCTCCGGGTTCGAAGCTGTCAGAACAATGGGTCAAGCGCTAGATTCGAGCTTGAGGCATCTTCACTTTGGCCACTTGAAGTGCTCATTGTGCATGTTGTTTTGGTCTGGTGTGCGGCACTTCTTGAGATTTGTTTAGTAGCACGCACTAGACGCTATGTCTATGTCTGAGCTCCATTGTTATTAACACTCTTATATGTGGACTCATTGTTGTTGTTGCTGGCCTGGCGTCATCTGTCGGCTCACTTGGCTTTTGGAGGTCCAGAGCGCATCCGACTACCCCCATCCCTAACCCCTGCCCTTGCTTCGCGCTCAGTTGCATTGTAGTTCACTTGAACGCTTTCGTAAGCCAACCACAAAAGGGTTAACAGTGAGCGAGAGAACGCTCAAAGCACGATGAGAGCGCAATATACAACAGCTGGTGTTTAAGAGAGCGCGCTTCGAACTGGTTGGCTTTGAAGTTGAGCTGCGCTTACCAGGGTTGTCAGGTTACTGACGATATGCAAAGATACAATTGCAGCAAGTGGAATACAACAAAAGTATGGAAATTATATGGGGAAGTAAATACATAATCAATTAATATGAATAAAATATATAACTAATGGAAGATTTAAAATTAAATAATTAAGTTTATTTTAATACTGATTTACAGTTAAGACCCTTTACATAAAAAAACTATTCAAACCTGTACTTTAAATTTTGTATTTGTCGAATTACTATTAAATAGTACTTTAAAAGATTTTCTAATATCATTATACCATATGTTTATAACCTATATTCTTAATATAGTAAATAGTAAACTTATCTAATAGTCAGATCTATCAATATCTCATTAAACTTTAAATAATCTCTATATATTTTTACAGCCTTATGGAGCTTTATCTATATATGAGTGTCTTAATACTCATTCATTGTCGCTTTGTCTACTAAATTTTAAATAAAAAATGAAATACATTTTGATGTTCAAATATCAATCACTTTCCTAATCATTCTAAAATACCTTTCGGAATTTTTTATCAACTTTATCTTTTTTAATTAAGTTGTTGGGTATTACTCACAGCTTATAAATACCCAGCTACTCTCTATAAATATGAAAGAGTCGTTGCATTCATATCGCATTATTATCTATTAGCACACAACCTACTTTTGTGAGATACACTCACATATCAGCAGCCTTGAATAGCAGTGTTATCTTTCCGCAGCACAATCCAGCTGCACTTTACCGGTACTCGACAACCCTGTTCGCGCTCTCTTAAAAGCGCGCTCTCTTCGACGGTTTGTTTAGTTGTTGTTGCCAAGTTACCAAGTTGGCTTGGTTACTCATTTGTTTTGCCAATTTTTGTAGCGTTGTTGGCCAGTTTCAGTTAATACCGAACACTCGCGCCAGCCAGACGTTGTGTGTGCCCCGCACACTCACAACACACACACACGCTCACACATACTCACAAACATTCATTCATATACGTATAACTCACAGAGAGTTGAGTAAAAACCCAAAAAACTAGCGAAGTTCAAACATCGCGTCGGCATCGGCATCGGAATCGGAAGTTCTTTTTGGCTTGTCGTCGTCGTGACCGAGGTTTCTGTCTCTTTATTTACATATAAACATAAATACATGCAATATATGTATATGTGTATAGTTGTGTAGTTAGTTAGTCGGGTTTGTTGCGAAAGTGGAAAGTATCTCATAGATACGTTGCGATTTGAGCGCGCGTTTGTTTTGTTGTTTTGTCAATAAAATGCCAAACTGAGAACCCTTCGAATTTATACCAACAATAATACCAATCTATAGTGACTGTGACACAAATAACGGAAGTGCTCGACTATATCCAATAACAACAACAACAACAGCAATAGCAACAAAAACAACAACTCAACAGAGCATTTGTTGCTAGCCAAGCACAATAAACAACAACACCAATTTAACGTTGGCCAAAAACGAACGCGTTAAGCGCATTATACATTTATTGGCTAAAAACAACAACAACAACAAAAAAGCTACTGCCACCAAATGCAGTAAAGCGTGAAGTGCTTGCCAAATGAATTTTCTATATATTATAATTAAAACGAAACTTCGTTGCTTCGCTTCAAAAATAAAATGAATTAGAAATTTCAGTGTGTTCCAAAATTGGCGCGTTCAAAACTCGGTTTCTAGGCAAAAATATATACATACATTCGTAGTGTGGTTATTGTTAGTAAACAACGAGTGGTTCTTAACCCTTGCAAGGGCCAGCCCCATACCTTTGCTCTATTGACGTGTGTGTGTGCTTATTTTGTGCTTATTTTAACCCCAGAATGCGATACATTTTATGTTTGAGATACTAAAACTTTGCTACATTAACCCCCAGTTGTCTGTAAACTGAGCTAAGATATCGTTTATTTTTGCTCACCACTACAAGTCTACGTAATCCCCATGCATAACATAGCTATACATTTTCTCACGTAGTTATTTACCTTAAATATTGTAATAGTTTTCATAGGAAATGAGCTTAAATTCCGCAACCATTTGAATATATTATAAATGATTTACAAATTTTAGCTTAACATTCCATTGCAATTAAAATATTAGTATTTATCTGAATTTAAATAATTGACTAATTGAAAAATGTAAATTAAAGAATTCAAATATAGGATTACCGTCCATTTGTAGCCCTCATTGAAACCTTAACCCTTCACAGGGCCATCTTAATTGCATGCAGCTTTACTAAGCGTTCATTTTGCATTAAACTCGGCAGTAAACAGTATTTATATGTCATCACCGTGTATATAGTATGCTGTCTTAATTCCACCTCCCCTCTCTCGCCCTTCTGACGCATTAACCCTTCTCTGGCCTGGTAATCGAAAACGTGCTTGTAAATGTGCAACGTGAGCGGCGCTCCTTTTGGGGTAAAGCTTAGCTCAGTTTACGTGCCCCACGCTTTTGTGGGCAACTCTTGTATTATATTACCACATGGCATGCTACTACTATTACAACTACTACTACTACCAATTCGGCTCTAATTCTCATTATTGCTATATTGTACTTACCAAACTTACTTAACCAAAATCAACTGCAGTTTGAAGTCGCCTCATACAAAACGCATGCTGAGCTGCTATTGAGGCAGCAGACACCTATGGAAATATCATCATGTGGCTTGGATCTGTCAGCGGCGTGGCAAAGCAACAATATAATCGGCATCAACAGCAACCAGAGCAACAGCAACAGCAGCAACTGCAACAACAACAGCAACAGCGACTACAGCGCGTTGTCTTGCATCTGAAAACCTAACAGCAATCAAACGAATAATAATCGCCGCTAACTAAAATAAATCGCTAATCGCTGCTAATCGTAAATCGTTAATCGTTCGGTCGATCATCAGCAAATAACAAGCAATAATAAAAGTATCGCATTTGTGTTATGTTTATGTGTGTGGTGTATTCGTTTTGTTTGTTTATCTGTTGTTTGTAATAATAATACATAATAATAATAATAATAATACCATCATCACAACCTGCCTGCCGCTAACGATCATGCATAGACCAAAGCTAGCAAATCCTATAACTGCTGCCGGTATTGCCTCATCCATATCAAACAAAAACAACAACAGCAACAACAACAAATCAAAACGTTCACGTCAATTCAGCATCAGCAAGCAACCAACAACAACTAACGAATCTGCTACAGTGTCATCGTCAACGTTGCCACACTACGAACAGCATTCGAATTCGCATTCGCATTCACAATCGCAACTAATTGACGCTTCAATTGATTTAGAACATTACATCAGCGCCATGGAGGCACGACGCAACGACAACGAGCCGGATGTCTGGGCTCAATTGCAGCAAAAGGAATCGGATATACTGTTAGCCGCTGAGCTCGGCAAAGCGTTGCTCGAGAAAAACGAAGAGCTGGTGAAGCAGCAAGAGAAACTAATTGAGGACTATTCGGGTAAAATTGAGGTAAGTTACAATTTTATCGCAGCAATAGCAATTAAGCGAGCTTAACTGTTAACAACTATGTTATTTAACATGTGAGTCCTTATTAGCTGGCTTACATTCGATCGCACCAATAAGAATCGAATACGCCTGTTAATAATAATGTTATATAACATTTCAGTGTTGTCCTTATTATGTTTACATTTGCCCTTGCACGTTTATGAAATATTTACCTGCAACTGACTCATCTTAAACTTTACATTTATATTGTTATTCATAATCATGACCTCAACTGCATATAATACGTTCACTGCAGTATGTCATTTGCATTTCCTCTATCTACGATTAGTAACTAAAGTTAACAGCTGATATCGATAGCTACAGCTTAACATAAGCAAAAAATTAATCGTTCTGGCTTGCAGCCAAGTTCATGTTTAGCAGATCACATTGAAAACTGCCTGCTGACTCACACTCCATTTACATCGATTTTTAAGTGAAATAATAAGTGACGCGTGGCTTCTGCTCCCAGCGATTAATATAACCATCGACATGAATAATTTACGGCATATTGATTTTCTACTATTCACCTGCCCAACTGACCAACTGCAGTCATTTTGTCAACTGCACTGGACTCCTCCTAGGTATGCATTAAATATTTACACACACCAAAGTACATAATGTATACATAGCTCCCAAATGGATGGCCAACGAAATGTTTGTCTGTCATGTCATACGGAATTCATGACAAAAAAAGTGCGCAGTAAACATTCGAAACTACATACAAATGTACATATTATACAAATGTATGTATGTGTTGGTTTATATAGTGCATATGTATGTTATTATCTGTGTTGAGCTATCGATTTTTTTCGTGCACGTTTACTTTGCATTTGTTGCATGCCAGCCAGGAACGGTTGCAGCTGAACCGTTATTTAGTTCTTGCCATTATCAGGTGAACACGCGCTAAGCTGCCTGATAACGTCAGCAGTCGACAGTCAAAGACACAAAGTAAAATAATAATGCGAGCAAGTCTTGTTTGTTTCCACTAGCAAATGTCTGTGCGTCGCGACCTTGAACCACAGTGGGTGTTGTCAGCGCCTGCACCTGTTCACATACACGCACACATACACACAACGACAATAGACAATTTCCTATAGATAATACGGCAGACCTAATGCTTAGATATCAGTCGAAATGTGTTGTGGTTCAAGGCATTACAAGCACCCGGCTCAAGTTCGTGGCCGTTCGTTCATTAGCATATTACTCGAACTCCAACTACTTACACAATATACCATTTGTCCCTTCTCTCCCGATACTTGGGCTAATGGCAATGTTCTTTATGGGTTCTGTTGACATTTACCCGCTAGAGTACAATAATTTCTTATCAATAATATTGGCTTTTCTGTTTGGGTTTTTTTCGGTTCTGTTTTGGTTAATTCGTCATGTAAATGGAGTTGGGACGGAAATTCGTGGGCTGTGACTCTCGGCTATAGGAAGTATAGTGCCCTGTAGGTGTCAGTAACCTAGACGGAGGACAGAACAAAATTCGTTGAACTTGACTCTTCGATGCGTTTCAGCGGGTTATTCGAGTACTTGACGTGTTTGTTTAGTCATGCCAAGTTCTGGCTCGAATTTTTTTTCTGTATTTGTATTTAAAAGTGTGGCATGACTTCATCTACGCTTACGAAATGAAAATAGTGTGGTTTTCTCTAGGGAACTGACCCAAAGTTTTGTCATAATTCCATGATACACATTGTTCAAGGATACATCGTTAAAAATATCTACGCAGTTCCCATGTTGTGCAGGATGACCTCTTGATGATCGATTGTTCAATTGCATGCTTATTAAAAACCTATAAGAAAACGACGGGCTTAGTGAACTATTTACCATCGGACGCTCGGCTCATTACAAATTTAAAGCGAAACAGCAGTATGTATGTTTCCCATGTTCCACTTTCCATTAACCAAAAAGCAAAAAAGCAATTCGCTTGGCCCAAATGAAATTGGTCAAGCCGCAAAGGTCAACTGCGCAGTGTTGAGTGGGTCCATTTGTCATTCGGGCGTTGCGAGTGAACACAAAATACTCCGAATATTTTCGATGGCAAAGGAGGAACATATTCGACCTTATAGTGTATATAATTTCTTAACATGTCTACCATCAGTATGCCTCTCATTGTTAACACTTCTATCTTAGTGGCTTTGAGAGCTACAACTGTCCATATAAATAGTAATGTTTAGATATCATTAACAGGTATTACATAGTCGGGCCTTTCTCTTTCCCGAACACGAAGAATTAGTGGCATGTGGACATAGCATAAATCTCACATTCTGTCACCTTGACTATACTTATAGTTAGGCTAGGTTGTGGGATTATCATTTAGCAAGTGACGTTTGGACTTTAGGCTCGCTTGTTTTGAGTTTTTTTTGTTGTTGCGGTTTTTTTTGGCGTGTTTTTGGCATATGCAAAAAATACAAAAAATGGTGGACTCTAATTAATTTTGTAGCTACTACGCGTTTTATTCAGACTGCTCGCTGATGCGTCATAATCACAATGCCATTCGCCATTGCTGTTGTTGTTGGTCATTTTAGTTGATGTCCAGGCCCAGTCTATACTATAAGTATAGTATGGTTTTGTATTGTAGTTTTGTGTATAGAGCTGTGGCTGACTGACGTAATTAGACTTGGGACTGGTCGTTGTAGGTGTTGGTTGGTTCGTTGCTCCAGTCATCATCAAGCGCGCCTTTTTTTGCGGTCTGGTGAAGCGTGTGTGCCAATTTACGAGCGCTGGTCTTTTATTTTTAGTCAACATTTGTAATACATATAACATTTTATGGCGTATGCCAAATTTCGACTATGTAAATCAGTTCGACAGAGACGCTTCTCATTCGTCGCTATTACATACTTTGAAATTCGCCAGTCTGGAATCAAAGTTAATTTCTGTATTCAATGTGAGAACTTCCATGCTTATTGAAAGTTATCTGGTTCACAGTTGAACACAAAACTCTTTTGCCTTTGTTAGCAAAACGTGTTTATACGCCCAAGTGGCTGGCCAAGTTATATTTAAACAATTTGTTAACTAAAACTCGCTCTCAACGGAGAACAATCGTCGTCTATCAATTGAGCTGATTTCTCAAGTCCCTCTCTCTCTTTTTGTCTGAGTATTGCTCTCGCTCTCGTTAATCACGATTTGCAGCCAATTGTTAAGCGTTAAATCTGAGAATACTCATACGCCCCGTCGAACCACTTTACCGCTCGATTTTATGACGCGTTTTGTTTGTCATTTTCGGAACACTCGCTCCAAATAAAAAATCGTATTAAATGCTTTGTGGAGGCGTATTTATGTTTTCAATATACACATATATAAATAGTGAGACCACAAGTTGTTGTGTTGTCGTTACCCCTGGCCTTTTCGAAAGTATTATGTGCTATGTTATGTCCGTCTATCTGCTTTAATAAGTTGTTTCAGCTTGCCGATTTAGTAACCAGTTTTTGTATTTTTCTCTTCTAATTTATTAAAGTGCCCGCTGACTGGAATGGCATTTTCCATTGACTATAATTAGTTCTTTGATCAATTACTTTGCAAAGAACTTTTATAAATGCCATTTAAGTGCTGTTTGATTAGTCTTGATTGCAACAGGATGCTTTTAGCAGCAAAGTGAAAAACCATCATTCAAAATAATTAACAGATATCTTGCTGGGATTTAAATATGCAGAAATTACTCAAAGACAGTTAGTAACGTCGCCCAAAGTTCAAATTAACATTTTACAGTTGCCCATTAAAAATAATTATTGCCTAGAAACGCTTTTCAGCTTAAGTTGGCAAGATGCGGCAGCTCAATTTCACACTTTAAGACAGTTGGCAACGCTATTTATCGATAACTTGACTGGTCAACGAAGCCTATCGAAATGTGCTTGGTGAAGTCGACATTTTAGAGTTGCCTAATTTAAAAATACATTTTCATGCCATTTAATTGTGTTTTCCGCATTTCGCCCACCCAACAAAAAACTGACTCACTCTCTTGCTGGCCATATAAAGCAATCAGATCTCCAGTTGTGCTCCAACGCTTAAGAACGAATCGTTCAGATCGTGTGAACAAAGCCCAACCCACACAACTAACAACAATCACACGCAAGTGGACATTGTAGTTACACGCAAGTCACTCAAAGGCACGCATAACTGATCAATGCTCCGATTAGATAATCTAATAATAATTATATTTAAAAATATATTAACTTACTTTCAATGCGATGCAAACAAAATCCACAAAAGCTTGGCTCACATACGCAATGCGAACTTGTTGGGGTGAAGTCATCAACACATCGTCGATGTCCGACGATTTATCGACGTATTCGCTAAAACAAAAACAACAAAGAAAAGAAAATAAAAACCAAAACAATCAAAATACCAAAAAAAAGAAAAAGAGCTGCAAAAAAATTTCAAAATTAACTCATTTGCATGAGTGTTGAGCTCGTCCAGCCGTCCCCAATTGTTGAAAACCAGTTTAATAAATGTTTAAATTTTATTTTATTTATATATATTTGTATTTGTAAGTGTGTGCGTATGCAGATTTATTTTGCTGTTGATTCTTTAACACTGCTGATTCACATGCAGAGAGTGAATCTTCTCGCATTAAAGCTCATTTACCTTTCATCTCACAAAGCCCTCAAATTTGCCACATTCCTAGACTTGACTCAACTTGACTTCGCTCTGAGTTCTTTGTAAATTATTTTGTACGTGGTGCGGGCAGTTTTATGACTTGGGGAGAGTTCCCCCCCCCTCTTTCTGTGGTATACGTAACCTGGTTAATAGTTATTTTTTGGGTTCCGTAGTACCTTCTGCGAATTAAGGTCGCACAACATAGTTGCTATGATTATAATACTACACACATTACAGAGAGAGAGAGGGACTGGAACTGGGTACTAGGTACTGGGCCTGGTATGGTCAGCCCATTTACCATTTTCCACTTACCGCTTGCCCAGTAATGGCATTTCTTTCTATTGTTTTTGGTCTCTCTTCCCCTCTTGTATGGGTCTGCAAATGTCATGGTGACTGTTGGATTCATCGTCGTCGTCGCCTATTGCAAATTACTTTCCTTGTTGTGCGCTGTTGGCTGTGTTTTTTGTTTAGTGTGTCACAAGGGAAACTCGAGTTTTTAATGCGGATTTTCCGTATTGTTTGCAGGGCCCCTTTTGCTTTTTAAATGCTTGCCACATGTGCTGCTAATGAGCTTTATGTAAATAAAACTATGGATCTTGCATTGCCGCATTGAAAACTGTTTTAAGAGGGTTTTGAACTCGCCACTCGCAATAGTAGCGGAATCGGTGATTATTATGTGAGCTTTATAATTGGTGTTCTAGTGTTGAGAAACGCAGATAATTAGTGATGACGTATAGTCTTTTTTTGGATATCAATAGAGCACTAAGATTTATTTTTAGTTTAAATTCAACTAAATAGTTAATATAAAGAATTACTATTATTGTACATCAGTAGTGCGAATATTTAATAATTTGTAAAGTTTACAAACGCTAAGTATTGAATGACTGTGTACTTCATTTCAAGTCCCATCGCAAAACAAATGTTGGAACGACTTGAATGTCTTTTTTGTTCAATAAATTGAATTTTTAAAATTTGCCAAATTTAAAATCAAATCACGTCCCAAGTTACCTTATTTGTTAGCACCTTTGTTTTTATGATTTTCATTGGAAACCTTGAATAGATTTAATCTACTGGTTTGTTTTCGTGGACTTATGCAACACCTAACATTATATGTATATGGAAGACGTGCTACTATATTTCGCTACAGTTTTGTAGCCTAAGAATCTGTTAATACTACTGTATCAGTTCCAACATAATAAATATAAATACAACGTTTCATTTGTCTTGTATCACTTTTAATAATAAAAACCTCGCTAATTTCAAGTTTTTTATATGAGCCTGATATTAATTACTCATCAATCACTCAAAATGCGTAATTTTCTGATGTGTCTCTTGCACTTCACGCCTGATTCATTGAGTTGTTTCATTGCCAAATGAAGTATTACAGTTAGTAGAGCCCAACGAGAGGCCCGTTGTAGTTGTCACAGAGTCTGCACACCGCTTGTGGCTCATCAAATTACAGATCTTCGATCAACGGAATGGGCCTTCATCTTGGATTGATGATCAGCTAACTGCAGCTGAATGGATAATGACGACCAAATTACATATTTCCATGTTATTTAATGAACTTGTAGGAAGTGAAATATTGAATGCTGCTGCTCTGCATGTCCGGTATAAATTAAATAATAATCGCATTTGATATTGATTCAATTTGGATAATAACATAATGTGAGTCTGTCTCCTGTGCGCCATTGGCAAACGGTAACAAATTGTCTTGTCTTCTTGCTCGTGGAATCCTCTTTGCACTGTCAAAGTTTTATTGATGTACAAATTACAATCAAAGCGCTGTTGTTGTTGATGTTTGTTGTTGTTTATTCAGAGACAGCCTGTAATTAGCCAACATGCAATGTGGGGTCGGGAATTTTGTAAAACCTGCCTAAGAGCAATTTATGACTGACATTGCGCCTAGCTTGTTGACTCCCAACGACTCCCAAGACTACCACAACAATGCGACACCACCTACTGCCACCTTCTGTTTATTGTTATGGCCAGAGACTCCCATATAAGTGGCCTCTGTATGTGTGTGTGTATAATTTTATTTAATTTTTCTTTCAAAATATATTTTTTTATAACGAATCGCTGAAGGTGAAAGCCTTTTCACTTTCGAAACCAAATTTAATGTCATAGCGTGGCTTGGGAACAATACAATTACTGTTGATCATATGCCACGAGATGAGATGATGATGATGCGATGAGAATGCGCATATATATCATCACACACATATTATACGCAGTTTAAGTAGGTGTAGCCATAAATTTGAATAACAAATTAAGTCAGAATCACATGCAATTTTGAATAATAATACTGATCTAAAGATACAGGTATAATATTTGTTTGTTTAATATTTCATCATATTCAGTCAATAACTATTTGAAAGTTATGAGAATAGTTGTTAAAAGTGTGAAGCAGGGAGAGAAGATCTAATTTTCATTTTAAACTTAATTAGGAAGCATTATCTTCATAATGAAAACAACTAAGTAAGATTAAATAACTTTTCCACATGTGTAACTCAAATCAATGTCCATGAGCCTTTCAATTATCCACTCTTACCACAAATTTCTAATTTATATCAGTTTTTATTGGCAGTTTCTGCACGATTTCCAGCTCATTTACTCTTATTTATTTTTGCAATTTACCCTTTACTTATTGCAATTTATGAATGTACTTTCGACATTTAATGAAGCAAATTAAATGAAATATATAAACTAAATTGAAAATCCAGTTTTATCGTTTAATATCTTTTATGCTCATCGTTAAATTGGACTCAACTTTTCAATCAATAATTGAGTGAATTGCTCGCTTTCAAATCAATGAAACCGAGTGCATTTGGTGGCATTTAATTCCCATTTATTTGGTCGGAAAATCAATATCTAATGTTGACTCAAGATAGTAATAATAACCCACCCTAATATAACTCTGCTGTAGATACCGCATAATATATCATATTATATCATTTCATATCATGTCATATCAGTGTGGACTTATCAAACCAAACAACCCACTCACAAACCTTTTTTTTTTCTTTGCTATAGACCCACTGACTCATTGACATCTAATTAAAGATATTGTTATAGTATAGCGAATACACACTCCTCATAGATAAATAGAAGTACATGAAGCTTACACAAGTCAATGAATGTGTGTATGTGTGAGTTTGGGGCCTGCTAATTGGCCAGCTTTCATTGCAATAATAAAAATATTTGAATTGTGACTAAGAGACAACAACGAGCCCAGCGAACAACTCAAACTGCCAACCAATTGGCAAATTCAAAAGCCAAAATACATGTGCATATGTACATATATATTTACATTTATATTTATATATGTATTATGGCAAATATTCATATATGAGTATGCCAATCGAACGTTAGCATGATGACAATAATAGACGATTTCACAAAATACGATACCCTAAGGCGAAAAAAAAAACTTATTTTTTTGAAAGCTATGGTTATGACTACAGGTTACCCTGTAGCTAAAAATATAGTAAAGATATCTATTATGAGATCAACAATAACTACATTTTAAAACTCGTCAGAAAACATATAAAACAAAGTTTCAAGAAGGCTTTATTTTTGTATATTCTTAAGCTTTAAGTATATAACAAAATATATTAAAAATGAAATAACGAGTACAATTCCTTATTGCAATCAGATAAGCAGGAGCAATTAAGACTTTTAGGCCAAACCTTCCTATATTCTTTAAATTTTAGTATATATCAAAAGAAATTACAAATAAAATTTTGGTTATTTTCATATTTGTTTCTAAAATTTTGATACTTTAAAAATAATTATATTCTAGTTAATAACCAATATTTCATTACTTGGATTAACATCATACCCTCTCACTCGTAATAGTTTACAGGGTATAAAGGAAACAAGCATAAATACACATATAAATACCCTGAGCTGAATTGCTAAAACTTTTGCCTTGCCTCACGCAAAATCTGATAGCAAATTTGAGTGTCAGCCAAAGTGGCCTAAACAATGTGTCTGAGAGTCGGTGGCAACTGCGACCAGTCGATAGCGAGGGGTATAAACTGATGGAAGAGGAGGCAGAGGAGGAAACGCGCTCAAGTCTTTTGTCAGTACTTTTGGCGTGTTTAATTTAATTTGGGCTTGTTGCCCCTCAACTCCCAGTGCCAATGACTGTAATTTATGCACCCCTCAAGCGTTCCACCAACAAAATCACAGCGCGCTTTGCCTTTTTTCAGTTCGAATTCGAATGGCTTAACTATAACCATAGATATTGGTTAATTACAAAGCTGTCTGGATTCTGTTATCGCGCATAGATCAACATATTTATGTATAATATTCATGTGAATATGGTCAAATTGTTTGGGGGTTAAAGTATGACCCAAAAGTGTCAGAGATGTAGCTCAAGAAATGTGGTTGCTTTAATTTAACAACTGATTTTTATTACACTAATTAAATTTTCATTATATTTAATACTAGAAGAATTCACTTAATGTGTTTTCTAAGCTTTCTAAAGAGTTTAGTTTAATAACAAATCATTATAGAAAAGCTCTTTAAAAGAAAATGTTTCCACAGGCAACCAATTAAGATTTGTGTTAAGCACTAAAATTGAAGTTAGTTGGTCTAACAATAACTCATCCACAGCAAGAGCACTGAATAAAGCACAAGGTCACGGCGAAATAACAACAATTAAATACCAATTTGATGCCCAATTAACAAGACTGATCAACATTAAAGATTTCTGTTGAAATGGAAAACAAGAAATGAACAAAAGAAAAAGATGCTAAAGCAATGCCTTGTGGGCAAGTTCAAATTGACTGAGCATTGCACAATTCAATAAAATTAGTTAAACTACAAATTTGACCCATTTCGCGTGAGTCAGCGACTGAGATGGCAACATCAATTGCCAATTGCGAGGGCGAGTGCGAGTGAGTGAGACAGAGCTACTTCGATGCTCTGCTGCGCATGCGCGACTGCGCAGAGAAGTAGAAATAGAAATAAGCTCTTAATCAAAGAGTACCAGACTTCAATATGCCCTGTGTGTGCGTGGATATATATTTAAGCATAATTATAGGTACCTTAGAAGTGATTATTTCTGCGTAGAATTTAAAAACTGACTTTTGTTACACTTAATTGACTAGCAAAAGCCCTGAGTACTCGAATAATTACTATAAACTTACTTCATGTAAATAAGATTTCATTCGATTTAATTGCAGTATTTTAGCTTTCATTATTGCGAGAGTTGATTTACGATTTTAATACACGCAGATGCTTCTGTTTAGGAATTATAATGTATTCCCAGTATGCTAATTAAAAAATACGTAATAATAGTTATTACGTGAAATTATTTGCAACAATCTCAGCATACTCTTCTTTGCCCTATGTTTACAGGGTATGCAGAGTTGCATTCGAAATTGTTTAAAAGACTTCGATGTGATAGAGTCGCCTAGATAGTACTACCAACATATAATGCAAGTTAGTTCGTTGCGAAATTATGTAACGGCTTTTTGGCTAAACGGCATTATTTTTGCGCATTTGGCAAAGTGTTTTTTAGCCTCTTTTTTGTTGTTGTTGTTTTTCGTTGGATTTGTTTTGCTTCTTCTTTTCCATTGTTTAAGCGTTGCAATTGCGCTAAGACTGTACTTTAACTGGCTGTTTCTCTCTCGCTCTCCCTCTTTCTCTATCTTGCTCTCTTTATCGCCGTCTTGTAATTAGCACTCTTTTACTATTGTTTTGCCGTTTGCGTAAATGTTTTCTCCCCCACAAGGCACTTGGAGAAATATATAGAGACATATAGGGAGCGTTTTTTTTTTATTTTTATTGTTTTCTTGTTTATGGCGAAAGGAAAACATTTAGCATAGCCTGAGAACTAAGTCGATTGTCACTTTGTTGTCGTTTTGCATGGGACTCCTCTGCAATTACTTGCAACTGGATAAAAGGTGGCAAAGTACCTGGTGATTGTTTGTTGGATAATGTGCGCCTAAGTTATGGACAGATTGCCACACATTTTCATGTTGTTAAGTCAGGAGTTAGCTGGCATTATTCAAGTTAACAACCTCCATATGGTGGAATAGTGGTAAATGATACCAAGAGTGTTGTTGGCTATAAACTTAACCTGTCGGGAAGGCGTTGTTGAATAAGCCTAGAGCCGTAAGAGCTCTCTATAAAGACACTGTTTGTATTTACCTTAACGGCAGAGTACAGTAATTATTCAACCAGGGTGTCTAGAGCTATGGGAAATCTTAACGGTGTTTTTTCAGTCACTGAGGATTGATCTCTTTTTAATATTTCTTTAGTGGCTGCATATATAACAAATATTCATATCTTAATTCAGAAATCCTCATTAAGAAAAGTTCTCCAGTAAGTTTCATGCTTCAGAGAAGCGATTTATTTAAAATTCATTATTCAATGCTGAAGATTATACAATATATAAAAAAATAATAATTATTATATTAAACTCAAATGTTTTTTGTATTCGTAGTAAACGTATAACTTTTTATTATTTCAAATATACTAGTATCTAAATATAAAATTATTTTTCTTGTTTTACACAAACTCATTTAAAAACGTTGTTTCACTAATCAATGTTGAAGATTGTTGAAACTATGAAAAACTAATCAATTTTATGCAAAACTATTCAAATAAACGTTATATTTCTTGTAAACGTATTATTTTTATTACAAATATAGTTTCTAAATTGTATATCTTTAAAGTATTTAAGACAACTATTTCCCCAAAAATGCTTTAACAAAATTTTGTCGGCTTTCCGGCCAGAGATAAATCAATATTGTTTGAGTGGGGGGAACTCACAATTCAAATGGCCAACAATTTGGCCAAGTTATGTTGATAAAAACAAACCGAAAAGGCAAAACAACGCGAAATTAATCATCTTAGCAGAGACATAAAACATTGTTTTCCCATACATAATTAGCTCATAAATTTTTGTTGTCTTCAGTTGAACAAAGAAACTTGCAGTTTTCAGGCACAAGTCGAAATAATCTGCCTCTTCAAGTATTTCTTGAATTGTTTTTTTTTTAGCTTTGAGCTGTGCTAAACTGAGCTCATCCAACCCCCCTCTAATTAGGAGGGGTTTTATAACCCTGACTCTACTTAATGGTATGTTCTTTGTTTTCAAGCAAGTTGCTTCAAGATTAATGACGAGGAAGTCTTAAGCAAACAAATTATTTATAAATATTATTAAATAAAAGTCGCGAAAGTGAAATTACAGCATGAAAAAGTCAAATGTATAAAAATAATATAAACTTGCTAATTCTTTTTTTGAGGTGCGGCATTTGACAAAGCAACGTATTTTTATTTGCATATGAATGATATGAGTTTGGAAATCTAAAGATCAGAAATTCATATCATTTTAAAATTAATCTATATTTCACTTCTGTTATTTAAACTTTCGTTTAACTTGGTATTTTTGCCCCACATTTTTGATTAACTCTCGAATCGTTTTAAAAATAAAACAATCCACTCAAAAAGTTGAACTTTTTCGTCTGTTCATCGACATTGTATAATCAATATTATTATTTGAACAGTTGGTTTTCCTGCAAGTTCATCAGCTTTAACACAGTGATAATTTTTCATAATTTGTGTAATATTATTTTTTAGTGTTTCATCATGTTTTGCAATGCACAATTAAAAAACTGTTTAAATTGTAGTTGTTGTTGTTTTTTCGGTAGTTGTTTATTTTTCTTGTTTGAGTTGTATTTTTTTTTGTTTTGAGGAACACAAAAGAATTGCGAGCGAAAAGCCGCAGTCAAAGCGAAGACAATTAAAGACAAAACAACATTTTATTGTTAAGTTGTGCAATTTTTAATCACCTGCTGAAAAACATGTGAGAATTAAGCATAGACTGGAAAAATCACACATGGATGGTAAAAGACCTTGTCGTTAAAGCTATGTGACTGAAGTATGAAATAATGTAAAATCTGGCAGGTCTATATATTCAGGATTCTTTCTTGTTATTTAAGAATTAAATTCGAATTCGTAAAGAAAAGAATTTTTTGGAGATGTTATCCTAAAATTCAATTTATTTTATGTGTATTTCCCAATTTCCTACAGAACCAACTTTTATCTATAAAATTGATAGCAATTAAATGATCGAAACGAAACTAGTTCAGCGAAGTGACAAAGATATTTTTGACAAAAAATAAAAATAAAACACTCATGTCATTCGTACCCCAAACAAAACAATTATTTGAGCATTATCAAAAGAATTCCTAAAGTGATTATTATAGAGGTACACATCAAGTTCAGTCTATTTTGGCAAAGTGTCTTTCTTCATAGAGTCTTTCAACTTTAATTGTGGTATTTGGTGCTTTATTGTGCTGAACTCGCTTGGGCCGCAGCCTTCGTAAGCTTCAAAGGTGACTAATTTTAGAAGTTACTTGAAAGTCGCAGCTACCTCATCAACCCAACTGCCTCTTGGTAACTCTCTTTGTATCTTTTCATCTTTCTTTCTGAGGTCTGTCTCTCCATCTGTCCCGTCTTTTTGCGGTTTGTTGACTTGACTAGAGAGACATGAGCCCACGCACTTGTGTCGAGTGCGACATGTGAAAGATGTCGGGGAATGCGCTGGAACTTGCTGTGGCAACTCGAAAAAAACAAACTTCTGCCTCCGACAACGCCTCCACCCCGCCCCTTTTGCTACTCAAGCATCGTCGCAGAGCTGTGCGCATGCGCAGTGGGCGTTACAATTTGCCGTAACATCTCATATTTATGGCCTAATAATTTTGACTGTGCTTTGGGGCTTTGTTTTTAATTAAAGACACCTTGATTTAGAACTTGGCAACTTCCCCCTTGCCACTTGACCCGCTGACCGCACTCCAATTTTGATTACTACTTTTTTTTATTGCATTTTCACGCGACGAACGAACACTGCAAATTGGCCCGAAATTGTTTGCTTGTTTTTGGCTGCTTATCAAAACTGTGATATGAATGAGGTCTGATTTATTTCTGCTCTTTCCGTTCGTTCGTCTCGATAAGATAAGAGACATGTTCGTACTTTTTTTGCAATTATCAGATGAATCATGGGGGGAACAAAATATTAAGTATACGTAGACCTATATAAAGTTGCCAACGAATCACACACATTTATCATAATTACCGAAGTGCATTTATTATAATGCCCTCTTCAAAGCGCAAAATATTAAAATCCCTTAAATAACCAAATGAACAGCTCAGCGAGCTTAATGAACTCGGTTAACTTTAAAGGTTTTCACTTCAAAATTTACAATTTAGTTTTCTTCAGCTGCAGCTGTTCACATTTACTGCAGCTGGGCGAACTTAATTATATATCTAATATAGAAAATACTATCATTAAAATATTATTTAATATTACGTTATCATTAACCCCGCTCATAAATTAAGTAGTTTGCAGTGTCAATGTTTTAATAGATTAGCAAAACTGCAAGTATTCTTATCTTTTGCAGCTGAAATGAGCTCATTTCTTTGCTTTATTTTTTGTGCTATCGTTATGAAACTTTCAGAATACAAATAAGTTTGTTAAATACAGCTCACAAACTAATTTCATCGAGATATCACACAAATGGTAGACACAGAATTGGTTTTAAACCGTTTACAAACCCTCATCAATAATTTCCAACTACATTTTTATAGTGTATAACATCTTGCGTCAACAAAACGAACTCTCTTGTTTGTCTCTTTTGTTGTCGCGATAAATTGCGCCATTCAAAAGTACACCAAAAAAGGCCTCACTCGCTTTTGAGCTAGTTTTAATAAACTGTTTCTCCCTCTTTGATTGCATTTTACATTAAATTTAAGTGCCGCAAAAACGCCGCAATGAAAATTAGCTTGCTCAATTTCGTTCACTTTTTTCACAATTTCTTTAACAATGGGAATAAACGGCGAACAACCCAACAACTGAAATTGTCAATGCCAAAATAAATATGAAATGTAAAATTAAGTGCAATGAGTGTATAAAATTTAGGCGTTTTGTTTAAGCTCCAAGTTTTTCTTTTGTGCCCTTTACAGAAATGAGCAAATAACTGGGTTAACTTAGTGCAACGAATGAGAAATACTCTAAATAAATGTTGCAAAATTAGCAATGATAATTGAAAGAGTAAAGTACTGCGGCACTAATCGAGGACATATTCATGAATTGCTAATGATATGGAGATTTTCTGCAAATCAACTGATTCCTCATATGTTAATCGAATTTTGAAACAAGAAAATTTCGATTCATCTTCAATGAATGCTAATGGAATCGAACAAAACATATCGATGACTCTTCTATTTGATTTCTTCATCATCTTCATCTTCGACTTTTGTTGCAATGCCTTTTGCACAAAGCTGCTGACACTGTTTTGGCTCTTGGCTCTTGCAAGGCCAAAACCTCAAGACCCAGCCATCCTCTAGACCCATTTGATCGTCTACAACAATAGCAACAACAATAACTACGACAATGAAGTGTATTATATGCCATTATTATGATGGCTATTATTATGGCTGCTTCTTTTTGGCATTGCTTTGTCCAAAGGGCCTGCAAGTTGGGCAGTCAACTGTAGAAGCCACGCCCCCTCCACTTCCCTGCCAGCAGCCCACAATCGAGTCGAGTAGGAATTGCGACTAGAGCGCGACGTGACCTTAAAGCGCATAAACAAACTTTGGCAATTGTAGGAAAATTAGCATGTCGCATTGTTGTATTATTTTTCATGGGTTTATATTTTGTTTTTTGTTCAACGCATGCGGTGAAGACGGGTCATGGCCGCAACGAACGAATGAATGAATTATTTTGTACGAAATAAGGTCAATTGAGTTTTCTGCGTTGCAAATCTTACAAATCTCATCATTGCACGTTTGTTGCTTGTTATCGATTGTAATTGATATCGAAAGTCGAGTGAAATCAGGCAAGAACATGTCAATTAGGCATACATATTTCTTATTAGTTAATGACTTAATTATGCAGAGCAATATGAAAACTAGCTTCATTATTAATAATTGTTGCATTTCTCAAACAAAACGAAACACTTTCAACACTTTTACATGCATAAGCTAACATAAATGGCATCTTTCACAAGACTTCCCGTTTATCCGTTTACCGGAGAGCGGCCATTAATCGGACTCAGTTGCAATTAGCTATCATTTAAATGAGCTCAAAATGGCCCAAAACAACAAACACACACATCGCTATTATTAGACGCTTAGTTACGACTAATTTGCATAATGCTTTTCCATGCCAATAAAATGCAAAGTGCAATTTGCTATTATGTGTGAAATTTCTGCGGGCAGTGCGATATGCCAGCGCTTTTCTGCAAATAATTAAAATGAAATGCAATTTAATTGGCCGAGCGAGCGAGGGAAAAGCATGCAGCGTCAGCGTCGGTGGTCGAAACAAAAGCGAAACTTGTCGAAAAAATGCCAAACTCAAACTGAAACTGAAAGTTGGCAATGCGGCCACACTTGCGCATACGCAACTTGTTTGCAGATGGGCAACGCTGTCTGTGCATCCGACTGCAGCTGATTTATTGCGGAGTTCAGCTTAGCTTAGCTCGGCCCAGGGGAAATGTTTGCACATTTAATACGCATCACTCGGCAAAATGTTGTCGATGATTTTTACATGGCCATTGACTCATGCCACACTAAAAGCTGAGCTCACGCCTCTGACTCATTGCCGGTCCGGTTTGTTTCGGCGCAGCTTTGCTTTGAGCCATACAAAGTGTTTATTAATAGACTGCTTGGGTAATTGCAAGTATTTGACATTCGAAGAGCTTCGCACCGCCTCCCTCCATTGCTGCCTCTGTGGCTGAGAGACACGATTCTTGCAAGCAGTGTGCAATTTAGTTAATTATTTACAGCAATTATCGAATGCAGTTGCTTTGTAGACTCTTTCAACACCTAACAAAAAATAAAAACTTCCACAAAGCGTTCGTCATGCTGCTGATGATTTTGTGACGTCACGCAAAACTAATTAGCAATCGATTTGGCAACGTGTCTTGTTACATTTGGCAAGTAATCGCTCTTAGTATGTCTGTTATCGCTGCGCTAGATTTATCGACTGCATTTGAAGCACCCACTTGTTGCTGCTGCCCTTCTTTTGTTTTAGCACAGAAGCGACAAATTTACATTGATGATGACTCAGCGCAGTGCAGGGCTTGCGGCATTTGTGTCAATTGCATTTGAGCATTTCCTGCCCCTAGACGCATGCAATTTGTGTGCTGCAGAAATACAAATATTTATAATTTTCTTTGCAAAACCAAATAAGCACTCGCACCACACAAAAGTGGGTCATGTTACGTCGCATTTGAATACAAAACAACAAAGCGAAAAGCAATAACTAACATAAATACATATGTGCGAGGGTCGATTCACATGTTCCGATATACAATGTTGTATCGATAGCATAGCAAAGCGGGATGCTGCGATACAACTGACAAATCACCCCGCGCATGCGTGTGTGCCGCTTAAGCAAATTACAACTGCCGCCGCTTGCTTTTGTTGATCATGCAATTGCAATTAGCTGCGACTGTATCTAAGAAATTTGAAAAATATACGTAATAAAATTAAGTCGAAAACAAAACTGGCCAACTAGCGGCGAGAGCTCATCTCATTCGTTATTGCGTATATTATACAAACTACATGCAAACATATGTTGTGTATGTGTATTTCATTTAATTTGAACAAACAATTCACAAATGTACGCTCGCTCGTTTGGTTGTGAACTCATTTCTGCGGCTGAGCTGATGCCAACTTCCGCTGTTGTTAGCGGATTTTTAAAGCCGCCACCGCAGCCAGCGCTTACAGCCATCATCAACACATTTCATTGAGCGTGAAATAGAAACAGAGAAAGTATGTATGTACAATAATTTTATTTTTATTCCCTCTCTCGATGTCTGTCTCTTTCTTTCCATTTTTGTTTTGTTTTATTTGGCCAGCAAACTGTCAGTGCAGCCGCCGCCAGTTTGCAGTTTGTTTTTTTCTTTTTCTTATTGTATTTTTCATTTTCTTCTTATTAAAGTTTTCCATTGTCTGTCTGACTGCAGTTTTCTTTGCTTTCTGCTGCAATTGCAATTGTTAAGGCGCGAACCGAGCGTCGCCCTCTTTAGCTGCAAGACAACTGCAGCAATTTTTGTGGTTTATTTTTTTGGCGGCTTCGTCGTCGCATTTTATGCAAATTGCCGGTAATTTTTATCAAAAGCTTTTCATTTACAGTTCCAATTTATTCGCAGTTGCTTTTCTGCTGCGTTGACTTCTCATATTTATTGCTGTCTCTTTAATTTGTGCAATTGCGCTACGTGTTTGTAGCGCATTTTCCGCATTTCGGTTCAGCCGATAAGATAAAGCAAACTCTCTTCAAACCAATTTGCATTGTTTTTATAATGATATATGTATATTTAAATAAATGCTCTTTATTTGTGGCCTTTTTATCGCTGCTCTGGCGTGTTCTTTGTTGACTGTTGAAGGTTTCTCACATTTATCGATTAAACTTTGCATGCAATTTTCAATGTCACCGCAAACCTTGATCTAAAAAAATATACACCTCACCCTCTCAGCCCCACCTGCTTGCCAAACGGCTGGCAATTATGCAAATTATTTATAACAAAGCTATTATGATTGACAAGCGAAAGCCGCCTATATAGTCTAGACAGACTAATCGCATTTATCGATAATTGTATCGATCATTAGAACTAACAATTTTCATTTAAAACTTATCGCTCAGCTAAACACAGCTTAAGCGCTGAAGGAAATTGCCAGTTTAAATAAGTGTTGAATTTGGATGTTGCACCGCAAAAAGAAGTGAAAATTCAATTGCCAATTGCATTTCAATTTGAATGATGTGAATTTTGTGGTCGTCTTGTTTTTTTGTCTTGCTGATCTGGCAACGGTGTCAAGAGCCCAAGGTGCCATTGTTGTTGTTAGCTGCTGCACTATGGTTCAAAGTTGAATTTGAAAAATGGCGACGGGGAAAACTCAAAATGGATCAAAGAGAGATACTTTTAGTGGCATTAACATGGAACAATTGTATGTACTTCTTTCTCCCCGTCGCAATTATTGTAATTAACTGTGCTTGAGGGGGATGCCATCATTCGATAAGGTTATTGTTTGTGCTGCATAGCGTAGAAGACGAAGAAAAAATATTCAAAATGCAAATGGAACCTGTACAATTAGTTGTCGAGTTGTGTTAACCTTGCGGTTGCCTTTGTTACTCGATTGTTTGTTTCTTTT